>NC_141691.1:778843110-781538110 GCF_964263255.1 Lissotriton vulgaris
ATTTGCTTCAGCTCAAATAGTCATCGATCAAGTTCCCTGTGTTCATAAAGAGATTGACAACCTTAAGCAGCAAGTTGAAAATTTAGAAAACAGAAACAGGCGCAATAACCTACTCATTTATGGACTTGCGGAAGGCCTTGAGGGATCAAATCCTGTTTCTTTTTTCCAACCATTCCAGGCTATCCTTCTTGGTCTTCCTACTTCTCCCCCTTTAAATATTCAATGGGCACATCGTTTAGGATTAATATCTCGCTCGACTATCTCATCATCTTCTTCAGTGAAGCCTAGAGGCGTTATTCTGTATTTTTTGGAGTACACTGATCTCCTTAAAGTCTTTCATGCTGCCAAGCAGAAAGGGAAGATCAACTGGAATGGTTCTAACATTTTCTTTGCTCAAGATTACACCAAAGTCACTGCAGACCACCGCAAGACATTTTTAAAGATGAGGCCTGCTCTACGTTCTTTGAATGCTTGTTATGGCTTATTCCACCCTTGCCTCTTTAAAGTGACTTATAACAATAGGACGATGAATTATGAAGACCCGGCGTTGCTTCAACAATTTGTGAACTCCTGCAGAAATGATTCTATGGATATTCCTCATGCATGATAATTGGGCGTCATGGCTTTACGTATTGAAATGAGGTCCTATTAAGATGGTTGTTTATTACTTTATCTTCCCTGATGTACTTTGTATTTTGTGCTCTGTTTTACTGTAACTTTAGTTGTTAATGTTATCTCTTTTTGGTTTCTTTTTAGATGCGGTTTTGTGGACCCTTGATTTATGTGTCCCTTATGTTCTACCTGGAAGTTTGTCACCCTCTGCCGCGTTCTCATGGAGTCTTCAGTCCGATGTGCTACCTTCCTTATGTGGTTCCACCACCCTAGTCTTATTGTCGGTTTGTGGTATAACTTTTTGACATCTTTTTTTATTATCAATTGTTAGTTTTGTTTTGTCTCCTTGTTTTTTGTTTCTCCTTTCCTCAGTTTTTCCCTTTCCCGTCTTTTTTCCTCCTTTTTCTTTTTATCTATTTCTCTGCGTTTTACAGTGCTCATCTTATACCTAACTCTATCATCTTTTTATTTCTGAATCTTTCCTGTAATCTTTTCGTCTCTGTTTTCCTTCCTCTAGACACTGGAAACTTAAACTCTTCTATTGTTTATATAATGATTGTTCGTATTCTATTCGATGGATGCTATTTTACTGCCTTTATACTGATTGTGCATGTTTGCCTTAATGGTTATTACTTAGAGTAAGACATTGCAACTTGCGCAGAAACAACAAACAAAAAGAGGTACATTGGAGATTATCACAGTAACAATGAGGAATTAACAGTTACAAGGACTGGAATAGAAAAACAAATTATCTGTAAAACTATGCAAAAAAAAAGCGAGAATAAGATGGTATCAATTAATTCAAAGAAATTGGCACAAATAATATTGACACCAGTATACAACTCAAGAGGTTCTAGTGACATTCTTAATAGAGGGAATATTTTACATCTATTCAAATCGATTCCCGAGCTAGAAAAAATAACATCAAAAGACATTGAGTCGGTGGGATTTGCACATAATATGGACGGCTCTCAGCCACATACCGTCCTAACGGTCAACACCCCTCATCTAGCGGAGCATATTATAAAACAGCAAGATATTTTCGATGGTTGGGGGATCAAAATTGCTCATCCACCTCCCAAACCTTACCCGAGTCCATTCAAAAGAAATTTCTCAAAAAAGGACCTTAAGGAAGTAACGGATGTCCCAGTATATTCAATATTAAAAAACCCACAGGGTAGATCAAATCAGATTAATAAGGAGAGCCCGGAAGAAATAAAACTGGTAGAACCTCGGAAAATAAATGAAAGTTGGATACGGAATGCTCTGCACGATCTCTGACCGGGTAATAACCATAACCATAACAAATTGAAGGAACGAAGAGATCATCCACAGCCGGTAACCATATGTTCATGGAACATCAATGGTCTGGGAAAAAAAATCCAAAACGCTGGAATAGAATCCCTGTCAAATATTTATCAAATCATATGTCTACAAGAGACATGGAATATGGAAGCTTTCTTCTTACAAGGTTATAAAGGGTTCTATGTACCAGCCATCAAATATACCAAGTTTGGACGCCCATGTGGGGGTCTGGCAATATTTATTGGTCTAGACCTGAAAATCAACCACGAACAACTGGACACCAAAAACGCGAACATACAAGCTGTCAAGATAACTATGGGGCATGATGAGCAAAAAAACAGGATTAACTTACTAATACTTAATATATATATTCCACCAAACAAGACATCACGCAAGAACATAAGTTTTGATCTAGTATCATTCCTACTGGAACAACTAATGATTGATCCGACTGTCAGTATTCTAGCCACAGGGGATTTTAATATAAACTTGCTGATTAACATGACACGGAATGATTTGGTTCACTCTCAAAACTATGAATGGTCCATCCCGGAACAATCAATGGATCAAAGTCCAATTCGTAAGGAAAATTTAATTGGGAAAAACCTACTGATGGATCTGGAGGCAATAGGTTTACGTGCTCTAAACGGAAGGTTCCCAACGGATCAACCTCCCGGCTGGTCATTTCACAACCACGAATCTAAATCAAGAATTGATTTCACATTAATGTCATTAGACATGTTTGATAAAATTGGTTCCTACCGACTCAATAAGCGAATCGACAGTGACCACTGCCAGCAAATAGTGGCATTGTGTTTTGATTTCTCTAGACACCAAAATTATTTAACCACACGAGGTCAGATTACGTCAATTAATCATAAGAAACTCATCTGAAAATCGGATAAAAATATGTTGTGGAAAAAAGGGCCCAAAAATTGGCAGTTGAATGTTTTGAAAAGCATGCAACACAGTCAGCAACAATATGTTGGGAACAATTTACCGAAAAGGCAGTAGAGTTGGATAATGAAAACACAACTAATAAGAAAACAAAAATTAGGGAAAAAAAAATAATAAAAAGTGACAACAAAATCAATCTTCCATTCACAATTAAAAAAGTGAGGCGGACCCGTAACAAATTGAGGAAACAACTATCCAAGTTGCCGGATAATGAGGATGTCAGGATACAACTCAGAAATACGAATAGTAATTTGAGGAAATTAATATGGTCTGAAAAAAACAAAACCCAACAAGAGCTATGGACAAAAATCTTTTACGCTAGTAACCAACCAAATTCCAGAGATTTTTGGAAAATTATTAACGAAATAAACAGACCAAACAAGTATGTAATAGCCTCGCCAATATCAGAAGAGGACTGGGTAAGGTTTCTTAAAAAAACCCTTTTCGCCGAAATTTAATCATTTACCAACGGTGGGGGCCACAATGATCCCACTGAAAGACCAATTGAAACGGATCAGGTGATAAATTTCACAATCACTGAGGTAGTAAACTTAATAAAGAGACAAAAGGATGGAGCTCCGGGCCCCAACGGTATCCCTTTCGCCCTCTACAAAGAGGACCCCCTACTATGGGCCATCTATCTGACAAAGGTTTTCAATGAAATTACCCACACAGGGCAAATACCACAATCCTGGAGAGGGTCAATTATATCGCCCGTGTTTAAAAAGGGTAATTGGCAACTACCGGAGAATTACCGCCTGATCACCCTGCAAGATACGGACGCCAAGTTATTCGCAGGACTTTTATTATCAATCCTGACAAATTGGGTCAAGGAAAAGTCAATACTTCCCCCAAACCAAACCGGCTTCGTCAAGGGCATAGGCACCACAACCAATTTGTTAATCTTATCAGTTTTAATAGATAAGACACTTTTATCTAAACAGTCACTTTATTTTTGTTTTGTCGATTTCAGATCGGCCTTTGACCTAGTAAATAGATCCCTCCTATGGAAAAAACTTGAGGGCTACGGAATCCCAGGCTCACTACTGACTCTTATTAAGCTATTATATTCTGAAAACTGGGTCAAGGTGAGGATAGGTGATGGCCGAGCTCTGACCAACAAAATACTGGTGACTCGTGGCCTTAAGCAGGGATGCGTGCTTGCACCTTTACTCTTCAACTTATTTGTGGCCGATCTTACTAATTCATTAAACGAGGTAAACTCACATCCACCTAGGGTAGTTGGAAAACAAATGTCTAACTTGCTATACGCAAACGACGTGGTGTTGCTGAGCCACACAAAAGTGGGACTGCAAAGACTGATCGATCGTACAGTTAAATATGCAAAGGATAACCAAATGACAATAAACGAGACTAAAACAAAAATAATGGTTGTGGCAGGAAGAAAAAGACAAAAGATGAAATGGTTGCTGGGACAAACACAACTAGAGCAAGTGGAGAGTTATCGATATCTCGGTGTCCTTTTTAATGAGACCGGAAGTTTTGTACCACAAAGAGAAGATATTGTAAGGAAGGCGAACAGCTTGATTGCGGCATTTAGAACCCTTCAAAAGAATCTATCTGCACTGTCATACGGGCCACTGTTAAAAATCATAGCTGCCAAGCTATTACCATCCTTAACATATGGTGCTGAAGGTCTAAACGGTAAGGATGCCGTACTTATCAACAATGCTGTGGCAAAAACCTATAAAATATTATTCACCCTACCATGTAATGCCTCACAAGCGCAAATAAGGATGGAATTCGGTATGAACAATCAGCTATATGTCCGGCAAGGCCAAATATTAAAAGTTTGGAATAGAGTGAAGAATGATCAGGATAATCAATTGTCTATAGCTTTGTGGAGAGAGGTGAAAGATAACCAGAAACTGCAAGCGTGGAAATACCTAAACAACGCAAAAGAAGAATTTGGAATATCAGCAATCTGGGAAAACACAATAACGCAGGAAAGCTTTAAAAAAACAATCAATAAGCTGGTTACTCACCTATCGCTGCTAAAAGACAAAGCTCTATTAGTAAAACGTAAGCACTCATGGCCAATCATAAACGGCTACAAAAAAAAACAAGTCCAACCATACCTTCATACTGCATGGTCAGTCCAAAGTAAGCGAACATTTATAGGAGCACGCTTTGGTCTATGGCCAGGTTTATGTCATCTTCCACCCTGGAAGTCAAACGAGGGGCATACGTTATGTAGACTGTGCAAGGGGGGAAAAGAAGACATTGTGCATTTGGTATGTCTGTGCCCTGCCATAGACTCAGAAAGGAGGTTAATCCTCAGGAGGTTGTTTAACGCACGAGAAATAAGAACCTGTAGACAAGCAATAATGGCGTGCTTAAACCCGAATGACCTACCAATGAATGTTGCTTTTGTAAAAATTTTAAATGTGATTGCCAAAAGTCTTAACAAAAATTTTATCTAGTTATATTTTTCTCTTTTTCTCTCTCTTTTTAATGACATTTACTATTTGCATGATGTTTTAAATGTGTATTGATGCTGATATTTTCTCTAAGGTCACATTTTTGTAAGATTTTAATTAATCAAACAAATAAAAAAATAAAAAATAAAAAAAAAGAGTAGTAACTTGGAATGTTAAGTGAGTTAACAGCCCTATCAAAAGACAATGTGTGTTAACACACCTAGCTAGATTGAATATGGATATTGCTTTCATTCGGGAAACTCACTTATCAGAAGCTGAAGCAGCTAAACTGCAAAGAGGTTGGGCATGTTTTTTCTTCCTCAGCTTTAGAAACGAAAAATGGCTCATCTATACTATGTTTTAAAAAACATCAGCTTTCAGTGGTACATCGGGAACACGACCTTGATGGTCGTTGGGTCATTGTTAAATTGCTTATTAATCAAATACCTTTAATATTGTTTAATGTTTATGCACCTGTTAATATTGATAATGTATTTTGGAACCAGATCTCTGATAAGCTCCTTATGTTTGATGATGAATATGTTTTTTCTGGAGGTGACTGTAACCAAATTCTCGACCCTATTTTAGACAGACGTTCCTCTGTTAAATTATCCAATACCAAGATGCATTCGCATTTCACCTCTGTCATACGTCGCAAGGTTTTAATTGATACATGGAGATTTTGTAATCCCCATCTACAGGAATATACTTTTTATTCCCCTCCTCACAATTCCCAATTTAGAATAGATTATCTTTTCTTCAGAAAACCCTTGTCGCAATTTCTCTCCCATGCAGACATTGGCTCCATTCTAATTTCAGATCATGTCCCTGTTTTTGTAGATTTTGATTTGCTACCTTTTTCCCCTCCTGCTGGTAGATGGCGTTTTAATAATTCAAAATTATAAGATCCCAATTTCACAGGCCAATTCACCTATTTTGCTTCTGAGTTCTTTTCTATTAATTCCACCCCAGACTCCTCTCCAGTAATAATCTGGGACTCTTTCAAAACAGCAGCTAGAGGTTTTATCATAAAATTTGTCTCCCAGAAAAAGAAATTTTTTGAAACTAAAAATGCTCAGTAATTAGCCAAAATTAAGCGACTTGAATATTGTTATTACTGCTCAAATTCTGAAGCATCATTAAAAGATCTCCTTGAGGCAAAAATCTCTTTTAATAAATCATCCACAGAAGCCGCATCCTTGTATCTCTTAAAAAGCAGCGCTCGTTATTATGGATGCCAGAATAAGATGGGTAAATTGCTTGCAAATTATTTAAAGATTCGGCGTGAATGCACTAAAATTGAATCCATACGTAACAATGCTGGTGATTCGCTATTTAAAGACAATGATATTCTAAATGAATTTGTTATTTTTTATAAAATAATTTACACACTGGAGCAACAACCTTCCTCTGATGCAATCTCCTCTTTCTTTCATTCAATACATTCTCCTCCCGCTTATGACACTGATTTGAGTGGTTCCAGTTAGAATGAGCAGATCCATTTAAGAGCAGGTGCTTGAATGAAGCTATGGAAATTGAAAATACAGTCCTCTCCACTGCCACACGCCTAAAGCATTTTGAATGGATTATTTATGGTGTTCATTCATTTAGCTATAATGCAACATCCTGTATCACCGTGGCTCTGTGAGACCATTGTGCCTGCAAGACATATCCTTACTGAAAATGAGTAGAGGAGAGAAGAAAGAAGAGGAGGAAAGATGAGAGAAGAGAAGAGGGTAGGAGTGGAGAGGAGAGAAGAGAGGAGAGGAGAGGAGAGGAGAGGAGAGGAGAGGAGAGGAGAGGAGAGGAGAGGAGAGGAGAGGAGAGGACACTGATTTTACTTCATTAGAATCAGACAGTACTTTATCTGAAATCAAACATGCTGTATCAAAATTGAAAAAGGGTAAAGCACCTGGCCCTGACGGTTTTACTATTGAATTTTATGTTCACTTTGAATCCTTATTACTTCCAAATCTCTTATTACTATATCAGTCCTTTGTTAATGCTGGTTCCTCTTCAGGATCCTTTCAGGAAGCTGTAATTTGTTTAATTCCCAAAGAAAATAAAGATCCTTCTTTATGTAAAAACTACCAATATCTTTAGTTAATTTAGATTATACCATTTTTGCAAAGATTCTTGCCCTTCGTATTGATCCTGTTTTACCCATCATTATTGGCCCGGAACAATCAGGTTTTGTTAAAGGTTGTTTATCTTCAGATCATTCCAGAGTTTTCTTTAACTTTTAAGTAGGGCATCCTCTCTGGAGTATCCCATTGCTGCAACAGCACTTGATGCTGAAAAAGCATTCGATCGGATTGGTTGGAATTTTATGTTCCAGGCACTTAAATGGATTGGGCTCCCTGCTAAATTAATTTCTTTTATTTCTTTATCATATTCTAACCCTAAAGCCTCTATTTTTGTTAATGGAAAGACCTCTGATTATTCTCCTCTTTTTAGAAGAGTTCATCAAGGCTGCCCTTTATCTCCTCTTTTATTTATAATTGCTTTAGAACCTTTTTTAACGAAACTTAGGTTAGATAACAGAATTACTGGTTTCAACTTCACACTTATCATGTTAAAATGTCTGATTATGCAGATGACATCCTTTTATACTGTTCAAATCCCTCCACTTCTCTTCCAGCTTTCCTTTCTCTTTTTTTTTTATGCGCCCATCGCTTTGCTGTCGGCAGAGGACCTTTCATCCAGCAAAGAGCTACCACCCGTCGTGCTATTAGCAATCCCATGTCTGTCAGTCATCGTATCACCTTTGGCAGTCCTCGCGAGTGGCCTAGCAGTGCCGGTGCCGGATCCGGAGTCAGTTCAATCTCCAGTATTTCGCTCAGTTTCGAGAATATGTTGACCCAGAATCTCTGTATGCCCGGGCACAGCCACGCAAGGTGTATGAAGTCCGCTGTTGGCTCGTGGCAGTGATCACACTCAGCTGACTGTCGTAGACCGTATCCTTGGAGCCTCTCCGGGGTGTAGTACATTCTCTGCGAATACTTAAAATGTATCAGCCTGTGTCTGTCATTCAATGACAAAGTCTTAGTGTTTGTGCAGCAGTAACGCCACATACCGTCATCTATTGTTATCTGCAGATACCTCTGCCAGGCTATTCTAGCAGCCGAGAGTTGCTGCTGTCTGTGCGATATAGCGATCTTGTACAGTATCGTGATCAATTTCCGAGGGGAGCTCGTTTTAATCACGTGTGTGAGTTCCCTAATCTCTGGCGGCTCAGCCATGCCCGGACCAAGTAACTCCAGCAGAGCACTGCGCACCCTATGGAATTGGAATCGGGTAAGTAGCGGAGTAGCGTCTGAGTCGGTTGCCACTTTGTCCCAGGATTTCACTTTGCCCTCCTCAAACAGGTCACCAGCACGAGCGATGCCCATCTTATGTAATGCCTGCGTGACTCCCCGTTTTGCGAGCGGCAACAGCCATAGCATCCATTCAATAGGCATGTTAGGGGAGTATAATAAATCACAATCCTGAGCGCGTAAGAGGTGGTGCCATGCATGGTTCGTTGCGGTGAGGGAGTCCAGGATGCCCGTCCTGCGGTCCACGGGTCCGAAGACTATGGCTGGGAGTGGGAGAGGATCTGCAAAGATGCGTTCCATACGTATATGTGGGATCATTGAATCACCATGTATCCACGTATGCTGGTGGGCAGCCTGGGCAACCCTGTAGTACAACTCCAGATCAGGCGCACCCTGTCCACCCAGCTCGTACGGAAGGGTGGTCCATTTCACTCTGGCTCTGTATGAAGCTGAATCCCCAAATACCGCACCAACTCTTGTGTCCATTGTAGCGGGTACTCCATGTCGAACTGACATGTCGCTGGAGTCATGGGGAATGCAACCGACTTCGCCCAATTGATTTTCCGGCCTGATAGCGTCCCGAAGCGCACTACCTCTCTGAGTACCGATGTTAGATTAACCTCTGGATTACGCACGTAGAGCTGAGTGTCATCCGCATACGTTGATATTATGATCTCATACGTAGGGAAGCTAATGCCCTCAGTGCTGTGGTACTCACGCAACGCACACGCCAGCGGTTCAGCCACAAGCGCATAAAGCAGAGGCGAGAGCGGGCAGCCCTGTCTCGTTCCTCTACAGCTCAGGAAGGGGTCAGATACAAGATTGCTCAGTCGGAGTTGAGCTGTCGGCTGGTGATATAAGGCACCTATCATTTGTAGAAATGGTTCACCCAGTCCGAATCTCCGCAATACTCGAACCATGAAAGCCACTGCACTGAGTCGAAGGCCTTCTCCATGTCAAGAAATACTGCTATCGATATCGTCTCTTGCTTCACATTTTGTATAGTGCCCAGTACCGTTCGGATATTATAAGTGAGATTCCTGCTTGGAATAAAGCCCGCCTGTTCCGGGGCTACCAGCTGCGGCCCAAGCAACGCAAGGCGGGTTGCCAACATCTTCGCATACAGTTTCGCATCAACATTAAGGAGCGATAAAGGCCTGTATGAACCACAGTCATTGCAAGGCTTGCCAGGTTTAAGTATGGTAACAATCAGCGCCTCCCTCATGGTTTGGGGCATACTTCCCTCCACACAAACGTCATCGAAGAGTGTGGACAAATGCGGGATCAATTTATCCTGGAACGCTTTATAGAATCCCACAGTGAGCCCGTCTGTTCCGGGAGCACTATCTGAGCGCATATTCGAAAGCGCATCTATGATTTCATCTTTGTTGATGGGTTGCATTAAGAATTCGCGGTCTGCGTTCGTGAGCATAGGTAAGTTTATATGCTCCAGATAGTCTGCTATTTCATCTGTACAGCCTTCAGGACCCACAGAATATAGATCCGAGTAGTACCTCCTGAACTCTTGCGCAATCTCATCCTCAGCCGTGACCTTTCCGCCCGTAGCCGTTTGTATCTCGGGAATATGCACTTGCTCTCCGGGTCCCTTCAGTATCCTAGCTAGTAGCGAACTCGGTCGTTCCCCCTCACCATAAGTCCTAGCTGTCGCATATTTCCCCATGTGGTGTACTTCCTGGTCTGCCTCTTCATTATATTCTGCCACTAGTCTCTTAATGCCCTCCTCTATTGCAGTGGTAGGACTAGTCCTATGGCTCCTTTCAAGTTCAGCTAGCTGCTTTTCTAAGTGCTGCAATCTCTGTCGGATAGCTTTGAGGACGCTTGAGTGTTTAGACATAGCCACACCTCTAATAAAGACCTTCAATGCCTCCCAGACTGTTTGGAAACTGTCAACCAAGCCTAAGTTGGCCTCGAAGAAGACATCAATCTCCTCCGCAAGTTCCCCCCAAAAGCTTTCATCCAGCAGCGAGTATGGAGGAAAGCGCCATGTGAATGGCAGGATTTTCTTAATTGGTGTCTCTAGCACCATTAGTAATGGTGAGTGGTCTGAAAGGGTACGCGGAAGCACTGAGCAAGCCTTGATATGTCTCAAAATCGAGGTAGTCGATTCTGGTGTGTATATTGTGGTATGCGGAGTAATGTGTGTACTCTCCCTGTTCTGCATGTCATACATCCTCCAAGCCTATAGTCAGAAGCTCTGTCTGTAGTGCTAGTGCCGCCACTGATGGCTTGCGTGGTGGGCCCGCTGATCTATCTAACGCCGGGTTCAGCACCAGGTTAAGGTCACCACCCCAAATTATCTGCGTTATTGGGTAAGTGCGGGAAATGTGTGCTAGGTTGCTATAAAAGCGGCCATCATGATCTGCTAGGAGTAGCGATAGCGATAGTTTCGATCGAGGGTTGACCCACGTGAGGACCCCTCCGGAGTGTGGAGTAAACCCAGCTGCTGTGGTGTTACCCGATAGGTTCCTGCTGAGGAACATTCTGCTCATAAGTGGCAGATGTGTTTCCTGTTAGAGCGCCAAATCTACCTTTTGGCACAGTAGGTAGCTGAAGACCTTCCTAAGTTTACGGTGGTCATTTAATCCCCGTACATTCCATGTGAGGGCCCTGAGTACCTCAGTCTCTGGTGTAATTAGTCCTTGACTCGTACTAGTCATCTCTGCATATTTCCTGTAGATCTTAAGGCAAATCCCGTCTCAAGTCTCCCATGAAAAGTGTGTGCATGCAGTGTCCCAGAACAATCCCCCCCACTTCTATGCAGGAAAACATAAATACAATTGAACATCCCCTCCCCCCACCCACAGCAGACCTTCCCCAACCTGGCCTTGCAGCGCCCCATCCCTCCTCTCCCTCCCCTTCCCAGAACTTCCAACGTGGACAGTGTGAACCTCGGTGTGCGTTGCGCGCTGGGGCCAAGGTCGCCTGGCAATACAGAAGCTATGGATATAAACCAGACATTTTGGCAAGCCCCCGCCCCGCTACCGCAGTTCCTCACTGTGTACTGCATTAGAACGACCGTACTTTATGGCATCAATTTCACTGAACCAAAAGCACAATCCCCAGTCCTCCCCCCGAAACACCTCCGTCAACATCAAATAATCGCTGAGTGGCCGTCTATGGTTAAGCAAGCTTTCTAGAGAGGTGTCCTCTATTCCCGGACCACTCCCACCTCCCCAAGGTCCCCGCACCATCGCGCAGGCATCAATGTAACAGCCAGCAAACTCAGTCTCTGCCGGCAGCGGTTCAATCAAGTTTCTCAAAAAGGCAATCCCTTACGTTGACGACCAGCTATTCTTACCACACTGTTCGGACTTCGTGGTCAGTCCTGATCCTCCAGGTGACTACTACCTTCCCCATTGTCCTGTGTCCCAATGTCACCGCCAGTCCCTTCTCGGGACCAGCGTTTCAGCGCCTGGTGTAGGGCAGTTTAGCCGGGTACAGCATCGCATAGTCAAGCCCCAGTTCTCTGAGCTTTTGCTTGTGAGGAATAAAGTGTTGCACCCTTCTTGCACCCTGGCCGTGAAATCTGGATATAGCAATATCGCCAACCCTTCATTTTGGAGCGACATTTTGGCTCTGGCAAGTTTGAGGGCAGTGTCTCTATCTCAATAGTTCAAAAGTTTGGCAATGATGGGGCGCGGCGGGGCCCCAGGGCGCGGTTTCGGGCCTAACGAGCAATGTGCCCGTTCCACTACAAACAACGTTGAGAACACACCATCCCCCAGGAGCGTGGTGAGTAGCTTCTCCACAAAGATCTCCATAGTGCCTGTTTGTGTGGATTCCAGCAGGCCCGTGATACGTAGGTTGCAGCGACGTGAACGGGCTTCTAGATCTTCTGTCTTGTCTTGGAGCATTTGCATCATCTTCTCCAGTTTCATGTGACCTGAATCTAACTACATCTGGGCTTCCTCCACTTCCATCATCCTCCTTTCCGCCATATTGTGCCTCTCAGCGTGTTTATCCTGTACCTGAGTGCATCTTTCTTGGAGCCCAGCGAGGAGATGCTCGACTGCAAACCTTTTTCCATGGACATCAGCATGGCCTTGATGTCCAGCCCCACTGCCTGATCGTCTTCCGCCCCTGTGGGTGCCCTTTCCTCAGTAGGAGTCCCCTGGGACTGCAATCTCCTCTGCGCAAATGGAAGTTTGCTTTGGGTTTTGTCACCTTTGACCATCGTGGAGGTGCGTCTTCAGCCCAAGACTATAATTCACTCCTACGAGGTGGCACTCGAGGAAGACACCAAACTTTGAAGGCTATACATCCTTCCCAATCAGTTCCATAGCGCCAAGCCAAGGCCGTCCGATCGTTCAAGCCTCTAGGCGCAGTGAGTCTCCCTGCGTCCCTTCAGGTGATTAGCGGTGTCTGGACGACCATGCCGCGTCGCGAGGCGCACTCTGTGTCGATTAGGCCAAGCTTCCCCTCCGGTTGCTCCTCGGGACTTGTGCATCGTCTCCCCCTTTACAGGAAGGGCACCCCAGGGCTATCCCAACCCCACCACTCTCACTCCCTCGAATAGACGTTAATTAGGGCAAAGGTAAGTAGTGCTAGGCCTTGAACATTCAATAGTGCCGGGGGGACTACGCTCCGCGATCCGCTGGTATTGAAGATCCGAGAGAGCCCTCTACTCACAGGTAGGCCTCGACTCCTCTAGCGTCCTCCCTTGGGGGAAGCTATATTCCCCCAGTCCCTCTCGCCGTTCGTGATACTGGGCTCAGTCCGCCACGCCCTTGTCAAAAGATCAGGGCCCCCAGGCCTGGGCGCCGTGCAGTCAGTTATGGGGAGCGGCTAAGGTGAGTCACGGCCTCCACAATGTTGCTCCTGTAGTCCGGCTGCCTCGCCGTCTGCCGCCTCTTCAGCGTTTCACTCGATCAGGAGTATGTCCTCCCGGACTCCGCCTCCGGGTCCGCGTTGGGCAGCCTCTCCTCCCACGAGGCTCCCGCGATGTAAGGGCCGGGCCCGGGCCGACCGTTGACCAGGGGTGGGGCGGGCTAGTCCGGAGAGGCAGCCCGCTTCGATGTCAGGTTCCCCCCTCACCTGGTAGTCCGGGCGTAGGGTCCTCCGCTATGTCGCCGGGCCTCTCCATGGAGCACCGAGGCAACTCCACCCACCGCAGCCGCACGTCGCTGCATGTCGTTCTGCTCGCCGCTTCGCTGTGGCTCGCGGCTTTCCGGCCCTTGGGCGCGCGGTTCGCTTCTCCGTTTCTCGCAGTTCAGATCAGCCAGAACTCCGGCAATAGGTGCTGCGCCAGTTGCCCCAGGATACTCCTGTCTCTGGGGGGGGCTGGGGGCAAACAATCTGGACGTCCTAATGCAGGATAAATGCAGGATATTTGTTATTCACGGCGGTGCTGTGGGCTCAGGCGGCCATCGAGGTTGCCGGCAACCTCGATGGCCGCCTCCGCCCCCCCAGCTTTCCTTTCTCAAGTTGATTCCTTTTCTCAGTTATCTGGATACCGACTTAATTCCGATAAATGTGAAGTTCTTCCTCTAAACGTTCATTGTCTGAAACAGGATTTTCTTTCTACTGGCTTCTCTTGGAAAACCTCTAAAATTAAGTACCTAGGTTTATGGTTCTCCCCCACTATTTCTGAAACATTAAAGGAAAACTTTGACTATCTTTCCAAAACTTCATCTGTATCTATCGATCGTTGGCACCCACCTTTCCTCTCTTGGTGGGGTCGTCTAGACTCTATTAAGATTATGCTTTCTCCGCTAATCCGCTACCTTTTATCTATGATCCTGGTATGCATTCCTGGTTTCTATTTTAAGAAAATTTACTCTTTATTAACCAAATTTCTTTGGAAAAATGAACCCCCTCGAATAGCTCTTAAAGCTCTCAAAGCTGACAAACTCTCTGGTGGTCTCAAATTTCCTGATTTTAAATCATATGATTATGCTTTTTCTCTGAGACAATACTCTAGGTTGCTTTCTCCTGATCAACGTGTTCATCCTTCTATTTAGTTGAACATTGAGAAACACTTTATAGCACCTTTCCATTTTAACGAATCTCTTGCTTTTACTAATAATGTTTCTTCCTTTCGCTCTCAAGTGATCTCCCATACACGTAAGGTTTTGGCTTCTCTTCTTCCGTCTTCTTATGCTTCTTCTACCTCATTAAACCAACAACCTATTTGGCATAATCACTTTTTACGTAATAAAGGCCTTACCTTCTATTGGAAAACTTGGAGACTTAAAGGTTTATTCTGGATTTCAAAACTAGTTTTTAATAACTCCCCTTTATCCTTTACTGAACTTCAAGAAAAATTTTCTTTACCTTTGTCCTGTAAATCCCAGTATGATTCCCTTCTTCCTCCCCTTTTACAATATCTTCTTTCCCCATCAACTGATCCTGATGTTCCTACCAGATGTTCTAATCCTTTTCCTCTATTATCTATTACTACATCGGCTTCTTCTCTATATAGAAATCTGTTTTTCTCCTCTGATATGGCCATGGGGAAGTCTGAATTGGCCTGGGAAAAGGATCTCACAGAATGTTGCCCTTTTCCTTTTTGGGACAAAAATACATAAGACGTCAAGAGCAGCTAATACCTCTCAAACTCTTTATTTTCTTTACTAACACCTTCTTTTTACCCCAATAAAATTAGCCTCTTTTTCCACAGACTTTTCCTCTGCCTGTTGGTCATGCAAAGGCACTCCAGCTGATTTAAAACCTATGCTTTTTGACTGCCCCTCTCTCTCCCGTTTTTGGCTTCTGGCTTGGTCCCAAATTAATAACATCTTTAACACCCAAATCCCTTTTTCCATTTCCAACATCTTTTTAGGTTCCTTATCACCTTCCTGGCCTCCCTCATCTCCCAATCCCTCATTAATCGATCTCTTTATTAGCGATTGCCCTATATTTGATAACTTCAAACTGGAAACAAGCTGACAAAGTTACTTTCAAAGCTTGGTGGAATGCTGTTTATTTTCATCATAGATTAGACACAAGCAATGTCACCCCTGTATCTTTATCCATTAACAGAGATCTTTTATGGCTCCCTCCATCCTCCTATCTCAAGGACATAGCTTCAGCTATTTCTACTAAAATTAATACTCCAGATGAGGTTAGGAAACCTCCGTAACTCCTCTGTTGTCTTTTCAATTTTTTATCTCAGTTTCATATTGTTTGATACGATTCCTTTTTCCTTTTCAATTATTACATTTCAGAGCTTATGTTTTTATAGTATGCTTAATGATTTTTCTTGGTGTTGAATTACTATTAAGATTCAGGTAGTTTTCTTTCTTACCCGTACTGTTATTTTATGATATTTCCCCTCCCCTTCCTCTCCCCCTCTTCCCCTCCCCCCCTTTTTCTCAGTTGTATCTTGTAATTTGTTCTATAATGTATAACATTATTTTCTCATAGTGAGTTTCTCTTACATGATGTTAATACAGCACAAACTTGACCCAAAGGTATCGGGTATCAGAGCACTTTACATAGCACCAGTTATGTTACATGAGGATACATTTATTGTTGTTAGGCACAGAAAGATTACGTGATTTGCCCAGAATCTCAAGAGGTTTGGCATCATTGCAGAGACCAAAAAACACAGTTCCCCAGATTCGAGGTCAACCACCCTAGCTGTTAGGCCAACTCCTCTCCCCTCTTTTGGAAAGGATACATCACTGTGGGGCTGCACCTGGTGGCCTATAGATCTCAGACCCATCCACAGGGCAGGCAAAGCTCACAGAGTTGCAGAATAAAAAAATTACAGCCCACACACCTGTCTGAAGAGGAACAAGGAATCTACAGATTCCAATAGGCGTGACTAATTCATTATGATTGTGAGAAGAAGATGGCTGAGTAAGATAAATGCAACTTCCCAGTAGCTTCCAGGAAAAACAAAAGAGAACTATTTGCAGAATCAGAAGGGGGGGGGGGGGTGCAGACCTCTCCTCGGTATGAATTCCATTGAGCCCATATCCTTCCCCATTTCTTGGGCCTACCTCGGGAGGCATATACGATTTTTTCTCTAAACATGCACCAGTCCATGTTTTCTTTCCAAGTTAGGACTGATGGTGCCCTCTGAGATCCCCACAATTGAGCAATGTCTCTTTTCGCAATCATGTTGCCCAGTGTGACCCATTGAGTCTGAGCAACATGGCAATCATTCGGCTCCCAAATGTTCAACAAACAGCGTCTGGCCTCAGGCAATAACTCAACACCCGTCACTTCACCCATCACCGCATGCACTCGATTCCAGAAAACCAATACCTCCGGACATTCCCATATAATGTGAAGGAAGGTCGCAAGCATACCACAACCACGCCTACATAGCCCATCCGCAGAATAACCCATTTGTATCAAACGTGTCCCGTGACATAGACACGGTGCAGAATCTTCAGTTGCACCCGTCGGAGACGCGCCGGAATCGCAACCTCTTTAGGGGAGGATATCGCAGCCTGCCAGTCTTCATCGTCCAATTCCAGTCCATCGCCAGTCCAGGCACCCCGAAGCTGTACAAGGAGGTCCGAACGGTCATTGATGAGTTTTTTATAGGTCAGAGAGATAGTGCTATCAGGGACGTACCCGTCAAGCACTCTATCTTCCAGGGGAGAAGACTCCGGGATCGTAGTTCCAGCAGGGAAAACCGATTCAAGTGCGTGGCGGACTTAGAGATATTGGAAATATTCCCTATCACTCAATTTATATTCCTGTTTAAGTTCATCAAAAGTCTTAACTCTGTTCTTGACCCAGAGATCGCCCACTTTACTGATGCCAATAAGGTCCCATCTATCGAATCCCTTCGTCGTCCATAGACCACCCAGTCTCTCCGCAGCATATAGGGGGTTCGCTCTAGTCAGCCTGTCTGTCCACCCGTAGCCGTAGTTGCACTACCCCATACTCGTACCGCCACCCCAGTGGGGCCCGTTAGGTTCTTCCTGGCGGCTCTAGAATAGAGCGCTCTATTATAGTCGCCCCCGGGCAGCTGTCACCTATCCATCTCGAATGCGTGATTCGGAACAGGACTGTACATGGCATGGTTAACAGCGCTCAGTTGGGATGCCCAGTAGTAGCGTTTAATATCAGGCAACGCTATACCACCGTCGTACCAGGGCAAAGTCAATTTTGCCAATGCTATACGAGGTCGCCCGCCCCACACCAGCTTCCTCTGGAGGCCCTCAATTTCACGGAAATAGCTAGCCGGCACCAGATCAAGTGTGTTTTGGATGGGATACAAGAATCGGGGGAGAGACATCATCTTGAACAGGGCCGCTCTTCCCAAGGGGGACAACGGTAAGCCACACCACTCCGCAACATCTGACCTAAGCCGGGCAAGCGGAGGTAATAAATTCCACTCATAGCGTACTGTGGGGTCCAATGAAATGTAGATCCCCAAGTACTTAAAGTCGACTCTAGAAACGGGTATCGGGCAAATGCGGGGCAGAGAAGGTAATTCTCCTGTGAGAGGGTAGATACAGGACTTGGCCCAATTGATAACTAAACCGGAATTTTTCCCAAAGGAACTCAAGACGTCAAATAGGACTCCCAGTGACTTACGGGGAGAGGTAAGGTACAACAATATGTCATCGGCGTATAGCGATATACGATCCTCGAAGCCAGGGGACCATCGAATGCCCTTGAGCGAAGGCTCCCAGCGGAGCCACGCGGCAAGGGGTTCGAGGGCAAGCGCAAAAATAAGTGGCAACAAAGGGTACCCCTGCCTCGTGCCGCTTCCGAGAACAAAGGGTTCCGAGGCCCTACTGTTGACCACCACCTGAGCCAGCGGTTGCTCATACAGAAGTCTGACCCACCCGATGAACTTAGGGCCAAAACCAAACTTAGCAAGGGCTGCCCACAGATATGGCCATTCCACCGTGTCGAAGGCCATTGAGGCATCAAGTGAAACCAAGATGGCCGGCTCATCAAGAGACCCCGCCCTTGCTAAGACGCCATGAAGACGGCGAAGATTGAGCGCGGTGTTTCGATGGGGGATGAAGCCAGATTGGTCCGGGTGTATCAACTCACTGATCACCGTAATCAGCCGGTTTGCCAAACGTTTCGCAAGGATCTTGGGTTCCACATTCAAAAGCGAGATCGGCCGATACGATGAACAGTGTTCACGGGGCTTGCCATCTTTATTGATGACCACAATATACGCCATTCTCTGATCCCGGGGAAGGGACCCGAGATCTCGCAATGCCGAAAACATCCGACGAAGATGCGGCGCCAGTTTGTCAGGGCAGAGCTTGTACAGTTCGACTGGTATACCATTCGGACCTGAGGCCTTCCCCGAGCGAAGTGAGCGGATAGCGAGCACTATTTCATCGGTGGAAAATTCCGCCTCCATAAGCTCCTTGTCCGATTCCGACAGGCTAGGCAACGCGATATCCTGAAGCAACAAGTTCGAGTCTTCCTCCGGCCTATCTGAGACCGGTGCATAAACCTTCCGAAAATGCTGGGCAAAGACCTCAACTATCTCAACCGGGTCCACCACTCGCGTACCGTCCACTTTTTCAGCAACAGGCACCACCCGATTCAATCTATCTCCTTTGTCTAGCCAAGCAATCAACTTTCCCGCTTTGTCACCAACATCATACAAACGCCCCTGTTGCTCACGATTCATTGCCTTGGCCGCGTCAGTCACCAGAGCTCTATATTCAGACTGTTTAAGGGCCAAAGAATGTAGGGGCACATGCATCATTGTAGGAATTTGCATTTCCTAAATTGCGAAAATTAAGGAATCGCAATTTAGGAATTGCAAAATCCTATGCATCAAGAAATCCTAATTTTTTGTAGGATTTCTTAATTTTCGGAATTTGCGATTCCTTAATTGCGAATCGCAATTAAGGAATGGCATTACATTGATTCCTATGGGCCTAGAGGCCCATAGGAATCAATGCCGTTTTGCATTTCTTTTTTTGGGAATTCGCAATTTGTTGATGCATTGCAAGGGTGCAGAGGGGGGTCCAAAGGACCCCCCCCTGCACCCCCGAAATGTATTTTAAAGTGCATGTTTCACACACACATGTCCTAAGGACATGTGTGTCTGTAACATGACACTTTCCAAAATGCATTTTTGTGCTTTTTTAAAGAATTTTGCTAATTAACACGAGGGTCAACATCGTGTTAATTTGCACTTCCTATTTCAAAATTTGAATTTTTTTTAAATTGATGCATTGCATTTAAGGAATCGCACAATTGCGATTCCTTAAATGCATTTGCATTTTTAGGAAATGCAAAAAAAAGCGAATTTTGAAAAATTGTTTCATGCATCCCAAAAACATATTTAGGAAGTGCAAACGGCCGAATTTACTGATTCCCACCGTTTGCACTTCCTAAATAGGTTGATGCATGTGCCCCGTAGTCCCTCAGGTTTAGCCCCAGACTCCATCTGTTCCTCCAACCCAGTGATTTCATTTTCCAAGCCCACCACTTCCACATTTTTGTGCATCCTCTCGCTAGCAATCAATGATAGAGTCTGACCACAGATCACAGTTTTATAAGCCCCCCACAAGGAGACAGGGGAGGACAGCGATCCCTCATTCTCAGCAAAGTAGTCATCCATACACTTAACCACCTCCGTTCTAATTTTGGGGTTACGAAGGTGCCAGGGGTTGATCGGGGCAATCCGACCCCCGGCCCCCAGCTGTACGTCAAGAGTGAGCCAGAGTGGGGAGTGTTCTGAGATCCCCCTAGCTCAATGCCTAATTTCCCTTACAGAGACCATCTGTACCGCTGGTATGAGGATATAATCGAGTCTCGAGAGACTCCCATGAGCTCCGAGTAAAAGGTATACTGGAGCTGCCCAGGGTGCAGTTGCCTCCAACAATCCGCTAGACCCAACATGTCCAAAAAATTTCCCAGCCATAGCTGCGATGCGGGGAGGAGTCTGGGGGGCCTAACATCTTCATCCCCACTGACAACTGAATTAAAATCGCCACCCACAACCAACATGCCGTCAGGGAACCCTAGGACCACCCTACCCAAATCAGTAAATGTGGTGGACTGTAGACCGGGCGGAACATACACAGACAAAATGGAGATCGTCCTCCCCTCCCACCGACCCGTAATAGCCGCATAGCGGCCTCTATCATCCAGCACTGTGTCATCTATCTCCAGGGGGAGGGAGTTCCTGACTAGGACGCCCGCCCCCCTCGACCCAGTGGTAAATCCAGAATGGGCCACCAGGCGGTAGCCCCGTCTATTCAGTGCATGGCACGTATTTCCTACTAAATGTGTCTCCTGGAGTAAAACTATATCTGGGGAGCATCGCTTCAAGTATTGCAAAACTATCCCCCGTTTTATCCTATCACCAAGACCGTTGACGCTCCAACTCAGCACCCTCAGCCCCCTACCCCCATCCCAGAAATGAACACTCTGCCCCCACCACGAAACAGGCACATAGGATAAAATATGGAACAACGCGCAGCCTCAATACAAACAAGAAAGAAAAGACCCCCCCACCACCCCCAAAAGAACCCTCAAAACACACCCCCCTACCCTGCACCCCTGCGGTAGACCAAAAAGCCACCCCAACTTGCAGTGTGCCTGTTGCCCCATTAAACTAACCTACAAGAAGAGAGAAAAAAGTCCCCAGAGGAGGAAGAGTCCCGATTCCCCCCACCCCCGGGTACCCACACTATATAGACATAACAGTCACAGAGCCACTGCCATAAGTCCATAAATTGGCTCGCTGGCGCAGACTCACTACTCCTGTTCTTCCAAGCCACCTTCGGCGCCCCTCGAACTCTCTGGGCTGGTACGGTGTGTCGGCAAAGTGTCTAACCAGTCACTGGCCACCTCAGGGCGGTCAAAAAAGAGCGCACTTTCTTCATGTTCAATCCTCAGGCGGGCCGGAAAAAGCATGGCGTACTTCAGTCCCATGTCCCTGAGTCGCCTTTTCACCCCCGTAAAGCCCATATGTTGTTTCTGCACCGCCTGTGTGAAGTCTGGATAAAAACTGATTGACGCATTCTCAAATTTAGTGGGACCATTGGTACGTGAGGCTTGCAGGATAGCGTCTCTGTCCCGGAAATTTAAAATCCTGGCTATTATAGGCCTCGGAGCGTCCCCCAGCTTGAGCTTCCCACCGGGGACTATATGAGCACGCTCCACCGCGAAAAAGTTACTGAGGCCCTTTGGTGCCAAGTGTTTTAAAACAAGGTCTTTCAACAGAAGGTCTGTAGACAAGTCTGCGGAGTTCCCCGGAACACCTACGATGCGGACGTTGTTGTGTCTGGCCCGGCTCTCGAAATCATCCAGCCGACGGGCAAACAAGTCATTGGACGTTCGGAGATTGCGGACTTTGGTCTGGAGATCCGAGACATCTGTGGTCAGGCTTGCGGTCTTGATGTCCAGGGACTTGACCCGCTCATTGGTTTTCCCCAAGTCCGTCCTGAGAAGATTGACTTCGATCGCCACCGTGTCCATCTTAGCTGCCAGGGTTTCATACTGCTGGCCCATAGTTGTCCGAACACTTGCAATGGCGCCCATAACATCCTTCAAAGTCGGCTCCTCAGTTGCAGGAGGACCATCACCAGTCTCCTCAAAGACCTTGCTCGCTCCGCCAGGGGATCCTTTCGGGCGGGTAAAGCGATCTATGGTCTGGGATTGGGCAACCCCTCCTCGGTATGAGCCTCTGGTGGCACGCTTCTCGGAATCCGCCTTGCCCGCCATGATGGGCGACGAGCTCTGACGGAACCTTTGGGATCTGGTCAGAATGATTCCCCTCTCGGCAAGCCTGTAGAGGCGAGAGGGCGAGGATCGAAAGCAAGCGTAGGACTGGCAGCAGAAGTCGCCGTCAACAATGACCAAGAGCGAAACCGAAAGTACCACAGGGGCAGTGGACGTGTCACACCAGCCGTTGTTG
This sequence comes from Lissotriton vulgaris, assembly GCF_964263255.1. NCBI lineage: Eukaryota > Metazoa > Chordata > Amphibia > Caudata > Salamandridae > Lissotriton > Lissotriton vulgaris. Next base: position 778,865,577 of record NC_141691.1, read on the forward strand.
TTCAATTGCCACCTGGGCACCTCGGGGACTCAAGCCCGTGGATGGTCTTCGGTATAGGCCGCAAGTTTCAAAGTGCAGTAAGTCCGGTTCCCGGTGGCCAAATCGATTTTTGAAAAAAGTTTTTGTATCAGCAGGGCATCAGCAAAAAGTACCCGTTGTCCAAATCAGGATACTTTGCAGGATAGATGCGGGAGGCGGAAAGGGTCTCTGGAGCCCTGTGCTCATGCGTCCATCTTGGATACGCGCAAAGCTCCTCCCCGGAAACCCAATTTTAAACTGTAAAATGGAACTTGAGAACTGACAAGGATGACAGAACTACATGATTGCTACGTGGTGAAGCAGGCATAATCATCCTAGCAATCAGAATCAACTCCCACTTCTTCTTGCTACTACTGGTACCTACTGGATTTATAGAGTGCCTCCATCCCATAGTGGTCTCTCGAATGTAGTTCAGATCACAATGTTGGCCTGAAATATATTTGAAAAGGTAGGCTTTCAAAGATGTATCGAAATGATATGAAGTAAGTTCTGTTACATGGATATTTGTTTGGGCTTTACCCACTGAAACAAACAAGTGTCTACCCATTTTAGTGGATTATTTGAGGACAGATAGGACATAAATATTTGCATTAGCAATTCATAGTAACAGAGTAGACCTTTAAGGTGGAGTAAATCCATCAGGTGCTTTCAACGTACTACATGGTGGTGTGCAACTCTTTAAAACCATCTAAATAAATACATGAAATTCATTAGGTAGGTAGGAGACAAGATATGTAGGTATTTGAAGTCTAGAAAGCACATCTCGCATATGATTTATTTTTTGTTAGGATGAATACAATGCCAATTAAGCTAAGGCTGCAAGTCAAGTGGATACCTCCTCTCATTTTTTAACATCAAATATCAGCATCACTACTCCATTTCAGACCACCTGAAGCCTACAGATAAATAGGCCTGCATAAAGGGGGTCACAGTAGACAAGGCATGAATTTCATGTTTCAAGTTCCTTATATGTACAAACCTTTGGGCTTTGAGGATTGCGATTTCTTAGTTTGGAAGAATCTATTCCTCACAATGTATCAAATTTGAGGGATTCCTGCTTCCAAATAAAGCATTGAAATTTAGTACTAGAGCAGATTTCATTAGTTTGCCCCATTAAACTTTGAAGGAGGCAACTTTGTAAATACAATCTATCTCGATGACCAAAGAAAGTAATTTCAATCTTTCAACTATTATGGGATAACAACTAACATCATTCCTTACTGAACAAAGAACATGCATTTAGGCATGGGCGGAAAATCCGTTCCGCTCGCGGATTTTGCGGATTTTCGGGAAATCCGCAATCCGCGAGATTTGCGAATTTCCTGAAAAATCCGCAAATCCGCGAGCAGCGGATTTTGCTCGCACTGCTCGCACTGTTCGCGTGAGTTCGCGCCCCGCGAATAAGTGCGAAATTGCAGAAATACGATTTTAGCAAAACTGAAAGTAACTACTTACCAGGTTCAAAAGTTCAGGCTCATCATTAGTAGCCATTTCCTGTAGTGCTTCCTGAGGGGCCCCTCCAGAGTTCAGTTGCCAGTTGCAACTATTATGTGACCCTGCTCTGAACCTCAGAATAGTTACACATATGCCACAAAGGTCCTGAATTACAGCTAAGGGAGACAAGCAGGAGCCAGGCTGGAAGTTAAAATCCATTAATCAGCCCCTAACTCATTATTGTCAGTTGGGGCAGGGCAGGTGTTGTAACTAATTTTGCAACAAAAGAAAGCACTTAGCAAGTGCAAAAGATCACTAATCAGGGCGCACTAAGGAAGCAGGTGCCAGCTAAAAAAATATTCTGTGACACATTAATCAGCCCCAAATTAATTCAGGTCACTTGAGGCAGGGAAGGTGTGCTTTGCTTTGCCAAAAATAATGTACACTGGACAACCAGAGGGTGTGGTGATGAAACAGAGGGTGGCATGGGTGGGCCAGAGGGTGGCATGAGTAGTCAGAGAGTGGCAGTGGTGACAGAGAGTGGCAGTGATGAAGAAGAGTGTCCCAAACAGGTTGGACACGTAGAAACAACAAGTTCGCAAAACTTGCAACCCGACAGGTAAGTTCGCAAATTGCGAAATTGTAAAAACCCTCGCGAACTGGCAGAAACACGGGCGAACACAAAAAAAAAAAATCCGCAAATTCGCGGGAATTCGCGGATTTTGCGGATTGCGAGTTTGCAAATCCGCAAATTCGCGGATTGCCAATCCGCAAAATCCGCTCATGCCTACATGCATTTCTTTAATTCTTCAATGAAGACCTGTGTCACAACAAAGGGGTAAGGTATACATTAAAGCAGACCGGTGATTGGGAAAGCCCTATAGAATTCCATAAGATAATAATGCGTTACCAGGTACTACAGGGTTTATATTTGGGAGGCAGTACAAGTGAAAGCATGTATTTTAATATCAGAATATGCCATGTAGCATTAAGCCACAGCAACAGAGGAGTGTAAACCATATAGGTAGATAGGGGCATCATTTACATTAGCACCATATGCTCCTTAGAAAAAATAGAACTCAGCCAGGGTAGTAGGGGAAGAAGTTGACACTGCGGCTAGCTGTTCAGTACAATAGTCCACATTGTCAAAAGCACTGGCAGATCCTAAAACATCAGGGAAAATGCATTGCCTTACTTAATTCAGTTGAGAATTTTTTTGCGAGTCCCAATCAGTATGTTTATATTCAGATCAGTTGCTGGAAGCAAGACTATATAGGTAAGATCAGAAACGTTGACAGGTTTATATTCCAGTAGCTACTGTATACTACAAAATTGGAATTTAAACTGTCATGCATGGATTGAATTGGTATACTACATTTGGGTTGACTGTAGCTAGCATATTTGTTCGGAATTGGGTCTCTAGTTGGCAGAGGTATGTGTAGTGTATTGTGGGTTAGAGATGATGGGACTATTTTGGTTCCTGAACAGTGATGTAAGTACGTGGGTGTTGATGAGAGAATTTGTGATACAGAATGTTCAGGTAATGGTTACATGCTGAGGAATGAAGACATGAAATGCCAAGCTCTGAGAGTGGTGTGATCATTTGCATGTAACCAGGCTGGGGAGGATGCTAGAACTAAGGAGAAGATAGGAGATTAAGTAAACTCTGTGATCTGAAGAACTGAGAGTGCTCTCCTGGAGAGTTTACTGTGGACTACCAAACTGCTTGTGTGTGCCATGTGGGCCTCAGTTTAAGTGAAAATCGACTGTTAGCTTATGTGGAGTCAAAACGCCACTCCAGCCAGTGCAACCCATGTGAAAAAAGCGAAGGCATAACAGAAAGGTTGTTTGTCGTCAACTAAAAAAATGCAGTTAAACTGAAGACAAGAAATACTGTGCCGTAGCCTACCACAGCTGCAAAAACCACAGTTGATGGACAGAATGCAGAACAATGTCATACATTCACCCCAGTACATAGATCTGGGCCTAAATCCATCGGTTTTTTGCACTCCACACCACCCCTGTTCAGACATGGCCATATGTAAATCAGTCTGACCCTGTGCCTCATGGGGAACAGTCCAGCCCGAACTGCCAAGCCATGCCTTCCCTGGACCGGAAACAAGCTTCCGAGGACCAGTTTCTGGCATTCCAGCCGTCTTCAGCCCGGCTTGCTTGAATCCAGTGGTGTGGAGTGCATGGGACTCACGTCTGAGCATACCCATCCCACTCGGGTTGACAATTGCAAAAACCACAGTTGATGGACAGAATGCAGAACAATGTCATACATTCACCCCAGTACAGAGATCTGGGCCTCAATCCATTGTTTTTTTCTACTCCACCCACCCCAGTTCAGACATGGCCATATGCAAATCAGTCTGACCCTGTGCCTCATGGGAACAGTCTAGCCCGAACTGCCAAGCCATGCCTTCCCTGGACCGGAAACAAGCTTCCGAGAGGCCTACCACAGAGCTGTCATTCGTACAGTACGACAACGCTAAAGGCATCGACAACCAGGTACAAGAAGTGCAAGGAAGGGAGATAGCCAGGTGCAAGAGAATGCTGTGAGCAGAAGCAAGTGATCACTGAAAAACACTAGAGGCGATAATAGATAAATATAGAGGGAAAAAGATCACTCTTATCAGACCCTGAGGAAAGATAGCCATCTGACCTCAGCATCAGGCACCACAACTCAAGCAGAAGCACAGGGGTTGTGCTTACGAGGCTGATGAATCACTTGGAACCGATTGAAAGTCCGAGAGCAGTGGTCAGAATTGCACAATTTTTCTTTTCCAATCGCTACTGAAAATATGTCAAATAAAAATTCCTTTCCATATAAAGGTAAATTTCCCACCATTGGACAGATATATAAAGGATGCAGGAAAGAGAACCATTTTATGATGGTTTGCAAAGCGAGAAAAATATGCAGTGCGTCATGCTGAGAAAACAAAATGGAGGAAAGATCAACTGTATCACGTTGAGAAAACAAAATGGATGCCAGAAACTTCCAGAGACATTCCAATCACGCCCAAAAAGCCAAGTGGCAACATCAATTGACGCAAGTAGAAACTGAATGACGTTGATTATCGTTAAATTCTTTATGTAAAAGTTTGTCATTGTCAAGTGACAGTGAGGTACCTGAATGTGCGCTGTCAATGTTGACTTATGGACGAAATTAACATGCATGATTAGCTTTTTGCAAGGAAGAATGCCAATCAAAGCTAGGTCGACAAGTGAAAGTGCAAAATTCTTTTGAACACTCTCCCAAGATCACACTGAAAGTGAATGGGTGCTCTCAAACTTTTATCATAGACAGTGGCACATCAATTTATATTATGCCAGCGGAAAAAATACAATGAACTGTCTCCAGTGCACTATTAAACCACCTCAAAAACTAAAGAGTATATGTGGCCTGCTTCAATACCACTGCAAAGTCAAAGTTCATTCATAGCAACTGTGAAGCATAAAAAGACAAAAGTACAAGCACCAATTTATGTTTTGCCAGGGACCTCAATGAGCGCATGTTTACTCAGTTTCAGTACTGCTGCTGATTTAGGGCTGATTTCTGTAACCTACTATGTCACTGCCTATCATGAAATAGTCAATCAGTTTCTATCCTTCTTTCATAGACTAGGAAGACGTAAGACCATGAACGTGCAACTTTACAATAATGAGGACATCCGTCCTGTTGCTCAACAACATGGTCATATTGAATTTCATTTACAAGAGACTGTTGAGAAAGAACATGAGCATAACATCATTGAGCGATCCTTTTGTCAGATGCCATGGGTATTCTCATAGTGGTAATAGCAAAAAAGGATAATGGTGGAGTTGTTTGCAGCTGCTTTGATATGCGCCAAGAAAACAAGGCGATTGAAAGAGAATGACATCTAGAAGCGCACATTGCTGACATGAATACACAGCTGAATAGAGGTAAAGTTATTTCCCGCCTTGATTTAAACAAAAAGCATCAACAGATCAAACTGGAAGAGAATTGCATGAACATTATCACCTTTTCGACTTATGTTGTTTTATTTAGATATAAAAGGCTAATTTGTAGAGTGTCTACAGCTGCAGAACATTTTTCAGGATGTAACTCATCGCATAATACAGCCAGTCACAAATGCCTGCAACTACAGTAATGCCAGTTCCTGTTCAAAGTACAAAAGTGACTTTGCCATTGTAAGTGCAGCATTAAGAGGCTTAACTAAATTAAATGTTCCATTTTGATGTTCAAGTAAATCTGAACAAAGCTTCAAGAAAATCAAGCATGCAATTGAGAATGCCATTGAAATGGCATTCTTTGACCCAAAGTTACAGACGGAGGTTGCTGTTGATGCAAACCCAGCGGGGTTGGGTGTCATCCTTGAACAGGACACTGGACATCGCAATGCCCAAGGCAGATTGTGGCTCATGCCAGCTGAAGTTTGTCATCGACAGAACATGCCTATACACAACCTGAAAAATAAAGTCTAGCTGTGGTGTGGGCATGTGAGCATTTTCATGTGTTATTGTATGGAAAGCATTTAACGGTTATCACTGATCACAAAGCATTGCTTACCATTTTCAAACATCCAAAAGCCAAAATGACACCCCTCATGGTGAGGTGGGGCTTGCAATTGAAGGAATTTGATTATATGATTGTGCATCGTACAGAAAAAGAGCAAAACTCTGCTGACAATTTCTCACTTGTGCCCATCAGTGTCATGGCACTACGTAAAATTTGGCTGCTGTATATGGAAATTCATTATGAAGTCCGGTGCCCATGCTGCCATATCGTTAGAACACATAATTGCTGCCAAAAGTATTATCAGAGATTTGCTGATACTCAAAGACATTATTACACATCAATAGTGGCTAAAACATACCAACATCATCTTGATGACCTTGAATACCAGAAATTCAAAAATGTGCAGGAAATGCTTTAAGTTACCCCGGAAGGCATCATCTGACGAGGGTTTGAGAATGGACATACCAGAGGGCCTGAGACAACAAATTATTGAACGGTCCCATGAAACACATCATGGAGTTGTTGCCACTAAATGAGTTCTACGGGACCGAGTGTGGTTCCCTCGTCTTAATGAAAGAGTTGTCTTAATAAAAGAGTTGAAAAATAGTAAAAGGCATGTCATTTGTGCTGCTGCTTGTCATTCAATCCATCAAACATGGCTGATCTTCCAAAGTATGCATGAGAGAATATTGCAATCAATTTATTTGGACCTCTTGATAATGGTCGTCATCTACCAGTAGTTGTGGATGAATATTTCCGGTTTACCCTTATAGAAGATTTTCTTTCAACCACTCACAACAGTCATTGGGGGACTAGAAAGTATCTTTGCATCCTGGGGTGTTCCTTTGATTTGGAAATCTGTCATTGGCTCGCCTTTCAATAGTCAGGAATTTCAAGATTGTATCAGTCACCTAAATGTCAAGCATCAGACAGTCACAACTCTATGGCCTCACAAGAATAGTGTCATCAAATGATTTATGACCACCCTCAACAGGTTCTGCCACTGTAATGTTTGAGAGGTCCATGGGAATCTAATTGCCACAATACACGACTGAAAGATCTATTGATATTAAAAAACTTTGCACAACTGATTTGTCTCACAAAAGCAAGATTAAGACCTATGCAAATAGACACCGCTGTGCTCAGCGTACTGTGTTCAAACGAGGAGGCAAAGTCATTGTCAGGTAGAAACGGAGCGCAAGTCTGATTCTCTTTTTTATGCTAGCTCACTGAGGATTAAAACTAGCAAAGGACACAAGGTGACTGCTCTTTGTCCTGAAAAGCCCATCACAAGAAATTCTTCTTATTTCAAAAACCTGCCTCAAGGTTCATTTACTCCAGCCATTTAGAGTGAGACCCTTCTATCCGGTGAGTCAGAAGACCCAAAGACTGCACCTGTGCACTGTGTCACCTGTGCCTGCAGTGGATGCCTCTCCAATGTCTCCTTTGTCTCCTCAACCGTATGCAGCGGGATCTGGAAGATTGATTGAAGCCCTTTGAAGACTCATTGAGGAGTTATGATATACATGTGTATTTTTGGGTGCACTTTTTACTTAACAAGGGGTAGATGCAGTGTTGTGTATTTTAAAGATAACAAGATCCCTCTGGTCCCCTACAGACTCTGTTGAATAGTCATGTAAGTGATTGGGTGTACTAAAGAAAATTTATTATGGAGTTCGGGCAGTAATGGTTACACTCTGAAGAATAAAGATGAGTAATCCCAAGGTTTGTGTGTGGTGTGATCGTTTACATGTACCAGGCTGGGAAGGACGCTACACATTTCACCAGTCCTCGCCAGAGTCCCTGGCAGAAAATTTGCATGGGTTATCAAGCATTGAATATTAGCACAGTAAATATTCTGTATCATTTGCCAATGATTTCCGTACCTTTAGAGCATGTCCGCAACACCAACATATTCACCAAGTTAAAATTGAGAAGAGCTTACAGGTTGGTCTAAAGAAGAGCTGGGAACAAATGGAAAACTGCTTTTAATAAAAGGTTTGGTCACTTTTGTTTATGTGGTCATGCCTTTTGACCTCTGCAATGCTCAAGCCTCGTTTTAATACTTGGGGAACAGCATATGTAGAGACATTTTGCATGTTTGTCATTATTTATTTTGATGACATTTTGATTTTTTTCAAGATTTGAAAACACATTGAAGAAGAGCATATTTGAAGTTCAGTCTGTGTCATTCCTGGGGGTTAATCTTGTCTGAGAAAGCAATTACCATGAACTCCAAAAAGGTGTCATCTAAAGTGAAATATCTCACTGTGTAATTTTAAGAATATAAAGAGATATATAGTATTTGTCATTTTTTTTACACTCCATTGACTTCTGCTTCAATTTAGTGGTATCCAATGTTCATCTGACCCAAAAGGATATTTCTTTTCAGTGGGGTTAGGCTCTGCAGGTGGCCTCAATGTTTAAAGATTGAAAGCTCTACTACTGCTATTTGTAGTAAAACTATCCAAATATTAATTTAATTGTGGAAACTAATGCATCTTCATTTGCCTGTGGAACAATATTGTCTCATTGAGATCCTTTTACTGAAGCTATTCACCCTATTCCTTTTCTCTCAACAACTCTGACCACTACTGAGCAGAATGCAAAATATACGACAAACACCTACCAGCAATCAAAAAAGCATTTTCTCACTGGTGCAATCGTCTGGTGGGGATCTTGCATGTGCCTACTGTATGTACTGGTCATAAAAATCTAGGATTTCCTAAGGTCATGAAATGTAATAACTCTTGGAATACAAGGTGGATATTCTTCCTCCTAAAGTCCAGGTATTTCAACACTTACAGTCCATGGTAAAGATAAGCAAAAGCCAATGCAATGTCTTGTCAATTGACACCTGAAAAAGCCCCAAGTGAATGCACTTCATATTTTGGCTGCACAGAATACCAGTGTATCTGATTTAGATAGTTTCTTATTCAGGTTAAAGTATGAGCCGTCCTGCTGAGATCAATATCAATAAATTCAGGAGAAACCACAGGATCGCACATCAACTGAAGGATTGTTCTTTCAAAAAAGAAACTATGTGTCCCTTCCTCAGAATTGCAAGAAAACATGCTGTTATATTCTCATTGTGCTCATATTGTGGGACATCTTGAAGAAAGAAAAACTTATGATTTGGTGGTTAGACATTTTGGTGAGCCACCATTAGAAGGCATGTAGACATCCAGGTATAGTTATATTATGTTGTCAGTGCTTATATAGCGGACAGCTGCCCCAGCAAAGGGGCATCCCGGCGCTTCCAGCATCAGAAAAAGGACCACAATAGGACAACTCCCACAAAAAAAGAGAAGACCAGAAAGAACTAAACTGAAGGAAAAAGAAAGGTTTTAATGGCTTTTCTAAAGTCCAACAGACCCTCCAGACTACGTATTTGAACAGACAGGGAGTTCCATAATTTAGCCGCCAAGCAGCGGAAGGACCGCCCCCGCGTTTCACATGGGGAGCAATGACCAGGTGCTGCCCCAAGGGCTGCCCCAAGGAGCGCAGCTGGCGGGGGGGAACATATGGGGTAAACAAATTACAGAGCAAGCTAGGCGTAGCAAGCTTCAGTATTTTGTAAGAAAGACACAGCGTCTTAAATTGGATCCGCTCCGCTATGGGAAGCCAATGAAGTTTCCAGATGGTGCCAGCAACAGGACAGAACCGAGGGAGCCCCAGCAAGGTTCTGGCAGCAGTGTTTTGAACCCGCTGCATCTGAGTAATTTCATTCCAATTAGCCCCCAACAACAGAGAACTGGCATAGTCCAGTCGAGATAGAATAGTCAACTGGACAAACAGCTGGCGTGTCGGTGGTTCAAAAAACGTCAAGAGGGGCTTAAGACCTCGCAGGAGGCCAAAGCACATGCCGTCAACTTTTTTTATATGGATTTGAAAGCTGAGAGAAGAATCCATCCAAACCCCCAGGTTCTTAACCACCTCCTTTGGCTTAGGAATATTACCCAGGGCACTTGGCCACCAGTGCTCGCCCCACAAGTTTGCGTTCTTCCCTACTAACAAAACCTTGGTTTTATTAGCATTCATCTGCAAGCTGTTAGGGGTCATCCATTCTGCCACGGCCGTCAGGTCGCCTTTAAACATGGAGGCATTCAAAGTAGTACCTTCAGCCAGGGCCACCACTAGCTGTGTGTCGTCCGCATATGAGACCATGGTAAGGTCCCACTTCATGGCCACCGCTGCCAATGGCTGAACGTACAGGTTAAATAGTGAACAACTCACTGCTGAGCCCTGAGGCACCCCCTGATCGATGTAATGAACCTGAGACAGAAACGGGGGGGGCAGAGACTCAGAAAGATCTTCCGGACAGAAAAGATCTAAACCATTCCAGAGCTGAGCCTGTTACACCTGCCTCCTCCAGCCGCTGTAGCAGAACACCATGCAAGATCGTGTCAAAGGCGGCACTAAGATCCAGCAGGATCGGTGCCGCCGTCTGACCGGAATCGAGGATGGTCCAAAGGTGTTCAGTCATGGCCAGGTGAGCAGTCTCTGTACTGTGGCTGGAGTGGAAACCATTTTGCGATGGATCGCGGATGTTATTTGAGTGCAGAAAATTGGTCAATGTGTTGTTAACATGTGCCTCTGCTATCTTAGGGGAGGAGAGATATAGGTCTGAAGTTCTCAGGTTTAGCTGAGTCAAGCAATGGTTTCTTAAGAATGGGGCGACACCCGTGCCTGTTTCCACCGCACCAGCACCTTTGCTGAGGAAAAAGAGGAGTTAATTATCTGGCAAAGCGGAGCCAGAAAGAAAGAGAGTCAGATTTAATTATCCTACTCAGCCGAGTGAGCTCATCTTGTGAAATCTCGGGGATAGCTGTAAGACAAGAACCTGGCAGAGGTCTAGGAAAGGTGGTAGTAGGGGGGTGTGGTCATTGGAGGGAAGGACCTGTAGATAGCGCAGACTTTCTCCACAAAGAAGGAGGCCAGATCTTCGCATTACTGTTCAGATGAAATTGTGGCCACCAGGTTTTTCCTAGCTCTAAGATCTTTTAGGATCTTAAAAACACATTTGGCTGGGTTCGGACTAAGCTTGATCTCGTTAGCATAGTAGGCCGCACGGACCTTACAAATGGTTCTATGATAGTATTTAATCTCGGCCAGATAATATTTAATCTCGGCAAGATAGCATGCTTTTTCACTGGGATCATAGTCCTTTCTCCACTCACTCTCTGTTCTTTTACAGGCCTTCCTTAGTGTGGTCAAAGAGTGCTTGTACCAAGGACTGGTGTCATGGGTACGTCCCTTGAACCATCTCACCGGAATGAGGGTGTCTAGCCCCCGGGTAATCCAATCACAAAATACATCATAGCCTGACTCTGCGCTATTAAGAGGTCCCAGAGGATCAGCACCTCTGGCCTCAGTTTACGCCAAGGGCGTTTAAAGACAGGCCACTGGATTGCCTTGTTAAGAGGCTCTACAACGGAAAAGGACATTTTTACCAGCGAGTTTTTATTTTTTATTTTTTATTTATTTAAAGAGTTTTATATAGCTCTGGCTAGGTATCAGAGCGCTTTACATAAGGTCAGCAAAGTTACAACAATATTAACAATTTTTACGTTACTTCAAAATATGTGACACATACCGGGAAAGAAGAAGAGATCAGTAGAGTGGGAAGGGGGAGTGAGAGGGAGAGGTGGAAGGGAGGACGAAATGAAAGACAGACAGGTAGATAGAAGGGAGACAAGTCAAAAGCAGAAGGGCATGAATACAATGAGGGGGAGGGTGGGCGAGAAGGGGAGAAACTGTGCCCAAGGTCCGGCTGGGCAGGTGACGGTCAGGGGGTGAACCAAATCTGATCTCCTCATTAGCTGAACAGAGCAGCTCCACCAGGCGTCGGACATAATCCTCGGACTACGCTGTCATGAAAGAGGTCATGTGTCCTTAGGGAAAGACGGAGTAGTGTGGAGGGTGGGGGGTAGGGAGGCAATGGTCCTAAGGAATTCAATAAGTCCTCTTGAGGTCAGGCAGGGTTGGGTAAGTAAAATGTCAGCAATGGGGAAGAAGTCACCAAAGTCGGCCATGTTGAGGTCAGGCATCCTGGGACCCTTTTCCAAACCGAGAGTGAGCCGGGTATGAGAGAGCTTTATGGGGAGGTAAGGGTCGGACTCCCATTGGTTTTTACAAAGGACACAAGATCACTCCCGGTGATCTTTATACCGGCATGGGAAAAAGACTATGGAGCACTTTCAGATGAGGACTGGCAAATGGCCTGAGCAGCACCACGCAAGGGAGCGATCACCACCCAATAAGGATGATGCAATTGAAGTTCTTGCAAAGGACATCTATTACATCTATATCAGTGAGCTAGCATACATCTTATGTGCCACACTAGAGAGTATCAGAGCTGAAGCCAATGTATACATTAGTAGGAAAAACCAGGAAGTCTGTAGCACAGGAAGGCTGACACATGAGGCCTTTGCACAATAAGGTGATACAAGGCATCACAGTTACTAAGCATGACTAGTCATGCCATGCCATGGGATATATTTCACACTGCAATGCCCCAACTCAGGGCAAACTCAATGTTAGAAAATATAGGATCCAATAAATGACCAACTACATGAGTAGGACCGGAGACCAATTGATTTAGCTGAAACACAGCCAAATCTGCAAGCAAGCTACAAATCGCATTGTCTTGCATGAGGTCAAAGTTCATATTAAAATCACCAAAAATGCTAAAATTAGCAGTGCCCATAGCGAGCATGCACACTGCCTCCAAAAGTGCATTTTTAAACTGAGAGGCCGGCCCAGGTGGCCGATACACTAGGAGCCCTGAAAGGGTCAGATGGGTACTCACGGTGATGCCAAAACGAGCCCACTCACAACCATCAACCACTTCATTACTGAGGAGACATGTGTAACAGGACTTAAAAATCACTGCAATGCCACTCCCCCTAGACTCCCTGTTTATCATGAGAATGGAATAACTAGAGGCAGAGCTAAGTTTGGTTCCGCCACCATGTCCTCATCGAGCCAGGTCTCAGTCAAAAAAAATATATCCGGGGTTCCTCAATGATTAGGTCATGGATTTCTAAGTAGGCTTTAGCTAGCGATCTCACCAATAGTATTCCCATGAAGAGCCTTCCAACTCCCTAGTACCCTTAACCACCCTTGGATGCCCTCAATTGATTTAATTACTGATCTCATGTTTTTCCATTTCAAAAACTGACTACTGCCCACTTGTTAAGCATGATTTTCTTAGAGGCCAGTTAAGTAAGTCTTTATTGCTTGATTAATTAAAATCTTAGCAGTCCGTGAACTATGAAAACACATATATAACACAATTTCATATTTCCTTAAAAACAGGGTTACTATGTTCTAAAAACAAGAATTTAACTCATTAAAAATACATGTGATATAATTATAATGAACTTCTTAGTTCAGACTTAGGGGGTCATTACAATGGCGGACGGACCTGAGTCTGTCCGCCACCCCGAGGTAGAGGGACCGTCCGCATGGGCAGCGGCGGTCTCTCCATGCAAATTAGGATGTGACCGCCACCCTGGTGACCGCAAGGTTAAAAATGCATGTATTGCATTTACATGCACAAAGCGGCACGCACCGTGCGGTTTGTTCATGTAAATGCAGGGAGTACCATAGGTACCCCCAATGTGCACCCCCCACCCCCTGACACCCTGGGGGCCCACAACAGGCCCCCAAACTGAAAAGACCACATGCTTTTCCACGGCAGAAAAGCCGCCGTGGAAAAGCATGTTTGCTGCCCCATCCTAATATGTCTGATAGACACCGCCACCATATTAGAGCTTTTCCACCACATTCGGAAGGCGACCGCGGTGGAAAAGCAGCGGACGGTTTTCACGTCCGCTGATGACCCCCCAGCCATCCTAATCTGGCGGGGGTCTTTGGAGGGACTGCTGCGGTGATTCCGCATCCTCCGGGCCTGCAGTGGCTTCCGCTGGCCCAGAGGATGCGGAATCACCGCAATCCTAATCGGCCCCTAAGTCTGTATGCGAGTCCCGGGCTTAGGTCATCACCTGTGTCCATAGATCAGAATGGTCGGTTGTTAAGTTGTGGCCCGCTAGTTTTAATGTCTATGCCTGGTGGGAATCATATGCAATCACCTGGCAGGGGGCATTGGGCGTGGGTGGTTGTACTCAGGTTTCTGCACCTAGTTTTGCTTGTACTTCTTTCATAAAATGGACAAAACTGCAGACTAATCTAACAATAGCCCCATCAAAGCACGCCTTCACTGCCTGTCTGCAAGACCGGATCTACATTTCATTTAAATGTGGCTTTAACAGCTCTCTCCTCTCCCGGTCTAGAGACTTGCAAATACACAAAAAATGCAACACATCTTCTTAGTTTCTCAACATAATCGGCAGAGGGTGGTTGGAGATGAGCATTTCTATGGGACCATATGGGTTTTAACAGGTAAAATCCCCATCCTCATTGCCAAGAAGCTTTCCTTCAGCATTCTGGAGAAGATAGTTCCTAGGTAAAATTGTGGTGAGCATTTTGAGTAACTTTGAATCGCAAACCACCTGTGGGCCCTCTTATTTAAGTCTGGTTCATCTTTTTCTGTAGAGACGAGGTTGATCAACTTGTTAACCAGGTATTTGACGTTGTTAAACGGAAGTCCAGATTCCCATATGTTCTGTAGGGTTAACACGCTGATCCCTGACTTAAGATAGGCCATGGCGGGGGAGTTGCTTTTCCTTGATATTTCTTTCCATGGGAATGAGTTTAGTGATCCGGCCGCGGCGCTCTTTATTTTGTACCAGCTTTAAACATACACCCTTCCAGTTTATTGTCTGGTTTGGTAATCCAAATTCAAGCCTTAGTTGCGCTGGTGAGGTATATTTTGGAAGCTTGAATATTATTCTTACTGCTTTAGAGACCATTTTGTCCAGGGTTGTTTCATCCTTCCCTCGCATGGCCTCACTGCCATAGGTTATCATTGGTAAGAGCTGCGCTCGGAGTACTTCGAGCAGCGGAAGCAGGTTTGGGCCGGATATTTTATTTTCAAGATTTTTTAAAGTGATTGCTAGGAGGGTCCCTTGCCTTTGAATTGCCTCTTTTTGTTTGGTCTTACGACCCCTTATTGTCAAAGATTATTCCTAGGTATTTATACTGTTTGACTACTTCAAGTTCTCTCTCACCCAGATGCCATTTCACTAATTTTTTTGCGCCACGCTGGTTTAGCACCATCATTTTCGACTTTCCTAAGTTTATTTCCAACCCGTTGTTTGTGGCAAAGTTGTTTGTGGTGTTAAGTAAGTGCTGTAAGCCAACTTGGGTTTGGCAGATAAATAACAGGTCGTCAGCATACAACAAATTTTAAAGGGGGAGGCCAACCAAATTTGGTGCATGATGATTACAGTTGTCTAGTTCAATTGAGAGGTCGGCCACAAAAAGGTTAAATAGAGTTGGAGCAAGGACGCAGCCCTGCTTTAAGCCTCTGGTAGTTTGAATCCGCCTGGACATGGTCATGCCGCTCCCCAGTTTTATTTCAACCCACGTCTCAGCGTGTAATAAAATGAGTTGATTCGAGAGAGCGGAGGGAATTTCCCATTGAGCTAGCTTTGCCCATAATTTTCCTCTGTCAATGCTGTCAAAACGGCTTTATAGTCAATAAAGCAAAAAAATAATGGTTGTCTTGTTGCTTTTGTGGAGTCGGCTAGGAGAGAGAAGGCCAGAATATTTGTAGTGGTTCCCAAGTTTTTCTGGAACTCTGTTTGGTGGATTGGGATTAATGTTTTTTCCCTGGCCCATTCCTGTAGTTCAGTCAACATAAGTCCTGCGTAATATTTGGCTTCAATGTCAATAAGAGCTATAAGCCTATAATTTTTTGGGTCGCTCTTACAGCCTTTTTTATAAATAGGGGAAATAATTGAGCCTTTCCACGATTCTGGGATTGTTCCTGTGTCGGCGATTTTGTGAAAGAGTGGTAGTAATGCACTGGACCAATATATTGGGTCTTGTTTGTATAATATTGGTGGCAAACCATTAGGCCCTGGCGCTCCCTCTTGATGGCTTTGCTTAATTCTGCTCTCAATCATTTTGGGGGAGAAGCTGAGTGGTAATCCATTCTCTTGAAGGGAGTGGGGTGGTTGGGCACCGTCATACTCAGCTGTTTTTTGTAGATTGCTGTGTGGTTCTAAATTGAAATAGGTTTGTAGATGTTTTGCCCAAAGGTCCTCCATTATATGTGAATTAATCCCAGGGGCCAATGGGTTCTCAATGCTCTTAACCGTTTGCCAGAATCTTGGACTGTTATTCATTTTTGCGTCGTACAATAATTTTGCCCAGAGTGATTCAGCGTTGTCCTTTTTTGCGCATCAAATGATTTTGTTTTTCCTAGTCTGAATCTTTCTTAGTACATCTGCGATTCCGTCGATCGAATCATTTTGGTGGAGGATGCGGATTGCTCTGTTTATCTCCCCCCTTATTTGTCTTAGTTTGACGTGCTGACTTGATGAAAGATGGATACGCTGTTTTTTTTCCACCCTAACGCTTTGTTTTTGCTGGTGCTCTCGTTTTGCTTGTTGTGAGGCTGCTGAAGAGGCGGATTGACCTAGAGCTTTAGTGAAGGTTTTCAAGGTGGGGATGATGTTACCTTGGGAGGCTTTAGTTACCTCCCACAGTGTTTTTGCAGCGGCTGATAGCTTGTCTGGGTCTCGTATTTTGCATGTGATTCTCTTGTGTTGATATCTCATCATTAGATAGGAGTCCGGGTTTGCATAACTGCTGCATGCCGTTCCTCTTACTCTGAGGGTGAATATAAATGTTTACCAAAATTAAATGCTGTGGTTTACGTTGGCCCTGCATTTCGAGCTGAATTGCCATTATTTCAAGAGATGTAGTGTTTTTGCTTATTAGTTCTTTTCTGTAGATATAACTTTGACCGATGGTTAGACCTCCTTTACAGTGACTATAGTTTGAATTTCGAACTGCAGGGAGATAGTAGGTCTTGTAACCTTGGAGATTGTGGGAATCCTCTAACCAGGTTTCCTGTAGAAGTACTAAGTCAAACTTTTGACGATATGACAGTAGTGAGTGATTGGTGATTTTGGTCCGGAGGCCATTTATGTTCCAAGAGCAGAGTTTTAAATTCCCTTCATTGCCTCTAACTGCCTCTAACTGCAGTTAGAGGCAGTTTTTTTGTCCTCCAGACTTAAGGAATCCCCTTGTAAATATCTCTAAATGGGATTAGCGGCTCTTTTTGCATGGGAACGCCTCCCTTGCATGTCATTATCGCTAACAGAAGTGGTGATCTTTATAATGGAAGTTTTCGCCGGAAATCTGCCCCTAACAGAGGTTAGCGACAGCTTGTACATATGGCAATAAAAATATTGCCACAAAACCGTCGTAAAGGTGCAGCTAAACCGGCGTTAACTCCTTGTATATATGCTCCCAAGAGTGAAGAGTTAAGGCAAATATTCACGTTGGTGCCTGAGTGATTTGACATGCAGTAACATTGATATTGTAAGATTGGCAATAATGACAAAAGGACTTTCTGATATTCAGGATGTTTGGACATCAGGAGGGCTCACGAGTAGAACATTGTAAATCAAAATGTTTCAAATTCGAAGTTTGTGCAAACAAAAAAAAATTGAAATTCAGTTAAGTTGATGCAACAAACTAGTCTGGTAAAGATACGTCCTGTGAGTTTTAAATTTAAAAAGTAATGTTGGCATTAAAAATCAAAGGAGCGTAAAATTTGATTTTTTTTATATGTCAGTCTTTACAAAATAAATGTTACAAATTAGGAGGAATGTTTAAAATTGTTATAAAACAAATGTTGGCTTCCTAGTTTCCTGTTGATAATTGTAATAGACTGTGGCAGATGTCTCCTGACGAAGGGGCCTTAAGCTTTGAAATGTGTTGGGTAGCTGAGTTGCTTCCAATATACATAAAAGATCATCAAATGCATTAATTCATGTTCATTGACAGATAATAGGCAATAGAGAAGGGATAATTAAAATACAACTTTACCAATGGTGAATTGAGAAACTGCCTACAGAGTAGATTATGCATGGACTTAGTCTTTCAATTCATAGTGCATTGTTTGCTGGAAATAAACTGATGGCACATTTTCTATTGCACTGTCTACAGTTGTGTGCATGGGTGGGACAATAACAGCACACACAATTTGAATGCATGATTGTGTAATGAACCCTAAAGAATCACGCAAATATATTAGCTTAATGGTGTGCAGTCTCTTTATCTTTATTGACACTGGTTTGTGAAACAGCCTGCACACAAAGATTGCAAATTTACATGAAAAGAAGAATGGACACCTTGGTTAAGATACTATGTTAAATTTAAAAATGGTGGACTTCGAATTGCAAATATCCTTGGACACTATATAAGGTTAAATACCAAAAAAGGACCTATGCCACTTGTGGTTCAGAATACATGCGTTAGAGCATGTACTTTTTATTTGTTCAACATTGTTTTCTATGAAGGACAACCTTCTGAAAACATTATTTTGAAAAACAAGATGTTAAACTCTCTCTACTCCACAGTCTGTAAATGTATGTGTGGTATCAGAATATCGTTGTCAGAATATCACCTGACATGACTTTTGTGATCAAAATATTCTGTACAAAAATATTGCCCCATTGGGGAAAATAAAACAAATTCTACAGCCAGTTGAAGATATTTTTGTATAAAATATTTAGGATGCCATATTTACCTCATGTGATGTTTCTGTATAAAATCGTCTTGCATATAATGATTATCATTTGTTTAAATGTTCTCTTTTTTCAAACCACTATGTTTGAATCTGTTTTTTCAAGCTTCTTTTGAACTACTGTAGTATGGGGTATATTCCCAAGAAGGTGTGATAACTACTGCAAGAGTAGGGTAACACAACTTTCAACATCGCAGCCTATCGCTGGAAAATAACCCTGTGTCAACGTGGAATTCACAACAAGGTGGTAGCATGTGATAGACACCAGATAACGCAGCAAATGTCGGCGTGAAAATCAATGCCACGCCACAAAAATGGCATATACAAATGCAAAAAATCATGCGATGAGGCCAACTGCGGGGCAAAAAGTAGCGAAAACCAGCCACAGGCCTGCAAATCCCTTGTTTGGCTGGACAATGCACCATAAAACCCCTCGGGAAAAATACACCAGAAACAAGCCAAAGCACATAGCAAAATGGATGCACCCTGACCCAGGGCAGAAGCCTACTCGAACCCCACAACCCCCCAAGGACCACCAGCAAGGAACAACGGGGTCTTGGAAGGACAAGGAGAAGAGGAAGAGGAAGACGGGGTGCAGGCCACAGGAAAACAAGACCAACTTCACGAAGGTGGCAGAACACTACCAGCATCTGACCCATAAGCAGACCACCTGGAATGCAGTCGGAGTGGTGAGGAGGCCAACAGGCGATGGCATAACGTGACAACCTAAACCAGGCACCAACCCGCTGCCAACAGGAAGGCAGCAACAGCGACAAGAGGTGGTAGTCCAGTGCCCCCAGAGAAGCTGGAGGAAACCTAGTCCACAGTCATCTGTGTGGAGACGGTGCAAGGAGTAGGGAGTACAAACACAGCTCGAGAGGACCTGCTACAACACCAACAGGGAGTGCAACAAACAGGGCCTGGGGGGACAGGGGAGATGGGCACAATGGCACACATGCAAAACGAGGCATCGCAAACTGCACACCCACAAACACCCAGGATCATGTCTCAGATCCCCTTGGCACACTGTAGCACACACACATAGCACGAATAGCTATGTGTTGACGACAATGTGGAACTACATGTGTATCCGACACTACAGAACAGAAGACACAACTGGCTCCGCACATGCACAGAAACATGCCCACTACGGCTGACACAGCTGGTAACAGTGAAATGGTAATGTACACGTACAATGTCTTATTTGTCATGTAGTCCAAATGCACGCTTACCCACAGAAGAATCCAGCACCCCCAGTCATAATGTACCCTGCCATACAGTCTGCATGCAAACTAGCAAAATGCGCCGACATATATGTCAACTCAAAGGCAACATCGCAGAGGGGCACACCACACCTGCAGCAGAGTGCATAATACAGCACATCTGTGATGCCGGAGAGGACCACCACACTTAGACACCAATGCCCTAAAACAGCACAAGGATATCCCAATGCAACCCCCCACCAGGACCCGGACAGCCAAGCTACTCAGAGAACACCAAGCCTGCAACAGACCACACAGCAGGAAGCACCTGCATGCACAGCTCGCTCACAACACTTCAACCACCCACACATGGCACCCCAATGGCATGTGTCAGCACGCCCAAAAGGAGGTGGCCCAACAGGTGTGGGTGGGGGCTGAACCCATGGAATGAGAACCAGGACATAGGGGTCTATCACCCTTCAGTGCCCATCCACACCCACTAAGGAGACCCACGCTGCCACAGAAACACATGCAGATGTACATGCACAGCACAGAACCATGCCCAGGGGTGCACAATTAGCAGTTACACACCCATGTTGGCTGTGGGTGCGACGGCCCTGCCCACTCCCCTCACAAATTGAGTGGGTGACGACAAAGCAAGCATTGATTACCCCAAGGCCTACACCTCAGGGGCCAGCCTATGTCTCCGGAGAAAGGGTCCCGGACTTGACCAGCACAGAGTTAGTAGCCCCGCATGCACTGTGGCCGGCACAGGCACCCAGCCACGGGACGGCGACTTGCGGTGCAGTCAGATGGGCCATGTGATCTGAGCAGGTAACCATCATTGTCCGAGGTGCATGTTTTGGAGTGTTTTGGGGACAGTGGAAGGTGTCCTCCAGGGCAAGATGCCGAAAGGTTTGATTTTATCTGAGGAGTGGAATGCGACAGCCCATTGTCACCACCAATTCTGTATCAGCTACAATGGGGGTTAAAACTACCCCCTAGTCCATAGGCTCAGACGTCACCATTGCTCGACCAGAGAGTGTCCCTGAATGTCGGGGAAAAGACTTACTGGCACGGGGGCTGAGTGAGGATGCAGACTGCGTTGAAACCAGTACACTGATATGGACTCAGCCATTGCTTAATCATGACTCTGTGACCTACTGGACCGCAGTATAGACCATAGGCAGCGGTCAGCAGTGGCCCACAGCTTCTTGTCTTTGGCTCAAGATGCACAGCGCTAGTGACACTATGGCAGTTGTTGGTAGTGTACGAACATCTCCGTAACGATGATCCTTTTCTCTACGCCAAGATGCAAGGCTACATCCTCTTAGGCCTCTCCTTGCGTGCAATGATGTGTAATCTGCCTTTGCATACTCGATGTTCTGTTCCAAATCTGTGGCCTACTCGAGCACAGCCTAGGCCAAGAGAAGTGTAGGCTGGAGGCAGCGGTCTGCACGGGTCATTCACCAAGTGTCGCCGGCATAGGTTGGTGGCCCCAGCGGCCTGAGTAGTTCAGGTTCTTTGGCACCACATGTTCGGTCACCTCTGTGACTGTGACCCGGATTTCGTCTGGACTGAGCCGCATCTTCCTCTTACTCTTCTCCGTGCAACCACTGGAGTGGACTCAGCTATTCGGGATTTGCGACTAGGTGCTGGATGTGAGACCTACTGGTCCGCAGGGTAGTACTGGTCCCTCATTCACGTGTCGCTGGCTGGCGTTTGACAGGGTTTGTGGCAGCATGTGTCGCAAGATGCGCATATGGCACTATGACTCCCTGATCAAAGGGGGTCTGGTGCTGTGGCCGCTGTCCCTTATTTGGGCTCACTGCCCTTCAGGAGCTAGGGCACAGTCTCACATATGGGACCCACTGGGCTGCAGAGGTTGCCGGTAGAATATGTAAACAAGAAAGGAGCAATGTGGGCCAGCGCCAGGGAGACAGTGGTGGTCTGAAAGGCTGGCCAGGTCGCGGGTCTCAGGCTTGGAGCTTACACTGGCACATGGTGGACCCTCCATGACACACACCAGTTTCAGATGCTGATTAGTGTAGGCTGCGTAGGGTCAGGACTGATGGGTTTGTGGTCCAGCAGTGCGGGGTTTGGCTGGCGCACAGGATCTCAGGCAACTCTGCTAATGAGGACGGCATCGGCCTCGTGTTGGGGTGGGAGGCGCCGTCCTGGCAGAGACATTGGGCTTTTCTGAAGAGGACAGCGCTCAGGGCTACGTGCTTTTTATTCCCACCCCTACGCTGGCCTGGCGTACGCCAGGCCATCCCACTCTGCTCACGCTTATGGGAGGTGTAACAGGCAACATTTCCACGAGGACCCCCTACACGCTGGGGTGACATGGTTGCGTCCACTGTCCACTACACTGCATTCACCAGAGGTGTATTTCCCCGTGGATATGGGTGTGCTCTGCATACTGTGGTTTGTTCAGCACTTCACAGCCACTCTTGGCATTGTGTACTTTCCCAATCATGGTTCTACTGCATCCTTTACAAATGCCTGGTTGCCTCTTCTCCCCACATTCATCTATTGTGTGGCTGGGGGGCCATGCCATAGATTGGTCATGTTCACGGCTTGTACAGATTACCATTGTGAGTTGTTCTTTTGTGTCTGGTGGGTGGGCATGTTGTTGTGCATCTTGGTTGTTGACTTGTGACGTGTGCATTGCCAGAATTGTGGATTGCATGGTTGTGTTCAGGTGAGTGTGGGGTTAATTGGGAAGTTGCCAAGGGTCTGTGAATTTTGCTTGGTGCCATCTTGGGATGGCTGGTTGCTGTTGGACTGTCTGAGGGTGAAGGGTTCATGCACACTGGCTGTTTATTTGGAGGCGACAATGGTGAAGGTCCCACGGTGTTCGGATGTTGCCTGCACATTAATGTGTGACATGTGCTTCCTGTTGAGCTGATTGTGTGCTGTGTCACCAGGGGGCACAGATGGGACATATGTGCAGTGAATTGCCCCCTACACGTGCATGCAGCTGGCTATGGCGTATGGTCCATGCTTGGTCTCAAGCGGTTCTTGCGCATTGTGTTGGCCGTACAGGGACTGCGAGACTCTGCTTACTCTGGCGGGTGTTGTTTGGGATGTGCCAGGGGCCAATAGGTGGTGCACAGCCAGCAGCTTGGGGTATGGTGGGATTTTGGTTGTCCGCTGTGTTGGTGCAGTTGGCCTGTTGGGGGATGACGGCCAGGATGCATAGGATGGTTATTCCTTTCAGCCTGTAGTGAACAGTGACATTGTCAGATGTTGGGCCTGTCAGGCAGGTGTGTTTCTTGGTGGGCCACTGTCTTTGTCTGCGCTGTCGCTGTGGTGGTCTGGGGGGGTGCCAGGTGGGTGTTGTGGCCCTCTTGGGCGTCCGTGCTGCATGTTCAGTTGCTCTGTGGCTTCTTTTGTCCTTCCGATGATGCAGTGGGCAGGGCTCCCCATTGCGGTGCAGGCTGCCATCCAACCCAACACTAGATCAAGGCAGGAGTAAAATTCCCGCTTCTAACGCGCCTTATCGCATGTTTTGTGTTCTTATCGCCGATCTGTCTGGTCGTTGTGAATGTTGCGGTGTGGTGTTGTCGCAGCGTTTTGCACGGGAACCCCAACTCTGAATCTCATTAGCGATAGTTGCGGGGATCCTCTGTGGCAATGTTTTTTTCAGCTGCTATCGCTTGAAAACTGGTGCTGTGGGCTGTTAGCACCTGCTTGTAAATGGTGGGGTAAATTTATCACGACTTTGGCTGGGATAAAGTGCCGTTAATTTGGCGATAGCTCCCTGTCAATATGCCCCTTAGTTTTTAATAAATGTTCAATCTAGAAATTAAGATAGACTATACATTGTGCTAGAAATTCATCTGGTAACATCCCTTCTAGACACATACATGGATATTAAGCTGTTTAACTCGGAATGTTTGCCCTGCGATATGGATATTTAGGGCCAATTGACAAGAGTTTTCTGTGAGTTACCCCTGTAGTACTTTTGGTTTATTTGTGACATCCAGAATTAAGCCGAGCAGAATCATTTTGTCACTGGCTAAATTCAGCAGTGATCAGTTTTACTACAAGTATAAGTCTCACCTACTCATAGCAACATATTTGTAAAAAAGGCCCAATTATTTTTCCTTGCAGTTCATCAGGGAAATTCATTATCTGCATAGCAACACTGTTACCACATCAATATTAAATAGAAAATAGGCAAGCAAACTGTATCAGGATCCTACCGTTATTTAATAATCAATGATCACAGTCATTTTAACAACTTTTCATGTCAGCAGATCACTTTTTAGTTCAAAATCATTTTCAGACTTTGGCAGATTTGAAGCAGGTCAGCTGACATGAAATCCACAAGGGATCATGAGATTTAGAAATAGAGGTTCGATGGGCAATTTTTTCTTCCACCTCAAGAGGTGACTTTCTCTATATAACATGCTAAGGAAGGTCATGTCCTATTGTTCATGAACACTATTAGCTGGAATGTATTAAGTTTTGCACCTAAAATTATTTAAGAGAGCTGACTGATATTTATTAGGAAGTTTTTCATTATCAAGTTACAACTGGATGCAATAACCTTGAATGTGTATTCCTTTTACTCTGTACCCACTTTCGCCTTCTTCCTGTGGTCGACCTAGTTTGGTAATTTGATCGAAAATCATTGACCACTCATGTACGGTCAGGAGGACAGATTTATGAGCCCCTTGCGCCGTTGTGTCACTTTTGTGATGCAGAGGCGGCGCAAATTCATCGCCATGGTGCGGGGTACTTACAACAAAATTTCACTCAGTCACTTTTAGGGCCATGCTGCGTCAAAACCCAGCGCCTGCTTGAAGCAGGCGTTAGAAATAGTGCACCCCCGAGCCTCGCTGAAGCTGCGTCGCATTTGCGACGCAACTCCAGCAATGCGCTGCATTTCCACCGGGGATGCGTCACGCATCTGCCCATCCGAGCGCTACGGTAATGGCGCATGGGTGGGCAAATGCGTCGCAACTCTTCTGGCGCATCTCTGCTGATTAGTAGAGATGCGCCAGAAGTCGTAAATCTGCCCCAGGGTGTTCTATGGCTAACTCATATAGTGATCACCACACACATGTTCTGGGAATACCTTTACCAGGAATAGCCAAAGGACAACTCAAAAAGGCATCACAGAAATATTAGGTAGGAACAAAGGTATGAGGTTGCGGTGGAACGGTGCCAACGTTCCAGCTATTTTTATGACCACCATTAGGGAAAACGCAGCACTAGTTAATGAGTAACTAAAAGACTACATGAATTTAGGCAAATCATTAGTGATACTTTTGTTAACTTGGGTCACTTTATAAGGTATTCGCTTCTGTTTTCACCCACCTGAGATAAACATGCCCAAATTAGTTAGTTTTTCAAGACTTACAAGAATGCCAACAACTACAGTGATAAAATGTTTTATTCAATCATACAAAGCTAATCATAAAAGCACATGCAAATTTGAATAGGAACATATAAATATTAATATTAAGAACATTAGATCTTCCCAAAAAACATGATAGAACAACAATTCATACAAAATAGGATACACAATATAAAACCCAAGGAATTTGAAACGTAAGTGATTTCCTATGTCCTTAAGCATGCTTCAGAAAAGAACACACACTAAAACAGACTGAAGCCCTCGGAGATTTTCAGTTTGGACCCAGGATAGCTAAGTATCAGTTCCAAATGGCTGTTGCATAGATTGTGAAGTAACTCAGCCATGTTCGCTGCACCACAAACTAGTCTACTACAATTATCTCTAAGGGAAATAGTACCTAATCCCACACATTTTATTTTCTTTCCTATCCCACCTCCCTCATAAACTAATGGTCAGGGAGTTGTGATCACTAAATGTACGGGACTAAAATGACACATATTACTAATCTAGGTAGATGGGGCCCTAGGTACAAAAACATAATGAATGATGGTAGTACTGCCTCACACTATAGGTGGCAGCTGAAGAACAGGGAGGTATGCCAACCTCAAAGACATTACAAGGATCAAAGCAAAGCAAGTGGGAATAAAGCATACATCCCTTACAATCCATACTCCACATTCCAACATCTGAACAGGCTGACTCACACTAATCGACCTTCATGGTTAAAAGAATATTCTCCAGTTTAGCATTTAAATCTCCCACATGCAATCAGATTGAGCCCTTTCCCTGATTGGAATATTTACATTCACATTCCCCTATAAGGTCAAAAAGTAAAATATAATTCATATTGTCCCTACAGTTAAAGGATCATTATGAAAGTTAACAATAAAACCATTTAAATTCCTCTCCCAACATAACCTAAACGCTTGAATGAGCTCAAAGCTTTGGTCTAAAGGGAGTATGGTACAATTCACGGATATTTTAAACCAGGGGGTAAGGACAGCCATAGCTCTACCAGCACTAGAGCGGTGGCTGTAAAAGAGTAACAAATAAAACCTTCACAGAAGATGTCAGTAATGGCCCAAGCGTCTACCTCCATATTTGTTTTTATACTAGCAATATTCCATCTGAATCATTTGATTGAATTTTAACCTGTTGCTTCCATGGTAAGGAGGACAGTGGATACATGTGACTGCAGGGCCACAATCAATCTTACAATTGTGGCCAAAATATTAAGCTCACATACAGATAGCACAATTAGAGCTAGGAGAATCAAATCAGAGGGCAGCACCAGCCTACAGGGTTTTTCGAATGATGTGATCCTGGCTGAAAGTCATTGTTGGGTAAATGTAAAATACCAGAATATCAATTTTGCACTGGAATCAAGCTATGCTGTGCAATGGGGAGCACAGAGGGGATGTTGTAAGGGAACTCAAGTGAGGCTGATATGTTGACTTTATAGAATAAGCCTAAAAGAAGTACTTTGGTCTTGGTAACATTGGTCAGGCCCAGGGATAGGATTTGCACCAAATCCCTTATTAAGGTAGGATTTCTGAAATTGATCAGAATACAGTCTTCCTTGAACTCTTTAGTCATTGGGCCCACGCAATCACCTCTGCGAGCAAACAGAATATAATCAAACAGCAAAACGTTACACTTAACATGAGCATGAAACCAGTGCATGACTTTATTCATCACCCGTCCCATGAATTAAGTACCATTCTGGTTTAATCTAGGAACATTAGCCAGAATCAACATGTATGGGTCAGCCATTTGAGTTAAAGAACAAATGATGTCACTTTCAGCCCTTCCAGGGGCACGGGGTTAACAGGAAAGGCTCCGTTCCCCAGCATTTAATGCTGGATCAGCAGAGCGTGCACTTGCAACTTACAGGCAATATTTCAGTTGTGATTCCAGACCAGGAAGCTTCTGCAGATACACCATTAGTTAGACTAGAAGTCTTGATCGCCGTATGATTTGCAGTGTTAGTTGAGTAACCGGAAGACCTAGGCCCAACTGCTCCTTGAGAGGATAAATCCTGCTAAGTTGCATCTATACACGCATACATAGATTTTGGAAATAAGCTTGCTCTTAGAAGATCCTAGAGAGGGGGGACTTATGGGCTGTGGCTAAGCTTGCGGGGCCATCACCACCAATTTATCCACTGAGTGTCTCAGGGTATTTCCTCACTTTTGCCACTTTGCACAGGGTACTGTAGTTTGGAGCTGTGATAAAACAGCTGTATTGTCTTCTGTAATAGGCAAAATCTTGCCATTGACCCAGACAGAAAAAGAACCAGACTCTTTGACCCAGGGCTGGCTTTAACTCTGGTGGCGCCCAGTGTGACAGTCGAACTTTGGAATTAGGAATAGATAATGACAGCCTGGGGGAAAAAAAACGAACGTCCTAATTTATCCAATTTGCATTCAGCTCTTTGAAGCCACTTCGTAAAAGTCACTGATCTGTATTAGGGTTTTATCCTATGAACTGCGATAAAAAAGGATCTATGTGACAAAAGCTGTAATCCTCTCAGCTATCCACATAAAACACAGATCCGTGATCTGAACGCTACGTGTTCTCCGCAGCAGACATATTAAACCTCTGCACTACTTTATGGTGAGTCAAAACTTCCACTAGAAAAAACTACAATCTCTCTCTCTAGCAGGAACATTATTCACAAGAGTTATTTTGACATTGTCATTGCTGCCTGAAAGCTAGATGCACAGGGAACCCTGCCACAGATGTTTTAAAATTGTAAATTATTGCTAAACACAGCATCACCGCGGAGGTCAGAGCACCCCTCTCCAGATCAGAGCCCAGTGCAACCGCACTAGTTGCACTGCCCTAAAGTCAACCCTGCTTCGTCCGCCTCAGTTACTGTAGAAGCACAGAAACACATAGTTGCTAAGTATGCTTCTGCTGTATCTAGTCTAGAGGAAAGACGTCTCTTGGCAAACTGTATCTCTTTAACAATAACGTCATCCACCCTCTCAAAGAAACAGCCAAGGTATCAAAGTGTCCAAGTCCTCTTTGACTGGTGCCCATGTCCCTGAAATCTATAGCCCAACCTTGAAGATTAAAGGAGCTTGGCTGTTCCAAAGGTGTTTGCAGTGGTGAAGGTGTGATAATCAGTAAGGCTTTGCATTGCAACAGTATATGGTGAGCTTATGTAATTGTGTTGAAGTTATGTGTCTTGGGTTTTAAATATATCTATGGTTTAATTGTATAAATGTGCATATTAATTTGAAGCTGAATAGTGGAAGTTGTTATCGGACTCAGCACAATCCAACATCAGCGGATAAAGGTCAGCTATTGTGATATTACTTATCTGCCAAGGTTTTTGTTGTGGGGATTCTGCTCATGCACAGAACTATGCACAGGAAACCAGGACCTCAGTAAATTGTGGTGTACCAAAAAACTCTCCTCAGTACCCAGGACCCCTATCCGACTAGCATCAGTGTCTCATTCATTCTCCGTACCACAGCAAAGCTACAAATGATTAGACAACCCAGAACAAGCGACTTAGGGTACTCTCAGGAATAGTGAGAATCAAGAACACTCTTTCGTTTTTGTTCTCCTACAAGTCCACAACATGTGTAATCAGAGACACAGTAAAGTTTAAAATGTTTATTTTAACTACGCAAACTAAGATGCAGTATTTTGGCAAACATAAGCAGGCATATGATTAAAAATAAAATAATCAGCATTGTTACAATTCCATAAAACACAAAGGGAGAAATCATGTTATAATGTTAGTTGAAATAGGTCTTATAGCGCCTTGAGTAGCACCCTTCCCTGGCTAGGAGCTAGGTTTTAAAATAATAGGAAGGTCTCTAGGTTTAAACGGGAAACCCGTACCTCCAAGATCAGATGAGGTGAATCATATCACAGGATCAGCAGTGCTCTCAGTAGTTAAAAAGGTTTTTCTCCAAGTGCCTGAAAACATGCATGCATTGCAATATTAAAGGCACTTGAGATCCAGCTATTCACAGCTGTGTGCGTGTTGTGTCTAGAGCGTGGTCCGATCATCCTGAATCAACAGCATACATTGTTATTCGACCTTGAAGACTTCTGCACAAAGTGTACAGACTAAGGTCGCTGTGTAAGTCTAGGGATGTGGAAAGCAGACCGTTCTCATGTGAAGAAAAGCAAGCAGTTTAACTCACAACACCAGATACATGTAGTGTTTTGTGCAACAGCGGCAAAGTTGCAAAATGGCATTTGAACTTCCAATACGCTTATGCTAACATAGCAATGTGTGCAGGCATAACCCGGTCTTCACTACATTTTGTGGTGTTGTTTGTGAGGTACCATCAGAGTGTTGTGATTGTACTAATAGCAATTGGTGTTAGTAGAACCTATTGTGCAAAGGGTAACTACATCAGTCAAGGTGATTTTCAAAGGTCTACATTTCATCTGTGTTTGTTTGTTTGTATGTGTTTATGTGTGTGTGTATATGCTGTCAGTGTATTACTGGCCAAGACTTGTATGAATGAACTACTTTGATCTCCTTTGTGTAGCAGACAAGAGTTTTTTATTTATCTTGCTTTGTGGAATTTAGTGTATGAGAAAATTGTAAAGGAGGGTGAACCTCTGTAGGGGTGAGAATTGCATCAGAGAGAATCATGCTTGGCTAAGGCAACTGGTGCAAAGTGTTGTGCTGTGACTAGTTGGCAAATCATCAGGTGTTGTGTTGTGATAGGTTTACAAAGGAAGGAACTGCGTTGGGTGCAAATATTAATCTGTATTGAACTGCGATTTGAAAAAAACATTGAGTATCATTGAATTAACTTTTCATTTATTGCTGAATTGTTGTTATCATGCCAGGTCATTATATGGTGACAAACGTAGGGCTTTATACATGTTTGTGGCTTCTTCAGTTGCAGAAGATCACTGAAAAGGAGGGGGCATTAATATTTCCACAATATGGCACATTTGATTTAAAGGCCATTGAACATGTAAGAGAAAATGTATATGAAACAAAACTACCTCCTCGACCCATACAATATGAAGCATGAAACTTGGGAGCGTGCAGCTCATACCAAAGACAAAGAAAGGTATCTGAATTGAGCAAAAAGAGCACTGAGTCATTATGCTGATGCTCAGTAGGATAAAAAACAGCATAGATGGAGGGAATGTTCAGTTGAAGGCACTAGAATTTACCCTGCATTGACAACAGAAATGCCTGAAAGAGTTGAAAGCAGGGAAATGAAAAATAGATACTGATAGTGATTCTGAGGATGACATTTTGGATGCTCTGTCGTCCTCATGTCCACCTCCTCATGTTGCCCCATCATTAGATTCAGAAAGCGCTACCACACCTAGAGGTACAGTCGCAACATTCCGGGCTGACCTAAATTAAGTTCATTCCCAACTCTTTCAATTGCAGTTGCACCTCCTGAAGCAGCCACTGCTGTAATCTCACCAGGTGTTTTAACTTATATTATAACAGTTCACAAGTTATATCAGCTCAGCAATGGCAGTTCCTCTTGTATATGCACCATTAAATATTGCTCCAAATTCTACTGCCCCAGAAGGCTGTAGTTAGAGTCACAAAAGTATTTATCCTAGCATTGTAAAACTCATAAATTGCTGCCTGGACCCTACAAGAGAATGTTCAAACTTTAAGAGAAGGTAAAAAGATTGTTTTTACAACTCCGATTGCACCGTGTGAAATGAACCATTTGATTGTGACATTTTGCCCCCATTGTTCGAGGAAACTCCTGAGAATAGAGTAACAGGAGTTAAAAAGAGAGAATCCACAAGTCAAGAAAGAGTAAACCCCTTAGATGTACCAAAATTGAAGGTAAAACTGGAAGAAATTATTTGGAAATGTTTAGACATTTCACAATTGGATCACACAAGAAGTATTAGCTGATGTACCTGAATTAGGAAATTACAAGGATTGCAGCTACAACACATGAAAATCTGACAGAATTTGCAGAGAAATATGAAGTAGATCTCTATAATAGTATTCCTTTAATAAGAGGTTTCAGGGAACAATTAGATGATGAGGTGAATGTCAATATGAGATCTTGAGGAATGAAGTTGCAAATTGCTGAATTGGTTAAATGCATTCGGAAGTGGAGCGATTTTGACAGATTAGAGAGCAAGTGAAATGTTGGTATAATGCAAGGTATTGGTTACCAGAGTGGAGGTGAAAGGGTGCAGGGTGTAGTTGGTGTTTCACAAGGAATGTGTTTCGGCTGATCTAAATTCATGAGTAGATATTGCGATGTTGAAGAGGTCAATTCCTTGTCATTGTAGTAACAGGCTTGGGCATTGGAAAAGGGAATGCAGTCAAAGACCTAATCGAGTAACTGGTGATGGGAAAATGCAAACTGTGAATCCAACTCAAATGTAGAAGATTGCCCCAGTTCATGTTCCAGTTCAACAAAAGCAGAGAAAAACTGTTACACGCACCTATGATGTTGATCCCACAAGCTCCCATGGCCCCAGAGAACATGAGAAATCCTAGATTTAATATGAATCAAAGAGCACTTCCAAATCCTTTCTAGAATCAGAATCCTTTCACAAATTCCCTGTTTAAGAACAAGAGTTTTGACTCAGACAAATCACAATGATGGTGTCTGTGGGAGGAATAAGATTGCGTGCTTGGCATAGTCTTATAGGTACACTAGAGTGATTCCTTTGTAGAAGGTGAGATAAATGGCCAACAAGTGTCATTTTCAATTGACACTTGAGCTACCCATTCCACTATTAGAACAGCAAAAGCCCCTGACCTACCTGTCTTGAGAAAGAAGGTCTAAGTAGTCGATGTCACAGATCAGGATTGGCACCACATGAGATACTGTTGGGACATGCCATGTGACTACCTGATGTGCCTGAAAATGTGTTTCTGAATCTCACAGATGACATGATTCTTGACTACTGCATGGGGTTGGCTGATGTGGGGAGTTCTGTTTTTCAGCAGGTTGGAACTTCTACTGCCATCCCAAGTCAGGAGCAGTGTTACAAAACTTAGCCCTGGTGACTGGGTCCTAATTAAAAAGCATTTTTTACAATTCTGTTTTGGAGCCAAAGTGGAGGGGCCCTATCAGGTGATCCTGATTACCAACACTGCTGTGAAATGTGGTCAGATCCGTAATTGGATAAATGCCTTGCACGCCCAGAGGGTGAGGTGTCCACTTGAGAAGGTGATAACATTTGAGGCAGGTTTGTGACCTTCTGTGTCTGTATGTCCTCAAGGACCAGAGAGGGTGAAGTCCATCAGAATTACTCACCGTCCAGGTTCTTAAAAACTTGCAAAGTGATGGGCAGCATATGATCCAAATTAACTGAGCAGAACCATTTGAACCACAGTGATATGCAGCATTATCACAGCTTATGATTCAATCCCTTGAAAGAATATCATTATTAAGTTCGACACTTAATATCTGACTGGTTCAATTCAACAACAATAAATTCTCTGAACAATTACATTTTTCTGAACGGAACTATTGAAAAGGACTGTGACAACTGACAATTTGTATGCAATGAAAATGAAACAATTAAATACAATTAAGAAGAATTCCCTAGGGGCAAGGTTGCGGTATAAGAGTAGGGTTGACATTCTTAGAAGAAGATGGAGTAGGGCTAAGAATGACTCTTTAAGACTGATATACAATAGCTGAATGAAATAGCCACAGAATAACAACTTCAAGTGTTCCTCATTTTGTACAAGTAGAAATCAATGCAAAAATGTAATCTGTCTGCTGCTTTGGTCTACTGGAGTTCTGACAGTTGACAAACAGTTGGAATGAATATCATCCATGACATAGAAATACTTAGATCCACACCTACCCCACATTGCCTGCACATACAATAGATGAGAGAACATTAAAAGCTTAATTTATAGATGCTTCAGAGGGGGTTTCACATTAAACATTTATTCTAGATGAGCTCAAGAATACACATATACATTAGATACTAAAGATTGCTGTGTTTGAGCACACTTAACTGCTACAGCTACTGAAGATGCAACCTGCCATCATATTCTATTTTCATAAACAGTTACACTTAGTATATTGCTTGTTTTTATTATAGACAGAATAATTTTGAATATTAGTTTTCCAGTCATGACTCTATCCTTCCTGAAGTTCTTCTTCACAAAAGAATGACTACAGGTAAGGAGATGGAGACAGCTTGGTTTCCATTAGGTCTCTAACAAAGATAGACACTGTAAGGCATCTGAATGAACTCTGACCTGCTTAATGAAACTATTAGAAAATACATGTATCCAAACTTTAAAAGAAATTAGAGCTCAAATGTTCCCTAAGGCAACAAAACAGGAAGATGGTTTGAAGAATAAGTGGAAAGAGGAGGAGGATAAATATAAAAAGAAAATGGTATATCCCAGATTGAAATTAGACAGACAACAGAAGGGGAAATTATGATTTTACAAGAGAAGAAACCACATTAGAACGAGACACATAGGAATGAGTAGCTATGAATACACATTTGAAGTTCTTGGAATGCAAGTTTGAATATTAACTGGGGATGAACAGTTATTCCTGGAGTGTAGTTTATTTGTGGGCAAGATGCATTTTTCCAATTGCTTTCTGATTGGTAAGGTGTTGTTTCCTACAATGTATCATGCAAATAGTATAGATGCTTTAACAATGAATCCATCTCACAGAGTATAGATGCATTACCAATGAATCCATCTCACAGACATAGAGAAAGTGCTAATGCTGGGACACAATTAGTGGGAGATATTTTGGTGCAATTATTCCCAAGTAGAAGTAGCAGTAAATGACAAGAAATATTGAAAACTTTCTACACTAGTAAATATTATAGCCACTAGTGAATCTGTAGTGTAGTTCCTATTTTCCCAATAGGCCCTGCGCATTGGAATAACATAAACAGTAGTATCGACGTAGAAGTGCGGATCTTCCAGGCCTCCACTGACTATGTTAAACTTAATTGGGGTTGTTACCAACTAGCTCAGAGGTCACTGGAAACTTTCTTGACTGAATAGGAAGTGATCAGCTTCCCTGGTACAGACAAGAAGGGATTCAGTTTTCCAACAACCGTGCAACATGACAACTTTGCTCCTCAGATCAAGAGTCAATCTCTAGGGTCGTGTGAAACAATAGACAGTTATTTTACTCAGTCAGTGGTTGTGCAGTTTACTTTCACAATATGTAGAGAATAGAGAGACAGGCGTTTTCAATAAAGGGTAACATTTATTGAACAGTCTTTCTTCTTGTACAAGAGAAATGAATTGCCACAATTGCAAGACTTGTTATTATAAAAAGTACGTACAGTAAGATGAGTATTGCGAAATAATACTGTAAAAGCATTGATATGGTTTCTTAGCCAAACAATGGTTTAAAATGAATAAAACATATATACATTCATATATACATTAGGTTAAAATACTCAACTGGTGCTTCTAACTACGCCTACCCCAGTGTACCTGACCTAAGCCTAATACTTGGGAGGGGAGTAAGTAAGTAGCTTTAAGTTAAGTTGGTTTTGCCAAGGTTTGCTTCAAGAATTCTCTCTAAGGGTTTAGTCAACACCATACCTCTGGAATAGAATGATGGAGGTCTGGTATCTCCTTCAGGGGGTCGATATCCCAGTCACCCGCAAGGGTAGACTAGAAACGCCGGAGCTGGATTTCTCTGCAGGAGAAAGGCAGCGTCTCTTCTCAGCGCGTCGAGGAGGAGGAGGAGGGGCAGCGTCCACGGGCAGCTTGCATCTGCTGGGCTCTTGCAAGGGGACGGCTGTTCAGCTCCTAGGTTCACCACACCATCGTTCGCTAGTTAGCAGCGATAGCAGTAGCGATAGCAGCTATGGTATCATCAGCATAACAGCAGCAACTTCAGCAGTGATGGCATTGAGGCAGCTAGCTTTTGCTTAAGGCAAGGTTGGTAATATTTATACCTGAAAGGTGCCTTGTTTGACGTAAGTTTTTGGACATAAGACGTCAATAAAGATGTCACTTAGGAAGTGATCGTCTATCAGTGCTCATTAGAGTTCTATTACTAATCAAAACATAGCAAGCGGGGATTTCCCAGGATGCTGAGTTTTATCTTGTTGAAGAACTCGGAGTGTTAATCTAGGAATCTCAGATAGTAACTTCTGCTATGTCATTGCACTAATTGGTTGCAAAGGAAGTGGCAGAGAAAGCTATTCTGAAATGTGGCTCTGTTCTTATGAGGCCAGAGACGAGTTTCTGAATATTGCACTTGAACGGTTATGCCAATATAGGGAATAAATGGATTTATAGCCGAATAGGGGCATAAGGTCACAGTATCGATTAGGGTCCTAGATTAGAACACTACACCCACTCCACGAATTCATGTCCATCAAATTACTAAAACTAGAGCAATAAGATGCATGTGTAACATTGCCCACCCCAAAATACATATATGCATTTGAAATAGGCGTATTTGTAATATGTGAAAATTTAGGTACTGTATGTTTTTGAAGCATAGAAATCATTCAAAAATTATAGCATATGAAATCAATGAACGATTATGCAAAAAGAATTACACATGAAATATCTCTGAAACAGAAGAAGGGCGAGATAATTTCATCACATATAAATGCATTGCAATAAAATGTGCTAGAGGCTGGTGTAAAGTTATTATGTCTCTAGATGTGTTTAGAAATAGAAGTCGAAGCTTCTGTTCTCTAAGAATAGTTCTACTTTAAGCAAAGAATTTTTTGTGCCAAAAAAAGGTGAATATTAAAAAGTGTTCAATTCAAAAGAATTATTGCTTGAACGGGAAAAATAGAGTTCCAACGCATTTAGCAGTTTTTGTTGTTCAAAACTGAAGGCCGAATTCAGAGTTCATGGGAACGCTGTGTGTCGGAATGCTTCTCTAAAGTTATTGTTTCTGTTCGGGTGAGAACATCATATCAGACAGGCTCTCAAAGAATTGGTCTACAAAATCAGGTGACAGTTCGACCAAATTCGATAGTGCTGTAACTTGGCAGGTGGGAGAATGATTGCTGTCATCAAAGGCAGGATCAGTAGTGCTCACAGATCGTTGTACCTGGATGATGTTGCTTTTGTCAATCGCTCCACTGTTACCACTTGGTCATAGTACAGGAGTCTCCACGAATGCCGTCATCAGGATTGGTAGCCGCAGGGAACAACACAATGCGTGAGCCGTTATCGGACTGAGCAAAGTATCGACATCCATTGGTACTGCTGATGGAAGTGCAAGACAGGTGTCCAACACGCATTCATCTCTGCATAGCATACATCGTAGCACAGGTAAGATGCAGGATTGCCATATAGGTCTGAATGAAAGGAACCTGGTCATGTTTAGATTTCTCAGCCTGGCCAATCCAAGGACTCTAGTTATTCTGTCGCGGTAGCGGATTGCTAGGATTGTCTCTTCCATTCCCATAGGAGTCATGTCTGAGCTGTGGCTTGCCATAACGAAGCAGGAGGGTCAAAAATAAAATCCCTGCTACAAGTCCCAAAAATAGGGGTATGCCGTCAAAAACAGAGTGGACAAAATTTGGAACGATTCCCAGAATTGCTTGAAATGGTGTTAGCAGTCCCGTAAAAATCGTCTTAAATATGCCTGGGATGCCTGTGGCACTAGACATGTTAAGGAGTTGGCTCAACATTTCTACGAAATACACGGGGCAATTTGTTGATGAAAGGTCATGAACCTCCGTAGCTGTCCTTGCAACTAGGAGATCATACGTCTCTTTTGATGACGTTATGGGCACTGTTGTCTGTAAAAGCACAGATTTCATTTTGCTTAAAGTATCAATTCGTATAGAAGAGAAATGCAGACGAGGCCAGATGGGAGTCTCTATGTCTCCAGGCCCGCTCGGGAACAATGCTTGCATACAGCATTTGACCATGGAAGTTACGCTTATGAGATAACTTTTCCCTGGCAAAAGGCCACAACATCTGTGATCCGTTCTTAGAATGTAACTCCCATTTGCGAGTTGCATAAAGAAAGGCTCTATCTGCGTTGCAGGTGTGACAAGCTGGTGGCATGAAAGGTTGTTAGAATTACCTTCACAGGCTCCGTGTAAATTAATACACTGGCACAAAAGTATACCGCTTAGTGAACGTTTACAGTTTTCACCACTAAGAAATACATTTTTGTCGCTGTCACTGTAGCATGAATGTGTGTATGGTAATTTCCATGCTGACTTAACATATCCTTTACCCAATCGTTCATACTGGCCAGTAGGTATGTATTCAAGGCACTTTTTAAATCGGAAAGTTGTTATCGGAATAGTGATAATTCCGTGTATTATCCATTCAATGACAGGACTTTCTGACATTGTCAATGGTAATCTCTCAAGTTTTTCGATGCTCAGGATTGTATAGTCTGCTCCTTTCTGTGCCAATCTGATTTGTTTATCAGTAAGGTTAAAAATGGAAAATAATGACGTTGTGTTGATTAAACGCCAAGGCACATAGCCTGAACGAAGATTTTGCAGCGTCCAGCCTAATTGTACAATCGAACGTAATTGCGACTGGCCATGCTGTAACATTAGCAAGTCTCTGTCTATATTATATCAAAGGCCGAGGATACAATATTGTCCAACGAATATATTCTGGAGGACAGAGTCATTAACCCATTGTCCTCTACAGAAAGTGATTTTTCCAAATTAATACGATCAATTTCTCGTATTTTTTCTGCTGTTTCAATTTGTGTGACTTTCAAAGCCTCGTTGTATGCAGCATAGATACTGGTCGCTATGAAACGCTTTTGGCACTGTTTGCGTGGTCCAAGAATGAAATCGCGCAAATCAGCACCATCTTTAAGTAAAGATAAGTGTTGCTTAATTTCAGCCAGTGTGGATGATCCTAGCCATTCGAGGCAGAGTTTCCCTACACTGTATGTTGTTACTATCCCTGGATGTTGTCTCTGGGAGTATCTAGGGTCTTGTCTGGTCATTTTTAACCCCTATGTTTTGTTCAGGAATCTATCTTGACAGTTGTTTGTGTCAGTAGGCCAGATTAACCACGTTTTCCAATCAGGATGTGTTCTGTTAAAATGTAAAATTTTAGTTACGTCTATCTCAATATCTGTTGTTGCATTTTCAGGTATTGGTTTTGGAATAGACGGTTTGTTTAGGTCTTTGATCTTAGCTAGGCCAAGACAGGATGTTTGGTGAATTGTGTCATTTAAAAACATCATTTGTTCTGGTATCATGCAGGTTCTGAATAGTGCTTCTAGGCCTTGTACCTGCCAATCTTTCGTACCCCAAATGGTTTTTGTTTCAATGTTATTTTTCCAATAATCAAAACCAAATGTCATCATTTTTTCATAAAATGCTTCTGAATATATTAATTTAGTGTTTGTCAGCATTGTTTTCATTCCTGTTTTATCTAACAGTTTGTAATAAAACGTTTCTGCATCACTGGTGTTAAACCCTGAGAAGTACTTGAATTTCTCAACGAATGTTTTAGAACTGCTTTTATGTGGTGTAGCACAATGTTCCCATTGATTATACTTAAAAACATTTCTAGGCTGTGCAGATTTATGCAAATAATGATCGCCATAATGTGTAAAACAGAATAACTGTTCATAACTAGACGAACCTTGTAAATAATCATGTTCTGTGAATCTAGCTGACATTACTAAATCAGACATCATGTCATTAATACTATTAAAGTCCCAATCATCAGAGAATGTACTAGGTTTTACAAAGTCACTTAAGGAAACCTTAAGTTGATGAGGATACTTCAGGATCTCGACCGGACCATAGATCTCATAGTCAGTTTTCTCCCATACTACCCCACCGGGTATTGGAATGGCTGTGACATTTACTGTTGACAGTTCTCTTTTCTTCACGTGGGATGATCTGTGTGGTTTGAGGACTAGGTTTATGTTCTGACTTACTGTGTCCATTGTACTATATTTTCCCTCAATGAATTTTCTCAAACAAAGTACCATGATGAGCCAAAGCAGGAGGAAAAATACACCTAGACCGAACCAGAACTCTAACCAAAGGGAAATAAGGTAGATTTCCTTCAGTTGATAAAAGAGTTCCGTTACTTTTTCTTTAAAAGTCATTTTTGTTTCTGGCATCACTTCGGGGTTACTTTGATCCTCGGAAAAGTTGTTGAAGTCGATGAAATAACCAGAGGCAGTTCTGTCAATTGTTGGGATTGTTCTTTCAATCTGTCTTTCGGTAGCACTTTCTGATGCCACATCATTGTCGACTGGTGTTTCTTGACGAGCTGTTTCAATCTGTGTCTCAAGAGGCACGAGTTCCATGGCATTATTGCATAGTCCTTCTCTGTGCACTGCAGGCTGATCGAATGTGATTAGTCTTTCAGTTTGAACCTCTTGGATTGTTGCAAGTTTGGGTATTCTGTTGTTTCTTGGGAGTCCACTGGGCCTACGGCCACATGCTTGTGGTTTTACCAGGTCGATTGATACAACTCTGTTCTCCTTTTTACCAGCAAGGGGCGGTAGTACTACTGATCTTGTTCCGGTGACTGCCAAGACAGGTACTGCTTTTCTGTTAGAAGGCCCAAATTCCTTCTTCACCGCGATTTTTTCTCTGACTAGATCCCCAATCTTTGGAATCCAGACAGGCCTTGCTGGGGCTGTTGCTTGTGGTGCCTCGTCAGTGGTATCTGGCTGTTGCTTTAACTTCATGTTGCTTAAGGATTTTCTTGTTTCATTCAGTTCCTGTAATACAGCCAAACGATCTTTGATGTCAAAGTCTGTTTTATTATCTTGTACCACTGATACCTGACTATCTAAGTCCTGAATTCTCATTCTAATTCCGAACAATAGTTCGTATGGGCTGAAACCTTTTAGAGAATTTCTTGGCAAATTGTTAAGACTGGTCTGGACACTTATTAGATGTTTGACCCACCCAGCGCCTGAACCTAATACCTTCGCTGTTATAGATCGCTTTATGTCCCGGTTTTTTCTTTCAACCACACTATTCCCTTCGGGGTGCGACGGACAAGAATACCACAACCCAATTCCCATGCTGGCCATGGCCTCCCCATAAGCTCGAGAGCTGAAAGCAGGACCCTGGTCAGAATGGAACGTGGCAATTGCGTATGTGCCGATAAAGACTCGCAGATCTTTTATAACCGTTCTAGCGTCAGCCGAGCGCTGGGGCCACATCCATATGAACCTCGTACAGGAATCCACTGCTACCATGATTTATCTATAGTTGCCCTCCCTTTGTAGGGGACCACAGTGGTCCAGGTAAACACATGCAAATGGTTTATCTGAGATGAGAAGGGGTGTCTGCGCTGGTCGTTTTACTGTTGATACTTTTATCCTTTGGCATATTTCGCATTCTAATACATACTTTTTAGTTTGTATTCTCATGCGAGGCCACCAATATCTCGGTTTTAATAGTGATATTGTGGCGGAAACGCCAGCGTGTGCAGAGGCAAGCTCTTCGTGTGCCGCTTTGATTAGTCCTAACCTGGGTTCCATGTTTGGAATTACTCTATCCCCCACTCCAGGGATTCGAGCAAAAGGAACATTATTCGTATCTGTTGAATATAAGTACTTTTCTGGAAAGCCTTTTGGGAGTGTTTTCTTATCATCTTTTACTGACGCACTGACAGCTTGTAGAATATTGCTGTCTATTTTTGTTTGTGACCGAGTTATCGCAGCTACGGAAGCCGTTTGCACAGCTGCCTTCGCGGCTTCATCAGCCAATGAATTCCCTGCAACGTGAACGCCATCACGTTGATGACTCAGAGTGTGTATCACGTGAGTCTTTTGTAGTGCTTTCTGTAAAAGAACTACCTGTTCCCAAAGCATTTTATGCTTTATTGTGCCACCTTTTGCATCTTTGAAACCATTTTCCACCCAATTCTGCAAGTATTCATTATAAGATTGTACGCAATAATAAGAATCGCACACTATTAGTGTGGGGAATTCGCGATCGGTATTTTCTAGCGCCATCTTAAATGCTACCAATTCAGCTCGTTGAGCTGAGCAATCTCCTAGAGATTGTGTTTTAGTGACCATTGGTCTAAATTTTCCTTTGTGCCAACGACCTTTGACAATCGCGCACGCAGCACTGTAAGCTTGTTTACCCCCAACTGCGGGTTGTGCTGATCCGTCAGTATATATAATACTTCTGTATTCTTCGAGAGGCAGGATTTCAATTGGCAGAGGACATGCATATTCATATTGTAAAAATTCTTGTGTCTTTAAATTAGGATCAAATTTGTAAACTACGTCTGTTGCAGCAAGAGAATTAACCCACTGGATCCATCTCGGATGCAAAGCTTTAGCATTAGGAATGCTTGCTTTAGTTACCGCTTCTAAAGCCGGTATAGTTGTTACGATTATTATTCGTTTACCTTGTGCTAGGGGCCTTTCTTTTGCTACAGCAGTCTGAACCGCAGTTAGAATTTTCTCCGTTGAACTGAATTTTATTTCAGCCTTTGTGTACAAATGTGATTTGTAAGCTATTGGTACCCTTTCTCCCTCATTAGAGATTAGGTATGTGAATCCGCATCTTCCTGGGATGACTCGGATTACAAGATCGCGTGTGTTGTCACGTGTATCTAATTTTGTTTTTGCTAACATGTCTGTTTGCAATGATCTCAAAATTTCTGTGTGTTTTTGAGTCCAATTGATTTGTTTAAAATCAGGTTTAATTAGTTCGTAGAGAGGTTTAACCCTCTCTGCGTAATTTAGAATGTAAGTTCTTCCGAAATTCAGAAAACCAGTATGGATTGTAAATTCTTCAGCGTTTTTGGAGCTTGGAGTACAGCGCACTTCTCTAAGAAGTTGTCCTCTAGGCTTTTTCCTTCACTTGATAATTCGTATCCTAAGAATAATACTGTCAGATGGGCAATTCGAGACTTTTTAAAGTTGAATTTGTAACCCTCTGCTGCGAACCCAAGTATAATGGTGTTCACTCTTTTCAAGTGAGTATCCAAGTCGTCATCTGTGAGATAGATATAATCTACGTAAGATAATACCTCATCATCATATATTTGTAGTAACTCTGTTACTCTAGCTGAGAATAGTCCTGGGCTGTTCTTGAACCCCTGTGGGAGTCGACAGAAATTTTCCTGCGACCCAAATGCTGAGAAAGCGGTCAAGTATCTGCTTTCTGGTGCAATGTTTTGACAAAAGAAACCATTAGATATGTCTAATGTTGTTTTATATTTTTTTCCTAACTATGTTATTCATTAGGGCTGCACTATGCGAGTTTTGTACTGCAAATGTTTTGCAACATGCATTAAGGTGTCTGTAGTCCAAAACTAGACAATATGAATTGTCTGGCTTGGAGACAGGAAACAAAGGATTGTTCATTTGGGAGGTGCATGTTTCAATCACCCCCTGGTATTCAAGTTGATTTTTAGCTTCTTGCTTAATGGGATACTGCCGTTGGGCAGTTGGTTCACTTTTTAATTA
The DNA here is from genome assembly GCF_964263255.1 of Lissotriton vulgaris. Lineage (NCBI taxonomy): Eukaryota > Metazoa > Chordata > Amphibia > Caudata > Salamandridae > Lissotriton > Lissotriton vulgaris. The sequence continues at coordinate 778,908,154 of NC_141691.1, forward strand.
GATTTTGTGAGGAGGTGAGTCCTCATCCCATCCTACATGATTTTTATATAATGCCGGTGCCTGGGCTACTGCCCATTTCCTTGCATAAGTATATTTTTTGTGAATCGGAATGTGATTCGAGAAGGCAGGCATAATCATTTCTTCGCCACGAGGGCACTCCCTGACAAACTCTGGGGGCCAATCTTTTTCAGCTAGCAGAATATCATAGCCTTTTGAGAGTATATCCCAAAATAGACCCTTTATTTTCCTAGTCTTATCACCCTCTATACGCAATGTTATTTCGTATATCTCATGGGGCTCGCTAAGTCTGGTGTCGGCAGTTTCAACCTGAATGTATTAATTCGTGTCCAATGTCTCCAGATGACTCATCAAGATCTTGCGGGCTATACTGATTTCTGCTGCACTGTCTAACATTGTCTGTGCCCACTCCCCGTTTTTCAACTGTGTCCTCAGTATTCTCGGCATGGTTGATTACTCTAATACTGGCTACCTTCTTTTTTGGAAATTGAGATTTTTTACTCTGAGCAGGTTCCTTGTCTTTGGACTTGGTGTGCTCTCCTGGGTCTGACCGTCCTCTTCTTTCCGATTTCTGCGAAAAAGATCGAGAGGGACGTGTATCAATACTTTGATATCTATCAGGCTTTTTCAAATTATCCCTATTTCTAAGGTTATATCTTTTCTCAGAGGGCTCCCTCTGGGGAGACTAGTGTTCTCGAGTCGGAGTTCTTTCCCTCCGTCGAGGAGACCTTCCTCTGGACTGGAAAACTTTTTCCTTGGGAGTGGATTGTTTATTTCCATCCCAGCTCTTTTTAGGAGTGTTTGAATTATTTTTAATAAATAATTTTTCAGGATTTTCGAGCAGTTGGGGCTTTACTGGTTTTCCACCCAAGCTGTCTCTACCTAATTCTTCATAGCACTTTTCTATGATTCTGGCAAGCTCAACTGGCTGATCTGTTATATCTGTTTCCTTCAACTTCTGGCGGATCGCCACAGATGCTGCTTCTCCCTTTATGTTGGCTAATAATATAGCCGAGACCTGCTTGAAGTCTTTCAGTAATTTCATACCAAGAGTTAAAGCAGGTTCAGGACCGTATTCATTTTGAATCTGTTTTAGCACTTCTGGTATTACCGCCATGGACGGAACACCATGTGTTTTTGTGTAAATGGAAGCAAAGACTGTACCCCAAGTGTCACAGTCCTCCACGTGTGGTGCGATTCCCATAGGAAGGCAGATGGTCAAGATTCTGTGTTTCTCAATAGGGGTAGTATCCGGAAATACTGCCTCTATTTGAGTGATTTTTTGCGCTAACCAGAAAGGAATTTGTTCCCGTTTTACGGGTGTTTTACCAAGACATGACTGTATGTTCTGTGGTGTGATTTTATTAGTGTTCCCCTGATGAGGGGTCAGCTGTGGTACATTAACAGCTGGTTGGACTGTTGCAGTCCGCATTACATATTGGACTAATTGCCTATGTATTTTTATAGGTGTTTTTAGCTGTACTAACAGCTCTTCTCTAGACATTTTTGCAATGTCCGGATGTGGTGTGTAGCTGGCTAGAACCGGCCACGTTGCTCCTGGTCTACCTAGTGGACCGAGCCTGGTAATATGATCATTATGTTTTAGGGCGCCATTAAACCAGAGCAGGTGCTCTTGGAATTTTAGTGGGATTTCAGTCTCCTCGAAAGGAGCGTACTCTTCTGGTGGTTTCTCTATTTTGTAATAGTGAAACTCTTTTGTTCTAGCGTTTGCCGCTGGAAAGTTTATCCATGAATAGAATACCTCTGTCTGCCGATATTCGTGTGCCTCTATCACGAAAATTACTGTACCACCTTGTGGTGTCAGTCCATTTTCTATAAGTTTTAAAGTTATAGATTTTCTTAAATGTGCTGGGATGATTATTGCACCCGGTTCAGTAGTAGTGTCGGGACCCTGCTGAGTCGCATCTGCTGCGGCCCCAGTGGTTCCGTTTTCTAAGTCTGACATTTTATAAATGCAGGGTTTGCAGAGCAGGTCTCCAAGGAGACAAAGATTAGGTGCACAATATTTTGGAACACTGTATCCTTCAACGTTGAATAAACCAGAGCTTTACATAGGAATCTCTTCCTACTAAGGTCGGGCGGATTTTAACCTTTCACCCACTCCAGACGTCTATTGGAGTATTTACGGGAGAAATGGGTCTGTGTGAAAAATGCACGACTGAGTTACTCTAACGTCTTGTGTTAGTTTATCGCCTTACCAAACGTTTGGGCGCCATGTAGTGTAGTTCCTATTTTCCCAATAGGCCCTGCGCATTGGAATAACATAAACAGTAGTATCGACGTAGAAGTGCGGATCTTCCAGGCCTCCACTGACTATGTTAAACTTAATTGGGGTTGTTACCAACTAGCTCAGAGGTCACTGGAAACTTTCTTGACTGAATAGGAAGTGATCAGCTTCCCTGGTACAGACAAGAAGGGATTCAGTTTTCCAACAACCGTGCAACATGACAACTTTGCTCCTCAGATCAAGAGTCAATCTCTAGGGTCGTGTGAAACAATAGACAGGTATTTTACTCAGTCAGTGGTTGTGCAGTTTACTTTCACAATATGTAGAGAATAGAGAGATGGGCGTTTTCAATAAAGGGTAACATTTATTGAACAGTCTTTCTTCTCGTACAAGAGAAATGAATTGCCACAATTGCAAGACTTGTTATTATAAAAAGTACGTACAGTAAGATGAGTATTGCGAAATAATACTGTAAAAGCATTGATATGGTTTCTTAGCCATACAATGGTTTAAAATGAATAAAACATATATACATTCATATATACATTAGGCTAAAATACTCAACTGGTGCTTCTAACTACGCCTACCCCAGTGTACCTGACCTAAACCTAATACTTGGGAGGGGAGTAAGTAAGTAGCTTTAAGTTAAGTTGGTTTTGCCAAGGTTTGCTTCAAGAATTCTCTCTAAGGGTTTAGTCAACACCATACCTCTGGAATAGAATGATGGAGGTCTGGTATCTCCTTCAGAGGGTCGATATCCCAGTCACCCGCAAGGGTAGACTAGAAACGCCGGAGCTGGATTTCTCTGCAGGAGAAAGACAGCGTCTCTTCTCAGCGCGTCGAGGAGGAGGAGGAGGGGCAGCGTCCACGGGCAGCTTGCATCTGCTGGGCTCTTGCAAGGGGACGGCTGTTCAGCTCCTAGGTTCACCACACCATCGTTCGCTAGTTAGCAGCGATAGCAGTAGCAATAGCAGCTATGGTATCATCAGAATAACAGCAGCAACTTCAGCAGTGATGGCATTGAGGCAGCTAGCTTTTGCTTAAGGCAACGTTGGTAATATTTATACCTGAAAGGTGCCTTGTTTGACGTAAGTTTTTGGACATAAGACGTCAATAAAGATGTCACTTAGGAAGTGATCGTCTATCAGTGCTCATTAGAGTTCTATTACTAATCAAAACATAGCAAGCGGGGATTTCCCAGGATGCTGAATTTTATCTTGTTGAAGAACTCGGAGTGTTAATCTAGGAATCTCAGATAGTAGCTTCTGCTATGTCATTGCACTAATTGGTTGCAAAGGAAGTGGCAGAGAAAGCTATTCTGAAATGTGGCTCTGTTCGTGTGAGGCCAGAGACACGTTTCTGAATATTGCACTTGAACGGTTATGCCAATATAGGGAATAAATGTATTTATAGCCGAAAATGGGCATAAGGTCACAGTATCGATCAGGGTCCTAGATTAGAACACTACAAATCTGACGTCTTGTTAGCAGTTAAAACAGAATTGGTAGCTATTAGATCTATGGTCCTGCAAGATCGATTAGCTTTAGCCATATTGTTGGCAGAGAAAGACAGAGTCTGTAAGATGTTGAAGGCACAACATTACTGTTCATAAATACCAGACTAGAGTAAGATAATATATACATTTTTAAAAAACATTTCTGACTTAAAACATGAAATAGAAATCATAGAAACAACTTGTGCGATATGTAAAGGAGCTTCTGATGTAAGCTCCTTTAACCTTAAAGAATAAGGTAGATGACACAACAATGGAAGGGGGTACACTTTAAAGATTAATTTGTGATAAAGTGTGATGGATGTTCTAACCATGAGGTGGAGAATTGATAGAGTAAATTTTCTTTTTATGCAAATTTTGCAAATTAAGTGCTTTTGACTAAAATGTACTAATTTAATGCTAAATAACACACATAATAAATGCAAATTTGTAGTAGGTAATCACACTTAGACATTAAAAGCTCACAATTAAATTAACATATTGTTTTAACCGAAGACTGATGCCATAATTACCTGCATGTTACTGCATGTTACTTTGGACTGTGTTGTCAGTGATCTATCCAGATCCTCGTGGTTGAGATTTTGAATGACGATTGGTTCAGAGAGAAGTCCAAGAGAAGATCTTGGCTGACTGTATACGTTGTCTGGGGATAGAAGATATAGCATTAGATCACTTCCAATCCTTACTGGCTAAAAGAGTACGTACTGTGACAATGGGCAAGTTTACATCTAGGCCTTTCTCCCTGCCTTGTGGAGTTCCCCAGGGATCAGCATTGAGTCCAAGACTATTCATCCTTTATGTCACGCCACTCGCTACAATTATCAAAAATGCTGGTTTTCTCCTGGAGTATTGATGACACCAAAATTGGGGAGTCACTGGCAAAACCTGAAAGCAACTCCGGCATGGCATTCAGAACATGCATGAGCAATGTGAGAAAGTGGATGGACAACAATTGCCTTAAATTAAATGCATCTAAAACTGAGGTAATTCTCTTTGGTAACAAGCCATAATGTTGAACGCCGGATCAGTGGCCACCTGAATTAGACTCAATTTACTGAACCCTCAAACAAAGTAAAAAATGTAGATGAAGAACTGAAGGTCAAGGACAAAGTAAATAAAATTACATCAGTCTCATTTTGCGCCTTAAGGCTTATAAAAAAGATAAAATATTATTGCCTCCTGAACTTCTGAGAACTGTTCTCATTGCATTGGTACTTACAAAGATCGACTATTGCAATAGTCTCTATCCTACTCTCGCAGCGTGTCTCGTGAAGAGGCTTTAGACGTTGCAAAAGATTGCTGCCCGTTTCATTTTTAAAATTCCTAACATGAATCGGGAAGATGATCCATCAGTAAACTACACTGGTTGCCAGTTAGACAACAATGTAGGTTTAAAGGCTCTCCGTCTGGCCTATAAATCATTGCATGGACTGGGGCCAGCCCACATCAAGGAGAAACTCAAATGGTATGTACCAGTGAGGACGCTTCGCTCAGGCTCTGCCATGAACCTGACTGTTCCCTTATTTAGGAGGAACCACTGGGGTGGGAAGAGCTTTCTCAGAGCCACAGCTGTGCTCTGGTATAGCCTACCACTGACATTAAAAGCTGCTCCCTCTTTACTTACTTTCAGAAAGGCCTTAAAGACCTGGCTTTTCATGCAGGATTAGAAGGCATCTGGTCATTGGCCTGACTCGCTTCTGACATTTTCTTTAGCTATCCTCGTTTTCTAAAGTGCCAAGATGTCCATGGGCATGAGTTGCGCTTTATTAATTATATTCATTCATATTAATTCATTCATCAAATTGTTTCATTTAATATGGTAAAAATGCCTTAAATTAAATGACTGAGCTTCAAAATCAATAATCTTAGACACCAAGTTGGTCCCCAGTTTGACCTAGATTTATTCTCTTACAAAACTTGTGACTAGTTCAACAGTCACCAGAAAAACGGAGCAATCAAAATACAGTAGAGGTCTTGCATTTTGATATGACACAGATCCCAAAATGCTCGAGCTCCAACGTACTTGAAATTGTACTGTATTTTCGGTATAAATCAACAAACGGCGAAGGCTGGACATATAAACCACAACTCCCAGAAAGCCATGCATGAGCAACATTGTAGCACCATCGTATATGGAAGTTTAAATAACACTGTTCCTAATTCATAAATTAAATATACGACAACAGTATCCAATTGAAAAGTACTAATCCCAGAATGCCCTGCATGCGTAACATTGTATATGGTATACATGGCAGCACACAATTTATAGAAAATGCAATTGGAGTGTGTTGTTTGTGTCATGCCAACAATGATTTAATGATTGTGCAAAGCGTGAAGTTGATTGTTGATCATATTTTCGTTTTGGGTTAAATTGACCAAGAAGAAGTGCCCTTCTAAGGCTGTGGAGTAGCAAGCAAGTCAACTGTGCGGAATAGGGACACCGCAAAGAAGGCTTCAATCAGGGAAAATAATTTAAAAGAAGGTATGGACTATGGTCTAACTTTTTACATAATAAATAACACCGTACCATGTTGTATGCACACACCAATAACAAAATATTAATAACAACTATTTCACGATCGTCCTCTGGTTTTTGCGAAAGTGAACCAGTGGTTCAAAAGCCACATGGCTCTGATGGTTACAGCAACTTACAGAAGTGATTGCATTTGGGTGTTTGGATAAGAGAGGAGTCTTTTGTCGACTATGCATATTTTGATGATTGCTTGATTTAGATTTCAGAATTGTTTTTGTTAAAAGTAGCTTTTTGACTTTTGCAGGTTTCATTACAAAGGTTATTTCAGAATGGATTCCTCCCCATGTGGATGCTTTTAAAAGATAAAAAAACCTCCTGTGATAAAAGTAAGTCGTTTTGCAGGTAATATTCGATGTTTTTTCCTATTGATTACAGTTTAGTTACAAGTATTGAGTGCCATTTGCATTGTTGCAGGATGAACCCTGGCTAATTAATGGGTTTAGGATTACCCACAGTTAGGGTTAGTCCTGCAGTGCAAGTAAATGAGTCTAATCATAAGAGGTAATGTGGTGAGTGGTTGGATACGTAGCGTGTGTTCCTTCACATATTGGCATATGCAGAAAAAGTTACCAAAGGAGTTTTTTTCTACTATTTCACAGTGCTCAAATATTTTGAGTCCTGAGGAGAACCCCCCAAAAAATAAAGGGTTTGACACGCTTCAACAGTTGGTACACCAGACAAGTACTACTGGACCTTAATGCAACTAACATTTTTATGTGTATAGGAGTTTCATAGAGACACTGTTTGGTCATGGCCAACTCTGTTAGGAGCTTGAAATTTAAGAAAATACAGTAAGCTCCTTGAGCGCATTTAAAAAGTCAGAACTTTGTCTCAAGAAATTCTTTGTATGACAATTTTTTGTGTTGAATTGTCTAATTGTATTGTTGGGTTGAACATGTAGGCCTAATTGCGATGCTGGTCAGATGACCGTCCAACCGGCACCGTGTCGGAATGGAAACCGACCGACTTGTAGTCAGCTGTTTCATCCAACAAATTTGAATGTGACTGCCCATGAGGCAGTCATAAACATCCATTTTCCTAATGCGGCTTGCACAGCATGCGGAATAAGGCTGCTGCACTGCTCGCATTGTGAAAATGGATGTTTACAAACATCCATGCATCATGAGCCAGACACCATGTGGTACCTGGCATGCGGGGTATCGATATTTTGGTGGGCACCACAAGTGCCCCCCTGGCCTCTTAGCGGACGCCGGGGTGAGATGGGGCTCTGCTAGCAGCCACCAAAGTTCATTTCTGACACCCTTTCAATGGAAGTCAGACCGCCATTGAAAGGCTGCCTGCAATATGCATCGTAATCCCTAAGGCAATGCCTGAGCAGGTACCGCCCCATTGTAGGGGATTACTTTCTGCCCACTGACCTGACGGGCTCCTGAAGCCTGTCTGATAGGCAGCGGTCTGTCCCTCCACCCCATGCCTCCAACGGCTGCATCATAATGTGGTGGTCGAACTGCATGCAAAGATAGCGGACGGATCGCAACCAACAGGCCATGGGTTGCAATCTGACCCACATCGTAATAGGACCCGTTGTGTTTTGTATTTATTATGCTCATACATAAAACTGTTCTCTCATTGTGTTTGTTCTGTATAAGTAAAAGCATTGAAATTGCTTGTAATTTTGTCTAATAGATCATAGAAAAAAATCCTTTCAAAATTGATGAAGTAAATGGTGATCACAATAATTAAGGTGTGATCACAAATGGAAGGGTTTGATTGGGCCTCGCCTTAGTGACTATGGGCCCAAACATGTGGAGTTTGTACACTTTCTAAAAGTGGCATTAATAAAATAGTAATGAATATTCAACCTTTACTTATAAGAAGGATTTATCACCACTATTCCAAACATACCATATATGGCAATGCTACTTCTTTCAGATCAGAAATTACCACTGCATACCTATCAGGGAATTCCCAATGCAAATCTTTGAGAGGAGCAGCACTCACAGCAGTGAGAAAGCAAATAGGCTGTTTGTCATTAGCAGGACATGCCACACAACAAAGACACATGTCCTCCCTTTTACCTACACAGCACCCTGCCCATAGGGCTACCTAGGACATACCTTAGGGGTGACATATGTATTAAAAGTGAGTTTCAGATTTGGTTAGTAACTTTAAATGCCAAGTTACTGTGGCAGTAAACTGCGCACGCAGGCCCTGAGTGGCAGAGGCCAGAGGCAGGTTTGAAAGCTACTTCTCTGGGTGGCACAAGCAGCGCTGGAGGTCCACTAGCAGCATTTAATTTACAGGACCTGGAAATCTAGGATACCACTCTACGAGGACATACAGGTAAATTAGATATGGCAAACCGGTGTAGACCAATCATACCAAGTTAAAAGGAGAGAGCACATGCATGTTAGCACTGAACAGCTGTGGTAAAGTGCCCAGAGTCCTAAAGCCAACAAAACCAGGTTGGTACAAATACAGGAGGAAGGCAAAACATTTGGGAATAACCCTGCAAAAAGGGCCAAGTCCAACATTCACTGCTCTCTGCTTCCTTTTTCCCCATTTCTTGCTTGCTTTCTCCTTGCTGTCCCCTCATTTTCACTACGTTCTACCTGCTTTTCCCCTGTTTTTGAGAGCCTTCTTGCTTTCCCCTCATTTTCACTGGCTTTGCCTTGCTTTTTCCCTGTTTTCTTATTGCCCTTTCCTTGCTTTTCCTTTGTTTTCACTGCTTTCTCCTTGCTTTTCCCCCATTTTTTGAATGCCTTTTCTTTTCCCTCATTTCAGTGCTTTCTCTTTGTTTTCCTGTCTTTTGAGTGCCTTCTTCTTGCTATTCCCTCATTTTCACCACTTTCTCCTAGCTTTTTCCCCCTGTTATTGAGTGCTTTCCCCTTCTTTCCCCTTGTTTTCACTGCTTCGTCCTTGTTCTCCTATAAAGACTTGTCTGTTCGAAGGAGTCTTCAGTACCTCCAAGCGCCTGGAAACCCTGTTGGGTGATTAGCCATGCTTTACAAATCCATATTTATGGATATGATCAGCAGTATTGATTCTCAGCACACGTACAGTAAGGACCCTATCAAACTGCAGACTAAGGCATGTAAAAATGAAAAAAAAAATAGACTGCAGGCCTTTTACATCTACGCACCTAAGATCAAGAAAAACATCCCTTTATCCTTCAGGACAGACCAAGGCTGCTCAAATTTATGAAAGAGTTGAAGACCTTGTCTTTGTCCCTAGTTTGTGGATAGCATCGCACTATAGAAATACTATATACACACAGGGCCAGCTTTTGGGATAGGCAAGCTGGGCACAGACCTGGGCCGGCTACAGATAGAGAGGTACACATACAGATCACATCCCACCAATGAGCCATTAATAATGCCTCATGGGCAGTCACATCCAAATTCGTTGGATGAAATAGCTGACTACAAGTCGGTTGGTTTCCATTCTGACACGATAACGGTCGGATGGTCATCTGACCAGCATCGCAACTAGGGCCTACATGTTCAACACAACAATACAATTCCAGGCAGCAGTTCTGTTCACTACCTCTGGAGTGCAGGTTCTATTATTTCATTATCCTCCTCCTATTACCTTTCCCCAACTCCCCATTTATTCTCCTTCACCCCCTCCCATGGACTCTCAACTCCAATTCAGCAACTGAAAAGGTGACAGAGACGAGGCTCCACCAACCGAAAGGGTAGTACCGGATCCAGTACCCTTGTCTAATAATTCTATACTGGATCCCTCTAGTGAGGATATCACATTGGCGGACATAGGCGCACTTATCAGGTCCCTCCTAAGCCCCTTAGAAGCTCGCCTAATAAAAATAGAAGCTAGGCTGATCAACATAGAAAAATCCACAGTCCAGCTGGCCGATTCTATAAAATCAGGGTAATACAGGGGTGTTGGAACCACCATCTGACAAGACCCCTCAGCTAGTAACGACACTGAAGAAGAAAGCTACAGGTTTCACACAAAATACCCAACATAAAACAAACCAAAACAAAACTCCCCAACAACCGAACGGGAAAACCACTGTTGTGCCTAACAATTGCCAATCATTGCCAGCCGCCCTCCCCGTTCCAAACACACACTCTAAGGCTAATAATACCACCCCTAGTCAACCACAGAAAGACCAGCCACCACCAGCTAATACACAAAAAAACATCCCCCCAACTAAAACTGTGAATCTTCCACCTGAGGCAGCCACATACACAATAATACTAGCTGGGGTACCTAAGTTAAAACCCAATATCACAGAGGCAGCCTCCTCCCTTAAAAATAAGGCCATTGATTGGTTGTCCAAATATAGACCTCTCCCATCCAGCATAACAGGCGAGATTCTTATGGTGCGGAGAGCTACTTGGGTAGGTAATCAGAGGAAAACAATTGCAGGGGATTGTATCCTGGTTAGTTTCAGAGATACTAAGACAGCTGCTTATATATGCAGCTGGTCCTCCCACGACCAGGATAGCCTCATCCAGCCCTTACCTCTTTCATTTTTCTATCCATCGAGTGCCTATGTAGCAGACAACCAGAGATGGGGGTTCCATCAAGATAGGAGGGGGGTGTGGGGGTCCAATAGGCGAAGTGGATGGGACAATCACCACAATGGACATATGATCGCCAACAATTTGCCAGTGCGTGATGAGGAGGAGGGCTGGGGCTTTGGTAGCAGAAGGGGGTGGGGGTGGGAGGAAAGAGCGAGAGGAGACAATTGTAACAGGCAAATGGCAAAAGAGTATCTCCCAGCCCATGATGAGGAAGAAGGGTGGGAGCTTGTCAACAGGAGAAATAGGTTTGGAGGCGGGTGGGGGGGAAGACTGGGAGGAACCCCATGGTCATACACAAAATCTCAGTTTGGTTATCTTCTGACCTTCAATAGATATAGTAATCTTGACTTGGTCGACTGACGATTAGAGCCGGCGACTAGTGAGCTGCCCCTCTTAAACTCCAAAAGGGATAGGTCTCCACGCCCGGAAGATTCCCCATTACAAGGGGAATATAGAGCCGGCCTGAAGGCCCAGGCAACTAGCCAAGATCCAAATCACCCGTTGGAAGAGCCCCCGGACAAAGTCAATGGTGATGGAATGAGGGATGAGGTCACATTAGGACCCCTAAAGTCAAACCCGGCAAGAAATGAGTCGCAGGAATTAACACGACCCCTGTCACTGAACCTGATTTCGTGGAACGTGGCGGGTCTGGGCAGCAAGTTAGAATGTGAGGAATGGGTTTCCTTTACTAATTCGAGAAGTATCTGCCTATTCCAAGAAACCTGGGCAAGAGAAGAACACACTCGCCAGGGCTTTGCAGTCTTCACGAAACCTGCGAAGTGGGGAGGACGAGGCAGACCTTCGGGAGGCCTGGCAACTTGGGTGGCTACCCATCTGGGCTGCAATGCTACTGTCTTAAACGTGGACTCAGATGATATTCTGGCGGTGCGGATAGTGAGGAAACAGGAATTTTTAGGTAGTCAGTGTGTCCCCCCTCCCACCCTGTCCATGTACCTATGCCCCATGTATGTTCATGTTATCATGTAATTCCCTTCCTGTGCCTGTCATAATAATGCCCCTGCATTTCCATCTAATGTTAGCATGTCAGTTATTAGGCCTTCCATGAATGTAACGTTAATTCTGCACTGAGGCCTACGTTTCCAATGCATTTACATGGTACACGTTTAAATATTGCAAAACACACGTTTTTGTGGCTCAGCCGAGTCAGACCCTGAATTCAGGCTCCGAGCCTCTTCTGTCTCTGAAAGCTGCAGTTTAGGTATGCATCCCTGACCTCTACCTTACTCCCTGCCCTGCCGAGCGGTGCCCGGCCTGGCCTGCCTGCCAAGACGGTATTTTGCCTACAGTTATCTGCTCAACCTCCGCAAAAACACATTCCAGTCTAGTGAAATAGGTAAACATATTTCCGCCTGCAGAGCATAGGGCCTAGCCTTCCTGTCTCCATGCAAGTGATTTACTGAACCCATTGCCATAGTAGGCCCATGGCCCCGCGCAATGCACGACGAAATATATGCACACACTAGCATTTAATGATGAACGGCCTCTGCTCGAGAGACCTTTACTTCAGACAATACATCTTCCAAACACGAGATATCAGATATGCCAAAGGTGCAGGTCGTTCTGACATCCCAGACTCCAGGCTCCTCTACTAGTCTCAGGGACATGGGATGCTGATTGCATCATGAGAGTAGAAAAAGCACTGTGGAAAAAGAAAGCCAGACAATCCCAGAAAGATGCCATTGAATTGTGGCGTAAAGAAGCGCATAGAAGAACAGAGAAAGAAATTAAGAAAGCAGAGAGAAGTAGAGAAGCATCAGAAAAAGCCCAAGAAAAAGAATTACTAGAAGAAGGTGAACGAGTTAGAACAGAACAATTAGACAGACAAAGAAATGCCCTTATTAAAGGCATGTATCCCCTTCTCGCCGAGGGCCTACCTAAAGTGACCCCGGAAGTACCCAGTAACTTGCCGCAACCACTGATTCCGACTAAGCTCCGTAATCATAAACAGACCGCAGCGGACATTTTTCTTTCCTCCTATTTAGATGACGCTGCTCCAGAGTACGTAAACGTAAGTGTACCTCCTACTAATCCTCCCAACCCTGTTCATAACACGAATCCCCCCACTGTTCCTCCTGTTACCAACCCCCCTCCGAATCCTTTTCTCCCAGCACCTGTAGTCCAAGATCAACCTGCATTACCAGCGACAACGCTGACAGCGACAACACAGCCAGTAAAAGCCGATTCAAGCCTAGGCGATTCCAGTTTGGGAGCAGCGGGAGGGGGCCCCTCCACCCCACCTCCGTTAAAACGATCATCACTACGAGATCTAGCATTACAGCACACGCCAAAAGCAGCTACACACGCATCTCTTAGACAGCACCTTACTGATTGTATATATGATCCAGTACCAGGGGAGGGTTCAATGATTATATATTCAGTACGATTAAGACGCGTTACAAATTACTTGCTTGGTCTACCAGACATGAAGGAACATTTGGACAAAATATACCACTTCATTAGAACGGGGGAGGGACTAGAAAGTATTCACGAGGCCATGACACATAGAAAAGTGGAGCTTCAACGTATGCTCCTACAATTTTTGATTAATTGTCTGATCAGGGAACAAGACCAGCCAAATAAAGAAGTAACTAAAGTCCTGACAAACTGGAGTGACAACATAGCTGCTGGTAAACATGATAAACAGAGTTGTGTATAAGCCATGTACAGGAAAATTCGTAAAGAAATTGTTGAGATACACGAGAGAGAACAGGCGGAGAAAGAAGCCGAGAAAGAAGATGACGAAGTCTCAGAGGACGATGATTTAGCAATTGAGGACACTAGTAGAATAAATTACGTAGGCAGGGCGAGACCTTTTGATAGACCCATACGCCTAGAATACAAGAAACGTTCTCTTTCTCCCATACCAGAACAATATTCCCTTGAACACATATTCCAAGCCACTGACCAAGCATTGAAACAACGAGTAGGGAGTAGTGAACTTAGTACTATGCATGAACAAGAACTAGCCCCGTCAGCAGTACAATGGGCTGGCAATTCTAACATATATAAGGATGACATAGTAGCGCAAACATTTTTGAGTCTTCCTCCGGAAGAACAGCGTTTAGCTGGTACTTACATGATTCAACATCTCATTATACTGTACGAGAGTCAGCATTCTGATCCCGGTCCCCTATATAAATTGTTGGACGATTTACTACTAGCAAGATGGAGAGGTCTAGGTACCGAATTAATTAATGTTATTCTAGATCAACGACATAAATACATGACATTCCTGACCCCACACTTGATTTCAGTACCATCTCGAGAAAGAAAGACCTTCTACATAGACAGACAGAACCCTTTAAGAGAGGTTCATCCAGTCAGAACTGACGCGGGTACGCTTCAACGAGTATACGTGTACACTCCCTTGACTAAAATGGAATTATTGGAAATGAAAAAATTACTGCCCTGTCATGATAAAGATCCAGCAGGGTTCCACCGTGAATTAAAAGACATGCTCCGCATGGGAGAGTATACATATGCTGATACGATTAAAATGTTGAAAGTCCTGTTACCTGCAGGCATTTACGAAAAGCTTAAAGAAAAAGATTGGGAGGTGGGAGAGAAAAAGATTAATTGGACAGAATTAGAAAACGAGGATAATACACGAACTCCTGGTACTGGTCTCGGGGATAAAGTTAAAGAATTACCCGAGCTATTGATACAGGTTTTGCCGAGATTATTGATTACCAAAAAGGAAGATTGGGATGCCATTTCAGCCTGCAAACAGAAACAAGATGAAGACACTAGTGACTTCTATTCTAGATTTGAAAAATGTTTTATTATTAATAGTGGCCTAAAGACAAGTAGTGAATCGTATCCACATCTGTTTGTGACCAAATTAGTAGAAAATTCCTTACCCCAGATTAAAAATAGAGTACTGAAGGTTGAAAGTACCTGGCAAGCTAATAGCCCTTCCCAAATGTTACAAATGTTACAGTACCATGAGAACCGAATTAGAGAAGAACAGGAACACGAAAAGAAACGTATGAAAGACACGAAAATGAAAGTATTAGTTGCCCAATCAGTTCCAGCCGCCGATAGTCAGAGAAAGGGTGCAGCACCTGTCAAAGGGAACTGCAACTACTGCAAGCAGCCAGGTCACTATATAAATGAATCTACTGTCCTGAAACACAATATAGCTACAGGCAAGACGAATTAAAGACCGTGTCCTCCTAGGCAGGAACACATCCCGCAGAGCACGCCACCTCCACAGAACGCGCAACAGACAGTAGCTATACCTCAACCCATAGCTGCCACACAACATGTCACGCAACAAATGTACCAGTATGCACAGTCAGATTACCCAGATTATCAACAGTACTCATGAAACTAGAGAGGGAGGTTGGCTTGCCCCTTATCGAGGTTTCTGTAGATCAAGAGGGTCCCTATGTACATAGTCAGGTATTGGGGAAAGACAGAAAATTTCTGATTGACACAGGGGCGAGCAGAACTACCATCAGTCACGACGAGGTTCCAGGGGCACCCCTCTCAGGCTCACAAAATACTTCCCTGGGATTTTCAGGAGAGCCTATTGTTAATGAAGTGTCAAAGCCAGTTTCCCTTGAAGTTGGTCCATTGTCCCGTACTACAGACTTGTTGCTTACGAAATCATGTCCAGAAAACTTGCTTGGTATAAAAACGTTGAAAGAACTAGGAGCAGTGATTTGTTGTTCTCCAGAAGGAGTGAGATTGTTTTTACGTGATTTTAAAGGACATTATGTGTTGAGAGATTTTGATCCCAGACTTCAGAATGTACCACAGCATTTATGGGCGCAAGGTCCGACTGATGTAGGTTACATGCACATTACACCATACCGTGTCACACTCAAACAAGGAGTTGCACTGCCACGAATCCGACAATACAAGTTACCACCCGAGGCTGTAGTGGCCTTACTGAAAATTGTTGACGAACTCATTGCACAAGGAGTGGTTGTAGAAACTGACTCCAATGTATGTAATTCTCCTATCATTCCTATTCTTAAACGAACTGACCCAAATGCACCACCGGTCTACAGACTAGTGATTGACTTCCGGGAATTGAACAAATGCATAATACCCCAGTATCCAGTGGTCCCAGACATTTCTTCACTATTGACTGCAATTGATTCCGAAGCAGCGTTCTTTACTGTAATAGATCTCAAGAACGCCTTCTTTAGTGTCCCAATCCATCCGGAAAGCCAGTACCTTTTCGGATTCTGTTTAAATGGCCGAAGCTTCAAATTTGCAAGGGCTCCTCAAGGGTTCACAGAAAGCCCTAGTATTTACAGTCAAGCACTGAAACGACGACTAGACAGTATTCACATGCCTACTGACACTGCCCTGCTCCAATACGTTGATGATCTATTGATCACAGCACGGACAGAACGAGATTGCGAACGTGCATCACTGACAGTCTTATATTTTCTGGCAGACAAGGGGCATAAAGTGTCCCCTTCAAAGTTACAATTCTGTGCCCAGCAAGTGGTATACCTTGGACACTTGCTGTCCAAGAGGGGTAGACAGTTGACACCTGACCGAATTCAGTTAATTGCACATCTTCCACAGCCCAAGACACAAAAGGAAGTACGGGCCTTCATTGGCCTCACTTCTTACTGCAGACAATGGATTCCTCAGTATGCATATCTAGCCAAACCACTTATACAATTGACAACACAGGAGGCAGCGACTTCGACTGTCCTCCCTTGGACTCAGGAACATACACTTGCTTTTGATGAACTGAAGAAAGCTCTATGTCAAGCACCTGTTTTAGCGACACCATGTTACAGCAAACCTTTTACACTGTTTGTTACTGAACGCGATGGCACAGCATTATCTGTTCTTACACAAGATCAAGCAGGAAAACACAAGCCTTGTGCTTATTTTTTTAGTACATTGGATCCAGTGGCCCAGGCTCTGCCTGCGTGCCTAAAATCAGTTGCAGCAACGGCTCTAGCAATCAGACAAAGCGATTCCATAGTGTTAGGACATCCCATGACAGTACAGGTTCCACATTCAGTGGAAGTCCTCTTAAACCGGACACAGACACAACATTTGACCATAGCAAGACTAACAGGATATGAATTGACACTGTTCCAGCCTCACATAGAAATCAGACGTTGCAACATTCTAAACCCTGCTACACTTTTACCCTCAATCACAGCAGACCCTACACCACATGACTGTGTGGAAGTGATTCACACAGTGACAAAGCCAAGACAAGACTTGACAGACATTGCATTGCCCGACCCAGACCTGACACTTTATGTGGATGGTTCATGTATGAGAACAAGCACAGGAGAGTTAGTGGCCCCATATGCAGTGACCACTGAAACTGAAGTCATAGAAACACAGCGAATTGACACCTTGTCTGCCCAAGCAGCAGAGCTTGTCGCTCTGACCCAAGCCTGCATACGAGCCAAGAACCTGAAAGTAAACATATACACAGATTCACAGTAGCATTCGGAGTCGTTCACGACTTCGGTGTCCTCTGGCAAGAGAGAGGTTTTCTGACCTCTCATGGAGCCAAGATACAGCATGGTCCCCTCATTCAAGCTTTGTTAGATGCAATACACTTGCCTACAGCCATAGCCATCATGAAGTGCAAAGCACATACTAAAGTAACTGACATTATTTCTCAGGGTAACGATCTGGCAGATCGAACAGCCAAACTTACAGCACAGACTCATACAGGCATTCCATCCGACACGACAAAGACTGAAGTACCATCACTGCCGAATTGCTTGACAGTCAGGGATCCCTCACAAGATGTACTCGACATACAGACACATGCCACTCCAGACGAAATCAAGAAATGGACTGAACAAGGAGGGGTCCAGACAGATCAGGGATGGATGACGAAAGGAAAAGCTACATGGTTTCTTCCTGACTCCATGGTTCAAGCTATTATTAATACAGCACATAGTCCAGCACACTTAGGAGAAAAAGCCATGTTAGACAGTATACAGAACATCTGGTTCAACAAGCATTTACGTGCAGCAGCGAAACAGAAAGTGCGTACCTGCATGATCTGGTGTCAGTTCAATCCAGGCAAAGGCATTCCCGTGGAACAAGGTGGATTTCATCCTCCTGACCACCCTTTTGAAGTCCTCCAGATGGATTATATTCAGATGGACAGATGTCGAGGATTCAAGTATGTCCTCGTAGTTGTATGTGCCCTATCCAGATGGACAGAAGCGTACCCAGTCCCAGATTACACTGCTGTGACCACTGCCAAGCAGTTGGTCCGTGAATTCTTCCCGCGATACGGCTTGCCACGTGTCGTGTACTCAGATAATGGACAGCCATTCTCCTCTGAATTAATGAAACAAGTATCTCTTCTGTTAGGGTACCAGTGGAAGTTCCATTGCGTACGACACCCAGAGGCAGCAGGTCTCGTAGAGAGACACAATCAGACTCTGAAAACACGGCTAGCGAAGGTCTGTGCAGAAAAAGGCGTAGATTGGATGGTAGCCTTGCCAGTTGCCCTCTTTTACATGCGTATGGTAGCTCATTCCAGAACCGGACTATCTCCATATGAGGTTGTTTTCGGTAGACCGCCAAATATGTGGGGTACGCCTATGCCGAGAAAAATCACAGACGTTGACAGTAATATGCTGACAGATTACCTGGCTTCCTTGATGTCTGCACTACTCTCTTGTCGTTCACAGGTTGCCGCCGCTTTCCCAGACAACACCCAGGTTAAGGACCACGTCATCGTCCCTGGTGATCTGGTCCTAGTGAGAAATTTTGACCGATCAAGCCCCCTGGAGCCGCGTTGGAAGTCACCGAAACTTGTGCTACTGACGACGAGGACGGCTATCAAAGTGGAAGGACGTAAGGGCTGGATCCATGCCCACCACGTGAAGCGATTTCATGGACTTGGCTCAGGAAAGGATTCTAAAGACTGTTTCGCGAAGGTTTCTGAGAACAGTTCTGATACTGACACTAAACTTCCATTGCTAGAAAAAACTAAGCAACAGGAGTATCGTTCTAAATTACGGTCTAGTAAGTCAGACAGCGGTTAATTGTTTAAGTCCCCCTCGGGTGAAGCGATTAGACAGGTTCCTGACATGTATAAGACTGTAGACCCAAATAGTGAGAGAGATAGACAGAAAATAAAGAGAGACAAATATTGCAAAAATCTACGCAGCAGATGCATAATAACTTTGATCATTATGTTTCTTTTAAGTATATCGATTATATGTATAAGCTTGATGCTACATGTTTTCTTTCCCCCTTCTGGTTCACATGTACATTCTTCTTCCAATGACACTGTAGAGCACACATTCAGTGATCTGCCACCTCATGAACTATCCTATCGACTAGCACTGCGCAACAACACTTTTATCCGTATGTTACACCATTCTCACCAGACCAGCAATGTCACGAATTGCTGGGTATGTGGCCGACTCCCACCTTACCAGAAAATGAAGGGAGCTCTGCCCCTCTTTCCTTATCCGTTTTCGCACAATGGTTCGTGCGGAGCATGGTTTGCTTTAATGTCATCACTAGGCAGTAAGTCCACCGTTTCCCAGGGCGATTGGATATGGGGAGACCTGAATACAGTTATGAACAAAGCATGTTTCCCAGACAAAGACGGTCTTCCCCAAAGGACAGGGACCGATCTAGAAAATGAAGTGTACGAATTAGGTAATTTTTCCCTTAACCTCATGATTCTGAACGTCCAGTCTGAGACTAATTCAGATTTGCCGTTTATAACCGTTTTACCAGTGAAAGGTGAATTATGCGTAAGAAAAAATGGTTCAGTACATCTAGGACACAGTGATTGTAATACTGTGGTCGAATTCAGTGATAAAGGAAAGTCTATTTTCAAGGCTTCCCGCCATTCCTATTTCATTTGTGGTCAGACAGCTTATGTACGTCTGCCCTTAGATTGGATTGGAACATGTTATATTGCATTCTTACTGCCACCAGTTTTTCTAGCCCCATCCGATTATCATCGAGATTCCTGACTTGTGCATGTTAGACATAAGAGGGACCTTCCTCCCGTTATCGATTACTCTGAGTCAGCGTGGGACCAGTACAAGGATTACATTAAAGGATACTTCTGGTTCATAGGTCCCGTCCAAAATAGCAAAATAATACGCAGGTTAACAAGAACTCTTGAAGCAGTAGTGAACGAGACTACCTTTGCCTTAGGAAACTTGACCGAAGAGCAGTCTGCTATGAGACTTGTTGTTCTTCAGAACCGCCTTGTTCTTGACGTCATCCTGGCCGATAGGGGCGGAGCTTGTAGAGTGATCGGTTCCAGTTGTTGTGTGTTTATTCCTAATAACGCACCATCAGTATATGCAGCAATAACAAGGCTTCATAAAATAGCTCACCAGCTACACCAGAATACTGGCACCTGGACTTGGTCCGGTTGGCTCTGGAGTGTGATATCAGCCTGGGGATGGAAAGTATTGTCCTTCCTAGGAATAATACTGCTCATACTATTCAGTTGCTGTCTCTGTCTGCAATGTGGCCCAGCGATTTGCGGCTTGTGTGCCACTGCTTGCATTCCCCGTCCACGTTCACGTTCCCGTGCTCGAATAAAGAAAGACGAGCAAATGATGTTATATGAACAAATAGATGGTCTCATGAGAATAGATATATCCTAAATGGGCGCAGTAGGGGACAAGGAGGGAATGAGGAAACAGGAATTTTTAGGTAGTCAGTGTGTCCCCCCCTCGCACCCTATCCATGTACCTATGCCCCATGTATGTTCATGTTATCATGTAATTCCCTTCCTGTGCCTGTCATAATAATGCCCCTGCATTTCCGTCTAATGTTAGCATGTCAGTCATTAGGCCTTCCATGAATGTAACGTTAATTCTGTACTGAGGCCTACGTTTCCAATTCATTTACATGGTACACGTTTAAATATTGCAAAACACACGTTTTTGTGGCTCAGCCGGGTCAGATTCTGAATTCAGGCTCCGAGCCTCTTCTGTCTCTGAAAGCTGCAGTTTAGGTATGCATCCCTGACCTCTACCTTACTCCCTGCCCAGCCGAGCGGTGCCCGGCCTGGCCTGCCTGCCAAGACGGTATTTTGCCTACAGTTATCTGGTCAGCCTCCGTAAAAACACATTCCAGTCTAGTGAAATAGGTAAACATATTTCCGCCTGCAGAGCATAGGGCCTAGCCTTCCTGTCTCCATGCAAGTGATTTACTGAACCCATTGCCATAGTAGGCCCATGGCCCGGCGCAATGCACGACGAAATATATGCACACACTAGCATTTAATGATGAACGGCCTCTGCTCGAGAGACCTTTACTTCAGACAATACATCTTCCAAACACGAGATATCAGATATGCCAAAGGTGCAGGTCGTTCTGACATCCCAGACCCCAGGCTCCTCTACTAGTGCTAAAGTCAACCCCCAGCTCTCCCCAGTTGCACGTCAATCTCACGTCATGTTCAGTTGCGCGCACATGTAGGGTAAAGGTTTCTGCTGACCCTGCAGACTTTCTCTATGCATCCACCCACCTATGACACTTCTATGACTCATCAAGTGCACACCCTTGTGCACGCCTCCTTACACGCCTCCTTTTACGCCCATATGTTCTCATCTCTCTCTTTTCACTTGTTACGCCTACTGTATTCATTGCAATTTGTATGGTTTTACTATATATAATGTGTGATGTTAATAAAACGTTAGATATCCCTTCCTGAACCTTAGTGGTGATGGAACCCGATTCTCAGTGACTCGAGTCATCTTAATTAAAGCCCGTATGACTCAGATACCACGGACTCTGCCTCTCATTTTATGAGCTATTCTTATTGTTATTAATGTATTGAAAAAAAGTCCCGGTAATTTTATTTACCACAATAGAATGGCCTAACTCCCACAAACATGTACTAATAAACGTCTATTCGAGACCTGTGCCCGCATCTAGAGAATCAAGCACAATCGAAGAACTTTCTGTGTTCTTGAGCCAAATCCCCAGGGAACTTCCCTATTTGGTGGGAGGTGATTTAAATGCACACTTCGAGCCGCTGCCTGGCCTTCTTGATGGACCCTCCCAAGAGGAGGATTCAAGATGGCTGGTGCCGGCAACGATGGCGCCCCCCGCAAGGGCGTGGACCCCACTCGCCCTGCAGATAACAGCTCTCACACTCAACCATGGCCTCAGGGCGTGTAATGGTCGCACGAAATCAGACGTCCCAAGTAAACTCACTTTCAATAAAGCTGGAAGTGAATCTAGATTGGATTATGTCTTAGTCCAAATGTCTTCATGGTCACATGTCACCGACTTTAAGATAATAGACAGATTGGACAGTGACCACAACGCCCTAGAACTTGATTATGTCATCCCAGGCATCTCGGTTGAGGGACCGATCAAACAAAGGCCAAAGACAGGGCTGGCACTCGAGAACAACAGAAGGAGAGTGAGGTGGGAGAAATTGGTCACATGCGATGATAAGCTGCGAAAACTCTATGCCAAAATTATTCCAGCATTGGAAGAGACATTTGCCCACGGGGAAGGCCCCTTCAACGAAGAAACTAGAGCTCTTCTGTGGCAAACCCACGAAGATCTTATCAATATAATGGAGGCAGATCTTTTTAACAAGGGAAATGATAGACGTGGTGGGAATAGCAAAAAGACCTGGTACAATTCCATGTGCCGAAAGTCTAAACGCGACCTCCTGCTAGCTATCAAGGCGGGCAACAGTAGGGAGGAAATACAACTTAGAAGAAGGTCACACAAGAAAGTCCTGGAAAGCGCAAGGGTGGAATGGGACGAGGCCCACTGGGAGAAACTCTTGGGTGCATTAGGGAACAGGGATTCCCGTAAATTTTGGCGATTAGTGAATCATGGCTCGGAAGATCTTCCCTCAGCTATTGAGCCTAACATCGCCCCGAGTTTGTGGCAATCCCATTTTGAGTCCCTATATGCTTTAGAAGAGGAAGCCTCGATCCATAACCCATATACCCTGGAGGCTGCCCCAGAATGTGAATCCTTCACGATAAGAGAGGTTCAGTGGGCAAAGCCCCAGGCCTGGACGGGGTACCAGGCGACCTATACAAGCAGGAGCCGGGGATTTGGGCACCATATCTGTCGCAAATTTTTAACGGGTTCTGGGAGGAATGGGGGTCCCGGAGACTTGGCTGGGAGCAGAGGTGGTCCCTATATTTAAAAAGGGATCCCCACTGCTCCCAGCCAACTACCGTCCCATTAGTCTAATCGATGTCTCTCAAAAGCTCTTTGGGAGGCTGGTGTTGGATAGGCTCCAGAACTGGCTGGAGGAAACTAACACTTTGAGCCCATATCAAGCGGGATTCAGGAGGGGGGTCTCAATGGTCGACCAAGTCTTCAGACTGAACCTCATCTACTGGAGGACAGCGCTGATCGAGAGCGGCACGCTGTACATGGTCTTCGTGGATCTGTGTGACGCTTTCGATCTGGTGCATAGATCCAAGTTGTGGAAGGTTATGGAAGATCTGGGGGTCCCAAAAGACATTCTTGCAATCCTTATCAAATTACATCAAAACAACTTTGCACAAGTCAGGTGCGGGAACAGCGGCATACTAACTAAGAGGTTCCCCGTTCGAAGAGGGGTGAGGCAGGGTTGTGTCCTTGAACCGACCCTGTTTTGCCTCTTCGTGAACGGGGTAATAGAGCACCTGACCAGGATTGCCAACATTGATGCCCCGAAACTGTGCGGCAGCAGGGTCCCCGCAATAATGTTTGCGGATGATACCCTGCTGCTGTCCAAATCCCCTATGGGCATCCAGCAGGTATTAGATGGGTTTCTGGGCTTCTGCGAGGAAAGGGGATTAGAAGTTAATCCGCAGAAAACCAAATTTATGATTTTAAACCCAATGCCGACCAACCGACCAAACCCAAAGCTAGGAGAAGTAAGTCTAGAAAGAGTGCAGACATTCGAGTACCTGGGGATAACTCTTAACCAAAACCTGACGTGGGAGGCACATCAAGCCAAATCGACCATGAAATTGACTCAGAGGGCGGGTGGCATCTTAAGAATTGCTGGCAAATCTACTTACCGCCCACTTGGCCCAGCAATCCAAATCTATAAAGTACAGGCTCGGCGGGCAGTCACTTACGGTGGAGAGCTTTGGGGCCATGTACCATCCCAAAGCTTGTTAACTGCCGAAAACAAGTTCTTAAGGCAACTAACAACCCTCCCCGGTAGCACACCACTTCTGCCCCTAAGATTGGATCTGGGCGTGAGGCCAAATACCGAGGAACTTGGCCTCAAACCATTGGCTTTTTGGCGCCGCCTATGGAGCAGCCAGGAGTTGATAATCTACAGAGCTGAGCTCCAGGAATTTCTATCTGCTCCGAAAGCAAGCAGTATACCATGGTTAAGTTACATAAAGAACATGTGCGAGTCCCTTGGAATCCCAGGACTATGGGCAGATCCGGAGAGAGCCAGCATCAGTATCTCGAGGAAGATACTGTCCAGAACTTATAATGATTATATGCTTGCCCGAGCACTGGATAATGTCCGTGAAGGATCCCTAACTTTCCATTTTATCCAATCTAAAAACACTTTTACCATGGAATGTGTACTGAATGATATCATGCCTCCCTTAACAAGGAAACTATTCTTGCAGTGGAGGTATGGGACATTACCTTTGGGGTCCTTCACCAAAGGATGGACGAGTCAATCCAGTACAGGAACATGTCCTACATGTGCCAATATACAGGAGACCGATGTGCATGTTGTATTTATGTGCCCAGCCTATCGAAAAAGCAGAAAGTACTGAATCGTCCCGCTGCTTAAAATTGGGTTTTAGACGACTCTTACCAGCTTATAGAGTTTTAATAACTGACTTATCCCCGGTAACTGTTTTTGCCTTGTCAAAATTTTTAACTGCAACATGGGTCATACGTGCAAGGTTGCTAAAGGGGTCGGGGAGGTAGAGCTAACCCATCCCCCTTGATTCATTGCAACTCCTTTTTTAAATTTATTCTGAACCAATCTGGATTGTTTATGCTCTTAAAATGTGTTTATAATTTGGTTTTAATGATGTAACATTTATGTGCATATCTTTTATGGTCTTGTGACCGAAATAAAGATTTGAAATTGGAATTGGAAAAGGTGAACATGGTGTGGGTACAAGGGTATTACTATCAGCAAAACAAAAGTCCCTGTTTCAACAGTAGTGGGCTGGCATGGCCAGACAAGATAGTGCTAGAAGGGGTAGGGGATATCTAGATAATACTCCCTATATTAATACACTTGTAGTGACTTGTTAAGGCAGGCAAAGAATAAACATTCATACAAAGATAACTGAAAGTAACTCAAAAAATCAAGTTTTTGTTGGTTGCAAAAAGATTAAAACAATTTATTACCTCCCGACACGGGTTACAATCTAAAACATGATAAAAACATTAGGGTTAAGAACCACCTAAAGTGGTAAAGAAATACTATATGGTAGAGTCAAACGTGGACAGAAACAGTCGACGCAGCGTTTCGGTGTTTTCTAAATCTTCACACCTTCTTCAGGACTTTTGTACAGTATTGACTCAATATCTATAAAATTAGAAAGTACACTTTACTGTATGATACATATAAATTAAAAACCAACAACCTAACATTGCCACTGCCTTACTTAAAAAAGGTACATGCCTAATATTTTTAAATACATTTCTTATTTAGAAACCCCTAGACATTCATTTCCTTATTAAGAGAACACAGAATTTATTTCAAACTTGGTAATGGAATCTCATTAGATAGATTGTTTGTGCATGCTATTAAATGTAAAGACTTTCTTTATGCAAGATTCTGTTTTAGGTATTTATTAGATATTACCTGGTATGATGTAAAAGAGGATTAAAATTCTTTCCCTCTAAGTTTTGGATTATTTGCAATGATAGTCTTTCACAGGCTGTTTAAAAATAAGCATAGAGTATCATTTAATGATTTTGCCTTATTGTAAAATTATCATAAAAACTAAATTTGTTGCACATTTATGGCCAGATTTTACCTTCGTAATTGATTAAGTGGAGCCTACGTGTGCAACGGAGGAGCCACCGTAAATATCAGGGATAGGTCATCTTTTTCTTGGAATCTAGAACAGTCAGATAGTTTCAAAATTTATTTATTGTATATAAGTGAGGGCTACATGATCATCCTAATCATTGAAATGATCAAGGCTACTAACCTGTTTATAATTTTACAGGAGATCTTGAGAATACGGATCCCTCTGCGACAGTCTCTTATTCCAGTCTTCACCTCCGTTATATTACTGAAGTGGTCTAATGTCAATAGAAATGATTATTTTTAGAGTCTTATGAAATAAATGGGTTTAATGGTTCTATCCCACAATAACTAATAGTTAATGAATATCCCACTTTACAAAAATAATCTCAGAGCTACATGCTTGTTCTGTTTATTTTGTTAGGTATACATTTGATATCATGACTTTAAACTAGCATGTGATTTAGTATATATCTGGCCTTCTCTGGGGAGGTGTTTATATAGGGCAAAATGGCAGTATATTGGTATTATATTTTCATACTGCAGATTTTAAAACGACCCTTGTAAGATGTTCTATGGAAAAAAGGATTTTTTAAAATGTATTATAACCCAGTTATCAATACACTCGAAGTGGTCTAAACCTTATTACTAGGTCAACCCAAGATTTAGCAGAGGGAACAGAACGATACCCTCATCTCGACGGGTCTTTTGCCTACCTTGAATGTGTAATTCGGCCTCCCTGCTCCTCCGTGCGTCAGGACGTCATAGCGATTCAATGTAAAATGAGCCTCTCTAAGGCTCCGCTTTTTATGCTGCCGCTGCCTATGGTGCCCCGGAAATGGAAAATATTGCCGGTAACACCAGAAGATGGTGTAATCGAGTAATGGCGCCGAAATTTTCGATTTTATGCATAAACTCTGTCTTTCTGGGTTACTTATAGCACCACGTATTTTCTGGCCAGAAAAACCTAAGTTTGAATACTGTTTGTAAGTATCAGACCCGGAAGTATTATACCCGGAAGTGCGACCATTTAGTTGTAAATCGGGCTGGCATTGTATTGTTCGATTTTACAATGACTAGATTCAGAACAAGAGGGCAATAGCAATATTCAACCGTCATGTGTCTCTAAGAGAATGAATATAGGAACCACACATCGGTGTATATAATATATAGGACGACCTGAATGTGAGTCAGCCATTTTATATTGGGATATGTGGAATGAAGCGTGTCGGCCATATTGGGTTGGGACGCGCCTGGGGAAAGTATATCTATCGGCCGTTTTGGCTAGACAACATCCCGATTTCTTAATGTTGACCTGTAGAACAACATGTTATTAAGCATATCGCTATACATTACCTAATAAACATCATACTCTTAAATTTTTCCACAATTGTACATTGTATACAGTATATTTTACTAAATGCACATTCTTCATTGTCTTGGGTGTAGAATTACATATGAAGTAAATAAACAGATGTTATGGTTATTGTATCAAAACATTTTGGATACAGTTTTGGCCGTTTTACATTTGGACATTCTCCCAGTTTCTTCATCATTATTCTGGTATCAGCATGTTGTGGAGCAACAGACAATACATTATGTGGTGAACGCCAATAACACTCTATTATACTTTTGACAATTGTGCATTACGTGTAGTATAGTAATACTTAATGTATCAGCTTCATTATTCTGGATGATAAATTACATACAGATTGATTATGTAAAAGAGGAAACAGACCAATTTTATATTTAGTGTCTACACATTTTAGTGGTTAGTCAATTCCAACACGACAATCAGTGTGTGGTCGGAGTTTACATTTGTTCATTTCTATTTTAACCCTACTTATTATATAAAGATACCTGGTTAGTCTATAAGAAACTTAGGAATAAATATGCTACCCGAACTGTGAAGATATGCATACCGTCTTACTTGGAGAAAAACAACAAGCTATAGTTCTTTGTGCAGATTTTAGACTGGCATGTAATCTTTAGCATATCTATTATGTTCATATATAGGCTATTTTTGTAAGGAGGGGACTATCAGGTGGAGTTCGGCTCCACTTATAGGATTAATCTTTCCCATTCCTCTCTGTTGTTGAGTCCAGTTCGAAATGTGTCGAATAAGGACATGAAGAATTGTTCTCTTTTTTTCCTTTTGTTATTAAAATTACCGCCTCTTAAGTTGTGCATTGTGACCTCTACCACACACCACTTCAGATCTTCTAATTTGTGGTTGTGTGTTATCCAATGTTCTACCAGTGGAGCAGATTTCTTTTTTGTCCTAATGGCGGACCTGTGTTCAGTAATTCTTGTTTTAATTTCTCTAGCTGTTTCACCTATATAGGCTTTATTGCAAGGGCATATTATCATATAGATAAGATCTTTGGTTTTGCAGTTAGCAAAATTTTTTACATTATGTGTTATGCCATTGTAGGATATCAAGTTACCTTTGATCATGGATGCACAATTAGAACATGTGTTGCATGTAAAATTTCCAGTAGGGAGTGGAGTTCTATTAATAGTATTGGAGATGTTGCGAGTCTTATCTTTATATGTATGAACCAAACAGTTCCTGATTGTTCTGTTTCGGCGGAAACTGAACATTGGTTTTGGGATTTTATTTCCAGGTCTGTTGTTTAATAAAGACCAGTTACGGTTTATAATATTTTTTATCTTATTGCTCGCTACACTGTAGTTAGTCACAAAAATAAGTCTATCATTAGTTTTGTCTACTTTGTCCGCGTCTTTCTTGAAAAGTGTCTCTCTATTATAGTATTTTGCGCGTTTGTATGCGCGTTTAATGAGTTTGTCCGGATAACCCCGATTTCTGAGTTTCATTGAGAGAGCATCTGCATGTTTGTTAAAATCATGTAGATTAGTGCAATTGCGTCTGATGCGCAGATATTGTCCAAAAGGTATGTTGTCCTTTTGACTGTTAGGATGATTACTTTTGTAGTGTAGTAATGTGTTACGGTCGCTTGGTTTAGTATAGAGATCTACCCCTAATGTCGCATTTTCCACTCTAATTTTGATGTCCAGAAATTCAATTACCTGCTTATTGAAATTAGAAGTGAATTTGAGATTTTTATCTCCCAAGTTCAACCAAAGTAAAAAATCATTTAGTAACTCTTCGGTGCCTGACCAAATAAAGAAAATGTCATCGATGTATCGTGACCAACATGTAATATTCTCACTGAAAGGTGCTATATTGTTAAAGATGTGCTTGTCTTCAAAAGCCGCTACATATAAGCAGGCCAGACTTGGGGCGCAAGTCGCCCCCATACTGGTCCCCTTTATCTGCTTAAAAAAGTTGTTTTTGAACAGGAAAATATTATTTTTCAAGATGATTTCTGCACATTCAATAATGAATGTTGCATGCCTACTCAAGTCATCAGTTCCGATCTTTAGGAGGCCCTCTAACATCATGATGGTGTCATCCTGAGGGATGTTGGTATAGAGGGCCTCTATATCCAAGGTGACTAGCCATTGAGTGGCAGTGTCAAATGGTAGGCCTTCTATTTTCTCAATCATACATGTCGTATCCTTTATATATGCTTTTTGACATGTAACTATTGGTTGTAGGAACCTGTCTATATACTTGCTAAGGGGTTCTGTAATAGAGTCAATAGAAGATACTATGGGACGCATGGGGGGGTCTGCTAAATTTTTGTGGACTTTAGGAAGTCCGTACAGGGCGGGGATGATAGGTGTCTCATTTTTTAAAAAATTGTATTCATCCCGGCAAATGATTTCATCTTCAAAAGCAAAGTTTACAAGTACATGTACCTTTTGTATGAGGGCATTCCACTCCAGTCTACTAGAGGGACAGTAATGGTCGGAATTGTTTAATAGTAGCATCATTCTCCTTTCATAATCTTCAGACCTCATGAGAACTATGCTCCCTCCCTTATCACCAGGTTTAATGGTTAGAGATTCATTCTTTTCTAAATTTTTTAAGGCAGCTCTTTCCACTCCAGTTAAATTATTAGGACCTTTCAGAGGATGTGTTAATAGTTCTGCAATATTGCTCTCGACAACTTTTTCAAAAAGGTCTATTTGTTTATTCACCATGCCTACATGGGGTGTCCACGTTGATTTAGGTTTAAGACCCGATTTATTGGTCTGAACTTCTCTTGGGGGCTTATCTTTAAAGAAATCTTGGAGCCTGATCTTTCTGAAGAAACTTTGTAGGTCCCTTTCCAGATTATATTTATCGACCCGGTTACTCATGGCAAATCCTAATCCCTTCTCTAAGACATCTATTTCTGTTTTATTCAGAGTGATGTCTGATAGATTTATGATTGCTGCCTTTTGTTTCAATCCCATTTCGGTTGACTCCTTGTGTAATATCTCCTCTGTTGAGGTTGAGGGAAGAATTTCCCTCTCCCATTGCCTCTCGGGTGGTTGTGATTTTGGTGATTTCCCCGTCCCCGTTGCCCTAAAAAAGGCAAGGATTCTCTGTTTGGGGTAGATGTTGCTTCACCACCTCTGTTTCTATCCGATGTTTTGTCTTGTTCAGAGTCATTGCTTGTATATGAAGAATCAGAGAAAGTTACGCGTTTTTTGGGGTATGTGCGCCAGGGTTGTTGACCTTGGTTTCTATTTGGAAAACTCTCTCTAGGACGATCAAAGAAGTCCTTCTGGGTGTAGGGATAGACTATCTCTGTATTATAGTTTGATACGTCTTTATTGAATTTATTTGATTTTTTATTAAAAAGGTAATCCCTATACCCAGAGACATCCCTTTGGATGTCTTCCAGTTTTTTCTTTGCGTCTTCCAAAGCTGAATTATCTAATTTGGTTTCTAATTCGGCTATTTCCTTTCTTTCAATTATTAGGATGGCATTCGCTGTCTCAATGATTAGCAACATCCAGTCCCTGCTGCATCTATTTGCAATGAGGGTCCAGTTTTCTATAAAGCCTTCATGTCGTATGAACACCCCTGGTTCATTCTTAACTTGTAAGCCACTAGGAATTATGCCTTTTTTAAGGTAGTCAATTAAAAAGTCTGCGTGCAATTCAGTGCGAACTAACTTCTTCTTATTATTCCACAATTCCCGCCATTGGTTTTCATCACTATTGGTGTTTGAAGTGGAGGTATAATTTTTGGAAGTACCATTGACAATTCTATTAAATTCCTCTTCTGAAAAACTTTTAGTTTTTAAAGTGTCCATCTTAAATTAGATACACTTATTAGGTCAATGCCTTTGATGAATTTTATATTCACGAAAAGAAACGCCTCCCAGCTCAAAAGCTGTACAATCAGTGAAATACAAAGAAGGAGGTACCCCTGGTATATATAGCAGGGAGGGGGGTATTACTATCAGCAAAACAAAAGTCCCTGTTTCAACAGTAGTGGGCTGGCATGGCCAGACAAGATAGTGCTAGAAGGGGTAGGGGATATCTAGATAATACTCCCTATATTAATACACTTGTAGTGACTTGTTAAGGCAGGCAAAGAATAAACATTCATACAAAGATAACTGAAAGTAACTCAAAAAATCAAGTTTTTGTTGGTTGCAAAAAGATTAAAACAATTTATTACCTCCCGACACGGGTTACAATCTAAAACATGATAAAAACATTAGGGTTAAGAACCACCTAAAGTGGTAAAGAAATACTATATGGTAGAGTCAAACGTGGACAGAAACAGTCGACGCAGCGTTTCGGTGTTTTCTA
This sequence comes from Lissotriton vulgaris, assembly GCF_964263255.1. Classification (NCBI taxonomy): domain Eukaryota; kingdom Metazoa; phylum Chordata; class Amphibia; order Caudata; family Salamandridae; genus Lissotriton; species Lissotriton vulgaris. The sequence goes on from NC_141691.1 coordinate 778,939,615, forward strand.
AATCTTCACACCTTCTTCAGGACTTTTGTACAGTATTGACTCAATATCTATAAAATTAGAAAGTACACTTTACTGTATGATACATATAAATTAAAAACCAACAACCTAACATTGCCACTGCCTTACTTAAAAAAGGTACATGCCTAATATTTTTAAATACATTTCTTATTTAGAAACCCCTAGACATTCATTTCCTTATTAAGAGAACACAGAATTTATTTCAAACTTGGTAATGGAATCTCATTAGATAGATTGTTTGTGCATGCTATTAAATGTAAAGACTTTCTTTATGCAAGATTCTGTTTTAGGTATTTATTAGATATTACCTGGTATGATGTAAAAGAGGATTAAAATTCTTTCCCTCTAAGTTTTGGATTATTTGCAATGATAGTCTTTCACAGGCTGTTTAAAAATAAGCATAGAGTATCATTTAATGATTTTGCCTTATTGTAAAATTATCATAAAAACTAAATTTGTTGCACATTTATGGCCAGATTTTACCTTCGTAATTGATTAAGTGGAGCCTACGTGTGCACAAGGGTCAAATGTGTGTCCCCTGTTCTGATGTATTCAGGCAGGACTGACCGAAGAGCACAAAAGGGCCCCCACCAGGATCACCAATGGGAGGGGGGAGTTAGGGCAAGGGTGGGGGAGAAGGATCAGGTGAGGCAGAAAATGTAGTTGCGCGCAGAGAGCTATCTGAGGAAAGGCCTGCTCTGTATACACATATACATGCATTTGTTATAGTTTCTAGCCAATGAGTCCGTTACATTGCTGTTTTATTTTTTTTCTGAGAAACCTGACTACATGTGTTCCTACTGATTGACACTATTTGAAAGTTTGAAAAAATACAAATATATTATAGACAATTCGATTTAGATAGCTCTAAAGGCAAGGTTACTCAATCAAAGATAAAGGTAAACATCTAGGAAGCTAATAAAGGCGTTGACGAAACTGGAAGTGTGCAACAGCTTGTTTTCCAGTATAACAGCAGTATTATTCATTACCCATTACACATTAGGTATTTCTATGGTTGCAGTGTATTGCCTCTATATTGCATCAGGGCTGCTCGACAATTATTTCCGTGTTTGTAGAGCCTGTGGGGAAAAGCACATCAGAAAATAATTTAAAAGATTGCAATTCTTTCCTTTATTAAGCTGGTGCCTTTCTCACTCGTGTTTCTATTACCGCGGTTTCTGCACGACAACACCTATTGTTGTGCGCCTATGCTGATTACTTGCATTATTATATATGAGGCACGTGCCGCATGAAAGAAATATGCTAATTAGAGTCCATTGCTGCTTGCAGAAAAATAGCTCGGTGAAATAAAGAAAAAAAGCTGTAATGAGCCAGTCATTCAAATTTGAATGACATATGCAATTTAGCGATGATCAAAGGAAAAAAAAACATGATAAATGAATCTGTGATTTATCCTTTGTTTAAGAAGGGGTGAGATACTTTTGAGCACCGTAAAGCTGCCCTAGAGGTTTGTCCTTAGAATATATTATCTGATGTGTGACATGATCAGTTCAACACAAATTAAAAGGAGAAAAAAACAGCGATTTAGCAAATTGGTATGCTTAGTGACACATCGGATATTTTTGAAACGGAGATGAGAAATCTTTGGCCTGCTATATACAGGGAACCAACCAATTAAAGGTGAGGGGGGATTAAATAATCAGCTAGTGAGAGGTGACCTGGAACGGCGTTTAATCCTCTAAATTTCCTTTGATATCCTTGCGTTAGAAGCCTCGTTATCGCCAGTTTTGCTGATACTGAGAGCAACGCTATCTCAAGCAGTGCATCTTAAGTTAAGAGGGTATTTTGTTTTCTAATATGTAGGCAATACCTTTATACTGTATGACTGTTTCTGTCTATGTTTTAGCCGCAAGCTATGGAAAGAACTTTTATCGCTAGTTTCTGGCATCAAAGGTTCCGACTTTGGCTTCGTATTCACTCTTAAGTGTGTACTTTCACTTTTTTTTTAAAGCTCAGCTGAGGTTCTGTTGCTTGACATAAACTGAGCCGAAAAGTGCTTCTTGCTGTCAGGAATGTTAAAATGATTCCAACTAGATCTATTATGCCCAATTACCTGGAGACAGAGACATAGGGGCACTGGAGGGGGCAAAGGTAAACCTGTGAGTTGACTAGGCAGCTGACAAATAGGGGAGAGTGACAGAAACGAACGCGAACACGGAAATTGAGACAAACAGGGGCCAACCAAGGACACGAGGACACAGTGGAACATGCAGCGCACAGGGGATCAAAGAGGCACCCATAGGCATCGGGACTGAGACAGTCATTTGGCTGTCCTATAATTAGACCAGGGACATCTTAAGGATTTTTGGGGACCTGGGCCAAAAGTAATTTGGGGGCCTTGCACGGAACAGCTTTGAATTCATGATGAATTTCAGCTCTTTCATGCCCTCCCTGGCCAGGTTGCTGACAGTGCACAGGTACACTGGTGCACATTCTGATTATGTTCACATCTAATAATCAAGCATAGTGAGGTGTGTTTTAAACATTGTTATACAGCAGCTGCTTACTAATAATATTGTAGCTAATCTTTGTGACCTCCCACCCATTTTTCATCTGTGAGGTTCAGTTTTTTTAAAAGTTTGATTTATTGAAAGATAGCAAAAGAAACAAACATCAATAAAAGTGACAAAATCCATTCTATTTAACAATAAAATAATTAAGTAAAATAAGAAGAAAATATAGGAATTAACTTTATACCTATAGATCAAGAAGAGAAAAATATGTTGGGAGAACAAAAAGGGGAAAAAGGGGAGGGAGGGAACAAAAGGGGGAGGGAACATAAGCTATCAATATAAAACAGTTAGAACATCATATAATTATACAGATAATATAACATTGTAAGCATGGCAGTGAATGAAAAAGTGAAGAGAATACTGTAATAAACTTTCAATAATTAAGAAGAATCAGTTAAACAGACAAGCAAAATTAAGGTGGTTTTCGAACTTCATCAGATATATTTTTAAGGGCAATAAAAGAGGAGGCAGATTGAGATAAATAAGAAGGGAAACTGTTAGACCTGATATCATTGGCTTGAGTCTCTCCTCCATTGTTTTTCTGTGTGCCTCCTCTGTTTACGATGTTTTTGCTGGTATACTGCTTTGGGCACTGTGCCACTGCTGATCAGTGCGAGTGCTCCCTATGTAAAATTACTGTACTGATCGAATTCCATGTTTGGCTTATTTGGTTTACTGTCAGTCCCTAGTCTAGTGCACCAGGAGTGCCAGGGCTTGTAAATACAAATGCTGCTCGTGGGCCTGCAGCACATGTTGTGCCACCCACAAGAGCGGCCTAGTAAAAGTATGTCTACAGGTCTGCCATTGCTAGACCTACGTGCAGTGTGGTACTGTCACGCTGACTGCGCAGGTACACCTACTTGCCAGTCCCTAAACCTTCCCTTAACTTCATATTAGTCACCCCTATGGTAGGCCTGAGGGCAGGGTGCATTGTAAGGATAAGGTAGGACAAGCCTGACCAAGTTGGCATGTCCTAATAGTGAATTACAGCCATATTCATTTTTCACTATTGTAAGGTAACCTGCACTCCATTAGTTAGAATGGGCTGCCAGGATTATTAATGCTATAATCCTAGCTGGCTCGGGGAGCATGGTGCAATGTCGAGTTTGGTATCCCTGAACTCGGGGTTTAATCATGCATCCATTTGTGTGGATGGTTTTTGGACTCTGGGTTTGAAAATAGCACTTTTAGAAAGTAGCTATTTTCTTGTCTAACTATTTCTGGTTTCTGCTGGTTTGGTGTGTGACAGGAGCTGGGTGGCTCCAGAGGTCTGAATGAGTCAGTGTGGGATGAGTAGGACATTTGTATTGAGAGTAGGGGGAGAGTAGTTCCTGATAGCCTGCCCTGCCTGATACAATGCTGGCTCCACCTCCTGCCAGGCGACTGATGGCTCTGTGCCTGCCATGGACGATCCTGGCCCCACCTCCTACCGGGAGGCCGATAGCGCTGCTCCTGCCAGTGACAATGCTGGCTCCACCTCCTGCTGGGCGTCTGAGGACCCAGCCCTGCTCAGTGAATAGGCCAGGTGCCTCTGCCTGGCTACACCCACAACAGACCCAGGATGTTGGGAAATTCCCCTGCATGGACAAAGGGATCAAAGCCAAGAAGGGGTATAAGAGAAGGACCCCTGAACCAAGAATTTAGATCACTTCTGACAAGGAAACCTGAACCAAGGACAAGAAGCATGCTGATCCAAGGACTTGCCTACCCCTTCTGCCAGTGTGCTGTTTGTTGGGGGAATCCTGCAGTTGCTTCTTTATTTTTGCCAAGGAACCAGGAGAGAGGAACTGTGTGTGTACTCTCAAGCTCTGCTAAGAAAATCTCCAAGGGCTGGAAGAGTGCCAGCCTCCTGTTGAAGTCACAGGGCCAAAGGACTTCATCTGCTAAAAAGTGCTTGTTGCTGGAACCTGAACATTCAGCACTTCTGAAAGAAACCAGCAATCTCGACGCCGACGGACGCCGCCGAATCCAGCTCGACATCGTGAGTAACGGCTCTAGTGTCCCGCTTCCTCGACGCCGGCCGCCGGGCCCGATCGACGCCAGCAGCAACGCCAGTGAGTAGTGAGTTCGGCTCCAGCTCCAAGTGACCTTGTGTCTGCACCGCTGCTGATCGCATCGACTTCGTGCCCTCTCGACGCCGTGAGCGCTGCTCACCTTTGCAACTTCATCAACGACATCAACGACTACGCCGTATCCAGCTTCACCTCGTGAGCGCTGCTCCTGCCTGACATCTGTCGACGCGGCTGCAGGTCGCCCCGACTCCGAGGCTCGATCGACGCCGAAGACGCGACGCCGGACATCTCGACACCGCTGATCATTGTGTGCTTCGCTTTTCCAAGGTACTGTGTTGTGGGGGTCAGTGCGACTCCAGGCTCGACGTAGCGCTCCTCGCGGTCGACGCTGAACCCTTTGGATTAACTTTGCCTCGACATTGTGTGACTCCCGTGTGGGTTACATTGTTGCCAAGAACTGTGTTTTACAGAAGAAGAGTTGCTTTTGATACTAAAGACTTTTTGTGCTAAGAAGAAACTACACTTGAACTATTATTTTTCCTTCCAAGAGTATTTATTAAGATTGTGGTATATTTTTGTCGTTATTTGGTCTTGTGCTAAGCCTTATATAAAAATCCTTATTTTTATAATACTACTGTGTCGTGTCCATTTGTAGTGTATTCACTTTATTACTGTATGTGGTCATAGATGCTTAACACACAGCCTCTGAGATAAGCCTGTCTGCTCTGCCAAGCTACCAAGGGGGTGAGCAGGGGTTATCAAAGGGTGTGATCCCTTGCCCTGACTAGAAAAGGTGTGTCCCTATTTGTCAGAAGTGTATACCTCTGCCAACTAGAGACAGCCGGTTCTAACATTGGACGCAGCGGTGAGGATTTGAACCTTGCATTTATGACCCATGTGCAGTGATTAGTGTGCGCTACATAGGGAAAGCAGACCATAGCGCAGCCACAATCTAATTTGGTAGGATTCTATTTTTGTTCTCCGCTTTTCTGAAGCTTGATTTTTTTTTAATACTGCCAGTTTTGACCATGAGTGACGCCGGAGTCACTGCCCCTGTTGTTGCTGTGGAGGAATTTGATAGGGAGAAGATGAAGGTATACGGAAAGAAGCAGCTGCAATACTTTTGCAAGCAGTTTGAAGGTCCTACCACAGGCCTCTCAAGAAAGGAGGGATATTTCAAAGCATTGCAGGCCTGGTTAGAGGCCAGAAATCCCGCTGATCCGGTGGTGGTACCGCCAGTGGAAGGGGATGAGGAGGCGCCAGTGAATGGAGCCGTGTCCTCTCCCGGTAGCAGTGTTTCCTCCAAAGGTCTTTCTCCTGAAGAAAGAGAAGAAAGGGCGAAAGAGCGGGAATGGAACATGGAAAGGCAAGGCTTAATATAAATGGGCAGTTGGAGTTAGAAAATGCAAAAGGCAGAAGAGAAGCTGATTTGGAGATCAAAAGGTTGGAGTTTGAAAGAGAAAAGTTAGCTTTGGAGCGTGATGCCAGGTTGAGGGAGTTGGAGCTCCAAGCTAAAAGTTTAGAATTGAATCCCTCTGGTGGCAGCATCCCATCTGTACCTGCAGAAAGTAGGTTTTATTTTCCCAAAGATGTGATCAAAGATTATCATAAGAATGAAGATATTGGTCAATGGTTTAAAGCATATGAGTTAGCATTGTTGGCCCACCGGGTCCCTGAGAAGGATTGGGGAGCGGGGTTGTGGGGTCGCTTTGTGAATGAGGGAAGAGATACCCTGTTAGACATGCCTGTTGAGGATAGGATGTCTTATGCTCATATGAAAGATGCTTTAATGTTGAGGTATGGCCTAACCCCAGAAAAGTACAGACAAGCCTTTAGAGAATGTAAGAAATTGCCTGGTACGACGTGGGTTGAATATGTGTCTTTTTTTTGCAGAGCCATGGATGGTTGGGTAAAGGGCAGCAAAGTGGAAAGTTATGAAGCTCTTTATGATTTGTTTGCTTGGGCGCATTTGTCTAATAACTGTTTTCCAGAGCTGCGCCAGCACCTTATTGATAGCAAGATATCTAACCCTAGAAAACTTGCTGAGGAGGCGGACCACTGGGTCAGTACCAGGGTCCACGAGGGTCCAGTGGGAGACTTAGCCAAAGGTGGGCAGGGTCCCCAGCAGAAGAGTGGGGGGGACAAGGGTAAACAAAAGGAGTTTCAGAAAGGGCCCCAAAGTAATTCCCAAGGGAACCAAGGGAAGGGTTCCCAGCCTCCCCCTGTGAAGAAGCCAGGGCCCTGACAGGTAAACCTGTTCAGAGGGGCCCGATGACCTGCTACGTTTGTGGACAGGTGGGACACCGGTATTATGATCCCTAGTGTCCCATGAAGAATCCAAATGCAACACCACGTGCACCCCCCGTCAGTTGGCGAGTGTAGCCCTGGGAGGGGAGGAGATGGTTGCCCCTGGTGGGAGGGGTCCCGCAGAGATGTCCCTGGTCTCGCTAGGAGACATGGAAATGGTCCCTCCACCCCCTCTGCCTAGTAACACTAGTAAATATAGGCAGTGGGTGACCATTAATGGCCATAGAGTGGAAGCTCTCAGAGACACCGGAGCGAGTGTGTCAGCTGTCAAGTGTCACTTGGTGTCCAGAGAGCAGGTGGTTCCCCACGCATCCTACCCCATGATAGCTGCTGACAACTCCCAGAAAGAGTATGAGGTAGCTCAAGTTTCCTTTGAATGGTGGGGAGTTTCAGGTACTCTTCAGGTTGCTGTGAGGCCCGCGAAGCCTGTTGATTGTCTCCTGGGCAATGATTTGGAAGACTCCCCTTGGGCTAAGGTGGAGAGGGAGACACATTTGAAAATGTTGAGTGTGCCAGAGTGGGTGTGTACAACCACTCGATCCATGACAGCAAGTAAGGGTGTTGATGGGGTCCCGGAGCCTGAAAGTATGGCCCAGGACCCAGCTGTAAAGAGAAGAGGCAGGAGGCGCGGGAAACCGGCCCCCATAGTTCCCGTGGTCCAGGAGGAGGTAGACCCTGAGGGGGATGCCCTGGATCCCACAGGCGAACAAGTAGCTGAACTGGGAGACCTGCCCGAGCTGACCCACTGGCAGCAGGATGGTGGTCCCTCCAGGGAAGAATTTGTTGCAGAACAGAAAGTGTGCCCTTCTCTTGTGGGTATGAGGCAGCAGGCTTCAGCCCAAACCTCAGGTGATCAGTCAGGGTCACATTTTGTTTACTGGGAGAACGACCTCCTGTATAGCGAGCCTAAGGCTGCTGAGCCTGGGTCAGCCGGTGTGCTGGTGGTACCCCACCGCTTCAGAGCCATCCTACTGGGTTTGGCTCATGACATTCCATAGCTGGACATCTGGGGCAGGACAAGACCTATGACAGGCTTTTCACCCATTTTTATTGGCCTCAGATGAGAAGGGATGTAGACATCCATTGCAAGACCTTTCACACTTGCCAGGCAAGTGGGAAAAGCGGAAGGAAGCAGAAGGCTCCCCTCCAACCTTTTCCAGTGGTCAGTACTCCCTTTGACCGGGTGGGGATGGGCATTGTTGGGCCCCTGGACCCCAAGACAGCCCTGGGCAACAGGTTCATCCTGGTCTTGGTGGACCATGCCACACGGTACCCGGAAGCCATCCCTCTCCGAACAGTGATGGCCCCCGTGGTGGGACGGGCACTGATGGGTGTATACTCCCGCATGGGGTTCCCCAGAGAGGTGGTGTCAGACCGGCGCACCAACTTCATTTCCAACTATATGAAGTCTCTGTGGAAGGAGTGTGGGGTAACCTACAAGTTCACCACTCCTTACCACCCTCAAGGTAATGGGCTGGTTTAGAGATTCAACCGGACCCTTAAAGGCATGATCATGGGTCTTGAAGAACCAATGAGGCGTAAATGGGATGTCCTCTTGCCATGCCTGCTGTTTGCTTACCGAGAGGTGCCGCAGAAGTCTCTAGGGTTCAGCCCCTTTGAGCTTTTGTATGGTCACCCGGTAAGAGGACCTTTGAGTTTGGTCAAAGAAGGCTGGGAGCAATCTCCCAGGAAACCTCCCCAGGATGTATACAGTTACATGCTGGCCTTTAGGAACCAGACTAGGCACTTCAGGGATCTTGCTCAGGCAAATCTGGAGGCCAGCCAGGAAGAGATGAAGCGGTGGTACGACCGGAATGCCACTCTGGTCGAACTTCAGCCTGGTCAGGAAGTTTGGGTCATGTCCCGTGTGGAACCTTGTGCGCTCAAGGACAGGTGGACTGGACCGTTTAAGGTTGTGGAGAAGAAGAGCGATGTCACCTACTTGATGGACTTGAAATCTCCCAGGAACCCCTTGAGGGTCCTGCATGTCAACCGTTTGAAGCCCCACTTAGAAAGGTCCGAAGTGGGCATGCTCCTAGCTACAGATGCTGGAATGGAAGAGGAGAGTGAGCCTCTTCCTGACCTCCTGTATGCTAAAGAGCAAGATGGGTCAGTGGATGGTGTTGTCCTCTCTGACACACTGACCCTTGAGCAGAAGCAGGATTGTCGCCAACTGTTGGGACAATTCCCTGATCTGTTTTCCTTGGTTCCTGGTGTCACTCATTGGTGTGTCCATGATGTTGACACCGGAGACAGCACTCCTGTGAAGCACAAGGCTTACAGGGTGACTGACAAGGTCAGAGCATACATTAAGGAGGAGGTTTCCAAAATGTTTGCCTTAGGGGTGGTTGAGTTCTCTAGCAGTCCTTGGGCCAGCCCAGTGGTCTTGGTCCCGAAGGCTGCAGCGCCTGGTGCTTCCCCTGAACGTCGGTTCTGTGTGGATTACCAAGGACTCAACTCAGTCACCAAGACTGACGCACACCCCATCCCCAGAGTTGATGAGCTCATAGATCAGTTGGGGGCTGCCCGGTACCTTAGTACGTTTGATCTAACGTCTGGGTACTGGCAGATCACCTTGACTGATGGGGCAAAGGAGAGGTCAGCATTCTCCACACCACATGGGCTCTACCAGTTCCGGGTGATGCCCTTTGGGATGAAGAATGCCCCTGTCACCTTCCAGAGGTTGGTCAACCAGGTCTTGGCTGGACTGGAGGATTTCAGTGCCGCCTACCTGGACGACATTACAGTGTTCAGCGCCAGCTGGGAGGAACACTTGCGCCACCTCCAGGAAGTGTTGTTGGCCCTGCGCAGAGCAGGCCTCAAAATCAAAGCCAGTAAGTGCCAGATTGGGCAGGGTTCTGTGGTGTACTTGGGGCACCAAGTAGGGAGCGGCAAGGTGGCCCCCCTGCAACCCAAGATAGATACCATCCTGGCTTGGGCACCGCCCAAAACCCAATCTCAGGTGAGAGCCTTCTTAGGACTCACGGGTTACTACAGGAGGTTTGTCAAGGATTATGGTAACATTGTGCACCCCTTGACTTCGCTGACTTCCAGGAAGCAGCCACGAAATGTGATCTGGACTGACGCCTGTCAAACGGCCTTTGACACCCTGAAAACTGCAATGTGCACAGCACCTATACTCCAGGCAACTGACTTTTCTAAAGAATTTGTTGTCCAGACGGACGCTTCAGAGCATGGCGTGGGGGCTGTTCTAGCTCAGGTGAATGAAGAGGGCCGAGACTTGCCTGTAGCCTTCATCAGCAAGAGGTTACTTCCCAGGGAAACGAGGTGGAGTGCGATAGAGCGAGAAGCATTTGCTGTGGTCTGGGCGCTAAAGAAGCTAAGACCCTACCTGTTTCGGACTCACTTCCGGGTTCAGACAGACCACAGGCCCCTCAGATGGTTGATGCAGATGAGGGGTGAGAATCCAAAACTGTTGAGGTGGTCCATTTCCCTACAGGGGATGGACTTCACGGTGGAACACCGCCCTGGTACAGATCACGCCAATGCTGATGGTCTGTCCAGATTTTTCCGCCTTAGTGATGAGGACTCCCTAGGTCAAGGGTAGTTCTCCCCACATTTCAGCTGAAGGGGACACGTGTTAGACCTGACATCATTGGCTTGAGTCTCTCCTCCATTTTTTTTCTGTTTGCCTCCTCTGTTTACGATGTTTTGCTGGTATACTGCTTTGGGCACTGTGCCACTGCTGATCAGTACCACAGTGCGAGTGCTCCCTATGTAAAATTACTGTACTGATTGAATTCCATGTTTCCCTGTATGTGGCCTGACGCCAGAAGGCCGTCAGGACTCTAACACGCACTACAAAAATTAAATACTCCTTTTAGCAAGTTACATTCACTTTTATCAAGTATGCTTAATCAAAAAGTTCATTACATTATAACAATCATAAAGAAATACTTTTTATACATTGTCAATTTAGCTTCACGTTTCAACAGCAAAAGTATAAATTTATACATTGAGTAAATGTCACAATAACACCCGATGCATTTAGGGGCATCAGCCCCTTCGTCAGGGGTCTTGTTATTGCAAGTATTAAATGCTACTATCCGATGATGAGCATTTAAAAATTAAATTCTGATCCTCCCTCCGATATGTAAACTCTGTTGCTTTCATAAAGGTGATCTTAGGCCGTTTTGTCTGCAGGGTTTCGATTATAGCTTGACCCCTCACACTTGTTCGTGAATAAATTATGCCTGCGGGTTCTCGTGTTGAGCCGATCCCGCTATATATTTTTTAATGGCACGGTATGCTCGACTTGAAGCTCCTATCAGTTTACCGGGAAGCTGAATAGGAGCTTCAAGTCGAACATACTGTGCCATTAAAAAATTTATGGAGGGATCGGCTCAACACGAGAACCCGCAGGCATAATTTATTCACGAACAAGTGTGAGGGGTCAAGCTATAATCGAAACCCTGCAGACAAAACGGCATAAGATCACCTTTATGAAAGCAACAGAGTTTACATATCGGAGGGAGGATCAGAATTTAATTTTTAAATGCTCATCATCGGATAGTAGCATTTAATTCTTGCAATAACAAGACCCCTGACAAAGGGGCTGATGCCCCGTAATGCATCGGGTGTTATTGTGATATTTACTCAATGTATAAATTTATACTTTTGTTGTTGAAATGTGAAGCTAATTTGACAATGTATAAAAAGTATTTCTTTATGATTGTTATAATGTAATGAACTTTTTGATTAAGCATACTTGATAAAAGTGAATGTAACTTGCTAAAAGGAGTATTTAATTTTTGTAGTGCGTGTTAGAGTCCTGACGGCCTTCTGGCGTCAGGCCACATACAGTGATTGAGTTAGTGTGCAGGCACTTATCTAACACAGCACACTTACCGTTCAACTATTGAAAAAATTGTACACCAGAGTGCAGCACCCTCCTACATAAATTGTGAATTCCATGTTTGGCTTATTTGGTTTACTGTCAGTTCCTAGTCTAGTGCACCAGGAGTGCCAGGGCTTGTAAATACAAATGCTGCTCGTGGGCCTGCAGCACATGTTGTGCCACCCACAAGAGCGGCCTAGTAAAAGTATGTCCACAGCTCTTCCATTGCTAGACCTACGTGCAGTCTGGTACTGTCACGCTGACTGCGCAGGTACACCTACTTGCCAGTCCCTAAACCTTCCCTTAACTTCATATTAGTCACCCCTATGGTAGGCCTGAGGGCAGGGTGCATTGTAAGCATAAGGTAGGACAAGCCTGACCAAGTTGGCATGTCCTAATAGTGAATTACAGCCATATTCGTTTTTCACTATTGTAAGGTAACCTGCTCTCCATTAGTTAGAATGGGCTGCCATGAATATTAATGCTATAATCCTAGCTGGCTCGCGGAGCATGGTGCAATGTCGAGTTTGGTATCCCTGAACTCGGGGTTTAATCACGCATCCATTTGTGTGGATGGTTTTTGGACTCTGGGTTTGAAAATAGCACTTTTAGAAAGTAGCTATTTTCTTGTCTAACTATTTCTGGTTTCTGCTGGTTTGGTGTGTGTGTGACAGGAGCTGGGTGGCTCCAGAGGTCTGAATGAGTCAGTGTGGTATGAGTGGGACATTTGCATTGAGAGTAGGGGGAGAGTAGTTCCTGATAGCCTGCCCTGCCTGATACAATGCTGGCTCCACCTCCTGCCAGGCGACTAATGGCTCTGTGCCTGCCATGGACGATCCTGGCCCCACCTCCTACCGGGAGGCCGATAGCTCCGCTCCTGCCAGTGACAATGCTGGCTCCACCTCCTGCTGGGCGTCTGAGGACCCAGCCCTGCTCAGTGAATAGGCCAGGTGCCTCTGCCTGGCTACACCCACAACAGACCCAGGATGTTGGGAAATTCCCCTGCATGGACAAAGAGATCAAAGCCAAGAAGGGGTAGAAGAGAAGGACCCCTGAACCAAGAATTTAGATCACTTCTGACAAGGAAACCTGAATCAAGGACAAGAAGCCTGCTGATCCAAGGACTTGCCTACCCCTTCTGCCAGTGTGCTGTTTGTGGGGGAATCCTGCAGTTGCTTCTTTATTTTTTGCCAAGGAACCAGGAGAGAGGAACTGTGTGTGTACTCTCAAGCTTTGCTAAGAAAATCTCCAAGGGATGGAAGAATGCCAGCCTCCTGTTGAAGTCACAGGGCCAAAGGACTTCATCTGCTAAAAAGTGCTTGTTGCTGGAACCTGAAAATCAAGCACCTCTGAAAGAAACCAGCAATCTCGACGCCGACGGACGCCGGCGAATCCTGCTCGACATCGTGAGTAACGGCTCCAGTGTCCTGCTTCCTCGACGCCGGCCGCCGGGCCCGATCGACGCCAGCAGCAACGCCAGTGAGTAGTGAGTTCGGCTCCAGCTCCAAGTGACCTTGTGTCTGCACCGCTGCTGATCGCATTGACTTCGTGCCCTCTCGACGCCGTGAGCGCTGCTCACCTTTGCAACTTCATCATCGACATCGACGACGACGCCGTATCCTGCTTCACCTCGTGAGCGCTGCTCCTGCCTGACATCTGTCGACGCCGCTGCAGGTCGCCCCGACTCCGAGGCTCGATTGATGCCGAAGACGCGACGCCTGACATCTTGACGCCGCTGATCATCGTGTGCTTCGCTTTTCCAAGGTACTGTGTTGTGGGGGTCAGTGCGACTCCAGGCTCGACGTAGCGCTCCTCGCGGTCGACGCCGAACCCTTTGGATTAACTTTGCCTCGACGTCGTGTGACTCCTGTGTGGGTTACATTGTTGCCAAGAACTGTGTTTTACAGAAGAAGAGTTGCTTTTGATACTAAAGACTTTTTGTGCTAAGATGAAACTACACTTGAACTATTATTTTTCCTTCCAAGAGTATTTATTAAGATTGTGGTATATTTTTGTCGTTATTTGGTCTTGTGCTAAGCCTTATATAAAAATCCTTATTTTTATAATACTACTGTGCCGTGTCCATTTGTAGTGTATTCACTTTATTACTGTATGTGGTCATAAATGCTTAACACACAGCCTCTGAGATAAGCCTGTCTGCTCTGCCAAGCTACCAAGGGGGTGAGCAGGGGTTATCAAAGGGTGTGATCCCCTTGCCCTGACTAGAAAAGGTGTGTCCCTATTTGTCAGAAGTGTATACCTCTGCCAACTAGAGACAGCCGGTTGTTGTTGCCTGCTGCTGTTGCGAGGGAGCCTGTTGCCACATCTCTATCCTGAGACCGGACCCCTCCACCTGCCTCCCGCTGTCTTGCCAGTGTAACCAACTTACCGGCCTGACCGCCGAGCGGAGCGTGGGTAGGGGACCACAACACCCAGCAAGCCCTGCTGCACACTTGTCATCGGACGGCGCCAGGCGGCGCATAAAGGTGCTGTAAGCCCCTGCCGAGTGGGGAAACATTGTTGCCTGCTGCTGTTGCGAGGGAGCCTGTTGCCACATCTTTATCCTGAGGCCGGACCCCCCCACCTGCCTCCCGCTGTCTCGCCGGTGTAACCAACTTACCGGCCTGACCGCCGAGCGGAGCGCGGGTAGGGGACCACAACACCCAGCAAGCCCTGCTGCACACGTGTTATCGGACGGCGCCAGGCGGCGCATAAATGTGCTGTAAGCCCCTGCTGAGTGGGGAAACGTTGTTGCCTGCTGCTGTTGCGAGGAAGCCTGATGCCACATCTTTATCCTGAGACCGGAACCCCCACCTAACTCCCGATGTCTCGCCGGTGTAACCAACTAACCGGCCTGACCGCCGAGCGGAGCGCGGGTAGGGGACCACAACACCCAGCAAGCCCTGCTGCACACGTGTCATCGGACGGCGCCAGGCGGCGCATAAAGGTGCTGTAAGCCCCGCCTCGTGGGACGCCGGGCGAAGCCCGGGCAAAGAGCGGGCCCTCTAAGGCCCTCAAAGGCCGAAAGAGACCGGGCTGGGCCACCCCCCTTGGCTTTGCCAAAACACCGACAAAGGTAACCACTCTTTACGATCTTGTACAAACTGGTATCGGCCAAATATAGTACTGATGGAGGCTAAAAGCAGAGCCACGGCCAAAAAGACCCCTATGCATACACGATCAACAACTAGGAAATTAACGTTGGCACCAACCCCACTGCCTACTTTAACCGCAATTGACGGAATGTTGCAACAAACAATTGGGGTCGTTGTCAATGCAATCGAAAACAACGAGAGACGCCTATCATTACCCCCCAGCATGTGTCTTATAACCCCATCCCCACAAGAAGTAAACTTACCCGCAAACACCTAGATTGTAACAGCTTTATCACATACCTCAATTCTATTACAATCCTATGCAGGTTTACCAGGGAATGGGTTGAATCAAGTTGAAGCACCGCAACTGTCAGAATCTACTGTGTTTGCTGCCAGGGAGAGTAGGTTGTCACTAACCCCGAACCTGCTACCAAGCGAGATACCCTAACCCTCAATAGTGAATGATGCGCCTAGTGTTGCAGTAGAGTCAGATGGCTGTGGCATTAATGATATTATTCCCATAGCTGATTCATCTAATATTAGCCTGTTAAGTAGTGTGAGCGTAACCAACTCAAGGAAGAACAACGGTCTAGAGAAGTGTGACAGAAAGTGCCTATGTTAGAGCAAATACAGTTCACCAGTTATACATTGCTTGTCCCATCACAGGCTAGAGTGAGGTTTCCATCAGCCCACCCATTTGGCGGAGCTTCGTCATTTGGAAAACCAAGAGAGAAGGGTCACATGTAGCCAAGATAGTACACGGACTACATGTACAAAGGTACTGGGCCTCTTGCTCTCTAGATGACTCAGCCTCTAAGTTTATCCAAGGTGTAAGGACTGGTGGAGTGCAGTGCAAGTGCAGGGTGCAAGTGTGATAAAAATGACTAGAGGGAGAAAAATATGTTTATTGGGGATTGTCCAACTGCCACGTATTAAAAACCGCCTGATAGTTTTGAATTTTTTTTTACTATCATTTGGCTAAGAGTGAGGTCAACATGTTTCAGCCGAGAGGGTTACTAACCCAGCCTTCTTCAGGGCCTAAAAAGATGTTGTGTGCTACTGCAAATGTATCAATTTTATCAAAACAAACAATAGTAAATTAGTACAAAGAAAATGGATCAGTGGTTATTCACCACCCTACCAGACATATGTCTCATATGTGTGTGGTTTCCAGAGTTAATTCTTCATCCCTGTGAGAAAAGAAATATTTGCCAAGGATAGTGTTACTCACTGTGAGGAAGTGAACTGTACACAGTGCAAAAAAAACAGGGAGATTTAATCTGTCACATTATCGTGCAATCATTGTACACAACCAGTCCCTTAAGCCATTACGTGCTAAAGATGGGAAAAGTAGCAAAAATAGAGAAATAGCATTAAAAGTACTCATAGCTTTGTGTGGGGGTAAGCCTCACCTCGCCCGGCGATTGCTCGGTATGTGAGGCCCCGCTCTAGTGGAACAAAAGAGATCATGGGGGAACAACAAGTGATTGTATATACTTGCTTGCATACCCCTGAAAAAACTCACTACAAAAACCTCTATCTTATATGCCCACATGCCGCATTGTTCCGGTGGCCGGCCCCGCTAGCCCCACTGGGGATATTGACAAAACTCTGACCATAACTAATTTTGCCAGACTCTATGGTTATAACCAGGGGCGAACTACAACAGGAGGGCCAGAGAATGGGTACACAGTAAGGAATTATGCAATTTAGCCAACTAAGAAGGCACCTAATAGACATTGCTGGTGGTAGTTGTCTCAATAACAATGCTGTGAAGAGTGGGAGAACTATGTTCTCCAGCAGCCATAGTAATGCTAACATTAGACTTCTTCACCAAAAGTTCCAAGTCAAGAGTGATAAAAATAGGTCAGCGCTAAGCTATACTGACTAAAGGAAAGTTACACAACAATAGCCCAGTTTGAAAATACCTTACGAATACTATAGCTCTGGACTTACCTATCCGTCGGTACCTCGGGGCAGTCTGCAAGCAATCTGGGAGGTACCGAGGAAGGAAGGAGTCTGTTTTTATACTCGCGCTGATTGGGTAATGTACACCAATTAATTAATTATCCAATGCCGACTCGCCGCTGTTTTAGAATATCACGGCTCGTCACGGAGTTTTGAAACAATCTGCGCAAGCATGTGCCCATCGTCCTGATCGTCGGCGCATGCCCGTAGGATTGTGTCAGAACGCGCATGCGCGGCTGTCATCCTGCGTTTCTCGTTAGAGAGGATGCGAGAAGGCATGCGCGTTGTTTGGTACCGAACCCGAATGCTCTTGCGCATTCAGTGTTAAGACGCCTGTGTGCGCCTGCTGTATTTGAAGCTTTTAGGCAGCGTCAGCATAAGTCCAGGGACGGCGCCGATTAGTACGCCCGGAAAGTATGTTGAATATATGTCAACGGGGGTATGCTGAACATTTCTGCTGTGTATTTCGATCTGAGCGAGTGTGAGCTGCAGCGAAAACATCCAATTTGACACCAAAGAACCTTACAAGGACATTGTGTAAAGATAAATTAGTACAGATAGCAGAATCGAGACAATGTCCTGATTCAATTATTCATTATAGGGTAGTCCTTCTTGTAATCTCTATTTTTCTGAAAGCTCTATATTACAAGTACAGATAGTCAGCAGACCCATAGGCCAAGAGATTTAATCAATCAGAAAAAGAGCAAACTGGTATTTAAGGGAGAGATAATACTTAGGTTGTATTTAAAACGAGGTGGAATTCTCAGTTATTACGAAGGGAAATTATGTCTAGCCGCTCATCAGATTCGTGTGCAGGCTATATTAAAACATCGTCTTTATTTATTGCAATTTTATTTTGCAGTACCAGTTTTGATCTGGGAGTTGAGATAATAATGGGTACTCCCCTTCCACTCCGCTTTATCGTCAGAGGATTTGATAGTTTGTGCAAGACCACCCGAGTCAGTAAATGGACTCCGTTTAGGCTTTATATTTGTTGTTTCCGTTTTTTAATTTGGACAATCCTAAGCCCTTATTTCTTTTAGATTCACACGATGATCTTCCCTCTTCATTGATTTGAGGTGATCAGCAACGTCTCTCGAAAAGACGAATGCTCCGCACATCCGGTCTCCCTGGTTGCCCGTGTCTGAAATCCCAGATCAAAACTGGTACTGCAAAATAAAATTGCAATAAATAAAGAAGATGTTTTAATATAGTCCTGAGGAAGGTGTTCCAAACTTCGAAGCACCGAAATGCGTCGACAAACTGTTTTGACAAATTGTTTTTAATTGGTTAAATTTTTATTATGTACTGAGAATTATGTATTGTGTCTAGTAAATATATGCATATTGTTGTTCTGAAAAATGTATATGATTTTATTTTTACTTGTGATAAAGTGTCTATACTAAGTATATGGAAGTAACTTTTTTTAATAAAAATTATTTAGATACATTAAACGTTTTGTGTTGATCTAAATGCAATGTATGGTGAGTCGGGGATATAATTGATCCAAATGAATGTCATTGTTTGCAAGCTATATTAATGCCTCAAATTTGTATTACACAGAAAGGAATTCTTTTTTGGTTGTGATATAGCTAATTTAGACCTATTAGAACACCTTGGCACACAAGTCAAGTTACCTGCAACTAATGCACCAAATGGGAAACCCAGTAATAACACGTCTGGTAGTGAAATTAGAGCACCTAGCCCCCCAACCCTGGTCGCAACAGTAAGTGGACCAAAAAAGCTACTCACCAACGTTCCTAATACAACAATGGGTCAGAAAGCCAATGTGGGACAAAGGGAGATAGGCGGTCTCATGCACAATAACAAGAATATGCCTGCACCAAAGCGCCATATCAATAATATCATCCCTGCAATGATTAACCTCCCACCAGAATATAGACCGTATGTTGCTATTCTTGCTAATGTCCCTAAATTGAAGCCCACCCAATTCGAAAATCAGCAAACCTTGAAGAACAAAACTCTGTACTGGCTTGCCCAAAATTGTGGATTCCCAACGTGAGAGGCAAATCAGATTATCTCCACGCAGAGAGTAGGATGGGTGGGACCGAGCAAAAAGGAGATAAATAGGGACTGTATTGTTATAAACTCCAGGGTCTCCGAATGGGCCAGAGACTCGATTTTAAATGCACCTATACCCTCTAATCACGAATATAATACTTCCCTGCTCCCCCTAGATTACTTCTACAGGAAACAGTTAGGAAGACAAGTCCCAATGCAGACTTTCAATCACCCTAGGGTTTTGCATCCTAATCATTTCAATTTAGCCTATGAACCTGCACCATTGTATAATCTATGGGATAATATCACAATCCCGACCTCCAACAGGTTCCAGGTGTTTAGTTCACTAGAGGAGAATGACTGACTGAAAGAATCATCTAAAGTTTTGCATTCTGAAACTACTGTACCTGGTGGAATAGCGACAATCGAACAGGGGTTACGGGGTAAAATTGGGGTAGAAGGTGACATTGTGTTAAAATTGACAAATAGTGATCAGTGTAAAAATGATGATATAATCACGACCAATGTAACCACTATTACAGACATAAGTTTGAATGTGAGTCTAGAGATACCACAAGTGAATGATCATTTTGATGCATTACAAGGTAACCCTGTTGACTTTATAAAGGTTATTACCTGGAATATAGCAGGAATTGCTGCTAAAGTAACTACTCCATTCTGGAATAATTTTATTATGCAAGGTTACGATTTAATATGTCTACAAGAGACGTGGCATAGAGCAGAAATCCAAGTCGAAGGATACACTACCTATAGTGTGAATGCATTAGCATCATTGGCAGGCAGAGCAAAAGGTGGCTTATTGACCCTGGTATGCACTACCCTAACGGAGTTCAGCCCTGGTGGTTATAAGGAGGTCGGTCAATATGCATCAGTTTTACGTCTGGTGCTAGGGCTAGGGATTTAGTTATAGTTAACTTCTATAAGAATATTGTTGGACCAAACCGGGGCATGATTGTATTGGATATAGAGCGGGCAATAGAAGAAATACTTGTGTTATCAAGTAACCGCCCAGTAATACTCTGGGTAGGGGATTTTAACATTAAAGCATGCAGTCACGCTCAGAAGGGGATCTGTGGACATCGTGAGGAATACTCTGGTGGAGGTAGCACAGTTTTTAACCACTTTCCACACACTAATTATGGAAGCACGCTGAACAATCTAGTAGCCAAATTAGATCTGGAGTTACTAGAATATACAAAGAATAAAAATAATGAGGAATGCCCAACATTTAGAGGGAGAGATGCCCATTCTAACATCCACCATATCCTGGTATCTAATGGATCTGTCTATTCTAATGTCTGGGTAATAGAACAGCCAGTGAGCGACCATAACAGTATTTCGCTGGAATTAATGGGTTGGGGGTCAAAAACTAATGTGTATGGAAGACCTATCCAAGGGATCACGGCTGAAAGACCAAATGGTATGAGGATCAAGTGGATCAAAATTGACCCGACACAATTTATGGTGGATATAATTCTCAAATGCAGTAGTGTGGTAGGCTATTGCTTAGCACCTAATGTGATCCCGTCCATCTTACTCTCCAACTTTTTACAAATAACTAAAACAATTGAAAATTCTCTGATAGCAAGAAACAGAAAGCCGAGGTGAGCCAAAGTTGTGTGGTTTGATAAGCACTGTGCCCAGTCACTAAAAAAGCTTAAAAAAGCACTTGACGTCAAGCCCAGAGACACAGATAAAATTAGAGAGGAGCGCCTTAATTATAAGTCTGCCTTAGTAACCAGAAAAAAAGAGTTGCAAAATGAAGCGTGGATGAATTTGGATATGGCTGCAGTAACAAAAAACCATCAATTATTCTGGGAACTGTAAATAGCCCCTTTCTAAAGAATGATAACATCCCTGAAATGTCTTCTTATGTCAGTTGCCGCGCATGGATCGCCTATTTTACCAGGATTTTGAATTCTGAATTTAATCCAGATGGCTCAATTTTAATTGTAGATACAGTATCATGTTCTAAAGGGCAAAAAATGCAGCTATCTGTGACCCTAATTAAGGTTACGTAGGCAATTAAAAATAGTAAAGGTGGTAAAGGCCCTGGGCCTGATGGGGTGCCCATGGATTTTTATAAACATGAAATGATTTTATGGGCCCCAATACTGACACGTTATTTTAACGCGGCCATAGAAGATAGGCTTCCAGTAGCATGGGGACAGTCAATTATTGTGCCGCTTTATAAAAAAGGTTCCAGGTCAGAAGCACGAAATGATCATCCTATCTCACTTCTAGACTCGTCAGTCAAAATCCTCAGTCGAGTTCTACTAGTGAGACTGTAAGCCTGGGTCGAGGAAAATAACATTTTATCCCCAGTGCAGTACGGGTTCCGCAAGGGATGGGAACAATGGAGCAGTGTGTGAACCTGGAACTCATAGTCAGCAAGTACACTAAGGCTAAAGAGGGTAACCTTTTCCTGTGCTTTGCTGTCTTGAGTTCAGCATTTGATCTGGTGGAGCACACACTGCTCTGGCCTGTTCTGCTGGAAATGGGTGCCCCAATTGAAATCATCCACCTTCTGGCCAGGTTGTATGAAAACCTGTCCAGTAAAGTTAGATTTGGATCAGATGGAGAGTGCACCCCTTTCTTTAAAATTAATAGAGGTATCCGACAAGGATGTGTGCTTGCCCCACTCCTATTTTCCCTTTTTATAAATCAGGTAGACCAAATTTTAAGACAAACCAATGCAGATGCACCTACTATTAATGGTAACCCAATTCCAATTCTTTTATACGCGGATGACGCGGTTCTTCTCTCCAGGACCCAAAATGGACTGCAACAACTGATTAATAGGTTTTACACTTTCACAGAGAGTAGAAAGTTGAAAATTAATAAAGGAAAGACATTCAAAATGATATGTGGCAAGAAGCCAAGAAAATGTAGGTCCTTTCTTTTAGATGGGGAGAAATTGGAATCTGTAAGGAGCTTTTGTTACCTAGGCATCACTTTTTCAGGAGATGGGCCAACGAACAAGACAGCGTCCACTTCAAACTGGCTAGGAACACAAGTTGTGTTTTTAATTTTGCAGCAAAATTAGGGGGTCGCAGAATCCATGAGATGTTGTCAATATATAACTCAAGATGCATAACATCAGCCCTATACGGGCCGGGATGTGGGGATATCGTGCCCAGAGTGCTAACTTAATTCAGCGTGAGGAGAATGCCTTCTTGAAACGATTACTTTGTGCTCCGGCTGCGGCCTCAACTGAGATAGTACATAGGGAACTCGGCCTAAACCATGTTAATGATTTAATTGCCTTATGCCCCCTGTCCCTATGGCGTTCAATCTGGGCAATTGAAGAGACAAAATTCACCCAGGATGTGATCAATGATTGTCTAAAGCTCGACCGCTGCTCAAACATTCCCTGGTTATGTCACATACAACTCTGGTATAAGACACTGTATGGCTGTAACATTTTTAAAGATTCAACAACGGGGACAAGGTTGTCTAAGCAGGAGCTTAAAGTCACATTCCTGAATTATACAGATAGGACCAGAATGAACAGATATGTAAAACAAAGTACGTTTAATTTTTATCTAGAATATAATATCAATGAAGGCTTTCAAACCTACCTTACTGTTGTTAGCACCAGTTCTCAACGTTTTCTACTAACCCGTTTATGGTTGGGAATTGTGACCATCTAGTGGCATTCCCTACAATTAAGAAACCCGGGACCTGTTTGTGCCCATGTGATGGTAAATCTAAACAGAGTGGTTGTCATTTTATGCTATTTTGTAACTTTTATACTTCTTTTAGAAAATTTTATCTGAAACCCATCTTTTTAAAATATAACATGCGTAGTACAAAAACAGCGATGCAACTGATGTTTAATTCAGAGACCCCAGATGTATGTTTTCATGTGGCCACTAATATTTTAAAATGTATATCTGTACGGAAATCAATTATTGTATGAATCCATTTCATGACTGTGACCCTTATGCACTTTATTATTGCTAGTTTTGCACCTGATCAATTGTTTTAACATAGCTAATACTGCACATGTGTCAGAAGCTGAGTACCTCTACCACTTACAGCACTTTATACTGTGAATTTGCACATGTACTACTGGACGAATGCACTAGTAAGTATTTTAAGACTGTTCGGACATGTGCTGCTAAATGTATATTGTACTTCAGTAAGGATGGTATAGCCAATTTTGCACTTTATACTGCTAATTTGCACATGTACTACTAGAAGAATGCACTAACAAGCACTTTAAGACTGTCGGGCATGTGCTGCTAAATGTATATTGTACTTCAGTAAGGACGGCATAGCCAATTTTGCACTTTATACTGCTAATTTGCACATGTACTATTAGACGGATGTACTAATAAGCACTTTAAGACTGTCGGACATGAGCTGCTAAATGTATACTGTACTTGAGCAAGGATGACATTCGGTAAACCAAAACCGATACAAATGTATGATATATTATAGCTTTATTTTACGTGTTGCTATATGGTTGTATTCATACATACCGAATAAAGCATTTTGAAATTTGAGTTTGAGATAAATAAGTTGTTGAGGGGAGCCATAACAGATCTCTTTTAATTGCTAGAGATATATGAGAAACATAATTAGTATCTAGTCTGTGATGAAAACAAACAGCATTCCACCATGCTCTAAAGGTGACCTTATTGGCCTGTTTCCAATTGGAAGTTATTAAATGAAAGGCAATAGCTATTCATAAATCCAAAAGTTTAAAACTTAGTGTTGTTTCAGGCCATTGGGGGGATGGAGTACCTAAAAATATACTAGTAAAGAAAAAGGGATTTGGACCTCAAACATTACCGAAATTTGGGACAAGAAAAAGCACGAGCACCAGGGCTGCTATATATATATATATATATATATATATATATATATATATATATATTTGCCGCTCACAAAACACCAATGCGAGGCACTCTCAGGCGGGTGCTGACGATGTGAGGGTGCACCCG
This sequence comes from Lissotriton vulgaris, assembly GCF_964263255.1. Taxonomy (NCBI): domain Eukaryota; kingdom Metazoa; phylum Chordata; class Amphibia; order Caudata; family Salamandridae; genus Lissotriton; species Lissotriton vulgaris. The sequence goes on from NC_141691.1 coordinate 778,963,402, forward strand.
CATATCCATTACCGCTCCAATATCCATACGTAGTACTCCATCCCCAGGAAAAAAGCACTTGCGGGGGCTGTTTGTGTCAGATTTATTGCAAAACAAACACAGCAATAACAAACAAACAGACGTGTTTCGGTCGTAACCTTCTTCTATGTATCATAGAAGAAGGTTACGACCGAAACGCGTCTGTTTGTTTGTTGTGGCTGTGTTTGTTTTGCAATAAAACTGACACAAACAGCCCCCGCGAGTGCTTTTTTCCTGTGGATGGAGTTCTACGTATGGATATTGGAGCGGTAATATATATAATATATATATATATATATATATATATATATATATATATATATATATATATATATATATATATATATATATCAATCCACTCCTCCGCATATACAGATTTCCACTTCAAAACACGGACTCGGACCCAGATTCCAGCTTCTCAGTTGTTTATTGCTTGTGCGTCCATAACAATTCGGCTCTGACGAGCCTTGATCACAATATATATATAAATATATATATTTATGTTCTGCTCCAAAGGTTCTCCTCCTTGTAAGTTGCACTCAGTAAGCAGCTTTGTTTATGATGGGCAGGGACGAGGATCCGCTTGTAGGAGCCGCTCCGTAATGGAATTGCCAGACGCCTTTCGAAGTTCCATATGTTTCTCTTCAGAGGTTTGAATGGAGACAGTGTGTGCAAACTCTGAACCCACTTCGCCATTTTAATATTACGCACCCACCAATGGGAAGCTCAAATGAGACTGTGCATTGTGGGAAAGGTGGTCCGGACAGCACACAAACCATGTCCTGTATGAACCCTGCAAGTGGGCTCGTCCTCAATCCTATTTGCAGTTGCTGGCCCACGTTGCCGGCATGATGGTTATCATATCGGGTGCTCCCCATAACATGCACACTCCGCGGCAGGAAGGCCACGTGTAACATTCTGCTCCAAAAGTTTGTCCTCTTGGTGAGTAGCATTTGATCAGCAGCTTTGTTAATGATAGGATGATGAATCCCAAATGCAAAAATAGCGCTTGCAAAGGGCCAGATTCTCAGAATCTGGCCCTTTGCAAGACGAATTTCCTTTGATGAATCTGGCTGTAAATCTAGTATGTGTCCTCCCTTGTGTGTTGGCTCTGTGTCTCATTGCTGCAGGTTAAGGCTTTCGCAGGATTGGAGGGGGTTATTGTAGCCTGAGTCCAAATTCCCACCTAAGCACAAGTTAACGTCTCCAACGATGAGCAATTTGGAGCGGGTAATCGCCATATTACTAGGGACCTCAATAAGTGCTGCTTTTATTGAGGGCTGACTGCCCCAGGAGGCCTATAGCATACTATGAGGGTCAGCACTTGTCCCTTTGGATCCACTAACGAAAATCCTAATAGTTCAATGCCCTCTATCTCCTCAATATCCATTGGGGCAAAGTTCCATACATCTTTAAAAATAATCCCTACTCCACCTCCTCTGCCACTAGTTTGCGGTTTATGGAATACTCTATATCCCAGTGGGCAAGTAAGCCCTGGCTCCAAATCTGAGCCAGGGTGTGTCCATGTTTCTGTCATTAACAGTGCATCCAGGTCCTGAGTTTCTAATAACAATTGAGTCTCCAAGTGAAGCTTAGACAAGGATCTGACGTTAAGCAGACCACACATAAGGATATCCCTTCTGACAAAGTCCGACTCAGGTCCTGCGCTCTCCTCAAGCTTATATTCTCCCACCCCACCTCCAATCTCACCTATATACCGAAGTTCTTTGCCTGTAAACCTAGCATGGCAATATCCTTTGTTGCCTTTGGCGCGCCCGCTGCATGTGCCTCCTGTGCACATCTACTGCACTGCCACGCCAGCGTGTCTTTTTATGGTCAAATGCGGGTAAAGACTAAAATGCTGACCTACATCTGTGGATAAGTGCTTGCAATGCAAAACATATGGACAGACATGTTCACAATTATGCTTCAAAGTAACACAAAGTGAACATTTTGGAAATTGAGGAAAGTAGAAATTCACTTGATTTATTTATTTACTCATGTTTATGCTACTTTATTTCAAAATGACTGCTCTTTTAGCAGCTGACTGGTAGATTATATTACTGAAGTGTGTTCAAAGTCCTTGGTGTGTTTAAGGATGCAGTACCACCTCCTGTCTACAGCGGTAGGGCTGAGCACAGATACAAACATGCATGGTGAAAGACAGGTCTCCACAAGGCAATTTTTTTAAGTTGTACAAATTGGCACAGATGTTATTGAAATAGGTTTTTATTATTTCAAACACATCACCTTGTGGGAAGTTGGGTTCAGTTCCCCACAGTGCAATCAAGTCCCCAGAATGTGAGTGTGTTGTCACACCTGAATCCCTACAAGGATAGTAACACAAAGCTACACACACACACACACACACACACAAGTACAAATGCATCTCTGAGGCTGTAGCTGGTTATGGGATGAGTGTGTTGTATTCCCAGGTAACCACCTATCCAAGTGAAGCTTTACCTATCTAGGGCTGATGTAGCAGAGAGTTTTGTTCACTGCAACTGTCTGTCTCCGGAGCTCTTAGGAGGTCATAAAATAATAATAATATTAGGTTTGTGGACTTAGATGAGAGGCCAAGTGATGTGAAGAGCAGCTACTGGGGCTTATACACTAAGATACACTAAGGTACAGGTTGCTTCAGCAGCTGTAAATTGGATGCAACAGCGGTGAGGCAGGGACTGCTACAGCCCTCAGTCAATTTAAGTTCCCACCTACTCTTATCAGGGGTGAACATCAGCCAGAAGGAGGAGAATCAGGGTCTCAGGGTTCAGCTCACTTCAGGGCTCAGGGTGAGGTGGTCTCTCTCCCCCCTGTGTCCTACATGACTGGTAGAGCACCATTACTAATCGGTTTAGGGAGGTGCTTCCCCTTGCTACCAATGGAGCAGGGAGCGATGTTATACCAGACAGTCAGTGACTGAATACTTTATTTGCATTTTCCATTGTATTGACAAGCACCTCCCCTCCCTTCTGTGGTCTGGGATCCCTATTTCAATTGTGAGTATTCTGCAACTGGGCTTTGCCGCAGGGCCCAAATCATTGGTTCAGACCCTATATACTCTAGTGTTCTCTATACATTATACTTATTCATTGCCTGCAAGGTAACTCATTTAATAATTTTAATTTTAATAATAATCTTGATGCCATTCGGAGCATAGGTCACTGCAGTGTAATATGAGTGAGTCATGTTTATAGTTTAAGATCAGTTTACACATCCTAACTTTCATCCTGCAGAGATTTCAGTTCTTTTATGATAGGGCTTTCTAAGTTCCGGAATAATGTTTGGGGTGTACCTTGGCTCAAGAAGTTGTAGGGCGCAATATGATTTTCTGTAGAGCTTCCTACTATGGCTATTCTCATATGTAAATTAAGAACTATTATTTTTATGAGGTATTAAACAGGGTGGATACTTACTGTTTAATATGTGGTTACTGTGTCATATGGTTTCCAAGTGATTACCACCTCCTAGAATAAGCCTTGACTGCTTGACCGTGCCACCACTGCCAAGTTAGGTACTCAAAGGTGGGGAGCTGAGCTTGGCTAACCAATTAGAGTGACAAGGCACAGATTTATCAAGATTTTGTGCTGCCCTTGTGCCACGCAAGGCGATGCATGGTGTCACAAAACCTAGAATGAGATTTACCAAGAAACGCAAGACCGCTCACAGTGGATTGGTAAAACCTGAGTAGCATAATACAGCGCAAGTCACTACCTTGCGTTAATCTGCGTGGTGAGAGCATTACTGGGGTGAAGCATGGGTGTTCCCATGCATCCACTCTTGTATTTTGAAGCATACCCAGATTTATTAACATGGGTAGACCTGGGAATGCTTCAGAATCATACGCCTTCCCACCGGAGATGCAACAAGGAGATAAATCTTCATTTTTCCTTGTTGTTTCCTTTTTTCTTAAAAAGAGGAAAATGCATCTAAGGATTTCTTTTCTGTGGGAAGGTGCCCCTTCCTGTACGAATACAAAGGCACACTTGGTCCAAGGTGCAAGGACTCCTGCACTAGCACTAGGCTGCAGATTGTTCCCCAGCTTAGGCACAGGAGTGTAATGTAACATATCTTGGTACTAGCAGCCCGCCCCGGCGTTGCCCGGGGCAGAAGGGGACTGGGGGCAGCATCGCAGCAGGAAAGGGGCAGCAGAGCGGCCAGGAGCAGCAGAGCGTACTTACAGTGTTTCCTTGCTCCCATTTTGTTGGTCCTAGCCGCTTCTACCCACGCTCGTGTCCGCTGGTTCTCCGCGCTCCGTTTCTTGGTCCTGGCCGCTTCTGCCGACTCTCCTGTCCGCTCTTACTCTGCGCTCCCCTGGGCATGTCGATGCTCCTCTACTCGCTCCGGACCTTGGAGGGTGTCGCTACCTCTGTTACTCCACGCTCTTTTTCTTGGTCCTGGCCGCTTCTGCCGACTCTCCTGTCCACTCTTACTCTGCGCTCCCATGGGCATGTCGACACTCCTCTACGCGCTCCGGACCTTGGAGGGTGTTGCTTCCTTTCTCCTGTCCGCTCCTCGCAGGGTGTTGCTTCCGGCGTCCGCGCTCCCCCGTGATGTCAGCACGCATCAGCACGCACGTCGTTAGCTGGCGCTACTTCTAAGGGACTACTTTCCCTTAAAAATTACATTTCCCTTCTAACATATATATTTCGTTTTTATATAGCCTATGTCCTTCTGCTTGCCCTGACGTTTTCAAAGATGTATTGGGTGTTTGGATTGGTGGTGCACTTTTCGAGTTTACCTGGCTCAAAGGACACAGTTCTCTCTTTATAATAGTAGTATAGATATAGATATATTGTGCATTCCTGCCCTCTCCCTTTCATACAGCACAGCAATTTATCTTGCTGCTTTGTGTTGCGTGAAACTCTGTTCCATTGTACTTCAGTACCAGTGTTAAACGAAAACTATAGATATTACACATTCATTTGCATCCTTGGTGACCTTTAAAGAAATAGTTTTTGGGATGAGGTAGCACTGCCTTCTATTGATATTAACTGGAGAACATGAACGTGACTTTGTCGGGCTGGGGTTGGATGAGACAATTCTGTGGGGACCGCTCCATATTTGAAATGATGAACTTCAAATAGATTTGAGTTAATTGAAACTCCAGAAAACGTCTGCCGCTATGAAAACTGATTTGCTATAATCCACTATTGCGAAATGGGCTTCACTGATAATTTATATATTGAAGAGTAAATTAGACAATTGCAAAGTAATTGAAATTTTGCAAGGAATTAACTTTTAGTTGTGAGTGATGTCTTGGCCTTTGCGCTTTTCTGTTCACGCATTAAAGTGGGTCTTCGACTTTTATGAGAATGAAACATGGTGCTATTTAAATTGAGTTCTTTGACTTTTAGTGTGGCATGATGTGATAATCTAATTGGTTTAACATGCAATATAACACAAAGGGAAAAATCTGCAAATAACTTTATTCACATTGAAAAAACATGTTTTTTGCTTTTCAGTTTCAATACACTGCCACTGATGTGGATGAAGCACAAATTAAAGAGAAATACGTGTCCATGTGTGAATTCTGGAGGTACAATATGTGGTGCGCTGCAGCCTTTTTGTCTATGAGGGTTTTCTCTTTGGAACTGCAATCAAAGATGGTTGCTATGAAACATTGTGGTTAGGTTTAGGTAACCATCCGTGAAATATGTGTTAATTGACTGCCCTACTGATGTTGAAATATTGACATCTATTTTTGCTCTCTGGTTTAGAAATGGAAAGCCGCTATGCTGAAATCTGGCTTTAGCTACACACTGTTTTCTTTCAAAATGTTCAAGTTAAAGATTTAAAACATTTGATATACACTGAGTAGTTACAGCCTGTTTTGCAGAAATATAGAAAATGTGTTATTACTGGTAGAAAGATTATCACTCATAATTGAAATATTAATGAAGGGGAAATACCCATATACCGGATAAGTTTTACATTGACTGTCTATGTAGAGAGGAAGCTATGAAGTAAGATGCATGTAAAGAAACGAACAGAGCTTTTTTATGTGACAACATCATTAGCAAACATATCGTCTGGGAGATAGAGTGGGCTCGATTTACAAACTGCAATTTCTAGAACATGAAGTAGCACTACAGTACTACTGTAGTACAAAATGCAATTCACAAACCTACTGCTGGACATTTCTTTCTCCACCTCTCCTATCTTTTCCGTGCTGCTGAGATCTCTACCGAGATGGCAGTGATGTCTGCCAACGTAAGTATTAACTTTTGTTGTGAATGGAAGGGATTTAAGAACATTTAAGGAGGGGTTATTGAGGGACATGCCAACACAAACACACAAGCACAAAAGACATCAAGCCTGATTATGATTTTGGCAGTGCGGAAGTGGACCGCCACCCGGTGGCCGCTCCCGCAACTCCAAACACATGTCCACTGCCTGCCAGATTACGAGTTTCCTCGTCTCGGGCAAGTTTTTTCGGCGGTCCCACGACATTGCCTCTGAAAATGGGCACCGCAATGGGAGCACCAAAAATAGTTCCTGCATGCCATGGGCTGTAAAGATCATGCCGTGCAGGACCTAGGGAGAATGCACATGGAGGGCACTAGTTGCACCCCCCTGCATACATCCCTATTCACATGGGCAAATGGGGGTCATGTAGGACCTCCTTTCTTTCAGAACTGCCAGACTTTTCATGGAGTAAAGACCTCCCTGACACCGCTGGCAGTCCTGAAACTCGTAATATGCATGACACTGCTGCTGTGATACCACCAGCATACTGCTGAGCCCCTGACCACTGCACCACCAAGGTGGTGCAATGGTGATTCAACTGCCAAAGTTGTAATTGGACAGTCGGAGCACCGGTGTGGCGGTGGCTGGGCTGCCTCCAGCGCAGCCCGGTAAGTCTTGCAGTCCTCAGACCTCTAGACTCATAATTAGGCCTTAAGGCCAATGTGTTGCAGCATGTTGTTCTTGTTTTATGTCTAGATGTTTCCTTTATGTGTTTGTCTTGTGTCCTCAGAGTGCTTGTGGTTACATTGGTGTCCCCGTGCTCTGTTTATGTCTTGTGAGTTATGTCCTAGTATTTACCTACGTTATTATCCCTTGGTTCTGGGTCAACGTTTTGTCGATAATTGACTGTAAGATCAAAGCTGGTTCTATGCCGTGGGGTCTCCACTGGGAGATTCTACATAAATAAGCCTTCAATGTACCGTTTTGTCAGTTGTTTGAACTTCCAAATTTGTATGACTTTCTTTGCTGAGTCCCCCAGACACTCTGCTCAATGAACTGTTTTGTCAGTTGTTAGAACTTCCACATTTTTATGACTTTCTATACTGAGCCCCACATACACTCTTCATTGCCGCCTGGAGAGCTTCACATTCCACTGAGTCCACCAAATACTACTCATCCCCATCACACTCCCACAGCGATATCTCTGGTCCGAATGGCTGGTTATGTCAGCTGTGCCAAACTTACACAGAAAGATGATCTTTGGATGCGTCACCCCATACCATTAACACACAAGAGGTAATGAGATGAAAGCTTAAAATTTGCCTAACCACATGCAGTCACTTAGGATAGCAATACAAACCATCATTATTTTGCCCAACATGCCGCCTCAGTTAAGACCCAGCCATATGCATATCAGCCTTGACCCTACAGTCCAGGCCGTACTGCCAGGCCAGATTTTCTCTGAACCTGAACACAAGAAAATTAAAACCAGTTTTGCCCTGATTGAGGCTCATCAGTTGGGTGTAGTTTTTTTTCAGTGGTGCATTGAGCATGGTACACATGTATGAGCATACCCTTGCAATTACGGTCAGTACATATATTGTGCTAATTGGGCAGGGTATGCCCAGATTTGGGTCCTGTGCTCACTGTGCCAGTGGAACCAAAGTTCACCCAACTGATGAGTCTCAATCAGGGAGAAACCGATCTGGGTTGCTTGTGTTCCAGTTCGGGGATGGCCTGGTAGTTTGTGCTTGGATTGTTCCTATTGGAACAGTGTCAAGACTGATTTGCATATGGCTTGGTCCAATCTGAGAGGGCATGGTGAGCAAAAGTATGATGGGTTGGAATTCTTCCCCCAATGATTGCCAGTGGTTAGACATATTTCAAGCATTCCTCCTGAGGTAATATAAATTTTATGGTCATGTTGTGTTCCCTAGCGAGTACCCCACCGACTCCATGTACGAGTTAAAAGTGCATGTAACTTCCCTCCTGTACCAGCTATGAAGACGCAAATACATTTGCGTCCAACGTTAACTTGTCCTCTTTCAGACCCACCACGAATGGGTTTGATGGTCCGTTCCTAAGTATGCTATGCCAACGTCTTTTTGAAGTGTACTCCTACGTTTTCAGCCTGGCTGAAAGTAGGCCCTGAATCTCTGCCACCGAGCCTCTTTTCTGGCTTCTGACTGCGAGGGCCTCTGCCCAAGCAGCCCCCGTACCCGTGAACTCTGACTTACTTCTAGCGCGGCCCTCCGTGCTCAGCTCAGCTTGCTGCCTGCCAAGATTGACTATAACCTTCGAGTTATCTGTTTTCCTCCCCGAAGATACATTCCAGCCTGCTAGCTTCAGTAAACATCCTTCCTCAGCTACAGGGCTAAAGGGCCGACCTGTCTTTATGCAAGTAATTCATAGCCTCTGTTGCCATGCTTCCACGGAAGGCCCCATGCCCCCACGCTTCTCTTACAGACACTCAGGCGCTTATACACGCACTCCTAGCAAGTATAGAATAGCTTTTGCTCTAGAGACCTTTCTGCCCAGATAGCTTAGTTCCTAAACATCAGATATCGGATATGATAGAAGCACAAGTTGATCTGACATGCCAGACTTCTGTCTCTTTCCGTCAGTGTAAATGTCAAGTCCCCTGCACCCCGTCTATCACACGTCATGCAGCTGCGCGCGCATCCAAGCTTCCGGTTTCCGCTGACATTGCAACATTCTGTTAGCACCACCCCTTGGTGCCACCCACTTGCGTCACCTATCAGTGACGTTTCTAGCACACACCCTAGTTCACGCCTAGTTTACGCCTCTTGATGATGTATTAGCACCACGTGTATACTGTTATCTTGTCTTCTCTCAGCTGTTACGCCTCTTACATTGAACATTATGATGTAAATCAAGTATATAAGCTATGTATTGTCAATAAACGTCGGCGCGCTCATCTATCCCTTCTGACATCCTGTGTGGTGGTCAGAACATGATATCCTGATTCCTTTATGAGGAATAAAACCCTTAGAAACTCTTACACCACGGACTCTGTTTTCCTTCTTTCCGATTGAGTTATTATTGATTAAGTACTTACCTGCATAGAAATTAAGAGAGTAAATTAATTATTTACATCATTTTGGCGCCCGAATAGGGACCCCTCCCCCACCTCACGCGCCGGAAGGTGCGTTGCAATCCGTGTCCCCTGCCATCAGTTAGACGGACAACACGTGTACTGGCAGGATTTCCTGCATCCCCCTCTGACACACGGAGGTGACGAAGACTGCGATCAGTGCCCAGACGAGGCGGTGAGGAGTGCGGAGGATCCCGACCAGAGCCCAGCCGAAGGAAGCAAGGTCCGAGGTGTGAAGAGGCCCACCAGTTTTCCGAAGTTTTCCGAAGTTTTCCGAAGTTTTCCGAAGTTTTCCGAAGTTCCGAGTCGAGTCCAGTCGAGTTTTCCGAGGCCTTCTGTTTTCCGTGCTTCCCGGTGAGTACCATTGCTGGGTCGTATCTAGACGGGTTTGGGTACGCAAGTCCGGTCTGCACTGTTTTTAGGCAGTGTATCTGTACTGTTTAGCAGTATATAAAGTATTCCGAATTTCTGCACTGTTACAGCAGTGTATCTGTATCGTTGAGCGGTACATTCAGAGTAGGGGGAAGTTAGCTATGTCTTTAAATGTTTCATGTGATTAATGTCGTGGTATGAATGTGATTGTTCTTGTGTATTATTGTGTTTTTTTGTTTAAATAGTTACAGGCGAAATTAAGTATTAAGGATCAAGCATTTCAGTATCAAGTAGGCACAATGCCGTTTTTTAACAAATTAAAGCAGATAGGAACTAGGAAAGGGATGTTAGAGGAAGAGATTCCAATCCCCCCTAGGGACACTCCAGGTAATTTCATGTATAATAAGCATGGCATAGACGCCATCTTGTATCTAGAGTTATGGACAGATTATACCAAGCACCTAGAGGAAAGATACCGATGGCCAGTTAACGGAACATGGGATGCCGAGTGCATCATAAAGGTAGAAGAAATATTACGGAAAAAGAAAGCTAGACAATCTCAGAAAGACGCCATAGAATTTTGGCGTAAGGAATCACGTAAGCGTGCTGATAGAGCACTCCGTAGAGAAGACAGGCTTAAAGAATCAGAAAAGGCCCAAGAAAACGAATTAGTTACTGAGGGAATTCGAGTAAAAGTAGAACAAATAGATCGTATCATAAATGGCAAAGTGAACAACATGTATCTTTTGGCCGATGGTACCCCTGACGCCATTTCAGAAATACCGAAAAATTTGCCGTCACCATTAGTTCCAACTAAAGTAATGCATAAGACTACTAAAGACATATTCCTAAATTCATATCTCGAAGATGTAGCGCCAGCTTACACCAATCTGCCTGTTCGTGCCCTGCCTACTGACAGGGCCGGGGGTGGTACTGCCCCCCAAGATCACTCTCAGCCGACACCGAAAAAGACTAGTCCCGTTCCGCCAGCTCCGCCACTTCCCTCACCTAAAACTGATCTACCGAAACCACTTCAATCAGATCCTACTAAAAGACAAATTCAGATACTGACTACACACAGAGATAATGCCCAAGTTTCCGCTTCAGGAGGTGCGACCGCGGGTCTCCAGACCCCGCCACCGACTCACAGATTAAATCTCAGAGGTATGCAGAGTCCTTTTACGCACAGATCCCCCCGTTCTTCTAATTCATCCCGTCTTGATGCACTAAAAGAAAATATGTCAGTTTGTAGATATGATCCAGAACCTGGACAGGACGACTTAATGATATTAGCGTCTTTACGGTTAAGATCTGCTACTGATAGTTTGTTATGTTATGCAGGAATGAAGGAGCACCTAGATAGAATATATGAGTTCGTTCAAACGGGAAAGGACCCCGACAGTATTAAGGATGCCCTGGAGAAACAGAAAGTTACCATGCAAGCACTGATACTACGATTTTTCATAAATTGTCTAATAAGAGAACGAGACAGGCCCGGAACAGAGCAGAGTGAATTGGATGCATTGAACAAGTGGGGTCAAAATATAGCCGATGGAAAACATGACAGACAAAATTGCATAGAGGCCATGTATAAAAAGATTAAGAAAGCAGTGATAGCAGTACACGAGAAAGAGAAAGAAAAGGCTCCCTCCGAGGAGGAAGAAGAATCTGAAGAACCAGAACCAACTACAAGCACTATAGCATATGTAGGTAAGGGAACTTATCTTAGGAAGGGTATCCGTCCAGAAAGCAAGAGAGTTTTCTTCTCTGCCTTAACGAATCCGAATTCTGCTGAACATCAGTTCCAGGAAACTGATAAACGGCTTCGAGATCGAGTTGGGTACCATGTACTCAATTCTATGGATGAACAAGAATTAGCCCGATCAGCGGTATCATGGGCCGAAAATGCAGACATATATAATGATGACACCGTAGCACAGACATTTCTGAACCTCTCCCCCGACGAACAGAAATTAGCAGGTATATATATGATTCAGCACCTTCTCATTAAGTACAGAAAACATTATTCCGATCCAGGTCCCTTACATGAGACACTAGAAGCACTACTGATGGATAGATGGAGAGGCCTAAGCACTAAATTAGTTCAAATAATTCTAGAACAACGACGCAGATATGACACCTTTGTAAGTCCTGAATATGTTCCCGCCCCACCTCCAGAAAGGAAAATGTACCATATGCAGTGCGGGAGTGGTATTGAAAGTCAGAACCCCTTACGGGAAGTGCACCCTGTTATGGGTGAGGATAAAATTTTGAAACGCGTGTATGTGCACACGCCTCTAACTAAATTAGAACTGTTAGAAATGAAGAAATTAGTACCGTGCCATGATAAAGACCCTGCAGGTTTTCATAGAGAGCTCAAAGACATGTTACTGATGGGGGACTACACATATGATGATATCATGAAAATGTTGAAAGTATTATTGCCTACGGGTATATTCGAGAAATTAAAGGAAAAGGACTGGGAGGTGGGAGACGCAAAGATTGCCTGGGCAGAAATAGAGGATGAAGAAAAGAAACGGGTTCCAGGGTTAGGCCTTGGGGACAAAACTAAAGCATTACCAGGTTTGATAGTACAGGTCCTGCCCAGATTATTGACAACTAGAAAGGAGGATTGGGATGCAATCTCGTCCTGTAAACAGAAACATGATGAAGATACTAGCGACTTTTATTCAAGATTCGAGAAATGTTTTATTATCAATAGTGGCCTCCAGCCAAGTAGCGAGTCGTACCCACATCTTTTTGTATCAAAGTTAGTCGAGAATTCCCTACCGTTAGTTAAAAATAGAGTGTATAAAGTCGAGAGTACATGGCAAGCAAATACGCCATCCCAGATGTTACAAATGTTACAATATCACCAGAATAGAATTAGGGAAGAACAAGATCAGGAACAGAAACGTATGAAAGACACGAAAATGAAAATGTTAGTAGCCCAGACGGTTCCATCCGACAGTCACAGAAAAGGTACGACCCAGACAAGTCACACTGCAGCTCCTGTTAAAGGGACATGCAATTATTGCAAGCAGCCAGGTCACTACGTACACGAATGTGCAGTTCTGAAACATAACATAGCGACAGGTAAAACTAAAGAGAGACCGCATCCGCCTAGACAAGACCATAACCAGCATCAGTCTACACAGAATACACAGCCCATGCATGCATCCGCACAGACAGCACAGACCGTAGCAGTACCACAGCCACAGCCCATTGCTGCAACTCAGCAAGTCTCACAACAGATGTACCAGTATGCCCAGTCTGCTTACCCCGAATATTCCCGATATACATGAAACAGCCTAGAGAGGGAAGGTGGCTTGCCTCTTATCGAGATTCCTGTAGATCAAGAAGGTCCTTATGTACACAGTCAAGTATTGGGGAAAGATAGAAAGTTTTTAATTGACACAGGGGCAAGTCGCACTACAATAAGTCATGACGAAGTTCCAGGGGCACCCCTCTCAGGCTCACAAAATGTTTCCCTTGGTTTTTCAGGACAACCTATTGTAAATGAAGTCTCAGAACCAGTTCCCCTGGCTGTGGGTCCATTATCACGCGTTACAGACCTGTTACTAACAAAATCATGTCCGGAAAATCTGTTAGGAATTAAAACACTGAAGGCTCTAGGGGCTATAATATGCTGCTCCCCGGAGGGAGTTAGACTCTTTCTGCGGGATTTCAAGGGTCATTACGTCCTTCGTGAGTTTGACGTCAGATTGAAAAATGTACCTGATTACTTGTGGGCAAAAGGCCCAACTGATGTAGGATGTATGCACATTACACCATACCGCGTTACCCTCAAGGCAGGTGTTGTATTACCCAGAATCAGACAATACAAGTTACCACCCGATGCTGTAGCGGCTTTACTGAAAATCATTGAAGAGCTCATTGCCCAAGGAGTGGTCGTCGAGACCGACTCCAATATCTGTAACTCACCCATCATTCCGATTCTTAAACGTACTGATCCCAATGCACCGCCAGTATATCGGCTGGTGATTGATCTTCGAGAATTGAATAAATGCATTATCCCACAGTATCCTGTGGTCCCCGATATATCATCTCTATTGACTGCTATTGATTCAGAAGCAACGTTCTTTACTGTAATTGATCTCAAGAACGCCTTCTTCAGCGTGCCTATTGATCCAGAGAGCCAATACCTCTTCGGATTCTGTTTAAATGGACGCAGTTTCAAATTTTCGCGCGCACCTCAAGGATTCACAGAAAGCCCCAGCATCTATAGTCAAGCACTGAAAAGACAACTAGATTGTATTCAAATGCCAGTTAACACCGCTTTACTACAATACGTCGATGATCTGCTGATCACCGCACGAAGTGAGCCCGAATGTGAAAAAGCATCACTGACAGTTTTACATTTCCTGGCCGACAAGGGACACAAGGTGTCTCCTTCGAAGCTACAATTCTGTGTTCAGCAAGTTGTGTACTTGGGTCACTTGCTGTCCAAAGTGGGGAGACAGCTCACTCCCGATCGCATTCAGTTAATTGTGAACATGCCGCAACCCAAGACACAAAAGGAAGTGCGGGCCTTCATAGGCCTCACCTCGTACTGCAGACAATGGATTCCCCAGTATGCATTTCTAGCTAAACCACTCATCCAGTTAACGACACAGGAGGCAGCGACTTCGACTGTCCTCCCTTGGACTCAGGAACACACACAAGCTTTTGAAGAATTAAAGAAAGTTTTATGCCAAGCACCAGTTTTAGCGACACCATGTTACAGCAAACCGTTTACACTTTTTGTTACAGAACGTGATGGCACAGCGTTGTCTGTCCTCACTCAAGACCAAGCAGGTTTACATAAGCCTTGTGCTTATTTTTCTAGTACATTGGATTCAGTAGCTCAAGCACTCCCTGCGTGCTTAAAGTCAGTAGCAGCAACGGCGTTAGCAATAAGACAAAGTGATTCAATTGTTTTAGGTCATCAGTTAACAGTTCAAGTACCACATTCTGTAGAGGTTTTGTTAAACAGAACCCAGACTCAACACTTAACTATAGCACGACTGACAGGTTATGAATTAACACTATTCCAGCCACACATAGAAATCAGACGTTGCAGCATCCTGAACCCCGCAACACTGTTACCTACAGTTATGACAGATCCAGCTCCGCATGATTGTATAGAAATAATTAATGCAGTAACTAAGCCTAGACGAGATTTAACAGATGTCCCATTGACAAATCCAGACCTGACACTTTATGTGGACGGTTCATGCATGAGAACAAGTACAGGAGAATTAGTGGCCGCGTACGCCGTGACCACTGAAACTGAAATTAAAGAAACACATCGTATTGACACACTGTCTGCTCAAGCAGCAGAGCTCATCGCTCTGACTCGAGCCTGTATTCTAGCCAAGAACAGAAATGTTAACATATACACAGATTCCCGCTATGCCTTCGGAGTTGTACACGACTTCGGAGTCCTCTGGCAAGAACGAGGTTTTCTGACTTCCCATGGGGCCAAGATACAACATGGCCCCCTCATTCAAGCACTGTTAGAAGCAATACATTTGCCCTCGGGCATATCAGTCATGAAGTGTAAGGCACATACTAAAGTCACAGATTCTGTTTCCCAGGGTAACGACCTGGCAGACCAGACAGCAAAACATACAGCATTGACTTACACCCAGACTACTGATGTGACAAAGACAATAGTCCAGACCCAGTGTATGGCAGTTAGAGATCCCGCCCTAGATGTAATTGATATCCAGACACATGCTACTCCAGAGGAGATAAAGAAATGGACTGAACTAGGAGGGATTCAGACAGATCAAGGTTGGGTGACGAAGGGAAAATCTATATGGTTTCTCCCCGACTCAATGGTTCAAGTCATGATAAATACAGCACATAGTCCTGCCCATCTTGGAGAGAAAGCCATGTTAGACAGTTTACAGAATCTCTGGTACAACAAACACTTACGAGCAGCAGCAAAACAGAAAGTGCGTACTTGCATGATCTGTTGTCAGTTCAATCCAGGTAAAAGCGTCCCTGTTGAGCAAGGTGGATTTCATCCTCCCGATCACCCTTTTGAAGTCCTCCAGATGGATTATATCCAGATGAATAGCTGTAGAGGATTTAAGTATGTCCTTGTAATTGTTTGTGCTCTGTCCCGCTGGACCGAAGCATACCCAGTTCCAGACTACACTGCTCCGACCACTGCCAGACAGTTGGTTCGTGAATTCTTCCCACGGTACGGTTTGCCCCGTGTCGTGTATTCAGACAACGGACAGCCGTTCTCGTCCGAGCTGATGAGACAAGTTTCCCTCTTGCTAGGATATCAGTGGAGGTTCCACTGTGTCCGACATCCCGAAGCAGCTGGCCTTGTAGAAAGGCATAATCAGACACTAAAGATCCGTCTTGCCAAGATCTGTCAGGAAAAAGGGGTCGACTGGATAGTCGCCCTGCCCGTGGCACTATTCTACATGAGGATGGTCGCCCACTCGAGATCAGGGCTATCCCCGTACGAAGTGGTCTTTGGCAGACCGCCGAATATGTGGGGGACGCCCGTTCCGAAAAAGATCACTGATATTGATTGTAACATGTTGACAGATTACCTTGCCTCCTTGATGTCTGCACTCCAATCATGTCGTTCACAGGTTGCCGCAGCCTTCCCTGACAACACCGATGTAAAGGCGCATGAGGTCCGCCCAGGTGACCTGGTAGTCGTCCGGAATTTCGACCGGAAAAGTCCGCTGGAGCCCCGCTGGAAGTCTCCAAAGACCGTTCTGCTTACCACTAGGACCGCCGTGAAAATCGAGGGGAGAAAGGGGTGGGTCCACACGAGTCACATCAAACTATGCAATGAACTAAAAAACGGACTGAAACAGGACTCTGACTCGTCCACCCCCACCAAAGACTGTGTTGAAGCACAAGACGTTACTGTGCCTAAAAGAGAAAAGACTCCTCAAGAACTTTACCGAATGAAGCTTCGATCTAGCAAGTCAGACAGTTTAATTGTTTAAGTCCTCCCTTAGGTGAATCGGTTAAATAGTTTCTGACATGTATCCCCTAGATCGAGTTAGAGAGAGAGAGGAAAAGAGAAGAACATATTGCAAATCACTTCGTAGTCACTGCATAGTGACACTAATAATCATGTTTATTCTGAGTATTCTAATTATTATTGCCAGCATTCTGCTTCCTATGTACTGGCCTATTTTCAGGCGTGAACAATCTGCTTACAATGTCTCTGCTGAACACACTTTTAGTGAACTTCCTGCACATGAACTCTCTTACAGACTTGCGCTGCGCAACAATACATTCATTAGTATGTTACACCATTCCCATCAGACAAATAATGCTACAGACTGTTGGATATGTGGCCGACTCCCTCCCTACCAGAATTACAAGGGAGCTCTGCCTCTCTTTCCGTACCCATTCACTCACAATGGCTCCTGTGGAGCATGGTTTAAAATAATTAATTCTTTAGATCCTGATATTGCTGTTTTCGATGGGGGCTGGGTTTGGGGAAACTTGAACTTAGTCCTGCTCAACGTCTGTTATCCTGATCAAGAAGGACTTCCCACTCGAATAGGAACTGATCTAGAAAATGAAGTATATGGATTAGGTAATTACACAATTAGCCTTATGATCCTCACTGTTGAATCTGAAACTGCTCCAGTTCTGCCCCATATGTTAGTACTACCAGTCACAGGTGAATTATGTGTTAGCAAGAAAGGTTCAGTACACGTAGGTCATAGTAAATGCACTACTGTGGTCGAGTTCAGTGACCATGGTAAATCGTCCTTTAAAGCTATCAGTCATTCCTATTTTGTTTGTGGTCATACCGCATACATACGTTTGCCTCCAGACTGGGATGGTACCTGTTACATTGCCTTCCTTCTGCCACCTGTTTTCCTAGCTCCTCCTGATTACCATAGAAATACGAATCTAGCACCGAATAGACCCAAAAGAGATATTCCCCTTGTCGACTACACAGAAACGGCATGGGAACAGTACACTGATTTCAATAAAGGATTCTTTTTCTTCCTAGGACCTGTCCAAAACAGTAAATTAATACGCAGATTAACGAGAACACTCGAAGCAGTAGTGAACGAAACTGCCTCCGCTCTAGGTAACTTAACAGAGGAGCAGTCTGCTATACGGACTGTTGTCCTTCAAAATCGTCTTGTGATTGACGTCATCTTGGCAGATAGAGGTGGAGCTTGTAAGGTCATCGGGTCAAGTTGCTGTGTTTTCATTCCACAAAACGCACCATCTGTCTATCAAGCTATCACCCGTTTACATAAAATTGCAAATCAGATACATCAGAATCCAGGCACCTGGACTTGGTCCGGTTGGTTCTGGACTACGTTGACAGCTTGGGGATGGAAGATCTTATCGTTCCTAGGCATTGGCCTTGTTATAGTATTCAGTTGTTGCCTGTGCCTGCAGTGTGGGCCAGCGATATGTGGACTGTGTGCCACATCCTGCATTGAGCATTCCAGTTGCCTCTCAAACAGTCAAAGAAAGAAAGACGAACATATAATGTTACAAGAACAAACTGATCGATTTATGAGGATCGATATATCATGAAGGGTCCGTAGGGAACAAGGAGGGAATGAGGTAATATAAATTTTATGGTCATGTTGTGTTCCCTAGCGAGTACCCCACCGACTCCATGTACGAGTTAAAAGTGCATGTAACTTCCCTCCTGTACCAGCTATGAAGACGCAAATACATTTGCGTCCAACGTTAACTTGTCCTCTTTCAGACCCACCACGAATGGGTTTGATGGTCCGTTCCTAAGTATGCTATGCCAACGTCTTTTTGAAGTGTACTCCTACGTTTTCAGCCTGGCTGAAAGTAGGCCCTGAATCTCTGCCACCGAGCCTCTTTTCTGGCTTCTGACTGCGAGGGCCTCTGCCCAAGCAGCCCCCGTACCCGTGAACTCTGACTTACTTCTAGCGCGGCCCTCCGTGCTCAGCTCAGCTTGCTGCCTGCCAAGATTGACTATAACCTTCGAGTTATCTGTTTTCCTCCCCGAAGATACATTCCAGCCTGCTAGCTTCAGTAAACATCCTTCCTCAGCTACAGGGCTAAAGGGCCGACCTGTCTTTATGCAAGTAATTCATAGCCTCTGTTGCCATGCTTCCACGGAAGGCCCCATGCCCCCACGCTTCTCTTACAGACACTCAGGCGCTTATACACGCACTCCTAGCAAGTATAGAATAGCTTTTGCTCTAGAGACCTTTCTGCCCAGATAGCTTAGTTCCTAAACATCAGATATCGGATATGATAGAAGCACAAGTTGATCTGACATGCCAGACTTCTGTCTCTTTCCGTCAGTGTAAATGTCAAGTCCCCTGCACCCCGTCTATCACACGTCATGCAGCTGCGCGCGCATCCAAGCTTCCGGTTTCCGCTGACATTGCAACATTCTGTTAGCACCACCCCTTGGTGCCACCCACTTGCGTCACCTATCAGTGACGTTTCTAGCACACACCCTAGTTCACGCCTAGTTTACGCCTCTTGATGATGTATTAGCACCACGTGTATACTGTTATCTTGTCTTCTCTCAGCTGTTACGCCTCTTACATTGAACATTATGATGTAAATCAAGTATATAAGCTATGTATTGTCAATAAACGTCGGCGCGCTCATCTATCCCTTCTGACATCCTGTGTGGTGGTCAGAACATGATATCCTGATTCCTTTATGAGGAATAAAACCCTTAGAAACTCTTACACCACGGACTCTGTTTTCCTTCTTTCCGATTGAGTTATTATTGATTAAGTACTTACCTGCATAGAAATTAAGAGAGTAAATTAATTATTTACATCACTCCTATCAACTTTTGTGTGTTTATTGTAACACCCCATACCACTGCCTATTGCAGTCACGTTATGCAGTTGAAGGAGTCGATAAGTCTTCCTATTTTCAAAGTGAAGCCTGGTTGGTGGAATTTGAGGCTGATCCATTTTCTGAAGGAATTCATTATTTAACATCTGCTTTTCCAGTTTCGACTTCAAGTTTGTATTCACAAGTATTCATAACCATTCACTCCAGTTAACCTTTGTCACATTGTACCTACTATTTGTTAATTGCTTTACAATGCTATGAAAGAGATTTGGTAAAGGAAAAATAACTATTTCTGTATTCTTTGTTACACTGTACTTCAAGTTTCTTCCTATAACAGTGTGAGCTATTCATGATTTATTAGTAGTTTTTACTACAAAGCTCTATGTAATGTAATCTACCACCACTTTTCATTGATTTAACACCAGGAGAACTGGCTATGAAATAGAGTTTGTTGATTAAATTATTTACAATTACTTAATTGCCATGAATTGCAAGGAATTTTGATGTGGAAAGGAAGAAGGAGTTGCAACTAAACGTATTGGGAAAAAAGGAGGTCTAAATATAGTTGAACATTTTCCCCTTGCCAACCCCCCAGGGTACAGTGGCTCTAGACTATAATAATTACCTAGTAGCACTGAATAGGCTGAAATTAGAATTTAAAGACTATACAAGCATTGCCATGGAACATCATACATTTTGCATCTTGTCACAAATTGTCAAAACAACCTATAGATACCTTTGTAGCGTCACTGTGCTTCCTAGCAGCACAGTGAGTATTTGACAGCACTTTAGGCCCTGTACATAAAAGATCAAATTGTAATACATTGCTACAATAAATATACGTCTCAGGATGGAGACATCAATGGAATCTTTGTAATGACCCTCAAACCAGGCACTGAAATGCCTGCTTCTTGACTTTCTGAAGAATATGACGCCAAGCAATTTTATAAGACAAAGAAAGGCAGTAGGGCTATAGGACAGTCGCACTAGTATTTATCTGTATTAGTTCATTAGATAAACCCAGACACTCAACTATTTGTTATTCTACTGCAAAGGAATCACTACACAAAACTACTTAGCACATACAGGACAGGAGTGTCTACTATCTACACAAGTGTTATCATTGATAATATTATTAATCTTTTTTTAGAAACTTCACATTTCCATCATTGAAGATGCCCAGACAGCATAGTTAATATAGACAAAATATATAAATTGGCGAACCCATAACTACAGGAGTGTACATCAGTAATGCACAGGTGTCACGGAATCTTGATAAAAAAATCTTGATTTTTATTTCTATGCCTTTTGTAGATGTGAACATGAATGCAGCCCAGCCAACGTGTTTCGTCCTAAACAGACTTCATCAGGGCTGAAAAGATTAAAACATACAAAAAAAATGTTGATCTGATTTTGCTTTAAATATACATATTTTCAATCTAAATCACCTAATCATTTTATACAATAATCAACAAGTAATAAATACAAATAGACCATTGATGACCATAGCTGAAGTACATGAAGTCCACACTCTTGTGTCTCTTTCTGAGGATGAGCATTTTGAAGTCAATGATGTTTGAACAGATTTCAATATAGGGATGGACTATATCTGTAACAGTGGTTTAAATCCTTCTACAGAGTTTATTCCACAATACTCGGCTATTCATTTGTTTGTGAAGAGAACTACAGCTGAGTTGCACATAATGGAAGACAATCAACATAAGAGTTATAAATTTCATAGCAGAAAAAACAATCTCACTGTTAAAGAAAGGAAAACATTGCAAAATGTGGCTCTGACACATCAATAGTTATCAGAGAGGTTGATAATGGAGGCAATAGTATAATCATAAAGAGTTCTGAATATGATGGAGAAATTATGATGCAATGAAGTCCACCTCTATGCTGCAAGCATATTGTACACAATCCCATTGGGGAAGTTACTCGCTTTATCTCTAGTCAATTACATTCTTGGAGTGAAATTGGCATCTTGGATGATAGTGAATTAAGGTATCTCAATTAGGCCCGGGTGGTAAATTCCGCTTCGCTTGCGAAATTTGTGGAATCTGTGTAATTCTGCGTTCTGCGGAGAACACAGAAGTACCAAAAATTCAGCGATCTGAGGCGTCACAGAATTTTTTTATTGTTCTCGCTTTCAAAATGCGCATTCATGAGATATTTCTCATGAGCACGCAAACAGCGTTCGGGAACAGGAGAAAGGCATTGCGAACAGGCGGAACAAGCAATTCCGCAAAATCGCGGAATTTCTGCGTGCTTGCGGACATTATTTACCATTTCACGGAGCTTTGCGTAGCGCCACTACGCAAATTTCGCCCACCCCTAATCCCAATATCCCTAATCCAAAGTTTCCCTTCATATACATATTGCCAAAGAGTCATAAGTCAAGGGAAAAAAACCCGGGTAGACCCATCATATCTAGTCCTACTGAACACCTTTCCGAATATGTGGACTCATTTTTTAAACCTTTGGTGTTCCTTTATTTGTGACACTACTGATTTACTCAATACATTACAGGATGTGACATGGAATTCTAATATGAGTTTTGTAACTCTTGATATAGTAGGTCTATAGACCTGCATCCGTAATAATTTGGGGAAACAAGCTTTGAAACACTTTTTGCTTGGCAGCAGTACTAGTTTGATGGAACACTCTATGATGCTCATTGAGATGAGCTATTTGATTCTTACCAACACCTACTTTTTGTTTGATGGACAGTGGTACCAGCAAATACAGTGCAGGAAGTCCCATTCCCAGTTTCCAAAGTATGGTGTCTTGTTCCCGAGAGGAGGAATACAAGTTGACGTTCAGGGGCAGTAAGAAGCTGCCTCACCAGGATTGGGGGATTTTTGCGGATGATTGTCATGATGCACTGGCTGATTGGGTGACGGTTACCGCGGTAGAGGATTTGGAAGGACTGTTCAATCTGATTATCAAAGAGCAGCTGCTCAGTTGTTGTTTTTCGGGGTTGCGCCAACACCTGTTGGAGTGTGGGTTTCCTAATCCATGGGCCCTTGCAGAGGAAGCTGACCGCTGAGAAAGTGCCAGAGGTTCTGAAGAGGCATTGGTGAGTGATCCCAAAAGTAGTGGTTCAGGTATCTTCCAGCCCAGAGTTGTTGAAGAGGTTAAGAGTAGCCCAGCTAGGTCCCAGGATAGCAAGAGGGGTGTACGGGCTGTTTCAGTGGAGTAGGAGTGAGTGTGGGACTGAGTGTTCCCAGGTGCCTGAAACCCAGTTTCAGAACCTGGATGGTTTCTTCAGGGAACACCAGGTTGTGGACCTAGGCTGTCCTGTTAGTCCATTTGAGAAGGATCTCTTGGGGCCCGATGTAGGTAAATCCCATTTTCCGAATTTGAAATACCGAATTTTACCGAATCGGTATTTCAAAATCGGTAAATGGGATGTAGGTCCCAACATCTGGATTCGTTACCGATTCCTTACAAATTCGGTATTTACCGATTCGGTAAATACCGAATCGGTATTTGCTATTGAATCCTATGGGCCTTTGAAGCCCATAGGGTTAAAGTCAAATACCGAATCGGTATTTACCGAATCGGTATTTACCGAATCGGTAAATACCGAATTTGGCAAGGGTGCAGGGAGTGTCACTTTGACACCCTCTAGCACCCCCAAAACGGGCATGTGTGCAATGTGGCACACAGACATGCCCTAAGGGCACGTCTGTCTGTCACATGACACATGCGTACATGCACAGATGTGCATGTACACAGGAATCGGTATTTTACTATGGATTTGTATTCCATGGTAAAATACCGATTCTGTAAGCCATGTGCTGATGGAACATTGGCTACCTACATTGCATTTTCGGTAATTTTACCGAATCGTTATCATTACCGAATCGGTAAATATGACCGATTCGGTAAATTTACCGATTCGGTAATGATAACGATTCGGTAAAATTACCGAAAATGTGCCCCTACATCTCGATAGCCCTTTACCGATCGGAAACGGCCGAAAATCGGTATTTTCGGCCGATTCCGATCGGTAAAGGGCTACCTACATCGGGCCCTTAGTGTCTAGAGGACCTGGAGCGTCTGTAAATAGTGCTCAAGTGGTTCTAGTGGCTGGCAGTGCCACTCCAGTTGGGAGGGCACAGAAGTCCAAAGTGAGGAGTGAATGGGGGATGAGTTCCCCAGTGGAAGAACCAGTGGGTCAGGGACTAGCCAGTTGGGGTAAGGTCCCTTGGAGTGACCATGGTGACACCACTTCTGGGGGATCTTCGCGCACTTTCAGGTAGACAGGGGACGGAAGATCTGCGCCAGACAGACAGTCACACAACATATGAGTCATGTGTTTCCCTCAGGGGGATAGAGTGTGAGTCCCCAGAAGTCCTGGAGTACCAGGCAAGTATTCCGCCAAAGGTTTTAGACTCAAGGTTGGGAGGCAAGTTTCAGGATCTGCCTGACCTGGAGGAAAGAATGCCTGTAACCAGTGTCCTGACCGGTTCATCTTCCAGGGGTACCGCTCCGGTTGGGAGGGTGCAGAACTCTGGAAGGGGGTGCAGAGGGAGGGAATCCTAGCCTCTGACCCCGGCGCAACCTGAGGGGTTAAACCCTAGTTTGCTAGAGCAGTTATGGGAGAGAAGTCCTAAACTGGTGGGAAAGTGGTGTTCTATGGGTACCTCTCATAGGAGGAGAGGGCGGAACCCTAGAAGGAGGGGTGGGGGAGGAGAGCCTCACCCGTGACTTCTGGTCAGCCTGAGGGTGCAGACCCTAGGCTGGAGGATCAGTGGCAGTCTAGAACTGTCCTGAGGAGAGGAAGAGTGGAGAATGGCTACTATGTACAAGGGGTTACTACCCCCAGCTCTGCAAATGGGCAAGGATCAGTGGCACCTGGGTGGCCTAAGGCCGGGTCCTGGCCACGGACATCTTGGGAGTAACAGTGGGGTAGCCCAGTTGCTCTGGACAGCTTTTTCAGAAGAAACCATATGGGTTCACCATGGCGTAGAACAGTAGGTTGTCCCTGCAGTTGCGGGCTTGCGTCCGTGTTCTATCACCTAAAGCAGGGAAGCCCATCACATGGTGGCTGGTCTGCCCTGCGTTTTGGCTGGAAAGGGGTTGTGTTGGACTTGGCCCTTTTGGCAGGTTAACCCCTAAACTTTTTGCTTTTAAATATGACCTGGTGTTAGCTGTTTTTGGCTTCTTCGCACTTTAACACTGTGTCCCAGTGTAAAGTGTGTGCGCACTCTGAGTGCGTGTGGTGAGATTGGCCTTCCCTCCCATAGGAATGCATGGGGAATATGTGTGTCCATGGTAGTTCCTGATGTGTGGAGAGTGCAGGGGCCAGTTTGGTATGTTCGACCTCGTGAGATTAAATGCTGCTCAATGATGTGCGCAGATTTAATGTGTCTAGTGTAGAAGTGCCACTTTTGGAAGTTGGCATGTCTGTGCAGTGAATGTGAATTAACTGTCTGGCTTGTGGTTGGCTCGATCTTGCTGGTGTGCCTGGCTCCAGGAGTCAGAATGGGTCAGCCCGGTGGTGAATGGGGAGATCTGCATATTGATGGCAGGGAGGAGCTGCACCTGGGACCTGAATAGGGCTGGGCCTTCCCTCCACAATGCTGGCTCCGCCCCCTGTGGTACGTCTGATGTCCCTAGCCTGTCCTGTGAATAGGGAGAGGGGCTCAGCAAAACAAATTTCTCAAGAACCAGTCTTAACTGGTTCTCCCCCTGCCCTACAGCCTTACACAAAGGAAATATGTGTATAAAAGGGGTTGTGAACCCATGAAAACTATTCTCTCTGTTCCTAACTTGAGGGGGGCCTGCTGCTTACTGCTGGGTGCCAGGAGGTACCGCCACTGGGGACTTCCTCCCTGCCGGAGGGCCCTGTGAGCTGGCCCCTGGGCCCAGCCCTTGCCCCCCCCCCTTCATTCCAAGAGTTTCCCTGGACTGGGTACTACAGCGCCTGGGGAGCACTATATCTTTATTGCTGGGGAAGCGCTTTATTTGTCATTTTGAAGAAGCGCTTGACCTTGGTGCTGGAAGCGCTGTGTCTATTTTTGGCCAAGAGGACAGAACACTGGTGGCCGCAGCGCGAAGCTGCAACTAAAGGAACTTTACTGTAGAGATTTCCCCCGCAATTCCACTAATTTCCTAAAGCAGGTGCCCATCCTGCATTACGTACCTAGCTGGTGCCTACCCCGCATATTTGCTGTGCTTATATCCCTAGCGGGTATTCACCCCACCAGGGACTTTGGATTTAAACAGGTGTCTACCCGGTACTGCAGCACAAAGTTGCCAGGAACCTTGAGAGCCGCCGTGCTGCCTGCGGCGACCCAAAAGTGTGTTGAAGAAAACAGGAAGCGGATGGGAGCCCACCCCTCGCTCCTGCAAACAGATAGGAAGCGAGTGTACACGCTAGCGGGGCTCCCTGGCTCAGGGAGAACCCCGCATGCTGCTGAGGTTGACTGCGGTCGTGGAGCCCACCCGCCTCTGCAAGACACTGCCCGTAGTCTCACTGATTCCCAGCGGTACCGAGAGAAGGAGCGGACAGGAGCCTACCTTGCGCTCCAGTGTCAAGGAAGAGCTTGAGGCCGCTGTCCACCTGAGCACCCCTCCTGCATGGTTGGGAGGAGCACCACGAGCAGCCCAGGATGCCCGGAGCCTTGCACACTCCTTGCCGAAGTCCAACCATCCTATCCAAGCCGCTGAGGGAGCGGAGAAGAGGCCGCAGACAGACCCGGTGAGTGGGCCGATTGGGAGGCTGCATAGTTGAGAAGTCCCAGAGGAGGGGGGGCTTCACAGCGGCACTGCAGTTGCGGGCCGCTGCAAAGTTCTGGCAGTTCCTTTTGTTTACTTTCGAGTCCCCGGAGGGGCTCTCACGACCTGCAGAACCAGTGCTACTTCTACCAGCTGCCCCCCATGACAGTGGGCAGCTGCAACGGTGCCCATAATTTGTTCATAGGGCCCCAGTGAGGGGTCCAGGGCACAGTGGTGCCTGAGTTTGAAATTCTACTTTCAGCTGCCCTGTGAAAGCAAAGGCAGCTGCAACCTTTTGGGACCATTTATCTCCTGCCGGGGTTCCAGAGAGGGGCTCAGAGAGCACAGTGGTACCAGGGCTAATTTTTCAGCTGCCCAGCAATTAGTGGGCAGCTGCCACGTTTAGGCTAAACTCTTGCGCACCTTTGCTGTCGCTGCTTTGTGCAGCTAGCCCTGACTGTTGGACAAAGGGCGTTTGAGCCCCTGTGGAAGGCCAGTTGGCCAGGGGTCAGTATCTAATGTGATTCTACGCAAAGTGATGGTGTACTGTGTTTGTGATGGTGGTTACCTAATGCCAAATGTGCACTGCCTTTATGCCTGTGATACCTCTAACTGTGTTTTCATGCTTAGTAGGTTGTTTTGCCTAGTATAGTTTATACTACTGAGTTTATGTTTCCCTGTGTGATCTATGCCTAAGGTGATTAGTATTGTGTAATGTGTACCTACCTTGTACCAGTGGTTACTGGTTGTGTTCTATAATTATTATATTGTACTACAGTGCTATTTCTACTAAGTGCTATTTCTACTAAGTGCTGATTCTGACAGTGGCCCACGTGGCCCTTTCATGTGTATATAATCCCCTGTAAATACTGCCCAGTGCCAGTTGGCCCAGTGTATCTGTGTGACTATGATCTAATGTGTGTTATGGTAATACAAAGGCTGTTTTTATATATAACCTTGTGTGGAGTTCCTTTTTGGGGTGTGCCTAGTGTGTTGCTGCTGTGTGTGTGTTGCGCAAACGCTTTACACATTGCCTCCGGGATAAGCTTGCCTGTTCGTGCCAAGCTACCAAGGGGGTGAGCAGGGGTTATCATTGGCGTGTAACTCCCTTGCCCTGACTAGAGTGGTGGTTTCTGCCTGGCTTAGGCGCAAGCCTTAGCCAACCAGAAATCCCATTTCTAACACAGCCCCTCTTTGGTCCCGCTTTTGGGGAATATTGCTAAGGAAAGGAGAATTTTGAGGTAATCTTGGGCTGGAAGGAGCACAGATTTTTCCTTAGTTGAGACCCTTCTGGTCTGATTAGATCCTGATCTTCTGGATCCAACCTCATGTTAACTGCTTTATCCTTTGCTCCTCTTTTGTTTGGTGGCTTTGGTTTGTAATTGTTGCTTTGTTTTTGTTGGTGCTTTTCTTACTCGGCCCATCTCATGGTTCCCTGGCCTCGGCGTTGGTTGATTGTTTGTGTGGACTGCCTGGATTGTGGGGCTCGGTTGTACCTAGCGGCCCCACACAGCTTCCCGGTAATCACAACGCCCTGCACACCCTACACGCCCAATGCACTTGGAGCAATGTATCGCCAGAAAGCTGGCCGGATAGTTGGTCAGTCAGGCTGACCACACAAGGGATGGAGTAGAAGAGGGTAGAGCAAGCAAGACTTTCGAGGCAGAATTACAGGATTACAAGTTGCCTCCGTGATACTGCCGAGAGCCAGAAGCCACACTGCTAAAGGCGGCTGCGCTGCTGGAGTTCTTTGCACTCAGATGCTGCAGCTTGGGTGCTGCGCAATTCACACAAGTCACTAAATACACAGGAACCCCCCCCACAAGGTGGGGGGGAGGTTGAGAGATCGAGAGGAGAGATGATTAATGACTGGGAGGCTGGCAGTCAGGCTGGAGTTCCGCCGCTACTTCTCTGCCTTCTCTGCCTAGGCTAACTGCTGCCCGCTCACCTTGGCTGGGGTTGTAGTCCAAGCAGCAGTCCAAGCAGGCAGGCAGGCAGTCCCTCCCCCGGCCGGTGCAAAGTCCTTTGGACCGGTACAAAGTCCTTCGGTCAAGCCAGTTGCTAGAGGGGCCTAGTGCGGGCCCTGCCTCCAGCTTGTCAGCTCTTTCCGCTTGTTGGCACCTCTGCCATTCGCCGCTCGCTGCTCTCTGCCAGTTGCCAGGTGGAGGGGGAGAAGGGGACTGATGAGACTAAAGCGGTCCTTGCCTCCCGCCTCCGTGTCAGCACCTCCCTCCGCTCAGTGCTCTCTGCTGTGCTCTCTGCTCTCCGGGCGCGCCTAACAACCTAAAAAACACAAACATACCAAGTGGAAGACACATAGTGAGAATTCTAAATTTATCAAGCTGATTCATTTTTTGTGCTATACAAAACACAATCTCATCATGTTTGGCTGGGATTTTACCCATAATGGCATTAATAGTATTTGTCTAATGGCAGGCACAGAGAATGGTACCTGTCCAGCTTGAGGAGCCCTTCTAGGGGCAGTAGTTAACGTATGCATAATATCCTACCTCAGCGGTTGATACAGTCTAACTAAATGTTTCAGGGGAACAAATATCTCTCTTAATTCACTTGTATGTAGAAATGGTGTGTAGCCTGCTAATACTGGCCAAGTTGCCCCTTCATTACTGAGAGGGCCCATTTATTCATTTTGAGGTGCATGAGGTAGGACACCTTCGAATGAGCTGTAAAGTGTCTGGGAGGGTAATGGTATTTCTTAATACTCATAAGGCGCATGTGTCGCTAGAACAGCTGCTTCATCATATGTGTGAAATGTTTGTGAATTTGCATCAACTGCAGTAAAAGTAACCCAAGAATAAAAAGAAATGTATGCATACTCTTTGTGTGCCCCAACCACGAAGGTAACATCTTGAACGCCATTGGCGAGCCCATATCTAGTTAAATGATTAGTTACTGGTTTTCTGCAACAAATAGCAATAATCACAGCTTGTGCTGCCAAATTAATACATGGAATTCAAAGAAAGGAAAGAATATAATGGAATATCCATGTAGAAGATCAAGCTTGATCAACCTGAAAAAATAAATAGGTACTTTCTATTACATTGAGGCGGATTAACCCTTATCACCACAGATGTCTCTCTCTAACAGCAACAAAAGAGCTTTGGGCACACTAGAGAAACCACCCATTAGATGGGTACAAAAGCTAGAACATTGGTGGTGCTATCTTATACGGTTCCTACGAATTTATTAGGACTGTCTATTAGGTCAAAAAAACTTCACAATAAAGGGACTGAATATACTAATATGATCAGTAAATGTTGATGTTGGTTAGGTCAATGTACCAAATCTAAGACCTTAACCTTTCAGAGTTACATATATTAGGAACATCAAACATGACCACTTTGATTCCCAATAAATTAGTGGAAACAGATCTAGCCCTTTCATTTGTCACCTTTGCATGCCCAAAGTGTTACAAAGGAAAGAAACGATAATGCATTTTCAAATGTTTATTGAACAGGTCTAATCCTTGTAAATAAAATATGAATTGCAAGTATCAAACAGATAAAACACACCATTGTTATAAACATTATTAGAATGGTGAAAAACACACTCAATTCAAACCTGTTGATTGTTCCTAATGCTACCCCTATCTATCAATAATACTTCTACTCTAACAAGAGCATATTTAAAGTATATTACTGACAGATCTACTTGGAAAGATCTAACCCTATACATTGGCATAATGTCTCAGGAAGCTGGCTTCAATACATTAACAAATGCATGCTGTCCGAGTCTGCAAACATCGCTACTTGCCCAGTTATCTTCCTTCTTGGGATGAACCATGGGGCCTGCGGAGCTGGATCTCATTCACAGCTCTCTACAGCATTCATGATAACGCCGGTGTGAAGTGCCTCTCATCGAATTTATTACTAGCACAGTTGATATAATAAAAGACTGTCCATATCACATTCTATTAGAGACACTTAACAATAATGTTACTTTGGGCCTTATTAAGAGTTTGGCGGTGCTGTAGTGGGACCACCTCACTCACGCACTGCCAAACCTGTGTAGGAACCACCCACCAGATAAGAGGTTTTCTCCTGGTCTGGTGGACAGTTCTTTGGCATTCCCAGGGCAGTGTCTTCGGCGACTGTCTCTCCCTGTCCCTGGTCCGACCATGCTCTTATCTCCTTCTCCATCTCTCTTAATCCGGTATCCAAAGCTCCGCATGCCAAAAATACCTGGGCACGGAATTGGAACAGACTGGATCTTCCCTCCTTGACCTCCCTGCTTCGGAACTCCACTCCGACCCTTTCTGGTACTTCATCCGTCTCTCAAGCCAACGCCATTAATACCTGGCTGGCTGGAGGCTGTGACTCAGTGGCTCCCCTACGTCGCATTTCCATCCGTCGACCTAAGGATTCCAACAGGTGGTTTAACGACCACCTAAAAGAGCTTAAACTGAGCGTCCGACGGGCGGAGAGGCAATGGAGGAAAAATTACTGTCCATTACTAAAAACCCTTTTTCTCACATCACTGGCCAAATACAAAACTGCAATTCTTGCCGCAAAAACCACCTACTTTTCAACAAAAATAATGTCAGCCGAAAATAAACCCAGGGAAATCTTCGGTATAGTGAATGACCTGGCCTTCTCAGATAGAACTTCACCCCAAATCCCTCCTTCCCAGCTTCTATGCGATCAACTTAACACCTATTTCTTGGATAAGATCGTAACCATCAAGGCCAACATCCCCCCTCCCTCGCCTGCCTTTGTTGATCCCTCCCCTCCCACCGTTCAATGCCATCTTACCTCCATTCCCCCCCTCACTCAGGAAACATTTCTGGAGATACTTCCCAAAGTGAAGTCGGGTTCCCCGGCTGACGTCTGTCCGGAATGAATCCTGCAACAAATCTACACCTGCTGTCCTGAACCCCCCATCACTTTCCTTAATAGCTCCCTAGCACAGGGTGTAGTGACCCCTGCGCTCAAAGCAGCCACCATAATGCCCATCTTAAAGAAACCTGGCGCGGACCCGTCCATCTCAGCCAACTACCGCCCCATTTCCCTGCTGCCCTTTTTGGGCAAGGTTCTGGAACGCCATGTCACCGCGGTACTCAGCGCCCATGTAGAGGTTAATGGGGGACTGGCATCCCGCCAGGCCGGCTTCCGTCCTAGGCATTCGACTGAATCAATTGTGGTCTCAGTCCTAGAAAACCTCAGAAAGGGTATGGATGATAACAAACACCAGGCACTGGTCCTCCTCGATCTCTCCGTCGCCTTTGACACAGTGGACCATACCATCCTACTTTCCTGTGTCAAGGCGGCTGGAATCGGGGGATCAGCTCTGGTCTGGCTCTCCTCCTTTCTGAGGGACCGCACCCAGGCGGTCCGGTTAGGAGACTTTACTACCACCCCACTTCCTGTCACTTGTGGTGTCCCCCAGGGATCCTCTCTCTCTCCCTTACTTTTCAACCTTTATATCTTTCCTCTTATTTTCGCACTCCAGCAGCTGGAGGTCACCGTGTACAATTATGCGGATGACCTCCAGCTCATCTTTGATCTATCCTCCTCCTCCCTCTCCGTCTCTAATTTCCAGTCAACCATGACATTCATCAGGGACTGGATGAACCACAACCATCTTAAGCTGAACCCGGACAAAACCGAGTTGGTTCTCACCGGTGGTTCTTCCAGCCCCTGGAACTCCCTTTTCTGGCCCTCTTCTCTTGGTCCCGCACCCTCCCCCTCAACCACGGTCAAAACACTGGGTGTCAAAATGAACAACCAGCTCACCCTCCATTCACAAATCAGTTCTGTGGTCTCCTCCTGTTTCCTCACTCTTCGAACCATTCGCACTGTTTCCCGTTTTTTCTCCCCACAGGCACTTAAGCTGATCATGGCCGCCCTGGTGATATCGCGGCTGGACTATGCCAACGCCCTCTACCATGGCAACCCAGCATACAGCCTGCGGAGACTCCAGATGATCCAGAACCAGGCGGCCCGGTTGGTCTATGGTCTCCCACGCTATCACCACTCCACACCCCTTCTCAGGGAGCTTCACTGGCTTCCCGTAAAGGAACGTTCCCTCTTTAAGACCGGCTGTATGGTCTTCCAGGCCCGCCAAGGCTCTGCCCCTGCCTTCATTTCTTCATTAATAAAAGAATACGTTCCCACCAGAGAGCTTCGTTCTTCTTCCAAGTCTCTCCTTCAGATCCCACGTTTCAAACGCAAAAAGTGGGGTGGGACCAACTTCTCTACCCTGGCTCCCACGTTCTGGAACTCCCTCCCTGACCATCTCCGTTCTGCCACCCACTATCTTTCTTTCCGCAAGGATCTAAAAATGTTCCTTTTCAATCAGGCCTTCCCCGTGTAACTCTCCCCGTCTCTCTTTCACAGGCTCCTTGTCTTTGCCCTCAGTTGCCGAACCCCTATCAGCGCCAAGAAACCGTACGGTGCACGCTGCGCTTTATAAATGTTTTAAATTAGAAATTAGTGCCTATGGACTAGGTACATCAATAGAAACGTCAAAGGCACTACCTGCACAGCATGGGCTCATATGCTCACGTGTCATATGTATCCAGTACAGAGCCTCTTACCCTACCTGGGCAGAGGCAGCCTTTTCCTCAAAAGTGGGCACCGCAGCTAGCACTATCAGTCCATTTCTATATATTTACTGTGAGACTCAATCACAAGTAGACAGAAAGCAAACAATTAAATTGAAGAGAATCAAAAGTGTGAAACCCCATTTCCTACAATGTAATCAATACAATAACTCACTAAGAGGTGGGAATAAAGCCCTTTATAAGTAAAAGAAAGCAGAAAGCAGAATATATATTCAGTTTTTGCCTTGTAAATATAACTCCATAAACTCCATAAATATCTCTGGATATTTAGAAACAAACTGAATAATATAAATACATACATACACAAAGAAAAAATATTAATCGGCTAAATTCTCAAGTGGGTAATTTGCCACCATTAAGTCAGAAGTCTAAAGGTGTATTTGCATCCATACTTGTTGCCCTGGTGCCGCCAAGTGACATGTATTATGACTGGTGCATTCAAAATCTTTTGTCTTCCCGAGTCCAGACATGAATCCTCTGGACATCAGAAGGTGAAAATTATCAGGTTTTAAGCACACTATAAATGAATTTTAATATACATAAACAATATGTTTTTTAGATGGTCTGGGTGAGCACAATGATCAGCAGAAGTTGTGCAACACTCAGTGACCTAGCAAAGCTCAGCGGCTTAGCAGTCGACTTCGGCTACCTACACTGCCCAACACTTTGCCCCTACTGGCCACCAAGCTCTTCCCCGATGCTGGTTGTCGGTCCCTTCCAGCATGGTCTCTCTGAGTGCCCAAGCCTGTGCTGCAGATCTCAGGGCTGGGCTCGAGGAGATAGGAGTTATGCAGGCAAAGAGCTGCTTTCCTGGGGCCACAGCCGTTCCAACCAATCACCTCCATTCAATTCAATTCATAAACTTTATTCGATTGTTTGTAAAAAACATCATAAAAGTATACATATTAAAACATTGCACACATGAATTTTGCAGCAGGGGAAGTACATAACATAACAAAGCTTAGTCGGTAAAACATAGACTAGCAGCAGTGATTAAGATGAACATATTATTGGAAAACCATACTTTTTCTTGTGGTAATAGATTTTTGAATAAAGGTTGCGGTAAAAAAGCATAAATCCGGGGTGGCAAGTGAAAATAAAAATTTAATAGCATTACCGGTGGTAGACACAGAGTATTTCTTGAACAATGGTTTAAGGTAGAAGATACGCAGGGATTTGTACAAGGGACAAATTAGCAAGAAGTGCAAAGTACTTTGCTTAGTTGATCCGTCACAGGAACAGGGGGTGGCAGAATACATTTTCATCCTTGGAAATGCCACCAAGTTATGTAAAATGCCTAGTCTTAATCTTGTGAGGACAAATTGATGGGACTGTCTGCTGATAACTTTGAGGTACATGGGTAGACCAAATCCTTCATCTTTGTTGGTGGAATAAAAAACGTGAGTTGAGTGATCTCTACTTTCAACTCTGCGCTTATTATATTTGTCCCTAAAGAATTCCCCTTTGACATCCTGTTTAGATAAAGTAGTTACACATGTTGGGTCCTCGCGTACATCCAAATCATAAAGTTCCTTAAACGTTGAAATCACATACTTTAACCATGGGATTTTGGAGACTTTATCCAGGTGCAGACAGTCTTTGATTATTTCCTTGGTAAAGCTGGTTTCATCCTTAGTCCAAATAGATCTCCACACCATTAGGGATCTCAATCCAGTTAGGTCAGATATATAGTCCAACCCTAGTTCTTTGTGGGTTAGGTCAGTGGATGCCGAGGAGGGGAGGCAAAGTAGTCTTTTTAGGAATACATTTTCCAATATTTGCAGGGCCCTTGGAGTCCAATGTCCCCAAACCCCTGAACCGTATAGTGCTATAGAAGCACACCTGTGTCTATAGATGTTCAACATATCTGGTATACGTCGACTTCCCAATTTAGTGGCAAAGCGAAAAACACTTCAAGAGGCCTTCCCCATCCTTGCTTTTACATTATGCTGCTCTGGGGTCCAAGACCCTCCGTTATTGAAGGTAATGCCCAGATAACAGAAATTATCCACAACCTCAATACGATCTTCCTTGAAATAAAAAGGTTTAAGATGGTTTACCTTCTTACCGCATGCCATGATGAATGTTTTTGAGTTATTAATTTAAAGTTTCTTCCCCTGTATAAAATCATAAAAACAATTCATGAGTTTCTGTAGGCCTATTGGGGTTCTTGAAAGAAGGAGAGTATCATCGGCATAATTCCTGCTCGATTGAGTTTATAAAAAGAGAGAAGAGCAGCGGGGCCAGCACACATCCCTGTCTAATACCGGATTTGACCTTGATCTTTCTTGTACATTCCCCCTCTCGGCCGTAGCGAATCTGGGCAGATAGGTTCGTATAAAGTCTTGCTAGGAAATGAATGATTGCAGTCGGTTCCCCCATATCGAGTAGGGTTGACCACAATAAAGTATGGTCAACCAAATCAAAGGCACTAGAAAGGTCCGCAAAACATAGGAACAAGGAACCCTGTTTGGCCTTAGTGTATTTTCCTATTAAGAGATCTAAATTAATACACTGTTCCATAGTGCCAAGGCCCTTTCTGAAGCCGTATTGAGAGGCTGCGAGAATAATATTGTCTTCGGCCCATTCTTCCGGACGTAGCAGTAGGACCCTGCTCATGATTTTTAATGAGGAATCCAGAAGGGAGATAGGGAGGTAGTTCTTAGCCTCTCCCTTCTTGTAGATTGGTATAGTTACAGATTCACTCCAAGTTGACGGGGTATTATCGTCGGCAGCGGCATTAAATACTTGGGTCAGTAGGGGGCTCCACAGGGCCAGATCGGTTTTATAAAGGTCAATCGGGACCCCATCTGGTCCTGGGGCCTTCCCCCTTTGCTGTTACTGATTGCCATGTCGACTTCATGGAGGGTAATTCCCAGTGTCTGGTGGGGTATGATAGGGTTATTACAGGTATTATCCCCAACCTCCCCATTTGGGTCAAAAATCCCAGTAAAATGTAAACCCAGCTATCCTCACTGACTTGAGCAGTAAGAACTGGGAATTCTTCCTTCTGGAGGAATGGACTGTTAATGG
The DNA here is from genome assembly GCF_964263255.1 of Lissotriton vulgaris. Lineage (NCBI taxonomy): Eukaryota > Metazoa > Chordata > Amphibia > Caudata > Salamandridae > Lissotriton > Lissotriton vulgaris. The sequence continues at coordinate 778,999,266 of NC_141691.1, forward strand.
TACTCCATTCAATTACCTCAGCACTGCAGAGCCTCTTGTAGCGGAGGGAGGAGCCGCTGCAAAACAGGTATGGCTGCATTGTAATGCCAAGTCATGCTGAGCAGAGGTGGCCGCAAAGGCTTTGGTGTCACTTGCTCATTGGGTTGCCCACCTCCCCTCCTTCTCTTTTTTTTTTTTTTTTAATTTTTAAAACCTTTATTTGAAAAAGTGCACACAGCTATTCAGCCTAACATCCCGGAGGCAAGGCATCATCGTGAAGCCGGAGTGCAATAGTGCAAGAACATTTGACACAGTATCATTAAGGTTGTTTTTATATTTTATGATAAAAGGAACATTAGAACAAAGAAAGAGGAAGACGCCAAAGGCGTTGAAAATTGGCAATGGAGCAGGGAAAGCCTTAGAAGTGCCAGAGCGGGGTAGGGAACAGCTTACGCTGTAGCACAAATACAGAAGAGTAAAACAGGATAGAGGGGGGGAGAAAGAAGAAACAGGATTCAGCAGTATAACATAAAACAGTTGGTGTCACAGGTTATGGCGACAGATGTTCCTCCAAAGAGACAGGTTCAGCGGGCAAGCAAATCTCTCCCCTGTAAGCATTCCAGGCCCCCCACACTTTCGACCACTTTCCGGGCTTACCCCTGGCAACATAGACTGTCTTTTCCCTAAACATACACCAATCCATGTTGGCTTTCCATTGTACCACCAGGGGAGCCGTCAATGCCCCCCATTTCTGTGCAATATCGCGTTTAGCCACCATGTTGCCAAGGGTCACCCACTGCGTCTGAGCCACATTGTGATCGAACGGCTCCCAGATGTTAAGGAGGCATCTCCTGGCCTCCGCAGCCGCCACTACCCCAGTCACCTCATCCATAATCCGATGCACCCGCCTCCAGTAGGAAGCTATGACGGGGCACTCCCAGAGAATGTGCAGAAAAGTAGCAGAAGCGCCACAGCCACGGCGACAGAGCCCATCGGTCGAGTAGCCCATATGGACAAGCCGGGGGCCAGTCACGTACACTCTGTGTAAGATCTTAAACTGCACCAGCCGAAGACGAGAGGAAATGGCAACCTCCTTAGGGGAGGACACAGCACTCTGTCAGTCCTCATCGTCGATCTCCAGACCATCACGCACCCATTGCTCCCGCACACCGAGGAGGAGGTCAGTGCGAACATTAATCAGTTTCTTATACGACAGTGAGATGGCACTGTCAGGCATATGGCCGTCCAACACTCTGTCCTCCAGCGGGGAACTCTCTGGGATCGCCCCCTCTGCCGGCTTAGCAGAAAGTAGCACGTGTCGCAGCTGGGCGTACCGGAAGAACTCCGTGCCGCCCAGCTGGTGCTCAGCCTGTAGCTGGGAGAAGGTCTTAATCTCGCCCTTAGAGACCATATCGTCCTCCCTGGAAATTCCTATGAGGTGCCATTTATCAAAGCCCTTGGTGTGCCATAACCTGCCCAGAATGTCGGAGTCGAACAAAGGGGTTAATCTAGTTAGTCTGCCCTGCCAGCCCTGCGCCTTGGTGATCGTACGCCAGATGTGGATCGCAGTTCTCGTTTGACCCGACATCCGCCCGTCCAGGGAACTCGAATACAGTGCCCTGTAGTAGTTGCCGCCACCCAAAAGCCACCTGTCCATGGCGTATCCGGGGTTGTTTCCCGGGCCGTAGAAACCATGATTGATAGCCGCCAACTGGGAGGCCCAGTAATATCTACGCACATCCGGCAGTGCAATACCCCCGTCGTACCACGGAAGCATGAGCTTCGTGATGGCGACGCGGGGGCGACCATCCCAGAGCAAGGCGCGTTGAAGGCTCTCAATCTCTCGAAAATAGCGAGCGGGAACCGGATCCTGCGTGTTCTGCAGGGCATACAAAAACCTGGGCAAAGACATCATCTTAAATAATGCCGCCCGACCAAGTAAAGAGAGTGGGAGCTTGCGCCAACCCTCCACATCACGCCGGAGGCGCTGAAGAGGGGGAAGCAAGTTGTGGTCGTATCTCACCCTCGCATTACCAGAGATGTAAATCCCCAAGTACTTAAAGCCCTGGCTGGCCACCTGGATGTTGCAGCCTCTGGGGAGGCGTGGTGTGTCCCCCTTCAGTACGTATAGGGAGGACTTGGCCCAGTTGATAACGAGGCCAGAGTCCCTGCCAAAAAGCCGAAGTACATCACACGCCATTATGAGTGACTTGCAAGGGGAAGTGAGGTAGAGCAGAATGTCATCAGCATAGAGAGATATTCTATCCTCGAAACCAGGAGCCCAGCTTATGCCATGCAGATCCGGATGTGTGCGCATCGTGGCCGCTCAAGAGCGAGCGCAAACAGGAGAGGTGACAAGGGGCAACCCTGTCTAGTGCCTCTATGCAGGGCAAAAGATGCCAAGATGCGGCCGTTGACAGCAACGTTAGCCAGCGGTTCAGCATAGAGGAGTTTTACCCAGGCAATGAACACCGGGCCAAACCCGAGCTTCGACAACACCGCCCAGAGGTAGCTCCATTCGAGAGAATCAAAAGCCATTGTGGCGTCCAAGGAAGCAAGGACCGCCGGCTTCTCCAGGGTGTGAGCCCTGGACATGGCACCGTGGAGTCTACGCAGGTTAAGGGCAGTGTTGCGATGAGGAATAAAGCCTGACTGGTCCTGGTGCACTAAGTCGCCAATAACCCCAATCAATCGATTGGCGAGTAGCTTGGCGAGAATCTTAGGCTCGGCATTAAGGAGAGAGATGGGCCGAAAAGAGCGACACAAGTCTCTCGGCTTCCCATCATTATGGATGACCACAATGGTGGCCAACCTCTGGTCCAGGGGAAGTAGGCCGGCGTCCCGCGCTTCCAGAAACATGTTACGTAGGTGCGGGGAAACCACATCCTGCCTGACCTTATAAAGCTCAACCGGGATGCCATTGGGGCCCGACGCCTTGCCCGATCGCAGTGAGCGAATTGCAAGGGCAATCTCATCAACTGAGATGTCCCTGTCCAAGTCGTCACGTTCCTCATCTGAAAAACAGGGAAGCTCAACTGTCGAGAGAAGCTCTGTCGAATCGGTCTCAGACCGGTCCGAAACATATGTGTAGACACCTCGAAAGTAGTCGGCAAAGGACTCGGCAATGGCGCTGGGATCAGAGACGACAACTCCGTCGTCCCCCAAGTCGTCCCCCAAAATCTCGGGTACGACACGACTAGCCATCTCCCTCCTATCCAGCCAGGCTAGCAACTTCCCAGCCTTATCGCCAACGTCGTAGATCCGACCCTGCTGTTCCTTAGCTATAGTAAGGGCAGCATTTGTGGCGAGGTCACGGTATTCCGACTGCTTGAGGGAGAGGTCGTGTAGGAGAATGGGATCGGGGTCTGTCTCCAGTTGGGAGTGTACCTCCATGATTTCCTCCTCGATGTGCACCAAGTCGGCATCCCTGGCTCTACGGGCCTCTGCTATAAGAGCATAAGCCACACCCCTCAGGACAGTCTTAAACGCCTCCCATAGAGTCGCGGCCGAGCGAACCGAACCCTCATTTTCAAAAAAGTAGAGGTCGATGGCCTTGGCCAGAAGATTGCGAGTCTTGGGGTTGCGGAAATACCATGGGTTAACGGCCACCGGCCGATCCGACAAAACAATGTCAAAGTCGGAAGAGACCCACATCGGGGAATGGTCGGAAATGCCCCGCGCCAAAAATCGGGCTTCAGAGACAGCAGGCGCATATGCAGCCAATGTAAGAACATAGTCTATCCGAGATAGACTGCCATGGGCGCCGGAATGAAAGGAAAAATGACGGAGCGTGGGATGTAACAGCCGCCAGCTATCTACCAATCCCATAGTCTCAAGAAAAGAGGGCAACCACAGTTGGGAGCCCCGGAGATCTCTAGGCGGATGGCGGTCCAAGGAGCCAGAGCAAACCAAATTGAAATCACCCCTCATTATCAACAAACCAGCAGGCAAATTTAAAATGGCGCCACCAAGGTCTTGGAAAGTGCTAGATTGTAGGCCCGGGGGAACGTAAACCGAAAGTAATGTCAAGGCACGCCCTTCCCACCGTCCCGTGACTGCGGCGTAGCGCCCCCTCTCATCTATCAGAGTGACGTCGATCTCAAGAGGAAGGGACGAGCGAACAAGAACCCCCGCCCCCCGAGAGCCCGAAGAGAACCCCGAGTGGGCAACCATTTTGTATCCCTTACGGTTAAGCGCCTTACACGTATTTCCAACCAGATGCGTCTCCTGAAGGAGAACAACATCGGGCATGTGGCGTTTAATTAATTGAATCACGACCCTCCTCTTGATGCGGTCGCCCAACCCGTTAACATTCCAACTGAGTACTCGTAGTTTCTTACCCCCCATCATTGTGTGGCCAGCCCCACCCAACCCCAGCAAACCTCAACAGCCATCGAAACTGAACAGTGTATACAACCCATTGCCTAAGAGATAGAAATAGAGAAAGATAAACAAACAAACAAACTTTCCCAACACCACCCCCCACCCTGCACCCCTGCAGCAGATTAAAGAGCCCCCCCCAACCAGCAGTGTGCCTGTCGCCCCATGAACTAGTCTACAAAAAGTCCCCAAAGGAGTAAGGAATCTCCACAAATCCCTCCCGCCACCCTCCTTGTAAACGACAGGAGAATCATCAACATCAAAGTAACATTGGCATTGTCAGTCACAGACAGCAGGGACACCAACCGCCACGATCCGCACCGTAGAAACAAGTCCTAGAGGCCGGAGCCACCAGTTGCGCCTCCGGAGTGCTCGTCCTGTTCTTCCCGTCGTCGTGGCAAAGTGTCCAGCCAGTCGCTTGCATTTTCCGGCACATCAAAGAACAGGGCACGGCTCTCATGCTCAATCCGGAGTTTGGCAGGGAACAGCATCGAGTATTTAAAGCCCATTTCTCTCAGGCGCCGTTTCACACCTGCAAAACTCTGGCGCTGCCTCTGCACGGCCCTAGTAAAATCCGGATAGAAGTGCACCTCAGAGTTCTGGTATTTGAGCGGTCCATGCCGTCTGGACGCCTGAAGGATAACATCCCGGTCTCTAAAGTTGAAGAGCCGGGCAATGATGGGTCTAGGCGCCACACCCGACTTCGGTGGGCCGCCCGGAACCCGATGGGCCCGCTCCACCGAGAAAAAGTTGCTCAAGCCTGAAGGTGCGAGATGCGTCTGCACTAGGTCCTCCACAAAAAGGTCCACTGCCGCCTCCTCCGCTCCCTCCGGTACACCAATAATACAAACATTTTGCCGCCTGGCACGTCCTTCAAAGTCCTCCAGTCTCCTGGAAAATTGGTCGTTGGCCAGTCTCAGGGTCCGGACCTCCATCTGAAGGACCCAAACATCAGCGGTTAGGCTGGAGGTCTTGAGATCAAGAGACTTCACTCGGTCATTAGTTTTGCCCAAGTCAGCCCTGATAAGAGTAAGGTCCACAGCCAGAGTGTCCACCTTGTGAGACAGGACCTCATGTTGCTTTTGCATTTCTGCGCGAATGCCCGCGATGGCCCCCATAACGTCGCCCAGGGTAGGCTCAGAGCCTTCAGGCGAGCCTGCACGATGAAGGTCCTTAGAGGAGGCCACCACAGTGGGTGAGGTCCGTTGCTGAGCATATCGATCGATTTTGTTTTGCTGCGTTTGGGTCGTCTTACGAACACCTCTGTTCAACGTCCTGTCGGAGTCCCCTCTGCCAGCCATGTTGGGTCCCAGGAGAACAAAGGGCTACTCCGCCCGAACAAGAGACACACGACCAGGGCAGCGACAGCGTCAGTAATCACACCAGGCCAGTGGTAGGCAACTCCGCAGACTCAAGCATTCCGTCAGCAGGGACCACAAAAAAGCGCTTCGCAGTCCAGTCGTGCGGAGCGTCGGTGAGGGCAGCGACCACCCAGGAGACAATGGCGTATCCCTGGCACGGAGTTCAACTCGACGTAGTTTCGTCTAGGAACCACCAATTTGGAAGCGGAAAGCTGCTCCCACGTCTGCGACCATTCACCAGGTAGAATCCACTAATGTGGATCAGGATTTCCAACAGGATATTTGCGGAGGGTCGGAGGGTCCGCGGAGCTCCGAGCTTACGCGGCCATCTTGGTTGCCCGCGAAGCTCCTCCCCCCCTCCTTCTCTTTGACTTCAACCACGAATCCATTGTCGGCTGTCAACACCATTTGCCCTCGCCAGTACACCTGCCCACTGTTCAACTCTTGCAGCTCCTTATTTCTCCTACCAGTATTTTATTACAGAATGGGGGATGCCCAAAATCTTCGAGGAGCAAGGTAAGCCAATGTTGTTGAATTGCTTCTACTTTTGAACCTTGAAGTGTTTTGAGGACAGAAAGGGGTGAACGACCTGTGGCTGTGAGCCTGTCAGGCTTCAATTGACCTGCTGTGATTCTTCGAATTTGTCTTGCCATTTGTTTTATAAGACTCCAGTGGCTTGTATTGGACCAGACATTTAGCTGTGACTGCTGCCCTGTGTATTTGGCCACCTGCTATTAGCATCACTAGATCATCTGGCAATATGATCCTCCTCCTTGTTCTCTCATAGATCAAGTCAATATCTTCTTGTGACCCTCTGCAATACAGGAGAGCTATATATCGAGGGAGGCATAGCTGGGGAGGGGTGCTTGTGCCGCATATGTGCCCTACCCTTTCGGGTGGTCACCTGCAGTATCTAGTATTCTGGCTAAGATTTCTGATCCATCTGCGACCGACGATTAGACATTGTTTGATCTGCTTTCCTGTGCCTGACTGTGCCCAAAGGACACTGAATATGGGCAAAGACTTGACCATCACATTAACACTGGAGCATATTTTAATCCACCTCCTGATCCCTCTGCGTATACAATAAGTTGTTGCCAGTAAGTTAAAACATCTCCAACAAGCCAAATACAAGGAGACAGGACAAGTACTAGCTTTTGAACAGTCAGCTCCTGAATAGTTCCCCCACTGTAGCCTGTATAACAGCAAGCACGAAAGCCCTGCCATCATATGTGACACAGTTGTTACAGCAAACACAAGGAGATGATGGACGGAGTGATGAAATTTTTTTAGAAACTCACTCCCAGTCACAGTTGTTGTCATCATTGTTCTTTAACTTACTTCGCCACCCCAGTTCAGACACAGCTATATGCAAATCAGTCTTGACTCTGTGCCTCATGGGACCAGTCCAGCCATAACATACCATGCCATGTCTTCCCTGGACCGCAAACAAGCATCCTGGGACCAGGTTCGGGCTAACAGCCCTCATCAGCCAAGTTGGCTGGATTCTAGTGGCAAAGTGAGAAAGGGACAGTCGTTATAGCCCCGTGAGAATGCAGGCAGTTGTTGAGAACCTCTGATATTGCCCTGGCACCAACCAGTGCATTGAGAAGTAATTCTAAAAAAACTATTACTGTTCTCTATCCAAATATCCAGGGTAAATCAAACTGCTGCAGCCAAAACACAAAAAAGAATGAGGGACCCATAAAATGACATGTATGAGACTAGCGAACAAGTGGTAAGGGAACCAGAACCCCTGAACAAAGAAGGAGAAGTATTGCCCTCATCACAATTCTCAACACCAATCAGGCAGGTAGGGGATCAAGACAGCACAGATCGCAGCGCAAATATAATCATGCCAAATAAGAGAGACAAAGGAAGCTCCTGCACCAGAATTCAATTAGTAAAGTTGCCCTCAATTACGTCGCTACCCAGCCCTTCTCGCCCCATGCCTTATGGCGCACAAGATCCTAGACACTCTGGGTGTAAAATAGGGGTAGGAACAACACTGAAGCCCTGTCCAACTTGCAAGCCTCTGGCACAGGCCCTGGATAGCCTTAACAGGCTTGCTTCCAGTGAAGAGAACAAAATAACCATAGACTACAAGAAACCAAGCATCAAAGATTGCTGTAGTCAGAGCGCACACAAGTCCACTCCCAAGACCTCTGATCCCTACACCATCCAACACGCTACCTGTCTGAGTGATCTGTGAACTGAAAGAAAGAAAAAGCAAATGAAGAAACATAACAAAGCTGCCCGGCACCTCGCTGGAGAGTAGCCCAATATATCTGTGTTAGTTCTTGGGGTCTCTGGTTGGCAATGGTATTCACCTTTGTCCAAATAGGGACCCTTACTTCTAAGTCAGTATAAGGGGATTACACTCCTTAATAACCCCTGCTCACCCCCTTGGTAGCTTGGCACAAGCAGACAGGTTTATCTCAGAGGCAGTGTGTTAAGCATTTGTGAATATATACAGTAATACAGTGAAAACACTACAGATGGACACAACACAGGTTTTATAAAAATAAGTATTCTTTATATAAACTTAACACAAGACCACAAACAACAAAAATCCACAATACTACACTTAAGATTGCGTAAAGATGATAAAATAATGCTTAGTTCAAGTTGATGAACAATGCGACAAAGTTCTCAACAAAGTACCTGAATGTGTAACGCAAAGTAAACAAAGGGCTCTCAAAAAGGGAGATGACCCGGTTCCGTGATCGGGGGGAGATGATGCGTCTTGCCTCAATGTTTGCACAGAGTAGGGTATGCTTTATGATCCTTACCATTGATGCGTAGATTCTCGACCTGCGGACCCGTTAGGGTGCGCAAGATGGTGCCTCGATGCGATGATCCGGTTGCAATGCGAGAAGATGGCGCCCTTGATGCGGCGATGCGATGACGATACGTAGACGCCCAGACAGCCTTGCGATGACTCTGTACTTTGGAGCCGCGACAGGTCCTGCAGCACACTTCTCCGGTGATGCAATGGTGACTCTCTCGATGGTGTCACACTTCTCCGATAATGCGACAGCAGGCAGCTTCGATGAACACACGCTTCCAAAGAGATGCGGCGAAGGCTCACTACGCCGGTGATGCGACGATCTCAGCTGCGGCGGCGACACGCTTCCTCTCAGTGCGTCGTGCTTCCAGCTCCCAGCGACACGCAAATGTCTGAAGTTGAGAATTCCCAGCAAGGAAATTCAGGGGGGGGGTGGAGATGAAGTCTTTTGTCCCTGAGTCTTCAGCAGGAGGAAAGCACAGTTCAAGCTCTTGGAGAATATTCTGTACATGATGAAAGTCCGTAAAAGTTCCTTCTCCTTTCCTTGGCAATGAGGAAACCACTGCAGGCCAACCCAGCAAACAGCACACTGGCAGAGGGCCAGTAAAACTACTGCAGCCTCCTTGGTTCTTCTCCTTGGCAAAAGGTTTCTTCTTCCAGAAGAGATCTAATTTCTTGGGATCAGGGTCCCAATATTCATACCCCAAAATCCTTTGTTCTCTGAAGGCAGTGAGGCCTCTGCCTAGTCCAAACCAGTTCCTGAGCACTTTGTTTACATGACTCTCTCCTTCCTTTCACTGTGCAGGGCGAAAACATCAGCCACCCCACAGGAGGTGGAGCCAGCACAGGGGAGGGAAGGCACACCTCTGGAGCACTTTGTTGACAAGATCCCTTCTCTACTTTCTCAGGGCAGGGCAGAGGCATCAGACAAGCCACAGGAGGTGAAGCCCGCATTGTAGAGGGAAGGTCCAACCCTATTCAGGTCCCAGGTGCAACTCCTCCCACCCATCTAGATGCAGATCTCTCTATTCACCACTTGGCTGCCCCAGCCTGTCTCCTGGAATCCCCCAGCCCTGTCACTCACAAAGCCAGACAAGGAATACACAACCTAGCAGAGGCAGGCCTGGACAGTTAGGCAAGAAAATACCTACTTTCTAAAAGTGGTATTTTCAAACACAGAATATTAAAACCAACTTTACTAAAAGATGTATTTTATCATTCTGAGTTCAGGCATATTAAATTTTAATTTCTACCATGTTCCCCGAGTCAGTTAGGATTAAAAGAATGTAATAATCGAACTGCCCATTCTAGCTTATGGAGAACATGTAGCCTTGCAACTGTGAAAAACGAAAATGGCTGTAATTCCCTATTAGGACATGCTGCACACATCAGAGCATGCCCTACATTATACTTACAATGCACCCTGCCCTTGGGCCTACTATAGGGGTGTCTAGCATGAAGCAAAGGGAAGGTTTAGGGACTGGCTATTGGGTGCACTTGACAAGTTGACATGGCAGTTCTAGACTGCACACAGGCCTTGCAATGGCAGGCCTGAGACACACTTTACAAGCTGCTTCTGTGGTTGCCACAACCAGTGCTGCAATCCCAGCCGGGCCGACGACGGCTGAAATGCCAGAAACCGGTCCCCGGAAGCTTGTCTCCTTTCCAGTGAAGAATTTGGCTTGGTAGTCTGGTCTGCCCTGTTCCCATGATGCACTGGGCCAGGGACAGACTAATTTGCATGTAGCCAGGTTCTGAGCTGGGTTGGTGCAGTGAGCTAAAAAACGGTGATGGATCAAGCCCTGATCTTTGGACTGGGTAAGAGTGGTCTGCTTAATTCAGACACTCTGTTCATCACCACCCCCTTTTCTGAATCGTTTTTGGCCACTATAGGTGTGGCAGGGTATACTCAGACATGAGTCCCTTGCTCACTGCACCATCAGGATTCAAGCAAGCCGGGCCGACGGGTCTGCTTAATTCAGACACTCTGTTCATCACCACCCCCCTTTTCTGAATCGCAATCCCACCAGCAGCATTTGATTTACAAGCCCTGGGCACACATGGTCCACTGTGCTAGGAGCTGACAGGTAAATCAAAAAAACTAATCATGGAATCACCAATTAGTTCATTAATTTAACATAGGGAGCACTTGCACTGTGGCACTGAATAGCAGCGGCACAGTGCCCAAAGCATTTAACCAGCAAAAACAAATCAAAACTGAGGAGGCAATCCGTCAAAATGGAAGGGAGACTCATGCCAATGATGCCAGGTCTAACAATCTGCAACTATTGAATGACTGCACCCTGCCAGAAGACCCTTTCCATAGATAGACTAAAAGGATAATCAACTATGGACCAAATATCTCTCCAGTAAAGATGGGTACTTTGCCAGATCTTAATTTATCCCTGAATGAGATGCAGGGTACCAGCTCTACAGTATCTCTGTCTCTAGACCGAGGCACTTCCTTTGAGAAGATCTTGGTGATCAGAGCCTTCCCAACTTCCCCAATAAAGGCCATAAGACGGATGGGGTGGCGTGGTGAGCAAAATAACAATGGTTTTCGGCCCAGATCTCTGTAATGGTGGTTAGTGTTTGGCATTCTTCAGTATTCGGTTCATCAATTGTTCTTTTTGCATTTGTCACCCCAAGTGAGAGGGGGATGCCAGGATGTGGGTCCCGTGATCACCATCCCACTGGATACAGGCTATTCTGGCTGTTGAGGGGTGATAACCTGAAACCAGTCCTAGGATAGTTGTTTCTGGTTCAGGGAGGACCTGGCAGTTTGGGCTGGACTGTTCCCATGGGGAGCAGAGTCAAGACTGATTTTCATATAGCTGGGTCCAAACTGGGGTGCCGTGGTGAGCAAAATACCAATGGACTTAGCCCCAGATCTCTGAACTTGGGGTGTGTGTTTGACATTGTTCAGCATTCTGCCCATCAATTTTTCTTTTTGCGTTTGTCACCCTAAGTAGGATGGGAATGCCCAGACATGGGTCCCTTGCACGCAATGCCACTGGATTCAGGCTATCTTGGCTGATGAGGGGTGATGCCCTGAAACCATTCCTAGTATGCTCGTTTCTAGTCAAGGAAGACACCTGGCCTGGCAGTTTTAGGGTGGACTATTCCCAAGGTGAGAAGGGTCAAGATTGATTTTCATATGGCTGTGTTCAAACAGGGGTGGAGTGGTGAGCAAAATAATAATGGATTTAGGCACATATCGCTGTGCTGAGGGTGAGTGTTTGACGTTGTTCAGCATTCCTTCCATTATTTGATCTTTTTGCATTTGTTACCCCAAGTGGGACAGGGATTCCCAGAATGGGTCCCGTGCTCGCCATGCCACTGGGTTCAGGCTGTCCTGTCTGATGGGGTTTGAGACCTTGAAACCGGTCCTAAGATGCTTGTTTCCAGTACAGGGAGGACCTGGCCTGGCAGTATGGGCTGGACTGTTCTGGGGAGCAGGGTTAAGACTGATTTGCATATGGCTGGGTCCAAACTGGGGTGGCGTGGTAAGCAAAATAACAATAGATTTTGCCTCAGATCTGTGTACTGGGAATGTGTGTTTGATATTGTGTAGCATTCTGTGTGTCAATTGCTCTTTTTACAGGTGCCAGCTTTTCAGCACCTCTGCCTCTAGACCCTGCCAGTTCCTTTGAGGAGAACCTGATAATACAGCGCTCTACCAGCTGCCCTGAAGGTCATATAATTCTTAGATCCTTGTTTTCATTGGAATGGGTACTGAGTTCAGTACTCACATTACTTGAGCGCATTCAGGATCACATACTTGTACTGCCAGCTATGGCTATGAAACCAACCAAGCATGAAGCCTCAATGCAAACAAGTATTAGCCCAAGTACCTGGTCTGTTCCCTATCTGGACCTGATGGAGACATTAACCCCATTTCCCAATGCTGCTGGTATCCAGAGAAACCTTAGAATCAGGGCCAAAATATACCAGCAGCGTGCCTGGGAGATTGTGACCAAGTCCATTGATGGGAACCAATTGAGCGAAGTGTACTCTAGACCTGGCTCCTTCTGTGCAGTAAACCCATTGGGTGAAGTATTCAACCACACTCCATCAGGAAACGTCTACAGCTGCTGAAATGGCAATGGAAGCACCCAAGCAGTAACTGACTGCCACCCAAAACTAGCAAGATGAACAGCCCCATAAGCCAGATGCTGCAGAACACCATATAGAAAACAGCAGTCAGTGAGTCAGCACAATGCCTAAAACTTGCAGGCAAATAAGAGGACAAGAAAGAAGCTTGATTGAAGGGAAAGTTCAATGAAAAGAGTAAATAATTTTAAGCAGGAACAATAGATGAGGAGGAGAGTTATAATTTAACAGCCATTATTGCAGAGTCTATTGAAAGCAGTTAGGAAAAATGTCTCTACCCAATATTTAGAAAGTCAACTACACATATCTACAAGCCCCCTATGGCGGAGGATAAAGAGCTGGAGAATAAATAGCAGCTGAAAGTGGCTCATGGGACGAAAAAGAAAGTAAAAAAAAAATGCCTTAAGGTCTGCATCAAAAGGGATGAGAGGTTCCGAAATCAGCTGTCCTCCATCTGGTGCGAGCATATGCAGTATTGCCGAGCAAGTAACAAAAGTGCAACGGACCAAGGGACCAGAGGTCCTACTGTTGATGAACTCCGGGACGCCTTTCCATCGGGCCCATTGTCACTAAACCCACGCACAAGAGCATTCCCTCTGTCTCGTGTACAACTCCTAAAGAGATTCTGAATCAATAAACCAATGATCAGCTACTATTTCAACCATTTGAGAGGCCGCTCATGTACCAACACAATTTACCTTTATTGACCTCTTTCCAGACCCTGAATACCCAGCCCCATTAAATTGTGCTTGTCCGGTAGAGGTGTTCCAGGCTATTCCTGCACTTTCTATAATATCATCGCCGGACGTAAAACAAGTTATTCTGGGTAGCTGGAACCCAGCAGAGTCTGAGGCAATAAGAAAGGGCACCTATACTTATGTAGAGTAACCCTGGGTGAAGCACTACGCTACGCTTGAGTAGTTTGCGAAGTTTCCGCTGCTTCCCACTATGCAAATTGTATGTAGCACAGTACAAACACGCGTAGCGTAGTGCAGCGGTCATTTTTTGCTTGCTCGCGGTTCTCAACGTCAAGTTGGCGACTGCTAGCAAGCAAAATGACATCCCGGAGAGACTTTTTCCTCGTTCGCGAACAGCAACATCAAGTTGCCGATCGCGAGCGCAGAAAATAAACCTCCCAGTGAGATTTTCAACGCGGGCGGTCAGGTTTCTCATTGCGAGTGGTCGCGTATGCTCGTGACCGCTCGTGATGAGAAACTACCAGTCCGCGTTGAGAAAGCTGCAGCTCGAGTAAAAATCTACATGAGCAGCAGAAAACTACAGCTCGCACTGTGCAAGATGCCGTTTTCAATGATTGCACAGTGCCGGATGCTTGTCCGCACTGTGCAATCATTGAAAATGGCATCTTGCACAGTGTGAACAGGGTATTACGCAGTTCGCGTAGTGCTACGCGTAGCTTGCGTAATGCGAAGTGCACTTTGCGTAGCTACATGTAGCGCTACTTCACAAACTACGCCCAGGGTTAATGTAGAGTGTTATATATCAGTCACCCTAAAGTTGATCAGCGATAACATAGATTACCTGATAGGCTTGGATATTTTATGCAACGAAGGGCAACGTTAGATTCCACACAACATGTTAATCAAAAGGAATTAGGTGTCGCACCAAGAGGGCTACAAGAGCCACAGAGTCCTCCAAAAAAGTCCAGAAGGCAGCTACTAACTCCTGGCAGGCACGCTAAACTACACAAAAAACATGGTAGTGACCAAGTGGAGAACTACTTACGACAGGACAGTCACCATTAAAAAGGACCAAAGTTCGGCTTTTCAAATAAATGAAACAAACTGGCATTTTTTGCCTTCAGTCCTCAATAGCTCTAAAGAAACCTAGGCAAGAGCTGGCCCAAATTCGACCACATATTTCTAGTGGAAGCAAAGTGCAGTCTCTTGGGCACCTCCGCAAGACATTATGCTCAAAGTGGGGCAAATGGGATTACTATCCTGTCATGGAACACTGCTGGATTGCAATCAAAGCGTGAGTACACGGACTGGATAGAATTTGGAAGAGAAAAGTATATATGTTTCTTTCGAGGTGACATGGGTTGCAAATAGTAGTACTGCCTCATTGACGACCTCAGATTTTTGGGGGTTAGTTATCGAAGTAAGCTAAGCACAGGGAGAGCAACAGGGAGCTTAACTACCTGGATTTCAAATAAGCTGGACTGTATCACAACTAAAATCTCCTCAACTGTATCTCCACTTTATAAGCTGCAAGTTAGACTGGCCCAAGTGCAGAAAAAAATCTTTTTTATAGATGTGTGTGGTCAAATTGATGTTTTAAAAAGGTTACGTACAGTAAACTCAGTCCATGCTCATGACGAGCTCAGCTCGTCATGATGCACGGTTGAGCTGTGCTGGTGACGAGCTGAGCTCGTCATGAAAGAATGGAAATAATCAAAAGTCAGCACAGGAGGGGAAAACTCCTAGCAGCCAAGGTGTTAAAACATTATGATTAACTGTGGATCTGACATGGAAGTCATGGTGCAATTAGATTGCCCCATCCATATTTATCAACAAACACTTTTAGGCTGGACCTTCTTTTCAAGAAATACAGAGGTTCACCGGAAACCCACAGACCCAGAAATGCAAGTCCTGTCCACTCAAATAAGAAAAACTCTTTGGTCGGTTCAAAAAAGTTTTGCCTATGTAATGAACAAAGAGCTGCAGACTTGGGAGCTGGGGATCCTGGTTGAAGTCTCGGTGGCAACATCCTGTGATTCTATACATATCACTTTATCTCTCTGGTGATAAATTGCTATAGAAATATGCCGCAATAGTAAAAGGCAAAACTTTATGAAAATATAGTTATACCAAAGTGGATGTTAACAGTGTTTCGGCTGCCAGAAACTGATAAGAGAAGCAGACAAGGAAAACACATTGGTAAATACGGGAAAATATGCTACAGCCACTAGAAAGGGAGGAAAGATGAGTGGCACACACAGAAACCAATTAGAAGCCAAGAAAGGGAGGAAGCAGGATGTAAGTCCCTTTTATGTTTAAATTGAATACAATAGATTTCTCAAGCACAGCTCAAGCTCTGTGCATGCAAAACCTAAAAACTGTTTGGTGGATTAAATTGCAAAGGGATACAGAGCTCACAGCTATTTGTGGGTGATTCAGACAGCAATTAAACAAACATCTGTGGACATCCTCTACGTACTCTGCTCAGATGTCCCACCTACGCATATGTGACCTCAGTGGAACTGGGAATAGGAAACAAAGTTAGAAAATATATATAATTACTGACAAATATAAGTATACCACCACTTTAAAAAAAAAGGTATTTTCTGTAAAATGTTTCATTGTCATCTTTCGGTGTTTTAAAGAATAAGTAGTAACACCTATTATTTTAGCTTGAGAATATAATTGCATCAATTAGATGGGAATAAATCCCTTCGGATAAGGACACTGGTAGGTCATTAAACGTCTCTCTGCTCCAGGGTGACAATAAAATGATGATGTGCGATCACTGGAATTGCCACTGACTCATCAGTGGCGCCTGCAAATGAGTCAATCACAAGGACATTTTTTGCATTTCAATCAGGAAAGAAAAAGATCAATGCAGAAAAGATCACATGCAAATAATGAAGTTAGGTTTTAAGCCATGGTCATCGTTGTATATAT
Organism: Lissotriton vulgaris; assembly: GCF_964263255.1. Taxonomy (NCBI): domain Eukaryota; kingdom Metazoa; phylum Chordata; class Amphibia; order Caudata; family Salamandridae; genus Lissotriton; species Lissotriton vulgaris. The sequence continues at coordinate 779,015,528 of NC_141691.1, forward strand.
TGCTTGGCACCTCTAGCTTGATGACACATCTCTCAGCTAGAAACTTAAATAAGGGTCTGTCTGGGCTTTTAATTAAATGAAGCCCTTAAGAAGCTGGTACCAGTCACCAACTGGTGCAAAAAGATTCACTGGAGAGAAAATGATTAATGCAAATGAAAACTAAACCGGCCCATGCAAATGACTTGGTATCACACACATTGTAAAAACACATATGGTGTGGAGAACAGAATAATACTACATCAGATTTGCTGAGCAACCACAGTAAGTGATGCCAAAGGTATTATCATTTGGTAAGAAGCACAACTTTTTTTTGTGTTTTCGACATTTTGCACAATGTTTTTCAAGTGGACGTTTTCCATTAGGTATTTATGGTAAGAAACATAAAATAACATATAAACACTCAAAATTGGAATCTTTTCCTAAGTGCCTCTTTACATTATTTTTATATTTAATGTATTCTTCACTCTTTTAACCATTGACAAAGACCTTTACATTTTGATAGTTATACTATAAACAAGGGCCATGTTTAAAGGTTTTAGGATCATAGCACCAATTGTACACCAAGGGGCTCATTTACAAAAAAATGGTGCAACATGGCGCCATAAGAAAAGTGCAGGGATGCATCATATTTATGGCAATACAACACCGTTCTTCACAAAAACAATAGTTGTGCATTCCCACGGGAGGCTCATTGTTTTGCCCCATTCCCAGATTTTAAAATGGTCCCGATTCCTATCTCGGTTGGAAGGGCTCTAAATCGGATTTGGTTTTACCTATGTCAGATTGTCAATTCTACTCACCTCACGTTTCCACAGGAACGCCATGTAATGAAGAAAGGTCCTCAACCTCTCCTGGCCGCTTGTTGCACCCAACGGAGTCAAAGTACAAATAGTAACCCAGGGAAGAAGGGAAAAGAAACAAGGAAAAATACAAAGGGCCCACGAAGCACCCCTATCTGAGAAATGATCAGTCAAACAGAAGAAAAGTCTGTTACAGAAAGAACAGAAGAAGAGGTAAGTATGCATGACTTTTCTAGTCCGTCAATATATATATATTCAGTTTTGTGTTTATATCTGCCTGGGTAATTCCCTTCTTTCTAATGTTTTAGTAGCTAGGGTAAAAAAAAGGGTGCATGCATCTGGAAAAGTTAAAGATATGAGTAATTAAAGTATGCCAAAGGGAGGAGCAAATGTAAGGGAGATATAGAGCAAGTTCTGTAACAAAACCCACCTAAAAACATGTAGCAGTTGCTCAAAGATTCTCTCTATACTTGAGATATACTTGGGGGGCTCCCTAATAACCAATGTTAAATCAATACTAGCATGTGTAATAGGACCAGTGTTAAGGTTACTGCCATCTATGGTTGTAACTTCCTCCCAAGAGGTCTTGGACACCTGAGGAATTTTCTTACAATGTGCCCCATGTAGGTCCATAAAATTACTTGTCGAACCAGAATCCACCATTATCTGAATATCTATAGCCTGCTCGCCCCATAGCAAGCGAGAGGGGAGGAAGAAATAACATTGAGATGACACTACTGCTTCTGTTTGCGAGACAGTTAACCGTGAACTACCCAAAGACTTTCCCCAAGGTGCATCAAGAACCCATTTTTCTATTCCTTAATAGCGAAAAATAACGATTCTCTATTAAGGAATAGCAAAATGCAATGCATGAAGAAATCACTACAAAAATTGCGATTTCCTAAAATTCCTTAATTGGGACTCGCAAATTGCGAGTCCCAATTAAGGAACACCTCCCCATTCATTCCCATGGGGCTGGAGGCCCATAGGAATGAATGGGAAAACGTTCTCAATTTGCGAATCGCAATTAGCGTATCGCAAATTGAGAATGCAATTTCAAGGGTGCAGGTGTGTCCAAAGGACACCCTGTTGCACCCCTGAAATTGATCTGTGCACATATGTTGCGCACACACATGCCCTTACAACATGAAACTTTGAAAAATGCACTTTAGTGCATTTTTCAACGTTTTTGCAATTTACCATGAAGTTCAACTTCATGGTAATTTGCGAGCTCTATTAGCGAAATCGCAATTTTTAAACTTTAATGCATTGCATTTAAGCAATCTCAATTTGAGATTCCTTAAATGCAAGTAATCGCAATTTTGCGATTTCTTAATTTGCAATTTTTGCATTTGGGATGATGCATCCCAAATGTAAAAATACCGGTCGCAAAGGGGCAGATTCTGAGAATCTGCCCCTTTGCAAGCCGATTTTACCTTGATGAATCTATGCCTTTGCCTCGTGAGACTTCGGGATTCCTAGTTTTCCGAAGGTTTTTTCTGCTTTTGCTTAACAGGGCATTCTCTAAAGAAGTGACCCTGCTTTCCGCATTATAAGCACAATTTTTACAGTCTCTGCCTTTTTTCTTCACCAAGGAGCTCCCTAATGCTTCATATTTGCATAGGTTCTGATTCTTCTATTGTTTTATCGAGTTTTGTTTTTTTATTTTTATAGACAAAAACGCGTCCTTCTGACCTCCCTCTTTCTTTTTTCCTTTCACTAATTCTATGGTCTAACTTGACCACCAAGTCTATAAGGGCAGTGCAAGACTCAGGAGTATCAGCTACATGTACCAAGAGGTCTTTTAATTCATCCTGCAACCCTCTGTAGAATAGGGCGCTGAGTTTCTCTTCAGGCCACCCAGCCTCTGCTGCCAGTCAGTTAAAGGTAGAAATTTACGTTGTTAAGTCTTTTGTCCCCTGTTTTAGGTTTAGGAGCTCGGTGTCTACTGACTGCATGAAAGAATGCCCGTTGAATAACTTCCTCAGTTTTTCCTTAAAAGCAGTGTATTAATGCAATAATAGGTCATTTCTTTCTATGAGGGGTATGGACCAATTGGCTGCGAATCCCCCAAATATGACAGGACGAATGCTACTTTAGCTTGGTCGGCCGGAAAACATGCAGCTTTGCACATCAAGTGGTGCTAACACTGACTAATAAAGGCTGCAAACTTGGTGGGATCCCCCTTAAAACGCTCAGGAGGGCCAAGGGAAGTTGACTGAGGTGTGGTTTCTTGTATAACCGGAACATTAGTACCTGCAGAATGAGAAGAAGATGGAAACTGTGTCCCTGTCATTTTACCCATACTAGATTCAGTTCCCATGCCCCGTTGAAGGGAATCCACCCATGCAGACAAAGCTTAGGTTTCTTTCTGGAGATTACCCAACATGTTGGCTAAGTCTGTCAGTGTCACCTGACTGATTCCATAACGTTCGGGCGGAAATTAAATTTGTTTGTTTTTGGCTTCGCATTCTGTCAGATTATTTAAATTCTACTCATGTTTCTGTAGGAACGCCATTTAACCCATTTGATGCGTGTGACAAGGTCAGCTCGTCATGGGCGTTACCTGTGCTGTGCGTGTGATGAGTTGACCTTGTCACGGGAAAACCGCTAGCGCGCATGCGGTTAATAAAGAAAGGTCCTCAACCTCTCCTGGCTGCTTATTGCACCCAATAGAGTCAAAGTACAAATAGTCTCAAGGGACGAAAGGAAAAGAAACAAGGAAAAACACAAAGGTCTCATGAGGCACCCCAGTCTTAGACAGGATCAGTCGACCAGAAGAAAAGTCTGTTACAGAAAGAACAGAAGAAGAGGTAAGTATGTATGACTTTTCTAGTTTTACAATATATATTTTTTCTATTTCGTGTTTATGTCTACCTGGGCAGTTCCCTTCTTCCGTGTGTTCTAGTAGCTGGGGTAAATGAAAGGATGCATGTATCTGGAAAAGTAAAATATATGGGTACTTAAAGTATGCCAAAGGGAGAAGCAAATGTAAGGGAGATGTAGAGCAAGTTCTGTAACACAACCCACCTAAGAGCATGTAGCAGTTGTTCAAAGGTTCTCTTTATACTTGGGATATATTTGGAGTGCTCTTCAAAGTACTGAAAGTTATCCACCTTAATTTCAGGCAGACTAATCTTATTCCTTATCTTTCAGGAATTATCAGGAAATTAAACAAGAGTCAGAAAGAACAGATTTCGATGATTTAGATAAGTATATAAATATATACAATCAATACTTGATGAATCCAGCGCCAAAGAGCTGTTAACGTGATTGCATTACTGCAGCTTTCTTTTGTATTTTCTCCGGTACAGGTATTGACACTCAGGAAATGGGAGCCTTATAGCAGTCACCACCGGGGACCTAGAACAGGAACAGGATGCCAGGACACAAGGAACAGCGATACGGATGAAGACGCCGCCTCAACGAAGGACGCCGACGAGGAAAACGACGACACAGAAGTGAAGGTGAGTGCCCCGGAAAACTGACTATTCTCTCCCGAAGCAGGAACGCGAAATGTCTCAGCTTGGGATCAGAAAAGCCTTTGTGTCCCGGCCGGTTCCCACGTTTGCGCAAAAGCGGGAGTCAGCCATCTTTGTAGTTCGCTGATAGGGCAGACCGGCAAACCCCACAACCTAAACTGATCCCGAAGCCTTGTTTCCGACTGACTCATTCCCAAATCCGAACGACCAAGTACAATGCCTGGCAACTCTTAGTGCGGACCGAATTGGTTCCGGAAGGGATACAGAGAATTAGAGCCCTCTGGAGCTGAATCGTGCAGCTCTACAGAGTAGGTTTTCCAAGCGAGCGAGTACGATGAACGATTCGGACAGCCTTTATGATACATTTTGCCCGGTTTGAAAAGGCTGCTGAAATCGGACTTTGGGGGCCAATAGCAGGCCCCCCCCATCACCCAGGGCTCTACGATTCATGCCCGTGGGGGTACCCATAGGTTCCCCCTTTCAGACCATGCACAGTTTGGCAGGCCTCAAGCGGTGCCCACCACAGGGTGGACGATAATCTCCAACCACCCCTTTTGGCAATGGGTGCCTGTGTGCACGTTCAGTACCCAGGCTCCCATTGAAGTCAATGAGAGTCCAACCGAATCATATCCGGATGCGTTCAAATGCATCGTTCTTGTTCGATCTGTCTCCCCTGACACGAGTCGTATAGAAAGCATTCGGACATGAGTCATTAGGTTTGCTTTCTGAACGAGATTAGAATCAGGCTCTATGTTGTAAATCTGGGAATGTGTCAAATACCATGGGCGTTGAATTGGAACACCCACTGCAATGCCTATAGCATGCCTCCTTGATACAATGTACAACAACACTGTAACTTGCACTACGTGGCCTTATGCCATATCTGCAAGGCCATTCAAATTCATGCAGGGTGGCTTTCCGTGATCTCTTAGATATGGGCCTGAAACGTGAGCCTCCGGAGCATCGCAAAAATGTGACGCTCCAGAGGCGGAAATGTGCTGCAAGTGGCTTCCTAAAAAGTGGCCATGTTTATAATGTCTTCACTGGACATGGCAGCTGGTTGCAAAGCATCCCCAAAGGAGAGGCAATTTTCCCAGGACCTGACATGGTACACAGACAAAATATCGATTTTTAAATATCGATATACAAAAATATCGAAGTTTAAATATCGATGGGACAAAATATCGAAGGTAAGTAATATCGACAGTCTTAATATCGATATTAGTATGATATCAGTAATATCGAAGTTGTAAATATCGATGTCAATAATATCGAAATAAATAACTTCGATGTTACTAATATCAATTTTTAAATTAATTTAGTGTATATTATATTGTATTTATTATATTTTATTATTTATTTTTAATGTAATTTCATTAAATATTGTCTTTTACTACTGTAGCGGGTTGTGGGTTTATAGGGGAATAGGGTGGGAAGTAATTTAATTATGTTAAATTAATTATTAATTAGTAGGAATTATTAATTAATTAATTGAGAAATAATTTTTAATTATTTTTAATTAATTGATTAATTGATAAATATGTTCTGTAGCGGGTTATGGGTTTATAGGGGAATAGGGTAGGAAGTAATTTAATAATAATTAATTAATTGATATATGTTTGTACATATTTTAATTAATAAATAATTGGTAATTAATTTCTATTAATTAGTTAATTAATTAATATAATTTTTTACATATTTATATTTAATAATTAGTTGGTAATTAATTAATATTAATTATTTAATTACATTAATTATAGTAATTTTTTTATATATAATTTATTGTTATTCTTATATAATTAATTGGGAAAAATAATATTAATTATTAAATTAAATTAATTACAGCAAATGTGCTAATATATTTACTTTATTGTTATTGTTAATTAATAATTAATTGGTAATTAAATAATATTAATTAATTTTGGGTAAAGGAGTATTTTTAGGGTTCAGGGTCAGTTTTCAGTTTTTGGGTAAAGGGGTATTTTTAGGGTTCTGGGTCAGTTTTCAGTTTTTGGGTAAAGAGGTATTTTTAGGGCTCAGGGTCAATTTTCAGTTCATGGGTAAAGGGGTATTTTTAGGGTTCACGATCAGTTTTCAGTTTTTGGGTAAAGGGGTATTTTTAGGGTTCCAGGTCAGGTTTTCAGGTTTTAATGTCTTTATTTCAATGATAAAATCATAAAAGACAAACATGGAAAAACATTCATAGACAATTCAAAGGTTACCACATTATACAAACACTTATTAAAATCGGTTTGAGTGTGTTATCAAATTTACAATAGGACTAAAATCCACAGTTAAAAAGTTATTAAACATTTGTAGGTACCACTAGACATTAAATAAGACTAATCCTGAAAATACAATTGACATATGCACAAAAAAACACTTTGCACGTTACAAATTGTAGTCATAAGGCGGTTAGATTCCTTCTAGCTCTGATTGCCCAGGCCCAACCTAGGTACTTGGCCAAACATATCACAATAAAATCAGAGGTATTTGTTTTTAGGGCCCATATCGCATCCAAGGATTTTCTGCATGTCAATCGTTTAAAAATGGGTTTTAACCACTTAGAGCGGGGTTTTGTATATTGAGGACAGGCGAACAAAAAATGGCCCTCAGTTTCCTTACAATCAGGACAACAACTGCAAAGATTTGGGGTGGTTATGTCCCAGGATGAGGTAAAGGAATTCAAGGGTAGTGAGCCCACCCGAAATTGATGGTACAATTTTTTATGCAATGGCCTGGTAATAAGATCCCAGTATGTCTCACGGGCAGGATCCAGCTTAAAGCTTAGAAAGCACCCCGTCAGGCCCTCAGAGCTAGAGGCGTGTGCCAGGGAAAGGCGGGTTGAGGCCCAAAATAAATCCTTAAATTCCTTTTTCGAGGGGAAATTATTAGTGCCTGGAGAGACCCACAGATGGATTAAGCCCATATCACACAGGCTTTTTTTCACCGAGCGAAGCCATGGGATTCGCTCAGACCCCCCCATGGCCTTCACCTCTGATAGCTCCTTTGCAAAAAGTACCAGATCCTCTGAAGTCCATAGGCGCCTCCAGGTGGACACTACTCTGTATCTTGCCATGTCCATTATTGGAAGACAGCCCATATCATGGCAAAGAGGGATCAGTGGGGTTGATTGGGGCAACCCTACCAGGTTACGGAGGAATCTACACTGAGTTCTGTATAGACTAGAAAGGTCCATAAAACCCCATAGCTCTGCCCCGTAGAGTGTGGCAGCATTAATTTTGGCATCATATATTCGTAGGGCGGGGATAACCCGTTTTGTAATGGATTTCTTTTGCTCACGCAGGAGACATCCAGTCAGTTGGGCAAGTTTTAGCTGCTGGGTCTCGATTTGTGCTTTCCAGGACAGCCGGCAATCCAGAGTGACCCCCAGATACGTCATGGTGTCAACTTGTTCCAGGTTGACCCCGTTCAGTTGTACACTACTACGTATCGGTTTTTTCCTGGATAGCACCATAAACTTAGTTTTTCCCACATTTATCTGGAGATCATTTTTGTTACAATACTCCTCAAAGTGGTTTAAGGCCCGCTGTAAGCCTCCCCTGGTCTTTGATAGGAGAAGGGTGTCGTCAGCGAAGATCAACATTGGGAATTTAGTCCCCGCCAAGGATGGAGCATCGGTATTGGTGGACATGAAATATTTGACTACCTGGTAAATAAAGAGTAAGAAAAGGGTGGGGGCGAGAACGCACCCCTGGCAAACTCCTCGTGATACCGGGAACGAGTCCGTGAATTGCCCTTGTGCTCCCCATCTTACCCTAGCGAAGTTGTCATCATGTAGTCTAATAATCATCTCAACCAATTCACCCGGCATTCCTAAGTCCCTTAATACCTGCCATAATTTTCCCCTCGGCACCAAATCAAAAGCTGATTTCAAATCTATGAAGGCAGCAAAGATGGTGCCACCACCAAGTATAACAACCTTCCAAAAGATCATACAGAACCGTAGGACCTGATCAATGGTACTTGTACCACGTCTAAAGCCCGCCTGTAATGGGGACAGTATTTTTTCGAGTTCCAGCCACCCCTGCACTCTTGCCAGGATCATGCGAGCAAAAACTTTTTGAAAGCAATCAATTAAGCTGATCGGGCGATAGTTCCCTGGGTTTGATCTATCTCCCTTTTTGTGTATAGGGAGAATCTCCGCCCCCTTCCATGTGTTGGGGATGCGGGCTCCTCTCGCTATGGCGTTTGCTATGATTGTTAAGTAGGGAACCCAAAGGCCTGTGTTCGCCTTAAACAGGTCAGCTGGGATTTGATCCAAACCAGGGGCTTTCCCCCGCTTTGTTAGGCCTAGGGCTATCTCCGTTTCTGTTTCAGTGAAGGTCATAATCACATCGCCAGGGGGTATTACATGTGACATGTTCAATGTGGACATGGAATCAACGACCTCTGAGCAGAATTGAGAGGAATAATGATTTATCCAGGCTTCCGGGGATACATGGTTAGATGGAATACGAAAGTCACCATCCTTGCCACATTTAACAATGTCCCAGAATTTGGTCTGGTTGTTAGATTTACTGGCATCCAGAAGATCCGCCCAAAAATCATCTTCCCATTCCCTCTTTGCTTCCCATTGAACTCTTTTGTACCTTTGCCTAGCCACTTTTACTGCACTCAGATCTCTAGATTTGACTTTCTCAATTAGATAACTGTGGGCCTCCCTACACTCTCTATTATACCATTTTGCTCTTGGGGCATTCAAATGCCCAGTGCTTGGCTTACATGGTTTAGAGAGAAGGTTTTTGATCTCGGAGAAACATTTATCATGCATGCCCATGATCTTATCTAATTCGATCTGACTCCTCTCAACAACAACAGACCTTATATTATCTAAAGCATGCTTCACCACATTTTCTATATTAGCCTGTATCACTACATCGTTGGATATGGTTGACCATTTCAGTCTCCTCCGGTCGTTTGATATGGTTAAAACCCCTTGCCCCCCAGGATCTGGTTCCGCTAGTCTTATCAAATCATGCGTTTTAAGTTTCATAGACAGCGGGTTATGGTCACTTTCCGGGCGCGTAACAATTTCCATATCAACAATTAGGCTCCAAAATTCAATTTTTAAGAAAATATAGTCAATACGACTCTTTCTCACGCCATTGTCAAATGTGAAGTTGGCTCCAATGTCCGATTTGGTACGACCATTTACGGCCCTTAATCCCCAAGTGAGACAGAAAGCAGTCCAATTCAAAGCGGCCTCCGTTGCTTTAACTGGTATTTGGTTCGATAGTTCTGGGATTTTCCATGTGGCGTCTTCTGCAAACCCCCAATTATCCTCAGGCAGATAGAGTGGCTCAATTGTGCAATTTATGTCACCAGCTAGCAAGATAAATGTTCCTTTGTTCCAGCCAGTTAATAGGGTGTCTAAGGCGCCTATCAATTTGGGACAACGCCCACCAGGGAGGCCTCTAGAATATATATTAATAATGAGCATATCCTGACCCCCTTCCGTGCGCAACCTTATGGCCAATATATCAGGGTTTTCCACATACAATTCGGAGACTGAGTAACTCCAGGCCTGTTTTACCCATATTGTCAATCCCCCTGATGCCCGCCCTTTGGTACTTTTTATTGCTGGTTTACAAAAGTTTATAAAACCAACCTTGTATATCGGTACTGTGGCCCACGTTTCTTGCAGAAGCACAACCTCATGTTTGTCAATGAACTCCAACCAGTCCTCAGAGTCCAGACGGGTCTTAGCTCCAGCTACGTTCCAAGACAAAATGTGTGATATCAATGTATCTGTTTCTGCAAGATTGTTGCTGGCAATGGTAGGGGAAAGGGGACTCAGTAAGCTAACGCTTGTTAGACTATTATTCGTTCTGATAACTTCTACGTTGACAATGGTAGCCCCTTCCCCGACTGGCCCCCCCCGGTGTTCTAGTTTTGTTATGGAGCATGGGCTGTTGGTCCAAGTTTAATTCCAAGGCAGGAATATGTGGATTTTGCACTCCATCCCCGTCCTCAGTAAACAGATTAAGTGACGGGGTCGAAGCACGTAGTCAGTCAATCCATTCTAAGTCTGACAGTGCCTCAAAGTGGTTAAAAAGCGGGGGGTTCCGTGGGGGGTAAGGAGTTATGGGCTCTCGGGGCCTCCCCCCTCTGGTTTTCCAATAATTTGGGCCCATTGGATGATTAAGGTATGTATGGGGGTAAAAGTAACCAAGGTGCAAGGTCTGAACGTCACCAAGACGTGCGAATCTTGCTTTCCTTTGGATTCTGTCCACCACCCAGGGGTCTTTAAATGATATCAAAATGCAGTCCCCTTCTAGGTCTTTTACACCCTTACCCACCCAATCAACTCTCCTTACATAAAGGATTTCGGTGGGGGATGAGGGAGGGAGGGGACGATGTTTGTTTAGCCAGAATATAACCTTATTCCGCAGGTCCCCTTGGGTCTCTTTAATGCCATCTCTTAAAGGGGCCACCCCAGTTAAAACGATGGTGTATTGGGACGCTTCAGGCGGTAGGTTAACTCTGGGTGGTTGTCGTGTGTTTGTATTATCTGTCCCCTGGTTCCTATGTGATTGGTGATGATTTTTCTTCTCTTTACCCGTTATTGGTGTTTGCACTGGGGTATTATTTGATTGGTTTAACGTGCCATTCGCCAAGTGATGTTTCACTGGCGCGTTATTGGCAGCCATTGGGCGTTTGACCTTTGGTAAGTCTTTTGTGGGAGCTCTACTAACAGTAGTCGAAGTGGCAGCTGCTGATTTTGCCCCTGTTAGCGGTTTCTTATTGTTGTTAGCAGTTGATGTCCCTGGAGGGATCGTTGTAGTTATCCCCGCTCTTTGGTTAACCCCCCCAGTGGAATTACAACCCCCCATCCTGGTACCAGGTGTTATTAATTTTTGCAAAAGGCCCATGTTGATATTGACAGCTGATTCTAAGACGTCTATTTTAGCGGTCATTAACATAGTTCTCTCTAGGACCGGGAGTAATAAGGTTTTAAACATTGCTTCCATCTTAGCCAACAAAACATCATCGCTGCTAAGACAGGTTGGGCAGGGGTTTGATGACCTGGAGAGAGCTAGTGAGGGACAATACACCGTTGGGGGGTCTTGTTGAGTCTGGGGGTGGGAGGGACTCACCCTGTTGGCAGGATCCATTTTGGGTTGTTTTTGTACCTTCTCCCCCTGTGGACTTGAAACATGTTTTCTTTTCCGGGAAATGGGGTTAGTGATGTCTTGTTGTTGAATGGACATATTGAGGGAAGTGGGAACGTTAGATTGTGAAGCATCAGACGTGCTACATTCGTCGTCCTCAGTATTTTGGCTATCAGCTTCTAAGCTTGTCTGATTAGTATCGAAGTTCAGTTCCCTATTTTTATTGGGCATTGATATTGTAGCTCCATCACCATCTACATGGACTATCGCTTCTGTCTCTGTGGTAGAAATGCAGTTAAAAGCAGCGTTGGTTACAGGGCTTTTAGCGCGTGCCAAGGCACCAATTGAAGAACGTTTCCCGGTAACTAAATCCAGGGACAGTCTGTGTTCTACCATTTCGAATTCTTTTTCTAGTATTCCTGTAGCTCTGGTAATAAAGGCATCAAGAGGACCAGAGACAACGCCCTTAGAAGTTTGTATATGCACTAGGCGCTGTTTTCCAGATCTTAATGCCATGTTTGGGGGATGATGTTAAAGGTGCAAGATACGGCTAATTGAAATGTGACAAATGTGGTTTTGACCAGGACTCTGGGCCCAACCCAACCTCGTCCGACCACGGACGGCCAAAGACGGTCCCGCCCTTGTCCCGGGCTTCTCCCGGCGCCCTCCCGCGCTGCGGGGATGATACTTCCTTTTTATAGCTTCACAAGGTCTCCGGGTGGGCGTGGCCGGCAGGGAGAGGAGCCCAGCTGGAAACGGGCGCGCGGGGACTCCTGGTCCGTGGAGTCCACCGCTCTGTCCTCGCAGCCCTGCCGGTGTATCAGGTGAGGCCCCTTTGTGTCAGCAGCCGCTGCAAGTCCGCGAAGCGGGACCCGCGAAGCGGGTCCGGCGAGAGGTGGCGGCTTACAGCAGGCTGGTCAGCTGTGCTCCGTGAGGTCCGTGTCCGTAGTCGCTTTCAGAAGGTAACCGCCGATAATGCCCCTGGGTCCCGTTTAAGTTCTGCTGGTGGGAGGGCGGGGCCGGCAGGGAGAGGAGCCCAGCTGGAAACGGGCGCGCGGGGACTCCTGGTCCGTGTAGTCCACCGCTCTGTCCTCGCAGCCCTGCCGGTGTATCAGGTGAGGCCCCTTTGTGTCAGCAGCCGCTGCAAGTCCGCGAAGCGGGACCCGCGAAGCGGGTCCGGCGAGAGGTGGCGGCTTACAGCAGGCTGGTCAGCTGTGCTCCGTGAGGTCCGTGTCCGTAGTCGCTTTCAGAAGGTAACCGCCGATAATGCCCATGGGTCCCGTTTAAGTTCTGCTGGTGGGAGGGCGGGGCCGGCAGGGAGAGGAGCCCAGCTGGAAACGGGCGCGCGGGGACTCCTGGTCCGTGGAGTCCACCGCTCTGTCCTCGCAGCCCTGCCGGTGTATCAGGTGAGGCCCCTTTGTGTCAGCAGCCGCTGCAAGTCCGCGAAGCGGGACCCGCGAAGCGGGTCTGGCGAGAGGTGGCGGCTTACAGCAGGCTGGTCAGCTGTGCTCCGTGAGGTCCGTGTCCGTAGTCGCTTTCAGAAGGTAACCGCCGATAATGCCCCTGGGTCCCGTTTAAGTTCTGCTGGTGGGAGGGCGGGCCGGCAGGGAGAGGAGCCCAGCTGGAAACGGGCGCGCGGGGACTCCTGGTCCGTGGAGTCCACCGCTCTGTCCTCGCAGCCCTGCCGGTGTATCAGGTGAGGCCCCTTTGTGTCAGCAGCCGCTGCAAGTCCGCGAAGCGGGACCCGCGAAGCGGGACCCGCGAAGCGGGTCCGGCGAGAGGTGGCGTCTTACAGCAGGCTGGTCAGCTGTGCTCCGTGAGGTCCGTGTCCGTAGTCGCTTTCAGAAGGTAACCCTTCAGTTTTCAGTTTTTGGGTAAAGGGGTATTTTTAGGGTTCTGGGTCAGTTTTCAGTTTTTGGGTAAAGGGGTATTTTTAGGGTTCTGGGTCAGTTTTCAGTTCATGGGTAAAGGGGTATTTTTAGGGTTCAGGGTCAGTTTTCAGTTTTTGGGTAAAGGGGTATTTTTAGGGTTTAGGGTCAGTTTTCAGTTTTTGGGTAAAGGGGTATTTTTAGGGTTCAGGGTCAGTTTTCAGTTTTTGGGTAAAGGGGTATTTTTAGGGATAAGGGTCAGTTTTCAGTTTTTGGGTAAAGGGGTATTTTTAGGTTTCAGGGTCAGTTTTGGGTTTTTGGGGTACAGGGATATTTTTAGGGTTCAGGGTCAGTTTTGGGTTTTTGGGGTACAGGCGTACAGGGTAAAAACAAAAAAAAATTACATTAAATCAAATAAATTACATGAAAAAAATTAAAATTACATTAAATTATTAAGTGTTTTATTTATTTTAAATGTATATGTATTAGTTTTAATTTTGTTTTAATATTTTTATTTAATATTTGTAAAATTATATGTATTTTAAAATTATTTTTACATTATTATTAATACATTTAAAAAAACGATATTTTTGATTCCGATATTTTTGTACTACGATATTATTTTTTCGATATTTTTGTACTTACCTTAATGAAGATAGGATTCCGATATTTTTGCTGTCGATATTTTTGCTCCGATATTTTTGCATTTCGATATTCTGTCAGTCGATATTATGTCAGACATTCCCTGACATATCTGACAAAAGCCATGCTCCCTGGCCACTTTCGACATATGTAATGTCAAGATAACATAAAGCACGCAAATACCCAGGGATGTCAGGGAGCTCGCCGAAATTAAGCAAGCAGATGTTGGACATATTAGTTATTAAAAAGCCAAGTCTTGAACTCTTTCCTAAAGGCAAGCAAGGAGAAATGTCTCTGATGTGGGCAGGGAGGCTGTTCCATAGCTTAGCTGTACTGGGTATAAAGCTCCTACCTACCAAATTAGGATTCCTGACACTAGGGATTGTAAGTCTTTTTGACCCCACACAATGCAAGGGACTTTTGGACGTGTACATGACTCATTCGAACCGCCAAAAGGACCTCCTTCAAGGAATGCATCGACAACAACGCACACAACAGCAAAGAGCTCTTCAACATTGTGAAGGAACTCGTCAACCCCAGCTCCAGCTCTAACAACTTCCCGCCGTCACAAGACCTCTGCGACTCTCTAGCCACCTTCTTGCACCGCAAGATCATAGACATCCATGACAGCTTCAACACTCAGACCCCCGACAGCCGCAGAAACCTCAGACTCACTGCCACCCAGTCAAACTGGCCTCCTGCACTCCTTGAACCATGTCAACGACGACAACACCATCAAAACCATGAACACCTTCCACTACGGATCACCGTCAGACCCCTCACCACACCTTCAAGAAAGCAAGCTCCATCATCGCACCCCAACTCCGAAAGATTTTCAAAGGCTCCTTTGAGACTGCCACCTTCCCGGAGAGGTGGAACCACGCCAAGATCAATGCCCGACTCAAGAAACCCAAGGCAGACCCAAAGGACTTCAAGAACTTCTGGCCCATCTCTCTGCTCCCGTTCCCGTCAAATGTCATCGAGAAGATCGTCAAAAGACAACTGGCCCGCTTCCTAGAAGAAAACAACACCCTGGACTCGTCCCAATACAGGTTCCACAGCAACCACAGCACCGAAACCGCCCTACTCGCCGCCACCAATGACATCAGGACCCTGCTGGACAAAGGCGAAACCACAGCCCTCATCCTCCTTGACCTCTCGGCGGCCTTCAACACCGTCTGCCACCACACCCTATGCACACGCCTCCACAACGCAGGAATCCGCGACACAGGCCTGGACTGGATGACCCCCTTCCTCACCTACCGGACCCAGAGAGTCCACCTCCCTCCATTCCGATCCGAAGCCACCAAGATAACCTGGGGCGTACCCCAAGGATCATACCTCAGCTCGCAAACATCATCTGATCGCACAACCTCAACATCGTCTCCTACGCCGATGACACCCAGCTGATCCTCTCCCTCACCAAGGACTCTGCCACTGCCAAAACCAACTTCCACGAAGGAATGAAGGCAGTCGCCAATAGAAGAACTGCCGCCTGAAACTGAACTCGGACAAGATGGAGGTCCTCTTCCTCTGCTCCACCCCCTCCACCTGGGATGACTCCTGGTGGCCAGCCTTGCTGGGAGCTGCGCCGACACCCACCGACCACGCACGCAACCTGCGGTTCATCCTGGGCTCATCCCTGTCTAAGAGCCAGCAAGTCAATGCTGTCTCCTCATCCTGCTTCAACATCCTTGCATGCCCTGCAAGCTCTACAGATGGATCCCCACTAGAACCAGAAAGACAGTCTCCCAGTCCCTAGTAACAAGCAGGCTTGACTACGGCAACGTCCTCTATGCAGGAACCAGTGGCCAAACTCCAGAAGAGACGTCAACGCATACAGAACGCCTCTGCATGCCTCGTCCTCGACATCCCAGCCAAAGCCACATCACTGCCCACCTGAAAGACCTGCACTTGCTCCCTGTCACCAAGAGTATCACCTTCAAGCTCCTCACCCACAAAGCACTCCACGACGCCAGACCAACATACCTCAACAAACGACTCACCTTCCACACTCCCAACCACCAGCTTTTCTCCGCTGACCTTGCCCTTGCCACCATTCTACGAATCCACCGAAGGACCACCGGCGGCAGATCCTTCTCCCACCTCGCCGCCGAGACATGAAACGGATGTACCATGTTACAACGCATACTATTACAACTACCTACCGTTACAACGCGACCATTACAATGCATACCATTACAACGCATAGCGCTTTGAGGTGCTGGATAGTGGTAAGTATAATTTACTATTCTAACTCCAGTCCCCGTGGACCCTAGGGAAGGTGTTGGATAGTAAATTATACTTATTCCCTATCCTAGAGCGCCCCCGAGCGCAATGCGTTGTAATGGTATGCGTTGTAAAAGTCGCGTTGTAATGGTAGTGCGGAGTAACGAATGCGTTGTAACAGGTGTATACCATTCAAGCAGTAGCAGTCCCCTCTTCCCCTTTAGCGCCTTGAGACCCTCGCGGGTGAGTAGTGAGCTCTACAAATGCTTGATTTATTGATTGAAAAAGTGCCTTAGGAATTCCCGTCCTGAGGGGTGCACGCCTTTGTGAGCCATGGAGAGAGCCTTAAACTTAACCCGATTGTGGACCGGGAGCCCGTGCAGCTTCTGGATTCCAGGAGAGATCGAGTGGAATTTTGGGAGTTCAAGAATCATTCCGGCTGCAGTGTTCTGAACTAGCTGACTCATTTTAACATGTTTTGCTTGCAGGTTCATATAGAGGCCATTGCAGTAACCAAATTTTGAAAGGACTAAGGTTGTCCATGATCACGTTCTTTTTGGTCCTATCAGGAATGATTGGGACAATTTTTCTTATTGTCCTTAGGGTGTGAAAGGAATAGAAAACCACTTCAAAGAATTGGAATCAAAAATTGAGCTTGTCATCAATAAAGAAGCACAGGTTTTTGGCTTTGATCACAGGTATGGGGTTGGTCAAGTTCATCAGTCCACCAGATGGAAGACCACAAGAGAGAGAGACTCCCAAATAATAGTACTTCAGTTTTTCCAGAATTGAGTTTCAGATAGTGCTTGCTCATCCATAGACTGATCACTCTCATGCAGTCTTGGAATCATGAAGGTCCAGAGGGGTCATTGTTAAAAGCTGTGACTACCAATTGAGTTTCTTTGTCATAGGACGTAAGACCTAGATTTAAACCTTTGTTAAGAGGGGTTAGTTCAGAGACATAAACATTGAAAAGGGTGGGGCTTAATGAGGACCCCTGTGGGACCCCGCAAGGCAGAGT
This sequence comes from Lissotriton vulgaris, assembly GCF_964263255.1. Lineage (NCBI taxonomy): Eukaryota > Metazoa > Chordata > Amphibia > Caudata > Salamandridae > Lissotriton > Lissotriton vulgaris. The sequence continues at coordinate 779,032,706 of NC_141691.1, forward strand.
AAAAAGTAAGGATTCAAATTGGCCTAAGGCCAATGTTTGAGTCCTGTTTGAGAGGAAGGAGGTCAGCAGGGAGAAGGCCTTGGCCTTGACCCCTGTTGTAGCTAAATGGTTAATCAGATTCTTCTGATCCACAATACCGAAGTGCTGGATAGGTCAAGGAGAATGAAAGCGATAGATCCTCACTCATCTCAGGCAGCCCTTATCTCCTCCACAGATTTAATAAGGGCTATTTCTGTGCCGTGTCCTGGTCTGAAACCAAACTTGGTAAACCAAGTAGGTGGTTATCTTGAATACATTTGGAGAGTTCTAGATTCGTGATTTTTTGCACAATTTTGGTAGGGAGTGGAAGACGTGAGATGTGGTGGTAGTTATTAGGGTCAGTAAAGCTGGGATTGGGCTTTCTTATTAGGGGAAGTATGGAAGCTTGCTTCCATCCAGAGGGGAACACACCCATGGAGAACATTTTTAAAAATGGCTAAGAGTTTGGTGGTAATCAATTCCAGTGCAAGCTTAAGTATCTTGGAGGGCAAGGGTCGTGTGGGGACCCTGATTTAGCTCTGATCAGGAGAGAAGCCTCTTGATTAGGAAAGGTGGGAGATAATTCAGAAAGAGAAAGATTATCCTGATCTATCTGAAGTATCTGGTCACTGTTGACCACAGGATGAGAGTTATTGAATTCTTGAAGATTCAGTTTACCTTCTCTGTAACGTTGAAGCCTAGGTTGTTGTAGAACTGTTGGCTATGTTTTGTTACCTTGCTCTTTGGGACGGAGGTGAGCTTAGTGACCACCTGAAAGAGCTCCTTGGTTCGGTAGGAGACAGTGTCAATCATTTGCATGCAGTAATTACTTTTTTCTTTGATGAGGAGATTTTTTTATATTTGGCTAGAGCTAATGTATATGAATTTGTTTCTTAAGCATCATAGTGCTTGCATCAGCTTCTTTCCTACTTTCTGCAGACTTGCTTTTCAAGCCTAAGGGTTATGGGAAAGCATGGAGCTGAAAGTTTCTTCCTGTTGGGGTGAGAGGAATGGGGAGGAATGAGTTTAAGAAATGTGGAGTTAAGCCAGGCCCTACATTAAGTGTATGCTAACTCTGCGTCTTGGGGGATAGGTTGATTATGGGTCAAGAATTGGGTCAGAATGCTTTTGTCTAAATTATTCCAGGTACAATCCAAACGAATTCCCAAAACCCGGGACTTCTGTTAGTGATTATCTAACAGGCATGCGACTGTAATCCACCTAAATTCTCAGAAAGTAGAATTTCGGAAAAACACCCGGTATTAATTCTATATTAAGGTGTTTGTTGTCTCTAATGCCTTACAGTCCTAAGACAGACTGTCTAGTTTGTCAATATTTCTGATTGTGGGGGGTTCCATATATTTTCAACTCGGCGCAACCACAAAACCAAACAACATGTGTCAGCCCAGCATAGAGCCATACACAAACCCACACATGTACCAAAATAATGAGTGAAAAAATGTGTGGCGGAGAGGAAGGCACCTCACGGGCGAACACCCTCGGGGCAATCTGGTCAGACGTTTACCAGAGACTTGGCCCCTTTCTCATCATAGGCAGCCGTTCCAATTCCAGAAAATTGGTGAATGAGTGACAAGAAAAGAAAGTAAAGGTGCATGGCAAGGAGATTTAGAGCATAACTCCTTAAACAAAAAAACAGAGGAAAAGATAAAATCAACAGCCACACCACATACACTACTTTTATTTAGAAAATAGGGTGTGAGAAGTTGAAATAAAAAGGCTGGTAGCTTAAAATTGCATACCACTACCTGTGACCAACATGTTTCACTGCCCAGAAACTTTTATGGCAGATTCGTCAGGGTCAATACTCTGTTACCGCACCCACTTCCAACATCTTTTACCAGGAAGCTGCCGAGTTGAAAAAATAAAATAAAACTAAAATCACGACCAAATATTAGGCAGGACATCTTAATAGTATGTTTTTGCTTTAGCGAAAGTTGTTTAATCTTGATTTATATTTCAATATATTCCAAAAATTAATTTACCCTTATTCAGCTATGCTCCCTCGTACCAGCTGAACAAAGGGTGCTCCGCCAAGCAGTCGGTTGTCACATCAACCTGTGGGGTATTTGTTTGTAATTAGTATCGTAAACATACATCTGCTTGCTCCCAAAAATGCCCCCACATTAATGGACTGCCAACATGTGGTATACACCCTCACAGATTGTAAACCCCAAGTGATAATAGTAATCTTGCTATGAAGGTCAATATGAACCAGCTTACAGGGGACGAGGACTGTACATTTACAGCGTGATAGTGGGAGTATAAGCAACTAGCACACCGCCTCCCCACCTTGCTGTCAGCGTGTAACTAGTACCATCACAACCAGAGGCCCAGTTAAATACAAAGAGGTCCCTTCCGGTATTAAGTTTACTGCTGCGTGCATGAAGCAGATAAGTCACCATCGGGTTGTCGGCGGCGGCCGCATCCCGAGACCCACTCCTTACCGTACATCAAAGGAACTGGGGCGTTATCTCATCCCAGGAACACCGGACTGACAACAAACATGCACCTTTTAAACCCCTTCATTTCCGGCATTCAAGCATCGCGCAACCAGAGCACGTGATCGGAGGAATCACCCGTCACGTGATTGTGCCTGAAAACAGATCCAAGCTTCATTTTCCAAAACGGGTGCCATTATTGAATGGTTAAATTGCCGGCAGAAGTAAAACCAAGTGGTTGATACTGGGAGTTTAAAACTAAAATCGACCCATCGATTCACGGAGAGTTAGAGTAAATTAAACCAAACAAAGGGGCCCCCCCATGTTTTTTCCATTTTCGGTTGCTCTGATCTATGCGCAGAATCATGGGAGAAAAGGCACAACACTAGTTAATATGGGCGCCATCTTAGAGTGGTGAGGACATTCACAGGATTATATCTAAATGCACCTGACAGCCCAATCAACACTATTGCACAAATAGCAAGCAACTAGAAACAAAACATATTATGTTTATGGAGAGTTGCACAGATGGTAAACGGAGCTATCATGATGGAATTAAATTTATGAGTAATGTTGAAGTCAGATACCTGGGGCAAGATGTATAGCCTCAGACAGGATGTTTTACATTAAGAATTGCTTCACTGACTGCAACGAGCCAAAGTAAGAAGATAGAGCGTTTAGGGTGGTTGCCCAGTTATTTGACCTTGTTCCACTCTATAATCTCATTGAGACCCTGCTTATCACTACTCTCTCTAAAAATCCATTTCGCTTCTTTTGTGATCAGAATTGACTCAACGTTAATGGGATTTCCCTTCACTGTTTCCAACACTGTCCATGTAAAGTTGTGTTTTTCTTTATAACAGTGTTGGACCAATTTAGTTGTCAACTTGCCAGCCCTGATGGTACTAAGATGTTCCTGTATGCGAACTTTCACTCTCCTAGTGGTAAGGCCAATGTATTGCAGACCACAACTGCACAGCAACCTATATACCACATTGGTAGTATTGCAGTTGCTGAATTGGTTGAGAAACCATTCTCTTCCAGTGGATAACATTATGCTACTGCATTTGCTGGTTAGTGGACATACTGAACATGTACCACATGGGTAATGTCCCTTAGGTATCGTCGTATTCTCACTCCTCAAAGGTACTCGATCTCGAGTATGGACAAGTCTATCTTTTAGATTCCCTGACCTTTTGAAGGCAAATCTTGGGGGGGGCATCGTAAAATCTTTATTACTTAATAAGCCCCAGTGTTTCCTAATTGACTGCCTAATCTTCGTGGCCATAGGCTCAAAAGTCATAACCACCGGTAAGCAGTCTTTTTTGTCCCTGGTGTTATGTTCAAGTAAAATTTCTCGAGGAGTGTTAAGCGCTCTCTTTCTTGCACTGTTCACAACCTTGCGTGGATAGTTACGTTGTTCAAGTTTTATCGTTAGATCCCTGGACTGTTCAACAAAGGTTTTAGTCTCAGAGCAATTTCTCCGATATCGAAGAAATTGGCCCACCGGAAGATTGTCACGCAGGGCCCTTGGGTGGTGTGAATTATACAATAGGAGGGAATTTCTGTCAGTCATTTTTTGGTGGACACGAGTTCTCAAGGTACCAACATCAGTGGCCTCAATATCCAGGTCTAGATAAGTAGCTTTTATGTGACTGTATGACCAAGTAAATTTGAGACTCTGGTCCTGTAAGTTTAACCAAGCACAGAATTCAAGTAGTGACTCCTCTGAGCCAGACCAGATACAGAGCACATCGTCTATAAATCTCTTCCAGAGGCAGATCTGCATCTGGAAGGGGTTGGTATCTGGATAGACAATGTGCTCCTCAAACTGGCCCACATATATACATGCCAGGCTAGGGGCCATTGTGGCCCCCATGGAAGTCCCAGAGGTTTGTAAGTACAATTGATTCTTATACATGAAGTAGTTACGAGTCAGCGCCACTTCAACACATTCCATGACGAATGTTTGTGGAACATCATAAAACCATTCGAGGTCCCTCAGGGCGCGTGCTGCTGCCACCAGCGTCGCGTCCTGAGGGATACTCGTGTACAGGGATTCCACGTCGATGGTTACCAACCATTGTACACCCGAATCATAGGAAACATTCTCCAAGATGTTCAAAATGTCAGTGGTGTCCTTAATGAAGGACGGTTGATTAACCACTGCCTCACGCAAAAAATAATCCGCATATTGCGAAAGGGGCTCAAGGATAGATTGTATCCCTGACACGATAGGCCTGCCAGGGGGTGGGCGAGTAGGCTTATGTATCTTTGGTAAGATATATAGAGCTGGAGTCCTAGGGGTGTCGTTAACTAGAAACTCTGCTTCTTTTACCGAGATCCATTTGTTAGTCTTTGCCCTGCTCACCATTCCCTTGATCATTTTGGATAGCTCATCAACGGGGTCCTTGTTGAGAGGGCGGTAGTTAGTACGTACACTCAGTAGGCGTTGCACCTCCGCATCGTAATCTTTTGTGTTTAGTACAACAACCGCACCCCCCTTATCTGCTGATTTTATAGTAAGCAGACTATTCTGTTCTAGTGATCTTACTGCACTCCAATCATCTTTAGTCATGTTTGTGTGTCTGAAATGTTCCTGGGACTTTTCAAAGTTTTCTATATCTTGCAAGACCCTTTCCTCGAAGACAGCAACCTCCGGGCCCATAGTTGCCATAGGGGGGCAAAAAGTTGAAGGTTTTCTAAGGGTAGTACCCCGAAACAAGTCAGTATCTTTCTCTTTATCTTTGTTAGCAAAGAACTTTTTAAGTTTAATCCTTCTCATCGTTTCATGGAATTCCGTACGACATTTAAAGGCATCATGTCTAGGTGTCGGAACGAATCCTAAACCTTTGTTCAAGACTCTTTCTTCATCAGCTGTTAGAGTGTGGTCTGACAGATTTACAACAATACTTTCTTCTAATTCTGTGTGCGACCTCTGCTGCGAGTCACCCTGGGTGAGTGGGTCTGCCATTGTGGTACTGAGTTGCCTCTCCCTCTGCCTCTTCCTGGGTTCCCCCTCCCCCTGTTGTGATTGGTTCCCTGACCTTGCCCTAAAAAAGAGCGTAGTAGGGCTCCCAAATCTTCGTCCTGGCGGTTCTGTTGGTTAAACCTAACCCTGTTGCCTTGTTGGGGTTCCTCTTCCTCTTCACTAGAGGTGTTGTCAAACGTCCAGTTGTTAGGGGTACGTCTGAACTGCTGTCTACCACCTCTGCCTCTCTGCCGTGTACCTACACTTTGCTGATCTGTTGTCTGCTGGTAGTACTCTTCCTTTACATACGGAAAAGCCCACTCATGTGAATACCTCTCTAAGTTTTTGGTTAGCCCTTTGATCTTTTGATTGACCATATAATTTTTATAGTCTGCTAAATCGTCCTGAATTCTCTGCAGATGATCTTTGCTATTCAAGAGGGTCGTGTCCTTAGATATAGTTTCCTCCAACTCAATGATTTCTTTCAAAAGTTCCTCACTCAAACGTTGGGCGGTGCTGATTATTAAGATGAGCCAGTCCCTAGTACATTTGTTGGCGATAAAACTCCAATCCTGTCGGAATTTGTTGTCGTCTAGGAAGATCCTAGGCTCAATTCTAACTAAGAGGCTAGGGGGTGCTGCACCTGCTGTATAATATTCAGTCATCAACGCACCATGAAGTGCAATCCTCACTTGTTTTTTTCTGAGGTTGGATAATTTCTCCCATTCTTCTCGGGCCGATGTATTGCCCCGAAGTGGGGCACCCGAGAGTAGTGATGGCCCTGATAAAATTGCGGCTATCTGATCATTGGTGAAAGCGAGACAATTCTTATCCATCTAGAAAGAGATTTTGGTTCGGTAGGAGACAGTGTCAATCATTTGCATGCAGTAATTACTTTTTTCTTTGATGAGGAGATTTTTTTATATTTGGCTAGAGCTAATGTATATGAATTTGTTTCTTAAGCATCATAGTGCTTGCATCAGCTTCTTTCCTACTTTCTGCAGACTTGCTTTTCAAGCCTAAGGGTTATGGGAAAGCATGGAGCTGAAAGTTTCTTCCTGTTGGGGTGAGAGGAATGGGGAGGAATGAGTTTAAGAAATGTGGAGTTAAGCCAGGCCCTACATTAAGTGTATGCTAACTCTGCGTCTTGGGGGATAGGTTGATTATGGGTCAAGAATTGGGTCAGAATGCTTTTGTCTAAATTATTCCAGGCTCTGCATGTGGTGGACTCAACTAGCTTGGAGAGATTATAACGTTTGTGAGGGGTATTAAACTAAAAAAATAATGGCTGGGTGGTCAGACCAGCAGAGCAGGAGCACCATTTTAACAGTAATGTTGGGGTTGCTGGTGAAGAGGCCATCTAGGATATGTCCTGCAGTGTGTGTGGCTTCCTTAATGGGTTATAGGGCATATAGACATGTGGCTGGGCACAGCACCTGGCCAAGGTGTAGAGTGTAATCACTGCACACAGCAGAAACGGTGCCCAGTGCATTATAACCGCTTGGCGGTTCACCTTACTGCATGACCAAGTGGCAACTCTATGCTCAGTTCTCACTACTGGGCATTGTCAGTTCATGTTTCTTGAGTGGTTACAGACTTACCATTGAAATTCTGCCCTGGCATTTCAGCTCTCACCACTCTAGGGCAGTGCGACCGGTGTCACTGCACCGTTCGCTGACTTCGGGTGGGGGCGCCGTGTTGGCAAGTAGATTATGGCTTTAAAAGCACGTACTGCAGCATTGCTTTCCTACAGATGTTTTCAAGCAACAATAAAAATTTCAAGATGACTCTGGTGACTAATGTTCTTCCTGAAGTGAGAGCAAAGTTTTGTCTAGTGGAAGTTTAAACTCATCATAAAGTAGTGATGATAGTTAATATGCCTGTTGCAAAGAATGAGTACCATGCAGATCTTAAAGTACATACAATGTAAATAGGTCGGTAGTTTAAGGCTTGTGCCAGAGAGATCTTTTTATTACTTGCAGTTTATAAATTAAAATCCTAATATAGAACAGTGAGCTATCAACTGTCATCAAAGAGATGCATGCAAACTTCAAGGAATAGATTATGATTGTTTCTCCTCTTTCATTATGCTAATGTTTCAAAAAGGGTTAATATGGGTAAAACTAATTTCCTATTATTAAAGAGAACCCTCAACCATAGTGGTACGTGTTAAATTCTGAGTGGTACGTTTTAAATTCTGAGTGAATTAAATTAAATTCCCTTAAACTATACTGCCTACTCATATGGATGACATGTGACTCCTACACCTTGTAGTCCTCTGTCCAATGTAAGTCTTAAGATGTAAAGTGCTCTGACACTCTACACTGGTATGAGAGGCGCTATAAAACGAATTAAATGCATCTGAGAGAAAGTGGTTATGGAGATTTGAGGGGCACTGTTAAAGGGTGGTAGCGAGGGAATTTGTGTCAGAGATGGTCTTTGGTGGGGGGTGGGGGGTGGGGGGAACAAACGCTGTGACACTGGGCACCACCAACGCTAACGCTAACGCCCGACCCTTAAGGGGTGTGCTTTATTAAGATTGTCCGAGCGGCCTGTTGCAAAAAAATAAATGACGTGAAAGATACATGCATTTCTTGTATTCAAGACATTCACATTCAACTTGAACTACAATCTCTAGTGGCTGTGCACATATATAAATCTGGACTATGAAATAAAAATGTCCTTCCCTGGCTAAGATTATTCTCTCTGCCCAGCTCTATTTTTAGTGTAACTGCATTCCTGGCAGACCAGCAAAGGCTGGAATGTCTCTAAAAATATCAATTCAATCCTGCATCCCTAAAGCATGATTTTTTCTTTCTTTCTGTATGACGCAGTAATTTTCTGTGCCTGAGAGTAAAATGAAAGGCAACGTTTTCTTTCGATCTTTTTCACATGCAGTAACATGCCTACGGAAGAAACAAATTTAATAACATCATTAAAGCAATGAAAGTCACGCATAAAGAGTTAACAATTTCTAACAGATTCTACAGGGCTGACATTTGTGACATTGCCTTCTACCCGCAGAGGACTGTTAATGTGTCTTCTATTTTGCCAAAATGTATTGGATCAATAATTTATTCGTATGCCAATTTGAACTACATTCATTTAAATACTGCTGCATCCCAGTAAGACAGATTCTACAACACTGAAGTGGGTGACATTGCCTTCAACCAGTGGATGACTGTTTATGTGCCATCTACTTTAATATTAAACAATGGATCAATCATCTATCGCTATACCAATTTGGTGTAAAGAGTGATTCTACTCTGGGGCATATTTTGCAGCGTCACGCTCTGCCATTTTCAAAACGCAGAGATGCGCCATTTGTGCAACAACACAGTGCACCCTTGTGTTTTCCCTAGTGCTAAAAATTGTTGCCTAGTGCCAACACAGACACCCTTGCACCATATTACAAGGGTACCTGCATTGCAGGGAATGGTTGTTTACATGCTGGAATGTGTCCCTTCCTGCACATTCGCAATCAATAATGGCGATTTGCTACTTCTTTGTGCGCTACCGAATGCAGCACGCTGAGGGGCTTAGTTCGATGTCAGCACGTTGCAGAAACACGACCGACCTACCTCAGATTGGCGGTCCCGACTGCCTAATCATGATGCCACCATACATGGTGGGGTCACATACTCCCATTCCTCTATGGGAGCTTATGTCACAGCCGTAAACCTGACCATAACATGAGCTCCCATAGAGGAATGGAATTTTGTTTTCATCCCTGCACCACGGGGCAGGCACCCCAAGGTGCCCGCCACAAGTAGCGGGGCCCAACAGGGTAGAACATATGATGCCTCTTCAGTCCCCAACCGAAGGCTGAAAACAGAAGGGGGGCCTGCTATGGGCCCCGAAACATGCTTTCCGACAGGGTTTCCATGTTGGAAAGGCCGGCATGGAAACCCTGCCAGAAACCATGAATTATAATCCAGAAGGCAGAAACACATTCCATTTGGATTGCAGGCCCGTCTCCGGCTGGTAGACAAGCTCCTGGAGCCATTCGGAAGCTAGCTGAAATAACTGGCCGCTTTCAATTCTGATTAGCTGTATTGTAATCAGCCGGATGGAACCGACGGTCTCAGTCGTAAAGTCTCTGACCTTAGGTCGGAGGCCTTCCGACTAAAAATGTAATCGGCCCATAGAATAGCAAATAGCCAATATTTAATGATTATGTGCAGGAAGGAACACCCTCTTGCACATAAACAATCATTAATGGTGTTTTGCTCTTTCTATATGTGCTGCAGATTGCAGCACACATGGAAGAAGCAAAAATGAGGAGAAATATCAATATTTCTACTCCTTGTGCCATTCTAACGCCTGCTATTGCATGGCATTAGTTTTTGGCGCTGCTTCATTGCCCTCCCCTTTCATGCAGATAACTACAAGAAAGGGTACCCTATTTACAAAGCAGGGTTACGCCACTTTGTAAATATGGTGCAGTGCATTGCACCACCGGAACATTGGTAAAAGTGATGTTCCAGTGGTGCAATCTCCTTGTAAATATACCCCTATGTATCCGTCTAAGTAGAAATGATATGCACAACTGGCTTTCCCTTATGCAAAAACCAGTGAGGTGATTTAGAGATTGGCAAAAAGGGTACTTTCTCACAAATGCAAAGGAGTCACCTGTCCACCAAAATGACGGTCTGCCCACCCAATTTACTATCAGGATAACCATCAGCTTTCCATCAATGGATACCCTCATTGGCTCTGCTGGAAGAAAGGTTTTCTCGATGACTCAACAGAGTATGGGATATAGAGTGGAAGCTGCAATGTACTTTTTTATGCGCTCAATCCCTATCGGAAAAACACCTTGCAACGCAGGACATGAAAAATAGATATAGAACCCCTCCTCCACTTACTCCAGGAGAAAACGGCCTAGGTGTGGGTATCATTCATTTTTGTTATTAGTTTTTGTTTTCCAATAACACAATACCACTTTGGGAGTTTTTTTTATTAAAAAACAAAAAATGTGGAAATGTTTGCTGAGCAGTCATCAAATGAAGAACAGCTGTCCACCAAACCTTTTGCACCATGACAGGAACCACCATGACCGCGGTTCCTGTAATGGTACAGAGATCACCACTAGGCTCTCTGTAATTCCTAAATTCGATGGGCAGTAGTCAGTCAAGGTGGCGGAGGTAATATCCACACCCACCCTGACAGAGTATGGTCTGCCAAACTCTAGATCTGGCCCAAGTCTCGCAGTAATTCTGGCTTACTGTGCAAGTGCACTCTCTATGGTTTAACATGGTAGTTGTTGATCCCTCTATAGAGGAATTGTTCAAGACAGTTTGGGGTGGATATTAGATACTTGCAGTAGTTCAGTCTCATCTTCTGAAATCAGCCAATGATCAATATGGTGTATTGTTATTTGAGACCAAGGGGCTTATTAAAAGCCCATTGCGCCACCGGTGCTTAACTTTTTTTGATGCACTGGCGGTGCAGTGTATCTACTCATACATAAAAAGCCACGCGAAGCCACCTTGCAAGGCTTTTTATGGCCTTGTAAAAGCAGCCCCCTTTCACAAATTACTTTACGTGAAAGGGGCATTTCATGGGTGTTGCTGTGGGTGTGCTCATGCAACATCAATGGAACCTGATGCTTTCCCAGATTTACAATGTTTTGTAAACCTAGTAATGCGTCAGATTCCTACGACTCCTCTGGGGAGGCATAAGGGAGATGCAGCGAAGAGAAATAGCTCTATTTCTCCTTGCTATTCTTTTTTCTACATATGCTGCATTCTGCAGCACACATAGAAAGAGGGAAACACAGTTTGTGATTGAATTTCTTCAGGAAGGTGTCCCTTCCTGCTCAAAATCAATCCCCCTATAACGTAGACACCCTTGCACCATGGTCCTGTTTTGGTGCATGGCAGCCCATTGTGCACCAACGCAGGGGAAAAGGACAAGAATGCGCTGTACCTTGTAGATACATGCATCCCTGCCCTTTTCCTTTGAAACACAGCAGCGAAGCAGGAAGGCTTGGTGTGCTGTTGTGCATCAAAATATTGTAATTTTTTTTTGTATGTTCTTATATAGCGCTCGACTACCCGGAGGCATCTCGGCGCTTGCCTTGGGAACCCATCCTGGCTTTTCCCTGTGAGATAGCCCCTGACGGGCATCCCCAAAGTGAAAGCCAGGCATCCCGCGGCAGGGGGCCGTTGTGGAGATTAAGCAAGCTTAATGCCCAGAGTTGCAGAGTGTGAACCCATGATTAGGTCAGGCACCGAAGCGAGAATTATCGAGTCCGTGGATATTTGAGCTCAAGACCCTGCCGCGTCGGGAATTGAACCCTGGTCCCAGGTCTGACCTCTGCTTCAGGGTCTGCCTGCTCTAACCAGTGAGCCACACTTCTCCACAAGAATGAGATCCAAGTTCATAATGCAAAACATCACATCATTCATATTAGGTATGTCCATGTCCATAACCTGCCAAAGAGCGTTTGATGAGAATGAGGGTCTTGATGAGATTATCTCCTCATATAACTTTTGTGGTTTTACAGTCCATATATTCTATCATGAAAACTGACATTAATGATAGTAATTGCAGCTATATTAACAAGTGACATGATAACTTCATTGGGTTACCATTTACTCATATCTAAAGTCAATCCAGGTCTGCTATTGCCTATAAGAGTATGAAATTGATGGGTGGCAGAGCTAGCTGGGTTCAAGGATAGCTGCATTTTAGGATGTTCCAAAATTCTACATAATCCTGGTGCCTGATTAACACAGTGCCTGAAATTTTCTGCAGCATCGACTTCTCACACCCTATGCCTGCCCTTTTTTTATGTAGAATATAGCTTTTCTGACACCTGGGAGGGGAAGGCAATAATATTGCGGTCTGTATTGGGCACGGCATCCCACTTTTGATAGAGAGGCTCAGCATCGACTGAATAGCCATCAACTCCCGGAGGACTTGTGCAGAGTGGTGACCTACCTGGCAGGTCCTTTGTGCTTGCCCTGGTGACACTGCTGGCCCAGGGGTGCAGGCTTTCCCGGGAGACGGAGCGGAGGGTGGTCAGTCCACTGGGGGATGCGGTTGCTGTTTTCTGGCTGCCCAACCTTGCTGAAACAACGGTTCCAGCTGAAAGTTAGGCTAATCTATAATAATAATCAAATGCACAATCACAATCAAAAAAAGGGGTTAAGGTGATGTCAGAAAGAAAGAGGGTCTTGCAGACGTTATGTTCGTTTTATCAGATTTGTAGAATTCAAATTAATCTATACACACACCAAGAAAAAAAATAGTGCTTTTGTGTCCCCAAGGGAAATGGAACAATAAAACTAACGTGAAAAACAAGTAACGTGTACAGCTTGGTTTCCACAATTTTTTTAAAAGGCGACCAAAGATTGACTTAGTAGTGATTCCAGTTTCTGTGTACAATAGTCAGAGCTGGTAAACTGGTTCGCTTTCAAATACAGTCAACGGCGGTTCAACCCTTTTACAGTGCAGGGTTTCTTCAGCACCAAGGGATATGGGGACAATCTGATGGTGATTGTTCAGCCTATTGAGAGAGTGAAAAAGGTGAGACACCGGTAAAGTGAGAGAGGAAAAGGGAATACTCACATGGGGACCCGGTCGGGTGCTCCTTATGAGAGACGAACTGGTGGGCTGATAAATGGTCTTAATCATAGGTTGCTCAATCGTGTTAGATGGCAGAAGTACATGACCCCCACTGGTTACAATGACAAGGCAGACGACCGGAGCAGTTCAAATTGACAGATTCGTCCTAGACATTGGTCCTAGTGAGTAGGGTGCCCCTTGTTCTTGTTTTTGCCCAACTTTGCATGCGTGATCCTGGATGAAGGCGCCCTGGTATTGTATAGGTGAAGGCAGGCCCCGTGAGACAGCAGAGAGGTTTGTGGTGCAGCTTTCTTTATTGCCCATATCACAGTGAGTAAATGCTGGAGTGAACTGGTGTGCATTGATGCTGACTTCTGGACCCCAATGGGATATACAGCTGGGGCCTGCCACAAGGCTGCTGTCTGTTGCAGCAGGACTCTTGCTGGGGCTCTTAGGTGGTTCACGCTACCCTGAAGCTGAACAGTTGTGGCACTTCGATCTGAGAAGGCCTCACCGGACATTGTTATGTGGGTGCAGTGATTCATTGGATATAAAATAGAACATCCTCTGGGGCCTACTGATGTGCATCAAGCAGCAGGTGTGCCCGCGCCACCGTCTGGCAACGATCAGTGCTACTTCCGATAATCTGTTGCCCAGCTGTCTAATACCTGTGGGCCTCCCGCAAAGAGACACTCTTAGAGAAGGCCCAGGGTTCTCACAAATTGCAGGCCTTGCATTGGCCTGGCTCCAGTGACTGTGAGGCGTATGGAAGTGGAGCTGTTCTGCCTACACGGAAAGTGGGGGAGCGTGGGTCTCTGTAGACACAGCAAGAGATTGGTGAGCCCCCAATACATATACCTGCCCTCAATCTGATTCCTCCATGATGATTCCCTAGCACAGAGTCCTCACCCCTGCTTGGTGCGGGAGGTCACTGTGTGGTCGACTGCCTTACATTGCCTGGGTGGACTAGTGTCTGGAATCCTCCACTGGGCGTTATTGAACCTGGGCGTGGGTCTGCATCATCTGTACTTGCAGTGGACAGCACCGGAAGGAGACACCTGCCATTTTCTTCCCGATGTACTTTACAGAGCGACTCGTCATCCAGTGTGACCCTCTCTCTGGCTCCCCATGATCGGTAAGACAGATAGTCCCAGCCTAAACTGCAATTTGATTGCCGCAAAACCCCAAAGCCCTGTGAGGGGGGGATGGCTGGGCTGGGACCCACGATCAATGACCTGGTAGTAGATGGGGGTGCGGATCTGAAAACAATCCTAACAGCCATGCAGCATGGCCTTGCAAAAATTGACAGCAAAACCATTTCTTTCAAGATAGACTGGATGACAGAACGACTCGAGAAACATAAGGAACACCTTGATAATGTTGAGCGCCGTGTCTCAGGCACTGAGGATGTGCGGGAAGCCTGAACAATCTGAAATAGTGGGTGTTGCTAAAACCACCAATAGAGAAAATATGAAATGTTACATGGAGAAACTCCTCATAGACTTGCTGGGGTGAGACACCTTCTCAGAGATCTTCATCATGGAGAGCGCCCATCAATCACTTGCCCATGTCGAATCCCGGGGGCTAGCACTCATCCCATAATTGTGAGATTATTAAACTACAGGATCATACTGCAGTACTGTGTAAAGTGGCTCAGACATATCACTGTATCCCAATTTCACTCAACAAGTACAAGAGGCCCAACGTCTCTTCGCACTGGTGAAGAAAAAACTATGCAAGCTGCAACTGGATTACAGCATGTTATATCTTGCAAGGTTGCAAGTTATGGCAGATGGCAAGGCGTTGTTTTTAAGTAATCCCAAACAATTGCAGCTATTCCTCACTAGGAGGGAGGCTCAGCTGTCCAGGCAAAACTCACTTGATGCAGCAACGACGGAGCCTGGTGAAGCTCAAGTAATGAAAGACTAAGACCACTCCTCTTAGACGGACTCTGGGTTTTCTTTCTTCTGGGACTATTGGATTGCATCGAAAGCGGAGACTCTGTTCTGTCTGCACTCATCCAGGCTGCTCCTGGGGACCAGTCTAGCTCCGCTTGTCAGTGGACACCGGGAGGCCTTGGATGGTGTCGTCCTGTCCTTGGTGGATATCCAAAGTGGTCACATGCAAGTGCATTGGGAAGAGTTTTCCAATAATGCTTTTGTCGTTGATTGACGACATCTGCTTCGATGGCCATAAGGCTCCTGATATGGTTTGATTCTGTCGAGTGTGGATTCATATTTGCAGTCATGAGAAGTATATGGGTCGGGAAGATATTCTTGCGTCTGTCCTATACACATCACCAACTGTTTGGGTGTGCGTCAATTGCAAAAAGAACAATTGTTGGATGGAATACTGAAACAATGTCCAACATTCACCCACCTAAATCCATTGTTTTTTTGTACACCATGCCATATGCACATCAGTCTTGACCCTGTGCCCCCTGGGAGGAGTCCAGCCCGAACTGCCAGGTCAGGTCCTCCCTGGACATGAAACAAGCATTCAGGAACTGCGTTCAGGGTATCACCCCTCATCAGCCAAACTAACTTGACTTCAGTGGCATGGTGAGCACAGGACACACGTCTGCAATATCCTTTCCACTTAGGGTGACAAATTCAAAAAGAACAATTTATGAATGGATGGGTGCATGTCAATGGCATGGTGTCTGCTCCAATTACTGTTAAGAGGAGCATTAGGCAGTGTTTTCCCCCTAGCTCTTCTGCTGTATGCCTCAGTAGCTGAGCCACAGGCCTGTGTGCTTTGGGAATACCAGGGACACCGGGGCTTGCACATCCCTGGCTATAACTTGATCATATCGGCATACGTCAATGACTCACTGCTCTATGTCTGCCATTCGGACTGCAACCTGGCCAGATGCAGTACAAAGTGATGCAGTTTGGAGGATACTCCGGCTGCCGGTGAATTGCGGCAAGTCCATTATTATTCCTCTTATGCCAGCCATGACACACATTTCACTGGAATAACCTTTACAATGGTCAACGGATTTAGACCGCTACCTAAGAATACAAATACATACATATCTTGGTAATTTTGATAGGGCATTACCTAAACTCTCGGAGGCTATTAAGTGCTGTATCAAATTACCACTGTCACTCACTGGTAGAATAGCCATAATGAAGATGGTGGTGCTAACTTGGTTTCTGTTTCAGAGTATTCTGATGTTACAGTCTTGTGCAGTGTTTGATAATCTCCAGTCCCTTATGATCAGGCTGGCATGGGTGGTAAAACAATCGAGGGTGAGTGAGTGGTGAAGCTTACTCTTTCTTGGGATATGGGCAGGCGTAATGCCCTGGGCCTAGAGATCTGTTTTAGAGTGACTAAGTGCATGTTTGCACATTATTGGATTAATGAACCTAATGACTTGTGCACTTGCAACTCAAGTGAGACACTGAAGATCTGCACATGTTAACACAAATGTTATTTAGGGAACCGATGGAGAGGCACAGTGTATTCAACTCATTGCACACCATTGTTCCATTGTTCCCTTGTGGCACACTCCCTTAGAGAGACAGTCTGGGTCTCTAATGTATTCACAACATGTACCACTGGATTGGTGCTCTTGGTTTCCAATGGGCCTGAAGTGACAATTGCACTGAATTTGATTTGTATTAACACAATGGAAGACTTCTTCCAAGACGATACAATGTGCACGTTCGAGTAGGTCCTTGAGCCGAGTACCGCACCAAATCCGTCAATTTCATTATTATAGAGCAAGACACGTATTGTGGGAGCTATTAGGGGATGACATACTGAAGCACCCAGAGATGCCAGCATTATCCTCCCTACACCAGGTCATTGCCCCTAACCAATTAGTGGTGAGACTTTATGCATTTGCGCAGGAGGCGTGTTGACCTGGTATGACTAAGGCCAGACTTACTTTGGAGAGAGACCTGGAAATAACCATAAGTGGCAAACACTGGCAGTACTGCTGTTTTGTAGTCCAGACTATATCCCTGAATGGCAGGCACAGGCTCTTGATCTTTAAATACATCAATAGGGTATATTACACTCCGGAACTGCTTTATAGATATGGCATTTGCGATAATGTATATTGTCAGTGATGTTGGGAGAAGGAGGTCAGATTCACACACCTCACCATGGGCGACCGCAGGGGGGAAAGGAGGGGCGCTTGACCCCCCTGGAGCACCCCTCCTTGCCCTCCCTGCAGACGTACATGTAATGTAGTTCCTATATTACCACTAGGCTCTATGCATTGGAATAATTTATCCTATAGATGTGACATAGGACTTATGTCTACTAGGTCTCTATCGAATATATTAGACTTAATTGTGAGTTCCAGCTAGCTCAGAAGTCACTAGAAACTTTCTCGAGTTCACAAGAAGGGATTTAGTTTCTGACAACCACATAAACATGACAACTTTGTTTCCCCAAGATAAAACTGATCGTCAGAGTCGTGGAAACAATAGGTGGATATTTTACCCAGTCATTCCAGCATGCTTTGTTTCACCAGAGTTTGCAGAGAAGTAGATAGACGGGCGTTTTCAATACAAGTATTTATTGAACAGTCTTCTTTCTCAAGCAAAAGAAATGAACTGCTACAATTGTAATTCTGGTTGCAAAATATAATGCATACAGTAAAAAGAGTAGAATAAAAAAATACTGTAAGAGCATTGTATGGTTCCTAGACCATAGATAAATACATAACAAAGGCTAAAAAGTACTCAACTGGTGCTTCTAAAATACACCTACCCCGATGTACCTAATCTAGGTCGAGTACGAGGGAAGAAGTAAGTGAGGTGTAGCATGAATTTAGTATTCTTTGCCAAGAATCTATCCAAGATTTCTTTAAGGGTCTTATCAGCACCGTACCTTGGTTTAGAATGAAGAAGGTCAGGCACAGGACTCGATTTCTCAACAACCCAAAAGGGTAGCTTGGAAACACTGGAGCAGAATTTCTCGTCAAGAGAAAAGACAGCGTCTCTCTCAGTGCATCTGCTGGAGGGTCGGCTTCCTTCCGCACTTGCTGTAGCAGGATGCGTCGGGCAAGTAGATAGTCAAACTGCTCCAAACCACTGAGTGTTTGCTATGGCAAGTCCGGGCATATTTATACCTTGAAGGTGCCGAGTTTGACGTATAGGTGGACATAATAACGTCATCAAAGAGTCTCAGTTCTTTGAAAACTCCCTGAGTTCTTGGACAAGTCAGTATTCGAGAAAGGGGATCCCTAGCTGTTGAAGCCGAGTTTTCCATGATATCGTTGGGGATTTTCGGAACGAGTGGAAGTAGCCATGCCATATTTGGACTGCATGAGCTATGTCTAAAAAAGGTTATGATTTCTATGCCTATATAAGGATATGGTGATTTATATCTATATAAGGGCATGAATCAGGAAATTTACAATAGGGTCCTAAAATGCTATACAACACCCGCTCCACGTTTATCATGTTCAACATTACTAAGTTCAAGCACTAAAACATATTCTAAAGTATGTGTTTACAATCCCATCCAAAAATACATTAAAATGCATTTGAAAATGGTTGTACACAAAAAAATGAGCATTCGTACTGTACGCATTTTAAAAGCAATGATTTCATCATAAGCATATATTATAATATTGGAAATGCTAACCGAATCCATCATGAAATGGCTCTTAGTTACAAAAGAAAAGTCGAGACCATCCCATAGCAAAATATACAAGCTATTTTGGTTTGCGAATTTAGGTCAATATTGTTTCTAGGAAGTATTCCAAGAAATCTTGTTCTCTAGGAATAGTTCTACTTTAGGCAGATTGCTTTGTGACAAAGTTCATTGTGTTTGGAAATAAGTCAAATCAAAAAATTGTGTTCCAAAGTTAGAAGCTTGTTTTGAAAAAAGTGAAGGTCGAATTTCAGAGTTGAAAGAACGCTGTGTGCTAACTTCAAAAGGTATTCTCGTGTCAGGAGAAAACATTAATTTGTCTAGGCTGGCAAAGAAATCGTCTGCCACAGTAGATGAAAGTTAAACTGTCAGGATTCGCCCAAGGACCGCGCCTAACTAGAAACTACGAATCCCAGAGGCCTCGGGGTGCATCAACGCATGATATTTAAATAATCGCTACGCACTCCCGAGCGTGCGTAATTCTCTAGTTGACGTTTATTCTGGAAGTTTGTGCAGTGGCAAGTACGTCTGCAATGGCCATGGATCCGAAGCGTGGATGAGTTTTCATCTTCGGCTTTTAAGGAGGTGGTTTCTGGGATTACCACGGACGCCTTTGTTTTCTTGGCTTTGTCTTGTTTGAGAAACAAAAGGGGATGATGGACGGAGCGTTTGAGCAAATCAAACACTCACCCCCAGTCAACTGATCTGGGTTTAATCCATCACCATTCTTTAGCCCACTCAGCCACCCCAGTTCAGACATGGCCATATGCAAATCAGTCTGACCCTGTGCCTCATGGGAACAGTCCAGCCCGAACTGCCAATTCATGTCTTCCCTGGACTGGAAAAAAGCATCCGGGGACCGGTTTTGGATTCATAATCCTCATCAGCCAGGCTATCTTGAATCCAGTGGCCAAGTGAGCAAGGGACTCACGTCTGAGCATACCCTGCCAACTTAGGGCGAACAAAGCGAAAAGAAAGGGGATGATGGACGGAGTGTTTGAGCAAATCAAACACTCACCCGCAGTCAACTGATGTGGGTTTAATCCATCACCATTCTTTAGCCCACTCAGCCACCCAAGTTCAGAGCATGGCCATATGCAAATCATTCTAACCCTGTGCCTCATGGCAACAGTCCAGCCCGAACTGCCAAGCCATGTCTTCCCTGGACTGGAAACACGCATCCTGGGACCGGTTTCGGATTCATAATCCTCATCAGCCAGGCTATCTTGAATCCAGTGGCCAAGTGAGCAAGGGACTCACGTCTGAGCATACCCTGCCAACTTAGAGCGAACAAAGCGAAACAAAAAGGGGTGATGGACGGAGAGTTAGAGCAAATCAAACATTTACCCCCAGTCAACTGACCTGGGTTTAATCCATCACCATTCTTTAGCCCACTCAGCCACCCCAGTTCAGACATGGCCATATGCAAATCAGTCTGACCCTGTGCCTCATGGGAACAGTCCAACCCAAACTGCCAAGCCATGTCTTCCCTGGACCGGAAACAAGCATCCTGGGACCAGTTTCGGATTCATAATCCTCATCAGCCAGGCTATCTTGAATCCAGTGGCCAAGTGAGCAAGGGACTCACGTCTGAGCATCCCCTGCCAACTTAGGGCGAACAAAGCGAAACAAAAGGGGAAGATGGACAGAGCGTTTGAGCAAATCAAACACTCACCCCCAGTCAACTGATCTGGGTTTAATCCATCACCATTCTTTAGCCCACTCAGCCACCCCAGTTCAGACATGGCCATATGCAAATCAGTCTGGCCCTGTGCCTCATGGGAACAGTCCAGCCCGAACTGCCAAGCCATGTCTTCCCTGGACCGGAAACAAGCATCCTGGGACCGGTTACAGATTCATAATCCTCATCAGCCGGGGTATCTTGAATCCAGTGGCCAAGTGAGCAAGGGACTCACGTCTGAGCATACCCTGCCAACTTAGGCCGAACAAAGCGAAACAAAAGGGGATGATGGACGGAGCGTTTGAGCAAATCAAACACTCACCCCCAGTCAACTGATCTGGGTTTAATCCATCACCATTCTTTATCCCACTCAGCCACCCCAGTTCAGACATGGCCATATGCAAATCATTTTGACCCTGTGCCTCATGGGAACTGTCCAACCCGAACTGCCAAGCCATGTCTTCCCTGGACTGGAAACAAGCATCCTGGGACCATTTTCGGATTCATAATCCTCATCAGCCAGGCTATCTTGAATCCAGTGGCCAAGTGAGCAAGGGACTCACGTCTGAGCATACCCTGCCAACTTAGGGCGAACAAAGCGAAACAAAAGGGGATGATGGACGGAGCGTTTGAGCAAATCAAACAGTCACCCCCAGTCAACTGATCTGTGTTTAATCCTTCACTATTCTTTAGCCCACTCAGCCTTCCCAGTTCAGACATGACCATATGCAAATCAGTCTCTTCCTGTGCCTCATGGGAACAGTCCAGCCCGAACTGCCAAGCCATGTCTTCCCTGGACCGGAAACAAGCATCCTGGGACCGGTTACAGATTCATAATCCTCATCAGCCGGGGTATCTTGAATCCAGTGGCCAAGTGAGCAAGGGACTCACGTCTGAGCATACCCTGCCAACTTAGGCCGAACAAAGCGAAACAAAAGGGGATGATGGACGGAGCGTTTGAGCAAATCAAACACTCACCCCCAGTCAACTGATCTGGGTTTAATCCATCACCATTCTTTATCCCACTCAGCCACCCCAGTTCAGACATGGCCATATGCAAATCAGTCTGACCCTGTGCCTCATGGGAACTGTCCAACCCGAACTGCCAAGCCATGTCTTCCCTGGACTGGAAACAAGCATCCTGGGACCATTTTCGGATTCATAATCCTCATCAGCCAGGCTATCTTGAATCCAGTGGCCAAGTGAGCAAGGGACTCACGTCTGAGCATACCCTGCCAACTTAGGGCGAACAAAGCGAAACAAAAAGGGATGATGGACGGAGCGTTTGAGCAAATCAAACAGTCACCCCCAGTCAACTGATCTGTGTTTAATCCATCACCATTCTTTAGCCCACTCACCCTCCCCAGTTCAGACATGGCCATATGCAAATCAGTCTGACCCTGTGCCTCATGGGAACAGTTCAGCCCGAACTGCCAAGCCATGTCTTCCCTGGACCGGAAACAAGCATCCTGGGACCGGTTTTGGATTCATAGTCCTCATCAGCCAGGCTATCTTGAATCCAGTGGCCAAGTGAACAAGGGGCTCACGTCTGAGCATACCCTGCAAACTTAGGGCTAACAAAGCGAAACAAAAGGGGATGATGGATGGAGCGTTTGAGCAAATCAAACATTTACCCCCAGTCAACTGATCTGGGTTTAATCCATCACCATTCTTTAGCCCACTCAGCCACCCCAGTTCAGACATGGCCATATGCAAATCAGTCTGACCCTGTGCCTCATGGGAACAGTCCAGCCCGAACTGCCAAGCCATGTCTTCCCTGGACCGGAAACAAGCATCCTGGGACCAGTTTCGGATTCATAATCCTCATCAGCCGGGGTATCTTGAATCCAGTGGCCAAGTGAGCAAGGGACTCACGTCTGAGCATACCCTGCCAACCTAGGGTGAACAAAGTAAAAGAAAAGGGGATGATGGACGGAGCGTTTGAGCAAATCAAACATTTACCCCAGTCAACTGATCTGGGTTTAATCCATCACCATTATTTAGCCCACTCAGCCACCCCAGTTCAGACATGGCCATATGCAAATCAGTCTGACCCTGTGCCTCATAGGAACAGTCCAACCCGAACTGCCAAGCCATGTCTTCCCTGGACCGGAAACAATCATCCTGGGACCGGTTTAGGATTCATAATCCTCATCAGCCAGGCTATCTTGAATCCAGTGGCCAAGTGAGCAAGGGACTCACATCTGAGCATACCCTGCCAACTTAGGGCGAACACAGCTAAACAAAAGGGGATGATGGACGGAGCGTTTGAGCAAATCAAACACTCACCCACAGTCAACTGATCTGGGTTTAATCCATCACCATTCTTTAGCCCACTCAGCCACCCCAGTTCAGACATGGCCGTATGCAAATCAGTCTGACCCTGTGCCTCATGGGAACAGTCCAGCCCGAACCTCCAAGCCATGTCTTCCCTGGTCCGGAAACAAGCATCCTGAGACCGGTTTTGGATTCATAATCCTCATCAGCCAGGCTATCTTGAATCCAGTTGCCAAGTGAGCAAGGGTCTCACGTCTGAGCATACCCCGCCAACTTAGAGCGAACATAGAGAAACAAAAGGGGATGATGGACTGAGAGTTTGACCAAATCAAACATTCACCCCCAGTCAACTGATCTGGGTTTAATCCATCACATTCTTTAGCCCACTCAGCCTCCCCAGTTCAGACATGGCCATATGCAAATCAGTCTGACCCTGTGCCTCATGGGAACTGTCCAACCCGAACTGCCAAGCCATGTCTTCCCTGGACTGGAAACAAGCATCCTGGGACCATTTTCGGATTCATAATCCTCATCAGCCAGGCTATCTTGAATCCAGTGGCCAAGTGAGCAAGGGACTCACGTCTGAGCATACCCTGCCAACTTAGGGCGAACAAAGCGAAACAAAAGGGGATGATGGACGGAGCGTTTGAGCAAATCAAACAGTCACCCCCAGTCAACTGATCTGTGTTTAATCCTTCACTATTCTTTAGCCCACTCAGCCTCCCCAGTTCAGACATGACCATATGCAAATCAGTCTCTTCCTGTGCCTCATGGGAACAGTCCAACCCGAACTGCCAAGCCATGTCTTCCCTGGACAGGAAACACGCATCCTGGGACCGGTTTCGGATTCATAATCCTCATCAGCCAGGCTATCTTGCATCCAGTGGCCAAGTGAGCAGGGGACTCACGTCTGAGCATACCCCGCCAACTTAGAGCGAACAAAGAGAAACAAAAGGGGATGATGGACGGAGAGTTTGACCAAATCAAACATTCACCCCCAGTCAACTGATCTGGGTTTAATCCATCACCATTCTTTAGCCCACTCAGCCACCCCAGTTCAGACATGGCCATATGCAAATCAGTCTGACCCTGTGCCTCATGGGAACCGTCCAACCCGAACTGCCAAGCCATGTCTTCCCTGGACCGGAAACAGCATCCTGGGACCGGTTTCGGATTCATAATCCTCTTCAGCCAGGCTATCTTGCATCCAGTGGCCAAGTGAGCAAGGGACTCACGTCTGAGCATACCCTGCCAACTTAGGGCGAACAAAGCGAAACAAAAGGGGATGATGGATGGAGCGTTTGAGCAAATCAAACAGTCACCCCCAGTCAACTGATCTGGGTTTAATCCTTCACTATTCTTTAGCCCACTCAGCCTCCCCAGTTCAGACATGGCCATATGCAAATCAGTCTGACCCTGTGCCTCATGGGAACAGTCCAGCCCGAACTGCCAAGCCATGTCTTCCCTGGACCGGAAACAAGCACCCTGGGACCGGTTTTGGATTCATAGTCCTCATCAGCCAGGCTATCTTGAATCCAGTGGCCAAGTGAGCAAGGGACTCACATCTGAGCATACCCTGCCAACTTAGGGCGAACACAGCTAAACAAAAGGGGATGATGGACGGAGCGTTTGAGCAAATCAAACACTCACCCACAGTCAACTGATCTGGGTTTAATCCATCACCATTCTTTAGCCCACTCAGCCACCCCAGTTCAGAGATGGCCATATGCAAATCAGTCTGACCCTGTGCCTCATGGGAACAGTCCAGCCCAAACCTCCAAGCCATGTCTTCCCTGGTCCGGAAACAAGCATCCTGGGACCGGTTTTGGATTCATAATCCTCATCAGCCAGGCTATCTTGAATCCAGTTGCCAAGTGAGCAAGGGTCTCACGTCTGAGCATACCCCGCCAACTTAGAGCGAACAAAGAGAAACAAAAGGGGATGATGGACGGAACGTTTGAGAAAGCGGCCGGGTTCCTTTCACCACTGACATTTTCTTCTATGTTTCGATTTGGGACAGAACTCTTCGGTGGGTGGCGGTGAGTGAACCGCGACTGCCTGTCTTTCTTTTCTTGGCATATTACGGCTGCGGTTGTACCAATACCGCGGAAGCCTTTACAGTTACTTTACAGTGGCGGTTGTACCAATACCGCAGAAGCCCTTACATTTACAGAGGGGCGGCAGTGACGTAACCGTGAATCCAGTGGCCAAGTGAGCAAGGGACTCACGTCTGAGCATACCCTGCCAACCTAGGGTGAACAAAGTAAAAGAAAAGGGGATGATGGACGGAGCGTTTGAGAAAATCAAACATTTACCCCAGTCAACTGATCTGGGTTTAATCCATCACCATTCTTTAGCCCACTCAGCCACCCCAGTTCAGACATGGCCATATGCAAATCAGTCTGACCCTGTGCCTCATAGGAACAGTCCAACCCGAACTGCCAAGCCATGTCTTCCCTGGACCGGAAACAAGCATCCTGGGACCGGTTTAGGATTCATAATCCTCATCAGCCAGGCTATCTTGAATCCAGTGGCCAAGTGAGCAAGGGACTCACATCTGAGCATACCCTGCCAACTTAGGGCGAACACAGCTAAACAAAACGGGATGATGGACGGAGCGTTTGAGCAAATCAAACACTCACCCACAGTCAACTGATCTGGGTTTAATCCATCACCATTCTTTAGCCCACTCAGCCACCCCAGTTCAGACATGGCCGTATGCAAATCAGTCTGACCCTGTGCCTCATGGGAACAGTCCAGCCCGAACTGCCAAGCCATGTCTTCCCTGGTCCGGAAACAAGCATCCTGGGACCGGTTTTGGATTCATAATCCTCATCAGCCAGGCTATCTTGAATCCAGTTGCCAAGTGAGCAAGGGTCTCACGTCTGAGCATACCCCGCCAACTTAGAGCGAACAAAGAGAAACAAAAGGGGATGATGGACGGAACGTTTGAGAAAGCGGCTGGGTTCCTTTCACCACTGACATTTTCTTCTATGTTTCGATTTGGGACAGAACTCTTCGGTGGGTGGCGGTGAGTGAACCGCGACTGCCTGTCTTTCTTTTCTTGGCATATTACGGCTGCGGTTGTACCAATACCGCGGAAGCCTTTACAGTTACTTTACAGTGGCGGTTGTACCAATACCGCAGAAGCCTTTACATTTAAAGAGGGGCAGCAGTGACGTAACCGCGAAAGCCCATCTCTTTCCTCATTCATAATTTGACATTTGATCTGGGCGGCGGTATGTACACCATGGAAGCCCTGCATCTGTTTCTTCTCTTATGAACCTTTATGATGGTAAAGAAGGAAAAAATACAATGCTTGATTCCGATAGCTGATTTCAGTTGGATTTTTTAAAATTATATTTTCCCTATTAGAACCGGTGAGCCACTGAGTACTATAGGAGGGGATATAAACAGAAGCCTGTTCGTATAAGCCTCTGCTAATGTTTGATCCTTTGTGCATTAGGTTCTACCAAAGTTGAAGCGCTCTGTTATGATTGATGGTCTAACGAGAGCATGCTGGTACATCTGGTAGATAAGGTATACGAATTTCACTAGCGAGAACATATGAGAGTAGACTGAATATACCTTATGTTTCTGATCCTGGCTTTTTGTGTTTTCAGGTTCTCATCCCAGCTGTTCCTATCCTTCCCTTTCCCTCGCCTGACCGCCCTTAAACTCTGTACATTTTTGGTAAGAGTTTGGGGATGTCTGGAGGTGTAACATTATTTGCATCATCCAGATCCTGAGGAGTGCCGATTCTGACATAAACCAGTTCATTAAGTAGATCAATCGTACACAAATGAGAAGCATCGCCGTCAGCGTCAGTCGCATAAGCAATGTTTGCAGTTGATGGTACCTGTGTGCCTGTTGGTCTGCGTATCACACCTACAGCTGGAGTTGCCGATGAGATCTCAATAGATGCCGTCATCAAGATTGGTAGCCATTGGGGGCAACACAATACATGAGCCGTTACCGGGCCCAGTAAAGCGTCAACATCCGTTGGCATTGCTGATGGAATTGTTAGACAGATATCTAACATGCATTCCTCTCCACAAAGCAGGCATCGTAGAACAGGTAAGATGCAATCTTGCCAGATTGGTCTGAATGATAGGAACCATGTGGTATTCAGATCCCTCAAATGAGCCAAGCCAAGGATCTGTGTTATGCAATCACGATACTGCATTGTCAGAAGAGAATTCTCCAAGGTAATTTGGGTATCGGTGGTGACTGGACTTGCGATAATGAAGCAGAAGGAATAAAAATAGTATCCCTGCTATGAGTCCCAAGATGAGAGACAGGCGGCCGAACACAGAGTGCATGAAGTTAGTAAAAATATCCAGGACTGCTTCAAAGGGTGCTAACAGTCCCGAAAAAATCATCTTAAATACATGTACAATACTGCTGGTATCAGACATGTTTAAGAAATGACCTAACATTTCTGCGTAATGTATGGGGAAGTTTGTTGATAATAATGAATGTAACTGTGCAGATGACCTTGCAACTTGCAGATCATACGTCTCTCTGGACGAGGTCAGTGGCACAGTTTTTTGTAAAAGAATGGCTTTCATTCTGCTTAAAGTATCAATTTGTATAGTAGAGATGTTCAGTGAAGGCCATAGTGGCGACTCCCTGTCTGTCTTAGTTTTTGGAAACAATACTTGGATACAGAGACCCTGGCTGACACACTAACGAGATAGGCTGTCCCTGGCATCATTCCACACAGCTGTGCTCATTCAGCATTATATAGCTTTCATTGGAAAGCTGCCTAAAAATTGGATCTATCACTGCTGCCGGGGATTCCTGCAGGTGGCATCATAAGTTGTCTGAAGAATCATCACAGGCTCCATGTAAATTAACGCCTTTACAAATAAGTGTACCACTCAAAGTTGTTTTTCAGTTTTTACCAATAAGAAATACCTCCTTTTCTCCACTCCAACATTTGTGTGTGTATGGTAAATACCAGGTTGACTTTATGTACGCTTTACCCAACCTTTCATACAGGCCTGCGGGTATGTGTTTTAAGTAGGGGTGAGCGCAAAATCCGTTCCGCTCGCGGATTTTGCGAATTTTCGGTAAATTTGCGATCCGCGAACTCCCGCGAATTTACCGCGAATTCGCAAATCCGCGAGCGGCGGATTCCGGGGGCAAAAGTTGAAGCCTGGCTGGCCTGTTGTAACTATTTTACGATGGCGCCGGCAAGCTGCCAGCGCCATCCTAAAATAGTTACTAAGTTAGCTTCAACAGGAAGCTCTAATAGATGCTCGCACCTGCTTTATTTTATCTATTAGAGCTTCCTGTTGAAGCTAATTTAGTAAGTATTTTAGGATGGCGCTGGCAGCTTGCCGGCGCCATCGTAAAATATTTACAACATGCCCTTCCTGTGAGTGACTCATTCATCAGCCCAAAAACAATCGTGAGCGTCGTCGAGGCAGGTGTGCCTTCTTCCCAAATCTACCGTGGAAAATCAGCTGTGATGCTGGATAGAGGCCTTTGCATCCTTGACTTTCACGAGCGCAATACCCGTGCTGTTCCTGTGACCAGGAGCTTCTTTCTCTTCATCTGCTGAACTGATCTTTCTCTGACCTTTTATACACACAAGAAGCATGTGAACTCGCATGGAAGCCCTGCCCGTTTGGCCCCGCCCACACACTCGCGGTTTGCACCGTCTTCCCGCCATTCACCCACTATGATGGACAGCTCACTCACGGGACCCCTGCGCCCTTCGGGGCGCCTGACTTTGGGCTTGGAAGCCCCCCCCACACACTCGCAGTGTGCACCGTCTTCCCACCATTGACCCACTATGATGGACAGCTCACCCAAGGGAACCCTGCGCCCCTCGGGGCGATTGCATATTAACACACACATGGCCGCTGAAACTAGTTGAAGCTGAAATGAAGTGACTCATTCAGCAGGGCAAATCCGTTGATCCGCAAATCCGCAAATCCGCCGATTTTGCGGATCTACGATCCGCAAATCCGCAAAATCCGGCGATCGTGGATCCACAAAATCCGCCCATACCTAGTTTTAAGTAATACTGAAACTGGAAAATCGTCACTGGTATCGTGATGATGCCATGTATTATCCATTCAACGGCTGGTTTCTCAGAAATGGTTAATGGTAATCTTTCCAGTTTTTCTATGCTCAGCACCATATAGTCTTCTCCCCTCTGTGCCAAAGAGATTTGTTTATCTGTAAGGTTAAATACAGTAAACAATGACGTGGTGTTGATTAGACGCCAAGGCACATAGCCAGAACAAAGGTTTTGTAACGTCCAGCCCAGCAGCATTACAGAACGTAATTAAAACTGGCCATGTTGTAACGTTAGCAAGTCTTGTTCCATTATGTCTATGGCAGAGGATATGATGCTGTCCAAAGAATAAATTCTGGACGACAGAGTCGTTAATCCACTTTCAACTACAGAGAGCGCTTTCTCTAAATTAATACGATCAATTTCTCGTATTCGTTCTGCAGTTTCCATTTGATTGACTTTCCATGCTTCATTATAGGCAGCGTAAATAACGGCTCATATGAAATGTTTATGACGTGGTTTGTGAGGTCCTAGTAGGAATTCTCGTAAGTCAATGTTATTTTAAGTAAAGTTAAGTGTTGTTTTATTTCTGGGAGTGTGGATTTTTGTAGCCATTCAAGGCACAGTTTTCCTACACTGTAAGTTGTTATTATCCCTGGATGTTGATCTGGACATATCTTGGATCTGGCCTAGTTACTGTAAATCCTTGTGTCTTGTTCAGGAATCTAGCTTGACAGTTATTCGTGTCTGTGGGTCGGATTAAACATTTTTCCATTCAGGATTACTTCTTTTTGTTGTAAAATATAATTTACGTCTACCTCCTCATCTGTAGTTTTATTACTATCAGGTGTAGGTTTAGGTATGGACGGTTTGTTTAAATCTTTTATCTTAGCCAGGCCAAGACAAGATATCTGTTGAACAGTTTCGTTTAAGAACATTATTTGTTCTGGGATGATGCAGGCTCTGAATAATGCTTCTAAAACTTGTACCTTCCAGTCTTTTGTGCCCCAGACATTTTTTGTCTCAATGTTGTCTTTCCAAAAGCAAAGCCTAATGTCGATAATTGAGCATAAAAGGCTGCATAATAAATTTGTTTAGTATTTGTTAACATACTTTTCATACCTGTCTTATTAACATTTTTAAAGTAAAAGGTTTCTGGATTTGTGACATTAAACCCTGTAAAGTATGGGAACTTTCTATAGAATGTTTTAGAGCTATCTTTTGGTGGCGTTGGACAATGTTCCCATTGATTATAAGTTAAAACATTTCTAGGATCTGTAGATTTGTGGAAAAAATGATGACCAAAATGATTAAAACAATACATTTCTTCATAATTTGATGAACCTTCTAAGTATTCATGTTTTTCAAATTTTGCTGACATTTCTAAGTCTGCCATCATGTTATTAACAGTTTCAAAGTCCCAATCATCAGAAAATGTACTCAGTGAGACAAAATCGCTCAAGGAAACCTTAAATTGGTGTGGAATCTTCAACAGCTCAACCGGGCCATAAAAGTCATACTCAGTTCTATCCCAAGCTGTGCCCCCAGGTAGAGGAACAGCTGTTGATGTTCTTATTTGCTGTGTCCATTTTATTATATTTTCCATCTATCAGCTTTCCCAAACCTAAAACAAGAATGAGTCACAGTAGGAGAAAAAGTACACCTAACACAATCCAAAATTCAACCCATGGTGAAGTTAGATAAGTAGTTGAAAGCTGGTGACCAAGTTATTTTACTTGTTCCTTGAAATTTTTGTTTGTTGGCGTTGTTTCAGGTTCACTGGAATCCTCAGAAAAAGTATTGAAGTTGATGAAATAGCCAGAGGCAGTTCTATCAATTGTTGGTATTGCATTCTGATTATTTGGAATCGCTGGAGCTGCTTGTTCCCTTGACATGTTAGTATAGTCAGATGCTACATCATTGTAGACGGGGGTTTCTTTATTAACTGTTATTTGGGTTTCAAGAGGCACAAGTTCCATGGCTTTGTTGCATAGTCCTTCTTTTCTCACTGTAGATTCTTTAAAGGTGATGAGTCTTTCAGTTTGAATCTCTTGGATGGTAGCATGATTTGGTCTTCTGCTACATCTTTGGAGTCCACTGGGCCTGCTACTAATTATCGGACAAATGGTGGGGTTTTACCAGGTCGATGGACACAAACCAGTTCTCCTTTCTTCCAGCAAGGGGCGGCAGTAACACTGTTCTTGATCCGTGGACTGCTAGTACAGGTACTGGTTTTCTATAAGAAGGCCCAAATTCCTTCTTATCCGCTATTTTCTCTCTGACCAGATCCCCAATCTTTGTTCCAGACAGGTCTTGCTGGGACAGGTGGTTTTTCTTCAGTGGTCATTGGCTTTTGTATGGTGTTGCTGAGACTTCTTCTTGTTTTGTTTGAGTTCTGTAAAACAGCCAAACAATCTTTGATATCAAAGGGTTTTTGTTCTACCACTGAAGTATGACGATCGAGGTCTTCGACCATCATTCTAGTACCAAAAAGGATTTCATATGGAGTGATTCCACCCAGAGAATTTCTTGGCAGATTGTTGACACTACGTTGGACAAATATTAGATGTTTGACCCACCCATCACCCGAACCTAATGCCCTAGCTCCTATAGATTGCTTTGTGTCACGTCTTTTTCTTTCTACAACCGAATTTCCCTCAGGATGGAATGGACTTGAGTACCGCAATGCAACGTCCATGCTGGCCATGGCCTCCTTGTAAGCCCTAGAGGTAAAAGCAGGACCCTGGTCAGAATGTAGCGCGCCGATTGTGTATGTGCCGATAAAGACTCGCAAATCTTTTATTACAGTTCGGACGTCAGCCGATCGCTGAGGCCACATCCAAATGAATCTTTTCCTAGTATTTGTGGGACGGCTTTTGTCCATGAGAGCGTGGATAGTCTAATGCTATCTAATAATAGTGTCTGTACTGGGCTGGCTACACTGTAGTCAGGAAACTGGTGGCACTCCAAGCTGTGATCTCTGTAGCAGACAACACAATTAATACCAAATTCGTAAATGTGGGCGCTCATTCCTGGCCACCAGTACATCTCTTGCAATTCTAATAGAGATTTTGAGAACCCTTGATGTATTAGACCCTCTCCCATTTGTGCTTCTTGAATAAAAGCACCTTTCTGATTCCTGTTTGGGATTACTCTATCCCCCACTCCAGGGATTCGAGCAAAAGAAATGGAGTTTGCATGAATTATGTATGTATATTCAAGTGGATAATTTTGGGGTAACGCAGCTCCGCTGCCTTTGCTTGTGGCATTGACAGCGAGCATGGTTTCACCATCTATTTTTGTTTTTGAACGTGTGATTGCATCTACGCAAGCTGTTTGAAGAGCTGCCTTCGCGGCTTCATCAGTCAATGAATTCCCTTCAACGTGAACGCCATCACGCTGATGACTCAGTGTATGGATCACGTGAGTCTTTTGTAGTCCCTTCTGTACAGGAACTGCTTGTTCCCAAAGCATTTTATGCTTGATTGTGCCACCGTTTGTGTCTTTAAAACCATTTTGAACCCTGTTCTGCAAATATTCATTGTAAAATTGGACACAGTAATACGAATCGCACACTATGAGTGTGGGGAATTCGCGATCGGTATTTTTCAGTGCCATCTTGAAAGCCTGTAGTTCAGCTCGCTGAGCTGTACAGTCTCCGAGAGATAGAGTTTTTGTGACCATAGGTCTGAATTTACCATCGCGACAGTGACCTTTTACAATCGCGCACGCAGCACTATAAGCTTGTTTCCCCCCAATTGCGGGCTGTGCTGATCCGTCTGTATATATTATACAGCTGTAATGTTCTAGAGGAAACATTTCAGTGGGAAGAGGACATTCTTGTTCGTATTGGAGAAATTCTTGTGTCTTCAAGTAAGGGTCAAAATGTATTCAACGTCTGTGGTAGCAAGAGAATTAACCCATTGTATCCATCTTGGATGTAGAGCTTTTGCATTTGGAATGCTGGCCTTTGTCACTGCCTCTAAGGCAGGTACTGTAGTAACAACTTTTATGCGTTTTAACCTGTGCGAGGGCTCTTTCTTTTGCTACCGCAGTCAGAATTTTTTCTTTTGAAGTGAATTTCATTTCAGCTTGTGTGTACAAGTGTGATTTGTAAGCTATTGGTACCTTTTCACCTTCATTAAAGGTTAGGTATGTGAATCCGCATCTCCCTGGGATGATTCGGATTACAAGGTTGCGTTCGTTTACGAGTGTCTGTAAATGTGTTGTTGCTAACATGTCTGTTTGCACTGAACGCAAAATTTCAGTTTTTGAGTCCAATTAGTTTGTTTGAAATCAGGTTTGATTAATTCGTAGAGAGGTTTAACCCTTTCTGCGTAATTTAGAATGTAAGTTCTTCCGAAATTTAGGAAACCTAGAATTGACTGTAAGTTTTTCAGCGTTTTTGGAGGTTGGAGCTGCGCACAGTTCTCTAAAAAGTTTGGTGCCAGGCATTTGCCTTCACTTGAAAGTTCGTATCCCAAGAATAGGACGTTTAGGTGGGCAATCTTTGATTTTTTAAAGTTGAATTTATACCCTTCAAAGGTGAATCCAAGTATTATGGTGTTCACCCTGGTCAAGGGCCTGTCCAAATCATCATCTGTAAGATAGATATCATCGACATACGATAATGCATCCTCATCGTACTTTGTAGTAACTCTGTTACTCTGGCTGAAAATAACCCAGGACTGTTCTTGAATCCCTCGGGGAAGCGACAAGAGTGTTGTTGTGTCCCCATCATTGAGAAAGCGGTTAAGTACCTGCTTTCAGGTGAAATATTTTGACAGAAGAAACCGTTTGAAATATCTAATGTCGTTTTATATTTTTTGCACACAATGTTATTCATCAGTGCTGCATTGTGTGCATTTTGTACTGCAAAGGTTTCACAACAAGAATTGAAATGTCTGTAGTCCAAAACTAGACGATATGTATTGCCTGGTTTGGAGACAGGAAACAAAGGATTGTTCATGGACGAGGTGCATGTTTCAATCACCCCTTGGTATTCCAGTTGATCTAAGATCTCCCTAACCTGTTTTTTAGATTCTTGTTTAACCGGATACTGCTTCTGAGCAGTTGGTTGATATTTTAACTGGTTCTTATGGTGAGGAGAATCCTCATCCCATCCCATATGATGTTTATTTAATGCTGGAACCTGTGCTACAGCCCATTTTCTGGCATTGGTTTATTTTTTATGAATAGGAATATGATTTGAGAAGGCTGGCATAATGATTGCTTCGCAATGTGAGCACTCCCTTACAAATCTAGGTGGCCAGTCTTTTTCAGCCAGACGAATGTCATAACCCTTAGATAGTTTTTCCCATAGGAGTGCTTTTATTTTCCTAGTTACGTCCCCCTCTATTCGGAGTCTTACTTCATATAACTTATGTGGTACACTAACTCTGGTATCTGCAGTTTTAACCTGAATGCATTCATTCAGGTCCACTGTCTCCAGATGATCTTTCAGGATCTTGCGAGCAATGGTAACCTCAGCTGCACTGTCCAGCATTGTCTGGGCCCACTCCCCGTTCTTGAGTTGTGTCCTCAAGATCCTCAGCATGTCTGATTATTAGACTTGCTACCTTCTTTTTTGTGAATTGAATTTTCTTATTTTTCGGAATGTGTTGATCGTCTTTGGACTTCACGTGTATCAGTATCTTGATATCTAGCAGGTTTTCTCAAATTATTCCTTTTCAGAGGGCTCCTTTTGAGGAGACCTACCTCTAGATTGAGAACGCTTTTCTTTAGGAAGTGTCTGTCTAGTATTTTCCCACTTCTTTTTAGGAGTAATGAGTGTGTTTTTAATAAAAAACTTTTTCAGGATTTTCTGTTAGTTCAGACTTTACCGGTTTCCCTCCCAAACTATCTCTTCCTAGTTCTTCATAGGATTTTTCAATTATTCTGGCCAGTTCATATGGTTTCTCAGTTACATCAAGTTCTTTTAGTTTTTGGCGGATTGCCACAGATGCTGCTTCACCTTTATTATTAGCTAATATTATAGCTGAGACCTGTTTGAAATCTTTCAGTAACTTCCTACCGAGATTTAAAGCAAGCTCTCCCCCGTATTCATTTTGAATCTGTTTCAGGACATCTGGTATTACCACCATGGACTGAACACCATGTGTTTTTGTGTAGATTGCAGCAAAGACAGTACCCCAAGTGTCACAGTCCTCCAGGTGTGGTGCAATCCCCGTTGGTAAACAGAATGTTAAAATCCTGTGTTTTTCATGAGGTGTACTATCGGGAAATACTGCCTTGATCTGACTATTTTTTGAGCTAACCAGAATATAATTTTTTCCCTCTTTGTGGGTAATTTACTGATGACTGATCATATAGTCTGTGGTGTAATTTTGTTTGTGTTCACCTGATGAGGGGTGTGCTGTGGAATTCTTATAGCAGGTTGGACTGTTAGAGTCCGCATGACATATTGTACCAATTGTCTATGGATTTTAATTAACTGTTTTAGCTGAGCTAACAGTTCTGGACCTGTCATTTGTTCAATGGCAGGATGTGGTGTATAGCTAGCTAGTACCGGCCATGTCGCTCCTGGTTACCAATTGGACCGAGCCTGGTAATGTGATTCTGATGTTGTAGGGCGCCTTTAAACCAGAGCTGATGCTCTTGGTAAGTTAGTGGAATTTCAATGTCCTCGAAAGAAACTTATTCCGCTGGATGTTCTTCTATCTTATAGAAGTGGAACACATGTGTTATTGGATTTGCTTATGGAAAGATAATCCATAAATAGAATACCTCTGTCTGCCAATATTCATGTGCCTCTATGACAGAAATGACCCTACCACCTCTTGCTGATAGGCCATTTTCTATGAGTTTTATAGCTATCGTTTTCCGCACATTTTCCGGGATGTTTATAGCATCCGGGTCGTCATGTCGGAAACCTGTAACGTCAAGACCTGGTTGGTTTGCATTTACTGCAGTTCCATTTACCCTTGGATTATCCTCGTCGGTATCCGACATTTTGTTTGAAAGTCTTGCAGAGCTAGTTTCAAGGAAATAAAGATAAGGTACACAATATTTTGGAACACTGTATCCTTCAAACTTGAACAAAACCAAAAACTAAAAAGTAGGATTTACGTCCTGCTCAGGTATGGTGGATATTTTATCCTTTAACCCACTCCAGACACCTATTGGAGTATTTTACTGGATAAAGGGGTCTCTGTGAAAAGCAAAACTGAGTTACTCTAGTATCTAGCATTAAATTAGTGCCTTACCAAACGTTGGGCGCTATGTAGTGTAGTTCCTATATTCCCAATAGGCTCTGTGCTTTGGAATAATATATCCTATAGATGTGAGGTAGGACTTATGTCTACTAGGTCTCTATCGAATATATTAGACTTAATTGTGAGTGCCAGCTACCTCAGAGGCCACTAGAAACTTTCTCGAGTTCACAAGAAGGGATTTAGTTTCTGACAACCGCATAAACATGACAACTTTCTTTCCCCAAGATAAAACTGATCTTCAGAGTCGTGGAAACAATAGATAGATATTTTACTCAGTCATTTGTGCATGCTTCATTTCACCAGAGTTTGCGATAAAGTAGATAGACGGGTGTTTTCAATAAAAGTATTTATTGAACAGTCTTCTTTCTCAAGCAAAAGAAATGAACTGCTACAATTGTAATACTGGTTGCAAAATATAATGCATACAGTAAAAAGAGTAGAAAAAAATAATACTGTAAGATCATTGTATGGTTCCTAGACCATAGATAAATACATACATAGATAACAAAGGCTAAAAAGTGCTCAACTGTGCTCCTAAAATACGCCTACCCCAATATACCTAACCTAGCCCGAGTACGAGGGAAGAAGTAAGTGAGGTGTAGAATAAATTTAGTATTCTTTGCCAAGAATCTATCCAAGGTTTCTCTAAGGGTCTAATCAGCTCCGTACCTTGGTTTAGAATGAAGAAGGTCAGGCACAGGACTTGATTTCCCAACAACCCGCAAGGGTAACTTGGAAACACTGAAGCTGGATTTCTCGGCAAGAGAAAAGACAGCGTCTCTCTCAGTGTGTCTGCTGGAGGGTCGGCTTCCTTCGGCACTTGCTGTAGCAGGATGCGTCGAACTGCTCCAAACCACTGTGTGTTTGCTATGGCAAGTCCGGGCATATTTATACCTTGAAGATGCCGAGTTTGACGTAAAGGTGGACATAATAACGTCATCAAAGAGTCTCAGTTGTTTGAAAACTCCATGAGTTCTTGGACAAGTTACTATTCGAACAAGGGGAAGTCCCTAGCTGCTGAAGCTGAGTTTTCCAAGAAATCGTTGTGGATTTTCGGAACTAGTGGAAGTAGCCATGCCGTATTTGGACTGCATGAGCTATGTCTAAATAAGATTATGATTTCTCTGCCTATATAAGGATATAGTGATTTATACCTATATAAAGGCATGAATCAGGAAATTTACACTAGGGTCCTAAAATGCTATACAACACGCATGACCATCACCACGCGGCATCTTCAATCCATTGTTCACCCCTCTTTTAAACTTCCTGCCAAAATCATCTCCCTCCTACCTCGACTTTAAACAGAGGCACAGCTAGAGTTAAATTTCAGGGAGGGCTAATTCATCCAGCCATATGCAGAGTGGAGATGCAAGGGCTCCAAGAAGGGGTGAAAAAATAACAAAGCCTCATTAACAAGTAAATGGTTTTTTAAGGACCCATGTGGTACTCGGGTGCGGCTGTGTGTGCGCCCGGGAAGCTGTCTCAGCTGGGCTGACACACCCGGGGGGAAGAGGGTTGGGTGCGCTGAAGCCCTTTGAGCGCAATGGGCATTGGGCGCCTGACTTTAAACACTCTAAGTAATAAAATCTGTGAATTTGTTTGTTGCTAGTTTAGTCTCTGATGGCAGTTTTGCTGGTGATAACAATTCAGGCACAAACTCCCCTTTGCATCGGATACAGAATTAATATTTGGGTGCCGCAATGGGGTATGCATTTGCACTCAATTACATGTGCCCTGAAATAAGGAATATATTTACAACAAGGGGTGGTGAGGGACAGAGTCTCTGAATTAAGCAGAAAGCTCTCACCCAGTCAAGAGATCAGGGCTAGATCCAACACCGTTTTTTAGCTCAACGCACCATCCCAGTTTCAGAACCTGGCTGTATGCAAATTAGTCTGTTCCTGTCCCAGTGCATGATGGGAACAGGGCAAACCAAACTACAAAAGCCAATTCTTACAATGGGAAGAAAACAAGCCCCCGGGGACCGGTTTCTGGCATTACAGCCGTCTTCGGCCCGGTTTGCTTGAATCCTGATGGTGCAATGAGCAAGGGTCTCACATCTGAGAATACCCTTCCACGCTTAGGGTGGACAAAAATATTTACAACAAGGGGTGGTGAGGGACAGAGTCTCTGAATT
The DNA here is from genome assembly GCF_964263255.1 of Lissotriton vulgaris. NCBI lineage: Eukaryota > Metazoa > Chordata > Amphibia > Caudata > Salamandridae > Lissotriton > Lissotriton vulgaris. Next base: position 779,070,709 of record NC_141691.1, read on the forward strand.
AAGCAGAAAGCTCTCACCCAGTCAAGAGATCAGGGCTAGATCCAACACCGTTTTTTAGCTCACTGCACCATCCCAGTTTCAGAACCTGGCTGTATGCAAATTAGTCTGTTCCTGTCCCAGTGCATGATGGGAACAGGGCAAACCAAACTACAAAAGCCAATTCTTACACTGGGAAGGAAACAAGCCCCCGGGGACCGGTTTCTGGCATTACAGCCGTCTTCGGCCCGGTTTGCTTGAATCCTGATGGTGCAATGAGCAAGGGTCTCACATCTGAGAATACCCTTCCACGCTTAGGGTGGACAAAAATATTTACAACAAGGGGTGGTGAGGGGCAGAGTATCTGAATTAAGCAGAAAGCTCTCACCCAGTCAAGAGATCAGGGCTAGATCCAACACCGTTTTTTAGCTCACTGCACCATCCCAGTTTCAGAACCTGGCTGTATGCAAATTAGTCTATTCCTGTCCCAGTGCATGATGGGAACAGGGCAAACCAAACTACAAAAGCCAATTCTTACACTGGGAAGGAAACAAGCCCCCGGGGACCGGTTTCTGGCATTACAGCCGTCTTCGGCCCGGTTTGCTTGAATCCTGATGGTGCAATGAGCAAGGGTCTCACATCTGAGAATACCCTTCCACGCTTAGGGTGGACAAAATATTTACAACAAGGGGTGGTGAGGGACAGAGTCTCTGAATTAAGCAGAAAGCTCTCACCCAGTCAAGAGATCAGGGCTAGATCCAACACCGTTTTTTAGCTCACTGCACCATCCCAGTTTCAGAACCTGGCTGTATGCAAATTAGTCTGTTCCTGTCCCAGTGCATGATGGGAACAGGGCAAACCAAACTACAAAAGCCAATTCTTACACTGGGAAGGAAACAAGCCCCCGGGGACCGGTTTCTGGCATTACAGCCGTCTTCGGAATCGTTTTTGGCCACTATAGGTGTGGCAGGGTATACTCAGACATGAGTCCCTTTCTCACTGCTCCATCAGGATTCAAGCAAGCCGGGCCGAAGACGGCTGAAATGCCAGAAACCGGTCCCCGGTAGCTTGTCTCCTTTCTGGTGAAGAATTGGCTTGGTAGTTTAGTCTGCCCTGTTCCCATGATGCACTGGGCCAGGGACAGACTGATTTGCATATAGCCAGGTTCTGAGCTGGGATGGGGCAGTGAGATAAATAACGGTGATGGATCAAGCCCTGATCTTTGGACTGGGTAAGAGTGGTCTGCTCAATTCAGACACTCTGTTCATCACCACCCCCTTTTCTGAATCTTTTTTGGCCACTATAGGTGTGGCAGGGTATACTCAGACATGAGTCCCTTTCTCACTGCTCCATCAGGATTCAAGCAAGCCGGGCCGAAGACGGCTGAAATGCCAGAAACCGGTCCCCGGTAGCTTGTCTCCTTTCTGGTGAAGAATTGGCTTGGTAGTTTAGTCTGCCCTGTTCCCATGATGCACTGGGCCAGGGACAGACTGATTTGCATATAGCCAGGTTCTGAGCTGGGATGGGGCAGTGAGATAAATAATGGTGATGGATCAAGCCCTGATCTTTGGACTGGGTAAGAGTGGTCTGCTCAATTCAGACACTCTGTACATCACCACCCCCTTTTCTGAATCGTTTTTGGCCACTATAGGTGTGGCAGGGTATACTCAGACATGAGTCCCTTTCTCACTGCTCCATCAGGATTCAAGCAAGCCGGGCCGAAGACGGCTGAAATGCCAGAAACCGGTCCCCGGTAGCTTGTCTCCTTTCTGGTGAAGAATTAGCTTGGTAGTTTAGTCTGCCCTGTTCCCATGATGCACTGGGCCAGGGACAGACTGATTTGCATATAGCCAGGTTCTGAGCTGGGATGGGGCAGTGAGATAAATAACGGTGATAGATCAAGCCCTGATCTTTGGACTGGGTAAGAGTGGTCTGCTCAATTCAGACACTCTGTTCATCACCACCCCCTTTTCTGAAATAAGGAATAACATGAGTAAACGTTTCCTGTGTCAAGTTTTGAAGGTTATTACTCCTAGCGTACAGATTTGTTCATCAAATATCCTCCAGGTAGGACCTCTTCACAATTGCATGAGCAAACACAAGAGCATGTATGATCAGCTGAAACCAGGAGTAAGAACAAAAAATATAACCATTTGCCTTTGTTCTCTCCACCCACCTCAGAATTATGCCTCTTAAAACCTCGGCGTAATAACCAGACCAAACTAATGTAACTGTTTGTGTAATTGAGTATTTGTTGGGCAGCCTGTCCTGGCACACATTGTTTATAGAGAGTAGAAAGCATTTATCACTTGCTTGTGAGTGTTATTATTTATTTGAGGTAAACCCATGCCCTTCAGAGATTGGTGCAATTGAAAACGGGTGATTTACACACACCTTTACAGTACATTGAGAATGACCTCATGTGGGGTAATACATGTGCTCAGAACAGTGCAGAGCATGAGGGTGCTCCTGCCATATCCCGGGGCTGTTATTAAGAATGGTCCAGGATCCAGGGTGCCCTCCCTGAGGTAATGCTGATTTAGCCTGGCATATTTTGCCAACACCATGACACATTCAGCAGCACCCGCCACTTACTATATTCTGAGCATCAAAATGCAGGCTGTGAAGCAGCTTTTTTATTTTCACTTCCAGGTGGACCCAAAACAATGGAGAACTTCAAATGGCCATTAGCCCTCCTTTTGTTGGAGTATCACCTGGTGGAACCCCAAAGCAAGGGCCTAATTTAAAGGGCCATCAGCACTCCTTTTGTTTGAGTATCCCCATGGTGGGAACTACCTGGAGCCTAACACCTAAATGCTAATGCAATCGAGGGAAACTAAGACCCACAGCTTGTGATCTGTACAAGGAAAATATGATTTGGAGGCAGGTTTTTGACGTTGTTCAACCTCTGTGTATAAGAGATGAGCACAGACTGTAAATATGCCAGATATGGGTAATTACACAAATTATAATTTTAAAAATGTTCTCATTTTTTTATTTAATTGTTTTATAGCATTTCTCATCCCAGTGTAGGGTGTCAGAGTATGTTACATCACACGCAAACGTTAAAAAAAGACAATAAATCATAAGTGGTCAAATCAATCTACAGTATGTTACATAAAACAGTGAGGACTACAAATTGTCAAGAGTGCCTTGTCGGGAGAAACACAAAGTCATGATTTAAAACCCCATTATACTTTCTTACTTATTAAATGACCTCTTTTAGCAATCTTGCTAACAGACAGATTTTGAAAGTAACAATAAGGTTCTAAACCCATGCCTTGACAATTGCATGTAGCTCCTTGACGCCAATCCATAGCTCTCTGTGATATATTAGAATTATTGCAAGTTATGAACATAAAGTAACAAGAGGATGTCAAAAGCAGTAACCCGCTTACCTTGTTACATAAAATAAATTTTTATAATTTGCATGTTAAACTTCATGATTCTTAACTGGGTGTAGACAAAACACAGATCTTTGCATTAACCACCAGAGAAATCTTACTTTATTAAAGAAAGAGATGGCTGTGGCACAACAACCCTATGGTGTATGAGATTATATGCAGCCTGCTTCCTGTCCCCCATGGCCATTCCTGCGCCCCATTTTTTCTTGTGCCCCACCTGGCACACATCATGTCAGAGGACGGTGATGACGTTAACCTTTACCCCCCTGGAAAAATGTCTGCGGACGCCCATGCACCTCACTTGGTTCTGTCCTGGGGTATATGAATTCTGGTGAGCGGTATTCCATGAACTGGAGATCATTACCGATGCTGGGATACAACAGATGTTAAGGGTGAGGCCAATCGATTGGGAGCTATAGGTCTATTGCTGGTGACAAGGCTTGTGGATATGCAATGGGCTTGTGACCCTATTTTGACTTTAAAGAACTGCCATGTAAAATATGACATACTGCAACACACACTCGGACACATATAGTGAACTCCTGCCACCCCAGAGCCACCCTAAAAACTACTGGAGACCATATCAAACTTGTCTGACTGGAGATGTGGCTGGTGAATCCCGAAAAGAGGATCCCACCATTAGGAGTGATGGCTGTATGGGACTTGTCCCTTGCATCACCCTGCCTAGCTGGTGATTGTGGGCTATGGTATGAATGTCAGAAGAGATCCATTAATCTATAGTTGGGGAAAAGTGTTTTATTGTACCCCTGCGACTATGAGGATACCTGAATAGCTTGTCCATTTATGCCACTATTTTTGCAGTTTATCTCTGATAATGACACAATGGTTGTAATGGACCTCACTGATGTGACTACTAATCTTGTGACATATTGCATTTCTTTACTGTCTGTGTGCATGTTCACAGCCATGTATTTGAAGCTATGCAAAATTTGTTTGTATATAATTGAAATACAACATAAAAACTATTTAAAAAAGAGAAGGCATTATAGCTCTTGACCATGAAACAGAGATTGAGGGTAAATGTATCCAATAAAAACATTTGCAGCAAACATATCTGAGGAAAAAAGAGTTTGACATTGATGTAATTATCTATTAGTATGGCAATCCTTCAGGTGTAGGTGTCATATTATTCAAAGTAGCAGTATCACCTTCAAGTATTTGTATTATCAGCTCATGTCTTATTACTTAAGGGAGAGAACATGTTGCTTGGATATGAATTTACCTTAAATAAATGAAAAGACAAGAGGCATTTGCCAAACAAGAACAAGTTGGTTGAAATAAATGCTGCAGCCGGGAGAGCATGGACAGAATACATCCGCTCAAAATCTCTTGATGTACCAAGTTTGGACCGTCCATTTATACAGTTCATGAGGTACAATAAAACACTTTACTACTTTCCCAAAAAAAAACAACAGTTGCAAATTAACACACATGTGCATCTGATAAGGACACAGATTGCTCTAGACCTTGGGGAGAGCGAGTGTGGACTAGTGTGTATGTTTCCTGATGTCCGGCATGGGGTGCACACGATCATTACATGTGGTGTGCCTGTCGTGTAATGATTGGTTGAGTGTGTCTATCTAGATGTGGTATCTAGCTTTGCTGTACTTCTGGGGAACGCATGCCTTTGGCCAAACGGGTTTTATTGAGGCCAATTATCTCTGACTTGTTTGTGGTGAAACTATTTGTCTTTAGAATTGTTCATGGATTTCCCTGGGTGTGTGTTTGTCTTTGGTTTATGGAGGACCCCACCAGTGACCTGTTACTCTATAGGCATGGTCGTTGGTCTCAGTACCTGCCTGACTACGTATCTCTGACTTGAGGTTGATGCAGAGGTCACCTTAGGTGAATTTGCCTGCAATGAGGTTCGTTCATTGTAACTCCTAAAAATAATTTGGCAACCAATGGTATTGTTTATATCAACATTATCATCATCACACATACAGTTTAATTTTGTACATCTATATCGTAGGTAGTAGTATTAATGAAACAGTTGTAATTTTATACAATTACATTGTTTGTACTGGTATTAGCAAGATTACATTTGCTCTGGTCTGAACACACGTTGACATTGTTCTTATTCGCTACAATAAAATTATCATACGTGCATTGGATTACTGAATACATTGGTATTGTTATCGCTGTTGTCGGCACTGCTGTGCAGGCAGAATATAGGGTATACATTGACTTTGCATTGATGTGCATTGCGCGGTCACAAGCTGTGGCATACGTTCACATTGCATTTACTGACATTGGCGTTGTTTGGCCTGTTCATATCATGAAATTCATTGATATTGTAGTCATCCATTCCAACATAAATTCATTTGGTATCTGACTCCAACATAACTTACAGCCTGACCCAGAGTACATCCCAGAGTTATTTACCTTGGTGTAGCTTCCATCTGAACCAGAGATGGATTTCATTGAATCACTTTGCACTTTACCATATATCAAGTGGGAGCAGACTTTGCATAAGGTGGACTTTAATCACAATTATAATGCACTATTCATTTAAAGGAATAGGTAGACATCACCAGCCTTTAACCTCATCCAGCATATGACATACAATAAAATGATCCTTCCCAGCTTGATTTCCATATTTGGAGTGTAGGTAATTTTCTGACTAGATTTCCGCATGCTGTACAGTACCTGCTGCATTAATAAAACTAAATTAAAATGACCCCCCTTCGCTAAGGTACAAGTGCCAATAGCACCTGTGTGAGGTAAGGTGAGCAGTACAGTTAATACCATTAGACACGATTTCTCACATCTGCAAGCTAAGTATATCAGAGCTTTAGAGAACAATGTACTTATGTGTTTACAATTCATTTGCCTGCTCTACTCACGGGAATGAATGCCTAAACAAATAAATAGTCAGTTGATGCCTATGGTCATTTTCACTCAATAGAGACCTCAAACCACATCTTTAGTTTCTTGGTGCTTGTTCCAACCTTGCTGCTTTTGGGCCTGCTTTTGAAATGGACCCCAAAGAAGTCACTGCCTGCTTTGGGACTCAGGAAGGCCCTCTCTTGGCTTAATCATAAAGAACATGTTGTACAGAAGTCTTGCAGGGATTTATTATTTACAGGATGGAAAGGGCACCTAAACTTCAGCACCACTATTATAAAGTCAGGGAACAGCAAGATTAGTGCTTCTTTATATTCAGAAATTTCCTTTTTTATTAAATTCAAACGCACACCTACCTCTCAAAAATGGAAGAGTGGGCCGATGATGTGTTATGACCAGTCAGCCACTTGGTCATTGCTGATCTGTTCCATTGTCAACTGATGAAAATGCCTCCGATGTAAGAAGGGCAGCAACATCTCGTCAGTAAATAGCTCCATATTACTTAGGTTTGCAGTCTCTGACATTCCAATTCACAGTATCAATATTCCAGTGCAAGCCACCTTTGAGAACTTTCATCTTGGCCTGGATGAAGATAAGAAGTTTCAACAGCTTATTTTGTTGACATCATCTTGTGTGCCTCACTTTCCTCTCTCTACCTGCTTGTCGAGCTTTTCTACCAGGTGGTCTAGTCTTATTAGTAGAGTAGAGATCTTGACATGTATTGTATTCAAACTAACCCTCATATCTTGCTGCAAGCTAATAATTTCAATTTTATTCAAACAGTAACTAATTTTCATGTACTTGATATCCCATATCTAGACCATGAATATTAGTTGGCCCGTATTGGCTTATTTTACTGAAGGAGTGCTTACTTTCCTTCTGTTGGCCCTGCTCATTTTATGTCAAAGTAGTGTATTTACAAGAGAGAGTGAATGAGTTGCAAGACAGTACCAATGACTTGTAAACATCTCATGGGGCCAGGGTCTAAGTGTCAACTATGTGTATGACATATGTGTATTTACTTGAATGCAAAATTGTTTTTCCATTCCCACTGGAAAATGTAGATCTGCATATTAGGACAACAGGACGTCAGACTGCAGGGACTGAGTCCATCAACACCATCAGAAACTGTTGGCCCAATTCCAATTAGCTCACAGTGCCTCACCCGAATCCCTAAAGCAACCAGGTAGCAAATTATTTTGGCAACCTCGAACATGACACTATGATCCCCAAGGGAATTGTGGAAACAGATCTTACCCCTTTCGTTGTTTACACATGCATGCCCTTAGTAAAACACAGGAAATATACAAATAGAGTTTTCAATATATTTATTGAAACAATTGTAATCTTGCATAGAATCCATGAGCTACGATTATCAGGCAGATAAAACAAAGCAAAGTAACCATCATTGTGAACATGGTGAAAAGAATGAACATTCCAACCATAGTAGTTTGATTTCTAAATATCCATATAGCCCTACCTCGCACTACCCCTACTCTGAGAGCAAACTGGGTGTACCCTGTGCCCGATCTCTGAGGATAGCCTGAGACTCCATACCTGGATGAGTTGGTCTGAAGTAGATTGGCTATCCCTCTCAGGATCAGCTTTGAAGATCAACATTAGCAGAGCTACATGTTTAACAAGACAGTCACACCAGGACCGTTGTGTCTGGAGTGCTCCCTCTACCCAACTAAGGGACAGTAGACTGTTTATATGAGAAAAACACCAGGTTAGAGTTACAGCTCTGATGAATGATGCGTCTAGATGTTAGAAGCTGCTTCCAAGCAGACAGCACATGTACCAGGCTATCTTGTTCCATATTCCTAGCCTTGAACGAAGAGCACAGATTTTGTATCAGAAGAGGATTTCTAAAACAAACAGCATGTAAAGCGTTACTAGAATCATCTCATGAAAATAAAATATGTAAATGGTAATAGGGCTAATATGAAGTCTGCTAAAATGAGGGAAATTTAAAACAAAATAGATATCCAAAGTGGGCTCAAGAGGGCTTTTCACAAAATATGTAGCAGATGTTGCATCTATTACACTTGAAGGTTCATAAATATTGCTTTTTAGTTGAAAAAGTTGAAGCTAAACCGTTTGCAAATATAAGAGGGCCTCATGGCTACAATTTTACAACTGTCTGTGACCTTTCTAGAGCTCCTCCCAGTAGGAATGTCCCACGCCCAGCCAAAACAAACAGCTGCCTGGACAGATCATGACCTACTTGTTCCCCATCTTCTAACACAAGTTTCTTCCTGCCAGTCACAGCTGCTATAAGACAACGCTTGAGTCTACACAGCAGACACAACATAACAGCAATACAGCCAATCTCTGGAGCATCCAGGTATGTTGTCACATTACACAATGTAGCAGGTCTCGGATACAGGAATCCTCCAGTGCTCAGGCGATACCCTCCAGTCCAGAGTCTGCAGGCACTCCTCTGTGGCCCCAGGCATTAAAGTCAATGTCCACTGTCTGCACTGCTGTCTGAGCCCTCTTAGTGTTCATATACCAGGAATCAAAAGTAGGGTCACCACCTGCCGTGTTTGCTCAGTGTGCCTCTGCAAGCACAGCTACCATGCTGTATGCCCAGGGTGCAGGTCAATAATCAGCTTCTGAAATCAGATGTACATGGTGCTCATCAGGATCTACCACCTAAAGGCAAAGCCTCACTACCATTGGTATGTCAGGGAGAGTGAACATAGACAACAGATGCCAGTATTATCAAAATTATGTCCCAGGCTACACTGCTTAGCTGGCCTCTTGTACTAAAAGTCTCTGATGATGCCCACGTGTAAGGCATCAAAAGCAGTCAGCACCTACATCTATGATGCATTGATTTTTCCAACAATTTAGGAGCAGCAGAATGTCCCATGTCAGCTAGGGTAATGTAGGGAGCCTGTAATATTCTTTCAACCAAAGTAGAGCAGACTGGAGAGACTGTTGCTAGGACTGTTCAGACCTCAAAGTTGGATGGCCATCTAATTTTAGGGGAGAAATGGTGATAAGGGCATCAGAAGTCAACAAAGTTCAATTACGTATTTCTTGTTTTAACCCTGCAACTTTGTGACTTAGCAACACTGAAACATATGTAGGCAGCTTTATCTGAAAAGTTTGTAAGACTGTATAATTTGCACTGGACCTATTGGACTTAGTCTGCTTGCACTCTGCTCCCAACTTTTGTTCTATGTGTTTTGGAGAACCCTTTTTATGATAGCTCCAACACATTTTTCACAGGCTTGCTAACTAGAGCCTCAATGTTTACTTGTTCGAAGAATGGTGAACCCATGGCTGTTTTAAGTTGCAGGAACAATAAAGAGAATAATTATCGATCAGATCGTGTACAATATGTACCAATGGGGAGCTCTCCTATAGACAATAGGATGCCTTGCTTTTCAATTTTAGGTCCTCCAATTTTTAACACTGACACTATTGACCCTATTGATACTAGTATTGACACCATCGCTCATTTTCTATCCACCTCAACAAATGCAAGGATAACTCCAGAGGTAAGTTTTTCTTGGGTGCTAATTCTAAAGGCTCAAGGAAAAGCTGTTGCTCTAGGTCCCAATAATAGAGGGAATACTGGGAAATGCTCACACCTAAGACAGGAATCCTTCTTCAAATTAGATAATGAGTCAGTTTCTGATACCTCCGATTTGGGTGGCAGGGACATAAGAACCATGGGTGGCCACCTATGTTCTAGGGCATATAAGGCCCTGTTGGTGAGCGTTTAATGCCCTTGGTGTTCACCAATAGTTCAAACTATATATATGGTCACAGCAGTAGCGCTGGCATCATAATCTCTAGTATGCTCCGGTACTCAACCAACGGGGCATTTACTGACAGGACCTTAGAAACCCTACAAGATCTTGAAGGAGTGACTCAAGACGAACCAAAGCCTGGAGATCATTAAACTTCTGTGGCTTCTCAGGTTAGTGAGCCCCTGTAGGAAGGGGATCACCACCTAGAACAAAAATGTGTTAATGATCATAGCACATGAAAGTCCACCAGTGTTCCCAGTCCCTGCAGCCATGAATGCAATAACAAAAACCATTGACTACGTTATTTGTTCATATAGGCTTCAATACATAAAATTGATCAACAACTGAAAGGAGCTAAGAAGAATCACTGATTGCCTCTACAAGCATTAGTCATGGAATCTGACCTAAATTCCCTGCCCACTTTGGTTGAAAACCTCCCTGAGCACTTAAAGCCCAATGATAATATCAAACAGGTCGGACTCCTGTTGTTGAAGCTGGAAAATTGGTATTCTACATCATGCCAAGCAATCAAGAGGCTTTGATAGTGCAAGTTCATCTCTTGAATGCTTTGGATACATGCTTGTGAACTAAGACTGACCATATGCTGGGAGACACTAGATTTGATCACGGAGGGAAAACAGCCCACAATGTTGTTCAATTAGAGCCGGAATTCCTGACCCTGAATGCCTATGAAAGCAGACAGTTAAGCCACAGGGAATCTAGTGAGTATCTGCCAACGATTTACATGTGATAGATGTATTTATTTATTTTATTTTATTTTTTAAGTTTTCTATAGCGCGAACAAGACCCTTGCGGGTGTCAGAGCGCTTCACAGGCAGGAGGATTGTCATATATTTAAGAAGTACAATCAGCTAGTACAAATATGGTACAATATCACGGTTAACACATATACAAGAGTGTATGACAAGATTTAAGTAAATTTGGCTGATAGAATCGCTTTCACTTCTTTTTTGAAAAAGGCTACGGATGGGTTGAGTCTTGTGTCTGGGGGTAGGACCTTCCAAATCCTGGGTGCCATTCCTGAGGAGGTACGGATGTATGTCTTCTTCTTGGAGAACCGTTGTGGCTTGAGAAGTAAATTGTTAGAGCTCCTGGTAGTTCTGTTACCACCAGATAGTAATAGTTTCTCTGCTAGGTATCTCTGGGTTTTTTGATGCAACGCTTTATGTGTCATCACAGCGATTATCAAGTGGGTTCTGGCCTCAAAAGGGAGCCATTTGAGGGCACGGAGGTTAGGGGAAATGTGGCAGTTTCTTTTGGTGCCGGTGATGAGTCTGGCGGCTGAGTTGATTGATGCTCTAAGGGGAGCGGTAGTAGATCTGGGCAGTCCGCAGAGGGCAACGCTTCCATAGTCAACTCTCGGGATAACTAGAGTTTGAACTGCTTGTTTGAGGTGATTAGGCGGGATGAAGTGTTTCAGTTTTCTAAGAGTATTCATTTGGAAGTTGGCTCCTTTAGTTGCCGCACTGATGTGCTTCTGCATATTTAGCTTATTGTCAAGTGTTATTCCCAGGGATCTAGCGGATTCTATGATGAGCGGTTGGCCTTCGAGTGCTGTTAGGTGCTTCATCCACTCGCCGATGCTAGCTGTTTGTTTGGGGGGGGCGATTAGTAGAAATTCTGTTTTTACGGTGTTTAGTTTCAAATGGTTCCTCGCCAGCCATGTCTGTGTATTTTGAAGTGTTAAGTTCAAGGCCATGATGTCTTCAGGTGATTGGACCTTAATGTAAAGTTGTGTATCGTCGGCGTACATGTGGTATTGGATATTTGAAGAATTGAGTAGCTCCGTGAGAGGTTCCATAAACAGATTAAAGAGTGTCGGGGAGAGGCAGGATCCCTGTGGGGCTCCTAGGGTGACTGGAGCGGGTTTAGATAGCGATTGGTTGATCTTGAATCTTTAGGTTCTGTTTTGGAGGAATGAAGAGAACCAGTTTAACACCGTTTCTGATAGGCCCATTCTGTGTTCGAGGAGGTCGAGTAGGTTCTCATGCTTGACCGTGTCGAAGGCTGATGATAAATCAAGCAGGATTAACAAACAGGCCTTGTTTCGGTCCAGTAGTTGAAGTGTGTCGTCGATTATGTGCGTCATGGCTGATTCAGTGCTATGCCCTGATCTGAAGCCTGACTGGAACTGATCGAGCAGGTTGAAGTGATCGATGTGATTACTGAGTTGCATGTTATCAGATTTTTCTAGTAGTTTAGCCAAGGTCGAGATGTTGGAGATTGGGCGATAATTGTTCAGGTCTGACGGGTCCGCCATGGGTTTCTTTAGGATGGGGAAAACCTGGCCCTCTTTGAGGATGTCTGGAATAGTTCCGAGCAGAAGGGAGCTATTTATGATCCTAGTCCAGAGGGGCACCAGCAATGGAGTGAAGGCTTTTAAGTGGAAAGCTGGTAGAGGGTCCGTGAAGTGGTTGGAGGGATTGAGAGAGACAAGCGTTTTCAAGATATCTTCTCTATTGTAGAAGTTGAAGGCGGTCCAAGCGGCGTTGTTCTTGGGGTCCGGTTTAGCTAAGCAGGTCATGTAGGTGGTCAGTGGGGAATTCATGGGTGAGATGTTAAGAGATGCTATATCCTTGAGCAGGTCTGTCTTTAGTCTTTCTGTCTTTGTTATGAAGAAGGAAGCGAGTTCCTCGCAGTTGGGTAATGCTTCCAGATTCGTTTTGGGGGAAGGTGAGACGCCCGTAGATTGAGCTTTAATTATTTCAAACAATCTTTTCGGTCGTTTTTTGGCCTGATCTAGTTGATTGCGTATGAAATCAGCTTTTGATCGTCTGATCTTCCTGAAGTAGGCGTTTCTCGTGCTTCTTAACAGTCTGAGGCGGCTAGCAGATGGAGCGGCTCTCCATTGTCTTTTATTTGCTCTCAGTGCTCTCCTATCTTCATTTAATCTCCCATCATACCAGGGGTTCGTAACTTTTGTGGAGACTCTTTTTAATTCAAGGGGAGCTAAGGTGTCTAGTGCACTCTGCATAGAGTGGAAGTTCTGATTAGTCAGATCATGAACATCATTTAATGCCTCGGTTGGGGGTTTGAAGAGATGACTGATGGTGGCGAGAGAATCCTGGTTAATGTTATCTAGGTTCCTCTTCCAAATTTTTGTTCTCCTGGATTGGACAGAGAGTGGTTTGGATTCTACCTGGATATTGAATGTGATTATGTGATGGTCGGACCAGTCGCAGGGGAGGATGGACTCTAGCTGGGTAGTGTCAGCTTTGGAGAATTCAAGGTCGAGGATTGCACCCTTTTCATGGGTGGCGCTTTGCAGATTTGCAATAGGTTGAGGTCGGACAGAAAGGTTTTGAGACTGTTAACCTCTGGATCGTCACAATTATTCCAGTGTAGATTGAAGTCCCCCAGGAAGATCTGGGTATTCTGTTGTTCGACATTCATGTTTAGTATATCCATGATCTGTTCGATGAAGATATGGTTGTTTCCCGGAGGGTGGTAGAAAGTGTGTAGAGAGCATACTGGTTTGTTATTGTTAGTAATGTCTAGGCTCAGGTATTCACAGGAGAAGAGCACTGGTGAATTGGAGCGGGACACAGTGAGGTAGCTCCTATGAATGCATGCAATGCCCCCTCCCGTCTTCTCGCATCTATCTAATCGTGTGATGTGATAGTGTGGAGGCACTAGTATGTCTAGGATGGGTCCGGATTATGTAGTTAGCCATGTTTCCGTTAAGATTGTGAGGTCTGGTTCGTTGGTTATTATGAGGTCAGCTATGTCGGCCGCGTGGCGTGCTGCTGATCTACAGTTTAATAGTATACATTTAAGCTGAGTCTTGATGGGAATAGCTTTGTGGGTCTGAGTGTTGGGTATTCTCTTGACGTTGTTTTCTGGGAGGGTGTCTTTCAGTTCTAGAGATATTGGCCTGTATAGGTTGGATTGAGGATTGCTTCAGCGTGCTGTCCATGTAAGCTGCTTCATGTGGTGTAGAAGGGGGCTTGTAGGACTGAAGAATGAAAGAAAGGTTACTAGGTGGTAGGGGTAATGAGGTCCTGAACGGACGGGAAGGCGCGTTTGGGTAGGGCACTGTGATCTAGCTGGTGGTCAGCTGTGGTGGGGAGCTCTTGTGGATTAGGGCCTGAACGGATTTGATATCTTCTTTGATTCGATATTGGGAGAGTAGAATCTCATCGAGTTTGTGGATGGATGAGGGAACTGTCATATTGAAGTTGTGTGCTGTTAGGTGGGGAGGGGCTATTGCTCTTATGATGTTCAGGGGAGTGTCATGGGCTGGTTCATCATGTGGCTAAGAAACCCTGAGGTGGTCTGAGGATAGGGGAGGGATGGAGAGGGAGGGTAGTCTAGATGAGGGAAAATGAAGGAATGGGTGTGTGATGAGAACCTCGAGGGTGGTCTGCGATAGGTGAGCGGGAAAGACCTAGGAGTAAGGTCTGTCATGAGGACCTTGGGGGTGGGAGTGTCGTTCGAAATGGGTAGGATGAAACAAGGGTGGGTAGGGGTGTGCCTGTGAGTAAGGAGAATAGTGGTGAGGGAGGTTGGGGCGTCTGGTGACAAGTTGAAAGGTGCGTAGGGCGAGAGAGTAGTCGTTGCAGTGGTGGTGCTACTGGGGGAGTAGTCTGGATTGCGGGAATGAGAGTTATTACCTGGGGTGCCAGTTACGCCTGGGGTGGGTGAATTTTCATTATGGTGTAAAGCTAGATGGGGACCCGCAGGGGAGTTCGGTGGGGGGACAGTCAGCACACTAGGTGGGTGGTGTGTTGGTGCAGTGAGTCGGGCGCTAGCGTTAGTGACTTTTGATTTGATGAGTGGGTAGATGTCATCAATTAGGCTAAGGTTATGGTCTGATGCCTGTATGAGAACAACCCCGTTATGGTAGATGGTTACTGTGGCAGTTGCTTTGAAGAACGGTGAAGGAATGATGGGTAGAATAAGACCATGTGCGGTTTTCTTATTGGGAACCGTTGTGAATAGGGCGAGAAAGGCTTTACGCCATTGGGCTCTTTTTTTGGTGAAGAAAATGATGTATTGGTAAAATGACCATTATTGTTTGAGAAGTAGGGGTCGGAGAATGGAGTTTCCGGGTGGGATTTTATAAAATTGTGTTTGAAGCCCATGGCTGCCTTTTTTGTGAGATCGGTGGGGTATCTGATAGAGTAAGTATGGGCCCCGGTCAGCTCCACAATGAAGGTGGAGCTTATAGGGAGGAGGGAGGAAGGTGTTAGGGGGAGGTAGGAAGGTGGTAGGGGGTGGGAGAGGTGAGGCCCCTCTCAGTCGGTGCCCTTGTAGGGTTCCGGCCAACTGGGGCGGGAGGTAGTGTGACACTAGCCTGCGGTGTGAGGGCTGTGTACTCAGGTTGTGGTCTAAGATGTATGTGCCATAATGTTTAATGCTATGTGGGAATGAGCGCCATTTTGAAGTTAGACGTCCCAATGACTTTATACTGGTTTGTAATTAAAAGAAGCTGGGCAAGCTCTGAAAATTGTAGAGACTTGGCTAGATACATCAGACCTCTAAAGAACCTTATCCATCCCATTTGTAAATGCAACACAGTTACCAGTTTTCCAATTTTTCAACATAGCGTCAGAAAAGCCAAAAAAACATTTTGCATCATAGTAATTTTCACCTCACATTCCCTACTCATTTATCATCAGATATTGTACTGGCTCTCTACATATAATCCAAGGCCACACCAACAGACAATGCAAAGATGGCATTCCAGGGAAGTATCCAACTGAAATAGTCACATTTAACTCTTTCTGTTGAGCCCATTAATAAGAATGCAGAACTTAATTCTGAGAATATTGTCCACAGCTCTCAACATATGGACCATCTGGCAAATCCAATCAATGTGGAATCTCTGAAAGTAGCTACATGGTTAAATGCTAATGCATAAGTGTTTTCCTCTGCCTAGGTGGACAAAAGTGGAGCTCTATTATATGGTGATACAAACGAACCCAGGGTTGCCTTTGACCAATTCAAACTAGATCTGGCACAAAATGATATCTAACAAGGGTCACAGATGACTTATTGAACATCGATAATTTCTGTAGCAGCTCACACAGGTAAGAGCGGTGTGGGCGGGGTGGGAGGTGGTGAAAGACAACAGACAACGGGATAAGTAATATTAAATAAAGAACTGAAACCTTACACCCACCGCATAAGTAATATTACATAAATACCCATGATGTGGCAAGAATACGGTAAGTGGTTTTATTTTTTTATTTATCTTATATTATTTATCCTGTCATCTGCCGACTTCCACCAACCCCCATACCAACCTCACCCCACTCCCAGCCCACCCCACCACTTTTACCTGTGCGAGCCGATATTGGGTAATTTACTTTGTCTAAGTCTTCAAAAGGATTACAGAATGCAATCTAGATAGTTATATCCTTCATCTATTTGCACATGTGCCAAATGAGCCAACAGTGAAACAACCTAAGGTGTGCTGAGTATCTAGGGAACACTGCAAAATATTGTTCGCCTACAGTTCGAGGTTTTCCACTTTTGGAATTTAGGTTCACAAGATGCCCCTTGGAAAGTATGCTTTTTTCCGTTTGAGGATCTCACAAAAATGTCCAGCCTTCTGCACTGATTCCAACTCCAATAACAGAAGTGAAAGACTAGTAAGCAGCAGATTAATCAATTCCATGGACTCAGAGTGCAGTGTTACGGCCATAAATCTCCGGCTGCCAATAAGTTGTGACTTTTATGAGAACACTAGAAGGACAATAGAACATGATGCTCATAGAGATGTTGACTGGTACGTCATTATTTGCTCTGAGGTTCTTTGTGCCTACCAGAATGAGTGCAGGAGAAAATCAGTATATTTTTCCTGAAAAGGCTCTGCAGTTTGTGGCCCTGCAAAGAGTAGTAAAGATATGCAAAAATAACTTTACATAGCTGTCTCTGAGTCAATTACATCTGCCACAGACTAGACTCGGTTCAATGAGTATCTGACTTTGATCGAAGTTCTATAAAGATTTTAAGCCCCAATATTGCGTGTCTCAAGCAGAAATCTGTTTTTCCTGACTGGTGTAATTTGTTTCAAAGTTCTCAAACTGCTTTTTTCAAAGTAATGTGGGATATTAGCCCAATACAATGCTGTATACTGCATTGAGCAGATCCTCCAGAGAGCCGACACCAAACCCCAGCAATAGCTATTCACTTTTAGATTGTTTTTAATATCTATAGAAGGGGGGAAGGGGGAAACCCCATGGTAGAATCGGTAATATTGTGATGTGATATATTGTTTATTCATGTCTTAGTTAATAAAAACCACATATCCAGGAAGACATTCATGTAAAAATTGCTAGCAACAGCTAGCATTAAAAAGATCTAAAATCTACATACATTCATAGTTGTACAGATATTTACACAGATCATGATTTGATTAAAAAAAATCCAGTCTGTTCAAAATGTCATCAAGGACTATTTCTAAAAGTACATCTTATCATTTATGTGATGCGGGATACCAAGATGGCAAATTATCGATCAATCTGGCCAACAAGTTTCTGAGTGATCAGCTCTGAGTTTCATCTAAAAACTTGGACATAATATCAAGGCAAGAGTCCTCAGAACTTGTGATTTTGGAAGGACCTAAAGTCCATAGCGCTGGTTTGCCAGTTCAGGGAATAATACAGCCACCCTATTGTAGAAAGAGATAAGAAGAAGCTAAGAGCAACAAGCATTTGCAATGCAATAGGTCTCACATTTACACGTGTTTAAAATATTGGCATTGTAAATGACTGCCTTTTATTTGAGTTTTAAAAACAAAGAAAAGGCAGTCATTTACAATGTCAATAGCTCAAACTCGGTTAAATGCAAGACCTATTGCATTGCAAACACTTGTTCTTTTATGAGGAGGCAGGCATATTTAGCATCTTATTACTTAGCAGTCACTCAGATGAGTCCCTTTTCTGGGTTCACACAAGTGCCTGGCTGCCTAGGAGAGAGAGAGAAACAGGCTGTTATATAAACTGTAGCTGTGCAGAGCACACTGAGGCCTCCCTCACCTCTGGGCCTCGGTGACACTGGACTGGCTGCACCACTGATAGCTAATCTCCTCTGTGTGACCCTCCTTCTGTCTACCTGCACCCATACCTGTGTTTCTTCCAGCACGCTTCCCACCAGTTTCCTGTCTCAGTGCCCCCCTCTTCTCTTTTCCCTTTCTAGAACCGCTTGATTAGTGAAGCATCCAAAAAAATGCGCACATCACTAGTCCTATCTGTGTCTCTCCTCACCCTGTAATAAAAATGGGGGCTTCAAAAAACCTTATGCCTTAAATGCCACATGATATGCTAGACTTTACTAGTGGCTGAGTCACAAACTGTATTATTTTTATGAAAAGAGAAAAGTTGAAAGAAACATTTGTGGTTAATGGTTGATGGATTTGTGCCCTCGCATTGGCCTTAGCAAAGCATTGCAGAAATATATTTTTGTCATTACAAAGCTTGTTTCCAATTCATGTAGACATAGTTTCTCCTTCTTGGCATCGCGCTGTGTTGTTTACCGGGGTACACGTGCAGCTTTGGACAGCTCTAGACATGTCTTGCCCACACAAAGTGGGGCTAGACCCATCCGGGAACCGGAGTACTTGGGATAATATTCCCCTCTAAGAAGTTTAAAACAACCCCTACTTCTTCAGCTTTTGAGCCGGGAGGCACTGCAAAAGACAGTAACAAACACATTCCAATCTGCATCTGGCATTAGCTTGCCTTACGAACCTGGTACATAATATCCTGGTAAACAGTCCTCGCCCTGGGCATTTGGTAAGAAGCACCATGTATTTAAAAGCAATTACTGCTGCCCATTTTGATGTACTGCAAATCTTAATTCATATTTACTGAGGTAATATTTCATAATGTGGTGCTTAATCATAGATGCTCCTTTCCCTGTCTTACATTAATGACCACATTTAAAAAAAGCGAGCAGGACATGTGATCACGCCGTGCGCCAGATGCGTGCATGTCTTTTAAACAAGCGCGCGGTGGGAGGGTGGGAGTGTGTGAGCGCACAGTGGCAGCATATGAGCCAGAAGAGACGCCATGCGCGTGCACATGGTTTGTCCGTGCGCGCACATGGTTTGTCTCCCTTCGCTAGTAAAACCCACAACAATAGAGGCTTGCCAAGGCGAAGCAGCGCATGCGCTGCATTCGCTAGGCGAGACCTAAAAAGGATTAAGGATATTCATAGATACCAAAAAGCAGTAAATTGCAGGATGCTGCAGTGCTCAATAGTGTCTCAGCTGCCACCATAAATTCTACAAATTTTCCTGACAGTCTTGTATACTCTGCTTTAAGGCAGGGCCATTACAGCGGGTCTGCAGGAACGTATGCCCAGAAGCTGGTATCGCGATTTTAGTACTGCATACAGTTTCGGGCAACATGGCCCGTTAGATGCAGACAATATGCACAATCGATTCACTGTAAGATTGACAGAGCCTGCGGAGAAGGCTAAGACTTTTCCTTATCCCTGCAAGAATACAATCTGGTGGTTGGCAGACCACCCGACCTATATTGAATGAGCTTTAGTTTAACATATTTTGACATGCAAACACTTAAAATAGCAAGGAAATAGAGATGGATGTTGCCAGATGCATATGTTCTTCCTGTGGGTACTATGGCACATGGTCCAGCTCATATTAGTGCCAAGGGCATTTGTAAGATGCTAGCCCCTGTATGGCAGAATGACAATATCTCTAAGACAGCAATGCATTATTGCATGGTCTGCATGATTCATAATCCTGGGAAGGGTACCCTGACACCACCTGGTAATTTTGCACCACCACTTTTTCTTTTGAGGTGCTTCAGATGTATTATATTGAATTAGAAAGATGCAACAAACTTAAATATGTTTTGGTGGTTGTATGTGCATTCAGTAAATGGGTTGAGGCTCACCCTACTAAAGATATGACAGCCATTACGACTGCAAAGGTACTCCTGAAGGAGTTCTTTCTTCCTTTTGGCTTGCCCTGAGTTTTCTGGAGTGAAAACGGAAGTCATTTTAATGTGAATGTAATTCAACTGATGTGTGAGGGTCTTCACATAAAGCAGAAATCCCATGCTGCTAACCATCCACTGTCAGCGGGTTTGGTTGAGAAGTACAATGGCACTAACAAATTAAAGTTGACAAAGACACAGGAAACCACAGGGTTACAATGGCCAGATGCTTTATCATTAGCTCTTTAATCAAAAAGAACAACAGCACATTCTAGGACAGGATTGTCTCCCTATGAGGTCGAGTTTTGGCACCCAGCAAACGTCTGGGGCATTCCCGTAGATTCTCGGATATTGAGTACCCTATATTGCTTGATTACCATGGCCTGTTAACCGAATGTTTACGTTCTATTCTCCAATAGATGCCTGAGTCCCCATGTTCCATACCAGAGGGACCTGGCCATGATATCCAGCCCAGAGATTACGTTCTGGTGCGCCACTTCCAGAGGAAGAAAGTTTGGAGGCGTGCTGGAAGGGCCCAAAATAGGTCCTATTGTGACGCAAACTGCTGTGAGGGTTGCTGCCGGTAAGAATTGGCTCTACATGGCCCGCTGTCGGAGGGTGCCTTGGTTTGTCCCATTCAGTGATGCCCAGCTAACGTGGACGCAAATGAATAAAGAGAATGAGGAGGTGTTGAACAAGGCTGTTCCCCCAGGAAATACGTGCTATCCAGGAGCCTCTGTTCACTGACCACATGGTGCCTGGGGTTACCAGGTATAATTTTCACCCTCAGCTGAGGGAAATTGCGACTAAAGAGAAAAGAGATTAGGGATGCACTGAGCAAAGACAGGTTGTACAGAGTCATAGTACCAACGTAATTAGTTAAGATTAGTGAAGGATTTCTGCTTGTTTTATTTCAGTAGTTTTAACATTAGATAGGGAAGACTGAAGTATACCCTGAAGGTATACCATTGTGATCAATGTGGGATACGAACTTAGGACAGAGCAAGCTCCACCGTCAGTGCTCAAGTGAGGCTCTGACAGACACAGGGAACTTGTATATTTCCTATGCATTTTGCCCCCCCTTTTCATCATTCATTATGCATCCCATTGGTAGACCGGTTGCTGAGGAAGAGCAGCCGATGATTTTTGTTGCTCAGCATAATATGGTGTCAACCCTCAAACAGGAAGTAATATGTTTCATTCTTGTGGTTTTGTTGTTAATGATATTATGTGGGGTGTCATGGGTTTTGAAGAATGATCAGGATGTGCCTTTTGATACCAAGGTTGAGGTTATATTCCCAACAAGAAAGAAAAGGACAGCCTCGGGCAATATATTTTTAGATATACACAAGAGATTTTTTGGGGAAGGGACAGCTTGTTACCCCACTGAATCTGGCACTAGTTTATGAAGTGCATATCTATTGTCACTTGTCAATTATACATATACCCATCTATGGCAATTCACAGAAGTAAAGGGAGTCTTTGGTTTTGGCCATCCAGGACTTTGTGTTTATTATAGAAAGTCACTGGGAATGGGTTATCCAGGTTGTGATAATACCACATACTGCAACAACTTTTATATGGAAGAACAGAATGTCACACTGGTGGGTTGGCATTACAAGGACTTGATAATCACCCAGGAAGTTGGTTATTATCCCGCTTGTTGTCCTATTGTTAATAGCACAGATACTTCTTTATATAAAAATTGTTCTAGAATAGGGTTGTACAAAAATATGATCCCTTGAGTGAATGACAAAGACCCAAGTACTTTCGGAATGAACACTAGATATGCAGCACTAGATTATAAAGCGCCAATTTATGCACCTGGGGACCTATTCTAATGTCCATAATGTCCATCCTCCTCTTGGGAGGGTATTGTCTTTGGGTGGGCCGTGTAAATATGTTAAGCCTAATGTTCGCTGGGTGGTACTTCTATGGCCAGGGGCGAAAAAGCAAGAGAATAGTTTGGGTGCGGATTACACATTGTATCCAATACTACTTTGGCAGCCTTGCGTGCCATCACCACTCAGTTAGAAAGTATGCAAATATATTCCGAGCAAACCAGATATGCAGTAGATTTAATCTTAGCTAAGAGTGGTGGTGTATACGCGGAAGTGGGAGACCAGTGTTTGGTTGGGATCAAGAATATGGAAAAGAATATTACCAAACCTATTCTGGACATCCTCGAGAATGTCAAGGGAATGGAAAGTGCAAATAGGAGTTGGTCTTTCTTTGGTGGCTGGGGGTGGATTCTCGAAAAGGTAATCTACTTGATCATGATATTGGTGCTTTGCAGGGCTCCTATTCAGTGCCTCCCCTTCTGTTGCTCCTATTGTACCGCTGTTCTCACCTCCAAACAGAAAATATTGATTCATGATCCTAATGCTGCAATTATGGTGCAGAAAGAAATAGGCGACATTATGAACATTGATGAGGGTATTTTCAAGACTTTTTCCCCTCCTCATAATTTCTTTCCCCGATGCTGAAAACAGGGAATGCTCATAAGTGTTGGCTGTTATTATTGTTTGTGGTTTCCTGCTTTATTGGTTTTCTGTTTTCCTTGTTGCTGTTAGAAAATGTTTTAACTCATGCTAAAACGAGGGTTTGTTAAACAAAAAATATTAACGTTTGTATATTGGCTTGTGTAAGTTAGCATTCACTGCGCCATTTTTTATGCAGGCGCCATTTTAGCCTGTTCCAAACCTATCTAGTTTAATTCTGAGAAATGCTCCAGTCTGAGTTTCGTTTTTGCAATTTAGATCTGTTACTGTAATGAGTGCACTGTTACTATAAGCACATACCTTTCTCACTAGATAGAGGCCTCTCCCACTTGTCTGGTGATGGGCCCAACTGGAACAACCCAGGACTTTGCAACTGTGTATAAGATATGAGCTCTGAGGTTGTTTTTTCTTTGTATTCCATTACTTAGCTGCACCTGCCTGGAAAATTCCACTATGGGCGTGGTTTAGCTCAGTTACGAAACGTACATCATGTATCTTTATGCTTGTCGATTTCAGTCCCACTGCAGCACTCTTAGAGATTGGGCAGACTGGGCTCTGCTCTGAGTGTATAGGAATAAACAGATATTGGTTTATATTTTCTACCATCTGACCGACTCTTCATTTAGTATCAAAGGCGGAGTTGTGGTCATTAGTGACCCGGTTGACCCTAATCCGGCCACTTCCTTCAGAGCGGACATTGAGCCAAGAGTAGGTTCCACTGCCTACACAAAAGTGTAGGTGCACTGCAGTGTAGGCCGCGGATACGTTGCAAAATTGTGGTCACTTGTGCCATGGTGCCCAACCTTGCGACAACCGGCATACCACTGTTTGACGAAGAGGATGAACCACAAGCAACTCGTGGAGAAGCAGACGGTGCAAGGGCAGCAGATGGCAGACACAGACGTGACAAAATAACACAGAACTTTTTTTAAGTGAGTAATGATGGGACAATGCACCTCATGGCTTATTTTCTACTGTGTTTTAGTCACCTTAATCTCAGGTAAACTGCATGCACACAGTCATCATCATCTTACATGTGGGTAAATTTGTAGGACAACATAGGATTTAAAATAACCATGCACAACATTCTCCACTGAGTATACTGGCCTCCCTTGATGTGGCCTCGGTGTCTTACCTTGATTCTCTGTCTTGTCTCAGTCCCCGGGGAAGTGATGCTGCTGAGGCTGGAGGTCTCTGCCCTGTCCCCTGCACCCAGTATACTTGTCCCAGTTATAGTAGCTGTCTGTAACTGTTCTACAGCAGGCAGTGGTGACCTGCACCAATCCCCTGGCTAAATCAGAAGAGCAGTGGACAATTTCCACTTCAATGGCCACAGTGTGCCTGGACAGGACAGCTGTGGATTTGCTCAATTGTTTATTGCTTTGGTGTAACCATCCAAATGATCTAATAGGTGGCGACTTTGTCTGCATTTTGAGGTATGCTCCTTCTGCACAGTTTTACAGAGGTCTCTATTGGCTTCTGCCTTATCCCTAAAGGCTTTTAGTATTTGCCCGATGGCCCTCCACTACTGTGTTAGTCAACTTCCTGATGCTGTCATTAATGTCCACTATATTGTCCAGACACACCAGCTGAGTATGCATTGGCCATTTTTTGTTTTTCAATTGTAGGCGCTGTACCTTCATCATGGTGCTTTCCAGTCCAGAAAACGTATTTGATCTGCCCAAATGTACTGTTTTTATTGGTCACTTGCATGTGATTCTCAACTGCGCCTATGCTGCTACAAATTTATTTGTGCAAATCATGTGTGCCTGACTACACCTCCCATGATGCATTGATGGGTGGTAGCCAAAAAGTAGACTGGAGTGGGATTTTACAAAAATGTTTCTCAAGTTTCTCTAATTACAAAGAGTGCTTTTGTGCACTATGGGGCAAGTATATTTTAACATGCATCCTTCCTTCGCTGGTGGTGGGGGTGGCTGAGCTGTTGATGTCTGTAACACCACTGATAGACTCAGTCTGTTAGGTTAACTCCGCCCAGTCTACAGAGGGTGAAGACACAGGCTGGTTAGAAAGTCTTCTTGGTGTCTGCAAGCCTTTATCCCACCTTTTCTTTTACCCTTGACTGCAAGTCATACCAGCGCTTGCATAAATCTTCAATGGAGCACTGTATAACCTCTCCAGTATTGTTTTTTGCTTGCATGTCCAGACAAATTTTTTTCTCTGGGACCTTGAGGAATTTTTTGGGGGTCTTGACCATTACCTCAATTAGGACCTCCAATTCTTTTTTACTGAATTGTATATTTGTCTTGCATCCTACAGCCTCCATTGCTTTCTCCTGTGATGCCATGCTAGGTATTTGTTTCTGCCTCTGCACTCTGGATGTTCTTCTGAGTGGTGTGCTTCTGCTCTCAGCCTCCTTCACAGCCTCAGGCACTCAGGAACAGCAGGGGAAACCTCACTTCCTGGTTGTGATATCATCATGCTGCATCAGATTAGTAGATTTGCAATTCTGCAATTCGTTAATCTGCAAAGTTACTAATTGAGAATTGCAAATTGGGAATCTGTATTTGCGAATGTGAATCTTACTTAATGTTCTAACAAGTATTTTTAGCTTATTTTTTGATACATTGCATTTTGCGATTACCAAATAGCGATTCGGTAAAAATCGTTATTTGAGAATAGCAAAAATGTTTTTTTGATACATCTGGCCCTACAAGTTTGTTCATTGGAACCTTGTCCAAACATGGCATCTGAAAGCTTTAGAAATGTGTCAGGTAAATAAGCTGATTTGAATTGTATGGACTCCTTGTGGGCTTGTGGGGAAGATAGGTTCTGCAGTTGTCTATGATCAATCCCAGATATGTGTATTCCGCTGTCGTTTTAATTTGAAGACCGTTCAAGTGCTACAGCCATGGCTTCTTTTTCTTTCTGTCCATCAACATTATTCTTATTTTCCTGAGATTGATAGAGAACCTGTTGTGTTTAGTCATGTAGTTGTGTAATTTATCCAGGAGCCGTTGTAGCTCCACTCTAGTATTGGATATTGGGCATTGTCTGAGTAGAGGAGGTAGCTAATCAATGTGCAATGAGCTTAGGGCTGTGTGGATTTACTTCTTCTACATCTACCAGAAGATTGGCCAAAAAGATGTTTAAGAGCTGAAAGGCCTAGGTTCAGCCTTGTTTAAACCTATCCAGGTCTGTATTTTAGGTGATAAGTTGTTTCTGTCCCCAAGTTTAGCTTGGAGCCAGGTTTTTGAGTACAGAGTGAAAACACTTTCCAGTAAAAGGGTTGGGATGCTTCTTCCTGCTAATTTCTGCTGTAGAATGAGGCATGTGACTGAATGGAAGGCAGCTTTGAAATCCGCCAAACATAAGTACACCATAGATTGCATTTTGATTGCTTTGTCAGTCACCAAAACAGATGTCAGGAGGTTTGCAATAGTGCCCACCCCTTCTCTGAACTGTTTCTTAAGGAAGGAAAATATGGTGACCATTTGCCCAGGATTTGAGCTCTCCAAGCAGGAGGCTTGCGTAATATTTGGCCTCATTATCTAGTAGGGAGATTTATTGATAAATTCCTGGGTCTGTGACTTTTCTCATTTATACATCAGGCAAATTATTGCCGCTCTCCAGGAGTACAGAATAAGGTCAGTAAAGATGCAGTGATTGTATAAAAGGGGTTAAAAGAGTAACCCAGCTCTGTTGCTGGTTTCAAAACGTTGTTGCGGTAGGCCATTTGGGTCTGGAGCCCTTCTCATCTTCCTCTGTTGATTACAACATCACCTGTTAGCAACTGAAACCTGAAGTTCCATACTTGGAGAACCCTGCAATACTGAAGTTGGTGAGTTCAATTGTTCTGTAACAGGAGGGATTTCTGGCACCATAGATCATACTTCCCCTTTATTCTCAACATTGGAAGTTGGTTGTGCAGTAGCATAGGAACGTTGAGCCGCAATTACATGGTTTATCTATTGTTACGGGGATACATTTGTGTATATTTGCCAGAAGGCATCCCAGGTCACTTTAGTTTACAATCTTCCAGAATTTTATTGCGCTTCTTGATTTGCTGGTATGCAAGAGGATCTCCCCAAAATTATTGTGGTAATTGCGTCTGACAGCCCTGAATTCCTTTTGATAGGCCTTCCGTAGGGTCACCATTTTGTGTCTTAAAGCTGCATTGGTTGAGTTAATTCTGAATATTCTCTTTTGTGAGTAGGTAACCTGCGATTCGGCTTTCTTTTTTGAGTTATGGCACGAGGCTCTCCTAGTGTTTGGAGGAAACTCCTCAATCAGATTCTTGGTTCCCAGTTTCCTTGTCTAGACTGGGCTTAGTTCATTATTGGCCAGATTTTCCATTAACAATCGACAACGTTCTTGTAAGTCCTTTACTGTGACAACTTTCCAATTTAATCTTTTTAGGCTGGTTGTAGGAGATACTGAGCCGGTGTCTATGTTTTTTTCAAATAATGGGCTTTTGTTGCTTACCTGCAGGGACTGCGGGTTGCGATCACTTTCTGTGTGGGCCTCTATCTTAAATGACTCCAAGTATCCAAATAAGGGCTGCCTCTTGAAGGTGTTATTTAAAATAGAGTACACATTTGGGGAGGTATATGTGGGCGCTGGCGGTTGATCCTCTCACGCCCTTCCATGCACTAGACTGAAACTGGCATGTGTACATACATCCCAGGCCTGCTTGCAGATGGGATCACTTATTTTAATCAAGAGAAACATTTCCAGAGGTCATCAAGAAGCAGCACCAGTTCATCTTCGGGATTATTGGAGAAAAGATTTCAGTTAAAATTGCCTGTTAAGATTTTAAAGGCCCATCACACTTTTGCCTTAAACCTAATAATATTTCCAGTTTTGGTATGATCTCATGTTTTACATGATGAAGAGAGTGGATCTAAAATATTCATTACTATGAGCAGAGTCTTGAGGTCGTATGCCCAATTCGCAATCAAAGCATCCATGATACAAGCTTCTTGAAGTGCTATTTCCTCTGTTTCACATCCATGTCTTACGCAATGTAGATTGGTACACCGCCTTTAGGTCTACCCGTTAGCGTCACTTTTACTGCTGTGGTTTGGTACCGATCAATGGAATTGATGCCATACACCATGGTTCCTGCATCCTTATCATGTTGAATTATTGCAAGTACACCACAACTTCCACATGGTCAACCATGTTGGACAGGCCTCTTACATCCCACAAGCAGATCTTTAGTCAGTTACTTGTTCAGTTAATTAAATTGGTTGGCAAACATAGCCAATATGTCTCCTTGTTGCTATTCTGGATAGTCCAATTTTGGCTTCCAGATGGACCGTTCTACCTTAATGCTGGAATTTGTGGATGTTTTTTGCTACCGTTTGCATATCTTATGACTGAAAATGTGACGTTCAAACTGCCGTGATTTCCTGTAATGTGTTCTTCACAGAGCTGAATCTTGTAAGTTCATGCCCCAATTCCCGAAGCATTCTTTTTCCTGCCACATTCGGTAGGACTGTTCAACCACGGACCAAGTTATTAAGGTTGGTACCCTTAATTGTGTGCCTCAGGGGGGAGAAACCAAAGGTTTGTATAACTATGCTGGGTAAATGTGCCAATGGAACGTCACTTTTTAAGAGTTTTACTGTATTTCGCCTCTTTTAAAAAAATATATATATATATTTATATATTACAAAGTTTTATATTGCGGGAACTTGTCCCGAATCGGGTATCAGAGCGCTTTACACAGCACCAGTTGCATTACATCAGGATACATTCATTTTTAGTTAGGCACGGGGAGATCAAGTGATTTGCCCAGAATCACAGGATGTTACATCGTGCGGGTCTCTTGATACATATTCTGGGTAAAGTAGAAAGTTGTTTCCTTGTAATATACCCGTACATGGGCTCTGAATTGGAGCAGCGTTCTGAAGTGGGTTGAGATTTACTTTTGATGTTAAAGTTCATGTGATTGCACTTAGGTCACTCTGAGAGGACTGCATGTAATCCGTAGGGCTTGTGAGAAAGGTCACCTAGATGTGGGAGGCTATTTGATGGTGAGGATTGTGCAGGAGGAGATTTCTTCCAAGGGTGTGGTGTGCTGGTTTTTCACTGTGACCCTCATAGTCCCATTTCCATGGGGTTGTTTTCCCCACATCCTTGGCTATTTTACAAGAACACGTTTTCAGTACTAGCAGGAAGTTGATCGATTGCTCCTGACAACTTCAGGCCTCCTAACGGGTTATGATTGCCTTTGTCAACTGATGCTGTGCCATTTCCCCCTTCTGACCACTATACTAATAGTTTCAAGTCTTAATTTTTTCCACTGTGTCTTGTCACTCGTTTGGTTTGGAGGCATCATGAAGCTTGCTTGTCCCGGCTGGAGTGCTGTGTTTGAAGAAACATTAGTTGACTGGATTTTTGCTTTCTCATGAATTTGAGCCTCTTGTGTTGGTCAAGTCCCAGTAGCTGAAAAATCACTATCCCCCAGATGCATCAAGCAGCCATTTTGCGATTCCTTAATAGCGAAAAATACTGATTTGCTATTAAGGAATTGCAAAATGGAATGCATCAAGAAATCCCTTAATAGCGATTTCTTAGAATTCCTTAATTGCGACTCGCAAATTGCGAGTCGCAATTAAGGAATACCGCCCCATTCATTCCTATGGGCCTAGAGCCCCATAGGAATGAATGGGAAGACAATCTCAATTTGCGAATCGCAATTAGCAATTCGCAAAATGAGATTGCGATTTCAAGGGTGCAGGGGTGTCCAAAGGAAACCCTGTTGCACCCCTCAAATTGATATGTGCACATATGCTGCGCACACACATGCCCTTAGGGCATGTGTGTGCGTAACCTGAATGTTTGAAAAATGAACTTTAGTACATTTTTCAAAGTTTTTGCAAATTTCCATGAAGATGTACTTCATGGTAATTTGCGTGCCCTATTAGCGATTTCGCTATTTTAAAAACTTTCTTGCAATGCATTTAAGGAATCTCAATTTGAGACTCCTTAAATGCAATTAATTGCAATTTAGTGATTTCTAAAATTGCGATTTTTGCATTTGGGATGATGCCTCCCAAATGCAAAAATACCACTCGCAAAGGGGCAAATTCTGAGAATCTGCCCCTTTGCGAGCGGATTTTTGTGTGATGAATCTGGGCCTATGTAACTGCAGGATAGGGACATCTACATTTCCTGGATGTGGAGCTGCATCCGTGACTCCCACATTCTTTTTTTCCAAATATTGGATACATTTTATGTGAGCTAGCGCGCCCAGCAGTAGGTTCCCTGACAAGCTGTTTTTTCGGGCTATCCACAGGCTTTTACGTTCATGTTAGGAAGGAGGCTTCATTAAGGCAACAAGTGCTATTTCCTGGGTTGAGTGCTCATCGCCTGATAAATTACATTGTGCATCAACCTGTGTGATCACCACGTCACGTGATGTTTATAATGTTCCTTTTGGAGTACAAGCAAAATGTAGATTTATTTTTTACCAGCTGTATGTCCATGGTGTGGGTGTACATGAATTCCAGCTGTACACATCATCACATCATGTGAGGAGCTGGGAATAAATGTGAGTACTTTATGGGGTTCCTTCCTTTGTGACTCCTTCTGAGTGGTTAGGTTGCTAGGGACCCTTACTCTGTCCTACAACCCAGTTTACTTGTGATATTGCTGAGCAGTTTCAGTAGCAACTGACACAATGGAGGAGTCAAATGTTCTATTTTTTATTAAACCCCCGAACTCAGTGATACAGTGTTTTGAAAGGGTAGTAAGCAAATATCCATTTCTATTGCCACTCTGTGTTGCTATCATGGTTCGCTTTTTTAAATGTATGATAAAACTTTCTGTAGAGTTGAAAGTGTGTTAAGAATCGGTAAACAGGTCCGCTTGCTGGTGTTTGGATGCTCTGAGTTACCATTCATGGTAGGCGTCTCCTGGACCCGCATGATAAGAAAATTGAGTGCATCAAGCCTCTTGTCAATTCCTGACACAAATCCCGCTAACGTATATAATAGGTATACTTGGACCTTTCGTTTGCAAGAGTAAAATGTTTATGATTGGACAATAGAGGGGAGTTTTTGTGAGTAGCAACGGCCAACAATCATCAGTGGTACGATTATTTCATTTGGATGAATAGTTGGTAGCACTGACTGCGCCCAAAGGGAAAAACCTTTCCACAGGCTTCCTCGCAATCAGACAATGGCAAGATTTGGAACTGTTGGCATCGTGTTGTCCACCTGCTGGGCCGCTTCACTCAGCTTGTGAGTTTTGCTTGGTTTCCAATTTCGATTTTGTGCTGGGCGCAAATTGAGCCTTTAAAATATTAGGACCCCTGCTTATACCATTTTCTGTTCTCTGGTATGGCTATAAGTTTTTGTACACCTTTCCTGATGCATTTTCACAGTGGTTGGCTACTATTGGGCTGCAACAGCTAAGAATTGATGGAGCCTGATTGTCTTCCATGGCTTTCAACTTTAAATGGTGTTATTTCACCCGCATGGACAGAGCAGACTGGTTTAGGGGACTGTTTACGGGCTGGTTTCACCCCCTAACAGTTTTTGACCTCTTGTGGTGTGGCCCATGGTGGATTTAATCACCTTTACACCTTTTACTTCTTCTACTGTGTTCCAACGTGGCATAATCCTAGCTCTTTGTCCCATTCTATGTCTCTAATGGGAGAAGAAGGTAAGAAGGCTAGGAAATGTGGGTTTGCGGACATTCTCCCTAAGGAACTTCCCTACAAGGAGCAAGCTACACTACAATGTTCTCTGTTGCTCGTGGGGGAGGTCAAGCGAGTCTTAAGGTTGCAAAGGGGTGGTAGGCATGGTTCTGAGAGTCCAGTGATGGGGGGTTTGAAGAGGGCAAATAGTGAGAGGTCCTGGGGGCCTAAGAAGAGTTA
Source organism: Lissotriton vulgaris (assembly GCF_964263255.1). Classification (NCBI taxonomy): domain Eukaryota; kingdom Metazoa; phylum Chordata; class Amphibia; order Caudata; family Salamandridae; genus Lissotriton; species Lissotriton vulgaris. The sequence goes on from NC_141691.1 coordinate 779,102,008, forward strand.
GAGGTGAGCCCAGAGCACCTAGGGGTGCAGGACACGAGCCACACTAGCTGCACCGGCGACCCTGAGTGGTGCTGTCTTGACTCACCGGACACCCTCTTCCCCCAAACAGACTTCCTATTTGGGGAACACCCAGGTGCCGCACTTCTGTGTCATCTGTGGATCGCTGTCCTGATGGGGCCACCCAGGCCTTTTTACCCGGGCAAGTTGACTTAGTAATAAGGTAAGGTGAATGGTAGACAGTGACCAGAGGAGAATGACAATGCAGGCCGGGGGGAAGGTAGATTGACAAACCAGGCAAGCCAGAAAACCCTGCCACCCACCGCATTAAGAAGCAGAAATATGGACCGGTGTGAGTAGTTGAGGGGAAGGTGGTGGGTCAGTAGGATCCTCAAGCAAGCACAAGCAGCATCAGCCTAAGGCCAGCTTCCTCCATACAGCACGAGGAGCCTACAGCATATTACACTTACCGCCACACCTCTAACGTAACCGGAATGTACCTCCTGTTCCTACTGAACTTCACGTCCTGTTCCTGCATGACTGCTCAATGGCTGTAGGATGTCCTTGGAGCCCAAGATCCACCCTTCGGCATCTGCTGCTACAGTATCAAGCTCGCACACCCCTCAATAGTACCTGATTGGTAAAAGACTGCTAAATCAACAGACTCTATAGCTGCCTCGTCAAGGGGCTCCCCTACACTGGTAGTGCCACTCATGCCCATGACTGACCCTCAGCTTCACTTGGAGATTCACTCACTGGGATTCCTGCTTCGAATAGGGAAGGAGCATGGGGTAAGGATATTGCAGCAAACTATAGCATTGTCTTGATGCTTGTTCTAATTCACAAACATACGTTCCTGCTAACAATAGAAAGCCGGCGATGGCTATAGTATGTGATTTAAATACACCCTTTGAACCAAAGAGTGATTATAGATTGACCATGGAAGAAACAAAAACAGGTTTGAGATGTTTCTGAATACAGGAAGCCTATATCGAATGCTGTACATGGATATTGCCATATTCAGCTCACTTACTTCTAGCACATGGTCTGCAGGCATGTAACCTCCACCAATAGATCAACAACTGCGCCAACACACTCATCCAACAACCAGAAGACTACAAAATGACACAACAAGAAAGCAAGCTGGTTTCCCTTGGCAATCCAAGAATCCTGGCACTCTTGCTCATGCAGCTACACCCCAGAAACACACACCGCCTACAAAACAGCCCCCACAACACACTACGTACTCATCAAATACACAAAGAACTTCCTCCAAGACAGAATTCTCTCCAATGCCCACAACTCCAAGGAACACCCAGGAATGCCATCCAACAGAAGCCTACTTATTTGGACCGCACTCATGACAGAAGACACACTAAAGACCATGAAGAGCATCTACTCTGGAGCACTTTCAGACCCCTACCCGACACACATCTTCCAAAAAACCGTCACAGACATCGACACCCGAGCTTTGCTGAACCATCAACTGACAACTGGAAGCGTTCCAAAATCAACCCCCTCCTAAAGAAACCCTGCACAGACTCAACGGACCTCAAGAACTTCAGGCCCATCTTGCTGCATCCTTTCACAACCAAGGTCATCTAAAAGGTCATCAATATACAGCTAGCCTACTTCATCAAAGCTAACAACATCCTGGACACCTCCCAATCCAGATTTCGTAGCAACCATAGCACTGAGAGGCCCTCCTTGCCGCTACAGACAAAATCTGTGCCCTCCTCCACCAAGGTCAAATGGCAGCCCTCGTCCTCCTAGACCAGAGGTCTTCAAACTGTTTTGCTCTGAGCCCCCCTAAGAAAAATGTTTTAATGTCAGGCCCCCCCTCCAAAACTTTACGGCAAGGATTGGTTGAGCGGAAGGGAAAGGGCTGCACGCAGGAGGCATGGCTCATGAGATAATTTCAGGTGTACTTTGTCTATTGCTCATAAACCACACTAAATATGAGACTTATGAAACAGCAAATGAATCAAACAAAAACAGCTATTGACCCAAAAATACTGCCCCCTATAATTGAGGTGTTGTGAGCCCCTTACACTACTGACCCTCAACTCAACTACACTTGCTGCACAAATGATAACTTCAGTCCTGAGTAGCAGGCTATCTCCTCTGCCTCTTATACCCCTTCGCCACCATGCCTGACCATCGTACTAATCTTGAAACAGACCCTTTCAGAAAAAAGAGCTCCCAGATGTTGTCTTCCTTTACCTGTAATGGTGTGCCCTTTGTCCTAATGTCAGAAAATAAGCTCCCATGCACCTTTTGTTTAAAGTGAGACATTCTTAATTGTGATGCAGTGGGCAGCTCTGACCCGAGCCCCTGTACTGCTGAACCTGCTTCACTAATGTTAGCTACTGGCTTGCAAAGAGGGCAGTCTCCTGCCCTTTATTAAAAACATGACTCCCATCTAGGCACGCACCCTCTCTGCTGTCTCTCAGGCCAAACAAAGGTGTCTCCACTGCATTACATTTTCCCCTCCTGTGGGCCATTGCTCTGAGGCCCAAATCAACACTAGCAAGTGTACAGTGGGCCCTAATGCTAAGAAGGAAGGATAGTAAACAGCCATGATTAAGGTTTAGCTGGCTTCTCATACCTCTGGTTCCTGGGGCCGCTGTACCTGCATTACCAATGATTCTTTCTGCCCCTTTATGTCAAAAAGTAGCATGGGTAACCTGGGCTCTAATGCTGGCAAGGAAAATGGGCAACCACGCCACTTTATGGAAAGACAGCCATAATTGAGCAGCAGTGGCCACTTACACACCTGACAGCGTTACCTGCGGCCCTAATGGAAGCCTTTATTTATCTATGTAAAAAAGGCTCCTTTATAGCTTCCTCTTCCTTGGGGTATTCCTCTGAGGAAGCGGTCTCTGGCTATTTGTAGCCATAAAAATGAAGCCCCCACACAGTGCTTTCTCTTCTGGGCCATCTTGCTGGCTATATTTATGAATCTCACTCTTTTCCTCTTTCTCCTGGACCATTACTCTGAGGCCCTAGGGGTCAAGAGGACCAGAGCTCTGCATCTGAATGGAACCCTGCTGATGTCCTCCCTGCTACCCTCTGGGCTCACCTTTTACAAAAACATTTTACAAAAACAACTGCCCCTGAATGGTCAGTGCTGACTTTGAGGTGCCTTTGCTTGAAAGCAAGGGTGGGGTGGAAGTTGCAGTTGCTTATTGATGTATTTGGGTGTTACATTGGTACTGATGAGGTATAATATTTCACCTGACAGTGTTACCGGGACTAAAAATGAGAAAAAAATGAAATAAAGCTAACCACAAAATGTGTCGGATTATGCTGCATAATTTACCTTTTCTTATTGCATAATTTAATCAACCTGTTGCATAATTTGGTCTTCTCTTGCCACATAATTCCAGTGGCCCTGCTTAATGCGTCAAAGTGACAAAGATTTTTCTTTTTTAGAGGTAATGTAGGGGTGTGATCTTATACTAATAAAAATGCTTACATTTGGAACAGTCTGATCACTAAAAGCTATATTTTGTAGGAACATGTTTTTATTTCAAACACTGCATCATTTTGCAGCAGCCTATGTTAGTCAGTGTGTAATTCAGGGTTAAAATAATAATTTACATATTCACAGTGCTTTCAGTCATACTCTGGGACCTCGCATCACTATTAGTACGAAGGTCCCCATTTGGTAAACTAGGGTTCATTGAATCTGTTTGCTCATTAGTTTATATGCTAGACAACGAAAAAACAAAATGCTCAGACTATTTAGTTCTTTTATTTTAGCCAACTTCTTGACACTCCGGGACCTCCCTTCACAGCACTCCGAGCTGCATGTAAATGAAGACAGTCAGGAAATGCAAATGAATAATGCAGCAGTTCCAGGTCATCTTCAATTACATGTAATTGAAGAGGCATTGGCGCCCCCCTTGGAAACCATCCACGGACCCCCAGGGGGGCGCGCCCCACAGTTTGAAGACCTCTGTCCTAGACCTATCAGCAGCCTTAGACCCCGTTTCCCAATGCACACTAGCCACCAGGCTCCACAGTGCCGGCACCACGGAGAGGCCCTTGACTGGAAATGCTCATTTCTCATGGGCAGAACACAGAGAATAAGACTCCCACCCTTCCTCTCTGAACCAACAGAGAACAGATGTGGAGTACCCCAAGGATCCTCCCTTAGCCTCAACCTCTTCAATGTCTACATGGCATCCCGCACAACCATTGTCAGAAACCATGGACTCAACATTGTCTCCTGTGCAGATGACACCCAACTCATCCTATCTCTCACCAAAGAACCCGACATCACCTGGCACAAGTTTCAAAAGGGGATGGAAGCCATTGCAATCTGGATGAAAAACAGCTGCCTGAAACTCTACTCATGGGACGATACCTTGTCCTCGGAAACCCACCTATCAGGACAGAAAATGCACATAAACTTGGGATCATACTGTACTCATCGCACACTATGAATCGCCAGATCAACGCAGTTTTCTGCATGCTTCACCACCCTCTGCATACTACTTAACACATTAAAATGGATACCCTCTCACTCCAGGAAAATGGTCACTCACACCCTCATCACCAGCAGACTGACTATGGCAAGACTCTTTTCGCTCGAATCAACAAAAAACTCTTCTGCAAAGTCTAGACTGTCCAGATTGCTGCAGCCAGACTAATCCTTGATATCACATGGCACAACCACATCACCCAACACCACCACAACTTCTACTGGTTCTCCATCAAAAGAAGAATAACGTTCAAGCTGCTCACGCACACCTACAAGGCCCACCACAACATCGGACCACAATACCTCAACAACTGCCTCTCCTTCAATACCCACAAGAGAAACCTCAACTCAGCCAACCTCTCCCTAGCCACCGTCTAACGGTTCTACAGGAGCAAGCAGAGCGGCTGGAATGACCTTCTCCTACCTCACAGCCAAGACCTGGAACAATCTCCCCCTTCACCTCCAGCGAAGCCTAATACGGAATCAATTCAGAATAGAACTCAAGACCTGGCTCTTCAAATTACACAATCTGAGCCCCGGATCACCCCAGCGTTGTGAGACCCCAAATGGGTGAATAGTGCGTGCTATAAACCCTTGATTGATTGATTGATTGACACACTTTTGATCATGGTGTGCATAACAGTATAATAGATTAGATAATATTCGATTGCCCCGCTGTAACCTTGTCCGTTATATGTCTGTTGAGGATTGCTCAGAAAACAACAAAACCTTTAGTTCTCCAATTATTGCGTCATCCATTCGTACCACTGTCTAGGAATACTGAAGGTCCCAGCTCCAACATTCATATATATGTGTCCAGTAATACAAATAGTTCAAAATGGGATTAGGTGAAATTTAAGTCTACTGTCAACAAATAAATTATATGACAGCTAAAGTTCTGGATTACAAATACTTGTTATTACTTGCACATGTTTTGCTTCAATTATATAGCTCAACAACTCTTTAAACTTAGACATAAGTGGCAGAGCTTTTCTGATAATCTGTGCATGTTACATACAGATGAGGGATACTTGTATGTTAAACATGACCACTTTAATCCTTTAAGGTGTGTATGTGGAAGGGCCTGTGAAATTAATGTGTAGTAATACATAATATTAGTAACTTAAAGAGTGTGCATGATCACCATATTAGTTCATTAACAGGCTGGTGTGGGCACTAAAAAAATTACAAAAATGCAAGAGAGAAAATCTTCAGCTCTGCTGTTTAGGAAGCTATGTACGCTAGGCAACAATTTTGGACCGATCGCAGAGCTAAATTTGTAAGGAGGAGTGTTTTGATACAGTTGCCTGGCTTTTGAATATACGTGTATTTGAGGTATTGCTCATGCAACAATATAGATGTAAGAAGCTGTGTACACAAATTCCCACTCCTCCCTCCATAGAGAATCATTGAGAAAGAATGACTAAAGCCTCCTAAGAGTTAGGGAGGGGAAAACACTTAGGAAGAATGCCAGTGAGCTGATATCCAACTGCAAAGCTTCTCAGAATTAAACAGAGATAATACATGGCTTGGCATAACATAGAACCAGATGGTGTTAACAATTCAGCCCAAAGAATAATAGTGAGGCTGCCAATAATATAGACATACAGATAGATGTGCTTTAGATCAATTATTATAGACAAAAGAAATATGTGATACAAGATGCTTTGAGTGCTTCTAATATTTATTTTGTTTAAAATTGTGACTGTTGAAATGCTAATAACTAAAATACACAATGTTTGTGTGCTGATTGGATAAAATAAATAGCTAATCATTATAAACAGTAGTTGCTATCTGTGTCTGGTACTTTCAGGGATCAAGGTATAGGTCTGCACAGCTATAAATAACCCCTGCTGATAAGAGTATCTCTGACAAAATTGTCTGACTCAAAACACTGAAAATCGAGATGACGGTAACTTTTAATAGATAAGAGTGGAGGACAACTTCCTGTTTTCCTTTTCTCCAAAGGTAGGGTAATATGCATATACCCCATGGGGCTAAGGAAATCTATCTGCATGAGCCTCACATTCATGGGGGTCCCAAAATCTTTGTTCACGATTCAATTGTTGGACCCGACTGTCACCCCTTGTTTGACATTAACTACACATGGAACGGGTACAAACCTTGTCGATGTTGTGGGTGCAATTAAAATCTTCACCCCAGTAAACAGGGACCATTGTGTCCTGCAATAATATGGGAGATAGAGAGTGGAATAAGGAAGCCTGATTAGTGTTGGGAGCGTAAAGCGACACCAGTGATATCGGGAGACCATCTAAACGCCCCCCTAATACCACTTATCGACCCTCTGTGTCAATGGGAATACACTGAATCTCCAATGGGGTACCAGAGGCAACCCAAATCAACACCTCTCTGGCATAGCTAGAGTACGTGGTCCCTATAAGGGTACCCCTCCAGGCCTGTGCAAAGCCCCCAGCATGTGTGTGGTGAGATGGGACTCGCCTTGCTACTGCCTCGCCTGCTGGGATTTGGACCTTTGCTGCTGGCGTAGCGCACTTGTGCTGTGAAACCCTGTGTGCTTCCAAAAACGCTGCTCCTCGCCGGACCCGCTCCGCGGGTCCCGCTTCGTGTGCTCTGACTCTTGGGTGCAGGTGACTGAAAGGATTGCTGTGGGCGTAAGTGCTGCAGGGCTGTGAGCGTGTTTGGCAACTGGACTCCAGTTCCCAGGAGTCCCTGCTGTTGCTGACCTGCCCGAGTCACCTGGGCAGCTCTCCCTGTTTGGACACGCCCCCATCAGCCTGCTCAAATTCACCGGACCTGCTAACCTCGTGGGACTCGCCTTGCTACTGCCTCGCCTGCTGGGATTTGGACCTTTGCTGCTGGCGTAGCGCACTTGTGCTGTGAAACCAAGTGTGCTTCCAAAAACGCTGCTCCTCGCCGGACCCGCTCCGCGGGTCCCGCTTCGTGTGCTCTGACTCTTGGGTGCAGGTGACTGAAAGGATTGCTGTGGGCGTAAGTGCTGCAGGGCTGCGAGCATGTTTTGCAACTGGACTCCAGTTCCCAGGAGTCCCTGCTGTTGCTGACCTGCCCGAGTCACCTGGGCAGCTCTCCCTGTTTGGACACGCCCCCATCAGCCTGCTCAAATTCACCGGACCTGCTAACCTCGTGGGACTCGCCTTGCTACTGCCTCGCCTGCTGGGATTTGGACCTTTGCTGCTGGCGTAGCACACTTGTGCTGTGAAACCCTGTGTGCTTCCAAAAACGCTGCTCCTCGCCGGACCCACTCCGCGGGTCCCGCTTCGTGTGCTCTGACTCTTGGGTGCAGGTGACTGAAAGAATTGCTGTGGGCGTAAGTGCTGCAGGGCTGCGAGCGTGTTTGGCAACTGGACTCCAGTTCCCAGGAGTCCCTGCTGTTGCTGACCTGCCCGAGTCACCTGGGCAGCTCTCCCTGTTTGGACACGCCCCCTTTCACTCCTCCTCCTATAAATAGTGTTAGTCATCCCTGCTGCGCGGGAGCGCGCGGGAGCGTCCTGGGAGAAGCCCGGGACAAGGGCGGGACCGTCTAAGGCCGTCATAGGCCGGAGTAGGCTGGGCTGGGCCTACCCTCTTGCTTTAGATATCTGAGTCCTGGTCCTATTATCCGATATAGCTCCCATTTAATACCATCAAACCCCCGTTGAAATGCCGTCCCCAGTAAGGGAGGGCACCCCCATGAAGCAGGGAGGGGTTAAAAACAGGACCTTAGATAATTACTTTCCTCGGGCTGTGGGTGATGGGGATAAGGAGAGCACCTTAATCCGACTCAGGGCAGAGCGGAGACGTTCTATAGATAACTTGAAACATAGGCCCCTTGGTGAATATTCTACTTCGCTCAGTGAAGAGTCAACCTCTATAGACGATGTCCCCCTCCTGCTGAGGGACTGTACGAACACCCCACTTGTCCCACTCACGAGTCTAACCCCAGCCACCAGCCCAACCCCAAGCAGGGTGACCATCGACTTAATTTCTCAACCCCCCCCCCAGCCCCGAAAGCTAGGAAAGCCAAATCCAAGCCAGCCGCTGTACAAGGAGTATATGGGCCCCCCCCAAACAAACGTAGGAGGAAGTCGAGGGGTGCCCAGGGCAAAAACAAATCTAAAATCCCCCACTCTGAGTTTGGGAGGTCATCAAAACTCCTCACACCGACTGAGAGATTAGCGGATGAATTACAACCCAATACCACTGTACAGGCTGCTATGGCCCCCACCCTGACAAAAGACACAGGTAATAACACTGCTAATGTCCCCCTCTCTGTTGCCCCGCTAGGTAACCTGGAATTCCTTCTCAGGTCGCTACTACTACCAATCAGCGAAAGCATTAAAAAGGTTGAGATCAGACTCACCATCCTGGAGGCCACATTAAGTAGCATGAAAACCCCGGCTGGCCCCCAGGGAAGATCTCAGGAGCTCACTTCCACTCTTACGGCTCCCCAGCAGCCCCCAAATAGCGCAATGAGCTCAGTTCCCCCACAGGCTGTGAATGCTGTGGCTCCTCCACAGCCCCTGAGGACTAATCCTGTACCAACCAAGTCATTTAACTCTAATAGGCCCTCCCCTCCTTTAGACCCTGTTCCTCTGGCACAGCCTGCAGACAGTGCTGCACCGACACTTCTAATTAAGCCTCCCCCCAGGCCACGTAGGCCTAATCTGCCCCCAGAGGCAAACGATTATACGGTAGTCATGGGTGGGTGTCCCCCCACTTGAAGCGGGTGATGCTGAGGATTTTTGCTCCTTAAAAAGCAGGGTAATCAAGTGGCTAAACATGAACAGACCGCTCCCGGTACATCTAAATAATGAAATAATAATGGTTAGAAGGGTGCCATGGGTGGGGAGAACACACAAATCCATAATAGGGGACTGCATATTGGTGAGCTTCAGGGATGCTGGAACTGTCTCTCACATATGCCAAGGAAAGAATAGATCTCGGGTATCAACTACTCAAACCCTCCAGGTTTCTTTCTTCTTTCCACCTATCCCTGCCCCTGCACACCCGTTTCAAACCTTTGATAACTGGGAGAGGGTTGGTCGGAGGGGAAGACACCATGAATTTAACCCCAGGCCACTATTTAGCCGCCCTGAGCCACCCTTTCAACCGGTTCAATTGTTTGAGTGGCCTTGAGGGGTCGATTGACAAGCAGATACTGCCCCCCCAGGAGATGGGGAAAAAGGGGCCTTGGTGGAGGAGCCGGAGCAGCAAAGCCTCCTGGCACAGCAAACTCCATCTAGCAGGGTTGGGAAGTCTGGGGTAGATGGGCCCAGGGTTTCAAATATTGACTGTACAGGAGGGGGACATGGGCTGGATATACAAGGGTCTGAGCGGGAGACACAATTGGGGCCCCAAGGGGGAACAGAGCAGAGTGGCGAGGTACTGAGAATGATTTCTTGGAACATTGCAGGTTTGGCAGGCAAATTTAACAACAAAGAGTGGCTTGATTACATTAGAAAATTCCACGTAATCAGCTTGCAGGAGACATGGGCCCTGGAGAACAACTTTCATTTGCAGGGGTATAAGTGTTTCTTTGTACCCGCGCAGAAATCAAGATCAGGGAGAGCCATGGGAGGAATATCCATTTACATAGATTTAGACCTCCCGGGCAGCTGGTCTTCCCCAGGTTGGAACTCCCATGGGATTCAGGCAGTTCGGTTCTCCGGGAAGGGGCTAAGATTCATTATCTTTAATATCTATAACAATGAGATAGCGGGAGATCATACCTCACTTGTAGCTGAATTGGATCATAGGCTGGGTCAGGAAACAACAGTCCAGAAAAAGGGGCAGTCATATGCGCTCCTGGTCATGGGAGACTTTAATTGCCACCTTTGTCCGGCATTGGTCCCAACAAACACAGACTGGTCCCAATGCCCCAGGGAGAAGGGACCGCATTTCTCCCATACCCCGACAGGGTTAGCTTTCAGTATGCTCCGGCTTAAGTATGATCTTGAACATACTATTAACATGATAGGCACACAGAAGGATGGTACGTTCCCACCCACATTCAAGGGTAGAGGATGCTCATCCGTCATCGATTACATCCTGGTCTCAAGATCCCTGCTTAATAAGACAATTAGTGTAGGGATTGAATGGAGCAGTTTTAGCGACCACAACCCACTTGTTTTGGAGCTGTTGTATAGGGTGGGTTAAAAAAGGAGAGACCATCGCACAATCACGGAGAGGGTAACAGATCAAGGCAGGAGATTAAAGTGGTCCAAAATAGATGGGGAAAAGTTTTACAAGGCCCTGGTGGACGCTGGCAAAACTGCCATTAATGACTGTTTAGACATAGAAGTCCACGGATCAAGGCTATTGGAAGCATTCGATCAGATTGCAAATCTGATTGATGGCCTACTTAAAACTAGTGCGCCCACAAGGAACCACGGTAACCCTCGATGGTTCGATAAAGATTGCTCCAAAGCACTGAGGGAGCTTAAAAGCTGCCTTAAAGTTAAACTAAGGGACCCCCAAAAAATCAAAGCGTGCAGGGAGAAATATAAGAAAGAGACCAAGAGGAGGAAACTCGCTCTACAGGCAGAAGCGTGGGCAGACCTAAGAGAAGCAGGGGAAAGAAAGGATTTAGCGGGTTTCTGGTGAATTATCAACAAAACTACTTTCCAGGAAAACGATACCCCGGAGATAGGGTTTAACATTCTTCCAGAACAGTGGGTCACTCACTATAGGGGCCTGTATAATCATGAGCCCGGTACTCCCGTAGTGCCACCCGAACTTGCAACCCAGGTTTCAACGGTTGTATTTACTCTCAAGGAGATCACTGCCGGGATAGAGGGTCTGACCAAAATCAAAGCCCCGGGCCCCGACGGAATCCCCCCGACCTGTTTCTGAGCAGCATAGAACTCTGGGCCCCTTTAATGACCAGGGTCATAAACACTGCCATTACCTGTGGTCTGCCGCCGTCCTGGTCCAAAGCTATAATTGTGCCGATTTTCAAGAAGGGCAATAGGGACGATCCCAAGTGCTATCGCCCTATCTCCCTGATTGACGTATCGGCTAAACTCCTGGGCAGGGCGATCCTCAATAGATTGTCCGAGTGGACCGAAGAAAACAATATCTTCTCGGACACCCAATATGGATTTAGGACAGGGAGGTCCACTAGTGATCAATGCCTGAACCTTTATATGCTGACTGCCAAATATACCATGGCCAGTGATGAATCGATCTATATGGGATTCATGGATTTGGCAGCGGCATTTGATCACGTCAACAGGGAGAAACTATGGAACATGATGTCCAGTATGGGGATAGAGAGTGGCCTAATTAACATTCTTAGGGAACTGCATAGTGACACCACGGCTAGGGTTCGATTTAACAGGGAGGGGGGTCTGACCGACTCTTTTCCCTGCATGAGTGGAGTCCGGCAAGGCTGCATTCTTGCCCCTTTTTTGTTCTCCCTTTACATTAACAATTTGGAACAGCATCTGTTAGGTTTAAAGGCAGACTGCCCAAGGGTGGGGTCGCGTCATATTCCTGTTCTGCTTTACGCAGATGACGCGGTCCTGATTGCACGCACACCCAGGAGCTTACAAATCTTGATTGACGGATTTGTAAAGTTTATGGGGGCCCTAGATCTTTCTGTCAACCTGGGCAAATCTTATGTGCTCCTGGCTGGCAAAAAAACCTCCTCTAAATTCACTTACACCATAGGAAGCCACATAGTAGAAGAGGTCAAAACATTCCCTTATCTAGGTGTAACTTTCGATGGGGCCTTACAGTTTAACTCCCTGGTGGAGGAGCGTTGTAGTAAAATGATCGCTTCTAACGGGGCAATAGCAAGCTACGGCAGGAGGCTAGGTAGATGGAGCCCGGAACAGGTGATGAACCTGTACAGCTCCGTATCTTGCTCTAAAGTAATCTATGGGGCAGAAGTATGGGGCTTTGTTAACATCACAAGAATCCAACGGGAAGAAAACAAATATCTAAAATCCATCCTGAGGGTTCCCCCAAGTACTGCTGGCTCTATAGCACACAGGGAATTAGGGAGGCCACACCTAGATGATTTGGTAAAACTCAGGCCAATTGTGGCCTGGTTAAAAATCTGGGTTAACCCTGATGCGTCTCTAAGCAGAGAAATGTTATCGGATTGTTTAGAGAGGGACAAATGTATGCGTATTCCCTGGCTTAAGTATGTAAAGAATGCCCTAGAGGAAATAGGCTTTGGGAATCTCTTCACTAACCCTGCAACAATTGCAGCCCAGCACAAGATGCAAGTAAGGAAAACTTTCCTAGAGTTGAAAAGTCAACGCAGAGCTGAGGCTGAAGGGCTTAAAAAGACAGTGAGGGCCCACAACCTGGTGAAGAGCGTTGAGGGAATGGAGCCATATTTGTACCTTATGCATAACGCCCAGGACAGATTCTTGATGTGTCGTTTTAGACTGAACCTACTCCCTTTTATGTTGGCATCACCAGAAGGATTTGCAACATCAATTGAACAGAAGGGATCCTGCGGCTGCGACAATAGGTCTCCGCAGGATTCCCTTCACTTTGTTTTACTCTGTCCTTTTTTTACAATGCCCAGGCGCAGATTTCTTGTAAATGTTTTAAAAAAAGCTAAACTGGAGCATGCAAGGGAGGCACTAGTCTTTTTACAAAAAGCATCGGACCCCTTAACACTGTGTTGTATAATGAATTTTATTAAGGTAGCGGTTCGTCTAAGGCTAACTAGGGGAGATGAATGAATTGTATCTGATTTTACCTTTTTAAAATGATATAGTCTTCTGTCTGTGTTCCATGTTAACACTAATACTTTTGTATAAGGATCTTGAAAATGTTTAATGACTTTTTATTTGTGTAAATACGTGTATGCTTTTATGGTGATTTTTAACCACTGAATAAAGATTCCTTGAATTGAATTGAATTGAGTCTCCTGTGGGAGTACTATGTGAATTTTACACCTCCGAAGGTACTGGTATACTCGGCAGTGCTTACTATATCCCACCAGGCCACAGACATTCCAGGTTAACAACAATATCGTAGGGCTCAGGTTACATATCTGTGTGTGCATATCGGTATAGTCAGTTGCATACCCATCAGAAAAGACCTCCCACCACTGTTACAATGGACAGATCCTCCCAAGCACATAGTACATTCAGTCTCCCTCCCTCACAATATAGAAAGACACCCCCTGCCCCCAAGCCAGAACGCCAACAGGGGACCCGCCATTAGCACTGAAATGCAAGATTAACAACACAGTTAATCTTTCAATTACAAAGAGAGAGTCTGCATAGGGGAGAGGAGAGCTTATCAAGTGGCTGCCTTTGGCATGTATAGTGGACTGTGCTTCTCAAAGCTCAATAAATGAAAACATTTTTGAGACAGTGTATTGCATTGGGCAAAGCAATCCCACCCGGTCACCCATGCCAGCTCCAAACCAATTTATAGACTATTGACATCAAGTCTTCAGACATTTAAAGTGTGACCACAGAAACATCGCCCAGCACTGCAGCAACTTGAGTGTTGGACAGCACCAATGCGTCATCATGATGATTCTCGGACTCGAAGCAGAGGGGGAAGAAGTCAATATATGTTTTCTTCATCCTTCACCACTTTGGCCCTTTCCTTTGCTGCCTGCTCTTTGATTGGACCTTTTAGCCAATATCTGGAGCGTGCTCTGCATTTTTGTTGTGTCTGCCATGGAAGAGTGGAACTGGATTCGCCCCCTCGCTCGGGTGCTATTCCAATATGCTCGAGCCAGGCCCATGCAGATTCCGGATACTTCCAGAATTGCGTGGAACTGTCATGTTGGGCCGAAGGGTGGATGGATATTGCAATGTGTATTTTATGCCATGTCCTTGTAGGGATTACTTTACCTCAAGGAAGGAGGACCTGTACTTCTGGTCCTCAAGGGTGTAATCAGGAAAGATACGCACCAGTGTATTTTTGATTTTCCACAGTCCCTTTGCACTCATCACCCGTAGGATATGGTCTCTGTCTCTATAATTGAACAGGTGTGCCTCCACCGTACGCGGTGCGGCGCCTGGGTGAGGTTGTCCCCCAGGGACTGTATGCACTCTCTCTACCGATAAAAAAAGTGGATTGTTTGCCCAGCAGTTTTGTTCCAACAAACCAGTCCTCTAAAAAGAGCTCCATTTTAGAGTCTTCCACCCACTCTGGAAGGCCAACTATGTGCAAATGTTTTCACTGAGACCGCCCTATCTGGTCCTTGAACTGATCCCATAACTGCTTCTCGTTCATCTGCAAAGCAAGAAGACATTAGTCAGATTCCTTTACCATGGGTCGCAGAGCTGTTTGGGTTGATTCTGATACTGCAACTCGTTGTTTCAATTTCTTGTGCTCTTCCCAGAGAATGCTCATGTGAACATAAATTGAGTCAAGTTTGTGCTCCATGGTGGACTTGATATCCATGACTGTGGCGGGTAGTTCATCAAATTTGCGAGAATGATCCATAAGTGTAGCAGCCAGAGTTTTGTCCTTATTCTCGCTCTCCCTGGTTTATGTGTCCGACCTCTGCATACTTTCTTGCTAGCGCAGTGGCCTAATCCAATTTAAGTTTCACCTTGATGACTAGAATATATTTTCCAGGGTCTGTATGTACACTCTGGTAATTGTCTGAAGTGGGAGAAGTGGGGGCAGAGGAGGTAGTAATGAAGCAGCAGCAAGCTTCTTTCACCCTGCTTAGCTTTGAGGCCTGAAATTATGGCCTAGGTCCATTTAGTATCAGGCCGCAGCAGATATACCACTTCACTTAGCTTTATCTGGCCGTAACTTGATTATAGACAGGCGGCCAGCAGAAATTATACACTTTATATCGCAGCAACAATCCCATAGATAACAGAGGAGACAAACTTCAAATGTGTGATCCGGTGTGGGGGAGGAATAGCGGTCAACAATTTCAAGGCCATGCCAGGCCCTATTTAGCATGGTGTGAACACAGTGCCCAGTCTGGGAGACACTGACATTAATAAATTGTGCACTCACCATATCCGCCAGGTTCGCGGCACCCATCTTGAACATTGGGAGCGAGTAATATTGAGTAGTATCTGACCACGCCCTGCACAAATCACTGTTAAGGCGGTAGGACGACATTTAGGGCAGGCCTTGTGAAGGGCTCCTGTAGATGCCACATGGCATCCCTGCCTGTCTCGCTACAGGGGAGGGGGGCACCAGGTGCCTCGAGAGAGAGAGAGGCCAGGTCAGTGCACATGAAATCCCAACATCTGCAGGGCCCAAACTAGGAGCACCGCTACTCCTCAGCACTGCACGTCTGATCCTCACCCATCACATTGTTCACGGGACACTAAGGAGGAAGGGAAGAGAAAGAGGGTGCCCACCTCACATTGTAGGTACCTAACAATGCACCCACCCCTGCAGATAAAGTTCACAAAAGCCTCCTGAGCTGCGTCTTCTTGTCTCAGCTCCAAAAGCACACCATGGTGCGGCGTGGCCAGGATGCAAGATGGGGGTGCCAGATGCCCTGTGGAATGTCGGACCAGGCCTGAAAACCTGACTTCTAACACCTTCCCACCTCCATCGTCACCACACCAGTATGTTCTGTCTGTACCTTGATTGCCAGACTTGTTCAAATCATACAAGGAGGTTGGGAGGGGAGTTCTCTTTCTTGCACTGCCTGTATTTCACAGGGGTATCCGCTCCAGTCGTTGTGTGTTGACCCATGTCAGCAGTCACATCCCCCTTCCTCATCCAGGTGCCGCCCCTCTGTGCAGCATGATCCACCGTCAGGCCCACAGCAGCAACAGTAGTGGCGTTGCAGCCTTTGCGGCCTCTCAATCTGACATTGGGTGCTAATAAGTCTTCACCACTCTAGGATGGCGCTAACAACAGAAACCACGCCCGTACAGGGCAAGGAGGACTCATGGGGATTTAGAGCTCACTGGAAGCAGAGTAAATACAGAATTTTTGAGGGCCTTGCATGGAGCTCGCTAAGACGCGTCTGTCCTGGCTGCCATCTTGGCCACTCCCCTCCCATCCCCCACTTTCACAGCTTTGCAAAAAGGTTTAATGATTCTGTGAGGCCCTCTAAACTTATAGCTAATCTTGGACATCACTGGTTTCTTAATCATCACCATGTTCCCTACTAAAGATCAAATGTTCCTACTCCCTTTCTGATGTCATAGCTCTGCTTCTGTTTCTCAATACATCTCAATTCTCTTTCACCACCACACCCGACTAACACCCCTGACACATTTGCATACTTTCCCCAATGCAGCCATCTTGGGGATATCTCTGTGTTCTCTTTCCTCCCACATAACAGTTCAAAAGGAACACCACCTGTAGTTGAATGTAAAAAAAAAATGTGCACATAAAAGTCTTTTGAGTCCCTCTTTCCAATGTCTTCCCGCATTCTCCTCCTACTGCACACAGATTTTTATTGCCCTATTGAATTTTTTCCACAGGGCCTTTTCCCTCAGGATAATACAAAGCACACTTATGATGTGTGATACCTCTTCTTTTAAAAAAAATTCTTCCATTTCAGCTGACAGAAACTGGGGACCATTGTCAGTCAAAATGGCACTAGGCTAACTCTCATGATTAAAGATCTCTGTCAAAAAATCTGTGACTCTTTTGGTTTCAATACCTTTGGCAATGCTAATTTCTGCCCAATGTGAGAACTGATCAATTAAAACCAACAAATAATTCAAACCTCTCCTCAAATGTAGAGGCTCAATAATATCCATTATGACCACTTTCCACAGTTTAGATGGCAAATCCCTAACTTTGTACAGCTTGTCACTCCGCATACAATCACAATACTCTCTGATTTTCCTCTCTATCATCAAATTCATCTCCGGTCACCAGCAACTCAACCATATTCTTGCTTTGGTTTTTCTCATTCCATGTTGTCCTTCATGTCCCAAAGACATAGCCCTATTTCTCAACAAAGTAGGAACAAAAGTCTCATTCCACACAGAATAACATCTGCTTCCACAGACAATTCATCTCTTATTTTCCAGTAACTTCCTAGCTCTGCACTTCTTCTCAATTCAGAGCTTCAACCATTACACATGGCACTGCACACCTGCTGCAAAACTGACTCAACTGCAAGAGCACTGACCCACTCTTCCTGATATATGTTCCTGTTCATGACCTTACTAACCTTCATTTCTTCCTCATCTACTTGGCAGCTCTCTTCAACCTCTGAACTCAAATGGGATAGACAATCTGTGAGCCTAAACATAACACACTTCAAAACTGAAATCCTGCAACCCCAGAATCCACTTACAAATCCTCATAGAGATCATTCCAGTCCTTTCCTGGTTAACACTTCGACCAAAGGCTTATGATAGATCAAAACAGTAAACTGCTTGCCCCACACAAAATTCCTCAACTTCTTGATTGACCAAAACAGACTAAAATCCTCCTTTTGATGGTGAAATACTTCATTCCCACTTCACGCAAAGACCTAAAAACATACACAATTGGCCTCAAACTATCCCCTTTTGAATCCTCCTGCATGAGAACCACTCCAAGTCATTTACTTGCATCCGTCATGAGGCACTCCTCTTTGGAAGGATCAAAATAACTAAGATTGTCAGCATTCCCTAGTTTCTTCTTGTTATCCTGAAATTCCCTTTCACGATCCTCATTCCAAATAAATTCTGTCCTTTATTAAACAGTAGCCTCATGTTTAGAGTTCATGAAGCTAACCTGGGAATAAATTTAGCATGACACTCTACCATGCACAAAAAAGAAAACCTATCTTTTTTTTCAGGACTTTTGAGTTTCAATACATTTGTGACCAACTCAGCCTTAGGTTACACTTAATCTGCTCTGACTTCATATCCCAAATACTCTATTTCAATATTCCCAAAAGCATATTTACTCTATTTAAGAGTACACCTATTTTCTCCCAGTATCCATAAAACTTGTCTCACTCTCTCGTCACAAACTTCCAAAGTTTCACCTTAGAACAAAATGTCATCTTGGAAACACTTGACTTCCTGAATGGTTCCAAACAAATGATACATCACACGCTGAAAGACAGCAGCTGCGGACACTAACCCAAAATGCATGCACACATACCAGTACTTCCCAAATGGTACGATAAGGGATCTTTGGAACCTGGTTGTAATCTTATCTGATGATACGCTACTGTCAGATCCAGAGTAGTGACCTTGTTGGTACCATGGAACAGAGAAACCGTTTCCCTGATATTGGGAAATGGAAAATGACTTACTAGAGATGAGTGTGAGCCACGGCCCAGAGTCATATAAAGTTGACAAAATGCAATCCTCAATCTGTTTAACAGGATCGATGACTTGGATGAACGACAGCATTTTAACTAAATGCCCCTTCTTATTGCAAGCTTTACACACCATATTCCATGCAGGGCATTTCTTTAACCCTTTCGATGCTGATGACGAGCTCAGCTCGTCATCACCCACGGGTGTCGTGTGCTGATGACGAGCTGAGCTCGTCATGGTGCCACTAAAAGGGCATTTTCCAGCACAGGGGGGGAAAACGCCCAGCAGCCATGTGGTTAAAGAAGCAACACCCTCCGGATTTCCACAATGATAACAAACAGCTTTACATTTTGGCATTTGAAATTGTTGGGATTATGAAGCTTTGATCTTACTTTCCTCTTTAGCCTTCAGTTCATCCTCTTACACTTCAACCTCACTCACAGCATTCCTTTTTCCTTTATCTCCATACAATCAAATGTGTGTTCAATATGCTTAATAGGACCTCATGCAAGGATGGGCCATCCTTTACACACAATTATTTTCTAATCTTGTACTACAGCTTCTCAGCATCAGTTGGTCCCTATTTTGTTGTGAGTGCTAACTTTCTTAAGCACATAATATGCTCTTCTACACTTTCACCTGTCTTTTGCACCCTGATGCCAAAGTGATAGTGTTCCATTATGATGCAGATCTTAGGTAAATAGTGCAAGTCTACTTTTTTCATGCATCCTTTAAATTCATTTAGTTCATCATCATCTGTACCTAAATGTGGTAGGTTTTCAAACATCTTTTGTCCCTCGCAGTCTAAACAATGCAAAAGTAGAAATGCTTTTCTCTTAATCCTTAGATTTGATCCAGACACTGTAGCGTAATGTATCAATTTTTTTTCCATTCCTCTCAAGGAGTTGGGGGATCTCCAGGTGTAGTGAGGATAAAAGTGGGTGGTGCCACATTGTGCATGGTCAATTGGCATTGTACAACAGCAGTAGCACACACAACAATAATAAAACAAATGGTTTCCAATATAGAATACAATAGGATTAATCACCAAAGTACTGCGGAGAAATGAATAAAAAAACGGAATAAATAATATTATTACTCACTTATACATGATTAGTATGTTCAGTTAAGGAACACAGATCATTCACCATGTATGTGACAAATTACACAAATAATACCAATGCGTAGGTACAAAAGAAATTATCTCAAAGAGGCTTGTCAATCACCGTGAATGTGAAGCATAAAATGCACAGGTACAGTAACAATGACCTAAAGAGGCATGTTAATCGCCATTAACATGAACCAATAAAATGCCCAGGCACCTGAGAAATAACCCAAATGAGACTCGCCACTGGCTGTGATGGTAGGTATAGAAAATGCATACGCACATGAAAAATATGTTATATACCTGCCATGAAAATATATTGAAATGTTCCTGGGAGATAGACTTCAGGCATGCCTACCGCTATAATTAGAATTCAACAATACAAACAAAAGAAAAAACCTTCTGCTTGGGGCTTGCCTATCGTTGCAGTGACATACAAATAATAGCAACTGCAAAGCCATAGTGCCAATATTGGCACACTCTCCATCCCTCCCATAGCAATAACTTAGAAAAATAAACAAACAAGACACATTCTTAGTGGAGAACATTAATGCAGGTTTATTTGCATAACAAATATGCCAACATGGTGGGTTATCTTACGGGCGATTAACTCCCGGTTGCTCAGGTCCATAACCGCCCGAAGGACTAACCGGTCTCCGTCGCTCCTCCAGGGTCCAAGGTGAGGACCTCCCTGGGGATATTTGGTTTTAGCACCCTTACTGTGCTCCTGCAGAGGGTACCCTTCTGTACCTTTCAGCCTATGGATCGCCCTGTAACTCCGCCACAGCACTGGGTGTGGCCCCTGTCATCCCAGGGTCCCCACTGAGGTAGGCATCTTTATCTATATCCTTCTGATTCCCAGGCCTCTTCCCGGTACAAGGTCTCAGTTCATTCTGGACAGGTGAACTCCTCATAATCAAAACGCCCTGAGTACTTGGCCTGCTAACCCATGCCTGATAACGCTACATGACCTACGTTTAGTGAATTTTACGCACGGCGTGTCAACTTTCCTGCGCAAGGATTCCTGGCCTCCCCTGGCCGGGCTCCTCGCCATACTGGACGTGGGGTTATCCCTGACCCCTATAACTCTTACGCTCCCCAATTAGCTGCTCATCTTACGCATGGAGGACTTCAAGTCTTACAGCACTGCCTTCCTACCAAGGAACATTAAACAAGGGGGGTTTACCCAATAAAGTCACTAGGGACCTGGGTGCTATACGATACAAAATGAGGGGTCCCAGTGAAAAAGTATCAAAACTACATGAGCGAACACTTTCAAAAGTATTTTTAAAAAGAGCAAATCACTGACAAATCCTTCAACACACTGTTATTTAATCACAATGTGCTTATTCAAATTACATGTACCAAATTGATAACACAGTTGTCATAGTGCCCCAGGGGAAGGGAGGGTAAAGATCTGTGATTGTGTAAGGAGAGAGGGATGTGCAAGGTAGGTCAAAGTGCAAACAATAGTATCAATACATAATTCATAAACAGATGATACAGCTGGCTTCAGAGCACTGAGCCAGTAACATGGGGCAGCAACTAATGCTCTATAGTTATAGGAAAACCATTCTGGCAACGCTGATATTTAATATTTAAAATGAAGGTTGCGCCAACTGGTGTATAACAGTAGCCGTCAACGTTTCGACCCCAAGACTACAGTGGTAGGTGTACGTCGCACCTTAAAGGGGGGTCTTCATCAGGACAGAAAGAAGAAGCCCAGGGGAACTGGTTTCCCTGTGAAAGTTTAAGATAAAACGTGTGTTACTATATACAGTGTTAGATTCGTTAAAAAACACCCTAGAACAGTGCCACAACACAATCAAAATCAAAGACAGAGAATTGAATCACCATGGAAAGTTGTGCTGTTAAGCTCGCCACACGTACAGGAGAACGCAGAAGGGGTACATCAAAGTATCCGAAAGGAATTCCAGGGGTCAATATTTACTGGAACCATTAATTCATTTGGAAATTCAGTATGTTGCCAAACTGTTCATCAAAGTTCTAAAGGAGAAGACAGAGGCTAAGAGGGACATATAAATTGTACCCTGTAAAACACAAGCTACGCAGACATTATCAACATTTAGCTGCAACGGACTGCAACTTACAAATTTGTGATGGGGAATAGGACCATAACACCAAGGAGGCAGTTATTCCATCCTAGGTATTCAGTTAATATAAAAACAAATGAGGCAGAGGGGAACCACCTGTAATCTCATTGTCTAAAATGTCATCAATTCAAGACTTAAATGCAAGGGCACTACCAGCCTAGGGGACACGATTTACACAATGGAATAATTTGTAAACTATGCGTGTCAGGGCTCTCGTCGAGGGGACAAGCGTGCATGCTTCCTTACCCCCTGCGAGTGCTGCCAATGATACTGACCCCTAGTAACAACATAACTACTAACTGTCACACTCCTAACAGTGTGACAATTCATACTATTCCAGATACCATTGCACCAAATTAGCTTAGGTGGCATGTATGAGTGGTTGTAATGAATTAACTTAATACAGCTGTTGTTGTGCTCATTTCCAAAATTTGCAGGCAGGGCCACAGAGTGGCAGGCCGTCAGAGGCACCGGGGCTACGGATAAGTACTGGTGCCGAGCACCAGAAATCACCGGCCCAAACTGCTCCCGTCACTATGCGCTTAGGATTGCTGCGCCTAGTACATGCTTATGAATATTTGTAAAGAGCTTTGAGCCCCTGGGGGGCAGGCTTCCAAATGTAAAACCTCATGAATCAATGAACAGTTTGAAAGGATGTAAAGGCTGCAGCACAGCCCCTTCCTGCTTGCCTAGTGCTGCACCTCCTGTGAAGGCGCTAGAAAACTCAAACAATCTAAGGCACCTTGCGAGGAAATTAGTTTTGCCTTCATCTTTATTCGAGGAAACAGATACCTTGAAACACCAGGAATAGAACACTTAACCGTGAGAGTAAGAGTCTAAGACCTAAACCATTAGGCCACAGGGACTCAAAAGGTTGTGACCTGGCACACACACGCAGCAATGGCATATAAAACACATCTGTGGCACCAGTTGATGCCAGCCGGCAGCCACACACATGACGCACCTTGAGTTTCTGCCACAGTGCACACAGACACAAAATGATAACCTACACAAACCAGTAATAATATTTACTCAGCTACATGAGAAGGTGAATCACACCGCAGTCGTCAGCGGCACACAAAGCCACACCGTAGTCGCACACCCACCTCACACTTTAACAATGCTGTGTGTACACAGTCACTCACAAATGCTGCAAATTCGTGCCCAGTCGTGACACGTTCAAGAGACACCACTCGCTACCCATGGCACACTGCTGTCACACAAACACACACACAGACAGTTCGCAAACTGCAGTGGCGCACTCAACCAACAGAAGAGGCTGCCACTGGCACACCTTGCTGTCATACACACACCTCACATTGACACTTTAACAGTGCTGTACACAGTCACACACAAAAGCTGCGCTGGAACAGCACCGCATTGGATGGACACTCATAGCATCCAGCAGCCTAGCCCAATCACAACCCGACTGCAGGTCCTAGACCCATATCACCCTAGCCCCAAGAAACTAAGACTCAGTCTAGATGCAAAATACATGTAGGCTGCTGACAAGTACGCAAGCGCTAACTCGGTCGTCAGTATCCAAGCACCAGTTGCTTTAGAAGGGGGCACATCATTTATATCACAGGAAGAACAAGATTAGCCCCAAATCACAGGATGTATGCGTGTCGGTGCTGGGACTCGAACCTGGTGCTTCCAATGTTATGTTATGTTATCTCGGGGTTTTATATAGCGTACGGCTACTCAGAAGAGTGTCCCGACGCTTTGAATTGCACACAGTCTCATAACACAACAAGGAGAAAAAATAGAAACAGAGCAAGAGAAAACCTAATAGGGCCAGGAACTAAGAAGTAAAAAGCCAAGTTTTGAGCCCCTTCCTAAAAGTTAACAGGTTAGGGGAGCTGCGCAGGGACACAGGCAGTTTATTCCACAACTGGGGCGCTAGTAGTTTAAAAGAACGGCCTCCGATGCGGGCTCTCTTGACACGGGGAACCGTAGCAAGAAACAAGGCAAGAAACAATGCAGGTACCCCCCGGGCCCAAGAGCGTTCCCCAGAGCGGGGAGCTTGTAGAGTGGCATGTGCCTTGCCCTAAAACAATCCCTCACCCGGCACCTATATTACTCCGGTAGACGAGTGAAGCCAGTTGCGGGCTTCTCCCAGGCGCATGCACAGCTAAAACCGTACTGTGCTTCTCCCTGGCTCCCGGATGTCAGAACATACTAGAAGCACCCTCTCTGGCATAAAACTGGGGAGGTTTCACTTTCACTGTAAACCATCAGCAGGGGCGGTCCGGCTGCCAGACCCTTAACTTTGCAATGCGATATGCAGCTTATCCCTGAAGTTCCTAAACTGCCTCCAATGCGCTCAGGAGAGCTGCACAGATCCTCTCATCCACCCCGTCGAAGAATCGCCTTTTAAGTTGTTCGTTATGTGACTGGATCGGTCCGAAAATAAAGGGCCGCTAAAAGATATCCGAGGTGACAACATAAACTGTAAGCGACAGTTCCTACTCTGGCACACTCTATCCACTTTCAAGGGCAAAGGCGGGACTGTTAGGTCCCTCTACGTCGCACTTGTGCTCAGTTGGCTGCCGTATCGTCAGACGGATAGAGTCAGCTTCGAGCTGTGGTAGCCCCCGAAACGGTGTGCCAAGTTGCCACGAGACCCAGGGAGTCTAGAGGGTACTCCTAGGGTGTCACCCATGCTGGGTAGCAGGCCTCCTTACCCTTAGAAGGTGGAGCCTGTCCTTGTCTCGGGTGCCCCAGGAGGGACGCACTCAGGAGTGGACATTGACTCCTGCCCGGCTAATCGTGCCTCGATGGGTTGTCCTGATCGGACCCTATGTTTCCCATTTGGCGCTCATAGAAAATGTTCCACCAGCTGTAGTGTCACCGCTAAAGACTCACGCTGGCTCTATTGTCACCAATGATCCCTATCCCTTAAGGTTACACAGCACGTGTCTCTTTGGAGTCAGCCAAGCTTGGCTGCCTCTGCAGGTCAGTCCAAGTGTGTCCTTTGGACTGATGCACTCCGAAATCAATCAAAAGCCGACTGATTCTCCAGCCTTGATTAAAAAAAACAACCAAAAAAAACAGCTTGGACAGAGAAAGGCACATATTTGACATTTTCAGGATGGTTTTGTTGCACATTCGCAAAACACTTTCCAAAGGCACCAAAGATGAGGGCAGATGCTTGAATCGGCCTCTTGTTATCACGGAAGCTGTTCCGGAGCTGGCAATGGGCCGTGCTGGAACTGATGTTGCAAATTAATGCACAGGATCGGGGGGCAAAAGCCAACATGTCTCTGGGCGCAGAGTTGTAGTTTGGAATCGGACATCTCTCCGCGGAAACACAATATCTCTTGTCCGAAGGACGAGGGTTGAATCGTGGCACCTCCAGGCAGGTGAGGAGAGAGGGACCTGACCCGCCTCACTAGCTCCAGCAGCCCCACCACTTGCCCACCCACCAGCGGCCGCAACCTAACAGGGAAAGTGCCACTGCAGCAACCTCGAAGCTGGGGCGAGGAGGCCCTTCTTCGCGTGGGCTTAACTCTGCCTGCACCGCCGCTGCCCTCCACAACCCAAAGTGCCACCAGGGCAGCTGGCGGGAAGGGTGAGCAGCTGCTTGACATAATGTTCCAGGCCCGCATGTAACACCAAAACCTGCTCCGCGTGCTGTTCCCCAACCCCTCCTGTAGCAGACCAAGCATGGGCAATGGCCGATACCAGCCGCCTAAACTAGTAAGGTGGGGGAATGGTTATGTGTTCAAAGGAGAGATGGATTGTGCGGAACTCGTAACAGCTAGACAGGCAGCGGTAGAAATGGCATCCAGGCAGAATAGAAAACAAAGAGGGCGACCCGTGTCCGGGAGAGGTATAAGTACCTATTGCCAGGGGCGCAACTAGGTCTTAATTTCGGGGGGGGCTAACATGGCAGATGAAGGGGCGTGGCTAATGTAAATCAATGGGGCAGAGCTAAAATGGCAGATAATCAGGATCGGTTAATGCTCAGGTCAAGCTGAGAAAAAAATGTGGTGAATTCTGCATTTGAAACTGGACAACAATTAAAGCACACATTTTTGTTAGCTTGATGCATTGCCCCCCAAAACCCATACTCACCCTGAATCTTAAAATTACCCCTGGCACACCAAAACACATACCCACGCTGAACCCTAAAATTAACCCCCTCACACCCTAAAACCCATACCCGCCCTGAAATCTATAATTACCCCTGGCACCCCAAAACCCATACCCATCCTATCCCTAAAATTATCCCTCCCCGGCACCCCAAAACCCATACCCACCCCACACCCTAAAATTACCCCCTGGCACCCCAAAACCCAATACCACCCTGAACCCTAAAATAACCCCCCTGGAGCCCCAAAACCCATACCCGCCCAGAACCTTAAATTACCCCTGGCACCCCAGAAACCATACCCATGCTGAACCATAAATTCCCCCTTGCCCCCCAAAACCCAAACCCACCCTGAACCTTAAAATTACCCCAGGCACCCCAAAACCCATAGCCATACCCATGCTGAACCATAAATTCCCATCTGGCACCCCATAACCCATACCCACCATGAACCCTAAAATAGCCCCCTGACATCCCAAACCCACACCTGCCCTAAACCCTAAAATTACCCCTGGCACTATAAAACACATACCCACGCTGAACCCTAAAATTAATCCCATGGCACCCCAAAACCCACACCTACCCTGTACCTTAAAATTACCCCTGGCACCCCAAACCCCATACCCATGCAGAACCATAAATTCCCCCCCCAGCACCCCATAACCCATACCCACCCTGAACCATGAATTCCCCACTGGCACCCCATAACCCATGCTCACCCTGAACCCTAAAATTGCCCCCTGACACCCCAAAACCCACACCTGCCCTGAAACCTAAAATTACCCCTGCCACACCAAAACACATACCCATGCTGAACCCTAAAATGTCCCCTGGCACCCCATACCCACCCTGAACCCTAAAATAGCCCCCTGACATCCGAAAACCCACACCTGCCCTAAACCCTAAAATTACCCCTGGCACCCCAAAACCCATACCCATGATGAACCATAAATTCCCCCGGCACCATATAACCCATACCCACCCTGAACCATAAATTCCCCCCATGCACCCCATAACCCATACCCACCCTGAACCCTAAAATTGCCCCCTGACACCCCAAAACCCACACCTGTCTTGAACCCTAAAATTACCCCTGGCACACCAAAACACATACCCACGCTGAACCCTAAAATGTCCCCTGGCACCCCAAAACCCATACCTACCCTGAACCCTAAAATTGCCCCCTGGAATCCCAAAACCCATACCCGCTCAGAACCCTAAAATTACCCCCTGGCACCCCAATCCGTAACCCACCCTGAACCATAAAATTACTCACTGGCACCCTAAAACCCACACCCACCCTCAACTCTAAAATTACCCACTAGCACCCTAAAAAAAAATAAACACTACAAACTTACACTACATTTGCATATTTGGAGGGGACTGTCCTCTTTGACGTTTCTATGTATGTAAGTCAAGAACAACATTCACAGTAACCTAGATATGCAGGCAGTAGGTAATGCTGTGCTGAAAAATGCATTAAAGTTACTGGAACTTACACACAAAACTGCTGCCTGCTCTTCTGATACTATACTGTGGAGTCTGGCTGATCAGCAGCACTGTGTCCTGGCATCCAGCCCCTCCCGAAGGTCTCACTGTGTAGATCAATGTGGGTCAAATGCACAGACAGCAGGGGGAAAGGGATGGCCAGTGCAGGTGAAGCTTTTCCTTTGTAAATTAATTCCTGCTGGCGCCATTGCCCAGGGTTTGCTGTCTGTGCACTTGTATGGAATACACATCTATACAAGTGCACAGACAGCACACCCTGTGCTAAGATGCCAGCAGAAATTCCTTTACAAAGGAAAAGCATCACCTTAACTGGCCATGCCTTCCACCTGCTGTGCACATCTTCACACCCCATGCTCACAACCCATCAAGTGCTTAGGTGAAATCCCTGCCTTCAGGCAAGGATTTCACCTCTGCGGAACTCTAAAGGAAACACAAGAGGTCAGGGCAGGGGGGTTGGTTCACTCGCTGAAACTTTTCAGAGGCTCGCTGTCTGGCTCGGGCTGCTGGGCCTCTCAGATATCATTAAAACAATCACATTCTCGGATCGGATGCGCAGCCTTCCTGCATCATTTCAGTGCGTGTCATCTTAGCCCGGGCAGAGGAGGCGACGGGGGGGGCTGAAGCCCGGTGAGCCCAATGGGTGTTGCGCGCCTGCCTATTGCCGTATTAGCTGAGCAGGCGCAAACTTCAGGGCATACAAAGATGGCTGCCATACGTGGTTGCTGCGTCAATATTAACAGGCTGTTGGTTGGCCTTGAAATCAACGTAAAGCTGCATTGCAGTGACTTGAAGAATGCACATGAGAATGCTGTAGTGGAGTGTTAACAGCACAGAATTCGAGTAGACGCTCAAGCATAAATGCTGTGTGGCAGTTCTGAAAGAGCTTGAGAGTGCAACGTGCTGGGGAGAGACAAACGCTAGTTTTTGCTTATCGCCAGCTAAACAAATCTCTAAATTTCCCAAATGAAGTTAAAAGTGGGAAAAAACATCTGAAATCACGGCACTCACATGCTCAATAGGAGCCAAGGCTTCTTTGTGAGGCAGCAAATGTAGATATAAACGCAATTCTTCCAAGGTTAGCTGAGTAAAGTCCTCATTGAAATATGTTTGAAATGGCTGGAAATGATGAATAACATGCACGGCCTGGTCCTGAAAAAGCCAGTGCTTATCAGACTCCCATCTACTCCATTCTACCTGGTATCTGAGCTGAGGCGCCTGGAAATAAGATAAAAAATCTGGAAGGCCAATCCCACCTTGTTCGGGTTGGCGCATTGCTAATCTGAGTTTGAGGCACGGTTTCCTCCCATTACAAACAAATTGGGCCAATTCAGATTGTGTCTGTTTCATCCACCCTTTGGGGGGTCGTAAGGGAATCGTGCGGAACAAATATAAGATTTTCGGAAGAACCGTCATTTTTATGGCCGCGACCCTGCCCAACCAGGATAAGAGGTAGTGCCTCCACTGCCCCAACTCCCTCCTAATCTTGTTCCATAACTGTGCATAATTAATATCCACCGTATCCCTCAGGGACGGTGCTGATCTGTATTTTAAATGTAATTATTTTTCATGATATCTATACTTATTTAAATACTGTACTGCTTTGGATATTATTTTGCATAAAACTTTGCTTGATTTGATTTGATTTGATTTTGGGTTGTATTGGCATATGACCTGCAATGTACAGTCTAACGCTCTTTAACTAAACTTCCTGAAATTTCTGCTTGAGAGATGTGTATATTGAAGAACAAATATTATTTATGACTGTGTTTTGCAATTGTTTGCACACAACATATTTCACGTCCAGTCAGATGTGTAGTTACATGCTTTCTTCATTATGTCTCATGGTTCATTTTATGAACATACACTTTATACAGGTGAAGTATTGCACTGGCCTTAGGGAGAAAAAAAACTATGCAGCTGGAGAGTGAGTATCCTTCTGCAACCCTGTCTTTAATTTGACCTTTGGATGACCTACTGAGAAATATCAAGCAATCAATAAAAAATTGGGGGCAGATCTACAAGAAACTAACACAGCTCGGTGCAGCAAGTCATTTTGCTGCACCGCGCTATGTTAGTTTCGAAGCACAGGGATGCAACATATTTACAACAATATGTTGCATCTCTGTGCTTCCCCCTGCGTGAGCGAACAAACTGCTGCCATGCGCAGGCACAGGCACCCTTGCACCAAGGATGCCTGCTTTGTGGAAAACAATCAATTGAGGTGATGTCTTATTCCAATGTAGAATGCAGCACGCATTGAAAGAGGTAAAAAACGAGAAGAAATGAAATAATTTGTCCACGTTGCACCTCGCTAGGGGGGGCATAGCATTCTGACGCATTTCCAGATTGACGATTTCTCATAAATCTGGAAATGCATCAGTGGACATGGGTGATGTGTGGGAACACTGACAGCAACACACTTGTCAGCCCCCTAACACGCAAAGTGTTTCATGACCAGCAGAGATATTTACAAGCACAGGGTAAGTCACGCAGGGTGACTTTACCTGTTCTTGTAAATATCACTTAGCAGGCTGCGCCACCGGTGCGTCACGCAACGTGATGCATCATCGTTGCAAGGGACTTGTAAATCTGCCCTGTCGTTCCCTCTTCAAGCATACATCATCAGTATAAAACATTTCAAAAACATTTCATGATTACGTCACCTAAAATCAATCCATGAGCTAAAAAACATTTGAGGAGCAAATAAAACTTACATCATATCAAATAGTGCATGCATCAACCCAAAACTGCATCTCAGCTGCTATATATTTCCTATTTTTTATTGTATGCTGAATAAAACGTACTACTGCCAGGCATGTTGCCTCGGAGCTAAGCTGTTGTACTACGTTTATAGCCAATCTAAACCGATTCATATTAGACTGCGCAGAACTGGTATTAGATAATGTTTCCTGTCGGCTGAGTAAAAAGTACGAGAAAGCATAAAGTGTATTGTGCTCTGTGCGGATGACTGTCTGATGGACTGCAAGGGAGGCTCTTGTGCCAAATACCATGCAAGGGGAATGAAACAAAAAATTGCACCATGCAAGGGGAATGAAACAAAAAATTGCACAGTGTAAAAACTTGATTGTTTTAAGTAAAACCTATGTTGCAGATTCGTTACAAAAGATAAGTAGTGCTCTAATGTCATGGAAGTGACTATGACGTACTATGGTGTTTATTTAAAAACCCATTGTGCCATCAGTGTGCCTGCCCATATTTACAAGGCCACATAAAGCCACCCTGCATGGCTTTTCGTGGCCTTGTATATATGGCCACCGTTCACACATTACTCTGTATGAAAGGGGCATTCCATAGGTCTTGCTGTGGGTGATCCCACCCAACATCCATGAAACCTGACGCATTCCCAGATTTGTGTCAGATTCCTATACCTCCCCAGGGGAGCCGAAGGGGAGGTGCAATGTAGTGAACTATCTTTATTTCTCCTTGTTTTTCCTTTTTCTATGTGAAATGCATTCTGCAGCACATATGAAAGTAGGAAAACACCTCTTGTGATTGTTTTTGTGCAGGAATGTGTTCCTTCTCCCACAAAAACAATCACCCCAACAACGCAGACACCCTTGCACCATGGCATAAGGGTGCCTGCTTTCGCGAATAGCAGCCCATTGTGCTCAAACGTAGGGGAAAAGGACAGGAATGTACCATATCTTGTAGATGTGGCGTACTCCTGCCCTTTTCTTTCGACGCACAGCAGCGCATCAGGAAGGCTTGCTGCGCTGCCATGCGCCAAAACATTGTAAATGAGGCCCTGAGTTCTTACTGTGGGTTTACATAATTCCCACAATGATCTCACATTCTCCTGATAGCTGAAGAACCCTGTTTGATATCTTCTTCTTTAGTTTAGGGGTTAATTAGATCAGGGTTAAGAAATAACTCCAGCTTGTGTAGGTTTTTGTGTTAATGTAAGAGAGCTGTGGGAAAGAAAACACTCTCTCTAAGGCTAGACACTTAGGCTAGCCTCTGAATTCACTCATACTGAGGCCCAGAGAAATAGTGGGATTATATAGTGAGTCCACAAAATTTGGGAATCAAAATTGATTGTGACATACATGGGTAAAGCAGTTCTGTGGTACTACTAAGAGTATCAGCAGGAAGCAGTATTCCACTTTCTATAGCCCTTTTATATCTGTATATCCCCAGACAGTAGGCATAAAAGAGGCAGGGCAGCAATCCAGTGTGGACCTGGCTTGGCATTTCCGGCTGGACTGTTCCCATGAGGCACAGGGTCAAGTCTGATTTGCATATGGCCAGGTCTAAACTGGGGTGGCATGGTGAGCAAAAGAATGATGGATTGAACCCAGATCTCTTGACTGGGGGTGAATGTTTTGATGTGTTCTGCATTCCGTCCATCAATTGTGTCTTTAGCAATCCAGCAGGGCAGCAGTTCTTTAGAGCTATACGATACAAAATGAGGGGTCCCAGTGAAAAAGTATCAAAACTACATGAGCGAACACTTTCAAAAGTATTTTAAAAAAGAGCAAATCACTGACAAATCCTTCAACACACTGTTATTTAATCACAATGTGCTTATTCAAATTACATGTACCAAATTGATAACACAGTTGTGATAGTGCCCCAGGGGAAGGGAGGGTGAAGAACTGTGATTGTGTAAGGAGAGAGGGATGTGCAAGGTAGGTCAAAGTGCAAACAATGGTATCAATACATAATTCATAAACAGATGATACAGCTGGCTTCAGAGCACTGAGCCAGTAACATGGGGCAGCAACTAATGCTCTATAGTTATAGGAAAACCATTCTGGCAACGCTGATATATTTAAAATGAAGGTTGCGCCAACTGGTGTATAATAGTAGTATTCGACCTTTCGACCCCAAGACTACAGTGGTAGGTGTACGTCGCACCTTAAAGGGGGGTCTTCATCAGGACAGAAAGAAGAAGCCCAGGGAAACTGGTTTCTCTGTGAAAGTTTAAGATAAAACGTGTGTTACTATATACAGTGTTAGATTCATTAAAAAACGCGCTAGAACAGCACCACAACACAATCAAAATCAAAGAAAGAGAATTGAATCACCATGGAAAGTTGGGCTGTTAAGCTCGCCACACGTACAGGAGAACGCAGAAGGGGTACATCAAAGTATCCGAAAGGAGTTCCAGGGGTCAATATTTACTGGAACCATTAATTCATTTGGAAATTCGGTATGTTGCCGAACTGGTCATCAAAGTTCTAAAGGGGAAGACAGAGGCTAAGAGGGACATATAAATTGTACCCTGTAAAACACAAGCTACGCAGACATTATCAACATTTAGCTGCAACGGACTGCAACTTACAAATTTGTGATGGGGAATAGGACCATAACACCAAGGAGTCAGTTACTCCATCCTAGGTATTCAGTTAATATAAAAACAAATGAGGCAGAGGGGAACCACCTCGTAATCTCATTGTCTAAAATGTCATCAATTCAAGACTTAAATGCAAGGGTTAGGTTGGAATGTAACCGTGATTTATGACCCTGACGCTCCCACAATAGTTGTACTGCAGAATATGAATATCATGGCTGCAGTTAATCCAATTTGATAAGGCACGGTTACATTCCAACCTGACCCTTGCATTTAAGTCTTGAATTGATGACATTTTAGACAATAAGATTACGAGGTGGTTCCCCTCTGCCTCATTTGTTTTTATATTAACTGAATACCTAGGATGGAATAACTACCTCCTTGGTGTTATGGTCCTATTCCCCATCACAAATTTGTAAGTTGCAGTCCATTGCAGCTAAATGTTGATAATGTCTGCGTAGCTTGTGTTTTACAGGGTACAATTTATATGTCCCTCTTGGCCTCTGTCTTCTCCTTTAGAACTTTGATGACCAGTTTGGCAACATACCCAATTTCCAAATGAATTAATGGTTCCAGTAAATATTGACCCCCGGAATTCCTTTCGGAAACTTTGATGTGCCCCTTCTGCGTTCTCCTGTCTGTGTTGCAAGCTTAACAACCCAATTTTCCATGGTGATTCAATTCTCTTTCTATGATTTTGATAGTGTTGTGGCGCTCTTCTAGCACGTTTTTTAACTAATTTTACACTGTATATAGTAACACACGTTTTAGCTTAAACTTTCACAGTGCAACCAGTTCCCCTGGGCTTCTTCTTTCTGTCCTGTTGAAGACCCCCCTTTAAGGTGCGACGTTACCTATCACTGTAGTCTTGGGGTCGAAACGTCGACAGCTACTATTATACACCAACCTTCATTTTAAATATTAAATATCAGCGTTGCCAGCATGGTTTTCCTATAACTATAGAGCATTAGTTGCTCCCCCATGTTACTGGCTCAGTGCTCTGAAGCCAGCTGTATCATCTGTTTATAAATTATGTATTGATACCATTGTTTGCACTTTGACCTACCTTGCACATCCCTCTCTCCTTAACCAATCACAGTTCTTTACCCTCCCTTCCCCTGGGGCACTATGACAACTGTGTTTTCAATTTGGTACATGTAATTTGAATAAGCACATTGTGATTAAATAACAGTGTGTTGAAGGATTTGTCTGTGATTTGCTCTTTTTAAAAATACTTTTGAAAGTGTTCGCTCATGTAGTTTTTCACTGGGACCCCTCATTTCGTTTCATACCAGGAAAGTCGCTCATGCCTCCCCTAGAGTATGACCAAAGTGCTGGGTGGGGAGAACATGCCCCCCCAGGAATTCGGAGGTGGAGAACCCATGCCTCCATTTATTGGATTCCGCCCATCGCGCCACACTCAGGACTCTCGGATGGCCCTAGCCCTGACCTAGAGCCTGGCAAAATAGAGATATGCTCCTTTGCTAGCATCCTAATAGAGCGCTGCACACCACATATACACACTGCTCGTGTTTGCACCTAGTTGCACAATAACACTGCACCCTGTCACGCAGGTGCCAACCGGGTGCCTTCAGACAATTTATAGTTCGCCTGTACATGATGCACTTAACATCTCAATCCGGCCACTCCCCTGGGTGGCCACTGACAGCTGTACCTATAAAACCATGGGATACCCAACCTGGATGGGGCACTCTGTTACCCAGACCACACAGAACGCTGTGTATGCTGCTAAAGGAATGAGTGCAAAAGCACCTGTCAGGACCCCCCTTGCCTGCCATAATAATCATGCCCTCGTCTACCGCCAGCAGGACTATTGACTCCAGGAGACAACATCAGGAGGCAAAGACACTACGCCGGGAACGGACGCGCTCCCCCAACCTCCTGATGCCCAAACTGTTTGCTTAATGCTCCCATTGATATAATAAGTGCAAAGTGCTATTGGAGTCCCCTCCTTGTTCTATCTAACACATACCTAAGCTGAAGGTATTGTGGTGCCTTACCTGAGCACTTGTCACGTTAACCCAATCCTACGCCTGGCTCTGAGCAACTGCCTCCGAACTGAAATGACATATGCAGTGCCAGATATGACCGCCTCTCTATTAAAATTGACTGACACACCACAACAGGCCTGCCTGTGAACCATTGCAATGCTGGGTTGCTGAATTAATGCATGGTGTTACCCAAGCTTGTTCCTAAATGTTATTTCCTCCTGATCAGAAGATGTATACATTTTTAACAAACAGCACTGAATGAATAGCTCCTCAAATTTAGAGGACCTATCAAACCGCTTAGGTCACCTCACTAAGAAGGATGGAGCCATGACCCTCTCAGTATTAGTAAATGAAGACAGTATTCATTCATGCTCTCAAAGACAGAACACTGCCCCCAAGTGGTCTCCCCACTTTATGGCCCCCTGGCAGTACCAATAGTTTGAACGCCCAGAAATCAACCCCAACTTGATATACTGCTTAGCCCAACCCAGGGCACCCTGTCTGGTTACCGCCCAGGCAGACGCCCCGCAAGGCACACTGAAGGAAGAGTGAAACACAAGCTCTGACCTGACACTGTACAGTGCGACACCTGCATAGAGACAGACCATGTTGCGCAAAACTGTGTTCAGCCTACGTCCATGATAAAGACAGCAAGGGTAGGATCACCCTAGCCTTCTTGCCAGCATGCCCATCCGCCCTCACTATTGCCTCAGATAAGTAAGGGCATGCTACTCGCCCCCCAACATTTGCAAAGTTCCTACAACTTTCCATTTCGGACTGATTATAGCTATGTTCACCCCGTGGCAACTTGGCACAGAGTAACGTTGCCACCCAACTGAACGGCACTAGATTTGGCGACTTATGGAGGATGAAATGCTGCGTGGACCTACCAGGTTCTGAACCTGCTACCAGGATCCCCCCACAGGATCAGATATGCTTGACTTAATTGTGCCTATACCCCTCGTTCGCAGACCAGCAGGTCCCTTGCAATCAAGATGGCACTGCTGTCCCACCGTGCTGAATGCCACGTGCACATACTGACTGTAGGGTTAGGCCCCAAGTAATAAGCTTACATTGAATTGACTATGCATACCACCGCTTCAGTCACAAATGCCTCGTCGCACCGCAAAGTAGGGGGTCTGAGAAACCATTCCCGATGTGATTCTGTGGTTATGTAGTGCAATACCCCTGATCGTTCATGGTGAATGAAAACAGTATTCCAACATGTTCAACCAAAGTCAGAAACACTACCCCCGGGTAGCCTACACACTTTATGGCACCCTGGCTGTAACATTAGTTTTGCACCCTTATTACCACAACTGATGGGCACCCAGTCCGGTTCCAGCCAAGGCGGACGCTACCGCCACGCAAACTGAAGGGAGTGTAAAACACAAGTTAATTGCAACCTCACTCTCAAAACGTCAAATTTTTCACAAAATTCGAATCCGCATTCGCCAGCGCTGCATTACACATGAGACACGCGATACCCGGATCGGCAATCCTACACACGCACCTCTCACATGTCACTGTTCGTTCTCCTCCCTAGAATGGGAAACACAACCAAGGCGAAGTAAACCTGGAGCCCGCGCCATAAAAAGCGATCAAAGAAAACACCTGTGCCTGCCAAAGCCAACAGGTGGCACGGATTCATTCCGTTCGCAAACCTGAGGGCACTACAAGCCGAGGGGATGCGATGTACATAATGGAATAATTTGTAAACTATGCGTGTCAGGGCTCTTGTCAAGCGGACAAGGCAGCATGCACGCTTCCTTACCCCCTGCGAGTGCTGCCAATGATACTGACCCCTAGTAACAACATAACTACTAACTGTCACACTTCTAACAGTGTGACAATTCATACTATTCCAGATACCATTGCACCAAATTAGCTTGGGTAGCATGTATGAGTGTTTGTAATGAATTAACTTAATACAGATGTTGTTGTGCTCATTTCCAAAATTTGCAGACAGGGCCACTGAGTGGCAGGCAGTCAGAGGCACCGGGGCTACGGATAAGTACTGGTGCCGAGCACCGGAAATCACCAGCCCAAACTGAGCCTGGATGTTCACCCCCTCTGCTCCCATCACTATGCGCTTAGGCATGCTGCGCCTAGTACATGCTTATGAATATTTGTAAAGTGCTTTGAGCTCCTGTGGGGGCAGGCTTCCCTTTGTAAAACCTCATGAATCAATGAACAGTTTCAAAGGACGTAAAGGCTGCAGCACAGCCCCTTCCTGCTTGCCTAGTGCTGCACCTCCTGTGAAGGCGATAGAAAACTCAAACATTCTAAGGCACCTTGCGAGGAAAATAGTTTTGCCTTCATCTTTATTCGAGGAAAAAGATACCTTGAAACACCAGGAATAGAACACTTAACCTTGAGAGTAAGAGTCTAAGACCTAAATCATTAGGCCACAGGGACTCAAAAGGTTGTGACCCGACATACACACGCAGCAATCCATAATAATATAATAAAGAGAGAGCCCAAACCTTTGAGGCGGGTAATGTCAGGAACCACAGCACCAATCACAACACCCAATACAGCGTTGGAAAGGGCAGTTGCAGCAGAAGGACATAGGCTAAACAGACGCCCACCATATACATTTAAAAAATACAAGAACCGTGCCAGCAAAGTAGTCCCTTGTGGGCGTGTCTGCGTTGTGCTGTGGGCGTGTACTGGGAGGCGTGACAAACGCTGGGGGCATGTTGTACGTTCCTCCCTTCATGCCATGTCTCATATAGTGCAGTGGACATGTGCTGGGGGAGTGGGCGTGTGCAGGGCGCGGGATTACGGGAAAAGAAAACGAGCGCTGTGCCCAATATTTCATTGTTTTTTCTTCCCATTTCTGTACATTCCAGCTCCGGGTGACCACCTTGCTCCCTTTAAAAACCCCTGCACCTCATAATCATAACCAACACTTACTCCTTAAAATACCCCAACACCCTTAAACACTAACCCATCTTAACCGTATAAATATACCCTGTACCCCAAAACCCAAACCTATCCCTAAACCCTAAAAATACCCCTGTACCCCAAAACCCAAACCTAGCCCTGAACCCCATAAATACCCCTGTACCTCAAAACCCAAACCTACCCCTGAACCCTAAAAATACCCCTGTACCCCAAAACCCAAACCTAGCCCTGAACCCTGAAAATACCCCTGTACCCCAAAATCCAAACCTATCCCTGAACCCTAAAATACCGCTGTACCCCAAAACCCAAACCTAGCCCTGAACCCTAAAAATACCCCTGTACCCCAAAACCCAAACCTAGCCCTGAACCCTAAAAATACCCCTGTACCCCAAAAACCAAACCTAGCCCTAAACCCTAAAACTACCCCTGTACCCCATAACCCAAAACTATATCTGAACCCTTAAAATACCCAAACACCCTAAAACATACCTCAGTACCCCAAAACATATACCCCTATACCCATACTTACCTTATCCAAACATTAAAATAAAAACATGCTTTTACCATTCATGCATTTACAATGAATTTCGTTGTAAATGTATGAGTGGTAAAAGCATATAAAATGTAATGCCATGCGTTATAATGGTATTGCGGAGTCATGGTACTTTCGTAATGAAAGCATGCGGAGTGATGGTTTGCGGAAAGAAAGTTGCGGAAAAATGGGTGTTTACCAGGTGACTCTCCTGACTAGCTCAGAAGAGGTCGCTCCCCCACGCTCCCAAGGCTTGGTGACTCCGTGACCTAAGAGCGCTTGAAAGCTGTCCCGCGGTATCGTAGCGCCTTCCAGCTGAGTCATCAGCGCGATCTTTCCCCCGCATTACTGCCGCTGCCTGCATTGCGCGTTTTCCATCTTGTTGTGAATTGTGCATTGTGCGTTTTACCATCTTTGTGCTGAATCGTTAAGTCTGCGCATTGTTGTCAGCAAAGTACTTTATGCCCGATTGTGCCTGTTTATCCCCCAGGCTCGCCCAGTTTCGATTTCTCCCACTTGCAGCCATTTTGTTGTTTGTTGTGCTTTCTAGCCCGTAGCTCCACTCCGCGCCTGCCTCCCAGCTGACCCTGCCTCGCCCCTCCCCCCTCCAATACCTACATATGACAGATGTCTTTCCGCACAGCGTTCACGCGCAGCGGTTGCGCCCCATGCGCGCCGAAGGTGCGCCAAAGGTAAGCCTGTCCGCGCCTGGACCGCGCCCAGCGCTAGACCCCCTGGCCCCTGCAACCCGCACTCCTCCCGCTTAACGTATGACGCCTCGACCCTCCTAGCCCTTAACCCCGGACGCACACAACAATGCTACGAAGCTGCCCCAGGACGTACCCACGGTCCCTTCGGCTGCCACTCCTGCAAGTTCACCAGCATCAAGACCCACACCAAATCCACTAACCCCAAACACAGCTCCAACTCTAACCACCTGAAGTGCATCCTGCTGAGCACCCGCTCGGTCCACAGACACGCCACTGAACTCTGGGACCTACTCGACACTGCTTCACCGGACGTCGCCTTCCTTACAGAAACCTGGATGAACGCATCATCAACACCCGACATCACCATAGCCATCCCGGACGCTTACAAGATCATCTGAAAAGACCGCACCAACCAAACAGGAGGAGGCATCGCCATCGTCCATAAGAACACCATCAGAATCACGACCAGCTTCGACGATAACCTTGCAACCGCCGAACACCTCCACTTCCAGATCCACACGACCACAGGACCACACTTAGAGGCACCCTCATCTACAGGCCACCAGGAACCCGTAAACAATTCAGAGAAGACATCACTGACTTCATCAGCCCACACGCCCTCGCCTCCGAGAACTACATTCTACTGGGAGACCTCAACTTCCACCTGGAAAAGAAAAACAACAGCAACACCACCACCCTTCTGGACAACCTGGCCAATCTCGGACTCAAACAACTTGTTGACACCCCCACCCATGTAGCCGGACATACGCTCGACCCAATCTTCACCTCCAGCAAACACATCTCCTTCGATCGCACCACAGCTCTCCATTGGCCGGACCATAGTCGTGTTCACTTCGGCTACAAAACTACCTCGACCAACAACCCCCCACAACCTATTCCTCGAAGAAACTGGAACAAAATCACCACCGACCAACTCCTCACATCGCTCAACCAAAACCCTCCCGCCCTCTCATCGGACCCAAATCAAGCTGCCACCATACTCAAACAATGGATCACTCACAGCGTTGAAGAATTAGCACCCTTGAAAAACCACCAAACCAAACAGGGTAGCAAAAAGGCCCCCTTGTTCAACGACGACCTTAAGAAATCCAAAAAACTATGCCGTACTCTCGAGAAAACATGGAGAAAAAACCCAACCACTGACAACCTGACCACCTTCAAGACAGCCACCCGTAAACACCACTAATTGATCCGATCCACCAAGAAATCAACATTCAAGGATCGACTCGACAACAACGCCCATAACAGCAAGGAATTATTCAACAACGTCAAAGAATTCACCAACCCCACCGCAGCCTCAAACGACATTACTCCCTCCCAAGACCTCTGCGATTCATTATCCTCCTTCTTCTACAACAAAATTGCAGACATACATAACAGCTTTGAGAACATTTCCAAAGAACAGTCCTCTCCACCCACCTCCGTACCTAAACCGCCCTCTAACAACCTCAGCGCCTGGAACCCAATCACCACTGAATACACCATCCGCCTAATGAACTCCATCCATTCCGGCTCGCCAACCGACCCCTGTCCCCAACACATCTTCAACAAAGCAGACTCCATCATCGCACCCCATCTCCGTGATGTCATCAACTGCTCCTTCAACTCCGCTACCTTCCCAGAAAGCTGGGAACACGCCGAACTCAGCGCCATCCTGAAGAAACCCACAGCAGACCCCTCGGAACTTAAGAACTACTGCCCCATATCCCTCCTCCCATTCCCTGCCAAAGTCATTGAGAAAGCCTTCAATAGCCAGCTCGCCGCCTTCCTTGAATCCAACAACTCCCTCGACACCTCACAGTCTGGCTTCCGAGCCAAACACAGCACCGAAACCGCCCTCATTGCAGCGACAGACGACATCCGAACACTACTGGACAACGGAGAAACAGTGGCCCTCATCGTACTCGACCTCTCCGCTGCCTTCGACACAGTCTGTCACAGCACCCTCATACAACGCCTCAGCAACATCGGCATACAAGGAAAAGCCTTGGACTGGATCATCTCATTCCTCGCCGGGAGAACCCGGAGAGTCTGACTTCCCCCATTCAAATCAGAGGCCACCGAAGTCATCTGCGGAGTACCACAAGGATCATCACTCAGTCCCACCCTCTTCAACGTTTACATGAGTCCACTCGCATCCATCGCGCGTCAACACAACCTTAACATCATCTCCTACGCTGACGACACCCTGCTGATCCTTTCCCTCACCAAAGACCCTAACACCGCCAAAACCAATCTTCACGAAGGCATGAAAGAAGTAGCCGAATGGATGAAAAACAGCCGCCTAAAACTTAACTCAGACAAAACGGAGGTCCTCATCCTAGGATCATACCCCTCTGCCTGGGACGACTCATGGTGGCCATCGGCTCTGGGCACAGCACCCATACCCACAGACCACGTACGTAACCTTGGCTTCATCCTAGACTCCTCACTCTTGATGACCAGAAAAGTCAACGCCGTCTCATCCTCCTGCTTCAACGTACTTTGTATGCTCAAAAAAATCTTCCGTTGGATCCCCTCCGAGACAAGAAAGACTGTCACCCACGCACTGGTCACTAGCCAACTGGACTATGGTAACACCCTCTACGCCGGAATCACAGCCAAATTACAGACAAAACGCATCAGGGAGACTCATTTTGGCCATCCCTCGCCAAGATCACATTACCGGTCAACTGAAAGACCTCCACTGGCTTCCCGTCAACAAGAGAATAACGTTCCGTCTCCTCACCCACGCACACAAGGCCCTCTACAAACTAGGACCCGAATGCCTCAACACTCAACTGTCCATCTACACACCCACCTCCAACTAA
This sequence comes from Lissotriton vulgaris, assembly GCF_964263255.1. Classification (NCBI taxonomy): domain Eukaryota; kingdom Metazoa; phylum Chordata; class Amphibia; order Caudata; family Salamandridae; genus Lissotriton; species Lissotriton vulgaris. The sequence goes on from NC_141691.1 coordinate 779,143,792, forward strand.
GATCCTCCCATCAAGCCCTCGCCGCAGTTCCGCGCATCCAAAGATCCACCATGGGAAGAAGATCCTTCTCCTACTTGGCGGCCAAGACCTGGAACTCACTCCCCACTCACCTCTGCCTTACACAGAACCACATCTCCTTCAGAAAGGAACTTAAAACCTGGCTATTCGATAAATAATGAAACCCCTCCCCAAGCACCTTGAGACCCTCTGGGTGAGTAGTGCGCTATATAAATTCCTGAACTTGAACTTGAACTACCTACCCCGGTAAGTACATTGGTGGCACGGCGGCCCACATCTCCAGCAACATACTCATATTTTTTCACCACCGATTTGAAAAATGCACTGGTCTCTCTCATTGATGGCCAGCACCGACATACACTTTTAGACACATCTCCCGACACAAGTTCTAGAATTGCGAACTTTAGAGCTGGGGAGCTATGTTCGAATCTCGGCATCAGCTCAACATCCTGTGATTCCAGGCAAATCGCCTTGTCTCCCCGTGCCTACCACAAATGAATGTGTTCTTCTGTAATGTAAATTGTGCTCATGCCATGTTGTCGAGTTCGCGCTATATAATATTGCAAGGAAAAATAAAGTAGGGAAACTCGAGTTCACACACTACTGAACGCGCACTCTTAAGTGCATCAGCAGTGCACTGTGAATCGGAGCATTTCACAGGCCTGTCACAGATAAGAAATGCTATGAAAACGAAATCCTACAAAACAATATACTACTGGCCGGCAGCAATTCATACCCGGACAACGTCGAGACGAGCTGCTAGTGGCATATAAAACACATCTGTGGCACCAATTGATGCCAGCCGGCAGCCACACACATGACGCACCTTGAGTTTCTGCCGCAGTGCACACAGACAAAAAATGATAACCTACACAAACCAGTAATAATAATTACTCAGCTACATGCGGAGGTGAATCACACCACAGTCGTCAGCGGCACACAAAGCCACACCATAGTCGCACACTCACCTCACACTTTAACAATGCTGTGTTTGCACAGTCACTCACAAATGCTGCGAATTTGCACCCAGTGATGACGCGCTCAAGAGACACCACTCGCTACCCATGGCACACTGCTGTCACACAAACACACACACCACACACACAGACAGTTCTCAAACAGCAGTGGCGCACTCAACCAACAGCAGAAGCTGCCGCTGGCACACCCTGCTGTCATACACACACCTCACATTCACACTTTAACAGTGCTGTACACAGTCACACACAAAAGCTGCGCCGGAACAGCACTGCATTGGATGGACACTCATAGCATCCAGCAGCCTAGCCCAATCACAACCCAGCTGCAGGTCCTAGACCCATGTCACCCTAGCCCCAATAAACTAAGACTCAGTCTAGATGCAAAATACATGTAGGCTGCTGACAGGTACGCAAGCGCTATCTCGGTCGTCAGTATCCGAGCCCATTACGTGAGCACCAGTTGCTTTACAAGGGGGCACATAATTTATAGCACAGGAAGAACAAGATTAGCCCTGAATCACATGATGTATGTGTGTCGGTGCCGGGACTCGAACCTGGTGCTTCCAATGCAGGTACCCCCCCCGGGCCCAAGAGCGTTCCCCAGAGCGGGGAGCTTGTAGAGTGGCATGTGCCTTGCCCTAAAACAATCCCTCACCCGGCACCTATATTACTCCGGTAGACGAGTGAAGCCAGTTGCGGGCTCTTCCCAGGCGCATGCACAGCTAAAACCGTACTGTGCTTCTCCATGGCACCTGGATGTCAGAACATACTAGAAGCACCCTCGCTGGCATAAAACTGGGGAGGTTTCACTTTCACTGTAAAGCATCAGCAGGGGCGGTCCGGCTGCCAGACACTTAACTTTGCAGTGCGATTTGCAGCTTATCCCTGAAGTTCCTAAACTGCCTCCAATGCGCTCAGGAGAGCTGCACAGATCCTCTCGTCCACCCCGTCGAAGACTCGCCTTTTAAGTTGTTCACTATGTGACTGAATCAGTCCGAAAATAAAGGGCCGCTAAAAGATTTCCGAGGTGACAACATAAACTGTAAATGACAGTTCCTACTCTGGCACACTCTATCCACTTTCAAGGGCAAAGGCGGGAACATTAGGTCCCTCTACGTCGCACTTGTGCTCAGTTGGCTGCCGTATCGTCAGACAGATAGAGCCAGCTTCGAGCTGTGGTAGCCCCCGAAACGGTGTGCCAAGTTGCCACGGGCCCCAGGGGGTCCAGAGAGTACTCCTTGGGTGTCACCCATGCTGGGTAGGAGGCGTCCTAACCCTGAGAAGGGGGAGCGGTCCTTGTCTCTGGTGCACCAGGAGGGACGCACTCAGGAGTGGACATGGTCTCCTGCCTGGCTGATCGTGCCTCGATGGGTTGTCCTGATCAGACCCTACGTTTCCCGTGTGGTGCTCATAAAAAATGTTCCACCAGCTGTAGGGTCACCGCTAAAGACTCACGCTAGCTCTATTGTCACCAATGATCCATATCCCTTAAGGTTACACAGCACGTGTCTCTTTGGAGTTAGCCACGCTTGGCTGCCTCTGCAGGTCAGTTTACGTGTGTCCTTTGGATGGATGCACTCCGAAATCAATCAAAAGCCGACTGATTCTCCAGCCTTGATAAACAAAACTAAAAAAACAGCTTGGCCAGAGAAAGGCACATATTTGACATTTTCAGGATGGTTTTGAAGCATATTCACAAAACACTTTCCAAAGGCACCAAAGAGGAGGGCAGATGCTCGAATCGGCCTCTTGTTATCGCCAAAGCTGTCCCTGGGCTGGCAATGGCCCGTGGTGGAACTGATGTTGCAAATTAATGCACAGGTTCGGGGGGCAAAATCCAACATGTCTCTGGGCGCAGAGACGTAGTTTGGAATCGGACATCGCTCCGCGGAAACACAATATCTCTTGCTCGAAGGACAAGGGTTGAAGCGCGGCACATCCAGGCAGGTGAGGATAGAGCAGAGGTCTTCAAACTTTTTGATACCGAGACCCCCTTGTTAAACCTTTATAGTCATAAGGACCCCTTTCCGAAAAAAGTTTCTAGAAACTGGTACTCCTCATCATCAACTTTTGACAACCATAAATGCACCTGTTAGACCCCATCACATCCATCCATCATCATTCATCAACCCACACTTGCACACATCCATCCATCTATCCTTCATCCATCTACCCTTTCATCCTTCCATCCATACTTCATCCATCCACCCTTTCATCCATACATCCATACATCATCCACCCACCCTTTCATCCGTCCATCCACCCATCATTCATCCCCCACCTTTCCACACATCCATCCATCATTCATCCATGCAACCTTTTATCCATCCATACATCCATCCACCCTTTCATCCATCCATCCTTTATCCATCCATCCTTCCATCCATACATCCAGCCTTCATCCGTCCACCCTTTCATCCTTCCATCCATACACCCATCCATCCACCCTTTCATCCATACATCCATCCTTCATCCACCCACCCTTTTATCCATCCATCCACCTATCATTCATCTCCCCACCTTTTCACACATCCATCCATGCATCATTCATGCAACCTTTTATCCATCCATACATCCGTCCTTCATCCACCCACCCTTTCATCCATCCATCCACCCATCATTATTCCCCCACCATTCCACACATCCATCCATCATTCATCCATGCAACCTTTCATCCATACATCCATCCTTCATCCATCCACCCTTTCATCCTTCCATCCATACCTCCATCCTTCATCCATCCACCCTTTTATCCATCCACCCATCATTCATCCCCCACCTTTCCACACATCCATCCATGCATCATTCATCCATGCAACCTTTTATCCGTCCATCCATACATCCATCCACCCTTTCATCCTTCTATCCATCCATCCTTCTATCCATCCATCCTTCATCCGTCCACCCTTTCATCCTTCCATCCATTCATCCTTCCATCCATACATCCATCCTTCATCCATCCACCCTTCCATCCATCCATCCGTCCGTCCACCCATCATTCATCCACCCACCTTTTCACACATCCATCCATCCTTCATCCATCCACCCTTTCATCCTTCCATACATACATCCATCCTTCATCCATCCACCCTTTCATCCTTCCATCCATGCATCCATCCACCCTTTCATCCATACATACATCCTTCATCCACCCACCCTTTCATCCATCCACCCACCCTTTCATCCATCCACCCACCTATCATTCATCTCCCCACCTTTTCACACATCCATCCATGCATCGTTCATGCAACCTTTTATCCATCCATACATCCATCCACCCTTTCATCCTTCCATCCATCCTTCATCCGTCCACTCTTTCATCCATACATCCATCCTTCATCCATCCACCCTTCATCCATCCACTCCTTTCATATTTAATACGATTCAGATGGTCATCTATACCAAAAAACAGCTCTTATCTCAGTGTCAGCCTGTATATACCCTTTTGTTCTGTAAATTAGAAATTAATTTTGTTGTAAAAAAAAATGTTACACAAGTTTGGTATTTCAGTTTTGCAATGAATATGCATTACCTAAATTAATGACAGGAGTTTTTCGATCTCTGAAAAACTTAGCTGCGATCTGCCAGCTGCACATTTATCACTCCTCCCTACCAAATTGTTGCTGCTGGCTGGTAACATCCTGTCGCAGGGTTGGGTCGTCTCCCGGGTTCCACAGTAAACGTCACAAGAAGCGTTCTGCTGACCGTAAAAAGCCCGGGATCGGTAGAATGGACATTGTGCCCCTGTTCCTGAAACTTATGGGATCGGAAGGCAAGAGCTGCGAAGCGTTTTTTTTTACAGCAATCGGAGGTAAGTAATCTGTGAGGGTTTAGGAAGGCATACCATCACCCTCGACCATGACCCCCCTCCCCCATTCAACACTCTAAGGGTCGGGTCAGCCGGCACAGAAAGTCTGCATATGGCGGCGCTGAAAAGAAAAACAAAGATGCCGCCCTGTGTCACTCTATCTATCTGGGGCCAATATGCGAATTGTGTGACTCCCCCAGCCACCCCACCTCTCCCCCCCCCCTCCCTCCCCCCCCTTGTGAATGTGAGGCTGGCTGAAACAGCTTCAGAGACACACCAAAGCCCACGCCGGAGTACTTCACATTACTTGTTAATGAGGCTTGGATGTTTTTTCACACCTCGGTGAGAATTAGGCCTCCGCGTGAGCACCCTCAATTAGCCCAACGCCACTAAGGCAAAGAAACTGCACGCTCTGACAGAATCTGGGACCCCCTTCCCAGGACTCCACGACCCCCCTGGGGGTCGCGCCCCACAGATTGAAGACCTCTGGGATAGAGGGTCCTGACCCGCCTCACTAGCTCCAGCAGCCCCACCACTTGCCCACCCACCAGCGGGCGCGACCAAACAGGGAAAATTCCGCCGCAGCAACTTCAAAGCTGGGGCGAGGAGGCCCTTTTTCGCGTGGGCTTAACTCTGCCTGCACCGCCGCTGCCCTCCTCCAACCCAAAGTGCCACCAGGGCAGCTGGCGGGAAGGGGGACCTGCTGCTAGACATAATGTTCCAGGCCCGCATGTAACACTAAAACCCGCTCCGCGTGCTGTTCCCCAACCCCTCCTGTAGCAGACCAAGCATGGGCAATGGCCGATACCGGCAGCCTAAACTAGTAAGGGGGGGGAATGGTTATGCTCTCACCGGAGAGATGGATCACGCAGAACTCGTAACAGCGAGACAGGCGGCGGTAGAAATGGCATCCAGGCAGAATAGAAAACAAAGAGGGTGATCAGTGGGCGGGAGAGGTATAAGTACCTCTACCCCCCACCCCCTCCTGCCTGGAAATTACGTGGGCATGGGGGATCCACAAGGGTCCCAAACACTGGAGGGCTGGCCTGTTGTGTGCCATCCTGTAGCACTAAGGGGGGCCGCCCTCTTAGGAGGGCCCCCTGCATGGGCCCGGACCGCCCTGCAGTACAGCCTGCCTATTTCCGTATTAGCTGAGCAGGCGCAAACTTCAGGCCATGCAAAGATGGCTGCCATACGTGGTTGCTGCGTCAATATTAACAGGCTGTTGGTTGGCCTTGAAATCAACGTAAAGCTGCATTGCAGTGACTTGAAGAATGCACATGAGAATGCTGTAGTGGAGTGTTAACAGCACAGAATTTGAGTAGATGCTCAAGCATAAATGCTGTGTGGCAGTTCTGAAAGAGCTTGAGAGTGCAACGTTCCGGGGAGAGACAATTGCCAGTTTTTGCTTATCGCCAGGTAAACAAATCTCTAAATTTCCCAAATGAAGTTAAAAGTGGGAAAAAAACATCTGAAATCACGGAACTCACATGCTCAATAGGAGCCAAGGCTTCTTTCTGAGGCAGCAAATGTAGATATAAATGCAATACTTCCAAGGTTAGCTGCGTAAAGTCCTCATTGAAATATGTTTGAAATGGCTGGAAATTATGAATAACATGCAGATGCCTTTCTAAGCTCATCTTCAGTGTGGTAAATCCTTTTGAAGTATAAGTAGGTTCTTTATTAATAAGGACACCTCATCTATCGGTCTAGCAGCAGCTCCAGTCAAGTTGAAACTGCCACTGGCCAGGTAACTTTTAACATGTCACAGCTAGGCAGGAATGTCCTTACACACTTAGGGGACTATTTACAAGCACAATTCGCCGCCAATGCATCACCTTTTTTTGATGTACTGGTGGCCCAGTGTGCCTGCCCATATTTACAAAGCCACATAAAGCCAGACCGCATGGCTTTTTCATGGCCTTGAAAATATGGCCCCGTTCATGCATTACTCTGCCTTTTGCAGCTCATAAGAAAGAGGAAAGCAACTATTGTTATTGTTCTTGTGGAGGAAGGTGCTCCCAATGGAACAAGCATCTTAGGCCCTCTTCCAATGGTATAGGACTGGGGTGGCACAGATTTGTTAAGCAGACTCACAGATGGCAGAGTCCAGGTGCAGGAGCAAAGTGTTTTGAAGTATTTTATGTCACTGACACTTCAGATTAGGAGGCCTGGCAACTAGCCCTTGAAGTAACTCTGGGTTCAAGTGATTCAGATCCAGTCCTTCTCAGCTAGGCAGTGAAACAGCAGGCCGCAGAGCAGCAGTTCAGCAGGGCAGTACAGCAAGGCGGGAGTCCAACAGAGCAGTAGTCTAGCAGAGTGGGAGTCCTTCAGCAGCACAGTGGTCCTTCTTCAAGGCAGAGTCTGCACAGGTCAAGAAGTGTACAGAAGTGGTGGTGTCTGAGGTGCAATACTTATACCCAGTTGTGCCTTTGAAGTCAGGCAGACTTTAAAGACATGTCTTTGAGGTGCACAGAGATCCTCCCTTCCTGCCCTAGCCCCAGACTCACAACAGGGGAGTATGCAGCCCTTTGTGTGGGGAACAGAACAGAGCCTATTCCAGCTCCTCCCTCCCATCCTGGCATGATGACCCATCAAGTCACACCTAATTTCCCAGTGTGTGTGACTGTGTAGGGGGAATTTAAAAAGTCCAGTGTCACCCACCCTATGCATGTGATCTGGTACAGCAGGCACCAAATGGCTAAAGTAAGAAAATGGGAACTTTAAAAAAGTTTACAGAATTAAATCCTACTTCAGGAGTTAAGATTTTAAATAGGGATTTCAGAGACACCCTTCTGTCCTGCTTTGTTGTGCTGCTGTGCTGCATGGGGACCACAACACCCATAAATTGCCAACTAGCCCAGGAGGAGGATCTTGGTCAATCCGAGAACTTATCATCAGCACACTCAGGAAGCATTAGTATGGGATGCCCTTCTGCCCTACTGTTATGTTGCCCTGATGTGGGGGGGGGGGCTACAACCCTCAGAAATTACCACCTAGCCCAGGAGGAGGGGCTTTGGGGATCAGCATGCTTATCAGCATGTGTAGGAACCACATGCATGGGTCACACGCAGGATGTGCCTGGGCGAAGATCAGGCATATTGCAAGCCCATCAGCACCAGAAGGGCGGACGATCGAGGCTGGACTGGGCCAACGGATTTGGTTCTTTGAGTAGTTTTCCCACCTTCAGGCTGCAAGTAAGAAGGTCATTCATCTATTTTTATTCCTCTTTGCTGTATCAGGCTTTACTTTGCATTCTGAAACTCCTGCTTGAAGATTGTAGGTTTATCACTCAAGCTATGGGGAAAGGAAATGCTGCAATTCTGAAAACCACACTGACCTCTTGACAACTTTCTGGTGGGGGTTATTGCCTAGGAAATTGACTTGACCGAGAGACATGTCTCCTTGGATCTTCCTGGCTCATCTTTGACCTTCTGTTTTAGGTAATCAGGTGGCTGCTATCCTTAACAACTGCCTTGCACCCCTGATTGAAAAGCTTGTAAAACTTGAAGCTGAAGTCACAAAGATATCCAGTTTTGTCAATCCCATCTGAAGTCCCTTTCCACTGAGGCACCTTCTGAAAATCCCTCAGCTTTTGTACCCATGCATGGACCTGTTCCTATTGCCGCAAGGGACATTCCTCACTTGGTCAACAACAGCATTACCATCATCCATAACCATATCAAACTCCGGCTAACGGGCCCATTGAGAGTCATTTAACCCCAAAGCCCACTGGTTGTGTTACTTAAGCATTGGATCATAGCAGCCCTGATTTCACTTCAGATTACAACCTCCATTTCAGCCAAACTCCCCCATGTGTATATCTACCTCCTGAAAGTTTTTCCTTAGTTGTGATTCTGGCAAATGTTCCAAAGCTGGAGGATCCTAGAACTGTGTCAGGGGTTGGCACGTAACTCAAACTTTCTTATACAGGATCATACCAACATCTTCATAGTCATCAAGTGGACTAGATTGGGCACTACAACAACATTTCTAGGTGACTGTATAATTATTAACTTTAGGTATCCTCCACTTGCTTGGTATGGTTTGTCCCAGCAGCGACAGCCCTTGGCAGTAGAAGTCATTATAAGCCTGTTATCTTTAGGATTTTGCTACGGACACCTAAAAAGATCCTGATCCCTACAACAAGAGCACATATCCTCCATCAGTTTGAAGACTCTAGTCCTCCCTGCAGCAATTGCTTTGCACAGTTCACAGATCTAAATTATTTAGACTGACATTAGTCACACTCTGGTGCATTTAACAATATTCCTAGGTGGTTGGGATCTTCTTGGTGCACACTAAATTTAGATCTTCAGTCAGAGAGTGTGTTAGATGTCCTTACGCCTAAATGTAATAAAGTCCTGGGGTTTACTGGGCCAACAACCAAATCTCAACCACTGCTATTACTGCTCCGGGTTAGTCCTGCCAGTGGTGCTCATTGGGTTCCTGAGTGGAAATTGATCTGTTGAAATGTGTCTGCATTTTCTTCTAAGCTGAATGATATGGCTTGAGTCACTTATGCATCGAACTTTGATTTTTTTTGTTTCAAGGATCCTGGTGGTTCTACCAACCAACTTAGGATGGATACTAGAGTGTCTGTGTGCCTACTCACAGATTCGATTGAGGTACAGCTCCTGTGGGCTTGATGAACCTTGTCCCTACAACGTGCATCCTTAAGACTTTTTCAGGGCCTCCGAAAGATGTAGAAGTACACATTTTATGAGGATCTTTCCTAATCAATTTAATTGTGCCTTATTCATATTTATAATGCTGTAGGGCCTCATGTGTCCATCTGTTAAACTGATAATTTGTTGTTCATTGGGCATTGTCTTCGTGGGAGGAAATAGTTAATGTTTAACAGATTTAATATTTCAAGTGGGGGATTTTAATGCTAAGTTGGGCTCTAATCTAACTGTCCTTCAGCCATTTCAGGTATTTCAGCAGGATTCTCCACCTGGGTACTTGGACTGTAGAGGAGATAAGATGCTTAAGCATATATTTGACCTAATATTTTCTAATGCTATGGGGAGGTTGACTCTGGTATCCCCACCTTTACGGGGGTGAGGTTCCATCATTGATTAATTTTTGGTTTCCCTCTTATGGGTAAGCTAATACATGTGATCACCTTATCAGACAATACCTATAACAATTATAAACCCATTGGGGTCCTTATCAACTTCCCAGGAATAGTTATTTCCCCTGCTCCGATTTGAGCAATAGGAGCTTCCACACATGGTCAAGAGTTGAGGCTAAGGTGGCGCGGTGAAGATCATTCCAAATGTTCAGCCTCAGTAATTAAATTCTGTTTTTCCTTAATCATGGAATATCTTCTGTCAGACACTCATCACAGTGATGCCATACTTTTAGCTTTCAACTCTTTAAACGTAAATATGAAAAGCAGCCTCCTGTGTCCAATGCAAGTAAGGAAAGACTGTGATACCGGCTGATAAGGGGAACAAATCGGTGTTTATGTGAAGCCATTAAGCCTGCCCATTGGAATAGGCCTAACTTGTGGCCTGTCCCGCAGCCTATAACAAAGCATTAAGGAATAAAAGCAAGCTATCAAACAGGAGATGAGGTTTAGCCTGGTGGCTGCAGTTGAAGCCAAGGACACAGGAGAGTTATGGGAAATTATTAATTGCTCTAAGATTAGACGTTTTGACCGACGGTTTGGGATCCAACATCAGTGCCATTTCCTGGGTAAACCATTTCAAAGCCCTCTATTTCTTACTGGATCCCATGGATCACAGCTCTGAAGATTTACATACACTTTTTCCTCTGTCCACTAGATTCCATGTGACAGATGTTTGGGAGGTGATTAGCGTCAGCCCGTCGAGAAAGGCCCCAGAACCAGATGGGGTCTAGATGGATGTGTATAGGAGAAAGCAGTTAATTATGGTGCCATCTGTGGTGTCCCACATTGCCAGCATACAGCTGTGGTTATCACCATAAACAAAAATGACTGCAGGAATGACCCAGGATGTTACAGGCCAATTTTCCTGTTAGTCTCCAAAGTTAAGATCCTAGGACATGTTGTCCGGAACAGGATTGAGAAGTGGGTATGCTAAAATCAAGTAATCTCTCCCCCTGAAATTTTTTAATCTCCACCTAATCATTAGCAAATATACGTTTGCAAAAGGAGGATCATTTTTCCTCTCCTTTGTGGACCTAAGCAGCGCCTTTGCCAGAGAGATTCGTAGTAAATTATTTCTGACTTGGTTATTCATGATGACTTGCTTGTCTTCCTTTGTGCCTTATGTTGTGGAGTGAGGGTCACCGTTAGGTGAAAAATGCACCATTTTCAATTAACTCCAACAAGGTGTGTGCCAGGATTGTGTCCTGGCTCCAATCCTATTCCTCCTATATAATAATGGCCTACATGAATGTATGCAAGCCTCAGGGATGGATCTAAGTCCACTTTAGTATCGGTCCTAATCTATGCAGACCATGCTGTCCGGACGACCCTCACCCCTAATGATCTAGGGTCACTCATCAGTAGTTTTGTAGCCTTTATGAATAGCCTAGATCTGGAAAGAAATATTTCAAAAATGAAATATAAGGTTTGTTGCTCCAAAAGGGCTAAAAAGGGGTTCCTTTGGATAAAGGTTGAGAAAACTTGAGTGGGTTACCAATTTTCCATATATGGGTATCGTGTTTGACCCCAACTACTCATGGCTGCTTGTACTGCCAATTTATTTTTACGCTTCTAACACTCCATTGGAGAACTGTGGGACTTTGCTATGAGAGTGGGCAATAAACCACTTTTGCCCCTACTGGAGGTTTACAATTGTAAGTGTTTGCCAGCGCTAATATACTTTACTGGTGATTGGGACTTTCAGGATGTTGCCAAGGCACAGGTAGAGGAGAATCACTTTTGTCAGCGTCTCCTTGGACTACCACCTCAACTACTCATCTTTTTCATCATGAAGAATAGGTATTATCCTAAATTTGTGATCTAATCAAAGTGGCACCCCTAGTACAATGAGAATCAATATCGGCTAATAAGCATGCCACCCTTAATAGGGAGGGCGCACAGACATAATATCGAGTCCAAAATATCGTTTGGACAAAATATCGAGTATTTAATATAGACTGGACAAAATATCGACAGGACAGAATATAGACAACAAAAATATCGTTTTTGAGGTAAGTGAAGTAATATCGACTGTAAAAAATATAGATAGATAAAATATCGAAATATATAATATAGATAGTAAAAAATATCGATCTTTTAATAATATATAATATTTTATAGTGTATTTTTATGTTATAATATGTGTGAAAAGTGTGTATTTATGTTATAAATACTGTTATTAAATGAATTTTTTTTAATGAATATTGAGTAATGTAATTCTGTAGCGGGTTGTGGGTTTATAGGGGAATAGGGTGGGAAGTAATTTAATTATAATTAATTAAATATGTAAATGTATTTATTGATAGTAATTAGTAATTAATTGTAACCTAATTTATATTTGTTAATTAATTTAATTAGATTTTTCTAATCATTTATATTAATTGAATAATTGGTAATTATGTAAATTTTACTAATTTAATTTCTGTAGCCGGTTGTGGGTTTATAGGGGAATAAGGTGGGAAGTAAATTAATTATGATTACAAGAATATGTACATTTATTTATTGATATTAATTAGTAATTAATTGTTAATTAATTGATATTAGTTTATTAACGTAATTATTATTATTAATTTATTTATATTAATTGATTAATTGGTAATTATGTAAATTTTACTAAATTATTGTCTGTAGTGGGTTGTGGGTTTATAGGTGCATATAGTGCAAAGTAATTTTTTAATAAATAATTAAATAATAAAAATAATTGAACGTTATTTATTTGGAAATAATTGTCAAATAATTTTTAAGTTAAAAAAATAATTGTTAATGTATAATTAATTTGTATTAATAGGTGATTAATTACAATAATTATTGTTAAATAGTAATTTTAAAATAATATTTATTCTATTAGATAACATTTTTATTTACTTTTTATTAATTATTAATGGATATTCATTGTTAGAATTTAGAATAATACATGAAATATTTACTTTCCCTAATGTTGTATTCTCTGGAGTGGGAATAGTCATTTTCACCCCTACCCTATCCAACGCTTTCCCTACTGTTGCACACACTGGAGTGAGAATAGTAATTTTAACCCCTACGATATCCAACACTTTCCCTACTGTTGCACCCACTGGAGTGGGAATAGTAATTTTAACCCCTACGCTATACAACGCTTTCCCTACTGTTGCACCCACTGGAGTGGGAATAGTAATTTTAACCCTTATGCTATCCAACGCTTTCCCTACTGTTGCACCCACTGGAGTGCGAATAGTAATTTTAACCCCTACGCTGTCCAACGCTTTCCCTACTGTTGCACCCACTGGAGTGGGAATAGTAATTTTAACCCCTACGCTATCCAACACTTTCCCTACTGTTGCACCCACTGGAGTGGGAATAGTAATTTTAACCCCTACGCTATCCAACGCTTTCCCTACTGTTGCACCCACTGGAGTGGGAATAGTAATTTTAACCCCTACGCTATCCAACGCTTTCCCTACTGTTGCACCCACTGGAGTGGCAATAGTAATTTTAACCCCTACGCTATCCAACGCTTTCCCTACTGTTGCACTCTTTGGAGTGGGAATAGTAATTTTAACCCCTACGCTATCCAACGCTTTCCCTACTGTTGCACCCACTGGAGTGGGAATAGTAATTTTAACCCCTACGCTATCCAACGCTTTCCCTACTGTTGCACCCACTGGAGTGGGAATAGTAATTTTAACCCCTACGCTATCCAATGCTTTCCCTACTGTTGCACTCTTTGGAGTGGGAATAGTAATTTATACCCTTACGCTATCCAACGCTTTCCCTACTGTTGGGCTCACTGGAGTGGGAATAGTAAATTTAACCCCTACGTTATCCAACGCTTTCCCTACTGTTGCACTCTTTGAAGTGGGAATAGTAATTTTTACCCCTACGCTATCCAACGCTTTCCCTACTGTTGCACCCACTGGAGTGGGAATAGTAATTTTAACCCCTACACTATCCAACGCTTACCCTATGCTTGCATTATTTGCAGTGGGAATAGTAATGTTTACACTTTTGTTATTGTACGTTAATAATATTGGCTATTATTTAATTATATTTTGTTACTCTATATATATGTTTTAAGAAATATGATTAAAATAAAATTTATTTTGACTTTTATTAATTATTTAATTATTATACATTTATTTAAGTATTTTTAAATATATTTTAGTAATTAATTATTAATATTAATTTAACATTGTTTTTACTAAAGTCGATATTTTTTACAACTATATTTTTGTAAACGATATTTAAAACTCAATATTTTTGTACTTACCTGTTAATACATAGAAACTCGATATTTTGACAGTCTATATTTTGTCAACGATATTATTGCAACTCGATATTTTGGCAATCGATATTATTTCAGTGATCCAATAGGGAGATCATTGGGGATTGCCCAAAATGTGGGAAGGCACTGCGATTCCATTAATCAAATATGGGCAATCAACATCTAGAACTACTGGTTGGTGGGCATTGTTCACATCTCCACAATCTCTATCCAAAGCTGACTCTTAAAATGTGCAAAAACACTTTAGAAGTTATACTTTGTCCAAAAGAGAGGTTGTGGAGTTGAGGAAAACCCTTTACGAGATTATGCCTTCAATCTCAAGGCTTATTTGTCGTGGGTTTTGAGCTCTTGGGAAAGATTCCATTCTAGCCAAATTTCTAGTGGGAGCTGTTAGAGCTTTACTTGGCTTTCCCTTGGGTTAATATGATAATGGATCTGTTTTAGATTGTTTGTGTGATGAGTCTTCTGTGCAAACTTTAGAGCATTTAGGGGAAGATTTACAAAATCTCCATGCAACGCAGTGCAGCCTCCCGCGAGGTTGCTCTGAGATGCGCGTCAAGGAGGGAGCAGGAGAGCATCATATTTTTTAAGTTATGGCTCTCTCCTCCCCTTTCCCTTGCACCTGCACTGATTTCAGCTGCTGTGCACCATGCACACACCTTAGCGCTACGGCGCTAGGGTGCATGCTTGATTGTAGCATAGGTTTTGTTCAGGAAGGATACCCATCCTATACAAAATACTATGAGGCCTATAAGGAAGGCGGACGGACCTGCGTCCGCCTGCCAGCCCCGAGGTGGAGGGACCTCTGCAAGGGCAGCTGCGGTCCCTCCGTTGGAATTAGAATATGACCGCCACCCTGGCGGTCACATCCCGTAGATATAACATTGCGGCGGGTGCTGCTTTAAGCAGTACCCACCGCAAATTCAAATATGCGTGCTGTGCATTTGCATGCACAAAGCAGCAGTCACCCCGCGGTACCTGCCGCATTGTGCATGCAAATGCAGGGGGGTACTATAGGTACCCCCCATGTGCACCCCCCGCCCCCCAACACCCTGGGGGCTAGCAACAGGCCCCCAAAAACAAAAGACCACATGCTTTTCCACGGCGGAAAAGCAGCCGTGAAAAAACATGTTTCCGCCTGCATCGTAATATGGCTGGCAGAGTCTTGAAGACACCGCCACCATATTTGCATACATCCACCGCAGATCAGCGGCGGACGGACTTGCCGTCCGCCGCTGATCCCAACGGCATAGTAATGTGGCGGTTGGTGTTTTCCCTCACTAAGGCGGTGAATCCGCATCCTCCAGCCGGACGTCGGCTTCCGCTTGCCCGGAGGATGCGGATTCACCGCAATCCTAATCGGCCCCTATGTTAGGCACGATGCAAAGCTTTTCCCACTTTGCATACGTGCTGCACAGTGCAGCATGGATGCAAAGTCGGAAAATGAAGGAGAAATGAAAGCATTTCTCCTTCCTTGCACCTAGTTGAAAAGGGCGCAGTTTGCTCACGCTAAACCCAATCTACTGTTTTTAGTAAATTGGGTTTAGCATGAGAAGCCTTGGGTGGTTACATGGGAATGCCCATGCACCACACGTGGTACGCCCCTTGGTGCAAAGTATTGCAAAGTAGCGCAATGTGCTGCTTTGCATTCCTTTGACGTTATTTCCAGAGCTAAACAAGTTTAGCACTGGTAAGGTAATTCGGAAAAAAAGATTCTGCGCTGTTTTGCTTCACTTTTGTGACGCAAACACGTTGCAAAATCTTAGCAAATCTCCCCCTAAGTTTCTTTGTGTCAATATTATCAATATCAAACTAAAACAATTTAAAAATCTAGTCTTAAACTTTATGTCATCTGTCAATAAAAGCCTGCACAGTATTTTTTTATGTATTTTGCCAAACATTATGGTTTGTTAATCTCAGAAACCTCTTAAAGTCTGCACTTAATCAACGTAAAAAATTAACTGTCTGATCTGTATTTTAGTATTAAATCATTTTTATTGAAGGCAGGACACGCAATAGAACATACAGAGAATATCAGTGACATCACCCGAGACAGCGATTCATGCCGATTTGTTGTTGCCGGTTTAAATAACCCTGACCGCCGAGCTCACATATCTACTCGAGCTCGGCGGAGAAGGGTAGGTCAAGAAGCCAGGACACAAGAGATTGGAGGTGAGTGCTGTAGCGACCTACCATGGAGTTAAGGATAGGAGTCCCTTGTTGTTTTAGATATTACCTACCTACCTGCTGATAACCGGTTGGTGGTCTGTTTATCTTCTGCCTTAGTTTTGACCCAGGGACTCATCCTTGATGTCTAATCCCGCCGACCCCTCTGGTGGCTGTTAGTTCTTAACTTAGAGGTGAGTTAGTGATATGCGCCTGTCATGCCTGTGGTTATTTTAGAATTATTGTGTGTGAGTAATTGTTCACTTTACCACCTGATTTTACCAATGGTGTCTCTCACTCTACATCCTGACAATGCCTGCACAAGGTATGAACCCAGGTGCACACTGGAGCCTGGATAGCTGTTGTATATTTTAATATAATATTTTTTAACCTTTTTACCTCCACAACCCCACAACAATCCACCTCCCCAGCACAGTGATTGTTGTGTGTGCCCCACCTTACTCAATACGCACATACAACCTTTAAGGCATGCTATGACTGGTGCTTTGAGCACATGTACACCAACAGCATGCCACACTGTTCACAGTTCCTTTCCATGACGTGACCTGTCTGCATATTGCAAACTGTTTTTAACCCTTGTTGTTTATCTCTTCCCTATGTTTAGGCATAGGACAAACCCCACAGAGGTAATACACACACCACTTCACACATGACACTAGCATGTTGTTGTTCACCTTTTTATAGGTCCTGATGAATCGCGGGTAACTATTACCCATTGCGAGAAACATGTCGACCATCTTCACCCCTAGCCCCATCTAGGGTCACCTGACCTTACTCGTTGACACCTAGTGAGCTAGCCCCCTGTTTTTAATTGCAGCCAGGGGACCCCCAGAATAAAGTTAATTCCGGTACCCTTAGCTACATTTTAACATCCCTTTTCACTACCACACACCATCCTGCCCACACACCCACACCTCACCATAAGGCTGTTGGAAAAAAGATCTCCGCCAAAGAGCCCCTCTTTGAGGTGAGCCCGTCGGGGATTGCACCGCCTCCCCGACGAGGAGCAACCGCCGATGATGAAGCATGACACCCTTCTGGGTGTGTGAGGCAAATCCATCCAACAAAATGGATGCCCCAGGGTGTTACTCTTACACCTTTGGTCACGCCAGTTAGATTTTCCCTTAGTCACACATAGGAACAGTCCGGCAACTCCTTTTTGTTGTATTCTCAGATACGGGCACACGCCGTGACTGGACCTTCCACCAACCTGAGTGGTAATTAGTGTCCATTGATCAAATGATCACCTCTCCTCCCTCTTTTTGACAAAAACTTGAGCACGGTTCACACCGTGGGAGTTTCCCCTAGGTGGGTTAGATTGTTCATATCCCCCAATAGTAGTTGACCCTACACCAATTAGGTGGGTCATACTTGGTCCAGAGCCCACTTTTGGCATTGGAACCACTTCCTTCTTTCCCTTTACTTCCCCCTTTCCCCACCTTCTGTGAAGGACCCCACTCCACCGAGACCAGCCACCCTTGACCATTCCATCATGGAGGGTCAAGGTCTGAGTTTTGGCGAGGAGGATGCAGCAGCTATTATGAGGACACCATCTTTGTTTGGTATCGATGTTGAACCAGCCACGGGGAGCAATACAACGGAGTGGCAATCCCTATCAGATTTAAAACGAGAATGGATAAGGATAACAATCCATGGAACGATGATGGCTCAATATTTTAAGGCCAAAATAGCACCGAATGGGTTGATCGTGAAAAATTTCCCAAGGATTTTCTGGGAGGATGGACAATTTAAAGTCGAATGGTCACAGGTGTCGTGGAAGTGTACACACGACCTCCTCATTCTAATAGTTAATACAGCCAAACGACTAGCAGATGCACTTCTGGTTAAAATACAAGCAGCTGAGGCTGCCCTGAAAACAGCGGTACAAAATCCAGGCTTTAAAACAAAACTGGCGGAAATTAACAAGGAAATGGCGGAACACAAGGAATATCTGATGAACCAGAAGGTTGCTAAACTGCAAAAGGACATTAAGAAATTCTCAAAGGAGAAAGTCTATCCATACCTAAGGGATGACTATGTGCCCCCAGGGACAAACTACAATTCAGACTCCAGTACTAATTCTTCCAGAAGGGGCTCCAATAGTGGCTCTGATAGCAGTGGAGATAATAGTGCAGCACAGATGCCACCAAGGGCCAGAAGAGGAAGGGGACGTGGACAGCAAAACTACCCTAACTATCCAAACCAAGGACCACTCACAGGGCCCCCTCCCTTCTGGCAATATCCACAATTCCCCCACTTTCAACCCCAGTTTGCCCCCCAATATCCTCCATTTTACCCCCCTCAGAACCCGACACACCCTCCTTTTTTAGGCAGAGGTGGGGCAGAGGGCGAGGGCGAAAAAGAGGGAACGCACCGGACAAGAGGGTACAGTGGGAGGAAGCCCACCCACAAGGGATGGACACGAGGAGCACGAGCCGGTCAGGACCACAATGAGCCTGGTGGTCAATCTCTCTGACCGTCTCCTCACACAGAAAGAGGAGGATGTCCTACAAAAAGGTTTAGGCTTTGTACCGACACCTAAAACTGACCAATTCCAAGAAACTAGGGAACTGAAATCATTTTTTCAGAAAAATTAGGTTGAAAACCTTCTTTGAAGGTAAGCCCTGTGAACCCTCAGATGATTCTGGACTACATAATCCATCTACATTTACACCGCACAATGGAATGGTCCCCCATGAGGTCCTCACATTTGAACAAGCGGTATTGAAAGACATTTCTAAATTGAACCGACACACACCTCATTGCAACATCTCTAGGGATGAAATGGCAGTTCTGAGATCATTGGCGGACGATCCACTGATCACGATAAAACAAGCAGACAAAGGTGGTGCTACGGTTCTAATGAATACAAAGGACTATGAGTTAGAATGCAACAGACAACTGGGTAACCGTAAATACTACACCCCCATCACTAACGATCCAACCCAGCGCTTGCAAACTACCATCACGAGCCTGGTTACAAGTGCCGAGTGTGACCAATGGATCACTAGGAAAGAGGCAGACTTCTTGATCAAAAAGGACCCAAGGGTCCCTTACTTTTACATCTTGCCCAAGATCCACAAAGCAACCAGACCGGTACCAGGGAGACCAATTGTTTCAGGGATAGACTCCGTCTTGGAGCCCCTCTCACAATTTTGTGATCACTTCCTGCAACCCCTGGTGAAAAGCATCCCATCTTACATCCAGGACACCACAGATGTATTACGCATTCTGGACACCATCCAGAACGCAGAGGAGATTGATCTCTTGATTACCCTAGATGTTGAGGCCCTCTACACGAACATTCCTCAGAGGGCCACTCTAGAGGTAATTGAGGAGAGACTAGGCCTGGAAAGGTGGAATTCCAATACTCCACAGACTTTCATCATGGAATGTGCCACCCTAGCGCTGACAGAAAACTACTTTGAATTTAAGGGCAAATACTACCATCAGACCCAAGGCACCTCTATGGGCAGTACATTTGCTCCTTCGGTAGCTTGTCTGTATATGGCCAAGTTTGAAAGCTCTCACATACATCATGAGGCCAATCCTTTCCGTAACAACATCAAAATGTGGAAACGCTTCATTGATGACATCCTGATCCTGTGGAAAGGCCCCACAACCTCACATGAAGCTTTCCTAGAGTGGATCAATACACTAAACCCCCATCTAAACTTCACCATGACCTCCTCACCCGAGGAGATCGCCTTTCTGGATCTAACGATAAGACTAGACGAGGGGTCAATAAGCACGACCATGTATCGTAAACCCACCGACCGCAACAGTCTTCTACACTACAAAAGCCACCATCCAAAGGCCTTACGCACCAACTTGCCTTTTGGGCAATTTTTGCGGATAAGACGCAATTGTAGCGATGTATATGATTACAAAAAGGAATCCACGATCCTGTCTAGGAACCTTCTCGACAGGGGATATCCGAGAAGCGAGGTCCTGAAAGCCAAGAAACGGGCAAGGAATAACAACCGTGAGGCACTACTTGAGTGCCAGGAAAGAGTTCCTGCAGAGAACCAACCCATCACGTGTGTGACCACATTTACCCCCCTATCT
The DNA here is from genome assembly GCF_964263255.1 of Lissotriton vulgaris. Classification (NCBI taxonomy): domain Eukaryota; kingdom Metazoa; phylum Chordata; class Amphibia; order Caudata; family Salamandridae; genus Lissotriton; species Lissotriton vulgaris. The sequence continues at coordinate 779,164,248 of NC_141691.1, forward strand.
AACCAGATCAGGAACACGATCAGACACCACTGGGGAATATTGAACACAGGTGACATGACCCTGGAAGAACCCAGGTTCGCCTTCAAGAGGTCACAGAATTTAAAGGATATCCTAATCAGTACCCGACCTAAGAAAGCCAGAAAGGAAACCCAACAAACACTGTGGCATCTACCTCCGGTCACGGGCCACTATCCCTGTGGCATGTGTGGAGTCTGCCGATACACCATGACAGTCAAAACAATACAGCTCTCTGAGACCTTCACATGGGAGATCAGGCACCACACCAACTGTAACACCTCACACTGTATATACCTTCTCACGTGCCCTTGTGGCTTACAATATATCGGGATGACAACCCGTCCCATAAAAACCCGAATTATTGAACATCGCAGCAACTTTCGCTGCAAGAAGACTCACACAAAAATGTGCAAACATTATGTAGACCACGGCCATGACGAAGATTCTGTTAAGTGGGTAGTACTTGAGTCCAGCCCCAACTGCCCGAAAAATGCTCTTTTTCAGAAAGAACAGAGATGGGTCCATCGTTTATCTTCTGATAAACAAGGTCTCAATGAAGACATCCCGTGGCACTCTCTCTGAGCCATTCATTCCTAATTAAGATACTGTTGCCACCATTTCTATGCAGCCTTCTAACAACCATGAGGCTATATACTGAATCAATAATAAAAACCTCCCCCCGCTGGTAATACATCCCTTAGTGAACTACACACACACTCCACGTGGTTCACCTACCATTGTGGTACCACTGCCACACTAATCACCAGTCATTCAGCCACTCCGCAACAATGTGCAACCCCTATGACAATGGAACATGGGTCGCTGTTTTCTAGTCATACATGTAACAGGCGATGCAGCCCGCCCCTTTCTTTACTTAGGACAGCATATGAGCCATTAGCGCCTAACCACTAAAGCGACTACACTGCTTACACATTCCATGACTGTACACCAGGTCATTTAAATCATGCTTAGCTTTGATTATACTCATGGTTTTAGACATAGTTGCACCAGTCAAACATGGCCGCCGCCATACTAGTCGATATCGCGCTGAATAGATGGCAAATGTCCCACTGCAAATACCGCTGCAGCGGTTTTAAAATGGGTTAAACCAGAATTCGATGAGACCAAAATCATCTGATTATCAGATATTCAAGGAGCGCATTTTAAATAACCAAGCATCCCGGGAATTGCCAAAACACTAGTCCAAGATGGCCGCTCCGCGATCAACTGAAGTCACGTGACACGCCTAAGAGGCGGAGACGCGCGATTCATGCCGATTTGTTGCGGTTTTAAAATGGGTCAAACCAGAATTCGATGAGACCAAAAGCATCTGATTATCAGATATTCAAGGCACTTGTTCTTAGTTCCACGGAGCGCATTTTAAATAACCAAGCATCCCTGGAATTGCCAAAACACTAGTCCAAGATGGCCGCTCCGCGATCGACTGAAGTCACGTGACACGCCTAAGAGGCGGAGACGCGCGATTCATGCCGATTTGTTGTTGCCGGTTTAAATAACCCTGACCGCCGAGCTCACATATCTACTCGAGCTCGGCGGAGAAGGGTAGGTCAAGAAGCCAGGACACAAGAGATTGGAGGTGAGTGCTGTAGCGACCTACCATGAAGTTAAGGATAGGAGTCCCTTGTTGTTTTAGATATTACCTACCTACCTGCTGATAACCGGTTGGTGGTCTGTTTATATTCTGCCTTAGGTTTGACCCAGGGACTCATCCTTGATGTCTAATCCCGCCGACCCCTCTGGTGGCTGTTAGTTCTTAACTTAGAGGTGAGTTAGTGATATGCGCCTGTCATGCCTGTGGTTATTTTAGAATTATTGTGTGTGAGTAATTGTTCACTTTACCACCTGATTTTACCAATGGTGTCTCTCACTCTACATCCTGACAATGCCTGCACAAGGTATGAACCCAGGTGCACACTGGAGCCTGGATAGCTGTTGTATATTTTAATATAATATTTTTTAACCTTTTTACCTCCACAACCCCACAACAATCCACCTCCCCAGCACAGTGATTGTTGTGTGTGCCCCACCTTACTCAATACGCACATACAACCTTTAAGGCATGCTATGACTGGTGCTTTGAGCACATGTACACCAACAGCATGCCACACTGTTCACAGTTCCTTTCCATGACGTGACCTGTCTGCATATTGCAAACTGTTTTTAACCCTTGTTGTTTATCTCTTCCCTATGTTTAGGCATAGGACAAACCCCACAGAGGTAATACACACACCACTTCACACATGACACCAGCATGTTGTTGTTCACCTTTTTATAGGTCCTGATGAATCGCGGGTAACTATTACCCATTGTGAGAAACATGTCGACCATCTTCACCCCTAGCCCCATCTAGGGTCACCTGACCTTACTCGTTGACACCTAGTGAGCTAGCCCCCTGTTTTTAATTGCAGCCAGGGGACCCCCAGAATAAAGTTAATTCCGGTACCCTTAGCTACATTTTAACATCCCTTTTCACTACCACACACCATCCTGCCCACACACCCACACCTCACCATAAGGCTGTTGGAAAAAAGATCTCCGCCAAAGAGCCCCTCTTTGAGGTGAGCCCGTCGGGGATTGCACCGCCTCCCCGACGAGGAGCAACCGCCGATGATGAAGCATGACACCCTTCTGGGTGTGTGAGGCAAATCCATCCAACAAAATGGATGCCCCAGGGTGTTACTCTTACACCTTTGGTCACGCCAGTTAGATTTTCCCTTAGTCACACATAGGAACAGTCCGGCAACTCCTTTTTGTTGTATTCTCAGATACGGGCACACACCGTGACTGGACCTTCCACCAACCTGAGTGGTAATTAGTGTCCATTGATCAAATGATCACCTCTCCTCCCTCTTTTTGACAAAACAAAATCACCCGAGACAGCTCAGGCCAAAGTAAAATACACCAGTTAGTTGAAGACTGCGCCACCACTGTGGACTCTAGTCGACACCATACTATGTGTGTACAACCTTCACATTAAAGAATTAAACAGAAAAGGAAACAAAGGAACACAAAAACAAGGGCAAGATCCCACCTCCAAACCCCCAAATCCCCACCCCTTACCCTACCCCCTTAACCCACCCCTACCCCTGGTCCTTGTCCGCCAAATAAAGCCACTTCCTTCTCGCCATCTCTATTCACCCTCAGCCGTCTCCGACAGACGCAGGAGTCTCAAATATCATGGGCAGGTAACTTCCCGGAACTCAGAAGACAGAAGGGAGAGAAAGGGCTGCCATAGTTCTGCATATTTTGCCCCCTCCCCCGCTGCAGATAGAGAGAGTTTTTCCATGCCAAGTACCATCCATAGACGATGGAGCCAGCCCTGCTGGGTGGGAACCAGCGCAGACCTCCAGTGTACTACAATGTTCTGCAATGCAGAGCCTAGCGCTATCGCTATCAGGCAACCCCTACGGAACGTAGCGGATACATCAGGGGGTTTGGAAGTCCCAAAAGGACGTATGAGGGTAGTCGGGGAATCTCGGTGTCAAAGTGTGTGTCTACCTCATCTAAGACCTGTTTCCAGTAGCCCTGAAGATGTGTACAGTCCCAAAGCAAATGTACCAGGTTCCCCACCTGCCCGCACCCCCGCCAACAAAGCGCCTCCCTAGTATGGTCCATTTCGTGGAGTCGTTCCGGGATGTAGTACCAGTATGTTACGATTTTTGTTAGAGTGTCTGTAAGTTCAATATGGTAAGCGGAGTGAAGAACCCTATAATAAATGCCTTCCCATTCTCTGCGGGTAAAAGTCCTATTTAATTCCCTCTCCCACCGCGTTCTGTTAGCACTATAGACATGTGTATATTTACTCAATAGCATCTTATAAAGGTCTGAAATCAATTTTTTATCAGTCTAACATGTAACTAGCCAGTATTCGAGGGGGGTAAGTTGTCTGTCTGCCTCAGGCCGGACCTGCTCACTGAGGGCCCAGTGTCATGCCTGCAAGTAACAGAGTCTTTCCCCTTCTGGCAGTCCAAACTCCTGACGAAATTGAGAAAAAGGGACCACCCCATCCGCTGCATATAAGTGGTAGAGAAATCTACAGCCAGCAGGACCCCAGCCCGCAAAGGCCACAGCGTCCAGCCCCGGAGTAAAATCTGGTTTACCCACTACAGGAGTAAGCGGGGACGGGAACGTGGTGAGTTCATGAGCAATGCTCGTCTTGTCATAGACCTCCAAGGGAACCCTGATAATGTGTGAGGCATGCAAGTTGGGGGGCCTGTGATGCCTGCGGAGAAAGGGGACTTTCTGTAAGGATCTGCCAGCCACGGCCTGGTCTTGAAAAAGCCAATGCTTATCAGACTTCCACCTACTCCATTCTACCAGGTATCTGAGCTAAGCCGCCTGGAAATAAGATAACAAATCTGGAAGGCCAATCCCACCTTGTTCGGGTTGGAGCATTGCTAATCTGAGTTTGAGGCATGGTTTCCTCCCATTCCAAACAAATTGGGCAATTCAGATTGTGTCTGTTTTATCCACCCTTTGGTGGGGTCGTAAGGGAATCATGCGGAACAAATATAAGATTTGCGGAAGAACCGTCATTTTTATGGCCCCGACCCTGCCCAACCAGGATAAGGGGTAGTGTCTCCACTGCCCCAACTCCCTCCTAATCTTGTTCCGTAACTGCGCATAATTAATATCCACTGTATCCCTCAGGGACGGTGCTGATCTGTATTTTAAATGTAATTTTTTTCATGATATCTGTACTTATTTAATGACTGTACTGCTTTGATGATTATTTTGCACAATCGAATAAAACTTTGATTTGACTTGATTTGATTTTGGGTTGCATTGGCATATGACCTGCATTTTACAGTCTAACGCTCTTTAACTAAACTTCGTGAAATTTCTGCTTGAGAGATGTGTATATTGAAGAACGAATATTATTTATGACTGTGTTTTGGAATTTTTTCACACAACATATCTCACGTCCAGTCAGATGTGTATTTACATGCATTCTCCATTATGTTTAATGGTTCATGTATTTTATGCTGCACTGTATAGACCTAGTGTAAACTAAGTCTGCAGGGTGCCCAACCGTAAGGTCCTTAAGGTTTCTGTTGAATTTTATCACATTATCACTATTTTCATCAGCTTACTTCCTCAAATAAACGCCAATACTCACTTCATTCTTTCCAAAAATGTATTTTTGTATAACATCAAAAAAGAATGTTTTAAATTCTCATGAAAACAAAGTATGTGACAATTACACCATCTGTACTTGGTACATATACAATGATTTTTCACTAAAATGATTTTAACAAAAAATATATTCATGTTTAACAAAGAAAATAACCCAATGCATTTCGAGTTCTAAGGAACCCTTCTTCAGGGGAGAAAATATTAATACAATATAAAAATACAGATTTCCAGATGCTTCTTAATCTCTTCTTTTAGTTCCATATTCAAACACTACAAAATAAATGTATTCCTGTTAAAAATACTTCCTATTGGTTATACATGGATCTAACTAGGGTTAGCACAGTGATAAAGAAAACGATAGGAGAAAAAGATGTATAGGAAAAGAACTAGACCTTCAGAGAATATAGACTAACTCTTAGTGACTCAAAAAGCGTGATCTTTGCACAAAGTACTCACTCCCCGAGTGAAAGTACAAAGTTCAAATGTGACCCCTAACCGAGTGTTACCTCAACAACCTCATATTTAATGCACTCAATGTTTCTGCTTACCCATGGAGTGTTTATGTGGAAAGCGAATGTCACCTGTAACATAAATACCACCAGTAGACTAAGCGTGACTTCATATTATCTTTGAACGATATTAATTTGCCTATTGCAAGAAACGCTATTTCAAGAGTGAGCTTACCCCTTCATCCACGGAGTCTCGAACTCCCAACCTCGTCGTATGTAGCCTTCTCGGTTCAAACGATACTCTACAACAAACAGAGGCACCCCATTCTATAATGTTGTTCTCTCAAAATCACTTTCATGTGTGTACCAAAACTTTGGTTACCAATCACTCACCCTATCTTCTTGTAGTTTTTAATTCGGGACAACACTTCCAAGTCCCTTTGTCGAAGATACTCGATTTTCCACTTTGTAAACTATTGGAAATAAAAAACACCCCTCTTTACTGTAAGCTGTGCCCTGGTTCCAAATTTTAACTTCTGGAAACTTCAGTTTACCAAAATCCCTACCTTCGTACAACCGCGCATGCTGCTACGTTGACCTCTGCCCTCTCTAGAGTTTCCAGTGTAAACATCCGGTTCTGCCATTGCGTTAGTTTTTAAGCATCTAGTTCAACCCTCATCGAACTTCATTGAAAGTCTCGACGTGGACAGTTCCTATATCTACGCTCTTGGTGTGATTAATATTCACGTAGTAATGAAGCCAAACAATTCAAAGACAACTCCAAATACAAGTACAGTGAGGTTCCTCCAAAGTAAGAAAGATTAGATTAAAGGAATGAAGTTGATTAAAAGAAAAAGGTGTGCTAATCCTTTACAATGAGTATATCCCTTCTCCACGAATACATCATTTCTCCAAGAATACATCAAAGGCTGTGTTTAAAAACCTAATAACACATGTTGTTCTGGCTGCCCAGATATTTATAGGAAGCATAATAACTCATACTGATCATTAAGACCACCCGGGTTCATTGTACCGAGAAATTTTATCCAGAACGTTTCCCTGCGGGAAAGTGCAATGTTGTGATCTTTACCCACATGTGTTTCAACTACTTCTAGAACTGTGAACCTCAACTGGGTTATTGTATGTGATTCCTTTATATGTGTATTCATCATGAAACATTCCACTCAATCACTCAAGATCAGACAGATAATACGGAAACGTTGGGAAATCTTAGCAAATGAACATGACTTTGTTAACTTATTCAAAAATACTCCTATTTTCGCACACACGCGAGCTAAGAACATAAGAGAGATTTTTAAAAAATCACGAACAACTGCAGGAACAACACACAGAGGAATGAGAAGATGCCATAATTGCGGACAATGCAGTAATGTAATCGTGAGTGATAAATTTGGACATCCCAGGACAGAGCAACCCATCTAACTAAGACACAATGCTGATTGCAACACGACAGGGGTAATCTTTGCTATACGTTGCCCCTGCAGCTTGGTATATGTAGGTAGAACATCTAGGAAGATAAAAACTTGCCTTATCGAGCACAAAGCACCATCCAAAATGAACACTAATCATCCAGTCTCGCAACCCATTTGGTAAAGGAATCACATACAATACCCCAGTTGGGTTTCACGGTTCTAGAAGTAGTTGAAACACATGTGGGTAAACATCACAACATTGCACTTTCCCGCAGGGAAACGTTCTGGATAACATTTCTCGGTACAATGAACCCGGGTGGTCTTAATGAACAGTATGAGTTATTATGCTTCCTATAAATATCTGGGCAGCCAGAACAACATGTGTTATTAGGTTTTTAAACACAGTCTTTGATGTATTCTTGGAGAAATTATGTATTCGTGGAGAAGGGATATACTTATTGTAAAGGATTAGCACACCTTTTTCTTTTAATCAACTTCATTACTTTAATCTAATCTTTCTTACTTTGGCGGAACTTCACTGCACTTTTATTTGGAGTTGTCTTTGAATTGTTTGTCTTCATTACTACGTGAATATTAATCACACCAAGAGCATAGATATAGGAACCGTCCACGTCGAGACTTTCAATAAAGTTCGATGAGGGTTGAACTAGATGCTTAAAAACTAAAGCGATGGCAGAACCGGATGTTTACACTGGAAACTCTAGAGAGGGCAGAGGTCAACGTAGCAGTGGACGCGGTTGTACGAAGGTAGGCGTTTTGGTAACCTGAAGTTTTCAGAAGTTAAAAATTAGAAAGAGGGCACGGCTTACAGTAAAGAGGGGTGTTTTTTATTTCCAATAGTTTACAACGTGGAAAATTGAGTATCTTCGATGAAGGGACTTGGAAGTGTTGTCCCGAATTAAAAGCGGCAAGAAGATAGGGTGAGTGATTGGTAACCGAAGTTTTGGTACACACATGAAAGTGATTTTGAGAGAACAACATTATAGAATGGGGTGCCTCTGTTTGTTGTAGAGTATTGTTTGAACTGAGAAGGCTGCATACGACGAGGTTGGGAGTTCGTGACTCCGTGGATGAAGGGATAAAGCCCACTCTTGAAACAGCGTTTCTTGCAATAGGCAAATTAATATTGTTCAAAGATAATATGGAGTAACGCTTAGTATACTGGTGTTATTTATGTTACAGGTGACATACGCTTTCCACATAAACACTCCATGGGTAAGCAGAAACATTGAGTGCATTAAATATGAGGTTGTTGTGGTAACACTCGGTTAGGGATCACATTTGAACTTTTTAGTTTCACTCGGGGAGTGAGTACTTTGTGCAAAGATCACGCTTTTTGAGTCACTAAGGGTTAGTCCATATTCTCTGAAGGTCTAGTTCTTTTCCTATACATCTTTTTCTCCTATCAATTTCTTTATCACTGTGCTAACTCTAGTTAGATCTATGCATAACCAATAGGAAGTATTTTTAACAAGAATACATTTATTTTGTAGTGTCTGAATACAGAATTGAAAGAAGAGATTAAGAAGCATTTGGAAATCTGTATTTTTATATTGTATTAATATTTTGTACCCCTGAAGAAGGGTTCCTTAGAACCCGAAATGCATTGGGTTATTTTCTTTGTTAAACATGAATATATTTTTTGGTAAAATCATTTTAGTGAAAAATCATTGTATATGTACCAAGTACAGATGGTGTAATTGTCACATACTTTATTTTCATGAGAATTTAAAACATTCTTTTTTGATGTTATACAAAAAAATGTTTGGGGAAAGAATGAAGTGAGTATTGACGTTTATTTGAGGAAGTAAGCTTATGAAAATAGTGATAATGTGATTAAATTCAACAGAAACCTTAGGGATCTTACGGTTGAGCACCCTGCAGACTTAGTTTACACTAGGTCTATACAGTGCAGTTTCAAATTTCAGGGTTGTGAGCACAACCCCCAGCAGGGTTGCTCCTTAAAATTGATAAATAATCAACACAAACGTTGAGTTCAAACTAAAAATCCACAGGTGTGCAGGTCTACATTTACAGAGCTGTCATGTATTTTATGAATATACACTTTATACAGGTGAAGTATTGCACTGGCCTTAGGGAGAAAAAAACTATGCAGCTGGAGAGTGAGTATTCTTCTGCAACCCTGTCTTTAATTTGACCTTTGGATGACCTACTGAGAAATATCAAGCACTCAATAAAAACTTGGGGGCAGATCTACAAGAAACTAACACAGCTCGGTGCAGCAAGTCATTTTGATGCACCGCGCTATGTTAGTTTCGAAGCACAGGGATGTGACATATTTACAACAATATGTTCCATCTCTGTGCTACCCGCTGCGGGTGCCGGCTTCGTGGAAAACAATCAATTGAGGTGATGTCGTATTCCAATGTAGAATGCAGTAGGTATTGAAAGAGGTAAAAAAAGAGAAGAAATGAAATAATTTCTCCTCGTTGCACCTCGCTAGGGGTGGCCTAGCATTCTGACGCATTTCCAGATTCACGATTTCTCGTAAATCTGGAAATGCATCAGTGGACATGGGTGTTGTGTGGGAACACTGACAGCAACACACTTTTCAGCCCCCTAACACGCAAAGTGTATCATGACCAGGGGCGATATTTACAAGCACAGGTTAAGTCACGCAGGGTGACTTTACCTGTTCTTGTATATATCACTTAGCAGGCTGCGCCACCGGTGCGTCACGCAATGAGATGCATCGTCGTTGCAAGGGACTTGTAACCTGCGGTTCCCTCTTCAAGCATACATCATCAGTATAAAACATTTCAAAAACATTTCATGATTACGTCACCTAAAATCAATCCATGAGCTAAAAACATTTGAGGAGCAAATAAAACTTACTTACATCATATCAAATAGTGCATGCATCAACCCAAAATTGCATCTCAGCTGTTATATATTTCCTATTTTTTATTGTATGCTGAATAAAACGTACTACTGCCAGACATGTTGCCTCGGAGCTAAGCTGTTGTAATAGGTTTATAGCCAATCTGAACCGATTCATATTAGACTGCGCAGAACTGGTATTAGATAATGTTTCCTGTCGGCTGAGTAAAAAGTACGAGAAAGCATAAAGTGTATTGTGCTCTGTGCGGATGACTGTTTGATGGACTGCAAGGGAGGCTCTTGTGCCAAATACCATGCAAGGGGAATGAAACAAAAAATTGCACCATGCAAGGGGAATGAAACAAAAAATTGCACAGTGTAAAAACTTGATTGTTTTAAGTAAAACCTATGTTGCAGATTCGTTGCAAAAGATAAGTAGGGCTCTAATGTCATGGAGGTCACTACGACGTACTATGGTGTTTATTTAAAAACCAATTGTGACATCAGTGCACCAGTGTGCCTGTCCATGTTTACAAGGCCACATAAAGCTACCTTGCATGCACTCTGTATGACAGGGGAATTCCAAAGGTCTTGCTGTGGGTGACCCCACCCAACATCCATGAAACCTGACACATTCCCAGATTTGTGTCAGATAGATTCCTATACCTCCCCAGGGGAGCCGAAAGGGAAGTGCAAAGAGGTGAACTATATTTATTTCTCCTTGTTTTTCCTTTTTCTATGTGTAATGCATTCTGCTGCACATATGAAAATAGGAAAACACCTCTTGTGATTGTTTTTGTGCAGGAATGTTTTCCTTCTTCCACAAAAACAATCACCCCAACAAAGTAGATACCCTTGTACCATGGAAAAAGGGTGTCTGCTTTCGTGAATAGCAGCCCATTGTGCACAAGCATAGGGGAAAAGGACAGGAATGCACCATATCTTGTAGATGTGGCATACTCCTGCCCTTTTCTTTCGACGCACAGCAGCGCATCAGGAAGGTTTGCTGCGCTGCCATGCGTCTAAACATTGTAAATGAGGCGCTGAGTTCTTACTTGGGTTTACATAATTCCCACAAGGATCTCACATTCTCCTATTAGTTGAAGAACCCTGTTTGATATCTTCTTCTTTAGCTTAGGGGTTAATTAGATCAGGGTTAAGAAATAACTCCAGCTTGTGTAGGTTTTTGTGTTAATGTAAGAGAGCTGTGGGAAAGAAAATACTCTCTCTAAGGCTAGACACTTAGGCTAGCCTCTGAATTCACTCATACTGAGGCCCAGAGAAATAGTGGGACTATATAGCGAGTCCACAAAATTTGGGAATCCAAATTGATTGTGACATGGGTAGAGCAGTTCTGTGGTACTACTAAGAGTATCCGCAGGATGCAGTATTCCACTTTCTATAGCCCTTTTATATCTGTATATCCCAGACAGTAGGCAGAAAAGAGACAGGGCAGCAATCCAGTGTGGACCTGGCTTGGCATTTCGGGCATGGTGAGCAAAAGAATGATGGATTGAACCCAGATCTCCTGACTGGGGGGTGAATGTTTTGATGTGTTCTGCATTCCGTCCATCAATTGTGTGTCTTTAGCAATCCAGCAGGGCAGCAGTTCTTTAGAGCAGCAGTCCAGCAGAGTGACTTAAGCATTAAATAGGGCTCTTCACCACAATTCTAAAGACTCCTAACATGACACAGATACCAGCTCCCATTTGCAAATTACAGCTTATTAACTGTAATAAGGAAACCCCAATGTTATCCTACAAGAAGGGTAGGCCTCCCAGTAGTGAAAAATACATTTTGGAGTTTTTCGCTACCACAACATGTAAAAGTTAAATGTACTTGGCAATCTTTTAATTACACAGAACCCTGCCTGTCGGCTCCCTAGGGCCTACATTTGGGTGAGTCTTATCAAATAAAAGAGAAGGTTAAGGCTTGGCAAGGGGGTTTAAATGTCGAGTCAACAGGTCAATTAAAAACTGCATTCAGGCTTCTGCAGCAGACCTGCAGGCCCACTAGCGCCATTTAATTTACAGGCCCTAGTATGTAGTATACAAACCTACAAGGGGCGTATAAGTAAATTAAATATGGCAATTGGATAAAAGCAAATGTAACCATAGGGAATCGAGCACAAGCACTTTTTTCTTGATTAGCAGTATTAAAGTGCACAAAGTCCCAAAGTCAATAAAACAAGCATTTGCAATGCAATTGGTCTCACCTTTGGGACCTTATATGTATTTAGCTATGCAGCACATTAGCCTGGGTGCTGAAACATCTACTGTTCTTTAACATGGAGGGAAAGTACGCACCAAACTGCATGACATGCCATGTATGGGAACACATGGAGAGAAATATTGCCTTTCAGCAGGAAATGGTATGGTCCAAAGCTCTGTTTTTAATATAAAATCAGGGCATTCAGTGGCCATATCACTGAAAATACAAGATATGAAAAAATATTATTGTCCACGGGTGCTGTGGAAGACAATTTCTATGGACTGGAATCTATGGAATGCTAAAGTAGTTCTGGCATTTTACTGACCTCTGCTTGTCGTTTTCTATCAAGAAAGTTAAATAGAGGCAGTTGCCAGAAAAAAAAATAAAGTCTCTCAGCTGAAAGCAATTCTGGTATTTTACTGACCTCTGCTGGTCGTTTTCAATTAAAACTGTTGAATAGAGGCAGTTGAAAAGAAAACAAAGTCCCTAATCAGAAGCAGACAAGTCTAAGGGCTGATCTCCAGAGCCCACAAAGTACATACATGTATAAGTATATTTGGACACCCAGCTTAACAAGGGGGCGCAACTGGGGTTTTGTTGAGGGGGATGATTTTAATGCCAAATTTATAAGTAAGGGGCATGACGGGGGGACGGGCAACTCTGGGCCTTCGGTTCGCAGGGGTGCCAAACTTGCTTTGCTCTTAAGATCGCACAATTTGGTTAATGTCATGGATCTGGTGGGCAGGCTTAATGCAACGGGTCATATGCAACTAACATTTAGGGGAAGGGGTTGCTGTTCAACAATAGATTTTCTTTTCATCTCCCCACCTCTCGAAGACCAATTAAAGGTTGAAGAAGTCATTGCTATGGATCATGGGGATCATAACCCTATCAAGATATTGTTGAGCTCTGCCTCCAGACCCGTGTTCCAGATCGAACGTGGGGTCTCGAATTTGATCCCCTCGACTGATGACTTAAGATTACACTGGAAGGGTGTAGATAACGGTAACGTTTTTAAGGAATTAATTAAGGGCAATATGCATCTCAATAACCCCTGCCTGTCATTGAAACCCTCACACATAGAGGTAATCCAGATCTTTACAAAACTTTGCCAGGCCACAAAAATCCTTCTATTGAAACCTGCACCTCAAGCAGAAAACAGCCGTAGATGGTTCGACCGAGAATGCACACTGGCTAACAGGAACCTACGCAGGGCCTTATCAGCCAACCCGAGGTGCGCCACTGACGTCCAGTTGGGTAGGAAGGAATATAACGAAGTGATTGCAAATTGGAAGATGGTCCTCCTGACGGAACGTTGGGAAACTCTTTGCGAGGCGCCCAATTAAAAAAAAGGTAATGTCTTTTAGTCCTCAGTAAGGGACCTTCGATCAATGGGCCAGCTAACAACCCCGATTAGTTGTAACATCTACAGTGAGACCTGGGTAAGCAATTTCTCAGAAATCTATGCTGCCCCACAATCTGAGGTAGAATTTTATGTGCCCGGTATGTTGGCCCCATAGAGTTAACCATTTCAGAAGTAGAAGAGGCCATCCAGCAGAGCTTAGGGAACAAAGCACCGGGGCCAGATGGGTTGCCAATCGACCTAATTAAATGGAACCCTGATTTCTGGGCCCTATTGCTTCTGAATGTTTTTAACAGCTTGACTCTTGCCACCTTACCTGCAACATGGGCTAAGAGTATTATAGTACTGATTTTCAAAAAAGGAGCCAGGTCCCAGCCGAGTTACAGACCAATATCTTTAATAAATAATACCCTAAAAATATTGGGGAGAGTTCTGTATAACAAAATTCTAACCTGGATAGAAGAAAACGACAATTTAGAACCATGCCAGTTAGGCTTCCAAAGAACAATGAACAATGCCTTAACCTTAATTTGTTTATCAGGAAAATACACCATCGTACGGAGGTCACCCGTTTATATGGCATTTATGGATTTGTCCACAGCCTTTGACCTTGTCAACAGGGCGAAGCTATGGACAATCCTTCTGGCAGGTGGGCTGGATGAGCAGCTGGTACACTTTTTAGCGTATCTCCACAAAGATCTCCAGGTATAGGTGAGGATTGGCATGGGAGGAGAGGTTTCAGGAGTAATTAAAGTTGGAATGGGGTAGGGTTGCGTCTTGGCCCTCCCTTCTCTTCATTATTTATATAAATGGGTTGAACAGCTTTCTGAAAACTGTCACCCAGGAGGTTCCCATAATTAATGGGAAATCTCTTCCTGTGGTTTTATGTGCAGATGATGCGGTCCTTATAGGCCGCATTCCAAATTCCCTGCGCATTTTAGTACAAAACTTTGCTGAGTATATGGATGGCCTAGATCTGTATGTCAATTTAAAAAAGTATTTTTTAATGTGTACTTGCCCTAGGAAGCGAGAGATAAGCTCCATTACAGAGGACAGCCAAAAAAGGACATGTACGCGTTCATTTGTTTATCTTGAGTTGGTCTTTGCTGCGAACGGCTCCTGGAATGAGCATTTAGCCCATTCCAGTATAAGTTCTCAAAGGCCATCAATTCAATTCTGAGTCTCCCCCGCCCTAAGACCACTGGAGCTATTTTAGCTATTCTGAAAATTTACAAGTTTCAGTGCATCGCTGTGGCCACATATGGGGCTGAGATTTGGGGCACTGCAAATAGTTCATGTATCCAACAGGAAGAAAACAGATTTTGTAGGAAACTGTTGGGTATTCCAATCTCGACACCACAATACATATGCCACAGGGGACTTAATCTTAATTTTATATCTGATTTTTTTTGTGCCGACCAACTCTTTTTTTGGCTTTCAGTATGGAAGAATCAGGCTGCTTCCCTTACACAAGAGATTATTAGTGACTGCGTAAGGTGTGACAAAGGGATGGATATCCCTTGGTTGAGTGGAGTGCAACAAAGTTTGCGCAGCATCAACAAGGAACACATCTTCTTAGATTATAGTACAGCTGAAGCTGCGTCCAAAAAGGAATTGAGAGACGTTCTCTACTCCCTATATAATAAAGAGAGGATCGACCTAGAATCTGTGAAATCATCTGTTCGCATGTATATGTCTATTGAACAGTATTGTCACCCTCTGCATACACATCTCACCTTACCCATGAGTCACTGGGATAGGAGCTTATTATGCCGCTTAAGAGCTGGAACTGTCAGATCTGCACTGTGCTTTCCTCTTGGTTACCACCCCAACCTCAATCAAACACCATGTCCTTGTGATGGGAGGAGTGGCCAATCAATTATACATTTTCTATTTTTTTGTAAATACTATATTAAATACTCTAAGTGGCTTTTAAACCCTTATTTTAAAAAGAGATGGCCTATTAGTTTCTGCAAGGCTTATCTGTGTATAGCGACCCTGGATGATCCAGATTTGATTTTCAGCTCATGCACTTTTCTTAGAATTGTCATTAGAACACGTAAGTCCATGTTAGATCCTTTAGACTCTTCGTATAACTGCAAAATAATTTAACGGTTTTAGTTATATTCTTTCCCAATGAAATTACCTTTTATAGGCAGATTCAAATTTTAATGATTATGTAATATAGATGTATATTCTTATATTGTTATGTGTTCTTAAACGCCTAGACTGTTGTTTGTATTTGTCATGACTTTGTGCTTTTATGGGTGCCAAGGTACCTGAATAAATTTTATGAATGGAACTGAACTGATGTATAAGTATGTAATGAGTATATACTAAAGTATATACAAAAGGTCACCCCAGTTTCAGATAAAGTCATGGTGAATCTTGGTAATCCATGAGTATGTAAATAGAAAGTGACAAGTGACCTAATTTTAACTTGCATGAATATATCCTCATAACTAAATTTAGTTTTCTAGAGGGTAAGCAAGTGAATGGGGTTATCAGTCCTGAGTAAGATGAATGACCCCATGAGGGCAGTAACTAATGGCCGAAGCATGTTGACAATATGAGCAGTAAGGAGGGATGAAGAGGCACTAATTACCCTCTGGATCATCGACTTTTGTTATTTTTAATCATATCCTGGGAATCCACGAATAAAGATAGTTTAGGGCATCACTGAGATAGTTTTATTTTCTGTCTTTTTGTTCTGCTGCATGGATCCCATAGTATTTGTTCGTTTAGTCGCTCTCCCACGCACTTTGCTCAATCCCAGGCATTGGTGTGAGCAGGGATGTTGTAGCAGCCCTATGATAAAGCATGCCACTATTAGTAGGTGAGGGCAATTAAAATAAATTGTGGTGTTTTACTTACATGTTGTTTCTGGTCTTTCAGAACAATCACATTTCCCCCATTGTCCTCTTTTTGTGGATACAAAAGCATTTATAGCACCACTGCAGTAATATTCTCCAGCTGCAAAATAGTTTTCGAATAAACACATTTATAAGTCACCTCAACCCCGCACCTTAGGTTGTTTCCACCACTGCTGTTATTCAGCCTTCATTTGATAAACTTGCAAAATGTACCCTAAGGGCTAGCTATCAATATTTTACTTGCTTCCTAGTACACCTACACCAGTCTGCCTAGATTTACATTCAGATGCATCACTGTGCTCTAAACAGGCTGTATCGAATTGAATATACAGCTAGTCAACATCAGCCACATGGTCTAACAGGTGGATATTAATGGAGAATGTTCTTTAAATAGGGGGCTCCTAACAAGGTCCGCTGGGTTTGAGATCATGAACTTTATTTTGGTGATATTAATAGCTTTTTAGAGCACAATAAACACCAAAGCCTTTAAGGAGACAGTAAATAAAATTGGTAGTGCATCATCAATAAAAACAGTATTGAGATTTTCAGGTTACATAACTAGGGGGTAACATCAGATATTCTCCCACATCATTTAGGTATTCACTAAATAACAGAGTGGCACAATCACACTCTTGATGCACTCCTGCTGAGATTTTAAAATGATCAGTGCAATCCCCTAGTACGCCCCATTGATCCTTTGCTGTTGTTTTACTAAAATACTGGAGGGTGCAAAGGAAAAATGTATACCAGATTGGTTGTTTAGTGCATGCCACCTTTGATTTTGATTAATCAGATTAACACCAGGATCACAGTCATGTATAAGATCCACTGGGATACTGTCCAGGCCAGGAGGTTTGCTTGGTTTTTGACTTGTAATACCTAGTTGTATCTTTGTGGCCATAAAGAACAGGGAGAACCACTAGTTGAGCAGCCTGCTTTGGCATTGTCCCAGTCTTAACCTTCCAATTATAGTATAATTTTTCAAATTGTAATACCCAACCATACACCATTCTAGACAATTAGCATGTCCTTGATATTCTAAAAAGACAAACTTCAACTCTTTCACTGAATATTTATCCATGGCAGCCCCTACAGATCCTTCTACCTTCTATGTTGTTCCTGTAATATGTTATTAGCTAGCAGGTTTTTGTACTCTTTCGGAAGCTGAAGCAGGGTCTGTACACCATATGGATTATTATGTTGAGAACCCAGAGGTCTAAACGTTTTATGATCCTCTAGGCCACATCATCATCAATACACTCATCATGTTTTGTTTACACAACTTTACCACCATCCTCTCATTGCCACCGCCACTTTTTTAGATTATTTAATATTAACCATATTCACCCTATTATGTGTTGGCAATAATTACATCATTTACAGTTTTTCATGTGACCCCCTTCTGTTAATAGTAGAGGGATTTCGATAATTTTATATTGTACCATAATCCAATACAAACCTAGGTTTGGGAAATCAAGAATTTACTGTTAAAGGATCACACCCACTTCCAGATGTGGCTTTGCTCCTATGTACATGAGGACATCACAAGCTTCAACGTGATTACAATTTAAATATTCAGGCTAGCTTTTTGAAGGTCTCTTTCACATTAAGGCATATGAGCAAGTAAAAAACATTTAAAAGCACAGACCACCCATAAACAACAATGAAAAATAGCACGTCCCCATAACATTTTTCCTACCCCAAATCACATCTGGTTCCCAATTCCCCTTTCGGTTCTGCTTCTACTAGTTTACTGGCTACAATGTTTCTGGAAGAAGAAATATTAAAGTCACCACAACCCAATGTAATGTTCCAAAATTAGGCATCAATTCTATTGCTTGTTAATAAAACAGCATCCTCACAAACTGCTGCTCCTTATCTCCCTTGCATCTTCTGAATTTGTTTTCCCAATTAGATTATTGTGTATCGTGTTCAAAGACACAGTCACTGCTGCAAGTTGCTGGACAATACCACACATTTCCTATATGTCTACATGGTTAGACCACCCGATGGATGACAAAGAGGGAATTCACAAACCTTTCTAAGGAGACCTCATTTGTGGCCCATGTTTCCTCAGATCAAGATTCTAATTATAACAAATGTGGTGTGATTTTCATTGCCATTGCATTGTGCTAGTGTTAAATGGTGCTTCTATATTGTTTTGTTGTTGCTTAATTGTGTTATGTTGTAGTAATGTGTTGCTGTGGAGTTGCGGGGGCAGATGTATCAATATACCTATTTGAGATTCTCAAATAGCGATTTTTTGAGAATCGCTATTTGAGAATTGCAAACTAGTATGTATGTAAAAATTTGCTATTTTTTAGAGATTTCTTAAAATTCGTTAATTGCGATTAGCAAATTGCTAATCGCAATTAAGGAACAATTTCCCATTCATTTCTATGAGCCAGGAGGTCCATAGGAAGGAATGGGAAGTTATTCTCAATTTGCGATTCGCAATTTGCTAATCGCAAATTGAGAATAATTTCAAAGGTGCAAGGGTGTCTTAAGGACACCCTGCTGCACCCCTGAAATGTACATATGTGCGCATATGGCGCACATACATGCCCTAAGGGCATGTATGAGCTCCACATGGCACCTTTACAAATGCCAAAAAGTGCATTTGTAAGAGAATTCGCAAATTACCACCAACTACAAGTTGGTGGTAATTGGCGATTTCTTATTGTAAATTTGCAAAACCTGAATGCTTCATACATAGCATTTAAGGACTCGCAATTTGCGGTTCCTTAAATGCTGACGCAAAATTAAGGAATCTCAAATTTTGCGATTCCTTAAGTTTGTGATGTGATTTCAATGATACATCGCATTTTCCGATTTTTTTGTTGCAAACACCGCTATTTTGCGAATCGCAGCGTTTGCGACAAAAAAAAACGTTTGATACATGTGCCCCGCTGTTCCTTAACTGCAATCCATTTGCCTAAATATGCACAATCATTCCATTCCATTCATAGTTTATGTTACCCCCAACAAACCTCCTTTTATGTTAATGCTGTAAAAGGTGTTTGCACAGAACACTGTGTTATTTGCTACTATGTCCATCTAAGAGCACTAAGCACTGTGTACTAAATACTTAGGCCCTCATTACGAATTGTGCTATTTCACCAAGAGTAATAATTCTGAGTGAAATAATGCACATTGAAATTATAAGTGTTTTTGGGTCCCAAATTATTGGGTGAAAAAGACCAAACGCGATAATTCCCGGCCGTAGAAACCAGGCCCCTTACAGAACCTGCAAGGGCTGGGTCTACAGGTGGTAGCAATGCCCCGGCCCATTTGCCCCCAGCAGTAGTTCGGCAGAAGCATACAATGCTTCACACATGTATGCACAAATGTGCCTTAAAAGACTGTGGCCTCACCCCAGGTCCTTTAAAGAACATTTGTGCATACCTGTGTGGAGTTTTGTATGCTTCTGCCGAAATGCTGCAGGGGGCAAGTGGGGCCAGGGGCATTGCTACTGCCTGTAGGCCAAGCCCTTGCAGCAACAGTTCCAAATATCCTTTCAGCCTGTTTAGAACAAGCAAAAAATGCATGCATTGTTTTCACCAAAATGGTGAAAAGCTGCATGGTAGAACACCTGGTAAATCAGGGCGTAAAAAAAATGTATAATGACTGGACATTCCTGCAAAGATACTGACCCATAAGTTCAGTTGTGGCTCCCAGTATCTCCAGTTCAAAGTCAATCCAACACATAATTAGGGTCTTAAGGGCATATTACCAAGCAATAGCGATAATTATCGCTATTGCTTGGTTAGAGACAAAAATTTACAGCTGAGCTGCGGCGATTTTTATCGCAGATAAACCTTGGTATTACCAAGGTTTTTTCGCAAATGCGATTAAAATCGGCCGCAATGCATGAATATCGCTGAAAAGTCAGCGATATTCATGCATTACCGAGCTAATGCTCTTAGCCATGTTATCCACCTCCCATTGGATAACAAGGTTAAGAACTGCTCCGGGCAGGTGTTAGCTTTTGGAGATATTCGCGCTTAGCGCGAATATCTCCAAAAGTTGGTAATAGGTGATAGCGATGTTAGTGACTGTTTCCAGTCGCTAACATCTTGGCACGCCCACTTTGCATGTCATTAGTGATAAATATCACTGACATGCAAAGTGGGACCCAAGATGGTCGCTATCTCCTACTAGCTGTCGCTAACTGGTGTTAGCGACAGCTAGGTAATAGGGAGATATTTTTATCTCCGCTTTCTTGGCTTTTAAAGCCAAAAAAGCAGAGATAACCCCCTTGATAATATGCCCCAAAATGTTTGATTTGTCGAATGTCCTTACATGCATAAATTAAACTTACCAGTCCAAATAGCTGTATCAGCATCCGAAAGTTACAAATCTGATTGACTCAGAGAATCAGTACATGCTAATTTTTAAATAGGTGAAGACATCTATATTTATCTCTGCATTTCCCACAATCACTTCATTTGCAGATTAGATGTTTGGTGTTCCCCTGACAATGAAGTGAGGTACGACACATGTAATGTTGTGAGTACCCATGAAGTAAACAATTTGCAGGTATTCATGAACACTGGCAATGCCATTTTCTACACTCATACTCAAGTAAGCATAAATGGATGCAATGAGTTTGGAATGTTGACCCAAAAACAGTTCAGGTTCATTTGGGAATGGTCATCTGGAAACTAGGAAAAGGACTGTGGAAGCCTGTTATGTTTCTTCATCTGAAAATGACCAACAGGACAATGCACCCTTGGAGGTACTTCTGGGGTCCTGAGTTCAGGGCAAGCACGTCTAGTCTTCTTTTAGGATTCATACAGTAGGGCAGTCCTTCTTCTAATGCTTCACAGATTCAGGAGTGTTCTAGGGAGAGTTCTGGGGATGCCACCTTTATGCCTAGTGCCAAGCTGTGGTTGGGGGGCAATCCTTTGTCCAAACTCTAAACCAGTTCTGAGCAACTACCCACACACTGGATTTGG
The DNA here is from genome assembly GCF_964263255.1 of Lissotriton vulgaris. Classification (NCBI taxonomy): domain Eukaryota; kingdom Metazoa; phylum Chordata; class Amphibia; order Caudata; family Salamandridae; genus Lissotriton; species Lissotriton vulgaris. The sequence goes on from NC_141691.1 coordinate 779,185,572, forward strand.
GGCAAGCCTGAGTAGAAAGACAAAAAGGAGGCATGCCATGGGTGTGATATTCATCTGCCAGTGACAGGGAAGGCATCTTTTGAAACTCAGAACGAGGCTGGACTTAGTCCCCCAGGCCATCCTGCCATGAAAGGAAACTCTCAGGCCACACGCAGGGCCCTTTGTCTACTGTCTGAGAGCAATACAACACTGTCTGGGAGAAATACACGTCTAACCACAGAAGAAGCATACGTAGTTAGGTGACAGTTGGACAGTGGTATAAAGGTTTTTTGATTTCAGACAGGGACAAGACAACTTTCTAAAAGTGCCTTTTCCAAACTGGTAATGTAAAATAAGACCTTACTATTAAATTGGATTTTAAATTAATATTAAAATGAGTCATTAATTTATGTTTCTGAATCTTTTTCCACTTACCCTTTGGATTATATTGCCCACAATAAATTGTATAAAACCATAAGAATAACTGAAATGTACTAAAAAATGTTGTTTAAACTTCATTTGAATAATGTAATATTGTTCACTTAATTATTAAAATTATAATAAAGACAATCATTAGTATATCTGTTTTGTAATATTTAGGTATAACTAGAACAAAGATCAATGTATTTATTAATGTAAATACTAAACAACTGACTTTGATGTTCTGATGCAGGGACAGAGGTATCAATACTATAAACTCTGGGTAATGATCTGGCTGTAATGTAGAAATCATCCCATCCATGAGGCTGAATGGTAGATTCTTAAAATGGCTTCCTCTAATATCTGATGCCTCCTTCCTTCTGCTTGATAACTTTTGGTTCATACAGGAGCAGAGGTCATAACACCTCTTCCAGATTATTTCCTCCGATCTTTTTGTCATTCTCACAACATTTATTCGGTCAGTCAAAAAGTACTTTATTCGGTTAATATTAAAACCATAAAAGCAAACTAAACACTTCATAATAACAAACTTTAAAAAAGCCATAAAATTAAAATAAGACTACACAAGCTTAAAATACATACAGTACCAATGATCAGTTCATTTTAAAATAATTTCTAAAAACCACATTGCCAAATTAGAGCATTCTTAGATTCAGTTAATTCAAGCTAATTCATAAAGTGGGCTATACCCATCTTATTTTCTTCTTTAATCTAACCGCCGCAGTGGGAAAATTAGCAATATTAATAATCTCCCACACATTCAAAAGCAGCTGCAGATAGAGGAGGGCTGGTTTAACTTGCAAAAAGCCTTTGTCTTTTAAAATTGGAATAATAAAGCGTTTCTGAATTTGAAGAAAGCGCTCACAGAAAAAAATAAAGTGCATTGCGTCTTGAACAGAAAAACCATCACAGGAACAGATCCCCAAATCTTCCTCCCTTTTCCACCCCGGGGAGCCAGCAAGTAGGAAATGGAATTGATTTAGCCTAAATCTGACTATAAAAAAATGGTGATTTGGGTTAGTGACAACGTTCAAGTATGCCAGAGTAGCACATGATGTTTTTAACAGTTGGTGAGCTCTTACAGTCGGCTTTACCATCTCTCTTTCTTCTCTGGCCATAGCAGCCATTAACATGTATGATTCCTTGACCCATCTAAAATGCCCTTTCACCAGCTTCTCAGGTGAGTTAAACAACTCTGGTCAACCCAATTTTACTGACTGTTTGTAAACATAGCTCAGCCAGGGTGTACAGGACCCAAAATCAAGAGCTAAACAGTCTCTTAGGATTTCCTTGTTCAATTCCAATTCAGGATTTAGCCAGGTGAAATCCATTTTAAAAGTGGCGCAATAGCTATCAGATCTTCCACAAAGCCAACTTCACACTCCTGATGGACAATGTAACCGGATGTGGATTGTGGGACAGATAGGATATTTCTTAAAAACTTGTCCTCAACCACTTGGAGTACCTTCACGTTCTTAACTCCCCAAAGACCTGCCCCATACATTGTGAGGGAAATGCATTTTGCACCATATATCTTTAAAAGCGCTTGCATTGGTCTGGCTCCCAATTTACAGCCAAATCCCAGGACGGCTGAGGTTGATCTAGCCAAAACATTTATTTTTGCTAATATTTGGGGTGACCATGTGCCTTTATCATCAAATATGATACCTAAGTATGGGAAAGTGTGAACCCTCGACAACACATTCCCCTCAGAATGCATGGGTTTTACCCCTTTTACTTTAGTACCAATCATTATGACGTGTGATTTCGAAAAATTAATACTAATATCTAAAGATTTCATGAAGACAACAAATGAATTTAAAAGGAATTGCAACCCAACCGCTGTACGTGCTAAAAGGGCAGCATCACTGGCGTACAGCAGTGCCGGGATTGGGCGTTTCCCTGCCCTTGGAAGGTCTTTGCATACTTCAGATAAAACTAGGCCCAAGTTATTAATGTAAAGGGGGAAAAGCAGGGGGGCCAGAATGCACCCCTGCCTAACACCATTGGCAAATACCTGTGTGGTTGTATCTCACTGTGGCAGATAGACCCCTATGCAGATAAGCAAGAAAGTACATAATATTTTTATCCACTCCTAGATGGAGAAGCATCACCCATAATTTGGACCTATTCACTCGGTCAAAGGCCGAGGAAAGGTCCATAAAAGATAAATAGAGTGTGCCCTTGTTGGCAACTGTGTACTTCCCGATTGAAAGGTGAAGGTTGAGACATTGATCGATTGTGCCCCTACCTTTCCTAAAAATTGTAGATCCGAGAGGGTCCTTGTCTCAGCCAACCACCCCATGAGCTTACTTAGTGCCACCCTTCCAAGCACCTTGACAGCAGAATCAATGAGGGAAATGGGTCGATAACAACTAGGGTCCCCTCTATTTCCCTTTTTGAAAATAGGTACTATTACTGATTCAGACCAGGTGCTCGGCAATGCAGATTTGCAAGCCTTATTAAAACATTATACAGTACTTTAGACCATATCTTGACATCAGATTTAAAAAGGTCAGCTGGGACACCATCTGGTCCCGGAGCCTTATTACACGTCATCTGATTAATGGCCTCTACCACTTCTGACTCCGTAACAAATAGGATATAAGCCTTATTCATAAATGTAGTATTGGCAACACCTCTTGGGTCCACACCTTCGTACACAGACTTAAAATGAGTACACCAAGCCTGCTCCTGGATACCACAGTCAAGTTGGTTATTGAAGGAGTCTTGGAAGAAGGGTTTATTAACCACTTTCCAAAATTTAGAACTGTTTTTAAGAACATCAATGGATAGTTGCTCATTCCAAGCCTCCCTTCTGATCTCCTTTTTCCTGGTTTCTAGGGCCATTTTATAAGTTTTCCTTAAAGCTGCTACAATGGGCTTATCCACCGGGTTTTGCTTCAAAGCCGCCAGTAGTTTCCGATGAGCTGACGAGCAGTTATGGTGAAACCATCCCTCCCTAGGTTTATTCTGCACCCTACAAGGCCGTTTAAGATCTGCGGCAGCCTGGGCAGAGATTTTAGTATAGGCCACTAGAACGTCCTTATCCCCTGCATTTTCATTCATGCACATAAGCATATCACAACCAGCCTTGATTAGTAGATTGGCTTGAAAATCCTGTGGCACCACCCGACACCATTTAATTATGCACGCTTGATCTGTGGTCCGAATATCCAGTTTGCCCACCTTCCTATTACTTATCTCAGGTTTCTTGAAACCATCCACCAAGTTCAGAACCACTGGATTATGGTCACTAAATGTAGACCAGATTGCAGTGTAACCACAGACCCTGGTGCTCAACGTTGCACTGATGAAAATATAATCAATAATTATCCGTGTACCATTGCCTTTAAAGGTAGGTACAACAATACCCCCTTTAGCTGTACTAGGATATATTAAGCCATTTTCTGCCATCAGCTCCTCCAGATATACACCCTGCACTGAATGCTCAAAATGGGTTGCCCCTTGATCTGCTGGGCCTAGACTATCCCAGACATGACAATTCTCATAACAACTGTGTACATTAAAATCGCCTAAAACAATAACCGAATAAGAATCTGTATTTCCCTCTTTATACAAATCAAGAAAATGATGCAGGCTGGCCAAATGTTCATTGTGGGACACTCTATCAAAAGAGTTATAAAACTTTACATAAGTAGATGCAATTTGCACTGCTAAACAGTAGGGTGAGCCTGTATCCAATTTGGTTTGAGTACCCGCAATGTTTACGGAAATCAGGGTCAATAACCCACCCTTCGCCCTCCCCATAGTTGAGGCTATCGCTGGAGTAAAATAAGTAGTGTAGCCATCCATACATAACAAATTATTAGTGTCCCATGCTTCCTGCAACCTGATAATGTCTGCTTCACTTAAAAAATTTCTCCAGCTGTCATCATCTAATTTATTTTTTAGGCCCACAATATTCCAGCTAAGTATCTTTGTGCCCTCATAGATTTCAATAGGTGCTACCCTATCACCAGTAGAGGTACCTTATGCTGGGATTTCCCTATTATGAACCAGCTCCCTATGTGTGAAAGTATTAGGTGATGCTGGGGGGGCCAGTCAATCAATCTCTTCCAGGCTTGTTAATACCTCAAATCTGTTTTGGGTGGGTACGGTGAAATCATAAGGACCTTGAGCCTGTGTTATGTCCATACGTTCAGACCTTCCACTAGACATTGGTAGCGTGTTTCGATAAAAAAACCCTAAGGGAAGAACGCTAATGCCATCCTCTCTTAGGTGCCTAGTTCCGGCCCTATCCAGAATCAGTTTAACAATCTGAGGGGACCCAAAATTAAGTATCACACAGTCACCGCTACTAGTTTTATTGAAGTTCCCTACCCAAGTAATCCTACAAGTCATTTAAAAATCTTTAAATAAACAACTACTTATTTTAATTATTTATGTATTTATTTATTTTATTTATTTAAAGAGTTTTATATAGTGCTGGCTAGACCCATAGGTATCAGAGCGCTTTACATGAGAATCAACAATGTGACATAAAAAGTACAACAATTACACAATAAATCCCCCCAAAAAATAGGCAATACAATTAGGAGAGGAGAGAAAGGAGAGCGAGAAGTAGTGGAGGGGGCAGGGGAGGTGGGAGAGGGAGGAAAAGGGCAGAGACAATACGGAGAGGCGAAAAGAAGTCTGTCTAAAGTCCGACTGGGTAGGTGAAGACCAAGGAGGGAATCCACGGCCCATCTCACCTATAGCTAAACCAGGTAGCTCCATCGGGCATCAGACAAAAAAGTTCAGTCTCAGTACATTGAGAGAGGGGAGAAGGAGAGACCTAAATAGAGGGAGGATGCGGGAGGAGACAACAGGAGGGATGAAGGAAGTGAAACAATGTGGTATTAACAGTATAACAGAAAAAGATCAACAATTACACATTTCATCAAACAATCAGCAATACAGTAGAAGAGGAGAGAAAGGAGAGAGAAAAGGAGTGGGGGGTAGGTGAGGTGAGAACGTGAGGTTAAGGGAAGAGACAACCGTAGAGATGAGAGGAAGTCTGTCTTAAGACCGACTGTGTAGGTGACGACCAAGTAGGGAATCCCCGGTCCATCTCCCCTATAGCTAAACCAGGTAGCTCCATCGGGCATCAGACAAAGAAGATGGGTCTCAAGTGTCGGGGGAAGAGGTTCGCAGAAAAACAGGATGGGAGGGAGATACCGCAGAAAGACGAAGGAAAGTCTGCTCAAAGAGCGGCTGGGTAGGTGACGGTCGAGGGGGAAGTCCCCAAACCCATCTCCTCTATAGCTATCAGGTAGATCCACCGGGCTTTGGCCAAATAGGTAGGTCTCAATGGGAAACATTTAAATAACATGGGAGGCAAAATAACGAGCTTAGAGGGGAGGGAACAGGACAGGTGAGAAAGGGAGGATAGGCGAAGAGACAACAAGGAGAGACGAAAAGAAATCTGTCTAAAGGCTGACTGGGTAGGTGACGACCAAGGAGGGAATCCACGGCCCATCTCCCCTATAGCTAAACCAGGTAGCTATATCGGGCATCAGACAAACTAGTTCAGTCTCAATACATTGAGAGAGGGGAGAGGTAGAGATACAAATAGAGGGAGGAAGAGGGAAGAGACGACAAGAGAGACGAAAGGAAGTCTGGCTAAAGACCAACAGGGTAGGTGACGTCCAAGGAGGGAAACCCCAACCTGTCTCCCCTATAGCTAAACCAGGTAGCTCTATCGGGCATCAGACAAAAAAGCTAGCTCTCAAATGACGCAGGAAATTCACAGGTAAACAGGGTGGAGACTAGGGCAAGGACAGGTGAGGGCAAAGGTTAGTAGCAGGAAAGAGGAGAGGAGTAGAGCAGGGAGGGGTAGGGGGTAGGTAGTTCGGTAAAGGTTCCCATGGATCTGCTGCGAGGCATTCAAAAAGCAGGTCCGTTTCTTCACAGGCGCTACAATGGATTTTTCCATGCAGTGCCGATGAGCGGGCTTCCGGTGCAGATACTTCCAGGCTCCCCTCCTCCTCGGGCCGGTTCGGTGTTTGAGGCGATGCCCGGTGGGGTGGAGGGGGGGGGGGGGTAGGTTCGGTGTCTGAGGGGGGTGGGAGGTTTTTTTTGGGTGTCTGGGGCTTTGCCAGGTTGTCGAGACATGTTAGGTAAAAGAGGCGGGACTTCATCTTTCTTTTTCATCAGGTGTTTTTGACCCATTTTGTGAATGTTTTCTTCTGCACTTTGTTTCGTTCATCTTTCTTGCCCTCGGTGGCCCGCAGCACCGCCAGGTACAGGTTGTCCTCTGAGGCGGTCCTCTCGCGGAAGGAGGGGGTGCCCACCGCCGTTGGCACCGCCGACGTGCTTCGGTACCGCTGCTGCGACATTATAGCGCCTTTCACTTCAGTTTCTGCCTTAACGCCGAATACAGCGCCGTCTTCACTCTATGCACGTGGGGGCTGTTCCAAGAGTAAGGCACAGAGAAGGGAAGTCTTCCCGGACACAGTGGGCGAGTCCACTGGGGTTGGCATAGGATGGAGGTGTTCTTAGCACCTTGCGCTGCGCGGATGGACCAGTTTGGGCACGCCACCCAGGGTTCCTGTGGCTTGCACTGCACAGGGGCTGCTCCAGTGCCAGGGGTGGGTAACTCTTCCTCTTGAGTAGAGGGGCCGCCAGTCACAGGGCACCCCTCGTTTGATGTTGCGTGCTGGTTTTGACTCAGTTTCCTCTGGTGGACAGGCTGACAGTCACTGGTTTTGGAGCCTGGCTTCCTTTTGCTGGTGGTGGCTGGGTGGTGTCCGCTCTCTGGGTGGTATAAGTTCTCCTTGTGGCAGTCAGTGGCTTGGTAATAAGCGCTGGCGTCCTCTTTTGGCCAGTGGCTAGGCGAAATTATTTTAGCTGGCCGTGGCAAACAAGCTGGGTGTTAGACGCTGGGACTCTCTGGCTGTGGCACAGTGGCTGGGCAAAGGGCACTGGTTTCCTTAAGCTGCCAAGGTAATAGGTGGACGGGCACCCTTGGGGCTGTCAGTAGCACAGTGGCTGGGAGATGGGCGCAGACTTACCCGGTCTGCCAGTGGCCGGCTGGCTGGCAGCGGTGTCTGCGATGTCTGCCTGTCAAGTTACTTAAATGGTGAAGAGCCTTGTTCCTAAGGGAAATCCAATGTTCTTCCACACCGCTCTGCAGGGGGGTACATTTGACAAAATGACCGTATAAGGCGTAGCCTCAGGGGGAAGATTTAACCTATTGGCTCTGTGTTGATGAGGATAGTCACCCTGACCCAGGCCATTATCCATATCACTACTGAGATCATTCCTTAACCTTTTGTTGACGTGTGGAGCATTCTTGCTACCTGTATTAATTGGGGGATCTTGGGCAGCAGCAGTACGGCCTACATCAGCCATAATTGGAGTTTGGTTTGACACAGCCGCCGAAGCCCCAGTCAAGGTGGTAGACACACAAGGCCCTCCGTTTGATGGATTATCTACATGGGATAAAAGCTGATTCTCAATTATACTCAATCTTTAATCAATATCAGAGAGTTTGGAGGCAATAGGTCTCAGTAATGATAATTATTTCTCCTCAAGTTTAGCTACAATTCGGTTTTCCAGGTCACAGGACACCTGTTCAGACCATGCCAGTGGACTTGTCCCCATTAAACTAGGTGTACTCATGGTGGCAGCCTCAGACACACAGCCTTTCTTCCCCCTGGTACTTCCCCTCATTTTCGACACTTTACTTGCCTGTTGTGAAGTAGCTGGCACTCCGCCTGCTTTCCTTTTTTAGCTACAACTGTGGTCAAACACTCCCCATCTCTAGCATAGGTTAGTCGTTGCTGGCGAGTCAAGATTTTGAGAGGGGAGGGACAAGTAGGGGTTGGGACCGCTACTTTATGCGATGCATCATCTGTTGGCGCTGTCCATAGTAAATGAAGGTCCCTGAAGCTGCAACAATTCTACCTGGCCAACTGATTCATCAACTGTGCCTGCTGTTTCATCCACCAACAACGGGCCAGTTAAGGAGACTCCGATGGAGGTACGACAGTAGTCCATCGAGAGTCGCCTTTGGGTTAGTTCTATCTCATGGTTGAGTACGGATTCTGCTCTCAAGAGAAACGCGTCAAGGGTTCCCACCACCCCTGAACCCCCTGCCTCCTTACCACTGCCCTTGCTCCTGACCAAAGGTTACTGAAAATTAGTCTGAATAAAAATTGCAAATAATGTTCATGAAACAAATGCACCTTAAAATATTAAATTTAAAGTCACTGACCGAGTCTTATAAGACACAAAAATGTCAATGGAAAGGGGGTGGCCCAGCCTTCTCCTGGCTACGACGGGCTAAGACGGGCCCGCCCTTGGCCCAGGCTTCGCTCGGCGCACGTCCGCGCGGGTTCTGCGAAGCGGATCGTGTGGTCGAATATATTGCGGCTGTAGGTGGGCGGGACAAGAGCGGTACAGGTGCTGTGTGCCCCGTGTGTTGCTGGGACCTGGTGTCCTTAGGTCCTTCGCACTGCCGGTGAGCCCCCACACAGGATTTTTTCCACGAAGCGTCTCCCGCAAAGCGGGAGGCACAAGAAGTCTTTATGTGGCTGCAGGAGGGCGAGGCAAGAGCGGGACAGGTGATGTGTGCCCTGTGTGTTGCTGGGACCTGGAGTCCTTAGGTCCTTCGCACTGCCGGTGAGCCCCCACACAGAATTTTTTCCATGAAGCGGGAGGCGCAAGAAGTCTTTATGTGGCTGCAGGTGGGCGGGGCAAGAGCGGGATAGGTGCTGTGTGCCCCGTGTGGTGCTGGGACCTGGAGTCCTTAGGTCCTTCGTACTGCCGGTGAGCCCCCTCACAGGATTTTTTCCACAAAGCGTCTCCCGCGAAGCGGTAGGCGCGAGAAGACTTTATGATGCTGCAGGCGGGCGGGGCAAGAGCGGGACAGGTGCCATGTGCCCCGTGTGTTGCCGGGACCTGGAGTCCTTAGGTCCTTCGCACTGCCGGTGAGCCCCCACACAGGATTTTTTCCACGGAGCGTCTCCCATTTATTCGTAGCTATGTCCTGGCCCATATCTGTTTTTTGATGGTCTCAGAAACAGACATGGAAGCCTTTATGAACAAGTGGCCATGCTCACCCACACACTCTTCCACTGGAATCTACAGCTCAGTATCACAAAATGTTATATTGCACGTCCTTTCCACCTCCTTCTTTTGCTCTTGGCTTGCCATACTCCAAGCAGAAACTGCGATTGTGGGAAGAAAACTCTTTACGTGCTCTGCTAATTGTAATGACCTGTCTTCCTGGGTGTGCTGGTTCCATGTTGGAACCTAGAGCTTGGAACCATTTTACATCAATGTTCCTTGTCTTGTAAATTCCATATGTGTCAGTTGCCAGCTGACTGTTGGTTGGGGCTGAATAAATATTACTTGATGAACACATCCTGTGAAAATCCTACTTTATTACACTGGCGATGTTGGAGGACGGGATCCACTCGTGCAGACTAGCCTCAACAACAGGAGATTAGCTGAATGCAAAGAAAAGAACTCACATGACTGCTGTTTTGATGTAGAGAGATTTATCCTCATCCTCAAGGGTCAACCGTGGATCAGCGAAGGAAACGCGGTGAAGAGACTCTGGAAAGTCGAAAACGCAATGAAAATCGGCAAAGGTAGTCATTTTCAATGTTTTTTTTGAAAGGGAATTGAAAAAACGGAGTGTGAAAGTGACGTCGATTTTCGAGGGCAATCTCCCTAAGAAAAAAAACCTTTTGTTTGGAGAAAACTTGGCTGACATCTTTGAATGGGAGCGTTTCCAAAAAGAAAAAAACAAGCAAGATTGGCAATAGAAAGTGACTAGATTGTTTGTTGGCGGCCATTTTGAGTTGGGAAAAAGGAAACGAGCTCGACCTGTCAAAGAAACAAGCGCTTTGGTTTCGGGGCGGCCATTTTGACTTGGTTTAAGGAAAAAAAGAAGCTCAATCTTCTTTGAAAACAAGACTGAATGTTGGTGAAGGATTAGTGGCGGCCATCTTGGATTTTTTCTTCTCCCGTTTTTTTTTTCTTTCGTTTTTTGTATTTCGAGAAGACTACAACGTGTGTAGCGGCGGTTTGGCATTGACTTTGAAGGAGCTCCAATCCTACTGGTAAAGGAGAACTGTGTGATCTGTTCTACATTAAAAAATAAACGAGTGAGCATGGGAGGAAGAGCAATGTCGGAGGAGCTTGATGTTGGAGAGTAAGTGTCACACACTTGAAGCAGTGACTGGAAAGGAGGATCGGACTCGATTCTTTTAGTCCTACATTGACATCTTGGAGCCTGTCAACGGTGATGGGCACACCTTAAAGAGGGAAGGGAGGTGGAACATTGTTTTTAAAGGAACAAAAGTGAATAAGGTTAGCGTGTGTTAAGTGGTATAGGGGCAGCAAGATGCAGAATGTAACTGCACCCCCTTTCTTTCTTATGGAACCTGGTGAACCACTTATTAGGTGGGAAAAATGGAAGAACATTTTCGAAAATTACGCGAGGGTGTGTGGTGCGAATTTGAGTGGTGAGAGGAAACATGCCTTATTGATGCATTGTTTGGGCGGAGAAGGCCAGGAGATTTTAGAGACTCTTCCAGTTATTCCACAAGCAGAACAAAGAGGATTGAATGAGTATGGGGTATGTGCTAGGCAGTTGGATTTACATTATCTTCCTAAAGTGAGTACCATCATGGAAAGGTATTATTTTGGGTTACGAGAGCAAGGCAAGGAAGAGAGTGTTGAAGAGTACATCACTGCACTAAGAAAGTTGGCATCTAGTTGCAAGTTTGGGGGTTTGGTGGAAGAACGAATTAGGGATCAGTTTGTTTTGAGATGTGTGAGTGATAAAATAAGGGAAGAGTTGTGGCTAAAGGATGAACCTGCTCTAGAAGAGGTGGTAGGTATTGCAAAAAGGGTTGAACACATGTTAAAATGCGTTGGAGAACTGAGCAAGGAGAAAAAGGAAGAAAAGCCAGGTAGTTCTTCAACACAAGAGGTGGTGTGTCAGGCTGTAAAGAGGGATGAAGAGAAAAAGAAAAAAGAAGTGTGCGAGGGTGAAAAGTTGAAAGGGGAGGTTGAAGGTGGTATTCCTAAAACACAGTCAGGTAAAAAATTCACTACACCTTTTCAAGGAACTTGTTATAGATGTGGGAAATATGGGCATATGGCAAATGCGAGAGAGTGTCCTGCCCTTAAGTTCAATTGTAATGTGTGTGGTAGAAAGGGACACATTGGTAGAAATTGCAGAACAAGAGTTGGGAGAGATACGAGGACTGAGACTAGGCTGGTTAGTTTTCAGATTAATGATGGTGTGGTAGAACATCCTTCTGATTTTGTGTTGATTGGGGAAGCAAGTGTGTTGATGAAATTTGATTCTTGCTCACATGTTACTTTCATTTCAAACGAAGTGTTTGAAAATGCGTTTGGAAAGAAAAAATCTTTGTGTAAACCTGATATTAGACCAACAGGTTATCAGGAACATCCCATAAAAATAATGGGTTACTTTTTTGACTGCATTGAATATAAGGGGAGGTATGCTGAAGCAAAAATTGATGTGGTAAACAGAGGTGACAACTTGTTGAGTTTGATTCATCAGGCAAGATTGGGTGTGAGTCTCAATCCTAATGCACATCCAGTTATTCAAGTGCAGGCTGTAGACAATGGTGAGAACAAGTTCATAAAGAATTTTAAAGAGTTGTTCAGTGAAAAACTAGGATGTATAAAGGGCTACAATCACAACATCAAACTGAAGGTGGGTGCTGTGCCTGTTGTTGCTAAAGTAAGGCGTATTCCAATATGTGTGAAGGATGCTGTAGGTAAAGAGATTGAAAAGTTGTTGTCGGCTGGGGTCATACAACCAGTGGAAGCTACTGAATGGCTCGCACCAATTGTGGTCGCGAGGAAGCCTAATAATGACATTCGGCTGTGTGTTGACCTCCGCGCCTTGAATAAAGAGGTCATAGCTGACAAGTACCCTTTGCCAAACATAGAGGAGTTGGTTTCCTCCCTAGATGGAGCATGCTATTTTACCACCTTGGATATGGCTTCGGCCTATCACCAGGTTCCGCTAAAAGAAGAGTGTCAAGAGCTTACTAGTTTTATCACACCAATGGGCGCATTCAAGTTTTTAAGAATGCCCTTTGGTCTGGTCTCGGCAGCCTCGGTATTCCAGAGAATTATGGAAGATCTGTTCAAAGGAATACCGGGAGTAAGATGTTATCAGGACGATGTTCTTATCTCTGGTAAGGATGAGCAAGAACACGATGAGGGAGTTTGCCTGGTGTTGAAGAAGATGATGGATGTTGGATTAACTCTGCGTCAGAGCAAGTGCAAGTTTGGTTTCAATGAGCTGGATTATTTGGGCCACCACATTTCAAGGAAGGGCATTTGTCCAAAAAAGAATCTTGTTGAAACAATCGAAAAGTTGAAAGAGCCATGTTCAAAAGAAGAGGTGTCATCATTTTTGGGGATGGCAGAATTCTATAATAAGTTTGTCAGAAATTTCGCTGATAAGACTGTTAATCTTAGGAAATTCATGTGTAAAGGTTCTGTATTCAATTGGTCTGAGGAGTGTAGCAGAGAGTTTGATCAGGTGAAGATGGATCTGAGGAATGCACCAAATTTGCAGGCGTTTGTTCCAGGGGATCCAACGTTTATTGTAACTGATGCTAGCTGTAAGGGTCTGGGTGCTTTGTTGTTACAGGTGAGGAGAGACAAAGAGGTCCTAATAGCTTGTGCTTCGAGGTGCTTGAAGGGGGCGGAGTTGAATTACTCTGTCATAGAGAAAGAGGCGCTGGGTATATTTTGGGCTGTGAATAAATTCAGGAAGTTTGTTTGGGGTTCATTCTTTACCGTAAGATCAGATCACAAGCCGCTAAAGGAAGTGTTTGAAAAGAAGGGGCTAGACTCAATCTCAGCGAGAATTAGAAGATGGGTAATTTCTTTGCAGGAGTTTGTGTTCAAGTTTGAGTATATTCCAGGAAAAACTAATGTCTCGGCTGATTGTTTGTCTAGGCTGGTGGATGTTGTAGAGAGTGGTGAGGAAACTTTGGATGATGATTTGGAGGCTCAGTTAAAGGTGTGTGACGTTACTTTGGGAGCGGTGAAGGAGGATGCGTGGAGAGAAGAGCTGAGTAAGGATGAAGATTTAAAGGAAGTCATTAAGTTGTTGGAAGGTGGAGAGTCTCGTTCTTTAAAGAAACCTTGGTCTTTGATTGCTGATGAGTTAGCAGTGGTGGATGGTTTACTCATGAGAGGTACTAGGCTAGTTCCACCTGTTAATCTCAGGAGTGTTTTGGTGGACATGTCTCATGAGGGGAACTTGGGTATCTCAAAAACGAAAGAACGTATACGAATGGACTTCTGGTGGCCTGGTATTGATTTGTTGGTGGAACGTACCGTTAGGGATTGCTCTTCTTGTCAGGCCAGTGATAAAGTTTTGAGGACGAGATCTTCTCCAATGGTTTGCAGGAGATTGCCTAGGTCCCCATGGGATGAAATTGCAGTTGATATTGTGGGGCCTTTACATGGTGAGCATCAAACTCCATTTATGTTGGTTTTATTGGATTTGTATTCTAGGTGGGTTGAGGTTCGCTTGGTAAGGAAGATTACAAGTGAGTCTGTTATTTCCTTTTTAGAGTCTGTGTTTAAACGGGAGAGTTTCCCGAACTCCATTCTTTCTGACAATGGGCCTCAATTTTGTTCAGGGAAAGTTGAGGAGTATTTCAGTAGATGTGGCATAATTCACAAGAAGATTTCTTTGTATCATCCTGAGGCAAATGGTGCTTTGGAGAGACTCAACAAAACTTTGAAGGAGAGCATTCAGTTGGCAAGGTTAACTATTTGGACTGGAGAAAGGAGTTACAGAACAGAATTTCAGCTTATCGTTTCTCTCCCCACTCTACTACAGGAAAAACTCCATTTGAGCTTTTCAAGGGTAGAGCTCCTAACACTTGTTTATGTCCTGCTTGGATGGCTACAGACAAGGGTGTAAAAAATAATGATCTGGGTGCTTGGAGAGAAAGGGAATTGAGTCTACAAAGGAAAAGGAAAATATATGTAGACAGGAGAAATTCTGCAAAGGATTCCAAATTCATGGTGGGGGAGGTAGTAAAGATTAGGGCTCCTGTGGGCTGTCAAAACTGGTCGAAGTTCTCTGTTCCCAGAACCATTGTGAACATTTTCAAAAATGCTGTAAAGACGGAGGATGGTCGTATCTGGAACAATAATCGTATTTCTCACTTTGGGGGAAAAGAGAAATGTGATGACTTTGTTATTGCTCCTGACCTGGGTTCTAAATATTCTCATAAGAGTGTGAGAGTACGCAGGCCTCCTGTTCACGTGCGTGATTATGTCTAGGTAATTTCTTCTTTGTTTTTTCCTTATCTTTTTGTTGCCTATTTCATTGCTGGACATGTAAACCTGTTTGGTGGTTAAGAGGGAGAAGTGTAATGACCTGTCTTCCTGGGTGTGCTGGTTCCATGTTGGAACCTAGAGCTTGGAACCATGTTACACCAATGTTCCTTGTTTTGAAAATTCCATATGTGTCAGTTGCCAGCTGACTGTTGGTTGGGGCTGAATAAATATTACTTGATGAACACATCCTGTGGAAATCCTACTTTATTACACTAATCATGGTAAATAGTCTTCCAGAACTGGGTGGTATCCTACATAGCTCCTGGTGGGAGATTCACAAATTGCAATTCATACTGAATCACAATTTATGATTCAGTAATTAAAAATAGTGAATGGTTCCAAATCAATATTTGCATAGAATAAACATGTAAATCAACTTAGCATGTCCTAAACTATGATACAATATTGCATGCAGGGATCAGTACATTTGTTTTTCATACATAAGGCCCCATGACTCAACTTTTGTTAGTAGCAATTGTCGAAATACTTGATTACTTGCAGACCCTGTAGAATTAGATCATTATTGAACCAGATAGAAATTCGACACCTAAGTGGGGTGAAGTTAACGGAATTAGATGTGAAAATTATCGCTCATAACAACTGTTTGGATAATAACATACAAGCTTTTTTCCCACTGTTAATTTCAGTGTGGTATGATCTGTCAAAATGTAACGAAGGTTGCAAACTTTATTGCCCCTAGTAGTTACCGGATGCAATAAACATCACACTACTTATAATTGCAATCGCTACATAAACAGCTGTTTTGCAAATTTATCAGGCCCCAGTAATCAGACCCTTATTCCTCTGTGAGTGTATTTTGCGATTCACATGTGATTCGGCCGAAAAGTTGTCAGACCCTTTGTTTGACACATAAACTGATTATGAGACGTTTTGAGTAACCTATGAATAAACATGTTCGAACCGCACGTTCAAGAAACATGCGAAATACATGTAGGATAACTTAGTTACTGCATTGTAGAAACATGCAGATAATTGGAGAATAGATGATATCTTATTCATCTGAATAATATAGGTTCTTATTTAATTAACCAGCTTTAACATGTTATTTCAATGTGTATTAAAAAGTTAAAGAGATGTACTCATGTGTTATGGAATTTCTAAACAACCTCATTGAAATAGTAGTTTGTGTAAAGCATTAATGAAATCTAACGTAATCTGAATAATTTCACCTGTGATATTGAAGGGTTTCTTTCTGAATTTTATCATTTGCATATGTGAAATTGTGCACCAAATGAGAAAAGAAAACTAATGCTGAATAGCCATATTTAGTACAAATGTCCTGAAACATTCAGACAATATTCTTCATATAGGAACTAATGTAAAACATTTGAAAATATAGCATTCTATGATTTGAAAAAAGAGTTGTCACTCGCTTACAAGGGTTATTTGCACAAAAGGTTGATACCTTGGGAACATCTGCTATGGGAAACTGTCCTCTTGAAGTCACTCAGATGCCTGTTGCTTAAGGACCATTGTTTGGAAGTTAACGTATACTGGATGATCTGACAACTTACGTGATCAATACCACCTCTTTCTATATTATGTGTCTTCCTTTACACCGTTTAAAAATCATCTTATATGAACTGACCAATGGACTGAATGGTCTGACACAATGTAGAGACCAAGGAGGTGTCACCACAGAACTAGGGAATTATATTATACATTGATTTGATGGATGGACGGTGGCTCTCTAACAGACCCCTGAGACTGCTCTTTGATTCCTGCATCTTTGGATTGGGAACCTTTGCTGACTCCCATTGCTTTTTTCCCAGCTAACGAATACGCTGTGTGCCAATCTTGGAGTTTTCCCCGATGAGGCACCACTCATGAGCTGTCATGGCTCATGTCTTTGCTGAGCTTTTTCACTTTATGGCTGCCCAAACTAATTAGACTGTCCTGCACTCTTTAGATCTAAAATGTTTATTAATGACTATATAGTATTTTAAATATCTTTGATAAATGTATCTTTACTTAAATCATAGACTCTGGTTTATTACAACTTGTCTCCTTAAGTTAATTGTGTATTCCAATTGATTTATTAGTAACAGGTGGAGATCAGCATAGAGACATTTCAGAGAATCAGGTACTAATGGTACTGTTTTGTATTGTCTTAACCAAAAAACTGGTTTGCATGATTTTAGTCCGGCTAAATTTCTTCAGAAAGTACGGAATAGGAGGTAATAATCCTTTATTTATATAGTCTGGTGTTGAGAGTCATATACATGAATCTAATTACAAATTTGTGAATTGGTTATCTGATTCCTGATCCTCAATGGATATCCAGATGTTTAATCTCTTATATCAGCCCCTCATCGGCACAATACAAGATCTGTTAGAGGATCAAGTGAGTGTTGATGAGTTAAATCATAAGGAAGAGATAATAGTAATACAAAAACTAATTTAACAAAGTGGGCCGAGTATCCGCTGCAATACAAGTCCCCCATAAACCTCTCATCCTTAAATTGCCCTAACCCTTCACTCATTTTGTAGTAAATGTTCTCTATTTACTAGCTGATATCTTTCTCACATTTGCTACAAAAACAAAGACCTACATGCACAGAAGAGGCGGAGCAGGCGGTGGAGCATTACATCCTGTATTCCAAAAATGCTTTTGTGAATAGGGGCAAAAGTAAGCCTGTGCGGAAATCGTGTAGTTTAAAAAAAACTAAGCTGCGCTATGCAGAACACCGCAAACGGCGTAGTAAGTTAGAAATAATGCTGCTCGCGTTAATTATCAATGCAAGGTGTTTGCCCACAGTGAGAAATTATCGCGAACAGCACCATGCACAACGCAAGCAGAAGCTGCTTCCTTTCTGCTACTCAAGCAGATTTTGAACTTGAGCGGCAGCTTTCTCAATGCGAATGGATGGTTTCTCAATGCAAGCGTCAGTAGTATACGTGGACACTCGCTTTGAGAAATCCGACCTCCAGCGTTGATTTACCTCACTCGCGCTCGCCATCTTGAAGTTGACGAGTGTAAATGAGGAAAACTCTCACCGGGAGGTGGATTTTCCCTACTTGGGCTCACCAACTTGATGTTGACGAGCGAAAGCGAGGGAAACAACTCTGCTAGGCATAACATGGAGTGCAGAGAACTCCACAAACTCTGCGAGCGGAGCAGAGTTCACTGCCCAGACTTAGTCAAAAGACATATCAACCAAGAAACATGCTGGGACATTGGCATTGTATGGTAATCACAATTGTTGCTGTAGAGGCAGCATGTGGTACCTTATAATGTCTTGTTCATACTATGCTGCAGTGATTACTCCACTTGCAGAATGGTAATTGACAAGTCTGTCTTTTGTTGTTTTTCTTCATTCTCTGCTACCTATTAGCCATCCCAACACATTTCAATGGTAAAAATGTGTGTGCATGATCTGAATTGTGGGTGTATGCTGGTATGGTAAACTTATGTTATTTCTGTAATTTTGCAGTGCCTGAGGTCTTTGGTCATTTAATTGATTTAGCTTTTTTTCTTATTTTCTGCCAAAGGCAATGATATTTAAATAAACATGTTCATTTGTGTGTTTCTGTGACCATTGCAGAATGGGGTTTGTCACTTCTCGGTGCCATCAATCGTTTGTACTGGGAGCAAGGCTGGCCTTTAATTTGTTTTGTATTTATCACATGGGACCATGACAGTAACTTCCTTCCTTTCTTTGTTTCCATGCCCAGTAACTTAACTTGCTATGATAATTTTAACTCTTTTAACTTATTCGAACAGCTGCTTTTGCTATGAAGCTGTCCATGTTTGCCTTGTCCTACAATGCCATTATTTCTGCATTACAGCAATAATTTTTTACTGTTGAACGTTGATGCATAAGACAACAAAGACGGTTGTATCTCTAAAATACTTAAAGCTCTTTAAAGCTGTTTTGGTATTAACAACATTTTTATTTTCAAATATGTATATAATTTTACGGACCTTTGCCCCCACCCCTCCCACTACAAACTCTTTATTCATAAAATCTGGTACGATCAACTGCCGTTCTTTAGCAAACACTCTCTTGACATTGCCCAAACTCTGGAAGAGGAAAAATGGGACCCTCTTTTCTTAACCGAGACCTGGTTAGGGGACGAAAATAATCACGCTATACACCTAGCCATACCTTCTGGCTACAGTATACTGTGCGCTAACAGACAGGGCTCTCGCCCTGGAGGTGGAGTTGCCATAATATATAGATCTCAGTGGACTATCTCCTCCTTCCCTTACACTCAACTAGAACGCATTAAAGCACTTCCCTTTTGTATTAAAATAGCGGCCAATTTTACCTTTTCTCGCCTTTTGGTTTACCGCCCCCCTAACTCTAAAACAACCCATTTACCGGCCTTCTTAGACTACGTTCTGCAAGCAACATCGAGTTACGCAAACTTTACCCTCCGTTGGGTCTTTAACCTTCATGTTGATAATCCCTCGGATTCCATCACTTCCAACTTTTTATCCACCCTATCAGATGGAGGGCTAAACCAACTTATTAGCAGTCCATCACATAAGGCTGGACATACACTTGACCTGATCTGTACCAACCTGGATAGACTATCCATAAATGAACCCCTCCCGATGACTTGGTCCGATCATTTTTTTTATTCCATTCTCACTTTCTCTGCACCATCAAGACCGTCTTAGATGCCCGGCCAAATTACAAGGTAGAAACTGGAGTAAGATCTCCCTTGATAGCCTAGCCGCCCATCTTTCCCTCACCCATCCCTCGGATATAGTTGCTAACTTAGATACCAGACTGACCAACTTCAACGGCTGGATCTCTTCTGCCATTGCATGTATTTAACAAGGACCCCCTGAAGGTTCGGATACAATAGTTCCTAGGCCAGGGAAATAAGGTTTATGACAAAAAACAACCTAGGCAACTCATATTGCACAATGTAATATACTTAAGGACAAATGGCTACAATTAATTAGGAAAATATATGTTTTTTATTTTAGATCTTATAAAAATACGACATATGACATAAATAAAGAAAGGACAATAAAACAAGTAAAATCGTATATCATATAATGAAATAAGGAAATTCATACATTTGTAACATTTAATATCAACATATATTAGATAAGTTAAAAAACTGAAAGTGGCAAATAGGGTCTCTACGCGCGTTTCGGCGAACCAGCGCCTTGTTCTGGAGTAGCCACACAAGCTCTAAAAAAGATACATGTAAAAAGGTGCATTAGTTATACATCCTTTAAGGTATAAACAAAACATATAACATCCTATGTCCTAACATTGTAGCCAGTATGCCCTATCTCTAATTCATGAGTATTTATATATCTTTTCATTTCCTTGTATTTAACCAAAGAGTCATTCTGACAATCAGGTATTTGGAGTGAATAGTACTTTTCCTATTCATCTGTTATTCAATTTCGAATTATCTGAATAGACAGCACAGTAATTATCATGAATGTTTTAGACATAAATTCATTTCTTCGCATAGATCCTTATTCTTGTATTAAAGGACATATGTTTAATCCTAATTATCTATATTTTTTCTCATGCTCATTGTTCAGAGCTTGCAATAGATATTCTGTAAATAGATAATACTTACAAGTAGTATTCAAGGTTTACATCAAAAGTCGATAGGAAACTTGGTTGATGTCCAGATATGTTCTGGTAAACTGATGTATTTTTAGATGCTTTTTTAAAAAAGAGAGAAATGGAAAAGGCATTCCTTTCAATTACTTTAACCAGTATTAGCAGCCTAAATCAAATGGATATAGTTAGATAACTTTTTCTTAAATTACCTTATATAATGTGACCTGACTTAGTATATCCCGCCTGCCGGATAGCTCTCTTGGATGAGTCTAGTTTGATTTTATTAAATTTTGTTGATCTGAGATTTCTATTTTGAGAATGGGAAGAGAAGATAATTATTTGTTTGTATCTCTTTATTTTATTCAGAATAGGTTATTTATATCTGAGTTATTCATTATGAAGTCGATAGCTATTATAGGCAATGAGCTTACCTCAGATGTTTCAAATTTCGTAGATATGTGATGATTAATTAAAAAGATCTCCCTGCCTGTTTGATATAGCGGGAAAAAAATTGAAGATAGTATCAGGATCACATGGTTGGTCTCAGTTCTCTATTATTAATATTACTAAAACTTTTTTAAAGGTGAGACATCTTACCCGAGATATTCGGCAGGGCTCTTAAAGTTGAGGGGTTAAAAAGATCTCCCTGTCAAAACATAACAATAGCTAATATAAACAATTTTATTGTGTTAGTAAAGTAATACAGCTAGTATTTCTGGGTTGTATTTTGCCTTATTTTATTTATGTCAGGATGAGCTTACCTTAGAGTTAAGAAGAGATGTTCAAAAAAAGAAGAAGGGTCGTTTAGATGTTCCAAGGATATATGGTAATTCGTTTAAAAGATCTCCATGCCTATTCAAATAAACAGAGATAATTTAGGGAATATATAAAGGTTCTGTACTCAGCTTTCTAATATCTCAAACCAATTTTTTAAGAGAAGCGGGATGTCTTACCCGAATGATTCGGCAGAGCTCTTAATAGATTGTAAAAGGGAATCTCCCTGTCTGTAAGACATAAAGGTGATAGATAAAGGTGAGTATAGTGTATTTGAAACTCATGTTGAGGTTCAAACTGTGGAAACGATTCCTATTCTATTACCGCGCTGACGGGGGCATTTTTTACCTGAAAGTAAGCAGCAGGGCTCTAAAAGTCCGGCGGCGGGATGACAGCGAAGGATGGCGGCTCGACGGCGACGAGTGGCGTCTCGGTTGCGGATTTGCTGGGTGAAAGTGATTGGTTTCCGCTTGGTCTATGTAGCGGGATTTGATTGGGTCAGATTGACTTCACCTGCGAAAGTAGTCTCAATGTAAAAATCGAGATAGGACTGTTTCTTAAATCGGGAATAGACATGGAAAACAGATCTTTTTGTGAGGGATCCATTCCTGTGATATCTACAAGGACGTATAGAGGTTCCTTTTTTTAAAAACAAGCAGAAGTAGTTTATTTTAACAATTTTTAAAGGGTACATCAGAATTTAGTGATTAAATTATATATTTAAAGGGGTTTGATTTTTAGTTTTTAAGAGGCACGGATGAATCTATGTTGGTCTATGCCTCTATATGTATGGCTGAGATACCCGCCACCCCCTCTCAACACAATCCCCAAATGAGGGAAACCGGAAACAGTTCTTGAAGTTTTTGGAAGTGGGAGGGAGTGACCCTCCCGGCCGTATTTATTAAAACAAAATTAAAAACAATTAAACATTAATGTACAATTTCATACCACACTGCGATGTTTGGCTAACCTTAACAGATTCTCTAATACAGAGGTTCTCCTAGCCGATCTAACATCCTACAAAACATTTACTTGAAACATTGAAATTGTACATCCTAACGTTTAAGGGCCAACGGCAAGGTCGTAACCGGTGTCAAGATCCCTAACCAGACATACCCCCCCCACTTGGGAGGGGCGACAGCACTGAGGCGTACTCACGTGCAACTACTACAATTTCCCTTGTCTTGACGGGGGCACTTATCAACTCGACGCCAGTTAAAGGTCGTTCGAAGACTCGTGTGAGGTATCTAGAAGGTATCGTAGACCTCCCCCCAACCCCACACAACTTACCGCATCTGCCGTCGCAGATGTCACTGGCCCCGGGAAATTCCCCAGGAGGGGGCTGTAACCCCTCCTACACAGGAAGGGGCCTTGACCGCCTTTCCTCTTCTTCCGGCGACCCATCCTTAGAAGGGACCGCCTCCCCGTTGAGGGGCCAAAGGCCACCTCCCCCGAGCGCTCCCATCCGTGTTGGGTGACGCCCACTCATAGGGATCTTCCAATTAGTGCTCACCGATCATGACCTTACCGCCTACTGCCTGACCGAAAGAACAATTGTCCCAGAGATCTATCCTGACAAATAACCCAATAAAAGGGACATATCCCTGTTCATCATGTACTTCTTGTAATAATATTATAAGAGGTGAAGAAATCACTCACAATGGTCACAAAACAACAGCTAAAGAAATGTGGAATTGTCGATCATCCAATGTGATCTATTTCATACAATGTCCATGTTTGCTGGGCTATGTGGGTGAAACATCACGCATGATACAGACACGTCTCAGTGAGCATCGCTCAGGGATACGGACTAAGAAGTTAGCCTCCCCAATGGTGAAGCACTTCATAGAGAAAGGACACACCCAAGAAGAATTCAAATGGAGAATCTTAGAGAGAATCCATACCCCTGAATCCAAAGGCGGAACAGCAATACGTAAAAAAAGAGAAGTTTTTTGGATTTTTGTTTTTAACACATTCAGCCAAGGATTGAACAGTGAAATCCCTTGGGAACATGTAATCCTTTAAAAACATTGAACGTTTAAACAATTTTTTAAAATACCCGGCTGTTCACTTTGCCCCTTTCCCTTCAGATAGAAAAATAAACCAAAAATTAATAACAACACTACCCTACTAAAAGGAATCATTGGAAGAAATTACATATTTATTTATTCCTCTTTCTATTATTGAATTCAACAGAAATTCAATAAAAGGCCTAATAAATACATTAATTATTTTCTCTACAAATCGCCAAAAAATATGCGATCATGTACTATTACACCTAGCAATAAGCGTAATAGATCTTTAACTTGAATAGATTTTTATCTAGATCACATCGCATGTCGTTCATATAGAGGCATAGACCAACATAGATTCATCCGTGCCTCTTAAAAACTAAAAATCAAACCCCTTTAAATATATAATTTAATCACTAAATTCTGGTGTACCCTTTAAAAATTGTTAAAATAAACTACTTCTGCTTGTTTTTAAAAAAAAGAACCTCTATACGTCCTTGTAGATATCACAGGAATGGATCCCTCACAAAAAGATCTGTTTTCCATGTCTATTCCCGATTTAAGAAACAGTCCTATCTCGATTTTTACATTGAGACTACTTTCGCAGGTGAAGTCAATCTGACCCAATCAAATCCCGCTATATAGACCAAGCGGAAACCAATCACTTTCACCCAGCAAATCCGCAACCGAGACGCCACTCGTCGCCGTCGAGCCGCCATCCTTCGCTGTCATCCCGCCGCCGGACTTTTAGAGCCCTGCTGCTTACTTTCAGGTAAAAAATGCCCCCGTCAGCGCGGTAATAGAATAGGAATCGTTTCCACAGTTTGAACCTCAACATGAGTTTCAAATACACTATACTCACCTTTATCTATCACCTTTATGTCTTACAGACAGGGAGATTCCCTTTTACAATCTATAAAGAGCTCTGCCGAATCATTCGGGTAAGACATCCCGCTTCTTTTAAAAAATTGGTTTGAGATATTAGAATGCTGAGTACAGAACCTTTATATATTCCCTAAATTATCTCTGTTTATTTGAATAGGCAGGGAGATCTTTTAAACGAATTACCATATATCCTTGGAACATCTAAACGACCCTTCTTCTTTTTTTGAACATCTCTTCTTAACTCTAAGGTAAGCACATCCTGACATAAATAAAATAAGGCAAAATACGACCCAGAAATACTAGCTGTATTACTTTACTAACACAATAAAATTGTTTATATTAGCTATTGTTATGTTTTGACAGGGAGATCTTTTTAACCCCTCAACTTTAAGAGCCCTGCCGAATATCTCGGGTAAGATGTCTCACCTTTAAAAAAGTTTTAGTAATATTAATAATAGAGAACTGAGACCAACCATGTGATCCTGATACTATCTTCAATTTTTTTCCCGCTATATCAAACAGGCAGGGAGATCTTTTTAATTAATCATCACATATCTACGAAATTTGAAACATCTGAGGTAAGCTCATTGCCTATAATAGCTATCGACTTCATAATGAATAACTCAGATATAAATAACCTATTCTGAATAAAATAAAGAGATACAAACAAATAATTATCTTCTCTTCCCATTCTCAAAATAGAAATCTCAGATCAACAAAATTTAATAAAATCAAACTAGACTCATCCATGAGAGCTATCCGGCAGGCGGGATATACTAAGTCAGGTCACATTATATAAGTTAATTTAAGAAAAAGTTATCTAACTATATCCATTTGATTTAGGCTGCTAATACTGGTTAAAGTAATTGAAAGGAATGCCTTTTCCATTTCTCTCTTTTTTGAAAAAGCATCTAAAAATACATCAGTTTACCAGAACATATCTGGACATCAACCAAGTTTCCTATCGACTTTTGATGTAAACCTTGAATACTACTTGTAAGTATTATCTATTTACAGAATATCTATTGCAAGCTCTGAACAATGAGCATGAGAAAAAATATAGATAATTAGGATTAAACATATGTCCTTTAATACAAGAATAAGGATCTATGCGAAGAAATGAATTTATGTCTAAAACATTCATGATAATTACTGTGCAGTCTATTCAGATAATTCGAAATTGAATAACAGATGAATTGGAAAAGTACTATTCACTCCAAATACCTGATTGTCAGAATGACTCTTTGGTTAAATACAAGGAAATGAAAAGATATATAAATACTCATGAATTAGAGATAGGGCATACTGGCTACAATGTTAGGACATAGGATGTTATATGTTTTGTTTATACCTTAAAGGATGTATAACTAATGCACCTTTTTACATGTATCTTTTTTAGAGCTTGTGTGGCTACTCCAGAAGAAGGCGCTGGTTCGCCGAAACGCGCGTAGAGACCCTATTTGCCACTTTCAGTTTTTTAACTTATCTAATATATGTTGATATTAAATGTTACAAATGTATGAATTTCCTTATTTCATTATATGATATACGATTTTACTTGTTTTATTGTCCTTTCTTTATTTATGTCATATGTCGTGTTTTTATAAGATCTAAAATAAAAAACATATATTTTCCTAATTAATTGTAGCCATTTGTCCTTAAGTATATTACATTGTATAATATGAGTTGCCTAGGTTGTTTTTTGTCATAAATCTCTTCTGCCATTGACCAACTTGCCCCCATCAAAACCTATTGTTCCACCCCATCTGCCCCTTGGTACTCCTATGTGCTCCGAAAATGCAAATCGGCATGTAAGCTCCTTGAGAGACGCTGGAGAATAACTTATTCTCCAGACTGTAAACTCCTATATAAATCTGCCCTTAAAGAATATAGGAAAAAAATATTTGAGCACAAAAGAATCTTTCTGGAAGAAAAAATTAACCGTGCACAGGGATCATCCAGGGAAATATTTAATACAGTCAGAACCTTCACTCTCAAACGACCTCC
Source organism: Lissotriton vulgaris (assembly GCF_964263255.1). Classification (NCBI taxonomy): domain Eukaryota; kingdom Metazoa; phylum Chordata; class Amphibia; order Caudata; family Salamandridae; genus Lissotriton; species Lissotriton vulgaris. The sequence continues at coordinate 779,211,604 of NC_141691.1, forward strand.
TTTGGTGTCTCAGACACTATGCAACAGTCTCTCTGATTTTTTCGAAAATAAAATTGCCACCATATACGACTCCTTCCCCAGCAATACTAATCCAGACAATCATGTAACCAATACTGTCACTATTGGACCAGACTGTACCTTCTCCCACTTTAAAGTGATTACCTTAGATCAATCCCTAAAAGAACTCTTAAAATGCAAATCCGGCTCACCTCTTGATCCCTGGCCTGCTAAGCAAGACAAATCCCTGGCACCTATTCTTAACCCCATTTTGAATGGGATATGGAATGATTCCCTGCATACCGGTGTCTTCCCAGACTCGTGGAAGAATGCTCGGTTAGTTCCCATATTGAAGAAAGCTAATGCTGACCCCAGTGAACCCGCCAACTACAGGCCCATCTCTCTCTTACCAGCTCCTGCCAAAGTGCTAGGAAAACTGGTACAGCAACAACTTGCAGGTTTTTTAGAAACACATGGTGCTTTTCACGACTCACAGCACGGTTTTAGACCAGGGTATAGCACTGAGTCAGCACTAATCGAGATGGCCGATGCCATACGCTGGAGGATGGACGAGGGATCAAGAGCGGTGTTGGTGCTGCTTGACTTGTTGGCAGCATTCGACACCGTCTCCCACCCCCTCCTCCTGGACCGAATACAATCAAAAGGCATCCAGGGTATGGCCTTAAAATGGATTGCATCCTTTCTGTCCAACCGGACGCAAGCAGTGTTCACCCCTCCCCACACCTCGGACAGTCGACCGCTTCGGTGGGGAGTCCCTCAGGGCTCCTCACTGAGCCCCCTCCTATTCAATGCTTATTTTTCACCCCTTGCTGAAATCATCGCCCAAACTGGAATAAAGTCCACTTCCTACGCAGATGATATTCAACTCTTATTCACGTTCAACAGTATCACTGAATCTACTTTTGACCCACTAAAAAACTGCCTGCGTACCATTGCCCAATGGATGGATAACAATTTCCTCCGGCTTAACGCAGGGAAAACGGAGGTATTATTCTTTCACCAGCCGTCCCCACTGGATCTCAATATCTGGTGGCCTCTTGACCTGAGTGCCCCTCCCCAGCCTAAAGAATCGGTGAAAAATCTAGGGGTTAGATGGGACTCTAACCTATCATTCCAACAACAAGTACATATGGTCTCTGCAGCATGCTTTGCCAAAATCAGGATGGTGAAAAGGTTCATCAATTTCTTACCTAACAACACCAGGAAGACTATAATACCAGGCTTCTTCGCTCTTCTTCAAAAAACCTTCTCACTACTCCCAGATTCAAAAAAACCCGCTCAGGCGGAAAAACCTTTCAAGTATGCGCCTCTGCCCTCTGGAACAAGCTACCAATCTCCATCCGGATGATCCAGGAAGAGCTTCCCTTTCGGAAAGCCTTAAAAACTTTGCTCTTCTGCTAATCCCCTCTCTAAAAATATCTAACTCAGCTGAAGATCGCACAGGAGCGCCGGGACACCCCGTTGGGGTATCTGTCCACTATATAAGACACACTAAATAAATAAATAAATTGATCCAAATTCATCATTCTTGTCATTTTACTCCTTGCCCGTTGTACATTAGGGCTTTTGGTGGATGATTATTTGCTTTGAATACTTGTCTCTTTCTGTATCCAGCTTCATACAAGTATCTACTGGGTCCAGACTCCAATGTAGTTTTATATCTGGCGAGGTCCAAGGATGTTTCGGCCATGTGCAAAACTTCTCAAAGCGTGTAATAAAAAAAAACATAATTCAATTCACACTGCTAAATTATACATACTCCTGTTGAAGGGGAAGAATGCAATGTCAAAGCCCATGTAGCTCGTTTGAGGCTGTATGCTGACACCCTTTGGGGGGTGGGGTTTTGCTTGTTTTAATATCCACTTGGTAAGATACCTTGGGGCATTTTTACAAAGAGTTAACACCACCAGAACATCACTTTTTCTGTTGTTCTGATGATGTTAGGACATTCACCTTCTTTACAAGGCGGTGTTAATCCCCTTAACGAGGCTTAACCCCACCATGTAAATAATGGAACTATCCACACTGTATTGAGCGTGAAAGGGGCATGCAATGAGTGTTGCAGTTGGTGTTCCACTGCAACAACCATTGCTTTTTGATGTTGCCTCATATTTACAAGGTATTGGGCAGCATCATAAATATTGCCAGAGTATACCTGGTATTATGCCGGCGATATGAGGAGAAATGTTTCATTTTTCTTTGTAGTTTGCTCTTTCTACATGGGCTGCATTCTGTACCACACAGAGAAACAGCAAATCGCCTGTAAAGATTGTTTATGTGCACGAAGGGACACCTTCCTGCACAGACCAACCACCCCTGCAGTGCAGGCACCCTTGCAATATGGTGCAAGTGTGATTGTGCTGGTGCTACACAGCTCCTTTAGTGCCAGCACTAGGAGAAACGCAAGGGTGCTCCGCATTCTTGTAAATATGGCGCATTGCTGCGTTTCGAAAATGACAGAGCGTGGCGTTACCAATTTTGGCCTGACACTGCGCTCTGCCAGTTTCTTGTATTATACCCCTTATTTACAATATTGAATAACAACATAGCATCAAGGTAAGTAGTTGTGCAGTTTAGAAAAGGGAATCTAGACTCCCATATATACTTACCGTGACAATATTCTATAATGAATATAAGTGGAATAATATATTTTAACAAGTCACTGTAAAACACATGAAGTTGTGAAATACATTTTGTTGGGTGGGTCAGAGGTCTTGAAGAGAAGGAGTGGCTGGCAGGGGTCTGTTTCCTAAATTCTCATGCAATGCAGTGTAGCAGTTAAAAATGCAATGCTGCGTTGCATGACAAGGTGAGAGCAGGACAGAGCAATAGCTACAGAGATATCACACTCTCTTCCTCTCTCCCTAACATCAGGCTGCTGAGTTTTGTCAGGTGTATAGCTTAGGTTTTGTACTGGCAGGATTACTTACCAGTGCAAATTACTATGCTTGCAGTAACTTTAAACGTGTGCCAATCCCTGTCTAGCTCCCTGAGACTGGGATTCTGTTCCCAGTTCCAAATCCCTGCCAGATTGAAACAGAAGCTCACAGTTAGCCTCTGTTACACCTAAATTGCTTGGTAGTGATTACTAGTTATTATTACTGGTTATTATTTCATTGGGCAGTTATTTTACTTTTATTTCAGTTCCATAAGCACACTTTATTTCTCTGGTTGACGTTTTTTGCCACACTGCAGACCCCAGCTTTCCCGCTCCTGCCGTTTTCCCGCTTCCCACCCTCCCACCTCTTTGACAGCCTCTCCCACCTCCCAGGACTACTTATGGAAGCCACTATACTGCTGGCGTGCCAAAGGCAGTCCAAAGGCTAGCCTGTCTGAGCACATCTGCACCTAGACCACACCCAGCACCTGGACCCTGATCGTCCCACCATCCATTGCTACACCGTCAAGAAGCTCCTAACCCTGGACCTCAGGCCCACAACAACAGCTGCTTCTCACCCTACCTGCGATCAACCAAAGGACCCCATATCTGCTGCCAATGCCACTTCGCCTGCCACACAGGACCTCATGCATTCACCATACTCTGCACCGCACCAAACTAGATGTCTACAAACAACCTGGAACCACTGCACTGCATCCTGCTCAACACCCGCACCCTCTGCAAACACGTCACTGAAATCTAGGAAATCCTCTCCACCCTCTCCCCAGACTTTGCCTTCATCATCAAAATGTGGCTCAACCCCTCCTTAAACGCTGACATTGCCACCACTACCCCTGAAATCGATAAGATGAATCACCAAGACAACACCAACAAACACAGCAGGGGTATCACCATCATATTCGGGGAAACCTTCACCAACGACCACTCAATGACCCTCATGGAACACATCAATTTCCATCTACAGACTGATGCTAAGGCCACAATAAGAGGCATCCTTGCCTACAGGCTCCCGGGACCCCATCCAGATTTTTGCAACGCTATCTCCAACATCATTGCTCCCCTAGCCATTGACTCCCACCACTTCATCCTACTCGGCAACCTCCATTTTCGATTACTCCAACTGTGACAACTCCATCTCCCTCCTGGAGATCCCGAACAATATTGGCATCTCCCAACTAGTCACCAACCCAAAGCTCAAACCAGGACATGCACTTGATGCTATTTTCACCTCCAGCAACAAAATTAAATGCTCCCACGTCACAGAACTCACTAGGGCTGACTCCATCATTCACTTCATAATATCAGTTGGTGAGCACACTATCATCAAGTACCACAGTCCCCCCAACTGCAGTTAAGGCAAGATAACTGAGACACAGGCCCTCAGCACCGTTTGACCCGAAACTTCAGCAGACCTTGACCAGGCCATCCAGAACTTCTCTGCCTGGATCACAAAGTGCCCCAACAGACTCAATCCTTTGAAACCAGCAAAAGCCTACAAAACCTCACAACACTCCAGTTGGTACACCCCAGAGCTCAGAACGACCAAGTGCAGCTGCCACTGACTTAGAAGATATAGTGTGCCACTACGAACCCCTCCGAGAGAGCCGCTCACAAAGCAGCCCTCAGCCACTACCACCGGTGCCTCAAGGAAGCTAAGAGAATGGCTGTCACCGCCTGCATAGATACCGTGGCCAACCACATGAAGGAGCTCTTCAAAATAGTCAAGGAATTATCCAACACAACAGCCACAGACAGAGAACACCGTCCACCACTCCCAAGAACTCTATGATATGCTCTCAGAGTACTTCCACAGCAAAATAAAGACCATCTGCAATAACATTGACCCCTCAACCATCTCAAAACCCAGCGAACACCAGTCGAATGATCACCACCTGGTCTCCACTTACCACTCAGACCACCAGACATCATGTCATCCATCTACTCCGGGGCACCAACTGACTCCCGCCTCAACTATCTTTTCAACCTTGGGGCCATCCCAATCACTTTGGAACTCCCCAGCATCCTCAGCACCTTTATCTTCGCAGCAACCTTATTGGAAAGAGTGGAAACACACAGAGGTCAGACCCTTCCTAAAGAAACACTCTGCTGACCCCTGCAACCTCAAAAACTACTGACCAATCTCCCTTCTCCCCAACGCAGCAAAGGTACTCCAGAAAGACATCAACCAACAGCTCACGGAATACCTGGAACAGAATCATCCCCTCAACACCTGACAATCTGTATTCTGTGTCAACCACAGCATGAGACCACACTGATTGCTGCCACAGACGACATAAGGTCTCTCCTCGACTCTGGAGAAAATATGGCCCCAATTCTCAAGGCACTGCACTCTGCCTCACTTGCCTTCGTACAAACCACCTGCATTTAACACAGCTACAGCTGGGGGCGCTCCTTCTCCTACATCACCGCCAAGACCTAGAATTGCCTGCCCCTCCAACTTCAAACAGCACCCTCCCTGGCAGTCTTCAGAAAGAAGCTCAAGAGCTGGCTTTTCAATGGAGACACATCACCCTCAGCGGGAAACATCCTTTACGGCGCAATTTTTACAACGCAGTGCCTTTACAACGCGGTATTTTACAACAAAAACCATTACAACGCATTGCGCTGGGGGGCGCTCTAGGATAGGGAATAAGTTTAATTTACTATCCAACACCTTCCCTAGTGTCCACGGGGACTGGAGTTGGAATAGTAAATTGAACTATTCACTATCCAGCACCCCAAAGCACTATGCGTTGTGAAGGTATTCGTTGTAAATACTGCGTTGTAAAGGCATGAGTGGTAAAAGTATGCGTTGTAACGTCATACATACCCCTCAGCACCCATATATCCTTAGGGGTGATAGTGATGCTATTTCCAAATGCTGATTGACTGACGGGCTCCCTGGATTCACCTAGCGCACTGCAATTCTGCATCCATTTTTAAGTGAACAAATTTCATATAACATTGGGCCACTCTTTTTACGTGGAAAAAACCAAACAAACTTGTCGAAAAAGTTACATGTAAACTCAAATTCAGACACTACCAGATATCAAGTATACATTCTGGAAAATGCAAATGATGTACACGCAAAATGTAAAGGAAATCAAATCCTGCTGTCCTCAATAGACCAGATCCGCAGAGTGAGGCTAACAGTCTCCAGCTTGATAGATGGATTTTGTCCTTAAGGCCAGCGCCACATCTCACCTGTATATAATGTGTGTTCATAAAATACATGAACCATGAGCCATAATAAAGAAGGCACGCAATTTAAAGGCACTTCTGACTGCAGATGAGATATGGTGTGTGAAACGGCAAAATGCTGCCATAAATAATATTCGTTGTTTAGTGTACACGGCTTTCAATCAAGGAGCCAGGGAATTCTTTTTAAAGGGCATTGAACATTCAACCTTTATTCTAAAATGTATTTCATATACAAGACACTCAAGGTTTTGCACTTAAAAACAATAATCTGAAATATAGTTAAAAAAGAGGAATGGTAAATACGCACCAGTGACTTTCATTACTTTGTGCAATAATTACAAATGCATAAATTCAACTGACAAATTTACACTTGTGTGCACGAAATGAGCATTTTTACCCTTACACCCATTTACTGGCTCTTAATATCATAGCAATTTCGTGTAGAATTGCATGGGGGGAAATCTGGTCTCTTAAGCAGTGACAGGTCAAATCAAATCAAATCAAACTTGCTTCATTCGATTTAGTAGTTCAAATCATAAAAGCACACAGGTTAAAAACAGTTGTTACAAAAGATAATACATGTAATAAACATATCCAGATCAAGGTAATTAATATTAACCAAAAAATATTCGTTAAACATTTTTGATCAGTTCATTGAATTACGGAACTTTACTACAAGTTTAAGAAAGCAGTTCAGTGCATGAATAACAGAGGGGCATATTATCAAGGGGGTTTATCTCCGCTTTTTTGGCTTTAAAAGCCAAGAAAGCGGAGATAAAATTATCTCCCTATTACCTAGCTGCCGCTAACACCAGTTAGTGACAGCTAGTAGGAGATAGCGACCATCTTGGGGCCCACTTTGCATGTCAGCGATAATTATCGCTAATGACATGCAAAGTGGGCGTGCCAAGATGTTAGCGACTGGAAACAGTCGCTAACATCGCTATCTCCAATTATCTACTTTTGGAAATATTCACGCTAAGCGCGAATATCTCCAAAAGCTAACGCCTGCCAAAAGCAGTTCTTAGCCATGTTATCCAATGGAAGGTGGATAACATGGCTAAGAGCATTGTCAAGGTAATGCATGAATATCGCTGATTTTTCAGCGATATTCATGCATTTCGCAGGATTTTTACCGCTTTTGAGATAAACCTTGATAATATCAAGGTATCTCAGCGGTAAAAATCCTCGGTGCTCGGCGATATAATTTTACCCGCTAACCATGCATAGCGATAATTATCGCTATTGCTTGGTAATATGCCCCCTGGTCTCTTAAGCAGTGACAGGTCATTCTAAGGCGGGCATTTGTTGGAAAGGTTTTCTGCACCCAGGATCTCACAGGTGTGTGGGTATATACAAACGTTTCACTGCCACGTTCTCACCCTAGAAAGTGAAGGAATTCAAGAGCAAAAGAGGATGTACCATGATGTGATAATCACAGTCACTTGGCAACAGAGCCTTAGCAAAAACCCTCGAGCAGTCGCTGCTGGCATGAATCGCGGGTGGGGCCGGTGGGTGGACGGTTCGCGTGTGTGGTTGTGCAGGGTCACAGGGGGAAGAGGCGGGGGTTAATTAAAATTTAAAAAACTTACCTTACCAGTCCCGCGCCGCCTCAGCTCATGGCTGGGTCTCACATTTTCCTGCTGCTCTCCTGAACAAGAAGCAGCCACAGGCAGCCTCCCTCCCCTCCCCTAAGCCAATCACAACACTGCAATGGCAGCGTTTTGATTGGTGGGGACGGCACCTGTAGGAAGGGGGAGGCTCTAGTTGGCGCAGTGCAACACTAGCGACAAGCAGGGACTCTCTCTTCCTCGTCAGGGCTGAGGGTTACCTTCCAGACAACCTCTGCTTACCCTCTAGGTAGTGTGGCTTAAGCAGTCGTAGGCTAATCTTTGGGGCACATAGGGTTAAACACTTGCAACAGTACACCTTTACAACCAACCCACCACACAACGAGACCAGACTGTATTCTGTAAAAATATATATCTTTATATAGATTTTAAGCAGGCTTGTGAATACAGTTAATGTACTTTATGAAAACGGTTGCAGGTTACTTAATTCGGGTTACCACAGTTCTTATGCAGTTCTCTTGAGGCCCGTAGGCCGGTGTTAATCAAAGTTCTTGTGGAGCCGGCGGCTTCCAGGGGATCTGTCCCACGTCGCGTTGCCTTCCCGGGGTCGCTGATCGTTGCGGCTCTTCAGCCGAGCAGGTCACTGGTCATCCGGGGCAGCGGTGTTCTGTGGCGGCAGGGTCCTCTCCTCGTCGTCCGCTCCGACCCTGGAGGTGGCGGTTGGGCGGCGGTGACAAGTGGCAGTACGGTCCCCAAGTGCAGGACGTACCCAGCCAAATGTCGGTGCAGCTGTGGGCTCACAGCCGGGCTGTCGGGCAGGCTACCGACTGTGCGGATTCTCGTAGGGCAACTGTCCGTCTTTGCAGGTGAGTGACTGCTCGCTATGCAGTCACCTCGTGAGCTCGGACCGGACGGGTCCTCCTTCCCTTTGCTCTCGGGCTCCCGGTGCAGTTGCGGTCACGGTGTTCGGGCCAGCGGCGGCTGGTCCTTACTTTGCTCTCGCTGTTGCTTTGGGCCCCGGTCACGGTGGTCGGGATGATGTTGATGCCTCAGAGGAGATTCCTCTGTCGGTGCTGCGGCGATGGTCAGCACCCGCAGTCGCTTCTTTCCAAGGGGGGTAGCGTCCACTGGTCCTGGGACGCTGGTCAGGGGGCAAGTTCAGTTGCAAGCCCTTGGAGATCTCTTCAGCAGAGTTTGGCACAAGTAAAGCAAAAGTCTTTTCGTAGTCTCTTCTTCTTCCTCTCCTTCCGCAGCAAGGCACCAGACACAGGCAAGAGTCAGCACCCTTCCTTGTCTCTCACGGTCCTTCTCGTAGGGCAGAGTCCTTCTGTGGCCCAAACCGGATCTAATTTTCAAGGAGCAGGGCTCCTTCTTTTATAGGCCAATTCTTTTGTTCTTGCAGGCCAGGGGGGCCTTTGCATAGCCACTCTCAGTCTTTGAGTACCCCGGTGGGTGTACTCCGGCTTCTGCTTTCAGGGTGAGGGGCAGGCGCATCAGACGCCCCACAGGAGGTGGAGCCAGCATTGTCCGGACAGGGGTGGCCAGAGTACCTTGTTGATGGGGGCTTCGCCCTTCCTGGGCCAGGCGGCGGCAGAGTCATCCGCCGCTCCCCAGGAGGGTGGAGCCAGCATTGTGGTGGTCGAGCACAGCTACAGTTCGAGTTAAGAGGTACTCCTACCTCCCACTAAGGTGTAATCTGCGCATTCACCACCTGTCATCCCTCCAGCCCTGTCACTCACACATCCCAGACAGTCAGATACACATACCAGCAGAGGCGGGCTGAAATGGTTAAGCAAGCAAATGCTGACTTTCTAAAAGTAGCATTTGCAAACCCAGGATACTAAAATAAACTTGACTACAAGAAATATTTTATCATCCTGAGTTCAGGCATACTAAACATGACTCGCTACCATGCTCCTTGAGCCTGCGGGGATTATAGGGTGTAATAATCCTCGCAGCTCAGTCTGGCCTAATGGAGCAGGTAGCCTTCAATAGTGAAATACGGTCTTGGTTGTAAGTCACTACTAGGACAGGCCACGCATCTCAGGGCTTGTCCTACCTTGCACCTACAACGCACCCTGCCCGCAGGCCTACCATAGGGGTGACTAATATGTAGTCAAGGGAAGGGTCGGTGCTGGCAAGTGGGGACACTTGCCCAGCTAGCGTGACAGTACGAGACCGCACGCGGGTTCTGCGGTCGCAGTTCCGGGACACATCTTTACGGCTGCTTCGGTGGGTGGCGCAACCAGCGCTGCAGGCCCACCAGCAGTATTGGCATCTACAAGCCCCGGCACTCTCTTGTGCACTTTACTAGGGACTAACAGTAAATCCAAAGAACCAATCATGGATACCAATCGTATGTACAATTTACAGTAGGGAGCACTTGCACTGCGGCACGGATCAGCCGTGGCGCAGTGCCCTGAGTATCGGAAAACCAGCAAAACATCGGAGGCACATCAGCAAAAAGTGGAAGGGAGACTCACGCCAAGGTGCCAGGTCTAACATGTGTCCCCTCCAGCTGAAATGTGGGGGGAACTACCCTTCCCCAGGGAGTTCCACATCACTAAGGCGGAAAAATCTGGACAGACCGTCAGCGTTGGCGTGATTGGTGCCAGGGCGGTGTTCCACCGTAAAGTCCATACTCTGTAGAGAAATGGACCACCTCACAGTTTCGGGTTCTCACCCCTCATTTGCATCAACCATCTGAGGGGCCTGTGGTCCGTCTGAACTCGGAAGTGAGACCCAAACAAGTAGGGTCTTAGCTTCTTCAGCGCCCAGACCACAGCAAATGCTTCACGCTCTATTGCACTCCACCTACTTTCCCGTGGAAGTAACCTCCGACTTATGAAGGCTACGGGTTGGTCAACGCCCAGTCAGGCAGACCCACCATCCGCAGGTGAGTCGTTTTCTCCACCTTTTCCCAAGGGGAGTGCTCCAAGTCGTTCCCTAGCAAACAGTCAACAGGCATGGTTTTTCTCACACAGACCTGCAGAGTACCAGAGACCCCCCCCCACTCGAAGGGAACTTGAGCCATCGGACATTGACTCTCAGAATTATCAGCGTTGATAACCCTACAGTAGGCATGGGGTACAACCTGCTCCTGAGACACCAGGTGCTGCCTCACGGCCGTCACACTGGCTCCTTTGTCTCTAAGAGCCTCGGCTTCCTTACCATTGATGATCACCACCTGCCCATATTTTTTAGTGTTAGAGGGCAGGTAGTTCGTAGGGATCATCTCGCTGTCTCCTAACGAGACCAGGGTCATGTGAACGGGATCTCCACCCCCCGGGACCATCATTTCTTCTCCCAGGTGAACGCTAGTCACTTGTCGGGGCGGAGCACCAGTGGGTGCGGGTTTTCCAAATAGGCGACACTTGGGGTCACTGGATATGTGCCCAGGCTCGCCACATTTGAAACAATTGAAGGGCCCCTTTGGAACAGGTTTACCTGTCGGGGCCCCATTCTGCTTCGGGGGTGGGGGAGGCTGAGAACCCTGCTGCGGATTCCCTTGGGAACTACTTTGGGGGCCTTTTTGGAACCCTTTCTGTTTTCCCCCCATGTCCCCCCCACTCTTCTGCTGGGGACCCTGCCCACTCTTGGGGGAATCTCCCACGGGACCCTTGTGGACCCTGGTGCTGAGCCAGCGGTCCGCCTCCTCAGCAAGCTTCCTCGGGTTGGACAGCTTGCTATCGATCAGGTGTTGGCGTAACTCAGGAAAACAGTGATCAGACAAGTGCTCCCATGCAATTAAATCAAAGAGACCTTGAAAATCATTAACTTTGTTACCTTTCACCCAACCATCCAGCGCTCTGCAAAAGTAAGTCACATACTCCACATACGTATTCCCAGGCCGCTTAGTACATCCCCTAAACTTCTGTCTATACATTTCAGGGGTAAGCCCGTACCTGTTCAATAAAGCTTCTTTCATGTGGGCATAGGATCTCTGATTCTCAACGGGCAAATCTAGCAAGGTATCTCTCCCTTCGCTAAGGAACCTTCCCCACAACCCCGCTCCCCAATCCTTGTCAGGGACCCGGTGGGAGGACATGGCTACCTCGTATGCCCTAAACCACTGTCCTATGTCATCCCCCTTAAAGAACTCCTTAACTACGTCCTTCGGGATGTGCACTCTTGACTCTACCTGCACTGGCGATGTGCTGCCACCAGAGGGAGGACGATCCAAGTCTCTCTCCTTGAGACTTATCTCCCTCATTTTCACTTCATAATCCATCTGGTGCTTTCGCTCTTCCAGCGCCATTCTTTTGGTTTCAAGCTCCAGCTGGATTTTCAATTCTGCCAACTTTCTTTCGTGATTCCGGGTTTCCTTCCTGTCCGCCAGCTCCTCTGGCGACAGGCCTTTACCAAAGCTGTGCTCGCTGTCTTGCCTCTCGAGATCGATCAGATCCCCAAGTGCATTCTGCTCCTCCGTCGCATTCTGCTCGGCGAGGACATCTTGCTCCTCCGGGGTTTTCCGGGACTCGATCCAGGCTTTCAGGGCCTTGGAGAGCTGGGTCTTGTTTTTGCAGCCAGCGTGCGGGACCTTGAGTTTCTTGCAAAAGAACTTCAGTTCGTCCCTGGAATATTTATCCACTTTGGTGGGGTCCCACTCCACCTCCAACACTTCGGAGGTCGTGGACTCCGCTCCATCCAGGCTCTTTGTGCCCGGCATGGTTTCTGTACTCGGAATCTTCTTTCGGCAAAATTCAAAAAGCAAAGTCTGTGGCTAAGTAACTGGACCGTAATCCTTGTGTAGTGGTCAGAAGCTCAGGTATAGATATCGCAAGTGTAAATTCGAAATCCCACCAATGTAGGAAGGGGGAGGCTCTAGTTGGCGCAGTGCAACACTAGCAACAAGCAGAGACTCTCTCTTCCTCGTCAGGGCTGAGGGTTACCTTCCAGACAACCTCTGCTTACCCTCTAGGTAGTGTGGCTTAAGCAGTCGTAGGCTAATCTTTGGGGCACATAGGGTTAAACACTTGCAACAGTACACCTTTACAACCAACCCACCACACAACGAGACCAGACTGTATTCTGTAAAAATATATATCTTTATATAGATTTTAAGCAGGCTTGTGAATACAGTCAATGTACTTTATGAAAACGGTTGCAGGTTACTTAATTCGGGTTACCACAGTTCTTATGCAGTTCTCTTGAGGCCCGTAGGCCGGTGTTAATCAAAGTTCTTGTGGAGCCGGCGGCTTCCAGGGGATCTGTCCCACGTCGCGTTGCCTTCCCGGGGTCGCTGATCGTTGCGGCTCTTCAGCCGAGCAGGTCACTGGTCATCCGGGGCAGCGGTGTTCTGTGGCGGCAGGGTCCTCTCCTCGTCGTCCGCTCCGACCCTGGAGGTGGCGGTTGGGCGGCGGTGACAAGTGACAGTACGGTCCCCAAGTGCAGGACGTACCCAGCCAAATGTCGGTGCAGCTGTGGGCTCACAGCCGGGCTGTCGGGCAGGCTACCGACTGTGCGGATTCTCGTAGGGCAACTGTCCGTCTTTGCAGGTGAGTGACTGCTCGCTATGCAGTCACCTCGTGAGCTCGGACCGGACGGGTCCTCCTTCCCTTTGCTCTCGGGCTCCCGGTGCAGTTGCGGTCACGGTGTTCGGGCCAGCGGCGGCTGGTCCTTACTTTGCTCTCGCTGTTGCTTTGGGCCCCGGTCACGGTGGTCGGGATGATGTTGATGCCTCAGAGGAGATTCCTCTGTCGGTGCTGCGGCGATGGTCAGCACCCGCAGTCGCTTCTTTCCAAGGGGGGTAGCGTCCACTGGTCCTGGGACGCTGGTCAGGGGGCAAGTTCAGTTGCAAGCCCTTGGAGATCTCTTCAGCAGAGTTTGGCACAAGTAAAGCAAAAGTCTTTTCGTAGTCTCTTCTTCCTCTCCTTCCGCAGCAAGGCACCAGACACAGGCAAGAGTCAGCACCCTTCCTTGTCTCTCACGGTCCTTCTCGTAGGGCAGAGTCCTTCTGTGGCCCAAACCGGATCTAATTTTCAAGGAGCAGGGCTCCTTCTTTTATAGGCCAATTCTTTTGTTCTCGCAGGCCAGGGGGGCCTTTGCATAGCCACTCTCAGTCTTTGAGTACCCCGGTGGGTGTACTCCGGCTTCTGCTTTCAGGGTGAGGGGCAGGCGCATCAGACGCCCCACAGGAGGTGGAGCCAGCATTGTCCGGACAGGGGTGGCCGGAGTACCTTGTTGATGGGGGCTTCGCCCTTCCTGGGCCAGGCGTCGGCAGAGTCATCCGCCGCTCCCCAGGAGGGTGGAGCCAGCATTGTGGTGGTCGAGCACAGCTACAGTTCGAGTCAAGAGGCACTCCTACCTCCCACTAAGGTGTAATCTGCGCATTCACCACCTGTCATCCCTCCAGCCCTGTCACTCACACATCCCAGACAGTCAGATACACATATCAGCAGAGGCGGGCTGAAATGGTTAAGCAAGCAAATGCTGACTTTCTAAAAGTAGCATTTGCAAACCCAGGATACTAAAATAAACTTGACTACAAGAAATATTTTATCATCCTGAGTTCAGGCATACTAAACATGACTCGCTACCATGCTCCTTGAGCCTGCGGGGATTATAGGGTGTAATAATCCTCGCAGCTCAGTCTGGCCTAATGGAGCAGGTAGCCTTCAATAGTGAAATACGGTCTTGGTTGTAAGTCACTACTAGGACAGGCCACGCATCTCAGGGCTTGTCCTACCTTGCACCTACAACGCACCCTGCCCGCAGGCCTACCATAGGGGTGACTAATATGTAGTCAAGGGAAGGGTCGGTGCTGGCAAGTGGGGACACTTGCCCAGCTAACGTGACAGTACGAGACCGCACGCGGGTTCTGCGGTCGCAGTTCCCAGACACATCTTTACGGCTGCTTCGGTGGGTGGCGCAACCAGCGCTGCAGGCCCACCAGCAGTATTGGCATCTACAAGCCCCGGCACTCTCTTGTGCACTTTACTAGGGACTAACAGTAAATCCAAAGAACCAATCATGGATACCAATCGTATGTACAATTTACAGTAGGGAGCACTTGCACTGCGGCACGGATCAGCCGTGGCGCAGTGCCCTGAGTATCGGAAAACCAGCAAAACATCGGAGGCACATCAGCAAAAAGTGGAAGGGAGACTCACGCCAAGGTGCCAGGTCTAACAGCGCCTATCCGGGCAACTATGGGGAGGCCATTTTCTCTATGTAGGCTGCATGCAGCATACATAGACAAAAGGCAGAGTGCGCATGACTGGTTTGGCCGTCCACAGAGGGCCGACCAAACAGTCAGGGCCCACAGCATTGGGCAAGCCACTCCTTCCCGGCCCGCCCGCCCCCAACCAGGCATACCCTTAACAAGCATTGGCACAGCCAATAGGTCTCGCCTTTGGGACGTAATAAGTGTTTAGCCATGCAGCACAATATCCTTGGTGCAACAACATCACCTGTTGCAAGGCTAAGTACTTATAAGGTCCCAAAGGTGAGACCTATTGGCTATGCCAATGCTTGTTTACTAAAGATTCTGCTTGAAACATGCAAGAGAGGAGCTTAAACGGAACGAAAACGGATCAGGCTAAATGAGGGTAGACTAATAAAAGTATGTCCTTATAGAATTTATATTTTCTGTTTTTTTTCAATAGTTTAGTATTTTGAAGCAGTAGGGCGGAAACTAATGAGTTTAGGTACAGGGAGTTGATTATTCAAATTACGTTCGTACATTATTTGAACCCATTACTATCCTACACTTTCGAGAGAACTCCAATAGCTTTTTTTATTATGTCTACCAAATCAATTGCACCCACAAAAAAGCAATATAAGCATGCACAATTACATTACCCTGGTATAAAAAATTAATAACGAACAGGGTGCAAGTGCCACAGTATGCTCAACTTCAACTGGTTATGTGCAACTAGTGCATGTGCAATTGTTACAGAACTGAAAAAAACGGGTTTCAATGAGCAGGTAGAGAAAATGAACCAGTTTTTTTTTGCAGATTAATATAGCGCAAACTCGACCAGAAGGTATTGGAGCCCTTTACAAGAGCACAAGTTACATTACACAAGGACATTCATATTTTGGTAGGGACGTGAAGATAGAGTGACTTACCCAGATTCACAGGATGTTGAGTGGAAGCCCAGACTCAAACCTAGTTCCCTAGCTCCAAAGCAGGCAGCTCTGGCCGTTAGGCCACATCCTCTTAAGTAACGTCAGGTTGTTTTATGCTCCATATTACGGGCAGTCGGTTGGTGACCAAACATGAACAGGTCTGGTACGAGTTTATCAGTTTTGCTTATCAACGTGCAGGATCCTAGATGGCGTGCAAGAGAGTACACAATTGTAGGTGTATACTGTCTTAAGGTCTGATGTGAACGCTTTAATAGCTCAGCTTCACACTGTAATCTGTGTGATCTCCCGTATTTGACTCTTTATTTATTTATTTTTAAATATTTTATTGAACAAAAGCAGAGGCAGTGATCAGCAGGTAATCTCGAATTACAATCTTGACATAGAATACGTACATTACAGCAGTGTATCATAGGCACAATTACGAGGGGGAACCCCGTCTAGACATTGCCATATCAATTGAAGGGGAGGTACACAGTTCACCTCTATAAGTATTCCATCGTCCCCATTTCTTATCCCAAACACTCGGGCACCCTCTAACCTTATAAACCGTCTTTTCGGACAACATACACACATCCATGGCAGCAACCCATCTGATCAAGAGTGGTCTAGAGGGTGAGCCCCACTGCATTGCTATTTCACGTTTCAAAAAAAGGAAGTCCAAAGCCACCCATTGCTGTTCAAGTGCAGTGAGATCTGTGGGGTCCCACACATTGAGAAGTTCACATTTGGGAGTCAGAGGGATGGATTTTCCTAGAGCATCAGCCATCTTGCAAAGGTCAGAGGTCCGTCTACCGATCCTGGCCAGAAGGGGAGTGGACATGTACGTTCTGTGCAGTATCTTAAGTTGTATAAGCCTAAATCTGTGGTTAATAGCGGATTCGCGCAGGGACATTAGCGCCGCTTGCCATTCAGCGTCCTCCAAGACACCGATATCGTTCTGCCATTTGTCTCACAGAAGCTGGAAGGTGTTAGGCATGTTGTTGCATAACTTGCGATAGGTGTAGGATATCGCTTTGGCCTGGAGGAGTTCCGACAAGAGTCTGTCCTCAAGGGGCGAGGATTGTGGGAGAGAGGAGAGATCAGGGACGTTGGCGAGTATGGCATGTTTGATTTGTAGATAGCAGAAGGTCTCAGATTGGGCTAAGTCGTGTGTCTTCCGGAGTTCTTCAAATGTCAGTAATTTGCCCCTGTGAAGCATGTCGCCCAGAGTGGAGATGCCTATTGTGTTCCACTTGTCAAAGCCCTGATAATGACAAAGGGAACCCAGCTGATGTGAAGTCCAAAGTGGGGTGGACAACGTGACAGTGTTACCCCACCCAAGTCGCTTGTTCGCTCGGTGCCAGATCGTTATTTTGTGGGCCTATATACCGTGTACGAGAGTGTTTGCCATATAGGGCTTCAAGGTAGCCTCCACGGCCCGTCTGGTGTCTCTCTAGGTGGAAAGCAGGGTTAGTGGGTGAACCATAAATCCAGGAGTTAGTGGCGATCAATTGGGTAGCCCAATGATAGAGTCGAACATTTGGGAGGGCGATTTCTCCATCATACTACCCTTGTGTAAGCGAAAGGAGAACAATGCGGGGAGAGCCGCCGTCCCATAAGAGGAGACGGAGGTCTCCTTCAAGTGTATTAAAATAGGAATCAGGTACGGGAAATGGACAGTTTTGCAGGGCATACAAAAAACAAAGGAGTGCAAGCATTTTGAAGAGGGCCGCGCTGCCTGGGAGAGAGAGTGGGAGTGATCTCCAATGTGAGATGTCAGTATGGAGTCTCTGAAGTGGGCCTTTGAGGTTGCGTTCATAAAATAGTTTGGGGTCTAGAGTGACAAAGATTCAAAGGTATTTAAACCCCTCCTGGGCTAGTTCAATGGAAAAGCCTTGTGGGAGAGAAGGGGGTGGGCCCCAAAGAACATATAACAGTGATTTGGACCAGTTGATGGAAAAGCCCGAATATTTATCAAAGTTAATGATGACGTGGAGCAGACTGTTAAGAGAGGATTTGGGGGAGGAGACATAGACCAGGTTATCGTCCGCGTAGAGTGAGATTTTGTCAGTGGTGTCGTCATTCCATTGGATGCCGCGGATGGAATTGTCAGTTCTGACCCAATGAGCCAGAGGTTCAAGGGTAAGTGAAAAACACAAAGGGGACAAAGGACATCCCTGTCTTATACCTCTGTGCAGGGGAAACCGTCTGGACGTATGTCCATTAACATAGACTTGACCCCAAAGGTCCGTGTATAGCAGTCGGATCCATTGAATAAATTTAGTAAGCATGGGCTGAAAATTCGTTCCGCTCGCGGAATTTGCGAATTTTCCACGATTTCGCGATCCGCGAATCTTGCAAAATCGCGGTAAAATCCGCGAATCAGCGGGGACACATTTTCAGCCAAGCACTTACAGGGTTACAGCAGCAGGTGCGAAAGTTTAAGCTAATTTTTTGTAACCTTTTTACAAAAGGGTTACAAAGAAATTTACTTCAACTTGGGCACCTGCTGCTGTAAGCCTGTAAGTGCTTCCTGGCGCCTCGTTGCCTACTTGCAACTATTCTCTGACCCTGCTCTGACCCTTGAAGCAGGGTCTGAGAATAGTTACAAGTAGGCAATGAGGCGCCTGTCACGAAAATTAAACCTCAACAGGAAGCACTGACAGATATAAAAACAAGCATTTGCAATGCAATAGGTCTTGCATTAGGAAAGTTTGAGCTATTGGTCAATTTTTTTTATTTATGTGTTGGTTTTGAAAATAGCTAAATTAATGGCTTTGTCATTTACAATGCCAATAGTTATAACTTTCGCAAATGTGACACTTATCGCATTTGTAATGCAACATGTTTTGTATTTACATGACTTAGATGCATTGATATTACAAATTACAATGGCTTTTAATTTTTTTTAAATAATTAATACTTAAATAAAAGTGATTTTATTTATAATGGCAATAGCTTAAACTTTTGTAAATAACTTTTGTGAAGATTATGTTCAGTGTATTTTATTGTGACGAAAATCCAAGAACAGAAGTGAAATATTAACATCTTTTTGTGACATTTGTAATGAAGCTTGAAACATTGAGAGAACATATTTGAACCTTGTAGATTTCACTCAGCCACTTTTAGGAGGCGTTCCTGCGCAGGAACGCCCTCCCCTGCGCCGGAACGCCTCCTGATGGCGCAGGGCTTTACAACATGACGCATCTCTCAGATGCGTCACGTTGTTAATACCCAGCACCATGGCGCATCTTTTGTGCTGCCGCTGCATCACAGAAGTGACACAACTGCGGCGCAAAAGAGGCGCAAGCGGCTTGTAAATCTGCCCATAGTGCTTTTCCTACACTGTAGCTGCGTTAAGGGGCAGAAGATGTGTCTCCAGTGACCATGTGTGCCTGTGCCTGTGTTACAGGCACACATGTCACTGGAGACACATCTTCTGGCCCTTTACGCAGCTGCAGTGTAGTAAAAGCACTATACATTTACCCAATGAGGGAGCACTTACTGGATTAGCCAGTAGAAAGGACTCCAGGGCAAATCGCAAAATAATCCATGATTTTGCTGGAAAATTCGCGAATTTGCTGATTTTTTTGCGATTTCGCAGGAAAATCCACGATTCCGCGGAACGCGAATTCGCAAATTTCGCCCATGCTTAAAATTTAGGACCAAAACCATAGCGGAGGAGGACCTCGAAAAGGTATGACCATTCTATGGAGTCAAAGGCAAGCGTAGCGTCTAGGGAAAGGATAGCCGCGTCTTCTTGAAGTAGTGGTATCCTGCTCATTACATTATGAACCCGGCGGAGGTTGAGTGCTGTGTTACGGCCTGGTAGAAAGCCCGATTGATCTTCGTGGATCAAGACAGGGAGGACTGTCATAAGTCTGGCAGCGAGGAGTTTCGCCAGGACCTTCACTTCAGAGTTAATGAGAGAAATTGGTCGGTAAGAGCCGCAGTCATTAGCCGGTTTGTTCGGTTTACGGATGACCACTATTGATGCCAATCGCTGGTCTAGTGGCAGGCGGCCGGCATCTCGACACTCCTCGAACATTGCTTTGAGGTGCGGAAGGATCTCACCTGCCATGCTCTTTAGGAACTCAATCAGAACACCATTGGGGCCCATAGCTTTACCTGATTGAACGGCAAACAAGGCGTTGCCAACCTCCTCTACTGTGAGGTTTGCCTCCAGTTCCCGCACGTCTGATTCGGAGAGAGAGGGAAGTCTCATCTCGGCCAGAAGTAGTTTAGACTCCTCTGCGCCATAGTGTGCTTTGGCTGTGTAGATTCGCTCCAGGTGGACAGCGAAGGCCTCCGCTAAGTCGCTCGGGTCTGTGACAGTAGAGTGATCTGGCAGGGTCAGCTCTGGGATCCATCGAGATCCCTGCTCACGTTTTTCGAGCCATGCAAGCATTTTACCTGCCCTATCGCCCAATTCGTAAAGGCGATGGTGAGTTTTCAAGAGCTTGGCCTGTGCTTTCTCGAGGGCCAATGCTTTAAATTCCAGTTGTTTCGCACGGAGGTGAGTCGCCGTTTCGTCTGTGGGATGTGCATTGAGGAGTGATTCTAGGTGGGCCAGGTCTGATTCATCCTGAATAAGGTGTTCACTCTGTTTGTGAGTGTAACTAGTTTTGAGAGCTAAGGCCTTACCCTTAAGTACAGCCTTGTATGCCTCCCATATGGTCACGGCTGATTCCACCGAGCCCACATTTTCCGGAAAATAATATTCTGTGTGTTCAAGTAGGCAGTCTTTTATGTCAGGGACCTTGAGGAGCCAGGACGTTATGATTATGGGGCCACGGGACCTCTGGCGGAGGTACGTAAATTCCACAGTTAATGGGGAATGGTCTGAAATTCCCCTGGGGAGTGCTTTGGGGTGGCGAAAAAACTCCAGGTCAGTGGTGGGGGAGAACAAATAATCTATGCGAGAGCTGCTATTGTGGGTATTGGAATAGTGTGTGAAGTAAGAAGTAGTTGGATGAGACGAGCGCCATAGGTCCTCGAGCCCCATAGTTTGTGTGAAATCAAATAGATCAGAGCCCGACCTATTTGATGAGTGTTGGGGGTGCCGATCTAGAAGGTTGTTCATTGTCATGTTGAAGTCTCCTCCAATAAGTAGAGGTCCCTGTGGGAGATCTAACATTATTAGGCATGGGCGGAAAATCCGTTCCATTAGCGGATTTTGCGGATTTTCGGCAAATTCGCAATCCGCGAGATTCGCGAAGTTCCCGCAAAATCCGCATATTCGCACGCAGCGGATTTTTTTTTCTTGGTGATACAATTTTGTGGCGTGCGGCGTTCACTTACCATCATTCAGCGTTTGCCGAGTTGTTTTTCTCGATATTTTGCGAGTGCTGCGCCATTTTGGATCCCGCTGGAGTTTGGCGACCGCAATCACGTAATCGCGGCTTGCCACCTTGCACAGCACGCATCGCGAGAGTTCGCAATTGCGAACACGTAGATGCGGCGAGCAGCAACAATCTCGCACTCGCGAAATTACAAAATTTGAAATTCTGCACAAGAAATACACCAGCAAGCAGCATAAACCTTCTGAAAATGATGATTTTTATCAGAATAACTCCTAAGGTTGACATTTGCCTGCACTTTTTTATGCAAGGAGTCCATTTTTGGGGGGGAGGAGGAAGGAAGTGCCCCACAGTCTCCAACTTCCTGTTCCTGTCCAGCAGGCTCCTCCCAGTGCTTTCTTCATGTGCTGGTCACTTTCATTCGGATTCTTCACCTGGAAGGATTACTTTTTGTGGATGCTGCTGGATATTTGGATTTGAGGCCTTTTTGACTTTCTTTGGATCACTTTTGGATTAGAAATTTCACAAGTAAGTTTGTTTGGGGCATTACAGTTGCTGCAACTACAATTTTGGAATTTTCGATTTTTGGGCTGTTGTTGGGGCCTTTTGCCCAGGGGTACTCAGTGGTGGGTGGACTGAGTCTTTCTGTGGGGGCTCTTTAATAAAAACATCATGGAGGGCCTGGATGGCTTGGGATTGTGCTGATTTTTCTGTGATTTTCATTTTTTTGGGCTGTTGTGGCCTTTTCACAAGGGGTAGTGGGTGGTGCATGGGCCTAGTCTTTCTGTGGGGTGTCTTGAATTTAAACATCATGGAGGGCCTGGATGGCATGGTATTGTGCTGATTGTTCTGTGTTTTTCGATTTTTTGGGCTGTTGTTGTGGCCTTTTCACCAGGGGTAGTGAGTGGTGCATGGGCCTAGTCTTTCTGTGGGGTGCCTTGAATTTAAACATCATGGAGGGCCTGGATGGCATGGGATTGTGCTGATGTTTCTGTGTTTTTCGATTTTTTGGGCTGTTGTTGTGGCCTTTTCACCAGGGGTAGTGAGTGGTGCATGGGCCTAGTCTTTCTGTGGGGTGTCTTGAATTTAAACATCATGGAGGGCATGGAAGGCATGGGATTGTGCTGATTTTTCTGTGTTTTTCGATTTTTTAGGGTGTTGATGGGGACAGGCCATGTGGGTCGGGCCATTTTGAGTGCTGCTACAGGCAGGCCATGTGCTGGGAGGCAGGGGGCCATTTTGAATGCAGGCAGTGTTCTTAGGTCTGCAACCATTTTGCCTAGCTTTCAACTTTTATGCCCAGGGGTAGTGAGTGGTGCATGGGCCTAGTCTTTCTGTGGGGTGTCTTGAATTTAAACATCATGGAGGGCTTGGGATTGTGCTGATTTTTCTGTGATTTTCGTTTTTTTGGGCTGTTGTTGTGGCCTTTTCACCAGTGGAAGTTAGTGGTGCATGGACCTAGTCTTTCTGTGGGGTGTCTTGAATTTAAACATCATGGAGGGCATGGATGGCATGGGATTGTGCTGATTTTTCAGTGTTTTTCGATTTTTTGGGGTGTTCATGGGGACAGGCCATGTGGGTGGGGGCCATTTTGAGTGCTGCTACAGGCAGGCCATGTGCTGGGAGGCAGGGGGCCATTTTGAATGCAGGCAGTGTTCTTAGGTCTGCAACCATTTTGCCTAGGTTTCAACCATTATGCCCAGGGGTAGTGAGTGGTGCATGGCCCTAGTCTTTCTGTGGGGTGTCTTGAATTTAAACATCATGGATGGCATGGGATTGTGCTGATTTTTCAGTGTTTTTCGATTTTTTGGGGTGTTGATGGGGACAGGCCATGTGGGTGGGGGCCATTTTGAGTGCTGCTACAGGCAGGCCCTGGCCATGTGCTGGGAGGCAGGGGGCCATTTTGAATGCAGGCAGTGTTCTTAGGTCTGCAACCATTTTGCCTAGCTTTCAACCTTTATGCCCAGGGGTAGTGAGTGGTGCATGGGCCTAGTCTTTCTGTGGGGTGTCTTGAATTTAAACATCATGGAGGGCTTGGGATTGTGCTGATTTTTTTGTGATTTTCATTTTTTTGGGCTGTTGTTGTGGCCTTTTCACCAGGGGTAGTGAGTGGTGCATGGGCCTAGTCTTTCTGTGGGGTGTCTTGAATTTAAACATCATGGAGGGCCTGGATGGCATGGGATTGTGCTGATTTTTCTGTGTTTTTCGATTTTTTGGGGTGTTCATGGGGACAGGCCATGTGGGTGGGGGCCATTTTGAGTGCTGCTACAGGCAGGCCATGTGCTGGGAGGCAGGGGGCCTTTTTCAATGCAGGCAGTGTTCTTAGGTCTGCAACCATTTTGCCTAGGTTTCAACCATTATGCCTAGGGGTAGTGAGTGGTGCATGGCCCTAGTCTTTCTGTGGGGTGTCTTGAATTTAAACATCATGGATGGCATGGGATTGTGCTGATTTTTCAGTGTTTTTCAATTTTTTGGGGTGTTGATGGGGACAGGCCATGTGGGTGGGGGCCATTTTGAGTGCTGCTACAGGCAGGCCCTGGCCATGTGCTAGGAGGCAGGGGGCCATTTTGAATGCAGGCAGTGTTCTTAGGTCTGCAACCATTTTGCCTAGCTTTCAACCTTTATGCCCAGGGGTAGTGAGTGGTGCATGGGCCTAGTCTTTCTGTGGGGTGTATTGAATTTAAACATCATGGAGGACTTGGGATTGTGCTGATTTTTCTGTGATTTTTGTTTTTTGGGGCTGTTGTTGTGGCCTTTTCACCAGGGGTAGTGAGTGGTGCATGGGCCTAGTCTTTCTGTGGGGTGTCTTGAATTTAAACATCATGGAGGGCTTGGGATTGTGCTGATTTTTCTGTGATTTTCGTATTTTTTGGGCTGTTGTTGTGGCCTTTTCACCAGGGGTAGTGAGTGGTGCATGGGCCTAGTCTTTCTGTGGGGTGTCTTGAATTTAAACATCATGGAGGGCCTGGATGGCATGGGATTGTGCTTATTTGTTCTGTGTTTTTCGATTTTGTGGGCTGTTGTTGTGGCCTTTTCACCAGGGATAGTGAGTGGTGCATGGGCCTAGTCTTTCTGTTGGGTGTCTTGAATTTAAACATCATGGATGGCATGGGATTGTGCTGATTTTTCTGTGTTTTTCGATTTTTTGGGGTGTATAACTGAACTGATGTTCCTCTGTCTTCCATTGCTTTTAGGTGCACAAGACTCAAGAGAACCACCAGTGCCAGGAAGAAGTCCTGCAGCGGTGTGTGTGCGCAGCATAACGTCACGCGACGTCACGTCAGGCCACAGACAACTCTGCAACTCGTGCAACTGCGGCCTGCTGTTCTGACCTCTGAAGAAGATGGCCCCAAAAAAAGTTCCCCGTAGCTCCTCTAGCAAGAAATTTGCCAGTAAGGAGCAGAAGAAGCAAGTTACCAAGGAGACTGGTGTGCCGCCCGCCACATTTTTTCGGAGTAAAAAAAAAAGTACGCCTGCAGCAGCAGCGGTATCTGCTGGGGACCAAGCTGGGAGCAGCACCCCCGCTCCATTGGGCTCAGTGCCACCACCACTACCACGCCAACTTAAGTCCAAGCCCTTGAGTGCTGCAGAGGCACTTAGTCTAGTTGTTCAATCACCATCGACCAGTGATGTTGGCTCATCGCAAGAAAGTAGCAGCAATGTCCCTCAATCAACACAGGTTGTTGTAACTCATCTGACGAGTGTTGAACAACCACAGCCGCAACAACAACCACATGTGCAAGTACAAGCCCAAGTACAAGTGGAAGGAGAGGCAGCGCAAGGAGATGCGCAAGCAGAGGTGCATGAAGGGTCACAAGTGCCCACAATAGTTGTTCCTCCCGAAGTAGGGGCACATCAGGAAATCGACAATCAAAGCGAGGTAACATTTGAGGCAGCCGCTCCTCCTGATGATCATTCATTGTCTTCCACACCCCTAGCAAGGAAGAGATCAAGGGTGGTGTCTACATCTTCTTCAAGCACACCTCCTTCTGATGATACGGATCAAAATTGGGAACCAGCACCACTGCCGTCTGAGAGTAAGGCACACCATGATCTGACAAAGGTAGTTAAGCGTAAAAGGAAGCTCGTCCAAAGTCTCATAGTTATGGAGTGTGATGAGGCTCAACAAGAAGTGGCGGAAACTGCTGCTGATGAAGACTCTCACGACGACGACCCAGTCATCATAAAGGTCACTGCAGCCCCAGCGGGCATGCAGCAAACAGACATTTTGACCCTAGCCCGAGAAGCTGCTGAGCGTGATGATGATGTTGTCGACGAGGAGGCAATGGAAACACCACAATCATTGGAGTTAACTAGTACACCAACACGTACCTCTTCCATATTTCTTCCTCGCCAGAAGGGACCTCCATCCACCTCGACCTCAATTAGTGGTGGTGAAAGTGCACAACGTACTAAAGTTCGGCAATCCACATCCTCCACTTCATCTGGCATTAGCAGCATGACCACCACCACCAGTATCGCCGCCTCCTCCGGCCCCCACAGACATTTCAAGTCCCCAGTTTGGGACCTCTTTAGTGTTTGCCCAAAAAAGGAAAACTTCGCCATTTGTAGCATTTGTAAGCATGCAGTTAGTCGCGGTAAGTTTGGTACCAACTATGGTACGGGAGGCCAGAGAGGTCATCTTAGGAGACAGCACGCTGTCCAATGGTTTGCGCACCTAAAGGAGATCAAGGAAGCCCGAATTGCAGGTCAAGAAAACATGATGTTTCATCTGATGATGACGAGGAGGAAGAAGACGTGTCAAACACTTCACTTACACCCAGTACCCCTTTCAGCAGCACACCCCATGTGAGCCACACTAAGAGTGTGGGAGAGAGTGAGACACCAATGCAAAAAAGTTCATCAGCGAGCGTAACTGGGTCAAAGAAGTCATCATCATCATTATCATCCCGTAAATGCTTGGTCCAGGGCAACATTAGAACCATGTTGTTTTCAGACGCGCCATATGAACGCAACCACCCACTGACGCGTCTGTATAACACTAAGCTGGCTAAAATGCTAGCTCTGGACCTTCTCCCGTTTTCTTTTGTAGAAGGGGTTGGTTTTCTAGAATTAGTGGCAGCGCTCTGCCCTAAATGGAAGGTTCCTAGCCGGTTCTATTTTGCCAGAGTTGCGGTTCCAGCACTACATGAAGATGTGCTGGAGGTGATTGGGGCAGCTTTGCAGAAGAGTGCTGTTCACACTATACATCTGACAACAGACATGTGGACCAGTGGCGCAGGCGCTGATTACATGTGCATCACTGCACACTGGGTCTCTTTTTCAGGGGTTAAAGCAAAGCTAAACGCAGGTGTTGACCCGGACCAAGTTTTTAAAGCTGCTCGGAAACATGCAACACTAGCCATGTTTGGCCTGGAGAAACGTCACACAGCAGAAAACATTTTGAATGAGTTTAACACAAAGGTCTTTCACTGGCTGTCCCCAAAAAAATGCCAGATTGGTTATGTTTCCACGGATAATGGCGCCAATGTAGTTAAGGCCATGGAGCTGGGTCAGTATTTCAGAGTGCTGTGTTTGGCGCACTGTATAAACCTGGTTGTTAAAAAATTCTTGAGTGATGAAGACAGTCCAGCGTGCGAGTTAGTGGCCACCTGCCGAAGAATGTGCAACCATTTCAGCCATTCTTTTAAGGCCCGGAAGAATCTGAGGAGCCTGCTACATGAACGTCGAATGCCAGTGAAAGCACTCATCCAGGAGGTGCCAACACGTTGGTACTCAACCTTCTACATGCTTGAGCGTCTGTATGAGCAGTATACGGTACTCGATCACTATTTCTTAACACTTGGTACAGCTCAGAAGGACCTGAGGCTAGATGCGGCGCAATGGAACCTAGTTAAAAGCCTGACAGACATGCTTCGTCCTTTTGAGGTCTTCACGCGTGCAGTCAGCAAGGAGGACTGTAATTTGGGAAAAGCTATCCCATTGTTGCGCATGCTGGAGCACCAACTGAAGGCAGTGTCTTCTATTTTTCAAAAAGATGAAAAAAAGCAAGCCGCTTTTGTTTTGGCAGAGAAAATATTAGAGCCCCTACGTGGTGATGAACGTCTTAAAATGATCCACTCAGAACAGCATTACATTTGTGCTACTATTCTGGATCCACGCTACAAAAAGGCGCTGGCAGGCCGAGCATTCTTTCCTTTTGATGATGAAGATGTTACAAAGTACAAACGTTGGCTAGCCTTGTCAGCCAAGAGGTTTGAAAGAGAACTGCAGCAAATTGGAGGAAAAGGCAGTACATCAGCATCAGCAGGCCATCCCCAGTCAAAAGAATCCACTTCTGCATCTGTGGCTGTGGCACAAGTGACCTCTCAGCCATTAAAGACACCGGCAACCGGCTAATCTGCACCAGACACAACAGTAACATTGGATGCAGAAGAGGATTGGCTAACTCGGCTTGGGTTTGGTTCTCAAAAGGTCACAGCAAAAAGTAAGCAAAGTGGAGAAACCTTGGAGGACCTTGAGTCGATGGTGCAGGACTATCTGAAAGACTCAACAGAGGTCTATGTTAATGCTGACCCATTGGCATATTGGCATGGGAAACAAGAATTGTGGGCACAGCTCTCCAACCTGGCTATAAACTACTTGTCTTGCCCACTCGCAAACGTGTCTTCTGAACGTGTTTTCAGTGCTGCTGGTGGCATTGTAACTTCCAAACGGAGCCGCCTCTCGCCCAAAAATGTGGAGAGGTAAACAATGATCAAGATGAATCAGCACCTCATACAACCAGATTACAAAGTACGAGAAAGCACGCCGGATGAAGACGAGGAGGACAGCAACATAGATGAGGGAATTTCTTCTCTGTTAGGTGACACTGACCTCATCCTGCCTGAATTCGCAGAGTATGATGACGAACTCTTATTCTTATTCCCTGACACCGAGCCCTGAAAATGAGACAGTGAATCAATAACTTTCTTTTTTGTCCTTATTCACTTTTATTCCTGTGTGTCTGTCTTTCTTTGTTTTGCACAGTTAATATAATTCAAACTTTAATCACCTAATCACAAAAACAAGCCCATCAGCAGAACTGTCTTCACTTGTTTGCTTATTGATTTGAAGGTGCCGCAGTCTGCATTCCTCAGGTTCACAAGTTCACAAGAACATGCTCCTCTATCCTCTATCCTCCTCCTCCAGACTCCTTTTTCCCTCAAAGCAGAGGGCTGGATTACGCCCAATGAAGAAAGACTCTGCACTTGTGGGGGTGTTCTACTTCTTTGCGGGTGAGTTGACGGCTCTGGGGCCATTGATGGGAAGCTCTAATACCGGATAAAAGTGGTTTGGACCAAATCGGAAGCGAAAAATGTTTTGCGTTTTTGCTGACTTGCTTGCCTTTGAGGTGCTCTTTGGGGGGGTTCCGGGTGTTTGTGGGTGAGTTTTGGGGTCTGGGAGCACTGCTGGGACAGTCTAATCTTGATTGCATTTGCTTTTCAGGAAATCCGTGGTGGAAAACGGGAGTTATGACCTAGCTGCACAGCGCGTTTGGACCGTATGCCGATAAATATTGTAAGTATGAGATTTTCCTTTTTGGCTGTTTGGGGGTGTTGTGCTTTTTTGCGGGTGGGTTGGCGGGTCTTGGGGCATTGCTGGGAAGGTCTAATACCGGATAGAAGTGGTTTGGACAAAATCCATAAGGAAAAGCCTTTTGGCACTTTTTATAACTTAGGGTTCGTTACGGTTAGCCCTAGCAGCAGGATTGCATAAGTTTCGGGGTGTTCTAGATTTTTGCAACTGAGTTCTGGGGTCTTAGAGCACTCGTGGGAATGTGTAATTTTGGTTGCAAGTGATTTGAAGAAAATCCATGGTGGGAAAGGGGGGAATTGGCATAGTAAAAGAAAACCTTTGCCACTATTCTTAAATTAGGGCTCATTAGGGTTAGCAGTATTTGTATTGCATGTGTTTGGGTGGGGGGGATTTGCGAGTCTTGGAGCGATGCTGGGTATGGATACTTTTGCTTGCTTGCAAGTGGTTTGAATACAATCCACAGTGGGTAAGGGGGTATTTGGGCCTACTTTTACTTTCAAAGTACGTTTTGTCACCAGTTTTCTATTAGGCCTCGTTTTTTGATATCTGATTGGGGGTCTTCTACATTTTTGCGACTGGCTTTAGTAAGGGTCTGGGTGGGAGCACTGCTGGGAAGGTCTAATCTTGTTCTAAAACACAGTTTACAGTACACCTAGCTTTAGGGGAAAGATCCGCTAAATTAATTTGCCCATACTTATTTATCCTTCAAAAGGAGACTCAGACAGAGTACGCACTTTCAAAAATATTGTACTGTCTATTAGGAAACTCAAAGTGTGACTTTTTGCACTACACAGCGTACATACATTATATTTATTTATCAGTGGTGTTCTAATATCACTTCCTGTTTTTCCGTCAATAATTACAGGCCGGGTTTCAGTCTGTGCAATGGGAAAAAAAGGATGGAGTCAGGCTTCACATTAGCGAGCCGCAATTCAGCATCCGCCAGGCAGGCAGTGGACAGGGTGTCTTCTGGTCACCAACATTGATGGACGAAGCGTCAGCTGGAATGGAGGAGTTCCGCTAATAAGAGGAATTGTTTGATGCGTGCAACTTACTTACCAAATTCAACAGGACAACTACAACAACATACAGATACAGTATCCATTGTTTTCTTCTATGAGTGTGACTGCATTTCTTGGATCTCTCTCTGCTTCTAAGTTGATCCCTACAGCCATTCTATAGGTTTTACTTCGGCTATTTTTAAACCTAATTTAATGTAAGAAGTGTTTCTCTGAGTGCAGAGATAGGCAAGTGAAAACGCTGCAGCCCTGTACTGTCGCATTCTGTCATTCACGGTTGTCGAAAGTACTACTTACTTTTCAGTAACAATGCATGCAGTAGTGCATGCACTTCCTTTATGTCACTTAAAAGATTGATGGTTAGCTTTGTACCCAAAGATTTCTTTATCTTCAATTATTGTTTGTCCACGCTGTGATTTTTTTTTCTTCTCTCAACAAAACCTACCCAAAAAGAAACCCCCATTCCCATCCATTTTCCAAACCCTAACCCTCTTCCCCCGGGCTGTGTGGTTTTGATTGATGTGTGACTAAATGACATCAATAATTCCACACACTTGCTGGGGAGAATAAGGTCATAGCAACAGGCTGGTGAAGGAATCCGAGGATATATTCTAGACTTACTCAGCTTCAGTACTATTTCTTGTAGTAGTAGCCACTGTCAAAGAAATTCAACGCAAGTACTAGTTATACTTTCAATACTTTACCATTTGTTAGGCTACATTGTGGCACTGTTCTAGTGTACTGTCACCTGCTATATTCTCTATCGTACTGTTGTAATGCTACAGTAAGGACAAACCAGGTTTCATTTTCTTTTTTTCCATAGGCATGCAACTGCCACTGTGTCACACCACTAGTACCACCGCAATGAGGACATTTCATCCACCCAGGATTGCCAACCTTAATCGCCATTTCCCGTGGAGCCAGCCCTGGGCCTAGCCCTAATTTCAAACACAAATTACAGGTAAGATAAGTGTTTGGTGGGAGGTAGTATAATGGAGTATTAGGAGAGACGAGAGATTGACGGTAGTACTACTAGGACTCTTGAATTCACTTACTCTGTGAGAGGCACTTAGTGTTGAAAACATTTAGCCATTTACACTTAAAGGAAGAAAATGACACAGACTTAAGTTTCAGGAACACAAACTTTCTGTTAAACCCCCACCCACCAGACTCAAAAGCAGTAAAAAACAGGTATGCTCAGACAAAGTTTCAAAAAGTATATTTTTGTAGCCCTAACAAAATAATCTCCTGCAAGACCCTCCCTAACCCCAACGATTGTCCTTCAAAAGTCCCAAAAACAACCCAACTTCCAATTCCCACCCCCCAAAAGTCTCTAAAAAAGGGGCAAGGGACACTACGGCAGGATGCTGTTCACTTTTGCGGCCAGGGCATTATACTCCTTGCGGAGGGTGGCATGGTCGGAGCGGAGGCCTCCACCAAGGTCTTATACGTTAGGACCTCCTGCTCCAGGTAGGACACTCTGAGGCATAAGCGGTGCTGGCGTGCCTTGCGACTCCTGTGGGGGGCAGCTGCTGTCTTTGCTGCTCGGCGGTGGCGGTTGGCTTTGGTAGCCCGGCTCCGTACCGCTGGAGCACTGCGCTGGCTGGCAGCCCGTGGGGGCACGGAGGAGGATGCAGCTGTCCCAGTGGATGTTGTACCGGTAGACTGCGTGTCCTCCTCCTCCAGGGCCACCAGCCACCGATATTCGGCGACAGTGGCATCCAGCCTCCGTTGCCGGGCCATTCGAGCCAGCTCCTTCCTTGATGGTCTGTTTGATTTGGAAGGAGCAACTATATGAAGAAAGAAAGACATAGTCTGTAACCAATGCTCCTTAAGATTAACACAAAATGATTGAGCAGAAAGTTGTGTCACAGTACAAGTAGCAAATTGAAAGCACAGTACATAACTATTGAGGACAGTATCTATCTAACCTCCCACTTCTTCATCCTTGCTCTAACATTAGTGGGAGTTTAAGGAACAAATTCTACGGGCACTATGGACTTCCATTACAGTCGACTATGACAGTACACCAGTCTTATTCTTCTTCTTCTCTCTTGTTTAGGAAAATTGGTACGTTATCTTATGCAAAAGGCATAATGCCAGCGCAGTGAACTTGCACCCGAGAAAAACAGACGCACACCATGATGAGTGAGACAGACTTGCGTTACTGTACCGGTCCAGTACATGCAGGTGGTGAAGCTCTTACTTTTCTATTACGGGTGGCACTGAGAATACTCTGTTAAAAGGGCTACTGCTTAATTAATTTAGCTTTCACCCTACAGTGCAAATGAGTACTAGAAAAGGAAAATGAAGAAGCTAAATAATCTGATTATCTATCACTTCACATGGGATGTATTTGATTACATATGGGATGACTTTAGGTGCTTTGCTTATTATTGAGTGAACAGTGATACACCCACACATGAATGACGTACTACTACTAAACTAAAGTTATTAAGAGAGGTAGGGAGTGTCCACCGTAATAACCGGATATATGCTGTGCTTGCAGTTGCAATACAAACTACTGCTACTATTCATGGTAGTATTTGGACAAAATTACAACTTCTTTTCCTTGCCTTTCCTACACTGGAACGGACCCGCGGGTGCGGTGTTACATGCTCTTCAAAGTAACACTTAGTTCATCCAGTGACCGTCTACTCTCTCTAGATACACATATGCTATCTAAGAGTCAGATAGTACCATGATCCAGGCATCCATCCATTCAAAGTATATGCACACATACAGTTTCTGTTTCACCCACCCAGGCTGTTCTCCTTCCACCCATCCTTGCTTCATCATTCACCCAGCCATGCACCATACCATATTCTTTCCTTCCCAGCCACCTCGGGGACCAAGCAAACACATATCATTCTTCTTTGCCAGTCATCAATAAATTTCTCGTCCTTCCACACTTACTTACACCCTTCTTTCGCTTTTCGTTCATCCCATCCATCAAGTTCATCTCAGATCTGATTGGGATTCTTCTCGCCAAAAACTTCACAGCTAAGTCGAAGTACATTTAGAGGAGGCTACTACCTGGTTGATTTATAATACACCCGTGCAGAAAGCACACTCTGCAGTCTTCAATCTCAATAAGTAAGGAATATATAGCTTACCTCTGCCCGCCACCACCGTGTGAACCCTCACAGGCACATTGGTGTCGTCCGGCACTTGCACCGCATCCTCCCCAAAAGTGTTCCCCTCATCCACCACCACCACCTCCGTGCTGGCCCCGCCACCAGATGTTCCACCTACAAAGTACATTTAAGAATGTTAGAATACACCACTCACTACTATATAATATTTGGTCTAGGAGGAATAAAGAAATGTGAAAAAACAGAAAACAATGTAATAATTTGTGACTGTCTACTACATCTCCGCTACGACCACAACACAGACTCCCGACCCCAAGCACCTAGAATGCATCCTTCTCAACACCCGCTCGGTCCACAGGCACGCCATTGACCTTTGGAACCTACTAGACACCATCTCTCCTGACGTCGCCTTCCTAACGGAAACATGGATGAACGCTTCCTCCGCCCCTGACATCGCCATCGCTATCCCTGATGACTATAAGATCACACGCAAAGACCGCACCGACCATACAGGAGGAGGAATCGCTATCGTCCATAAGAAATCAATCCGCATCTCAACCAGCTCTGACACCAACCTCGCTAACTCCGAACACCTTCACTTCCAGATCCACATCGACCCCAAAACCACACTCCGAGGCACCCTCCTCTACAGACCACCAGGACCCCGCGCAAAATTCAGTGAAGACATCACAGACTTCATCACCCCACACGCGCTCCCCTCCAAAGACTACATCCTTCTGGGAGACCTCAACTTCCACCTTGAAAAGATCAACGACCGCAACACCGCCACCCTCTCGGACAACCTCGCCAACCTCGGACTTAAACAACTGGTCACTTCCCCCACCCACATCGCAGGTCACACACTCGACCCCATCTTCACCTCCAGCAACCATGTCTCCTTCAGCCACACTACGGATCTCCTCTGGACTGACCACAGCTGCGTTCACTTCACCTACAACAAGCCGAAACCCATCATCCACCTCCAACCAACTCTACAAAGAAACTGGAACAAAATCACCACGGAGCAGATCTCCACATCGCTCCTTCTAACCTCCCCAGCCCTCTCTTCTAACGTCAACGAAGCCGCCTCCAATCTCACCCTATGGTTATCCAACACCGCCGACACCTTAGCACCACTGAAAAAACGTCAACACAAACTTGGCATCAAGAAGGCCTCATGGTTCAACGATGACCTCAAGAAGTCCAAGAAACTCTGCCGCTCACTTGAAAAGGCCTGGAAAAAGACCCATCCACGAGCACCAAGGACGCCTTCAAAAGCGCCATCCGTACTCACCACCAACTGATCCGAAAAGCCAAGAAAACAGCATTCAAGGATCGACTTGACAACAACGCCCACAACAGCAAGGAACTTTTCAACATCGTCAAGGAATTTTCCAACCCCTCGGCCAACTCCAACGACATCACCCCCTCTCAAACCCTCTGCGATTCCCTAGCCTCTTTTTTCCACAACAAGATTGCTGACATCCACAACAGCTTTGACAACCAACCCGGAAGCCAACCCTCCCTACCATCAGCTGACCATCTTCCCCCCGTTAACACCCTTATAGCCTGGAACCCAATCTCCACTGAGGACACCATCCGCCTGATGAATTCCATCCACTCTGGATCCCCCACAGACCCATGCCCTCACCACATCTTCAACAAAGCAGACTCCGTCATAGCTCCGCACCTCCGAGACGTCATCAACTGCTCCTTCCATTCCGCTACCTTCCCAGAAGACTGGAAACACGCTGAACTCACCGCCCTTCTGAAAAAACCAACAGCAGAACCCACCGAACTCAAAAACTACCGCCCCATCTCGCTTCTTCCATTCCCGGCCAAAGTCATCGAGAAAGCTGTCAACAACCAGCTCGCCGCCTTCCTCGAAGCCAACAAATCACTCGAACCCTCACAATCTGGCTTCCGAGCCAAACACAGCACTGAGACCGCCCTCATCGCAGCAACAGACGACATTCGAACTCTACTGGACAATGGAGACACAGTCGCTCTCATCCTCCTCGACCTCTCTGCAGCCTTCGACACAGTCTGCCACAGCACCCTTTTACAACGCCTCAGAAACATCGGAATCCAAGGAAAGGCACTGGAATGGATCACCTCGTTCCTCACCGGAAGAACCCAGAGAGTCCGCCTCCCACCATTCAAGTCCGAGGCCTCTGAAATCATCTGCGGCGTACCACAAGGATCCTCACTCAGTCCCACCCTCTTCAACGTATACATGAGCCCCCTCGCGGCCACCGCCCGCCAACACAACCTCAACATCATCTCTTACGCGGATGACACTCAACTGATCCTATCTCTCACCAAGGACCCCAGCACCGCAAAAACTAACCTACACGAAGGAATGAAAGAAGTCGCCGAATGGATGAAACAAAGCCGTCTGAAACTGAACTCAGACAAAACAGAAGTCCTCATCCTAGGTAAATCCCCCTCTGCATGGGACGACTTCTGGTGGCCGGAAGCCCTCGGAAATGCACCCATCCCGACAGACCACGCACGGAACCTTGGCGTCATCCTGGATTCTTCACTCTCAATGAACAGACAAGTCAGCGCCGTATCCTCTTCCTGCTTTAACATTCTTCGCATGCTCAGAAAAACATCTCGCTGGATCCCCTCCGAAACAAGGAAAACAGTCACCCACGCTCTAGTCACGAGCCGACTGGACTATGGAAACACCCCCTACGCAGGTACCACCGCTAAACTCCAGAAGAAACTACAACGAATCCAAAACGCCTCAGCCAGGCTCATATTGGACATCCCACGCAACGAACACATCTCTGGTCACCTTAAAGACCTCCACTGGCTACCCATCAATAAGAGGATTACTTTCCGTCTGCTTACCCACGCACACAAATCACTCTACGACATCGGACCAGATTGCCTCAACTCTCGACTGTCCTTCTACACCCCCTCCCGCCAACTTCGCTCTTCCAGCCAAGCCTTCGCCACTGTACCTCGCATCAACAAGACCACCATGGGAGGCAGATCCTTCTCATACCTGGCTGCCAAAACATGGAACTCACTCCCCGCTTACCTTCGCCTCACCCAGAATCACCTA
Organism: Lissotriton vulgaris; assembly: GCF_964263255.1. NCBI lineage: Eukaryota > Metazoa > Chordata > Amphibia > Caudata > Salamandridae > Lissotriton > Lissotriton vulgaris. The sequence continues at coordinate 779,247,395 of NC_141691.1, forward strand.
GCGTTCAGAAAGCAGCTTAAAACGTGGATATTTGACAAATAATCCTCCTCCCCCTCCTAAGCGCCTTGAAACCCTCTGGGTATGTAGTGCGCTATATAAATTTTATGACTTGACTTGACTTGACTTGCTGCACTTTTTGGCACAACTGATGAATGCTTGCTTTTTATTTTTAACACACACCACTTTTTCTCCTAACAGACAGAAGCTTGACTTCTAAGAACACGAGCAAGATCAAGTTCAAACCAGGTGAGAGCTCGGCTCGACCACAAGAAATGTGTCCAATTAATCGTCAGCTCTAAGCACTTTTCCATTTTCAGTTAAACGTTTAGTTTTATGACAAACTTGATTTTAATAAATGTGTTTACTTTTAATAAAGCTTTTAAACTTAAATAGACTCTGTGGCTTTTGGTCCTCCAGACTAGAGTGGCTGAGCTAAAGGTTTTGGAATTTTTTGCAAGCAGGAGTCCGTGCCTCTGACACTTCTTGACTCTGACTCCGTACTCTTGTCCTGCGTTGCATAATCTAATCATCATTTGGGATCAATCATCGGTGACTTTGGGAACTAAATGACTCTGCCACACTATCTAGTCAGTAAGGAGATTGGGGGTTCACCTACAAAGTCTGTTATCACTGAGGTATGTGGAAAGTCTAACAGCGCCTATTATAATTGATAAGCTAAGCAATGCATTATTTAGTGTCCATAGTTCTGTTTGTGCAGATTTGTCCCTGCAACAGTAGTAGAATGGATTGTCCTCCTATCCAAACCAAAAGTAAAGTAGTATCTTATTCTTTCTTGGTGGTCATTCACCTTTTTATTGTTGGCAATTGTCAAAGCATAAACATTTAGAAGACTTGAAAAGACATTATGGACAATCCCTGAGGACTGCACTCAGTGCATAGAGCTATTTCTGACTAGAATGGGAGTCCAAAGGAATTGCCAAATGTGCAATCTTAGTTAGCTACACAGACAGACTAATAAGAATAATCTAGTAATACCACAGGGAGTCATAGTCGAGGTAGGATAAGAATTTAGATTCAGTCTACAAGAAGATCAACGACCATTTAGAAAAAATCGAATGAGGAACGCTAGGAAAAAATAGGTACTCTATATTAAATTAAAACTTACCGGGGCCAGCAAAGGAGCCTCCTCCTCCTGTGTCCTCTTGCCCCTGGGGGGAGCTGATGTACAACATGAAAGAAAGAAAGACCAGAAAACATGGATGATATTTGTCAACCAAATCAAACATTTCAAAAGAACAATAACAAAATATTTTGGCGAAATAGCAAATAGACAACTATTCCACGGGATATATTGACCGATCTCATGTGGTCTACTACGTTATTAGTGTTGCTCGATTTGCGGACCGTCGACTTGGAAAGTTCTTATGTAACTGACTAAACAAAGTACTAAAAATGTTTGCCTATTACTGGCAGGCAGCAGTCCGCAGCACGCGAAGTGACAGACAAAGTCCATCGTGATTGCAGATCAGCGACAACACTAAAGTTTCCTACTACATTAACTAGTCATTAAAATACTCAAACTATCAATCCACCACCACTATTTCTTCTTATTGCCATGTGTACAAAGGAAAGACTGGACTTGAGTCTGTAGGGGCTGATTTAGAAGCCCCTTGTGGCTCTTTTGCTCCATTGTTGCGTGACTTTTGTGACGCAGCGGCAGAACAAAAGAGGCGCCATGGTGCGGCGTATATTAACAACGTGACGCATATGGGAGATGCATCACGTTGTAAAGCCCTGCGCCATCAGTGGGCGGTCCGGCACAAGGGAGGGCGTTCCTGCGCAGGAACGCATCCTAAAAATGGCTGAGGGAAATCTACAAGATTTCAATCAGTCACTTTGAGGACAATGATGCGTGACTCAAACCCTGCGCCTGCTTGAAGCAGACGTACGGCTTGACGCAGCATTGGGGAGATAGGGCACCCCAGAGCATTGATGGAGCTGCGCCATCGTTGCGACCCAGCTCCAGCAATGCGCCGCCTTTACGGCACAGATGCGTAACGCTTTGGTGATGTTTTGGGCCCATGGTGCGCCGCATTGTAAATACGGCGCACCATGGGTGGTGGTGGCGTGGCGCACAATTACTGGCACATCCCTGCTCCTTTGCAGGGATGCGCCGGTAATTAAAAATCTGACCCTTAGTGTCTAGCATTACGCAGTTCTTTAAACTACACTCATACATAATTTCACAGGCCAATGAAATGAACACAAAATCGAAAACAAATAAGCATAGTAGCAACACTACTGAGAAGGAGAGCAGTGCACCTGAAATGCACAGAAGATTTTGAAATATAATTTACCTACAATGTAATCAGCAGCATTATTGCTCTTGGTAAAAAACAAAAATTTGCAATATAATAACACACAGAGCAGGAGAAAACAGAGTAGTAAAGAAATAGCTACTACTACTCACCAAACCCGGGGATCTCAAGGCCGAGCAGGTCGAGCAGATCGCGGTCCGGTCCAGGACATCCGTCCAGCAGTGGGTTGCCTGGTTGTAGGTGCGCTGGACCCGAGAGTGGTGGTACATGGCCCGGCGCACCTTCTCCCACCGCTTCCGGCGCTCCTGGATCACGTACCCGCTAGCGATCTTGCCGCCTGCCATGATGGTCCTGGGGAGGCGGCGCTGAACATAAAAAATTAGTGCGGCCACCTCCTCAAGGCTGAAGATCTCCCGGGGTACGACCTGCTCCCCCCTCAAACGCCCGCACGGGAGCCGGGCATGGGGTGCGTGACCCTTCCCCTTCTCGGGATGCTTCCCGGCTCCCTTTACCATGGTCTGGGCAGAAAGGAAGCTAAATAATAAAGAAAATAGAATAGGGAAGAGAAGAAAAGAAAAGAGTTTAAAAAAGTAGTTTTAAATTAACCAAAAGTAGCAGAAAACACAAAAATATAGAGCTAGAAAAATAGAGGGATAGATAAAAAGTAAAATAGATCAAAAAAAATTCCAATAAGCAAAGGATGGCAGAGATTCAGAGAGGATACAAAAAGCATGCCCAGAACCATAGCAATGAATGAGAAACAAGATGGCCGCGCCCGTTCACGACCGCGTGGGTAAGTTCGCGCAAGATTTTCCCCGCGATCACACACAAAATTGTACTAGCGAGCCGCACACTTTGCGAGATTACACATCACGCTCGGAAACGGAAATACGTCATGCAAACAAGATGGCCGCGCCCGTGAACGACCGTGAGGGTAACTTTGCGCCGTTGCGCTACAAGCGGCTCGCTAAAACGCACAAAACCTTGCGAACTAACACGCCGCAAAAAAACAAATCGCATATTCGCACAAATTTGCAGCTTCCGAATTCGATCTCGCGCAAGTTCGCGCCCCGCGAATCCCGCGAAATTGCAGAAAAACGAGTTTTGCAAAACTGAAAGCACTCAGCAGGTGCAAAAGTTCAAACTCATCATTAGTAACCATTCCCTGAAGTGCTTCCTGACTGGAGCCCCTCCAGAGTTCAGTTGGTAGTTGCAACATTTGTATGACCCTGCTCTGACCCTCACAGCAGGCTCATAGAATATCTACAAGTAGGCCACAAAGGTCCTTGAAAAAAAATTGCACTGCAACAGAAAGCAAATTACAGATAAGGAAGCAGGTGCCAGACTGGAATTTTAAAACAGTGACACATTAATAAACCAACCCCAAATTAATTCATGTCAGTTGAAGCAGGGCAGGTGTGCTTGCTTTTCCCCCCCATAATCTACAGTAATGAAGAACCAGAGGGTGGCATTGATGTACCAGAGGGTGGCTAGGGTGAAACAGAGGGTGGCAGTGGTGAAACAGAGGGTGCTGGGAACCTGTGATGATGAACCAGACGTAGAAACAACATAGTCGCGACCGTTGCGAGCCGACAAGTAAGTTCGCAATTGCGAACTGGTACCAAACCCTCGCGAACTGGCAGAAACCCTTGCAAACACAAAAAAAAAATCTGCAAATTCACGAGAATTCGCGGATTTTGCGGATTGCGAGTTCGCAAATACGCAAACTCGCGAACGCCAGATTCGCAAAATTCGCCCATGCTTAAACATTATGCGCTGTAAGGTCTGTAGAGCAGCCGCACCTAAGGCTGGGTGGACGTGAACTGAGATAACATTTAGAGGTTTGCCTTCCCAGGCGGCCTCTAGCACAGCGAAGCAGCCCAGGGGGTCAGCCCACGTTTTTTAGGTGTCAGTGCAACGTTTTTCCGAACGAGGATTCCGGTCCCTCTGGACCCGGAGGTGAAGTCTGCATGTACGAGCAGTTTATAGCCTCCCCGGTGAAGTGCTTGGCATGCATTGCCCATCAAGTGAGTTTCCTGGAGGAGAACCTTGTCTGGAGCGTGACTTTTAAGGTATTGCGTGACCAACCCTCTCTTTATTTTACTACCTAGGCCGTTAACATTCCACGTCATGAGGGAGAGAGAAGTCGTCAATGGGGGTGTCATGGTGGCTTAAAAAACGGAAGGTGTGTACGGATTAGTGGTGTTTGGGGCACTGAGCGTGTGCCGTAGGAAAGAGCGGCCTCAAAGGAGCCAGTGACAGGGTACTGGAAAGACCCGGTGTGTGCAGGCAGCGAGTGACGGACGTCTCGCGGAGGCATGTTGTGGGGTGTATTTGGACCCGCGGCCAAGAAACTCTTGCATTGTGGAGACTGATAAGGAATCAGATGGAGTGGCAACATCCAAGCGGGCGGCCTAAACGACCGCCCCCCTCCAAGGAAGGAGTCGGTGTTGTCTAATTGAGAGTACTGAGTGTGTCGTGGGGGCGTATATTGCTGAGTAGTATGTTCCATGTCCAATAATTCTCTGCTGTGTGTAAACTGAAACAAAACCAATAACAATAGCATTGTCTGAGCAAACTTCCCAATAACCCATGACCTCCCCAAACCCTCCCCCCTTCCCATTCCCCCCCTTCAATCCCCCTCCCTGCCCCCCTGCCCGCGGACTTGAAACTATCCACTCCCCAACTAGGCAGAGTGCCTGTCGCCCCACCAAACATTAATGAGGTACGTGGGAGCCGTGGGTGCCCCCGCCATCTATTGACAGGATGATATCGACTAGTGCAGTGAAAAACAACTCATATCAATAACAGCATTCACATAGTAAAAATTATTAAGCATATGAGGCCCAGGACAGCCCCACGTTTAGGGCCGAGACCCCACCAGTTCAGGTATTTGACAAGATTACGAGACGTCTCCCAGTATAGATAGGTAGCACGTAATAACTAATAGGACAAGGATGATCAAAGGATAATCAGAGTCTGAAATGTTACTCATCCCGGTTGGGCACAATGAATATCACCTTCCAGCGCTTTGAGAATTCTCCCGGGAGGCCGAGAGTCACCTCCTCTATAAGAGCATCAGGTGGGTTGGTCCGGCCCACCCTAAAGCAATCTACAGGAGTTATATCAGTCACAGGCAGCTGGAAAACAGCAATCAGAGCAATATGTACAATTATGACAGGACCAAAAAGGATACATACGGATCAGGAAGGGCCGCAGACTATAAGATGGAGTTCGAAGCATTGAGGAGGGCGGGCCCATGGAGAGCAAGACCTGGCAATCAATGCGGTCTTGAGCAGCGAGGATATTCCCAGCAGTATAGGTGATGTAGCAAATCAAAGAAGGTGCAAATCTACACCGGGTGAGCCAGTAGGGAGACTTGTGGTGGCAAGGACAACAAAACAGGCGTTGCTGGTGTAGACGGTCAAGTACAACAGTGTCTCAATTGCCATATAAGTCTTGAGCCCGTATGTCACTGCTCCCCCTGGAGGTCCTCCACAAACAGATCCTGACTTTCAGGTGGTACCTCAGCATCCGATCGGTCCATGGACTTCCTGTGACGACTCTGGGTAGATGCAGATTGACGCCACCCTTCGAGCCAATCCCATACCTCAGCAGGGGATTCGAAGAACCAAGTCTTGCCTTCCGATGCAACGCACAGCTTCGCGGGAAACAGCATGGAATACCTGATTAACTGCGCACGGAGTGCCTTCTTCACCTCCAGGAAGCTGCGCCGTCGAGCCTGTACTTTCACGGTAAAGTCCAGGAAGATCATAATCTGCGCGTTGTCAATGCGCAGTGGCGGTCCCGCTCGTGCCGGTTGGAGGATGACATAACGGTCACGAAAATTGAGTACCCGGGCAACGATAGGGCGGGGGGAGCGCCCGGCTTTGGCTTGCCCCCAGGGACTCTGTGCGCCCTTTCTATGAAGAAATAGTTGGAGAGTTGTTTTGGTTGGAGATGTTGCAGGACCAGTTTCTCCACAAAGAGATTGGCGGCTGGCTCCTCGAGGCGCTCTGGAACACCTAGGATGCGGAGATTGTTGCGCCTCACACGCCCTTCATAATCATCCAGGAGCATCTCCATTTGGTGTTGTTGTTTCTGGAGTTGGGTCACTTGCTGTTGTAAAGTGGAGGTATCGTCAACGAGTGCCAAGGTCTTGACTTCTATATCCTTGACCTTAGTGTTCATTTTACGGAGATCTGCGTGCAACAGTGTCACTTCTATATTCACGGAGTCAATGCTGGTCTCCAACGATGAGCGAACTCCAGCGATCGCCTCCATAACGTCATCTGGAATGGGGGGCCTCGTTGGCGGAGGGGGAGTCGCTGTTTTAGGTACAGCATCAGGGGCAGCGTCCTTCGGTTCTCCCTTGGAGCCCCATGACAACTTGTTGATTTGTCTTTGATTGGGGGGTCGATTCCCCTTACCGGAGGCCATTGTGGATTGTAGATCCTATAGGCGGTGATAGTGGCTCAGGTCCAAAGGGCACACTTTTGGGGGAGGAGTCCCTCGTCGAGCGTAGAGGGGGGATCGTGTCCCGCGTCGTCTAGGAGTTCCTTCTGAGGAGGAGTCGGGAGTCCACAGGGTTCCAGGAGACAAAGACAAGCAGCAGCTCAGAGGTGGAAAGTCAGGGTCAGGCACGCCACACTCAGCGAGGCGGCCGCACCATCTAGCAGGACTCAGAGCGGTGCACAGTTCATCCTCTGTCATTTTCGGGGGGCAGCAGTAAAAATCCAGAGGGTGCGGATCGCCACACCGCGGGCCTCCCGTCTTCCAGGCATCACCAGCGGCCAGGGTGGGCACAGAGAGCATCCACAGTGTCACCCGGATGAAGTGGTGAGTGACTTGCACAGTGCTTCGGATTGGGGCACAGGGAAAGTAGTGGGCACGTCCTCAGCCCGGCTCACGAGGGCCCCTAAAGACCCCCCGCAGTTCCAATTACTCGCTCAGGTAGGGGGGAGGTGGGCCAGCTGGTGGGGCGTGTGGGTGGTCATCGCGTGGCAGAGTGGCGAAATTTGAGCGTCCCCCAAAGCTGTAATGCAGTCCCCGGTTGTAGGCCTGAGACTGGGGACTCGCGTAGGCTCCGGCGCCAGGCGGCTGGGAGGGCCCGTTGCTTGCCGCGTAACACAGCACCTGGGGGGTCCAGCAAGCCGTGAGTGGGCTGTGATGGTTGGAAAGTGCCCCCGCTAGACTCGACAACCCCGTCCCCCGGGATCTAGAGTTTCAGGTGTCAGGAGCAGCCCCGGTAACTGGAGCAGCGCATCAGGCGGCAGCGGCCGCCATCTTGGGGCCGAGAAAGGGCCGATCTCGAGGAGCGAATTCCGGCGATTAGGAGGACCAAGAGGGCAGCAGGGGCCGAGCGCAGGCACCCAGATGGTCAGTGCTTCTTGTGTTTATCGGTCCTGGGCCTTGCAGAGGCACTAGTGCAGGATCAGTGGTCTGTAAATAGCGAGGGCCGAGGAGTCGCCCCCTTGACTCTTTATTTAATCAGATTTTAGTACTCAGTGCTCAGAAATAAAAAAAAAGTCACCTACCTTGTCCTACTCCACCAAGCACCTAACGGAGTAAGTTTACAAGCATCACTTCGTACACTCGACAATTTGCTGCGTGTGTTCCTCGTCTGCTCCTGAGTGGGAATATTGGGAACTCAAATGCAATTATTTTAGACCTTGTTGGTTGTTTAATCGTCCAAACTATTCTGCATCTTATAGGACATGACAGTGCTGGCAAAGTACACTTCGTTGGACTCCAAGACAATGGAGCCCCATCTCCAATTGTTACAACTACTTACAGCGGATGAGGTATCCGATGTGAGTATGTCACGGATCTAACTCCAATATTCTGCTATGTTGGGTTAATGTATCCGTATCCGTTAATAAGCGAGGGCTGAGATGCACAAACATGGATAATAGTCACAACAAGGTCATCTATAGCAGTAATGATATCATGTAGCACTACACACTGCAGGTTTGCAGATCCTAAGCACTATAAATCATAGCTGCCTTATGCATAACAGGCGTGCCCTACTTGTATTTTGCATAGTTGTATGCGGAAAGTCCTAACCCGGAACTTCATGCCGCAGAGATACAACAGTGTTCAGTTCAGGGTCCGATGATCTACGTACAACCAAATTAACGTGAGACCAATAAACGGGTTCCCCAAACAAAAAAGAACTTCTCCAATCATCATGTCTCCTGGTTCCAATGCTGTACAACTTATCCGAGCGTACAACGCACAACGAAATCTTGCTGTGCTGCGCAGGGTTCTATAAAACAATAACCTAACAGCATTAATAATAGGAACGTAGGGTGGATAACCACAACATAAATGCAAGCTGGTTTGGGGACAAGCTATTCAAATCTGCCAGATCACACATGCACTGCTGTGACATGCATGTGACAAATCCGAATCCTGGGAGGCCACTTCAGACGTTCATTTTTGGGAGGCCTAAAGCGTGAGAACCGGTGTATTGGGTAACGCCAAGAGATGGCAAAACTGTGAAATGATCGCAAAATAAAAAAAAAATAAAACAAGTAGTTATTATAAGGATCATCTAATACAACGGCAAATTAGAGCAAACCAAGCAAGAAATATTAACAAATAATCAACTGTAAAGTAGTCTTACTTGTAGAACTTAGGAACCCAGTTGCTTGCTGTAAGACCAAGACAGGCTTGGCTTTGTTTTGTACTGCATTCTTTCCAGAGAGCAGCGTCTCATGACACCTACAATTACTATGGGGTATGCCTCGCATCCGAGGAAAAAAATGTCTCCCATGTGACTTTGACATTACGGGTTTAAGCAGTGCTATTATAGAAGGGGAGCAGGCTGCCAAAGGGCGTCAGTTTCCCCCCTTAAGAATGTTGCAGGTGGCGTCGATGTTATCAGATCCCCTGTGTTCTTGTCCCTTAAAGAGCCAACAGTGGAGGGGGCAAACCGCAGAGTGAAACCATTGTACTGTCCCTCCATTTTCTCTTACAATAGCTGCTTATTTATGCCAAGACCTCTCTTATTTAAACAAACATTGGCCGCACGGCCGTGAAAGGCTCATGGCCGCTTGGCAGCGAAAGTGATCGCGATCAAGGGCGCAAACGGGAGTGGTGTACGGCGCGCATGCACTAGAAAGGGAAAGAGCTCAGCAACAGCGCAAACTTGTGTGGCAAAAGTGAGAGCGCCCGATGGCAGCTGTGCACGTCACACGCGCACTTGTGCGCGTGATAGTAAGCTGATCGCCGGGAAAGTAGCACTTTTCAGAGCTACTAAATGTCTCGGCCACATCAGCGCATGTGCTGGATCTGGCCGAGACCTAAAAAAACATTTTATGTTTCTGCTTTTTGCACTGTGAGAAAGCAGTGGGGCGACACTCCTCCGCAGAATGGAGGACTGTCCATGCCCTAGAGTGATAGGGGGAGGAAAAGCACAGATGAAGCTCGTTTGGAGATAACTTTGGAATATATCCTTTTCACTTTAAAGAAATTACAGTTTCTCTTGGTCTGGCTCAAAAGGAAGAGCAGCAGCATTCAATTCTCAAGTATTTTTCTTGTGCTCAGGTGTTGGGTCTTCTCGGTTCTCATGCCGTGCTCAAAGCAGCTGATCGTTAGCAGTTCTTACAGCTAAGTTCAGACATGTTCTCAGCTCCCAAATCTATATCTTTCTTCCTAAGTCAAAGTTGCAGAAAGATTTTCTTTCACAGTCCTTGAAAACCGTCCTTTCTCCTAGAGAAAGAGCACTGTACCTCATCCATTCATTTACCCTATAAAGCAGAGGTCTCCGAACGTTGGGACATGCCTTCTTTGGAGTTTGTGGCTGCGTTCGAAGGGAGGGCACAAATGCCTCTGTAAGCACTTGAAAATGAATATGGCCTGGACGCACAACTTTATTTATTTTTCAGGCTTCCAGGCTTTCTGTTTTTTACATGAAGTGTCTGATGTGCATCCATCATTTAGATCCCCCTTTCACTCTCAGGCAGAGGCACCTCAAGGTCTCCATTAACAAATCCGGGATTATTGGTTTTAAGAAAGAAAAAAACAAGTATTCAACTGAGATCTTGAGCACTGTAGTGGCGGGGTCGAAAAGGTGGTTAAAACAACATAATATTTTATACATGTTTTGTTATTTTTTCACCTTCAGGCAACTTCACTAAACATAATGCACACACCGTAAATGAAAAATAAATGCAAATTAAACTAATTGGTGGTAAATGCACTCTTTCAGGTTATGATTTTCAATTGGCTAATATAATCACTGCAGATGTCTGTTTGTGAGACATGAGTCACAGATCTGAATCCTGGATGAACAGTGCCAAATAGTGACTTGGCTTGGTACAGTACTATGATGTTCCAGCCTGTAACAAAAAGCGCGGTGGATATTTATCATTATTTTTAAATTGTATTACACACAGTATAAGATAGACTGCCACAAAATGATTTAGGGTTTAAGATAAAACAAGTGCTTTAAAAAATACAGGTTAGTAGTACGTAGCCAGACATAAGTCCATTAAAAGGATGCTTTCCAAAATTCAGCACCCCTACATTATCTCTTGAAAAGAATACATCTTTGTCACTGTGAATCTTCAAATGACTGCAAAGTGTAAAGCCTGTACTTGGTCCCAGACAACCTTTACATTTGGTGAGCAACCATTTGCACACATTTACATTCCTTTCAGGTAGGATATGGCCTAAAGAAGGGGATACTATCTTGGGACTAATCTTTATGTTTACAAATGGCCAGTGAGGGCCCATTTGTTTTAATTGGCCATCACTACCATTAAGGTAACAGTTGCAGTGGGCCGGGGCAATAGTGTGAAAGTGCACTACACTTTAATTAATGCTGTGTTACTAGCAAAAAAGAGGGAAGGGAGCCCTTTTCCTTGTTTGCAATGTGTGGGGGGGGGGGGGGTGGGTAAGCCACTCTTGCTGTGCTGAGAACAGCTTCCAAGCAACAGGGGCAGAGACATGGAGCCTTTTCTCCTTTTCTATATTTTTTTAAATAGAAAGTGTCACTAATTCTGATTTGGGCCTCAGGCCTAGGAGTGATACACCAGTGTACTAGGCAGCAGAATATATATAATTGATGCTCCAAGTGCAGTGCAGTGTAACTCGGGCCCAAGGGTGTGAGGTCCCAACTAAGCCCCAATTGTGGCTGTTTTACCATCCTTTCTTGCATTAGAGCCTGTTACACCCTTGCTGTGTCACTGGTGATCTGGGCCTTGGACCAATGGCCCAAGAGGGTGGAAGATTGAAGCAGAGATAACATCTTAGCTTATACCTCAAAGAGATTGCAGAGCAGTAGATGGGGTAAGATGGTGGTCCATGTTTTACCAAGGAGGAGAGGAGCCTGCCTACTTCACAAGACAGTTGCTCTCATTAGTGAAGCATGTGCAGTAGCACAGGTGTCCAGTAGTGTGAGGACACTGCATCACAATTATAACTGTTCTAGTTTTGGAGGTATGGGGGTCTCATAATCCATGCATGCTAGCATTAGGTTTGAGGGCACCTTGCTGCAAAGAGGCAAGCAACACGTGGGAGTTCATTTTTCTGAAAGGTTTTGAGACTGGAGTGATTGCCAGGGGTGAGGGAAGGGGTCAAAGAGGCAGAGGAGATAGTCTGCTACTCTAGGCGTCAAATAGCATTAGTGCAGGAGGTGCATTTGTATTGGGGAGAGGAGTGAAACTATGGGAAGTATTATTTTTTGGTCTATTTCTGCTTTTGTTTGATGTATTTGTTCTTTATAAATCTCACATTTAGTGTGGATTATGAACTACAAAAAAGCACAAAAGAGAAGATCTATAAGCCCTGTCCCTCCAGCTCTCCCAATTCTTGTCCTATCATTTTGGAGCAGGACCCGACATCAAAACATTTTGAATGTGGATCAGAGAAAAAAAGTTTGAAGACCCGCACTCTAATATTATACTGAGCTCAGCAAAGTCAAAATGTGAACTTGTTTCTAAGTTCAAAAGGCCAGTGTACATTTCACTGCACTACACCTTACAATTAATTAATCACGGAACACTTGAATGGCACATGACCTAGATGCTTACACCGTTACACATTACATACTCTATTGCAATTCAAAAGGTTTGATAAATGGTACCATCATCAAGGGCATGTTTACAAGCCCTCAGCACCACCGGAGCATCACTTTTCTGGTGCTCTGGTACCTTGCAACATGGCGGCAGGGTGTCTGCTTTTTATGCACCAACACAGGGGTGCACAGTATTCTTGTGAATATGGAGTAATCCCTGCGTTTTGAATATGTTGGAGAACGGTGCCGCCAAATTTGCCACAGCTGTGCGCTCCAACACTTTCTTGTGAATATACCCCACAGTGTCCATACTGGAAGCGACCCTGTACTGGGTTAAAGTAATGAATTTTGCTACAATAATATTGATTCTTTTCTGAGTGTGTTTATTATGTGGTAAAGTTTAGCAATTCGTATGTTTAGAACACACAAAGTTTAAGTTCACCTTGATCTGTGCTGTTTTCCTATATATTCTGAGATTATTTAACACTTTAACTACATTGAAAAATAATTTCCATTTTAGTCTAACTAAACCAATATTGAAAATTAATGCAACCTTTTGCTGAGGAGCCTCACCCTTTCTGAAACGTTTCCAATTTTCATGCAAATGTCGGCTGAGTCTGAATCCCAAAATGGCTACTAAGACTTCCTGGTTGAAGTGTTGGCAGCCAATCAGATCTCAGCATGTGATCTCTCGAATCCATGGAAAATTCATGTCCCTAGATATACATATTAGTTTTCCTTTAATATTTGAAAAATTCCCTAATGGATTTGCACCAAATGAAAGAAGAGATCTTTCTTGACCAAGATCAAGCTTTCCTCTAAATTTGGTGAACTTCCATTCAGTGATTCAGGATGTATTTGTGTGTAAAAATTTCTATCTGAATTAGCATCAGAAACACACAGTTTTTTACCCTGCTTTTTCTCGGCCCCCACTTGACGAATCTCCCGAAACCTTCCATGCACAAAAAGACACAGAAGGGCACCTATTTTGGAAAATGTTGTGAAGATTCGGCAAATGACACAAAGCTTGAAACAAACCCAAAAATACTAAGCGGCAGATTTTCAAAACTTTGGCGCTAGTTTACAGCGCAAATTTGTGTTTTGCTATTTTCTTTCCAGCTCAAAACTGGTTTTGCGCTGGAAAGTACCCTGTATGTAGCGCAAACCAGCGTCAAGCACTGCTTCGTGTTACTTTGCGCCAAGGGGGTGTGGCATAGGTAGTACATGGGCTTTCCCATGCTACCACCCATGCCTTTTGACGCAAAACCATATTTACAAAGATTTGTAAACATGGTTTTGCCCCAAAAGTTAATGCCCCTTCAAAGGAGGTGCTTGCAGGAGAAATGCTTAGATTTCTCCGTGCTTTTCCGACTTTCCATGCGTGCTGCACTCTCCAGCATGTATGCAAAGTGGGGAAAGCTTTTTATCGTGCCTTGCATAGTGTTTTGTACAGGAAGGGTATTCTTCCTGTACAAAACCTGTGCTACACTCATGCACACACCCTTGCTCTGCTGCGCCAAGGTGTGTTCATGGAGCACGGCAGCTGAAATCAGCGTCGGAGCAAGGGAAAGGGAAGGAGAGAGTCATATCTCTGAAGATATGGTGCTTTGATGCTATGATGCCAACCTTAAACAAGAGTACGTCCTGCTCCAAAAAAATTACCACCGTAAGGTCTGCAGAATAAGAGCGGCATATTATGCCAGTGAAATCAACATTAGCTCTAACACCTCAAAATCGGTTTTTAAAATTCTGAAAGACCTCACGGCAAAAAAATCTGTCAACACCATCACCACCTCGCCCGACCTCTGCAACAACATGGCCAATTTTTTCACAGATAAAATCAAGAAGATATATGACACCTTCCCCAAAGGCCCACAGTCACTGGTCACCTTTGATCCTACCAGGCCTTCCCTCACTTCCCTTCCTACACTTGACCATGAGAATTTCTCTAAAATCTGTAGAAAGATTAAATCCGGATCTCCGGCAGACCCCTTAAAGCCTGACCTTTTCTGTGAAGCTCATGTACTCATCACAGATCACGTCCGTGACATCATCAATCGGTCACTCTCCACCGCCAGTGTTCCTTCCAAATGGAAGCAGGCGTGGGTGTCCCCTATTCTAAAAAAAACCACTTTAGATCCCTCACTCCCGGAGAACTTTAGGCCGATCTCCCTGCTCCCTTGGCCTGCTAAAGTGGCCGAGGCACACGTCAATAACATCTTGTCCAACTTCCTCCTCACCAATAACGTCCTGGATGACTCCCAACACGGGTTTAGAGCTGGTCACAGCACCGAGACAGCCTTGCTCAGTGTTTCTGAAAACCTCTGTTCCATTCTTGACGCCGGCTGAACTGCAGCACTGGTCCTATTGGACCTCAGTGCTGCCTTCGATACGGTGTCACATGAGGTCCTCTTGACGAGATTGGAGGAAATTGGAGTCACAGGAGCAGCCTTAGGGTGGTTCAGAGACTTCCTGTCTAACAGGTCCTTCAGAGTCTCCACCCCCCCCTTACATCTCGAAGGAGCATAGCATTGGACAGGGAGTGCCGCAGGGCTCGTCCCTTAGCCCCACCCTGTTCAATGTCTATGTCCGCCCGTTAGCGGAGGTGGCTAGAAGGAATGGAATGGCTTTGGTATCATATGCAGATGATACCCAGTTGGTGGTGGCTTTGAATAACAACAGTGGTCTGGAAGCCCATCACTTTAAACAGACACTCATTGACATCACCAACTGGATGACGGCGAATTTTCTCCAATTAAACGCCGGTAAAACCGAGATTCTCCTCCTGGGGAAAAATACCGCATCCTGGGGAGATAATTGGTGGCCTGACATCCTGGGCCCACCCCCTAAGCCAAAAGACTGTGTTAAAAATCTAGGTGTCTGGGTCGACTCAGCTCTAAAATATACCATCCATACCAAGAAAGTGGCTGCCACGTGCTTCGGCATTCTACGCAACATCAGGCCCATTCTGAAGTTTTTTGACTGCCGCACCCGCCAGCTCATTGTCCAGGCGACGATCCTTTCTAGACTGGACTATGCCAGTTCTCTCCTTACGGGAGCGAATCTGGCTGAAACCACCAGACTGCAGAGAGTCCAGAATGCGGCTGCCAGGGCTTTGGTCGGCCTCCCTCGCCATTCTTCAGTCTCAGGAACCTTAAGAAAACTGCATTGGCTCCCGGTGGGGAAAAGGATCCAGTTCAAGGCTCTATGTTTAGCCTTCAAAATCCTCAAAACCGCCTCTCCTCCATTGCTGAGTCCCCTTTTGTCTGAGTACACACCCAGCAGATCGCTCCGCTCAGAGGGACAACATCTAGCGATCATTCCCCGCACCAGACTTGCCAGAGTTGGTGGCCGATCCTTCAGCTTCCTTGCTGCCAAGCTATGGAACAGCTTGCCTGAAACCATACGGGGGATGCAAGATCTCTTAGCCTTTAGAAAGGCCATCAAAACCCATCTTTTTCAATAATCTTTTTTCTCTGTGCATCTTCACTCTGCTCCCTGGTCAGCTCGCAGCGCCGGGACGCCCCTTGGCTGGGGCAGCCGTGCGCTATACAAATTCCCATAACATTAACATTAACATTCCTGCTCTTTCCCTGTCAAGCAACGCGGCGCAGCCTCACGAGGGGCTGCGCTGAGTTGCTCTACTTTTTTAAAAATCTGCCCCCAAGTCCTGAATTTAACTATATAGTAGGTAATGTATATATTCACTGAAAAAAACAACGGTTACATAGACATTATAGTTAGGCTCAGGTTTCACTCATATAAAACCAGAGAAATTCAGCAGTTACAGTTAGCTGAGCTAACTATAACTCGTGCCCCCGCACTGCACTGCTTATGACCTCATATATTACATGATGCATGACATGGTCAGTGACATCACTAAAGACATCATTCAGTGACTGTGAGTGTTTTTAAAAAGTTTATGAGTGTTAAATACATATGCCAAGGAGTATTGGTAAATCAGTGGGTGTATGAGTGGCTGTCTTTATGATTCAGTCGGTGCATGACTGGTTGTATAAGTGAGTGATTAGGTGTGTCAGTAAATGTATGGGTGAGCGACCAGTTTGTGTGGATATCTGTATCAGTCTGTGAGTTGGTGTCTATGCTTGCTGTACGGGTTGGTAAGTGAGTAGCTGTATGGGTGATTGATTGGCTGTCTGAGTAACTGTATGGGTGTATGAGTGTCTGTGTGGGTGGGTGAAGGGGTGTGCGACTGCCTGCATGGATGTGTGAGTGAATGAGTCACTGGCTATATGAGTTAGTGAGTGCATCTGTGAGGGGCTGTATGGGTGTCCGAGTTTGTGTATGGCTGTGTCGGTGAGTGAATCAACGTTAGTGGTATATGGGTGAGTAAAAGCATCTAAGAAAGGCAGTATAAGTGAGTGTTAGAGTACATGAGTGACTGTAGGCAGGACACACCCTCGACTCCATCTTCACAGGGGGAAACAGAACTCACTTCAGCCACACCACGCAACCCCCACGGACAGACCACCACTGCATACACTTCTCCATCAATAAACTCAAGCCACCCAGACCTGCTCTGTGCCCTCCATGAAGGATCTGGAGCAGAGTCACCAAGGAACAGCTCAACTCCACCCTCAACCGCGATGCCCCCACTGCCACAACTGACGCCAACCTCACAGCCAGGGGACTTCACACTTGGATCTCTAGCTGCACAGACAAGCTTGCCCCGCTGTTCAACTCTGACAGACAGCGTCACAGGGAAGCCACCTGGTTGACCGCCGACCTCCAGCAAGCCAGACGTACCTGCAGACACTTCAATAAGAACTGGCGATTTAACAAGACGCCCAAAAATGACACCATCTACAAGAATGCCATGACAAAATACTACCAACACATTATATCCACAGCAAAATCCTTGCCAGCACCGGCAACTCCAAGGAGCTCTTCAGCATCATCTAGGAATTCACCAGACCCGCTAGTGAAACCACAGACATCAGCTCCTCCCAGGACCTCTGCAACAAGCTTGTTATGTACTCCCACCTGAAAATCAAGAACCTCTACAACAACTTCAATGGCCAAACACCTGACTCTACAACCACCATGCCCCCCAGCAACACCTACCAGCCCCCCATCGCCTCCTGGACACCAGTCACGACCGAAGAGACTGCCGCAATCATGAAAACCATCTACTTGGGGGCCCCCATAGACCCCTGCCCACTACACATCTACCACAGAGCCTCCATCGCACCAGAGTTACGGCACACCATCAACACCACTGGAAATGTGCAGAAGTCAGACCCCTGCTTTAGAAACCCTCAGCAGACCCAACGGACCTCAATAACTACTGATCCATCTCTCTCCAGCCGTTCGTGGCGAAAGTCACAGAGAAGACAATCAAACCACAGCTAACAAAGTTAATCAAAGACAACTCCATCCTCAACCCCTCCCAATCCGGATTCCACAGCAACCAAAGCACCGGGACAGCCCTACTCGCTGCCACAGACGACATCCGCACCATCCTCGACCAAGGCCACACCGCAGCTCTGATACTAATTGACTGACTGACTACTCGACTTGTCAGCTGCATTCAACACTGTCTCCAATCCCAAACTTGTCGCCAGACTGCACAACGCCAGCATACAAGGAACCGCCCTTGACTGGATATGCTCATTCCTCACCGGCAGGAGCCAAAGAATCAGACTGTCACCCTTCCTCTCTGAACCCATGGAAATCAACCGTGGAGTACCCAAGGGATCCTCACTAAACCCAACCCTCTTCAACATCTACATGGCCCCCCTCACTGCCATTGTCAGACAGCACAGCCTCAGCATAGTATCCTACGCTGACAACACACAGCTCATCCTCTCCCCCACCATGGACCCCACCACCACCAGACTCAACTTCCAGGAAGGAATGCAGGACGTTGCATCCTCGATGAGCAACAGCTGCCCCCCCCCCCCCCCCACAGCACCTTGAGACCCTCACAGGTGAATAGTGCACTTAAACCCCCCTGATTGATTGATTGATTGATTGATTTATTGATGTGTGAGTGAGTGGTAGTGAGTTTGACTGTATGGGTGGGTGTGTAGGGGCAAAGCATGCACAAATCCCCCTTCCCCAGATCATTTTGGGCCTAGGAACTTCATCCCCCAGGGCCTCCCCTTTTTTAACAAAAGAAAGGGAGGGGGCTGCGTGGCTCTCCTCCTGGGCCAATTTCGGATTCGGGGACCCATTCTCCTGGGGCCCAGCCTGAAGTGTGGGTGCCCTGTTCCCATCCAGTGCTCTCACTTTTGGAACGTTGGGGACCAAGGTGGGAGCCTCAAGGCCCCCATGATCCCTGCCGGCTCCCTGCCTCCGGGAGAAAATTACAAAAAACAATTTGATGGACAGAATGTAGATCAATGTCTTACATTCACCCCAGTACAAGGATCTGGCCCTGCAGGAGCCAGCATTGCTTTTAGATCAAGGGAGATGCTTAACATGCAGCTTCCTGGATCTCAAAGCAACAACAGTTTCTCTGTTTGCTTGACAGTGGGCAGGGAAACAGACATGCACTGCTTTAGGAAAGCGAGAGCATTTTCTGCTCACGATTGCTGAAAGGAGAGTGTTTGCTATGGCATGGCGGGAGTAGTGATCACACCAAGCAATAGCAAACTGCAATGTCCCGGGTGGGTACCACAGGACATTGCTGGAGCCGTCGCTGGGGTGTGTTGGTTCCCATGTATTTACTCCAGGAGGAGGCCCCCCTTCTTTCTTATCTTGGGCCTGCCCCGAGAGGTGGCAGTCCCTGGGGCTGAAAACGGCCCAGGAGTATGGGGAAACATGGCCCCTCTCCTATTTTAGAGTATGGCCCCAGGAGGTGGTTGTCATCGGGCCCAGGGTGTCCACGAGGCCCCCCAACACAAATATAAAAAGCCCTGGGAAGGTGGTGCTCCTGGGGCACAGGGGGACAGCGAGGCCCCCTGATAATATTGTAATTAGCCCCAGGAACGTGGCAGTCCCAGGGGCGAGGCCTGTGAGGCCCCCCTCAATATTGGATTTAGCCCCTGGGAGGTAGCGGTCCCTAGATCTGTTGTCACGCCCAGTGGGCCCCCCCCATATACATGATTAAAAGTGACTCAGGAGGTGGCGTCCCCGGGGCTTTGATAAGACCTAGAAGGGGGGCCTTGTGTGCCCCCCTCCTATATTTATCATATGGCCCCAGTACCTGGCCACCCAGGGTTATTCAAAAGCAAGCGCGGTAGGCCGCGCTCACTTATTTTTACATTTTGCAGCGGATTTGCGGATACACACACGAGTCCCGGCTAATTTTTCTTTAATGTTTTTTACCCCTGGCGGGGTCCCTGAGATTCCTACCCTGCCCCCTTTTCTTTCTTTTTTTCTTTTTTTCTGGGTCTCGGCTTCAAGACAAACCCCAAAATGGCTGCCTTCACTTCCTGGTTGAAGTGTTGGCAGCCAATCAAATTTTAGTAGGATCTGCAAGTCCTCTGCAAGGACTTGCAACCCAAGATATAAATATATTTAAAACTTAAATATCTTAGAAACTACTGAATGGATTTACACCAAAACACACAAAGCATGCTTTGTGGACCAACGTCTAGCTTTCTGGCAAATTCGGTGCAATTCCGTTCAGCAGTTCGGTCTGTAGTTGTGTTCAAAAATTGAAAAATCCCCTTAGACATAACATGAAGAAAAGCATATTAGGACCCCCTTTTTTCTCTCCTCCTGCTTGACGGATCACATTGAAACTTTTAACACAACAGCTGAACCAAAAAGGAGAAGTTTTGTGAAACTTTTGTGGAGATTCATCAAGTAATGCCAAAGTGTTTGGCAAAACAAGAAACGCTTTTCCTATGGTCCTATAACTACCTACTGGCAACCTCCAGTAGGTAATATATATATATATATATATATATATATATATATATATATATATATATATATCCTTTAGAAACAAATTCCCATTTGCGCTCTCAGATCACTACTGGCTGTAATTTGCAAGAGTTTGTTCCGCAAAGTTGCGGGTTTATTCTAGTCATAAACCCGCTGTGACGCTTTTCGCCACCAAAGTGGCTTCTTCACACAGGGTTAACGAACAAAGCCTAGTCAATACATACATTTCCATAGGTAATCAACATGGTGAAAGGACTTCAAGTTACACATCAAGGTTTTGGCATCTATACTGTGAGCGCCTTTTTGTAAAGTACATTGCTACTTCCTCTGTGTGTCCTACATGTTTCAAGCATTTATACTAACCGATTGTTAGCATAGACAGTTCCTGCAAAGATTTGTGTATTAGCAATTGGTATGCCTGAAGAGCGCGCCTTTGGAATCTATTGTGCTGCATTGTGAACGCATTTAATCCCTCATCCGGTAGGCCTGCATATGGTATCCATGTATGCATGGGATTGTGGTATTTGTGGTCAAATATGTTAATTAGTTACCTTACACGCGTGCTCTGCCATAATTTTGAGATGTGAATATCTCCCTGATTAGTGGGTCCCGGTATTTGTCTACATAGCGTATAAGTTCGATTCTATGTTTGATGTAATTCGTTAATCGAAACCCAGGCGGACTACACTCTTGCAAATTAATGTGGTACTCGTAGTATGCCGCATTTGATGTTAGTGCATCTCGTGTTGTGTAACTAGCCCTTCGGATATGCCATCAGGTTATGGTTGCAAAAGGTCTGTTTCACCCTTGTTAGTGGGTGAGGGAGAATAAATATTTGTTTGTCCCTCAATATTGTAACCAAGTGAAAAAAATGCAGCGCCTGATATGCAGGTATTTCTTGTGTATGAAAACAGGCTTCTATTTTACCACAGGCATCTCTAGAATGTGTCAAAAAGTAATGTCTGGCTCGTTCACCCCCTGTGTCATACCCCTAGTGCTCTCAATATCGATCAAAATTGTGCAAGCTTAAAATCTTATCTGTAACTTGGAGTGTGACTGGAGGATGGTGTGAAGAAAAGCGTAGGGATCCTGTTGCCACCGGCTTGAGGCGTATTTCCTTACCTTTCTCCTGTGGGAGAGAGATATATACATAGCACATATTAGACAGACTATATTACAAATAGAACCTGTGAAATAAAATTTGTGTTAGCGCAAACACTGTGTTAGAGAGAACATGTATAATCAATTACAGGAAATGTCAGAAGGGCCCTCTGGTCACTATTCTTCCTGTAGATGTGTATCCATTTCATCATCCAAATTTTGTCCATTCTGGAAAGGGGTACACATGCCTACAATGTGTCTGGATTCCCGCTGTCTGAGTCTGGAAACCCGGTTGCCTCCCCTGATTTTTGGCAGAACCTGTTCTATGACATAGTATGACAGTTTGGTGTAATCTGAGAAATGGTGGGATAGGTCTTATGACCATAGAAACCTAAGCAAGATTGTCCCTCCTTGTCAGACTGGGGATGACATCCACAAATGGATAACTGCCCTGGAACGGGACAACAAAGTACAGCAGGCACCATCAGGGCAGTGGGCAGCAATCTTGTGGCTCTCCTTTGCAGACAAAAGTAGAGATAAGCTCCTCACTGTAAGAGAAGAGGATGCTGACAATTACAATATCCTGAAGAGTGCTCTGATAGATGGGTTTGGCCTAACCACTGTATAGTATGTTATGTTATGTTATTCGCTTTTGTATTGCGCTCAAATCACCTGGGGGCATCTCGGCGCTTTACTCTAACTCACCTCTGAGGTAGGACAGTAAGAAGACAAATTTAATACAGGAGAGCTTTTAAATGTTTCCTAAAAACGAGGTAGGAGGGAATTTTTCGTAAGGAGAGTGGAAGACTATTCCAGTATTTGGGGGCGATATAAGAGAAAGCCATGCCCCCGGATCGCTGGCGTCTGATATGGGGCACAAGAAGCAGCTGCTGTGTACAGGATATTAAGCAGCCTGTTGGCACATATCTTTCCAATTTATTCTGGAGATATTCTGGACCCTGACCCTGAAGTGCACAGAAGGTAAGGCAGCAGATCTTAATAAAGGCTCTCTGCTTGATTGGAAGCCAGTATAGCTGTCTCAGCAGTGGTTGAGAGGAGGTGCCAGCCGGCATATTCAGAACCAGCCTGCCCGCCGTGTTCTGAATCACCTGTAGTTTTTTTAGAGCCGTAGCTCCCACTTCGGCTAACAGGGCGTTCCCGTAGTCAATGCGGCTCATCACCACGGCCTGAGTTATTAATCTGCGATGTTCTAAGGGGATGAATGGCAGGATCTTCCGTAGTAGTCTTAATCTATAGTAACTAGCCCCTGATATTGCGGCTACCTGATCTTGCATGGACAAGGACTGATTTAATTTGATGCCCAAATTGTTGACACAAGGCTTCGGAATTGGAGGTGGACTGTGTTTAGGTGGCCACCAATCATTTGGCCAGACTGCTTCGGCCTTCCCCAGAAGCATGACTTACGTCTTGCTTGGATTTAACTGTAAGCAGTTGTTGGTCAGCCAGTTGGAAATTGCAGAGATTCCCCTAGCAAAGCGGAGTCTGTCAGCTTCTGGGTCTTGGCCAATGTTAAAAAGAAGCTGGGTATTATCAGCGTACGATATAATATCAAACCCCAGAGCTTCCACCACCTTAGCCAAAGGGGCTGAATGGATATTAAAAAGCGTAGGGCTAAGGCAGGAGGCCTGGGGGATGCCCTTATCCAGTGATGTTCTTTCAGATTGGTGGGGGCCCAAAATTACAGTTTGGGAGCGATCTGCCAAGAAGTTCCGGAGCCATTTATGAGCCAGTCCCTGAATGCCACAGGCGCTTAGCCTCTCCGCGAGCCTGGAATGGGAGATGTTATCAAAGGCCGTGGAGAGGTCAAGCAGAATCAGGATTGCTGAGCCGCCCGTGTCCAGTTTTGTTCTCAAAGAATCCGTCACAGATAAGAGAGCCGTTTCTGTGCTGAATCCTCAGCGAAAGCCGGACTGGGATGCATCCAGAATCCTATTTTCCTCCAGGTAGCTGTTCAGTTGCCTATTGATCAGGCTTTCCAATATTTTGCCCAAAAGAGTAAGCAAGGAGATAGGCCGGTAATTGCCCAGCTCTGACGGGTCGGACGAAGGTTTTTTTAAAATGGGGCGCACAAGGGCTTCCTTCCAAGGTGTCGGAATTACTCCTTCCCTAATAGATAAATTAAAGATCTTTTGTACTGAGGGGGCCAGAATGTGGGATAAGAGCGACATTATTTTGGGTGGACAAAGGTCTATTGGTAACCCTAATTTGGCAGATGTAAGCGCCGTTTGGATTTCAGGTAACGTAAAAGGTTCAAAGTGTTCAAGAGAACACCTGGGCCCTATGGTGTCAGCAATTGAGTTATCTATATCTGAAAAACTAGCCATGTTCTCTATGGAGATGTTCGCATAGATTTTTTCGATTTTCTTATAGAAAAACCCAGCCAGTGAGTCACATAGTTCCTTTGTCTCAATGGCAGGTTGTTTACACACTGAGGGTTCCACAAAGTCCTTTACTATATCAAAGAGGGCCTTGGCGGAGTTATTGGAGTGCTCTATTTGATTTGCGATGAACACACACCGTGCAACTTTAATATTTCGATGGTATGCTGCCAGGGCAGCTTTATATTGTTGTGTTAGTTGGACTGATTTATTGCGTCTCCATTGTCTTTCGAGTTTCTTGCATGCAGATTTTTCCTGGCTCAGTTCTGGGGTAAACCATTTGGCTGAGTTACGTCTAGGGGTAAATCTAGCTTTCTGTTTCATTGGGATGATAACATCCAACACTTTCTTCAGCCCTTCATTAAATTCTATCAGCTTATTTTCCACACCATGGTCCCCAGTCAGTGTGGTAGTCCGATAGGCCTCCTCAAAAACTTGAGGGGAAAGCTTGTCCCACTGCGTGTGCACCATGGGGCACCTGCCAGCAGGTGGGCTGCAAAGGCCTTGAACAGGCAAGGGGGAAGCGAACTTGATCATACGATGGTCAGTCCAGACGAGGGGCTTTGGGAGATCGAATATGTTAGTAAAAACTAGGTCGAGAGTGGGCCCTTGTATTATTTGGTGGAGTCCCAATTGTTCCATATCTGTGAGTAATTTGTTTACCTCTGGTGAGGAATTGAGTTCCCCATGGTAATTAAAGTCACCGAGTACTACAAACTTGGTGGCTGGCAGGGTATGCGTGGCTATCGAATCTATCAGTGTGTCCGAAAAATCATTTTCCGGTCCCGGAGGCCGATAAACCAATGCTCCCGTCCAGCTCTCTGAAGCTGAGAACGTTACTTTGAAAACACCCAATTCCAACACCTCATCCATTTGCACGAGCGACCAGGAGATGTTAATATACTGCTTGCATGCAATAGCTGTGCCTCCCCCCACCTTTCCCTTCCTGTCCAGATGTAAAAATTTATAATTTTCAGGGATGGCGATGTTAATAGTAGGGTAGTTGGTTGAGTTCAGCCAAGTTTCGGTCATAAAGCAAATATCAGGGGAGTGGGAGTTTAGCATGTCCCATATTTCGAACTGGTGTTTGGCTAGAGACCTAACATTACATAGCATGAAGGTGTACGCCCCCTCAGTTGCAAGCCTTGGAATATGACTTGATTCTGAGTGACTTAAAAGTAGGTCCCCTTGAAGTCTACAGCAATTACAGTGTAGGTTGCAGTTCAGAGATACCCAGAAGACACAGACTCAGGACTGGACTGACTTTGTAGATTGTGCTACTAAGGCTCTGGAGGGCTGGTTACTGGGCATTAAAGTGTGTGACTATATAGGATTGTATAATCTAATCATGAGAGAACAGATTCTTAATAACTGCCAGAACCAATTGTTGCATTAGCACTTGGTTGACTCTGATCTGACCTCTCCCCAAGAATTGTGAAAGACAAATGGGTCAGAACCAGGGTGAAGCAGAAGGTACAGAACCAAGGTGGTGACCAGAAGAAGCTAGACCAAAAGGGTGGGGCGAAAGCTAAAGACCAAAAGTCTTCAGAAGGCCCCCCAAAATCTTCTAATGGTGGGGGTCCCCAATCTAAAAAGAAAGAAGGCCCAAGAAAACCATGGTGCAAGAATTGTAAGAATAATACTCAATGGATTAGTGAATGCACCAAGAAGGAGAGAGCTCCAGCCACCATTGCCCCTAAGGCAACTGTTCCCCCTAGTTCATCTCCAAGTGGTGGTTCTCAACAGAAGGGTGTAGTAGGGTTAACCCTGGGAACTGAGATGGACTCTGGCCTAGTCAGAGTGCCATGGATATGACCCCCTCTGTGAGTCCCAGTAACCTGGGCAAGTACAGACAAACTCCTTTAATCAATGAGAAAAAGGCTCAGGCCTATAGGGACACAGGTGCCAGTGTCACAATGGTGATACCTGACTTTGTGGACCCTAGACAAATGATACTTGGTGAAACTTACCAAGTGACCAATGCCAGCAATGTCAATACTACCCATAGTATGACAGAATGGAAGTTGTTAATTTCTCCTGGGGAGGGGTAACTGGCCTTAAGAAGGTTGTGATTAGTGCAGACCTCCCTGTAGAATGTTTGCTTGGCAATGACCTAGAGACTTCAGCCTGGTCTGAAGTGGAGTTTAGGACTCATGCAGAAATGTTAAGCATCTCAGCACATGTACTTGCAGTGACTAGGTCACAGGTCAAAAAGTGTAACACTGAACAGGCACTGGATTCTGAAATAATGGACCAGTTGCCTACCAAGAAAAGGAGCAGTAGGGTTAAGGCAGTGCCTTCCCCCCTGACTCAGAGTGAGGATCAGCCTTTTGAGGAAGCTGATTGTGAGCCCGAAGAAGGAACTGTCCCAGAGGAGCTTGAACCTGATCAGGTTGAGTTCTTAGGGACAGGGGGCTCTTCCAGGGCAGATCTGAGTCAGGCGCAGTTAGACTGCCCTTCTCTTGAAACCCTCAGACAGCAAGCTGCTGCTGAGGCTGCTGGGAATGCTAGTGGCACCCATATAATCTATTGGGATGAAGGGCTCCTGTATTCAGAGAGTAGAGACCCCAAGCCTGGTGCTTCCAGGAGGTGGGTCATACCTTTGGCATTCAGGGGCTTCCTTTTGTCACTAGCCCATGATATTCCCCTAGCAGGACACCTGGGCCAGAACAAGACTTGGGACAGAATTGCCCTAACTTTCACTGGTCCCACATGTCTGAAGACACCAAGGAGTTTTGTCTTCCCTGTTTTACCTGCCAAGCAAGTGGCAAATCAGGTGGCACTACAAAGGCCCCCTTATAACACTACCTTTGGTGGGGGTTCCCTTTGAACGTGTAGGGATTGACATTATTGGACCAATGGATCCCCAAACTGCATCTGGGCACAGGTTTATCCTGGTGATAGTGGATCATGCCACCAGGTACCCAGAGGCAATTCTGAAAGAAAAAGAGTGTGTACTCCAAAAGAAATCAACAATTAATTTTTTGGATTAATATCCGTTCTTTACAATTGTCATACAAGACCAGAGCTACTTTGGATTGCAGTGCAACATCTTTATTATTTGATGATGGAACATGGACAGCCGACACGTGTTTCTCCCCCCCCATTGGCGAGTTGCGCCGGGGCTTCCTCAAGGCTATTTTCACATATACAGCATATATTATTTCACGCCTGCTTCCAAATTGACAAGTTCCAAAACAGAGTTTAAATACTCGGGGAGCAGAGTTCTTTTTTGAGCTGGCGGGTGTGGTATACCCCTGCTCGTAGCTCTAGGGCTGGAGATGAATCTATGGGTTGAATCCTGTCCATGTTGGGAGTTTTCTCAAGAGTAAGTTTCCACAAGGAGGTAGTTTCTGACAGAGGTACAAACTTTATGTCAAGTTACCTAACTGCAATGTGGAAGGAGTGTGGAGTGAACTGCAAGTTCACCACACCCTATCATCCACAGTGCAATGGTCTAGTTGAAAGAGTTAACAAAACTTTAAAGGGTATGATCAAGGGTCTCCCAGAAAAGTTCAGGCAGAGATGGGATATCCTGCTACCCTGCCTTTTGTTTGCATACAGTGAGGTTCCACAGAAGGGGGTTGGCTGCAGCCCATTTGAACTTTTGTTTGGACATCGTGTGAGAGGACCACTTTGTCTGGTGAATGAGAGATGGGAGTTACTGCTCAAACCCCCTAAACAGTATTTAGTAGACTATGTACTTGGTCTCCGCTCCCGGATGGCAAAGTACATGAAAAAGGCAACCAAAAACCTTGAGGCTAGCCAGGAATTACAGAAAGCCTGGCATGACCAAAAGGCTGTGCTGACTGTTTATCAGCCAGGACAGGAAGTGTGGGTGTTGAATCCTGTGGCCCCAGCAGCTCTTCAAGACAAGTGGAGTGGACCCCACACTATTTTTAAACAGAAGGGAGAGGTTACCTATTTGGTAGATCTTGGAACTCCCAGGAGCCCCCATAGGGTGCTTCATGCCAACAGACTGAAACCATATGTTGACCGGGTAGACATGGGATTTCTCATGGCTACTGATGAAGGACAGGGGGAAGAGAGTGACCCTCTCCCAGACCTGATCTTTAAGAACCCTGATGATGGATCAGTTGATGGAGTAGCCTTGGCAGGCCACCTCACTGATCAGCAGCAGACTGACTGCAGACAAGTTCTACAGCAGTACAGACATATGTTTTCACTGACTCCAAGTCAGACTACCTGGTGCAATCATGAAGTGGACACTGGGGACACTCTGCCTGTTAAAAATAAGATTTACAGGCAACCTGATCATGTCAGGGACTGTATCAGGACTGAAGTCCAGAGAATGTCGGAATTGGGAATGATTGAACCTTCAGATAGCCCTTGGGCTAGTCCAGTAGTCCTAGTGCCAAAACCTCACACCCAGGGTGCTAATAGAGAGATGAGGTTTTGTGTAGACTACAGAGGTCTCAATGCAGTCACTAAGACTGATGCCCATCCAATACCCAGAGCAGATGAGCTCATAGATATGCTTGCATCTGCCAAATTTCTGAGCACATTTGATCTACCAGCTGGCTACTGGCAGATCAGACTAGCTGATGATGCAAAGCCAAAAACAACATTTTCAACCCCTAGTGGGCATTATCAATGTGTGGTGATGCCCTTCGGTCTGAAAAATGCACCTGCCACATTTCAAAGGTAAGTAAATAAAGCCCTCACAGGTCTGGAATACTACTGATCAGCTTATCTTGATGATATTGCTGTCTTTAGTTCCACCTGGGAAGATTACCTGATCCCCCTGAAAAATGTTTTGGAGGCCCTGCAAAAAGCAGGCCTAACTATCAAGGCTACTAAGTGCCAGATGGGGCAGTCAGGTTGTGTACCTGGGCCACCTTGCAGGTGGAGGCCAGGTTCAACCATTGCAGAGCAAAATCCAGACCATAATCGACTGGGTTGCTCCAACCACCCAGACTCAGGTCAGAGCTTTCTTGTCCCTGACTGGGTACTATAGGAGATTTGTCAAGGGGTATGGTTCCATAGTGACACCCCTGAATGACTTAACTTCTAAAAGAATGCCAAAGAAAGTTCAGTGGACAGTCAGCTGTCAAAAGGCATTTGATGACCTGAAGCAGGCCATGTGCACTGCACCAATTCTGCAAAGTCCTAACTACTCCAAAGAATTTATTGTACAAACAGATGCTTCCGAGTTAGGGCTATCGCAATTTAATGATGAAGGTCCGGACCAGCCAGTAGCTTTTATTAGCAGAAGGCTGAGCCCTAGAGAGAAACGTTGGTCAGCTATTGAGAGGGAGACCTTTGCTGTGGTTTGGGCTCTGAAGAAGCTGAGGCCATACTTGTTTGGTACTCACTTCACAGTTCAGACAGACCATAAGCCCCTCTTATGGCTAAAATAGATGAATGGTGAAAATCCCAAACTGCTTAGGTGGTCCATTTCCCTACAGGGGATGGACTATACAGTGGAACATAGACCTGGGAGTAACCATGCCAATGCAGATGGACTCTCGAGATATTTCCACTTAGAACATGAAGACTCAACTGGTCAAGGTTAGTTTAATGTCCCTGCACTTGGGGGTTATGTAGGAGAGTAGGGTCTGCTTCCTATGGTTACCCTCACTTTTTGCTGTGTTTCCCTGGTTTTTAGACTTTAGAATGGCTGTGGCCCTGCTAATCAGGCCCACAGCCTAGCTGTTCTCTCTCTAAATTATTACCATGTACTTTAGGTATATACCAGACTGGTTACTGGGTAACCCTTATTAGTCCCTGTATATGGTACCTTAGGTACCCAGGGGGATGTATGACGTTACAACACATACTTTTACAATGCATACCTTTACAACACATTTTTTACAACGCAACATCCATTACAATGCATTCCATTACGATGCATTCCATTACAATGAATTTTTTAAAACTACCTTTACAACGCATTCCATTACATCACATACTACCTTTACAACGCATACCATTACAACGCATAACATTACATTGCATGTAAGGTAAGTATTGGATAGTGTAGGCGTAAAAATTACTATTCTAACTCCAGGGGGGGTGCAATAGTAGGGTAAGTGTTGGATAGTGTAGGGGTAAACATTACTATTCTAACTCCAGGGGGTGCAATAGTAGGGTAAGTGTTGGATAGTGTAGGGGTAAAAATTACTATTCTAACTCCAGGGGGTGCAACAGTAGGGTAAGCGTTGGATAGCGTAAGGGTACTATGTGTTGTAATGCTATGCGTTGTAATGGTATGCGTTGTAATGACTGCTTTGTAATGACATGCATTGTAGTGGTATGCGTTGTAATGTCATGCATTGTAATGGTTGCGTTGTAATGGCATGCGTTGTAATGGATGTTGCATTGTAAAAGTTTTGTTGTAATGATAGTGCGTTGTAAAAGTTGCGTTGTAAAGGTTGTTTTCCACACAGGGCATAGGGACACCAGAGGCCTACCAGGGGCTGAAGCATGTATTATGCCACCCCTGGTTAACCTTCTAATCTGACACCCCAGATCTGCACTTGAAGCCTGGGTAAGGTGGTGTAAGCACCCCTTACTTAGATATAGTATACCTATATCTACCTTTATATATAGACACATAGTAACCTATAAGTCAATCCTATAGCAGGCCTTGACAATCCTGAAGGCAGAGTGCATGATTTTGTGTGAAAGGGTGCCCTAGCATGAGCTGAGCCCCTCTGCAGCTTTCGTAACCATCTCCTGTTCTGTGATATTGCCATACCAAATACTCTTAAGTGCATTATAATCCTTGCGGTTAATGCTAACTTTGGTTTGTCTTTATCAAAACATGTTGTCTAAGGTGTCAAACACTTTGGAATACTACCCCCCACCAGTTCTGGTGTAGGGGGGTAGTATTCCACGCTTCTAGAGGGAGAAGACCTGTATATACTGGTAATCCCGGTTAAAGTTAAACAGAGCCCCAGCATCACAAAATGGATGCTGCTGCCACAGACACGATTCTGCCCTCCTGCTGCTGGATGATACTCCGGAAGGCGAGACCTGGACAATAGGTTTCCTGTCCAGGGAGGTGCTAGCACCTCCCCAGACAGGCTTTAGTGTATTGGGGCAGGGTGGGTTGCATTCAGTGAATGCTTTCCAGACACTGCCTGGGGCACACAAGGTGCTCCATGCATTTCCCAGTTCAAACCGGGTGCTGGGGCACTCAGCCCCAACTCTGGCGTAAAACTGGACAAAAGGGAAGGGGTCAAACCATCCCCTCCCCAGGTCCACCCATAGGAGGGTTCTTAGAGGTAGTCCAACTCCTAAACTTGCTATAAGAATAGGATCCCAGTCCCTGGGAATTTAGATTACCCTGGACAAAACTCTGCAACATATATCTTGGACCTTCGACATTCCATATCGGTTGGAAGATGGAAGAAATCTCCCTTGTGGTCAAGGAGTGACCACCCTGTTCAAACAGGCAACAAAAGCATCTTTGCTGGTATACATTTTTGAGGCTCTTGCTAAATCCCGAAGAATCTGTGGCACAGAACATGGACTTCCAGACATCTCTGAAGCTGACCCGAGATGCCAGCAAAGCTGAGACCCGTAGCTGACAAGAGAGACGTGGACCGGAACTCCTGGACATCTTGCATTTTTGCACCTGCACCTACTTTCCAAGGTATACCAAAGTTGTGCATTAGGGTATTTGAAGCCCCTGCCCCGAGCACCTTTTGCACCAAAGTACAGAGGCCAGAACTCCACGAGTGACCCGTGAGTCCCCTTTCTTCACAGCAGCTCAAGGAGCCTTTGTGGTTCCTAGTCTGTTGGCTAGTGAGCCCCTATGAAGACCAATAGTTGATTTCTTGAGCTTTCCTGGGTGCTCCAGAAGTGCTCTCACGTCTCTCCAAAGGAGGAGTCCCTCAGACCTTGCTGGTCTGAACCAAAGCCAATCATGTCACCTTAGGTGGGTTGCTGCTGCCAAGGCTTGTTGGGTCTAATCCAGATTCTGATACTGCAGCTCTCGACATCCTTTGTGGGACAGCTCGAATCCAGCTACTGGTCAATTTCAACCCCTCCTGGTCCTCGTGGCTGAAGAGTCAAGCTTCACCTCTTTCACCTGAAATCACCCGACATTGGTTCGCATCTTCCCATCGCCATCCTGGTCACTGGCTAGTGACCCAGACACTGTCCCCTCTTCTTTCAGGTTCTTCACAGCTCGGATCCACTCTTGGATCCACCAGGACACGTTTCCTCTGGTCGCCTGCAGTATTTCTTCGCAGTTCTCCATAGGAATCGACGACGAAACCCGACACCAAAAGACACCTATGCACCCGGCTTCCCTGGGTGAGGTAACACGAGTACTCCGGTGCTCCTGTGGGTCTTGACTCTCGAAGTGTCCTAGTCTAGAAGGGTTTCATCGTAGTTCACCTCTAAGTGCCCTTAATCTTTAAAATTGTACCTTGTTCGTTCTCCATGGAAAGTCAATAGTGATCCGTGGCTGTGTTTAGACACTGCACGCGTCCCCCATGGGCCTCCTGTGTCCCTACCTTGGGTGGTTCCTGATAGCCCCAACGGTTCTACAGGCTCTAGGCCTGATGTCTAACCCTCAAGTGGTTCTTATACCACTATTTTAGTATATGGTTTGTGAGGCCCCTAGGGCGTAACGTATACTGTGCAACTTATCGTATGCTAATTAAATTCCTTGTGTTTTACTTTTATCTCTGACCTCATAAAGAGTCCAGAGGTGTTGTGTTTAGAATAAATACATATATATTTGATATATACCTTGAGTGGTGTGCTTTCATTTGATCATTCAAGAGATTATAATTGGTAAAACAACTAGCTTAACTCGCCTCTAAGTCTTAGCCTGAAGGCTGCTCTCCACAGCTACCACCAGGATAGCTTTCTAGAAAGGTTGACTTTAAACCTAACATCAGTAAGGGTCATTTGGACTGGTGCAAGGTGCCCACTAGAATAGTGGACATCATATGCAAGGCCAACTTCTGACACTATGTATATATCTCTCTCCCACAGGAGGAAAGAAAGGGAATATGTCTAAAGTCGGTGGCAACAGGATCCCTACCCTTTTCTTCACACCACCCTTCAGTCACACTCCAAGTCACAGATGAGATTTTAAACTTACACAATTTTGATCGATATTGAGAGCACTAGGGGTATGATACAGGGGGTGAACGACCCAGACATTACTTTTTGACACATTCTAGAGATGCTAGGGTAAAATAGTAAGCCTGTTTTCATACACGCGTAATACCTGCACCTCAGGTGCTGCATTTTTTCCACTTGGTTACAATATTAAGGGACAAACACACATTTATTCTCCCTCACCCACTAACAAGGGTGAAACAGACATTTGCAACCAAAACCTGACGGCATTTCCGAAGGGCTAGTTACACAACACGAGATGTACTAACATCAAATACAGCATACTTTGAGTACCACATTAATTTGCAAGAGTGTACTCTGCCTGAGTTTTAATTAAAGAATTACATCCAACATAGAGGCGAACTTATACGCTATGTAGACAAATACCGGGACACACTAATCTGGGAGATATACACGTCTCAAAATTATGGAAGAGCACGCGTGTAAGGTAACTAATTAACATATTTGAACACAAATACCACAATCCACTGTGTATATAGATACCATACGCAGTCTTACCGGGTGAGGGATTAGACGCGTCCGCAATGCAGCAATATAGATTCCAAAGGCACGCTCTTCAGGCAGCCAATTGGTAATGCACAAATATTTTCAGGAACTCTCTATGCTAACAACGTGTAAAGTATAAATGCTTGAAACATGTGGGACACACAGAGGAAGTGGCAATGTATTATGTGACTACTTTACTTTACAAAATGGTGCTCACAGTATAGATGCCAAAACCTTGATGTGTGACTTGAAGTCCTTTCACCATGTTAATTACCTATGGAAATGTATGTATTGACTAGGCTTTGTTCGTTAACGCGGTGCGAATAAGCCACTTCGGTGGCAAAATGCGCCACGGCGGGTATATGACTGGAATAAACCCCCGACTTTGCTGAACAAACTCTTGTAAATTCCTGTGTCAGTAGTGATCTGAGAGTGCGAATTGGACTTAGTTTCTAAAGGATATTGATTACCGGTTCTCTCCGCTGGTTTTGCGCCACCTCTTCAAAGAATGAAAGCAGAAAAGGAGTAGCTTGGACAAATATATATAAATATATCTAGGTCTGGGGCCCACTTAGGGTGAATAAAACTACAGTGCATTTCGAGGTACTTTGGACTTACTTAAAGTTAAATGCCTGTTTCATTTGGACTCTGAATTCCAGCATGCACCTTAACAAAATGCACTCAGCTGGAAATAAATGTGCGTGCAGAAACCTCTGGTGTCCTTAATCTGCATATGACCTTTGAAAAAGAGATTTACAGCCATATTCATGAAGCCGAAATCGGCTCGCAAAGGGCCAGATTCTGAGAATCTGGCCCTTTGCGAGCGCTATTTTTGCATTTGGGATTCATCATCCCAAATGCAAAAATTGCAATTCTAAAAATCGCTAAATTGCGAATAATTGCATTTAAGGAATCTCAATTTGAGATTCCTTAAATGCATTTCATGAACCATTTTTAAATTGCGAATTCGCAATCTGGGGCCGCTATTTACCGCGAAGTGTAACTACGTGGTAAATAGCGAAAACGTAGGAAAATGCACTTTAGTGCATTTTTCTAAGTTGTATGTTACACACACACATGTCCTTTGGACATGTGTGTGCGCAACACCTGTGTACATTACCATTTCAGGGGTGCTACAGGGTGTCCTTTGGACACCCTGGCACCCTTGAAATCACATCCTTATTTGCGAATCGCTATTTGCTAATCACAAATAAGGAAGCTGTAGAAGTCGCAATAAATATTGCGATTTCTACATGAATCCCGTTTTGCGAGTCTTTAATAGCGATTCCTTAATAATCGCTATTAAGGACTCGCAAAACATGACAATGATGAATCTGAGGGCAAGTCTCGAAACGCGTCAGGTCTGATGACTTACCCAGAGTGATGAAAGCAAGTTACCTGAAATAAATAACCAGAGGGTGTGCTGCCAGCAGTGTGCGCTCCTAAGATCGTGGGCAATTTGTGTTGAACCATTAAGTGCGCGGCAGCCCTGCCGCGAGGAGTGGCACCATCTTTGGAAAAGCGAGGAGGCTGCAAGCACAGGACTGTCCTCGGGCGTTATATGCAGCACTGGCAACAAGGTGATGCACTTGTCTTCGGAGGTCTGGGGCCCACTTAGGGTGAATAAAACTACAGTGCATTTCGAGGTACATTGGACGTACTTAAAGTTAAATGCCTGTTTCTTTTGGACTCTGAATTCCAGCATGCACCTTAACAAAATGCACTCAGCAGGAAATAGATGTGCGTGCAGAAACTTTCGGTGTCCTTAATCTGCATATGACCTTTGAAAAAGAGATTTAGTCTCGAAACGCGTCAGGTCTGATGACTTACCCAGAGTGATGAAAGCAAGTTACCTGAAATAAATAACCAGAGGCTGTGCTGCCAGCAGTGTGCGCTCCGACGATCGTGGGTAATTTGTGTTGAACCATATATATATCTATATATATATATATATATTTTTTTTTTCTGTCTCAGAAATAACATTTTTTTATTTGCAGGTAAACTGTATTTACAACTGCAGGGGACCGCGATGGGCACGTGCTTCGCCCCCAGCTACGCAAACCTTTTCGTGGGCTGGTGGGAGAAGCACGTGGCCTGGGAGGGGGAGAACGAGCGTTGGATGGACAACATTGTCCTGTGGACCCGCTACATCGACGACCTGTTTTTGGTGTGGCGGGGTCCACAGAATGAGGCTGAGAAATACATCTCGGAGTTGAACAGAAATACCTTAAATCTCAGCTTCACTAGCAACATAAGCCAAAGTGAGGTTTTCTACTTGGACCTTCGGGTCTTTGTGAAGAATAATAAAATACAAACCGCCGTCTATAGAAAACCCACGGCGGGTAATACTATACTGCACTCACGTAGATACCATCCCCGCAGCGTTATCAATAATATCCCCTTGGGAGAGTTTTTGCGAATCAAACGCAACTGCTCAACCAGTGCCAGGGAACAGGGAACTGTCCCCTCCTCTCTTTAATGGGGGGATCCGATCGATAACGAAAAACTTTAACAAATTTCGATTGCTCTTATGAAGTTCATCAAAGTGTCTAGCAATTGGTGACATTTGATCCTTGTTTTGAATTGCCCTCATGTGCTCTAGAATACGTTTCAATTACAATATGATTTATTATGCCCTGTGATGCCTTTGGCGGTCAATGTCTTTTGGCGAATGTATTAATTCAGCTGTTGAGTAGTTACATGTATATTGTCAATTTGTTTTCATGAAAACCCCTCTTTAAAATGGCCGCCGTTTGCAAGAAGCATTCACCGTGAAGTCCTACAACTATGTTTTGGTTTTCACTATGTGTGTGTTTTTCACTTGTACATACTTTATTTAAAGAACAACCTTAGACATGGGTGGTACCCGTGATCAAGACGAGTCTGTCGTCGAACCGCGTTGGGTTTTTCATCCAGCTTGTAATACCATGCGAATGATTATGGAAAAATAAACCCATTTCTATGCATCTGATAATGGAGTGGTAATATTCCTTTCTGGAGGGGAGTGCGCCAGCAATTTCTTTTTGCTTTGTGATTGGCGAGTACACGGAAAGGGCGACCTCCGACCCTTGGGCGCACCGCTGTCCTGGTGTCTATATATATATTTTAGAACAAATGTCCACCGTTTCGAGATGCACACGACAGCTTCCCCATTTTCCTCAAGGTTGCAAGCATTTTGTTAGCCCTACTCGTTTCGAGGCCGTTCTGCCTCTCATCAGGGGCTGGCAGCTTTCTTCCCCGTCGCTCAAGAGTCTCTTATTAGCATGCATATTTTATCAGATGCACCTGTAATGCCGCGCTGAGCGCGTTTCTTATGGCTGATGCATGCTGGGATATATATATATATATATATATATATATATATATATATATATATATATATATTCACTGAAAAAACCACTGGTTTCAGGGGTGTTATAGTTAGTTGGACATTGCACTTGTACAAAACCATTGAAATCCCCTGGTTATAGTTAGTTGTACCAACTATACCTCACGCGCCCGCAATCCCCTGCTGATGATGTCACATATTATATCATTCATGACATGGTCAGTCACATCACTGTTTACACCACAAAAAGTGGCTATGCGCCGCTTTGTAAATATGGAGAAGGGTACAGTGCCACCAGAATGCCAACTAAAGGAATGTTCTGGTGGTACTATCCCCTTGTAAATATACCACTTAGCAGCCCCCCCAGGATTTTGCAATTTAGCGATTTGCAAAAAAAATGCAAAAGCAACTCTTTTGTAAAAATGCTGTGATTTTTACAAGAGTGCCAGCAAAATATGTTTTAAAAAAACTACAGTTCATCCTCTC
This sequence comes from Lissotriton vulgaris, assembly GCF_964263255.1. Taxonomy (NCBI): domain Eukaryota; kingdom Metazoa; phylum Chordata; class Amphibia; order Caudata; family Salamandridae; genus Lissotriton; species Lissotriton vulgaris. The sequence goes on from NC_141691.1 coordinate 779,284,481, forward strand.
TTTACTGGCTCTGTACTGCCACTGACTGAGTAAAGAGAGGGTGAGCAAGAGGCCAGCAGGAAGCAGAGGTGTTAAAGGCCTCTGCTGTCTGCCTTTGAAATGCAGCTAGACCCCTCCTGAGCAATTAGCCTACGCCTCACACTTTGTGTGCCCTCTGCAGGCTAACCCCTAATCTCCCACACCACCTATTTTTTCTTAACCTACTTTCAACCTTCTCTGCGGCCACCCCCACACCTCCCAGCCCTTCACCCATGCTGCCCTGCACGCATAGGTTGTCTGATGCCAAAAAGCGCAGGTGTCATATGGTAATCTGCTCTCTTTGGTATCAGACACCCTCAGGTTCCAGGCTGTGCACTGCTGGAGGCTCTGCAAAGTTACAGACTGTGACATAGCACAGTCTTCAGAAGTGACAGAGCACAAGTCTTCGGTATTTTTGTGGCTGGCACATTCTTTGCCCACTGCGAAAATACTTCGAATTTTGAGGTTTTGGGCCGTAAATGTTTCCTTTTTTTTGCCTCGAAATTTGCCACTCAAAGCCGCATAATCCTGGGGAGTCTGCCTTAGTCTTACGTTGCTGCGGCCAAATGTGTTTGCACCAAGCACTGGACTTTTGTTCTAGTGGGGTGATGGCGCTCTAAGACAGTATGCAAATATTATTGGGTAAACTTAGGCATAAGTGCGGTGCAAATTGGTAGGGGGAGCTACCCCTCTCCCTAGATTGTGGTTAACCACAGACAAAGAACTCCAAGGTCCCCTGCAAACGCTGCACTATTTACCACCAAGGGCATGAAATAACAACAAACAACATGTTTGGTGACCTGGCATATTTAGAGTGTGTAAACAGCAGAAAGGAAAGTGTACGATTTAGAATACTTTAGTGAGTAAACTAATCTAGTTCAGAGATATATTGTTCATAGGCTTGAATCTTTTTTAGCTGACATAGCTATTTATGTATATGTGATTAGCGCAATGCATATCAATTGGTGTACTTGTTTAATAATCATTTATCATAGCATTGAGACTTGTGTGAGTTAGCATATAAATGAATGATAATTCATTGTCAATGCTGTACTTGCTATTACCATTATGATTGTAAATTCTAGCACACCTCGGTGATTGGTTAGCCTCGCATTCCTATTACAAGCCCCTGCATTTGGTCTTATGTTCATCATAACCTACGTCCCAATATGTCATCATTAATTTGCAATCATTGAATAGCTCATAGGCAGTTATGTTTATTCTTATGTAGCAATGTGTGCTACGTATATCAAATATTTCAATATGATACTTCTAGTTCAAACATGAATTTGAATTATTCATGTTTAGTATAAGGCGTTGTCCCTTTAACCAGGGGCGGGCAGCATTTACGTAATTTGATTTAGCCTAATTGTGCTAAATTGCAGCAAATTTTTGCGAAGTTTGCTTAGTTACAAGAAATGCTATATTTTAGTTTCAAATTAACCCTCGCATCATTTTTTGGTACAAGAACGCATCTAAACAAAAGCACTGCAAACTCATGGGCCTCATTTATGAGGCCGTGCGTCACTTTTACGCCGCCGGTGCGTCACTTTTTGTGGCGCACCGGCAGCGTAAAAAATGCGCCTTGTTGCGCCATATTTACAAAGTGGCGCATCTAGGTAGATGCGTCACTTTGTAAACCCCTGCGCCACATTATACCTGCGCCAGGTATAATGTATGCAAGGGGGGGCGTATTGACGCAAGGAAGGGTCGTAGAAGTGACGCAATGAAATCTATGAGATTTCACTGCGTCACTTTTAGGATGCTGTTGCGTCAAAATCTTGCGCCTGCCTCACAGCAGGCGTAAGACTGAAGCAGGACCTTTCACATGGGGCTTGCCCCATGTGAAAGGACGCATTGCTGGAGTTGCGTCACTTTTGTTGTACACTTCAGAAATGCGTCACTTTTGCGCTTACAGATACGTCAGAAATACTGACGTATCTGTAACTCCTTGCGACATGATGCGTCATACATTAAATATGACGCATCAGGAATGTCGCAAGGAGTGCGCACTGAGAAGTGACGCGTTGCTGCTTTCACGCAGCGATGCTTCATTTCTCATAAATGAGGCCCATGGTCTGTTGTTCCACTGCGTTCGTAGTAAAGTTTTACCATGAATTGCATGTTTTTGGTAAATTAATACTGCGAATGGCGTGTAATTGCGTGAAATAGCATAATGGTATAATTTTTTTAATTTTGCATAAAAATCTCAATTCAAAGTTTCTGAACTTGCTCGAATTACAAAAATAAATGCTATAAATCTCCTCATAACACTGGTAAGGACAGTATGAGGATTTTTGGAATCCAGGTGAGCAGAGTAGAGCTGTTCTCTATTTAACAGCAGCACGGCCGTCATTTCATAAGTAGCGTGGTCACAGAGACACAATTCAGCCTTGTCTACAGGCAGACTGAAGTCTGGGAAAAAGAGGAAGTTCATGTAGGACATCTAAATATTGAATCCTCATTGAAGAGCAGAGTTTTGATGCTATATTTTTTATTTTGTTGTGTTGCACATTAAGAATCTTTGTAATGTGAAATTTAACATTTTGGCTGCTTTCAAAAAGTTTAAGTTCTTTTTATTAATTTATTTTACTATTGTTCTGATATTGGCAATCAAATGACATTTTTGTGCTGCATTAAATGTGGCCCCATATAAAGCCTAAAAGGAAGACTGTGCTACTCTTCTGGGTGCAAACTTAGGCTAAAGGGCTCGTAGTAAATACAAATTATAAATGTGCTATCTGACAGTCTCTGGCAGTTTTTTTTACATATGTGTCACTCATTCTCTCCAGGCAACTTGAGAGAAAAATGCAGGCCACAATTAGCCCTTTTTCCCTGCTAAAGCAGGTAGGTCGGCATGGCTGTGCTTTCCATAGTGCCAAGAAAAATCGACTGGTTTGTGATCAGGAAGAGATCTTGTTAACATAACACATATTATATGTTTTGTTTTCGTACATGATTCCAATTAACAAATGTAGTAAAGACATGAGATCTGAAAGCACTTTTTGGAAAGTTTTTTATTGTACGGGCTTGCTTATCGCCACAAATCTCAAGACAACATGTTGCTTAGTTTAATCTGTCACGTATTTGATATGTCTTTATCTTAGCCACTCTTTTTCAATTGTCGTCTTCTGCCTGATTGGAAGATAAAGATGAAGCACTACACATAGTTGTGGCAGTAAAGCTCAAACCATGCCCCACTCTTTTGTCTTTTAAGCTAATCCCAATAGATTGTGTTTAAGACCGCATGCATGGCTCCATTAATAGACATTTTTGCAACCAAGATTTTGTAATTTCTTTACTCTGGTGTGCAGTCAGAATTAATAGAATACTAATACCAAAACGGAACCTGCAATATTGTAGTTGTTTATAAGAGAATATTTCCAATTTGCAGACATCCACATATCTGCATGATTCTTTGTTAACCAGACTCACTTACATCCTCTTTCATTTGTCCTTTTGTTATCTATTTGAAAAACATTGCAAACAATTACTGAAAGGGCAACAATAAACATTTTATATTTGACTGAGGGTGACATTGACCCCTGTCTACTACCCAGCCTCACTCACTACCCCCCTAAAAAAACCTCTGAATTAATGACAATGACATTCCCATCAAATCATTTGTACTTTTAAAAGTTAGTGGTGTTTTTGTCAAAGGAGCTTTGAGCCAGTAATGATTTCAAATAAATGAAATTATTTGATGATCACTTTATAAAGGGTTGGGATTTCACTTTCAAGAAACTTTGGGAATGATAGTGGTAAAATGTGTATTTGAGACATCTACATGGCACCGCTCGCCCACGTTGCCCAACTACACGACCTCAACATCATCTCCTACGCTGATGACACCCAACTGATCCTCTCCCTCACCAAGGACCCCCACACCGCCAAAACCAACCTTCAGGAAGGAATGAAGGCCGTCGCCGAATGGTTATGGAACAGCCGACTGAAGCTGAACTCGGACAAGACGGAGGTCCTCATCCTCGGACCCACCCCTTTGGCATGGGACGATTCCTGGTGGTTGTCGACCACACTCGGAACAGCTCCAACACCCACCGACCACATACGCAACTTAGGGATCATTCTCGACTCCACCCTCTCCATGACTAAGCAGATCAATGCCATCTCTTCCTCCTGCTTCAACACCCTCCGCATGCCCTGCAAGATCTACAAGTCATCAGCAGCAGGTTGGACTACGGAAACGCACTCTATGCAGGAACCTCGACAAAACTCCTGAAAAGGCTTCAACGCATCCAGACCGCCTCTGCACGCCTGATCCTCGACATCCCTCACCGCAGCCACACCACACCCTACCTGAGAGACCTGCACTGGCTCCCAGTTAGCAAGAGGATAACATTCAAGCTCCTCACCCACGCACACAAGGCACTCCACAACACAGGACCAGCATACCTCAACAGAAGACTCAGCTTCTACACCTCCACCCACCAGCTATGCTCTGCCGACCTCGTCCTCGTCCCCCAGTCCCCTGCATCCGAAGAGTAACAGGCAGCTGGTTGTTCTCCCACCTTGCCGCAAAGACCTGGAACACCCTCCCCATCCACATACGGCTGACCCAAGACCTGCTGACCTTCAGAAGACTCCTCAAGACCTGGCTTTTTGAGCAGTAGCAGCTTTCCCCTCCCCCCAGCGCCTTGAGACCCTCACGAGTAAGTAGTGTGCTTTACAAAATGCATTGATTGATTGATTGATTGACACACTGGCCTAATACAATTGGTAAGGAAAAAGCACATATGAGCACCACATGCTAAAAGAATGTTAGGCCAGTAGCAAGTTAAGGCTGATGACATTAGAAAATGTTGTTGTAAACACAGTGTGTATGCCAGCTTTATAGCCATTATTGTCATTTTTGCTGGCATTCTACTTTGATGAAGAGTAGTTAGTGTACATTGCCCCATTAATATGAGGCTTAAACCTTTGAAACAAACATGCAGCACAAGTGTTCAAGTAAATTCTGTAAGGAAAGTCCAATATATAATTGCTTTATAGACACATTAGACACATGGAGTCTATTCATCTATATATGATTCACCTTTTACCGTATGCATAAACATGATTCAGCCCAGTTGAAGAGTAAGAGATAGGGTTCACAATTTTGTACCTAGAGAGAGAATCCTGTTTAATGACAGTAAGAGAGATGCCACTGAAATTGCAATTATCTAATGGAAAAGCTGGGATCAGGTTTTCAGTGCCAAGGACCTGAGCAGCTTAGTAGATCTTGATGGGCAGTTGCTGCGACAAGTAGCAAACTTATTCCACTAAACCTGCATTCTCTGTTAGCGGAGATTGATTGACTGCCCCAAAACTAGGACGACTCTATAGTAAATGGGAGGGAGGTTATAGAAGCTGTTGAAAGGTGGGCATGGCTAGCCACCTAAGATGGTGAACGTGATCTGGTGAGGCTCCGGACCCCGGGGGAAATCATCCTGAACGATCGTCGAACTGAAGAAGAGCTACACTGCCTAAAGCATTGGTATGCTGTTGTATACCAGAGAAGAGATTAGGCAGATCTGGCCCGCTGAGACCACGGCAGCACAGCGGAGCTCCATGTTCACTCAGGGCCAGGCTGATTGCAGCCTACCCAGGGTGCAGCGCTGGAACTGGAGTGTCGTGAATCCTCACAGCTGTCCCTGTCTGGCCGGTGGGATGCGCTGGTGCTGAAGATCTTGCCGGGCCGGGGTCGGCCGCAGCGGGGCCTCATCGGCGGGAATCCATGCTGGCTGTTCCTACCTGCATGGCACCCTGCATGCTGCATTGGCGCCACTGGATCCTGCGGACGCCTGGGGTGGTGTTAATGTGGCCTACCACCCCCCCGGAGTGTCTGATGGTGTGGCGCTTTGATGCCAGTTTCCCCTGAAAGCGCATCCCCACCAATAACAGCAGCAGGGCCTGTGGCCAGCCCCTCCTGAGAGCCCAGGATGCTGGAGTGCTGGTGGATGTGGAGAGATGATGGCAGTGGGCCGCAGTGAGTACTAGTCAGCACTACACTCTGCAGATCTGGGACCTAGCTATATACAGACACACTGTGCCAATTATCAAGCTTCATTGAGGATTACCATGTCGCGGCTGGCCTAATGATGAAAGACAAGTGGCAGACTCCACTTCCTTGAGGCTGGTGCGGGGGCAGCGCTGCTTTCAACATATAGCACCTCGGGCTGCACTACGTGTTTATGAATAGAGCAGGTGTGATTGAGAGGCAACTGGGCCTGAGTCCCCCGAGCCGTTTGAGACCGATCAATCAGACCACGTTGAGAGGCGTGCCCTCTACAGCCACTTTGTATGTACTAGATACACCCACTAGCCTCTGGTAATCAAAATGGGAAGACTCAAGGGAAAGGTCACGGACAGTAACTCTACTTCGAGAAGACCCACAGGGGTGCCCAAAACTACCACCAGATCCCTATTGCCAGGTGCCTCCTCCTCTGAGTCAGTCGAGACTCCCTTTGACAAACTTGACCTGATCCTAAAGGAAGTCAGAGGCTCCCGCAAAGTGAAAGAACAGCAAATTGGAACCCTCGCGAATGGCCTTACCCTCCTCTGGGCAGACCATGGAAAACTTGCCGACACAGTACATGATCATCAGAAAGCCCTGACCAGTATGGAACCTCAACTAACGGAACATACTACACACATTAAAAAAACTGCAACAGCAAGTCAATGGCCTTCAGGACAGAATCAAGGATGCAGAGGGCAGAAACCGATGAAATAATATACGCGTCATTGGTCTCCCAGAGCGTAGTAAAGATCCCAAGCCTACAGACTTTATGGAAACTTGCTTCTGGGAATACGTGGCCTAGGATGGCTTATCACCATATTTCTGTGTGGAGAGTGAACACAGGAATCACACTGGGGCGCCAAAGGCTGGAGCGTCTCCAAGCGTATCTTTCTGGACATCCCTACTATTGTCAGTAATGGGGCGGATTGCCATCTCCAAGATGGTGGTGCTTCCCCGGCTTTTATATTTCCTTGTAAATCTACCTCTGAAAGTTCCACAATCCACCTTTCGTACCCTAGACACTATCCTCTTGGAGCTCATCTGGGGGAAGGGCCGACATAGGGTTAGCCTCAAGAAATTACTATTGGAGCCAAACAAGGGTGGACTGGGGGTCCCTGACTTCAGGACATACTATTTTGCAAGCCAGCTCCAGTGGCTGTCTTACTGGACGGCAGGCACGAACCTGCAGGAAATAGGCTACACAACCCGTGACCTAGAGCGCAGATCCCTACACAATTTACTGCTCCCAAAAATAAAAACTCCTCCGGCTGGGCCTCCACTGCCTCCACTGCACTTCAGGCCTTACTTTACACCTCAGATGCGATCCCATATGTGAGTAATATTCCACTAGTGGGAATACCAATCCCCGGGGGCAGGCTCTCGAGGACCCGACTACATGACTGGGCGGAAGCTGGCATAGAGGAGGTCGGGTCACTATATGGTGATGGCACCCTACTAGACCATGACACATTTGTACAGAATACTTGCGCACCAGATCGCCTTTATTTACTGCATGCAACAATTGCTCACTACATTTGGGTGACATGGGCGCCCCAACGCAATGAACTTCCGCAAAAAATGAACTGGTACTTTTGCTGTATTACATGGGGGAGGGTGGCCATCTAGTTAAATGGCTACATACTGGCATCCGGGCACATGCCTCTACTGCACTCACTGACCTTCACACAAAACGGGCAGAGGATACTGACATAGAACTAACCGATAAAACCTGGGCGAGCATCCTAGAACATCCCAAGTAAGTGTCTCACAATGCTAAACTTAAATTTATACAAACTATGGTGCTACACAGATCCTAATTAACCCCAAAGAGAATACAATGGATGTTCCCAGAAGCCCAACACTGCTGCCTACGAAGCAAGGTAAAAGAAGAGGGCTTTATCCACATGCTATGGGCTTGCCCTCACCTCCGTGATTATTGGGGAAAGATCCGGAATGCACTTGGGGAGGTCACGCTTCTAACAATTCATGACAACACTCTGGAGTGCCTGCTGGGTCTCCGCAAGTGTACAAGCGCCATGAAGGTCAAATTGCGTTTCCTAGACCTCACCCTTATATTGGCCATAGGAGCGATCACCATGAGATGGAAATCCCCTACATGCCCTCCATTACCCACTTTGCAAGAAGACGTGATCCGATGGTGTAGTGCCGATAGCGTGACACTTAGACGTGAGGAAGCACGAGGATTACAGAAACATCCCATTTCTATGGAATGGACATCATGCTGGAAGATTTTAAACAGATAGATCTCCTACCTACACACATCACTCCTACCCCATAACTTACCTAGTTATATATAAAGTACATGAGTTGCAAGCTCCGTACATGCCCTATCTACATGCTGACCGCACACCAACAGCAACTGGCAGAAACTGATATCTTACCGAATGCACTACGCTGAGAGTCACAAAACCAACGGCAGACCAGGAAGGAGGGTGGAGGGAGGGAGGAGGGGTTTATGTTATTAGAATTGTTTAAAAATTATAAAATGCAATCCTTCCTAGTGATACTATTGCATCTTACATACACACACCAATTGTCTCATACCCTTACTGACTGTAATATGATTCATTGATATATACAACCCGATTTCTAGTCTGTACAAAGCTGATACCTGTATATGATTGAAAAACAATAACGAAAATACCTTAATGAGGCATTATCATCACTTTCTGGTACTCAATAAAGTTTTTTTTAATAGAAGCTGTTGAAGTATCACCTTTTTTATCTAGTTTATCGTGCTCCGTGCAGGGACAGGAGGTGCATCCGGCTACAATGGGGTTGTGAGTGAGCTTGGCACAGCCAGGCTAGAAATACCCCTTATCCATGCAGAAAGATCTATGAGCAATGAGTGTATGGCCCCAGCATGTCATTTTACCCCTGATTTGTCACAGACATTGGTGTTAAAATGAAATGTAGAGGAAATCAGGAGCAAGTTAGGAGAATCATATTGGGGGATAACTATCACATTTGCCTCTTCCAGGATTGACCAGGTAAAAATATGCGGTTTTAGAGCTTAAAATATAACCTGGCGATCAAACCAAGTGATGGGTGTCCTCGGGAGGCCTCTTGGCAAGAAAGGGCCACCCTTTCTTGAACCCCAGATGTCCAAGCTCTGTTATTTACAGGGACAAAACTAGAGCCTATCATACTCATAAACATCTACAACAGGAGTACTAGTCTAGGCAGGAATCCCGGGTAATACATCTTTTGGATAGAATACTTCAAAGAGCATTTAAAGGCTCTTATGTTGATCATAGCCGAGACTTTAATTTGACAATCAAGCCTCGAAGCTTGTTTTGTGAGTTGATCAGAGATTAGAACCTGGTGTGGGAAATTACAGACTTAGGGCCAGATGTAGGATACCAAATACCGGTCGGTAACGGCCGATTTCGGCCGTTACCGACCGAAATTTGGTTTTTGTTATGTAGGGGGTCTAACATTTACAGAATCAGTAAATTTACCGATTTGGTAAAATACTGAATTGGTAAATTTACCGAATCGGTAAATCTAGATGTAGGTGGCACTGAAAACAGTGCCACAGGCCCTTATGAATTCGTTATTTACCACCAAATACTATTTTGTGGTAAATAACAAATTCCTGTGTACATGCACATCTGTGCATGTACACCTGTGCCATGTGACACACATACATGCCCTTAGGACATGTGTGTGTGCCAGATGGCACAGGTGTACATGCCCTAAGGGCATGTATGTGTGTCACATGGCACACAAGCCAGAATCAGGGGTGCAACAGGGTGTCAAAGTGACACCCTGTCCCCCTTGACAATTCAGTAATTTTACCGAATCGGTATTTACCGATTCGGTAATTGGCATTGATTACTATGGGCCTCAAGGCCCATAGGAATCAATGGCAATTAGCGAATCGGTCAATACCGGTTCCGTAATTACTGAATCATACCGATTCGGTAAAAATTACCGAATTTTTTCCTACATCTCATTTACCGAATCTAGAATACCGAATCGGTAAAATTCGGTATTCTAGAGTCGGTAAATAAGATTTACCTACATCGGGCCCTATGTTCCTTCTAAAAGGCAATCTTTTCAGGAGCAGCGCTCCAGGTAATAGATATTGTAACTTGCCATGGAATTAGAGCATGTAATGGGCGCTCTCATCTGATAAATGCTTGCTTGGCATTAACTTTCAGAAGAGGGACCTACCAGAGCACAATTAACTATATCTTTATAAATATAAGAATGTGGAGTAAACTGGAGGATATATTTGGTGAGGAGAGAGTGACCAAAATCCAATGACTTTAACACTAAAAATTACACTGACCCTCTCTAGAGTTGCAAATGTGGACAAGGGCAATGAACACCAAGTGGCTACAAACAACAGAAGGAATGTGAGATGGAAAGTAGGAAGTGCTTCACCAAAGTGAGTCAGGGCCCAGTATTAAATTGTGTTTGCCCATATGGAATGAATGTTTGCAAACTGGGAAAACAACAACCAGATACTGACGGAGCATTCTATATCTTTTGATAAATTGAGGGGTGTTTAAAATAAAGAGGGTGGGGGCGGTCCAAAATCATAAAGTGGATGGTTCAATGAACAGTGCAAAAAGGCTAAAGTAGTTCTTTTGCAAGCCATAAAAATAGGGGATGTTAAGGTTATAAGGGAACACAGGGTGTTGCACAGGGAAACTGTGACATCAGCCAAACTAGAATGGGACGAGGACTTGTGGGTGGACCTTTTGAGATGCTACAGTTACTAGCGGATTTCCCACTTTGGGATATTATATACCCCGGTGTGGACAGGTTGATTAAACAGGAGGATGGGAATGTGTGAAGAAGACCAAATATGACACAATACCCAGTAACCTTCTCCTTGGAGGAGATGCACATGCAGTTGCCTCCTTTAAGACTAGCAAAGCCATAGGCATTGACAAAATCCCGGATGATGTTTTTAAGTTCAATCCCAAGTTATGGGTGCCCTACATCAATGTGTCCTCCGATGCCATTTCGGCACACAGGGGGATTCCCCCATCTAGGAAGGGAGCTGAAATTGTGCCAATTTTTAAAAAGGGGGACCCCAGTGTGCCCACAAACTATTGGCCAATTAGCTTCCTAGACAATCTCCAAAAAGTATTTTGCAAATAGGTTACTGGAGACAGTATGAGATTGGTGTGATAATAACAACATTGTCTCCAACCTTCAGGCAGGTTTTAGGCAGGATGTTAGTGCAGTGGATCAGGTATTTCGGTTTCTGTTGACCAAATGGAAGGTGATAGATCTAGCCAAGGGTGACTTTTCTGTGGAATTCATCAACCTGTGCCTTCGACCTGGTACCGAGGGAGAAGCTCTGGGAAGTCCTACAGGGAATGGGTATCCCGCCTGGTCTTCTCCATGTGATTAGAATTTTGCATGAGGGGAATTTTGCAAAAGTGAGATGTAAGGTGAAAGCAGAGCTAACTAATGCCTTCCTTGTCATCCAAGGTGTAAGGCAGGGTTGAGTACTCACAACAATTTTTAAAAATATTTTTGATGTAAATGACATACATTGTCCAAAGAACACAGGAAAAAATAAAAAACAAAATCACAGTATACAGATTACAATAGATTGATGTTTGCCTGACAGTACATCACAAAGTGTTCATATCACCTACAAGTACATTATTACATATTATACATTCATGTGCATCTAATCACTTGGATTTGCTTTAAGATAGTCCACCAGGTACATTCAGTAGTCTCGAGGCTTAGAGCCAGTGGTCAGTTCTTCCTCATATGTTTTCAGAGTGTCTTTGGAGTAGGCCATATCCATAAGCCATTGCTTAGTTTTTGGTATTGCCTTGCTGCCCCAATGCAGTGAGACTCTCCATTTAACTAACAGGAGGTTGACCACACAGAATTTACGCTTCGTTGCCAGTACACCCTTGAGTAGTCCCAGGAGACACGTTTGGATCTTACATTCAATAGAGACTCCTACCAATTTACTCAGTATCTCCACAACGTCTGATCAATATGCTCTAATTAGCGGATAATACCAGGCAAGATGGATGAAGTTGGCATTGTCCTCACCACATCTTTGACATTGTGCGTCTGCACAGAGACCATATTTATGCAAACGGGCCGGGGTATAGTATGTCTGGAGTAGATATTTGTAATGCAGTATGCGCAGATTGCCATTTGGGGTGAGCATATCAGTTATAGTACAACCGGTCTCCCATTCTTCCTCTGTAAGGGGAATGTCAAGCATGCTGTTCCATCATTCCCATGCCTTAAGTGTGTTATCAGCTGTATCCCCCTGAAGCTGCGCGTACAGTCGTGTCATCATATGTTTATTATGTGGCGCAGTAATTAGCAATTGCAGGGCATTCAGTTGTGGCGGTTCATTGGGATAGGTCGGATACAGTTTCTTAATAGCTCCCTTTAATCTTTGGTAGGTAAACTGGAAAAGCAACATCTGAATTTGTATGTACTGCAACTCTTTAAGTTCCACAAAAGTTCCCATAGCGTTTAAATCTCCCATTTTATCTATGCCTACTTGCCTTAACATTTCAGTTCCTACTTTTTCCTGAGTGACCAACAGATTTGGGTGGTACTGCAAAGGCATTACTTGCGTATACAATGGTAACTTATGTGTCAGCTTCCCCATGTGCTGCCACACTGTGTTAGTGGTATCTATGTTGTTAATTTGGTGAGTGTGCAGGGGGCCCGCCGATGAGACAGTATAGCAGTTAATGGAATTGGCTGAGCATCACAGTCCTCAATCGCTATGTGCGGCAGGCATGGAACATGGTGGTACCAGTAGTGTGCGTATTGTGCCTGTGCCTTATCCCTTATTAAAGGTATAATGGTTGATTTGGCCCAGTTAATTTGAAGACCTGAATGGTGACCAAATTTGGATGTATTCACGCAATACAGGTGAGAGATTTGTATCAGGGTCTCGTATATATAAGACCATATCATCCGCGTAGAGAAAAATATTGATTGGTCTTTGCGGGTAATTCAGGGCAGCATATTTGTGGTTTTGTCAGGTATTACAGGCAAGTGGCTCTAGGGCTATTGTGAACAGCAACAGGGACAGCGGGTAGCCTTGTCTTGTACCCCTAGCAATTGTTATGGCATCAGAAACATATTTATTAACTCAGATTTGTGCTGTTGGTTTTGTATCCAGAATGTTTATCCATTGTAAGAAGATCATGGGGATCTCATTCTTTGCAGTATGGTCTGCAGATAGGTCCATTCAATTGAGTCGAAAGCCTTTGCTGCACCCAGTAGGATTGCAGCTACCTTTATCTCTGGGGCCAGATAGTGTGATAATGCAAATAGTGTTCTTGTGTTATGGGCATTTGAGCACTGGGGTATAAAACCCAACAGATCGAGTAAAACAATGTTGGGCATTAGGATTTGGATACCTTTTGCAAGAAGTTTTGCCAGGATGATTTTAGTGTCAGTATTTATCAAGGACAGGGGCCTATATGACTCACACTGTTCATGATCCAGGTTTCCGCAGGGCGATTAGCATGGCTTCTCTTAGTGTGGGAGGTAAAATCTGTTTCTCATGGGCATTCCCATACATTTCTACTAGATGGGGCACCAGTTGGTCGATAAATGCCTTGTAGAATTTGCTCGTAAAGCAATCTGGACCCGATGCCTTACCATTTGGGAGTGCTTTGACCACTTCAGTGATCTCCTCTACTGTAATTGGTTGAGAGAGGGATCACTGAAATAATATCGAGGGACAAAATATCGACTTGCAAAAATATCGTGGACAAAATATCGACAGTCAAAATATCGAGTTTGTATCTACAAACAGGTAAGTACAAAAATATCGAGTACAAAATATCGTTTACAATAATGTAGTTGTAAAAAATATCGACTTTATTAAAAACAGTGTTAAATTAAATTAATATTAAAATTTAATTACTAAAATATAGTTAAAAATACTTAAATTAACTTAAAATGATTAAATAATAAATGAAAATAATAAAAATAATTTTTTACAATCTTATTTGTTAAAACATATATATATAGTAACATACTATAATTAAATAAGATACTATTATATTACTGTACGATACCAGAAGTGTAAAAAATACTATTCCCACTCCAAAGAGTGCAAGCGTAGGGAAAGCGTTGGATAGCGTAGGGGTTAAAATTACTATTCCCACTCCAGTGGGTGCAACAGTAGGGAAAACTGACCCTGAACCCAAAAAATACTCCTTTACCCAAGAACTGAAAACTGACCCTGAACCCTAAAAATACCCCTTTACCCAAAAACCCAAAACTGACCCTGAACCCTAAAAATACCCCTTTACCCAAAAACTGAAAACTGACCTGAACCCAAAAAATACCCCTTAACCCAAGAACTGAAAACTGACCCTGAACCCTAAAAATACCCCTTTACCCAAAAACTGAAAAGTGACCCTGAACCCTAAAAATACCCCTTTACCCAAAAACTGAAAACTGACCATGAACCCTAAAAATACCCCTTTACCCAAAAACCCAAAACTGACCCTGAACCCTAAAAATACTCCTTTACCCAAAATTAATTAATATTATTTAATTACCAATTAATTATCAATTAACAATAACAATAAAGTAAATATATTAGCACATTAGCTGTAATTAATTAAATTTAATAATTAATATTATTTTTTCCAATTAATTAATTAACAATAACTTAAAATTATATATATAAATAAATTACTCTAATTAATGTAATTAACTAATTAATATTATTTAATTACCAATTAATTACTAATTAAAAATATGTACACAATTATATTAATTAATTAACTAATTAATATTAATTAATTACCAATTATTTATTATTAATTAAAAATATTTACAAACATACATTAATTAATTAATTATTATTAAATTACTCCCCACCCTTATCCCCTATTAACCAAACATCCCGCTCCTAAACATTAACTACAATTTATATTACTATTAATAAAAAATTATTTTTTTGTAACCTTTTTTCTACATATTATCGATATTTTTTACTTTGACTATTTATAGATATTTTCTCTAGTCAATTTGTTTGAGTCGATATTTTTGTACTCGATATTTTTTTATCATTATTTTATTTGATATTTTGACCAACGTTATTTTTGTTATCGATATTTTATTCTTGTCGATATTTTTAACTCGATATTTTGTCCATTCGATATTTTGGAGTCGATATTTTGTCTGTGCACCGTTGAGAGAGGTATTCCCTGTGTGCATCAGACAACCAGGTAATTTCTACGTCTTCTAGGTAAGTCAGAATCTCAGGATGTGTGGCTATATCCCGCAACGCATACAGTTCCCCATATATACCCATGAGGGCACGCAATATACTATGCGTATCATAACGAAGAGTCCCACTTTTATCTTTTATTGTCATAACTGTGTACTTGCAACAATCCTTCTTCTCCTTTACATCAACAATTGTATTACCTATTTAATGGGCTGTGTGAATGATTCCCCTTTCTTGGCGGGGGTACAAATACCAGCTCTCCTCTTCATGGACAACACAATATTGGTGCTGTCCAAAATTATACGGCAGTTGCAGAATTTGGTTGAACATTTCAACCAATTTTGCAGAGATTTAGGCCTTGAAATCAGCACCAACAAGACAAAATACATTGTATATTCCAAGAAACGTAGGTTGAGACGAACCATCAAGGTTGGCGCAGAGGTACTAGAAAGGGTGCAGGAGTTTGACTATCTGGGCATCATGCTGGATGAGACAGGCTCATGGAACCCACAGATCTTAAAAAGCCTTCTTATTGTGAAACATCGAGCAAGTGGCATATTGTAAAACAATCAGCCTGGTTGCCTTCCTGTCCAGCAGTGGAAATAAGGTATGGGCGAGGGGGGCTCCACTGTATGGGGTGGTATTATGGTGATACTCTAATACTAGCCCACTCTGCACTGCAGAAAACTATTTCATTAGGTGGCTTCTTGGTATAGTTCTAGGAAGGGGCACACCAGTGGTTCCCATCTGTTTAGACCTGGGATTGCATGAGTTAGAGACAGTGCTTCTGTTAAAATCTTGTATAGTATTCAAGTGTGGAGTACTAAAGAACTGCGTGAGCTAAAAGAGGGTTTGAGGGATGTGACTACATCCAATTGGGTAGATAGAGTGGCTAATTAGGCAAGCTCAAAAAAACCTAGTCTGATGTATCCTTTGGAAATTCTGGAGCAAACCAAAGGCCATTTGTGGAGATGATGGTGTTGCAGTAAAGAAGATGGTGCTGGAGAAAGCCAGCCAGCTTAGAGCTCACATACATTGCTAGAGAGTCTGACAAGTGCATTTCTCTGCCACAAGTATGTGTGTGAGGGCAAGGTGTTCCTGGACTTTATACGCCCCCACTGGCGTCAGCCCTATACCTACAATTTAGAAATGAGTGTTTGCCTGTAGCAGTTTTTCGGCAAAATGGAGGGAGGCGAACCGGGAATCTGAGTGTAGTCCATGCTGTCAAACTCCCCACCAGAGTTACAAAAACATGTTGTTTTTTGCCCCCCATAACTGCAACCGAGGTCCAAATGGATTGCACCCTTGTGTAGATACCTGTTTTCATTGTAGCGAGAAGAAGTATATAGAATATGCAAAAGTGACACGACTTCGATCGTGGTGGTAAACCTCTCTAAATTCTTGTATGCAGCTTGGATAATTAGAAGTAAAGTGATAAAAGCCACACAAAGCCAGGTTGCGAATGCCCCCTTGTGATTTTATACCCCCTTGATTGATTTTATCAATCAAGGGGGTATAGTGTTTGTCACCATCATGACCTAAGATCTTTAGGAAAATAAGACAGCAGTGCATTTGGGTGCTACGCAGCACTGATGCTTGAATGATTTGTATCTCCGAGGGGCAAGATGGCGGCCGTGTAGAATGGCTGTGTGCTATGAGGCGGTGGAGATGAGCGTCTGACCCTGGTTTAACCGCGAATGCTGAAGGGAACCGCAATACGGAATGGAAACACGGCTGGGTGAAATTACATGTTGGGAACTTGCTTACAAAAGTTCCATGAAATAATTGTTGAGAAAACCGAGGAGAACGGCGAGATCAGCGATCGACTAATGTTCCTGCCTCTTACCTGCCGCGGGCCCATTGGACGTCTGCTCCGGGAGCTAATGTTAGCGGTGAGAGCAGTGAGAGGCAAAGTCTATGCAGAGGGGAGGTGCACGGAGTCTCGAAATCCGCGAAGCCAGCGAAGCAGGCAGGCGATTCCTGCATCAGTGAAAGGTGAAGCCTATGCGGAGGGGAGGAGCATGGAGGCACGAAATCCGCGAAGCCAGCGGGGCAGACAAGAGATCCCTGCATCAAGGGGAGGCTTCCGGAACCGAGGGGTAAACAAGATCAAAAGTCAGAGAGGAGTCATGGCGCGGAAATTGAATACGACTTCAGAAGCCGCCGCGAAAAGGAATTAGAAAAGGGGGTGGTGATGAACAGAGTGTCTGAGTTAAACAGACCACTCTTACCCAGTCCAAAGATCAGGGCTTGATCCATCACCGTTATTTATCTCACTGCCCCATCCCACCTCAGAACCTGGCTATATGCAAATCAGTCTGTCCCTGGCCCAGTGCATCATGGGAACAGGGCAGACTAAACTACCAAGCCAATTCTTCACCAGAAAGGAGACAAGCTACCGGGGACCGGTTTCTGGCATTTCAGCCTTCTTCGGCCCGGCTTGCTTGAATCCTGATGGAGCAGTGAGAAAGGGACTCATGTCTGAGTATACCCTGCCACACCTATAGTGGCCAAAAACGATTTAGAAAAGGGGGTGGTGATGAACAGAGTGTCTGAGTTAAACAGACCACTCTTACCCAGTCCAAAGATCAGGGCTTGATCCATCACCGTTATTTATCTCACTGCCCCATCCCAGCTCAGAACCTGGCTATATGCAAATCAGTCTGTCCCTGGCCCAGTGCATCATGGGAACAGGGCAGACTAAACTACCAAGCCAATTCTTCACCAGAAAGGAGACAAGCTACCGGGGACCGGTTAATGGCATTTCAGCCTTCTTCGGCCCGGCTTGCTTGAATCCTGATGGAGCAGTGAGAAAGGGACTCATGTCTGAGTATACCCTGCCACACCTATAGTGGCCAAAAACGATTTAGAAAAGGGGGTGGTGATGAACAGAGTGTCTGAGTTAAACAGACCACTCTTACCCAGTCCAAAGATCAGGGCTTGATCCATCACCGTTATTTATCTCACTGCCCCATCCCAGCTCAGAACCTGGCTATATGCAAATCAGTCTGTCCCTGGCCCAGTGCCTCATGGGAACAGGGCAGACTAAACTACCAAGCCAATTCTTCACCAGAAAGGAGACAAGCTACCGGGGACCGGTTTCTGGCATTTCAGCCTTCTTCGGCCCGGCTTGCTTGAATTGTAGAATGGCTGTGTGCTATGAGGCGGTGGAGATGAGCGTCTGACCCTGGTTTAACCGCGAATGCCGAAGGGAACCGCAATACGGAATGGAAACACGGCTGGGTGAAATTACATGTTGGGAACTTGCTTACAAAAGTTCCATGAAATAATTGTTGAGAAAACCGAGGAGAACGGCGAGATCAGCAATCGACTAATGTTCCTGCCTCTTACCTGCCGCGGGCCCATTGGACGTCTGCTCCGGGAGCTAATGTTAGCGGTGAGAGCAGTGAGAGGCAAAGTCTATGCAGAGGGGAGGTGCACGGAGTCTCGAAATCCGCGAAGCCAGCGAAGCAGGCAGGCGATTCCTGCATCAGTGAAAGGTGAAGCCTATGCGGAGGGGAGGAGCATGGAGGCACGAAATCCGCGAAGCCAGCGGGGCAGACAAGAGATCCCTGCATCAAGGGGAGGCTTCCGGAACCGAGGGGTAAACAAGATCAAAAGTCAGAGAGGAGTCATGGCGCGGAAATTGAATACGACTTCAGAAGCCGCCGCGAAAAGGAAAGCAGCTGCCGAAGCAGCAGCTGAGAATGAGGAAGAAGATACTCATCAGATGAAGCAGACGCCCCCGTTAAGGAGACACCAACATGGGAGTAAAGTTAAGCCGGCAACCACCCCTATTATTGATATGCTAGCTAAAATGGGCAAAGAGAAAGACCTTAAAGCTGGTGCGGTGGCTGTTGATAAGGGACAGGAAAAGGCGGCTGTAGTGGCCATAACAGGAGCGGTTGCTGGGGGGGGGGGGGGCGGTCATACCCCCTAATCTACCAGAAACAAGTGCGGAGCCTCTCAGTAGCTCAGCAGAGACTAACCTTAAAACATCTGGGGAATCTAATGGCACAGATTCAAAAAAGGAGGTAATAGAGGCTCAGGAAGGGGCTGATGAAAACTCAGAGGATGTAATTTTGAGCTCAAATAAGACAATGGAAACGAAATCTGTAGTAGCTCTAGAGGGAATCGCGGATAATATCGATAATATGGTGAACCACCCCGGCCATGAAAAGCTAACTGATAAGGATAAGGAAAAGCGAATACTTGTTTTCTGTTTCAGAAGGTGGTGAGTGGTCGGAGGATGATAGCTCAGTACAGGAAGGAAGTAATTTGGATTCAGAAAGTGAGCAAGAACATGGTCCTGACCCTCATATAGCCACAGCTAGACCACCTGCGGGGATTAAAATCCAGGAGCTTAGTTGGGACCACTCGTCAGATACTACTTTACTTGGGAGGCCACACGGGGAAGCTGCACAGATGTCCCTTTTAGAGGTGATACACAAGGAGATCCTTGCTCATAGAGAAGAAACTCGCCAGGACAGCCGTAAGGCACAGGCGGCTGTTAGAAAAATGCAAGGCGCTGTAAGGAAACTGTCTAAAGTGTGTATCAACCTAGGCGACCGAGTATCAAACTTAGAAGAAATAGTGGTCTCAACGGAGGCTGAGTCGGCAGCAGCCACTATCAAGGTGGATTCCCAAAGTGCCCAGATCACGGACATACAATGGAAGCTGGAGGATTTGGAGAACCGGCAAAGGCGGAATAACCCTCGAGTGCTAGGAGTACAGGAGGGGGCTGAAGGGTCTGATGTGAGAGCTTTTGTCATTAGGCTTTTTGAGCAAGCTTTTGTCGATCTACCAGGTTGGAACTGGGCAGAGGAAATACAGCGAGCACATCATACTCCGTTTAAGCCAAAAAAAACATACAAAGGAAGCGGACAAGCCTAGAGCGATATTGATATTCTTGGCCAATTTTTTACTGAGACAAGCAATATCGGAAAAAGCAAGACCAGACACAAGAAAATCAGTTGGGGAGATATCGTTTTTTGTTAGGCCAGACTTCTGCCATATAACAGTTGAGAGACATTGGAGATTGAGACAGTTGATTTTACCTTTTCAAGCTAAAAAGATGCAGGCTTATTTGATCAATCCGGCACAATTAAAAATAATCCATGCTGGCAGAACAATGTATTTCACGTCAGAGGTGAAAGCTAAAGAATATCTGGCCTCTCAAGGGGCATGAGCATGATGAAATATTGTGGACTGGTATGTCGATAAGTCTCGATAAGACGGTCAACAGGTTAATCTACTATTTCCCCTGTACGGTACTAGTGTTATTCGAAGTGTGGTGTGCGGTTATCCTAAGGTATTCAGTTATTAAGCTATTAAGTAACGGCAGTCTATTATCCAGGGCATGGATCTTATGATTGGTTTTGAGAAAATTTCATCTCCACCGCTTCAATTCACTCTCCATCAGGTGCACAGACTAGGTCTGAGCGCCTTATTTGAGAGGGTGTGTGGATGGTGGGTGGTGCTGGGGGTGGGTGGGGGAATGGAGTGGGGGGTGGGCGGGAAATTGGTGGGAAGGGAGGGGGAGGGTGGGGAGGGAGCAAAAATCAAAAAATGAGATGTTTCGGTATATAAAGGTTTTTGGTTTCAGTCAGAGAGTCTTAATAATTTCAGTCGATAAATCAAGACGTTGTCTTCTATACTATCAGGAAAAGATAACACTAGATTATGTCACACATTAAAATCTGTTCTATTAATGTCGCTGGGTTAAATGATTGGAGAAAGCGTCAAAGAGTAGGTCACTTCACGAGATATAACAATTTTGACATTCTCTGTTTGCAAGAGACACATTTGCCCTGGGCTAGTAAAAATCTATTAAATATTAGGGGCTACGAGATACTGGCCTGCTCATCACAAACCTCAATGGTTAGGGGGGTGGCTATTCTTGCCAAACAAAATCTAGGAGGAGCAAAGAGAGTGAAGGCAGATAGCTCAGGAAGATGGGCAATAGCAGAACTGACCCTTGGTTATACATTTTGTACAGTGTACAGCTCAAATTTTGATGACCCGGAAGTCTTTGATTTCCTAGAGGAAGAGCTGGTAGACTGGCCAACGCCGATCTTAATGTGTGGGGATATGAATGTTGCGGTCGATTGGAATAGGGCAGGTAGTTACGCAAGATCTAAGCCAAAAGTGTTTAGGGCGCTTACTTCACTTATGAGATCGCATGGGCTTGAGGATGTGTGGAATGTGAAACATCCTACTGAACCGGGCTTTACTTATTTCTCTTTCCCGCATCGGAAATACTCTAAACTGGACTATTTCCTTCTCTCCTCAGATAAGCTCTGTAAAGCTAATATTACGAAACTGCCCAAATATATCTCTGACCATAGCTCACTGATTCTAACATGTGTGGTAGATAATGTAAAAAGGCAGCAAATGAATTGGTCATTTGAAAGAAAGCTTCTCGCTGATGATAGGTTTGTGAGACATATAAGGCAATGGACAAAGGAATTCTACGAGATGAATCGGTACAGTGCCCCTCACAATATAGTCTGGGATACGTTTAAGGCATCTCTGAGGGGGGAGACAATAAACTGCTCAGCCAGATTGAGAAAGGAGGATAGGTTGAAGCTTGAAACTCCGATTGGGGAGCTGGGCATAGTGGAAACACAACATATTAAAGAGATAGGGCAGGGGGCTGATGGTCAGGCAAGTTTAAATAGAATGATTACCATCAAAGCGGATCTCCAGGGGCTAGCGACACAGAAGGAGTCTAGAGAATACCAGTCCTCAAGGGCGAATCGATACGAGACGGGGGAACAGGCAGGAAGAGTGTTAGCACTCCGGATTAGGCAGGAGAGAAAATTGGACCGAATTCACTGAGCCAGAGGAGATTTTGAAAGTTTTCCAGACCTTCTACCAAAAATGATATGATGAAGAGGGTGGGGGGGGGCAGTACAGAGCCTAACTCTTAAAGATGATGGCCCAAAAGTGGATGAAAGAAGTAGGGAGATATTGGAATGTGATCTGACTCTGACGGAGGTAAATATAGCGCTTCAGGAACTAGCTGCTGGTAAAGCTGCGGGACCTGACGGGATTCCCCTTGAAGTTTATAAGTGTTTAGAGGAGGAAATCGCCCCAATTCTGCTGGATCTATTCAATGGTATAGTGTGCTCAGGGTCAATCCCTGAAACTTGGAAGGAGACAAACATCGTCATATTTCATAAAAAAGGCAAACCCAAAAATAATCCAGGATCATATCGTCCGATTTCCCTCATCAACTCAGACACAAAACTATATTCTATGGTTTGGGCGAAGAGGTTGGGAGGGATCATTGGTCGGTTGGTCTCCCCGTGGCAACAGGGGTTCGTACCAGGCCGTGGCACCACAGACCATATAAGACGTGCTATAGCCCTTTTTGATGCCCATGCTGCCAAGGGTGAAGATATGGCCATGATCCTTCTCAATGCTGAGAAAGCATTCAACCGTGTGACCTGGGAATGCTTGTGGGGGATCTTGGCCGGAAGAGGGTTTGGGAAGAAGAGTTTGCAGGCAATTAAGGCAATGTATAGTGACCCGATTGCAAGAGTTATGGTTATGGGTCAAAGTTCGGATAAGACAATAATCAGAAGGGGAACCCGACAAGGATGCCCCTGTTCCCCAATATTATTCTCGCTGTATATAGATCCTCTGATCCAAAAAATTCTGACGTCTGAACAGATCATCCCAGTGATACTTAATGGCCACACTACCAAACTCCTGGCATATGCCGATGATCTGGCAATTATTACAACCGCCCCCCAACAAGCAATGGTTGAGATATGTCAGTTGGCTAAGGATTTTGGGGCACGGTCAGGATATCGCCTGAATGAGGAAAAAACACAGATCATTTGTACGAATAATATCATCAAATCGGATGAAAGATATGTGGACTCAGCAGTATACCTGGGGATAAGGGTGAACGCCAATGTGAATAAGATCATCCCGCATAACTATCTCCCATTGATAGAGTCAATTGAAAAGGAGCTTAAGAGGATAGACGTGTTACATTTTTTATTGATCGGTAGGGTAAATGTTCTGAAAATGACTATGTTTTCTAAGTTGCTCTACCTGTTTCGTGCCATACCTTTGCTATTGGAAGAGGGGACAATTAGGAAGATTGAAGGAACATTTATCCGCTTTATTTGGCAGTATGGGAGAATTAGAAGGTCGATTGCACGTATGTCTCTACCACTTGAGAGGGGGGGCCTGGCGATGCTCAATATCAGGCTATATCATTGGACATGTTTGCTAGTACAAATGAATTTATTGTTTCAATATGATTCGGGAACAGCAGAACCCCCGCTTGACGTTCAAGCACTCCCCACTATTTATGAGCTTTTAGTGGGTAGGAAGGCAGTAGGATTGCTGATGTGTGAGGTTAAAAGAAGATACTACAAAAGAGCCAGATATAAGATTCTGATGGGTGCATGAGGAACTTGGAAGTTGGTAATGAAATTTTTAAACATCCCAAAAGTTCATGCTAACATTGACATATGGAAATTTAACATTTTTGCCCATTTAGGCCAAAACATAAATAGTCGTCTTTGGAGGGAGTTGGGAGCTAAGTGTCTAGGTGTCTAGGTGATGTTATATCAGGTGACGAGATTCTTGGCTTTAATACACTGCAACAAAAATTTGGGCTTCCATCTAGTCAATGGCTATTATATGCACAACTGTCTCAAACAATTATATCACTTAGGCCTAGGCTATCTCCTTTGTTGAGCTAACCAATAGTAGAATATTTGAAAAAAGGAGGTAGTAAAATTAAAATATGCTACAATAATCTTCTGCAGGAGCTAGAGGATGATATGGAAAAGACAGAAACCACCCTTGCTCAAAAACTTGGTGACCCAGATATGGACCTAGATCTAGCCATAGTATTAAATAAAAAGATCTTTCGCTCCTCAAATTTAAGGGCTCAGCATTATAAGACACTTTTTAACTTGTATTTTACTCCATCAAAACTGTTTGCCTGGGGAGTAAGAGATAATGATAGATGACCTAGGTGTAATACGGGCCCGGCAGATTTACTTCATATGTTTTATAATTGCCTGAATTTAACACCAATTATTAAGGAGATACAGCTGTTTTTGGAGGGGCTGCTAGAACAAAACATCGTTCTATCCCCTACGGTGGTCTTAGTGGGCATCGATGGAAAACTGAAGGCAGAAGGTGGGGCGGAAGCCCTAGTTTTTATATCTGTGGCTATATTACGTTTATTAATTTCAGCTGGATGGAAAGATACCTCTGCGCCCACCGTCCAACAATGGATCTCAAGGTTCTTAGGAATGCATAATATTGAGGAGTGCTTATATGATTTTAAGGGGAAGAAAAAACGTGAATTGGGTAGAAATATATGGGCACCAGTTAGAAAATGGAGGGAATCTAGACATTGAAAATATAAGATGAATGTGCATAAGATGGTCTGGTCCTCACGTATCCTCTTGCCTATTATAGTGCATGTTTTAATCTTGTTTGTCTTCCTTTTAGTCATGCCGCTTTTTCTACTGTTTTTTCTACTGCCTATGTATTGCTGATGTTGTGTCTATTTATTCTGATTATTTATTCTGATTGTGTAATGACTATGTAATGAATTCATTTATGTAATGAATTCTTTCTACCTTAAATACTTGAAACATCTCAATAAAAAATAAAAATAAAAAAAAAGGAAAATAAGACAGCAGGTTATGTTCATACTATGAGCAGATGCTTGTTTCCCATGTATCATTCTATTTTTATTCGGGCTATCTAACTTTACAATTTTGATTTCCTAAAATAGTTTTGCTAGTGTATTTGATCGCTGTACATCATGTCTTTCATCGAAACTCCACACTCATGCAGGTTATTTTTAAACTGTACTGCATGGACTTAAAAAATCCATCAGGGCAGGTATGAGAACGTTGATTTTGTCAGCCATTCTTTTAGTATTAAACTTTTCCACAGAAGTAAGTTTTATGAGAGCAATCGCTATTTGATAACATTGTTAACACATTTTCACATTCTCTACAAATGTAAGCAATAATTCTTTCCGTTTTTGTATTTCTATGTGATGTTTGGTGTAAAGCGATCAGATATTCAAACACCTTTGCTTTTGGCTGTGTGTTAATTCCATTGTTTTATTTCTGGCTCTGATTTGTTTCCTACAGCTTTCTCAAACATTTTCTTCTTTGAAATGCCATAATGAACCACTGATTACATGCTCAGAATGTGCCCCAAAAAAGTTTCCCATTTCAATATCAATTTACTGGAGCGTGATCAATAGGAGGATTTAGAAGATGTACATCTTCAAAGACACTGTACAAACGTATTGAGTAATTAGAGATTTGGTAGTATATCTTCTGAAATATTTTTACATAAAACCCAGAAAATCGGTTTGAGGAATATTGAAACTTCACAAAGCTGATAACACATGCAAGTGCACATTCTTTGCAGCAAAAAAAACTACTTACAAAAGGAAGAGCAAAAAACTGCGGGCGTGCTGAAAAAAATAGAGGGGGTCTCGAGCCCCAAAGGTATAACCTTATTCCAGGGAACTTCAAACCCCATTATCCACTGCACCAGGAGGTGCCTACACAGAGCTGCAATGAAGGGACGGGGCTGCCCTCCCAACATGCTATAAAGCGCTGTTGGATATCCAGTGGTGCGGGACATGCTGAAGTCACAAAGGGGGTCTCTAGTCCCATGGATCTAACCTTGTGCCAGTGGACTTCAAAAGCATTCTCCACTAAACCAGGAGGAGTCTACACACAGCTACACTGATGGGGCAGGGTTGTCCTCCCAACATGACCAGAGGAGACTGGGCAAGGCCCCTTGGTCTCAATTTCTGGAGAGCTGACTTATGATTATTGTTCCAGATCGCCAAGTGCAATCTAGGTCCTAATTCTGAAGGGACAGTTGCCAAGAAATCAGGCACCCTTGTTGGATACATTGAAAAAGCAGTGAGTGCCCTAGACAAAACAATCCTCCTCCCAGAGAAACTGTTTGCTCTAGCCTCACTACATACTGACTGTGAAGTCCTTGCCAGCTCCACTGGTTAGGAAAGTGAGATCAGAACCCACCCTGACAAATGTGTTTCTCTCCCTACTGTTCATCCTGTCAATCAATCCTTGCCGGTACATACAAAACAGAAAAGAGGACTTGTTCCTAAAAAGCCTTTCAATCTAAATAAGCCTGTATCTGTGGAACCACCTATACTGAATAATTATTTTAATTGTAAAGAGGTTATTGGGTGTTTACTTAAGCAATTTGGCAAAGGGATTGTTGACCTCATTGAGTCTAAGTTGTCAGAGATGTTTAATTGCCTTGGGTGCATTGGGTACACATTTAGCATTATGGACACTAGACTAAATCGGGGCATGGCTGGTAGGGGTGATAGACAGCTCTGGGCAGAGACTCCCGAACTCTGACCCGGAACAATGCCCCCTGGATGTGGATTTTGAACTGCCTGCCACATCAACGGGGCCATCATTTACCAGGAATCTATATCCAGTCTGATTAAGTAACAGGGTAACTCCTGGTTGTGCCTCTAGATGTGACTTTCCTCCAGCTGGGTGTCTTACCCTGGATCTCATTAAAAAATCTGTACAACTGGAGTAAGGGGAATTCAAGCCTCTAGGGTTCCCTATTTTCTGTGGTTCTCATACCTAGAAGGGTGGGGTGAATTGGGAAAATGCACAAGGAATTCTATGGGGATTGTGTCATTGTCACCTTTAGGAACCCCATGATGGCCAGGGACTTAATTTGTGCCACTTGAAAAGCAGTAAGATTAGATCTTGCCAATTATTTTGTTTTATCGATTAGATTTGCCTAAAAAAAACCCTGTCTCTCCCACCTAATTTAACTCCTTTCATTATCCCTGTTCACAATCACTTTGCATCCCTGGGTGATCTTTCTGAAAATGATTCGCTTGGATCCTGCATAGTGTTTTATCCTACACCTGTCATGAAAATATCTATGGTCCAGGGCATCCTGTCATCCACCCTAGTATATCTCATATCATGAGGTCCTGTTTGCCCATAACTAACCCAAAGCACAAAGAGATATCTAGGTCACTGAACAGGATTAACTCAACTATATTTGTGGGCCTGATCCATGAGGTGAATATTCTTTCATGTAATATTGCTGGCCTCACAAGTAAAATAGGCTGTGAAGATTGGGGACTCTACATACGCAAGTATGATATATTTTTTTTCCAGGAGACTTGGGCCACTGAGGGTATCAGTATGGATGGATATTATTTCCACATGTCCCTGCTGTTCATTTCTCCTCATCCAGGGCCAGGAAAGGACTAAAGACATAGTTCAAAGTCACCCTGGGTTGCAGTGCTACAACTATTCTTTCTGATAGCCCTCTATTTCAAGTGTTTTTATCTATGTGGTCTAATGGATGATGTATTGATTTTAATTATATTTACAATGGGTATTTTGATACAGATCATATTGTCAATTTAAATGAGTTGTCTGATTTCATTCTAAGCCTTTGTACCCAGTTTGTTTCCCGCATAAGGGTTTCTAAATGTTTTTAGGTGGATATGTTAATGTCAAATTAAGCCCAACAAAGGTAGAAAATGAGTGTACTGTGTTTGATTGCCTGAGTATTGGTAGCAATAAAATAAAAAAACGGGGGGAGAAAGAGGGATATGCTAGGTCCACCCTCGTAGTTCAATCATAAATCCACACAAATCCGAAGTCTCGGATAAAGAACCTAGCTTGGAAAAAAGGTTTTCCGCTCCGTTATAGTCCGATAAAACTGGCAAGGAAGGAGAAATGTCCTTTCTTGAGTCCCCTCACTCACCAGGGTTTCCCCACTGTGACATGCCTCATCATAGGGGCCATTTTGTGAAGGTTTCCGCTCAAGTCTTCACAGTATGACTAGGCAGAAACACTTCCTACATAACCTGCCCCAGGGGAAGACTCACTAATATGCGATCGCGAGGAATAGCAATGTGAACAACCCTGAGAGGTTATTTTCTCCAAGTAAGTCGTTTTCCCTTGCAATAACGGACCGGGCAGCCAGTGGAGATAACCACAGCTCACCAGCCCCGTTTTTTCTTTAGTAACAAAGCTTTCAACAACGCTTTGTTTTTCCTCTGTAATGTTCGAGACCTCTCAAGTTCCTCAGAGACCATGAAGCATATTTTTGCTACTTACACAGTATGTGATTATTTTTCACAGTATATGTGTTTGTTTGTCGTAGTGTGTGTTTTTTCCAAACAACTTGCAATTTATCGCGCATTACAAGAGTCATACACTAACTTGTATGCTTTAATGTTGTTTGTCATATTGTTAGTTTTAAAAACCACTTGCGGTTCTATAGTTTATTGTGCATTCAAAAAGGCACATACAAGCATTCCTTTGCTTTGAGTTTCACAAAGATGCGCCACATTTGACATGAGAGTGTAATTAACCAATTACACTTGTCATGATTTTGTCATGTTTCTTAATGGTAATGTCCCAAGGTGGCTTTCTTGTTTTTAACCTCTACCTGGCACTGGTTAACGGTGTCACAAACTTTTTTGGCTTAACAAGGAGTGTGTATGGTCTTCTAAACCTAGTAAGGTGAAGCGTGTTAGAGCATTGAGGACACACACCTTTTTGGATGAGTGAACTGTTCCATTGCGGCTGTAAGATTTCACCTACACCACAGGGAGTAGGTTGTACGTGATAATTTTGTCTTCATTTGTATTTGCGGATACTACGTGATCATTGCATCATTATCGTATGTATTAATCTGGCTTGCTTAATATTTGCAGAGACAACTTTTTTCCTCAATTTAGGTCACTTTAGAAGTGGTACATGCAGGGCTGGACCCTGTTTGTCCTGAAGAAGAGCACTGGGGAAGCTCGAAACTAATTGACGTCTACTAGGGACCCCTGACGCATAGTGGACAGGAACTCTAGAGACCAACCCTGTTTTTAACATATCAACTAGGAGCCAGAATAAAGTAAATTTGCCCACCAGTTAGATATTTTTAATTCACCCACTCCACCCACATCACTGCACTAAACATATTCACTCAAAAACACAGTGCTCCTACATAGTGTCGCAAGTCGTAGCATGCCTCAACCCGCAGCGGGTTGGGATGGCCCCTATGATGATGCATATCACCGTGGGGAAACCCTGGTGAGTGAGGGGACTCAAGAAAGGACATTTTACCTTCCTTGCCAGTTTTTTTCTGACTCTAACCTTTTTTCCTTTTTTCCAAGCTAGGTTCTTTATCCGAGACTTCGGATTTGTGTGGATTTTTTATTTATTGGTAGCAATAGGCACCCCATGGAACAGGGGGAAAGATCCTCATCCAAATTATTAAAATGTTTCATCTTCTCAATATTATTGAATTTCTTGATCCACTTTACAGGGCCAAAGTTACTTTTTATTTATTTATTTTTATTTATTTTGTCAATTTGTAGGGCGCAACAGCTACCCAAGAAGGGTTTCCCGGCGCCTAGACACAGCTAGAAGCGAAAAGACAGAAACAGAGGGAACTTATGAGGGATTATTGTTCGTACAACCAGGTCTTTACAAGCTTTCTGAAGCTATGGTAGTTATCTTCCTTCCGAATGCTTGGAGGAAGCGTGTTCCACAGGGAGGGTCCAAGATAGGCAAAAGATCTGCCCCCTGATCTTACACGTTTGAACCTTGGTATACAGAACCGTGCTGCTGTCTGGGACCGGAGGTTTCTCTTAGGTGTGTAAAGGCAAGCAAGGGATTGGAGGTATTTTGGGGCTTCTCCTGTTTTTATTTTGAACATGTAGTTCAAGGCCTTGAAACGAACTCTGTTCTCAATCCTGAGCCAGTGAAGGTCTCGGCGATGGTTCGAGACACCAGCGTTCCTAGGAATCTTACACAGGAGTCTGACCGCAGCGTTTTGCGCCACTTGTAGTCGTCCAATGACAGATTTATTTGCGCCTAAATATAGGATGTTGCCGTAGTCAAGCCTTGATGTGATAAGGGCATTGACTACGGTCTTCTGGGTTGACATAGGCAACATCCATAGGATTTTTCTCAACCATCTGGTTATGGTGAGACACACTCCAGTAACTTTGCTGGCCTGCTTATCCATGGATAAAGCGTTGTCTAGTACAAAACCCAGATTTCGAGCATGGGACACCGGGGTAGGAAGAATACCCATCTGTTCTGGCCAATGCGCGGGGTTCCAGAGATCTTTGTCTTTTCCCAAAATCAGAATTTCAGTCTTGTCCCCGTTCAGTTTTAACTGGTTTGCTGTCATCCAGTTCAGTATTTTTAGTAATCCTTCCTTGAGTAGTGACGGGGAGTGGGGACAAGAATTAAACAAGGAAAAAATGATTTGGGTGTCATCAGCGTAGTTCATGAGTGTGAGCCCTAGCTTCTCAACGAGTTCTACCAATGGTTTGAGATAGATATTAAAAAACAGAGGGCTCAGAATGGACCCCTGTGGCACTCCATGAGCTGCGGGTAAGGTGTCTGATTCGGCCTGTTCTGATGCGATCTGAAAGGTTCTGTTTGCCAGAAAGGATCTGATCCATTCCAGAGCCTTTCCTCTTATGCCATTTGTGTGTAGTTCTCTAAGGAGCGTTTCGTGGGAGATGGTATCGAACGCCGCGCTTAGATCCAGCAGCACAAGTGCTACCGTTTGGCCCTGGTCAAGACGTTGTCGGATATTTTCAGTGACACCCAACAGGGCGGTCTCCGTCGAGAAACCAGCCCTGAAACCAGATTGCGAAGGGTGGAGTAGGAGGTTTTCTTCTGCAAAAGTGGCTAGCGTGGAGTGTACGTGTCTCTCGAGGCACTTAGAAAAAGCAGGAAGCAGAGATATAGGCCTATAGTTGGCCAGTATTTCTGGGTTAGCATTAGGCTTTTTCAAGAGGGGTGTCACCATGGCGTGCTTCCATAGGGCCGGGACAGTGGCGAGGTCGAGGGACAAGTTTAAGAGGTTGGCAATGATATTCAGGGACTGGTCATCCAATTGTTTTATAATTTTAATAGGGATGGGGTCCCTAGGGGAACCGGATTTGACAGTTTTTAGGATTCCTTTGAGATTCTCTAATGAGAGATTCGGCCAGGCTTCCAGCAGGTTTTTGTCAACAGTAGTGGGTTGAGGTAGGCTGGGGTTAGACAGAGGGGGAGGATCATCATTAGATATTTTAGTATTGATGTCTGAGATAATTTTGTCGATTTTCTCAGTAAAGAAGCAAGCTAATGCCTGACATTGTTGAGCGCTTAAGGGGGGTGCAGCGGCTGTAGTATGTGCGCCCGCCAATTCCTTAACTTTAGCAAAAAGAGTTTTGGGCATGTTAGTTGCTTCGGTGATTGCCTTTGAGACGAAGGCCGCTCTTGCCTTTGTACATGCCGCGTGATAGTGGTTTCTGGCTTCATGATAGCATTTTTTGGCATAAGGGTCGTACTTTTTACGCCATTTACGTTCTAATACTTTGCATCTTGACTTTTCGGTTTTAAGGCTGTCGTTGAACCATGGAGCCGGGGGACGATGTCTACTCCCTTTGGTTTGAGTAGAAGGCAGACAGCTATTAGCGGCATATGTTAGCCAATTTTGTGTCTCAATTGCTACGTGGTCCATGTTGGAGTTTGGGCTAGGAGGGTTTAGTTTGAGTGCCTCATTTAAGGCGTCTATGTCGACTGACTTCCAATTCCTTCGATTATTGGCAGTAGTATTTTGTTTCGCTCTAGGGGAGGGTGGAAAAGAGATGCTAAAGCTGATGAGGTGATGGTCGGACCAGCCAGAAGGTACGGTGGCGATGTACGAGAGTTCACTGATGTTAGTTATTATGGGGTCCAACAAGTGGCCAGCTGTATGAGTGGGGCTGGAGTTGATAATAGATAAATTCAGTGCAGCTAGATCTTCCAGAAAATTATAGCATGAGGGGATGGTGGGATCTTCCAGGTGTAGATTTAGATCACCTAGCAGAGAGAAATTGCTAGATGACATATAGTAGGGGGTAATAAGATTTGCGAAGTTTGATACCCATTGAGAGGGGTTACCTGGTGGACGATATATCAGAAGGCCTGACATAGTGAAATTGGGGTTCAAGGTAATTTTAAAAAGACCCGCTTCACAATCTGGAATTAGAACAGGTTCCAAAGTACATTTGTAGTCTCTGTTAAAAATGATGGCTATCCCGCCCCCAACCTGTTTTTCCCTATCGAGTCTGGCAATGGCGTAATTGTCAGGGAGGGCAATAGCAACGTCTGGGCCAGCACTGTCATGTAACCATGTCTCGGTTAGGAAGATGGCACTAGGACATTCTTCAGTGAGGAGATTAAAGATTTCATGCTTGTGCTTGGGCAATGATCTGCAGTTTGTACTGTAAAATACGTATGTTGGCTGTACATTATTACGTGGGATTTTACATTTCCTGCGTCTCCTAGGTGGGTCAGAGTAGGGTTTCCGGACGTCAGTGGATAGTTTACACTCGGAGCAGACATGGGTTCCGACTATGTGAAGGTTGGACAGAGAGCAGTTTGGTTTAGGGGTAGGGCGCAGCGCTCTCAAAGCGGAGGATGTTCTTACCAATCGGGAGGGTGCAGTTGGAGAGAGAGCCTCGCCCTCGTGCCCCGTCCTGACACGGACGGGCACAGACGGGCTAGTCTTTGGCGTGTCTTCGGCGTGCTGAAGGTGTGCCCGCTGCGCTCGACCGCTGCGCTGTCGGGTCCTGTGCATAGTAAAAGGAGATGAGAGGAGTGGGCGTGGCTACGAGGGTGGGCGTGGCCCCGTGTCACGTGATGCAGCGGCACTGAAAGGGACAAAGGACTTCCCTTTTCAGGCGCTGTTTAGAGCGTTTTAACAGTCAACAAAAGATCGAGTTTTAAAATGCAATTCTAATGTGCAAATGAGCAAGTTTTAAAAATCAGCAGCGTTTTAGTAGCAGACTAGACACCCCGGCTTCCGCCTCAGGGTCCTAGCTGGTCAACACCGGCTTCTGGCAAGCACAGTGCTATAAGGCTTCCTGGAGTGGGCGTGGCTACGAGGGTGGGCGTGGCCCCGTGTCACGTGATGCAGCGGCACTGAAAGGGACAAAGGACTTCCCTTTTCAGGCGCTGTTTAGAGCGTTTTAACAGTCAACAAAAGATCGAGTTTTAAAATGCAATTCTAATGTGCAAATGAGCAAGTTTTAAAAATCAGCAGCGTTTTAGTAGCAGACTAGACACCCCGGCTTCCGCCTCAGGGTCCTAGCTGGTCAACACCGGCTTCTGGCAAGCACAGTGCTATAAGGCTTCCTGGAGTGGGCGTGGCTACGAGGGTGGGCGTGGCCCCGTGTCACGTGATGCAGCGGCACTGAAAGGGACAAAGGACTTCCCTTTTCAGGCGCTGTTTAGAGCGTTTTAACAGTCAACAAAAGATCGAGTTTTAAAATGCAATTCTAATGTGCAAATGAGCAAGTTTTAAAAATCAGCAGCGTTTTAGTAGCAGACTAGACACCCCGGCTTCCGCCTCAGGGTCCTAGCTGGTCAACACCGGCTTCTGGCAAGCACAGTGCTATAAGGCTTCCTGGAGTGGGCGTGGCTACGAGGGTGGGCGTGGCCC
Source organism: Lissotriton vulgaris (assembly GCF_964263255.1). NCBI lineage: Eukaryota > Metazoa > Chordata > Amphibia > Caudata > Salamandridae > Lissotriton > Lissotriton vulgaris. The sequence goes on from NC_141691.1 coordinate 779,318,269, forward strand.
CGTGTCACGTGATGCAGCGGCACTGAAAGGGACAAAGGACTTCCCTTTTCAGGCGCTGTTTAGAGCGTTTTAACAGTCAACAAAAGATCGAGTTTTAAAATGCAATTCTAATGTGCAAATGAGCAAGTCTCCCCCCCTTTTGTGAGGGGGGGAGACCTCCTCAGTGATAGATGACATATTTGCCAGCTGCCACATGTGGGATAGGGCAACCAGGGCTGCTATTAACAAAAGCATGCACAGTGATCATAACCCCCTTAGCCTTCGTCTATGTATCTCTAGTAGGAGTGGAGACCCTGGACGTTTAGCTGCCAGTCTCCAGCAGTCAAGACCCAAGGAATGCGTTTGGCATTGTGAAGCATCTTAGGTACTGGGCGGAGTTCACGCAGCCGCGTTAACGTGGAATTCTGTGAAGTGATTAAAACACTCTGCAACCCTACGAGTTGCTTGTTCCAGTGGGCTATTTGGCCCTCAGGGACCCCGGGAAGGCAAGGGTACTTCATCACCCAACCAAGAGCGCAAAAAGAGGCGTGTTTGCAGCGTGGTGGAGAAAGAGGATGTAGGCTCAATCCACCTGTCAGTGATCCTACTATCTTGGATATACTGGAGGTATCAGGTAGGATAGTTGGCCCCTAAGAACCCCAAGCAGCGAAGTGGACTTTTATCCCCATCCAAGAGCACGCCAGGGAGTGGTGGAGAAAGGGGGCGTGGCCTGCTAAGAGAACCTAGTGATTCTGTTGTGTGGGATTTACTGGAGGTAATTGGAGGGGTAGTTACCTACAAGGTTGTCCTTGAGGGACAACTACCCCTCTGTTACCTCCACTAAGTCCCACACAGTAGGATTGCTAAGTGGTCTACGGAGGCCACGCTCACCTATCTCCACCACTCTGTAACCGCACTTCCTGGCAGAGTACTGGGTGGGGGATTATGTCCACTTTACTCCTGAGGGACATTGGGGGTCAAGAAGACATCCTCATACCTCTTGTCAGTCCTACACAGTGGAATTCCTGAGCGCTGGTCGGAGGACCTGCCTCCGCTCTCCACCTCCCTGCAAACATGACTACTAGTTGAAGAAGCATTTGCAATGTAATCAGTTTCACATTTGCGAGAGTTAGAGCTATAGGCTTTGTAAATGTAAAAGTGTTTTACTAATGTTTCTGGGAGTGGAGTGGATTTAGGTTGTGTGTAGTGGAATTATGTTGTATGATGTGCAGTGAAATTATGTGGATAGACTTTGACATTGATGTGTATAGAAGGTATGTGGTATTTAGTGTATAGAAATTATGTAGAGTGGGATTATGTGTTATGGAGAGTAATTATGTGGTGTGGTAGTCTGTGTTGTGGAGGGGTAATCTCAGGTTTTGTCTTCCTCATTTCTATAGAAGCTAAGCTATAAACTCAATGAGACAAAAAAAGAAGGAACCACTGACAAGCACTTCTGGACCTAGTCAGAGGTATGAACAGTGCCACTGGAATTCTGCGACCGTTTGGCTGCACTGACTTTCGCACAATTATACATTTTCTGCATTTGACACAATCCATCATCTGCTGCATATTCTGCCGATTTGACCAAAAAAAAGCTTTGCAAGCCCAGAAGGATCATTTATTTCTTATTTCTAATGTGGGTATTAAATTGGTGCTAATGGTGTACAAACAACTCTTGCTTCTTTCTGTGCCCCTCTTGCCCCTTTCTGCATTTCTGTTGCTTCTTTCAGCACCTTTCTTTTTTCTGCACTTCTTTTGCCTCTGTCTCCTCATCTCTTCTACTTTCTGCACCTCTCCTGCCTCTTTCTGCACATCTCTTGCCTCTTTCTGCACCTCACCCGCTTCTTCCTGTACCCATCTTGCCTCTTTCTGTACCCTTCTTCCCTCTTTCTGCACCTCTTGTGCCTCTTTATGTACCCCTGTTTCCTCCTTCTGCACCTCTCCTGCCTGTTTCTACATCTCTCTTGCCTCTTTCTAAACTTCTCTTGCTTCTTTCTGCACATGTGTTACTTCTTTCTGCACTTCTCTTGCCTCTTTCTGCACCTCTGTTACTTATTTCTGCACTTCTCTTGCCTCTTTTTGCACCCTTCTAGCCTCCTTCTGTACCTCTCTTGCCTCAGTCTACAAACCTGTTCCCTCTTTCTGTAGCCCTTTTGTTTGTTTCTGCAACTCTCTTACCACTTACTGCAGTTCTCTTGCCTCCTTCTGCACCTCACTTGCCACTTTCTACACTTCTCTTGCCTATTTCTGTGATTCTCTTGCCTCTTTCTGCACCTCTCTTCCCTCTCTGTGCAACCCTCTTTCCTCTTTCTGTACCCAGCTTTCCTCTCTGTGCAACTCTCTTGCTTCTTTCTATACCTATCTTCCCTCTTTTTGTACCACTCTTGCCTCTTTCTGTACCTCTGTTGCTTCTTTCTGTACTTCTCTTGCCTCTTTTTGCACCCTTGTGCCTCTTTCAGCACCTCTGTTGCTTCTTTCTGTAGTTCTCTTCTTTCTTTCTACACCCCTCCTGCTTCTTTCTATACCCTTATTGCCTCTTTGTACACCTCTTATACCCCTTTCTGAACCCCTCTTGCCTCTTTTTGCACCTCTGTTGGGTCTTTCTGCACTACTCTTGGGGCCAGATGTATCAAAGGGTTTTGCCCATTCTGTGAGGAAATGTGTTGATACATATGGCCCTTTGTTCTTTCTGCATGTCTTTTGCAAATTTCCATATCCTCTTGCCTATTTCTGCAACCTTCTTCTTCCTTTGTCCACCTCTCTTGTTTCTTTATGCACGTCTCTTGCTTCTTTCTTCACTGCTCTTGATTCTTTCTACACCTCTCTTGCCTCTTTCTGTATCCCTCTTTCCTCTTTCTGTACCCCTGTCCCCTCTTTCTGTACCTTTGTTGCTTCTTTCTGCACTTCTCTTGCCTCATTCAGCACTTTTGTTGCTTCTTTCTGTACTTCTGTTGCTTCTTTCTGCACCCATCTTGCCTCTTTCTATACCCCTATTGCCTCTTTGTGCACATCTCCTGCCTCATTCTGTACCTCTCCTGCATTTTTCTGAAGTTATCTTGCCTCTTTCTGCACCTCATTTGCTTATTCTCCACTTCACTTGCTTCTTTCTGCATCCCTCTTGCTTCTTTCTGCACCTTTGTTGGTTCTTTATGCACTGCTCTTGTTTCTTTCTAAATCCCTTGCCTCTTTCGGCACCCCTCTTCCCTTTTTATGCAGCTCTCTTGCCTCTGTTTTCACCCTGTTCCTTTTTGCAGTTCTCTTGCCTCCTTCTGTACCTCTGTTGCTTCTTTCTGTACTTCTCTTGCCTCTTTTTGCACCCTTGCACCTCTTTCAGCACCTCTGTTGCTTCTTTCTGTAGTTCTCTTCTTTCTTTCTACACCCTCCTGCTTCTTTCTATACCCTTCTTGCCTCTTTGTACACCTCTTATACCCCTTTCTGAACCCCTCTTGCCTCTTTTTGCACCCCTGTTGGGTCTTTCTGCACTGCTCTTGGTTCTTTCTGCACGTCTTTTGCAAATTTCCATATCCTCTTGCCTATTTCTGCAACCTTCTTCCTTCTTTGTCCACCTTTCTTGTTTCTTTATGCACTTCTCTTGCTTCTTTCTTCACTGCTCTTGCTTCTTTCTACACCTCTCTTGCCTCTTTCTGTATCCCTCTTTTCTCTTTCTGTACCCCTGTCCCCTCTTTCTGTACCTTTGTTGCTTCTTTCTGCACTTTTCTTGCCTCATTCAGCACTTCTGTTGCTTCTTTCTGTACCTCTGTTGCTTCTTTCTGCACCCATCGTGCCTCTTTCTATACCCCTATTGCATCTTTGTGCCCATCTCCTGCCTCATTCTGTACCTCTCCTGCATTTTTCTGAAGTTATCTTGCCTCTTTCTGCACCTCATTTGCTTATTCTCCACTTCACTTGCCTCTTTCTGCATCCCTCTTGCTTCTTTCTGCACCATTGTTGGTTATTTCTGCACTGCTCTTGTTTCTTTCTGAATCCCTTGCCTCTTTCGGCACCCCTCTTCCCTTTTTATGCAGCTCTCTTGCCTCTGTCTTCACCCTGTTCCTTTTTGCAGTTCTCTTGCCTCCTTTTGTACCTCTGTTGCTTCTTTCTGCATTTCCTTTGCCTCTTTATGCACCCCTCTAGCCTCTTTCTGTACCACGCTTGCCTCATTCTGCACCTCACTTCCCTCTTTCTGTACCACTCTTGCCTCTTTCTGTACCTCTGTTGCTTCTTTTTGTTCTTCTCTTCCCCCTTTCTGCACCCCTCTTGCCCCTTTCTGCACCTCTCTTGCCTCTGTATGCACCCCGTTCCCTCTTTCTGTACCTCTTGGGCCTGCTTCTACAACTCTCTTGCTTGTTTGTGAACTTCTCTTGCCTTTTTCTGTACTCAAATGGAAAGTGAAAGCTGTCAAGTTTAAAGGTCTGCGTGCACTCATGAATGAGGTATATGTCTTCTTGTATATGTATTCTGGAACGTGTTATGCATCTAAAGTGGGAGCTTAAAAAAAGGGTAACATCTCCTATAGGTGGTCAAATCTTCTCAGTTCTGCTCTGTCATTCGGTTGCGAAGGTAGACATGTCTTATGTATATATGTATTATAGAGCCCCTCAAATATACGATTGCATACCCATGTGCCCTGTATTGTGAGCAGAAAGAAATGCATACACCTTTTTTGCACACATTTACATAGTATGCTGTTTGAAACACAGGTATTCAAGTGTTTGTATGTTTATTTTAATTTAACATGTCACAAGGTAAAAGCATAAACACACATGCATACCTTCACAAACTTGGTTAGACTTACAACAGTGATATGCTTAGGATTGCTGTTTTATATTTGGTAGGCCTAACATTCTGGGAAGTCGATTAATAGTGAACCCTCAAGAGAAAAGTGAGGTTTAAGACATCTTTGGAGAATGATTAGTGATTAGCGTACTCTGTATGAGTCTGTTGTAATGTACAATCATGGTAGGCCTCTTTCTGCACCTCTGTTGGTTCTTTCTAAACATCTCTTGCTTCTTGCTGCAACTTTCTCCCTCTTTCTGGAATTCTGTTCCCTCTTTCTGCTTTTCTCTTGCTTCTTTCTGCACCTTTCTTCCTCTTTCTTCACATCTCTTGCTTCTGTCTGTGTCTTTCTTCCTCTTTCTGCACATGTCCTACCTATGTAGGCATAGTTTGAAATTTGCATCTAATAAAACCATAGAAATTCACTGAAAAAAACAGAGGTTTCTGGGACGTTATAGTTGGGGATTAACATTTTTAAAAAAACTTAAAAATTCACTGCAAAACCCACAGGTTTCAGGGACATGATAGTTAGGGATTAGCATTTAAAAAAAACATAGAAATTCACTGTAAAAACCACAGGTTTCAGGGACGTTATAGTTAGTTGGACATTTCACTTGTATAAAACCAGAGAAATGTGGCCGTTATAGTTAGTAGAACTAACTATAACTCGCACTCTCGCAATGCACTGCTGATGATGTCACATATTACATCACTCATGATATGGTCAGTGATATCACTAATGACATCACCGATGACATATCAAATGACATCACTGATGACATCATTTAGTGGTCAACTGATGCACCTCCTCACACCCTAATATACAATTTACAAATGCTGGTATTATTATTATTAGGAATGAGTGGGTGTACGAGTGTCTGAATGGATGATTTAGTGGGTGCGTGACTGATTGTATAAGTGAGTGATTACACATGTCTTAGTGAATGCATGTGTGAATGATTAATTCGTGTGAATGTCTGTATCAGCCTGTCAGTTGGTGTGTAAGTGGCTGCGTGGGTTGGTGAGTAGCTACATCAGTGTCTATATGGGTTAATGATTGTTTGTCTGCGTATCTGTATGGGTGCCTGAGTGTCTGTGTGGGTGGGTAGGGGAGTGTGTGACTCCCTGCACAGATGTGTGAGTGGGTCATTCACTGGATGTATGAGTTTATGAGTGCATGTTTTAGGAACTGTATGGGTAAGTGAGTGTATGTTTAGCTGTGTTGTTGAGTGAATGGATGTCTCAGTGGTGTATGTGTAAGTAAGTACATATGTGAAAGGCAGCATATGTGAGTGTTGGATTATATAAGTGAGTATATGTGACAGTGAGTGATTGTGACAGTGACTGCATGGATAAATGTATGCTTATGTCAGTAACTGTTGAAGAGGGTACGTATATGAAACTATCTGTATGAATAAGTGAGTTGGTGTGTGTGTATAACTGTGTAGGTGAGTAAATGACAGTGCAATCAATTCTTTGGGTAATTGACTAGGTGTTTGTGTATCCCTTTGGGTGAGTGGCAGTGTGTGAGTGTCTATAAGGATGTATGAGTGGCTATATCAGCGGCTGTATTGATTAATGACTGTGTATATGAGTGACTATATGGGTTAGTGCGTGGATGTGTGTGTAGACGTATGAATCACTGAGCGGGTATTTACTAACTGCTTTTGGTCTGTCTATGGTTTTGATATTGGTTAAATGCATTGTTATTTTGCTTGCCACATCATCCCAGTGTTGAGCTAGCCATATGCAAATCACTCTTAACCCTGCTCCCCATGGGAACAGTCCAACCCGAACTGCCAAACAAGGTCCTTTTTGGACTGGAAACAAACATCTTGGGACTGTTTTTGGGTCTAAACCCTCATCTGCCAGCCTTGTTTGAATACATAAGTGCAGACAGTAAGGGGCCCACTTCTAGGCATACATTTAGCCAGTTACGGTGCACATATCAATATCTCAAAATAAAATGACAAATCAAGTGTTGAAACTTTTCGTCCACTCACATCCAGTCACAAATCTTGGTTTAATCTATCATTATTTTCCTCACAACTTCACCGCAATTTGGACCCAGTCATTTTCAAATCAGGCTTAACTGTCAAACAAGGTCCTCCCTGGGCCATAAACAAGCTACCTATCTACCAGTTTTGGGGTATCTCCCCTTATTAGCCAGGCTAGATTGAATCCAGTGGTGCAGCAAGCAAGGGACCCACATCTGGGCATACGTTTAGCCACTTAGGGTGCTCATAGCACCATCACAAATAAAATGATGGATGAGTGTTGAAACTTTTCGAACACTCACCCCCAGTCACAGATCTGAGTTTAATCCATTGTTATTTTGATTGCCACGTCAACCCCAATTTGGACCCAGCCTCCTATTGATTTGACACGATTGTCATGAGCAACTGTGCCCCACATTTCTGTCCTCAACTGTTATTATTGAATGTTTTTTTATCTGTTTAGGATATTTAGCCCTCAAATAAGTTCCTTCTAAGTTGCTGCAAAAATAGAAACAATGGTATTTTAAGTTAATTGTTAGATGTAGTGGGTACTTACTGGGTGGCACCATTGCGCTCTGGCTAGGCTGTTGTTTAAATCCAATGCAGTGACATATGGCATGGAAAGTTCCTTTGCGAAGTAGAAAAGAAACCCACTTTATACGTTGGCTAAGTCATTCCTAAAGAGCGTAGGGCCTTAGAAATGTTAGTCATGAAGCAGGTTGATGCAGACACCATACCGTTTTGGAGAGAACTCCACTCTCCGTGTCAGCCAATCACACAAATGGTCATAATGCTGATGCGTTCCTGAAACCCCCCCCATCACTCAATCCCTCCAAAAAGCAGAATAATAGTGACAGATGGACTGCTTTGATAGAGACATTTGATGATTTCATTGATGTGCTAGAAGAAACAGATAACAAGAAGATTATCAGATACCTTAAGAATCTAGCTGGTGATGGTGTAAAAGAATTCATAAAGAAAATGTTGTGAGTAGGCAAATTTCCATACCATCAAATCAAAGAAGCCTTGAATCTCACGTTCAATCCAATGCCGAACGTAGATTACAAAGGGTACATTCTCAGTCAAGAAAGGCAGAAAGATGATGAATTTGTTGGGAGACTAGATATGCTCAACAAACACTGTAAGTTCAATTAATGTAATGATGAGGAAGCTATATACCTCAGAGGTATTGATGGATGCCTGTCAGAATCATGTAGGAGATGAATGCTGAGAGAAACTCTTAGTCCAGAGTGAGTTCTCATAGTTGCCAGAGCTGAAGAGCATGCCAATGGACAAGCTGGTAACATGGAGGCCGGGGGTGTCCAGAGTGACTCAGTTACAAATGTAAAAAGTAAGCCCAAGGACAAAGCAGAGGGACAGAGAGTGATGTCTCCGTGAAAGAAGTTGTGTTTCAGGTGTAGATTGTCGTTTACACACAAAAGTAATTGCCATGACCTTGGACAGGTCTGCAAAGGCTGGAGGAAGTAGAACCATTTTGTGACAATTTGCAAGGCAAATGAAAAAGTAAGTGCATCATGGTGCAAAGACAAAATGGCCACCCGAAAGCTTCAGAAGTGATGCTCAATGCACGCCCTCAAAGCCAAAAAATCACACCAATTAAGGCAAATTGACAGCAAACGCACCCAAGTCATTCATTCGTTGTCCAAAGATTATACTAAAGGTAAATGGTTGCTCAATTACTTTTTTATCAACAGTGGTGCATCGATAAACATAATGACTGAGGAGAAACACAATGAACTATCTCCATTGACATTATTTAAGTCATCGAAAACTAAAGTATATACTTGGGCTGCATGAATGCCATTAAAAAGTCATGGTGCATTTGAGGCAATGATTGTACATGCACTGATTCATGTACTTCAAGTGTCTGTTTGCTCAGTTTTGGCACAGCTGCTGATACGAGACTGATATCAATGAACTATGACATGAATGCTCCTCATGATATAGTATGTCAGTTCCCTTAATTGTTTCATGACTTAGGAAAACTCAAGTTTTTGAAATTATGATTACACATTAATGCAGACATCCCTCCTGTTGTTCAAAGACACAGATGAACTGCATTTCATTTGCATGAAGCTGTTGAAAAAGAACCTGAATTATTGCTCAGATATGATAACCAGCCAAGCAATATAGACCCTGGAAGGAACTGGATGGAAGGGCACTGGAGGATCAGCTCACATCTTCTATATTTATACTACCGACAGATGTAAATGAAGCTGCCAAAAAGTACACAGACTGGATAGATAAAGCATGTACGACTTTAGCACAGCCCAAACTTTGTCGCCCTACTCGCATACCATCTGCTCCTTGGTATACCCAGGAGTTACGAGACTATAAGGTGATATGTAAAAAGGTTCTGAAACTGGGATGGTGCAGTGAGCTAAAAAACGGTGTTGGATCTAGCCCTGATCTCTTGACTGGGTGAGAGCTTTCTGCTTAATTCAGAGACTCTGTCCCTCACCACCCCTTGTTGTAAATATGTAAAAAGCTTGAGCGCGTATGGTGTGCAGACTATCTACAGGCAGACAAAATCAAACTTAAAAACAGCCAAAAAATATATAAAGATATGATTAGGAAGGCCAAAAGTATGTACTTTGCTGCCCGCTTCGAGGGAGCCAAAAACTCAACTAGAGAACTCTTGATACAGTTGCCAGTCTGGTTACCCCTAAATCAGTTATCATCCCCCAAGTTCTGAACTTTGCGAGACTCTCGCTAAATTCTTTTTAAACAAAGTGGAACTGATTTTCTCAGAGTTAGAACATCAAGTGGAGTCATCTCTCCTGGAAGGAACACACAGGACCACTCTGATGAATCCACATGCGGCGAAACACTCTGAGTTCTGTCCGCTGAATCCGGAAGAGATAAAAAAGCTGCTTCTGGCAACTAAATCAGGCTCGCCTCAAGATCCCTGCCCAGCTTCTGTGGCACAATTGGCAGCCACTCCCATTTCATGCATTCTGACGGAGCTATTTAATGGGATGTTTGACCTTGGAGAATACCCAACATGCTGGAAACGAGTGTCAATTGCTCCTCTGCTTAAAAACCAACTCTCGACATCTCAGACCCTAATAGTTATCGGCCTATAGCCAGGCTACCACTACCGGCCAAACTCATTGAGAAAGTCATGAATACACAGCTATGTGACTTTCTCAGGTCCTCTCAATGCCTGGACATAGCCCAACATGGGTTTAGGGAAGGCCACAGCACCGAGACTGCCCTTATCAAGTCTACGGAAGAGATTAGGAGGGTGTTGGATGCAGGAGGACGTGTATCTCTGGTACTCCTCGATCTCTCCGCGGCCTTCGACACGGTCCACCATAGTATATTGGTGGACCGTTAAGAAGGCTGCGGAATCCAAGGAACAGCCTTGAGGATGCTGAAATCCTTCCTAGCTGACAGGGTACAGGTGGTGGCCTTGGGAGAATTTGAATCTAGACCTTCAGGAAAAACATTAAGACTTGGCTTTTTCACCTTTAAAATCAATGACCATCTCATGGGAGAAATCATATCATTTCAGCGCCAGGACACCGCCCGGTAACAGCGCGCTTTAAAAATGGTATAAATAATAAATAAATAAATTATATCATTGAACATTCCACTGGTCCAGCGCTCTGGATTTCTCCCATAGTGGTAGTGCCCAAAAAAGGACAGTGAAGGAGCTGTGAACATCTGCGTTGACATGCATCAAGCGAAGATGAAAATTAAACAAGAACAACATCCAGGTCTGCACATTGCTGACATAAAAACCCAATTGAATAGTGTGGAGGCCTTCTCTCACCTTTATTTGAATAAAGAATATGATCAGCTGGAACTCGAGGAAAGTTGCAGGTTCATGACAACCATATTGGTCTGTTCTGAAACAAAAGACCCAGTTTCAGTGTACCATCAGCTGCAGAGGTATTTCATGTTGTTATGCAATTTAACATACCGCCTCTCATAAAAGCGTTAATTCAAATTGATAAAGCTCTCATGCAAGAGTGCAGTTTATTTGTGGATGTAGGTTTGACTTTGAATGCAGTCAAATGTGAGTTCCTTAAGACATAGCTAAAATTCTTTAGCCATATCTTTTCTGACGGAGGCATGACACCCGATCCTGCTAAAGTGTAGGTGTTGTCAACTGCTAATCCCACATAAGATGTTTCCATGTTACGTTCATTCCTTGGCATGACCAGCTACTGCTCAAGATATATATAAGACTTTGCCACCTTAAGTGCTCCGCTGAGAGACGTGACGAAAAAGAATGTTTCATTTCATTAGCCACGAGAATGCAAGCAAAGCTTCAAGGGGATCAAAGAAGCTTTTGAGAATGCTGCTGGAATAGCATTCTTTATTCCAAAGTTTCATACACAGGTTGTTGTTTAGGCTAGCCCAATCATTTTAGGTGCAATTCTTGCACAACCCAGAGGACACCCAAATGCTCAAAGGCATATTGTCTCATATCTAAACAAGAAGTTTGTCCCAAACTGAAAATGCTTATTCACAAATTGAGAAAGAAAGTTTAGCAGTGGTGTGGGCTTGTGAACATTTACACGTATTCTTGCATGGAAAGCCTTTTACACTTGTGACAGAATATCAAGCGCATTTGACCATCTTTGGCAATCCAAAGGTCCAGATGCATCCTCGCTTTGAATGCTGGGGACTACGATTACAAGAATACAACTTCATAATTGTGGGCAGTCCAGATAAAGATCAAATCCCTGCTGACGACTTATCATGAGTACCCCTACAGTGCTATGGTAACCCTTTTAAGACAGCTGAAGCCTAGATACATTTCATTGTGAAATCCAGCACACCAACTGCCATTTGTTTGAAACAAATCGTCTCTGCCACGAGTCAAGATAGTGACATGGTAAAACTGAAAGACATTCTTGCACATCAGGAACCAGCACACTCTACCTCTTGCCAGTGACAGTGAATACCAGAAGTTTAAAAATGTCAAATATAAACTGTCTGCTGCTCCAGAGGTTTGAGAATTGTTATTTTGGAGAATCTGCGACAACAGATAAATGAAATGGCCCATGAAGGACATCGTTGAATCATTGCTGCCAAACCGGCCCTCCCAGGCTGAGTCTGGTTTCCACAACTCGATGAGAGAGTTGAAAGAGAATTGAAGGCCTGTCATCTATGCAACTGCCTTTCAACAAAAACCACGTAACACACATTAAACTTGTCAGAGTTGCCAAAGTATGTATGGGAAAGAATTGATGTTGACTTCATCAGTCCTCGTCACAATGAACATCACCTGATGGTGATTGTTGATGAATACTCCCACTTTCCATTGCTAGAAGATTTTTCATTCACCACTCAAGAGTCATCGAGAGATTAGACAGCATTTTTGCAACATGGGGTATTCCTGAGATCCTAAATTCTGGCAACGGGTCACCTTTCAACAGTCGAGAATTCAGAGACTTTCTTGGTTATCTTAATGTGAAGCATCAGCAGAGCACACCTCTTTGTTCCCAGACCAATTGTCTTGTTGCACGTTTCATGAGTATTCTTATGGAAAGCTGTTCAGCATGCTGCAGTGGAACAGGTAGCCCATAAAACTCTCTTGAATTCTACTCTTCGAGCTTACCGTTCGACCCCTCACTTGATCACAGGTGAAAGCCCTTCAACCTTGATGTTTGGGTCAGCCATGATGACCAAGTTACTTCAATGGACCAACAGAAGAAAAAGTACTGAGGAAGAAACCCATATAAGAGACTTGGGACATAACAGCAAAGGCCATTATATTCACTAGAGCAGATCGAGTTCTTGTCTGGCAGCCTAGAATGCAGAAATCTGATGCTCCATTCAATTACTTGTTGTGACCAGCAAAGGACAAATGGTGATGGGCCAACTTCCTGGGAAGTCTATCACATGCAATTCCTCGTAATTCCGATATGTGCTTCGTTGCTTGTCAGGAGATGATGTCAATGTAGAGACTGTGACTAAAAGGACAATTGCAGAACCCCTGACAGCTGTTGTTCCTCCAACACCAAAAGCAGATCATGGACACTTCGACTGCCTGTCCCCAATTTCCGAAGACATGATCAGAACATGTGATCAGAGACCACAACGACTCATTGAGAAGTAATAATTGTATATATTTGTAAAAAACTGTAAGTTGTATTTTTTTTACAGAAGGGGAGATGTAAAGTCCTGTGAGTTAGCAATGATGGAAATCTTTTAGCTCCTGATGGACTCCGTAGAAATATGAGGTAGTGAAGTGAATTTAGGGTTAGAATGTTGAGTTTGTGTTTACACACCAAAGAACATTGGACATTTTATACTAAGCGCCGTATGTGGCATAGTCATTAGGGGGTCAGGCTGGGGAGAAAGCTGCATCTCACCTAAGTAGCTCCAGCTGAAGCCGGATATAGGTGCATTTAATTAAATGAATAACTTTCCTGTGAAAAGACATGGCATTATTTGAAAAACAAATAAGTGGTAATACAAGACCATCAATTTAAACAGGGTAAATCACCCTAGGAAATTAACAGTAGTTGATCCAGAGTTGTATTGTTTTTGCAGTTGCTTAATTAACTGGGCATAGTTTACTTCCTTTAGTTGTGTGAAGTTTGTGCGAATACTTATTACTGAATACCTAACAGCTTTATTCTTTTTGGTTGGTCAAATTGTTGTAGGCAATTTCCCCAGTTCTACCACGAAAACAGCACTTCAGTTTTACAATGAATAGTCTTTTTAAAAAAATACAATGCAAAGTCGTGCAACATAAACAGAACACAATTTTAACTTTTTTGTCCATAGTTTTATACCTCCAGGGCTTACATAGTTGTTATGGTAAAGGGCTCTATGAAGAAAGTGAACAGCAGCTCAAGCATTACGTACCCTTGTCTTGTGTCACAGTTTATGGATACATTTGCTCTAGTGACAATTAACAATTGAAGTTGCCAAGGGACAAACATAAATCTTAGCTATTGATCTGATAATTTGATGTGCTCGTTAGACCTAACATAGGCATTAAAAAGCACCTTGTTCACCCGTTTAAAAGCCTTCTCCACATCAAGAAAGGCGAATATCATTTATCTTCCAGAATTTGCTAGAGTAAAGTATATTACCCATATTCTTGGATTGATTATCCTATTTACATTGGTAGTTTATGCCTGTATTCTAGCCTGTGTTAAACCGTACTAGGCTCTATTTTGGCCCTCTTGTACCCCAACCTGTTTTCCCTCTCCTGGTGTCAAATAAGTTCCCCTTCATCCTCATATCCTCCCACTGTAAGCATTCACCTAAAACCCAGGAGGTACGGAATAGTAACTGGGTCTGATCCTTTCATTGCAATCCCTCCTTCACATTCCCTTTTGCTCTCCCCATTTACTTATAAACTACTTACAGAGGAAGTGTCCCCTTTTCTCCCATGACTCCTTCATTACAACATAGGAAAAATTGTTAATGTTGTAAAGCTGTTATTAATACCCCCTTCTGTTCTCATGCAGTCCCCAAATTGTTTACAATTCCCTCAGTTAACGGGTAAGGGATCTAAAGCTGAATTATGAGTCGGATGCTTGGAGATCGGTAATGAAGATTAGAGGTGCGATTTTCTGTGGCTTGTTCTTATGGAATGCAGTAAAGGTGTGGTAACTCGAGCCTTCCTTTAATATTATGTACCAGACTGAGAATAGAGGGGCAGATTTACAAGCCCATTGCGTCACTTTTAACATGGGAAAAGTTACGCAAAAATGGCGCAAGGGCCTTGTAAATCTGCCACAGAGTCTTTGCCGTTTCCTTTCCACTCATACTGAATGAACCCTGCTTCCTGTTTCTTAGCCTGTGACAGTGCTGCAAGTAATTCGTCAAAGAAGTAATAGCAAGCCTCTCAGAGACATGTTGGTTCTAAGCAGATGTATCTATCTAGGAGGATATAGTGCATTGAAGTTCTTCAATTCCTGTGACATTTTTTCACACCCAATCATATAAAGAGGAGACTGTGAGTGCAGCTGTAAAGTAGCAAGCTGCCTGAACTCTCAGACAACCATTGCTCTGAGGATTCTCATAAAGGTTTTTCTCTAAACTTGAGATACTGGGTTGAGATGAACTACAGCTTGTACTTTAGGGTGAAGAGACACCACCCTGGACTGACAGACACTCCTTCAAAATGAGCGATCCGAGATCATTGCTAACAATTGCCTTTATCTAATTATTGCTAATAAACCCCTTGCAATGTACTAAATTTGTAAGACACTTCTTTTTTCTGAATCTTTGGTTGTCATCCTTGTAATTGATTTGCTTGCTTAGTCCAATAATTCCTAACTGATGAATTTATAGGACAAAATGAGAACACTTCCTTATACACTGCAACAGATATGCGGAAACCTAGAAATTCTAGAATAAGTACAACATTTACATTGTACTATGGAAATCACAGAGCAGGCAGGGAAGGGCTGTTGCCAGCCTTCAATCAAATTAAAGGCCCAAAAACCATGAGCTCAAGTAGAAAAAATATACTCAAGAGTTTACTTGTGTAGATTTCCTCATCCATTTGGAATACATTTACAACTCCTTTTCAATTCACAAAGGCTCCCATGAATACTCCTGTGAAGGTAGACACTGTCACCTGTTTTTCCAAGGAGTATTCCTACAACTCTTTTTTCCATGAGCAAATATCAATGTGCTTACGTATTCATACAACAAATGCCATGCACCCCAAGCCAATAAAAATTATTGTGATAGCCTGCAAGCTGACAGGTTTATGGGTGACCATAACATTTACAGAACACCTCTCCTTGAGGTGGACCTACTCCCTTTCGATTGCAGAATGCGAACTTCTATGCAATATTATGCACTACTGGTATGATATTATGAGTGAGTAAATAGATATGGCAGAGTAAAACCAATTAAACATAAGTTGAAACTTGAACTTACATAGGCTTTGTGAATCGGGTCCACTTTGTAAAAGTGTTGTTTTCTCTACGAATCCATTTAGCTTTTGTAAAACATGTTGATCCAAATAAATCCTGCTAGTTAAGCATTAATATATGGTTTTGGCAAATAAAGCCTCTACCTATGAATGCTCGGACTCTCTTATCAATGCCACACATTCCTCAAGTTTAAAGATTTTCATGTAACCCCTTCTTTTGTAGAATGATAGATGCATGTTACCAGTGGTTCGGAGAGAAAGTTTTAATTCAGGTAACAATTGAAAAGTGTATATGTTGCAAATAAGTTCCACTCATTTAATCCCCGTGAATTTTCACTTTTTGACTAATTGCTTTTGGATTTTTAGTGACTTTCAGTGACCGAGTGTCACTCATGGTAAATGCTATTGATATGGACTGAGCTTGCTAACCGCCAATGTCCACCTTTTAAGATAATGCCTGCTGCTTTGCAGCTAAGATAAAAGGTTCTGGGTGGTTACAGTCTAACACATGGGCACAAGTATGTGCACTCAAAAGCTGGCTGAGCATGTGAGGCTACCATCTCACTCAGCCCAGGATTTGTGTACTAGTAGCCTGTCACAGATGATACTCAGCAAGGATTGGTGCTGACCTGACATAGGACGTGTAGGATATGAGAGGGCATTCATATTGTACATCTGCAATTATTACTGAAAAGGCTGGGTGCTTTTATGATTCAATCAATCAATCAAGGAATTTGTAGAGCGTGCTACTCACCCGTTAGGGTCTCAAGGTGCTGGGGGGGTCGCTACTGCTCGAACAGCCAGGTCTTGAGTTGTTTCCTGAAGGCGAGATGGTCCTGGGTCAGCCGGAGGAGGGTGGAGAGGGAGTTCCATGTCTTGGCTGCCAGATAGGAGAAGGATCTTCCTCCGGTGGTGGCTTTGCAAATTCGTGGGATGGTGGTGAGGGCGAGGCCTGCGGAGCGGAGCTGGCGGGTTGGTGTGTAGAGTGCGAGGCGGTTGTTGAGGTAGCTGGGGCCCGCGTCATGGAGAGCCTTGTGTGCGTGGGTGAGGAGTCAGAATGCGATTCTCTTGCTGACGGGGAGCCAGTGCAGATCTTTCAGATGGGCAGAGATGTGGCTGTGGCGGGGGATGTCCAGGATGAGTCTTGTCGAGGCGTTCTCTATGCGCTGTAGTCTTTTCTGGAGCTTGGCTGTGGATTCTTACACTATGGGCAAAATCTGCTCCAATGCATATTTTCACATTACACAGACCTAGAGATAAAGGTCAAATTGCACGCCTCTTTGGCTAATAATGTATTCCTTGGGCTCGTTCCTGGAAAAGGAAGGGTAGGAGGAATTCAGAATGTGCTACTTAGCTCTTAATGCAGCACATGGGCAATTCCAAAGACACAGACACAAAGGAGGACAGCCTTACCTCTGGAGACTAACACAGGATGAGCTACCCTTTGAGGTTTTGGTGGGAATGGATCAGGCAGCTGTGATAGTTGGGGGCAGGACTCATGAAGGCCTTTCATTGACCATATCAAACCACCATGTTAAAATGTCCCAGAATACTGTGCAGGAGGGTGGTATAGGGTTGAAATGATAAATATCTTCCTAGGATTGGGTATAGGTGACTACCTTCCACAATTTTCCAGCTCCACTTACAAAACCACTGCACAAGCAAGAGACTTTTGAGAACAGTCAGGCCCTGGGAGTAACAACACTGTAGGAATGTCCATCTGGAAGGAGGAGACACCTAAATTCCTTGCAAGGAATGACGTAAGGACCTTTTCACTCCAGTGTGCTCTCAGGGACTGGGAGGGTTTCTCCAGGGCCAGTGGTGCTGGCCTCCTTACACCTTTTGAGGGACAATAAAGATGTGGACCCACTAAGTTGGCTCTGGAGAATTCCCCTGGATCTTTTGTGGGCTGCTCCAACATGTGAGTCACCCTATTGATGGGTAAACCCATCAGGAGGGGGGGCTAATGACTCTGCTGCTGTCAAACAGTTGCCTTGCATGATGCCCAAAGACATTGGGCCTAGCAAGTGCAGCAGGTAAGGTATTATGTGATGGGGCTGTTAAATAAGTCCCGGGCAATGAATGGTAGGTGCCAGGAGTGTGGACAAGGGACAGGTTCAGCAACAGAAGCATTAAAAATCCAGCTCCAAATTAAGATGTGCATGTAGAGATCAGGAGGCATGTAACATTTCAACCAGGAACTAAAGGACATCAAGATCATGTCAATCACCTCTATGGGGCTTTAGAAATCAAGATTAAAAACGTGGTCCCCAGGAGTATGGGACAGGAAACAATGTGTGTGACACTTCACAGCAAATTCCTGAAAAAAAGCCAAGGGAGGGGCCCAATGGGGTGGCATAGTATGTGGGGCCCCCGTCCAGAGCAAACCTTGATTATGGGAACCTCATCTCCTGAGTGTAGATGAAAAGGATCACTGTCCATGGGCCTCTATCTACCCAGGACAGAGGAGAAGATAAGCGCCACTGTGCTCCTTCCATAGCGGTGTGAGCCCCATCTCTCTGTTCCCATAGCTGTGGAAGTGTGGTGCACACTGCATAACCTCAAGGATGCAGGCAAGGAGAGGGTATATGCCATCTCTCGCAATGGTATAAGATGAGTTCTGGGCAAAGATCTGGCTAAGGTTACATGGGATTTTACTCCCACACAGAAACCTCTTGCACCCTGGTTACCTCATCAAAAGAGCAGTGGCACCCAACAGCAAACATCAAAATCAGCGTTCAAGACTGCTGTAGAAAATGTTTTTGGAATAGCAGAAAATTTACCCAATAATTATTAACACCATGGTTAGCTTAGCATATTGCTCCTATGTTCTTTCCCAGGAAGAATAGATGAACCACCAATGTTTTTACAGTGTTTTTGTGTGACTTCCAGTGGTGCAGGAGCCCCTCAGAAGTTGTCCCTGAACGTTGCCAAATTCACCTTGGGGTTATATTATTGCCCCAGGAGAATTTTGTTTTTGACTTGAAGCACTTCTAGAGTTAGTACTTTTATATACATGTTTTGGAGTGTGATTATCTATCAGATTTGCCTTGTACATGTCAACTAATTTTTATTGTGAGGTTCAGGGGTTGCTGGGGGTTTGAACTGTTCTGAGAAGGTCACCAAATATATTTCCATCTACATAATTGTATATATTTTTAAATTAATGCACAGTAATGAGTATTGTAAGTGTAGTAAAGTACTTTCCTTTTAAGAAGAAAAAGCACTCCCTGGATAAAGATTTATTGAGAGCTGTTGTTACGTAGCAGTGGACTGAGATTATTAGCCCACACCACATCCTCTAGGTGGGCCTTGGTCTGCTCTACTTGGCTTCCCTGAGAGAGCTAAGTGCCAAAATGGGGTTCTTAATTCCCAGTAAAGTGAAGGTTACTGTCCTTTTACTTGTGAAGGACTTACATCCTTCACAACTTAATAACCCACATTCTTACAGTATACATGCCCATTGCTTATCCTAACTATACAAACGTACAGTAAACTCACACCACAGACATACCTTTTGACTAGTTTTACCAAAAAAACAAGAGTCATTCCTAAAACACCGGCTAGGAGTATTTCCCTCAGCAGACCACATGGCCCCTTGGCTACGCCCACCAAAGCCAGCAAAATGCCGCCTGTGCGGGAACCACAAGGAAAATATTGTACACCTCATCACAATCTGTAAAGATCTGCAGCAAGACCGCAGGAACCTGTTGAGACCCCTATTCAACAAAAAAGGAATCAGGTCATGTAGACAAGCATCCCTGGCCTGCTTCTCGGGCGCTGATATCCAATTGGCCTGCCGACTGGTAAAATACTTCCAAGCCGTAGAAACCAGAATTAATACAAGGAAAGAACAAACGGACAAAGGTAGTGCTCCCTCCATACTCCTAGAAACAAAACATTAAGATTGCATAGAGTCATAACCGGCTAACGAAACTAAACAACAACGGATCACTAGAAGTTACGAGCCCACAGGGAAAAGGATGGACTTACTTCCATAAGGAATGTGGACCCCAAATAGGCCCTTGAATGGGAAAGGAGGCAAGGACTGACAAAAGAAACCTTCTCCGAGGAAACGCAGAAGTTCCCAGTGGCAGACAAACACTTTCTTTTTTAACAAATTTTATCCAATTTTTACTATTATCAAAAATGAAGCTCTTGTCTCAAAAATGTTCTTAACTTTTTATTTCTGTCGGTTTTTGTAATGGTTTTTATTAACTGTACAATAAAGTTAAATTCAAATTCAATTCAATTCATTGCTTATCCTTTGTGTAACGAAACAGGTAAATTCAAGTAACAATTCAGGAAAACATTTGTGGGATCTTCCATTAATGTATGGTCACTATACATAATTAAAGGAAAAAGTGCAGTTACAACAATATGGGCTTTACATGTTCCCAGTATTTTTTCTCCTCTCACTAAAACGCCCATGAATGTTTGGAATGGGCAGGAAGCAGGTTGGCTGTTCTTGTTAAAGGTTGGATTTTCCTAACCAATGTCAGCTGCTACCCCTGGCTTGCCCGTTCTTACCCTAGAGCTGCCCTCTACCCTTTTTCTCCCTAGACAAGAAGGCAGTGAGGGACAATTTCAGCAGTATTCATACATTGCATTGACTCTCATTCTTTGAAAATTATTATAATACTCCTAATGAGCTATGTAGGCAATAACGGGGTAACCATGTAGAATCCATACTTAATGCTCATGTAGTGCACTTGACATTTGGGTTAATCAACATCCATGGCTTTCCTTACCAAAGATACATTACAGCAGAATCTAGCTCTGTATAATTGAATTTGAATGCTGCCATGTTGGTGATTTGGCAGCTGTTCTCTACTGGACAAATGGATGATTAGAATGGCTTTCTTCCTTATATTGAGCCCTTCTGCATTGCCCATTAGTTTGATCAGTCCAATGACGGCAGTGGGTCTCACAAGATTTGTTGATACCCACCGTCCATCTTGAGTACAAAAAGCCTACTTTAGTTAATCTCTTTCAGAAAATTGTCTTTCAATAATTGTGTCCATGTTGTCTGGATTTGTCCTTAGCACTGTTTTCTGTAAAGGCAGTATTTCCCGTACTTACCATGGTGCCCATGTTTGTTTTGGAATACTTTATAGGTTTTCATTTTGGTAGAATGTTTCTGTCCGTTCATTCTGATAATATATAATGTTATAGGTACAATTTTTTATGAGATACAATATATTTGTTTTATGTACTTAATCTGATGGTGAGTGGACTTTCTGATGCTGAAGATGCTAGCATCAATCAAAACATATAAGGGCATACTGAGGCTAAAATAATAGCTTTAGTTGCTGAACGAGGTTTAAAAACTCTTGATGAACAGATTGAAATTTCAGGTAAAAGCAGTGTAAGTATAATTAAACAAATGCAGTAAGCTTTATGGTGAGGGTTACATTAGATATTGGATTCAAAGTGATTCTAGTAATGAAACACCTCTATCAAAGTGTGTAAAATATGTGAGTAAAGGGTAAAGAAAATCAAGACATATGAAGAAGTTGATCTCACTGAGTAATCTGTCTGCTTTGTCGCCGACTAAGCCATGCCAAAAGTATTATGAATGAAGTCATTGATCAAAGCATCACCAACTGATTTCTGCATCAAGTTTGTGCTTTTAATATTATAAACATTATAAAGGAAGACATGCAGGCAGGGCCGGACTGAGAATGCAAACCCTGCACTGGCAATTAAGACAGACCAGCTGCAGGGGGTGTGGGGGTGGTTGGGGGTGCTTGCAGTAAGCACTTCTGTTGCTTTCGGTGCAATCAATCAATCAATCAATCAGTGACACTTATAAAGTGCGCTACATACCCGTAGGGTCTCAAGGCGCTGGGGGGGGGGGGGAGGGAGCCGCTACTGCTCGAACAGCCAGGTCTTCAGCTTTTTCCTGAAGGAGAGGTGGTCTTGGGTCAGGCGCTGGTCGGTCGGGAGGGAGTTCCAGGTCTTGGCGGCCAGGTAGGAGAAGGACCTTCCTCCTGTAGTCGCTCTTCGGATGCGGGGGACGGCGGCGAGGGCGTGGTTGGCTGATCGGAGGTGGCGTTTGGGAGCGTAGAAGTTGACTCGGCTGTTGAGGTAGCTCGGGCCTTGGTCGTGTAGGGCTTTGTGTGCGTGGGTGAGGAGGCGGAAGGTGATTCTTTTGTTGACGGGGAGCCAGTGAAGGTCTCTCAGATGTCCGGAGATGTGGCTGGTTCGTGGGATGTCGAGGATGAGTCTGGCTGAGGCTTTCTGGATCCGCTGGAGTCTCTTCTGGAGCTTGGCGGTGGTACCGGCGTAGAGGCCGTTGCCGTAGTCCAGTCGGCTGGTGACGAGGGCCTGGGTGACGGTCTTCCTGGTCTCGGTGGGGATCCACCAGAAGATCTTCCGTAGCATGCGTAGGATGTTGAAGCATGCCGAGGAGACGTTGTTGACTTGCCTGGTCATGGAGAGGGAGGAGTCCAGGATGAAGCCCAGGTTGCGTGCATGGTCTGTCGGTTTGGGTGCGGTGCCCAGGGCGGGAGGCCACCAGGAGTCGTCCCAGGCGGAGGGAGAGGAGCCCAGGATGAGGACCTCCGTCTTGTCCGAGTTCAGTTTCAGGCGGCTGGTCGTCATCCACTTGGCTACCTCTTTCATCCCTTCGTGCAGGTTGGCTCTGGCGGCGGCGGGGTCGTTGGTCAGGGAGAGGATCAGCTGGGTGTCGTCGGCGTAGGAGATTATGCTGAGGTTGTGTTTGCGTACGATGGCCGCGAGGGGGCTCATGTAGACGTTGAAGAGGGTGGGGCTCAGAGAAGATCCTTGGGGGACGCCGCAGATGACTTCGGTGGCCTCTGACTTGTACGGTGGTAGGCGGACTCTCTGTGTTCTTCCGTCGAGGAAGGAGATGATCCATTCCAGCGCCTTGTCCTGGATTCCGACGTTGCTGAGGCGCCGTACTAGGGTGCGGTGGCAGACCGTGTCGAATGCCGCGGAGAGGTCTAGGGGGATGAGGGCCGCTGTTTCTCCGTTGTCCATCAGGGCTCGGATGTCATCGGTGGCGGCGATGAGGGCGGTCTCGGTGCTGTGGTTGGCTCGGAAGCCGGACTGTGAGGGGTCGAGGGATCCGTTCGTCTCGAGGAAAGCGGCCATCTGCTTGTTGACGGTCTTCTCGATGACTTTGGCTGGAAACGGGAGGAGCGAGATGGGGCGGTAATTCTTGAGGTCGGTGCAATGGCCGATATGCCGCATGCAGGATTGCTGTGAGAGGAAATGTGTCCAGAACACCTGACTCATCCACCACATTGAACACATTGGAAAATGTAGTCCCAGAACAGTCATTATGAAGGGATACTTTATTGCTTAGAGCAGTGGTTCTTACCCTGGGGTCCTTGGACACCTACTCAGAGGCTCTCTGACTCTGTTACAAAATTAAATCATTTTAATACATTGACATTTTTAAAAGTATATACACGTAAAGAAGAACAATTGAAATATTTAAAACTTTTTTCTATATTTGATTATGAATAAAACATATATTTCATTATTTGATGATTTGGGGATCCACACCTTCAAATAAAGACTCAGTGGGGCATCCCCGGATTCCAGTAATGATTCTGTGGGTGTCCACATAAGTCAAAAGTTTAGGAACCGCTGGCTTAGAGTAATTAATCTGGTGACTAGCATGCTAGACAACAGAAACGGTAGAGCAACTGAGTTATGCCCGTAAAGCTACACACACTTCCACTGAAATCCCACCAGCATTCTAAGGCATTGAAGAATTCATGAGCCCTCACAGTTTGTCTGGTCTTGGAAGAAGAATGTAAGTGCAGCCTGGTGGTCTTAAAATTGAGGGTTAGGACGGTTCGTGAAAGCTTTTGCTAGTGAGCAGTAAAGTGCAATGCCTCTATTGTGGCATGCCTAAAGGTTGGTGTTTTTGTGCAACATTGTAAGATCTGAATTCTCGCAGTGACACCAAGTCTTGCAGAAATCAATAATGGTAAAAGTCCTAATCATTTCAAGGTATATAAAGAGCGTAGCTCATCCACAAAACAAATGTGTTCAAGGACAGTCTGCAGGAAAACATATTTACCACATAATGTGCATTCTTATGAAAATAAATAAACAATTGACCTCAATAAATGAAATGGAATGAATTTTCTATGAAGTCTGTGAAGCAACAGACCACGTTGTACTTTAAAATAAAAACTTTGGAATTGTATTTTTTGTTTACAGCTGATAGCGTAATTCAAAATTGGAATGTTGTGTTACCCTGTCAGATACACAGAAAATGCTCTGTTAGTTGAATTAGTATTTTTAATTTATTAAAATAGACATTAGTATCTGTTTATAAAACCATGACACCAATGACAATACAATGATAATGAAGGAGAGATTCATATATAAGGATAACCTAATGAATTCATTATTACGTCGAGAAGTTTGTTTATTTAGTTCTGATAACATATCTCATTGCTAATAAACATTATTCTTGTATAAAGGCCCACATTTGAGATGCCTGACTACAAAATGGGCGTCTGAATGGCAAGCATTGGCACACCTGAGTGAAATGAGTCCAATGCCTTCGTCTCGCTCTCATCCAGTTGCCCTTTTCTCCGGACCCACTCCTCGACTTTCACATTGAAAGTACCTTGGTTATTTGTGGGGGTTAGCAAAAAAAAGAGACGACCTGTTATTGTTATAGTCAGATCAGATTAAGGTTAGAGCGAGAGTTAGGGCACAGAGGGTGAATCTTAGCTTGCTCAAAAGAACGGTCCAAGGTTGGTTGACATAGCAGAGTCAGCTCTAACTGTCATTACAATTTTCCAAATGCAGGGATCACAAAGTAGTTTAATCCCATATGCAAACCAGAGAGAGGCTCAAGACCATGTTAAGAGGTATGCACAGTGTATGTCCCCTAATGAATTTACAGCATCTATTAGAAGTCCTAAGCTGATACTTTAGGCATCCCGAAGAGCTGAAGTTTGATAATGGTAAGTGTCATCATGGCTCATTAAATCTCCACTTATACAATTACATCGCTCATTCAATAGTTGTATTTATGTACAGTACAAATGTGATAGCAGCAATGAACATACAATCAAGCTGCTCAAGCCAGCTCCTTCATAAATACCAGTAATAAGAGCAAAGCAGACCTGCTCCCTGACACTCAATAAACAGATATAGGAATGACAGTACCATATAACAGGATATTCAGATGTAAACATGTGATACCTCCGTATCCTTGTCTAGAATCTTGCAGATCGCCAGCATCTGCAAAATTGCCCCCAGGAAATCATCTGCTGCATTGCTACCAATTTAGGGCCCACCTTTTCTATTACATCCCAAAACTGCCATAAGCATTACACCTCTTGAAGCCTCCCCCCACCCAATCCTCTGCATATGCCTCCTCAAACTTTTTCGTTCTAAGCATTATATTCAACTAAACATTGGCATGTTGGACTCCTAGATGTTTTCCACTTACATAGAATCAAGGAGCGGACAATTAAAGAAGCTATCGATATAAACACCTGTCCCCACTTATTAATGCCAGAGTCCAGGCTCTTTTTAAAGAACCCAAAGAGTGGCACACAAGCGTCAAGATCTATATTGACCTGGAGTCTAAGAGCAGAGAAGACCTTTTCCCAAAACTGTCAGAACATATGGCAGGTGTAAAAAATATAAAGCCAGCCCCCCGTTCCGTGCTACTGACATTGAAAGCAGTGATCCTCCACCACGGGGTACATTCTATCAAGGGCTTCATGGGTATAATAGGCCATCCAGCTGGATGGGAAAGACATCCTCTTAAAATGTCCCACTCTTAAAGCCTTATGACTTGTTTGCGAAATAGTCTGCCAGTCTTCATCTGAGAGGCTGCATTGTGTGGACAGCTTATTTTTTTCTAATAAGCTTATCACATGTTGCCTGACTCCTTGATCACATAGTAACCTGTACCAATTTCTAATTCCCTGAAGCTTTACCCTTAAAAGTGAGCAAGTAGCGGTGTGGGTATCTTGACTAGGTTCCTGGCAATAAATCCTCAAAAAAAGGATGATCAGCTGCAAAAAAAACGTACAGCGATCACTACACTAAGCATTCAGTTCTTGCCATGTAAAGCATTTACCTCTTAACCAAAAATTCCCCATACTCTATAAAACAACAAGCGTTCCAGAATCTTATCTGAGTATATGATCTTATCACACCAACATACTTACACTCCTATAATGTAAAATACTTGTAACCTAATGGAATATGGTTAGTTAGATAAAGGAATAGTAGTCAGGCACCCATCTCCTGCAAAACATTGTATCTAGTTTTCTTTGGGAATTTTGCTGTCTTAATGGAAGCTGGCACTGAGTTTCAGCTTGGTGGATTATTTTGTCTTTAAAGTGGCAGTGCTTTAGATCCCGCTGCTGAGTTTGAGGCTCCCTGAGATTTGCGCTGAGTAAATGGGTACCGATGTGCCCTAATAATCTCATTCTCCCATTGCCAGTCACTTAGCTCTGGAAAGGCTTCTGTAAAAGTCTCAATAATGAAATGAAATGAATGAAACTTATATAGCGCACGACTTACCCTGGGGCATCTCCGCGCTTGCTTAGGGAACCCGTCCTGGTATTCCCCTGTGAGATAACCCTGGCAGGGTATCCACAAGGTGAAAGCCAGGCATCCCACCGCGAGGGGCCGTTGTGGAGATTAAGCAAGCTATTGCCCAGAGTCGCAGAGTGTGAACCCGTGAGTCGAGAAGGCACCGGAGCGAGAATTAACGAGTCCGTGGAATTTTTGAGCCCAAGACCCGCCGAGGTGGGGAATTGAACCCTGGTCCAGGGCCGAACTCAAGCTCCAGGTCTGCCGCCTCTAACCCCTGAGCCACACTGTATGCACGTCTTTCCCCTCTCTTGTTTCAGGTATGCCTAAAACTCGTAGGTTATTGCGCCTTGCACGGTTTCTAAATCTGTTAGCTTCCATTCCACGTCAGCTCTTGTCGCCTGTAAAGTCTCTATAGCCATATATAGAGACTCTATAGAGTCTTCGGCACTGGAGATACGCTCCTCCATTTCTGTAACTCGCGTTGTGAGCTCATTGAAAGATTTAACCATTCGGTGCATGGTGTTTTGGAGTTTCCGGACTGCTCCCTGAGTGCGGTTACTTTCGGCTTTGGTCTCTGCTCTGTGTGCCATTATACTCTTGTAGAGTATGTCCAGAGTAGCCCCACTTGCATCCTCTTCCATTAACCCTTGATTCAGGCCTTGAACTTGTACTTGCTTTTGCTGTTCACTATCCTCACCTTCCCAGGTGGGCTGCGCAAGAGGGGTCATTGCTTGTGTTCGTCCCTCTACCTCAGAATTCCGTCTTACGGTATCTTGGTAGTCGACCAAGCCTTTAGCCTGTGTGGGTGATTGCACCGTATCGTCCACATCCTCGTCCTCTCCTGTAAGTGCCTCCTCTTCTCCCCATTCACCTGGCAGGCTACTACATTAATCGTCAGAAACAACTGAGAGATCTGGCATAGAATAGAACTTGCCCTCTGAGATTGCAGATTCTGCTCTTTATTTATTTCATCCCCTGCATTGATATAACACTCAGGGGGAGCCGAGCCGTCCAAATTGTCAAGATTACCTGCATTACCATTTAATGCTATCACAGTAGCAGATTTTGCGTTGACCATGGCGCTTTTCTTCAAGAAAATTGCATGCACCACAGGCGTTTTAGAGCCTTTTCCAGTTCCCTTCACATTTATATTTATGTTTGCTTTAGGCTCACCTTGAATAGGCTTCTTGGGCGCTGCAGGTACAGCAGATCCTGTTGCAGTTCCGATGCTGTTTCCTGATAAGCCAGGCATAGAGTCAGGGGGGTTCAGGGATTCAGCAGTACTTTTATCATTCACAATCCCAGCGCCGACAGCGCTCGCGTTAGTGCGGTTTTTTCCACTCCTCTGCCTTTTTGGAGCCATACTCGACCAGCAAGAAACCAAGGTAGCAGTAAAGAATGTCTGGCAACAATGTCCGGCAACAAAATATCAGAAAGTATCCAGGACGAAGTGCAGTTTTAATCTTCAAACACGACGATTACACACGCTGTCGCTCACACAGACTGCAAGCCGCAAGCAGTGCTGCCTTTGAGCTCAGCCTGTCGGACTCCACAACGACCGCCGACCTGAAGGGATGAAGGGCGGGAGAGCCCGCCCCGAGCTCCGAAGCACACCACCATAGCCCAGCGAGGAGACAAACACCGGGACGTGCCCCACACCGCTGCGCTGCTATTCTTCACCGAGGGAGTTGGATTTCAAAGGATCAGAAAAGCCCCGTTCGGCTCTAGCAGCTCTAGCGGCACTCCAACGGTTTTCAGCCTGCATACAAAGGGAAAGGTGATCAGTTCCCTGGCGTCTTCACTGTGCGGATGAGGAGCGCACACTCACACGGCCATCCACGCGGCCGCCATCTTGCTATATTAGCCAAAAAGCATTTTATAGGTTCCGGGCGAGTCTTGGAGGACAGTGGTAGTAGATGGGCAATTACAGACTGCAATATTGACACCTTTAAATGCACGCTGTGTTCCATTTATGGATCTAACTTTGATGAGTCAGCTGTCCTACTGTAGAACTAGCAACCTGGCCCACCCCAGTAATAGTTTGTGGGGATCTAAATATGAATCTCCAACCAGATTCTCTAGGCAATGATAAATATTTGTATGTAGGCAGGAAACCTAAAGTATATAAATCATTGCAGGCGCTCCTTACCTCACATGGACTGATTGATGCCTGGTCTCATCTTTAGAGTGGTAGCCCGGGCTATACTTTCTTTTCGGCACCTCACCAGAAAATGGTGCGCTTGGATTATTTTTTAGTGCCTCTAAGTCTACTTCATGGTGCAAAAATGCAAGCATATCCTCGTGCCACGTCTGATCACGGCCCTGTAGTCCTCTCCATCCAGACAATCTGTCCCCCTAGAAACCCCCGGGAATTTACGTTTGATCACAAGCTATTGTTAGATACAAAGTTTCAAGAGTATATGAGTGAATGGATTGCAGAGTTTTTTAATTATAATAGGGGGAGTGCCGAGGGGAGATAGTCTGGAATACGTTTAAGGCGGCTTTCAGAGGGGAGGTTCTTAGCTTTGGGTTATATGCGCAAAAATATTCACGTGTTAAACTGCAGGAGTTATATAATGAGTTAGGAAAGGTTGAAGAGCGGTTGGTTCAGGATATAAGCTTGAATAGAGACATTCAGGACTCAGCAGCAGAAGTGGCCCGATGTAAGGCTAAAGTAAATCACCACTGGAGTAAGGAGGTGGCAAAAACTTATGCCATTAAGCGTCAGTTCTTATATGAGTACGGGGAGGCAAGTGGCAGGTGCCTGGCCCAGAGAATGAGAACTAGGGAAGTCGTGCAATGGATTAAATGTATAAAAAACGTGGCTGGGCAAACAGTAGAAACCGAGATGGAAATCGTAGAAGTCTTTAGACATTTTTATACTCGGTTATATGCCAGAGAAGAGTATGATAGTAGTAAAGCCGCAGATCTACTAGGACAGTTCTCTGCGCAAAATCTGGACAGTGAGATAGCAGCTAAATTAGAGGCTCCAATAGTGATGTCTGAACTTGAAACAGCAATTAAGGAACTTCCAGCAGGCAAGTCAGCGGGACCTGACAAGATTTACAAAACATTTTTTCAAATCTTGAAGCATGATATGCTCGCCACATTTCAATCTGCGCAGATAGGAAAGTACCCTAAAACGTGGGATGAGGCCAGCATAGTGGTCTTTAGAAAGAAGGAGAAACCTGCAGATCAACCATCCTCATACCGGCCTATCTTGCTGTTGAATACTGACGGGAAAATGTATTCGAAAATATTGGCGACAAGGCTTTCAGATGTGATATCTTCCTTGGTCTCTGTATATCAGCACGGGTTCATTCCCAAACGCGGTACAACCGACCATGTCAACCGAGTGATTTCCTTAATAGACCATGCAAACGGCTTGGGAGTCCCGCTGAGCCTTATATTGTTGGATGCCGAGAAGGCTTTCGACCAAGTGTCGTGGGCCTTCTTACGGGACCTGATGCAGGCTCGAGGGTTTGGACCAAAACACATAAAATCAATACAGACGCCATACCAACAACCTAGCGCGCGGATCTTTGTAATGGGGCTGCAATCTGCAATAGTCCCAATACAAAGGGGAACAAGGCAAGGATGCCCATGTTCCCCGTTGTTATTCGCCCTTTACATAGATCCGTTCTTATAAATGATGGAGCAGAGCCCTCGGATACCTCCAGTCAGGATACAACAACAACAGTATTGGACACTAGCGTATGCGGATGACGTAGCTGTGCTCTCTCCAAGGCCCGCTATGGCAATGCCCGAGATTGAGCATCTGGCAGTGTTATATGGCTCAGTATCCGGGTATAAATTAATTACTGCTAAAGCCCAGATATTATGTGTAAACATTAAGTCTTTTTCAGATACCCGGGTTTTAACAGAGGTGACATATCTAGGGGTGCAGATCAATGCTTTGCCTGCAGCCACGTAGAGTCTAATTGGCAGAAACTACTCAGTGGGATCCGTAAACAACTGGATCAATTTGAATGCCTTCACTTAACGCTCGTAGGCAGGTGCAACACTTTAAAAATGATGGTATTACCTAAGATTATGTACTTCTATCGATGTATGCCATTAGAGATCCCCCTGGTATATATCACACAACTTCAGGCGATCTGTATGAAATTTTTATGGGGCGAGCAAAAAAATATATGGTATTGCCAAGGGCTGTCGGAGGTTGGTCACTACCTGACTTTCTTTTATATTACTATGCCTGCATGCTCTCTCGTATGAATATCTTGCTTACAGGGGTAGGACCTAAGAAGCGAGCATTGCAGCCATCAATATATGGCCTGTTAATGGGTTCGGAAGCCAGGAATCGTATTTTTCTTAATACGGATTGGAACTATTATAAACGCACTAGATTTAAGGTGCTGGCCGCGGCCTTTAAAGTCTGGAAGGTAATAAAAAATTACTACAAAATTGAAAAGACCTCCTTATATACTCCATTGACCGCCCCGATTCTTCATCCCAGTATATGCTGGGATAGGACAGTGGTGAGTTGGCGTACAAAAGGCATAATCACAGTTGGGGATTTATATACAGGGGACAGCTTAAAGTCATTTAGTCAGTTAAAGGAGCAATATTAACTCCCAACCACACATTTTTTTTAAATATTTGCAAATCCGTGAGTACCTAATGAAAACTTATATAAGCATGGTACTTAACCCTCTTATTGAGGCTAATAAGAAAGGTGCTCAGATTGGAGTGCTCTATAATTTAATGATAGAGGCTATGCCTAACGACTTAGATGCACAAGTGAGCAAATGGGAGAGCATGTTAGGAAGTCAAGCAATTCCGCTTGAGAGGTCAATTGAACTAGCCGGACGAATACTTATGTCTGCTAACCTTGTAACGCAACATTATAAAACTTTGTTTTATCTGTATCGTACTCCAGACAAAATTTCAAAGTGGGGTGGAGATCCAGAAGGAAAATGTTTCAGATACGGTGCCCATCAGGCGGATGTAATGCATATCTTTGGTACGTGTGTTTGGACATGTAAATAAGTTCCTATCTGAGATTTTGAGAACTCCTTTCCAGCTGTCATTAATGCAGATTTTGTTGGGTATAGACATGGGGGGTGCCCGAGCTGAGTCCATGGATAACACTGGCTATTTGATATTTGTGGCAATGGCGGTTTTAAGACTCTGCATTGACCCTTGTTGGTTACAAACTGACCCCCCCTCATTTGAAGCATGGCAAACTCGAATTTTATTTACTTATAACATGGAATATAATCTGTATGCTATTAAGGGAAAGAGGAAAAAGGCACTGGGGCAGCAAATATGGGGACCGTCCGTGCATATATGCAGGCAGAAGACTGATAAATCCTGACATTCTTTGTATCTCGCTTAGCACCCACAATTGTTTTTCCCAGCGGACTGTTATGAAATGCTGCAGTACCTGTTCTACTTTATAAGATACAAAACATCTAATTTATTGAAAGTCTGTTTTGCTGTTGATTAATTCCTAGACTTGGATTATGTACATGCCTTTCTCTTCTTTTTCTTCTTTTATCCTTACTGTTTCTTTTTTTGTTTTTCCTCTTGAAAATAATATTTAGTATACTGCTCTTGTAACTCCACAACAGCGTGATGAGTTATATGCTGTATTTTGTATTCGTGATCTCTACCTTAAAACAAAATAAAAAATAAAAAACGTTTATAGGGACATTTGAAAAAAGAAATAGCAGGAAAGGTAAAATAGACATTTTAACAAGAGCTACTCTGCTAAAATAAGGGTAAGAAGTGCTCATCTATCCATACCGCATACTTTTCTTCTTCAACATTACAACTTAGTTCAATTGATAAAGCTGGTACTAGATATTCATTACAGCGATCCCCAAATAATCGGGATTTGGGAGCAGATTAGCTGCTGAAAAGAGATTGCCAACTGAAGTATTGAAAAGGAGCAACTCAGTTTATTCCGATTAATTTTATAACGTCTGATTCTTTTTTCTATTAAAAAATTTTATTGATGCAGAATAAAGTACTAAAATTTACAGAGAAGCATAGGATGGAACAATATAGTAATACAAGGAATATCATCAAAAAATATTATATTAAGGAACAATCTAAATGAGAGGTAATAAGGAAAAAGAAAGGAAATCATCTTATGAGAGAGGAATGAGGAAGAAGAATAAGGGTACATATAAAAACAGGTGATAGTGGTTTAAAAGTTTTAAAGATAAGAAAATAGGAAGAGAGTTGAATAATGGAAAAGAAAAAGAAGACAAGAAGAGAGAAAGGAGAGGAGAGGAAAAAGGGGGAAGGAAGAGAAAAATAATTAAGATATAGAAGGATGAGAAGATAGGAAAGCAGTAAAGGGAATTCAAAATAAATTAGATTTGATTTTCTGAGATAGCGTTGGTTAGGAGACAGTAGAGATTCTATGTTCATTGCAAATAAGTTTCCACCACATTAATGTGCATACTTTCGAGGTATTCTTACAACAAGGTAAAATAACTTTAAATGCAAGGAAAATGAAAAGGTCAAACAATTTCAAATTTGGTGTAACATCAGAAAATCATCAGACATAGATCCAAGGAATACATTTTGAATTGATAATAATATATTACAATGAAATATCTTGGAGGACATAGACCAAATGAATTTCCAAAATTTAAGAACATTGGGAAAATATTATAATAGATGTAACAACGTGCCATCTGAGGAGAGACAAGACCAACAGAGGGGGGAGAAGGAGGAATTAATCTTATGAATATCAACAGGAGTGCAAACCACTCTGATGTAAAGAAAATAGAGATTGAGTAATTTAGGCAGCTTTTGAAGTACTGAAAATGTTATGCCATAGTTTATTCCATCTGTTAGTGGAGAAGGTTATTGAGAGGTCTTGTTCCCAAGCTAATTCAATAGTGGATTTTGGTCTATAAGATAAGGGAGAGTACAGAAACTTTAAATAACAAAAGCTTTGGGAGTAGAGTCGGGAATGATGGTGGTCAAAGGGGCCAAGGGTGTAAAAGGTGTGGAAAAAGAGGTGTCATTAGGAGAACATTTTGAAAGCAGGAATGGTTGTAAAATATTGAATATTTGTGAATATTGGGAGGAATAGGATAGAGGCAAGATATAGCGTTGTTGTAAAATAGTGAAGGGTATGACACAGTTATGAGACGCAAGTTGATGAACATGAAAAATACCCTTTTCTTTCCTATGTTTAAAGTAGAATAATTTGTGTCGAAATGGAATTAATTTATTATACCAAATGGAAGATGCAAGGAACTCTTGTTGAAAGTGGCACCCTCAGTAAACAGTGAATGTATCAAATGCTGGTAATATTTTACGATGGGATAATGAGAAATTAAGGTACAGTTAGACATAGAGCAGTTGTCAGAAAAGGAGAATTTGTGTAGAAAGGAGCGCTCTAAATCAATCCATCTAGGCACTGGTGAATCATGATTCTGCTTATTTAAAGCATAGAATTGTCTAAATAAAAAAGCAGTATGATATCATTTGAAATTAGGAAATCTCACACCACTTTCAATATTTGGTTCAATTAATTTAGATAAGGCAATTCGAGAGGGCTTATTATTCCATAAAAATGTAATACAGAGAGAGTTAAGTTGTTTAAAATATTAATTGGAAATTTTGAACGGTAACAAGGAAAGTAAGAAAAGAAGGAGAGGGACAATCATCATTTTAATAGTGTCCAATCTGCCCCACCAAGATAGAAAAAGAGGGGACCAGGAATTAAATGAATTTTGCATTTTGGTTTTTAGTGCATACAAATTGTGTGAAAGAGCATGAGAGGGATGTTAGAGGAAAACCATACACCAAGATTTTTTATTTTAGAGGGACACCATTTGAAATTGGTATCAGAGAACATGTATTGATGACAGGTGGAGTTTAGGAGTAATACCTCTGTTTTAGAAAAGTTGAGTTTGTAACCGGAAACTTTAATATAAATCAGTTTCCTGTAGGACAAGAGGAAGAGAGGTAGGGGGTTTGAGAGATAGATCAAGATATCATATGCATAAGCAGATAATTTGATTTTGTGGGTATTTATGTTGAAAACCAGTTATTAAAAAGTTATGTCGGATGCGTTCAAGGAAAGGTTCAAGACATAGAAGGAATAAAAGGGGGAAAAGTGGACAACCTTGTCTGGTACCTCAATGTAAGTTAAAATAGGGGGATAAAAGACTGTTAACAGAATAGGTGCACAGGGTTCAAGATACAATCATTTAATAAATGAAATAAATCTAGGACCAAAGCCAAACCAGTGAAGAGTTTCGAACATGAATGGCCAATTTACAAGATCAAATGCTTTTTCAGCATCAAGGCATAATGCAGCTAGAGGGTCAGGGTATATCTTCCCCAATGCAAGAACATTAGAAAACCTCCTAGCGTTATCAGAGGTAAGTCCACCTTTGATAAAACCAGATTGGTCAGGTTTGATTAATAGGAGGATAACGTAATACTGTCTAGATGGAAGAATTTTCAAAAAATGTTACAGTCATAACTGAATAATAAGATTGGTCGATAATTTTGTCAAAGGGTATGATCTTTTTCTGGTTTAGGGATAATTACAATAAGGGCGTTTAAAAAGGATCCCTCAGGTTTTGCTTTAGGAATGAAGGAGTTAAACAGTTCAAGTAGGTGAGAAGAAAAACTAGAGGAGAAAGTGGAGGTTAATTCAATAGAGAAACTGCCTGGACTGGGGGACCTGGCCCTCTTCAAAGACTTAATAGCATCAAGGATCTCTTGAAGGGATATATCTTTTTCAAGTAGAGACATATCATCAGGCACAGACGGGGAGAGGGAGATTATCAAAGAAATATTGAGTATCACTAGCAGAGGGAGATGTGTCAACAACAATAACAACAACAAACAATTTGTATAGCGAGCTACTCACCCGTAAGGGTCTCATGGCACTGGGGGGGGGGTCGCTACTGCTCGAACAGCCAGGTCTTGAGTTGTTTCCTGAAGGAGAGATGGGCCAGGGTCAGATGTAGGTGAGTGGGGAGGGAGTTCCATGTCTTGGCTGCCAGGTAGGAGAAGGATCTTCCTCCATCGTTGGATTTGCGAATTCGTGGGACGGAGGCGAGGGCGAGGCTGGCGGATCGGAGCTGGCCGGTGGGAGTGTAGAATGTGAGGCGGCTGTTGAGGTACTTCCGGGCCATGTCATGGAGAGCCTTGTGTGCGTGGGTGAGGAGTCTGAACGTGATCCTCTTGCTGATGGGGAGTCACACATGTATAAAGAGTGATAATAGGATTGGAAAGCATTAACAATATCGGAATCAGGGTGAAGTAATTTATTAGTAATAGTGTTACGAATCGGGCCGATGTTTTTTTTTTCCGTTTTCATTTAGAAATAGTTAGCCAACATTTTACCTGCTTTGTTTTGACTCCTATGATGTTTGGATTTTATTTCAAGTAAAATATTGCATGCATCAATTGTAGCTAATGTATTTAATTCAGATTTCACCTTAATAAGGTCACAGTGTGTGAAGGAGAGTTAGACATGAAGACAGAGTCTTCTAAGGATGTAATGTGTTTAAGAGCAGAAAGATTTTGGGCATTTAGTAATTTCTTTTTTTTAGCCGTGTATGCAATGGTGAAAGCCCTAAAGGATGCCTTAAAGGCGTCCCAATTATTATGAGGGAAGTATCACTGGATTTGTTAAACAGAAATAAGTCATTTATGAAAGAGGTAGCCTGTTAGGACTGTGGGCGTTTTTGGAGGACTTTCGAGGCAAGACCACACAATTGGTGCGCAGAGGAACAGAAAAAGGAGATCCAACAACGAGGGAAACGCTCTGAACCGCTGTTGGAGTTCGGCGGTTCATGAACGGAATTCTAAGATGGCCGCCGACTCGGGAAACGAGTCGGCGGTCTAGTGTTTCTCTCTATGCCAGGTGCTGGAGACTAGGTGAGGTGCGCGCGCAACGGTAAATGGGCACTTCACCGAGTTTCTTGAGGGAAGCAGTCGGATTCTAGAAACACCGGTGAAAATTCAGAGAAAGAACTTAGTCGAGTGGGGGTTTAAAGGTTATTAGATTTATAGCGTTACAGAGTTCATGCCCACTACAATCCAGAGTTCGACCTATGAAAATTCAAGCAGAAAGAAGACCAGAATATACTCACCGAATCCAGAGCCAGAGTAGAACCGAAGACTCGAGGAGCGTCACGAGCTACCTAAAGAAAGAGACAAGATAAGTGACTGTCGATCGATAGTTGTCAAATACGTGTTCTAGTACAGTTTTGGAAATTACAGCATATTAACCAAGTTCTAGAGACTCTTTCTAAAGACAAGAATAAAATAGGAAAAGGTTACTAGACAACATTAAAGAATTATAAGAATATAAGTAGTACTCACCTATTAAGACTTGTCAGCATAAAAGAGAAACCTGAAATACAGACAAGGAAGAGTCACAAACGATGAAGAGAGCAACAATAAAAAGACAAGTTATCATCCTGAGAATTTACAAATATTAAGAGCTTATGAGAAAGCTAAGAGCAGGAAATAAACAATAATAATATATAGAACGAACAAATATAGAAATTAGAGAAAAACTAATCGAACCCTTACCTTTTTAAATCTTTAGAAGCTCAGAGTTTGAAAACAGTGAGAAGACATTAAAGGCAACAGAAGAGTTGTGCTAGGATCTGAATAGTTAGGTAAGAAGAGTTGAATTACAGGTAGAAGTTTTCAGGAGAGTTAGGAAGAGATTTTAAGTTTCCCTTGTTATGTGTGCATTAGGTCTGCCATAAGTTGTAAGTAGAAAATCGACTTAGAAAAAAGAAGCCGAACAGAACAGATCCGGAGCAGTCTCTTCTTGGTTTATTATTTTATCCAATTCCCCTTTCCCCCTCAGGAGTTCTGGAGAGTCTAGTTTGATATAATAACAGACTCTGAGTACTCTGGGGGTGGAGTTGGGAAAAAGGCAACCACCTGTTCCTGTGCAAGTCGTGGCAAGAGAATACTTCGAGATTACTCTCCTTGACAGAGCCTGAGATATATTGGTCAGACAAAAGAAAGTTGCTAAATCTCCATCGGGCATGTTTGGAATCAGTAAGTGATAAATCAAATGAGGAGGAAACAGAGGCATGGTCAGAAATAAAAATGTATTTAACAGAGGGTAAAAGGGATTTCGAAACCAAAATATAATCAATACATGACATTGTATTGTGAACACTGAGAAGAAAGCAAATTCACATTGGTCCAGGTTGCATGTCTCCCATACATTGACAAGTAGATGAGAGGCAATAGCAGATTGAAATAATTTATTAGACTTGTCAGGTTTATATTTACATTTTGATTTTCTACCGGAAAAGTGATCAAGCCAATTGTTAATGTCTCCAGCAATAAAAATATTGGGATTGGAAATGCAAGGTCATTTTAATGTAATTGTGTTCCAATATTAAGGATCAGGTTTAACTGGCCCATAAATATTAAAGAAAGTGATCTCGTTAATATGACCTCGGCCTGAAGTATTGCCCAACATCCATTGGGTATTATTTTCAGAAGACAAGATGTGGATTTGTAAAGATTTATGGCAGAGGACTGCATCCCCAGCCTTGCAGTTGACCGCAGGTGAAAAAACAACCTGGCTCACCCACTGCCATTTAAGCTGAATAGATTCAACATTGTTACGATGGGTTTCCTGTAAAAAAAAACATATGACAATATAATTTTGATAAGTGCGAAAGTACAGTCTGATGCTTGACAGGGTGACCCAGACCACACACTATCCACGACACAACATCAAGCATAAATCACTTTACAAACAAGGATACAGGAACAATTTGTCAATAGTGAGTTAATAAATACAAAATAAAAATAACACAATAGAGTAACAATGAAGGCAAAAAAGACACCATCTATCAATATTAGATGACACAAAGAAATACCGAAGAATATTAAATGATAAAGAATTATACAGAATAAAGAGGATTGCATAAAAGCATAAAACATAAATATTCACATATAAATTAGAAAAGTTAAGGGAAGATAAGCAGGGAAAATATAAATGAGGGGTGGGGAACAAAACAAGGAGGAAAAAAGAGTTAGAGGAAAAGAAAGTAAAGAATGACAGATCAAAGACAAAGAACCAGCTCTGTAAGAAACAGAGAAGAAATAGAAACTGGGAATGTCCCCACTCAATAGCACGACGGACAACACAAACAAAGGCAATATAAACAACACAGATAAGTGGAGAGGAAAAGAATAAGAAAAGTATTGAGGAGAGAATATAAGATTCAAGATAAGTAGAATAGTAAACAAACAAATTGTTGTTGGGACCGCTAAAGATCGTCATAAATGAGAAATATTTGGAGCTACACAAGAAGTAACAGTAACAATTGCAAAACATTAGCAAGTAACAATGTAACCAGGGTAGAGCACAAAAAGTTCAAGAGCCTTGAGCAGATGTGACCATAGGCAATCAAGTAATGGAATGTAAACATTGTTTTAGCTGGAGAGGATCTTAATAGGTATGGGAAACACCTTAATATGTGAGTTTGCAAACACAAGGATGCAGGATGCAGGATGCCATAATGAATATTTATAGATTTCGTTCGATGTTGAGGGAAGCTGAAAACTGAAGATCAATGAGATCAGCCCAGAATTTCTTCAAAAAGGAAAGGAGATCCGTACCTTCAATATCTTCCGGTAAACCCTACAGGCAAAGATTGTTCCTTCTGTTGATATTTTCCAAATCCTCTGTGTGGAGTTTGAGCTTATGAATTTCTTGCTCCAAAAAGGGAATTTTAGTAGTCACGTCTTGTAGGGTACTTATTTGATGCTCCAATTCAGACATTTTACCTTCCATGTTGATCCCTCTATCTTCAATCAAATATAATTTTTCATTAGTTGCGGTTATGAATGCCCTTATGGCGCAAATTACCTCCAAGATGAAATCTAAACTCGGATTTGAAGAAGACTGAATAGGCGATGGAGGATCATTCTTGACTCTTTTTGGCTTGGCGCCTGATGTAGATGACCTCGCGGAGGAAGTGGGTTCATTGGCTATTTTAATAAAGTAAATTTGTCGATGGGTCTTCTCAGACAAAAGGTTATGTAAAAATAGCTGGATGAGCAAAAATTTCATGCACAATGTGATGAATCAGACACGACCCTCCAAAAGACAACTCAATGATGAGAAAAATTTGAGGTAGAGTGACAGCAAGCAAAAGCAAATAGTGGAATTGAAAATAACCTGTAGATATGATTAAAAACACA
Source organism: Lissotriton vulgaris (assembly GCF_964263255.1). Lineage (NCBI taxonomy): Eukaryota > Metazoa > Chordata > Amphibia > Caudata > Salamandridae > Lissotriton > Lissotriton vulgaris. The sequence goes on from NC_141691.1 coordinate 779,357,662, forward strand.
AATCCTAAGAGATTACTATGTCACTGAGTGCCTATTACGTCATGTAGGACATCAACAGTTTAATCTTTGTATGGCATGGTAATAGGGAGTCATACCTATATATTAAAGCACGCACAGTAAAGGTAATCACACGTATGCATGAGCAGTGAACATGAAGACAGAGGCAGGTGGCACTGGAGAAAAGCAGCTCTGTATGCATAAGGATGTCAGCAAGTGGTAATTAATGATGTCCATTCATCAGAAAAACTCCCCATCATAAGCGTTATGCAGTAGCCCAAAATGGTGGAGAAATGGTATAAAGATATTCAAGTGGGACGCCTACAGCATCCCAAGAGACCACTCACAAAAATCTCGTGACAGCCACCGTGCACACAAAATGGCGGCCGTCCGCGCTCGTGAGGAGAAGTAGGGGCACAGTCAAATTAGAGCAAATACATGCGCTTTGCTCTAAAAAAACAGACCAGCAGGGAGCCACCATAAACCGGAAAATGTCCACTTCCTTGAGGTGGTTCTCGTAGCGGTCGAAATCCTCTTCTTAACTCCGCATCGCAGCGGAGCTCACACTGGAGCTGCCGTCTTGCGTTTCGCAGTAGCCATTCCCCTATCTGATTCTTTTAAACTGTTCAAACTCGTCCAACATCACCTGGACAATCCACTTCCCAGGCTTCAGATATAAGATAATATCAGCAGCAAACATTTTAAATTCAGACATTCCAAATATGGGGCCCTTGATCCCCTAATTTTTCCTGAATCCTGACAGCCAAGGGCCTGTATAAAAGGTAAATGAAATTGGGGACTGAAGACACCCCTGTTGCAGTCTCCGGTTTATATCTTCCACCCCGCAAGGTTGGATTTCACAAAACCTTTGCTTGTGCCCCTTGGTATAAAAACTGCAGTATTATAAAGATTGAGCAGGAAAGCCCAACTTTTCATGGCCATAAAAGAGCACATCCCAGTTAACTAAGCCAAACACTTTCGCTGCATCAACTATTATTAATGCTGATCGAGTCTGGTTAGTGGAGGAGTAGTCCAGCACATGAATCAAGAAGCCCATATTAGCAGACATCACATGACTTGCCAAAAATCTGATCCGATCTATATGTATTATTGCCTGGGCTGCCAGTGTGATATGAATAGACCAAATTTTCATTAAAAGCTTATAATCAGCATTCAATAAGCTAATCAGTTGGTATAAATTGACATTCCTTGGATTTTTATCTTTCTTTAAAAAGCTAACAATCATGGACTTCTTGAAGAACAAGGGAACCTCCCCACCCTGTCTAATAATGTTGCACAAACCAGGAAAAAAAGGTATGAGTTCACTTGCAAATTTTCAAAATTCCTCAGCCAGGAACCCACGTTGCTGCATGCCTTCCCACTACGCATCTTGGCAAGAGCTTCCTGCACCTGTGCTGCTGATATGTCAGAGGCAATTCTTTCTGCCTGAGAATTTATAAACTGAGGCAGCCAGTTGGACTGAAAATAATGGGATATGCTAGCATGCGGCATTGAATGTTTATTTTTATACAAGGTCTTATAATGCTGAAGAAAAATGTAGGACACTTCAGTCTTCTCTAAAATTAATTCTTCAGTAACTGGACTCTGTAGCTCCTTAACGAATGCTGCATCACGCTTAACCAGTGTTAACCCCACAAGGAATGTCCAAATCAGCTTGCTCTCTTCATATATTTATTGCTAAAGTACTCTGGAGCTGTTAATTTCCTCCATATTAAAGAAATCTCTCACAATTTGATTGACTTTTTCAAGATGGTCCACTATAGGGGGCAGTAACTCCTGAAGCTTATTCTTGGCCGGAGGGCCATATCGACTGCTGATTTCAGATAAGCTGTCCGATATGCATGCGCTTTAGATTGCTGCATCTTATAGTCAATTATCTGCCCTCGAGCTGTGGCCCAAAAGGCGTTTAACACTAAAAACAATAATGCCTTACCCCTATTTAAGCAAAAGAAATCCTTAATAAATGTTCTCATATCTTTAAGCCACCCTTGGTTCGAAAGAAGGTTCTGATCCAGCTGCCAGCTAAGCCTTCCCCCTCAGAAAATCTATTATAATGGTGTGCAATGTATGGTCAGAAAATGAGTTAGCCCAGATATCTGAGCTCACTCATTTAATAAAATGCAATATTTAAAAAAATCAATAGGGGAAACAGAATGAAAAAGATGTTATAAGCAAGTATATTGTGACCTGCCAGGATGGTCATTGCGCCATGGATCAATTAATTGGAAACCTTGCTTCAGCGCATTGACTACTTTTTTCGTTTTGGGCTTCAATAGTTTTTTTGTTTAATTTGATGTATCTTGTTCCAAATCTTGAATATAATTAAAATCACCCCCTAAGGTCATTCGCCTAACTGCTGCCATAGCAATATTATAAATCTGTAATAATGAGTCTACTTTGTCAAATGCTGGGGCACAATAATTGGCCAAGTTTAGAGGGTTTCCATTTGCTTGAACTTTCAACCATATCCACCTTCCAAGGGGATCTTTATTTACATCTGTTACCAGTCAATCCAGCCCCCTACCTAAGAAAACTGCAACGCACCCTACTGCCTATCGGGCTGAAGCACAATAAGCATGTGGTTACTTCTTTGGAATAAAAAGATTTGGGAAGATGTTTTTGAGGTGGGTCTCCTGCAAAACTAAGATTTCTAGGGAAAAATAGGCCATCCATCTAATTAGTCAATCATATTTCTGTTTGTTTGACATGCTGTTTGCATTGCAAGAGATTAATCTCACCCTAAGACCCATTGCTTGACTACCTTTTCCCAGTAACATGTTATTCCCATGTTGCTAATGAAAAAAAATTCAAATCATGTCTCGATTCTGCTTTTTTTTTACTAAGAGTGCTCCCCACCGCTGCAACCACCTCACCACGTGACCCAAAGACCCTTTTACCCCTGCAAGGGGTTAGTTGCTCACAATACCACTTTCGTGGGTACTCCAAACCCATGGGGTGCCATAGAACTGCACCCTGGTGCACACATCGCCCCCCCACCACACCCTCCATTCTCAAACTCTTGGCAAAAAGCAACCATTAGACAATTGCTATCCGGATCATCAACATCATCCACCTAACTAGAATCATCAGAACTATAGCATGAACACAAAAATACTCATAATCAATTCAAGATTTTCTGCAGGAACTGCTGAGCCTCAGTTAAACATGTGAACATGTAGAATTGCCCCATTACCAACACCTTTAGCTTAGACTGTTGTGCAATAGTAGCCTGAGCAACCTGTGCCTTAAAATGATAGAGGTTTTTGACAAAGTCTTTTTTACGACGAGCTTCAGATACAATAATGGGGTATTTCTGGTGTTGTAAACTGTTTTTCTTGATGACCTTGGCCAATATGTAGTCTGTTACTCGGCAGTCCAAAAGGTTTACCAAGATAGTATGTGCAAATTTCAAATTTAGAAAGCGTTGCGCTAGGACCCAATGAGCTCGTGTAATGGTCAAATCATCTGAATGTACTGGCAGGACATGAGTCTTGATAAACAAATCCATTCATTGAAGAACCTGTCGGCCCTAACACCCCTCTGGAACCCCAACTACACGGTGGATGGATCACCATGAATGGTTTTCAAGTACCTCAAGTTTGTATTCCAACATAGATTTTTGCTTTCTGAACTGACTAACTTCTTTTTGCATTGATCTTCTAGTTGCGATATTCTGGAACTAGCTTCCTGCAGCCTCTTTTGGAGTTGAGTCATATTTCTTTCAATTTTAGACAGTCTCTGGTTTAAGGCTAATATTTCATTAGGCTGTGAGGATTTCAGATCTCTCATTTCATCTAGAACCAGGGTCTCCAACCGGTCGATCACGAGCTACCGGTAGCTCGCGGAGACCCCGGCAGTAGCTCGTGTAGCCCTTCATGGGCTATTAGCTTTTCAGGCTCCATTTGCCCGCCCTCACCCAAACCAGCTGCTCAGATTGGAGCTAAGCTAGTGGTGGGGACGGGCGAAGAGGATGAAGCTCCTCTCCTGGAGCTGCAGACTCTTCTCGTGAGAGTCTGACTCCTGTGACGTTATCGTTACCTGACAACGTGCTGGCATTGCACTGTCTTCATTTGTGTGACGGCTGCCAGCGCGGAGCAGTACGGAGCAGAGACGTGACTTCGACCGCATGTAAGCTCAATGGTCGACCAGATAGATAGTTTAGTGATGTTGGATTCTGTTTTTTTTATGAATGTGATGTTGAATAATGTTGAATAATTCCCGGTCCTACACTGACACGCCAGGTACAGGCACAAAAAACGCGTGGAACAGAGGGCAAAAGGGCACAAAAAATGAAGCAAAAACGAGTGGAATAGAGGGCAAAACGGCACAAAAAATGAGGGGAAAACGAGCGAAACAGAGGGCAGAGGGCACAAAAAACAAGGGGAAAACGAGTGAAACAGAGGGCAGAAGGGCGCAAAAAACAAGGGGAAAATGAGTGAAACAGAGGGCAGAAAGGCACAAAAAAGAGGGGAAAACGAGGGAAACGGAGGGAAGAAAGGCACAAAAAACGAGTGGCACAGAGGGCAGAAGGGCACTAAAAACAAGGGGAAAACGAGCGAAACAGAGGGCGGAAAGGTACAAAAAATGAGTGGAAAACGAGTGAAGCAGAGGGCAGAAAGGCACAAAAAACGAGTGGCAAAGAGGGCAGAAGGGCACAAAAAATGAAGCAAAAACGAGTGAAACAGAAGGCAGAAGGGCACAAAAAAGAGTGGAACAGAGGGCGGAAAGGTACAAAAAATTAGGGGAAACAAGTGAAACAGAGGGCAGAAGGGCACAAAAACAAGGGGAAAACGAGTGAAACAGAGGGCAGAAAGGCACAAAAACGAGGGGAAAACGAGTGAAACAGAGGGCAGAAAGGCACAAAAAATGAGGGGGAAACAAGTGAAACAGAGGGCAGAAAGGCACAAAAAACGAGTGGAACAAAGGGAAGGAAGGGACAAAAAACAAGGGGGAAATGAGTGAAACAGAGGGCAGAAAGGCACAAAAAACGAGGGGAAAATGAGTGGAACAGAGGGCAGAAGAGCACAAAAAACAAGGGGAAAACGAGTGAAACAGAGGGCAGAAAGGCACAAAAAATGAGTGGCACAGAGGGCAGAAGGGCACAAAAAACAAAGCAAAAATGAGTGGAACAGAGGGCAGAAAGGCACAAAAAACGAGGGGAAAACAAGTGAAACAGAGGGCAGAAGGGCACAAAAAACAAGTGGAAAATGAGTGGAACAGAGGGCAGAAAGGCACAAAAAACAAGGGGAAAACGAGTGAAACAGAGGGCAGAAAGGCACAGTATGGGCTCTGATGAAATTAGGCTTAAAGTCAATGAAACTGGGCGTGGGGGGTCTCTCGGAAAAATGTGTGAGTTCCTTTGGGTTCAGTAGCTCACGCCGATTTTCACTGGCTAGAAGTAGCTCTGACTCTAGAATGATATTAAGCAAAGTTTTTATGTCACATTGTGCAGCGACCACTTTACTCTCCTGGTATTTCTGCTGAACGCATTGCTGCTGCAACTCCTGGGGCCGGCATATCGCCCCTAGCTGTGACTGCGCCTGAGTTTTTACCTCGAAGATTGGATCTGAACTGTGAGATGAGGATACCTGGAGGTCAGCAATCTCTGCCTGAGACGAATCCAGGCTCAGCCTTGATATATGGTGGCTGCTTTTCTAATGAAGATTGAATGGTTCTGGACTGAGGTGCATTAACAGTCTGAATGGCACTACTTTCTCCTTTACAAGCAAGGGGTAGTGTTTATCTTTTACATGCTTCACATACGCCTCTGTTGCAGTGATCCTAGGGATCTCTTTATTTTTACTATTTTCACTATTCCTATTATTCTCATTATCAAACACATGATTCAGGCCTTGTAGGGGAATTCATTGAATTAACTGTAGTTTCTTCCATCCACTCTGAAGTCTTGCTTGCTGGCCCTGTCTCGCTTTATTTAGGAATGGAGGGCTGAGCTTTCTCTGAGCTTAGTGGGCTTGCTAACATCACTATCTCCTTTCTTATCTGCAAACTATGATTTGTCCTTGCAGCCTCAGAGTTTACTTGCACAGCATGTTTTTTGGCTCTCAGGATCAGCGCTGAAGCATAATCTAGATTTCCTTCAAGGTTCCCTGATTGAAGGTGCTTTGTGCTATTTTTAGCACCCTGCATGCAGTCATAGAGGCAAGATACTGACCAGTGGGTGAACAAAGAGACTCCCATAGACACACTACAGCGTCTACTTGAGATACCTTAGGGCTCACGTAAGGAAAAACCTGACAAGCGACCCTCATATGGGCATAATGCAAACACCCCATGCAGAGAACACATAGAGCACTTACCTACCCCCTCCCCTGCATGAGAAACCTGGCCGTTCACCTCAGCAGGCCACTCCTCAGATCGTGCTAGTTGTACGTGGTAACAGTTGACTCAAAGGTTCTGTTATGACAGAGCTAGATTTTATCAAGATTAAGCATCACTCTGTTTTGTGTTTCAGACAGACTGCATTTAAAATGGCACGCAGATTTTGGTGCAAGTGAAAACACATGGCACATGAAATATGAAATGAAGCCTAGTCAAATGCTTTTTAAAAGAGGCACCTTTGGTGCATTCAAAGTGAAAGACATGAAATGAGGCCTGGTAAATGCTTTCAGTCTGAAATGCTTGTGCTGAATTAACATGTGATTTTGAAGTGTAGAGAAACTTGTGATTGCAGTTTCCTTTTTAGCTTTAAAGATAATCATGGAATGTGTTCTCTCCTCCCAGCTCCTTTTTCTTGTAATGTACACTCCCTGTTCCTGTCTTAAGAGACTTTGGCTTTGTTGCATATTTAGACAATGCATATTCAGTTCATAACACATCTTCCTATAATGTGTATTAATTACCCATGCAAAAACACTACACATGGGGCAAAAGCATTATGCATGAAAATCTATCTAAAACATTAGAGCATGTTGTTATGAGTATGTATTAACTGTGTACGCTTTGAAAATTTGCACTGGTGCAAGTTTATGCTATGTTGTACGTTGCACATTTTTGCATGTTGTGCACAAATTATAGAAAATGTGCTTTAAATTAATAGCTTTTGCTAGGCAATAACTAATGCAGGCTACTAGTATGGGGGAGGTAAACATAATGGGTTTTATTCCATAAATTAATACTCTTTAGTGCTTTTTTTTTATGGGCCCACCATAAAATGGCTGCCTAAGAATCCAGCATGGCTGAGAATTGTGCTGAAATGAGAGATGCATGGGCAGATTATGCCAGCTGCCTCAAGTGAAGAGAAATGGGTCAAGGCCACAGTGAACTGTACACTATTGTCATCGTGCCAATGTACCAGTGTGCATGCGATGTGAAAGCAAGGAGGAGATTGACTGATACATTTTTCCTATTTAATATTTCAATAATGTATAAATATTGATTGTGATACATATGACTCTATTAAGCATTAACGCTTCCTTTGTCAGAACTGGTATAGGTTGGATTTGCAATGAGACAAATTAAACAACAACATGAAAGGGAGGTTCCCAAAAAACTTAAGCGGACCAGTAGGATCCGAGATTAACAATTGCCCACAGAACAGCTGATAATCTTTTAAATTATTTTATTCATTTTCATTTATAAAAAAATCATTATTTCAGTAATTCACACAACATATATGGTTAATAAAGCGTAAGCCCAGAACTCAAAGGAACATTAAAAACATTTCTGCAGACTCATTCATCCAAGCAAAAAATCACAGTCATACTCATACAAAAACACATTCATCTAAGTACCAACAACTAAGCAAAGAAAACACTCAGACTCTCATCAGTCAGACAGAAAAAAGCGCCGACGCGCGTTTCGGAAATGCCACAGTGGGGAACTCCTTCATCAGGGCGCCAGTCATTTAGTTTATTATGGCCATCCAGGTCCTTGAAGACTTTCAGAATGAATAGAAGAGATCCAATTTCAAAACTTTCTGGGCAAACAGTATCCTAGTGCAGCATATCTGTGGGCAAAAATCGAATAAATCAAAAAACCACATCCAAATAAATGAGGAAGCGGTCTTAGTTAATACATGGAGTCAAACAAAAAATTGCAGGAGAAAAACGTTCAGTCAACATGCAGCCAACATGACAACTTAACAATAAGAAAAAAGAGAAATCACTCTAAGAGTGAATCATAAAGAAAATGAATACAGTTAATGGTCGTAAGAGCATAACGAATCTTACGGTAAAGAATCTACTGGATACATCACAAAGCTAGTCACAAAAGCTATGAAAGATCTTGGTGCCGTACATACCAATAACAGAGGACTAGGCAGAGTCTAACTAGAGACCGATCGTCACAGTGGAAGATGTAGTTTGCAAACATAGGTGGGTCTCTGGGAACATATATAAATAACTCAACAACTAGAGGAAGAAGAGAAGGGGACAGAATAAATAAGTTTAACACATATATCCTCTGAAACAAATGAGTCAACATAGTTACATACATATCTTCAGAATGATAATAAAGATGTAGACATAATTCTTATGTTACATTATAGGACCATGAGAAGAGTATATATCACAGGACAGGTTAAGGCCAAGATAACTATTGCAAAACCACATCTATTCCGTTGTTACAGAAATATCCTAATTTTACTGGAGACCTGATTTAGTTGTCTCGAATCAACTGCTAACCTGGGTAGGAGGACGAGAGAAACCAGCGGTCCCGGTCTTGAAGAATCGAATTGCGAAGAAGTGTTGCACGTATGTAGCGATATCCTTAAAAAATACAATAAACATAATTTCTCATAGAGCTAAACTTTAAAAGAAAAGGAAATCCAAAAATGTTTTTTAGAAATATATATGGACAACCTAAACGTAATAGGCATAAGGAGCATAGTAGTGTCGAAGGGACTACCAATCCGAAAAAAGAAGAGGGGGGGGGGGCGGGCCCCTCGACGAGGCTCACACAAATGCAATTTAAAGTCTGGAGCCAGCAAGAGGTAACGTTTCTAGTATCAGCCATAAACCAAGAACAGGAAAATAACATCTTCCCAAATATTACGAAATCAGCTGATACATCACGGATACAAGAACCTAGATGGTAGGCACAATTGTTTACCTATAGTTTCTCTGTTGTTCGATTAGGAGTGTAACATGAACTCAGCTGCTTCGGTTCCTTTATGAAGCAGAACAGCATGCACGCATATTTAGAAAAACTTTTCCTAATGGAAGAGAGGAAAACGTCTTAGTGCCTTTCTGAAGTAGAACAGCATGCACGCATATTTAGAAAGACTTTTCCTAATGAGAGAAAGGAAAAAAGTCTTAGTGCAGTAGACCTAAAACGCTACAAACTGGGAAGATATTTTAGTGCACGGCCAGTCAATTAGGGATAAAAGAATCTGAAGGAACAGCAGGAAATAATTACCTATAATCTCTAACAAGTTCGAAATACGGTGTAGCATAAAATAGACCGCTTCAGTTGTTTAATTTAAAGAAACACAGGCTTCTTTTGAGACTTCCTAGGGAGAGATAAAAAAGGTGTCTTAACAAAACGGACAGGTAACGGGAAAATAGGCAGCCAAGAGGATATCTACTGCAACATAGGGACAGACTTACTTGGCATATGAAGAAATGAGGATCAAGAAATCGACCGCATAGAACAGGCTCCACGCCGAGATAGGAACGGCGAAGATAGCGTGCATGGAGGTATATACTCTATGTTCAATTAGGTTGATAGAGGGCACCTGCATCCGAGGGAATGTGGCGGGATAAACACTAGACCGTCAGCCAAAAGTCCAGATCACCAGGGTATCTAATAGGGGCCACCCTTTTGAAAGAAACTCTACTGCGACCTCAAGAAGCCGTGTGAGAGGCAAAGGTAATTGAAAGAGGACATTACATAAACGTCAAGCCAGCAAACCCGGGTATCTAGAAGGGGCCGTCCTTTTGAGAGAAACTCTACTCCGACCTAAAGGAAGCCATGTAGAAGGTAAAAGCAATAGAAAGAGGACATTTCATAGATGTCACAGAAAACAATATCGATAAAGAGCAGTAAAAATGCAAAAGGATGTAAAACGTAGAGAAATAAAAAAAGAGCAAAATGAGCCTAAAGAAGGAAAAAATATATTAATGTAAGGAAACGATTGCAGAACAATATCTCTGTCATATATGAACAAAAGAATAATGATCAAAAATCGCGCAATTAATGAATAGCATTCTCCCAGGGAATGGAATCATTCAATCCTGAGATGGCCGTCTCAAGGAGGAAAATCCAATAGACTTCCCTTTTGCCACGTAATGCATCCGAGTTCCCATCCCTGGGACAATGAATCCTCTCAAGTATGAGCCATCTGAGGTCGTCAATCTCGTGTCTGAGCTCCTTCCAATGTGCAACTAGGGGGGCTCCCAACCGGGAGTTTCTGATGCACGATTTATGTTCAGACAGTCGGGTACGGAATTCTCGGCCCGTTTCTCCTACATACCCCTTCAAACAGGGGCAGGTCAATAGATAGACCACATTTTTGGTCCGACAGTTGGTCATTTCTGTGAATTTTATCACTCTCTTACCCCATTTAAGCAAGGGACTACAAATGACCTGATCACAAGCATGGCAGCCGCCACATCTGTGACTTCCTGTAATGGGGTTGGTACCTGTGATACTTCTTTGGATAGAACCTGCGGATTCGTGGGGCGCAGCCCTCACTAGAAATTTCGCAAATTTTTATTGCGTCGAAACGCAAAAATAGGTTTATCCAGTTTATCTGTAGCTTTGTCAACATTAAGAAGATGCCAATGTGAGTTTATAATGAATCTCAATTTTTCATTGAAGTTAGAGTGAGTAGATATCATCACAAGCTTGTTATCGTCCTTTTTCTCTTTGGGAGTCAGAAGGTTCTCCCTATTGAAATATTTAGCTCTTTTGTACGAATCTCTGATCAGCCTCTTGGGGTATCCTCTTTCAAGGAATTTGTTCTTCATCACTTCTGCGTGGTGTTCAAAGTAACTCATATTAGAGCAGTTACGACGGAGCCTAAGGAATTGGCTGAAAGGAATGCTATTCCTTTGGCTGCGAGGATGGTAGCTGTCGTAAACGAGCAGAGTATTTCGCGCAGAGGGCTTAGTGTAGAGAGACAACTCGATGTAGTTATTCTTGGCCATAATCCAGACATCCAGAAACTCGATTTTGGAGGAGCTGATGTTGGCACTAAATCTGAGATGTGGGTCACAAAGATTTATCCACAAAATGAACTCGTCCAACTGTTCTCTCGGGCCACGCCAAATAAAGAAAATGTCATCGATATATCGATTATATTGGGTCACATTTTCAAAGAATGGGGCAAGCTCATTGTAAATAAATTTTTCTTCAAATACCCCCATGTAAGCATTAGCTACATTTGGGGCACATGCCGCTCCCATACTGATACCCAGTATTTGCTGATAGATAGTCTTGTCAAATTCGAAGAAATTCTCTTTAAGAACAATGGCCAGACATTCAAGAATGAATAATTTTTCCGTGGGACATTCAGCACCGTCTAGGATCTTTTTGACTGCTTCTAAGGCTCCTTCTTGAGGGATATTAGAGTAAAGTGCCTCAATATCCATTGAGACAAGGAGATCAGTATGTGGATTAAACTCCAAGCCTTCGATTTTAGTGATCAAATGTCCAGTATCGCGAACATATGCAGGAAGACGGCATATGATGGGAGCCAGACAGGCATCCACAAATTTCGATAGAGGTTCCGTCAGAGAGCCAATAGTAGACACAATGGGTCTAAACGGTGGGTCTAACATATTTTTGTGTAGTTTTGGGAGTCCGTATAAAATAGGGATTTTGAAAAATGTCCTATTTAAATAATCGAACTCCTGACTGCAAATAGAGCCTCTGCATAGAGCATTGTTAGTGATATCAAAAATTTCTGACATGATCCTTGTGGCTGGGTAGGTCATAACCTTATTGTAATGTTCAGGACAGTTAAGCATAGAGAGAATACGGTCTTTATAGATAACACTATCTAGCACTGCAATGCCCCCGCCCTTATCGCATGGCTTCACGGTCAGAGTATTATCCACAGACAATTTTTTGAGAGCTTGATATTCGTCATAGCACATATTGTATGCTGGTTTAGGGACAAACTTAGTGAGATTAAGGAGTTTGAGACCTACTGCTTTTTCGAACACACCGACTTCTGGACCCACTTGTTCAAGAGATGGAGTAAAGACAGAAGTGGGTCGAAAGCCTGAGATGTTATTGGGGGTTTCAATCTCTCTATTCATGAAGAATTTCTTGAGTCTGATCTTTCGAAAAAAAGTTTGTACATCTTTGTGAAGTTCAAAGGCATTAAAGGAGGATGTAGGAACAAAGGAGAGTCCACGTGAAAGCAAGTTCACAGTGGTCTTTTCCATAGGTTTGTTAGACAAGTTAAAAATAGGTAACAAGGGGACCAACAATTTTGGTCCAATAAACAAGTTCGCAATTTTTCTGAGACATCAGAATCTGACAATGAAGGTGCGTCCGGCTCCAATGATAATTTTTCTAATAGACGTGCCAGGTTTAATGGCCCCCAGAGATCGAATCGTTTTTTGGGGAACCGTCGAGGGGCGTCACGAGTAAGATTCAGACCCCAGGAGAACTCACGCTACCAACAGAGCGGATATCAACAATCAGAGAATCCGCCACGTTTTCTGGAGACAAGACGGAACCAATATTGGAGGGAGTAGACAATACATCAGCTATGTCCACAATACCTATTTTTAACTTGTCTAACAAACCTATGGAAAAGACCACTGTGAACTTGCTTTCACGTGGACTCTCCTTTGTTCCTACAGCCTCCTTTAATGCCTTTGAACTTCACAAAGATGTACAAACTTTTTTTCGAAAGATCAGACTCAAGAAATTCTTCATGAATAGAGAGATTGAAACCCCCAATAACATCTCAGGCTTTCGACCCACTTCTGTCTTTACTCCATCTCTTGAACAAGTGGGTCCAGAAGTCGGTGTGTTCGAAAAAGCAGTAGGTCTCAAACTCCTTAATCTCACTAAGTTTGTCCCTAAACCAGCATACAATATGTGCTATGACGAATATCAAGCTCTCAAAAAATTGTCTGTGGATAATACTCTGACCGTGAAGCCATGCGATAAGGGCGGGGGCATTGCAGTGCTAGATAGTGTTATCTATAAAGACCGTATTCTCTCTATGCTTAACTGTCCTGAACATTACAATAAGGTTATGACCTACCCAGCCACAAGGATCATGTCAGAAATTTTTGATATCACTAACAATGCTCTATGCAGAGGCTCTATTTGCAGTCAGGAGTTCGATTATTTAAATAGGACATTTTTCAAAATCCCTATTTTATACGGACTCCCAAAACTACACAAAAATATGTTAGACCCACCGTTTAGACCCATTGTGTCTACTATTGGCTCTCTGACGGAACCTCTATCGAAATTTGTGGATGCCTGTCTGGCTCCCATTATATGCCGTCTTCCTGCATATGTTCGCGATACTGGACATTTGATCACTAAAATCGAAGGCTTGGAGTTTAATCCACATACTGATCTCCTTGTCTCAATGGATATTGAGGCACTTTACTCTAATATCCCTCAAGAAGGAGCCTTAGAAGCAGTCAAAAAGATCCTAGACGGTGCTGAATGTCCCACGGAAAAATTATTCATTCTTGAATGTCTGGCCATTGTTCTTAAAGAGAATTTCTTCGAATTTGACAAGACTATCTATCAGCAAATGCTGGGTATCAGTATGGGAGCGGCATGTGCCCCAAATGTAGCTAATGCTTACATGGGGGTATTTGAAGAAAAATTTATTTACAATGAGCTTGCCCCATTCTTTGAAAATGTGACCCAATATAATCGATATATCGATGACATTTTCTTTATTTGGCGTGGCCCGAGAGAACAGTTGGACGAGTTCATTTTGTGGATAAATCTTTGTGACCCACATCTCAGATTTAGTGCCAACATCAGCTCCTCCAAAATCGAGTTTCTGGATGTCTGGATTATGGCCAAGAATAACTACATCGAGTTGTCTCTCTACACTAAGCCCTCTGCGCGAAATACTCTGCTCCTTTACGACAGCTACCATCCTCGCAGCCAAAGGAATAGCATTCCTTTCAGCCAATTCCTTAGGCTCCGTCGTAACTGCTCTAATATGAGTTACTTTGAACACCACGCAGAAGTGATGAAGAACAAATTCCTTGAAAGAGGATACCCCAAGAGGCTGATCAGAGATTCGTACAAAAGAGCTAAATAATTCAATAGGGAGAACCTTCTGACTCCCAAAGAGAAAAAGGACGATAACAAGCTTGTGATGATATCTACTCACTCTAACTTCAATGAAAAATTGAGATTCATTATAAACTCACATTGGCATCTTCTTAATGTTGACAAAGCTACAGATAAACTGGATAAACCTATTTTTGCGTTTCGACGCAATAAAAATTTGCGAAATTTTCTAGTGAGGGCTGCGCCCCACGAATCCGCAGGTTCTATCCAAAGAAGTATCACAGGTACCAACCCCATTACAGGAAGTCACAGATGTGGCGGCTGCCATGCTTGTGATCAGGTCATTTGTAGCCCCTTGCTTAAATGGGGTAAGAGAGTGATAAAATTCACAGAAATGACCAACTTTCGGACCAAAAATGTGGTCTATCTATTGACCTGCCCCTGTTTGAAGGGGTATGTAGGAGAAACGGGCCGATAATTCCGTACCCGACTGTCTGAACATAAATCGTGCATCAGAAACTCCCGGTTGGGAGCCCCCCTAGTTGCACATTGGAAGGAGCTCAGACACGAGATTGACGACCTCAGATGGCTCATACTTGAGAGGATTCATTGTCCCAGGGATGGGAACTCGGATGCATTACGTGGCAAAAGGGAAGTCTATTGGATTTTCCTCCTTGAGACGGCCGTCTCAGGATTGAATGATTCCATTCCCTGGGAGAATGCTATTCATTAATTGCGCGATTTTTGATCATTATTCTTTTGTTCATATATGACAGAGATATTGTTCTGCAATCGTTTCCTTACATTAATATATTTTTTCCTTCTTTAGGCTCATTTTGCTCTTTTTTTATTTCTCTACGTTTTACATCCTTTTGCATTTTTACTGCTCTTTTTCGATATTGTTTTCTGTGACGTCTATGAAATGTCCTCTTTCTATTGCTTTTACCTTCTACATGGCTTCCTTTAGGTCGGAGTAGAGTTTCTCCCAAAAGGACGGCCCCTTCTAGATACCCGGGTTTGCTGGCTTGACGTTTATGTAATGTCCTCTTTCAATTACCTTTGCCTCTCACACGGCTTCTTGAGGTCGCAGTAGAGTTTCTTTCAAAAGGGCGGCCCCTATTAGATACCCTGGTGATCTGGACTTTTGGCTGACGGTCTAGTGTTTATCCCGCCACATTCCCTCGGATGCAGGTGCCCTCTATCAACCTAATTGAACATAGAGTATATACCTCCATGCACGCTATCTTCGCCGTTCCTATCTCGGCGTGGAGCCTGTTCTATGCGGTCGATTTCTTGATCCTCATTTCTTCATATGCCAAGTAAGTCTGTCCCTATGTTGCAGTAGATATCCTCTTGGCTGCCTATTTTCCCGTTACCTGTCCGTTTTGTTAAGACACCTTTTTTATCTCTCCCTAGGAAGTCTCAAAAGAAGCCTGTGTTTCTTTAAATTAAACAACTGAAGCGGTCTATTTTATGCTACACCGTATTTCGAACTTGTTAGAGATTATAGGTAATTATTTCCTGCTGTTCCTTCAGATTCTTTTATCCCTAATTGACTGGCCGTGCACTAAAATATCTTCCCAGTTTGTAGCTTTTTAGATCTACTGCACTAAGACTTTTTCCCTTTCTCTCATTAGGAAAAGTCTTTCTAAATATGCGTGCATGCTGTTCTACTTCAGAAAGGCACTAAGACGTTTTCCTCTCTTCCATTAGGAAAAGTTTTTCTAAATATGCGTGCATGCTGTTCTGCTTCATAAAGGAACCGAAGCAGCTGAGTTCATGTTACACTCCTAATCGAACAACAGAGAAACTATAGGTAAACAATTGTGCCTACCATCTAGGTTCTTGTATCCGTGATGTATCAGCTGATTTCGTAATATTTGGGAAGATGTTATTTTCCTGTTCTTGGTTTATGGCTGATACTAGAAACGTTACCTCTTGCTGGCTCCAGACTTTAAATTGCATTTGGGTGAGCCCCGCCCCCCCCCCCCTCTTCTTTTTTCGGATTGGTAGTCCCTTCGACACTACTATGCTCCTTATGCCTATTACGTTTAGGTTGTCCATATATATTTCTAAAAAACATTTTTGGATTTCCTTTTCTTTTAAAGTTTAGCTCTATGAGAAATTATGTTTATTGTATTTTTTAAGGATATCGCTACATACGTGCAACACTTCTTCGCAATTCGATTCTTCAAGACCGGGACCGCTGGTTTCTCTCGTCCTCCTACCCAGGTTAGCAGTTGATTCGAGACAACTAAATCAGGTCTCCAGTAAAATTAGGATATTTCTGTAACAACGGAATAGATGTGGTTTTGCAATAGTTATCTTGGCCTTAACCTGTCCTGTGATATATACTCTTCTCATGGTCCTATAATGTAACATAAGAATTATGTCTACATCTTTATTATCATTCTGAAGATATGTATGTAACTATGTTGACTCATTTGTTTCAGAGGATATATGTGTTAAACTTATTTATTCTGTCCCCTTCTCTTCTTCCTCTAGTTGTTGAGTTATTTATATATGTTCCCAGAGACCCACCTATGTTTGCAAACTACATCTTCCACTGTGACGATCAGTCTCTAGTTAGACTCTGCCTAGTCCTCTGTTATTGGTATGTACGGCACCAAGATCTTTCATAGCTTTTGTGACTAGCTTTGTGATGTATCCAGTAGATTCTTTACCGTAAGATTCGTTATGCTCTTACGACCATTAACTGTATTCATTTTCTTTATGATTCACTCTTAGAGTGATTTCTCTTTTTTCTTATTGTTAAGTTGTCATGTTGGCTGCATGTTGACTGAACGTTTTTCTCCTGCAATTTTTTGTTTGACTCCATGTATTAACTTAGACCGCTTCCTCATTTATTTGGATGTGGTTTTTTGATTTATTCGATTTTTGCCCACAGATATGCTGCACTAGGATACTGTTTGCCCAGAAAGTTTTGAAATTGGATCTCTTCTATTCATTCTGAAAGTCTTCAAGGACCTGGATGGCCATAATAAACTAAATGACTGGCGCCCTGATGAAGGAGTTCCCCACTGTGGCATTTCCGAAACGCGCATCGGCGCTTTTTTCTGTCTGACTGATGAGAGTCTGAGTGTTTTCTTTGCTTAGTTGTTGGTACTTAGATGAATGTGTTTTTGTATGAGTATGACTGTGATTTTTTGTTTGGATGAATGAGTCTGCAGAAATGTTTTTAATGTTCCTTTGAGTTCTGGGCTTACGCTTTATTAACCATATATGTTGTGTGAATTACTGAAATAATGATTTTTTTATAAATGAAAATGAATAAAATAATTTAAAAGATTATCAGCTGTTCTGTGGGCAATTGTTAATCTCGGATCCTACTGGTCCGCTTAATTTTTTGGGAACCTCCCTTTCATGTTGTTGTTTAATTTGACTCCCCTGGTGGGTTGTTCCCCTCCTGCATCCTTCTCTTAGGTACTGGTTCAGGGTCCCTCTTCTGTTTTTGTATATGGATTTGCAGTGAGAACAGGATGTAGAGACCCTCATGTTATCTATGCTAACCAATCACAGTGCAAGTTTCCACTGAAAACTGCAACATTAATAGTATAGTCAGCCAAGAATTAGAGTATAAAAAAATGACCCCATAAGGAGTGTGCCTTAAGACTTACAGCCTTAGAAGTCTTAGAGGGATGAGAGGAGAAGAAGCAGATCAGACCAGACATCATATTGGTTAGGTTTGTGAACGTCTCAGGTGCAACCTTAGAGGAGATTGCGTCCGAGGAGAGACAGAGGGAGGTGGGAGTTCTTGCTCATATTTTTTCAGAATGTCCTTGCACATCAATTTTTGGCAAGTCAGATCACATTACTCTAAGGTCTTGTGAAGGGGGGGCAGCCTCTCTCAGATGAACAGACCAGGGCAGAGAGTGCAGCTGGTAGAACAGGTTTAGATGTAAATGCTAAAACTCTAAGTAATGCTTTGACTAATTAACTTGTTTTGAAAAGATTTATTTGTCTAATGAATTTATTTCTCTTTATGGGTTATTTTAGCCAATTATTAATTATTGATTAGCCCTGAAAAACTCACTCTTGAATTATATTTTCCTGAACTCATTAAAGAATTCTGACTGACATGTAATGCCTCATTCCCTTCCTTTATGGAATTCTTTGTATGCAACCTATAATATGTTCCCTATTAATTCTAATGTTCCTGTTTTCCAAATTCTGTAACCTGATTGATATTTGACTAATGAATAAAGGGTCAGAGAAACTTAACTTTTCATTAGAAAATAAAACCCTTTAAAAATTACGAACAACTCTCTTTATTGGCTAAAATGTTAATTGCATTTTGATATTCCATGTCAATGTAAAGTCTCCTGTGGGTAAAACACGGTGGCCCGTTTTCAGTGGTAAAAAAGATGCAAAAGAGGTTTTGTATTGAGAAAGTACTGTGAAATTACTGCTGGATCAATTATGGCCCCAGCATTGCTGTTGTCATGCATTCCATGTAGGCCTCCAAGAAAGTTGGTGGGGGGTTGAGAGGACAGTGTCTTTCTCTCTCCAACAGTCCTCCTACTGCTACCACTGCAATTGCAACAACCAAATCCACCACAAAACTGGAACTCTGTAGCAGCTCTGACACCAGCGTCTGCCTTTTTGTCAGAACTAGGAGGAGCAGCACTGCATGAGTAAATGCTTCTATTGGCCTCACCCTGGCTGAGATGTGCAGGACGTTCACCTTCAAGACCTGTGGGCTTTGGTCTGCTGGTTTCCGAATGGCTTCTACGTAGGGTAGCTGGAGCAATTTCAGGGGGCAGATGCTAGAAATCCCTCAGGTACTGAATGCCCGCACCAACAGCGTTCACAGCATACTGAGCCAGCTGGAAACCAAGGGGGATGGTTTCACAGAATCTCCAAGAGAGTTGAAGGCAGAGCGTCATGCTCTCTCAACCAGTCCCCTTGCCACTTCCGCTGCAATCACGGCACCAGGAGAGGCATTCTCGGCATACTCAGCATTTTCAGAACTCCTGGCATGGCACTCTTCGAGGCTTCAGGAAGAGGTGTGGCCCCGCGGCAGATTAGCCCAGCACCATGTGACTCTGGGCAATAGCTTGCTTAATCTTTCTGACGAGACCCTTGCGGGTGATTGTGCGCTTTACATATGTGGATTTATTATTATTATTATTATTATTATTATTATTATTAGTATTCTTATTATTCAGTGTTCTGCGACCTAGAAGCGGAAGAAACATGGAGAGGAAGGGCCAACCAGTGCTCAGCAGAGGATCATGGGAGGTCCACCTGCTGCCAAGTCATATCTGTGATGATGCAAAATCATAATACCCGGAGGGACAAACCGAAAAGATAGTACAGATCGTGGGGCATCACCAAAGGCATAGGTGTACTTATGCCACATTCCCACTCCTCCCTCATGCTCCCAGGTCATTGACCGCCTTATGGCCCAAAAGCAGTCGGCAATGAACCTGACTTACTGCCGCAGGCCACGTGCCACCGAAGCCTGCTGATGACTGACAGCATGACAATGCTGGCTGAATATAAGAAGACACATAAGAAAAGGATCAATTGTATTTATGTTCTCATGCCAGTTGTGGCACAAAGGATTATGAGGGGGTTGTGGGAGCACTCCAGATTATTCAGTGATTAATCGTTTTTATACACTGGTGCTGCGATTGTTAAAGGTTTGTCAGACCTTGTTCTGAAGTCGGTTATGGTGAAGTTGAGTATCCACCCAATCACGCACTGTTCACTTGGCGCCCTGGCGCTTTCTGTAATATTATCTCTTTAAATAGTGTTTAAACCACACTTGTAATTCTTTCCATTAGTTCATTTTATTTCATGCTTATATTTTTTTCATATAGGCTATATTTACTTTGTTCTGCTTTCACTATATCTTATGATAACAAACTCATATTCATATTCGCAGTGTTGTTTAACATCATATTCATCAGCTTTAGCTTGTCAATCCTGTACATATACATTTAAACAACATTTCCTGAGCGAGCCCAATGCATTTCGGCACTCAAGTGTGCCTTCATCAGGGGCAGAATCTACAAAAACAAAAATGAGAAAGCGTGATGTAAGTATTTTGTGTTTGTGGGGGGTTATCTGAATGTGTGTCCTTGGTTTGTGCATACCTGATTATTGATGTTTTGTGGTGTATAAATCCTGTCCTCCAATTTGACCACTCCACTTCTGTATAAAACACAAGTACAAGCCCAATTGTAACTATTCAACATGTTCATTTAAGAATAATCATATAATGCCACTAAGTACCTGCATACCTTAAATAGGTAGTGAAGCTTGTTTCTGAAAATATAATTAGCAAAAATTAAAATCTTGACTGCTTCATCCAATTCACTGCGTGGATGAATATATTACACGCTGCTACAACATACCTCTTCAGAATTCGCCTTAGGTTTCTGAAATAAACAAATATAACCAGTTCCTTAGTTACCGTTCGAGAACTAAAGAAGAATAAATGAAAACGGGTCGCAGTAGCTCGCCGTGTTTACCTTTACTCGCTCCGGGCGTTCTAAATCTACAAAAAACCAAGATGCAACAATGTCAGTTTCCCTCGCCGACCCTCGTCAAAATCGTACACTCTGGCTCTAAGCCGTACGCTGTCAACATACCTGTAGATGTTCTGTATGCCGATTTAAACCATTCCCGCAAGAATGGTTTAAATTGGCATACAGACGACATGCAACGATCCAACGTTAACAATACAACCAGCCGACAAGGGAGGGGCATTAGTGCTGATGGACACACAGTATTATGAATACAAGGTGGACAAACATGTTTCTAACCAAGACACATACCTTCAGTTACCGTCGGACCCAACTACAGCACTAGAGAATATGCTTGAAAAAATACTACAGACAGCCAAACACAATGATACAGTGGATGAACAAACAGTGGCATTTTCAACTGTCAAAAACCCAAGAAGACCATGTATATACATGATCCCGAAGATTCACAAGCACCCAACCAATCCTCCGTTCAGACCGATAGTGTCAGGATGCGGGTCTATTTTTGATCCCATAGGTCAGTACATTGATCATTATCTGCAAAACTTTGTCCAGCACTGGGGTTCATATATTCGAGACACAACGGACTTCCTGAACAAATTATCCTGGATACAAGAAGGCTACCAAGAACATTGGATATTGTGCACCATAGATGTGGTGGCACTCTATACATCTATTCCACACGCAGCAGGTCTTGAAGCTGCAGAGTGGGCACTACTCAGATTGGATGATATACCAACAGACAAAAAAAATTTCTTATTGCAATTGTTGAAATTTTCTCTTCACAACAGCCATTTTATATGGAAAGACACATTTTATGCCCAACTGACTGGAACTTCCATGGGCTTTGCTGGGGCCCCAGCATACGCTAACACCTTCATGGCTCAATTCGAGTCACAAAACTTGATGAGCTGGCAAGAGTGGTCACATGTAAAATTCTACTGTCGTTTTATAGATGACATCTTTTTAATCTGGGATGACACGCAGGATAGACTAGAACATCTAATCAGGACACTCAATCAGGTGGAACCAAGAATACAATTTACACATAAAATAAGTAATCAAACAATTGATTTTCTTGATGTCAGGATTACAAAAACCTGTGATGGATTTGAGACGGAATTGTACACAAAGCCAACGGACCGAAACAGTGCTCTTAGCTACACCAGCTTTCACCCCAGGAGCTTGAATAAAAACCTACCGTTATCACAATTCATTCGAATTAAACGGATTTGTTCAAACACACAAACATGTGCAAGCACTCTGGAAAGACAACTACAAAAGTATGAGGACAGAGGATATCCTAACAACATATTAAAATAACAAATAGTAAAGGTATCCACAATGGACAGAATGGAACTATTACAATCACGACCGAGAACAGAACAAGACAGAATGGTATTCGTGACGAAATACACCACTCAATCACACAAAATTAGGAATATCATTAACAAAAGATGGGAGTTACTATCACTGGAACCGGATTTCAATGGATTATTCCAGGAGTTGCCATTACACGCATACACCAGAGGATTGAATCTAAAAGAGAAACTGAAACTCAAACATCAACCAGCCATAAATCTTCACTACAAAGGAACAATTAAGTGTCACAACTGCACCAATTGCAATAATGCAATAATAGGGAATACATGCACTCATCCTACAACTGGCAAACAGATTTGTTTAAGACATACAAGTGATTGCAACACGCAAAACGTGGTGTATGGAATCAAGTGCCCATGTGGCAGGATGTACATAGGAAAGACGGAGCGCAAAATAAAAGTGCGAATATCAGAGCACAAAAGCCGAATTCGAAACAACTCCTTGACTGCACCACTGGTACAACACTGGATTCAAGAAAAACATAGTATTTCTCAATTAAGATTTCAAATCTTGGAACAAGTACCATTGAGACAAGGCATAGACAATCACCAGAAACTACTACAGTGTGAACTGTTCTGGATTAAATATCTGAATACCATGATACCAACAGGTCTTAATGACAAGTATGACCTAGCATGTTTTTTATAGAGACAACCAGTAACAATATCCAAACAAGTAGAGTGAGGTATTTCATTTCTAAGGACTAATGTAACGTCTGTGAATTGTAAAAGCACAGGAATTATTTAACTAGAGGGTTAAATCCTTTTAATATGGTGTATCAAGTACCGTGTGTACTAATTATGATTTGTACCTGATAACAGAATTCTGAATCATGTGTTCACACATCACACATCCTCAAGAAATTCGATTTAGTAAATTTGATTTAAATGCGGCTCGTTGACACACCACTTTGCATAACACGCAACCTAACACCTGATAAAATATCACATCAAGACCCTAAGCACAAGTATCCCATAGGTTAGTAAGCATTAAACAGCAAGTTAGCACCCACAATCACAGAGTCACCTAACTGTTTTCATGGTTCGACATTTATATAGAGCCAAGTTTTGATTGTGTTGATGTTTAATAACGTAAGCATGTCGCTTTAGCAGCAATCAAGTATACCCATTTTTATTCAGAAACAGAGTATCTGTAATTTTCGATAGAACGGACCAAGTATTAAGTTGCAGAAGTAGGACTAGGTGACAATCCATTCCATTATACCGTATTCATTTGAGCCGTGTATTTCTTTAACATGGCGCCCACGGTAACTGAGAAGGATGAGGACGCCAGTGTTAGTCCGTTGTTAGTGTTGTACTCCGCGGAGTTCCCTCAGAGTGTAACGGAGTCATTTAAAAGTTAGAAACTGACTGGGACAGTTGACCAAGCGTCTTGCGGGAATGGTTTAAATCGGCATACAGAACATCTACAGGTATGTTGACAGCGTACGGCTTAGAGCCAGAGTGTACGATTTTGACGAGGGTCGGCGAGGGAAACTGACATTGTTGCATCTTGGTTTTTTGTAGATTTAGAACGCCCGGAGCGAGTAAAGGTAAACACGGCGAGCTACTGCGACCCGTTTTCATTTATTCTTCTTTAGTTCTCGAACGGTAACTAAGGAACTGGTTATATTTGTTTATTTCAGAAACCTAATGCGAATTCTGACGAGGTATGTTGTAGCAGCGTGTAATATATTCATCCACGCAGTGAATTGGATTAAGCAGTCAAGATTTTCATTTTTGCTAATTATATTTTCAGAAACAAGCTTCACTACCTATTTAAGGTATGCAGGTACTTAGTGGCATTATATGATTATTCTTAAATGAACATGTTGAATAGTTACAATTGGGCTTGTACTTGTGTTTTATACAGAAGTGGAGTGGTCAAATTGGAGGACAGGATTTATACACCACAAAACATCAATAATCAGGTATGCACAAACCAAGGACACACATTCAGATAACCCCCCACAAACACAAAATACTTACATCACGCTTTCTCATTTTTCTTTTTGTAGATTCTGCCCCTGATGAAGGCACACTTGAGTGCCGAAATGCATTGGGCTCGCTCAGGAAATGTTGTTTAAATGTATATGTACAGGATTGACAAGCTAAAGCTGATGAATATGATGTTAAACAACACTGCGAATATGAATATGAGTTTGTTATCATAAGATATAGTGAAAGCAGAACAAAGTAAATATAGCCTATATGAAAATAATATAAGCATGAAATAAAATGAACTAATGGAAAGAATTACAAGTGTGGTTTAAACACTATTTAAAGAGATAATATTACAGAAAGCGCCAGGGCGCCAAGTGAGTTGTGGCACAAAAGCAGTCCCATTGTCAAATATGTGTAGATTATGGCCAAGACTCCACTAATGATACAGATACATAATTATGCAATTCTTTTCATCAGCCTGGTCCTAAAAAATTAACGTTTTGTTGCAACCTGGTTCAGTTCCAAAGTTTGCTCTTTCCTATTTATGAGATCCCTAGCAATTGCCGTACATGTGCATACTTTAAAGTTCTGTAACGGAACAATGCAGTTTTAGTGCAAAGTTTGACTAATTTGTGAGTGGAACATTTGCAACGGACCATCATATATTTATCGCTATCACAAATCTCCATTTACAGTGGTAGAATCTGTCCCCATCATCTTTTCGCCCTACCCTCATACTTTGAAGTGGGGTGATATTTGACACCAAATGACGTTGAATTTGCACGCTGCACAACTACACACGTGCATTTTTCATAAATTTATATACACACACCCATGATCCATGTGATCGCACTACTTAAAAAAATATCGCTTGAGAAGCTATAGTAAAGTATGTTATTATAATTAAGAATGTCACACGCTAACTCCTTTTTTCACTTGTTTTACAGTTCTTATTTTTTAAGCTTCTATTTTATGAGTTGCAGCCCAACAAAGGGAATGGCAGGCAATTTGAAATGCATTTTCTCTATGGAGAAAATGAACACCATTATAAAATTTTATTTCCCTATTCATCCCCGATGACAATATGCTGGGCCTTTAGTGCGGTACTGTCAGCTAAAGCTCCCCATGATGTAAGGCTGCCGACTCCACTGTTCCAGCTCTATTGAGTCCATTATAAGCTTCCACAATCATAATATGCAAATTCTTTAGCTCATGAGAACAGCTTCGTAAATGTGAGAAGCACATTTATGCTTCTATATTTAACTCTCTAATTTGATTTTGATGTATATTTTAAAATTGCTGTATCTTGCTTTTGTTTGGGAATTCTCTGATAAGTGTAGTCATTAAAAAGGCAATATGACATATGTTTGAAACATAGAATATTTGCTTAACTTTCTGAATTTGCTAATAGTAAAAAAGGAAAGCCTTCAATGAGTTACACGTTCTAAATTTATTAACATGGCTTGAAAATATGGTGTAACTGGAACATAATTGACAAAAAATAGATTCAAGTGCTGAAAATTGAACAACTATTATTGCTTCATTAACTGTCGGTGTGTACTATCGAGCAAAGCCACCAAACAGATTATGAGACCTTTAATAAATCACAAAGACAAGCTTTGTTGAACAATAAGTATGGATAAAGAAGACCTGAATGACCACCAAAAAACATACAACAAAGTCCTGGCAGTTATAGACTAATGACAATAACAAAGAGCAGAACCAAGCCACTTCGTATCATCTATTATCATTCACAAAGAGCATTATTAAAGAATCCCTGGAAAAGTACCCTTTCGTATGGGTAGAGATTTGTGATTTTTTACCACTTCACTAATATTTTCGACTGTGCTCTAAAATGTGCATTATAAGGGCAAATGGCTTTCTGAATCCGATGCAGAGACTTGCCTAATTCAACAATACGTTTTACTAATACTATTATTAAACTGCAAACGAAAAATTAAATGCACAGGACAAAGACAGTAATATTGTGCTCTGTCAAATTAATAAATTGATTGTTGTGTGTGCGTGCCTGAGCATCTTTATGTGTTCTCTCAAAACAGTACGGGGTATATTTGCAAGAACCTTGTTAAAATTATCTCTGTTTTAGCGGCACGAAACTGCCGCTAAAACTGAGATAATGGGCTTGCTAATATGGGTTTTAGAATTCTGAAAAAAGCCTAGGTTAGATGTACAGGACATCTAACCTGGGCTTCTATTGGAATTCTATAACGCATTTTCGCAAACCCATTATCAACGTTTGAGCGGCAGTTTCGTGCCGTTAAAACTGTGATAATTTTAACCAGGTTCTAGCTAATATGCCCCTACATTTCCTATTACATGTGTGTGTGTATGTGTGTGAATGTGGGTGTGTATAACCTGCCCTGTGGGGTCTAGATCAGTCCCCATAGTCTGGGTAAACAAACACAGAACCAAACACTATCTTTGTGAGGACCAGTGCGTTAGGAGTACCAGTCCGCGTAATGTGTTCAGGTACTTTTGCGGGAGTGAATCAAAAAACGAAAAGTGCAGGTCCCCTTTATAACCTACCATACTATCAAAAGCTTGTGTGGAGTTAGAACAGTAAATACACACTTCAAGAGCGTGGTGCATTCTTGTTAATCGGCCGACCAATCATTTGCACACAACTTGGACAGGTATTTTCTTCACTGCTGCGGTATTGTATTTATTCTTCAAAGCATGAGCCTATTCCCGCATAGTCCTCATCGACCTCATCTTACTCCCGCTTTTGTTCAACCTTTTGCCATGATGGCTATGAAACATCATTAATACCAT
Source organism: Lissotriton vulgaris (assembly GCF_964263255.1). Lineage (NCBI taxonomy): Eukaryota > Metazoa > Chordata > Amphibia > Caudata > Salamandridae > Lissotriton > Lissotriton vulgaris. The sequence continues at coordinate 779,384,504 of NC_141691.1, forward strand.
AGCCTCTCAGCTCAATAAGCGTGAAGAAGCGTGGCTCAATGGTTAGACTGGCAGACCCTGATGCAGAGGTCTGGCCCGGGACCAGCGTTCAATTCCCGCCTCGACGGCTCTTGGACTCAATCTCCCCGGACCTGATCATTCTCGCCTCGGTGCCTAGTCTAATCATGGGTCCCACTCTGTGACTCTGGGCAATACCTTGCTTCATCTCCACAACAGCCCTAGCAGCGCTTGGATGCCTGGCTTCACCTTGGGGGTGCCCAGGAGTGGACATCTCACAGGAAAGCCAGGAAGGGTTCCACAGCGGTATGAATACAGCGCTACGAGACCTCTGGGTAGAAGGCGCTTTATAAATACAAACACATTTACATTTACATAATTGAAAGAAGTTTCTTGTCATGGAATAAATCTTGCAAGACCTTGAGTCCTCTCAGCATCCAAAAACTATTCTCAAATTTCTTTCAACATGCATTTAGGTAAGTTTGAGCATCCCAGGATTCCTTAGTAGCTTCACCTAATTTTTTAGACTTTTATCGAACCTGGGAGCATATTAGCAAGAACCTTGTTAAAATTATCGCCGTTTTAGCGGCAGGAAACTGCCGCTAAAATGGCGATAATGGGCTTGCTAATATGCGTTGTAGAATTCCAATAGACTTCCAGGTTAGATGTGCAGGACATGTAACTGTTTAGAACAAACAAGGGAACCCACTAGGTAAGCAAGAACCATGGGTAGTAGTTATTTCAGACAACAAAGGTCCTTGACAATTTACATTAGCAATTTAGAATAAATATAGGCCACAATCTGCACTATAATGAAGGTGTCCAGCCGGACCCTATTTAATAATCAAGAATGAGAAACATAAGCAGAATTCAAAGCACATAAAATGACAGTGGGACACAGTCCTGTATCCAGTGCAAACAACAACATAAATGGACAAACCAATATTTACAATGGTAGGGAGTTAGTCAGGCGAGTATATAAAATATTGAGGCGCTAGTGGGTACACAATTATCAAAAAATCAGTCTAGCTGCACTCATGTAGTAAAACACAAATAAGTCACACAGTGGAGAACTAGTGTACAACTACATCAATTGTCGACGGCGTTTCGATCCTATTTGCAATAAAGGATCATCATCAGGACTGACATTGTATCGCCTGAATTGCAAGCCTGTAATAAATGGGAAAACAAGGAACATAGAGAGCGGTATTAGAACCTTTCCTCAACCTCAAAGATCGTACCGTTATGGTATCCATACCATGCTTACTGTGAGTAACCTGTCATACGTGCGTGTTCAAGATGTGTAATGTGACAGTCACTCAACAGATCAACCAATTGGTGCAAGTGGGAGGCGATGGGGGGGCCATGGAGGTGATTCGTGGGGGGTGTTGACAAGCTGTGATAGTACACAGAGAACAGCGTGATTACCTTGGCTCATGTGAGATGGTATAAGGTGGTCCAAGGTGGAGGAAGTAGGGGGGGAAAATCCTGTTGGGGGCGAATCTGCGGGAAGAGTACACAGGGTGAATATAGGGAATTCCGAGCCATAAGAATTGAGCAGAGGGCCGCCATACCTACCTCTAATGGTAGAGATTACTGGAGCCTATGGTAATCGGTGATATAGCCGTGTTGGCAATTATTAGGGCAGAACAGCGTGCTTGGATCCGGGAGATTCTGGGAGGATTTCCGAGCCCGGGTAATGACCGGTCGGCAAGGTGGCAGCCGATACCTTGAAATAGGAACGGCAGTCACGGCGGACAATACTGTAACAAATTGGGATAGGGTTAGGAATAATTGCCATGAGGGGGATAAAGAAGGAGGTATGAAACAGATATACCTGCAACAATTTGTGGCGAGGTCCAAGGGTGCCGCTTGCTATAGGCCGAACCTGAGGAGAGAAGGGGGCAAGGAATGAGGAGCCGACCTCGCTTGGGGATTAGGGCATAGCGATCTGCCGAATGGACCCACTGGGGTCATCTAGGTAAAGCGGAATTCTTACCTGATAGTTCAGCAGTATCACGTCCTCTGCAGGGCAGGATCGCGCCGTCAGGGAGAGAGTAACAAGGAAGGTGGCCAGTATATGCGAGCGTGTCCATGTTACACGGGTCGGAAGTGCTAACGCGATGGCTTTAGGGGCCATTTTGGGTGTGGACGGAAGCCCTAGCTGGGCAGCGCGTCGGTCATCTTGGAGTGGTGTGAAATTGCAGGGGTGCATGCAATCTGGGGTGTGGGACTCTGATGTGAGCGCGGGTTGGACGTGATTACGGGGTTCATGCAAGTGACTTTAATATTACAACAAAAGACCACAAACAATTGATGCGATTAGCAATGATTCATAAGTGGAATTGTCATGTTTCACAACAGTCCTCATTTCGATTAAGTCCATTCCGTATACTGTCAAGCAGTATGATAGTTTTCAGTTCCTCTCTGTTAAGTAAGCGTGCCATGTCGCCTCCCCGGGATGGCAGCTTCAATGCTTTCTAGACAGTCCATTTCAGATCATCCTCGGTATGTCCTTTATCCATGAAGTGGTCAACCAAGGGGGCGTTAGCAGTTTTGCACCTAATCCTGCTTCGGTGCTGGCAAATTCTAGTTTTAATCTTTTCCACAGTTTGGCCCACATATACCAAGTGACAAGGACATACAATCAAATAAATCACATCACTGGTGTTACAGTTGGTGAAGGTTTTACACTGGAAAGTGACATTGTTAAAACTGAATGATTTGCCTTACATAGTCAGACCTGGCTTCTATTGGAATTCTATAACTCATATTAGCAAGCCCATTATCGCCGTTTTAGCGGCAATTTCTTGCAGCTACATTGGCGATAATTTTAACAAGGTTCTTGCTGATATGCCCCCTTGTTTTTTATGGATAAGAGAACGTATACAACAAAACTCTTTTTCTTAAAAAGGGGTCATTATCTTTGTAACTATTGCCAAGAATAGATATTTATCTTTCTCTGTTGCTAGGAGAGGTCCCATCCCTGTCAACTATGCCACCAAATGACAGTCTAAAGACCAGGAGAACCCACCCAACTCACTCCTCTTTAATTAAAGATATGTGCATGTTCTTCCAAATAATTTGGAGAGGTCAACTAGTCCAGATAAATTTAAGGATTCCTGTCTGTAATGTGCTGAACATGGATGGTTCAATCCATAAACGAAAGGGTTGTAAAAGAAAGCTGACATTTTGTAATATAATCATGCAGGCTGCATGTATACACATGATTATTGTAAGGTTGAGTCTATCCCATTTTTTTACAAAGAATGTGAGCTTCTTCAAAATTAGCTCGGCGTTACCTGAAGATATGCCCTCCTATTTTTAAAGTATTTAGATTCCTAAATATTTCACCATAGATTTGGCAGAGGAGAATGAATTAAGTTACTCAGTTGAATGAACTCAAACTAATAATATGGGTCTCAGGATACCATCTATGTCACCATAATATATGATTACTTATTCAGCATATATTATGGATATTACTTTAAATCTGAAAGCAAAGGATTATATAGTTTTTATTCTGCCTTTATTTTGGGGCTGAATGTTCGACTGCAATTTAAAACAGAATGGGAAGGGAAATAGGGCCGTCCTGCCTTTTTTCCCCTGTAATGGCAAAACTGACTGAGAGATGTCCCTCAGTTAGCACCCTGGCATTCTATTCAACATACAGATCCCAAATGTAATCTGCAAAGGGCAAAGAAAGGACAAAATGCAATAGAAATAACCTCATATACAGCAGTCAGATGTTTTTTCCGCACCAACTAAATGAATGCTAAGTGTGTTTTGCTCTTATAGCAAAGTCAATAACCTGGCAAGAATATGTGTAAGTATATTCAATTGTCAGTGAGAGCTAATCCTTTGCTGGTCAACAGGGATTACATTCCTAATCACAGCACTAAGGATCTGATTTAGAGGAAGGAGTGCCGTCTGTCATTAAAGTGGAGGATGCTACATCTACTATCGTGAAGGACCATCATCTGTCAAACTTAGAGATCACTCCTGACCCACCTTGAGAGGAACAGCATTCCGTACACCATTTGTTCTTTTGGCTTTTGTCACCCTACGTGGGAAGGGTGGGCCCAGACATGGGTCTCAGGCTCACTGTGTCACAGGATTCAAGCTAGCCTGGGTGATGAAGGATGATATCCCGGAACCGGTCCAAGGGTTTTGGTTTCCTGTCCAGGGAGGACCTGGCCTTGCAGTTCGGGCTGAACTGTTCCCATGGGAGGCAAGGTCAAGACTGAATTGGAAATGGCTGGGTCCAAAGTGGGGTGGTGTGGTGAACAAAAATGATGGATTAAACCTAGATTGTGACTTGGGGGTTAATGTTTACTTTGTTCAGCATTCCTTCCATCATTTGTTCTTTTTACTTTTGTCACCCGAAGTGGGAAGGGTATACCCAGATGTGGGTCCTGTGCTCACTCTGCCACTGGAGTCAAGCTAGCCTTGCTGATCAGGGGCGATACCCTGAAACCGATCCCTGGAAGCTTGGTTCTAGTCCAGAGAGGACATGGCCCTGCAGTGCAGGCTGGACTGGCCCCATGGGGAGCAGGTTCAAGACTGATATGCATATGTCTTGGTCCACACCAGGTGGTGTGGTGAGTGAAATAATGATGTATTGAACCCAGATCAGTGACTGAGGGTGGGTGTTTAAAAAGTTTCAACACTCTGTCAATGCATTTTTTGTGATGTTGCTATACGCACCCTAAGTGGCTATGGGTATGCTCAGGAGTGGGCCCTTTGCTTGCTGCACCACTGGATTCAAGCTAGTATAGCTGATGAGAGGTGATAAACAACAAAACCAACAGTTTGAAAAGGAGGGTCTCAGGGCATATTTATAGACCACAACATAGACATAACCCCCAAATAAATGCACTTATAACAACACACAAATTTCTATGGGTCTCTGGGGACAACTTAATGAACATGTTCAGAATACGATCAAATAGTTAAGGGAAAGAGTGTAACCGTATGTATTGCAGGCACAACATGGTATCACCAGGGTATGAAAAGTACCCATCAGTTCCTTAACGGTACCGCCCTTGTCATCATTTGGGTGCTCCCTACACCAAGGAGAACATGTAAGAAGCCACTGAATCTTATAAATGGTTGCCGCGAAACCTTAGAGTATAGTAATTAAGGAGTGGGAAGTACCAAGACCAAGTTGTGTTAGGGTAACTGGTATGCAGTGCGTGAATAAGTGAGAATGTGAGACATAGTCCGTGTATAAAATTGGAGAGTACAGAGAAAATAATTTTTTATTTATGTCTCTCGAAACTTCCAAGTTTTAAAAACAGTGCAAAACTTAAGCAGATTCACCAAATAACTGCTTGTTTCAGATATGGGACTCATATCTGAAACAAGCAGTTATTTGGTGGAGAGGTGATACCCGAAACCAGTCCCATGATGCTTGTTTCCAGTCCATGGAGGACCTGGCTTCGTAGTTTCAACTTGGACTGTTCTCATGGGAAGCAGAGTCAACACTGATTGGCATATGGCTGGGTCCAAACTTGGATGGCGTGGTGAGCATGAAAACAATGAATTTAACCCAGATCTGTGACTGGGGGGTGAATGTTTGACTTGTTCAGCATCCTGCCAATCTTTTGTTCTTTTTGGTTCTGAAGCACATGATGATTACATTTATTTACAGCAAAGAAATTAAAATCCTGGCATTTGCTCATTGTAAGAGATATCGAACAAGCAAATAACCTCAATCTCAGTTACTTTTCAGAAGAAAATATACAGAACCCCAAAACATGTTTCCCAGGTTCCAAAAAGCATAATTTTTTGGTGTGTGCCACTTGTCATCGCAAACAACTCTCCTCTGTCATCATTAGGAACATCTTCAACCATTTAGGGTTCTATCAAATAAACTACTCCAAGCAGGCTCCTTTACTTCCCATGACAAGTTTTTGCTGACTCGATTTAGATTCAACATCTTTCATCACATTTTAATCAGACCAAAGCTGGACATTTTTAAAAAATCTGCAGCACCCTGTGGCTGCAACGGGAAGTCTCCACAGGACATGCTGCATTTTATATTTTTATGTACATTTTATGAGTACCCCCGTAGGCGGTATCTTGTTACTCTTTTAAGGAAATTAAATTTTAAACAAATTAGACCCGCCCTTGTATATTTACAGCTACTGCATTCTGATTGTGTTCTCCAGGTGTTAGAATATCTAAAATTATCTGTCAGAATAAGGAAATGCCTAGATGAATAAGTGTGATCTTCTGCCTGAAGTATTTTTTGCATTTTTGTATATGGGCTCGACTTGCACTTGCACTTTCTTCGTATTGATTTTGTCTACTCACTCTGTTAAGAAATTCATATGTCCTATGTACTTATTTTTTATTGACTTTGTAATTCTGTGATGTTTTTAAATGAAATGTATAATGTACTGTACTTTTATGGATTGCAATATATCCGAAATAAAGTCAATTTGAATTGAAATTGAAACTACTCAAGGCACATTTTTTATCCTGTTTAACCATCCAGCAGAAAATTATACTGAGTGTGATATTACATAATTGTGTAAACTCTCCAAGCAACAAGTACATACCAATGTATTATATTTCTATCTGTGGGAGGTTACCTGCTAGCAATAACATCATCCAAAGCTCTGTGAAAATCAAAATAAAATATGGTTGAGGATAGAGTTATGGTTAGGGACCTCTCTATGGCATAATTTCAAATCTTTGCCTGTTTTATTAAATACTGCAATTATGGCTGAACCCCTGGAATTCTGAGATATGTAATTAATAAATGATGCATGAAATAATTTCTTTAATAAATGGAAGAAGCTCTGAGAGAAGTCACTAACTCAAATGGTAACCCATCTTGTCATCAGGGTTTCTTTCATCACCAAATCACTTATTGTAGCATTTGAAGGTTGTAATATCTTCCTCATTTTGCCTTGGTAAGTCTAAAGTTGCTGTCTAGTCAGTTATGCTATTCTCAGAAACTTCAATTTGTTTCACATATGGGTTTTCGTAAACATTTTGAACTTCTTTTTCTGTTATTTTAGGTCAGAAACAAAAGTGCTATAAATCTCATGTCTCTCTTTTTTGTCAGTGGCCTGTTAAATAATTAATTGATGGGCTAAACCTGATCCACTTTTTAATTTCACTCAAATGTCTTAATTGTTATAGTCAAATAGATTTTTCTTAAAGGAGGATTCATTTTTTTTGCAAAGAAGTGTTTTTCTCAGTTGCCTGTTATTTTAATCAATCATCACCAATTTCTAATAAATTTGTTTCTAATTCCTTTAGTTCAGTACTTAAACTCAGGAATTCCGCCTTTAAGAATTCATTGGTTTTTTTATGAATGGGAGCACCAGTCTCTCTGACACACTTTATATGCATCCAATTTGCTAAAACCACCTGTAAAGTCTAAGGGGCATATTCACAAGGAGCCATCACCAGATTAACAGCACTTTAACACAGCCAAAGTCATGATAAATTTACCTCCTCATTCACAAGCTGGTGATAACAGCCCACAGCACCAGTTTACCCGCGATATCAGCTGCAAAAAACATCGCCACAGACGATCCCCACAACTACAGATAATGAGATGCAGAGTAGGCGTTCGGTGCAAATAGCTGCGACAACACGACACCTCAACATTAACAACCAGCCAGCTTGGCAATAAGAACACAAAACACACAGTAAGGTGTGTTAGCAGCAGGAAATTAACAACTGCTCTGACCTGGTGTAAAGTCGGATGGCAGCCTGCACCACAAAAGGGACCCCAGCCCAGGGCGTCATCGGAAGGGCAACAGATGCCATGGAGCCACTCATCATGCAGCCCGGACACCCATGAGGGCCACAACACACACCGCCACCACCCCAGGACCCCAACCCCCACCCGGAACACCACCACAGAGGCAGCGCAGACTAAGACAGTGGCCCCCCAGCAATAGCACCTACCTCACAGACCCAACATCTGACAATGTCACTGTCCACAACAGGCTGAAAGGGACAACATCATATGCATCCTGACCATAATTGCCTAACAGGGCTACGGCACCAACACAGCCGACAACCAACATACCACCCCACACCATGCTGCTGGCTGTGCTGCACCTGTTGGCCCCTGGCACACCCCAACCAACAACCGCCATAGTCGGAGGAGTCTCACAGCCACATCCAAGTCCCCCAAACCTGTCCTGGACTTTACCATCACACTGGCAACCCGTTCCCCATACGTCCAACACAATGCACAGGAACAGCTGGAGACCAAGCAAGGACCATACGCCATAGCCGGATGCACGCACATGTTGGGGGCAATCCACAGCACACATGCCCTCATGCCCTCATGCCCTACCTGCGTCCCCTGGTGACACAGCACACAATCACCGCAACAGGAAGCACGTGTCACACATCAATGTGCAGGCAGCATCAAACACCATGGGACCTTCACCAATGTTGCCCCCAAATACACATCCAGTGTGCATGATCCCTTTGTCCACCAACAGTCCATCAGCAACCAGTGTTCCCAGGATGGCACCAAGAAAAATGCACAGTCCCTTGGCAAGTTTCAAATTGACACCCCTCTCACCTCAACTCAAAAATCATGCAATCCATAACTCTGGCAATGCACACGTCACAAAATCACAACCAACATGCACAACAACATGCCCACCCACCAGACATGACAGAACAACTTACAATGGTAACCTGGGCAAGCCAGGAACATGAGCCATCAACGGCATGGCACCGCAGACACACAATAGCCAAATGTGGGGAGAGTAAAGTAAAATGTTTATTGTTTCTGATTAATTAAAACCATTACAAAGGTACATTTGGATACATATTTCATCAATAAAAATATTTAAAAGAAAAAGGAAAGAGCTTACTTTGTTAAAAAAGTACAAAGGTTATAAAATCAGAGTTTAAGAAATGTGGGGAGAGGTGGCAACCAGCCATGTGTGAAGGATGCAGTAGAACCATGATTGGGAAAGTAATCCCACATTGTCAATGCCAAGAGTGGCGACGATGTGCTGGACAGACCGCAGTATGAAGAACACACTCATATCCACGGAAACATACACCTCTGGCATATGGAGTTTAGTGTATAATGGACGCAACCATGTCAACCCAGCCAGTGGGTGTCCTCTCAGGAAATGTTGCCTGTTACGTCCCCCATAGGTGTGAGAAGAATGGGAAAGCCCGGCGTACGCCAGGCCAGCGTAGGGGTGTGAATAAAAAGCACATAGCATTGGGCGTGGTCCTCTTCTGGAAAGGCCAACATCTCTGCCAGGGCGGCACCTCCCACCTCACCACAAGGCCAATGCTGTCCTCGTTAGCAGAGTTGCCTGCAATCCTGTGCACCTGCCGTACCCCGGCCCGCTGGACCACAAACCCGTCAGCCCCCCCCATGCTCAGCCAGGCCACACTGCTCACCTGCTGACACCGACGTGTGTTAAGGAGGGCCCACTATGTGCCAGTCTGAGCTCCAAGCACGAGGCCTGCGACCCTGCCAGCCTCTCAGACCATAGCTGCCCCCCCAACGCTGGCCCACATTAATCCTTCCTCATTCACATACTCCACCAGCCCAGTAGGTCCCATATGTGAAACTGTGTCCTGGTCCTGAATGGCAGTGACCCCCAAAATGGGCCAGCGGCCACAACACCAGACCCCACATCCTCAAGGTCTAGTTCCATATGGGCACCTTACGACAGGTGCTGCCACAGACCCTTTTCAACGCCAGCCTGCGACACGTGCTACCACAAACCCAGTTCAACCCCTGCCGGAGACATGTGCTGCCACAAACCATGTTCATCGCCAGACGGCAACACGTGGACGAGGGACCAGGACTACCCTGCAGACCAGTAGCTCTCACATCCAGCACCAAGTCGCAAATCACAAATGCAAAGTCCACACCAGTGGTCGCAAGGTGAGGAGTAAGAGGAAGATGTGGCTCAGTCCAGATGAAAGCTAGGTCACAGTTACGGAAGTGCCCAAACACGTGGTGCCACTGAACCTGAACTATGCAGGCCGGTGAGGGCACCAACCTATGCTGGCGACACTCGGTAAATGGCCCGGCTGACCGCTGCCTCCGGCCTACACTACTCTCGGCCTAGGCTGTGCTCGAGTAGGTCACAGATTTAGAACTGAGCATCGAGTATGCAAAGGCAGATTACATATCATTGCACGCAAGGAGAGGCAGAAGAGGATGATGCGTTGCATCTTAGCAGAGAAAAAAGGAGCATCGTTACTGAGGTGATCCTACACCACCGACAACTGCGCTGGTGTCACTAACTCTGTGCTGCTCAAGCCAACAACACATGGCTATGGGCCACTGCGAACCGCTGCCCCCAGCCTACACTGCGGCCCAGTAGGTCACGATTTAGCAATATCGGAGTTCATATCACTGTACCAGCATCATCGCAGAATGCATCCCCTCTCAGCCCCGGTGTTCCCGACATTCATGGACACTCACTGGTCATACATTATTGACATCTTAGTCTGTGGACTAGGGGCTAGTTTTCATCCTCATGTAGCTGATACCGAATTGGTGGTGAAAACGAGGCTTGCACTTTCCACCCCACAATTTGCTGCTTCCAGATGAAATCAAAGCTCCGCATAATGCCCTGGAGGACATCATCCACTGTCCCACGCAACCCTCCGGAACATACACCTCAGGCATTGATGGGGACCCGCTCTGGTCGCATAGCTTATCTGACTGCACTGCAAGTCACCGTCCTGTGGCTGGGTGCCTGTGCCGGCTGCAGTGCATTCGGGGCCACTAACTCTGTGCTGGTCTGGTCCGGGACTCCGTATTCTGAGATATTGGATGGCCTCTGAAGTGTTGGCCTTGGGGTCATCAACGCCATTTCTCTGTGGCCTTGCACTGTACGGGGCCAAATACGTCCCACCAGGGTTCACACACCAAAGCGTGTCCAGACCAGCCCGGATGTCGCATCACTGCGGGAGGCACATGCCACCACCGCAAGGACCACCTCCAACCGCCATCTGCCAGAGTCGAAACGGTGGTCCTGACAGACTTACGAAGTTGCTCAGACCTGTCGTGGATGCCATCATCGGCCTGATACCCTGCTCAGCACTCCAGGTGCCAGTGACTCAGTGCACCGCAGGCCATTGTCCGTTGCTGATTGTGTTTTGTGCTTTGGAGCAGTTGTGGAGCTATGTTACCTTAAACAATGGTTAAACCCTGAGACGTTGATGGGGAAGATGATGCAGGTCTAACACACCCCACTGCAGCTGCATCAGGAATATATAGAAGGGACACAATCCGAGTTTTTTTCTTCACATGAGCGCAATCATCTCTAGTGTCCCAACCCCAGTGCACCACGAATCACGGACACTTCTGTTTGCATGTTGGTTGTCCTCTGGACTTTCTCCGACTCACTACATGTTGCTCAGCAGTTGACTCTGCTATGCATGTGTTTTCTGTTTCCGTTGCACTGGTGTCCAATGTTTAAGTGGTTGCCAGCAGCAGACATTCCCTGCGCAATGGCCATACACTCACCCACACACATCCAGCACAGGTGTCACTGTACATGTGGCCCTGCCAATAAAGGGGCCGGGCGCATGTGCCTGTAGCCAGTTCAACATGACATATGCGTGTGTCCCTGTGGTCTTGTTGTATGTTTGAGGGCCCTGGCCCTACAACATTGCATTGTGCTGTGTACATCGGATGCAGACATGTCACCGCAGGCAGAGAGTTGGAGCTTGGACATGTAGCTTTGTCATCACCCACCCAATTCTTAAGGGGAGTGGCCAGGGCCTTCATACGCAGAGCGCACATGGGTATGTGACTGCTATTTGAGTGCCCCGGGCGTTGCTCTGTTCTGTGAATGTGCATCTGCATGTGTCTCTATGGTAGTGTGGGTCTCCTTAGTGGGGTGTGAGTTGGCCCTGAAGGGCGATAGATACCTATGTATGTGTCCTAGTTCGCATTCTATGGGTTCTGCACCCACCAACACCTGTTGGGCCACCTCCTTTTGGCATGCTGACACATGGCATTGGGTTGCCATGTGTGGGTAGGTGAAGTATTGTGAGCCAGCTGTGCTTGCCGTGCTTCCTGCTGTGAGATCAGTTGCAGGCTCGGTGTTCTCCTATCTAGGCTGGCGGGGTCCTGGTGGGGGTTGCTTGGGATTTCCATGGGCTGTTGTAGGGCGTCGGTGTCGACGGTGTGGTGGTCCTCTCTTGCATCACAGATGTGTTGTAATATGTGCTCTGCTGAAGGTGTTGTGTGCCCCTCTGAAATGTAAAGGGGGGATGCATGTTGACTTTGTGTTGACATGTATGTTGGCACATTGTGCTGGTTTGCATGCAGACTGTATGGCAATGTAGATTGTGACTGGGGGATACTAGATTCTTCTGTGGGGCATTGTACATTTGGACGACATGACGAATGTGAGGTTGTACGCATACATTTTCATTTCACAGTTTCCAGCTCTGTCAGATGTAGTGGGCATGTTTGTGTGCATGTGCGGAGCCAGTTGTGTCCTCTATTCTGCATTGTCGGCTATGCGCATTGTACCATGTTATCGTCAATGTGGGTGTGCTGTTCCTGCTATGTGTGTGTGCTGCAGTTTGCCAAGGGGATCTGGGACATGATCCTGGGTGATTGTGGGAGGGCAGTGTGCTACACCTCGTTGTGCATGTATGCCATTGTGCCCATTTCCCCCTGTCGCCCAGACCCTGTTCGTTGCACTCCCTGTTGATGTTGTGTCAGGTCCTCCGAGCTGTGTCCCTACTCCCTACTACTTGCACCTTCTCCACACTGATGACTGTGGTCCGGGTTTCCTCCAGCTCCTCATGTATTGCTGGACTGCAACCTCCTGTTGTCATTGCTACCTTCCTGTTGGCAGTGGGTTTGTGCCTGGTTTAGTTAGTCACGTCATGACGGCACCTATTGGCCTCCTCAGCACTCTGACTGCATTCCAGGTGGTCTGCTAGTGGGTCGGTTGCTGGTAGTGTTCTGTCATCTCTGTGACGCTGGTATTGTTTTCCTGCGGTCTGCACCCCGTCTTCCTCTCCCTCTTCTCCTTGGCCTTCCCCGACCCCGTTGTTCCTTACTGGTAGTCTGTGGGTGTTGTGGGGGATGTGGGGTTCTAGTTGACCTCTGCGCTGGGTCAGGGTGCATCCATGTTGCTACATGCTATGGCTTGTTTCTAGTGTGTTTTTTCTGTGGATTTTATGGTGCATTGTCCTGCCGGACGTGGGGGATTTGCAGGCCTCTGGCTGGTTTTTACAACTTTTTGTCCTGCGGTTGGCTTCATTACATGTTTTTTGGCGTTCGCGTATCACATTTCTGCGGCGTGATGTGGATTTTCATGTGGACCTTTGATGTATTATCAGGAGTCTATCACATGCTAACGCCGTGTTGTGAATTCCACATTGACACAGGGTTATTTTCCCGCGATAGGCTGAGATGTTGAAAGTTGTGTTACTGTACTCTTGCGGTAGTTATCACACATTCTTCTAAATATACCCCTTGATTGTCATTATAAAACATCTAATTTAATTACTATATCTTCACAAATAGCCTAACCTAAGAATAGATTGCCATATAAATTAATTCACCTAGGGACAAATGTATCCATCTCAAATTTGAGTTTGAGCAAAATGAATACGTAATCAAATAAACTACAGTAAACAATCGCTGTGGAGAAAGTTTAGTTCTGTAGCTCCAGAGAAACAAAAAAGTAACCTATTCATGAATAATGGTGATATTTTTACCAATAGAAGTTGTATTTGAGTTTTATATAGTGCTGGCTAGACCCAAGGGTATCAGAGCGCTTTGCATGTTATGAGAATAAGTTTAAAAGAGGTACACGAAAAAAGTCAAGTGGGATTAACAAACAGTCAAATAGAAAAATATAGGACAATACAGCAGTAAAATAGTCCACAATTAGGATACAGTAATACATAACGATACATCAGTTGGGTAATGGGGATGGGGACGGATTCGAGTTCACGTAGTCAAGTAGTCAGAGGACCTCCCCGATGGAAATGTGTTTGTTTACTTATGTTTTAGTCACCAGATATCCATCATATTTAAAGTCACCCATAAGACCACCTATTATAGCCCCTACATTTGGATTGTTGTTAGTTAGTGCTAAAAAGCTTTTGCCTCGGCTCCAATTCATTGGAAGAATATAATCTCGTTTAATAATGAATAAGCCTATTCCATTTATTTTGTAATGTATACATTTTAGGGGCCAGTTATATCATGAATGTGCTCATTTTCTTTGGTCAGATAAGTCATTATTCACTTGCAGTAGCTGACACACTTAATTTCATTATTCTAATATATGCTTCTAGTTCGTATATTCATGTATTCATTTAAATAGATAGCACTTAAGTTCAAGCAAAATAATTTTAGATTTTCCCATGGGTGTGCATGAAATGTATCATGTTACTTTTCTGACTTTATAGCTTGATCACAAGGTTTAGTTTCTCCAAATAAATGTGATTGCTGTTCAGTGAGAGTGACATTCCTGACAGCAGAGCAGAGCAGGTCAATTAGATCAAACCAAGGCTTTCCTAGGTTGATTTTTCCCATTGAGAAATTACTTAGCCTTGTCTTGAAGACTTACCTGCAAACAAAACATACAAATGTTTGTTGATACTTTTGAAATATTGACCAACATTATGCGATTACCTTTGATGTTTTCCATTAGGCCAGTAGGTATTTCTAAAATGTACCATAATATGTTGCCAATGTTCACAATATGTAAACATTTTGTTTATGAATTCCGTATGGCTTTAATGATTTGTGCAATCATTGTGTTATGTATTCTGTACAAAACATGGCTTGGAATAAAGTAGAATAGCAGGCTTTTTTTCTTGTGTTTCCACTTATTGCCAAAACACAAAAAAACAATACGTAAATATGTCTAATAGGGCTTGGCACTGTTAATTTGCTGAAACGCATCATCTACAAGTAAGGTGAGGGAGATGTGTGGGTCATAACTTTTCACCTAAAATTCATATATTGGGCAATGGCTGCACTTCCAAAGAGCCACAAATAATCTTCTAGGTCATGTTAATATAATACTTGTTAAAACATAACATGGCACTTAATTCCTGGACTAGTTAGCTGAGTATCCCAGAAGATACACACAAGCACTTGCCAATTATTACTTATATGGAGACGTCTGATATAATATTGTTTTTCTCCATTAGCAACTACAGAAACTCTCTATTCTGCTGACGGGTTTGCAAAGTGCTGAACTAGTAAAACTGTTATCCCTATATTTCATTCTTTGAATCTCACGCTTAATATTTGATAATAAGACACCCGGAAGTGTACAAAAAATTGTGATTGATAGGGCTGCATTAACTAATTATTAATGATGCAAGAAGGATTTCCTGTTATTGAGGATGAGCCCATTCTGGTAGTCCCAGAGAGTTAGCTTATTTTTATGAACTATTTTACTCATGAGTTCAGCTTTCACTATTTCAGGCTGCTACCACATATAAGCCAATAGATGTTCCTGTGTAATAATTACAATATAAAATGCAGGAGAGCCCCATACCTTACCAAGGACATGCGTTATGGTTCAGTGGTCAATTACTACACATAGTGGAGCCAGTCCGAACGGGTTCATTAAACCTACACGAGCCTACTTGGCCATTGTTAGTGGGATACACTCAATCAATCAATCAATCAAAGACATTTATATCACGCACTACTCACCCGGAGGGTCTCAAGGCGCTTGGGGAGGGGGGGTCCGCTACTGCTCGAACAGCCAGGTCTTGAGCTGCTTCCTGAAGGCGAGGTGGTCTTGGGTCAGGCGGAGGGGGGTCGGAAGGGAGTTCCAGGTCTTGGCGGCCAGGTAGGAGAAGGACTTTCCTCCTGTTGTGGCTCTTCGGATGCGGGGGATGGCGGCGAGGGCGTGGCTGGTCGATCGTAGCTGGCGTGTGGGAGTGTAGAAGTTGATGCGGTTGTTGTGGTATCTCGGGCCTTGGTTGTTTAGGGCTTTGTGTGCGTGGGTGAGGAGACGGAAGGTGATTCTCTTGTTGACCGGGAGCCAGTGCAGATCTCTCAGATGTCCGGAGATGTGGCTGTGTCGGGGGATGTCGAGGATGAGTCTGGCTGAGGCGTTCTGGATTCGCTGGAGTCTCTTCTGGAGCTTGGCGGTGGTTCCGGCGTAGAGGGCGTTGCCGTAGTCCAGTCGGCTGGTGACGAGGGCCTGGGTGACCGTCTTCCTGGTCTCGGTGGGGATCCACCGGAAGATCTTACGTAGCATGCGCAGGATATTGAAGCAGGACGAGGAGACGGCGTTGACTTGTCTGGTCATGGAGAGGGAGGAGTCCAGGATGAAGCCCAGGTTGCGTGCGTGGTCTGTCGGTTTGGGAGCGGTGCCTAGGGCGGGAGGCCACCAGGAGTCATCCCAGGCGGCGGGCGAGGAGCCCTGGATGAGAACTTCCGTCTTGTCTGAGTTCAGTTTCAGGCGGCTGGTCATCATCCAATCGGCTACGTCTTGCATCCCTTCGTGAAGGTTGGTTCTGGCGGTGGTGGGGTCATTGGTGAGGGAGAGGATCAGCTGTTTGTCGTCGGCATAGGAGATGATGTTGAAGTTGTGTTGGCGTGCGATGGCTGCAAGGGGGCTCATGTAGATATTGAAGAGGGTGGGGCTGAGCGAGGAGCCCTGAGGAACGCCGCAGATGACTTCGGTGGCCTCTGACCTGAACGGGGGTTTGCGGACTCTCTGTGTCCTTCCAGCGAGGAAGGAGATGATCCATTCTAGTGCCTTCTCCTGGATTCTGACATTGCTGAGGCGCTGCACTAGGGTGCGGCGGCAGACAGTGTTGAATGCTGCGGAGAGGTCTAGGAGGATGAGGGCCGCTGTTTCTCCGTTGTCGAGCAGGGCTCGGATGTCATCGGTGGCAGCGATGAGGGCGGTCTCAGTGCTGTGGTTGGCCCTGAAGCCCGACTGTGAGGGGTCGAGGGATCCATTCATCTCGAGGAAGGCGGCCAGTTGCTTGTTGACGGTCTTCTTGATGACTTTGGCTGGAAATGGGAGGAGCGAGATGGGGCGATAGTTTTTGAGTTCGGTGGGGTCTGCTGTTGGTTTCTTTCGTAGAGAGCTGAGTTCGGCGTGCTTCCAGTTCTCAGGGAAGGTGGCAGTGTCAAAGGAGGTGTTGATGATGTCCCGCAGGTGGGGTGCGATGACAGCGTCGGCCTTGTTGAAGACGTGGTGAGGGCAGTGGTCGGTAGGGGATCCGGAGTGGATGGAGTTCATCGTGCGGATGGTGTCTTCGGTGCTGATCGGGGTCCAGGCGCTGAGGGTGGTGGTGGGGGGCATTGGTGCGGTCGTGGGGAGCATTGTTTGTGTGCTGAAGCTGTTGTGTATGTCAGCGATCTTGTTGTAGAAGTAGGAGGCGAGGGAGTTGCAGAGGTCTTGCGATGGTGTGATGTCGTTGTTTCGGGCGTTGGGGTTGGAGAGCTCTTTCACGATGTTGAAGAGTTCCTTGCTGTTGTGTGCGTTGTTGTCCAGCCGCTCCTTGAATGCTGTTTTCTTGGTGGCGTGGATCTGTTGATGGTGCTTTCGGGTGGCGAGCTTGAGGGTGGTCATGTTGTCCGGTGTTGGGTCTCTTCTCCAGGCTCTCCCGAGGGCTCGGCAGTTCTTCTTGGAGCTCTTGAGTTCGTCGGTGAACCATGGGGCCTTCTTGCTGCCGGGTCTGCTGGGCGGAGTCCTCAGTGGGGCGAGGTCGTCTGCGCAGATGCTGATCCACTTCGTGAGGTTGTCGGCGGCCTGGCTGGGGTTCGCTGAGCTGGCGGGAGGGTGCTGGCTCAGGGATGCGGCGAGCTGGTTTGACGTGATCTTGTTCCAGCTTCTTCGTGCATCCTGTTGCTGGTGGTGGTGTATCGTGGTCCTTCTCTAGCTGAAGTGGACACAGCTGTGGTCCGTCCAGTGGAGTCCGGTGGCGTGGCTGAAGGCAATGTCCTTGCTGGATGAGAAGACGGCGTCGAGTGTGTGTCTGGCGTAGTGGGTGGGGGTGGTCACCAGCTGCTTGAGTCCGAGGTTGTCGAGGTTGTCGAGCAGGGTGGTGGTGTTGCGGTCGTTGTTGTTCTCCAGGTGGAAGTTGAGGTCCCCGAGGAGGATGTAGTCAGCGGAGGGGAGGGCGTGCGGGCTGATGAAGTCGGCAATGTTTTCGCTGAATTGTGAGCGTGGTCCCGGGGGTCTGTAGATGAGGGTGCCTCTGAGGGTGGTCTTGGGGTCGGTGTGGATCTGGAAGTGCAGGTGTTCGGCGGTTGTCAAGGTGTCGTCGGTGTTGGTCGTGATGCGGATGGAGTTCCTGTGGATGATGGCGATGCCTCCTCCCGTCTGGTTGGCGCGGTCTCTCCGGGTGATCTTGTAGCCCTCCGGGATGGCGATGGCGATGTCGGGCGCTGAGGAGGGGTTCATCCAGGTTTCCGTGAGGAAGGCAACGTCTGGCGATGTGGTGTCGAGGAGGTTCCAGAGTTCGATGGCGTGTCTGTGGACGGAGCGGGTGTTGAGCAGGATGCACTTCAGGTGGTTGCTGCTGGTGTTCGGTTTGGTGGGTGCTGGTGTAGTGCAGGTCCGGATGCAGGTGAAGTTGCAGGAGTGACAGATGAAGGGTCCGTGGGTGCGTCTCGGGGTGGCTCGGTAGCATCCTGGGATTCAGCCTGTGTTGAGTGCGTTGAGGGTGGCGGCGTCGTACATCCGGCGGGTGGGCTGGGGTCTGCGGGGGCCAGGGGTCCTGGCGCTGGGCGCGGTCCAGGCGCGGACGGGCGTAGACGGGCTTACCTTTGTAGCACCTTCGGCGCTCATTCGGTGCTCCCGCTGCGCACGGTCGCTCTGGGGGCGTCATAAGAAGGGGGACGGGAGGGCGGGTCAGCTGGGCGGCCAATGGGCCGGTGGTGGGCGGGGCCACAGGAGGGCAGCGGCGGGAAAACTGGTAGGCGGGCGGCTCAGCTGTGGCTGGGCGGCTCGGGTGGCAGGGGGGGGCATCGGCGGCGGTGGCAAGGAGCTGGGCAGGCACTGGCGTAGGCAGGAGCAGGAGGCAGCAGGAGCAAGGGGGTGACCCGGCCTGGTGAGAGGCGCAGTGGTCACTCCCGAGCACACCTGGCTGTCCCCTTAAGAAGGGGGACGGGAGGGTGGGTCAGCTGGGTGGCCAATGGGCCGGTGGTGGGCGGGGCCACAGGGGGGGAGCAGCGGGAAAACTGGCGGGCTGGCGGCTCAGCTGTGGCTAGGCCGCTCGGGTGGCGGGGGGCGGCGGCGGCGGTGGCAAGGAGCTGGGCAGGCAGGCACTGGCGTAGGCAGGAGCAGGAAGCAGCAGGAGCAAGGGGGTGACCCGGCCTGGTGAGAGGCGTAGTGGTCACGTTATGGTTCAGTGGGGAATTACTAAACATAGTGGAGCCAGTCCGAACGGGTTCATTAAACCTACACGAGCCTACTTGGCCATTGTTAGTGGGATACACAATGCACACAGACACTCGCAATTTGTATGCAAATTAATTACAGAAATTGTTTCTAGAATTAGTGACTGCATAGAGACGACTGGCCTAGTCCATATTACAGATGGCAGGGCAGAATATCTGTCTATATGCATCAATCAATTTCCCTGCTTTAAAGCTAATTAAAGCGAGCATCTTTATGCTGCATCAAGAACAATTATAGACTTGTGCCGTTACATACCTGCACTGGGCTTTGCAAATGCTTAAATCACACTGTCTGTCCTGCCTCCTTCTTAATGGCACTGCATTCCTTGCACCTTACAATCTTACTTTGAATCAGTGGGTAAATGCTAAATAGGACACATTTGACAATCTTTTGTTCGTACATCAGATAGAAGGTCTAACTTTTTCTCTTGATAATGATCCAAGTCCAGTGTGGCTAATACATGGGACTATTTATCTGCTCACTCTTCTTCGATGGATTGATAAGAGCCCATAAATTATTTATAATTTCTATATTGTTGGGAAATTCAGTTTAACTGTCACTGCTAAAAGAATACTTCTCCTGACCTTCATGCATTAACATTTTTGGACACTCATTGCTATGTGACTCAACCACAGTGCACAGCTCTTGTGACATTCAGAAGGCAAGCATTGCTTGTACATTACATGCTGCACCTGTTATTCCTTTCACCATGCTCGTAGCTGTGTTTACAGAATTGCAATATTTTGTTCTGGCCTGGTTCGAGCCTATGTTTGTTTAGTCGACTGTGCAAAGTACTGTGAAATGTGAATTACTGTGAAAATATGTGGTGTAACATTGTATCCTTCCCCAGCAAGCCCTTATGATATTCCTGTTTGGCCCAGGTTTAGGTTAAATACTATTGCACCTTGATAAAGTGAATACACTTTTAGCAATATTAGCACAAAAAAGAAGACTTGACTTCTTCGTTGGAGACATTTAACCTTCAAACAATTTGGTCTGGGGTGGAGATACGCCATTTAAATGTTCATAGCTGTATTTAGGCCTGTAACCCCACTGGCATTTCAACTATTTTTAAGATCATAGAGTCTGGACTATTAACAGTCTTCATAACTATGCTTGGACGTAGCCCTGTATTTTTGGGTTAACTATTTTCACACCTTTCTGTCAGATTTAAACAGTCCTTTTTGAAACCCAGAAATCGGTCCTAGGAAGCTTGTTTCCGGTCCAGGGAGGACCTGGGTTGGCAGTGCAGGCTGGACTGTTCCCATGAGGCACAGGGTCAAGACTGACTTGCATATGGCCAGGTGTAAACTGGGGTAGCATGGCGAGAAAAAGTATGATGTATTTAATAAAGATCTCTTGACTGGGGGTGAATGTTTTGATTTGTTCTGAATTCCGTCCATCACTTGTGTGTCTTTTGCTCTCCTGCCCTAAGTGAGCCGGGAATGCCCATACGTGGGTGCCGGGCTCACTGTGCCACTGGATTCAAGCTATCCTGGTTGATGTGAGGTGAAACCATGAAATCGGTTCTAAGATGCTTGTTTATGGTCCAGGGAGGACCTGGCTTGGCAGTTCGGCCTGGAATGTTCCCATGAGGCACAGGGTCAAGACTGATTTGCTTATGGCCAGGTCTAAACTGGGGTGACATGGGAGCAAAATAATGATGGATTTAACCCAGATCTCTTGTCTGGGAGTGAATGTTTCAATTTGTTCTGCATTGCGTCCATCAACTGTGTGTCTATAAAGTGTTATAGTGGCATTTACTTTTCAACGCAAAACAGGATTTGAGTTTAAAAGTTGGGCAAAGTTGGAGCTATGCACTACTTTGTGCTACTTTTTGCCAAGGGACCATGGCATAGGTCATATATGGATGTTCTTATGCACCCACCCATGCTATTTGACTCAAATCCCTATTTAACAACATTGGTAAACAGGGATTTGAGCCAAAAACGTATGCCTCCTTGAGGCAGACATAAATGTGAAGCAAGCTTTAAAACTCTTCGCATTTTCAAACTTTGCAGCACACATACAAAGTGGATAAGTGTTAAAGCTTTGTTTTTCTACGGGCAGGGTCATCTTTCAGTGCAAACCCTTTGCTTCATAGAATGTACCCACCCCTGAATTAAGGTTCAAAGGTGTTTGTATTGCTGCATGGATTCCTAAAGTGCACTCGCAAAGGGAGATAGAAAAACAGCACCCTTATATTCTCCTTTATACTCTCTCCCTTTCGTGCACCAGAGAAAGTTTGGTTGATGCACTGCATTGCATAGAAAGTTAGTAAATCTATCTCTTAGTCTCTGAAAATGAAGAGTGCTGATGAAGTTGCTGCATTTATGCTTGGCACCATTTATTGTTTGCGGTGACTTATGGGAGGCACTACTCCCTAACTGATAGGATAGAAGTTCCCAAGGGCAACCCTACCTACTTTATTAGTAGTCCTTGTTTGTCTTACAGCAAAAAGGACCAACATGAAAGGTCCCGACAAATTCGAGATAGGTTATGGCATTACCAAACGTGGGCTTTAAGGCTGAGAGTGTAAGTGGGGCATGTACTATGGTAATCTTATTGTCCATCCCCATCTAATACTAACATCCAGTTTGAAGCAGGCACTGTGCTGACAACAAGCCCATAGGCAAGGGCGTGGTGGAAAAAAAGCAAGGTCCTTCAGCACAATGACAGACATACAAAAGAATTTTCTTTGCATTATATTCTCTCCCTTTCAAGTGCACCCCAAGTGTTACATGTGGCTCAACAGACCTATGAATTATAATTTGACAGTGTTGTATCAACAGGAGGCCTACAGTCTCTGAACTAGCCTTCTCATAGTTCAGGCAGTTATAGAGTAATTTCCACAAATTACTTTTCCTTAATATTTATTAGAATCTGCCTTCACCATTGAATGGGGATTTTAATGTCTATTAAAAGTAATAGTTAGTTATTTTTCGAGCTTGGTCCATTCCTGAGCTAGAAGAATAAGTATTTGAATCTGTACTCTGGTTTTCTGCATAGAACAGCTAGGCCTTCCACAATGAAAATAGCTTTTATAACCCTGTAACCTTAGGGACATGGTAACATTAATTTTCCACATATCGCACTTTTAAATACCAGGCAGACTACCTTGTGGGCAACAAAGCTTACACAGGGCCCAACTTACTAATATTTAAAAGAGAACTACTTTCCTGTTAAAAAAGCGTTATTTTAACAGGGAACATTGCAGGTTTTACAGTGCAGCAGTCAGGCTACAATGGTAGGTCTGACGCCATGTTTTCGTTTGTCGTGCTAGTAAATGGCACAATAAGTACTGCAATCCATAGGTGATATTTATCATTTCATGCCTTGGGAGTATTTTCACACCATATACTATGGCCTATTAGAAACGTTCAATAATCCACTCAAGGATTAGCCGATATCTATATGATTTAGGGCTCAAAGCACAAACTCTTGGCACTGGACAGCAGTGCCCCAGTATGCAGAATTTGAAAAACAGCAATTAAATTTAGCAAAAAGTGACGGAGAACATGCAAAAAGGGGCATTTGATCACTCTTAGCAACACATGAACAGTTAGTCTTGAAAGTTTCTTATAAAATAGATATCGTGAAAATAATTTCCTAGATAATATATTGCTGTTTTGATCAGTGTCAAAGAACATGTTTTTGAGTAATACCTTGGAACTTCTTAAGAGAAAGGTATACCAGTCAAGTTTAATGCATATATGTTTAATCGTAGCACTTTGGAAGGAATCACATGGTGAAAATGGACTAACAAAGACAATCTATTATTCTTTTTATTTTGTGCATGGATACAGTATTTAAAAAATGGACAGTGGAACAAGCCATGGTAAACCTACATAATTTTCGTGCAGCTAGGTGCTTCACCATACCTGGCATATCCACTGTCACTGAATGTCTCACTCAAAATAGTTGAAAAAACAGAACACAGGGACGTTTGTTTCCCTCATGTAACTGGATGCCACCCTGCTCTGGGGGCAGCGGAAAAACACAGTAGCTGCAGCATGCTAGGCATGCCAGCTCCTTTACAGATTACTGGGCATCCAACACTAGCTCTTGAAGCATCTTACATATGAGCGTTAATATACTCTGCAAGTGTAACTATAAGCCACTGCTTAGTGGCTTGCTGACAGCCCTGTACAGCTGTGGGGATGTTACTACTGTACCTCAGGGCCCATTCATTTAATTAAAACGCATTGACAACTTTATCAGAAGTGAAAATGGCAAAGTTTAAAAACAGAAAATGTAGGTATACAAACTTGCACACTCTTTGATTATAACAAACTTCTTGAAAAAGGGAGCAGCATACCTTTACTAGCTGTGAATATTTAAATTCAGAGGACATCACCAGATTGTCTTATAGTATTCTGTAAAACTCTGTATTTATTTATAAACAGTGGTATTTGAAAGGCATTTCTGTTCCAAAATTATTTTCTAAGGATCCCACACATTACACCTATGAGTGAAGTCTTTGCCACTGGGGGCTTCTCAATTGGGGTGCCAGGGCGTTAACCTCACTCTGTAGTTGTAGTTAATTACTTGAGGTGTTACAGACTGTCATTGAAAATAAATGATCTTGGATAATTTATTTGCATATAAACTCTGTGATATCCACTTGTCAGCAGAGGATGGCTCCACTGGCTGCACTGAACATGTTACAGCTCAGCCTCACAGTTACAATACTTAGCTGACATGCTGCACTAGCATCAGGCAGTGTAGCATGCTTGTCAATCATGTACCTTTTCGCCCTCCGAGAAGTCAGGACAGAGAACAAGGGTTTACTTCTAACCCTATCCCAGCTTTTGATTAGGTAGAAGCTCTTGAACCTGGCGCCTCTGATGTGCTGCTTGCCGGTGTTATGGGAGTTTTTTAGAATTGTAGGCCCTACACAAAGAGCATGCCAGTTCATGTTGAAGAAATGTGCGCCAGGTAAGTTACTTCTTTAGCAGTTTCAGTTTGTATGACTGTGTGTGAGCATGTGTGTTTGTGTGCTGAGAACCGTGTATGTCAGTGTTACTGTCTTCGTATATGTCCCTGGGAATGTATGTATGTTTATATGCATGAGCGTCTGCAATTTAAAGGCCTGTGGGCCTGGAGACCTTGGGCCCAGTGTATGGCAAGTTTGGGACTCTCAATGGCCAAAGATAGTGACATCTGATCTGCTTTGTATATAGTTGATAGCAGCAGGACCTGCAAAAATTTGAGGCAAACTCATTTGACCCACACTCTGTCCCAATGTTACTTCTTACCATTTTCCACTCACTCCCACTGAAAAAACACCTTACGTCAGCCCTGCTTAAAGCTGCACCGTTGTGCAAGTGAAAAATAAAATGTGGACTATACTGCAATTGTTGGACCTACCTGTTAAACTACGAAATAATCCAGGTCGTATAGTGAGAGACCTGTGAAACATGGTCTGCTAATTGGTGAAATAATCCGATTGCAGCATTTACAGATTTTTTAAGTTATCAATGCCATGCAACTGCCTTTTTTTCATTATGACAGTCCTGTTTATTTCTATGTGAAATCATCACTACACATGCCAGAAAGCAAAGAAAAACCCGAAACAGGGGAGCTGACAGTTCTTGGGATGAAATCTGAGCGCTCTCCTTTTACATCAGGATGTATGCAGAAACACTGCAAAGGTGCAGGGGCACTGGAGATAGGAGTGTGAGGGTCCATCTTCACCCCACTTTATTGCTGTTTTCACAGCCACTTCGTGGCAGGATGTCACAATATTCTTGCTTGCATTAGACTTCTGTTGAAAAAAAAAATGGGTTTCTGGTTGTCAGAGTATGCACCCTATACAAGCAGGAACCACCACTTTAGTCAGGGGAAGCTAGATACACACTAAAAAATAACCTGTGCTCAACCTCTGGTAGCTGGGCACAGAGCAGTCAGACTTATCTAAAGAGACAATGTGTAAAGTATTTGTGCAATGCGCACACATAGTAAACACAATGAATACACCACATAACAACTCCATACAGTCCTAGAAAAATAAATTATTATATTCTTAACACAAAAAGACCAAAACAACAAAAATCTAGAAGTCAAGAAATTATATTTTAAGGAATAAATGCAGTAAAACTCATAGAAGCAAGTAGCGCTTAAAAGGTCACTTTAGGTTGCATTGGACTAGAGCACACAAGTTCAGGCCAACTGCGATGGAGCTCTTAACAGCCTCAGGGACCCATTGGGGCATGCTGAACACAGTACCTTGGATCCTGTGGAGCAGTCTGCACAGCAAGGCTTTGAGAGATTTTGAGTTGTCCGGCGTCATTTCCTAGAGCTGCGCAGTGAGGATTTGCAAGGGTTTGTGTTATCCAGCAAAATTTAATGGAACCCCCTGCAGAAATAATGTAACAATTCCTAGGGCAGGGCCAATATATAATGACAAGAACATCCCTAGGCAATTTACATTCTACAGAATTATTAGACCATAATTTCAAATGCAGATTGAAACATTAGACTCAGTGTAACCAAACAGTTATTGTTTAAAAATTCATGATTTTAATTCATAATCCTAATCTTATAAATCATAATGAAGTATAAAATGCATATAAGTGTGTGTCTTAAAATAAAACAATACACAAAACTACAAAAAGATTTTTTTACTACATGAAGAATCTCATAAGAGATTCTAACACATATAGACTCTCCTAAACATAATATAAAACAAATATACAATACATATAATACAACAACAGCAGCAGTGAGATCGATCTTCTTTGCGTCATCCAGCATCAGTTCAGAGAGGCTGTGCGGCGAGGTGTTTTGTGTTATCTGGCATTGGTTCCGAGGAGCTGTCAGCTGTGCAGGAGACAAATCAGCAAGCCCTTAGAGCACACTTGAAGAAAAGAAGGCAGAGTCCAGCTCTCCTTCAGCAAAGTCAGAGAGCAGAAGACAGTAGGGCAATAAACAGAAAAGCAGGCCTTCTAGATCACCAGTCCAATTGAGTTCTTTAAGCAGCACAGCAGTTCTTCTGGCAGAGCTTCAGTTACAAGTCCAATAGTGTCTGATTTGAGGGGGTCAGAGACCCAGTACTTATACCCAAAAATGCCTTTGATGTGGGGTTAACTTCAAAACAACTCCCTGAAGTGCACAAGTATCCCTTTCAAACCGGTCCTGTCTGCCAGACTATCAGTGGGAAGTACTCAGTCCTTTGTGTGGGGACAGGACCCTGACTTTTCAAGTGAAGTGTTAGTCCCTCCCTTCCATCCTGCCCAGGCAAGGTCATCAGAATGCAGATGTATGTAGAAGGGCACTCAAACACACCGATCCTTCCTGTGCTGAGGCTGTCTAGAGATACGGCACAAAGTGCACCTGCCATCCAGCCCAAAAGTTTATTTGAGAAAGAGTGCAAAGCACAAAGAGATATAAGCACAGTGAAATGTCCACTTTCTGAAAAAGTAATGCCAAATCCAATTTTACCAGTAGGGAGGATTTGTCATTACCATTCCAAACATTTGAAACATGTTAAAGCCACCCTTCTCTGATCAGGAATTACAGCTAAAATAGTGTATTAAGGAATTACCAAGGCTAACCTATGAGAGGAGTAGGATTTGCAGTAGTGAAAAACGAGATATGCTGTTTGTCACTACCAGGACATGCAAAACATACCAGTACATGTCCTACCTTTTATGTACACAGCACCCTGCCCTTCTGGCTACCTAGGGCCTACTTTAGGGGTGATACTCAACGTTTAGTTATAAGGGAATGGGTACACAAGCACTGTGCAAGTTTGGGGGGGTGGGCATTTCTAAGTCCAATCTGCAGGGAAGCAGGGAGGGGGGGAAAAGGTTTCACCAGTTGGAATTATAGATTTTTTAGGCACACACAGTGGACGATGAATGCAATACCTCAGAGTACATATCTTGGGCAAAAGACTGCTGCAAGACAGGATGTCTCTTGAAATGTATTATGGATCTCTGCCGAGTTGTCTCCCATCCAACTCCCCCTGGAGGTCCCTAAGAAAATACCAAGGAATTCTGGTTCCCCAGGTCATGTTTATCAGGACCAGGAGATGCATGGCAGCATGAAAAAAGTAACCCCCCTCTGGTAATTTTAAAATCCTCTCATCGAACGTCAATGGGCTGGGGGACAAAATCAAAAGAGGGGTAGTACTGCAGTACCTGAAACATCAGGCGCCGGATATTGCCCTAATACAAGAAACCCACATATTACCTTTGCCTCAAATTGTAAAGTGCTCTGATATCCTTCTGGGTCAAGTTTGAGCTATATAAAACTTTATTTTAAAAAAAATGTTAATAATAAATAAATAAAAAAGGAGGAGTTTCAAGTTTGGTAAGGGGTTTTAAATGCCAAACTGTAGTAGCAGTAAAAGACACACACAGACC
The DNA here is from genome assembly GCF_964263255.1 of Lissotriton vulgaris. Taxonomy (NCBI): domain Eukaryota; kingdom Metazoa; phylum Chordata; class Amphibia; order Caudata; family Salamandridae; genus Lissotriton; species Lissotriton vulgaris. Next base: position 779,412,264 of record NC_141691.1, read on the forward strand.
CTGCAGTGTCAGGCATGAGGCAGATTTGAAGGCTACTTCTGTGGGTAGCACAATCAGTGCTGCAGACCCCCTAGTAGCATTTCAGTTACAGGCCCTGGGTATATAGTATACCACTTTACAGGGGAATTACAGTAAATCAAATATGCCAAGCAGGTCTAATCCAACTATACCATGTTTATAAAAGAGAGTACATGCACGTTTGCACTTGTCAGCAGTGGTTAAGTGCCAAGAGCCCTAAAGCCAACACAAAAGAAGGTAACGAAAAGGGGCAGGGGAAGGCAAAACGTTTAGGGGTGACCTTTCAGAGAGGGCCATATTCCAACAGACTCAATGTGGCCTTGCTTCACAAATGTCCTTTTGTATTTGTACATTAGGGCAACATTATGGTCTTGCCTGCCCAGGTCATGTGCAGGGTGCAGTGTCTAGTATTCTCTGTCTCCCCAGTTTCTGCGCGGTCAAAGCTCAATCTGTCTCAGAATTGGCATATTTTAAAAACTTCAGAAGGCTGTAATACCCTTGTAATTGAATTACCTCAGTTAGTTGTATTTTATGATGGGCAAAGACAAGAAAAGGACAAAGTTTCTTCGGTTGCAGAGTCTGTCCTTTTAGATTGCTTCAATAGTTCTTCCTAGACTCTACTTTTTGAATCCTTGGAGTGTTGGCTATTTTTTTTTTAAATGCGGTAAATGCATTGTTTATAAACAGAAAGGAGTTTGGCCCAAAGGAACAGAAGCCAGGCAGGGCCACGTTAAAGCAAAAGAACAAAATGTGCCTGATTCCTTACTTATTGTAAGCTTTTATTCTTTTCGCTTGTAAGCCAAACACATCTCTTTATGTTTGTACCTGTATTTTATTTATACTTCTTTCTTAAATCTTATTTCTATTTTCTCATGAAAAACATGTTTCAAGTGAAAAGGAAAAAATAGTCCATAATTTACATATATTACAAATACATTTAAATTCATTTACATTAAACCTATTATACATACTCCAATATAAAAATAAAATGAATTTTTTTTAAGTGAAAGGAAATCATTATCTAAGCGCTTCTACTCTATCTCAATTCCGCTCTTATTTTACCATGGGAGATGTGAAGTTCTTGTCTGTTGTATCCCTCTCTGTTTTTTTTCCTCTTTTTTAGATTGGGAGTACCCCTTATTTTCCGGGATCTCTATCAAAGGACACAGTGGTTCAATACCATTGATAGTGACAGAAGACTCATATTTATGTAAGTATCTTATCATGCTCAATCATACCTGTTTAGGCTTTTTGTTCAGCGCGTGTTCATATTATTAGTTTGGTGTAATGGTTTGAGGTCTTTATTGATTCCTTAGCCTTGTTTGATCACCCTTTCCCTATCTGTGATGGAAAAAAAGGGGGGGAGGAACTTTATGTAATGTTTCTTACTCCCCCACAGTATACACGGAGACTTCCGGTAAAGGAAACAGGTGTATTCATACAACAAGAAATACAATTCGCTAAGGGCGCCGAGCGTCTGGCTATGACCATCTCCAGCCGCCAACTGACACTGTCCTGTTCGCGCCTTTCCTTTCATAGTCCTGCGCGTGCGCCGTGCCGCTCTAGCTTATGACGTAACGCGTGCTCACGTAAGCGTCCATAAGCTAGAGCGCATACCACATATCTCCCCCCTTTATTAAACACAGAAAGCACAATCCCCCCTTCTATAAAGGCATAGTCCACCTCTGTACCCCTTGTCTATGTGGGGCACCGGGGGCCATATTCCTAGTGTCTTTCTACCACAAAGTCATTGTAACGAGAAGGCATCACTACTGCCCTTCCGCTGCGGGTGTGTCTTACCGGCACGTTCTCCCTCGTCTCAGTCTGTGCCTGGGATATCCCCGCATCTCTCTCCACCGATCTCTGCCCTGCACTCTCTTGCGCTCTTCCTCCTTCGGCCTGCCCAGCTCCCTGGGCGCCCTCTTCACTGACTTCGCCTGCCTCAACTCCTTGGCTGTTCTGCTCCTGATGCAGTCTCTCTTCTGGGTGATCAGTGTCTCTGTCTGCTTCCTCCGTCCTCGGCCAGACCAATATTTTGTTGACCCTGGCCATGCGATCCTGTGACCAGACTTTTCCATCACTAAGGAGGGCCGCTCTGCCCCGCACTTCCTTAACTTGGAGCGGTTGACTGAACTTGCTGTCGCCCTTCTTTTGGAGGGTGGGCAGTTTGATCCTGACCCACTCCCCTTCTTCCAGCGACGTTTCTTTAGCGCCATGTCGCTTGTCGTAGTGCGCTGCATATATCCTCTGGGCCTTCTCTAGATTGCTTTGCACCACCGCTGGGGACCATTTGCTGGTGATGGTCTTTTCCCTCCATGCCACATTGTCCCTGGTAAATGGATGCCGTCCTCTTAGCACCTGGAAGGGACTATACCCTACCACCGAGGGAGTAATGCGGTAAGCCCATATCATGTTCATTATCTCCACTTCCCAGTCCTTGCCTTGAGAAATGGCTGCCTGGATGGATCCCATGAGCACCCTGTTGAACCTTTCGACTTGGCCGTTGCACGCCGGGTGGTACACCGCCGTGTGTCTCACTTCGATCCCATTCCGTTTCATGTATTTTCCCCATTTGTCCGACACAAATTGTGGCCCGTTGTCACTGAGGATCGTTCTGGGTATTCCTTCCCTCAGGAACACTTCTGTTACGAATTTCAAGATCGTGTCCGTATCCATCGACTCCTGTATGTCCACTTCTGGCCACTTGGAATACTTGTCCATCAGCACGCAGATATACTTGTTCACACCCCGGTTGTCCAGAACCGGCCCCAGAATGTCTATCGCCACATCCTCCCAGGGGCCATGTGGCGTGTCAAATTTCCCCAGCGCTGGTCGGAGTGGTCGGAGCACCTTGTCCGCTCCTTGGCACTGCACGCACTCCCTGACTTGCCTCTCGATGTGGGCATCCATTCCTGGCCACCAATACGTCTGTTTGACCAGCGCCTTGGTTTTCACTATGCCCAGATGGCCTTCGTGGAGTGTTTTCAGCAGTCTTGGTATCAATGACTTCGGGGGTACCACTCTCTCACCTCGGTATAAGAATATCCCCGAATCACTCAAGGACAACTCTTCCCTTATTTCATAAAAGCGGCGGACGCTCTCCGTCAGTTTCCTTTTGTCCGGCCACCCCAACGTGAGGTGTTTCCTGACATCTCTCTTCTCCTCGTCGAGTTCATAGGCCTCCTGCCACTCCTGAGCGCTGATGGCTGTCTCGTGATCCTCCATGCAAGCGACCATCTCCTCTGTCTCGGGGGTGGCACTCGGGGCTTCTTCCATCGCCGCCGCCCTGCTGAGGTAGTCCGCCACCCTGTTCTGCGTGCCCGGAAGGTACTCGACATCGTAGGTGTAGTCTAGTAGCTTCAGGGACATCTTCGCTATTCTCGGGGTGGCAGTGTCGTGGCCGGATGACGTCAACACTTTGACGAGGGGCTTGTGGTCTGTTTGGAGCCTAAACCTCGTGCCCCATATGAATTGACGAAATTTACTCAACGCCCATGTGACGGCCAGCATTTCCTTTTCTATCACGCTGTACCTCTGTTCCGTTGGGGATAGTGCCCTGGAAGCGAAGCTGATTGTTTCTTTCGTTCCATCTGTCCTCTCCTGCACCAGGACCGCCCCCAAGCCCTTGTCACTCGCATCCGTAGTTACGATGGTCTTGCCCGTGGGTACATATCCCTGTAACGGAATGGCCTGGCTGATGCATTCTTTGATGGAGTCGAATTCCGACTGGGCCTCCTTGTCCCACTCGAATTTCGTATTGTGCTTGATCAGTTGCCTCATCCGGTGCGTCCTAGTGGCGAAATGTCTTACAAACTTGCTGTAATACTCGGCCATGCCGAGGAATGACCGCACCTCCTCTTTGGTCGTTGGGGCTTTGGCGTCCTTTATGGCCTTGACATTTAGTTCTTTCGGTAAGATGCCATGCGTTCCTATCTCGTGCCCAAGGTAGGTCACTGAGCGAGACCCAATTCTACACTTGCTCCACTCAGCTGTCAATCCCTTGTTCTGTAGCACTCCCAACACCTGGTGCAGTTTCTTGTCGTGCTCATTCTTGTCGGAGCCCATCACCAGGATGTCGTCTTGGAAGTATTGCACTCCCGGGATGTCTTTGAATAGCCTGTGCATGAGCTTCTGGAACACGGCCGCGGCGGATGCCAGTCCGAAGGGCATCCTTCTGAATTGGTAGCACCCGAATGGCGTTATGAAGGCCGTGTATTTCCTGCTCGCTGGGTGCAGTTCTATCTGGTAGTACGCCGACGTGAGGTCTATGGTGGAGTAGTGCGTGATCCCTTTAGTCTTGGCCAACATCTCCTCTATTCTAGGGAGTGGGAACCTCTCCACTATAAGATTTTTGTTGAGTTCCCTCAGGTCCACGCAGAGCCTGACCTTGCCGTTGGGCTTTTTAACTACCACCAAGGGCGATAGCCATTCCGCGCTGTCCACTGGCTCGATGATTTCTAGCTCCTCCAGTTTCCGTAGTTCTTGGCGTACTGCCTCGCTGGTGGATATTGGTATGTTCCGTACTTTGTGCACGACCGGTTTTGCTCCCTCCTTGAGGACCATTTTGTGCACGAATTTCTCCAGCTTGCCCACTGTGCTTTCAAATACTTTGGCGTAGGCTGCCTTCCAGTCTTCCTCCTTCGAGAGGGGCCATTCCTCTGTCAGCAAGATCTGTTCTCTCCCTCCTGGGTTGAGTACGATGCCGAGGGCACCCGCATCTCTCCATCCCAACACCGACGGACCCTTCTCCGCCACATATAGCGTGCACGTGGCCGTCCTTCCTCTGAACTCGAATTTCAGGTCTCTGCATCCCACTAGGGGAATGGCATCTTCCGTGTACGAGATGGGTCTGATGTCAGGTGGCCATAGGTCGGGTCCCAACACCGGGGCAAAATCTTCCTCCCATATTGACCTCTGCACTATCGTCCAAGGGGATCCTGAATCCACCGCTACATAGACTTTGACGCCTCCGATGTGCATGTCAGTGCGTGGCTTGTCCCTTCGTTTCCCCGACACGTCCAGCACTTGGTCCTCTATGCATAGTACCAGGTCGTCTTCATCCGGTTCCTCTTCTTCACTCGCTTCGGCAGTGGCTGCTTCGATGCACTTTACCGTAGACTTCAACCCTTTCTTCCGGCAGACTTTTTCAAAATGCCCCGTCAGTCCGCAATAGGAGCACTTGGCGCGGAACGCGGGACAACGTCTGTCCTGGGCTGCATGGGCGGCGCTGCCACACCTGTAGCATGCGAACTTCGTCCCCTGGCTGGAGCGAGGCATCTGCTTCCCCGGTCCTTTCGTCTCCTTCCTCAGGTCTCCACTGGCACTTCTTTGCTTGCTGGAGTGGGGTGCCTCGTCTATTTTGTTGATCATCTGTTTTGGCGCGCTTTCTCTCTTCGCCGCGTCTGCGCCTCTCTTCGACATTTCCGCCTTTTTGACCATTGCCACGACCTCCTTCAGTGTGGTCTCGTTCATTGCCCACAGCTTGTCTTGGACTGCCCTGCTGGTGGTGTGCATTACGATTTGGTCCTTGATGTATTCGTCTTGCAGGTTACCATACCTACACGTGATTGCAAGTCGGCGGAGGGCAGCCACATAGTCGTCGATCGATTCTCCCGCCTCTTGCTTCCTCTGCTGGAAGTTGTAGCGGTCTATCGAGACACAGACCGCTGGGCGATAGTGGCTGTCCAGGTCGTCCAGTGCATTCACGAAGACATCCGTTTCTTCTGCACCCCTCTCCTTAGGCACCAAGTTCTTATAGACCCGTACCCCTTCTGGGCCTAAATTGTGGAGCAATAGTCTTTTCTTTCTATCCGGTTTGTATTCACTTTCGCTTTCGTCTTCCAGCGCCTCAATGTAATTTAGGAAGTACTCTTTCCAATCTTCCCATTTTAGTTGGGGTTCGCCTGGTCTGGTCAGGAACGGGACGGGCGCCATTAGTGTTGACGCTTGACTCGTCATTCTGGCTTCACCTCTGGGTCCTCCTTCCTGGGGTCTTTGGGTAGGCTCACCGGACGCTCCTGCGTTCCCTGCCGTGTCGCCTGGGCCCCCTGGGCTGCCCGGGGTGTTATCCCTTGTGGCGTGTGCTGCCTGTACGTCCTTCCCCCCTTCCTCTGAAGTGGGGGTGTCTCCCTTGGTTGCCAGGGTGCTGCCTGGGGGTCCTGGAGGCCTGGGTCGCACGACCTTCTGCTATGCCTGGGAACGTTCTTTCCTTTGCTGTTGCGCTACTGCCACACCCTTGCTCTCGTGTAGTACCTGTGCCTCACTGGCCCGTGGATGTCGGCTGTGGAGGTATCCTGTGTTCTTCTTCGTTTCTTCTCCTTTTTCCAAACACCAGGTGGTGTTCGAATCCCATCCTCGTCGCCACTGTAATGTTTCTTACTCCCCCACAGTATACACGGAGACTTCCGGTAAAGGAAACAGGTTTATTCATACAACAAGAAATACAATTCGCTAAGGGCGCCGAGCGTCTGGCTATGACCATCTCCAGCCGCCAACTGACACTGTCCTGTTCGCGCCTTTCCTTTCATAGTCCTGCGCGTGCGCCGTGCCGCTCTAGCTTATGACGTAACGCGTGCTCACGTAAGCGTCCATAAGCTAGAGCGCATACCACACTTTATTTAGAATTTTTCAAAACGTGAACGTTTTGTGGAATCAAGCATTAAAACCGTGATCGTACCTTTTTCGTTTATTCAGCCGGGGCAGGCACCCAACATTCTACTTGTGCGGGCTGCCAACAGACGGCGTTCGTCCTTCTCAAACTAATGGGAAAAGTGGTGGTTAGAGTACTTTCCCTTGTAACCTTATATCTAGCGGTTGCGTCTTGTTACAATCAAACGTGTACCTCAATCTGTGCGAGTATGTATAATAGGTTTAATGTAAATGAATGTAAATGTATTTGTAATATATGTAAATAATGCACTATTTTTTCCTTTTCACTTAAAAAAAAATTTTCATGAGAAAATAGAAATAAGATTTAAGAAAAACGTATAAATAAAATACAGGTACAAACATAAAGATACGTGTTTGGCTTACAAGCGAAAAGTACAGAAGCTTACAATAAGTAGGAATCAGGCACATTTTGTTCTTTTGCGTACATGCATTGTTTAGCATCTACGTTTTTCTGAAATGTCTTCGGGAGGAGGGGAGAAACCCCCAAACTCACCTCAGACACTTTGGACTCGCTCAGTATGTTCGCTCTGTGCCATTCAGTGAATTCTTTTATATCATATTTATTTTAAAGTCCACTAGCCATCACTGGATCTTGTTTCCAAAAACTAGCATGCTGCTCGTCAGACAAGCGAAAACGTCATTAGGAGGGAGTCAATATTCTTCACGAATTCAAACAAGAATTAAACATAATGTGCTGTCTAACTGTATTTTATGGATTATAACAAATGAAAATCATTCCGTTTGTCGGAGTTCGTTTCTATTTTGATTAAGTGCTGACTGTTTTTATGTTATTCAAATGTTGCATGCAGCTCTCTTGTACATTTCATATTCAAATTGCATTTTATTTATTCTAGTACAAATGCAAATGTTTTTAAATGATTTATTCATCACTTCCAATAGCAAGCAAATGCTGCAGAGTTTCAGAATGCACAACATTTTGAGTAGGAGCATTTATATACAGTGAAAAACATTTAACTACTGCAATTAGAAACAATAGCCTTGTTTCAACATTTGTTTACCATATTGGGGCATATTTTCAAGCCCCTATCGCCATCAGAACGTCATTTTCCGTGATGTTGTGATGGCGATAGGGGCTTCGCCCTATTTACAACCAGTGTTAAGCCATTAACGCTCCCTTGTAAATAAGGCACCCTTTCACGATGGAATTAACGTGAAACGAGAGGACAAGAGGTGTTGGGGTTGGCGTTCGAACGCAACACCTATTGATTTTGAGGCTGTCCCCTATTTCCAAGGATTTCATAAATGTGGGGCAGCACCAACATTAAGAACAGAAATGCTTTATTTCTCCTTGGTTTTGCTGTTTCCATGTGTGATGCGTTGTACAGCACACACAGAAACAGCAAATTGCCATTGATTATTTATGTGCAAGAAGATGTCCCTTTCTGCACATAAACAATCAAAAAAAGGAAATGACATTTTGAAACTTCTATGTGTGCTGCATTAAGAAGCACACATAAACGTTACACGATGTCATTTAAAGATTGACCTTCCTGCACTATGGTTCATGGGTGCCTACGTTGGTGCTAAGCTGCTAAGTTTAGCCCCGGCGCAGGGGGAAACGCAGGGCTGCACCATATTTTTGAAAAATTGGTGCAGCCCAGCATTTCTGAAGTGGGGGAGTCTGGCATTAAGCCAGCAAGGCTAATGCCTCACTCCGTCACTTCACTGTAAATATGATCAATATTTGAATGTATTGTTTGTTTGAAGAGCTACGAAATAAAGCTCAGTAAAAAATATCCAGCAAACAGAAAATTGCGTTATATACTTCAAATAAAAATGTTTCATGGAAATCTGTGCACTGAAAACCTTCAGTGCATGGTTGTATCATACACAAGCCCCCGCATTCAGGAGTGCAATAGGGACTTGAACACCCTCTTTATTTTTAATCCTGCTCTTACCAATGGTTGTTGTTTCTGACACCAATCCTGATAGACGTAGTCCCATACTGTTTGTACCTCAGTCCATACATGTCCCATGGGGCCAGGGGCATAGCTTAGTTAGTAAGATTTGGAGAAGGTGAGGTGTGCTGAGCTTCAGATTTTCCAACAATCACGTTGACATTTAGGGGTCGATTCCGATTCAGGAAAAACCGCTCCGAAAAGCCGTTTGGAGCGTTTTTCCCATACGAATCATACCCTGCAACGTCCCCTGTACGTACGACAAAGTACGATTCGTACCAGGAGTCGCCGTACGACTCTAATCTCCGTACGATTCTCCCTCTGAACCCGCTGTACGCGGCATCTGTACGGTTCGCGGCTGGTTTTTACGACCCAGCAAGTACGATACGTGTCGGGTACGCACCGTATGACCCTTTTGCTATGGGAGCTGAAAACAGCCGTAAAAGCAGAGTCCGCACCGAAACAGGTACAGAACGCCCCCCCCCGAGTACGGTGCATACCCCCCATGATCGCAGGGGTACTGTGCGATCATGGGTTGTATGGACCGTACGGTGTGTATGTGTTTATGTGCTTTTCCGTACGACTCGCCCTTACCTGACGTGGACCGTACGAAACGCGTCCTCATACCTCGGTCCGGATCGTACTCGTCGGGTCATACGGCATGTGTACGAGTCGTACGGCATGTGTACGAGTCGTACGGTATGTGTACGAGTCGTACGGTTCACGGTTTCAGCCGTACAGATCGCGACGATTCGGACGGATTCACGGAATACGGATCGTACTTCACGATTCGGACGGACGGGTACTATTCGTACGGAGAGGGCTCTGGATACAAATCGTACGGACTGTTTTTTTCCCGAATCGGAATCGACCCCATAATGTTAAAAACATTATAGGACTTGCAAGATGCATGAGAATGGCTTAAGGGGCAGTTGATAGGGAGAAGATTGTAGATTGTTAGGAGTACTAAGTGGGAGAAAACATCATATTTTGTAAAAATAACCAACATTTTTCAGGACTTTCAAAATAGGGAAAGGAAAAGAATGTGTGTGCATTTCTGTCTGTGTGTATGCAAAACTTCCTGGTGAAATCCAACAGATCCAACTCATCATACCCGACTGAAAGCACTTGAATCCAATTACTTATCAGAAAAAACATTTATAAAGAGGGGGTGTAACACCCCAAACACCCCCCTTGAAGCTACATCCCTCCAGGCTGCCTTCCATAAACTGCTGAATTGATAAACCATGAGGTCTGGTGTGTCTACATGCTCTGTTTTCTGACCTCACCTCAAACTAACTAGCCACCTGCAATGAGCACAAAGGATTAGCGGAGTGGAACAGGCGATTGTTCATAGTGTGATCCGATACATCTTGGTATCATCCAACCAACATTTTCCCTCTCATTGTCTTCCAAAGATATCACAGACTACAGGCATATTTGATCGAAGATAATCAATTTGCAGTGTCACAATTAATATATCCTTATATTGATTTCTGAACAGGTTCTCAAACTGTAATATCTCCTTTCATTATTTTCCAGCAGTGAATGATGGTTATGGTGTTTCTTATATTTTTCTTCAGATTTTATCACGTTAGGTGATTGCTTCCTTAAAAATTCTACCTGGATGTACTTTAGGTCTGAACCTTTCATTCACTTTGACTTTTTTAAAGTGTATTTCTTTTGAACAGAAGACAAGTTAGGGGGGGCCAGATGTAAAAAAAGTCAATTTGTAATTTCCTAATTGCAAATTTTTGCGATCTACAATTAGGAAATCATATATACCCATGTAGAAATGTGTCTTAGACACATTTTGCAATTCCCAGTGGGTCGCAAATAGACTTACCTTATTTATATTCATGAGCAGGTCTTGCTTTGCCACCCATTAGAAATGGCCTGCACTCACATGGATGTTGGCCTGTTGTGGACAGCAGACTACCATGTCTGTGATTGCTTTTTAAATAAAGCCATTTTATTTTAGTAATGCAGTCTGTTTTCCTTAAAGGGAAACGGGACAGATTTCAAAAGTAGAAATGAAAACCTGCATTTTCATTTTTTAGGAGTAGGCAGTGGTCTGTGGATCCCTGCAAGCTCTTAAAAACCGTTGGCGTCCACATTCACAAAGAGGAAGGGGTCGATTGGGGACCCTTCCCATTTACGAATGGGTAACCACTAACTTGAGGTTGATGGTAACTGTGAATAATTTGCGACTGCATTCCCTGTCGCAAAACATTCCTGCATACTGCTGTTAGGAAGGGATGCCCTTAACACGGCCCTTCCTAAAAGCGACTCGCAAACGATATTTTGCAAGTCGGTTATAGGTTACTGACCTGCAAAATAGGATTAGTACATGTCAAAAAGCATTTTATTGGCTGCAAACAGCCTGATGGGTCGTTTGCGAGCGGTAAAATGCTTCGTACATCTGATCCTAGATTCACAAATGTTCAGAGTGCAAAAAATTATTTATTAGAGATCTTGGGTGAAATCTATGGAGAGACTAAAAGATGTAGTTTTGGAAGTCGGGGTGATTCTTATTTTAAAAACTTTTTGGGATATTCTGAAATCCATTATTTTTCTCTTTGTTTCTGCAAGATCGTCAATTTCTTTCTTAAATTCTAATATAATATCCCATAGCAATGGCTATCAGTGTTAAAATCACCTGGGCATGTCTCTATTTCCTTATTATGCAAGCCTGTATTCAATGGCACTTGGGTCCTTCCCTTTTTGGCCATGTCATGTTTACAGTTTCTTACCGTTTTATTTTGTCAAAGTTATCTTTACAACTGCTTTACTTTTTGTCATGGATGTATCCTGTTTATTAATCCGTTCACATTTTAGCTTACTTACTACAATTGTGATCTTAGATTCAAACAAGTCTAGTACTCCATATTGGCCGTGGATGTCATTACTATTGTTGAAAACATATTTTAATCTATGCATTCATATCAACATTCTACTTCTGTGTCTAACAAGGATGTTAGTGTATTTATAAGAAAGAAATTCCCTTTGGAATGTCTCTTTTCAAGATCATTTAGTGGACACAATGAAGTAATCAGTTATGAGGTCTTGGACGATTTCCAAAGCTTTCTTCCTTGTTTTATTTCTCTGTGTAATTAACTTTGTAGCATGCCCTTTCCTTAAAAAAGAAGGGTGAATTGCCCTTCAAATCCCTGTCTTGTCATAGGTCCCTTTGTTTATCTGTTTGGTGTACCAATTATCTTTATTGTTGCCTCTCCTGTTTTTTCTTTATATGTTTATTCACATCTTCTTCGCTGCTTGGGCATGGGGTACATGATTCACTTCCTGGTACTTTTTCCAGATCCCATAATACTCTTGAGCAATGAACAATTATGAATAATTATATTGTGCAATTGCAACTAATTCTACAGATGTTGGCAGATAAAAAGACCAACATGGCCAGACTGGCCGTACCAGGCATCAGGCATTTCCACGGAAACCTGGAAGGGTGAGGGCAGGTTTTTGCAAAAGTGAGGGCCAGTTTTTTACTGGACTTGGCTTTGCAGTGATACTGAAATATTTGCCCTCAGTAACAACAGCAGCAAGCAACCTTTCCTAGCCTCCCAGGGCCCACCAGTGCTTATCATTGGCTGGTCCATGAAAATTGCCAGGGCTGTTATGGTTTCCCAGTCCGGCCCTGAAGATCAAGGTATCAACATCACCAACAATAAACTTATCAATATTAAATGTAAAGATCTAGAATATCAGAGTCTAAATCCTGCTACTCAACCTTATATTACACAAAAAAGCTCTCCAGGAAAATAGTTATTGCACTTATTTCTTACTTTTTTGCCTCTCACTATAACAATAAACCTTGCTCCTGTCATATACTGCTCAATCTCTCCACAGTACTTAGGTCTGTCAAAAATACCACCATGCAATCAACTCTTACCTTTTTAGACATTGAATAAATGGCCCTCAGCTGGTTTTCATAATTCTTTTGAAATAATTCATTTTTTCACTCAGTACACACCTCCACCACTAAACAAATCTAGACATATGAACCACTCAAATAACATCATACATGTTGTGAGTCTTCCTGACAGCAGTGATGCATGATTCTTCTGGTTGAGTGTTAGAATGATTGCATTATGACATCAATTATGGTCTGATTGTATATTCCTCATTACATATGGCATAGGTGATACATGTATTGCATGCAATCTGAGCTGTGAGTTGTAGATTTCATGTTGCTATCTATATGCCATGCAGAACTAGCATTAAACCTTGGACTTAATTCACAAATATTTTGCTGAGAGCAACTGTGAATTAGTCTTGCACTACTTCTAGCTGACTCCTGCATTTCAGGAGTAATCCAGGAGTATATTTGGAGCATACTAAGATTACTTCTGAAATTCAGACATAAAACTAAACAACAGTAAGAGTAAGGGCCTTATTTATACCTTGGCCGAGGGGCCTCTTGCCCAGTCTGGGAGGGAGAGATAATGACCAACCCCTCCCAGCTCAAGGACCATTCACACCATTTAAAAATCACAGCCTGCCTGTCCAGGATCTCTATGCTTCTTCTTTAAAAGCTGTTCAGTATTTTATCTCTGAACAGTATAACATGTAACATCTCAACACAATACTCCAGTCCCATCCCACACTTACCTCTCATCCCCCCTTAGCAACTCGACTAAGTCCCTCAAGCAATCCTTACCATGCTGTCCGGGACAGTGTTCTCACCCTTCCTCCATTTACTGGAGTTGATCCTGTGTTACCCTATTTCCTATTAAATCAAGCCAGGGTCTATTTCACCTTACGCATCCACCTGAATGTAAGCACAGTAGCTAGGCCCCAGTTGTCCCATGTTTTCCCAAACCTTTGATGACAGCCCCTTCCAATGTAGATCTCTCTTTCTATCAATTTGCTTTGGTCCATACCTGTTTCCCAGTCCCGGTACAGGGGAAAGGGGACCCATTACCACACATTTGAGAGATATCCCACTTGGCCACCATGCATTCCATGTTCAGCATAATCTTCAGATACCTTGGCAGGTCTGAGGGGCCCCATATCCCATGCAAAGTGATTCTGGGTTGCATGTCAATCCGTTACAACCTTGGCCTTCTTCAGTGATGTACCCACCTTCTCCCAGAGGGTAACTCTACAGCTTGTATAACAGTGAACCTTCCTTACCAGAACTTCACTGGCATAACTTGTTCTCTGCCCTCCCTATTTTATATAGCAATGTCCTTGTGCAGTACGTCCTGTCAACAATTTTTAGTTGTACCAGGTGGTAGCTCTTCTTAATCGTGACTTCTTCAGGGAAACTGAGTGCTGTCTACCATTCCTCATCATCCAATTCCTCCAAGTCCTGTTCTGTATGGCCCTGCAGTTGCATGAGAGGGCCCTGTGTGTTTCTCATTAATGCGTCTTAGGTCAATGAAATAGGTACTCTACTGACGTGACCATCCAGTAATCTTCCTTCCAAGGGGTAGTCCTTCTGGTTCTCATCATCGTTAGATATACATCTCTGGAGTGCATATCTCAGCTGTCCATAACATAGCCACTGTGTCTTAGGCATTCAGTACTTCTTCCTCAGGTGGCCAAATTAGAGTACAGACATCCACTAATGTGGAGAGACTAATAGTGTCCCATCCACAAAAGTCAAGCAACTCTGCCACTGGTCTCAATCTGGTCCCTTCCCATAAGGGTATTTGGGGTCAACCACTTATCCCAAAGCATCTCTCTGAGCATTTTGTTCCAGACTTCTGTAACTGTGTTTTTTTTCCAGCACAGCCTGGGGGGCCATCTTCTCCCCATAAAGCGTATGGAGATAACTTTGTGTGCCCATTCCCATCATATCAAGATGAAAAGTCAGGTCTCCCAGTCTGCATAAGCCTAGTTGTTGACTCAATTGACCAGCGCCGCCTCATAATATTTCCTGGAGTTCTGAAGAGCAATACCCCGGCCGTACTTAGAGTACTGAAGGGCTCTCATAGCGATACTGGGCTGTCCCCTGCCCTTAGTAGCATTCATTTTGGACATTGCCGCCTTTCCCATGATAGAAGTGGTAACTTGTACCAGTGCCTCACATCTCTGTCCAGTCCTTTAACCATGGGCGACATGTTTGCCTCATAGTGAAATCGGTGTCTCTCATTATCCACATCGCAAAATATTTGAACCATTGGGGTTCTATCTGTAGTGGCAGAGGTAGAGTCCCATCCAGCTACTATCCCCCCAAAAGATACAATAGAGATTTTTCCCAGATAGTGAGCAAAGTCAGAGTACATAGCAAAGATCAGGAAGATACCATGTAGTCGGACGAGCGACTATTCCAAATTTGTCAGGCATAGCAAAATGTCATCAGAGTATTACAAAATATGCTCCTCTCATCCTGTGCTGCCCAGCCATACCAAGAACTGTGAGTCCAGTTGTACTCATGCTACCAATGCCTCTATCGCCAAAACAAATAGCCTCAGCAATAGTGGACATCTCTGTCCTGTACCCTGATCCACCACCAAGCCCCGAGTCATGCCACATTTAAGTTTCAGTCTGGCTACAGGTATGTCATAGAACAGTTTAATCCACCTGATGTATTTGCGCCAAAACCCAATTTTAGCGAGAATCCAGTATAGGTAAGGCTAATCTACTCTAGTCGAAGGCCTCATTGACATCCAATGGCATGCCGACTTTTGGCTCCTCCAGTGTCTTTACCATGGCTATATTATTATGGAGCTGGTGCATTCAGTCTTGTTGAGTGAACTGGCATAAACCCTTTCTCATCTGGGTGCACTCCATCTCTCACTACCACATACAGTCTTGTTACTTGGACTTTTGCCATGATCTTAGTATCTGCATTTAGCAGAGATATTGTCCTGTACAACTCGCATCTGTCCCGGAGCTTCTCAGCCTTAGGGATAAGAATGGATGTAGCCGTTTTCATGTCCTCCAGCTACTGCCCGGTCTTAAACATGCCTATGTATGCCTCACGCAGGGGGAGCAGTATTTGCTTAGTTAGTCTGAGAAGAGTTTCATTGAGAGCCTGTTCGGGCATGGGACCTTCTCAGTTTATATGTGTCCCATTGCCAATGTCATTTCTTCCACTGAGATATCAGCCTCCAGTATCCTACCCTGGTCTGGCCTAAGGCACTGCACTGAGCAGTCATATATAAAAACCAGTCCGTCCTCATCCAAGGTCTGTAGCTTTGTACCATAGAAAGTTTACATGTAACAGACAAATGCCTCAGTTATTTGCTCACTTCCCTTCACTTGCTTCCTGGAATACATGGTATGTTCTTGTATATACATTCCCTCTCTTTCATGACTTCCTAACCACACTAGCAGTTTACCTGCTTTATCCCCAGCCTCATACATACACTTCTGCCTGTCAAGATGAGCTGTTTTCACCTCATTACGGGCTACCATTTGGTATTCCTCCCGTTTCAGAACAATATTGTTTTTCAGCTGGGAAACAGGGGAGGTGGTGTACTCCCTCTCCAGCTGCGGCAGACCATTCTCCTAAGTGGTCAGTCTACTGAGACGTTTCCTTCTATCGCCTACCTTCCTGAAAATGATGATCCTCCTAATTGGATCTTTATATGCCTCCCATAATGTTACTAGGGTCTGTACTGTCCCCTTGTCCCTCTGAAAGTATAGCTTTGTGGCTTTCTCCAGACTCTGAATCTCCTGATTATTCATGAGATGCCAAAACTCCATCTTCCAGATCCCATATTCCCTCGGTCTGTCAGCAGTGAGTGTAATTTGCAGGGGGGAGTGATCGCTAATCCCCCTTGCTAGTTGTTTGGCCTCTATGAATCTGTTCATCCTATCCTCTGGAGTGAGGAAGTAATTAAGTCTGGACTGTGAGTAAAATGAAAATCTTCTCTCCTGCACATTCAGAGCCCTCCAGATATCGTTTAGTCCGATAACTTGCACAAACCCTTCTAGCTTCCCTATTGTCACCTCAACTTCATGTCTCACGCTCATCATATCTAAGTGTGGGTCCAGTGCTAGGTTAAATCCCCTCCAAGTGCCAGTGGCGCATTTGTTAGTATACTGCCTAGGTTTTGAAATGTTCCCATCTGGAGACCAGGTTGGGCATACACATTGAGTAGTAATATGATCTCACTCTCCCATTCACATAGCAGTGCTGTGTAGCACCCATTGGTATCCGTCCACATGCAGGACACACGAAAATGCAGTAATTTCTTAAGGGAAATCACTTCACCCCCAGACCTTGAGGTGTAGTGTGCATAGTATGCTATTCCATACCTGCCTTTCTCTAGACTGTGGGCTGGCCATCTAGTACATCAGTCTCCTGTTGATACTCTATATCAGCTTTGTATCTGCTGAGTGCCTTGGTGACAAAGTCTCTATTCACCCTGTGTCCCAATCCATCACCATTCCACGTTATCAACTTCAGATTATGGATCTGTGTCCTGTTGGCCACATAGCCCCTTCCTCCCACTCATGGTTTGCGCCATTGTGTCTGCCTAGTCACTCCCCTGGTGTTGTGATGCCTTAGTGTGTTTCAAACTATCCTACCACCTACTCCCTACCCTACTTTAACATGCTATGATCCTGTAATTGACCACCATCCCCAATTAAGGGTATTTATAGAACTCAAACTTTTCAATGATCCTTGCTTCCTTAGCTGGGGCACCACTTTAGGACGTGTAGGGATCCCAGATACTCTCTCTGGTACCTGAATGCCTCAACCTCTTAGTTCAGCACCTGTTCCCTCACTCACCAGGCCATCAGGAGCCCCAAGGTGCATCCCAGGACTTACCACAATTACATGAGCATCTGTGTGCTAGAGGATTGTCTCTCAAACAGTCCACCCAGTTAAACCCTTAAGGTGTTCAGCATCTCATCTGCCTCGAGAGGGAAAATCCCCTCATCCGAGGTCCTCTACAGTCATGAGGGTAATCTTCAGCAGTCTCTCTTACTTTGTGTCTGACTCTGTCTCTGCGCTTTCGCATCAGCAACTATCTCCTTTGTCAACCAGTGCTCTCCATATACTATTATCCAGAGTAGTGCTGTAGTGTTGGACCGCTAGCACTATCTTTGCTTGTTCCACCCTCATATGAGATTTCTCCGGTGAGGCCTTGGTTCGCTTGTTGATCTGGCATCTGGTAGGCACCTGATGCCATCCGGTTTCACGCTGTGTGTGGGGTCGAGTGCCTGACCACAAGCCCTGCTGCACCATCCAGTTCCACACCGCTTGCACCGTTAGTAAGAAGTGGGCCTTGTAACTGTACACGATCCGGTGTTTCATCAGGTAGGTGAGAGTGCACTTAAGGTGCAGCTGACATAGCACTATCATGATTGGCAAAAAAGCCCCTCTCTGCCTGTGGACCAAGAAGATGTAGTCCCGGTATTGTTTAACCTCATGTCCGTCCGGCACCCTAGGTCCATGTTTCAAGGACACCTACATTATGACATACCGGTCTCTAAAGTTCATCAGCCAGGCAATGTTCAGCTGTGGGCTTGCCCCTGGTACCGGAGTCTCTGCCAGCCTTTTCTCCATGAACAGCATTGCGGCCTTCTGCCCCTTCCGGCACTCGCATCAGTCTCACATTATGTCAGCAGGACCTGGCCTCTGCATCCTCAAGGCAGCCTGTCAGCATTTCCTGCTCCCTCTCCATGGCACAGCACATGATAGTAAAGTTCCTGACATTTGGTTGGACAATGGCCATCTGTAATTCAGTCTCCTTTAATCGCTCCAGCAGTTTTTTTGTGATCTTCTTTGACCACCATGAAGATCTGGGCTTCCAATGTCACCTTTGCGTTAGCCTGATGTTCTTTGCAATGGGCAGACCAGGACAGGGCAGGGTGCTCTCCATTTAGCCCTGACTGCACAGAGTCATGACCAAGGACCCCACTGCTCCTTGACTATAGCCCCAGCTATTGTGAGGCCATGACCTGCTGTGAAGTACCCTTTCCCCGTTGCCCCCATTAATCACTCATTCTGATTTGGTCTCTGTAGCTGGTGTGGAGAAGAGATTGCCCCTGCACATTGTGGTCCATTTTGCCCTCCCTGTTGACCTTCTGATTTAGTAAGCAGGGGGAAAGGCACTTCGAATGTCATATGGGGTCTCCTCAACCCCTCTCTTCAGCTGCACCAGGGCCCTGCTCTCATCTTCAAACAGCAGCTTCTAGGCGCACCTCCTCCTGGCCCACGTTGTACCCCCTGCCGATGCGGGAGCTGTCGAGTCCCAAGCTGATACCAGCCAAAGCTGCCTCATGCCTCTCATTTGTCCCTGTTCTCCATGCTCTACGGGCACGGTAGGAGCCACCTGTGTCCTGCTACACACCTGCTTGGCTATCAAGAAAGACTTTTTCTGACCTATATTTCTTTTAGATATGGCCTATTAGGGCTCATATGCAAGACAGATCCCCAATACCAGTATCATACACCAAAGGTTATTCAAAAATACATTTTATTTATATGTTTTTTTAAGTAAAAATAATTGGTTTTATAAGATTTGTTTTATATATACTAGTTTGCTACTATTTTTTCTTCCTATCTGATCATTAATTATGATGACCTCTCGGCTGCATTCGACACAGTCGACTATAACATCTTGGTCGACCGTGTCGAGCAGGCAGGTCTCAGGGGCCTGGCACTGAGCTGGATCCGATCATTTATCACTGGGCGTACTCAGGCTGTCAGACTGGGACCTTTGACTGCCCCCACCATACCTTCTACCTGTGGAGTCCCGCAGGGCTCTTCGTTATCACCCTTGCTTTTTAATTTATATCTACGTCCCCTTCTGTACTCCCTTAGGAGGGCCAAAGTGACAATTTTCAACTATGCAGACGATTTGCAGCTCATTTTTCCTTTAAACACCAAGGACGCTGTGGTTGAATTTCAAAATACTATGTCCCACATTTTAAACTGGATGAACTGCAGTCATCTGAAACTTAACCCTGGCAAGACCGAATTGGTCTTGCCGGGACGGAGTGCGCTTAGTTGGAACCCCAGCTTTTGGCCTTCCAGTATGGGAGCCCCTCCACTCAAGTATTCCTCGGTCAAGAGTCTGGGTATACACATCAGCGAGGACCTTTCTCTCAAAAAACAAGTAGGAGCAGTTGTTTCAGCTAGTTTTTTCCAGCTGAAGAAAATCAAGAAAATCGCCAGCTTCTTTTCCCCAGCTGCCCTCACTGAGATTGTCATCTCCCTGGTTCTGTCCAGACTAGATTTTTCCAACAGTCTTTATTTTGGCATTCAAGCTGGAGAGCTAAAACGCCTTCAGCTGGTTCAGAATCAGGCTGCTAGACTCCTCCTGAACCTCTCTAAGAGGCAGTCTGTTAGATCCGGCCTGAAACAGCTACACTGGCTGCCCGTGGAGCAGCGTGTGGCTTTTAAAACAGGGTGCATTTTATTCAAATCTCTGCATGACTCTGGCCCCCTTTTCATTAGAGACATGTTTAAGAGATACATTCCCTCCCGCAACCTCCGGTCTATCCACAAATCCCTTCTGACTGTCCCACCTTATAAGAGGAAACGTCTTGGAGGCAGCTGTTTTGACCATCTTGCAGCTGGTTTTTGGAATTCCCTTCCCCTTCATCTGAAACTGAATGACAATATCCTCAGTTTTAGACACTCCTTGAAAACCTGGCTTTTCACTCAGGCGCATTGCTGAGCTGCTCCCCCTCTTCTGTGACCTTTGCGTCCTGATAGTGAAATACTAGGTATTTCATTTTTCACTATTGCAAGGACTAGCTCTCCCATAGGCTAATATTGGAATTGCTTTGTAAAATTTTACAAGTGTAATTTTCAATTAGGAATAGCTACAGATTTGGTGTTTGGGGTCTCTGAATTAAGAATTTAATAACATACCTTTAACAAAAGGTGTTTTTTAAATTGTGTGTTTGAAAATGCCTCTTTTAGAAAGTCAAAAAAGACAACTTGATGCACTCAGATGTTAAACCGTAAACATAATTAACCACGTATACCAAAATTAATAGCGTGGAGTGTGCACCTTCAAAGGAGGCACCGCCCAAACCTCCTTATTCATAAACTGAAACAGAACCTAGGAAACTGTCCTAGACATCGGGTGCACTACAAAAAGGACACTCTGCGAGAGTGCTTTACAATATAAAACATGTAGGTCTCAAATAAAAAAAAACAGATAAACTATGTATACCCTAGCAACAGATCAATGTCAACTAAAGTTCATCCTTGACGTCTGAACAAAATGTAGATAATTACTCATTCAGATATTTATTGACAAAGCAAAAACATTAACATTCTTGTGTGGGGAGACGATATACATTCCTTTGTTGTAACTCCCAATGCATTTCAGGCTTCAAATCCCAGCCCTTCGTCAGGGGACTCTATATTCAGGAAAATGTTCTGTCATGAAATATAATAAGCACTAACAAGCAATGCTATATTAACATGCACCATAAATGGCCTTAAGAGAAAGTGAAGAGACATAATAAAAAACAATTGTTCCTTATAGTGGTAGTGTAGAAAGCCATAACTGATGGAAGGAGCGAAAAATCATAAGCGTATGAAATTGTGAGGCACATGCACAATGCCAGAATCATCATATACAAAAAAAGAACTACCAAAGAGCAAACTATTGATAGTATACATCTCAAAGTGGCATATGCCTATGCTTAAGTGTAGAGGTGGAAGTGCTTGTCATGCGTTGCATGCTGTGGCTTGATAATGCATTTCGGGCTCCAAATGCATTTCGGCCTTCAAATCACAGCCCTTCGTCAGTGGAATCTATAATCAGGAAAATGTACTGTTCAGGAAAATGTACTGTCATGAAACATAATAAGCACTAACAAGCAATGCTATATTAACAAGCAATATAAATGGCCTTAAGAGAAAGTGTGGAGAAATAAAAACAAATACCAAAGAGCAAACTGTTGATAGAATAAATCTCAAAGGGGCATATGCCCATGCTTAAGTGTAGAGGTGGAAGTGCTTGTCATGCGTTGCATGCTGTGGCTTGAGAACACGTGTCCCATGCAATATATACATAACCTTGACCGGAAAAAACAACTCAAATACCAGTGAACAGTGGGGACTAACAAATGCTGGTAAACCGAGAGAGCTACAAACGTGTACCTCCCACCCAGAAAAACACTCTGGGGCCTATTAGGATGATGGGTGGATCACCACCGCCAGGCCAGCGGAGCGGTAGCCACCGCTGGCCCAGCAGGGGAGATCCACCCACCATCCATGCCTGATTGACCTCCTGCCATATTAGTATGGCTGGGGGGTCCGCGGTGGACTGAAAGACCGTCTGCCGCTTTTTCGCCGATCGACTTGTCGACTTGTCGACCGGGCGGAAAAGGGGTATAATATGGTGGCAGTGTCTGCAACACACCGCCATCCATATTATCATGCAAGCGGAGATCAGCCTTTCCATGGCAGATTTGCTGCAATGGAAAGTCAGGCGGTTCTTGATTTTGTTGCGGGCCCCCAGGGTGTTGGGCAGTGGGTGGGTGCACATGGGGGGTACCATAGGTACCCCCTTACATTTGCATGCATAAGGTGGCAGGCACCCCACATTGCCTGTCACATTGTGCATGCAAATGCACAACATGCATTTTTTACATTGCGACGAGGATTGATTACAGCACCGCCTGCCGCATTGTAAAAAATGCGGGATGCGACCGCTAGTGTGGCGGGTGCATCCTAATTTGAATGGTGAGATGGCCACAACATCGCCGGTCGGTCCCATGTTCCAATTCGGTGGCGGGCAGACATATTTCGCCCACCATCAGAATAGGCCCCTCTGTTTCAACAAGTTGTGTAAGCTTGTCCACAAGACTGATTCTGTATTGCACATGAAAAAGAATATGTGAAAAAGTGAGACTCAGAGAAAAATGTGTTACAAAACTATAACACCACTTTAGTTTATGTTGGTCTGTTACTAGGGCATACATAGTTTATCTGTTTTTTTTTATTTGAGAACTACATATTTTATCTTGCAGAGTGACCTCTTTGTAGTGAACCCGATGTCTAGGACAGTTTCCTAGGTTCTGTTTCACTTTTAGAAAGTAGACATGTTCTTGTTTAACCATCCTGTGTGCCTCTGCCTACTTTTGGATTCACCATTTGGTTTTAGACTGACAGGGGATGTTTGTGTATTCACTCCAGACATTCGCACAAAGGGAGATGAGGTGTGCACTATGTATGCTGATGAGTCATCCTGGTTTGGAGTGGTGGGAGGAGTTGTCACTGGCACCTGAAAAGGCTGTGGCTGCACTGCACAATGCTGTCCCCACCCTATGTAGTGTGGCTGGGAGGACTCCGATGCAAGCCCTGATGTTCAGCTAAAAGAAATGGTGCATTGTGGGGCCCCACCTGACGAAACTGATCCAGCACCTGTTTGAGGCCACCACATCGACCTTGAGTTTGTCCTGGATTTCCACACATGATACTACTTATATCTCCGATGCATCAGCCACAGACCAGAACAGTCTTGGAATCAGTACATCCCTTTCCTCCACAGTATGGATTCAATGCATCTCTTCTATGTGCAGCAAAACTGTCACATTGCCTCCCCAAAGACTCACAAACTGATGCATTACTGTGTTTTCTGATGCTTCCCTTCTCTGCGGCTGATTTGCTTTGTGGATTTTGAAGCATTTGAGGTACTTTGCGTAAAAATCACGCATCCATAGATTTATATGGACAGAATTGCTTGAAACCTTTTAAAAATCATATTTTGAGTCCTGTACATTGGATTTTTGTTGTTTTTGTCTTGTTTGGTTTAGATAAAGACACGTTCATTTTTTTGTAACTGGTGTGGTGTCCATCTCTGGTGTTTTCACAGTGTTACTGTGTTTTTATGTACAAATGCTTTACACATAACCTCTGAGAAAAGCCTGTCTGCTCATGTCAAGCTACCAAGGGGGTGAGCAGGGGTGATCTAGGTGTGTAACACCCTTATCCTGATTAGAAGGAAGTGTCCCTGCTTGTATAAGTTGCAAGCCACTGCCAACTAGAGACCCCCATTTCTAACAGTGAGTTAGTGACTGTAGGCCCACCTTTAGTAGAGCAGGATGAACACCACTTTCACCTAGCATTCTTACGGTAGATGGACTGCTGGCTTAGGGACTACCATTAGTGGAGACATTGTGCGATCCGAGGTCGGTAACCCCACAGCTCCCTATACTTGAAAGAGATCTGAGGGATACCACTGGTTTTGTGAGTGGGAGGATCATTGTTATACAGTGTTCCTAACACCCTGCCAAAGCCTGAATTAGACCCTCAGTCTCCACAGAGTCGTAGTGGTAATGTTCACTGGCCCTTAGCCCTTCAAAAGGAATCTCAGGGGATGTCCTGTGGGGAGCTTCGGTAGCTCAATACACCTTTGTGACCAAGAGTTTTTGTTTCAGAACCTACAAAATGTGTGATCAATACCCCTAAATAGTTCAGCGAGGATGAGCTTGCAATTTTCCATTGAACCGCAGCCTCGTGCTCGAGGTGGTGTGTGCCCCTCAAGCCCCCTAAGACGGATATGCCTGATCTGTTCCACCACTCAAAGAATCACACATTAATGATTCAGCAATTTGCCTTATAATTTCAAAACACAAACAATACATTTGTAATAGTCATTAAAAGTCACATAATAAAAATGATTTGAGTGCCAGGAGACAACCCACAATATTCATGTGATAAGTAGTCAACCCTAAAATTATAGTAAAAGTGCGAATGCACATGTCGGTTGTAGTCCAAAAGTGCAAAACTCAATAAAGTGATGATATTTGCACTAAAGGGCAGAATCCGGGATTTCTCATTGTTTAAAATAAAATAGATAAGTACTTGCTAATCCTAATCTAAGAGTGCAAGCTCAATTAAATGTTGATATTTATGCAGGATAACGAGATCAAAAAATTCCCATGATGTTCAAGGCAGTTTTCATTGAAGTATGCCAGCTTGGCCAGATACTATTAATACTGTTCTCCGATCACGTTATCATTAAAATATATATAATTTATCAACAATTATACCAGTCTGATGTACCTAACAATAAACAATTGCACAGCATGTAAATAAAATTAAAAAAACATTCTCACAAATACTATTTTGATGGGCAAATAGCTCAGTTAAGTGCAATTACTTATAAATATTCATAATTCATAATTTAGTCATATCCCCAAACAAATAAAATATAGCATCAATTATATAGGTAGATATGGCCTCTATCAACTAACATTTTATGACTATGTTACTATAATGATTATTTTTAGTTACCAATATATTTCTGACTAGTGGCCATACAGCCCACAAATAGAAAGCCACAGAGGTACAAATGTATTCTTTATCTATCTATGACAAAATGCTAAACCACTCCTAGTTGAGCTTATCCAATAAAACTTGAATAATGACAAAAGACAATTTTTTAGGGCTATTGGTACAAAATAGTAAGAGGTGTGTAATGCCATCCTTCTCCCCAAACATACAGTCACAGAATTCACATTCCTCTGTAAACCTAGTGCAACTTCTAAGTTATTCTCTGGTAGCGTAGATCCCCGATTTTAAACTTAGGGGCATATTCACAAGAAGCGATCACCGAATTAATGGCACTTTAATGCAGCCAAAGTCATGATAAATTTACCTCCCCATTCACAAGCTGGTGTTAACAGCCCACAACACCAGTTTTTCCACGAGAGCAGCCACAAAAAACATCGGCACAGAGGACCCCCGCAACTATCGCTAATGAGATGTAGAGTAGGCGTTCCCGTGCAAAAAGCCACGACGACACCACACCTCAACATTCTGAACGACCAGCCGGATCGGCAATAAGAACACAAAACACGTGATAAGGTGCGTTAGCAGCAGGAAATTAACCCCTGCTTTGACCTGGTGTAAAGTCGAACCACAGCCTGCACCACAAAAGTGAGCACAGCCTAGAGCCACACCTGAAGACAAACAGATGCCATGGAGCAACTGAAGCAGCAGCACGGACACCCAAGAGGGCCACAACACCCACTGACACCACACCCAGGACCACCCCTCCCTGGCACCCCCGACCAAACACATGCCAGCATGCCACATCAGCTACACCTAAACATGTACGAAATATTCCGCCTGATGTGGCACAATCACAACTGGTGACATGCATGTGTCATCACAGAAATGAGCATCACACATTCACTTTCGGAGCAACCAAAGTCAAAGTAAAAAAATCTTGTATAGCACATAAATCATCGTTAGTTCTCAAGGCGCTTGCAGACCCTTCAACTGGCTGAGTTCTATCTCATTTCACTTGGAGAACAGCCATGTTTTTAATTCACTACAGAAGCGTCGATTGTCTGGGATGGACATAAAATGGGGCGGAAGCTGGTTTCAAAAATGTGGGGCAAGATGGGAAAAAGATCAGCCACCGTTACGCACGTGGGAATCCCCAAGGGAAGTAAGAGGAGCTTAGAACTGGATCTAAGAGTTCTAACGGCTGATATTTTTTCAGTTTTTTTCCCAAGATAACCAGGACTGGTACCATAAAAGCTTTTATGTATTAGGCTTAGGATTTTATACTGCCCTCTCTTCATAATTGGAAGCCAATGAAAAAGCTTCAAATTGGGGACAAATGGCGACCTAGGAGGCAGATCCAGGATTAATCGGGCTGCGGCATTCTGCAGAATCTGTAGTTTGGAAAAAAAATCTTCATTTATAGAGGCCAATAAGGCGTCTCCATAGTCCATGCGACTGACAAGGAGGACCTGCACCAGTGGCTTCCGGGTTATAATTGGTAGCCATTTGAAGATTTTCTGTAATTTTCGTAAGATGGCATAGCAGGTACCTAGTACATGATTCACATGTGCTTTCATGGAAAGTTTGTTATCGATGGAAAGTCCCGGATTGCAGATGGTTTGTTTTGGAGATGGACAGGGGCCGAGTGTCTGGTGCCACAAGCTGCTTGACCAATGATCTTCTGCCATGCAGAACACAATGATTTTGGTTTTGCTGTTGTTTAACTGTAGTTTATTTTGGCCCATCCAGTTGTCAATGTGGGTCATACAGTTTTTAAACCGGATCATAGTATCAGTTGGGTCTGGACCAAAGGTGATCAGCAGCTGGGTATCGTCTGCATACGAGGCGACCTCAAACCCATTGGATCTAATAATCTTGGCGAGCAGGGTGACATACAGACTGTAGAGCATAGGGCTCAAGATAGATCCCTGGGGAACTCCAATACATAATGGTCTGCTACGCACAGCCTGTGAGCCTAAGTGCACAGTGTTGAAACGATACTTTAGATAGTTGTTGAACTAGTCATGAGCCTTCCCTCGGACCCCCATCTCCCAGAGTCGCAGTAACAAAATATCATGGGAGATGGTGTCGAAGGCGGCCGATGAATCTAAAAGAATCAGAATAGCTGATTCCTTTTTGTCCAGGGCCAGCCTGATGTTGTCAACCATTTCAACTACTGCAGTTTCGGTACTATGTGCCGCTCGAAACCCTGATTGAGAGGAATCAAGAAGCTTATGACTTTCTAAGTGATTAGTTAGTTGTTTGTTTACCAGGGTCTTGAGAGCTTTACCGAAATAAGGCAGCAGTGAAATGGGGCGGTAGTTTCCAGGTTTGTTTGCATCTAATGTGGGCTTCTTTAGAATGGGTCTGACTTGCACTCTTTTCCAGTTTCTTGGTACAACAGCTTGTTCGAGAGACATATTAAAAATCTCTGTTAACCACGGTGTAAGCTGTGAGGCTATTTTCCTATAGATCCAGGGGGGGAGCAGATCGGTAGGAGAGCCAGATTTAATTTTGACCATAACTTCAGGCACCTGTTCACAGGTTACTGGTTTAAACTTCATCAGCAAAGATACAGGTGAATGATTCTTCATAACTGAAGACATAAGGACATTGTTTTCTTGGAGGAAGGATCTATAGATAGCTTTAACTTTATCATCAAAAAAGAAATACATTTTATCGACCCAATCCTGTGTAGGAGCAACAGAGGGCTGAATGGCTTCTGGGGAGGTAAACTCTTTCAAAATTTTATATAATTCCTTGCTGGATTTGGCAGCATTCTCGATACTCTCTGTTAGAAACAGCTTTTTTTGCTTGCTTAATAATATTTAGATATAAGCTGTGGCTTTCTTTATATTTGGCTCGATCACTGGTGGATTGTGTTTTCCTCCACAGGCGTTCTGCTGCCCTGTTGGACAGTTTCTCAACGTTTAATGCTGCAGTGAACCAGGGAGAAGGTTTACTCTTGGACTTGACTCTTAACATTGGGGGAACTATGTCCAGAGTAGGTGTTATGGCATCTTCAAATGCCTTAGTGGCCTCTTCTATGTTATCTGCATCAGGGAGGGCTGCGGTATTAAAGTGAGTAGAAAAAGAAGCAAGGGTGATCTTACGCCAAGGTCTAATGGAACTACTGTCCTTGTTGCAGCTCACTATATGGTCATACATAAGAAGACTAAACTTAATTAGATAATGATCGGTCCAAAGAAGTGGCAAAGGCTGACCAACTACAAGCTTATTCGAGTTTGTAAATAAAAGGTCTAATGTGTGACCGGCCTGATGGGTTGGGCCAACTACCAATTGTTACAACCCTAATGTCTGTAGTGATGTTATCAATTGTTAAGTGTCCGGGTCCAACAGTAGGTCGACATGATAATTAAAATCTCCAATGAGGATGACATTATTTGCTCCTAAAACAGGAGGTCTATAAACTAGGGCTTCTGTCCATGTTTTGGACGACTGTGTTGTGAATTTAAAAATTAGAAATTCTGCCTTGCCTAAATTAAGGGTGGATTCTAATTTGTCTGTCGTAGCAATTGCTATCCCCCCTCCTCTCTTGGCTGCTCTATCAAGTCTAATTAGCTTATATGGTGAGGGAAAAGCAATAGCTATATCGGGATGTGACTGATCATTAAGCCACGTTTCAGTTGTGAAACAAATATCTGGCTTCTCCTGATCTAAAAGAGTCCAGAGTTTTAGGGCGTACTTGGGTATGGACCGAGCATTCAGATAGATGGCCTTCAGTTGTTTAGGAACAGCGACTGAAGTCTCTTCCCTTTTTAAGCTAGGGAAGGGTGCTCCAGGAAAGGCCTTCACTGAGGGGGAAAAAGGCACCATTTTAGGACATTTTATTGAAGTGAACACTGAAATGAAATGAAGACACATGCGGCTTCCCCCGGACAATCCGTAGGTCACAGCGAGCAAGAAAAGAAACATGATGAGAAGATGCGTCCTGCACACATCAAAGGACAGAGAGAGAGCAAAGGAGAGAGAGAGAAGAAGAAAGGGAGCGTGAGAGAAGAAGAGAGAGAGAGAGAGAGAGAAGAAGAGAGAGGGGGAGAGAGAGAGAGAGAGAGAGAGAGAGAGAGAGAGAGAGAGAGAGAGAGAGAAGAAGAGAGAGAGAGAGCGAGAGAGCAAGAACAAGCGAGGGAGAGAGAGAGAGAGAGAGAGGGAGAGAGAGAGAGAGAGAGAGAGAGAAAGAGAGGGGGAGAGAGAGAGAGAGAGAGAGAGAAGAAGAGAGGGGGAGAGAAAGAGTGCCGGCCCTGCACACCCAGGTCACACGATTATCCTGTTGCCACTGGTGTGTCTCCAACCACTTGCCAGTATGTATAGCAGTGTACCAGGTCACACATCAGAATCAGAGCCATTATCTGAAACAAAGTCCAGATACATGACTGGCACAGTACACATGCTTGCACAAGACAACATCACCCGCCTGCCCATGCACACCCAGGCAGAGGCACACCACCCCCTCCCGCCCCCATTGTAGCATGCTCGCCCATGCACGCCCAGGCTCACCTTCTGCCACCGATGTGTAGACAGAAGGTCCCACCACGTGCCGCTGCAAGCCACAAGCCTGGGGCCTGTGGACTTGGCATCCTTCACATCATGCAGCCACGCTGCGCAGGCCACCAGGTCAAACGTCTGGTGCTGGGTCTTGATTACTCCATGGCATAGGACATACCAGGGCACCCGACACCATTGCAGCCCAATGGGTGCCACTAACTCTGTGATCCCGGAAGTGAGGCCACATGGTGGTAGGCCCGTGCTGCCCGCTGACTCTGGCCTACACTGCAGTCCAGCAGGGCACACAAATCCTAAGCAGTCCGGATGCCGGGACAAAGCATCATCGCAGGCTACACACCCGCTCAGCAGCTTGAGGTGCCAATGACTCAGTGCACCCAAAGTCACCGTACCATGGCGGGGTGCCTGTGCTGGCCGCAATGCAAAGTGTGCTACAAACCCTGTTCAACCCCAGTCAGCGCACGTGGCAGGGTGCCTGTGCCGGCCACAATGCGCTGTGTGCCACAAACCCTGTTCAGCCCCAGTCAGTGCCCCATAGTGGTATGCCTGTGCTGGCCTCGAGGCCTCGGGTCCCTCATCCAGTCACCATCGGCAGAGGGGTATGTGACGTTGTCTGCCCCTTATATTTGCGGGGTCACATGGCCTGTGACGCCTGTGTCAGATGGTTGTGGTGTGCGTGCAAACCTGCCCTCAGACAATGGCTGTGACATGCTGACAACTAGACCAGTGACATGCACACCACCAGCAAATACGCCTGTGATAGATAGCAATGAGCCCCCCTCCCCTCAAAGCATTAGCGGAGTGGTCTGGCCTGTCGTACGCTGGAACAGCGCAGGGATGGCAAATATGACTCACCACCCCTTGTTGTTAAATATTTTGTCCACCCTAAGCGTGGAAGGGTATACTCAGACATGAGTCCCTTGCTCATTGCACCATCAGGATTCAAGCAAGCCGGGCCGACGACGGCTGAAATGCTAGAAACCAGTCCCCGGAAGTTTGTTTCCTTCCCAGTGTAAGAATTGGCTTGGTAGTTTGGTTTGCCCTGTTCCCATCATGCACTGGGACAGGAACAGACTAATTTGCATATAGCCAGGTTCTAAGCTGGGATGGTGCAGTGAGCTAAAAAACGGTGTTGGATCTAGCCCTGATCTCTTGACTGCGTGAGAGTATTCTGCTTAATTCAGAAACTCTGTCCATCACCACCCCTTGTTGTTAAATATTTTGTCCACCCTAAGCGTGGAAGGGTATACTCAGACGTGAGTCCCTTGCTCATTGCACCATCAGGATTCAAGCAAGCCAGGCTGAAGACAGCTGAAATGCCAGAAACCGGTCCCCGGAAGCTTGTTTCCTTCCCAGTGTAAGAATTGGCTTGGTAATTTGGTTTGCCCTGTTCCCATCATGCACTGGGACAGGAACAGGCTAATTTGCATATAGCCATGTTCTGAGCTGGGATGGTGCAGTGAGTTAAAAAACGGTGTTGGATGTAGCCCTGATCTCTTGACTGGGTGAGAGTATTCTGCTTAATTCAGAAACTCTGTCCATCACCATCCCTTGTTAAATATTTTGTCCACCCTAAGCATGGAAGGGTGAACTCAGACGGGAGTCCCTTGCTCATTGCACCATCAGGATTCAAGCAAGCCGGGCCGACGATGGCTGAAATGCCAGAAACCGGTCCCCGGAAGCTTGTTTCCTTCCCAGTGTAAGAATAGGCTTGGTATTTTGGTTTGCACTGGGACAGGAACAGACTAATTTGCATATAGCCAGGTTCTGAGCTGGGATGGTGCAGTGAGCTAAAAAACGGTGTTGGATCTAGCCATGATCTTTTGACTGGGTGAGAGTATTCTGCTTAATTCAGAAACTCTGTCCATCACCACCCCTTGTTGTTAAATATTTTGTCCACCCTAAGCGTGGAAGGGTATACTCAGACGTGAGTCCCTTGCTCATTGCACCATCAGGATTCAAGCAAGCCGGGCCGACGACGGCTGAAATGCCAGAAACCGGTCCCCGGAAGCTTGTTTCCTTCCCAGTGTAAGAATTGGCTTGGTAGTTTGGTTTGCCCTGTTCCCATCATGCACTGGGACAGGAACAGACTAATTTGCATACAGCCAGGTTCTGAGCTGGGATGGTGCAGTGAGCTAAAAAACGGTGTTGGATCTAGCCCTGATCTCTTGACTGGGTGAGAGTATTCTGCTTAATTCAGAAACTCTGTCCATCACCACCCCTTGTTGTTAAATATTTTGTCCACCCTAAGCGTGGAAGGGTATACTCAGACGTGAGTCCCTTGCTCATTGCACCATCAGGATTCAAGCAAGCCGGGCCGACGACGGCTGAAATGCCAGAAACCGGTCCCCGGAAGCTTGTTTCCTTCCCAGTGTAAGAACTGGCTTGGTAGTTTGGTTTGCCCTGTGCCCATCATGCACTGGGACAGGAACAGACTAATTTGCATATAGCCAGATTCTGAGCTGGGATGGTGCAGTGAGCTAAAAAACGGTGTTGGATCTAGCCCTGATCTCTTGACTGGGGGAGAGTATTTTGCTTAATTCAGAAACTCTGTCTATCACCACCCCTTGTTGTTAAATATGACTTATGGGCACTGGGCGCGGTTCAGTCGATGTCCGGACAAGAAAGCGACTTATGCGTGTGACCCTGTTGTGGTGTCCACCGGACCCGTTACACAAATTGCTATGTAGCACCCTCTGACTGGCATGCCACAGGATGAGCATCATTGACGCAAGTGAAATCACTGATTCTACATTCATCCACACATGCACACATGAATGATGAAAGACATGACACAGCAGTGCGTCACTGCATGTTTATTGCACATTCAGTGCAGTTCTGCAGCTAGAATGGTACAGGGCAATGCCAAGCACACCACACAATATGGGCCCATAGAGGGTCAGCCAGAGTCCATCCGGGGATGACAGGTACTGTGGAAGAGGAAGGGTACAGTCCGCAGTCTAAATCCTCCCGAGCACCCTCGTATAAGCACAACATCCCTATTACCCCTCATAGCCCAAGTGCCCCGTCACCAAAACAATCTCGACAGAGCTGCGCTGTCTGCCCCACAACTGCAGATCTGCATTAAAACACAAACTTGAAATCTCAGACACCATCATACTTCACAACATTGACATGCTCTTCCTCACAGAGACCTGGTTCAACGATACCTCTCACTCTATGATTGATCTCCCAGTACCCACAGGCTATTCTATATTTCGAAATGACAGAATTGACAAAGTTGGGAGAGGTGTTGCAGTCATCTTTAGAAACTCCCTTCATCTCAAGTCTTTTCCTAATAGCTCCTTCTGCACTTTTGAATGCCTATCCCTTGAACTTCAAATGCACCACTGCTTACCCCTCAGATTCCATGACATTTACCGCCCGCCTTTGTAGCGGCCCCTCGTTTATGGAGGAACTCACTGACTTCATTAGCGACCAATACTCGCAAAGTGACAATCAGATCTTCGTGTGGGACTTCAACCTCCACTGGGGCTCGTTTCAAGACTCTTTTGCAAATTTGATGGCCACCTTCCTCTTTGCAAACAATCTTATCCAACACTGCACAGAAACAACACCCTCTAAGGGCTCAATCATGGACCTTATTATTTCAAAAACAGGCATGCTTACTATCGCTACCCCTATTCATGTTGACTGGTGTTGGTCCCGGCCCGTTGGGCAGGTTCACCCCTAGACTTTTTGCTTTTTCCTAGCCGTTTTTGGAACCTGATGTTGGTGATTTTAGGCCTCTGCGCACTTTTTCACTGTGGTACAGTGTAAAGTGCTTGAGCTCTCTGTGAATGAATGGTGAGTGACCTGCCCTCCCATAGGAATGAATGGGGAATATGTATACCCATGGTAGTTCCTGATGCGTGGGGAGTGCAGGGGCGAGTTTGGTATGAGCGAACTTGTGAGAATGAATGCTGCAAAATGATGTATGCGGCATGACTGTGTCTAGTCTAGAAGTACTACTTTTGGAAGTTGGCATATTTGTGTAAGTTGTTGCTGGCGTGTGATTGGCTGGTGAGCCTGGCCCAGAGTGCCTGGGCCTGCTTGTGGATTGACTGTCTGGTTTGAGGATGACAGGGGCTAGAGAGTCCAGGAGGTTGTCTGAAGTCAGCCCATGGATGAAAGGCAGCATCTGCTGCCAGGGAAGTGGGAGGAGATTAGCACCTGATAGTGAAGGGCTGTTCCTGTGTAACTACAAAGCTGGCTCCACCTCCCGCTGGGCGACTGACACCTCTGTCCCTGATACTGAAGGGGACTTCCCTCTAAACCAGTCCAGCTGGTTCTCACACTGCCTGCTTCAAAGGACTTCAAAGGACTTCAAAGGATTTTCTGTGTATAAGAAGGGGCTGTGCCCCCTTCCAAAATGTTCTTGTTTCTGACTTGAATCTGCCAGGGGCATGCTGCTGCTGGGGCTCAGGGGAATCCCTGGGCTTTGCCCAGCTCCTGGACCTCTGATGGACATTCCTGGACTCCTGGGGGGACCCCTCTGCCTTGCTGGGCTGTGGGGGGGACTTTGCTTGCCCACTTGGAATCTCTAGGACCGTGTTGCAGCATGGAGGAGCTGCATTTGCCTGCAGGAAGCGCTGTGCTTCCCCCTGAGCGCCTGGGAGCGCTCTGTCTGATTTCTAGCGCTGTAGAGCGCTTTATTTGGAACATAGCGCTGTGGGCCGTGATTTAGCGCTGGGAGCGCTTTATTTACATGGCGAGAGCCCACCTCGCTTAGTGTGATTTTAATTGGCCGGTGCCACCCGGCATTGTCACCGCGGCGTTGCCGCCACCTTTATCTTTTAAAAATTACGTTCCGCGAGGGAGCCCACTCCTTGGGAAAATCTCTGGCTGCCTGCCTGTCTGAAAACGGGCCGCCGCGCTGCCCGCGACGACCCGGAAGTGACTGGCCGGCCGGCCAATCCAAGCGCGGCCGGCCGGAAGTCCCTCCCCCGCAGCCCGGGTGCCGAGGAATGGCGACCGCGAGCCCGGGGAAGGAAGGGAGAGAAGAGGACGCATGGCGGCGGGTCGGCCGGGCTCCCGTGAGCTGAGGGAGCCCGGCGGCATCTAAGGAGGAGGCCCGAGTGAGGAGAGGAGCGGCGGGGGCGCGAGGCACATTGTCGGTGCCTGCCCCCACCACCAGCAGAGAAGAGCCGCCGCCCGGAGGAGCCGCCCCTGAGGCCCGGTGAGTCTGGGCTGGGGCCGGGCGGAGAGGGGCAGAGCAGGAGAGGGGCGCCGGGACACGTTGTCGGTGTCCGCCCCTTCCCCGCAGTAGCGCGAGCTCGCGCTCGATGCATAGAAGCCACGAAGGCCTCAAGGGCGGCCCCAGATGGCAGTGGGCCGCCCCAACGTTGCGCCTAGTGCCAGTAGGAAGCCATGAAGGCTTCAAGGGTGGCCCCGGTTGGCAGTGGGTCGCCCCAACGTGCACGGAGCCCGGAGAGGCTCCCCGCCCCATTTTTGTATTTAGAGCCCTGAGAGGCTCTGGGGGCATTTAGTGAAGTGAATGGAGAGTCAGGGCGGCCCTGTTTGCCAGTGGGTCGCCCCAACGTTGTCCAGAGCCATGAGAAGGCTCGAGGGGGCATTGTCTGCAGAGCCTGAGGGCTCCAACGTTTGGCCAAAGTGTTGGTGACAGAGCCTGTGTGGCTCAGGTGGCGCAGATTTGTTCTAGGGGCTACTGAGAGCCCTGCCACAGCTTGTTGATTCTCCAGTTGCCCAGCACTTTGTGGGCAACTGCCACGTTTAGGCTTTTTGTACTCTGTGACTGGCGCTGCATGACAGCGCACCCTGACTTTGGACTCAGGGCATCTTTGCCCCACTATGCCAGTTGGCCTAGGGACTGCCACAGGTAGTGGCTTATGTAGTGTTGCCGCAATGTGATTTCTATGCTTTTTAATAGTTATTGCTTATGTGAGTTTTTGCGCTATTGATTTATTATGCACCTCTGAATGTGTTACTGCATCATGTGTCTTTCTTTCCATGCGCTGCACCTCTGAATGTTTGGTCATCATGTGTCTTCCTGCGCTGCACCCCTGAATGTATTTTATTGCATCATGTGCTTTATTCTTAACACCTCTGAATGTCTTGGGCGTCATGTGTTTTCTCTTTATTACTCCTCTGAATGTAGGTTTATTGCATCATGAGTAATGTATTCTTTCTTAGACCCCTAAATGCTGTGTGATACTTAGGTGGTTCTTCTTTCTTAGCACAGGTGGTCCTAGTAAGGTCCTGGTTCCTGTTACCAGTGGTTACTGGCTGTTATCTTTGATTATTATTTTATGTTACATTTATTCTTCATTCTAGAAGTGATTTTATATTCTACATTTTATCTAGAAGTACTATATCTGATTCTGACAGGCGCCCATGTGGCCCTGTCTGGTGTACATAATCCCTGTGAATATTGCCCGTGCCAGTTGGCACAATGTATATGTGTGATTTTATCTGATATGTTTTTACAATACAAAAGTTATTTTTATAATAACCTTGTGTGGAGTCTCTTTTTTGGTGTGCCTAGTATGTTGTTGCTGTTGTGCGCTGGCGCAAATGCTTTACACATTGCCTCCGAGTTTAGCCTTACTGCTTGAGCCAAGCTACCAAGGGGGTGAGCAGAGGTTATCTTGGCGTGTGACTTCCTTGCCCTGACTAGAATGGTGGTTTCTGCCTGGCTTTGGCGTCAGCCTTAGCCTACCAGAAATAGCCAGTTCTAACATTGTTGGTCAGCGGTGCAGATTTGGACTTGTGTTTGCGCAGTGCCATAGCGACAACTGGCTACATTACACAACTCTGCAATTGTTTTTTTTCAGATAGTCACATGTTTGGGATTATTGTTTTTGATTTTTTTCCTCACGAGTGTCATTTTCAAATGTGTTCCTGCGCTTTATGTTTAGTGGCAGATGAGAGAAAGTGACAGGGCAGGACGCCAGTAGAGGGGGAGGTTCCCATAGATTAGGAATCCCTTGCTGGGTCTAGCGTCCAATCCCAAAATCCTGTCCCTGTGTGGGTAGATGGAAGAGAGGGAGTGTGAGGAGAAATGACTAGCTCAGGAGGGTGGTTGTTCCCTGAGTGTAGTGGGTGTGTCTGGATTCCCCAGTGTGGTAGGATCCAGTGGTGGCAGCTTTAATGTATCCAGTGTGTTAATTCCCATTCCCCGCTCCCAGAGTTTGGTACCTGTGTCACGTGTGGTCAGGTTGAGTGATCAGGGGTGGTAGTAACTGCCTTACCAGTCCGAGGGGGGGGGAGTGTGCGAATGAGTGATGTGCTGAACTGGAGGAGTTGGTGTGAGTTTTCTTTTTGTTAAAGAGCTTGCATGAGAGGTGTACCTCTGGTGGTGTGCAGGAGGTCCTGCAGAGGCACTGGACAAGAAGGTGGATGTCTGGCGGTGTGCTAGATGTCTTGCAGAGGCATTAGGGAGTGGTTCCAAAAGGAGTGGCTTGTGTATCTGATGATCCTATAAAGGGGAAGAGGTTCATGTGTAACCCAGCTTGGTCCCAGTAGTATGGTAGGGGTGTAGGGGCTCACGCCCTGTCTCAGTGGAGGCGGAGTGAGTGTGGGACGGTGTGTCCCACGTTGGCCTGAAACCCTATCTCAGGGCCTGGAGGGTTCCCTAAGGGAGCGCCAGGTCAGGGGCCTAAGCTTTACATAGGTCATTTGAGGAGGATCTTCCTGTGTCTAGAGGACGGGGAGTGTCTGTAACCAGAACTCCGGCGGTCCTAGTGTTGGGCAGCACCACTCCTAGTGGAGGGTGCAGAAGTCCTGGCTCGCTGAGCATTTGATCGTCTAGAGTGCTTGACCATCTGTGGGGCCTCTGGAGGTCATTCCCCGAGGAGGGGGGAAAGCCGGGTTGGGGTTGTGGCCTGACCTGGGAGGAGTACTGGAGGAGAGTGTGTTGCTGATACGCCACTGGCGTGTGCTCTGTCTAGCCTGAGACATACTGATACTGGAAGGGGGTGCAGAGGGACGGTGTCCTTACTTCTGACCCCGGTGTAACCTGAGGGTTTAGATCTTAGGTTGGGAGATTAGGAAACTTCTAGGTCAAGAGGAATCTCTACCAAAGTGGATCAGCTGAAGAGACTGAGGGGGCTGCCCTTGCTGTGTGTTCTGGGGCTCACCTGCAGTTTGTTGTTTCCACCAAGGTAGAGGAAAGGGGGCTTTTGCTGTGTGCTGTGTCCCCCCACCTGCTTGAAGAGGGACTGTGCTGTGTGCTTTGTACCTCAGAAGTGGAATAGTTTCCAGGTGGTAGACCAGTGATGGAGTGAGGTCCTGATCTGGTAGGAGAATTGTGTTCTGGTGAAGTGCTTTTCTGTGAGGGTGCGGAAACCCAGAAGTAGAGGTAGGGTGGGGCATTCTTGCCCGTAACTTCTGGTCAGCCTAAGGGTATGGTCCCTAGGTTGTTGGATCAGTGGTAGTTGTAGCTACACTGAGAGAGGGAGTGGAGAATGGCTATTGTATGCCAGGGGTTACTACCCCCCACTCTGTGGATTAGTTAGGACCTGTGATTTGGATGGCCTATGGCCTGGTCTTGGCTGTGGATGACTAGTGAGTACCAGTGTGGTATCCTAGTTGTGTCAGAGAGTTATTGTTTGGAGGTAACCAGGTGGGTTCAGAGTGGCGTAAAACCGGAAGGTGTCCCTGCCGTGCGGGTCTGTGGTTTTGTCGCCCAAAGCAAGGAAGCCCATCAGTGGAGGGATTGGTCTACCCTGCGTTTTGGCTGGAAGGGGGTTGTGTTGGACCCGGCCCGTTGGGCAGGTTCACCCCTAGACTTTTTGCTTTTTCCTAGCCGTTTTTGGAACCTGGTGTTGGTGATTTTAGGCCTCTGCGCACTTTTTCACTGTCGTACAGTGTAAAGTGCTTGAGCTCTCTGTGAATGAATGGTGAGTGACCTGCCCTCCCATAGGAATGAATGGGGAATATGTATGCCCATGGTAGTTCCTGATGCGTGGGGAGTGCAGGGGCGAGTTTGGTATGAGCGAACTCGTGAGAATGAATGCTGCAAAATGATGTATGCGGCATGACTGTGTCTAGTCTAGAAGTACTACTTTTGGAAGTTGGCATATTTGTGTAAGTTGTTGCTGGTGTGTGATTGGCTGGTGAGCCTGGCCCAGAGTGCCTGGGCCTGCTTGTGGATTGACTGTCTGGTTTGAGGATGACAGGGGCTAGAGAGCCCAGGAGGTTGTCTGAAGTCAGCCCATGGATGAAAGGCAGCATCTGCTGCCAGGGAAGTGGGAGGAGATTAGCACCTGATAGTGAAGGGCTGTTCCTGTGTAACTACAAAGCTGGCTCCACCTCCCGATGGGCGACTGACACCTCTGTCCCTGATACTGAAGGGGACTTCCCTCTAAACCAGTCCAGCTGGTTCTCACACTGCCTGCTTCAAAGGACTTCAAAGGACTTCAAAAGATTTTCTGTGTATAAGAAGGGGCTGTGCCCCCTTCCAAAATGTTCTTGTTTCTGACTTGAATCTGCCAGGGGCATGCTGCTGCTGGGGCTCAGGGGAATCCCTGGGCTCTGCCCAGCTCCTGGACCTCTGATGGACATTCCTGGACTCCTGGGGGGACCCCTCTGCCTTGCTGGGCTGTGGGGGGGACTTTGCTTGCCCACTTGGAATCTCTAGGACCATGTTGCAGCATGGAGGAGCTGCATTTGCCTGCAGGAAGCGCTGTGCTTCCCCCTGAGCGCCTGGGAGCGCTCTGTCTGATTTCTAGCGCTGTAGAGCGCTTTATTTGGAACATAGCGCTGTGGGCCGTCATTTAGCGCTGGGAGCGCTTTATTTACATGGCGAGAGCCCACCTCGCTTAGTGTGATTTTAATTGGCCGGTGCCACCCGGCATTGTCACCGCGGCGTTGCCGCCACCTTTATCTTTTAAAAATTACGTTCCGCGAGGGAGCCCACTCCTCAGGAAAATCTCTGGCCGCCTGCCTGTCTGAAAACGGGCCGCCGCGCTGCCCGCGACGACCCGGAAGTGACTGGTCGGCCAGCCAATCCAAGCGCGGCCGGCCGGAAGTCCCGCCCCCGCAGCCCGGGTGCCGAGGAATGGCGACCGCGAGCCCGGGGAAGGAAGGGAGAGAAGAGGACGCATGGCGGCGGGTTGGCCGGGCTCCCATGAGCTAAGGGAGCCCGGCGGCATCTGAGGAGGAGGCCCGAGTGAGGA
The DNA here is from genome assembly GCF_964263255.1 of Lissotriton vulgaris. Lineage (NCBI taxonomy): Eukaryota > Metazoa > Chordata > Amphibia > Caudata > Salamandridae > Lissotriton > Lissotriton vulgaris. Next base: position 779,451,725 of record NC_141691.1, read on the forward strand.
GAGGAGCGGCGGGGGCGCGAGGCACATTGTCGGTGCCTGCCCCCACCGCCAGCAGAGAAGAGCCGCCGCCCGTAGGAGCCGCCCCTGAGGCCCGGTGAGTCTGGGCTGGGGCCGGGCGGAGAGGGGCAGAGCAGGAGAGGGGCGCCGGGACACGTTGTCGGTGTCCGCCCCTCCCCCGCAGTAGCGCAAGCTCGCGCTCGATGCATAGAAGCCACGAAGGCTTCAGGGGCGGCCCCAGATGGCAGTGGGCCGCCCCAACGTTGCGCCTAGTGCCAGTAGGAAGCCATGAAGGCTTCAAGGGCGGCCCCGGTTGGCAGTGGGTCGCCCCAACGTGCACGGAGCCCGGAGAGGCTCCCCGCCCCATTTTTGTATTTAGAGCCCTGAGAGGCTCTGGGGGCATTTTGTGAAGTGAATGGAGAGTCAGGGCGGCCCCGTTTGCCAGTGGGTCGCCCCAACGTTGTCCAGAGCCATGAGAAGGCTCGAGGGGGCATTGTCTGCAGAGCCTGAGGGCTCCAACGTTTGGCCAAAGTGTTGGTGACAGAGCCTGTGTGGCTCAGGTGGCGCAGATTTGTTCTAGGGGCTACTGAGAGCCCTGCCACAGCTTGTTGATTCTCCAGTTGCCCAGCACTTTGTGGGCAACTGCCACGTTTAGGCTTTTTGTACTCTGTGACTGGCGCTGCATGGCAGCGCACCCTGACTTTGGACTCAGGGCATCTTTGCCCCACAAGGCCAGTTGGCCTAGGGACTGCCACAGGTAGTGGCTTATGTAGTGTTGGCGCAATGTGATTTCTATGCTTTTTAATAGTTATTGCTTATGTGAGTTTTTGCGCTATTGATTTATTATGCACCTCTGAATGTGTTACTGCATCATGTGTCTTTCTTTCCATGCGCTGCACCTCTGAATGTTTGGTCATCATGTGTCTTCCTGCGCTGCACCCCTGAATGTATTTTATTGCATCATGTGCTTTATTCTTAACACCTCTGAATGTCTTGGGCGTCATGTGTTTTCTCTTTATTACTCCTCTGAATGTAGGTTTATTGCATCATGAGTAATGTATTCTTTCTTAGACCCCTAAATGCTTTGTGATACTTAGGTGGTTCTTCTTTCTTAGTACAGGTGGTCCTAGTAAGGTCCTGGTTCCTGTTACCAGTGGTTACTGGTTGTTATCTTTGATTATTATTTTATGTTACATTTATTCTTCATTCTAGAAGTGATTTTATATTCTACATTTTATCTAGAAGTACTATATCTGATTCTGACAGGCGCCCATGTGGCCCTGTCTGGTGTACATAATCCCTGTGAATATTGCCCGTGCCAGTTGGCACAATGTATATGTGTGATTTTATCTGATATGTTTTTACAATACAAAAGTTATTTTTATAATAACCTTGTGTGGAGTCTCTTTTGTGGTGTGCCTAGTATGTTGTTGCTGTTGTGCGCTGGCGCAAATGCTTTACACATTGCCTCCGAGTTTAGCCTTACTGCTTGAGCCAAGCTACCAAGGGGGTGAGCAGAGGTTATCTTGGCGTGTGACTTCCTTGCCCTGACTAGAATGGTGGTTTCTGCCTGGCTTTGGCGTCAGCCTTAGCCTACCAGAAATAGCCAGTTCTAACAACTGGTCTGATCACTTCCTCATCCCATTCTCTCTTCACCTATCACAGTCTATAACTCTTGGCCAACCTAAGAGGGCTACCTCCTGGCTCCGTGACACTAAAAATATTGACCTCATTACCTTCTGTAAACCAGCTTTGCTATCACTTCCAAGGCTAGACCCGAACCTACATGTTAACAAACTCACCTCCCAATGCCTAACAGTCCTTGCAGTCGAAATGAATGTCGCTCCTCTTCAAAGCAAAAAGACAAGGCCCACTCCCTCAGCACCTTGGTTCAACAAATCCCTCTATGAAGAAAGGAAGTACCTAGGATCCCTGGAGAAACAATGGAGACAAGCGCCCTCCACCGATAATTTGGCCATGCTTCGTTCAGCAAGATCTGAGTACCAAAAGCACATCTTCCTTGGAAAAGCGACAGACTTCAGAACCCTCCTCGACTCAGCCAGAAATAGACCCAAAAAACTATTCAATCTCATCAAGAATCCAAACTGCTCTCCCCCATCCTCCAAGGTGGAGGATTCTACAAAGAAAGCAGTGGAATTCGCTATATTCTTTGACGTAAAAGAGAAATCACTTGTGGATCAGGTCAGTCATCCTACCCCTCCAGAGAAGCGCAAATTCTTAGCCATTTGGCGAACTTTGACCCATCTCCGAAGATACCCTCCTCAAATGCATTCTCGAAACAAAGCCCTCCAACCATTCCCTTGACCCCATCCCTAGTGCCATTGCCATTGACTTCTATACCCATTCTCTGTCCTATTGGACCACTTTGGTTAACCTCTCCCTCTGTCTAGGCTCCCTTCCTGGTTCCTTCAAAACTGGGCAGGTCACCCCTCTGCTTAAAAAACCCACTGCTGATGCGAACGACCTCAACAACTTCCGCCCCATCACTAACCTACCTTTTCTTGCAAAAATCCCAGAAAGATGTGTAGCGAAACAACTCTCACGTCATATCAAGAACGATGATCTTCTTGACAATTTCCAGTCTGGCTTCATTCAAAACTGCAGCACTGAAACAGCCCAGCTGCAAGTGATTGATGAGGCGGTACTGATACTGGATTCTGGGGAGTCTTGTCTTCTTATTCTCCTTAACCTTTCTGCAGCCTTTGACACTGTCAATCACAACACTCTCCTTAACACTCTTCAACAGAGAATGGGCATGGAGGGCACTGTGCTTAAATGGTTTGCTTCCTTCCTCTCTGTTAGATCCCAAATGATCAAAATAGCATATAGTTTTTCATCTCCTTTGGCGGTAGGTCAAGGTGTTCCTCAAGGCTCTATACTTGCACCCACATTGTTCAATCTCTATTTAGAACCATTGGGAAATCTCCTAAGTAAACCCAGGATCCACTATCATCTCTTTACGGACGACACTCAAATCTACCTCAAGGTTGCCTCCACTCATGATCTCTCCATCCTAAGCTCTACTCTCTACTCCATTCAAAACTGGATGTTAACTCATCAACTGATTCTGAATCCCTCTAAAACTGAATTCCTCCTCCTCTCTTCCTTACTTTCTCCTCCCCCGGTTCAATCATGGATGGATCAGATGAATCTACTCAACAATAAACCCATCATTGTCGACAGCGCAAAATCCCTTGGTGTCATACTCAACACAAAACTCAATCTACTCTCCCACATTAATTCCATTGAAAAGTCTGCTCTATACTAACTGTGCCTTCTTTGGGGGATTTGTTGCTTTTTCCCGGAGCATGACCTTAAAACCCTGGTCCAATCACTGGTTCTCTCCAGACTGGACTACTGCAACTCTCTTCTTACTGGCTTCCCCAAATCTCACCTGTCCCCCCTTTAAATCTGTTCTCCATTCAGCAGCTCGTTTCATATATGGGGCCAAAAGAAGTGCCCAAATCATACCCATTTTATCCACCCTCCGTTGGCTTCCCATCGAAGCAAGATCTAGCTACAAGACTGCCTGGATCACCCACAAAGCCTTGCACTCCTCCTCTCCTCGCTACCTGGCGAATAAACTGAAATTTCTGGAGGCTCTAGACCATCACGTAATGCGGAAAACCTATTGCTTGAACCTCCCACTTTCAAGAAGGAAAGGTCAATTGCCCAATTGTTTTCAGGCAACGCAGTGAGAATCTGGAACTCACTTCCGGTTCAGCGCCGGACCACCACCTCTTCCCAGGCCTTCAAAAGTGACCTCAAAGCTTTCCTCCTTCAAAGACACTTCCAAACTTGATTCACACCCTCTCTATTATCTGAAGGAAATCCCTCCTTTATAGGAAATTCTGTTCTATATGACTAGAAGTGCTTTCCCAATGTGTTTTTGTGGTTTGAGAGTCTGCCATTTATTGCAGGATTATACTTCTACTTGTATTGTGTACTCCTTTGTAACATGCACACATCACTTTCTCTCTTGGAATGTACTGTTTGCTACCTCTTGTATCTTGTTTGCTTTTGATACATGCACAATTGCCACCATTGCTTCATGTAACGTAACGTTTGTTCTTGTGTTTTGAGTATCTGCCATTTAGTGCAGTGTTATACCTCTATTTCAACTCTGTACACTTTTGTAACATACATCCAGGTCACTTTTTTCCTTTTGCAACGTATTGTTTGCTACCTCTTGTATTTTGTTTGCTCTTCATACATGCACAATTGTCACTATTGCCTTATGTAACGAAATGTTTGCTCTTGTAACAGGCTGACTTGTAATTTTTCCTCATGTTCCACTACTGTTCCTATTGTGAAGCGCTCTGACACCTTCGGGTAAAGTCTGCGCTACATAAAAACGCATTAAATAAAATAAAATAAATAAATAAAAATATGTCGGTGTTCAAGGTGAGTGCATCTGAGTGAATAGGGGGTCAGTGGAAGGTCATGAGGCCACGTGCAGGACCAAGCAGAAACAAGCCTGGTGGCGGAAATGAATGCTACTGAGTCCTTCTGTTCACGGTCATATCCCCGGATGAGTGCTCTGCCCTACCTGTGGGTGTTGCTGTACCAGCTGCGGCACTGTTTCCCGCTGACACATCAGGGGCCGGAGGATGATTTTCAGCCACACTGTGTCCCACTGACACATCAGGTGCCGGAGTGGTTAGGCCTGCTGCACTGGGAGGCAGAGACACATCAAGGGGCGGATATGTGGATGGTGTGGGGGCAGCAGCCTTCATCATCGCCACACCTTGTGGCAGCAATTCCATAATGAGGATCTGCAGGGCATGGTAGATCCCAGCTACATTCCACTAATGTACAGTGGTGACAGCCATCTTTTCTGCTTCCATCCACACCATGTCCTCCATGAGCCTTCGCATGTGTGCCAGCTCACAGCTGGTATTGCTGGAGCCTCTCTGAGCGGACAGGTGTTCTTCTCTCTGCATCATGACTCCAGTGATGTCAGTCAGGGTTCGTTGGAGACCATGGAGTGGTCCTACACAACCAAGGATGGCTTCAAGTTTGATCGCCATGATGCCGAAGCCCAACTGCACCTGCTCTGGGGTCTTCCTCTGGCACTCCAGCACAAAGTGTTGGAAGGCCATGTGTTGTTCCTGGGGGTCTTGAGGGAGGGCCAGGGCTATGGGTGCCTCCTGCTGGGTGTTTGGGTGGTGGGTGGGGTCTCCAATGTAGCTGGGCTGCCCTGATCCTGGAGGGGAGTGGTGGATGAGGTCAATGATGTCTTGGATGGTTTGGGTGTCGATGCTGGTGTTGTCCTCCTCATCATCAGTGAAGAGTGGCTGGGACTGCACTTCAGGAGGTGTTGATGGTGCCCCTGCGATGTGAAGGGGAGATGGTGTATTACAATGTGTCCACATGTATGTAGCCACATGGTACATGTTGACATTCAGACAGCATGGCATTGTACATTGCGACAGTCAGTAGTTCTGGGCAAGGACCCAGAGTCATTGTGGGTGTGCACTGTGCTCTGCCTGATTGTGCATATGTGCCATTGTGCCCATCTCCACCCATCCCCCCAGTACCTGGTGGTCACTCACCCTGTTGCGGTTGTGTTGCATCTTGTCGAGCAGTGTCCGATCCCCGACTCCGGCCACAGTCTCCACACTGATGACTGTTGACACCAGCTCCTCCATGTCATCCATCTCATGCTGTGGCCCTGGGCCCCCACCTCCAGTCGGCGTCCCTTCTGATTAGCAGAGAGTTTCTCCTTGGTCCTCAGCTTGATGTCATTCCATCGCCTCTTGACCTTGTCCATTGTCCTCTTGTGCTCTCCAACGGCATTTCCCTTGTCCATGATGTCCAGCCTTATCCTAATTTTGGTACTCAATGACACTTTGGAGGTGACGAACCGTTGTTGATGGTGTTCCATCACCTCCGTGACTATGATGCTGTTCACCTGCAGACTGAACTTCGTCTTCCTCTTCTACTTGTCCTTGCCCTTCCATGTCTCCGAGGTCCCAGGCTGGCCGTCCTGGGTGCTTGTGTAGAAAAAGGGTAGGGCTGATGACCTTTTTCAGAGATCCCCGGCGTTATCCGCCTTTATACCACTCTAGTTATCAAACAAAGAGGCAGGCGCTGGAGACTTGAAGGCAGGAAACAGAAGTTTTTTATTCCGACGGAGCAGAACACATCAGATCAGACAACAAGGTATCGTCTCGAGGTGCTCTAACAGCCTCTCTGAGGCCTGGCCTCTTATACGCTGGTTTATGGCATGTGACCACTCTTTATTACAATCAAGACATTGTGAAGTAAAGAAAAAGACATCCCCGTAATCCTCGTGTCAATCCCACCCCCACATGCATCCACAATAGAGGTCCTCAACCTGCTGATAAGAGGAGGGGGCTATCGCGCAGCTGAGTGTTCCGCCGATTCTTAGGACGTGTGGGCCTGATCGTATCCCAGGGGGTGGGGAGGCCGGGATTGATAGTGGGCCCTTTGAAGAGGAGCGACTCCATACAATAGGGGGCAGTAAACTGTATCTCCCGGCTTAGGCGATGACCTCGGACCTGTGTGGACAATCGGACTCGGTGGAAGGGGTCAACAAAGGAGAGGTATTCATGCCGCGTGGACAATCAAGCGCAGAGGGAGAGTTTACCAACAGAGGGGTATTCATGAAAGGAAAGGAGGTGTTGGTCAGGCACGAGCGTGACTCCCAAGGACAGGGTCATGCAGACTTGTGCATGTGAGGGAGGGGGGGGGCAGCCAGGGTGCGCGGAGGACGCTCGCAGGGTCAGGGGGGGCGCGCTGGTGATCGATCGTGAACGGGGAGACCATGGTACTCAAAATGTCTGCCGTGCAGGTTTATACGTGGGTGACAAGCTGGCGCAGATGATGTTCAGTTCGTAAACTTAAATTCCACAGTCCTCCCTTTTAACATGTCTCGCCAACTTGTCAATTCGGATTTATCCCCATAAGGCCACGTATTTCTACCTCATAGAGGGGGCTCATGCGTTCATTTCCGAAGTCCAAGGGCTTTGGGCACACACAGTTAGAGACAAGTGCGCACAAGGATGGCAGGCATTGAACACCTAAACAACACCCACATAGTATCACAACAGGTATCAATACAAAGGAAAGCAACCTCCAACCCCAGTCCTTCAAGGTGCCCCAGAACCAGCTCCCAAGCGACCATCCCTCTTGTTCTTGGTGTACCTCCGAGGAAAGTCTGTGGAGGTGTTCAATTGCTTTGTAGACTGAGGGCGAGTTATCTGGCACGTAGGTGCAACAGCTAGATCCGATGATGCGGCATGCTCCTCCTCGATCGGCTAGAACCACATCTAGAACCAGGCGGTTTTGAAGGGTCACAAGGCGCACCGCCTGGAGCTCAGCCGTGTTGTTAGCGAGGATGCCAGCCGTGATGTTGATCGTTGTTTCCACTGCCTGGGTCAGGTGTCGGATAGCGCGACTGTTCGCCATTGGGCCCCACAGAGGAACAAGTCCCTTTGCTGCATCCAGGAACTGTGCTCCAGTGGAGTCGGCTTGTTCAATGTCACTTGCGCGCCTCTGCGGGTGATGGTTAGCAGGGGCTACATATGTGGGAGGGAGAACGAAGGCGATGTAGCAGGTGCCTTTCCAACCTTTCGGGAGCCAGGTGTAAGCTTTGGTGCCACAAACAAAGTACATATTTGGAGAAGCAACAAAGGAAGGAGGATCAACTGAGTCCAATGTTCTGGTGATGCGGCAAGAACTGTGGCCTACCAGCTGTGTTCCCTGGCCTTCGAGACACACAAGTCCTGTGATATTGACAACAGACAGAGCCACAGTCAGGGTGGCGGCAGTTTGTTTTTGCAGGTGGGAGAAGGTGGGTCTAGCCGGATTGTGGAGCACTTGCACTTCAACGCGTTCTTTGGCTGGGATGTTCTTAAGGAAGGTGGCACCCGAGGGTACAGGACACAGGGGAGCAGAGGTCCTTCCGGTTTTGTTCAGCCAGAACCCATAGTAGAAGTGTGATACTGTTTGGCCGGAAGTGGCGTTGTCCTTGTGACTCTCTTGCATGAGGATCAGCCAGGCGAGGCAGGAGCCGTGAACTGAGAAAGGAGAAGGGATGAAAGGGATTGAGTGTCCAGTGGCGTGCGGGAGCAATCCGCAGATCCAGCAGTTCGTGGCATTTGCAGCAAGGTTGTGTTGGTGCAACAGTTGCACGAAGGAATTGTTCCAGAATTCCCTGTGCCTTTCTCGGAGCTGAGGCGACAGGGAGATCAGGTGATGCTCTTTCATGGGGGTCGGTTGTGCAGCGGGCAGCAATGCCTGATGAGCTGGTATGTTTCCCTCCAGATCCAGAAGGAGGTCATGAGGAGGAAGCAGAAGAGGAGGACAACAAAGAGGGCGATTGTCTTTGATTTGTGCAGATTGTCAGTCTTTGGGTTCCTGTAGCGGGTATTTCCTGTTGCTTCCATCATCTTCCTATCTGGCGCTTCCATCATCTTCTTATCTGGTGCTTCCATCATCTTCAAGGTGCTCGGTAGCGGGCAGAACCACAGACTTCGTTTAGCTTCTCTCCCGGTAACCCTTGGTTGTGTTTAGGTCACCGTTCTGAGATTTAACTTAGTCCGTGGCCTACTTAGCCGAAGCTCCCTCCTTTCGTCGCAGGAAATACCCTTCTCTGGATGGTACAGTGGGATCAGGGAATTTTGCAAGTTCAAGTGCCTCGGTGTCGGGATAACAGTTCAATGCTGGCCGGTCTTTGTCCAGGAGCTCTTCTTGGGTGTTGACGTTTTCTGTCGTGGCCAGGGTCGGGGAGACCCTCTTGCAGTGGTGTGCGTGCAGCCAGTGCCGCTTCCCCTCCACTCGAAGCACCGTCCGGGTGGTGATCAGCACTTGCCAGGGGCCCGTCCACCGGGGTTCCAGACTCTTGGCCCGTTGAAAGTTTCGGATTAGCACAAAGTCCCCCGGTTGGATGTCGTGGCCTGGGCCCCTGGAAGCATCGGGGATGGCCTGCTGCACCTGTTGATGAATTACAGACAACGTTTTAGTCAACTTGCACAAATAATCAGACAGTAGGACGTCCGGGACGTCATGAATGGAAGTTGGTTAGGGGGCAGTCCAGAGGTTCATCGGTCGCCCGAATACAACCTCGTAGGGAGTCAAATGGTGTTTGGTGGGAGTGGAGCGCATCGATAGCAATGCCAGTGGGAGGGCATCTGGCCACTTAAGTCCAGTGGTGGCCACTATTTTTGACAGTTTCAGCTTCAATGTGGCATTATGTCGCTCCACCAAACCGGCGGATTGGGGGTGGAAGACTGCATGAAATCTCTGATTCACCCCCAACCCTTTCAAGATTAGTTGGATGACCTCAGCTATGAAGTGGGGGCCATTGTCGCTCCATAAAATTCGACAAAGCCCATAGCAAGGGAAGAACTCTTTCAGTAGTACTTTGGCAGTAGTCATGGCAGTGTTGTCACGGGTTGGATAAGCCTCTACCCATTTGCTGAAGGCACATACAATGACTAGTACATACTTCAAGCCTTGGCATCTCTCCAGTTGGATGTAATCCATCTGGAGGACCTCAAAGGGGTGATCGGGGATCCCAAACCCTCCCCGGGGCACCACAGTTCCTTTCCCGGGGTTGTGTTGCAAACAGATAAGGCACTGTTGGACTAGGTGTCTGGCTGAGTCGGGGATTTTGTCGTTGTGCCAGACTTTGGAAATGAGTTCGATCATGGGTGCAGATCCTATGTGTGCGGGGGAATGAGCCATAGTCAGTATGGGGATCAGGTATGAGTCGGGCAGCAACCATTTGTTTGCATCTTTTGTCCGCCAGAAGCCCTCATCATCCTTCAAACCCACCCTTGCCCACTCGGTCAGTTCGTGAGGGGTGCTGGCCGACTGGATGTCTCTAATCATTTCCCTAGCGTCAGTCCATTTCTCTGCTTGTGACCTGGTCACATATATGCGTGTCACCGTCTTATTCTCAGCTGTGGTTCGTGCAGTGATGTCGGCCAGTGCATTTCCTTGTCCGACTAAGTCTGTCACCTTCTTGTGTGCCTGGCATTTGATCACTGCTAATCGTTTGGGGAGGAGAACTGCTTCAATCAAAGCAGAGACCAGATCTCCGTGAAGGATGGGGGTGCCGTGGGATGTCAGGAATCCCCTTTCCCTCCACAGGAGCCCAAAATGGTGAACCACCCCGAAGGCATACTGACTGTCTGTATATACGTTCGCGGTAGTTCCTGTGGCTATGATGCATGCTCGTGTGAGGGCTATCAGCTCCGCTGCCTCTGCAGATCGTTGTGTGATGCGGGCTGTCTCAACTACTGTCCGGGCTGTCGTGACTGCATAGGCAGCTGAAGTGGTGCCATCTGGGAGTTTGATGCATGAGCCGTCTACCCATAGCTCTCCATCAGGGTCTGTAAAAGCAGTGTCTCGGAGGTCAACTCTACTCCTAGTTTGTTCGTCCGTGAGAGTTACACAGTCGTGTATGGGAGGCACGTCGGGGTCATTTTCAGGCAGGGGCAACAGTGTGGCAGGATTCAAAGTCGTGCATCTCTTTAGTGTGATGTGGGGTGCAAGTAGCGTCAATTCGTACCCTGTCAGTCGTGCACTAGTCAGGTGTTGAGTCTTGGTTTGGTTCAAAAGGGTGTCGACCGCATGGGGTACTAACACGGTGAGGGAGTTCGAAAGTACAATTCCCTCGCTCTGACGGATAGAGACAGCAGCGGCAGCTACTGCTCGAAGGCAGGCAGGCAAAGCTCTGGCTACAGGGTCAAGAGTGGCAGAGAAGTAGGCACAAGGGCGCTGCTTAGGACCAATAGACTGAGTTAGGACAGATAATGCACACCCCTCCCTTTCATGGGTGAAGAGGGAGAAGGGTTTGGAGTAATCCGGGGTTCCCAGGACAGGGGCCGAGCAAAGGACATCCCGTAGCTCCTTAAAGGATGCTTGACACTCAGGGGTCCAAGGAAGCAGGAAGGGGGCATCTTTGGTCAACAAGGCAAGTAGGGGTTTTACAATGAGGCTGAAATTTGGTAACCATTGTCTGCAAAAAGAGGTAAGACCAACCAAAGAGCGGACTTGCTTTTGTGTTTTTGGGATGGGGTTGTCTAGGATGGTTTGGATTCGATCGGGCGTAAGTTTCCTCCCTTCTTTGGACAGGAGATGGCCTAGGTATGTCACTTGTGGCTGGCAGAACTGTAATTTCTTTTTGGAGACTTTGTGGCCATTTTCTGCGAGAAAGTGTAGGAGTTCGATAGTGGCTGTGATTGCAAGTGGGGTGGTGTCAGCCGCCAAAAGGATATCATCGACATATTGGATCAACACCACTCCTTCTGGTAGCTGGACGGCGTCCAGCTGTATTTTGAGGGCCTGGCTGTAAATGCTGGGACTTTCAGTGTACCCCTGGGGAGCTCTACAAAATCGGTACGAGCGGGATTTTAGGGTGAAGCCGAAGAGATAACGGCTGTCTGGGTGGATGGGGATAGAGAAAAATGCATTTTTGAGATCAATAACAGTGAAGGTGGTGGCAGTGGACAGAATGAGGGTTAGAATGGCGGTGATGTCTGAGACTACGGGGTATTGGGGTACAACCACTTTGTTGATCTCTCGCAGGTCGATGATGAAGCGGTACGCTTTCTCATCTCCCTCGCCTGGCTTCTTAACAATGGGTAGGATAGGGCTGTTGCAGACATTGCTAACCACTTCTTCGACCACTCCTGCATCTACCAGAGACTGAATGATCACTACCAGTGCCTTCTCGCCCTCGGGCGATATCCGATACTGTGGGAGTTTCGGGAGCATGGCGTCCTGTCTTACAGTTATATGAATGGGGTCAATCATCATTCGTCCCACATCAGAGTCATTTTTGGCCCATAGGTACGGGAGCAGGGTGTCGAGCAAGGACAGATCAGCGTCAGTTATGGAGCACATGTGTCGTGCAGGGCAGGATTTGGGCATGCCTGAGTTGTCGTACAGGATGACTCGGACTCCATCTGGGGAACACCTAATGGTAGCTCGAAAATGCTTCAGTAAGTCAATGCCCATAATGGCGTCAGGGGAGTTGGAGGAGAGCAGAAATGTTGTGTCAGTGGTATTGCTTTCTAGGTCAAAGGTGATAGGCAATGGCAAATGGCAAATGGAGGGGAGAGTTAAGGCAGAAATGTTATACCCAGATGGTATATGTAAATGTGGCTTGGGAGCCAAGTGTGAAATGTTACATATACTTCTTGATTGCTTGACATGTCTAAAAGTGAGACAACGGTTCCTACGTCCTTTATTCATAAAACATGGCATAAGACAACGTGTACAAGCAACAAACTTGTTGATAGGAATGGAAAATCTGGAAATAGCAATTGCTCTTGGTAACTACCTGAAAGAGATAAATCGCTTAGCGCAGGAAGCTAAAAACTAAAGTATGAGGGATTGCAAGCCCATAAGACATCAGATAGTACTGTAATGAGCAACATATCAAAATCGTCTATTTTAAATGTAACAATCTCCAATTTTATTATGTATAGCATGTGTTTTAAATGTTTTAACGATTTTATAATTTTTAAAATTGTGTACAGTTTTGTTTGTTTATTGATGTGACGCAGCTCTACTTTGGATCTCATTGTTTAAAGACTACGGTCTAAATAAACAGAGTTTCTCTCTCTCTCAAAGGTGATAGGCACTGACAGGGGGTTAGTGGAGGGCGTCCCATCGAAACCTATCGATGTAATGTGTGAGCCAGACAAGGGTGCCCTTGGAATCAGACGTTTCGATAACACACTACGTGTCGCCCCAGTGTCTACCAAAAAATGGAGACTCTGTACCTAGGACCTTAGCAGTGACGTAAGGACCTTGCTGGTCAACACAGAGCTCGACTGGATCCTTCCCTTGCCCCTGGCAGTCCTATGCAAAATCGGGGGCATTCTCACCGTCGGATAGTTGATACTGGTTCTGTCGGGGACAGTCAAATGTGTTCGATCTCCCTGGTCTGTCATTGGTGGTGTCGTTTGTGTACCCTCGTCCTTGTCCCCTATTTCTCGGTCCACCCGCCACATCCTTGGGGTCCCTATTTCTGTTCATCTCTAATAGAACCGGACACTGGGATTTCCAATGACCGAATCCTTTGCAGAAGGCACATTGGTCCTCGCTAATGTCTCTACGTCCAATGTGGGATGTTGGGGTGTGGTCTTTGGGAGGCGTATTTCTAGGGGTGGTCGATTGGTTGTTCCCCCTGTGGGGTTCCCGTCCAACCGCTATACCTAGTATCTGGGCTATCATTACTCTTTCTTTCAAATCTTTCTTCTTTTTCTCGGAAGCCCTATCACTCTCATTCTTCTGGTGCTCGTAATACTGATCCATCTGAAGGATAGCTGCGGGTTTGGAGGCCCCCCAACTACTCTCACTCGTCTGCAGCTTTTGGGAGACCTCTGGTGATAGGCCCTTTACATAATTTTGTACAAACAGGTGTTGTCCGGTTGCGGTGGTCATATCTTGGCCACTGTAGTCGGAGAACACTGTCTCAAATCGGGAGAAGTATTCCGATACATCTTCCTGGGGTTTCTGACGACAGGCCGTGACGATCGACCAATCTACCTTTCTCTCTGGGATCAGTGTCTTTAACTTCTGAACTAATTTGTCTGGGAGTTCTAATATGTCCTTTACTGGTTTCTTTCCGGGCTCTCGTTGTCTATCTAGGTCACTGAGTTGTTTCCAGGTATGTCCGAACAGATCAGTGTGGTCAGCCTTCCGGATTTGCTTCCACACATCAGCTGGCAGGCATAACCCGAAAAACAAGTCAATGTCCGCTAAAGTCATTATCGTCGAACCCAAGGCTGTGCCTAACTCGGTATAGAATGCTGTCGGGTTCTTTCTTAAATCGGGCAGAGTTTGTCTAAAAGTTAAGATATCTTGTCGGTCCCATGGTTGGTAAACCCAATTGTACACAACCCTCCCTTTTGCATCTTCATGGTTAATATCATCGTTTGTTCCCTGACCACGTGGCGCAACCCAGTAAGGGGCCGCCTCTCTGATGGGCATCATAGAGTTGGCTACTTCTACTGAGGACTCGGTTGTTTCAGGGACTGTAACCTTGACTTCTGGTTTCTGTTCCGTGAGGTGGCGGAAGACTTCAAGCATTTGCATGAAGAGGTCCGTCGCATCACGTTCCGTCCCATCTCCAACATCAATCTTTCTATACAGCGTTGTCAGTTTAGCGGGGCCCTTACTCTGATACCTATCCTCATATGCGTTCAGGGTGTGGTAGCTGAATCGTAAAATGAAATGCCGTCTGTGGCTGTCGGCATGCGAATTATACATGTTCATTGTGTATTCTTCGCTCTCCTTTCGTTCTACTAGTGTCTTTGCTATTTTGTCAACCCCATCCCGCTCATCTTTGCTCAACCTATTTGGTCTGGCTGGTGGTTGCTTGCTAGCCTCGGGGTCATCTGGCGGTGCCGTTAATGTGGCTGGTGCGGAGGCCATGAGGGCTGGTGCACTAGCGCTAAGGTCGCTCTCGTTCGCACTCAGGGCTTGCAGGTGTTGTTGGCAGGGGGCATATGGAGGGGGCATGTAGATGATTGGGGGACCTAGCAGTAACTCATCGTTCGCCCGTTGTTTGGAGGGCAATTCAGGGTAGAGCGTAGAGGGGGTCCTAACAGGACATTGACCTGTCGACCCTGATTCTTGTTTTTGCGTAGCTTCCTTTCTTTCTTTTATTTCTTCTTCTAGTTGCTTAGCGGCTAGGTGGGCTGCCTTTCGTAATTCTTTCCCTATTTTTGCTTCTTCTCTTTTTCTTCGTTGTTCCGTTTCTTTGCGCCACATGCCGATACTATCGAGCATAGTGGGCGTAGTCTTATTTTTCTGGAGCGCTATCTCTAATGTTTTTATTTTGTGATCATCAAAGGAACCTATTAGTGGCCACTGACTTTCAGGGTTCTTCTTTGTGTATTTATGCCATAACTTAGTATAAGCTATAGCGACTAGTCCATGCTTAGTGAACATGTCCTTATTAGGGGTGCCCTCCAGCGGAGCTGGATGGTTCATCTCTAATAAGCGGTCCGGGCTGAACAGGCTACC
Organism: Lissotriton vulgaris; assembly: GCF_964263255.1. Taxonomy (NCBI): domain Eukaryota; kingdom Metazoa; phylum Chordata; class Amphibia; order Caudata; family Salamandridae; genus Lissotriton; species Lissotriton vulgaris. The sequence continues at coordinate 779,466,758 of NC_141691.1, forward strand.
AATCAGTGGGGAGAAGATAGGCATGACGGGTTACAATGGGGACAAAGGTCTGCACTACCTATCTTATCACGGCGTGCAAAGACTAGACAGAATATTTCTATTCTCCGTTGTTTGCAGGCGGTGAATACCTCAAAGGAACCAATACCGAACACTTAATGTACGGTCAATCAAACAATCAGTGGGGAGAATAAGTAGGTACGACGGGTTAAAAGTTTGCGTTACCTACTTTTTCTCTACCTGCAAAGAGAGACCTTGTTCTTCCCTGTTTGCAGACAGAGAATCTCCAGACAACAATCCACGAACAACAGTTCGGGAAAACAGTGGGGGAGGAAGATAGGCACGACGGATTACAACGGGGACAAAAGTCTGCGTTACCTATCCTTCACTGCTTGCAAAGAGAGAGCCTGTTGTTTCTCCGTTTGCAGACGGTGAATCTCCAGAAGAATCAACAAAGCGTAATACTAGTATTATCAAAATCAAACAATCATTTCGTAATTTTGTCGCGTTTACACGACCTTACCCGGACCGCATGGATAGTTTCCTGTCTTCCGAATCCAGCGCCCGATCGTCCTCTATTCTTCGTGATGTTCGCGGCACTCCTGATGGTTCCCAGTCAGGACCGTAGATCACTCGAGAGAGGTCTGTTCAGAACCAGTGAAGTTCGGATGATCGGCTGTCAGACGAGGGTCTATCGGACAGGAGCTCTCCCGATCGTTGCAGTCGTTCACTCTGTCGTCGGGACCTCTCCCACTGGATCCACGTGTCGCTGATGGGCCCCACGCTTTGGGACGCCAATTGTAGAAAAAGGGTAGGGCTGATGACCTTTTTCAGAGATGCCCGGCGTTATCCGCCTTTATACCACTCTAGTTATCAAACAAAGAGGCAGGCGCTGGAGACTTGAAGGCAGGAAACAGAAGTTTTTTATTCCGACGGAGCAGAACACATCAGATCAGACAACAAGGTATCGTCTCGAGGTGCTCTAACAGCCTCTCTGAGGCCTGGCCTCTTATACCCTGGTTTATGGCATGTGACCACTCTTTATTACAATCAAGACATTGTGAAGTAAGGAAAAAGACATCCCCGTAATCCTCGTGTCAATCCCACCCCCACATGCATCCACAATAGAGGTCCTCAACCTGCTGATAAGAGGAGGGGGCTATCGCGCAGCTGAATGTTCCGCCGATTCTTAGGACGTGTGCGCCTGATCGTATCCCAGGGGGTGGGGAGGCCGGGATCGATAGTGGGCCCTTTGAAGAGGAGCAACTCCATACAATAGGGGGCAGTAAACTGTATCTCCCGGCTTAGGCGATGACCTTGGACCTGTGTGGACAATCGGACTCGGTGGAAGGGGTCATCAAAGGAGAGGTATTCATGCCGCGTGGACAATCAAGCGCAGAGGGAGAGTTTGCCAACAGAGGGGTATTCATGAAAGGAAAGGAGGTGTTGGTCAGGCACGAGCGTGACTCCCAAGGACAGGGTCATGCGGACTTGTGCATGTGAGGGAGGGGGGGGCAGCCAGGGTGCGCGGAGGATGCTCGCAGGGTCAGGGGGGGGGGGCGCACTGGTGATCGATCGTGAACGGGGAGACCATGGTACCCAAAATGGCTGCCGTGCAGGTTTATACGTGGGTGACAAGCTGGCGCAGATGATGTTCAGTTCGTAAACTTAAATTCCACACTTGTGGGTTTGCGCTCGTCCACTGCGCCTGCTCCGGCTGCCTCCATGGTGCTTGGGTGTTGGTCAGTTTGTGTTTGGGTGTTTTTTCTACTTTTATGGCGAATTTTCCCACCTGCCAGGTTTGTGTTGCAGGGCTGGTGCTGCTTATCGCTGATTTCCTCATATCGCTTTGTCCCATTGCAGATTTTTTGGTGTTGTGGTTTGTGTTTTTGTCTCCATCGAGCTGGTTGTATCGTGGACATTGGCCGCTGTTTCGGCAGACTATTGCATGCTACTGCTGCGTATGAATTCCATGTTGACACAGGGTTAGTTTCCCACGATAGGCGGCGATGGTGAAAGTTGTGTTACGCTACTCTTGCTGTAGTTATCACACGTTCTTGTGAATATACCCCCAAATGTATAAGGTATGTTTCAGTTCAGGTTCGACCTGGTCCAAATAATGCATGGACCCTAATTCCATTTTATGATCAAAATGAGCTGCCTTTGTGCTGCCTGGCCTTATTTTGGCGAACCTAGATTTCTACTGTGACTTCCAAAAATGTCCCTTTATGATTTCTAGCGTATCAGGGCCAATTTTTCTTGGTTCAGTCCGTAAAAATCCTAATTATGGATGCAATTAACTTTCTTAACTAAAACAACTTGGGACATTGTAAGGATCTGGGGTCCTTGGGACAAATGTATTTTGGCGGCCCCTGTTCGGAGTACCTATGATCCAATGTCATCTCTTTTTTGCCATCTTTGGCCAGGTCACTGGTAGTGCACAGTCACACTTTTCCAAATTCTAAATGTGTTTGCATTTGACGTTCAGGGATAGCGAGGTGTGTATTCAGTATTTAAATATACGAATAGGGTCAAAGGGAATGTTTATTGACCATGCATTGCTATCATCCCTAATGATACAAACTAACTATAAAGATAACAATGGGTCAAAGAATGAACTGTCTAACCTAATCTGTGCAGTCCAATAAATGCTACCACAGAATCTACAGAGGATAATTTGTGGCGAAAATGATATTTCCCATCAGATTCCCATCCTGTGCCGCCCTACATCATTTGGGATCCTTCACCCCGAAGGAAAATTGGTATTTATCCACTGTAGATTAGGTGAGTTGTGGCCTAATCTGACGGAAAAGATCTGCAGTGTAGTTGCAAGATTGAATGGCATCAGGTGGTAAACTGACTACCAGTGCAAAGAATTTGTGAAAAAGTCTCTGTGCTAGGTGCAAAGAACGAATGGTTAAGATTGGGTTGTGGAAGTGGAAGAAAACAATTTTAATATGGTCCTATCCACACCCAAGGATAAAAACAGTGCATAGTAGTGTTAAGCAAATAACTACTAAGAATGGTTGTAGGTCGACATGTTTCTGCAGTGGATATAGGGTCATAAGATCTCCTCCTGCTTCTTCAGGACCTCAATATAATGCTACTGCTAAAATGTGTGAAAAAAGGTGAAAAAAGAAACTATATCACCTGGAGTTCGCCTGCGGAGATGATCCAATGTTCATCCAGCACCAGTGAACAAAAAGACATGAAGGACACACAGTTATAAGAGACAGTTTATACAACATACACATTATGTATTTACATATATATGCCAATTATTTTTATGGTCAATAGGTTCTATTAAGTAACCACTTCAGCGGTCATAGTGATTTTTCAACTAGGAACAAAGGATATAATTCTATCCACTCACCCAGTTTCTGGGGAATACACACCCCACCTCACCTGGCTACAGCTCAGGTAAAATCGGAGCACCGCTCTATGGGAGGAAGACAGGAAAATAAAATAAAGGAAGGATTATAACGCTGCATTGTAACCATGTAACGAGGTACAATGCTACTCAGTCAGATCATCTAGTTAGAATACACAATTTATGATGGTGCACAATTTGGTAACATTTAGTGTGCATTGCGTTGTTGCTGGGTAGTAAAGGAGTGTAACCTGCCGCGTATGCTGAGATGTGTTTCTATGCATTCGTTCATCTAGGAGTGACGAACAAGAGGATTGTTGTGATTCACATCCATTCCCTTGGAGTATTAGTAATATGGGCTCCGTCACCAATATAACCACTGTTGTCAACCAGATCGTGTTAGTCAAAAAGAAACTAAAGACGCCCAAGACTAGGGCGTCATTTGACCCTCGTGTCTGCAATGACGTTTATTGGACCGGATAAGAGACCTCGCTCTGAAAACTCTGGTGGGCGAGATAGTTACCCGGGTTGCAGCCACCGAGACAGGCTGCCGTGCCTTCGTGGGACTTAAAATAGATGCCTCTGACAGCGCGTTGAGACATGAAGGTGCTGTGGGCTCGCTTACCTGTCCGTCGGTACTCCGGACATCCGTCTAGGCTGTCATGGAGGAAGGTACCGACACGGACAGGAAGCGGCCATTAAGAGCCAGCAATGCGTGAACGTTGTTTGTCACGTGATGTTACGTGGAAGCGTGACGTTACGTGAAAGCCTGATGGGATTTGTAGTTCATTAATGTAAACAAAGCGGCGCTCGACTACAGATAGAATGATATCATCTTTAATGCAACTGATGTTCAAGTGATATCATTGCTATTGTTTTAACCCGATCTATTTTATTATACTCCGCAAGTGAGGAGATGTTTCGGCCGTTAGATGCCTGCTTTATATATGCGCTGAGCGTCAAGTGGTAACGATTTCTTGGGACTATGGTCCGATAATGAATGCCGAATAACGCTCGACTGATAATCAAGTTGTCAGAACACAATTGTATCTAGCCAGTCCATGTATGATATTACAAGAGTGATAAAGCGACAATATCACAAGTTGGTTTGTGGAGAAGACTTACTGTTAAGCTTCATGATTTTTTTTTTTTTTTTTTTTAAATAATTTTTATTGTAGTCATACCTGTACAGGCTCTTACACATAAGCAGCTTCAGAAAAATGAGCAGGTATACAGTGTGATTCGTTGACCAGTACACAGCCGTCATGCCCACAACCCGGGGGTCGGGCGGCAATGATGTCTCTGCTCTTCCATGCCTGACGTTCAATATCGAGGAGTGGTTAGTGTCCGGATTACGTGCATGACTACTTTTTCAGTCCTACCCAACTACGCGCAAGCCCCAACTCCCACCCCCTGCGCAAAACCTAGAACTCCCCCCTTGTCCCACCCCACCCACCACCACCCGTCTACGGCTCCTGTAGCGGTCATTCCTGGTGATCTGGTGTCAGTCTCTCTGCATATCTGCTGGTCCTAGAGCCCCAGCTCGCTTCTTCCGCCCTACCTGCCTCGGGGGCCTCCCCCTCCTCATCAGCCTCGCTGTCCCTGAGTGCCTGTACCAGTACTTCCCATGAGGTCGCAGTGTCAGCCGCTGTCTGGCTAGGGGTCCTGCGCGCAAGCTGGTACCTGTGTGTGCTGTCAGCCGTCGCCCATTTTAGAAATTCCTGTCGCCACCTCCGTGGCGTTGGTCCCACCCTCGCCTTCCAGTTCCTAGTGATCTCCCTCTTTGCTACTATTAATCCCATGTCAATAAACTTGCTCGAGAGTTTGTTTTTGGGGGTGTGGGGAAACCAGTGCAAGAGACATTCCGCTGGTCCGTATTCTAAGGTCCTTTCAGTCACCTCGTTTAAAACCTCCCCAATGTCCTGCCAGTAACCCCGTAAACATTATAGAAAAATGGGGTAACCCAAAACGGTTGTTGGACCTGGGTAATTAGTATTAGCAAAAACAATGGCCCAACCCGTGATTGTTTGTTGGCTCAATAAATCATGTACTCACAGTTGATCATTTACAAAGTTGAATGAGGATTAATGTTATTTTCCTCTGTGTTGATTAAATCAAAAGGTATTCATTCTATTAGCAAAGCAACCACCTAACACAACTGATTTATTTACAAAGGAGTTTTAATAGAGTACTCCAAACACAGCGAGAAAATTATTTATATACATTTGTACAATATTCAAAGCAAACGGTAGAGGAAAGAGCAACGTGCTTCTATCAGGGTGCCGGAAAAAGAAGAAAGGAGTGGTTTAAAGGAAAGGAGGTGTAAGCCTAAACAGAAAAGTGACATAGGGTTTTAATTGAGTTGAAAACAAAACTGGAACTAATCCAGCGTATTATGCAATCAGGCCACTATTGATGTTATTCCAATTTTAACATTCATACAGTCTTAACTGGCATGTATAATGTTTTAAGAAAATAGTGGTCCTGTTTATGGAAAGGGGCGTCGACGTTTCGACCCGTCTTGGGGTACAAGGGTGACTGGGAACCTCGACCTGCGGGTCTTCCTCAGGACGTGTGAGGCACAGCCATCGTACCGTAGCTAAAAAGCTGTGAGCCCAATAAGCTTTTTGGGAAGTTCACAATCCTCCTGTGTCTCGAAGAACGTGAAGAAAAATGGTCACAGTCCCACTCCAATTTAGTGGTCGTGGACCGTCAACAATATAACTCAGGTGATGGTAACAAAAGTGTTAACACTGCTCTTATACGAGGACTCATCCGTTACTTCAGGTGTTCGTGTATGGATGTCACTGTGGGGTATGGAAGAATAGATCTTCGTCCTGGCGTCTGACGGTGCTTGTTATGTCTTCGGTATCACCCTCACTGGGAACCGTTCATATGCGTAGGCGTTGTCTCAAATGCCAAATGCCAAATACGGGCGCGAGTTGTTTGTCTGTTGACAGCGACTCGCCAGTAAAGCCGGACATGCCCATAGCATGTGCACTAATTCGGCCCCCTCTTCCGGGCACCGGGGACAGGTCGCTGTTACCTCGCCAAATTACCGCCTGATCCTTCCCGGGGTCATGTACGCCCTGTGCAATACATAATAGTGGATTCGTTGAAATCTAGCGTTTCTCGTGCTATTGCGAGCCCTACGGATAAGCTGTGCCCACGTTGTGTCAGGTATATCCTTACCCAGGTCCACCTCCCACTTGGCTTTCAGGGATAGAAGAGGAGGGATATTCTCTCTAATCATCCGGTTGTAAAGGCACGTTACCGCCTTGACCGTGCCCGCCGCCATCATAGCGTATTGGCACGCCGCCGCCGTCTCAGGTTCCTCAAGTCCCGTAGCCCAGTGGGCCTGCACTGCTCTGGATACTGCCGCATGAAGCAAAAATCCCCCTCTCGGGATATTAAAGCGCTCCATTAACTCCTGGAACGGGAGCAGCACTCCATTTTCATAGAGGTCCCCTACCACCTGTACTCCCGCTTCTTCCCATTCTTGTAGATGCGACCAGTCGCCGCCATGCGGCAAGGCTGTTAGCATGCCCAGGGGAATCTCTGGCGCATATGGGCGCCGGATTCCCGCCCTCCTCTGTGCCCGGTTCCAGCATTGGCGGTACGTGCGTTGTTCCAGCGACAAATCCCGACCGTCCAGCCGCTGTTGAAGGGTAATATACGCCAGGATGTGTCTGGGCATCCCCCGCAAGCGTTCGTCCTCCGGGCCTCGAAATACTCTCGCTACCTCTTGCGTGAAAACCTGCAGTTGGGCCGCTAGATAATAAAGTTCAAAGTCCGGCACCGCCAGACCCCCCTCATCTTTCGGGTGAGAAAGCGTGGACAGCGCCACTCTGCACCGTCCCGCTCCCCATATGAACGACGTAATCAGCGATTTAAGCAGCCTGAAGAAGGAGCCAGGCAGCCAGATTGGGAGCGTCCGGAAGTAATACAGCAATCTCGGCAGGGCAACCATCTTCAGCAGGGAGATCCGGCCTGCCACCGAGAGCGGCAACGTGGCCCAGAAGGCCATGCAGCCCTTCAGTCCTCGTACACATCGCCCCAGGTTGCCCTCAAGCAAGTCATCCGTCTTATGGTAGATATGGACCCCCAGGTACTTAATACAGGTAGGTTCCCAGGTCGCTTCCGACTGGTGTTGTGGTTGGGCGGCGCCCTCCAGGAGTGGGAACAAACTTGTCTTGGGCCAGTTAACCCTCAAGCCCGATATCTCTCCGAAGCTCTCTAGCAGTGCTTCCGCTCCTTGCAAGTCCTCAACACCATCGTGGAGGAAGAGCAGTAAATCATCGGCATATAGCGAGATGAAATGTTGCCCGTCCCGGGCCCGCACTCCATGGAAGTGCCGCCCTGTCCGGGCCTCAGCCGCCAGTGGTTCTATAGCCAATGCAAATAGAAGCGGCGATAGGGAGCAGCCCTGTCGAGTGCCTCGTTCTACCGGGTAGCGGAGGGACACCGTCGATCCCACCCTCACCCTTGCTATCGCCTCCGCATAGAGGGCCTTCGTCCAATGAATATAGCCAGCACCCAGCCCAAATCGCTCCATTACCGCATAAAGGTAGTCCCACTCTAGACTGTCGAAAGCCTTTTCAATGTCGACCGAGAGGACCAGTTCCGTCCCAGCCCCGCCGTCCAGCCCGTCCATGAGGCGGACAAGCCTTCTGATGTTCATTGTGGTGTTGCGCGTCGGTATAAAACCGTTCTGGTCTTCGTGCACAAGCCCCGTCATGTGAGGAAGGAGCCTCGCCACTAGAATGGAGCTCAGGATCTTATAATCTGCGGTGAGCATAGAGAGTGGTCGGTAGGACGCGGGATCACTACTCTCCCTACCGGGCTTCAGTAGCGGAACCACTAATGCCTCCCGCATTGATTGCGGTAGTCGGCCCGCCGCCTTGGCCTCTTCATACACGGTTAGGAGTCGCGGCGCCAGAACATCCAAATATTTACCATAGAACTGTATGGGGAGCCCGTCTATTCCCGCCGATTTGTTCCGTGCCATGCGCCGTACTGCCGCCCTGATCTCCCCCAGGTCAATGTCCGATCCCAGGTCCTTCGCCCGCTCTGCCTCCAGCCGTTGGAGGGGTAGACCAGCCAAGAAGGGTTCCGCCAGCCCCGTCCGGTCTCCCGGGGTACTCCTGTACAGACCCTCGTAGTATTTCTGGAAGCCATCGACTATGCCCAGCTGAGTGTGTTGCCCCACGCCCGATGCATCCCTCAGTTGGAGTATGGGAGCGCACCGTCTAGTGGGGTTCGAAAGCCACGCCAGGAGGCTGCCCGCCTTGTCACCGTCCACATGGGAACGCAGCACATATCGCTTGTAGTCAAAGGCTCGGAGCCTCTCTACTTCAATGGCTACCGCCTCCCTAGCCGAGCCTAATGTCTCCTGGAGTTCCGGGTGTCCTGTCCTCTCCCTCTCCGCTTCCCTCAGCTTGGCATCCGCCTTAGCCAAATCGCCCAGCAACACCTTCCTTACGCCTACATACTCCTTGATACAGATACCCCTCACCACTACCTTAAAGGCGTCCCATTCCGTCGCCCTAGAGGTCGCCGTCCCTTCATTCTCCGCGAAGTATAAGGCCACCCCCTCCGCCAGGGAATAGGGGGACTTCTAGGGTCTCAGGCCGTAATTTCCAGATCGGGATCCTGGGTTTTTCCGCTACCCACGCTAGCCGGATTAGGAGTGGATTGTGGTCTGAGATCGTTCTCGACAGGTACTCCGATCCAGTGACGTACGGCAGCACCCCCCGGGAGCAGAGTATCGCGTCTAACCGGACATGCAAGTCATGCAGTCCGGAGAAAAACGAGTAATCCCGGTCTGTCGGGTGTTGTCCTCTCCATACATCCGTAAGTTCCCAGCTCTCCTGCCATTCCCTCCTGCCCCTAGACAGCCTATGTACTGGGGAATCTTTTAAGGGGGGGTGGGACCTATCCAACGAGGGGTCTGCAATGGAATTAAAGTCGCCCCCCAGCAGGACCGGGCCCGCCAGGGAGTGAGCCAGCGTCCCTGATAGTGTCGCGAGGAAAGCCAACTGGTCCGTGTTCGGGGCATATATACTAGCTAACACAACATCTTTACCTTCTAGTTTCCCCTCTACCACCACATACCTCCCTTCCTGGTCCACCCATTGGCGCGTGAGCTGGAAAGGTGTGCCTGCTCTAATCCATATGAGTACTCCCCTCGCATAGGCCGAGTAGCTGGTGTGAAAAACCTGTCCCCACCATCTCCTCTGTAGTGCGGCCCCCTCCTGTCGTGTAAGATGCATCTCCTGTAACATTGCAATGTGTACTCCCCTCCGCACTAAATAGGCATGGACTTTATGTCTGCGCTGCATAGAGTGTAGGCCCCGCACATTCCAGGTAATACAGTTCAGTCTATTCACATCAGCCATTGTCCCAGTGATCCGGTCGAAACACTCCCTCCAGTTCCAGCCCTTCGACGGTGGTGGTGCCCCCCTGAACAAAACATAGCTACTTAACAGTCCTACCCATGGTAAACCCAGGGTCAATAACTTCAAACAGAGTAAACAATCCCCAACTGTGGAGCCCCCCCCCTCCCCCAGAACAGGCCCCAATATCGAGATATCAGTCCCCATCCAAACTCCCATACCTGATTGACCCAGGTCTCTACTACACAGCCGTAGCTGTGGGTGCCTTAAGGGCCAACGGAGTGTGGCCTCGGCCAGAGGGGGGTTGCGCTGCCCAGCCCCTCGCTCCCTCCCCAAGTACCCATGGTCTCCCTGTACTGAGCACCCCGGTGCGCCCCGACCCCCACTACGTGCTGAGGCACGGGTCCCCCTCCTAGCCATCTAAACATTACCCATTGTCCTCCGCCAGCAGTTCAAATATTCAGGATCTCATCCGACGTTTGCGGCGTCACCAGCGGCACTTCTGTCTGATGAATCCCGGAGAGGTCCGACTCCGAGCCTGAGGCAGAGACATGAGTGTCCGAGTCCGTGGCCCCCCTAGATCCAGGGGCCTCCGCTCGCCCCAGCTTCCCCGCTTCCAACAGCGCTGCCTGCCGCTCTGCCTCAGTTTGGGAGGCCGTCGGTCCCAGCTTCCCCCGTCCTCGTTTCCACAGCCTCTTCGATTTCCGCAGCCGCGCCGGCGAGCGCTCCCGCTCCTTCTCCCGCTCCTCTCGTATTTTGGCGCCGTCAGTCCCAGCCTTGTATGTCTCCCACCAGTCCCAGGCTTCCGCTGACGTGGTAAAGAAGACCGCCTTGTCGTCAACCACCACTCGTAGTCTGGCCGGGAATAGTAAGGAGTAGGCAATTCCTTCAGTCCGCATCTCCCTTTTGATTGTAAGGAAGGAGGCTCGCTGCTTCTGCGTTTCGAAGGTGAAATCTGGGAAAAGTGTGACCCTACTATTCGCAATCTGGAAAGGGCCATCCTCTCGAGCTTTCCGTAGGAGCAGATCTCTGTCGTTGTGGTGGAGCACCTTGGCTATGATCGGCCTGGGCGGGAGTCCGGGCTTGGGAGGTCCTGAGGGGACCCTATGTGCACGCTCTAGAGTGAAGAATGGCGAAAGCCCCTCCGGCGCCACCACTGTTTTTAGCCATTCCTCCATGTAGGCCACCATGTCCCTCGTCTCCTCCGTCTCTGGTACGCCGACGACCCGCACATTGCTGCGCCGGCTTCTGTTTTCTGCGTCCTCCGCTCGCCTTTCCAGGGTGCGTATGCGGTCTAGGGCCTCCGTCAGCTTGACCTCCATCACCTTGTGAGCTGGTGCCAGGTCTTTGATCGCCGTTTCAGCCTCCGTGACCCTGTCCTTTAGTTTGTCATGGTCCGCCCGGAGCAAGCCCAGCCCCGACGCCACCTGCGCTATGTCGTTGTGGGGCGCTTCTCGAGTGGCCGTTATGGCGTCCAAGATCCGATCCTGCAATCGCTGCAGGTCCGTCTGCTCAGCGGGGCCCCCCTCCGCCACATTAGACGTCGCCGCCTCCTCCGCCTTGGCTTTTGGCTTCCCCATTGTAGCCGGCCTCGCCTCCCACGTCCTTTCCGAGTGCTTGCTTCCCTCGGGCCTCAGCCACGTGGCCCGCTCCTGTGCGCTACGGGATCTCGCTGCGCAGTTACCGCACTCCAGAAGCAGCGCCCGCCATGCAGCTCGCCTCCTGGGGACTGTGGTAGACTGTCCTCCCTCTCCTGGGCTAGCGGTTCAGGTTTGTCGCGCTACCGGGAGTTTGGCGCTGCCGGAGGTCCTCCGCTGGTCTGCGGGCGTCTCCGCTATGTCCCCATACACTACTCAAGCCTTCGCGGCGGGGGGTGAACAAAAAAAAGGAGGGGGGGGGGCCCGGGATGCGTTGCACTGCGTCCCGTCCCCCGTGGTCCACCTCTCAGGGCTGCCCCCGCTCACCCGCCGTCAAGTCCGGTGCCCAGGGCTGGGTCGCAGTCCGTCTCTCCGCTCTCCTGGCAATGGAGGCTGCCTGGTAGCTCCGCCTGCAGTGGCGCACCCGGTGGCCCTTCCTTCTAGCGGTCGCGGCCGCCGCGCACCGCAGCCGAGGGTCAAGGAGCTTCTCCCGCTGTGGGGGGTATCGCCGTCGGAGACGTCCGAGACGGCGGCCACGCTCCTTCCGTGTGCTCCGGGTGTGTGGACCGCTGCGCAGCCCTCGGTCAATCAAGGCTCCGTCGCGGCCGCCATCTTGCGCGCCGCCGTCTCTCCCTCCGCTCCGGTGTCCGCTGCGATCGGCGGCCGATCTCGGCGCTGCAGTACCGCCAGCAGCTCAGACCCTGCCCAGCCAGTCACCATCAGGTCCGCTATCGGCGCCGGGGCACACACGGGTTCTCCGGCCCTGTTTTCAGGAGTATCGTGGGGAAGAGGCACGGAGCTCCGGGCTCACGCCGCCATCTCCCTCGGCGCTCAAGCCACGCCCCTGTTAAGCTTCATGATGTCGAACATATTTACGCGATAGTATGTGGCAATTCATGAAGAGTCATTCTGAACAGAGATGTTAAGTAGAGCATCTCTATCTCCACACATGCCCGAAATATTAATGTACAGCACCGTCAGTAGTGTTGTACCACATAAGCTGATGTGCAACTAATATTTAGCTGGATGTTGTATTTGTGAACCCAGCCACTAAAAAGCCTACAGAGTCAAATAAAGCTTATGAAGCTGGTTTTAATTCTCATAGATAGGATTGCCAAAAAGTTGTCAAAATATACTGGGGGTGTTACTAGGTCTCAGATCGAGAAAGAGATTTCAGATCTGTTCAGTGATACAATGCACTAACGTGGAATGTGTGGTGAAATTACAGCGACATCCATGGGATGTCTTCATTAAGTCCCGTCTTGGCAGTCTGCAATTTATACACCCCTCTTTGTTCCCGTTTAAACAGGAATGTGCTCTTATCCAAGATATGGAGAGAAATCAGAGGTTGTTCCAATACGGTGTAGCAAACAAGCGACCAGACTTACCAACCATTTCATACAAGCCCACCACCTAAACACTGACATACGGTGGACTGTGTTGGAACAACCTCTGATTTCTCCCCATATCTTGGATAAGAGCACATTCCTGTTTAAACGGGAACAAAGATGGGTGTATAAATTGCAGACTGCCAAGACGGGACTTAATGAAGACATCCCGTGGATGTCACTGTAATTTCACCACACATTCCACGTTAGTGCATTGCATCACTGAACAGATCTGAAATCTCTTTCTCGATCTGAGACCTAGTAACACCCCCAGTATACTTTGACAACTTTTTGGCAATCCTATCAATGAGAATTAAAACCAGCTTCATAAGCTTTATTTGACTCTGTAGGCTTTTTAGTGGCTGGGTTCACAAATACAACATCCAGCTAAATATTAGTTGCACATCAGCTTATGTAGTACAACACTACTGACGGTGCTGTACATTAATATTTCGGGCATGTGTGGAGATAGAGATGCTCTACTTAACATCTCTGTTCAGAATGACTCTTCATGAATTGCCACATACTATCGCGTAAATATGTTCGACATCATGAAGCTTAACAGTAAGTCTTCTCCACAAACCAACTTGTGATATTGTCGCTTTTTATCACTCTTGTAATATTATACACGGACTGGCTAGATACAATTGTGTTCTGACAACTTGATTATCAGTCGAGCGTTATTCGGCATTCATTATCGGACCATAGTCCCAAGAAATCGTTACCACTTGACGCTCAGCGCATATATAAAGCAGGCATCCAACGGACAAAACATCTCCTCACTTGCGGAGTATAATACACTAGATCGGGTTAAAACAATAGCAATGATATCACTTGAACATCAGTTGCATTAAAGATTATATCATTCTATCTGTAGTCGAGCGCCGCTTTGTTTACATTAATGAACTACAAATCCCATCAGGCTTTCACGTAACGTCACGCTTCCACGTAACATCACGTGACAAACAACGTTCACGCATTGCCAGCTCTTAATGGCCGCTTCCTGTCCGTGTCGGTACCTCCCTCCATGACAGCCTAGACGGATGTCTGGAGTACCGACGGACAGGTAAGCGAGCCCACGGCACCTTCATGTCTCAACGCGCTGTCAGAGGCATCTATTTTAAGTACCACGAAGGCACGGTAGCCTGTCTCGGTGACTGCAACCCGGGTAACTATCTCGCCCACCAGAGTATTCAGAGCGAGGTCTCTTATCCGGTCCAATAAACGTCATTGCAGACACGAGGGTCAAATGACGCCCTAGTCTTGGGCGTCTTTACTTTCTTTTTGACTAACACGATCTGGTTGACAACAGTGGTTATATTGGTGACGGAGCCCATATTACTAATACTCCGAGGGAATGGATGTGAATCACAACATTCCTCTTGTTCGTCGCTCCTAGATGAACGAATGCATAGAAACACATCTCAGCATACGCGGCAGGTTACACTCCTTTACTACCCAGCAACAACGCAATGCACACTAAATGTTACCAAATTGTGCACCATCATAAAGTGTGTATTCTAACTAGATGATCTGACTGAGTAGCATTGTACCTCGTTACATGGTTACAATGCAGCGTTATAATCCTTCCTTTATTTTATTTTCCTGTCTTCCTCCCATAGAGCGGTGCTCCGATTTTACCTGAGCTGTAGCCAGGTGAGGTGGGGTGTGTATTCCCCAGAAACTGGGTGAGTGGATAGAATTATATCCTTTGTTCCTAGTTGAAAAATCACTATGACCGCTGAAGTGGTTACTTAATAGAACCTATTGACCATAAAAATAATTGGCATATATATGTAAATACATAATGTGTATGTTGTATAAACTGTCTCTTATAACTGTGTGTCCTTCATGTCTTTTTGTTCACTGGTGCTGGATGAACATTGGGTCATCTCCGCAGGCGAACTCAAGGTGATATAGTTTCTTTTTTCACCTTTTTTCACACATTTTAGCAGTAGCATTATATTAAGGTCCTGAAGAAGCAGGAGGAGATCTTATGACCCTATATCCACTGCAGAAACATGTCGACCTACAACCATTCTTAGTAGTTATTTGCTTAACTCTACTATACACTGTTTTTATCCTTGGGTGTGGATAGGACCATATTAAAATTGTTTTCTTCCACTTCCACAACCCAATCTTAACCATTCGTTCTTTGCACCTAGCACAGTTACTTTTTCACAAATTCTTTGCACTGCTAGTCAGTTTACCACCTGATGCCATTCAATCTTGCAACTACACTGCAGATCCTTTCCGTCAGATTAGGCCACAACTCACCTAATATACAGTGGACAAATACCACGTTCCTTCAGGGTGAGGGATCCCAAATGATGTAGGGCGGCACAGGATGGGAATCTGATGGGAAATATCATTTTCGCCACGAATTATCCTCTGTAGATTCTGTGGTAGCATTCATTGGACTGCACAGATTAGGTTAGACAGTTCATTCTTTGACCCATTGTTATCTTTATAGTTAGTTTGTGTATTCAGTATTGTCATAAAATAGCATCTCACCAATATATTAGCAATTAATTTCCACATTCCCCTAATAATTCTCATAAGTGTGGTCATGTGTCAATTTTAAAGAAACTTTTTATGGATATTGCATGGTGGTAAAAAACAAACGCAACATGTAACATGCTTTTAGTAAATCAACATATATATTAATGGAAAATGGTATTTAAAACAATGTGTACAAGAATAATTAAATGTCATCAGAGCAGGACTGTTTGCAGAACAGGTCTGGCTCACACAGACAGTTGATAAAACTATCTCAGGGTTGCCTGAGATTTGAGGCACCAGGCCAGCGTCCCTTTGCCCATGCCTTGCCAACGCCTCTGGCACCAAACAACAGCGTGCCCCCATCAGGCCTTAACTTTCCGGTTCCCCCATTGATTTTAAGTATGTCAACGCTTTTGGGTTTCCAACAAGCTTGATCCAATACAACACTGATGTTGTTTGTGAGACACAGAAGATCAGTCTGCATAAACCAGGTCAGGTAAGCCTAGGCAGCACCTCTACTGGACATTTAGCTGCTTTGTAATTGCTGTGCTGCTGACTGTCTGGTTAGTGCTGCTCCTTGGATTCATCCTCAGACCCGAACAGCCACTTCCCACTAAACTAAAGCTAAAGGTCCACTCTGGTTAAAATGATGAACAAGGCATTGAAAAGATGAGCAAAGCATTGATTGACGTCCTTGTTCGTGAACATGAGCCACCCTGATCCTTTATGCAATTCAGTCTAGTGCAAACACCGACTGCAGTCCTCAATAGATCAGCACTTCACATCTCAAGGCACTAGCTTCTTGTAGTGGTTTGCCAACCAAGCACTTTGTTCATGTTCAGAAGGTCCCATTGACCTCACCACTTTAACAGAACATTAGCCACTGTAGGGTGACACGTATCACCCAAGCCTCAATAGTTGTCGTGAGTGGTACACTTCCTCAGTTCTTTTGCTGATCTCCTTTTCAAGACTCCAACAATGCCTCTTCTCAGAAGCCCTCAGCCTCTTCCTTCTCCTGGAAGGCACTTCAAATTTTCCTAGGTTCTGGTTTAGAATGTGGCAAGTGGAGCTGGATAGTATACCCCAACACTGGACACAAAAGAATTTCTTGGCTGTCATTGGTATGGGGCTTTGGATTAGGCTAGAGAAAAATCAACAGCCTGGCTCTAAGTTTCTGACACAATTTGCACTAAACATGCAGACATTAATGGTGTCTTCAACAGTTAATCCCGAAAGCAGATAGGGCTGTTCAGGCTGTTCAGGCCCTTTTGCTTATTCCAATCAGAATGGTCCAGTCATGGGTTTGGTTGTAAGTTGCTAGCAGGACAGTGGAGTGGAGCTGGGAGTCTCTTATTGGGAGAAGCCCAGAATAAGGTTACAAAAGAAAGAGATACTGTCCTACTTAACTATCTGTTATTTTATCTTCTAGAGAACAATGGACTGGAAATGGGTAGGGGAAACTTCGTAGCTTTAAAGGAGCCCTTTGTCTCTTTTCCGCCACACCCAAAATAATTACCCAGTACAAAGTTTCAATGGATTGTCCTGGAGAAGCCCTGCAATTCACATCTCTTCCCTGGGCTCACTCCCACCCTTCATCCTACGTACTACTTGAGTATGAAAAATACAAATGGATTCTAGTGTGGCTAAGGTCATTAGTCACAACCGCTCCATAAACACCTTCCATACATGCAGCTAAGCATATATATGTAACATCTTCTACATGAATGGGTAAAGACCCGGTTTCAAGGGATGAGCAGACACATTTGAGAAAAGTTGGCAAAGAGCAGTAAGTAACTTTCCCTGGGATTAGCAGGCAAAACTCCCTACCTTTCCACAAAAAAATGTTTATTTTTGTCATCAATGTGAGTTCTGCATAGCCTGGAGAGTTGTTAAGTTTTAACAGGCTGAACCCATAAAACTACCCGGCCTGGGTCAATAGTACAGTACGTTGCCCTCACATATCACCAGGATAAATAACTTGTCTTCATCATTTTGCAATGACTTTAGCGCCCCCGCATGCTTATCTGCCCATGACCAAACACACCAGCAATACTTTATTGCCCCACCGCTGAACTCGATGGAAACGATTTCCTCATTCCTTCTACCGATGCCATGCTCTTGATAGAGAAACGCTCTGGGGTCACATACTGAGTTAGAGCGTACACCTCACCCGCACTGACACAGTGCATTCTCTGTAAATATCTGCTCAGATGCGTGTCTATGCCCATGATTAGCCTTGGCAGTAAAACATAGCCATGACGTAATATCTTTGTTGCAATCCATTTTTACGGATGCCGCCCACGTAGTAGAGAAACGATCTGAGGTTACTTACTCAGCACGCTCTCTTTACTCGAACTGACACTGCGTAGATTTTTAATACTTGTCTAGATAAGTACCCATTCCCGTGATGAGTCTTGGCAGCTACACATAGCCATGATGGTGACTCGCTCCTGTCCCACGGGCTGAGTGGTCGCTCCCAGTGCAGTCATCTGGTATCGTAGCGCTGCATAGTTCAGCAAATTGCCTTTCATTTTCGTGTGCTGTGTGCTAGCGTAGCGCTTTGCTGAAGTAGCGCTTTTTGTACTTAATTAGTGCTGCTTGAAACTGTATCAGCGCGTTTGCCGGTAGCGCTCCGCTGTGCTCCCCCCTCCGCCTCCATTTTGTTTCTTGTGATCATCCTCGTATGCCCGCCCCGCCTCCCAGCAGAACCGCCCTCCCACTGTCCTGAAATAGCGCTCCTTTCCCTGCAGGCGCCGTGACTCGCTCCTGTCCCACGGGCTGAGTGGTCGCTCCCAGTGCAGTCATCTGGTATCGTAGCGCTGCATAGTTCAGCAAATTGCCTTTCATTTTCGTGTGCTGTGTGCTAGCGTAGCGCTTTGCTGAAGTAGCGCTTTGTGTACTTAATTAGTGCTGCTTGAAACTGTATCAGCGCGTTTGCCGCTAGCGCTCCGCTGTGCTCCCCCCTCCGCCTCCATTTTGTTTGTTGTGATCATCCTCGTGTGCCCGCCCCGCCTCCCAGCAGAATCGCCCTCGCCCCTCCCCCTCAACTACCCATTTATGACAGATGTTCCCGCGCGCAGCATTCACGCGCAGCGTCCGCGCCCAATCCGCGCCGAAGGTGCGCCAAAGGTAAGCCCGTCTACGCCCGTCCGCGCCTGGACCGCGCCCAGCGCCAGAGCCCCTGCCCCTCGCGCTGCCCAGCCCTCCCGCATTACCTACGATGCCGCCACCCTCCTAGCCCTTAACCCCGGTCGCGCCCCCAACTGCGTCCAAGCCGCTCCTGGACACACCCATGGACCTTTCTCCTGCTACTCCTGCAAATTCAGCGGCACCGACAACATCTCCGCTACGACCACACCACAGATTCCCGACCCTAACCACTTACAATGCATCCTTCTCAACACCCGCTCGGTCCACAGACACGCCGTTGACCTATGGAATCTACTAGACACCATCTCTCCAGACGTCGCCTTCCTAACAGAAACATGGATGAACGCTTCCTCCGCCCCAGACATCACCATTGCCATCCCTGAAGACTAAAAGATCACTCGCAAGGACCGTACCGGCCACACAGGAGGAGGAATCGCTATCGTCCATAAGAAATCTATCCGCATCTCAAACAGCTCTGACGTCAACCTCGCCAACTCTGAACACCTTCACTTCCAGATCCACATCGACCCCAAGACCACACTCAGAGGCACCCTCCTCTACAGACCACCAGGACCCCGCGCAAAATTTAGTGAAGACATCACGGACTTCATCACTCCTCACGCGCTCCCCTCCAAAGACTACATCCTTCTAGGAGACCTCAACTTTCACCTTGAAAAGATCAACGACCGCAACACCACCACCCTCTTGGACAACCTCGCCAACCTCGGACTTAAACAACTGGTCACTTCCCCCACCCACATCGCAGGTCACACACTCGACCCCATCTTCACCTCCAGCAATCATGTCTCCTTCAGCCACACTACGGATCTCCTCTGGACTGACCACAGCTGCGTTCACTTCACCTACAACAAGCCGAAACCCATCAACCACCTCCAACCAACTCTGCAAAGAAACTGGAACAAAATCACCATCGACCAGATCTCCTCATCGCTCCTTCTAAACACCCCAGCCCACTCTTCTAACCCAGACCAAGCCGCCGCCAACCTCACCCTATGGTTATCCAACACCGCCGACACCTTAGCACCACTGAAAAAACGTCAAAGCAAACCTGGCAACAAGAAGGCCTCATGGTTCAACGATGATCTTAAGAAGTCCAAGAAACTCTGCCGCTCCCTTGAAAAGGCCTGGAAAAAAGACCCAACCACTAGCACCAAGGATGCCTTCAAAAACGCCACCCGCACTCACCACCAACTAATCCGAAAGGCCAAGAAAACAGCATTCAAGGATCGACTTGACAACAACGCCCACAACAGCAAGGAACTTTTCAACATCGTCAAGGAATTTTCCAATCCCTCGGCCAACTCCAACGATATCACCCCCTCTCAAGCCCTCTGCGACTCACTAGCCTCATTCTTCCACAACAAGATTGCAGACATCCACAACAGCTTCGACAACCAACCCGGAGACCAACCCACCCAACCATATGCTGAACACTCCCCCCCGTGAACACCCTTAACGACTGGAACCCAATCTCAACGGAGGACACCATCCGCCTGATGAACTCCATCCACTCAGGATCCCCCACAGACCCATGTCCTCACCACATCTTCAACAAAGCAGACTCCGTCATAGCACCGCACCTCCGAGACGTCATCAACTGCTCCTTCAACTCCGCCACCTTCCCGGAAAACTGGAAACATGCTGAACTCACTGCCCTTCTGAAAAAACCCACAGCGGACCCCACCGAACTAAAAAATTACCGCCCCATTTCGCTCCTTCCATTCCCGGCCAAAGTAATCGAGAAAGCTGTCAACAACCAGCTCGCCGCTTTCCTCGAAGCCAACAAATCCCTCGACTCCTCACAATCTGGCTTCCGAGCAAAACACAGCACTG
Source organism: Lissotriton vulgaris (assembly GCF_964263255.1). Classification (NCBI taxonomy): domain Eukaryota; kingdom Metazoa; phylum Chordata; class Amphibia; order Caudata; family Salamandridae; genus Lissotriton; species Lissotriton vulgaris. The sequence goes on from NC_141691.1 coordinate 779,487,051, forward strand.
AGACCGCCCTCATCGCAGCAACAGACGACATTCGAACTCTACTGGACAATGGAGACACAGTCGCCCTCATCCTCCTCGACCTCTCTGCAGCATTCGACACAGTCTGCCACAGCACCCTTTTACAACGCCTCAGTAACATCGGAATACAAGGAAAAGCACTTGAATGGATCACCTCGTTCCTCACCGGAAGAACCCAGAGAGTCCGCCTTCCACCATTCAAGTCCGAGGCCACTGAAGTCATCTGTGGCGTACCACAAGGATCCTCACTCAGCCCCACCCTCTTCAACGTATACATGAGCCCCCTCTCGGCCATCGCCCGCCAACACAACCTCAACATCATCTCTTACGCGGACGACACTCAACTAATCCTTTCTCTCACCAATGACCCCAGCACCGCCAAAACTAACCTACACGAAGGAATGAAAGAAGTTGCCGAATGGATGAAACACAGCCGTCTGAAACTGAACTCAGATAAAACAGAAGTCCTCATCTTAGGTACATCCCCCTCTGCATGGGACGACTCTTGGTGGCCGGAAGCCCTTGGAAAAGCACCCATCCCGACAGACCACGCACGGAACCTAGGCGTCATCCTGGATTCTTCACTCTCAATGAACAGACAAGTCAGCGCTGTATCCTCATCCTGCTTCAACATTCTTCGCATGCTCAAAAAATCATTTCGCTGGATCCCCACCGAAACCAGAAAAACAGTCACCCATGCTCTGGTCACGAGCCGACTGGACTACGGAAACACCCTCTACGCAGGTACTACCGCTAAACTCCAAAAGAAACTCCAACGAATCCAAAACGCCTCAGCCAGGATCATATTAGACATCCCGCGCAACGAACACATCTCTGGTCACCTGAAAGACCTCCACTGGCTACCCGTCAATAAGAGAATCACTTTCCGACTGCTAACCCACGCACACAAATCACTCTACGACATCGGACCAGAATGCCTCAACTCACGACTGTCCTTCTACACCCCCTCCCGCCAACTACGTTCTTCCAGCCAAGCCCTCGCCACTGTACCTCGCATCAACAAGACCACCATGGGAGGCAGATCCTTCTCATACCTGGCTGCTAGAACATGGAACTCACTCCCCACTTACCTTCGCCTTACCCAGAACCACCTACCATTCAGAAAGCAACTTAAAACGTGGATATTTGACAAGTAATCCTCCTCCCCTTCCTAAGCGCCTTAAGACCCTCTGGGTATGTAGTGCGCTATATAAATTCTTTGACTTGACTTGATACAAAACATTTGATGGAACCTGCTCTTTTTAGATCTTTTTCGCGTAACTGATGCCGCACGCTTGATGGAGAAGGACTCTGGGGTCATTGACTCAGATAGCTCCTTCTACCTTTTTCCCTTAAGACATCGCACCTCCCTTAGTCATGCCAGGGAATTAATCCTTTTTAACTCAGTCACCGATGGCGGCATTCCCACGCCTCATTCCCGTAGTCATTCCGGTGTGAAGGGGGTTAGCTGCTCCACTCGCATGCGTACCGATGCGAGGATATCCTCTTATTATTTGATAACTATTTTAAGATGAGGGTAGACATGTCCCTGAACCACCCCTCTTTCTTCCTTACAGACCCTGTCCATGATTGATTCAACTCTGCATCTTGAGATTCACTTCCCCGTGTGCAAGCTTTTCAGCAGAGTGAGTCTTTGCACCGCCTATATTTTTCATGAGGATCCCTGATTTATCTACCCCATTTTAATACTTAGACCATTTATTTTGCTTTAAATTTCAGGGAGCCTTTGAGTGCCCTACAAGGATCGTTCATTGAATGTCTTTCTGATCACAAGTAGGTGCTATCAAGATCACCTATCTAACCTTTCACCACAGCTACTTCCAACACTGAACCATTTCCATTACTTCTAGGTGCTCTTTACACAACCCTGTCCTGATGAAGACCCCACAGTGAGGAACAATTCACACTCCATCCACAAGGGGTCGAAAAGTAGACCATCTACAGCATACCAACAAACCTATAGAATCAGAACAAGCTAATGCTTCAATTACTTACCGGTAATTGCATTACTCTGAGTCCTACTCCCTCGCTTCCCTTACTTACAAAATTGAGGCATCCCTGCCTCACCAGACACCCGTACCCACGTGATTTGTCACGTGGGGACTATATACAGCCCCCAGCCCCCTCATACCTCCTGTAATACCACATAGATTGAAACCACACCAAAAGGTTGGCCTGGACCATCAGGGAGGGAGGGAGGGATGTAAGTAAGGAAAGCGAGGGAGTAGGACTCAGAGTAATGCAATTACCGGTAAGTAATTGAAGCATTACCTCATCGTCCCTCCCTCGCTTCCCTTCCTTACAAAATTGAGATGTACAAAGCCAAACAGGACAACCAAAGAAAGTATGCAAAAAACAGGTTTATTAAAAAACACAGAAGACCAGGGAAAAACCGCTATTCAGGAACCATAGTGGAAAGAACCCTGTGTCCAAAGACAACAGCACAGTCAACCTCCTGTCCAATCCTGTAATGAGAGGCAAAGGTCAGCGGGGAAGCCCAGGTGGCAGCCCGGCAGATCTCTGAAATGGAAGCCCCTTGGACCTCCGCACAGGAAGCAGCCATGGAGCGAGTGGAACAACCCTGAACCCCCAAAATAGAAAGGTGCCCCCCCTCTTTGTACGCCAAAGAAATCAGAGAACTGAAGGACTGGGTTTTTCTAAGACCCAGCGGTGCCAGGGGACAACACCTGAAACCTTCGTGGGTAACCTGTTCCGGCGTACAAATGACAGAGACACGGGACACTTCCTTCGGCGTCAAAGATTCGAGGTTTATTACTGCAGGGAACACAGAAGTCACGAGAAGTACATAACGTAGGTTCACGGAGCCTGATTCGAATTGCTACTGTGGGTCGCTCCTTTTATACACATTTCTCTCATAGGTTAACATGATACACAAAGGTTTACAACTTGGTTCCCATCATAAACACCAGAAGAGGTTGCTTTCATGTATTCAGGGCCCGGAACATAAGTACGGAAACATTTGGTGGTTCCCAACTGTAAAAACTCATCTTCCCATCATTAGTACATTCCAATCAGCAGTAAACAAATCGAAGGAGGAACAGAAACAGGTGCAGAGGAAGGCAGAAACAGTGGGGAGATCGGAAAGGGTGTAAAGGGGTGGTATCGGGAAACACGAGCTGCAGGCATCAAAGGGACGCGCCTAATGAGATGCACGGCTAAGACAATAGACCGGCACGGCAAGATGAGCCTCGAGCGAGGCCACCTGCCTTACAGTATCATCCCCCTCATCATAAAGACACTTTCAAAGGAAACGTGTCTTCCGCAAGAGTCTTGGGAATCCCAGGGTCGCGAAGCGGACAGCGTCCGTTCGCTGGCTACTTGAGGGCAAGAGACAAAATGGATGCCGCATCTAAGATGGAACCCGTGGGCTCGGATGTAGAAACCCACGAAACAAACGAACGGATTAGGTTAGCACAACGAAACTGCGTACACCCAGTAAACTCGTCATTTGCGGTTCATAGATACCAGACTCGACCATATTCGTGCGGGTCGAAAACACCACTTACGATCGTCACGGAACCTCAGACGCTCCTTTTGCCCTCATGTAGGCAAGCACTAGTCAGAATCATATTCGATATTCATCAGACCATCTAGATGTTGCTGCAACATAATTCTATCCATCTGAGCTCTTTTGGTAACAGGCGGCTGTCTTATACACGTCGTAGCACAGAGGCCACATAAGGCAGGACCACACTGCACACAAAGGCAACACGTGAACAGAAATGCTACAACGACTCCGATGATCATCAGAATCTTCCAACCCCAAGTCGACATTAGGCCCCAAAACCACCCAAGTAGCGTCCAATCCCCTACGTCCACGTGTATGGACTCAGAGATCTTATGCAACTTTGAGATGGCTTGATAGACAGTCGGAGCGTTATCTGGAATGAAAATACAGCAGCTCGAATGGATCACCTTACATACTCCACCTCGATCTGCTAAAACAACGTCTAAAACCATACGGTTTTGTAACGTCATGAGCCTATCCGCCTGAAGTTCTGCGGTGATATTACCAAGGGCACTGGCAGTGATATTAGCTGTCGATTCCACTACTCGGGTCAACTGTCTCAGGTTCCTACTATTGACCATAGGCCCCCAAAACGGAAAGAAACCCTTGAAAAAGTCTCCTGCCTCTTGACCGGCAGTGTCCTCTTCGCTAATCACGCCCCTCACAACTCTAGTCTTGTGGTAATCTGCATCTACGGTGAACGTCGGAGGCAACAAATTTGCAATATAACATGTGCCCGCAAAGTCGGAGGGCAACCACGTATACGCACGATCATGGCAGACAAAGTACGTACCCTTGGCAGTCAGAAACACAGGGGACGAGAGCATCGGCAAGACATACGTCTCGGAGCAAGCACTCTCTCCAAGATGAGCTCTCGGTCTTCGGCCACGACCTTTTAGACAGAAATTACCAAGGTGGGGTACGATCCATATCGGAGACGAGCTTCTAAGCTGTCTTTCACCCACGAGCGCACTATACTCAGTCTCACTCAGGTCCCTATAGGCTCGCACCTCTTCCTCTGGGATGAGCGACGGCTCATAGATATCCCTATCTAAATCAGCGATCGCTATAGCCAAAAGCTTGTGATACGGACCAGGACCAAAGTGGGAAGGACGTGGCTCTCGATTGGGGTAGGAATCTAGTGCACTTCGAAACATTGTTTGAAATGCTCGAGCGGATTACTGGGAACTATAAGGAAGGACCAAGTATGGAATTCCCTTATCCGTGGTATGCGGCATTAACCCACACACCCAACAATTAGTAGTATTAACCACTAACTGATGCTGATGAAGGAGCTGAATGAAGGAATTATTTCTGAATTCCGCACGTCTGGCCTGCTCGTGTTGGGGTAGAATATGGAAGGAATGAGGGGACACAGTGGTGGTAGATTTAGGTTCAGAAGTAGGAGTAGGTATGGCAGAAGGTAGGAAGTACTGTATCATATAATACACCATACCCGCCAATAATGAGGAAACAGTTAGAAACAGAAGGAACACCTGAAACATAAAGCATTTGGTACGAGTAATTTGTTGGAGTTTGAATCTTTGCGCCTGAGCTTTTTCCAAATCCACAAGCTTTGAAAACGCCATCCTCTAAAACCGTCCGCAACGTTTCTTGACGCACTTCGTTCTGTGTAGCAGTAGTCAATCCCTAGGAGTTCCCAGGAACCGACGGTCTTCGACCTAGTGTCAAGACCTACTAACCAGAAGGAAGTACACGCGCGGCCCTACGGTACACCTGGATGCAAGGTATCTTAATTCACAAATATGTACAAAGTCTCTCAGCTGTGGAAGCAAAAAAACAGATGTGGAAAAAAAACCTCAATATTTACAAAATCACAGTTGTACGAGTGTTTAGACTGATCGTGGCAATGGGGTAACGTAAATGTCGAGGAACAAAAGCAAATTTTATTTGTCCTTGGTATTAGATCGCAAAAAGTATCGGCTCTTTCCAGGACGTATCTGTTCGTCAAACAATGGATCTGATGAGGGAACAGAGTTCTGTTGATCAGTCAATTTTTCAGATCTTGAGCTTTGTGGTGACAAATGTTCAACAATGTCGTTCTGCTGCACTGAGGATTCTCCGACAGGTTGGGCGTCGCTAAAAGGTACGAAGGTCTGCAATCTTTCAGTTTCAGACGAAGCAATGCCTTTCCTCACCCACGAGTCCGCTGCTAAAGGTATAGGTACCTTTTTGGTGTGGGTGGCATGCACCCAGTTCTTCCGGCCTTCCAGACGGACAGCAGTTCTCGTGGCAAGGAGGACTTGGTAGGGTCCAGTAAAGCGAGGTTCGAGGTTGCGTTTTCTTCCAAAGTTCCTCGTCACCACCCAGTCTCCGGGCTGGAGCTGGTGGCCTGGACCCTCCGTCTGCGTCGGCAGTGCTTCAAAGACCTGTTGGTGAATTAACCTCAGTTTAGCAGTCAGATCATGAAGATAATCGATCAACATTGGGTACTCAAGATCAGAAAACACACTCGGTCTAGGGACCCCCCAAACATTCGCAGGACGGCCGAACACTATTTCATAGGGACTGAGCCCTACTCGGGAGTGTACAGTCGCCCTTGTTGACAACAAAGCTAAAGGCAAAGCGTCAGGCCACGAAAGACCAGTCGTAGCCTGAATCTTCGCTAGTTTGAGTTTAAGGGTGCCATTATACCCTTCAACCAAACCTGCTGACTGGGGATGGTTGGCGCTGTGGAATTTCTGAGTAATTCCAAGGCCCTTACACACACTCTTCATCACACTCCCCACAAACTCACTTCCGTTATCAGACCATACAATCCGTGGCATTCCATACCGAGGAAAGTATTCCTTCAGTAGGATTTTCGCAGTGGACAGAGCCGTATTGTCTTTGAGAGGGTAGGCTTCAATCCATCGGGAGAATGCGCAAACCACCACTAAAACGTATTTCAGGTTATTGCATCGCTCCATATGGATGAAGTCTAGTTGAATTACCTCAAAGGGACATGAAGGGGGAGCAAAATGGCCGGTAGGTGTAGGGGTTCCCTTACCAGGATTGTACATCATATATATCATGCAATTCTGCACCAATCTCTCAGCACACTTCGTGATACCATCATTCTTCCACACAGGAGACAACAACTTGCAGATACCTTTCGCAATAATATGTGCTAACCCGTGTGCCATCATCACAACAGCCAGCACATACGCATCTGGCAACATCCATCTCTTATGCTCCGACAAATCAATCCAACAACCATTCACATCCAACTTTCCCGTACTCTCTTTCCACTTCGTCTTTTCAGTCTCGGTGGCCTCATTCTGTATCGTTTTCACACTCTCGATGGTATCCTCGCACATACTAGTCTCTGTAGGCCACCTAACCGAACTCGCCACATACATTCTGGTGCTAAGGTTCCGGGCAGTCTCCTTAGCAGTCTCATCCGCAAACGCATTACCACGACCAACATCATCCGTCACCTTACGATGCGCACTACATTTAACAATCGCCACCTGCTTAGGTAACATAAGTGCATCCAAAAGATCGTTCATAAGCTGTCCATGCTGAATCTTCGTGCCATGCGATGTCATAAAACCTCTCTCTCTCCACAATCGTCCAAAACTATGCGCGACGTCAAAAGCATATTGGCTGTCGGTAAACACATTCACCCGTTTCCCTTTCGACAACACACACGCTCTAGTCAAAGCGATCAGTTCTGCAGCTTGGGCAGAGTTCTGATTCAATCTCGCAGTTTCCACAACAGTATTCAAAGTTACCACAGCATACGCAGTCGTCACATCTCCATTCGGCAATTTAAAACATGAACCATCCACATACAAGGTCCCATCGGGATCTTTCAAAGGGGTGTTTTTAAGGTCCACGCAACCTTTTGTTTCCTCCTCAGTCCGTAAGTAACAGTCGTGAAGTGTTACTTCATCTGACTCCATGCTAATGGGCAACAAAGTCGCCGGGTTCAGGACATTACAACGTTTTATCTGAATGTGACTTGCCAAAAGCGTCAACTCGTACCCAGACAACCTTGCACTCGTCAAGTGCTGAGTTTTTGTACGATTCAACAGAGTATCAACTGCGTGCGGAACCATCACAGTAAGCATATTATCCATGACCAATCCTGCAGATTGTCGGATGGACACTGCAGCTGCCGCTGTTGCTCTCAAACAACTCGGCAATGCTCTAGCTACCGGGTCCAAGGTCGAGGAACAATATGCACATGGACGCTGCTTACCACCAAAAGATTGCGTCAAAACACTCAACGCACAGCCTTCCCTCTCGTGAACGTATAATGTAAACGGCTTGCTGTAGTCAGGGGTACCTAACACAGGAGCCGAACACAACGCGTCACGTAGTTCAGAAAAACTTTTCTGACATTCTTCCGTCCATGGTAAAGGAGTTGGAACGTCCTTGCACGTAAGAGCCACCAATGGTTTCGCTAGCAATGAAAAATTTGGAATCCATTGCCTGCAGTATGACGTGATACCTAAAAAGGCACGCACATCTCTCTGAGTTGTTGGCACAGTCATTCGGGCAATCGCTACAATTCTCTCTGGGGTCAACCTTCTTCCCTCCTTTGACAATAAGTGACCTAGATAGGTTACTTCTTGACAACAATATTGAAGTTTAGAAGGAGACACCTTGTGATGTAAGTCACAGAGATGCTGCAACAACGATACCGTAGCAATTTTGCAAATGTCCTGAGTATCTGCAGCCACCAATAAGTCGTCAACATATTGGATCAAGGCTGCACCAGCCGGCAACACAAACGCATCTAGTTGGCCCTTCAAGGCTTGACTGTATATCGACTCTCACAGTAGCCCTGAGGAGCACGTTTAAACCGGAAGCTGCGGCCACCAAGAGAGAAACCGAAAAGGTCTCTACTCTCTTCAGCAATCGGAATGCTGAAGAACGCATTCTTCAGATCAATCACTGAAAACCAAGATGCAGAAGCTGGAATCAGAGTCAGTAGTGCCGTGATGTCAGGCACAACAGGGAACTGAGGAATCACAATTTTATTTACCTCCCATAAATCGATAACAAAACGATAAACAGGTGGTTTCGAAGGGTCAGTACGTTTCAGAATGGGCAGTACAGGGCTGTTGCACACGTTTCCCCGAGTCTCCTCAATAACATCCTTCTCGATTAGGTCATAGATGATCGCTAACAATGCTCGTTCACCATCAAGGGAAATACGATACTGGGGAATACGTGGCAATCGCACATTAGATTTCAAGTGAACAACATAAGGGGAGATGTCAAGCAGGCCCACGTCATTGGGACCTGTTGCCCACAAAGATGCAGGAAGAGAACTCAATTCCGGTGGAAGCTTATTGAGAGACAAGTACATTGGAGAGATCACTCTCTCACCCGAAGTAAGCTTTACTCCCGCAGGAGAACAATACAAAGTCGTATATAAACGTTTTAGAAAATCCAGACCCAAGAGATTTTCACCACAACCAGTGGTCAAAATAAACGGAGCTTTCAGCTCACGAGGCCCAATTGTAAGTGGCAAAAGGCACGAAACCGGATTGCTAACAGGGGCGCCAGAGAATCCAACAGAAACATTTGTTAAGCCAGACAAAGGTGCGCCAGGGAGTTTCGAATGCATTATGGAACTTTTCGCTGCACCAGTGTCCAACAGAAAAGGCTCAACGACGCCCGAGGTGGCAACTGCGACGTAAGGCCCTCTCTGATCAACCGGAACTGATACTACTCCCTCTCCTTGTCTATGGCTGTCCTAGTAATTACCGTCGTCAGCATCCTGATCAACGTAATAATCATCTACATTGTACTGAGCAGATCGCCCTTGCGACGATCCACGCTGATCAAAACAATTATTGGAGTCAGAAGTGTTAGTGGAACGATCGTTTTGAGCACCGCGACCTCTACCACGTGATGTCTGTTGAGAACCACCACAACCTCCTCTAGACGAATTACCACTATTACGCTCATTTAGAACTGGGCAATCGAATTTTAAATGTCCCTCGTTCCTACAATAGGCACACTGATTGTACCCTAACGAAGATCTCTGCGAAGAGGAATCATTTCGTGACTGCGACCTATTTGACTGAGACTGCGATCGATTACGCTGTTGCGAGTCATTCTGATTCGAACGCGGAGGATACGCCTGTTGCAACAACACTTTAGTTTTGAGTTCTTTCGTTTTCTTGTCAGCACGATCGTTCTCCTCTTTCTCCCTATTCTCATAATATTGGGCCGTAGCCAATATTTGAGCAGAAGTAGAAACAGCCCACGCACTTTCTGAATTACGCAATTTGTTGCTTAAGTCAGGCAGTAAATTGGAAACAAACTTATCCACAAACAATCGCTGACCTCCTTCAGTACCCATGTCTTGACCACTATGGTCAATGAAAGCCTCCTCAAATCTCGTAAAGAAATCAGAGACGCTCTCATCCTTCTTTTGTTTGCAAGCGGACAACTTGTCCCAATTTACCTTCATAGCTGGCATAAGCGTTTTCATCAGGGTAATTATTCTCTGAAGGAGATCGGCAATTAACTGTTCAGGTTTAGCCCCACCAACTTGCAAGGCATCTGCTGCTACAAAAGCAGCCCAATCACCACCTAATTCTACCGCATGGTTTTCTTGACGGATCTTCGCCCAAACCGGTTGCGGAACTACGTTACCGAACAACATATCGATGTCGGCAAGATTCATTATCGTAGCATCCACTAACTGAGATAATTCTTTATAATACCCTGCAGGATTTTTGCGAGGGTCAGGCAAAGATTGCTTCACTTGCAGAACTTCCGATCGTTTCCACGGGAGATGAATCCACACCCTCCGAAAGTGCGGCAAAACTGCAGGATTTTGAGTAGCATCACCTGGCATCCACACCGGTGGAACTTCACGCATAGGATACTGACCAGGCGCTGCAAGCGGTCCCTCAATGTCCTCCACAAACAATGCTCGAGGCATCGTAGAAGGACGAAAAGACAATAATTGCTCAACAGCGCGTCGAACATTAGAGTCTACTATCATTCCGCTCAAAAACTGGAGCTGCAAATTAGTCAAAGCAGTCAATACATCGTCCGATGCATCGGCCGATATTTGATCACGTAAAACCTTACACATTTCCTCGAAAACGTATCTTTGTGTCGGTATATTGAATTGACAAAATGTATCAAGCACTGAGCGTGGAGGATTTCTAAGGGGGTATTTCATCCAAGCCATCGCCATATTACACAGTGCAGCATGTTCCCGATTACCGGGAAGCTGACTACGTCTTTGAGGACCGTCCGAACCAGCGGACTAAAGAATAGGTCCAAGAGAATTAAAGAAGTTAGCAGCTACAGAGGGGGTACGACGTCGAACAGACGGAGAAAAAGAGTAACCCAACGGGGTAACAAGAGAAGTACCAAAAGCAGAAGAGACAGGAGAAGTAACCAGAACAGCAGGAGCAGCGGGAGCGGGAGTATGGGGAAGTACAAGTGGAGGAGCAGTAGGAACTGAAGTAGGCAAGGGAGCAGGAACAGTCGGAAAAACGGGTACAGGCTGGGGAACAGGTGGGGAACAGGTACGGGAGCAGGTACAGGGGGAACCACAGGAACTGCGGTACCCTGTGCGTACGGAGGTGGCGATTTCAAAAGATAGGACAGTACTGGGTCCTCAACTAATTCCTCTTTCTTATCCGACTCCGTTGGCAAAGCGGGGTAACATTTATCTATAGACATACGCTGAAGCCTATCGAAAACTTCCTTTTCCTTTTCCTCCTTATCTCGCTGAAACTGTTCTGCTTTCTTCACTATGGCAGCAACTCCATCTCTCTGATTGCGTTTTTTCTGTCTGATTTCTTTCTGTTTGGCTTCTTTGCGCCATAACCAAAAGGCATCAAACATGGCCGGCCTTGATTTTTTCTTAAACAATTTAGCCTCGAGGTTATCTAAAATCGGGGTCTCGAAACTACCATGAGGTGGCCAACTAAGGACACCGTCCTTTCTAGTATAGCGAATCCAATATTCATTAAAGGTAATCGGACCTAACCCATGCTTGCTATATACTTCATAAGTTGGAGTTCCAACCGGAGGTATCGGACACAAGTCCTCCAGTCGGGAATCCGCACCACAACGACCAAAACAACTGAACAAAGTACTACGGCCAGGCATCTTGCACACTAGCCGAGTTTCACAAACTTCAAGGGTTATGGGATTTTACCAAGTCCCCGCAAAGAGCAAAAACCCTCGGTTTTTGGCGACTGCAGACGTCAAATATTACAACAAAGAACCAAGTACTAAGAACCACAAATGCAATGGAACCATGCAACAACTAAGCACCCACAACTAAGGACTCTGGGAGCGACCCACAAATACTTAACTCAAAGATCGATGGCGTCACCAGGAAGGCCCATCAATCGTCTCGCTGTACCAAGGTCTACGCCAGGCGCCAAAACAGGTCTACAGTCAGGGCAGCAGTCCGTCGCAGCCGTCAGGAGGCGGGAATCTTCGCGGGAAAAGTCGTCGGGCCACTTGTTTCGACAACAGGATCGATGAAGCGGGGTGCACCTTCCCTCGGAGATTTCACACGAAGTTCCTCACGATCGTCAGGCTTGAACCGGTACCACTGATGCAGCCCCACGTTGGGCGCCAACAGAAGGACTGGGTTTTTCTAAGACCCAGCGGTGCCAGGGGACAACACCTGAAACCTTCGTGGGTAACCTGTTCCGGCGTACAAATGACAGAGACACGGGACACTTCCTTCGGGGTCAAAGATTCGATGTTTATTACTGCAGGGAACACAGAAGTCACGAGAAGTACATAACGTAGGTTCACGGAGCCTGATTCGAATTGCTACTGTGGGTCGCTCCTTTTATACACATTTCTCTCATAGGTTAACATGATACACAAAGGTTTACAACTTGGTTCCCATCATAAACACCAGAAGAGGTTGCTTTCATGTATTCAGGGCCCGGAACATAAGTACGGAAACATTTGGTGGTTCCCAACTGTAAAAACCCATCTTCCCACCATTAGTACATTCCAATCAGCAGTAAACAAATCGAAGGAGGAACAGAAACAGGTCCAGAGGAAGGCAGAAACAGTGGGGAGATCGGAAAGGGTGTAAAGGGGTGGTATCGGGAAACACGAGCTGCAGGCATCAAAGGGACGCGCCTAATGAGATGCACGGCTAAGACAATAGACCGGCACGGCAAGATGAGCCTCGAGCGAGGCCATCTGCCTTACAGTATCATCCCCCTCATCATAAAGACACTTTCAAAGGAAACGTGTCTTCCGCAAGAGTCTTGGGAATCCCAGGGTCGCGAAGCGGACAGCGTCCGTTCGCTGGCTACTTGAGGGCAAGAGACAAAATGGATGCCGCATCTAAGATGGATCCCGTGGGCTCGGATGTAGAAACCCACGAAACAAACGAACGGTTTAGGTTAGCACAACGAAACTGCGTACACCCACTAAACTCGTCATTTGCGGTTCATAGATACCAGACTCGACCATATTCGTGCGGGTCGAAAACACCACTTACGATCGCCACGGAACCTCAGAACGAACCCAACGACTCAAGGAAGGAGTAGAAGGACGCAAACCCCTATTCACAGGACCAAAATGAACAAAAGGGGAATCTGAGAGACGGAAAGGAGCGACCCGCTCCAAATAGACCAGGAGAGCCCTCCTAACATCCAAAGAGTGAAGCCGCACCTCAGACTCCGAGGACGGGGAACCAAAAAAGGAAGGAAGAACCAACTCCTGATCCCTGTGGAATTGAGAGTCCACCTTAGGACGAAAGGAAAGAATCGGACGCAACACGATCCTGTCATCAAAAACCCGACAAAAAGGGTGCTTGGAAGAAAGAGCACCTAAATCACCCAGGCGGCGAGCAGACGAAATGGCCACCAAAAAGAAAGTTTTGAAGGACAACAGGCGCAGATCCACAGAAACCAAAGGTTCAAAGGGAGAAGTGTGGCTCACTGGTTAGAGCAGGCAGACCCTGAAGCAGAGGTCAGACCCAGGACCAGGGTTCAATTCCCGACGCGGCAGGGTCTTGAGCTCAAATGTCTACGGACTCGATAATTCTCGCTTCGGTTCCTGACCTAATCATGGGTTCACACTCTGCAACTCTGGGCATTAAGCTTGCTTAATCTCCACAACGGCCCCCCGCGGCGGGATGCCTGGCTTTCACCTTGGGGATGCCCTGTAGGGGCTATCTCACAGGGAAAAACCAGGACGGGTTCCCAAGGCAAGCGCTTAGAGACCCCTGGGTGATAAGCGCTATATAAATCCAATATACAATACAATACAATACAATGACATCAAGGCGTCCAAGACCAGAGACAGATCCCAAGTCAGAAAATGCCGCTGAGGGGTAGGAAGAACATTGCCCAAACCCTTAAAAAGGCGACTGACCAACCCCTCAGAATCAGAGAGATTGCCCCAAGAGATCCTAAACGCCCTAATCGCAGCCCACTGCAAACGAAGGGAAGACACCTTCAAGCCCAAGGAAGCACCCTCCTGAAGAAACAGCATCACCTCAAACAAAGAAGAGGAAGTGGGGTCCAAACCCTTGACAAGACACCACAGACTGAAAGAATGCCAGTGCCGCAGGTAAGACTTGTTGGTCAAAGCACGCCTAGCCGCCTGCAGAGTAGAGGTCAAACCAGCCGGAACCCCTCGACGCAAAAGACCTAAGCGTTCAACCTCCAAGCCGCCAAACGCATCCGGCCAGAACATCCTGTTGAAACGCCGGAAAGACCAAAGGGGGAGGAGACAGAGGCAGCAACCACTCCACCTCCGACCTCAACTCCACCAGGAGAGGAAACCAGGAGGCACGAGGCCACGCCGGAGCCACCAGAATCACAGAAGCCCCCGAGGACCGGACCTGCAGCAGGAAGCGGAGAAGAAGGGGGAAAGGAGGAAACGCATACAGAAGCCTGCGTGGCCAAGGGCAGGAGAGAGCATCCACCGCCCAGGCCGACCCCTCCCGACAGCGGGAGACAAGCCGGGACACCAAGGCATTTCCCACATCCGCAAAGAGGTCCACCACCGGAACACCCCAACGCAACGTCAGAGCCACAAACAACTCCCGACGAAGGCAGAAATCCACAGACAACGGAATGGCCCTGCTGAGGGCATCCGCCCGGGAATTGGACACCCCCCGAATATGGATCGCCGAGAGCACCAAAAGATGAGATTCTGCCCAAACAAACAACCGCCTCGCCACTAGGGCCAGAGAAGAGGACCTCGTCCCCCCCTGCCTGTTGACGTAAGCCATGGCAGTGATGATGTCCGTCCTGACCAGGACCACGGAACCCCTCAGAAACTGGGAGAAGGCCAACCGAGCCAAACGGACAGCCTCCAACTCCCTCCAGTTCGACGACATCCTGCTCTGAGCGGGAGACCAGAAGCCCCTGGACTGATGAACCCCCAGCCAGGCCCCCCATCCCGAGAGGCTGGCATCGGTGGTCACCACAACCGGAGCCGGAGGAGAGAGAGAGACACCCTTCAGCAAATGACCCCGAACCAGCCACCAACCCAGAGAAGATCTGACCTGAGGGGAAACCGGGATTGGAGAAGAGAGGGAAAGGCAATGGGAAGACCAATGTGCCAGAACATGAGCCATCAGAGTGTGCAAATGAAATCTGGCCCAAGGAACCAGAAACACTGCGGCAGCCATATCCTCCTGAACCTGCAGCCAACGTGCCGCCACCTGCACTGGATCGGACAGAAGAGACAGGATGTGAGACTGAATCTTGGCCACCCGAGCCTCGGGCATAGTGACCACTCCCAAATCTGTCCAAAACCTGGCCCCAATGAAGAGACGATCCTGGGAAGGAACAAGGAACGACTTGCCCATATTGACAAGAAAGCTGTGCCCCCTCAAAACGGCCAGCACCAAGTCTGTGTGAGCGATAGTCAACTGGAAAGAGGGAGCATGAACCAACCAGTCGTCTAGATATGGATGCAAATATATCCCCTGACAGTGGACCAATGCCACCAACGGGGCCAAGAGCTTGGTGAAGACCCGAGGGGCGGACTTCAGCCCGAATGGCAAAACCGCAAACTGGAAGTGGAAGCCGCCAACTGCAAAGGGAAGAAACTGTTGATGAGACCGAGCCACAGGAATGTGAAGGTAGGCGTCCTGTAAATCGATAGACGTCATGAAGTCCCGGACCCCCACCAACGGAATGATGGACTGCAAAGTCACCATCTTGAAGTGAACGGTTCAAACCCAACCATTCACCCTCTTCAGGTCCAGAACCGGCCGGAATCCCCCTGACACCTTCTGGACCAGAAACAAAATGGAATAACATCCCAGACCTCGCTGCGCCAGCGGGACCGGAACGATCGCCTTCTTTGACAGAAGATCCCGAACCCCCTCCAGCAGAGCCTCCCTCTTGGATGGAGACTTGGGGATAGGAGTAAGGATGGTGCCCCAGCCGGGCGGAACTGCGACAAAGTCGATAAGATAGCCTCTCCTGATAATAGTCCACGCCCAGTGATAACTTACATCCAGCCGTCAAGCGTCCCGGAAAGACATCAGCCTTCCACCCACAGGACCCGTGGGCAAAACACAGTCGACGTCAGGACTTCCTCTTGAAGGTATCCGCTGGAAGCTTGGGACCAGGCAAGGCCGAAGATTTCGATTCCAAAAACGGCGAGAACCAGAGGCAGACGCCTTGCCCTTGTAAAGCAGAGCATGCTTACGGTCCTTGAAGGCCTTAGTGACCATACTATCCAGCTGGTCACCAAAAAGCAACTTGCCATCAAAGGGAATCTTAAGGAGAGAGGACTTCTCCGAAGAATCAGCCTTCCAGTCACGCAACCATAAGTTCCTACGAGCCAACACTAAGGAGCCAGAGGTCATGGCCGCAGAGCGAAGAACATCCGAAGAGACGTCAGCCAAGAGCTTAGCCTGCTGCTCCATGTGGACAAGCAAGCCAGAGCAGTCCGACTCCTCCTAAACAGACGTGGCCAGCTTGCCAAAGTCAGACACCAAAGACTGCGCCACATACGCTGAGTAGATGCCAGCATGCAAAGACAAATTCCCAGCGGAAAAGGCTTTCTTCAGCGCACCATCCACCTTTTTATCTGTGGCATCCGAAGGCGAACAATCCTCAGGATTAATAGAAGTGCGACCAATAAGAGTGGCCAACATGGCATCCACCTTCACAGAGTGAGGAAGAGAGACCTCCCCCTCCTCCAGGGAATAAAGCTTCTGCAAAAAGCGAGGAACAGAGGCGCGCTCAAGGTCCCGCCATTCCCCCGAAATTAAGTCTTTGATGTGGCCATGAAAGGGCATAGCGAGCACAGGAGGCTTAACATATTGGGGAAAAATATCCTCGGACCCCATGGGAGCAGCAAAAGGAGTAAACCCCAAGTTCTCCCTGATGTGCTGGAGAATAGCAGGCACCTCCTCCCTACGCACAAACTTCCCCGAAGACGTAGAAGGTAAGGCAGAGTCCAAAGAAGAAGATGAGTCCTCAGAGTGAGAGTCTACCGGACCCCCCGCAACATGAGAAGACCTGCGCCTTGGTTTAGCACCTCTCGCATCCAGAGCACGAGACACAGCAGCCCCAATCATGGATTGCACCTCAGAAGCAGACAGGAGGGCAGAAGAATCCACCGGACCCTGGGACCTGGTCCGACGAGCCGGGACAGGCACCACATCATCATCATCATCAGAGGAAGACAAAGCCCTCAAGCGCTTTGAAGTCCGCTTAGCCATAATGAAACTGACAGGGCAGAACAGCCGAGGCAAGCCCTTAAATAACGTGCAACAAAGCCCCAGCCGGGAGAATCTAATAGATTCAAAGATACACAAGGCAACCAATGAAGAAGCCTCGCAGAAACAGAAACCAATCATAAAAACATCCAAAATGCATACAAAACGGCCCCAAACGAGGCCCCTACCGCAAAGGAGCATCGGAAACAGCCAGCCGAGAAGCCACAGCACATCCGCCAGCCGCCGTCTCCATTCCGGTCATCCGAACCGGAACCACAGCCCCAGCCACTCAGGGCCGGTGACTCCGTCACCCGGAACCCGACCGCCCAGCTGCCGAGAAGTGCACCGCAACCCCCTAAACGCGGAGGGGAAGGCCCGCTCATACCAGGTCGGCGCCACCAGACCCAGGATGGCAACAGCAAGTGAGGGAGAAGCCCTCAAAACAGCAGAAAAGACCGCAGCACCGCAGAACAGCCAGCACGTGGGATGCGCGTCTCACAGTGGTGAGACAGAAAAAAAAACAGGAGGTATGAGGGGGCTGGGGCTATATATAGTCCCCACGTGACAAATTACGTGGGTACGGGTGTCTGGTGAGGCAGGGATGCCTCAATTTTGTAAGTAAGGGAAGCGAGGGAGGGACGATGAGGTAATGAATATATGCATATGAGTTATGTACATATGGGAACTGTAGACCGATATTAGGCTGGAAAGGTTTTATTGTATATAATAGTTAGTGTGCCTATGTCACTATGCCTTTACCCTGTCCCTCACTGACCAATTCACCACTATTACCCAATATCCTCCTTTTTCTTCCTATAACACTGTGAGAACTGTAAATACTACATGCACTACGAATGTATTCATGCTGATACATGCAGAAACATTAATGCTTTGAGTCACAATTGCATTTAATGACTGTGTCACTCATGGAAATTAAATTTCCTCCTTTTTGAATAGAATCAGTATCCTGTGTGGTGAATTGTCTGTAAGGAACTGCCACGACCATTTCTTGAATGTACTGTAGCCTGGAGAGTTGACAGAAGTCACACTTCGCAAGGAGGGCGAACTGTGTCTGCCTCTCCAGACCACAGGGCTTTGCTCTGGGTCTCAATCATTGTTACACACAAGCCTTTAGTCCACACACATGATTGTTATGCGCACTGAGATGGTGGTAAAAAAATCTACAGCTTGCGATGATAAACTTGAGACAGGTATGCACACTCTACAGAGCCATGAAGGGTTACCCAGACATTGTGTGCTCATTACAGATCTGCTTAGTAGCATAACAACGCTATGTTTGCTAATTTTTATTTGTGTTAGAAATTTCTATTTTCACCATAGCAGACAAAGAAACAATTTTAAGTAAATGCTTGCAGTGCCTTGTGCTTTTCTTTTGTCAGTGCTCTTGGTGGGTCTATGTCTTCATGTCTCTGTTATCCTTTCATGCTCTTTGGCTTCTGTTATTGACAGCTGTCGTATTTTAGCGCCTAGAAACAGAAACGGCGATAATAGTGATGTTTAGTCCTATTTAAAAACCATGTTACTGTTAAATGCGTGTTCAGATAAATACACACGCAAAGGAAGAAGCAACTTACAATCTAAACAAAA
The DNA here is from genome assembly GCF_964263255.1 of Lissotriton vulgaris. Lineage (NCBI taxonomy): Eukaryota > Metazoa > Chordata > Amphibia > Caudata > Salamandridae > Lissotriton > Lissotriton vulgaris. Next base: position 779,505,890 of record NC_141691.1, read on the forward strand.
CTTTGATGTTATATATAGATGCTCCTTTAAAAATCACAGCAGGTTCCTGTCCAGTTATTTTCTGTTAGCTCCACTCCTCGGATATCGACTCATCTGAGTGAAAGGCCATCAACCTCAAAGGTTAGTTGTTTTTTACAAATGGAGTAACACCTTGGGGTAGGGGGTACTAATCCCTTGGCAGACTCTCACTGCTTCTACAGAGTTATTCCACTGAGTGAAACGAATCAATCACGGCCTGCGCTGGTAAGAGTGTCCCACACCGACTATTTCCAGGAACTGAAATAAAACACGTTCACTGGCCTAGAAACGTACCTCTCTCGTAGGCCTTCCGACAATTTGCTCTTACTTCTGCTTCTGAAATTGCAAATCTCCATTAGAGGGCACATTTAGAAACTCGGATCGGGAAAATCAATTTGAAATGGAACTGCTGAAGCTGAACATCGTTTAAACAATACACATTTCTCTTCGGCTGTTAGGTTTTGAAGCGGCAACGCCGTCCACATGGCCTGACTTGGGATAAAAGAGCTGCGTAGCTCAGTACATCAATGCCTGGCGTCACGCAGAGAGGCCCGAGCCGAACGTCAACAGGAATGAGGGATGGCGCAGTCTGCGGAGAGCAAGAATGGAACTGGTGCAAATGCTTCACAAAGGAGGGAAACACGAGCCGCTTAATGCAGTTGATGCTCTAATAATTCAAACTGATTATTGCTTAGTCTCATGTTCAGTTGAAAGTAGCATGTACTGCTGGCCTCAATTAATTTCTGTTTGCTCTTTGTTAACCAGGTGGACAAGCTTTTGGGCTGGTCTCCTTGGTACACGCCCTAATGACCAGCAATCATGCAAATAATATGCACTGGAATTCAAGACATGTAACCCATCCTCATATATGTTCATTGTGGCGAGCCCGCAAACCTGACTGGATTTTACTTTTAAGGGATTCTGTGAGCACAGCCCTGGAACAGTCAGACTAGGAATGTACCGGTATTTATCAATAGTGTCTTCTCTCGTGAGATCTGATTCACAATGATTTTTCTAGGAGCAGGTGTGATTTTCTCTTGTAGTACTGCTGCCTTACGCCTGCATTCCAAGAGTAAGCTGAGAGTAGTACTGGTTTATTTCTGGTATACTCCTGGATTACATTGAAGCTAAATCTTTATGAGCTGGGTCCTTAGTGTTTATTTAAAGCAACATAAGCAACATTGTAATTAAAAGGAATCCTATGTTTGATGGTGTTAGTTTTTGTAAACAGCAAAGCAGATGAACACCTTTTCTCCAATATGAATCCGGTAAGGCTAGTCCACGATCCCTCGTGACCACGACACTGCCAATTCTCCTGCTCTCATGGGGCGCGACGTCTAATATCTCTCCACCCACGATTTTCTCTCCACTACTTGGGTTGCAATGATTGGTGGGTTTAAAACATCACCTGCCCCCCCCCCCCTCCTCATTGGCCAGGTGACTAGGCGCCTCTCTGGAGTGAGTTTGCCACGAGGGAAGCATCCCTTCTGCTTCAGGGTGCTTCCAGGCCGCTAAAACTGGATCCTTGCAGGGCTACATCGTCCGTTATGGCACTGGCCCTCGAGGCCCCTTTGGGGGCGGCCCCTGCGAAAGCAGACGAACATCTTTGCTCACAGATGCTGAATAGGCCAAATTTGCATGCCCGCAAAAAATGTGGTGCAATCTGAAAAGGTTGCCTTAGCCAAGGAAACCATTGGCCTATAGGGAAATTGGCATCTCCCTCAGAAGCCTGTACCTTTGACATGCTGTGTAATGGAACAGATAGTTGAGCCAGCGAGTGGGTCACTCCTGTGAGAACTGACTGTCAAAAATGAAACAATGAAGCCACTGCAAATTAGTCTTCCCTAATCCGACCACGAACACAGTGTCAGAACAACACTAGTTCTGACTGAAGCTTGCTCCCTGGAGGCTAAAATGTCCAGAAACACACCTTATGCATCACAGAATAAAGGAGCCGAACACCTACCTGAAATAGCATGCAGTTAAATACAGCTAGTCCAATTGCAGGTTATCATTATGTTTAGATGGTATCAAGACCAGATAATAGTTGATTTCAAGGCAGACAGCACCTCCGAGGTCTGTATGATTCTGGGTATTTGGCACATTACCTGAGTAGCACTTCAGACACTTTTGAGGAATTTTATGCAAGAGTCAATATAAACATATCTGGGTTAGTTCTCATTTTCGATACTGAGATCCAAGTTTTGGCAGTAGGCTGTAGCAGTGAAAGGCAAACTTTAAGAACTTTCTAAATCGAATATTATCTCATTCATGCACAAGTGACCGTGCCCCCAGATATGAATGTGGACATGTGAGCATCAGGAATCCGGTGTTTTACTTTTTGGGTGTACAAGAGTTTAGCAACAACTTTTCTTCTTTGAATAGGGCTTCTTGAATGGACAATTTTCCACAAAAATCTCCATTTGTTGTTTGCACTGTGGGGAGGGGTACGAAAACACCCACTCCAAACACATTGGTGAAGAAGGGACATTTTTTAATGTTTCTCTTTTACTGGTAGGTAATAATAACAATTTCTTACATGATTATCTTATCTAGTCTTTAAAGCTGCTCTATAATTGGGGCATTGATTGTACCCAGTGACCATCTTCTACTACAAAGGAACTAGTTCTGGGTGGATTCAATGTCTCTATACTCTACAGCACACGTCTAAAAACTTTGGAGAACGGCACGGGGGGGGGGGTCTGTGATTGTATCTCAGGGAGGTGCAAATAACTCAGTTAGCACTAGTTTATTTGTCGCATTTACAGGATGTCTTCATTTGCATGCAGTATTTTAAGTGTTTTCAAACTAAGTAAAATGTGATCGTGAGTGCGGCTGTCAAAAAGGCGGATAGAAACAACAACATTTTCTACAGGTATTCTGGTATTTTTTAGGTTTCAGGCAACTGCATACAAAATAATGCATAGCTGTTAAATGAAAAATAAATGCAAAGTAAACTAATAAGTGGGAGAGACCTTCTTACATTATGAATCCTCAATAGGTAATGCGATCACACTAGGGGGCATATTTACGACCTGGTTTGCATCGCTCTAGCATCATGCAACATGGTGCAAGAGAGATGCGAATCTAAAGTCATATTTTTGAAGCCACGCAAAGCCACTTTGCCTGGTCTTGAGTAACTGCAAAAATATGGAGTACCGCAACACAGTAAAAAATCGCTGCATTGAGTAACTCTGGCCTGGGTTGTTGTTTCATAAACATTGTATGGGTGTTCCAATGCAGCTCCCATGGTTTTTGATGCCTTCCCAGATTTTCAAGACCATGTAAACCTGGGAATGTTCCAAAAAGATACGCCTCCCCAGAGGAGGCATAACGAGGAGAAATATGTTTATTTCTCTTCTTTTTTTCCTCTTTCTATTTGTGCTGTATTCTTCAGTACATATAGAAAGAGGAACAAGTTTCTCAGGATTGTTTTTGTGCAGGAAGGTGTCCCTTCTTGCACAAAAACAATCCTGCCTACAACACCGGCACCCTTGCTCCATGGGTCAAGGGTTCCTGTGTAGGGGCTATGCTGCCAATGCAGTACCCGTGCAAAGGGAAAGGACATATATATGTCATATTGGATCAATACAACGCAATCCCGCCCTTCCCCTTTGATGAACGGCAGTGCAGTAAGGTGACTTACTGTGCCGCCTTGTGCCACTAAACATGTAAATATGGCCCTAGTTGTCTCTCTGGGAAACCAGAGAGTCACAGAATTGAAAGATGGTTGATGCAGTTTGGAACAGTGACGTGCATTTACAGTGCTATGAGACCCCCAGTCTGTAGCAGAAATATTTGTCATTACTTTAAAACTGTATCACACTCAGTATAGGCATTTATGTGGCGCGGAAGGATCAAAATATGTAACAGGGTTGACAAAATTATTCAGCAAGGCAAATTATGTGGCATAATGCCGCACATTTTGTGATAGTATTATTATTGTTTCTTCATTTTTACACATAGTTACACTGTTTGGGCAAAGATTTCACCTCATTAATACCAATTTAATACATACATACAGCAATATGCAATTGAAAGATGACCATTCAACCATTGTGAAGGCCTTTCCATTGCATGGGGTCATGTCGCCATGTTTCCGGTAACTTTTGATCCGTTCAAGCTAGAAACAATTTTTAGTGTTAAAATCTGTTGATTTTGCATCAGATGATAGATTATGTGGCAAATGCGGAAAATGCATAATTATCCATAAAATGCTGCTGCTGCTGAATGGTGTAATTGCATTGGCCCCAAATATAACATAGGCTGCCACAAAATTATTAAGGGCCTGACTACGATGTCGGTCAGAGTTGCCTTCGGCCGACATCGCCGCGGATGTGAAACCCGCCGACCTGCAATTACGATGCAACTGCACATGGTACAGTTGAAAGCTCCAATTTCTCTAAGGGAGCCTTTGCTTCGGTCAGAAACTGGCAACAGCAGAAGCTCCCATAGAGAAATCGGAGTTTTTGTTAATCCGTGCACCACGTGGCAAGCACCTCATAGTGCCTGCCACTCGGTGCAGGGATTAACAGTGGGCAACTTTGGTGGGGGTTAAGGAGGTAGAAGAGACGTTTTCTACACAGTGACACAGCTATCATTGGTACAGCAGGTGCAGTTGCTATAGGGTCCTGGAGTGCAAAAAGCTTCGCCACTTCAGTTATCAAGAATAGTGTTTTTGGCCAATTATTGTTTATGTTTTATGTATTAGTTCTTTTTTTAGAAGTATCATATTTAGTGTGGATTATGAGCTAAATAAAATCTCAAAAGCCCCACTCTCTTGGATCAGCCACCCCCTTCCACTCCCTCAAGTCTTGCCATAAAGTTTGGAGTGGAGCCCGACATCAAAACCTTTGCTTAGGGGTACTCAGAGCAAAAATGTTTGAAGACTTCTGTTCTACAGGGTGCTTCTCCATCACCCATACCTTCTTTTAGGAAGGTGATATTTAACTGGGATGTGGCTTTTTGAAGAGAACATGGCATACCTGCACTCTAGGAAAGTATTGCCTAATAGCCACTTTAAATTAGTATGTTACATATTCTTCATGTGTGTTTGTATGTACCCCACAGCTGTTCAGAAAATAGACCTGCTCTACTTCCAATGTGTCCCAGATATGAGGTGACACTTGTTTATTTGATCCACATTTGATGGCATTAGTAGAAATGTAGGTATTTTTTACCGAAGTTGGTAATTCTTCAGTTGAAATCTTTTAAGTTTAATTTAAGTTGTCTTTACATCTGCTTTTCCGTTGTCATAATTATTTCAAGAGAGAAACAAACTTAAGTCCTGAGATCGGTACTGCAGAGATATGTATATGTGTGAAATGGAACGTGGATTGCTTGCAGGACCTAGATATGTGGCCTATGATACATTAGAACATTGGAGATGGGAAGTGGAAACTGTGAAGCGACTGATAGTTGTACAATATAACCTTTATGCAACGTTTGTTTTATGAATTGGAATCATTACATTGTTGCAAACCATACAAAGTGTCAAATGTCTGTTTCCAAATCTTTATGTAATATATTGTTTTTCTTTTTTCTGAGGTTGGTCTTAACACATTGGTGGTGTAATGTTTTTATGCTTAATATGATTTCAGGGTTACGTGGTCAATGTAACAGCTTCATATGATTTCATCTCAGAGGGACATGTGTTGTTGGATGGTCACAGTTTCCTTGTTGGAAAAGTAGTGTGGTGTGTGAACAATTGAACAATATTCAACAACAACAATTGAGCATAAAAGACACCAACACATTCATTTCCCAAACAGAACAAGAACAATAACTGTGGGGAGCCAGCACTCATGCTGCCAATCCAACCATTATTGTATTAGTCCATCAGACCACTACTTGAGACTTTTGATGAGACAGTAAAACATCCAAAAGGTAAAAGGTACATGTGGAACAGCTCTTGATTGATTTATAGCGAGGCAGCAACTACTATATTAACAGTTTAGATAAGTGGTTCTTAAACTGTGGACCGAAGACCCCTGGGGGGGGGGGGGGGGGGGGGTCAACGATGCCTACTCAGGGGATATGAGACTGTTTTGCCAAAATTAAATAATATTAATACATTAATTATTCTTTTTGTTTTAACCAGTTCAACGTACTTTCAAATGGAATGGAAAGGTTGCCTTTTTATTAGAAACAATCATATGAACCTAACAGATTACTTCAATAACATCACATTGCTTTTTGAAGTGTTACTTATCAAGTGCTTTGACCTACAATACTACAAGAAACCATCAATCAAACAATTTGTGCAAAATAATTCTGTCAAAGATAATAAGACATAACCCACAGCACACTAAGGGATTTATGTCTTTTTGCAGCTATCTTTGATGTGACATGGTTCAGATTTTCTTGAAAAGTACAAGAAAGTATGCAAGTCTGTCATACTTCAGAACTGATAGGAAATGTTTCTGTGCACCGACCCACACCACCATATCAGACTTTATCCACATTGCCTGTGTGCAAGCTGTGGATTTTACTGACCATAGGTTTATCAAGCTCTTGCGAATTTAGTACTAAGCAGAGTTGCTCCTTATCCTCTATTTCAGAAGCGAATTTTAGGTGGACACATTTTATAAATAATAAAGGTTTATTTTATTGGCTATACTTTTGTTAATTACAAAGAGGTGCATTATCTGGTCTATTGTGTTGTGAAGCATCTAAGCCCTGGAGATGGTTAGCTGGATGCATCTGATCCAGCATTTCTGGGTTCACGGTATGGAGGGTTTATGCCACCTCCATTATTGGATAGATAAATCACTTACTTACTTACTTCCTATCTTGATCCTTCAATGGATCTTTTATGAGTTGCACTTAGAGGAAAGAGTGTTAGCATTACTTGCCCTATCAATTCTAAATGTGTGCAACTAATTTGGCTATACAATGAGGATCAGGGATTGGTGGCCAAATTCAAAGATGTTTATTCCAAATTAGTTACTCGATTCAAATAGATTAGTCTCAAGACCATACTATGTAAGTATAAGTTTGCAACAGTGAGGCCACGCCTCCTAAAGAGATGAAGGTGAACTAGAATTTAAAAAACGAGGAGCTCAGTTAGTGCAATATAAAACAATAACATGAGAATCTGATGCTCAGCAAATAATATTAATTGATCTTTTCTATACATTAGTAATTTAATTCTCCCAAGCACAGACGAAGGCACAGGAATATTTAGAGTTCAGAAATCAAATAGTTATAAAAAGCGACAAGGATGAGACACAAGAGTATTAGCAACACCTACAGTAGCATTGCAGAAGCTCAGGCAGGTGTCTTCAGAAGGTTGGAAAGAAGTGTTAGTCTAAATTACACTTACTGAAAACAAAAGGACATATGGCATTCAAATGGCAATGGGGATTTAGGAAAATGGTTCAGGTAGAAGTTCAAGGAAGATTCTGCATAGGGTCTACAGAAAAAGGGGGCTCAGCAAGGAAAGACAGAAGAAATATGTAAGATTCAGGGCACAGTCTGAAAAAGCTCTGTTTCCAAATTCAACGAGGTAGTTGGTAGGTTGTAGTCCACAATTTAGTAGGGCAACACCCCTTTGGTTGCATCATCAGTAGAAGTCCATTGTCTATCGTGACTCTACATTGCAGGCTGCAACAGTAGAGAAACATATCACACTGGTCATTGAAACACCATCTTGGTCAAACACTCAGACTAAAGCACAATCGTCTTTTATTCATCCACATGTTTCTTATGTGCTTGAAGTCAAATTCCTTTCTCAGACATGTTTCTATTGCTGTTACAAAATATTGAAATATTCAAAGGTAGTAATGCACAAGAACGCCTGCAAAAAGCAAGTTAGCAGAATATGGGAGCACAGTAAATTATGAAATGAAATTAAGTGAAGTGCAGGCCTTTGATAAAAATGCTAACTTAAGACATTAAATCAATAATGCACATTTAATATGCGTGTACACATTTAAACATATACAAATATAACATGTCTTTATTACTTTTAGTTCATATTGCACAGATCACACATAAAGCAATCAAACAATGAATACATTTTGCTGTTTAACCTATATTAGGATCCTACATGTTTAAGGATCATTGAGAGCTAAGAACGATACGACTAACAGTTTCACAAACAATATAGCACAGATTTGGGAGCCGTGAGCACTGTCTCAACAGGAAAGTGAAGAAGGTAGTCTTTTGAAACAATTGCAAATTACTTCATCTTTGCGTGATAGTATATGTTAACACTTAGAATCCATTTAGTTGCAATGAAGCATGTACGTTTTATTATTGCATCTCACTCACTTTATTTATCACCATCAAATAATTCCTTTTAGATTATTTTATTAAATGCATATTTTATTTAGTTAAGACGGTTTCTTACTTAAACATTCAAAGGTATTTCTTTTGACATTAGTAAATATTCTATTCGGAAACTATACATTCTTTTATTTTTTAATAATTTTTATTGAGGTGATAAATGAGCCACAGTTCTACACAATATAGATCAATCCCATTTAAAGGCAAAGATTATATGGTAACGTGTCACTACAGGGACAGCTGGATGCAGCCAATAGGATAAAGCATAACACAAAGAATAAAAAAAGAATAATTCCAAGACCATGGCGATGAGTAGTCATGACCAGACTGAATTCGGAGAAGCTATCCACTAAATGGCTCCCAGATCTTCCAGAGTCGTGTACGCCACCCATCATTATCTATAATCAGGCACACTAAGAGACCTGTACTGATAACTTCATGCCACCAAATTATAGGATTGGGGGCCAAGGCCAATAACCAATTTTGTGCCAAAATTAGGCAAGCTAAAGTAATAGAAAATAAGTAGATACCACTTAGATTGCCGGGTATAGCAGATGTGAGGCCTAGTAAGATTAGCTTGGAGCCCCACCTAACCGAAAACAGGCTGATAGTAATAAAAAACAGATGTACAGGTGGCAAAAATGTGAACAAAGTCAATCCAGTTGCAAGCATACTGAAAGCACTTAGAATCCGGCCTCCATCTCATGACAAATAAACTATAAGGAGTATAATACAAGTTGTTGATAAAGTTAAACTGGTGAGATTTAAACCAGGAGACATTCAGTACCATTTGTGAAAGGATGTTGCTGCGTCTTATGACATCCGGGTAACTACAACCCTGAGATGTCGGCTCCACTTATCGGCATGGTCTGAAAGATTTCAGGCCATTGTTTAACCTTTGCTCACAGAATAATTTTGCAAACTCAGTATTACCCTTCTTGGGTGAGCCCCAACATAAATATTCCAGAATGTCATGAGCAGAACAGTCTATATCTTCCTCTTCCACAATAACACTGAATGGTGAACTCTGCTCCGCTTGGGGAGTTTGCAGAGTGTTCTGCACTCCACTTATGTGGAGATCGCAGAGTTCCAAACAACTCTGCTTCGTGCAGCGGAGCAGAGTTTTTCCTTGCTCACATTTACCAACGTCAAGTTGGCAAGCGCGAGAAAGGAAAATTCACCTCCCGGCGAGATTTTTCCTCGTTCGCGATCATCAACATAAAGTTAGCGAGCGTGGAAAATAAACCTCCCGGCAAGATTTCTCAACGTGAGGGGGTCAGGGTTCTCATTGCGAGTGATCGCATATGCTTGCGACCGCTCGCATTGAGAAACAGACCGTTCACGTTGAGAAAGCTGCAGCTTGAGTAAAAATCTCCTTGAGCGGCAGAAAAGGAAAGAAGGGACCGCTTGCGCTGTGCAAGGTACTGTTCACAATGATTGCACAGTATGGACAAGCATCTGTTACTGTGCAATCACTGCAAATGGCATTTTTCTATGGAACTCCACCGCTCCACATAGTGCAACAGGTTTTTTTTGCCACTTTGTGGAGTTCTGCGTAGTGCAACTTCGCGAACTCCGCCCAGGGTTATTCCACACCCATAACAAAGTGTCGAATTTGCAAATAGTGAAAAAAGCGTGAGCTGGAGAGAGAATAGCATCTCAAAGAAGAGAAGCCTATTGTCCTCATAGAAAGAGCCCACTGTGAATAAAGGCAATGCCTGTCAACAGTCAATAAAACTTTCATGAAGTTGCAGAGGAAAGTTGGGTCTATACCCCAAATAGGAGTAAAAATGAAATATTGTAACACCGAGTTCCAGGTTTAGAACAAGCACCAGATAGAGTTGAACACCCTTAGTATCTTAAACTGTGTCCTCTAAAAATAGACTGTGCTGATGATGCTAGTATGTGTAGTGAGAACTGCTTCCCAAGGGAGATATTCAGCGAACAGTCAACCAAGACCCCATTGTTCAACACCCAACACCTCCAATAATTGAGTCATAAATACTGCTAAAATATAAGCATATAAATTGTGTAGTGAAAGTCCACCCACCAGCCGTTGACACTGCAGTTTTCGTGTATTGGCCCTAGGCTTCTTATACCCCAAGATTAATTTTTGCCAATCTGCCTCTTTCTGCTTAAAAAAGTATTTGATAGATACAAGGGAATACAGCAAAACAAGTACAATTAATGAGGAAGGGAAAAATGTTTGCCGAAGTAACATCGTCCAATCAAACTGATGAGTAAACTATGCCACTTGCCGGAGAGTGAACCAGAATTGAGCTTGATTACCTCCTCCATTTTCAGGGAGAATCAAAGACAAAAAAAGACATTAAAGGCTAAAGACTGGTTGAACCTGTATGCATCTCACTTATCGATTGTGGAAATCACTCAACTGTTCTGTAATCTCACTGCCCAAGAATCACTCCAAAAACAAATTTCTATACACAGGTAAAACAGGAGTATTTGTTATCTAGACAATATGATTTTATTAATATTTTCCGCAAAATGTGCCATAATAATCACATATATTTCATCTTCAAAACTATGATGAGAAAAAGTATATATTAATCATTACATCGAATTCAACTCAAATAAGTTAAACTAATTCTTAATGATACTCGGCGTCATGTGGTCTTGAGGAAAATTTCCTCATATATTTGTATTTGCTGCGGATAAAAACAATAAGACAAACCAGCAAACGTGTTTCGGTAGCAGCAAGTTTTTGAAGAATTATATGTTCAACCAGGGGAGTATAACCAGAAAAATCTCTCTTTCACACTGATGGTGGTCAGGTACTCTCACATCATATATTATCCAGATCAATCCATATACTTAGCATCCTTTTCATAAATAAATGAATGCTCTCAATCTTCAACAAGAAGAACTGGAGTTTTCATCACCACAATTATTTCTTTGGTAACATTTACCAACGGCAAACCACCGTCGTTAAGTATCAGGACACCTATATTTCACAGAGGGACACCTCTCTTTAACTGAGCATCCATTTACATCGGAATCCCTTTAATTTTTACATTTAAAAATAACGACTATCCCTCTTAGTTGGATATACACTCTCTCACACATAGTCTTTCAATGCAGCACTTCACCATTACAATATGGATGCCACTAGGAAAGACGTGTACACTTCGGTCCTGACCCAAAAACAATGAAGCCTGCTGCGAGTCCGTCCATATATCCATTGAAAGTCTCAAGCACAGTTACATTCAGGCAGACAAGAGGATGGGTAGGTGTGGCCACTTTAAGCTACTGCCTGAACGGTGAGTAACACTACCAAGGTTACGTGCACTACAGCTGTGCCCGCTCTCAGTGGGACGGACATGTTTTTAATCTTTTTATTATTTCCTATCCCAATCAGTGGTGGTATTGCAACCTCTCGCTGTGACCCAGGGGGATCGCCTTATACACTGAAAAGGCAAGAGGATACATCCTCGCTCCATCACACTCCTTAATAGTCGCATTTAAGTACCCTGGTTTGCCATTTACAGGGCATGTGGAGATGGTGATCCCCTTCCTCTCTCTCCTTTGATTGCCTGTCGTTGTGTGTGACAAATGGTTGACTTAAATATAAGTGACATAACTGCTACACAGAAAATTGAATTGTTGTGACATAACCATGCCAACCACAAATATGTCTCGTATTAGTATGATCTAATAATCCTAATCATATAGATACCTCACTATCTTACATGAATTACGTCATTCTGATGTGGTGAGACACTTACCTTTCTAGAATCACAGTGTTGAACCACTACTTGTATTTTAACAGGTTTTTTATTCATAATGGGCGAATGAGATGCATCACTCACCACATTTTACTGTGATGTCTGGCAGCCAGCTCAGTCAGCGGCAGAAGGACACAGTGGTCCACTCGCTGGGACCTTCTGGCTGTTAAGGAATTCCTATACCAGAAATATTATAGCACTCCTGTATATTTTCTTCTTCTCTCCCCCTAACCTTTTTTACTTAATCTTTTAGTTCTTGGTTGGATGCTCAAGATAGGATCCAAAAGACGACATTACCCTACTAGAGGGAGGGCCACTCCACATTTCCATTCACTCATATATCCTTTTTCTCTGGTGCTGAAGATGCTCTAAGGATCTCGGCTTCAAGACCGGTAGGGGCGCGAAACATGTTGACTCAATAAATAGAATACTGTCACCATCCATATCTATTTGACAAGTTTTATATAGCGCTGGCTAGACCCAGAGGTATCAGAGCGCTTTACATGAGGATCTGTGGGTTACAAGGTTACAAATTACATATGTTACAAAAAGCATTAGAAAAAAAGAGGTAGTTATGGGAGTTCATCAGGGGGAGGGGACACAGCTTGGAGACAGGGAGAACATTGCCCAATGTCCGATTGGGCAGGTGACGGGCAAGGGGGTGAAGCAGCTCCACCGGGCATCGGCCATAATTGCTCAGTCTCCAATGTCATGGTATGGAAAGCAGTAAATCGTAAAATGTTGAGATCGAATGGGGAAGTTGGTGAGATGATAAAAAGCAGTCAAATCTAAACCAAGGTGTGGGAGGGAGTCCACGAAGGGGGGTAGCTTCCAGGGGATAGAGGTCTAGAGGGCAATCCCAAGCTAAGGCGCTTTCGGTCATGGTTAATCCTCTGTTGGCCATCTTGATGATGAGCACCGCTGTGAGTGTCCCGTTCCAGGTGCCAAGATCACGGGTGGGGCCATAGGCTCCTGCAGTCCAGCCTAACCAGGGCACCTCACACGGCCCCGCGGGCCCTCCCAGATCAGGGGCCCTCACCGAGGGCCAGCGCCGTCTACCTAGGGCCACTACAACCCTTTAGTAGCCCCAACATTTTTTTTAAACTTTTGACAGAGGAATCTATCAATTAAATTGACACAGCATTGATATCCTCTAGACATTTTTGACACACTTTATAAGGGGCACTTCCTCACATGCAGCATACTGCTGGAGTTCTCCAATAGATTTCCTCAAAAGTTACCCTTTGGGGGCCCGTAGGGCATTGCAGCTTCGGCTGGACAAGGATCAACCACCCTATGATGAAGTATTACATCCCTTGGGATGTGTGAGGGCAACAAGTAAGAGTTTCGAACACTCGCTTATCTACACCCTAGACCGTTTCTCACCTCTCTCTTTTAGGAACAGTGGCCCCTCCTTTTGGAGTATACTTTCCATTGGATCAGGGCACTGGACCTTTTATTCACTTCCAGTCTCCCCTCCTCTTTTTTTGAGTTATTCCTAGGAGTTCAACACTCCAATCACTAATGTTGGATTTTCTGCTCTCATGTCAAACTGCTGATGAAACCTGTAAGTGTAAGTCACTAAAGTTAGTACATGGTCATAGTAAATAGAGGCCTGTTAGAGTACTAATGGTAACTGCCTCCTCTTGTTAATTTCAATGTACTGCGTCATTGCAAAACTCTCTGCTGATCTTTTCATTGTGGGAATGCTAAGATAAAAAGGTTGGCAGAAAGGCTGTTTTTTGGGGGGGTGACAACATGTCTCCAGGATAAGTGTGCACTGGAGACATGTTCATTTTAACACCTATGTGTGCCCAATGTCATCTACATTGTTGCGTGCACTCTTGCTCCTACAAACCATGCTTCAGGGAAACAGTGTGCCTCACTGCCCAGATGCATATCAGCATGGCCGGCATTGGCTGCAGCTCTTAACTAGAGCTGCAGCATTCCGCCATGTTGGTTGCTGCTCGCCAATGTGCATGACTATGTTCAGTCCTGCCCAATATGTTCTCAAAACAAGACATCCCATTCTGATCCATCAGGTATATACAAATCATGCCAGTGTCCCCACACATCAGGCATACCATATGCATGGACTTTATTGCTGAACTCCCCAACTTCAATGGCTATGCTACCATTTGTATTGTAGATGATCTTTTTTCCAAGATGGTGCATTTTATAGCTCTAAAAAAGATACCCGCTGCCAAGACTCGCTCAATGCTGCGTATTCAACAAAACGTGCAGTTTCTCAGCCCCTCCCCTACCCCGGTCATCATTTCTGATGGGGGCCCGCAGTCCATTTCGCAATTTCAGTGCAGTCTTTGCACATCATTGAACATTGATGCCGGACCCTCAGCTGCCTATCATGCACAAACTGATGGGCTGACAGAGTGGGCACACCAGGTTTTGGAACAGACACTGCAATGTCTACTGAACTCTACTCCTAAGGGTTGGGAATACTTGTTACTCTTCGCTGAATTTGTTTCCAGTAAATCATAGCATTCAGCCAACAGAGTTTCCGCTTTTTATTTTTTACTGGGTATGCATTCCTCTTATGTTACCTTAAAACATTGTAATGAACTTTGAAAATGTACCTGCCACACCAGACTTTGTAAATACCTGCCTGATTCACAACAGCAGGTGTTATCACATTTGTGTCAGGCTATGTTGTGTATGGAACTATATGCTAGCAGATATTGACAACAACAGTCAGACTACAATGTTTGACATCAAGTTTGGCTGTCCTCTAAACACCTGGGATTACAGGGGCAGCTTAAGCTACTATCCAAATATGTGGGTCACTTTTCTATTGAACAAGTAACTAGCCTAATAGCTCTGTAATTACAGTAACCAGAAGACGTATCTGTTCATTCAGTGTTTCTAGTGTACCTAATAAAGCCCTATTGTGACCAGACCAGTCCTGTTTCCATTCTCCCACCTATAACTCTGAATAGTCATTTGGAATTCTTTGTACAGAGAATCCTCGATTCTAAGTGTGAAAAATAGTGCTTGTTTTACTTGATTACTTGGAAAAGGGATGGTCCTTGGGAATCAGCCAGAAATGTTCATGACCTTCACCTTGTTCATTTATTCCATGGCAGTATCCAGACAAACCACACCCTGTAGGTCATTCTGTTATGTGGTCACATTTTTGGCCCGGGTAGAGACACCGTCATTTTACATGCTCACATTGTTAAGTTGCCTTTTTCTAAAGCACAATGACATTTGACACACGTTCATTTGCCTGCCTGCACAGGGTAACATTCTCTGAAACCAGCTCTGCATACATTTCCACTATGTGGGCACATTATCGAATATCTTGAACATTCTCTGTAAGGGCTAAGCTCACTAAGCAAAATGTTGTCATTTGTTTTGACCATTCAGAGCCAGAGCTATTACAATAAAATAAACACAAAGTGGCCTGACTAAGGCTCGCATAACAACATGAATGCTTTTTATTATATATACCACAACACTCCTTTGTTTATAGCCAGATGACACCTACACACAGGTAACAGGGAGTTAGATCACCCTAAAGGGATGTAGCAGATTCACCTTCCCTAGACACACAAGGTTAGGAAGCCCTAGGTAGGAGTGCAATGTATTACAGTATTTATATGCAAGCATATCTTCTTTGTAATAAAAAGAATGGTTGAACTGTTTATCTTCTTCACCATTCTTATTATGCTAACAACATTATTCTGTTTTCTTCTATGGATTATTGCAGTACATGTATTTTACTCAAGGATCACAACACTTCAATAAATATTGAATCTGCATGTTATGCATTTCTTTTGCATCTCTTTGGGTATGTATGAGTAACCAAATGAAAAGTTTCTCGGTCTGATACTACAATTTCCTTGGGAAATCAGGGTTGTCATGTTCTGAGTATTTACAAATCCAATTGTTACCTTGTCAGGTTAGGGGTATAGATGGTACACAGTGAGCTAGCAGGACTAGGGCCAACATATCCTGGTGGTGTGGAGTCAGTCTTGCACAGCTCTGGTGGCGCACAGTGAGCTAGCAGGACTAAGGCCAGCATATCTGGAAGGCTTGGAGTCAATCTTGCACAGTTCTGATATTTATGTTATCCAACAAATTCACATTTTTTACAGAAAAAGTAGAAACCGTATGACATGGCACCACCAATGTTCTAACTTGGTTTCTTAATTAATCGCTTGCCAGAGCAGTTTTCTTTTGTATACCCAAAGACCCCCACACACCTCTTAACTGGAGATGTCTGTGATGTTAGGGAAAAATTCTCCTCAGATGAGTGCGTTATTTAAGCTTGAACCTTTCAAATCATTACCCCATAGAGGGACCCTCTTCATATGGCTGACGAAGACACAGCAACTAACATACCATTAACCTTCAGACATGTGGTTACACAAATGCTGTTACAATGTGGACTAACCCTTATGGGTGGGGATGTTACCTTCGTGGTTGAGCCCCATGACACATTCAGGACAGAGGAATTCTATTCATGGGTTAAATTCCCAGCAGCAGAACCACAAAAAAAGACAGCTTTAAACATACACTAAGGCGGCAGTTCCTAACAACTACATACCTTTGGAAGCACTAGAAATACTGCTAACATACCAAGTTCATCAAAATTGGTTTGAAAGTGCCACTACCACACACATACAACAGAGTTAGACCAGGTCCCCTTAGCAATCAGTGAGAAACATGGCCTGTCTTATCCAGTTATAGACAGCCGCGGTTGGTAGTGGGAGTACCTGCTGGGTGGTGATGTTGGGAGGGGAAGGGGCAGATTGGGGGCTAGTAAACTATGGATTACAGAGATTTACAGGTAAGTAAACATTTATATAAATAAAACAAATTTCGTTGCATGCACTTCATCACCAAATGCGATGCAGGAAACGCAACTAAATTTGTTTTATTTATTTATATGTTTACTTACCTGTAAACCTCCGTAATCTATACTTTACTACCCCCCACCCTGCCCCTCCC
Organism: Lissotriton vulgaris; assembly: GCF_964263255.1. Lineage (NCBI taxonomy): Eukaryota > Metazoa > Chordata > Amphibia > Caudata > Salamandridae > Lissotriton > Lissotriton vulgaris. Next base: position 779,522,911 of record NC_141691.1, read on the forward strand.
CCTCCCCACATCACCACCCGGCAGGTACTCCCACTACCGACCGCGGCTGGTTACAGACCATTTCCAGATATAGAAAATCTGACAGTTCCAGACACACACATGCTATATACACATCTGATCAAACATTATAGCACAGTTTGTCTTGAGAACAATGACAATAAATCCTGCAATGGCTGCTCAAGCTGCACATCCACAATTCGGTATGCCTGGAAACATTCCAGTGACTATCAATGCAGTCATGGGTAAAATTCCCAACAGGCGGGTGTAAATTTTGTTCTGGATTGAACAAAAAACAAATCCGCTTGAAGCGCTATTTCCTCATACGGGCCCTCAGTAAAAACATTCTCACAATATGCATGCCAATGGGGGTGGCTCCCCTGGTGGAAGACGGTGCCCCTTGGGGTACAGTCTTTGCTGTAGTACCTAACAGAACACACAATACACCCTGTTCATCTGTTTTTCCAGTAGTGCTTAAAAAGATCCAAAAAGAGTATGAGTCAGCCCCTGCCCTGGATTTGAGAATTAAATTAATGGGTAACAGTGCTGCAGTATCCGCCATCATGTTGCGTAACATTAAAGGGGCAACAGCATTGGCTATATGCCAGCAACTCACAAATATGGCTCTGGGAGAGCAGGAGCCCAAATTTTAAAAAAATATTGAGGAAACCAATGCAACAATAAGTAAAGATAATTTGGGAGCCAGACCTAGTAAACCACAAAGTAAGAGTAATTCTGAGAAGGATAACTCGGAGCAGACATCAGATTCTTCTACAAAGAAGAAGTGGGATAATAAGAAAAATAAAGAAATGACTACAGCATGCAGTGCTTCTCCTCAACAGGAGTCCACTGAAAAGTGATATAATCTGTGTAACCTTAAAAATATTAAAACGTCAGGTAGGTATCAGGATACTGATACACGTTCCTCTGGCTCCTTTCAGTATTCATCCAAAAAACGCTGACAGAGGGGCGATCAGAGCGAAGATCAGAGGAGTACATGAAACCAAAGAAGGTCTCACAATGCTCATCTGACTTTATAAAAAAGATAGACAAACCTAAACAGTCCAAGCCTCAATTTGAAAAGATGAAGGTGGCAGGCCTTAAAGTCAAGCATACCTTGACTTCTGATGGTAGAGTGGGCTCTGACCATACTGGACAGTGTGGCAGAAGTCACTATAGTTCGAAGGAACCTTATGGAGTGTATGGCAGTAGTAGCTACGAGTGACTATATCCAGGTTGAAACACCAGATAGGAGAGTGAGTGTCCCGCAACAACTATATTAGATGCAACCCGAGATGAAGGGTGAAATACAATGTTCTATTAATGTTTATTTCTGGGAGAACCTGTCATTCAGCCATGAAATTATCTTGATTGAAAAGGATTGGGCACCAGTTTGTTATAGACTGCCGAAGGAAGAAACAGTCATTTTTGCAGCTTTTTCCAACCCCATCCCAGATGCAGTAAAACATTCATACTCCAATGAGTTGGTTTTGGTGCAAGCTTTTGCGTTATATCATGGTGGGTTGATGGTTCATGTTATGACATCATTTCTGTGAAATCAACCCCACAACTAAAAAGACAATACCCCATTAAAAATTAGGCTAAATAACAAGTTAGAGAGATCCTCCCACAACTTGAATACTAAGGTGTAATAGAAAGTTGAGTCTCCCCAATGAATAATCCTTTGTTTCCAGTAAGGAAACCAGACCATTCATATCCTCTGGTATTAGATTATAGGCACTTAAACACAGCTACATGCAAATGCCCTGTACAAAATGAGGACAGTGCGGCACTAATGAATATCATAAACGACACAACACCACAAAAGAGATTTCCAATTGATTTTACTGCCACAATATAGTGCCTAAAACGAGGTACTTGACCGTATTCAGTGCACTAGGTTCTCAAAAGCAGTTTGGTTGATTGCCCTAAAGGTATAAGAACAGCCAGGGCTGTTTTCAGCCCAGGTTACAGAACGTTTGCAAGACTTTTATGACCAGACATTGTCCTATGTTGATGACATATACTTGATATATGATGACCTTCCATCTCACTTGGCTAGAGTGGATCGCATAGTTTTGGCATTTGCTCACATAGACTATGAATTTAATTTAAATAAATCAAAAATAGGCCACCTCACTATCCTGTTTTTAAGGTACAAGTTGTCAAGTTAAGGCTGGAGACTAGTTACACATTTCCTCGAGAACTGTGTGTTTCTACAACCAATATTTGTTTTTCTAAACATTGGCAGAACTTGCAGTCCAGACTATGTAGAGTGGGTAAAACTGTTCTACCTCTTGATTCATACTGACATTTCAAGTAAACATTGGATAACTGAAGACACAGACATTTTATGTTCAGTACAAGCTGAAATGTTAGTTTCAAAACATTTACAAACATGTGTGAACCCCACAAACCTGGTGATCTCTATAATTACGGTTGCATCAGGATACACCTGTGAACATTCAATATGGGAGACACTGTACCAATTGCATTTATACAGCAATGCAGAGATATGCTTTGCATCAACAAAAAAGATTTTGATGGGGGTACAGACTGCTGTAGTGAGAAAAAGATCTTTGACTCAGGGTATAAGCATTATTGTCGTGATTCCAGTCTCAGCTTTAGGCGCTGTCACAAAGGCCAGCGTTCCAAGCGTGAAAGCTTTACATTGACGATAGATGCTGTGAGCCAACTCTCTTACAGCAAAAGATGTAGATTACAAATTTGACTTTACACACCAAACAAGCACATCTGGAATATGAAAATGAATAAATGAATATCCTTGGCCTAATGAAGTCATGCCTCTAGATCAGTATGATTACATCTTCTATATTGATGGTTCTGTCCAGTCTTCCGTAGGGACAAAGCACCAGCACACAGCATTTGCCACTGTGAAGGGTAGAAAGGAGGATGGAGAATTCCACTCCCACAAAACCCACACGCAGTCACTAGGTGACTGCACAGCACAGCTGGCTGAACTAATACCTAATTTTGGCACCTGAGAATATGGATCCCAAATTCACCACACTTATAGTGTGTGATTCATATTATTATGTCTAGTCTTATCACAAGTAGTTACACTACTAGAGCCAGAATGGATTCAGATTCCAAAAGGTACAGTATAAAGCACACCCTGCTTTGGGGACAAGGGGCTATACTCAAAATATGTTTGCCACAGGCTCATGCAATACATACAATGAGACATTAGCGGGTAGAAATATACATTGCAGGGAAGTCCATGTTTGATGAAATTGCAAAAACATCAGTGCAAACTGATGCAGTCACTGCAATGACTCTTTCAAGTATGAGGATAGATGAAGACATCATGACAGCTGTCAATGCTACACAAGATGGCACCCATCTGCTGAGAGGCTATCCAACTAAATGCTCCTATCAGCTGCACATAACATTCCATATGCCCAGATTCCCAGAGTGGGTAATCAAGTGATGCAAAACTCAGATTGTAGGTTAGAGTTAATCCTAGCAGCACTTCAGGGCCTAGCATCTGCAGGGGTGGCAGAAACTATTTCATTATTGCAGTGATGCTATTGGTGGACAGATCTATACAAACAGACTAAGGACTTAGACCTTAAATACAACATCTGGCAGTAAATGAAGGTATCCACCATAGCAGATCCACCTTCATCACATCTACGGACCTCAAACAAATCTCTGGCTTGTGTTTATTTGGACCACTGCAGCCATTAACAATCAGATGGGGCTTACAAATACATCCTGGTAACAGTGGATTCCTTCTCTCGATTCCTTAGGGTCTGGCTACAGCAATCAGCTGATGCCCAAACTGTTATAAAAGATCTGCAAATCTTTATCGGGACATAGACAGTAGCCACATTCCATTCAAATCGGGGTCCGGTGTGTGCCTCCAGGGCTTACAGAGGCACCATGGGAAAATTGGTAGTGACTGTGTGGTACTCTATCCCTGCCATCCCGAGGGAAACCCAGTGGTAGAATGGAAGAAATGGGACTTAAAGCAGTCTTTAACAGCTAGGGTATTAGGTTCAGGTCGCAGTTGGGTCCACCACCTGTAAGGAGTTCAGAGGGCCATAAATAATGTGCCTAGAAAATCCCTGGGTAGTTGAACTCCCTATGAAATCCTGTTAAGTTAATATGTGAGCTCAACAGTTCCAGTGCAGTGGTGGCAGAAACATCAATTGACATCAGTGAATGTTTGGGGGGTTTTACAGGATCTGAACATCTTTCCAGAAGCTCAGAGCAATGGCCAGCAGAAACAATTTGACACTGGTGAAGTGAAGGATGCACCAGCAACTCCTGTTTGGCTTCCAAATATCAGGAATCTTGTCTGGAAGAAAATTGTGGACAAAAAAGAATTTGGACCATCCTACAGAACACCTCTCCTGACAGTTGAAGGTACCAAAACTGTACTTCTACCATCCCTTGCTGGCCCCAAAAACAAGACATTTGTGCCAATAGATCTCATCAACCCAAATCATGTAGTCAGTTCTACACAGTAGGCCAAGAGGGCTCCTGGGTAGAAACCAGTCTCCTCTTACTACCCCCTACAGGAAGTCCAGATGGAAGCTTTGATCAGTGAGGAGGCTTTCCCGGCTAGGGACAACTAACACTGAAGTACCCCTTCTTCCTGTTACATCAACAACTCCCTTACAAACAACATGCACTGAAACTAAGATTTCATGTTACTGAGTTGGACTGTAGAGACACTTCGTGGTGTTCACATTCTATGGAAACACATTGATGCCTCTTGTTTGTTTTCAGCATGCAATCTTACTAAACAACAATCCATCATGGCAAAAAAGGACCCAACATACTATATATAGAGAAGTTAGAGAAACTACCATTCACTGTTGGAGAAATACCTTGTATGGCTTGGATATTCCACGGGTCTATTTCTCTGCCAATGTTGTCTTTTTATTTCCACTACTGATTACAACACAATGAATGTAGGAGTGGTGAAACTGAGGGTTTTCTTGGGGGAACTGGCTGGAAGAGTATTATGGGACATCTCTTAGTTTTCAGGAAAGTTTTGCTTCCTGTCGCATGTAATGTGTCTAAGGCAAACTTGTCATGTTATCTGAAAGGTTCTCCAGTTGTTGTAATCCATCCAGCTTTGAGATTACTCTCTAATGGGAGTTATTTGATGCTGAATGACCATGGCTGCAGTGGGATGAAACCAAGAATTACCTATTTGGTAACCGTTTCTGCAGTCATGACCTAAAGTACACAAGGACTGTTTCGACCTGCCACAACAGTTAGAAATGTGAAACATTTTGGCCTTTGATTAAGCTTTTGAACGTGCATTTTGATGCAAGGAAGACATTTTATCTTCAAGTTGCAAGGTCTTCTTCTGAGATACAATTGTTACTCTGCACTAATTTCCCACACTATTTCATGGACCTTGTGCACCTCATTTCTAACATGTCTAGTAAGGCCTGATGGTCTTCAGAGTTATTTCATCATTCATGCACTCCGTGCTTGGAAACAGTTTTGGAGGCTTACTGCTTGTCCTGGACTGTGCTTTTATTTGTTCTGCTCCACAAAGGATCTCCCATTAGGAAGCCAAATAAGGATGGTACCACCGCACATGCTCCTGTGTCATGAAAGAATGATACAGTCCTTTGGTGCACCCTTACTTCAGGAACTAAATAACCACTGGTTCTTATCCTTCCAGCCTGCCTGGCTACACTGTTTTTTACTGTCTGCTATGCATTTTTGAGTGTGCTCTAGACATATGCCTAAGAATGCAACTGGTTCAATCTCTGGACATTGACCTGCTGGTTGGTCCTCTAAAGGCCCACTTGTACTGTTGTCTCTCCCTCTTGCTGTTGCTTCTAGACACATACTATGAGCCTTCCTGGGATGCCTTGGCTCCTGGTGATCTGGATCTTGACTTGTCTTCTGCGGACTCAGCACTGACTGATCCCCCCTGGGCTGCTGCTGAGGGGGGCAGACTGGAACACTCTACCAGCTGCGGCCCTTTCAGGTAAAAGCTGTGGGGTGGTGGGTCCGGGTGGAGTGTGAAATTAAAAAAATGACACATTTTCCCTCGTCGCTGTCCATCGCAATCCCCCCACCCAACCCCACTGCTTTTTACCTGCACAGGCCACTGCTGCACTCTATGGGCCTGATGCATTGGGTACCTCTGTGAAAAAAAATTCCGTTGCTGGGAACAGAAATGTTTTGTCAGCTGCTCAGAACACAAACAATCTGGCAGTTTCAAGTAGTCAGAACTTTAAATGTGGCTACATGTATTAACCTCCTAAATTGTTTATGAATTGCACTGCATTTAACTTGCTTTTAAATGGCCATTTTACATTTTAATTATGGCTTTCTGATTGCACTTAGAATTTATGATTTTATGCCTTGATGATATTACTAGCATTTTCTTAGGAAGCTTTTTTGGTTGTCTCACATCCAAGGAATAGGTGTTATGTGGTCACATTATAAGCCCGGGTAGAGACACCACCATTTTACATGTTCATGTTGATAAATTGCCTTCTTTCTTAAACACAATGACATTTGGCACACATTTGTTTGCGTGCCTGTGTTGGAGTATATTCTCTGAATCCAGGTTTGCTTACACTGCCACTTCATATACACATTATCAAATACCTTGGACGTTCTGTACAAGGGCTAAGCTCACTATGCAAAATGTTATTTATTTGACCATTCCACAAAAATCTATCACAATGGAATAAAAAATAGCAGCCTGACTGAGGCATCTGCATAACAACATATGCATATATACAACATCACTCCTTTGTTTATACAGAGGAGCATTTCACTGGCACTGGGATGTTGGCCCAGCTGATTCCATTTTTTTTGTGTCCTCATTTTGCGATGTATATGTATAAGGTTTTACTCGGGAGCCCATTAAATCCAAACTTTTATGCCTTCACAACCCCTTGTTGGTTTATCTGAGGAGGGGAGTTTCTCGTTACCGGTGTTTTTTGGGGTTTGGGAACTCCTGTGACCTTTATCATAATTAATAATTCTGTTTTTGTGGGATGAGCTAGCCTTCCTGGCTACTCGACGGGAATTATTCCTGTCTGAATTATTGTCTCCACTTTAATCATTGGACTTTGTATCTCGAGACCACATTCTCTCATTTAAGTTTTCTATTCCTAACAAGATAATTTCATAAATAATTTTACTTATTTTCCCTTATTTATCATTTCTGTTGAATTATATTTCTAAAATTTAGTTGGTTTTTTCCATTTTATAAAAGTTTTCCCAGATTTCTCAAAATGTAAACCTTTTACTTGGTTTCCCTTGTCTATCATTTCTATTAGTTTTTATGACTGAATTTAGCCAATCCCCATGCTGTGGCGGTGTTGGTTTAATCCAATTTATGCATATTTGACGTCTAGCTAGACGTATCAGTACAAACAGTAAGTTTTCCTGTTTTTTTGTTAACTTACCCCGATCGCTATCAATGTCGATCTCAAAGATAATAAGAATTATACTTACATCTACTTGTTTTCCCAGAACCAGTGTTATCATCTTACCAACTTCTTTCCAGAAGGTGTCGATAATGGAGCAGTCTATGAACATATGTAGGTCATTTGCCCTTTCCAGTCTGCATTTTGGGCAAGTGTTTACGCTGGCTCCTTTGAATTTAGATAATTTTTTCGGGGTCCAATATGCCCTATGTATTGTGAAAAGATGGTTTCTCTTCATCGGGGCTGGTTTTATGTGAGACCAACACTTTTCCAATGATTTTGTCCAAATGTTATGTAGATCTAAGTCTGGTATGTCTTTCCTCCATACTGCTTCTGGAATCTGTACATCTTCTTCTCCTGCTGTGATTAAAGCCCAATACCACCTAGATATTTCCTTTTTTATTGGGGAGGTTTTCAGCATTTCTTTCTCTAAGTTTTCATTTCCCTCTTTCTTATCTGTAAGCGATTTTGCCCAGCTTGTCATTTGATAGTCTTTAAATTTGGACACTGATGCGTTAGTATTTGCAGCTAGTTGGTTCCAGGGGATTATGATGTTTCCTATTTTCAGTTGTCCCCATTTTACAATACCATTTTCCTTTAAAAGTAGGGCCAAAGAGTCTTTTAAACATTCTGGAGTGCCTGGCGAATCCCATATGGGAGCCTGTGAACTATAATATGGTATGTTTATAGTGTTTCTAACTTGGTACCATACCTTTACTGCATTGATTAATATCTTTAGTTTTATCTTTTTGAAAAATTTTGGGTTTCCAAATTTGTATAGGAAATGGTCAAGTATGCATATCATATTTTGCAGATAGTCTGGGTAAAACTGGAAACTCTTTAGAAGTGATCTCATATTTTTAAATTGGAAAGCCTTACAATATTCAATAAGATAAGGACTTGCTATTCCCCCTTCATGTTTTCCTCTCTTAATTTTTTCCCTGCTATTCTTGTTCCTTTCGATGACCATCTGAAACTTGTGATTTCTCCATTGATCTTCTTCAAGGCGTCTCTCTTGAATTCTAATGGAATAGTATTGAAGAGATAGGTGAATTTGGGCTCAATGGACATTTTTATTATATTTGATCTTCCCAGGAAACTAAGAGGAAGCCCATCCCATACTTTGAGTAGTTTCCTGGTTTCAATGGCGATTCTATTCAGGTTTATCTGGGGTAGTCAGTCAAAATATTTTATTCGATAATTCAATATCATAAAAAGGCAGCATTGATCAATCTATAAATTACAGTTACATACTAAAAAAAATCACAAGGTTCACAAAGTTTCATAAATATAAAATAGTTAGGAAAATATTAAAAATATTAAAAAAGGTCGATACATATACAAGGTAAGTACTATACAGAGCAGCATGAACACAGATTATAAAAAATACAATCAAGTGTGGAGATTCATTATCTTTTTTCTCTCCCTGACAGCCCCCACCAAGAAGCTTGCAACATGAGAAATGACCCTGGGGCTATTTAATAGTTGCAAATATAGGAGAGCAGGCCTCACCTGAATAAACCCTGCTTCCTTAAGAATAGGAACAAGAAACTTCCTACTTACCGCCATGTAATGGCTACAAAACATTAAAGAATGCATCGTGTCCTGCTTAGAGAAATTATCACAGGAACACGGAGGCGCTTGATCGGAGGTACACCATGCCATTAGTTGACCTAAATTAAAATGAATCAGATTTAAACGAAAACGTGTTAAAAGAAATCTATGATAGGGTTTGTCAACTAAGACCAGGTAGGGCTCAGGACCTGGAGATTTAGAAGTCATAAAATTAGATCTAACAGTAGTTTTTCTAAGTTCCTTCTCTTCTCTACATACTGACAGCCTCTGTAGCGTTGCCACCTTTGTTAATGCTACATCCTTAGAGGTTATATTTTCTGGCTCAAGAAAGAGCTCTGGTCTTCCGATGTCCTGAAAACCTTGTTTAACGTAAGATAACCACTTTATTTTATTTGCGTTGTCTAAGTGGAGACAATCCCTGAGTATGGAGTGATTCAAGGAGAGTTCTTCATTTAGCCAGGTCTTTAGCCAGGTTATTAACGGCGCTACCTTTAGTAAATCAGTAATAAAGCCAGCGCCCAGCTCTGAGTGCACAGAGAAAGAAGGGGTTGACTGCGGTACTGATAGAATTGATCTCAGAAATTTATTTTCAGTGATTTGCAGGGAGTCTGTCGCACCGTATCCCCATAGTGAACAACCATATGTCGCTACCGCCAAACATTTTGCTTTATAAATATTTAGCAATGCTTCTATGGGCCTTCCCCCGAGCCTTTTACTAAATGCCATGATGGCCATAGAGGATCTTGCGAGAGCAGTGTTTCTTGCTTTAATCTGTGTGCCCCAACGCCAACTCTCCTCAAAAATAATGCCTAGGTAAGGGAATGTTGGAACTCTACTTAGTTCCTCACTGCCACAGAAGAAGGTTTTCACGTTCTTCTTTCAAGAGCCTTTCCCAATTATCCTAATTTGGGATTTTTTTACATTAATTTTAAGGTCTAATGAGTTCATAAAAACTCCAAACGCATCCAGCAGGCGTTGGAGCCCCACCCCAGTTCGCGAGAGAAGGACGGCGTCATCCGTATACAGGAGAACCGGTATGCCCAGATCTCCTGCATGTGGTATGTCTGCCTTCACCTCCTTAAGCACCGATTCAAGGGCATTTATATAAATCGTGAATAAGAGAGGGGCCATAATACACCCCTGCCTGACCCCCCTTTCTGAATTGAAGTAGCTAGAACAGCGCCCCTCTGTGTTTACCCTAACGGTGGCCCGCAGACCAGAGTGTAAGTCAGCCAGGAAGTTTACCAAGGTTGGATCAAGACCTAAGTCAGTTAGGATCTGCCACAGTTTCGAGCAATTCACAAGATCAAAGGCAGAGGAAAGGTCCATAAAACCTAAATATAAGGACCCTTCCCTAGCAACAGTGTATTTGTCCACTAACAGTTGTAAATTGAGACACTGATCCAAAGTACTTCTTTTAGATCAGAATCCATATTGGACATTTGATAAGATCCCTTTGTCATCGAGCCAGTTCTGTTATTTACGCAAGATGACCCGCCCCAGGATTTTAACAGAAGAATCGATTAAAGAGATTGGGCGGTCACACCCTGGGTCTGAGCGATCCCCCTTCTTAAATACTGGGACGATAATAGACTCTTTCCAGGATGATGGAATGTTCCTGTGGTTTAATGCATTAAAGACCTTGCTCAGGATTTTTGACCATAGTTTTGAATCGCACTTAAGGATATCTGCAGGTACCCCATCGGGACCAGGTGCCTTGTTTTTCTGCGTTTCGTCTATAGCCCTTTCTACTTCTGAGACTTCAAAAGCAACATAATAACCCTCAACTCTCTCTTTAGTCATATTTGATGACTCTTGAGGAGTGGTACTAGAGTATATGTTACTAAAGTGCGTAGTCCAAGCCTCGTCAGCAACATTGGATTCAAGGGCGCTATTCTCTACCGGAGCGAGTAGGGGTTGATTTACTACTTTCCACAATTGAGAACTATTTTTTAAGACCTATGGATCCAATAACTGTGACCAAGCATTATCGTTTAGCACATTTCTTCTGCATTGTATAGCCTTTTTATAAATTCCGTTTAGCCTGGCTACTAGTGCCAGTCTTTTGGGTCAGACTTTAAAGCCTTTAACAGGTCAGCGTGAGCCTTAGAGCAAGAGCGATCAAACCATCTCTTTGCCCGATTTTGTGGGCGACCCTCAACCACCGTTAGGCTATGCTTGATCTGTTTACAGATACTGTCAAATGAACTAATCACTTGCTCAGTATCAGCCTGAGAGTCTAAGCACTTCACTACATCGTCGTCCACCTTGTTCAATACATCCTGTATGACGACCTCTGGGTTTATATTTGCCCATTTTAGTCTACGACCCTGATCTGTCAAGATGACTTCCTGTCCACCTTTGTGTGACGCTGTTTTAAATGATAAAAAACCCTTAGACATAACCTCCAGTAAAACTGGATTATGGTCACTAAAAACTGAGATTTCTGTTCTGTACTTAAATACCTTTCCTAAAATGTAACAAGGCATAAAAATAAAGTCAATAACTGTGCCATCGCCTATACCTTTAAAAGTAGGGACAATCAAATCACCTTCCCTGCAGCTTGATTCAAACAGGTTCCATGCCGCCAAAAATTCTTCAAGAGCCTCCCCCCTTTTTGTGTGTTCAAAGTGCGTTACTGCAGAACATGGGGGACCCTCTTCTACTGAATTGGCACATGGATAATTACACGGGTGAATATTGAGGTCGCCTAGGAGAATTATCTTGAAACAAATTACCCTAGTTGTGTAGACTGACAAAAATGTATCTAATTGGTCCAGATTAAGTCTGGTGCTATCATTTACAGTAGCATTATAAAAATGTATTGAAACCCTGCAAAGTTCCCTCAGAATCCAGTGAGCCAATGGCAGTTCCTGCTCCTGCTGTTCCAGGGATCTTGGTGTTGTTTTCCACTATGCACTTTCAAGTGAAAACAATACTTAAATTTTTTGTTATTTGGTTCAGATCAAGAAGTTGCACCTGATCATTATGTACAGTGAAAGAGAGTATACTAACACTTGTTTTCTCCAAGATTCAAGAACCTTCCTGATGACAATGTGCCCCACATGCCACCCATGCCACCCATGATCTAATGATTGTCATTAGGAAGGTTCTTGAATCTTGGAGAAAACAAGACATTATTGTTGTGCTACCGTCCTTCCTGAGGAGTACAATGAATATCTTCCTGTGCTCAACAAACAACAGGCTACCAACCTGCCTCCACATCGGGTATATGACGGCCGTATTGAACTGGTGCCCGGAGCAGACATCCCGTGCAGTCGGGTTTATGCCTTGACCGAGAAAGAAACACAGTACCTGAAAACCTACATTGGGGAGAATATTACATCTGGCTTCATTAGACGCTCAACATCACCAGCCTCATCCCCTATATTCTTCATTCCCAAGAAGGATTGTGCCGAATTGAGACCCTGTATCGATTATAGGACGATAAATCGCGTGACTATCAAGAATCGATATCCTCTCCCCTTGATACCAGTGCTCATGGACCAGCTGAAGGGAACCCGTTTTTTCACCAAATTAGACCTTCGTGGAGCATATCATTTGGTCCAGGTTCAAAAAGGGGATGAGTGGAAAACGGCCTTTCGAACAAAATGTGGGCTGTTCGAATATAGGGTGATGCCATTTGGGCTATGTAACGCCCCTGCTGCGTTTCAGTTTTTGATGGATGAAGTGCTGCGAGTATGTTTGGAAACCTTCTGCGTCGTGTACATAGACGACATTCTGGTCTATTCTTCGACCTTTTCAGAGCACGTAACCCATGTGAGAACCGTGCTAGGCAGATTACAGCAAAACTCGCTTTATGCAAAGCTTGAGAAATGCCTGTTCCATGCACAGGAAGTGTCTTTCCTCGGTTATGTAATTAATGCAAAAGGCTTTCAAATGGACATGAGCAAAGTTGAAGCAATTACAAAGTGGAACACCCCTCAGAATGTCAAATCGGTACGGAGCTTCCTTGGCTTCGTGAATTACTATAGACGATTTATCAAGGATTTCTTTAGAATCATTCATCCGATTTCCCGTCTTTTGAGGAAGAATAGCCCCTTTGTTTGGAGTGAAGAGGCGGCTACATCGTTTCAGTTCCTCAAAAGGCAGTTCACCGATCCTTCGTCATCCTGATCCGCAAATGCCCTTTATACTTGAAACGGATGCATCTCAATATGCTGTGGGTGGGGTGCTATCCCAACGACATCCTGTGACAGGCCAGATCGATCCTGTTGCATTCTTCTCGAAAAAATTGTCACCATGCGAGGTTAATTATACTATCACGGAAAAAGAGCTCCTTGCAATCAAAAGAGCATGTGAGGAATGGCGCCATTATCTCCTGGGTGCAGTGCATACCGTAGAAATATATACTGATCACAGGAATTTATTATTTTTGAAGACCGCTAAGGCACTCACCCCGCGGCAATTATGATGGACATTGTTCTTTTCTGATTTCGATTTCGTCATTAAGTATAAACCTGGACCACAAAACGGGAAAGCGCATGCCCTTTCTCGTATCGGTGAAACAGTAGTACAACTAGAATCAGCTGATGTTGAACCCCCTTACATATTGACGGAGGTGGGTGATCCGACCCCATCGGTAGCCCTGTTATCTTTGCAGGATTTTTTGGAGGACGTGAAGATCACTTTGGCAGACCATAACTTGCAGAAATGGGTCCAGGAAGATCCAGGGCATCGTGCAGAAAAAGACGTTCTTGCCTATCATGGCACTGCATTGTTTATTCCAACTGAAGCATTGCGGCAGCAAGTGTTAGCCTGGACCCATGATTCCACGTTGGGGGGGCATATGGGAATGTATAAAACCATTGCCAGTGTGGAACGTTCCTTCTGGTGGCCCGAGTCTGAGATGATGTTCGACACTACATTAGGAATTGTGCAATCTCTGCACAAGGAAAGGCCATTCATGTTAAACCAGTAGGTCTCCTTAGACCTTTGCCGATTCCACCAACGCTCCATACGCTATCAATGTACCTCATAGTCGAAATGCCACCCTGTGATGAAAAGACTGTGTTTTTGGTTGTGGTAGATCATCTGACGAAGATGGGACATTTCGTACCGTTGGCAGGGCTGCCTACATCTGCAGAATTGGCAGGGGTGTTTCTCCAGCATATCGTGCGGGATCATGGTATCCCGTGTGTGCTGATAACCGACAGAGGGTCTCAGTTTACGTCTCGGTTCTGGAGAGCTCTCTGTAAGACACTGAACATTGATGCACGACTCTCTTCCGGCTACCACCCCCAAACAGATGGTAAAACGGAACGTCTGAACCAGACTTTGGAACAATGTCTCAGATGTTTCACTCTGCAGAACAATATGGACTGGACCACGTTGTTGTGGATGGCTGAATTCGCCTATAACAACGCTGTGCATGCTACTCTGTGTTGTTCTCCTTTTTTTTGTCTCCATGGCTATCATCCTAACAGTCTCCCATTTGATTGGCCTGTTCGCTCTCCTGTACCCAGTATACATGTACATCATGCACATCTTAGGGCAGTGCTTCTTGCTGCAAAGCATAGTCTCGTCGATGCTCAGTCCACACAGAAACGTTTTGCAGATAGGTAGAGAACTCAGGAGCCTAGCTATGTGGTGGGGGATAAGGTATGGCTCTCCACAAAAAATCTCCATTTCAAGGGGGTGACCAAACTGAAACCTAGATTTGTGGGTCCTTACAGTATAGTTGAGGTTATTATTCCTGTTGCGATGAAACTGTCCCTTCCTAGTTCATGGTTGGTCCATCCTGTCTTTCATGTTTCCTTGCTTCAACCTTGTCCTCCCGGTATGAGACTGCCTGAGAAGCCTCTTTCTGTTGAGGTGGATGGACAGGAAGAATATGAGGTTCAGACTATTCTAGACTCTCGTATGGTTAGAGGGAGGGTTCAATATCTGGTGGAGTGGAAGGGCTATGGGCCTGAGGAGAGGACTTGGGAACCTGTGAGCAACCTGAATTGTCCAGAGTTGGTGGAGCAGTTCTATTCTCTGCATCCGGGTAGGCCTGGACGACTGCCGGGTCGGCAGTCCTTGAGAGGGGGTTCTGTAGTGATCTCGTAGTCCCGAAAGCAGAAATTGTCCTATCCCTATAAACTTCGCTGTTTGCCGTCCCATCATGGTACGATAGAGAACAATAGAACGACTACAGCTACCAGCATGCCAAGGGGCAGGAAGTGTGGAGATCTGGGGCGGATCTTATTAAAGCACCTCCTTTCCACTGGACAGGTGCTTGTCAATCAACCTGTTGTTCTAGGAATGGCGGATGGTGTTCCCCGCCAGATTTCAGCTTGAAGAATAGGAGCAGCTGCCTGTTTATATTTTTGACACTGTAGAGCCTTTGGGAATTCGTTTTGGAGTAAACTCACAGGTACTTTTGGCAGAGAGAGCGCGGGCTCGCCTCCTCCGCTTATCACGAAAACAACTTGAGTAAAGAAAAGCTGCGGTGCTTTAAACGCGCTGAAGTGCGTTTAAGTTGCATTGTGAGCGAGTAAAGGAAATAATAGAAAACGCGACTGAAAGAATAGACGCGTTTCTTGCAATTCCTTTCAGGGATTTTTTGTGACCGATTGTTTGGAGATTATCGTATCTACCCCTGTTGCTACGTTTTGACTTACAAAGTATCACTGCTCGTGAAGTACTGGTTGGGCTATTATCGAACCTGTGTTGTGAACCTTAACAACACTTGCATTTCTATGGAAGGAAGCCCTACCGGTTGTTGTGGTTTTTGTGACGGTGACGAGACACGTGTTCTTGCTGCCCATTAACACTACGTACTTTGCAGTGTGCTGATATCAAAAGGAATTTGGGAGTGGTGCTGCACAGTATTTATTATTTTTGTTCCTGTTTTGCCTTGAAACTACCTGTGCACAATTACTGAGGGAATTCTGGTGAGTAGGGAGAAAGTACCTTGATACATTGTGTGGGAATTAACAGGATAGATCTTATATCTTCTGCTTTGTCATTCCTTACTGCAGTGTTGACAACTATCCTGGTATTGAGCAGTTCCTTTGACCAGACCTTGAGGGAAGCACAGACCCTACAGAGAGTTTATTATTGTGTCCACTTCCCTTTTCCCCTGGGTACAAATCCACACAGGAGAATAGCCTTCTTCTGTTAGGGGTTGTGTTAGGAGGAATTGGGAGGCTTTTCTTCCGTCATCGTCTCTGCTAATCACAAGGATCAGGTTAGTGGCGTTTTTCTCTATTCTTGCGCTACTGGCAATCTCGGCATTACATCATACCACAAAACAACCACAATAAAGGATGTATTGTGAGGGAAGTTCCATCTTATGACAAGCTAGATGTTATTCCTTTCAACTGGTATTTTCTGTGCCAGAGCACAAAAATACTCATGGTACTTAAAATGTGAAAAACATGGGTTTTAGATCACATAAAATCAGTGGAGGCCAGTAATTTTACAAGGGACGGGGGACCAAATATGCACACGTACAAACTCACTCTCACAGATCCATTCACACATTCACACAGATACACCGATAAACAACACTCACTCACAAATACACAAACATTCATACATATATACATGTACCAAACATAAAAAATCACATAAAACATAACTTCACTGCAGTTGTCTGAGAGGGAAGCGTTGGAGGCTCCGGGAGGGCTGGAAATGCTGCCTTTCCTCCTTGGTATGACTTTAGTTTGGCCAATGAGGAAAGACAGTAGACCTTCACTCATCACAGAGTGGGATAGGGTCAGTGAGACTTCTGACCCCACCCCATTCTTTGACTAGGTTTCACTGATTCACACTCAGCCTTGGCACTTCGGGGCTTAAAACTGAAGCATCCTGGTCTAAGGCAATCATTGATGCTCGCACTCATCACAAGGGGGAGTGCCTAGTGACATTTTTGCCAGTCTGAGGAGGTCACGCCCACAGGGCTGAAAAATCCTCCGCCTGGCTAAGTTCAGCTCAAGTAGCCAGAAGCATGCACATTTAGTGAATTTCTAGCTCCTGTCTGTGTGACCTGAACAATCCCACTTTCTTGAGGCTAATGATATTCTTCACACATCTCAGTCAGGTTTTCGCTCTAACCTGAGCACTGAAACCACTCTTCTCGAGGTCACCGAAGTGATTAAGTCCACCTTGGACAAGGGAGGAAAAGGCCTGGTGATGCTCGATCTCTCTGCGGCCTTTGACACCGTCCCCCACAACCTCCTCCTTGCAAGACTCTGGGAGGTGGGCTTGAGGGGGACGGTGTTCAACTGATTTCGTTCCTTCCTCTCTAACCGTCAACAAACTATCTGGGCCCCACCTTTTTCCGCCGCGATGCCACCTCTGGAGGTCGGAGTTCCGCAGGGCTCAATCTTAAGCCCCTCGCTCTTTAACATTTACATTACCCCTTTGGCGGCACTCGCGGAGGGTTTTGGGGCCCAGATCGTATCATACGCTGACGATACGCAGCTCCTGTTCACCTGTGATAAGGACCACGACTTTGACGGAACTTCCATACGGGATTGCCTTGGGGCGGTGTTTGACTGGTTCAACCGACACTGCCTCAAGTGCAATTCCGAAAAGTCGGAGGTCCTCTTCTTTGGCTGCCCGGCCGATCCCAGGTGAAACGAGTGGTGGCCGGCCGCCATGTTCCCACCCGACAGTGACTCAGGGTCGGCGAAGAATCTAGGAATACAGGTCGACAACTGCCTCTCTCTTAGGGGACAAGTGTCGGGCCTGGCCGGTAGATGCTTCACGATCTTAAAGATGCTGAGAAAGTTCCTGCCCCTCCTATACATCGGACCACAGTGCAGGCCCTGATTGGCTCTCGCCTGGACTACGCCAACAATCTGTACCTTGGCCTCCCGGACTATCTTATATCGCGCCTGCAGATAGTACAGAACTCGGCAGCCCGAGCCATTTTTGGCCTTAACAGAAGGGCCAGGGTGACGGAGCTCCTCGGAACCCTCCACTGGCTGCCTATTAAGAAGCGGATCGCTTTCAAGGCCCTGACCATCGCCTTTAAAGCCCTGCATGGTCTTGGCGCCCGCTACCTTCGAAAGTGGATCACGTTTTACCTTCCATTGAGATCCCTTCGCTCGTCGTCACAAGCTAGGGTAGTCACCCCTAGGATTCATCGAGCTCGCATCGGCGGCCGCCCCTTTAAACATCTGGCGCCCCAACTGTGGAACGATCTTCCTCTCGCACTCAGGTCCTGTTCCAATCTCCTGACATTCAGGAAGGACTTGAAAACCTGGTTGTTTCAGCAATAGGTCTCTTCCATCCCTGTTCTGTTTCTCAGGACCGATACTGCCTGATTTTTCCTCTGCCCTTCTCCTCAACTTGTGAGGCTCCAACAGGGCCGGGACACTCCTCGGAGTAGCCGTGTGCTATAGAGGCACCCTTTTAACATAACATAACAAGAGTGTCTGTCAGGCTGACCTTTCTTCAGCTTGACAAATTCTTCTTGATTGGAAAAAGGTGCAGGGATGACCCTTAGCCCTAACGAACAAACTATGACTGCATGTACTACTTTTGTTGCCTCAGCAGTTTTGCAGGAAATTTCAGTCATGAACCGGAGCTGTAGAGTGAAGTGCCTGACAAAAATTATATATTTTTGCCGAAAGCACCCAACTGTCTAACCAAATATAAAATCTATTTTTAATGCAATTTTCAAGGACAATTGGTAAGCACTAATTGGGGACTTGGACAAATGAGAGAGTAGAGTATACCGAAGGTAGGAATATCGACTTGCCTTAATAATATCGAGGTAAGAATATCATTGGTGTTAAATATCGAGGTAAGTAATATTGATGTTATAAACATCGAAAACCTTTTTTTGTATTTACATTGGTTTTAAAAATATCGATGTATAAAAAACTTGATGTAAAAAATATCAAAGTTAGTAATATTGATGTTACTTTATTTAATGTTATTTGTTTACTGTGTCATTTTTTAATGTTATTTTTTGTACATTGTTCATGATTTACTGATAATATTTTGTTTAAAATAACTTATTTGGATTGATTTTTATATGTTTTTTTAGTAGCAGAATGTGGGGTTTATAGGGGATGATGGTGGGTAGTAATTTAAAAATGTTGATAAAAAAAGTACTATATTTTAATAATTTGTATATATTTTAGGAACGGAATGTTGGGTTGATAGGGGATATGGGTGGGTAGTAATTTAAAAATGTTGTTTGAATTTTAAAATATTGTAATATTTTGTATATATTTTAGGAGTGGGATGTTGAGTTTATAGGGGATAAGAGTGGGTAGTAATTTAAAAGTTTTGTGGGTATGATTTATCTTTAGCAATTAAAAATATATTTTTGATGTGGTAAATAGTGATTTTATGGTATTTAGTAATTTTTTAATTGAAGAATGTTCGTTTCAAATAAAAATTTGACATTTATTTTTATATATTTGATTATTTAAGAAAATAAAAAAAATTCAACATTTGAAATTATAATATGTGCGAAAGAAGAACTGTAAAATTTGCAAATTCTAAATTATTAATAATATGTTTTAATTTCTCTAAACATTTAAAAAAATGTATATTTGTAAAATGTCACAACAAAATTGATTAAAATATTAATTTGTCTAATAATTTAAAAATATTTTGGGAAAATAGTATGAATGATTATTAATTATTATGTAATAGTATTTGTGAAAAAATTATAACATTTTATAGAAATTTGGGAATAAATATTACATTTAATAATGTATATGTTATTAATTAATTTAATTAAATAATTTTGAAGGACAAATGGGTGGTATTATTCATTATTTATTTAGAGGTATTTTATTATGGAGCTGGAATACTAAATATTTATGGTTTACTATCCAGCACTTTCCCTGAGTTTAGTTGGATTTGGAATTAGAAAAGTAAATTATTATGGTTTAGTATTCAGAGCTTTCCCTGAGTTTAGTTTGATTTGGAGTTAAAATAGTAAATTATTATGGTTTACTATCCAGTACTTTCCACGAGTTTAGTTGTTTTGGAGTTAGAATAGTAAATTAGTGTGGTTTACTATCCTGCGCTTTCACTGATTTTACATGGAATTGGGTCTGTAGTGGTAAATTATTGTTGTTTAGTATTTAGTATTTTGTACGTTTATTTGTAAATTGTAATAAGTTTCAAGATGCATATTACTTTTATTTTTATGTAAGTATAATTGTATTTCCATTCACATTTATTTTTTTTATATTTTTTGGGTCAGACAATTTATTTTACATTTAAAAACATAAAGCAGATGCGTTCATGTTATTCACATTTTATTAATTTTACAAAAATATGAAACAAATCATTCATTACTACATATATATTTTTTGGGGTACAGTGTTCAACAACTTTTCTTGGGTGTTAATGTAACCCATGTAGCAAAGGATTAGTTTCCCCTTTTGAGATGTGATACACTTCGCCCCTTCTGCCATTTTTGGAGTATATCTGTGAACATGTATAAATATGTATTTAACATGCTATTGTGAATAATACTAGTGCTAGTATTATTAAAAATATAGAAAAAATACTTACATTTGTGTTATTTGACTTCTTTTGATGGAATAATTTGCTGCTTGTTGTTTTTCCACTGTTTTATTTTTTGTTGATGTTAAAAGACAAATGTTTATGTTAATTACATGTGAGATACGTTTTTAGTGGATTTGTATTGGTTTTTTATTTAGTACTGAAACAAATATTACTTCTTGTAGTTGATGATTTGGATTTCTTTGTAGGTGCAGTTTGTAAAAGCTGTGAAGAAAAACATGTTTATTAGTTATGTTTGCACTTTTGATATGTGTAAACATTTAATTATTTTAGTTATTTAAGGTAAGGATTTCGAGGCATTACTATTTAGTAAAAAAGTGTTGTTCTTACCTGTGTTGTAGTATAATTTGATATAGTAGTTTGTGTAGATTTTCTTTCTTTTCTGGTCCCTCTTTCACAAAGTAACACTCTCCCTCCGTGTTTGGCCTATAAACAGTAAAAATGTGGTAACTAATTAATTGTTTTCATAGTGTTTAGTTAACTAGTTGAGATACGTTATTTGAAAATATTTAGCATTTTTTTTTAATTGGGTAAATGTTTGTAATGTATATTCAATGTTTATAATTATGTTTGTTGTTGTTATTTAAATATATTTGTTAGTAAATGTAATTTAAAACATGTTGTTATATATTTTATAATTGTAATTTTAGTATTATTTGAAAGTAATTTAATGTTATATTTTTAATGTATTCGTTAATTTGGGTTAGTGTCATTATATTATAATTTTAAAAATCATTTCATATTTTTTATATGCTCTTAGCCATGTTATCCACCTACCATTGCATAACATGGCTAAGAACGGCTCAGGAGCAGGTGTTAGCTTTTGGAGATAATCGCGCTTAGCGCGAATATCTCCAATAGTTGGTAATAGGCGATAGCGATGTTAGCGACTGTTTTCAATCGCTAACATCTTGGCCACCCACTTTGCATGTCATTAGTGATAAATATCACTGACATGCAAAGCGGGGCCCAAGATGGTCGCTATCTCCTACTAGCTGTCGCTAACTGGTGTTAGCGACAGCTAGCTAATAGGGAGATAATTTTATCTCCGCTTTCTTGGCTTTTAAAGCCAAAAAAGCGGAGATAAACCCCCTTGATAATATGCCCCAAAGTCCTGAAGCATCGTATATCTAGTTCTCTTCAGCATTTTAGCTACTTTTAGGAATGTTGGTATCTGCAAGCCTGATTCCTGTACCATTTTGGCAAAAAAAAATTGTCTGTTAATCCCCTTGGTTCCAGCAAGCGGGCTGTAAATTCTAAAATCACTGCTTCGTAGTAAGTTTGAATTTTAGGCAGTGCTAACCCACCCTGATTAGTTTCTAATTGGAGCATTGCCTGCTTAACCCTTGAGGCCTTTTTACTCCAGAAAAATTCTCTAAACATTGACTCAAGCTCTTTAAAAAATGTAGTATTATATTTCAACGGTACATTAATGAAAAGAAATACTAATTAAGGAAGTATGGACTTTTTTATAAGGACTATACAGCCTATTAATGTTAACGGTAAGAATGACCACTTGTCAAGCAAAATTTTAATTTTATTCCACATTGCTAGATAATTTAAACTAAATAGCAGCTCATATTGATTAGAGGCGAATATTCCCAGATAACGTATTGGTTCCGTTCTTAACGCCTGTGATTTAAGGTTGGGGGGAGAAACTCACAGTCCATAATTAAAGTTAAAATGTCGGTTTTATTTTGATTTATTTTATAGCCCCCAATCAATTCAAATTGACTGAATTGTGTTAACACCTGGTCCAGATTCGGTCTCTCAGGAACAGTTTTCATTTTGCCATTCCGGGTATTGGGGCTCTAATTTCCACATTGTCACGAATGTTTACAGCCCAGGGCTCAATAAAGAAAGTAAGCAATAAGGGGGAAATCGGGCACCCTGTTCTGGTCCCACGATTAATGATTACTGTCCCTATTTGATTTGCATTAATCACCACCTGGGCCTGGGCACCCTGATAGATGTATTTAAACATATCTATAACCTGGGCGGGTACCCCAAATTTGCCCTGACCAAAACAAAGAGCATCCCAATTTACCAGGTCAAACGCCTTTTCAGCATCCACCATCATGATAAGTGTTGGGGTTTTATTATTCTTAAAAAAGAGCTTGAATTAAAAATCCGGTATTCAAAGACATTGACCTTCCGGCAACAAATCCTGACTGATCTTTATGAATCAGTTCCTGGCTAGTGGAATGAAACGTTGGGCCCAAACCTTCATTAGAACTTTATAATCGGGTTTAAGAGACTAATCAGCCCATATGAATTAACCTCTTTATGATTTTTGCCATTTTTCACAAAGCTTATAATCACAGATTCTTTGAAACTTCAGGGGACACAGCCCCCCTTCTTAATGTTGTTAAACAGCTTTGTCAAGAAAAGGATCAGTGTCTTAGAAAAAGTCTTGTAAAATTCTATAGGGAGCCCATAGTTTCCTCACGCTTTTGCGCCAGCAATCGATTTCAGAACGATTAAAATGTAGTCTTCTGTTATGTCAAGTGGAGTTTGTTGCCTACGGACCTCAGACAAGCTGGGGAGATTTATCCACTCAAAATATTACTGAATTGAATCCAGTCTAACCCCATAGTGAGTGGTATAGAGCTGTTGATAAGGCTCAATGAAAATTTGAGCTACGCAATCCTTATCCGTTATCACATCACTTGTCTTGGGATCTATGATTTCGGGAAATAAGGCTGCTTCCTGTTTGTTCTTAGTGGCCCCAGCTAGCAGTTTTACAACCATTTGACTGTCCTTATATACCCAATGTTGATGGGTCCTAGAGCTATTATCTCTTCTAATAAAAATAATTCCCTAAGTGCCTGTTATGCCTTTTCAAGCTGAACCCCATCTTCCCCCTCCCCTGTACCAGGGTATTTCGCAGCCTCAAGGCCCTATCCACTGCCTGCTGAAGTTTAGCGATTTTAGCCTGTCGTTTTTTTGACTGGGCAGCAGAAAAAGCAATAATCTGCCCCCGCAATGCTGCTTAAAAACCCCACACAGAAAATAATTCTGCTGTTCCTTCATTAATCCCAAAATATCCATCTGCCACCTAGATCTTGTCCTCCTTCCCTCCTCTAGTATTGCCAGCTCTAGTTCTACAAAAGAGTGCTCTGAGAATGCATTAGCCCCTATTTCAATAACTGTATAATTCAGTAATCAAGAAATAAAAAAAAATCAATACAAGAGGCTGATTGATATTGTCGAGAATAACATGCATATTTACTCATAACTGGTTACCTTGAAACCAGGGGTCTAGCAAATGGAACTCCCGTTTTGTAGCTTCGAGGACTTTTTTTGTTTTTGACTTTAATTGCTTCTTATTTTTATTAGAAGTGTCTTTCATCAAATCTTGAATAAAATAAAATTAAAATCCCCTCCCAAATTAATCAGCCCCGTTATTCCCCTGAGTAATTCACTGACTTTCACTAATGGTAAGGTATCATCTACTACTTATAATTTACAAAGTTTAGTAAGGTCCCATTTAATTTTACCTCAACCAAAATCCATCTACCCAATGGGTCTCTCCGGTTTTGCCAACTTCCCAAGGCACGCCTCTACCAAAGTAGATCGCTACGCCTCTTTTGGCCAGCCTGCAGAGGTATAGAAAGCATGGGAAAAATCTCTTGGAAGAAAAATCTTTAGGGAATTAGGTTGTAAATGGGTTTCCAACAGAAATAACACTTGTGGCGCAAAAGAAGCCTGCCACCTTATAAGCCCTCCATTCTTTTGTTTGTTTAGGATTCCATTTACATTAACCGAAATGATACAACACGTACTGATCATTTCTAAAATGTTTCATATCACCAAAACAAAATCTCAAAATCCTGCTTACTTTATTCCATTTGTTATTCCTCTTTTTACTGCTATACCCTTCCCAACACCTCCCCCACCCAAGAACCCCCCCCTCGAGATATGTGGGTAACCACACTAGCCACATCTCACCCTCCCCCCCGATTCTCTGTTGGGTGTCATGGAATTACACCCTCAGTGACCTCCTCCAGCAATAGAGCATTAACAATATACTTGTAAGTCCCTTCAATTTGGGGGGGAGATCTCCTTCAAAAGACCCTGCGCATCTTCAAGATTTGTAAACATATGGAATTTACCCCTTACCAAGACACAAAGCTTTGATGGTCGGGCTATTGACGCCTGTGTGCCCTGAGCTTTAAAGAGGTACAGACGTACTGCTAACATGTCCGAAAATATACGACAATTCAAGGTTTCATTTATGGGAAATTGTCTCTGTTATATTGCCTTTGACAGTATTATTTCCTTAATACTGTAGTTGGCGTAATTGACTAGGATGGTCTGTGGAATTTTTGAGTTAGGTAGGGGATGAGAGGGACATCTATGTGCCCTTGTTATTGTCAGATCTTCAGCAAGTTCGGGCTAAACCTTCTGCTTGATAAAGGATTCAACTCAATGCAGTGTTTGAGATCCCTCACTTCCCTTGGGAACAACTACTAATAGTAGATTCGAACATCACAAGTGGTTTTCGAGTTCCTTTAGCTTGTTCTCTCAAAGCCTCTTATCCTTTGTAACTTTGTTGACTTTCAAAAGCATGGAATTCATTTGGTCCTCCAACTGAGATATCCTTGACTCTGCTTCTTGCATTCTTACAGGGAAGCAGGCCGCTGCTTCTTCAATCTTCCCAAGGCGCTGATTAAGAGAGGCTATCTCATTTTCTTGGGATCTCTTCATCTCTCTTCTAAGATCAGGTTTAACATACATTTAGGGCCCGATGTAGGTAGGGCGTTACCGATCGGTAACGGCCGAAAATACCGATTTTTTGCCCTTACCGATCCGTAAACAGCCATCGAGATGTAGGGAACGAAAAACATAAAGAATCGGAGTGAAAACCGAATCGGAATGAGTACCGAATGGGAAAGAATCCGATACATACATACCGAAAATCGGATATGTAACGAATCGGAAAAACACCGATTCGGATGCAAAGACCGATTCGGTCCATGTACCGATTCGTTAGTGACACCGAATCGGAACACCGAATCGGAAAATCACCGATTCGGTCCATTGACCGAATCGTTAGTGACACCGAATCGGAAAATCACCGATTCGGTCCATGTACCGAATCGTTAGTGACACCGAATCGGAAAATCACCGATTCGGTCCATGTACCGATTCGTTAGTGACACCGAATCGGAAAATCACCGATTCGGTCCATGTACCGAATCGGTAGAAAGACCGATTCGGACATGAGCCGAATCGGAAAACATGCCGATTCGTATGAATCGCCGATCGGGAAATTCCCCAATTCCGACAGTTGGGGAGATGTAGGGAGGCACAGAAACACCGAAATCGGCTCAAAATCGGTAGAATTCACTCGGTATTTACCATGGATTGCAATCAGGTGGTAACCAACTCCAACCCATATAAACAGTCCCAAAATGCATTGCAACTTGCAGGATGGCAGCTTTCTATGTCATTGCGAGGCGGCTACGGCTACAGCAGAAAGGACAGAGGGAATGGCTAAGAAATGAACAGGTCTACAGACAGAGGATAACCCTGTTCATGCTCACAGAGGCAGAGATACTACAGAGATACAGGCTGGACTCTGACACCATACTTGAGCTCATCAGGGATCTCAAGCCATTCTTGGACCACCACACCCCAAGGGCACACGCCATCCCTGCGCACATCCAGGTGCTATGCAGACTACACCTGCTAGCGTCTGGCAGCTATCAAAGTGGTGTAGCAGCAGCAGGAGGGGTGAGCCAGAGCAGCCTGTCAAGGTTCTTCCACACATTCCTTGACGCCATGATACACAGGATGGACCAATACATCTCTTTCCCTGCAACCCACGCAGAACTGCTACAAACCAAAGCTGACTTCTACCAGATGGCACAATTTCCCCAAATCATCGGTTGCATAGATGGCACGCACATTCCGATTTGCCCACCAGCGGACACCGAATACATATACCGCAATCGCAAGTCTACACACACCATCAACGTGCAGGTGATCTGCAATGCAAAGTGCACCATCACAGACCTGGTAGCAAAATTTCCAGGGAGTACCCATGAATCCTATATTTTCCAACAGAGCGGCATATATGCACGGCTGATGGCTGGCGAATTTGGAGAAGGATACCTCCTAGGTGAGACACATCATCAGACCCCCATAACACATAGTAGGTAGGTGGAATACATGTATGCATGTGTCTAATGTGACCCCTTTCTCTTCCAGGCGACAGTGCATATGCCCTCCGCTCATTCATACTCACCCCCTACCTCAACCCCTCCACACCCAGCCAAAGGAGGTATAACCGGGCCCACATACGCACAAGTAATGTTGTCGAACGGACCTTTGGCATCTGGAAAAGTAGATTCAGATGCCTGCACAAGAGTGGAGGTGCAAGGCAGTATACCCCCATCACCTGCTGCAAGATCATAGCTGTATGTGCAATGTTACACAACCTTGCGGTGAAGAAGGGCACTGAGGTGGAGTTGTCTGACTACGAGGACCATGACGACGACGAAGCTGTGCCACTGACACAGCCAGCTGGGGTGTGTACGCCAAGTGATGGCAGATACAGGCGTGAGGAGATCACTGAGAACTATTTCTGACTGAGTACAGATGCAAAGACAGCTAAATGTTGATTGGAAAAAACAAATTTTAATAGTGTTGCAACACAGTTACAGCACTGATGTGCAACAAAAAATGGTGTATGGTAAATAAAATAAAGTCCAAGGTTCTGGTTGCCTCACCCGCCCTTGCAAGGCTATTTTTTTGCCCGCTTGCCAGACCCACTGGGGTGTCCCTCAGCCCCCTCTGAATGCCCAGCAGCATCAGCGGAGCGCCTGGTGCTCCTCCGTGGCTCAGACGCAGCGCTGGCCGGGCTGCTGCGGCTGCTGCTGTCCCCAGCATCACCCAGGTCCAGGGCAGGATTGGAGGCGGTGTTTGAAATAATCATAGCCTCCATAGCAGTGGTGATCCGGGCCATCCCCCTAGTAAGCTCAGCCGTATGCTGACTAAGGACAGATTCCTGGTTGGCGCTGCGATGGCACAGTTGTGCCGTCGCCGCTGCAAGGCGGCCCATGGCGCGGTTCAGCACCCGGGCATCCCGCCTGCGCACCAGCTCATGCTCCTCCTGTCTGCTAGATGAGTGGGTGATGGCAGTGGTTAGCCTGCCTAACCCTGCTGCCACCTCCTTGTTCAATTCCACGACGGCCTGGAATCCCTTGACCAACTCTCCCATCTGCATGTTGTGCTGCAGGAGCTGGCGTTGGCAGGCCATAGTGGATCTTGCCTGTTGCCTCTGAATTTTCACCATCTGTCCCTCCAGGCCCAGGAATACACTGCCCTCCCGTGCTGGTGCAGCAGTGGTGGTGATGGTACGGCGCCGGGCACTGCTGCTTCCGGCCTGCTGAGTGGGCTGGGGTGCCACTGGTGGGGGTGTGAAGCTGGCCGGTCCCTGAGCCCCTGCTCCCAGGACAGGTTGAACAGGTGGCAAGGCCACGGTTGTGGCAGGAGCTGGTGTAGGCGGAATGGTGTCCCTTGTAGGGGAGTTCTCTGGGGAGAACTGCAAGGGGGTGTGCTGGCCATTACTGGGGAGTGCAGTGCATCGAAGTCAATGACCAGGACTCCCTCCATACCTAGCCCTGGGGTGTCTCCTTCCTCCTCCTCCTCCTGGCCAGCCTGGCTGGTGCTCGGCCCTGCGACTGCAGTGTCGGACGGTGCTGCTCCCTCTGATGTCACTGTTGTTCCGCCTGATGGGGCCCCTAGGTACAAAGAAGCATTTGTAAACTGAGTGCCGATGTATTACAGTCAGTACAATTATAGCATTCCACATGTCCTTGCATCTCCTTACACTGTGTCACACTGTTTCCTGTCTTGTGATTCTGCACTGCCATATTTAGCTAACTTCTGCTGACTACATGTACCATGATGCTTGTCTCTTGTATGTTGGTGACAGTACTGTGCTGGGGTTTGCCTATGCATTGTGTCTAATGGGGAGGTGTCTGGTAGGGTGTGTCATGATGCGCATGCTTCTTACCTGTAGCTGTAGCTCTCGCAGAGCTGTCCAGGGTCCCGATTCCACTGACACTCTCCCTCTCAATGGTGCTGGAGACCAGGTCCTCCAGCTCGGTGAGGGGTGGCGCCGGGTTCGTGCCTCCTCCAGTGAGTCCAGCCTGCCTCTGTCTCTCAGCCATCTTCCTTTTAGTGAGGCTGCGGATGTCATAGAATCTCTTTTTCAGTTCTTCTACAGACCTGGGGGTGACACCCGCAGCATTCACCTTCTGGGCGATGTCGGCCCAGATTCTCCTCTTGGTGCTGTCTGGCACGTTGAGGGACAGCTTGCCAAACAGCTGGCGGTGCACCCTCACCACCTCCTCGACCAGCACCTGAAGTTCGGTGGTGGTGAACTTCGGCTTCCTCTTCTGGGAGGGCTTCTGGCTTTCTGACTGCTCTGCCATGTTCTCCAGTTCAGTTGGCAACCTCCTACTCCCACTGCTGCTAACTGTGAGTGTTGAGCTCAGGCTGGCTCTCCAGAAACTTCTTAATTAGCTGCACCTGCCAGGGTTGCCACTCCCTGTTTGGGTGGGGGAGGGGGAGCCACCTCATTGGCTGAATCGGCTTTTGCCGAATCGGCTTTTACCGATTCGGTAATATCCGATTCGGTAAAATCCGAATCGGTAATATCCGATTCGGTAAAATCCGATTCGGTATTATCCGATTCGGTAAAAGCCGAATCGGTTCCTTCAATGCATTCCTATGGGCTTTTTCGCCATGGGTGTGTTTTCATGGCTACGAATCTATGATTGCCGAATCGGATTTTACCGAATCGGCTTTTACCGAATCGGTATTCGCCGATTCGGGACTATCCGATTCGGTGGTAGCCGAATCGGTAATTTCCGATTCGTTGTTAGCCGATTCGGTACTTTCCAATTCGGACCGAGCCGATTCGGAACGTACCGATTCTCATTACCGATGCCGACCGATTCGGTATTCATTGTTTTTTTTTCCCCTACATCTCGTTTTCCGATTTCAGAATACCGATTCGGCCCGCCTCGGTATTTTGAATTCGGAAAATCGCGTTTACCTACATCGGGCCCTTAATGTCCATCTGTTTAATTAGGACACCTTCTGCAGGATCTGATATTCCCTGTTGTGGCTTCTCTTCCCCCCTTTCCCCTTCTGATCCCCCATGAGCTGGCCCGGAGTCCCAGTCTCGTCTCCTTCGGACCACGAAAGCTGGATCCGTGGCTGTTCCTGGATCCCTAGTTGCCTTTCCGATTGTTCTGCTGCCGGGTCTCGGGCTGAGCCGAGGTGCATACTAGGGTAAAGGGTGTAGCCTTATCCACCAGTTTTGACAAGATTCTTGTAATGCTGTCTCAACTGCTGAGGGAGCCTGTCCAATGCTCTTAAGCTGTGATAGAGACGAAACAGAGGGAGTCTGTGGTGGGCTATTCTGGATGTCTTCCGCCCTTAGCTCCACTGGCCGTTGGATTTTAGCTGTATCTTTGAGAGATATCGCCTGTGATACTTTTTTTGTAAATAGAGGAAAGTCCTTGGCTCCTTTCACCTCATCTTTGTTGGATCATGGTATGAAATCCGCAGCCTGTTTTTTCTCTGCACTTGCCGGGCCTTCTATTTGCTTCTGCATCTCCAAAGCCTCATTTACCAGAAGAAGCTCTGGAGGCTCCTCTTCAGAACTTTCAAAGTTTGAGTTGAGGCCTGGACGATTGACTGACTGCTCTGCTCTAGCCACAGAAGGTAGTGCTTTAGCATGTGCTCGGCGTATTTTTGCTGTCAGCCCTGTCGCTGAATCAACTTTAGCCACCAGGTTCAACCGTTTAAGATGTTTCCCCATTTTTTTCCACCTCTTTTATTCTTTACATTTAGATGAGAAGTAAAATTTGTGCGTCCGATATTTAGCACCCCATAATTTAACAGGAACTAATAGAATCGAGAAATAAATCTTCTTTCTTGGCAAAGAAAACAGGAACACCTTCCTACTAGCAGAGGGAGAGATTTTCTTAATTCTCTAGCACAACAGTGTTTTTTAAAGCATTTTTGATCTTAAACTGCTGTAGACTGTGATTTCCTTATTGATTGTTAACCGCAGGGGATTTTCTTAATTTTCTTGTAGCGAGCTGGGTTCACTTGGCATGCCCCTTCTCCCCAGTTACATGATTTTTTTTTTAGAAACGGCTTCTGGTCCGACCCTAGCTCAGATGCTCTGGTTCTCCCCTCGGCAAGCTTACCTGTTTCAGAGCACACCGCCCTTCTTCCTCCACTCACCTCTAGCTTTCAACGCCATGTTTTCCACCAGCCACGGCTGCACACAGACACGTCCTGAAAACTCCTTCCTCTTCACTGTGTCGAACTAAGCTGTCTCTGATACTCGGTGAAAGCACGGCCGTAGCCCCAAACACTTCTTCTTCAGCAGCGTCCCAGGCACGTCAAACAGGAGCTGACCAGGATAACAAGCATTTACAATGCAATGGTCTCGGCAGCATTAAAGGTAGAGCTATTGGCATTGCTCATGATGTTTTTTTTAAAATCATAAATAAATGGCATTGTCATTTACCTTGCCAATAGCTTCATCGCTTGCATATGCGAGACCTATTGCATTAGCACCCACACACAGAGCAAGTAGTAGAGTGAGAAGTTGATAGTGAGTAGGAGAGAGTTATTAGTGAAGAGTATTAGAGCGCGCATCAGAGCTTTGTGAATAATAACAGCTGTGAGCCCGTGCCTGAGGTGCATCATCTGAGCTGTGTGAATAATAACAGCTGTGAGCCGGTGCCTGAGGTGCATCCACAGAGCTGTGTGAATAATAACTGTGTCAGCCCCATGCCTGAGGTGCATCATCAGAGCTGTGTGAATAATAACTGTGTCAGCCCCGTGCCTGAGGTGCATCATCAGAGCTGTGTGAATAATAACTGCGTCAGCCCCCTGCCTGAAGTGCATCATCAGAGCTGTGTGAATAATAACTGCTACGCAGATCAAAGAGAGAGAGAGGACTAGATAAGCTAGCCCGGATCCCCTGGGTTATATGTATAAATCAATAAGGACTAGCTAGTTTAGGGAGAGAGGGGGAAACTCAGGTACGTCAGTCAATAGTGATAAGGAAAAACACTCTTTTCCTTATAATGCCCTCACCCACCGACCTAGTCGGTGGCATGCTTCATCATCGGGCCCACCACAGTGGCACTGAATGTGCCCCGGGTGTGCTGCAACGCCAGGTGACTGCGGAGCTGGTATATTGCTGAGTGTGCAGTGAAGAGGTGAGATAGGTGAAGTTTAAAATGCTATACAAGAGGTCCCAGCACCCGAGGGTTAACAAATTTTTTATAAACTTGGCCTCTGTTAGCAGGTTAAAAAGGCAAAGGGACGTGAATAGGAGTGTTATGATGACCTCCAACGTCCAGTCTGGTCTACATGTTTCAGCCAGTGCCTTTTGTATTCTAAGTGGGTGAGGGCTTTATAAGGAAAACAGTGTTATTCCTTATCACTATTGACTGACGTACCTGAATAATAACTGCGTCAGACCATGCCTTTAGCTTTATAGTAAGAGTCAACAAGTAAGCATGGGAGGCACTTACTAACAACAAACAGACTGCCTGCAGGTTTAAAACTGAACTCACTCTAACATAGTAAGTACGTAGTGTGCGTGGACACGGAGAAAGTCAAAATGTAAATGGAGGAGAGCGAGGATTTCCTTTTGACATTCGCAGGAAGATCCGTTTTAAATCAAAATAATACATTGACTACCAGAGCACCGTCAAAGAATTCCTACAAATTACATTAACAGAATCCCCTTAAAAGTCGTAGGTGTTGCAACACTTCATACACACGCTGGCACGCAAAGGCTGGGTACGTATTTAACAGCATGCGCTCCCCCCTCCAGGGCATGGACGCGGCCGCTCGGGGGACAATAGAAAGCTCGATAGCAGCTGAATCTATTTTAGCGGGCGCGGATTAAATACTTCAACAAAAAAACACCACAGGGCTTGTTTTACAGCACGCGCTCCCCCCTCCGGGGCATGGACTTAGCCGTTCGGGGGACAATAGAAAGCGCGAAAGCAGCTGAATCTGTTTTAGCGGGTGCGGATGAAATACTTCAACAAAAAAACACCGCGGGCCTTCTAACTGCTGAGTCAGACATTCCTGCACCACAGTTGCAACACATGGGTAGTGTGTATATTTTCAGCACAAACTTCCTTTATTTTCTCCACAAAGCTGCGCAGCATTTAGAAGCATGGCGTCGGAAGATTCTGATGCTCGCCATGGGATTGGGTCGCGCGCGTGAGCTGTCTACGGAGAAACACCAATGACATCGATGGAGATACATCGCGGTGCAACACTTACATCGCATTGTCGTTGGACTCGCAGCATTTTACTGCGCATGCTACAATGGACCGATGGCATTACCATTGCATTGAATTGCAACGCATGCGATGTTAAAATACCATTACTACGCATAAAAAAGAATCGGTAATTCTTAATGGGGAATGAACTTTATTGTTATGGAAAATAAAACGATAAATATTACAATTCCGCCGAATATGGAAATTCAAACGGAAACAGTACTGGGAAATGAACTTTATTATTATGGAAATAAAACGGAAAATTTTGCAATTCTGCAGGATATGGAAATTAAAACTTAAAACGGAAACGGTACTTCTAAATGGGAAATGAACTTCAATGAACTCCGCCGCATTTAAATTATTTTAATTAATAATTAAAAAGGAATATGCATAAAAAAAGGAACAGTACTTCAAAATGGAAAATGAACTTTATTATTATGAAAAGATAGCTTACAGAGGATGTGGAGTAGCGGGTAGGTGTGCCGCCTTAGGTGTGGTCACCAAGGGTTCGACCCTCCTATCAACTCGCCGAAATTGTATGGGCAGCGCTAAATTACATTTTTATTAGTGTATTACGGATGGATGCAGGAATTCACAGTACAGCGCAACATTTCCTATTTATTACTGTATTACTGGGTGGATGAATGGATGGATGGATGGATGGCTGGGTGTATGGATGGATGCATGGATGGATGGATGGATGGGTGTATGGGTGGATGGGTGGATGGATGGATGGATGGGTGTATGGGTGGATGCATGGATGGATGGATGGATGGATGGATGGGTGTATGGGTGGATGCATGGATGGATGGGTGTATGGATGGATGTAAAAGGGACACTGTGAGGGTCAATTAACACTGAGCTGAGTCACACAGGCCTAACCTGGGCGTGGAGCACCAACTGTGCTGTGGTCAGATAGATTCTGCTCACCTCTTACACGTCCTCTAGTAGGGACAGGTTTGTAGCTGGATTGCCTCGGTCCACGCAACGCAAGCGGCCCAGAGGGCTACAACTTGCCTAACTCACAAGGGTGGTGGGCGTCTAGTGCGAGCGTGAGCTCGCCAGCACACACGAAGCAGATGCTGCAATTGGGAGGGAATGGCGGGGAGGTGGCCAGGTACCAGAGAGAACAGAGTAAAGCAACCCATCGCGAGAAGGGCCTCAGGCTCTGGCAACAACATCGCATGAGTGAGTATGGCCTGGGTCAGGAAGCGAGGACAATAGAGTGCTCATGCCAGCAGTGAGTGTGCACATCTAATCGTGCAAAGACAGGAGTGTGCATTGGTAGGATTGTGGCTGCTGGGGGCGTGGGGTACTTTTTAGAGCATTGCATTATTTTAAAGGGCTCAATTCAGGTGGAGGAAGGGACTTTTTACAGGTAGTTTAAGGATGTGGGGAAGAAGGACACGAAAAACGAGGGGGGAACGATTCAAACTGAGGGCAGAAGGGCACAAAACACGAGGCAGACAGAGGGCAGAAGGACACAAAAAAGAAGGGGGAAACGATTGGAACTAAGGGGCAGAACACCAAAAAAACGAGGGAAACAGAGGGCAGAAGGACATGAAAAACGAGGGTAACAGAGGGCAAAAGGGCACGAAAAACGAGGGGGACAGAGGGCAGATGCTCTAGTGCTCTGAAGAATATGAGGCAATACTTAAAAGGAAGCCAGTACCACGGACGTGCTATAGGCGCACCAAAGGCCCCCCAAAGGC
The DNA here is from genome assembly GCF_964263255.1 of Lissotriton vulgaris. Lineage (NCBI taxonomy): Eukaryota > Metazoa > Chordata > Amphibia > Caudata > Salamandridae > Lissotriton > Lissotriton vulgaris. The sequence continues at coordinate 779,557,495 of NC_141691.1, forward strand.
AAGGCCATCTGCGTCCGCCCATGCCTGACCGTCGCCAGACTCAAGAATACCTGCCTAAATCCCCTCAGGAACTTAAATATGAGGATTGATATATTCAAGTGAGGCACTACATCCTTTAAAAGAGGACGGGAGTACCATAGGGGGATGAGATGGGCAGCGTTTTAAATATTCAATCGACACACATAGAGGGTCTATTATACTGCTATGGGTGCTGATGAGAATGCATGTGTGAGCCAACTAAGTCCCAGTCACATATCTACTGTTGCTTAAGTCCAGAATTGGGAGGCCCGATAAAGTCTATAATAGCTGGTCTCTACCTAAACATGCATCTTACATCTGGGATATCATGACATCTTGCAACAGGGATGTATGTTTTTTTTTTTAGACTTGGGTACATCCTGGTGCCTTCCCGGACATTTCCGTTCTATTCGGAAACACTACAAACGGGCCAAACCAGACAGAGTAGACAAATCGGTAGGCGGTATAGCAATTGCATTTTCTAACAAGCTCATGATTCAAAAGTCTGTCCACGGGGTCACAACACAGGCAGAAATGGCTGCAGACGCGGTGGGAAATACAATATATACCCCCACCCCGCCACAAACCCATAGGGTGAACTTGTTTTTACTGCGTGGCCTCAAATGTCGCGTTGTCATGTCGTGCGATGTTAAATCGGCGAGGTGACACACGATCCAATTAAATTGCCGCATTTGTGGGGCAACTGCTTGCGATGCCATAATGGCCGGTGAGACGGCTGATGCGAGGTAATGCCCGCGATTTGAAGTGCTGCGATGAAATTGACATTGACGGATCGTCATAGAACCCTGTCTACGTTACAAGGTCAAGAGCGCGACCCAATCCCAATGAATGAATGAATGAATAAAAACGACATTCAATAATGTCCTGATGCGTAATGAATATCGTAGACAATCTTCAGCTTGCCTCGGATGCATGCTGTTACGTGGACTTTTTCGAATACTTCTTTTTCCAAGACTTTTGGCTACTACCGGCAACCAAGTTAAACTTGAAGTTATCTTGTGACACCTTTTTGCAAAGGGAATCCTTAGGACCTTGGCCATTCCCATCTAAATCTTTTGAAGCCGTCCAGACTTCAGTTTTTCAGAATTAAATTAAAACTGAAGATTGTCTACGATATTCATTACGCAACAGGACATTATTGAACGTCGTTTATATTCATTCCTTTAGCACCTTGAAGGCAACAAAACTCCGGATCATCAGGGTTTCAAGATAAGATTCACATGTCCTGAAGATGGTCTCATCACCTCAAGACTAGAGACCGAAACGTCAAAACATATGCTTTGTCTGCTTAACTACCAAATTAACTGTGAATAGGCAGATAAGCGTAAGCAATGATTATAGAGAGATTCTTTTGATTGTTATCTTTTAAACATCTTCCTATAACATTGTTATTGTTTTTCTTTACCCTTGATCAAATTTATTTGAAATATTAAATACGACTTTTTTCATACACACTTTTCCCTCTGTTCTATTTTGGATCACCTAAAGTGACCTTTGTTGATTAAATATCTGTGGTTGTTCCTTTGCACCATTGGCCCTATGTATACAAGGCCGCTAAATACTGTTTAAAATCTAGTCTTAACTATATATCAGCTAATCCAATTTACCCAGTGCAACAGATTTACTTCTGCAGGAAAGTTAACCCATTGTTCACACAGCAGATGAGCTTTTCTGTACTATATATATACTTCATGCTCAATTCAACTCCTGGGCTCCTATTTTTCAATTGTGTAAAGATCTTATAGTGACCATTATCCTGCAATCCTAACACTCTTATACCAGCCCCTGTTGAACAACTTTCATTAATATAGATCATTGACAGCTTGACACAACCCAAGAGTATTACTTATAATTCTCCCACTCTAGTAAAATAGCCATGACAGCTGGAGACTATGCACTCTGCTGCAAACTGTGATAGGGCCTAATATTTTGTTAACATGCCAAAAAGTGGTCAAACCCCTTCAAGATAACTAGCACTAAAATTTCAGGCATTAAAACCAATGTATAGCATTAGAAGAGTAGAGGGTACATAGCAGATTTGAGACATTTAAGGTTGGAGCTTAGGAAACTGATACTTATTAATCGCAAAAAGGTCAACAGTCCCTTTACTACTGTACATCTAGATACATATGTAATGCCTTGAGAATAGAATACAGATAGAAAATGTGGGAAGAATAATGGATGCACTCAAAAATCAATGGGAAATCATTTTTCCAGATATCGAAATTAAACATCAAAAGTTTTTTAACTTAATACACAACCTGAACAATAGTCACAACTCTTGGATGAAAATGCATTGAGTTCTGCTGACTGGGAACACTATGGGGCATATTATCAAGCAGGGTGTTAAGAATTATCGCCATTTTAGCGGCAGAAAACTGCAGCTAAAGCAGCGATAATGGGCTTGATAATATGGCCTTGTCAATTCCACTTGAAACACATTTTCTGATGTGAACATGGGCTTCTATTGGAATTCTCCAGGGCATATTATCAAGCCCATTATCACCGCTTTAGCTACAGTTTTCTGCCGCTAAAACAGCGTTAATTTTAACGCCCTGCTTGATAATATGCCCCCATGTTTCTAAATTGTACAGAGAAAATAGCATCAAATCTGAATATACCTTGGGATCAACTTTGGTCAGCAAGCAAGAAACTGGACTGAGTCACAGCAGAGAGAAGGCAGACTGAAGTCAGTTTATTAATACACAAAGAACAACATTTGCCTAGAAACAAACTCGTTCAGGAGGAGCTCCAAGGCCCAAAGGAGTACCTTGCTCACTATTACAAGTGGATCCAAACTATTAGGGATACTGGCTCTCTCCGCTTTGTATAGAATCCAATTTTCTATCCTCAGCAATTAACTACTGGCATGGCTCAATACTTTGCCACATCTTCAAGAAAGGAAACTTTCTAGCAAAAATAAGACATTGAGGTGCGTGCATCACTTTTAGCTTATGTAGGCTTCAGGCCAACTTATACTTTCTGTCAAGCAGCCCCAATTTAAAGGTAACAAGAGCTAAACTCCTACCTGCTCAGATAATGGTCTTTGTGAACTTACTGGGGGAATCCCTTCCACCCTTTATCAGATTAAATCTAACGACCATAGAAAGTTGTTTTTCCTACCAAAGAGCTCTGCACTTCGGCCTTTTCCAACAAGACCTTGCCTGTAAAGCTGGTTTTTAAAGTACTGCCACTTAATTAGCAATTAAAAGGCGGGCAGTTTGAAACAAGCTATCAAGACAAAACAATGCGAATTCATGATCTCATTACCTGGAGGAGGCAATACTAGCCCTGGAGACGGGCAGCATTTGGGAAAATAAGCCAACAAGACTGTCTCTAAAAACTGCAACTTAATCTCAAATAATTTTGTTCAGTCGTGTTAAAGACACCGTAAAGCTATGCAAAATCAAATTTTCTTCTCTTTTAAAGGACTCCTACAACGTGTTGGAAGCTCAATGGCCACATGTACTTGGAAATCGCTATGCAAATGCAGAAATGGCTCTACGCAATGTAGAACAAGCATTCGCAAGGAAAACAATAGTGATGCGACGGTTTGCGAATCAGTAACATTTGTGACCGAAATTTGTGACTCGCAATTAGGGCGTCCCTAATTACGAGTCGCAAACATCATGTACAAGTGAATCACAAATTGCAAATAGTGGCAAAATGACCTGGTTACATATGCAATTACCACCAATTCGAAACAGGTAATAATAGGGCCCAAAGTATAAAAACAGCCCCAGAATGCATCATGGACATCCACAATGGCTGCCCTTTACTTGATAATGAGGAGGATGTGCAAACTGGCTACTCAGCAGAGGCGGCAGAGACAGGAGAGGATATTCCATATCAGGTTGACCATGTTTGAGAAGACAGAAGAAGAGATATATGAACAATACTGGCTGAGTCGCAATGTGGTCTTGAAGCTAATAGCCCCTTAAAGCCACACCATGAAATCAGTACACAAGCCTGCAATGCAATCCCCACCCATGTACATGTGTTGTGCTCCCTCCACGTATTAGTCAGTGACAGTTACCAAAATGTGATAACAGTGGCCGGAGGGGTGTTGCAGAGCGCACGTTTGCATTTTTTTCACAATTTCCTAGACGCCATGCTCCTTGACATACACCAACACATTCCCCTGTCCAGGGATGAATTGGAAATGCAAACTGGTAACCTGCAATTCTACAAGATTGCCAGATTTCCACAGGTCATCCACGTGCATAAACGAGACCCAAGTGCCCATATGCCATCTATACCATCTGGAATACCTATCCAGGAACCAGAAAAAAAACATTCCCTGAAAGTGCAAGTTGTCTACAATACACACAATATCATCACAGATATTGTGGCAAAATTTCCACGGAGCACCCATGACCCCTACATTTTCAAGCATAGTGGCATATGCCAGCGGCTAGAAAGAGGGGATTTTGATGAAGGTTAATTTCTAGGTGCTGAAAAGTAATTTCAACACTCAAATGCATTATATCACTCCCTGCATGTTGTTTTACCAGGTGACAGTGCGTATGCCCTGAGGCCATGGATCCTCACACCCTGCCTGTCTCCCAACAACTCACACGAAAGGTGGTACAACACAGCACATAGAAGCACCAGGTTGGGATCAAGTGAACATTTGGCCTCCTTAAATCTTGGTTCAGGTGCCTAAATAGGATTGCGGGAGTATTGCAGTATGCACCGGAGATGCTTGCAAGATTGTGCCAACCTCTGCCATACTCTACAGCACTGCCCACAGGAGAGGTTTGCCCATTGAGGTCGTTATTACATACGGGGTAACCCAAAACAAGTCCTAGGACCTGGGTATTCAATGTTACAAATATGGTGGTCCTAGACACAAATTTCACACACAATGTTTGATATTGTTCCAAATGAATTTTCTCAATTCTTATTCCATGTGCGAAATCAATCCTGTATTGAAAAATTTTTGGAAACAAAAAGGAAGAAACATACAATAGCCCTAAAACAGGTGTTCAGTAAGCACACAAAAGAGATATTCAATTGTTTTAAAAGTAGAGGAGAGAAGACTCTACTGTTTATTTTCAATAAGTACGTGGATATATTCATAATACCCATTGCTGAGACAACCACGGCTTATTTAAGAGATACCATGCAGGTGATACAACTGGTGGATGAGTACCCTTTTCACCGCTCTAACAACTTGCTGGTCACTATGGATGTAACATCACTCTACACCAATATCCCACAAGAGGCAGCACTTGAAGTCATCAAAGGGGTTCTGGATGAGAGGCCGAGACCTTGCCAGGTCCCGACGACTTTCATTCTTGATCTCCTTGAAATTGCCATGAAGAAGAATTTCTTCTACTTTGATGGTGACTACTATGTTCAAACAAAGGGCGTAGCCATGGGGGCCAGTTTCGCCCCGGACCTGGCCATAATCTTCATGAACTCCTATGAGCATACCTTTGTACTGAATGAGACCAACCCTTTCCATGCCAACATCGTACTATGGCGTCGTTACATAGACGATGTGTTGATGATATGGCAGGGCAGTGAGGAACACTTGAGACATTTTCACACGTGGCTCAACAGCCAATCCAATGATATCCAGTTCTCCCTCGACTTTAGTGACAATAAGATCAATTTTCTGGACATCAGTATAGTCGAAGATGAGGGACACCTACGTACCACACTTTATAGAAAACCTAGCGAAAGGAACACTTTGCTTCGCTACTCAAGTCATCATCCACGCAACCTTAGGGATAACCTACCCTATGGGCAATTTCTGAGGTTGCGTAGGAATTGTAGCCGGAAGGTGGATTTCTTCAATGAATCATCGTTATTGATTGAGTGCCTGGCAGATAGGGGCTATCCACGCAGGCTGCTAAAAAAGGCCCGCAAAAAAGCATGGTTTTGCCATAGGGAAGTCCTTCTGGAACCCAGATCAAGAGAGAAAGATACCAACAACAGAATGACCTGTGTAACTACCTTTAACACCAGGAGTAGTGACATTAAGAGAATCATAAACGGTCACTGGCACTTAGTTGCAGACGAGATAGGGATCCCGGAACCCCCTATGCATGCGTTTAGGAAAGGGAAAAGCGTGAGGGACCATGTAGTCCGATCCCTGCTTCTCGGCAAACCTAGCAACACGCAAACAACACTTTGGAATACTCCGCCTGTGATCGGCCACTATAAATGTGGCTCGTGCAAAGCCTGCCCCATGACCCTGGAAATAAAACAATGTACGCACAACAACTACACCCACACTATGCGCCAACAAACCAACTGTAATACAGCCGGTGTTATTTATGCGATCAAATGCCCGTGTGGTTTCCTATATGTTGGCCAGACCATACAGAAGGTTAAAGCTCGCATTCTGCAACATGTAAGCAGAATACGCTGCAAAGTGCAGGGCGCACCCCTGGTGGAACACTTTCTGACCTTCGGTCACCCACCAGAAAGCATCCGTTGGTGGGTTCTGGAGAAAGTCCAGGTGAATGTAAGGGGTGGGAATTTTGCAAATACCCTTAGCCTCCGAGAATGTAAATGGATGCATATATTTGACACAGTCAACCGGGGTCTTAATGAATATGAGGAAACAACAAGGCAAATGGCTATCCTGTATAATGGTTGATGTAATCGTGCTGGTTTAATTTCTGTTCGCAGGCAGCCATTGGAGACTATATGTAAACATGTGACCGGCGTGTATATAATTATCTCTGTATCTTGTAATTATGTACTGTATGACACATATCATGTAAATTTCTTCTACATATATCTGTCTTCCATTGTTTACTATGTTTTCCGCAACTTCTAAGACGCCTTGAGTCTGTCTTCTCTCCAACCCACGCATGTTGCTAGGCAACAGCCCTGACTATAACGTGACTTTGAGTGGCGTGCACGTTGACGTCACGTCTACTACTTAATTTGGTGCCGACTGAGCATCTCCCAGCAGTCGCCAACAGACAGAGCCCCACTGATAGGCCACGCAGTTCTACTGAGGAGGTATGTTATAGCAATGGGCATCCTTGAGCTCATCTTCCCCTCTTCGGACTGTTGATCCATTTAGCTAACTATACATTCTTGCCCACAGACAAAGCGTGTATACCCTTTGACCGACTAATCAATCACCATCCGTCGCCCAACACAGCGAGGGTGAGTGTAACTAGCGTTTTCAAACGCTTTTCTATGTCATTGTGTGTAGTATTGTCTCAGTCTAGTCCTTGTATTTCATGTCCAATTGTACTTGAGGAAAGCACAACATTGATGGCAATGTGTTTTCATTTTCTCTCCAGTACTCGAGAGCACGTCTGGACGGCTTTCATAAATCGAATTGATCCTTTCACATAATGGCACACCATTAAAGGGTGAGTGCCTTTGGAGTACTGTTTCTCAGTCGAAAACCTTCATGTTGTAGGTTTGCAATACTTAGCCCTTCAAATTTTTTGTTACAGGTGTCAGCCCACACTACTGGGGTTACATGATTATAATGTAACTTAGCCCTTCCCTTCACCTCCCGTCCTGATGAAGACCCGTCCATGAGGATATAAACTGCCCTTCGTATCCTTGGGTCGAAACGTTGACAATCTCCCCTGCATTGAGCCTGCATCTCCTATGCCCCTGCCCACTCACCCCCTCTGAAGATACGAAGCTCCTAGCGTTTTGACCGTCGCAAAGACAAAAAGATTGACTTTTCTTTGCATATAACCATTGAGGGCAGGCTCCTGTTGAACAAAACCAAGGACTATCTCAGCCTTGGACTCAAAGACAATTGTGGAACTTGATATCCCCTTGACCTCTTGGTCTTTTCTTTCTTTCACACGAGCACAAAACCTCTCACACTATGCACTTTACTTTTTCCTGGTAACCGCTTCTTTGAATTTAAATATCGGCATATTTTTATTTTTTGTATGGTAATGTTGAGGAGTAATTTTATTGAAAATAAACAGTAGAGTCTTCTCTCCTCTACTTTTAAAACAATTGAATATCTCTTTTGTGTGCTTACTGAACACCTGTTTTTGGGCTATTGTATGTTTCTTCCTCATTGAGGTGACCAGATCAGACTCGGAGGATGATGACCAAGGCCCACCTGCCCAGCAGCCAACCGAGGCAAGTAGAGCTGCAGAGGGGGAAAGTTGCAAGGATCACATAGCCAGGCATTACTTTATATGGTAGAACATCTCCATTAAAACAATACTCACAAAAAATGCTGTTGCAGGGATTCTGTGTAAACTGAATCATGCTTGGGATCCCAGAACATGTGTATGTAGGGACTGAATCACCAAACCATATGAGTACCTATGAACCCCCCTTCTAACTAGCTCATAGTGCCTTACCTGCCTTCCTTACCTTCCCAGAGTGACAGGTAACTTAGCACTCTAGAACACAATACTCTAGCCCTCTCAGGGAACCATTGAAACATATTGCCAAGAACAGTTTACATTGTTTCAGAAACTATAGGGCTCTGTTATAAAACAACTGCACTGAAACTAGAAAACATATGCATGCAAGCAAAGTGAGTAGCATCCCAAACAAACTATATACAATGAGAATCTCTGCCATGTTTAAAGATATATCTACTTCAGCATATATCTGCTTCAGCCTATCGTCACTATGGGGGCCTGGTGATATATCTTAGATCTCTGCGATTGGAATCAAGTACCATACCTGTATTATTATTAGGTAATCTGCATCTTGCAGAGGAGATTCTTGCAGATATCTCCTCTGCAAGAATTCCCCTCTTTGCTTTCAAATGGCACATCTTGGTGTATATGATGCAAGGTGTGTTTTTGAAAACAGCGGTTGTTAATGCATGTTGCGTCTAATTGCCAAGCTATGTTGCTAACCTAGCACAGAACACTGGGCACAGTGTTGTTTGACCTTGTATGAGATGTTCAGACAGAGTTCTAGAGAGAAGAACCAAGAACAAAAACATGTGCACTGTTTTTTAAAAACAATATTGTGGCAAAAAATAAATGTGCTGAGTGCAACATGTGCAAAGCAAAGCAACCTACAAATTGCAGTTCGGCTAAAATAAGGGAGAACTAAGTGGGCCCTAAAGGGAACTCACAACACCCCCCATACCCCTCTTTGATTGTAGTGACTAGATAAACTCTACATAGAACACGCTAAGTGAATTCAATAATTTGCCAATAGGCAGGTCATACCAAAAAAATGACAACGATAATAATGAAAAGCATAACATGTCAATTTGGAAACGTGGAAAAATTAAGATGTGTTGGAGATACCTATAATGTCTCCCATGAGTTCAAGAGATTGTGAATCCAGGATGGACTCCATCTTCATGGAAAATGCATCTGCCATAGCCCAGTTAAAATCATCCAGAGAACAGACAAGATCCTTGGTGTCAGCCAATGCTGAGGAAGTATCAGGGCAACCTGCATCCGTGTAATTAGAGTTAAAGTTAAATGATTCATGTGCCGAAGCACTCATCTCCTCTGAAGGGAGGGTCATACCTGGGATTGTGCAGCAGTCACAAGCCAAGGGGACAACTCAGAAAATCAGTAATTAGCAAACACATCAACAGGTTCATGTCCACAGGAACTGGCGTTTACAGAGCCAGGCTAATATCCAGTGCCCATTTGAAGGGGCAACATAAACAATGAAACAAAAGTTGGACACAGACACACCAGAAAGGTTGGGATGTCACTGACTAGTCTAGATCAAGTTCTTGGCGCAGTAAGATTACGCCAAACCTTACCATGCCTTCACTACATAACTGGACCAATATGGACTGGACTGCATTTCACTGGATGTCCTTGCCACTTTTAATTCTAAGGTTTCTCGAGCACATGTTAGAGCTAATTCCTTTTGAAAGAATAGTACTTTGAGGCTGCTTAGGTTGTTTAAACCTGCTTTCAAAGTTGGAATGGAAGGGCCCAATGAACTATTGTATCCTCCTTGCGGAGGTGGGAAGAGCATAATATTGCAGCAGGTAAAAATGTGGGAAACCAAGAAAATATATGTGATCCCAGCAACATTTGTAATCATTTAACATTAAAGAGCTTCTGTTTGAATTATGGAAGGGACGGATTCCTTTTTGAAAACAGTCCTAATTCACTACCGAAGCATTGCATGCGCCATGAATGGTAATGTGTTGACAAATTAATAAATATCCGACAGAAGAGTTGCATTCCTTTCCAGTAAGGAAGAACTCCTTATTCGCACGTTCACAGCAATAAGAACAATTGAGGGACCATATTTGATGAATGAAGCTACGTCCAAGGACTCATATCTACTGACAGGGAATTGTTTCATCCAAGCTGTAAATTAAGATATTATGCCATGTATTAACCATACAGTGGAAGGTGGTTCTGCTATAGTGAAATGGAGCTGTTATAACTTGTGTAGGTTGCATCTTTTCTTGCAATGAGTCGTGGCGTATGTGTCAGATTGAAAGGCTGGCTGAAATTAAGGTAATGCCACAGAATGCAGCTATTTTTATGGGTTGGTAGGGTCCACCTATACTGAATGATGGCTCTAAGTTGACTTTGGCCAAAGTACGACGAAGACAATTCACTTTGCATGATATCAATAACAGATGACACAATGTTATTCAAATTGTAAATTTGGAAGACAACATATTAATACTATTATTGACAACAGAAAGCACTTTATCCAAATAATTCTGATCAATTTGTCTTAAATGTGCAGCATCTTCCAGTTCTGACAATTTCGACATTGTATTATATGTAGCATAAATAAATATTTTACTAGGCAAGGACTTAGAACCCAACAGAATATCAAATAGGTCCATATCCTCTGATAGGAGAGAAAGATGTTGTTTCACTGCAGACAGTGTAGAGTGTCCTAACCATTGTTGATGCAATTTCTCCACTGAATAAGTAGTAACAACTCTAGAGTTTTGCAATTGGGAGTAACGAGGATCAGGTCGGTTAGCTTTAACCCCGGTGTGGAATTCAAAAAATGGGCATGACATTCATTTGTGTCCACTGGCCACAATACCCACCCAGGAGGGCCTGAAAGTGTGGTATTAAATGTACCATTCTGTAATATATTATCGAGTTGGTCAGCAGTGAAATATGTTAAATGTTGCCAATTTGCAAATTGTGCAAAAGATGGATAGGTTGTTGCATTAATCTTTTGAATTTCAACCAGTCCGAGACATGTTGTCTGCTGAACAGTGCCATTCAGGAAAATCTTTTGAGTTTGAATTACGCAGTCTCAAAATAAAGTATTGTGCACAGGCCCTGCCAGGATTATGTACCCCGAATGGATTTCAAATCAATAGAGTCCTTTCAATAATCATAGTGTTTCACAGCTAATTTTGTAACAAATGAATCCCATATAGATTCATTTGGTTTGCATAAGCATGTCATTTTGTGGGTGGTCTAGAGACAAGTTTAAAATAAAGCAACAATGGATCTGACTTGTCATATCCAGAAAAATCTGTAAATTTATCTTTGTTTGTTTTGGAACTCCCTTATGGGGGGCGGGTTGGACAATGGTCCCATTGTGTGTAATTAAAAAGTGTGCTTCCAACCTTAGCTCAATGTAAAAGATGATATCCATAATGATGGTAACAGAACATCTCACCATAGTTAGCAGAATGAATGTACAAATCCTCTGACTCGAAAACAATATAATATTCCAGCTCTGAGAGAATGGATTTTACAGTTTCAACACCCCAATCATCAGAATATAACCCAGGTACTATCAGATCCCCCATAGAAACATATGGTATATTCAGGATATCCGTAGGGCTGAATATGTCATAAGAAACTTTATCCAGAACAATTCCATCAGTCACGGGTCCAGAAGAAATGATGATGCAGGACATGTCTCTTTTTAGCTTTTGTGAGGAAGAGTGTGGCCAGCACCCCGTTGACCAGTTCTGTTGCAGAGCATTCTGGAATAGTGGTTATTAATCAACAAGAAAATCCAATGCACAGGCATAGAAAAACCACAGAAAGTGATGTCCAAACACATATCCGAGGTGGAACCTAATTGGTGTGTTTCAACCATGTAAAGAAAACACGGATCCATGCAGGAGGAGTGTCTAAAATGGAAGAATCATCAAAAGAATCCAAAGAAAAGTCATCTTCAGCCACATAATACCCAGAAGCAGTTTATAAAAAAATGGTGCTGCCATTACATTTAATGAATCTGTAAAATCCAAGAGTGGTGGATCTGTATAAATGACATAAGCTACAGAAGGTACAGTAGTAAGTTTCATTTCAGTCGAGTTGCTGGCAGTTGTAGCAGATACAGGTATGGATTAAAGTGCATTCTCTGCCCACCACAGCCTGTGAGAACAGCTTCAGTGGCTCACTAGCTGTAGAGGAGATTCATGTATGGTAGCAAGAGGAGTTATGGAACTACCAAGGACAATTTGTGTAATACTGTTGAGAATCGGCCACATGATATAACTTGATACTATCAATTGAGACAAAATGATTGTCTTTGGAACCAGGAAGAGATGGCAAGATAACAGGTCTTGTACCTTGAATGCAAAGAACTGGCATTGGTACTCAGTATGATTGGCGAAACTCCAATCAATCAATCAACCAAAGGTTTGTAAAGCACAACTACTCACCCGTGAGGGTATCATGGTGCTGAGAGTAGGGGGGCTGCTGGGCAGACTGGTTGAAGGATCATTTAAAAAACCAAGGTCTTGAGGTCCTTCCTGAATTGGGTCAGTGACGCTGATTGCCTGAGGTGCAGGGGCAGGGAGTTCAATGTCTTGGCAGCGAGGTAGGAGAATGATCTTCCTCCGTTTCTGGTCTTTTGGATCTTGAGAATGGGGCGAGGGCGAGTTGGGAGGATCGGTGTTGTCTGGTGGGTAGGTGGAAAGTGAGGTGGTGCTTCAGGTACGCAGGTCCTTAGTTGTGTAGGGATTTGCAGACATCAGTGAGGAGCTTGAAGTGACTCTCTTCTTGACTGGAATCCAGTGGAGTTGTTGGAGGTGTTGGTGAAGTGGCTGTGGTGGGGGATGTCGTGGACCAGTCTGGCGGCAGCGTTTTGGATGTAGTGAAGTTCATTGAGCTGTTTCTGAGTGACGCCGGCACAGAGTGCAATGCTGTACTCAAGTCTGCTGGTGATGAGTGCATGGGTGAACATCCTTCTGGATTCTGTGTGGATCCATCTGAAAGTATGTCAGAGTAAGCAGAGCATGAAGAAACTAGCTGAGAAAACTGCATTGATTTGGTGACCCATTGTGAGCGAAGAGTCCAGTATGTTGTCAAGGTTGCATGTGTGGTCCGTCGGGGTGGTGGGAGCACCAAGAGCTGCTGGCCACCAGGAGTCATCCCAGGATGATGCAGTGGGTCCCAGGATGAGAACTTTGGTCTTTCCTTAGTTGAGCTTGAGGCAGCTGTCTTTCATCTATTTTGTGATGCCTACATTCCACTGTGGAAGCTGGTTCTGGAGGTTGAGGATTCATTGGTGAGGGAGAGGATCAGCTGGGTGTTTTCGGCATAGGAGACGGTGTTGAGTTCATGGCTTCTGACGATGGCTGCAAGGGGGCAATGTAGATGTTAATAAGAGTTGGACTCAGGGAGGAGCCCTAGGGTACTCCACAGCTGATTTCCATTGGTTCTGAGAGGAACAGTGGTAGTCTGAGTCACTGGGTCTGGCCGGTGAGGAAGGAGTGGATTCAGTCCAGAGCCCTGTCTTGGATGCTGGTGTTGTGGAGTCCAGTGATAAGTGATTGCTCCCGTGAGGTTCCGTCCTTCCTCACACACATTTTTTTACTACACTCTGAGAAGTGTTTGGGAGGTAGCAACAAATGTAGACACAGACACGCAGGATTTTTAATAGAAATAATTGAGGCACACCCTGTCTAGGAAAGCAAATGTGACGCAGATTAAATATATCTGCACACAATAGTAGGCAGGTGATGTTACAATGAGCGCTCTTGATCACCGGGACCAGGTTCCTTGTTGAGTATACTTTGAGTGGAGGGTAACCCGAGTCCCCTGTTTTCCCTCTAGGCTCCTATTTGTGATGATTGGCAAGTGCAGATGTGCCTGCTTCATGAACCAAAGAATTTCCTACAGTGTGTTCTCTCACATTCTGATGACTCCATATATGTATAACCTGTACCTGTGGCAACTGATCCCTGAGGTCTGCCACTTTAACCCAAAGCATTTTATGCTTGGTTATGTTGCCTTTAGAATGTTTGTATTCATTCTGACACAAATAATGTAAATTATCACAAAAGAACTGTACACAGTAATATGAATCACTCAGAATAAGTGTTGGGAATTCAGGTTTTGAATATACAAGTGCAAAAAGCAAAGCTCTTAGTTCAGCCAACTGTGCAGTGCAGTCCCCTAAGGACTGAGTGTGATTTTTTGTGTTTTTAATTTTATGACCAAAATCACACCAACAACGGTGGCACACGCCTCTGAATACTGCTGTTTAGAGCCTAAAGTAGCCTGGGCTGAACCATCAGTACACACAATCAGTTTATACTGTTCAAGAGGTAAGACCAAATTTAGTATTGATAAACATGTTAATACTACAAGAATTCCTGTGTCTGTAAAGACGGGTCATACAACAGTCCACATCAACAGCTGTTAAGAATGTTGCCCATTGGATCCATCTAGGATGGAGGACTTTAAAATTCAGAACACTAGCCTTTGTGACAGCCTCTAACACTGTCATGGGGGTAGCAACAATAATGTATTTCCCTTGTGCAATTGGCTGCTCCTTAAGAATAGCCATCAGCACTTCAGTCAGCATTTATTACAGTGCAGGCAAACCACATTTCTGCATTTGAATATAAATGTGATTTATATGCCACTAGCACGGTCTCACCTTCTTTAAAAGTGATATAGGTGAATCCAATTGCACCCTGTAATACACGGATGACAAGGTTTGTTGTATTTATACATGTATGTAAGTGATGTAAGGCAAGCAGGTCAGATTGCAAAGATCTGAGTGTATCTGTGTCTTCTGATATCCAAAGGGTTTTGGTAAAATCATGACAAATTAATCCATATAGTAATTTCATGCATTGGACATAATCAGGACTGTATGTTCTGCCAAAATTAATCAACCCTAATGAAGATCTTAGTTTCTTTCATGTATTTGGAGGTTGCAATTGTACACCATTCTCCAAAAAGTAAGGGGCAAGACTCGTACAGTCATGTGAAAGTTCATATCCTAAGAAAAGGGCACTTTGAAATGCGATATGCAATTTCTGCAAGTTCAACATATAGCCATATGTAGTGAATCCTAAAACTATGCGATCCATTATGGCCAAAGGTGGGTGTAACTTATCATCTGACAGATAGATGTCATCTACATAAGACAATGCGTCCAAGTCCATATAATGTAGAATTGACACAATGAGGGCAGCAAATCAACCCAGGCTATTCTTATAGCCCATAGGTATCCTTGCATATGTTTGTTGAAAGCCAAGTGCCAAGAAGGCTGTCCAATCTGTACTTTCAGGCACCAGATTGTGACTGCAAAAACGTTGGAAATATCCAAGGTCATTTTGTATTTTTATGTCTATGTGGTTAATTATTGCCGTACTGTGTGTTTTTGTGTTGCAAATGTGTCTGTATGTCTATTTCAATGTCTGCAGTCTAACACTATTCAAAGCAAATGATTTGGTTTCAAAACAGGAAAAGGCTATTATTCATCTGAGAGTTACAGGGTTCAATTTCTCTCTGATACTCCAAATGCAAGAGTGTTTCTTTAACAGGTCCTTCAGCATCTTGTTTAATGGGATATTGTGGTTGCACCTGTGGGCTGGAACTTATGGGTATTATATGCTAATGAGAGTCCTTACCCCCACCAACATGATTGTGGTATAAAGCCAGGGATTGTGCAAGAGCCTATTCTGATGCATGCACTTGTTTGACCTAATCATGGACAATAGCAGAAAATAAGGGAAGTATTACATCCTCAGCCGTTGGGGATCTTTGTACAAAGAGTTTGGGCCATTTATCCTCTGCTAAAAGGATGTCATAAGACAAGGTTAAATTCTCCTGTAAAGTTACTTGAGTGTTGTGTTGTATGTCACCCTTAGTCTGTATATCTAAGTCATATAATCTATCTGGAGGAACTACACGCATATATGAGGCTTCAACTGTAATAAAGTTATCAGTTGCTCTCACTGCCAGAAACTTCTGGAGTTTCAGGCACACTATTGTGACTTTTACCCCGCTGTAGAGGAGAGTCACCGCCCAACTTCTTTTCTGGAGGAGCGTTCTCAGTGTCTAGGGGATACTTTGTGGTGATAGCTGCAACTTTCTTTTTCTGAAATTAGTGTTTACATGGAGGAGATTTCTCCTCCTTCATTATCTTTACACAGAAAACAGGTTGTGAGTCTCTTTTTGGTGTTACATACTTTTCTTGTCTATGCTAAGACAGCCTTCCTCTCTCGTACTGCTTTTCAGATGAGTAATGCAAGGAATGAGAAGAACATGTATCAGAACTCTGATACCTTTCTGGAGCCTTGTTTTTAGTGCAACCACAAAAATGATAGAGTCTTTCAGACAGTTCCTAGGGTTGAGAACCTCTGTAAGGTTTAACTTTCTGTGCTTGTATAGATCTAGTCCATGTTTTTTTTAGCAAATTCATGGTTTTGCTTGACTTCCTGTTCTGTACTGGGTTTGCCAAGAGGTGGTTTTGTAGGTCTGATTCCCAAATTATTGCATCCTGAGGATGTGTACACATCAGCAATAATTATATGCAAGCTCAGGTTCACGATTGGTTAAGTTATTTTTTTTTAGAACCAAGACAAGTCTGGTGCAGGTAAGTCAAATGATACTTTATAAAATCTTATGCAATATTTTACAGCTGAATGCAGGTTCAAATGCAGGTGGTTGAATTACAGCTAAGTCAATATTTCAAAAATTACTTTTCAGTTACTTTACAGATTACTTTGTACGCTGTACGTTACTTTTTAAGTTACTTTTTCTAGTCAGTGTGGTATGCCTAGATATCACACTGGGACATTTCCTAGAGGAAAAGGTAAGTAAATAAGTTTTTGTACATTTGCAGTTTTTCAGTCTTTCATAAAAAACAACTCCACACTTTTCAAGGAACAGTCAATGCAATCCTATGGGAGGCAATGAAGTTATCGCTTTGCCGGTAAGAACACGTTTGTGGGAGTTGGCATTCTGGGCTTAGGACCAGGGTTCCCCCGGGGTCAAGAATGCACTCGTGAAACACCCTCAGAGACACTAGGGCGGCCGTTGCAGAGTGCTGAGGTCCAACATTATAAAATGGTGGATAGAGGGCCTCTGGTTGGTGGCTGCTCATAGGCAGGCCAAAAGGTTGTGGTAGCAAAGCTCCAGGTGTTAGGTTCATGGCCAAGCAGAATCCAAGTTAGTACCCAAAGTACACCTGCAGTGGCGCAGGGGCAGCTGGGCGCAGGGTGCTGTTTTGGTGTCGGGTGCCCTGTTGGTTCCAATCGGGATTCTCTGGTTGCAACAAAGACTGCAGGATCGGAGACAAATATCTTTTGGAGGTGACCACCAGTTGGAGAGGTATGTTAAGATGCTTGGGGATGCTGGGACACAATCGGTTGGGCCACCCAAGGACATGGGATGTCAGGTGCAGGGGTGTTTTTAGGCAGTGGGGTTTCTTACCAACTCCGGACGCAGTCGTGGGGGTCCTTCGAAAAGAGACTGCAGGTGCAGTTTGGAGATTGGAGGCATGCCAGACATCACCCTCTTAGGTCAGGAATGCTGGGAGACCTCCTCGTGGTGTTGAGCCACTCACACTCAGGCTGTGGGCATCAGGTGCAGAGTGGTGCAGACTTGCAGTTTTTGCTGGGGCCAGAGTCTGTTGGTGAGCAAATCCAGTGCTCACAGGAGACGAAGTCTTGGGTTTGGAAAGCAGGGCAGTTTTTTCAGTTTCTTGAGGTTGGTGGCTTCAGGACACACCTGGATTTCGTTGGAGCAGGTTTGAGGTGCAGACACGCTTATAGGGCTTGGGCCAAGTTAGTGGGTGTTCTCCTCACTTAGTTTCAGCACAGCTTCTTTGGCCCTTCTTCTTCTCCTCTTCTGGCCGGTTCCTTTCTGAGTTGCCAAGGTTGAGGTTTGCCCCTAATTACTAGATTTTGGGGTATTACAGGGAATTAAAGATTGGGACCAATGAGTTCCTACCTAGGGGTGAGTAAACCCCCTATTATGCCGCCCTCCAGTGGGAGGGGAGCATATGCATCTCTCTGGTTGGCTGGGTCCCTCATCTGCAAGAGTTGTGCTTCACCTCGCCTCCCCCACCTGAGGGCAAACATCCATTACACGCAGTCATTAAAATGACCCACCTTTACAACGCAAATGTTACAAAGCAACTGCCTTTACATCCCATGCCATTTTAAAGCATGCCATTACAATGCAGGTCACTAGAACACATGGCATTACAACGCATACCATTACAACCCATGCCATTACCATACATTATAAGGTAAGTAATGGAGATTTTTGTAGTATTAGTGAGGAAATATAAATTTTATGGTCAAGAAATGTTCCCTAACGTGTACCCCACCGTCTCCATGTACGAGCTTAAAGTGCGTGTAACTTCCCTCCTGTGCCAGCTATGAAGACGCAAATACATTTGCGTCCAACGTTAACATGTCCTCTTTCAGATCCACCCTGAACGGGTTGAATATTCCGTTCCTAAGTATGCCATGCCAACGTCTTTTTGTGGTGTACTTTACACGTTTTTCAGCTCTGGCGAAGTAGGCCCTGAATTCTGCCATCGAGCCTTTTTCCTGCCTTCTGACTCTGAATGCCTCAGCCTGGGCTGCCTCTGTACCCGTGACCTCTGCCTTACTCCCTGCGCGGCTAACGGCGCTTAGCTCAGCCTGCTGCCTGCCAAGACTGTATTCAACCTTCGAATTATCTGCTCCGCTCCTCAAACATACATTCCTGCTTACTAGTTCAAGTAAACATCCTTCCAGCTGCAGAGCAAAGGGCCCGGCCTCACTGTCTCCGTGCAAGTAATTCATAGCTTCTGTTACCATGGTAGGCCCATGCCCCCTCGCATCTCATGCAGACACGTAGACGCTTATACACGCACTCACAGTCAGTATAGAATAGCCTCTGCCCAAGAGACCTTTCCCTCTAGATAATATGGTTCCCAAACATCAGATATCAGATATGATATAGGTACGAGTTGATCTGACATGCCAGACTTCTGTCTCTTTCCGCTAGTGTAAATGTCAAGTCCCCTGCACCCTCCAGCTCCACGTCAATCACACGTCATGCAGCTGCGCGCGCATCCAGACCTCAGATTTCTGCTGACATTGCAAGATTCTGCTATGTACCCACCTACTTGTGACGCTTACATGTGACGTTTCTTGCACACACCTCTATGTTCACGCCTAGTTCTCGCCTTTTTGATTACGTATTGCTAACATGTGTGTGTTGTTATCTTGTTTCTCTCAGCTGTTACGCCTACTGTATTGGTATTCATTATATGGTTTAAGTATAAAAGTTATGTCTTGTCAATAAAGTATGCTCTATCCCTTCCTGCACCCCAGTGATGTCAGGAACCCGATATCCGGTACCAGAACCATTCCTTTTTAAGGAATAAAACCCCTTAGAACTCTAACACCACGGACTCTGCGTCTTTCTTTCCGATTGAGTTATTTTTGTTTAAGTACTTACCTGCATAGAAATTAGGACGGTAAATCCAATATTTACCACATTAGGCTGGGTATGGGTTTTAGGGTACATGGTAATAGTAGTTTGTATCCCTACACTATCCAACACATAGTAATTTTACCCTTACATTATCCAACATTTACCCTACTGTTGCACTCACTGGAGTGGGAATAGTAATTTTTACCCATACACTATCCAAAACTTAACCTACTGTTGCCCTAAACGTATTATGCGTTGTAATGTTATGCATTGTAATGCATGCATTGTAATGGAATGCAATGTAATAGTAGTTTTTAAAGATGCATTGTAATGGCATGCGTTGTCAAATCATGCAATGTAAGGGTAGTTGTGATGTAAAGACTGCGTTGTAAAAGCATGTGTTGTAATTGCATGCGTTGGAACATCATAAATTCCCACCTGAGGGGTGAGGTTTGCAAAGGTGGGCACACCTCCCTTCCTCACTTGGTTTTCCCGCTGATTCACCCACTCAACGTTGGGTCAAAACCAGTGGGAGCCAGTTTCTGGAAGCAGCAAAGGGCTGGGTTAGCTCACAAAGGCAGTAAACCTTTGAAGCTTCCCCTTCAAGGACCCTGCTCATCCGGGGGAGGAGGCTTAGCACCTCGTCCCAGAATGTGCATTGTTTCAGATCCCCGAGAGCAGCAGGCTCTCGACCCAGGGGTCCGGAAACATGTCTGGTGGTGGTAGCTGGCAAGCAGCCACTCAGCAGGACACTAGAGTTGGGTTATTTTTCTGGGGGCATCTCTAAGATGCCCTCTGAGTGCATTTTTCATTAAATTCCACACTGGCATCAGTGTGGGTTTAATGTGCTGAGAAGTTTGATACCAAACTTCCCAGTTTTCAGTAAAGCCATTATGGTGCTGGGGAGTTCGTAATGACAAACTCCCAGCACCATATATTCTTAATGGTGTTACTGCAGTTACAATGTCTAAGAATTGGCTTAGACACTGAAAGGGTACCGGGATCATGCACCTGTACCCTCATGACTGGTATAGTGTAACCAGTTAGAGGGGTGGCTGACCTATGCCAGGGCAGTGGGTTGTAGGCATGGCACACAGGGATGTGTGCCATGTAGACTCTTCACTTTGTACTGCACCACAACTCGGAGCGTGCAAATGGCAGTGTGTGTTGTGTAAAGGTACAGGGCCTCTAAGGGTGGCACAATAAGTGCTACAGCCCTTAAAGGTCTTCCTGGCCACAGTGCCCTTGGTACCTGTGGTACCATTTACAAGGGACTGACATGTGGCCAAAGAGTGCCAATTGGGTTTTGTCTCAATGCAATTTAGGTAAAGAACATAGACCCTGGGTACCTGTTTGGTAGGAACCCAGTGCACACTCAGTCAAAGTACATCAGTAGTTTTGCAAAAAGTGGAGGCAACAATGCAAAAGAGGGCACTTTCTTACACCGCTTTATCATTAATGTTAGACAAAATCATTGCGGACACCACAGTAAAGTTTCCCATCATTTTCATCCCTAACTCCAGGACAGCCGATGCCCCGTGCTTGCTCTGTTTTAGTTTTAACACAGCCAGCAAGGCTGACATGGGCAGAATGCCATGACTGATGGTATATACACTAACAAAAACGGAACACCATGAGTTACGTTACCTAATATGGGAACAATCCCATGTGGTAACCAAATAGTTAATGTTATGCGCTTGTTTTGTTGTCCCGTAAGGGGAAATACAGCTTCAAGTTGGTCTATTTTTTGGCAATCTAAAATTGAATTAGTTGGCACCTTGCCCATAAATTAATGAACAATTACAGGACTTATTGTAGCCATTGGAGGTAACTGGGCTTGTCCTGGCGAGCCACGTCATGGTGGCACAGCCAACAAAGTGTGTGAGACATATTAAGTCAAGTGTTTATATGGTGTACCCAATACAAGATATAACGTACATGTTTGTAGAAGATTGAGAATAGCTGCATCAGGTTACAGAGTATATCTACCTAATGCTGGCCAGTTTGCCCCATCATAACTAGAGGGACACAAGCGTACATGTGTTGGTACATGTGGGAGGGTGCCAAGGAACCAAGTATTGTATTCCCCGTAAGACAGTGGTATATTCATAAGCGCATAAACTCTATAACGTGTTGGTGGTGCTGGAGTAGTATATGTACAAAATGTGTTTGAATTAGCACCCACAGATGGATTATTGACCCAAAAAATAAAATACTTTAAAATGATAAGCATCATTTGCTTTTACCATAAAGATAAAAGCACTACCCGCATTAGTCCATGATGCGTTGCATGTGCATAGAGAGCAGGCATGCAATTAGGAATGACTATGGCGGGTGCAGCCATTAATAAGATAGAAATGGGAGGAAAGTGCAACACAAAAATGGGCTAACCATATATACTTTCAAGATTGAAAAACCTCAGAATTTGGTTCCTCCTAAACACTGTGGAGGATTAACCCCCAATACCGTGTACCGCTCCAGCGGTAGGTGTAAGGTTTTTTTTTTTTAAAACCTTTATTGTAATTACATCAGCCATACACAGCACTAGGCCTACAACCCGGAGGCCGGATGCTAAAGGGTCAAATGTCGGTGGTAGACGTAATTAAGAATGACACAGCCCTGATGCCGACAACCCTGGGGCCCGGCAGCGAAGTGCTGATACAGTATAGGCAGTCATCCGTGGGCACCTTGCATGAATGGAAGTATGTTGTCCCCCTGCCGAGCAGGGGAAATTCACCCCCACCCCATCTCCACCTTACATACCCCCGGGCGCACCAGATTCAGTGGTTATGTTCAATGATATCTAGGTCTATTCGGAAGAACTGACAGAAGAACAAGAAACAACAACACCACCCCTTCCCCTCCCCCTGCACATCCATTGCCCCCCCAGACCATCCATGCCTAGTGCTGTGTTTCACCTTCGACTCTGTCGCCACTGTGTAAGCGCGTGTCGGCTGTGACTGCCATGCCGTGTCTGCAATCGCTAGCGCCACATTTCCCTTTGCCACATGTGTAATAGGTGTCCTGGGGAACCGCCTCACGGCTCAATGTGTTCACGTTACCCCCTCCCCCGCCAGTCCCACTGTTATCAGTTGTGTCCTCACCAGGTCAGGACCCCACGCCTGTCCGGGGCAGTGAAGGTGCCTCTAGTTCTCCTCTATGCATTGCTCAGGGTCTGGCAGTTCTGTTCCGTCAACTCTCTCTGTTGTAGCGGCTCCTTCCGGGCTCCCTGATCTCAAATACGTTAGATACAAACCCAAAGAATTCTTCGGGCGGCTGGTGGGGCGGAGCAGCTCACTATAGTATTCTGATTGCATCTCTTAATTGTCGGGGGTGGGCCTCTCATCCAGTAGCACGCCACGACTCGTCGGGCCATTAACATTCCCATATCTGCAAAACGTCGCACTGGCAGGCCCTTAGTGTATCCCAGCAGTGCTACCAACGGGTCAGGGCTAATGTCTACTTCCAAGACCAAACCTATTTCCTTAAATATGTTTTCCCAGTGTGATCTAATTGCGGGACAATACCACGCCATGTGCATGAAATCCACTATCAGCGCATGGCATCGTTCACATTCCGCTGTTTGTCTAAGGCCATACCGGTGCAGCCTCTCCGAAGTGTAATATACTCTTTGGAGAAACTTGAAGTGTATCAATCTGTGTCTCTCGTTTAGTGATAGTTTTTTGGTATTCCTGCAGCAGTAACTCCACATGCCATCATCTATCGTGGTTTGTAGGCCTTGCTGCCAGTATACCCTGGCTTTCATCAGATTCTGCCCTTTGTGAGATGTGGCCCTCCTGTATAAGGTGGTTATTAGCTTACGGGGTACCTCCGTTTTGATGACTTGCGTGAGCTCCGGGATCTCTGGTGGTTCCGCAAGATCTGGACCCAAGATGTCCAGCAGCGCTCTACGTACCCTGTGGTATTGGAAACGGATCAGTAATGAGGCGTCACTGCTTCCAGTTGACGCCTGTTCCCATGTCTTAGCTTGCCCCTCCTTGAATAGGTCTCCTGCTTTAATAATTCCCAGCCTGCACAATGCCTGTATCACCCCGCTTTCCGTCGCCGGTGCAAGCCATAATGCCCATTCCAGCGGCATGAATGGGGAGTATAGTATTTCAGAGTTCTGTGCTTTCTTTAGGGAATGCCAGGTGTGATTCGTGGGCATTAAAGAGTCCAGTATGACTGGTCTATGGTCCATTGGTTGAAATACAGTGGCTGGTAGAGGAAGGGGATCTGCAAACAGGCGCTCCATCCGCACGTGGGGGATATTTGCCTCACCGTGTACCCACTTATGTAGATGAGAAGCCTGCGCAACTCTGTAGTATAGCTCCATATCTGGAGCACCCAAACCGCCCATCTCGTATGGCAGCATGAGGGTGGACCACTTCACCCTAGGCTGTCTGCCGCCCCACGCCAGTTTAGTCATGAGCTGCGTGAGAGCCTTAAAAAAGTTCTTCGATAGGATCATCGGTATTGCACTAAACAGAAATAAAAACCTGGGTAGGACCACCATTTTCATAATAGCTATGCGACCCATAAGTGACAGCGGCAACCTCCACCATGTTTCCACATCATCCTCTAACTTGCTATATGCTACACCATAGTTCTCTCAAAGCAAAACTTCCGAATCAGTGTGCAGTTGGACTCCTAGATAACGGACCGAATTGAGGGTCCATTGCAACGGGTATTCCATGTCAAATTGGCGTGTAGCTGGGGTTAGTGGAAAGGCCACAGACTTTTTCAAGTTTACCTTCAGGCCCGAGAGAGCGCCGAAGCGCACCACCTCTCTCAGTACCGATGACAAGTTGTTCTCCGGGGCTCGAATGTAAAGCAATGTGTCATCTGCATATGTCGACACTATGATCTTGTATGTTGGGAAACTGACGCCTTCATTCCTATGATATTCATGCAGGGTGCAAACTAGAGGCTCCGCCACAAGCGCGTAAAGCAGCGGCGACAGTGGGCAGCCCTGCCTAGTTCCTCTGCCGATTGGGAAGGAAACAGTGACCAGGTCTCCCAGTCGAAGCCTCGCTGAGGGCTCGTGATATAGAGCACCAATCATTTGTAAAAATGGCTCGTCCAGGCCCATGCGTCGCAGCACCCGGATCATAAAGGACCACTCTACAGAGTCAAAAGCTTTTTCCATATCTAGGAACACCGCTATAGCTTTCGCGTCCTGCTTCACATGCTGCATCGTGCCCAGTACCGTCCTGATATTATACGTGAGGTTACGGCCGGGGATGAATCCCGCCTGCTCCGGTGCAACCAGTTCAGGTGCCAGCAGGGATAGCCGTGTCGCCAGCAGTTTGGCGTATAACTTGGTGTCCACATTAATAAGTGACAGAGGTCTATATGAACTGCACTCGTCCTGGGGCTTACCAGATTTTAGAATGGTGACTATCAGCGCTTCCCTCATTGACTGTGGCATGCTGCCTTCCACACAAATGTCATCAAATAGTGTGGACAGGTGCGGGACCAGTTGCTCCTGGAATGCATTATAGAAGCCCACCATGAGCCCGTCTGCTCCTGGAGCGTTTCTGGAACGCATGCTCGCTAGTGCCTCCACGATCTCGTCTTTACTTATGGGCAACATAAAAAATTCCCGCTGCGTATTTGTGAGCATGGGGAGAGTAATGTGTTCTAGGTAATCCGATATATCACCGGCAAGATCTTTGCTTTTCAATGAGTACAAATCAGAATAGAAATCTTTGAACTCCTTCGCTATCTCTGCCTCATCCGTGACCTCACTGCCGTCAGCCATCTTTATCTCCGATATCTGAGTCCTCCCTCTCCAACCTTTCAGGAGTCTGGCCAGTAGAGAGCTGGGGCCTTCCCCTTCCCCGTATGTTCGGGCAATCGCATATTTCCCCATATGCTGGACCTCCCTGTCCGCTTCTTTGTTATATTCATTGACTAGTAGTTTGATCTCCCCCAAAACGTCCGCATTTGGATTGTCCCTCTGCCTTTTCTCCAGGGTCGCCAGCTGCTTCTCAAGGATCGATAGACGTTGCCGAATGGATTTGAGGATGCTAGAGTGTTTGGGCATGGCTATGTCTCTTATATAGACTTTGAAAGCCTCCCACAGTGTTTGGTAGCTATCTACCTACCCCTCATTCTTCTCAAAGAAGACCTCAAGCTCGTCCGCAAGCTCTCCCCGGAACCGCTCATCCAACAGAGAGTATTGAGGGAACCACCATGTAAATGGAGGGATTCTTGTGGCAGGCGTGTTCAGCACCAGTAATATTGGGGAGTGATCGTAGAGGGTACGTGGTAGGACTACACAGGACTGTGTACTCCTCAGTATGGCAGGAGACCCCATCCAGTAGTCTATCCTGGTGTGTATATCATGAAATGCTAAGTAGTGAGTGTAGCCACCCTTAGCTGCATGTCCATGACGCCATACGTCTTCGAGGTCTAGCGCTAGGAGCTATATGCCCAGCGTTTGTAGAGCCGCAGACGGCCTACGCGGGGGTCCCGCTGATCTGAACAATGCTGGGTCTAGTACCAAATTGAAGTCGCCGCCCCAGAGCATCTGAGCCGATGTGTAAGTGCGAGCTGTATGTGCTAGTGTACTGTAGAAATTAGGGGAGTCGAAATTAGGACCATAAACATTTACTACTACGAAATCTAAGCCCATCCCCTTGCATCTGGAAATCACATATCTCCCCTCAGGATCTGCCTGTAGAAACGACTGGGTCAGCTTTGCTCTAGGATTAGCCAGGTCAGGACTCCCCTAGAGTGTGTAGTGAAACCTGCAGCTGTGGCGCTGCCCACCAGTCCATTACTGAGAAGCATTTTGCTTGCTAACGGCAAATGTGTCTCCTGAAGGAGTGCTAAATCCACCCTCTGCCTCTGCAGGAAGCTCAGCACATTTCTCAGTTTGCTGTAGTCTTTGAGCCCCCTTACATTCCATGTGAGCACCCTGATCGCAGTAGTCGTTTCACGAGAAATCACGTTACTTGTATTTGACAGTCCTACCAAATGTGCATTGGTTTTGTGGCTTCTGATGGTGTGGTCTGAATGCGGGGAACGTGCGTAGTAGGAATCCCAGAGCCCACCCCTCTCCAACTGTGCAGAACAAAGAACTAACAACCGACCCCTCCCCCCTCCCACAGCAAACTTCCCTCAACCTGGCCTTGCATATCCTCTTCCCGCCCCCCTCCCCAGCTCCCCAACTCCCAACTGAAACAACAAGAACCCCGTGGTGCAATGTGCGCTGGGGCCAAGGTCACCAAGCAGCCTTATCACTCTGACTTTGCTCATAGTTCTGATAAGGCCGTGCCCCCGCTGCAGCCACACCTTGCATCTAGCACCAAGTGAGCCATAAGGTTATATGAATTACTGTCAATCCTGATTCCCGACTCAGCCCCCCCTCCTTCCCCCCCAACCAGCTCCAAAGCTGAAACCTCCTTTAAGATCACTTCACAGCAGTGTCCAGAACGTATCAATGACCCCAGCAGTGCCAGTCTTGGTCATCCTATCCCATCCCCCACCCCTACTTCACTTGCATCAGCCGAGTGGCAGCCGTCGGACCACAGCCCCAAGGCACAGGCCATGCGCCCAGATCGGGGGAATGCGCCACCCGGAGAGTATTGCAGGAGGGGTAATTAAGAAGAGGAGGGTGGGGGGAGAGAGAAGGACCAATACTTATGCAGGAGAGCTGCCGCTATGGGCGAGTCCTACCGTACTGTTAGTCCATCACCCTCACTCTCGTTCGTCGAGTCTGCTGCTCTCTTCTCCGTCTTCATTGATCTGCTAGTGCCGCGGGACTGGTCCCTCGCCCAGCCCTTAAGCACCTGTTGCAGAGCTCTCGCGTCCGTGAAGATATGCAAGTGGCCCTGCCGGTTTACCCTCAGTTTTGCCTGGTAAAGCATTGCATAGTCCAGGCCAAGTTCTTGGAGCTGCCTCTTGCAGGGTAAAAAATGCGTTCGTGCCTCCTGTACCTTGGCTGTAAAGTCCGGATATAAGGAAATCGCCGGTCTCTCATACTGCAGCGACTTCTCTGTTCTCATCAGCCTGAGCGCAGTGTCTCTGTCGCGGTAATTTAATAGTTTTGCGATGATAGGGCGAGAGGGAGCACCCGGGCGCGGGCCAAGCGTGCGATGTGCTCGTTCCACTATGAACATTGACAAGAACACCCCCTCTCCTAGTAGTGTAGTAAGGAGTCTTTCCACAAACGTTTCCATGGGGCCTGTGGAGGTGGATTCCGGCAATCCCGTAATTCGGAGGTTACAGGGCCGTGAGCGGGACTCCAAATCCTCCGTCTTGTCCTGTAGGGTTTGCATAATCTTCTCCAGCTTTTTGTGGTCCACGTCAATTTCGTCTGGGCCTCCACCACTTCAGTCATTCTGCGCTCCGTCATGTTGAGTCTCTCTGCGTGTTTGTCCAACCGTTCTGCCATGCTGTCCATCCTGTAGGTCAGTGCGTCTATCTTGGTGCCCAGCGAGGATATACTTGTCTGCAGTCCTTCCTCCATTGACATTAGGAGGGACTTGATGTCTGAGCCCGCCACCTGTTCTTCTTCCGGCTGGGTCGCCACACTATCCGCTGCTGGAGCTCCCTACTGCTGCGTGCGTCGCTATGAAAAGCGCAATTTACTCTGTGTTTTGTCGCCCCTTCCCATCATGTCAGCTTGCTCTCAGGGCAGAGCTCTGGTGCCTCCGTGTAGCTGTACTCCCCTTTGAGTCTGGTCTGGCAGCCCAATGCCACCGTGCTCCTATGCTCCTCTATTGAATTATGTCATGTAGACAAAGTGTGTCAATCGCCTTCTAGTCCTAGGGCACTGGAGTGCTCTGTGCCTCTTGTGCCGTCCCAGCAACCGAGGAGTTAGGTGTGCTGTCGGCTCCGCTCAGCTCTGGGGTAAGAGCATCTGCAGATGTCCCCATCCAACACAGCACAGCCCCTCCCAGCCAGCACGGCTGCCGTCGCTCGTCCGCCCACGCAGCGTTTGCCATTTCTTCTCCTCTAGACTGGTCGGTGATTATGCCGCCGCCGGGGGACCTAGGTGTGTCCACAGGCTACTGGGCCCTCAGTCTTCTGCCCCTCCTCAGCCCACCGCACTAGCTCCTCCGTCTCGCTGTAGCGCTGTTTCGTGCCACCGATTCCGGGACCAGTACTTAACGAGGGGCCTCCCTCTGCATTCACTCCGGGCCCTATGCAGCACTTCAAGGGGTTGTCCGCTTCACTCCGCTAGGGCTCTCGATGTCTGCAGCCTACCTCACCACTGTACCTACAGGCTTCCAGGGTCCGATCGGGAGCTGCGAGGCGGGGCCCGCTACGAGCCTCTTCCTCTCTCCTGCACCCTCGTTTCTTCCACAGCGGCAGCTGAGGGCGAGATGTTGCACGTATGTTCCCAAGTGTCTCCGCTTGTATTGCCCCGCTCTGCCACCGTATCTGCAGCGCCGCGGGTCCTGAGGGTGTTCTGGTTTCCTCCCGGGAAGGGTAGCTCGCCGTCTCTCTCTCCACCCGCACATCGCGTGACGCTCCCCGGGCAGGCCGGCCACTTTAGACCGGGGATTCTGGGCCTACCAGCCCGTATACGGCCGTGGCGTCACCACTAGCCGTTGTGTTGCCCCGTCCCAGCAAGAAGCGCCCCTCTCGTCCTCAGTCAGTTAGAAGGCCGGGGGAAGGTCAGGGACCGCCTCAATCTGGCTTAGGTGTAGGATTATGAAGGATATTTTGTGTGGTATGACGGAGCTGTGGGATTAGGCGGGCATCGCGGCTTCCAGCAAGCTCCGCCCCCCGGTGTAAGGGTTATTATAGACACACAAAAGCACTACTCAGGAGACCTGTACAATAAGTACCAGACCAAGTGTTGGAAGCTCCATGTTGCAGGAATTCTGTGTAAATAGATAGAGCTAAGCCTGAGATCCCAAAATGTGTGTGTGTGTAGGGACTGAGTCACCGCGCCACTTTGGTACCTATGAACTCTAATCCAAACTAGCTCATAGTGCATTACCTGCCCTCCTAACCTCCTAACCACACCATCGTGACAGGTAAGCTAGGTAAGCTACCACCCCAGAAAAAAACACTACAGTCCACTGAGGGAACTGTGGAAACAGATTGTCACCTTTCATTTTCTCAATCATGCATGTTCATAATAAACAAAACAAAGACACAAGAACAGTTAACAATGTTTATTGAAACTATTGTGCTCTATTATGAATCAACTGTCTGCAACTAGAAAACATATGTACGGCAGCAAAGCAAGTAGCATCACAAGTAAACTATATACAATGAGAATACCTACTATGTTTAAAGATATATCTGCCTCAGCCTATACTCACTACGGTTGACATTGATATATCATAGATCTCTAGGATTAGAACTAAACCCAAACCTGTATTATTGTTAGGTAATCTGTATTTCAGGTTGTGCAAGGCTGGCACGCTCATCTCAGGACCTCTCCTCTGCAAGAATTCCCCTCTTTTTTTCCAAACTGCATGTTCGGTGTATATTATACAAGGTGTCTTTTTGAAACCAGCAGATGTGAATGCACTTTGTGTCTAAATGCCAAGCTAATTGCTAACTGAGCACAGAAGACAGGGCACAGTGTTGTTTTACCTTGTACGAGATGTTCAGACACAGTCCCAGAGAGAAGAAACAATAACAAAAACATGTGCAGTGATTTGCTAAAATAATATCGTGGCACAAAAATAAACATGCTGTGTGCAATGTGTGCAAAGCAGCCTACAACTTGCAGTTAGGCTAAAATAAGGGAGAACTAAATGGACAGTAAATGGAACTCACGACTATGCCAAAATAAGTAATGTAATGCTCAAAAGTGTGTCCCCTTTAATGGCAGGGTTCAAAAACACATTGATAGAAATGTCCATCAGACAAAAACATATCTTCTTTGGGTGCACCTATTGTGCAGTTGCATCACCGCAGACAGAAAATAAACAACTCTCTCTGTGCCTTTGCATACACCTTGTCTCATCCAACTCAGTGCGCAGTTGGCCAATGGCACCTGTAAGTGCATCCATTTTGGAGTCCTCGCAGAAGTGTTTGTCAACCAACTGCTGGGTCATGGTGTTGAAGCCCAGTGTCAGTTTCCAATTATTCAAATGCATTATTTTCTGCTGAAGGTGCTGAACCTGCAACATTACCTCCTTCAGTTCACCAAATACCGCCTGTTCGTTGGATACCAACTGGAACCTAGATGCCTGCCTTGCCAGCTGGTGCCTACACCACATTTGTGTGGAGCACTGTTGCCTGACCTTGGTTACTGGATTACATCAAGGAATGGGTGGCTCTTGACTATCCTGCACTTTTACTGAAGCTGGCTGTGGGGAGATGGACACAGCGCTGTACTGGCCATGTGACGTGGTTGGCAGACTCACAGGCACCTCACTGTGCTCTTCCTCCACCTGGCCCTGGTTTTCTCCCTCATCTGCAGCCCTTTCTTGTACCTCCACAGGTGCCTCTATGTGGGAAATGTAAAACACACAAGAAGATGGAGGGAATGTTGCACATTGGCAAAACATTCACCCCCAGTCACAGATCTGGGTTTAGCCCATCAATACTTTGCTCACCAGGTCAACCCAGTTCAGACATGGCCATATGCAAATCAGTCTTGTCCCTGTGCCTCATGAGAACAGTCCAGCCTGAACTTCCAAGCCATGTCTTCCCTGGACCGGAATAAAGCATCCTAAGATCAGTTTCTGGCTATCAGCCATCATCAGTCAGGATAGCTTGACTCCAGAGGCATAGTAAGCACGGGACCCATGTCTGGGCATACCCTTCCCACATAGGGCGAACAGAAAACACACAAGATGATGGACGGAATGTTGCACATTGGCAAAATATTCAACCCAGTCACAGATCTGGGTTTACTCCATTGTTATTTTGCTCCCCACACCAACCCAGTTCAGACATGGCCATATGCAAATCAGTCTTGACCCTGTGCCTCATGGGAACAGTCCAAGCCGAACTGCCAAGCCATGTCTCCCCTGGACCGGAATCAAGCATCCTAGGACCTGTTTCTTGCTATCAGCAGTCCTCAGCCTGGATAACTCTTGTCCTGACCGGTCCTAGGATGCTTGTTTCCAGTCCAGGGAGGACCTGGCTTGGCTGTTCGGGCTGGACTGTTCACATGGGGCACGGGGTCAAGACTGATTTGCATATGGTTAGGTTCAAACTGGAATGGCATGGTGAGCAAAAAAACGATGGATTTAGGCCCAGATCTTTGTACTGGGGGGATGTATGACATTGTTCTGCATTCTGTCCATCAACTGTTGTTTTTGCATCTATGTGAGAAATGGGGAGATCAATAAAAAGTTACATGTGACACACAATCTTACTGGTCGTACAACATTATTCAACAAATGTCTGATACTAACTGCACTATTTGTGTCTAT
Source organism: Lissotriton vulgaris (assembly GCF_964263255.1). Lineage (NCBI taxonomy): Eukaryota > Metazoa > Chordata > Amphibia > Caudata > Salamandridae > Lissotriton > Lissotriton vulgaris. The sequence continues at coordinate 779,589,467 of NC_141691.1, forward strand.
GACTGCATTTTCCCATAATGCAAAATATGTATATTTTTGGATCATCTACATGATCATCCAGATATGTCTGAATGAGGGTGTGATGCATGCATGTAGACACCAGGTTTAAGAGCAGAAATGTTGGCATACCAGTAGTATTGCACTTACCTGCGGATGGTAGAGGGCAGACGTTTCCAGCAACTGCTTCATGCTCAAGGATCATCTGAATCACAGCCTCCATTATTGAGGGTGGTGTACATTTAAGGGGAAACCTCCAGTCACCTGCGAGTCTCACAGTTATGCTGCAACACTTTCTTTGGCACAAGGCTGCAGATCATGCGAACACTTCTTGATTTCCTTTATGGAACGGTCAACTACTCCTAGGGCATTGACCCTCTGTTGCATGTCCTTTCATAGCTTACTTTTTTCTGACTCAGCCATGGCCATGGAGCACCAACCAAATAGCTGATGATGGTTTTTGCAACAGTGCTAAGTTAAGATTTCATTTTGCTTCTCAGATAACTTTAATCCTCCTTCTCTACCCTGCTACATTTGTCAGACAGTTGGTTAGCCATTTATAAGGATGGTTTAGATGCTCATTGTGCTCCTCTTCTCTTTTTCTGTGTGTTGCATGACTTCCCACTGCACTCTGGCTGCAGTCTGGGATTATCCCAGGCTTACACTTCCTGTCGTTAGGTTCCTCACCTGCAACAGAAAGCAGGAAGGAATTTTTCAGACCTCACAGTTGGTAATTGTGACAACAATTACAAATTGCGACAGCTGTCACTATTTGCAAGTGGATACTGGCTCGCTCTTTGCGATTTCAGGACTGCCATTCGACTTATTAGGGAGTCACTATTTTTGGGCCCCATTTGACAGTACATTAGACTTTGTGACTCTCTAATTGCTAGCACCTAAAAATCGCAATTTGCGAGTCATAAAATGTGGCAGTTGTACATGTGAACCAATATTACTTATTTGAGCAGGTACAAAAAAGAAGAAGACAGAAAATAATCAGATTGAGATTTATGCTTCTCCCAATAAAAGAATTTAGATTAGCTTGGCGCTTGGATCTTTTTCAAACCTGCAGTGCAGACTTTGTGACTGTAAAGCATCTAGTTCACCTTCTATGTTGCTGCCTGAAAGTGCAGTGTGAGCAACACATTTTTATAAAGCAAATAATGTTCAGAAATAAATTGTCAAGCTGTAACAAGGCACTGGGACACTGCCTAAGAACCGAAAGCATATCTGAGCTTTGTTGTTATTCAATCTGTTCTAAAAAATAAAATAGTTGAAACATAATTTAAATTATCATCGGTGTCTTTTAACTCCTGGTAAATTCTTTTTTATTTGTAAGTGTTGAACTATTGAGCTCTTTTATTCTTAAGTATATGTTTTATTAGCTTTTTTAGTAACTTTAATTAATCAATTATAAGAAATATATACTACTTCCACTTCTATTTATACGTTCTTTGTCAATTGAAGTGAACATGTTTCAGATTTTGCCTCTATATGTACATCTGCTTTTCTAATTTCTACCTTATTAGACAGGACATTGTACTATTTAGCAAAGAGACAGCTTGCAAATCAAAGGGCCAATATCCTTATTTATCTTAGGGAGGCCAAACCACTACAAATTAAACTATCTTTTGCCCTGCATGACAAATATGCTGTCATACTAACATAAAAGGCACCTAGCACAACCCACTGGTTCTGGTTGTTTCTGTGCTCTTTTATGCAAACATAGGGCTCAATTCACAGAACTAACTTAATACAAAACCCTAAACTTACTACTTTTGTTATTCACAGAAGGCATTTAGTAGTAGTAAAGTTAGGATGTTGTCTTAAGTCTGTCTTTAGTCTGTCCTAAGTGTGTCTTAAGTCGGTCTTAAGTCTGTCTTAAGTTTGTCTTAAGACTGTCTTAAGTCTATCTTAAGTCTGTCTTAAGTCTGCCCTACGTTTGTCTTAAGTCTGTCTACGTCTGGCTTAAATCTGTCCTACTACTTTTGTTATTCACAGAAGTCATTTAGTAGTAGTAAAGTTGGGATTTTGTCTTAAGTTTGAAGTTTGACTTAATACAGACTTAAGACAGTCTTAAGGCAAACAAGACAAACTTAGAACAGACTAAAGACAGACATAAGACAGACTTAAGAAAGACTTAAGACAGACTTAAGACAAACTTAGGACAGACTTAAGACAGATTTAAGACAGACTTAAGACAAAATCCTAACCTTACTACTACTAAATGCCTTCTGTAAATACTAAAAGTAGTAATTTTAGGATTTTGTCTTAAGTTAGTTCTGTGAATCAAGCCCATAGGGCCCGATTCACAAAAGTAATCAGAGACAAAATCATAACTTTACGACTTTCAGTATTCACAAAAGGAATGTCAAAGTAGTAAAGTTAAGATTTTTTCTTACGTTTGTCTTAAGTTTTGGTCTTTAGCCAAAATCCTAACTTAAGTTAAACTTAAGTTAGGATTTTGTCTTCAGACCAAAACTTAAGACAAACTTAAAACAAAGTCCTAACTTTACTACTCCTAAATGCCTTTTGTGAATAGTGAAAGTCGTAAAGTTAGGATTTTGTCTATTGTCATTTTTTTGACAATAGAATTGGAGTTCGCAACTTGATCTATATACTAATGGGACAATTCACAACAAATAACCACAGGAGTTCGCAAAAACAACCTGCTTAATTAATATTCATTAGGCAGGTTACAATTTGCAATCCCCTGTGATTGACTGCAATGGTCAGGAGGCCATCCTCTTTGTGATTGCATAGTTTCCAAACATTGTAAGAATTTAACATCTTCAAGAAGTACTGTAAGTGTTGCCTCTCATTCCAAAAGACTAGTATCAAAAAACATTCACTGCATATTCTCAGTTGGTTGGAAAATATATTTTGATGGAATTCCTGCATCCTTTCTTCTGATAAACAGCCAGAAATGTTACTGATGCAACACGTAATTTGCAAGTATGATGCAAGGCATATTTAACCTGAAGCAAACTAAAGATGTGATGACAATAAGACAGAATAATTGCTTCACTTCAGCAATTTGCATTGCTTAAACTGTGATGGTTTAAGTGTTTAGATCAGTGTGATTAGCATAGGAACAAGGTTTAAAAACAATACATTTTCAAATCTGAATAGCATATTAATACCAGGATGTCAGGGGGAATATTAGTATGTGCTGCAGCTATTATAATTCCTAAATGGTTTCAAAACACATAAAATAGACTCAGGGCAACCACAGATGCAACCATTTGAAGATGGAGCATTTGTCTTACACTGTAAATTGTTTTACAATGCTCAAAACGAAAAGTGCAGCAATAATCAAATATAGTATTCCTGTTAGGTTTCTTTGCGGGAATGCTGATAAGAGAAACCAACATAATATACCAGAAACTACTGAGATTTTAGGTTGGGAGTTAAAGTAAAAATCTTACCATTAATGTATTAGTTAATAGTATGAGGCTTCCATTTCATCAATTTGAAAGAAGGAATCCATGGTCATTTGTTTATGTTATATGTACATGTGATTTTTGGATCAAACACCATGAAACAATTTTTTACTTGCCTTGGCAATACGGTCATTACGCATATTTCTTTAGGTATAATGACACATGCTTCTAGGTTTGCCAATATTGTCTGTCTATGGACTCATCCCTTTATGTTGGATGTGGTTGTGAAAGAAAAGATAAGGGAGGGAAGAGATTCACTTCTCAAGAAAAGATAAACAGAGAAAAGAAATTTCAACCTTTACAAAAATATGGGCCCGATTACAGAACGGGTGCACTGTCTTTGTCTGCGCCAAATGCACCTTTCAAAAGGTGCAGCTGGTGCAGACTGGGACAGTGCGGCACCCTATTATCATGAATGCCGGGTCCGCCCAATGCAGTCGCAAAGTTCTTGATGCCGTGGGAACAGCATACTCTTTGAAACACAGAGTGGCTGCTTACAAGCCACTTTACTATTCATAGTACAGGCTGCAGCCGTCTGCACTTTAAATATAGAGAAAAATATGGAGTCACCTTCTACACCCACCTGCAGGTGGGTGCAGTAAGTGACTACAGTCGCCTCCATGGTGTGTCTGGGGCATCTATTAGATCCACTATGCCCCCTCGGAGGTCTGCTCTCAGGCACTAACATTAGCAATGCTACACCTTTCTGTGGCCGCCTAAGAGCCTGCCTGTCTTTGCACCTGCATCTGTAATAGTGCACAGGTGCAGAGGCAAAGTAATTCCCTCACTTGGATTGAGGTAACACCCCCAGCAAATAAACAAATGCTCTCTGTAGATAGTACTAATACTACATCATTTGCACAAGCACTATATGTGTATTACAGAAGCACATGCTTCCCCTTCTTTAATACCATAGTGAACCACGAGTGCACAAAGCAGATGCACCTGCCCATTGTATTTCTGGGACACTATGCATCATACAGCAAGCGGAGCTTCCTATCATTGCACATTCTGCAAATTAAAAGCCTCTCTGTGCAGTACGATTGCCTACTCAAATGACCTGCACATAGCACTCTCCTTCGCAGCCCTCCTCACCTTACCTATTCAGTGTGGACATCTGCATGCAGGCAGAATACCTAACCACCAACAGTTGAAAATGGGGTTACTTGCCCAAATCTGGATGCAAAACGTTTCTTATTAATATGGATACACTGAGGACCCTCCTGCTAAGTGTACCTTAAGAAAATATCACAGTCCAACTCACACTCTGGAGTACTGAGCAATTATATTAAACTGCATGGCAATTGATTCACTCATAAAGAAAGTACAGGTTAGGCATGAGAAAGATCTCTGATACTACAGTTCATGAAGCAGCGGTGATGCAACGGTTTTGCTTGGGTTAGCGCTGTGGAACAGGAGATGCGTCGGTTCAGCTGGGTCCACAGAGGCTGGCAGGGCACCTTATGCCCAATTCCAAGGGTCCAGGCCTGGGGCGGTACCACATGGCAGGGTAGACTAACAAATATAAGTTTTTAGGTGCAGGTACAAGGTTTCGGAGCCTTCTATCCCCAAGGCTCAAGTCAGGAGGCCGGACAACTAGCCCTTGCAGTCCCTCTGTTTCAAGAGATGTAGGTATAGTTCTTCTTACCTAAAAAGGAGGACCGCAGGCAGCAGGTCAGCCAAGCAAAAGAGCAGCACAGTTAGCCAGTAGTCTAGCAAAGTGCAGTCCAGCAGCTTGGCAGGTCTTCAGTGGCACAGTAGTCCTTCTTGGTAAAGCATCTACAGTCCCAGAAGTGTGTTGAAGTGGTGGTCTCTGAGTTCCCATATATACCCAGTAGTGCCATTTAAATTGGTGGTTACAATTTGAAATTCCAAGGCATTCTGCCTTCCCTGTCATGGCTCCAGAATAACTGCAGGGGTATACATCCATTTCGGTGGAGGCAGGACACTGCCTATTCAGGTAAGAGTGGGGATGTGCCCATCTCCTCCCTAACATCCTGCCAGTGGTGGCACATCCAGGCACACCTATGTTCCCTATTGTGTGTGGCTGTCTAGAAATAATACACGAAGTCCAGCTGTCAGCTGCATCTAATCATGTGACCATAGACAGGCTGTAGGAAATAAATGGCTAAGGCAGGAACAAAACAGCTTTCTAAAAGTAGCATTTTCAAAATTGCAATTAAAAATCTGACTTCATCATAAGTTAGAACTATAAATTCCAAATTCAGAGACACAAAGCATGAACTGGTTACATTGTCCCATTTAGAAATGACTTCCTATTAAATATAATAAGGTAACTGCAATGTTATCCTAAGGAGAGGTAGCCCTTGCGGTAGTGAAAAATAAATGTAAGTGTTTTTCACTACCTGGACATGTAAAACTTAAAAGTACATGCCCTAGTTTCCGAATGCATTGCACCCTGCCATCTAGGCTGTCCAGGGCTCACCATAGGAGTTACTTACATGTACGAAAAAGGAAGGTTTCGACCTGGGAAAAGATTATTTTGCTAGTTTGAAATGGCAGCTTAAAACTTCTCACACAGGCTGCATTGGCAGGCAAGAGGCATATTTAAAGGGTTAATTAGGTGGTTGGTAAAATCAGTGCTGCAGTCCCACTAGTAGTATTTAATTTACCAGCACTCTGAACATTCAGTGCCACTTTACCAGGAGCTTATAATTAAATTAAATATGCTAATTTAGTATAAGCCAATGTAACCATGCTTAGAGGAGAGAGCATATTCCTTTCAGAACTGGTTAGTAGTGGTAACGTGCACAGAGTCCTAAGGCCAGCAAAGTGAGGTCAGTAATAATGTAGGAGGAAGGCAAAAAGACCACCCTAAGGCTGACAGGGCTAACAGAATGCTAAATATATATTATGAGATTCCCAGGACAGGGCTGGATTCAGGAGAAAAAACCGCCCTGGATAAAATATCTGCTTCCTTTCGTCTCCCTCCTCTCTTTCTATCCATTCATTTTGCCTCTCTTCTTCTATACTCCATCGCTCTCTATTCTTTGTCTCACTTTGATATCTCTTATCACCCTCTCTCTCTTTCTAATCTTTTTTCCTACATACCTGTCTTTCTTTCATTTATCTCTCTTTCTCTCTCTCTCTCTCTCTCTCTCTCTCTATCTCTCTCTTTTCTCTCTATCTCCATCTCTCTCTGGTGTGCCCTGCTGTGCCTGCTAAAATACAAAAAGACCTAGGAGCTGGAGTGAGTAACAAAGGCATCAGCCACAGCCATGGTCCTTCAGATTCTGGTCTCAAATAGCTCCAGCCACCTGAGGAAATGCCCTGATAGAAATATCCAGCCAAGCTTTGCTCAGGATCATGGCCTTAAATGTATCATTGGCACCTTTAAGGAATCCTACAGATAGAACAATTCCTCAAGATGTTGTCAGTTAAAATTATGATCTTTTGTTCAGCAACAATTATGAAGCTACTTCATTAAAGCATGTCTTTTTTGGTTAGATGAAAGCTATTGAGGTGATGGTGCAAGTTAGAATAGGGATATACGCTTAGTAGACTGGAGAAAAAGCTCCTGGGTTGATCTAATTGAGTTTTGTTGAAGGTTGTGGCCAAAGGTGTATCTGTTGATGCATGTCAATGTGAACTACTCTATGGGATCTATTCATAATGAGAACATTGCATGCTAGTAATGTACATGTATTTTTACACTATGTAGTAACTTTAATAATTTTGGATATTCTTCATTTCTGAGTGTATAAGTCATTGTGAGGTGTAAACTTACATCAGTTCTGCACTCTAATTTACAAGTGCAAAGTTACTAGTAGTAACTTTTCACATGTATGAGGAGGTAGGCGGAGGTCCCCACCTCAAGGGTGGAGATCTCCCGATGGTAAAGTATGGGGAAATTGTAATATTGAATTAATAACTTAATTTTGAATTATATATTTAGTCAATTTAAATCTATTCAATTAAATTGATTCATGTTTTAAAGATTTAGTTATCAAAATACCTACAAATATGAAAATGTTTATATTTATTCATTATGTAGTAAATGTCATTGAAAGTTATGTAGAGTGAATTTAAATTAATTTAATTAGAGTTTATCGTCCGTTACAATTTTTAAATTAATAATAAATATGAATAAAAAATTCAAAATTAATATATTTATTTGATTTATTTCTTAACATTAAATACTATATATATATATATATATATATATATATATTCACTAAAAAAACATAGGTTTCAGGGACCTTATAGTTAGTTGGACATTTGACTCATATAAAACCAAGAAATTCGCCTGTTATAGTTAGTTGAGCTAACTATAACTTCCACGCCCGCAATCTACTGCTAATGATGTCACATATTACATCACTCATGACATGGTCAGTGACATCACTGATGACATCACTCATGACATCACTCAAGACACCTATGAAACCTATGTTTTTTGTAGTGAATTTCTAAGGTTTTTTAGTGCTAATTTCTAAATATAACGTGCCTGAAACCTATGTTTTTTCAGTGAATTTCATAGGTTTTTTTTAAATGTGAATTTCAGAATTTTAATGTTTTTAAAACCTATATTTTTTCAAATATTTTTTAAATATTTTGGAACTCTATTATACTTTTTTTTTACTTTAAAAATTATGTAATGTTTTATATCTTCTCCAAAAAATACTTATATGTTTGTTTTCTTCCGGAGAAAAATACACTCCCATACCGGTAGCCTACCAAGCTCCATCACCACGCGAATCCCATCCGCCAAGTTGCTAAACTCGTAAATGATGCGCATTTCGAATCAGACGACTTTGTGGCACCACATCTCGCGTAACATCATATACACATGAAGTCACCCCAGCTGCTACTTTGGTATCCGACTGGTACACAGTACCAAGCCACACGTTACGTCATGTACGTATGGGGTCGCGCCTGCTGCGTGTTGCGTATGCAATAAGTACATGCTGCCAGGCACTGTGTTACACCACAGACATATAGTGTCGCTCCAGGTACGCCAGTCCCTCATTTTTTTTGTCTCAAAAGTATATATAAATACTTTTAAACAGTATATGAGAACAAGCAATAATAAAAAATATTTTAAACATTTATATATTTCTAACTTTAATAAACTTATATTATGATAAATATATTTTGTCAAAATTGCGTTGGGTGCAGCCTCCTTGCACGCTCGGTGCGAGATTGCCATTTGACCTTAAAAAAAAGCATTTGATTGCTTCATAACATTTCCCTTTGTAACAGTTGGATGACCCCACCCATTTTACTCATTCTCTCTACAGCGTTTGATGAGAGACACCTCTTCTGCTTGGAGAGCTTTTTTGAAAAGTTTTTTTGCTGTGTACACATATCTTATACTACACACAACATGCAACGATCATCTTGATCAATATTCATGGTCTGTACATTTGCCTTCCCTGCCTTCCCTGCTATGTGTGTGTGCACATTATTGTGCTCCCTTTCGGCCTGGGTATTCGTGGCTCTAAGAAGTATCAGGAGCCACGAACAGAGTGCACATCCTAGATCATATGTGACAAACAGTAAACAGCAATGTGTAGATTTCTTTTGCTGTATGCTCTGTTGACAGGCTTTACCAATATACTAGTGTGTTATATGTGAGACTTTCATATTCACATTTGACATGTATGCCTTGACTGTAATGAGTGTTATCACTGTGGATGACGTAGCCTCACTGCTGATCTTCCCTCCATCCGACCACATTCACATGTGTACGCTTCCCGATACCAACACTTTCAATAATACCGCACACCATTGACATACATGTCTTTGCATATCCACAACCTTGACAACGACATGTGATGTTCACCATTTAATTTTTTCAAATACCATCTCATTAGCGATAGTTGCCGCCATCCCGACACATGCTACACTAATGTAAATTGCACACTCTGCAAGGTCAAAACTACAAAAGAAACACACATAAGTACACTTCCTGCCAGGCAGGAACTGAACAATGCCCAGGTCCCCGGAATAATTATTCACACCCCTACCCTGGCCTGGCATACGCAAGCCCAGCCCACTTTGCGTACGTATAAATAGGATAACCACAACGCCACAAGTCCATCTTTTTTCTCACTGCCTCAAATAATATTGCTGCATCCACCTCGCATATCACAATGGGCAACAAAAAAAGAGGATCCATGAAGTGTACACCATCTTGGCAATCAACACGGACTCTAAATTTGAGCCCTATTGCCCGTAGTCTTCGAAAGGGATCCATGAGGTGTACACCATCCTGCAATCAACACTCCATCTGAATTGTGAGCACTGCTGTCCATAGTGTTTGCTCACACAACAATGACAGCAGGTAAGCAGAGCGGCCTGCGTGCACAGTGCCTCCAATTGAGCGGCATGGGGGGTGAGGTGCATCATCCCTGGCTGCGTAGCTGCAAACAAACAATGTTGCCGTGCGTAATGATGTGATCTCTGACCTGATTCAGTCTCATCTCTGTCTCATTTTAAAGACCTGCTGGACCGTACTTTAGGCCTGAGCCAGTGGGCAGCGTTGCCCTACAGACATGTGGCGTTGGCTTTTAGGGCACTGTAGTGAGCTTGTTACTAAGTGTACATGCACACAGCCTTCCGTCACTGCATTACACGCGCTCATTATACTTCTAGCATGCGCTCTGTTCCTTTCTATATCAACATTCGTATAACACTCAAACTCCTCTTTGAACCACGATTACCACTAACAGTTGGTAGATCGTACTTCAAAAACGAAGGATGTACTCAACTCCTGTTTAGTATCAAGCTTGAAATAAACATTCACTTACCTCCAGACGTTTCCACCATGAAATTATTTCTCCCTTTTCAGACATTTAATTGATTGGCTCAAGAAGGGCGGAGCGAGAGCTCACCCCGCAATGATGCCCCGGACATTCTGACGCCTTCCATCATGGTATCAAGAAGCCATCCCTGAGTGGAGACCTGATCGCCTACTACAGTACAATACAAAATCAAAAGGGAGAGCTAGATAAAAAATTAGTACAGGGGTTCGGCCTGTCCCCGAATCAATACAAGACTTAAAAGACCCCTCACATACCAACCTGGTGGGTGTCATGCTTCATCATTGGGGTCCCAACCGGGCAGCCGAATGCCTCCCGGTTGTGCTACAATGCCTGATTACAGCGGAGCTGGTGTTGTGTATAAATGTGATGTGAAGTGAAGTATTTACAGTTAAAATTATCCCTGAGGATCCTTGTCTAAAACGTTAATAGTGGCGGCTCAGGATAAGGGTAAAAGGATAATATGTGTTGTGCAACTAATCTGGAACTATCTACCGTAAGTTGCTTTATAATATTTTAAGAACACCTAATGGGTTCATGTTCTTACTACTCACAGTGATCTAATTGCATACACATGGTGGATCCGTCCACATTGTTTAAGTCTCCTACTGTACAAACCCACCCTGCGCTCGGAGCTTTCACCAACATATCATGGGACACACCAGTGGTGGCAGGTGAGCAGTGAAGCCTCGGTGTGCAGGACCTACAATTGAGCACAGTGCGGGGGAAGGGGCTGGTGTGCAGCACCCTGTGTGCACAGGTGCAGGCAAACGATTTCCCCGTAGCTAATAATGTAGCACCATATTATCAAAATATGGCGATAACATTATCGTCGCTTTAGCAGCAGGAAACTGCCGCTAAAGCGGCGACAATGGGCTTGAAAATATGCCAACCTGGGCTTCTTTGGAAATTCACAAGGGCATATTATCAAGCCCTTTATGGCCGCTTTAGCTGCAGTTTCCTGCCGCTAAAGCAGCAATAATGGTATCGTCATTTCTTGATAATATGTTGCTACATTATTAGCTACGGGGAAATTGTGTGGCCCCTAATCTCTGGCCTCGTGTGTTTCATTTTAAGGACTTGCTGGATCACGCTTCTATGGCCTCATGTGTTTCATTTTAAGGACTTGCTGGATCACACTCTTTCTCACGGACCCCAGCATCCTAGAAAAACGGGTGACAGGAGGGTAAACACTAAGGGCTGGGTGCAGTAGGCCAACGCTCTGTCTCCTACTCCCTCTCTTCTTTTGACTCTTCCTCCCCTTCTCCCTTCCGGCCCGTCCCTCCCATTCTCACTATCATCCTTTTATTCGGACTACCTTTCTTTACATATTCCACATAGCACACATACTTATGTTTCATTTTTGTCTTGCAGGTTTTCTATGCTGCTTCCACTGGAGTCCAACCCACGTTTCTTATATTATACTGTTTGTTCTATTAAACTTACGTTTCCATTTATTTGTGTTTTAATAAAGGTTACTTTTTTTCAAATAAATAACTGAGTGTATAGATCTTCTTTTTCTGACTACACGTGTCTGTACATTATTGTGAAAATCATCTGTTTATAGGATATTAGGAGGGCAAACCCTTCTAATATTACAGTGCACCTACAAAACATAATCTAACTGACTATTACACAAATGAAGCCTGGGTAATTCTACAACTGCAAGAGTTCTATGAGTGTATCACTTTATAACACCATGAGTACTGCCCGTGTGATTACAGAACCAATAAGGCACTGCCTAGGACCACCGAGGCTTCAGGGACTGCCAAGGCCCACCCTGCATATTTAAATAAAGCCCTGGCGTGTGGCGATCCCCGGACTTCAGTTGGCCTCTAACCCCCGAACAATTAGTAAACAATACCCGGGAAGATGGTGGTACTCTAGGCTGCAAAACATCTCTGTGCCCTTCTGTGCCTAATTTACATATGACATTAAGATCCCCAGTCCTACAGAGACCCCGCAGTATAATAATTGGATTGGCCACGGAACATTACCCACCAGGAGCCTCATTTAAATGAACGGGTGAGAGCCCGCTTTTTTTTTTCTTTTTTTCTCTTTTTTACCATCCGCAACCCCTCTATTAAAGCACTACAAGGTTTTTCTCCTCTTGTTTCAAGTAGTCAAACAAGGATTTGCTATCACAGGGTGGAAGCCATGGTCCAGCCCTCTAATAGCAAACACAAATGTCCTGCAAATTCACACCCTGGAACATTGTATGAGCTGTACCTGAGAGGTCGCCCTCCCTAGGACTATGATGGATTTGTTAGAATAAATGCATAGTAACACTACTTACACATGTGTAGTACAGCGACCAGAATGTAGTGAAGAAGCAGAGGAAGTACAAAATCTACAAATATAAATCCTACCAGAAGTCGTATAACATAGTTTAATGAGCCGGCGACTCTGGCATAAGTAGAAACAGCTACACAAAGAAAACAGGTCTTCAGAACAACGCAAGCAATTTTGAGATATTGGTGAGTCGTGCCTTCTTTTTACCTTTTCCCGCTCCTCACCAAATTTATGTAGTGAAGAGGCAGACAGCAGTGGATCCAATAAGTACATTTATCACAGGAAAACAAGACACCTGAAACAGGAGCAGACAGCAAAGCAACCGCCTTCTCCAGCACTGTGTACAAACTCTGCAAGGTTCCCCTCATGACAATCCTAAATTCTAACATTACATACTTACATTCTAGTAGCATTACATATTAACATCCTACTATGACTTACATTGGAATACTACACGGAGCACATGACTTTACAGCAATGAGCTCATGGTTTTATCCTCGAGTCTTGACACCGGTAGGGGTAAGTAGTTCGCTTCCCACTCCCTATATTGTATAAATGCATACTAACACTACTTACACACTTATACAACAGCGGCTAGTATCCTACAATGCCCAGAGCCCATCAATTTACACCAATCTGCTCGGTTTCATCCCTGACTCTTCACACCGGTAGGCATGAGTACTTCGCTTCCCACTTCCAGGAGATATAAACGCACGATACCGGTCAGTAGTTCGCTTCCCACTCCCTGTATGGTATATAAACGTCTACTAACACTACTTGCATGCGTATACTACAGCGGCCAAAGCCCATCCCTTTATAGCAATCACCTCGGTTTCATCCCCAAGTCTTCACACCGGTAGGCGTGAGTATTTCGCTTCCCGCTTCCGTTATACTATAAACTCACAATATCGATCAGTAGTTTGCTTCCCACTCCCTGTATGGTATGAACGCCTGCTAACACTACTTGCACACGTATGCTACAAACACCAGACCACATCACTTTACAGCAATTACCTCACGGTTTAGGCACTCGGTTTCATACCCGAGTGTAACACCATATCATATCAGCACCATGTCACTTTGAGCAACACTGCACTTTCAGACCGGTAACAGTGACTACTTTGCTTTGCACTCCCCCAACAAAGCTTACAGTGCTTCTACCCTCCTTTCCTACCTTTCTCGCCCTTTTTTTTGCCTTACTCGCTTCAAAGGAATCACAAATTAGCGGCCAACACTTCCTAGTTACAACCGCTTGCAACTAATAAGCAGCAAGCTCCTGCTCGTAACGCCTCAGCCAATCAGATGGCAGAACTCACAAATATTGATTTCTGTTAATTTCGATATTTCTCAGAAACTACGAAACCCTTCTCTCTGTCTAATTTCGGGTGATTCCGATTACCCGTTCGACCTGTAGCCTTGTCTAAAGTTTCCTAAGGAAATTAACATGGAAAAAACATGTTTTGGGACCCCCTTTTTATCTCTGTCCCCCTTCACAAATTACACCCAAACTTTCAACATAGCAGATGATATGAACAAAGAATTTGTTTTCAGAATTTCATGAAGATTCATCACATGACGCCAAAGTTATAAGCAAAACAAAAAATGCTGTTCCTATGGAAACTCGGTCTTAACTCTATAACTATAGGTAATAAAGCACAAATTAGAATTGTTTCTTGACTCTTTTAGCTTTCAAAACTTCTCTCTATTACTGTCTTTCTAATTTTCCATATAAACAGTTTTTTTAAAATTCAAGTACACATAGAAGTCAGAAATGCAACGTATTCTATCAACACACTTTCTAGAACATTATAAAACACCATTATACAACACGTAGAGGTTAAAAGTTTATAATTTTTTTAAACCTCATTTTCTTGAACATTTTACGGCAAGTGCAGGTTAAAAGTTCACAATTGTTTTAAGTTTGAACACTGCATTCCAAATGTAAGTAGCAGGTGTGGTTGAGTTGATCAAATTGCATCCTATAATATGTACTCCCCGTTCAAACTGCTTTTTCTTAACCAATCACAAAGATGCTTTTCCACAAAACAAATGTGCACTCTACTTTTAAAAAAACAATGCTATTCGTCTCCAAATTTTGTATGTGAAAAGAAACTAGTTCCCCATCTTTAAACATATCTCTTATTCTACGAAGGAACTGCATGAGCTACAGACATCTTCCATACCTTCCAGCCATACCTTCCAGCCATACCTTCAAAAAGCTAATGTGGATCGTAGGACATTGCTATGTTTTCTGGTGCAAGAGGTATGCAGAACAGAAATGTATTAACTTAGACCTCAGATTACAAAATGTGGACATTAATTGGTTTGGACAGAGAGGATTGAAGTAGCACCAATTGTGGCCTTTGGTTAAAACCTGTTTGCATCTCCAACACCCTGACCTCATGATTGTGCACTGTGGTGGAAACGACCTAGGCACATTGACTGGGGTAGGTTTGGAAAAGCTTATGAAGAACTCCTTTGGATAATTGATGTTACTTTTCCCTCAAACTGTCTTAGTATATTCCAATATGTGCGGTGCCAAAGACAAAAGTGTAAATGGTCCAAACAATTTTGTCCTCAGATTGAAAAATCTCGGAAAAAAGTCAAAAAAATGGGGTCCATATACAACAATAATTTACGTTTTGATATGGTGGATATGTACAGAAGTGATGGGGTACACTTCACAAATCAGGGAAAACGAGTTTTCCTGAATAACTTGAAGCTGTGCATCCGCACTTATATGTAGCTCCAACTAATGAACACAAGGACTCTTTTTAGAGCCACCCTATAACTTACAACTTAGGCCTGCTATCTTAGGGCCAGATAATGGCAACTCCCGGACCATCGCCAAAATGTATTCTCCATACATCTGTGGCGCAGCGGCCGGACCATCTCACTTTGCAGCACAGACCTCTCGCTTTGAATACCAGCTCTAGTCACCCATGGGGGTCAGTAGTTTGCACTTTACAAATGCTGTATTGATTTACCTTCGAACTCCCTAGTACAACACCACCTAAGCACCATATACATGTTGGACAGGTGTGGCACAGCGCCCAGAGCACATGACTTCACAGCACAACACACACAGTTTAGGCTTATGGTTTCATCCCCAAGTCCAGCAGCAGCTCAATTTAACATCAGGACACTCTAGGCAATACCTCACATAATTTCTGTACCCTTCACTTTCACCCCAGTAGGGGTCAGTAGTTCAACCCCTTTACCCCAAGTCCGGCAGCAGCTCAGCATTTGCCCCCCGTGCCATCAGACCCGTAGGAGTGATTAGTTAGCACTTCACAAATACCAAATTTAATACGGGGCAAGATGGCGGCTGTGTGAGCTATGCATTGTTGCTCTCAGACCGCTTAGTTTGACGAAGGCTGCTGGGGGAGCTAACGTCCTGCTAAACCCCGATCCTTATACCCCGTATGAATAGTACCTTCTCCCGCTGATTCTCCGCTAGTCCGGTGCCTGGAAATTGGATTGTACCTGCACCGTTTCAGCAGAGCTCCTTGAAGTTGTAATGCCAAGCAAGTAAAGCCGAATGACCTGCCGTCTCGGTCTCGGTGGGCTGTGTAGGCGGAGTGAGCTGCTGGTGTGAGCCGCTGGGGGAGCTTCTGATTCCGCGAGCAATCAGTGGGCCTGTGGTTGGTCTCTGGCTATGTTGTGAGGAAACTCACTGGAAAAAGCACGCCTGATATTTTGTGCCTCGCACAGATTTTCATGCTTAAATACTTCTTGGTGCAACTGTCGGATCCCTAGATGATTTTGGTGCCTGGTCTCTGTGGAATTTGGCACTGCTCGATGGAACTTCGGCTCCGAGTTTCGCGAAGCCGAGCGATTTGTCTTCTTGGTTTCGGCGTGCAGCACAGATGGAACAAGCTGCTGGGTAGGCACGCCAGTTGGAGGGAGATGCCGCCTCGTCGGGTGGCCCCTAAGGATGGGACATTAAGCGTTAAGGTGAGCACTGCCAAAAAGACACTATTGGCGAAAGATGCTGAAGCAGCCCCCACCTCCGAGCGGGGGGGAAGGCAGGGAAAGTAAGGGAGAGAGGTGGAACTCCTGATACAGAGCAAGTCTTGTATGACGGGGGCAAGGAAAAAAACACCAACAATTCCGGGGATGTTTGCTGGCAAGCCAGTAAATGGGAAGCTGAGCACCCAGCCTAACCCACATCTTGACAGAACCCCAATACAGCTGAGAAGTATGGGCTCTGTCTCTACCACAACTGTATCTGCTATGGATAATACCACTGATGACCCTTGCAATGGTGTTAGCAAAACCAGTAATGCTATACTTGGGACTGACAATGTAGATCTAATCCCGTAAGTTGCAGATTCTCATATTTCCACGCTATCTGCGCCATTGGCCAGGGTGCAGGCGGAGAGGGACATGGGAGGAGTCTTTAATTTGCATAATCCGCTTTGTGAGCAACAAGATGAAGGGGATAAAGTACCGGGCACCTCTGATGGTGAGAAATTTTTTTCGATGGCTGAAGAGTCCGATTTTGTGATTGGCAGTGATATGGATTATACAGATATAGATGCCTCAGCTGATGACAGCGACACAGAGAGTGTTCCTACAACTGCTGATACGTTTAAAAAAGCTTCAAGGGGGAAAAAGCATATTGGCTCTAGACATGATAGTGTCCACCCTAATGCCCATCTCCAGTGGGATTATTCTACTACTAATCTGGGGAGAGAAGAGGGGGATATGAGCACAGGACATGAATTCCAGGAGGTTAACTTATGTGCTTCAGGAACCAATAACAAACAAATTCCCTCAAAGTCACTAATTTATGCAACGCTCAAGGCAATGCAAGTCGAGGCTCGCCAGGAACATAAAAAAGCTCAACGGGCTATGAAGAAGATAAAGGGGGCTATCCGCAAGACCACAAAAGCCTTTACAGACAACAGCTCTGGAGGAGCGGGTAGTTGACTTAGAGTAGGGGATGGAAATCACTGAACAAAAAACCTCTGCCAACAACGCCAGAATAGTGGACATTATGTGGAAATTGGAGGAGTCTGTAAACTGACAATGAAGAAATAACCTCCGTCTCTTGGGTACTGAGGAGAAAGCAGAAGGTGGGGATATACAGGGCTTCATGATTAAGCTTTTTAAATCTGCCTTCCCAGAGCTTTCACACTGGAACTGGAAGACAGAGATCCAGCGCGTCCACAGGTTTCCTCTGATGGGCAAGAACAATCCTGGCCCGGATACAAAACCACGAGCAAATGTGGGTTTTTTTGGCAATTTTTTATTGCGGCAAGCAATATTTGAAAAGGCCCGGCCGGACTCTAAAAAGGTGGCAGAAGGGAATGCATTTTTTGTATGACAAGACTTCTGCCATACAACTGTTGAGAGAAGATGGCGTCTTAGACAGCTTATCTCTCCGTTTCAGAAACTCAATTGTGAAGCTTATTTGATGAGTCCTGCTCGGTTGAAAGTTTTATGTCATGGGTGGGTCAGGGTTTTTACCTCTGAGATCCAGTCAGGGGATTATCTAAAGGAGATTGCTGTGGGTTAGGTAATTTATGGCTGTATATGAAATAATTCTGATTGACGGGCTTTGCCCGCTTGTGAATTTCTTTCCTTTATATATCTAATCTTATAATTGTCTTAAACTGGGGGGGACAGGGCAGGGGTAGAGTGTAGAGGGTAGAGGGTAGGCTATTCGCTACGGAAACGAGTGAAACAGGGGATATTGGGGATAAGTGTATTAGTTTAGGAAATAGGTTTTCAGTGTGAATGTGGATGACAAGAGGGGGGAAGGCAGAGAGCAGCAAGGGGCGCATCAACACAGGAGGCATCACAAGGGTATCAGTGACCTTTTTTGCCTTAGTTATGGGTGTGGGGGGATGTCTGGGGTGTGAGGAGGGAGGTGGATCCATATTGAGGGGAGGATTAAAGAAAATTGTTTTTTTTTCTCTTTTTGGGGACACTCAGAAAGGTGGGTTGTGGTCTGTCTCATGGGTATTGGTTATTTGTGTTCTTTTTACAAGTTATAGGAGGTGTTAGGATAGCCACTAATAACATTTGTGGATTAAATAACTCTGGGACACGCCAAAGGATAAAAGAAGATGTCCGAATTCTGAAGGCGGATATTATCTGTCTTCAGGAGACACACATTGAGGCTAGTAGAAATAAGATTATGGAGTTGGATGGGTACCAGCTTATTTTATGGTCTAAACAGGAAGTAAAAACAAAGGGAGTGGCAACTTTTGCCCATCGGGGCTTGGCAACCTATTCACGTTCTTCTTCTGATAAATACAGTCAATGGGCTATCACGCAGTGCTCAATTGATAATAATTTGTTTACATTGTGTTCTATTTATGGTCGCGTACTAAATGGCCTTGAGCTGTTTAATTGGCTGAGAGTAGAATTGGTGGGCTGGCCCGCGCCGGTTATACTTTGTGGGGATCTTAATATTAATCTTGACTGTGCAATTTCCAATCATCCTGAAATAAAATGTGTAGGCCGGAAGCCTACATATTTTTTTATTTCTCAAAGTCTGGTGCAGAGTAGTACAATTGGCAGGTTTCCCAGGGTCTAGTGTGACCATAACCCTTTGGTACTGGAGCTGAATATAAAAAATAAAAAAATGTGTTTCTGTCTGGACCTTTAACCGGGCATTGTTGTGTGATAATCTATATTTAGAGCATATGGCCATGTGGATTACTAGATTTTTGAATGAGAATATGGGTAGCAATAATTTTCAGAACGTATGGGATACCTTTAAGGCTGGTATTAGGGGAAGACCACGCAGTATGGGTGGGAGGTACAGAAGAAGGAGAGAAATAAGTTAAGAAAGCTGTACGAGGCACTGACGAAACTGAGTTAAATTTGGTTAGTACAATATCAGAAGGGGGGATATAGAAATGGCTCAATCTGGGATCATAATAGCTAGATCCGCTATAACTGAGATCTCATTTGCCAAGGCTGCGGGAAGATATCTTGCTTGGCGGACAAAAATGTATGAATGTAGCAAAAGGGTAAGGCACTGCGAGTGAGGGAAACAAACTCAGATTATGGGAATTAATGATCCCGATATTGGCTTAGTGACTGATCCTAGTGCAATCCTGGCTGCTTTTCAGAAATGTTATCAAAAATTATACTCTAAAGTTGTCAGAGATAAATCCAGGTCACAGGGTGAAATCGCCTGATATCTTGAAGTGGTTCAGTCTGACTATCTTTCATCTGAAGAATGTGGAATGCTGGGCACATCGATTAATTTCGGAGAAATTGTTGATGCTATAGATTCGGTAACATCTGGGAAAGCTGTTGGGCTAGATTATCTACCTGGCGAATTCTATAAAATTTTTCGAACCCAGCTGGCACCAATCATGCTAGAAATGTTTTGAGAAATGTTTTGCTTGATTCAAAGAGGGGAACTTCTCCTGTATCATGGAGGTATGCAAAGATTGCCATATTCTTAAAGAAAGAGAAGCCAACTACAGATCTGGGTGCTTATCGGCCCATTACATTGATAAATAACGATGTTAAGATTTACTCTAAGATCTTAGCAAAAAGATTATCGACTGTAATCAAGAACATGGTTTTCCCTCAGCAACATGGCTTCATCCCTGGTCGAGAAACCATAGACCATATACGCAGGACAATTACATTATTTGATTACACCAAGGTTACAGGAGACCCCATGACCTTAATTTTACTAGATGCGGAAAAGGCATTTGATAGGGTCTCCTGGCCTTTTTTATGGGCAGTCATGAAACACTATGAGATCGGGGAGGGTTTTTTATAAGCAGTCCGGAGTATGTATAAGGACCCAATAGCCAAAATAGCACTCATGGGAACACAGTCGGAGGAAATTATAATAAGGCGAGGCACAAGACAAGGGTGCCCTTGCTCTCCCCTGCTATTTGCAGTTTAGATTGACCCTTTAATAAGATTGATTCATGAGAATCAGATAATTCAGTCGATCTCTGCTCAAGGGGGAGATGTGAAAATGTTAGGATATGCCGATGACCTACCCATCATCACTTCTGCACCACATCAGGCTTTAGAGGAAATAAATCGTGCAACTTCACAATTTGGTATGGTTTCTGGCTATCATTTGAAAAGCAGCAAGACGCAAATAGTAATTAATGGTAAAGTTATGCTTGCAGATCAGCGATTTGTGCCTAATGCTAGGTACCTAGATGTTGAGATAAGCTCCAATCCAGGAACCATTGTAGAGCTGAACTTTCAACCATTGCTATGTAGTATTAAATCTGATTCTCGTAGAATGAAAATCTTTATTTGAAATTAATTGGAAGATGTAATGTCATTAAAATCATTTTCCTCCTGAAAATGTTGTACTTTTTAAAGCCACTCCCCTGGAATTCAATAAGATGTGGTTCCAGGCGGTGTCATGGTTTTTATGGGCGGGGCGGCGCCCAAGACGGGCACTAAGGTATATGATGCCGCCAAGAGATCGGGGAGGCTGGTCCGTCCCTAATTTTCAAATATACTACTTGGTGATCACGCTGTGATATATGGGGTAGTTGGTGAATGGAAGTAATTCATTTGGCTCCGAAACATCAATATACCAACTAATTTGTCGGGAAGAAGTAAGGGGTCTCTTACTGCGGCAGATAGATTTTAAATATTATAAGAGGGTACATTTAAGGTTCTGCTGGGTGACTCTAAAACAGTCAGGAAAAGATGTGAGATAGGGCTGCTCCATTTGTATTCTCCCTTAGCTAATAACCCCTTGCTTCCTGGAATTTTTAGTGATAGTTATTTTAAAAGATAGTTAGAGAGGGGGATTAACTATATAGGGGACCTCATATCTCGTATCGAATTACTTCCGTTCAATGCCATTACAGAAAGATTTGGCATCGAAAATAGAGATTTTTTAAAAGTATTTACAAATACAGGATTTTTTGGCCATAATATTTTTCAATCGGAATCGAAGTCCGTTATTAGATTTGATTAAGAATAACCAATTTTCGACATCTGCTGTATATAGATTAATTAATGAAAGAATGGGAGATTACCTTGCCAGGCATTTTGATGGATGGCAAATAAGTGTTCAAGCGGGGCAGGAGAAGTGTGAGGACTCCCTGATGCTTAGTCAGACAACATGTATCTCTGCTAATGTGCAGGTGCAATGTTTTAAGACCTGGTGTAATCTCTATATAACTCCTGCACGTATTCTCCGATGGGGGGGTACTTCAGGGACACATTGTGCACGGTGTGGGCTGGTGGGTGCTGACAGCACTCGCAAACTACTTGCCCAATTCTCTCTGAAGTACTGTTTAAAATTGAACGACGATTACAATCTATTATGGGTTATTTAGTATCACTCACTCCCCAGTTTATAATGTTGGGGGTCTCCCAAGTCATGGTAGGAAGCTATAGGAAATGTGTTTTTATCGCAATTACTGTATTTTGCTTGTGTCTGGCCACTATATGGCTCGATTCAGACCCCCCCTTCAGAACATGTTAGGTTTAGTAAATTGCTATCTACATACAAATGGGAGATCTCTGTGTATAGAAGAAGTGGGAGGCGGGCAAGGGAAAAAAGGAGAAAGGCTGTGGCTGTCTTTAACCAACTGGCTAAGCAAGGATTAGCATATAACCCGAGTGTATGATGGGGATTCTTTTCTTTTCCCTTTTTTTTATTATTGTTTTTGTTTTTTCTTGTATCAGTTTTATGGTACTTAATTTTATTGTATAGATTTACTCTTAGAAGGGTGGATCCACCGGGTTGGAGGGTGGGGGGCATAAAGTATAAAAATGGGACATCAGACACAGATGTATGTATATTGTATTTGTCGTGTAGCTCATTTTTTTTTGTGCTTTGATGTCTCAAAAAATTATTTAAAAAAATTACCAAATTGATTTGATACTTGCAAATTTACCTTCGCACTCCCTCTATAACACCCCCTAAGCCCCATACACAAGCTACAATGTTCAAAACAAAAGTTCATCCAAGTAGCTATAACTACATGCTCACACTACTTGGACAGGTATGACACAGCGCCAAGAGCGCATGACTTCACAGCATATGACACACAGTTTGGGCTCAGGCTTTCATCCCCGAGTCCGGCACCAACTCAGCTTAGCAGCATGAGACTCTAGACAGTACTTTCAGATCAATACGTGTCAGTACTTTGTATAAGCACATGCTGACACTACTTCCACAGTTGTAGTGCAGCGGCCACGGCACAGGACTTCACAGCATAAGACACACAATTTGGGGTCACACTTTGATCCCCGAGTCCTACACCAGCTCACCTTAGCACCATCAGACTCTAGGTAATGCCTCACTTAATTTCCATTGCCCTCCACTTTCACACCGGTAGGGGTGAATACTACGCTTCCCACCACCTCTATAGCACAACCTAAACACCCCACAGAGGCCACAGTACTCCTACCCGCCTCTTTCCCACTTTTTTCACCCTTCTTTTCCCTTACTCACTTCAACGGAATCACAAAATGGCAGCCAACACTTCCTAGTTTTAACCGCTTGCACCGCTCACAGCTAATCAGCAGCAAGCTCGTGCTCGTAACGCATCATCCAATCAGATGACAGAAATCCCAAATACTGATATCTCTAAATGTTGATATTGCTCAAACACTACTGAATGGATTTACACCAAATAAACAAAAACGTGCTTTCTAGACCAAGACCCTTCCCCCTGCCAAATTTGGGGTAATTCCGTTCACCCATTCAACCTGTAGCCGTGTGTAAAGTTTCCTACGGAAATTAACATGGAAAAACACGTCTTGGGACCCCCTTTTTTCTTGGCCATCCCTTGATGTATCACCCCTAACCTTTCAACATAGGAGCTGATAACAACAAAGAATTTGTTTTGAAAGTTTTGCGTAGATTCGTCAATCGGCGCCAACGTTATTGGCAATAGAATGTTGCGATTTTCCAATGGTATCTAGGTCCTAACTATAACTACCTACTGGCGACTGTCAGTAGTTAATATATATATATATATATATTTGAACGGTAAACATTAAATATTTTTAAATATTTGCTTCCTATATTTTCTGTGGGAGGGTGCTATAGTACCAGTGGTGGCCATGTATGGTGCTAGAATTACTATAGGTCGGAGCTGGAGTACATTTACAACTGTTTGGGTCCTTTTTAGCTATAGTATTTTTGGAAGCACAATATCTGAATATTAATATGTTTATTTATTTATAGGTGAGTGTATGTCCCTCCTTAATACCCTCTTTGGCCCTCTCCAACTCTTCCTGCCATCCATAAACCCTTCACATTTTGTAATAAGTATTTCCCATTTTCTAGTTCCCCATCCCTGTCTCGCCCACATTTACTACTAAAATGTAGGCCTATGTGTGCAGAGGTCTCTGCAGTCAGGTCAGAGATCTCTGCACAGAAAAGATAGGGGGGCCGAAGGGACAGACCTCTACACATAGGGTAGTAACCAAACACATACTACATAATACAGTTTGAAAATATGTCCCTATGCCTACATTATCATGACAATTTGAAGTGGAGAAAAAAGTACATATTTGATCTACTTAAAGAGGGCTGAGCTTAGTGGTGTCAAGAAGGTATTAAGGTACCAAATCCATTTTCTCTCCCCATCTATTCTCCTATGAGTCCTTTGACTTTGGTTTCACCCCTGGTAAGACCTCATGAGTTTCGGGCAACAATACAGTGTACAAACACCTGACCATGAGCCATAAGGACATACAAAAAGATGCTGAAAGCCCACCAAGATATTCTTTGTCCAATGGGCAAAAGTAGTTTCTCAACTGAATTAGTGTATCCCTTCAGGCTTGCATTTTGCTTTATAATAAGTGCCTATATATGTGCCTCAGGTAAAAAGACAGGAAGACTACCTTTGGTCAGTGTGATGTGTGCATGTGTGGTAGTTGGGTTTGCAGTGGAGTAGATGGTGCTTCACTGGAAACGCAAGTTGTTTCGAAGAGAGACAAAAATCATTGGCTGTGGTAATGGTTGTTGGGTCACTTAACAGCATGTATGTTACCAGGAATTGGGAAATGAATTAATTTCTGATTGGCACTTGAACTGGCTGTCTATATTTAGTTCAGAAAATATAAGACTGATTGCATCCAATGTAGAATCCAAAGTGCAAAACTGCCATTTTCAGTTCTATAACTGCACAATGTATAATCCAAGCCCCCTTAATTGTAGTCACTTAAATTTGCTTGTTACTCCTTGTAACCAGTGATATAGAATTCTCCAGCTGCAGCTGTTTGCAAAACATCAGAATCAAGTGATAAAAGTATGCTTTACGCTTGCAGTATTAATAGAAGGAACAACATTTGTGGCTTAAGTTACATGAAGGCATGATCTTACCTCAGTTAATGCAACAAAGTTTGTAATGAGAAAAGAAATTATTAATAAAAAATGAGAGAATTCTATTCAGGTGTTGGGGGTGTAAATTCTTCCTCCATAAAATTTTGGAACTTCACCTTACCTAGTAATTACTTTCTGTGTTAATGTCACCAACTCTAACCCCAATTTCTACTTTGATTTGCGGAACCCATGAAATCTTTGGGTAAATTTCAACAATTTGGTCAGCCAGAGAAATGGGAAGTCTATGCAATGTGATCAATAACAGAGTGTTTCAAGAGAGATTCAAGGGAGTTTTAGTGTACTAGTTGTCAAAAAGTGAAAGTAATATTCCAATGCTTTCATGCAAGGCAAAGAGAAGTAAAAGGCATATCGTTGAAATGAATTCTACCTGAGAAGACTAAGAAAGAAAAAAATAATTTCAACATGCCGCTAACATTTTTTTTAAGTACACTTAGTTTAAGAAACTGAACCGATGTATTCATTTTTCAAAGGGAGTGAGATTGAAAGAATTTTTTTTTATGGAAAACCAATAAACACGTATTCTAATATTTTCTGTAATTGAGCTGGTATCTTTTTAATTTTTTAATTTAAGCTTACACATCATAGAAAATTGCAGGCGCGGCTTGCACAGGTATCAGCAGTGGAGCAAAGGGTGGGCTGGGGTGGGTGGGGAGGAAGTTGACAGGTGGCGGGATAGGGAAAGTAAAATAAAAGAATACAACTTACCTTGTGCTCTATGCATTCTGAGTCGGTGATGCTGCAACCGCAAGGTAAGTAGATTTATATAGGTTTTTATTTTACTTTCTCTATCCGGTCGTCTGTCGACTTCTGCCCCCTCCCAGACACTGTTACCTATGTCAGACATGCCTGGAAAATTGATCTACACAGTTCATACTTATACGCCCCATGTTTCACAAGAAGACACACTGCTAATTTCAAAGTAGGCATCCCAAACTATTTAAAATATACCTGTCCATCTTGCAGACCCATTAATAAGAACAATCCAAAGAAGTAGCGTCTATAACTAGGAACCAGAACCTATGAAAGTTTGAAATGTTAAAATAAAGTCAATGCCTAAAGTTGGTACTTGTGAGGCCATGTTTTATCTGGGGAAGGTGAGGTGAAAACAAAGCTATTTCGTTCACATCTTGTGGTCTACAAAATGTAAACAGGTTAAGGTATTTCAAGGAGCATGTACCATATTGAATGACTTGCACAAAAAGGTAACTGAATAAAGAGGGTTGAAGCCCCCAATCTTTGGCACAGTGACAGGGAAAGTAGTTTGCTTTAAAGCTAGTATACATAATGCATGCTCACACACCATTATCCCTGTTAGATGAGATTCAGCAAGAAATATAGGCAAAATCCTCAAAAGCAAAGGGGAGTAGTGGCAATGAAATCTATATAAAGGTGTGCAGACAAAATATCAGAGAAAAGATAAGGTATAGACAAAATATCATGTCAAGAATATAGAGGACAAATCTATTGCTAAGGTAAGTTTCTATAGTTAAGTAAAGTTTTACTATATATATTTTTTTGATAGTCATAGGATTTAATTATTTGGATTTAATCAGTGGTAAAGTGGCTGGTTGATTACAAGAATTTTAATACAAATGTGTTTGGACATTGTCATAACAAAAACACATCAAACTAGATTCATTGTGGATATATGTATATATGGATTTATCTTTCTGTAAATAATCATGTATATATTGTATATATATGAAATTAAGGAGTACACAGATGATATTTACTTATTTATATATCTTTTATATGACAGTTAAATTGATTTTAGACATTTTGTCTTGTATTTAAACATAATGTCCACAAACACTGAAGTATTTTTTCTATGTCCATTTTGAGACGTTAAATTCCATTGAGCTGCTATTTCGCGCACTTTAAAAACCCTCCTCTATGTTAATGACACGTCATGTGATCAAACCTCGGTGAAGAAGCGAAACGCATCATGACGGACTGCTGGGCGATATTTTATGCATTAATAAAGCACTGAGAAATGACACCTACTTGCGGGTCCACTCATCGCCATTTTCCGGGATTGGAAGTGTTTGTGTGAATATATATGTGACCAAGGCTGCGGTGACGTAGCCAAAACGCGTCTTGCCACTAGAAATACAATTTTTTTCTGTTTTGTGATCTGTACCTGTTGAGGCTTCAGCAATGAAAGAACCCTCACGCAAATATGCTTGTTTCCTTTTATTTCCGGACTTCATCTGCCTGTAAACTGCAGCGTGCTCCCAACTTCTTAAAATTGTCTCTGGCACCAACACCAGACGCATTTTGAGAACTCCTATTCCCTTTTTTAATGGTTTGTGTGCTGCATTTTCGAGTTCGTTCTGTTCCTTTTCACTTATATTTGTATTCGGTCCTGCCCATGTGGGCATGGCTTTCCTGGCATCTTGGGACCTGTAGTGCAGGTAATTTCGACCTTCAATGGGTTAGTAGAACTCTTGATGTAGTTGCACATTGTTTTCCCAGTGGATTGAAGTGGTGGCACGTCTCACCCCTATGCTACGAATTAGATTAGGAGGATGGCTGCTCTTAGCGTGCAATATACTATTGCCCGCTGTTTTCTTCCTGTATAGTGATGTCTCAAATGTTCCCTCATTTACAAAAACCCTCAAATCTAGATAGTGTACCTCATTTCTACTCATTTCCCAAGTGAACTTCAGATTTAGGTTGTTTTTATTTAAATCTCTAATGAATTCTTCTGCCTGTTTGAAGGAGCCCCTCCTTACAAGGAAATGGTCGTCAATATAACGACGCCACACAACCATGTGTTCTGCCCATTTGGCATTGTCGCCTGCAAGGGCCACCTGCTCCTCCCATCAGCCTACGAATAAATTTGCGTAGCTGGGGGCGAAGCAGGTGCCCATCTCAGTCCCAGAGATTTGTTTAAAGAGATCATTTTGAAACATAAATATGTTGTGTGTCAAGCAGAATTCCAATAGTTCAATTAACATCACTCCATGTTCAGTGTACTTCATAGCTCTTTTCTCTAAAAAGTATTTTACTGCCTCAACTCCTTGGGAATGTCGAACACATGTATAGAGGCTTGTAATGCCGAGAGTTATTAGTACATATGTGGTGTCCCATTGAATAGTTTCAACTTGTGCTATGAAATCTTTAGTATCTCTCACATACGATTTCAACTTCACAACAAATTGTGAGAGAAATGAGTCAATGTAAGTCGAAAGGTTCTCGGTGAGTCCTCCCTTTGAGAAGACAATCGGTTTCCCTGGTGGTGTATGAAGATCTTTGTGCACCTTTGGTAGTTGATAAAAAGTTGGTGTTACAAGCTCTGGATTTCCTAAGTACTCATTCATGTCCAACATTGATCTATTACGCCACTTGTTCAAAAGCTCATGGAATGTTGTTATGCTCTGTAGATACTCTTCTCTATTCGTTTTGATGTAATATTGAGAATCCTCTAGCTGACAGAAAGATTCATGACAGTATTGGTCTCTTGTAAGCAGGACGATATTTCCACCTTTATCAGAGGGCTTCACAATAATCTCATCATTTCTGCTAATGTCCAGTATAGCATTGAATTGTGCTTTTGAGAGATAAACCTAAAGTTTTTAAGGCATTAAAACATATGTGTTGTACACATGAGCTTGTAGATGGGTGGCAGATCTCTAATCCTAACGATCATGGGTACACTTTTTATTCTATCCCGCATCGCACACATGCAAGAAGAGATTATATGCTTATGTCTAATTCACTTAGATCTAAATTTCAAATTGAGAAACTGCCCCGAATTCTCTCAGACCATAACCCTCTAATTGATGCATTAGAAACCAAACCAGGGAATATCACACTCAGAACATGGACATTTGAGAAATCCCTGCTTTCAGAGAACAATTATTGCACTCACATCAAAGAATGGATCCCTAACTTCTTAAAAGATAACATCGGAAGCGCATTGATTGGAATTGTTTGGGACGCCCTAAAAGCATGGATTCGGGGAGAAACGATGCAATACTCACTGAAGGCTAATAAACAGGCTACAGAATCCCTGAGGGAGCTGCAGGAAAATTAAAACTAACTGAGAAAGAACTGATAAGGGTGACCCGAGAAATCCAAGGGCTACAAGATATTACCATAATGCAGATTCAGGTGGCAATCGCAAAGGCCACAATCACAAATATCTTTACTGCCAAAGCCGTAAAAAAAGCAGTAGCCCATAGACAAATGGTTTCTGAGGTCAATGAGCAAGTTGGTCATCAGCTGGCTATCCGTATGAGGCAACAGTCTTCAATAAATCTGATATGAGAAATACAGGACCCAGTGGCAGGCCAGATATCCGACCCAAAACTGATCGGAGATGCATTCTGGCGATTTCATAGTACCTTGTATGCTGAGGAGGGGGGGGAACCAGAGAGAATCAATAGTTATCTAGATAAATGAGGCTTTGATAGGTTCAATGTGGAAGATCAGCCGGCCTTGGAGGAAGTCCCTAACATAGAAGAAATTCTAATTACTGTCAAAAATCTACCAAGAGGGAAAGCAACAGGATTGGATAGTAGACCCTCGGAATTGTATACAACATTTCCAGATCAGCTCAAAGTCACTTAACTTGACTTATTTGTACATATTTTAAAGGGGGGCAGCCCCCAAACTCTTGGTCGAGGGCAAAGATAGTCATTTTCCCTAAAAAAAATGAACCTCCAGATCAGCTAGGCTCTTACCGCCCTATCACCCGTATAAACACAGATTCCAAAATATATTCAAAAGGAATGGCAAATCGCATTGCTCCTATCATCCACAAAGTTATTTCTAAGTACCAGCACTGATTTGTACCCATGAGAGGAACTACTAATCATATCCAAAGAATGATCAGCTTATTCAACGGTATGGAAGTTGCAGGAGTCCCTATGGCATTGGTTCATCTCGATGCTGAGAAGGCCTTTGATTGGGTCTCCTGGCAATTTTTGTGCGCCTCCATGCCCAGGGGTGGAATTAAACAGGGGTTTATCCAGGCAGTTCAAAAACTATACATCAACCCCAGGGCTATGGTAATGGTCAATGGCGACCTCATCAGAGAACAGACCACATCCTGAGGAACGCGACAGGGGTGCCTATGCTCGCCATTACTCTTTGTGTTCTACATCGACCCCTTTATCCGCAGACTTGATGAAAATAGAGGAATTGCACCGATTTTGTCACAAGGGTATTTGACCAAGAACTTGGCGTATGCCGATGACATAGACATTGTGACGGATGATCCAAACATAGCTATGTCTGTCATTAAAAGCGAGGCTAATAAATTTGGGCTAGTATCCGGGTACGTGCTCAATCAGGGGAAAACACAGGTGATCCTGAACAGCAAAAGCGAGATGAGAGACCCCCGAGTGACAGACAAGCCCACATATTTGGGTATCTGCATTACTTCCAAACTCGAAAACTTGGTGGACTTAAATATGAAGCCCATGCTGGACTCAATGCAAAAAGACCTCCGTCGCCTGGATAATCTACATCTTTCCTTAATTGGAAGGGCGAATGCATTGAAAATGGTCTTTTTCCCCAAATTCTTATATCGTTTTAGAGCAATATGATTAGAATTTTCAGATCAATTGTTAAAGCTATGGAACGTACCTTCTCAAGCTTCTTATGGGCATACTCGCAACCCTGGCGAGCTTATACATGTCTGACTCTCGCCAACGAAAGAGGAGGTCTAGCCCTCCCAAACCTAAAGGCATACTATTGGACCTATGTGTTGCTTTATAGTCACGAGCTATTACAGTACAGTCTGGTAGAGACGATACCTGGGGTTGGGGTGCCATCTATCTTTCAGCTAATTTTGGGTAATAAAAGTAGCGGATACCTCTGGCGATATTTGTATGATAGCTATCCTAAAAAAGTTTAATTAAAAACACTGATCGGAGGGTTTAAGGTATGGAAAGCTGTGAGGAAATTGCTGGGTGTAGGGCGAATATCATTTTATACCCCCCTATGGGATAACCCTGCTCTGCCGGAAATATTTAAAGATAACCGCATTAATGACTGGAATGCGGCAGGGATAACCCATTTGGGTGCCTTTTCTCCCCTATAGGGTTACACTCCTTTGAAGAACTCAGGGTAAATTTTCTACATGAAACTGGTGGGACTTTTTTAAATATCTTCAAATTAGAGACTTTTTATCACGATGAATGGGGGGAAGGGCTCCGCCCGAAAAAATAACCTTAGTGGAAACTTTAAAACATACCAAAAAAAGTACTATTGGGGGAATTTACGCATGATTTCCTGATGATTTAGAAGAAATGGCACAGAAGTGGCATGGGATATTTGGTATAACCATAGATGCATTTAATTATGCCTATTACATGTCTCAAACAATCCTCATGTCCACTAAACTTCAAGCACAGTTTTATAAAACATGCTTCTTCTTGTGTTATACCCCAGATAGAATTGCTAAGTGTGTGAGTGGCAAGGGTACACTCTGTCCTAGATGTATGTTATCGAATGCCGATTGTATACATATTTTCTCCACCTGTGTCGGTTTAACTTCTTTAAAATTATGTATTGAGAAATTTTTATCTGATGTACTAAAAGTGATGATGTTCTGTCTACTAAAGTTGTCTTACTTGGGGTTACAGACCCCAGTAATCCCAGATCTGGTCACGAACTTGTTGTTATTGCGATGGCAGTGCAAAGAATATGTGTAGCCTCGGCCTGGCTAGATCACATTGCACCATCTTTTCAACAGTGGTTAGCCAGGCTACTAGAAATCTTAAATATAGAAGCTGCTATATATGAAAGAAAAGGCAGGAAACTGTGTAAAATGGGGTTAAGAATATGGTCTCCTTTAATAGAATGGTGTCAATCTCAAGGTAATACCTAGCGGTAGATTGTGAAGAACACCCAACCAGGGGGGAGATTGGCATGATGCAAAATGATGTTCCGCTGGAGTTATGTAACAGATTTATGGAAGTTTGTAACTATGAGTATGTAACTATGAGTATGCATAACCTTTTAATCATTTGTATATTTTCGCTTGTCTGACCTGGGATGGGGGGGCGCGGGTGGGGGGTGATATAATTGTCGGAAAAACCAAATTAAGATATTTAAAAAAAAAATTAAGGAACCAGATGCTAACTTCTACACTCTCCCAATTCAATTTCTTCAATTACTTGTGGAGTTTTCTTTTTACCATTCTTCTGATAAACTTTCATTCTCTTATATATGTCTCCTTTTAACTCTTCCATTTGAATTTCATCAGGTTGGTGTTTCTTCGTTTTCTCATTAATAGTGTACCATTTTCTATTTCTGCTGCATTTGCATATTCCCATTATTGACATCAGTACTTTACCTACAATACTTCTACCTACATTAGATATCCAAGTACCAATAGAGGAGAGACCATCTGTAAGTCTCTCCCATGCACTATCAACTTCCAGTGGTTTCAGTTCTTCTTCCAAATGAGTAATGTTCCTTACATACCTTCCAATTTTGACACTTTTATCAGGTATGTAAGTGCAAGAATGTTGCACTTTCAACATTCTATAGACTCCGCCCTATTTTGCTAATAATATATCATGAGCAAGTCGATTTTGAAAAACCATTGATCTGATCGCAACCAATTCGGTATTGATCAATAAAAATCCTCCAGCAGTGTCAGTCGATAAGCGATCTACCACTGTAGACAATTTACAAATTCTTTGTGTATTCAGAACCACTCCCACTGAAGGTATCAATGCACTAAATATATCACCTACAATTTCTGCAAAACTAGCTCTTATAACATGTTAGTTCATTTTCGTGTTCATTGCTTCCAGTGATTCTTTTACATGGTATACCTTTGGGAATACTATTCCGAAATAGCAACTCCTATACCAATGATCAGGTAGCTTAAAGTAAGCTTTGTTCCCACAAATGTAATAGACTCCAGGAAATACTAGATCAGTTCCCCCTTTTAGTCCCCATCCCCCGATTATGAGGACATTGTGTTCACATTCACTGGAACTGATGAATACATTGTTATACTCAGTTTTCTTTCTATGGAGACAGATTTTCCCCATCTTTTCAAAGTCCAAAGACATAGCAGCATAAGGTTTGCCAGTTGCTATAAATTCTTCCCTTTCAGCCCATTTGGGTATCTGGGGTTTCTTTTCAGTGGCTTTTCTATACTAAATTTAAAAATACCTTCTCCTCTTGTGTAAACTACATGTTAGATTGTCTTTGTGTGCATTAGCTATATTTCTTTCTTTCATTGTTAGGAAAAATTCACCAAAGAATTGACCATCTTTAGCTCTAAGGACATGATTCATTCTTCTACGGACAGGAATTTCAGGAAAAATAACATCTATTTTGGAACAATAACACTGCAACCTTCCAGTTTTATAAAACAAACAAGTTAATATGCTACAGGAAATTCTATAGGTCAGGGGTACATGATGGTATGTAACACCTTCAGCTACAGAAGTAGGTAATTTCATACAGTCATAACAATCACTAATTTGCATAGTCTCTACATAATGAACTAAAAGACTTGCAAAAACATTAATTTCAGTTTTGTTTCTAATTCTAACGTGATATAATTCTATCTCATCTGGTGCTTCTAAGTCTACTCTATCTTGTTTGTGATGCGCTATCTTTCTGTGAATACTAGTGTGATTTTGCTTAGTAGCCATCAAGTGCGGTATTGCTATTGTCAGTCCTAGCCATACTATAAGTACTATCAATACACTACATATGCATATGCTACAGCATCTCTTTATACAACTTAATTTCGAGTTTCCAGTAACTCTTTTATCAGCCATTTTACTAAGGAGGCTTAACCCTTCTTTGAGAATTTTACACAGAGTACACTTGTGTTTTATCTCAAGTTGGCCTCACTTCTTCAATATGTTGATCAGCAATCAATTCTTCATCACTGTCAACACTGATTTCTAGATTTTCGAAATCTTCAAGGATGATGTATGTCCATTCAGGGACTTTGAATTTATTGTTCAGCTTTTTAAGGCGTGGACTTCTCCTTCTTTGAATGCTTGCGGATGGTTCAGTTTGACTAGGTTCTTCGTTCACCTGTTCAGGTTCTTCATCTATCGTCACTAGGCGATATTTCAGTCTTTTAACAAAACCAGGCCATTTATCACCTTTTCTTTTGGCTGGCACTGTGCTTTCTGATTTTTCAAGTGTTCTTTTATTTTCTTTAAGTTGTGCACAACTTGATTTTCATCAACTTCAGGTTTCCTCTCTAACTCACCTTGTCCAAGGCGTATTTCTGTTGACTTGATTCACGATATGACTTTGTTGGGTCTAGAATTTTTTTTCCGTCCTGAATCCTTTTGACTAATCCTGTCTGGTCCTGCACAGGTCTTGCAGATTCTTGATTGTCTTCCACCTGTGCGTTTTGACTAGTACCTATCTGTCCCTTCTCAGACAATGGAGTTCTGGTAGGTCTGAGTATATTGCTCTATCCTTATCTGTCCTCCTCACGATTACCATTGGCTTGGATTTCTGTAATCTGAGTGCGTTCTTCTATACCTGTCTCGTCCTCACTATCAGTCTGACTATTTAAATATGTTTAGCTTTTTGTTCTCACTCTGATTTCAGGTATGTCAACCACTGGGATCCACTCATCCTGACTGGTGCTTGGTTGCTCTTCGTCAACTACTTCAGGATCAACGTCTTGAAACCCTTCAGCTGCACAACCTTCAGCCTCAACTTCGTCATGTTCTGGTATCCGTTTGGTATGGCTGGCATGTATCCAGTTTGGGATTCCCTTGCACTTTACAGCTGTGGTGGTTACCAATATCACTTGTTGTAGCTCTCCCCACCTTGGTGCTAGGCAAGATGCTCGAGTGTGATTCTTTATCGCAACCCAATCTCCAGGGTTCAAGTCACGTGCTGGAGTTGAATGTCTGGCTTCTGCGTCTTCCCCAACATGGTGAGAGATAGAGCACACTTGGTCAGCCAACTCTTTGTAGTACTCCAACACTAAATCATCAGATATAGTTAACAGCTGATGTCCTGGCGCACATGCTTGCCTCATGAGTATCTCATAACGGACTCAAGCCTGTTTTCTTGTCTGGTATGCTTCTGAGTCCCATCAGGACGAGGGGTAAAGCATCCGGCCATTCCAAATGGCTAGATTCACACATCTTGCCCAAACTTGCTTTAGTCGTGGATTCAATTGTTCTACCACTCCAGAAGCTTCTGGGTGATATGCACAGTGCAGTATTTGCTCAATTTTGAATGCTTCACAGATTGAACTGATAATTTCATTATTAAAGTGCCTTTCTCGGTCTGATTCAGTTGTTACTGGAAAGCCGAACATTGGGATGAGTTCTGTTAAGAAAAGTTTCGCTACTGTTATGCTATCGTCAAGCAGGTAACTGAATGAAATCAATTTGTAGTCTAATAAAAGAGCCTTCTGCTTTCCCAATTTTCCCAGGTCACACTACAGTGTTCTTCCCAGGGTTTAATCGTTGACATGTAAGGCATCTCTGCCAAACAGATTCTCTGCTCTGTTCCTGAACTTCGCATTGAACCAGTCTCGTCTAAACAACCTCACCATTGCATCTCTCCCTATATGTGTGTCCCCATGGTACATTCTGGCCATTGGTGCAAGCATTCAGTCAGGTAACACTGGTCTCCCATCTAGGTATACTATTATGCCATCTTCAGGTCTCACTCGACACCCTATTTTCTGCCAGTCATCCTTTTCTTTGGGTTCTGCCTCACCTTGTAAATCTCTCACTTCCTCCCATGTACTCACACCACACAATAGCATAAGTTGGCAGCTATTTCCACATGCTTCAATTTTCTTGTTTATTGCCACTTTATATTTGGCACAATGTTGAGCCACTTGGTCAGCATAATGGTTACCAGCTTGTCACTCTGTCAGTTCCAGATTGGTGAGCAGCACATTTGACCACGGCCAATTCTTTAGGCAATTGAATTGTTTCAAGTAATTATTTTACATACTGTCCATTTTTGATAGGAGTTCCTGAAGAAGTCATGAACTCCCTTTGCATCCAGAGCTGGCCAAAGCCATGCACAACCCCGTAACCATACCGGCTATCGGTGTAAATGGTTACTCTCCAATTTTTCCCAATTTTGCACGCTTTTGTTAAAGCAATCAATTCAGCTACTTGTGCAGACTTGAATCCTGGTAACGAGGATGCTTTCACTATATTAGATAATATGCATACAGCAAAAGCAGCGCTTAATCCTCCTTCCTCATGGCGCATACACGAGCTATCTACAAATAACTCATGGTCTGGGTCTTGAAAAAGGTTCTTCCTGAATGTCTGCATGAGGTTTAGTACTGAATTCAGTTAAGTCGATATAATCATGTTCGACTTCTTCTCTGACTTCCTCAAAGTGAGAATTTGGCAATAAGGTTTCTGGATTTAGAATAGTGCACCTCACTATTGTCACATTTTCTGAACCAAGGATAATTCTTTCATACTTAGTCATCCGACTAGGGGTTAAGTGCTGAGTACACGGTCCGGTTAACAGAATCAGAACTGAATGTGGAACATACACTGTTACAGGATGTCCCATGACTCATACAGGTTGCAGCTACTCCTTTCAGACAACCTGGATGTGCATATGCCACTGGGTCCAATGATGCAGAAAAGTATGCCACAGGTCGTCTCATTAACGTCTGGGTTAAGACTAAAAGTGCACAATGGTCTCTGGTGTCACAAACTAGTGCAAATTCTTTTGAATAATCTGGCATCCCTAATGCTGGAGCTTCACACAGACTGTTACGCAGTTTTATGGAAAGCAGTCCTGCTCTCATCATCCCACTCGACTTCATCTTTTACTCGTTTCTTTGTCATTTGAATCAGTGGCTTTGCAAGCACTGCAAATACCACAATGAACTGCCTGTAGTAACCTACAACTCTGAGAAACATTCTGATTTCTTTCTGAGTTTGGGGTAGTTTCATGTTTTGAATTATGTTGATTCTTTCAGATGCTACTCTCCTGACCCATCTCTCTCTCTGGTGTACCAGATACTTTACTGAGGTTGCATCGTATTGTAATTTTTCTGGGGACACTTTATGTCCACCTTTTGCTAAATGATTCAGCAACGCAATAGAATCAATTACACAGTCATTTCTTGTTCTCGATGCCAATAATAGGTCATCGATATACTGCAGCAGGACAGATTTGGATGGACTTTCCATGTACCCCTGAGGGACATGATTCCAAACGTAAACATGGTCGTCAAATTTGAAAGAAAATAAAAATGTGCTATCTGGATGCAGCGGGCTGGAAAAGAAAGCATGGCATAAATCAATCACAGTGAACCATCTGGCTCCCCATGGTATTTGATACAGAATCACAGCTGGATTTGGTACTACTGGACAACATGGGACAACAATTTTATTAATTTTACGGAGGTCTTGGGCCACCCTGTACTTTCCGTTTGGTTTCTTTATGCCAATTATAGGTGAATTACATGGACTGCTCATTATTTCTTCCAGAATACCTTGTTCAACCAAATGCCCCATTTCTAGTGCAACTCCTGCTTTCATCTTGGGATTAATTTTGTACTGTCGAATATTTGGGGAAACTGCACCTTCTTTCACTGTTACTTTTATGGGATCAACATCTGCCATTAGGCCTACTTCTTTCCCAGTAAAATCCCACACATCAGGATTTACAAAAGTCTTTAGTTCTCCTGGCAAATCTTCTAGGGACATCTTTTTAACTTCTATTTCTTGTCTGGCCAGCATAATTTTATAGAAACCGTCTTCATCTGGAGTCTGAATTTCAACACCATTTGGTGTACAAAAGATTGTGCAGTTCATTTTACACAATAAATCTCTTCCTAATAGGTTTACAGGGCTAGTATTGCACACTACGAATGTGTTCATTTCTCAAAAGTTACCAATACACACTTCCATAGGTTCTGTGACAGGGTCCTAATTTGTTTATTAGAAAAGCCCACTACTTGGATCGCTTCTCTCGAGAGGGGTAGGTTTGGGATGTCTACTGTTCTCACAGTAGAATGGGTAGCACCAGTGTCCAACAAAAAGGTAACATCATTTCCCTCCACTTTCCCTTCAATGTAAGGACCTGACTGATCTACCAGTAAGGATGCACCTAGTATGCAATCCTCTTCCCCCCTCTCAGGCACAGTCAATATGTGTCATCCTCCGTCCCAAAAAATGTGTCCTGTAAAAGAAACTGTGGTGTTACTGTATTTTTCTTACCACTTTCCTCCCGAAATACGGTGTCCACACTGTATTTGGGTTGACTCACAAAATCTGGCATAGGGGCTTGAGGCAATTTATTCTGTATTACCTGTTGCGAATGTCTCATTGACACCTCATTCTGTGTCTGTGGATTTAAATTTCGAGTTTAGACATTATTATTCTGTATTAATTTACAGTTGTTTCTCCAATAACCTAATTTTCCACACCCATGACAAGGAAACTTCTTCTTTGCCTCTTCTTTACTCATTTTCCCTCTGAGTTTACCCCACTACCTACACCTTGGCCTTCCCCTCTTTTCCTGTTGTTCTGCCATTTTAACTTGAGCCCACATTACTTTTTCTTCCAATTTCTTTAGTTTATTATCAATTTCATCCTCACAGTATTTTGCATACTTGAGAATTTCGTC
The DNA here is from genome assembly GCF_964263255.1 of Lissotriton vulgaris. Taxonomy (NCBI): domain Eukaryota; kingdom Metazoa; phylum Chordata; class Amphibia; order Caudata; family Salamandridae; genus Lissotriton; species Lissotriton vulgaris. The sequence continues at coordinate 779,627,890 of NC_141691.1, forward strand.
GACAGGCTTTGCTTGCCTACACAATTTATGCGCTATAATTGTCTGGGAGATTTCAGGTTTCAATCCAGACACAAAACGATAAATAAAATGTGTCATGTCTTTATGATCAACGTTTTCTCAACCACTGTATTGTTTAAATGCCTGCAAGAGGCGTTCATAATATGCTTGTACAGATTCATCTTTATTTTGGGTAGTTCTGTCTATTTTAGTCCAATCAGTTTCTTTGGGTGGAATTTTCCCTTTTAAATAAGATATCAACTGATTGTATTTCTTCATTACTTCCTCAGAAGGAGCTCCTGTCTTTTGGTCTCTAGGGTATTCCTCTCTAGGACAATCTACAGTGATCTTGCACTCGGACCATAAGTCAGCTGGAGCAACAATGTCAAATAAACAATCTAGATCTTTTAACAGTACCTTCAACACTTTCACAAATCTTTCAACGTGTCAATATCATTCTACAGGTTTTTCTCTAAGCTTTGGAAAATCATTAGTAAATGATAAAATATCCTGTCGAGACCATGGGACATGTACATAACCTCCTCCTGGCACTTCTCTCATCGGACACAACCTTTCGACTTTTTCTGCTTCTTTTAGTAAATACTCAGATGACTTTTTATTTGCCTGTGCCTCTTCCTTTTTCTTTGTCTATCTAACTTTCCATTTATCTTGATCTCCCCATTTTTGCAACAATGACAACAATTCTTTTATTTGCAACTAGCAGCCCGTCCCGACCTTGTCTGGGAGCAATCAGGCTTCCCCGATCCCCGCCCGCCCCGACATTGTCTAGAAGCCCGGGCCCCCACCCAGCCCGTTCCCCGTCTGCCCAGACCCCCGCCTGCCCCGACATTGTCCATGGGTCCCCTTACCTCAGCCGCCGCTCCTCCCCCGCGCTCCTCAGTTTACCAGTCTGCCGCTCCTCGCTCCTCACCGCCGCTGGTCACCGCTCCTCCCGCCTGTCCGCTGCACGTCACCTCACCGCTCCTCCCGCCTGTCCGGTGCTTGTCACCTCACCACCGCTGGTCACCGCTCCTCCGGCCTGTCCGCTGCTCCTCACGTCACTGCTCCTCCCCCACACCATGTCCGCTGCGCTCCTAGATGCTGCTCCTCCCCGTGCTCCTGACGTGAGCACGCACGTCGCGGCCGGCGCTACTTCGGAGGGACTACTTTTTTTTAAATGTACATTTTTTTAAATAACGTTTTTTCATTTTATTTATATAGCCTATAACCATCTGCACACCCTGACAATTACAACGGTGTATCGGGTGTGTGGATTGGCACTGTGGTTCCCGAGTCTACCCGCCTCAAAGCCTCAAAGTTCTTCCTTTATTATAGTAGTATAGATTTACGAACTGACACATTCATGTTTTCCAAATGTTTGTCAGAAAATTCTGCTCTATATGGTTTTTGCAATACCTTTGATTTGCCAATGTCAATTCCCATTTCCATAGCCAAATTCATTAGTTTTTCATGATATATTTTTGTAGAGTAATACTTGTGCATATAGACAATAATTCATCTTCATCAAATGAGTTCAGTCTGTCCAATCCCACATTTCCTGCTACCATTTCTTCTAATTTTACCCTCAATTTGAATATGTTCAATACCTTTGACTGTGCTTTAGGCTTTTCTATATTTCGAGTCTATCTGTCTAATTCTTCTGGACTTACTACAGTTGCATGCCTCGTTCCTGAGGATCTTTCAATCTGTACCACTTTTGAACATGGGGGTGTAATTTTACTGGTTCTCGTATAGGTAAATCCAATAAGGAAATTACAGACTCACACTCACTTGCTTGATCATCAACTATTAGAGTTTCTTTTCTAGGCTGAACTATGGGTGTATCCAGAACAAGAGTTTTAGAATTATCTTGCTTATCTCCATGCAAAGGAACTACAGGACCTATTGTTACAGGTATTGTTAGAGCTTCAGGACCGGTATTTAATTGGGAGATTTTCTGAATTAATTCACTATGCTGTTTATTTAAAGCTTCCTTTTCTCTCTCCTGAAGTACCTTTTCTAATGAGGTTTCATGTATAACCTGCGGAACTAATGGTGGGTGTAAAAACGGAGCACTAGGAGTAACTCTGACTTTCTTCTTGATAAGGTGGTGGATTTTTCATTAACAAGTCTTCTAATAATTCATCATCTGAATCACCACCAGTCATTAAATTTCTCGTTTTCCCTGTATTTTTACTTCCTGATGGGTTTTCTGTGGTAAAAACAGGATATAATCCTTCCACTAGCATGGACTGTATCCACTTTTTCATTTGTTTATCTCTTGTCTTTTTTGGGAATCTGGGATAAAACTTACTCCAATTGTTGTCACTTTGGGACCTGTCTCGCTTAAACGCCTCTGTCTCCCACTCTTCTAAAGCTTCATATTGCGTTAATCTTGGTCTGGGATCTAACTTATTCTTACGATTTCTTTAAATTCTACAAAATTCTACCATTGAAGGTACCATGTTCTGGAAATGCCAGAATACCGTCTTCCTTAGTGTACTCTATCCAGTTTTGTAACCACACACATGTGTGATAGCCCCTTTCTACCATCATGTATGAGGGGGGCGTATTAGGTAGTGGAATAATAATCCCTTCTCTAGTTTTGATAACTTTGTCTTTTCTGAAATAATTCTTTATTCTTTCAAAAAGAGACATCTTTATTTTTTCTCTGTACATGATATAAATTCTTCCTCTAATTTGATGTTCCCTTGCAAATCCTAAATATTTTGTATCAGGACGGTTTCCTATAAATGCTGGATCTAATTGCCACATATACCGCTTTTTAAGTTTGTACGAAATGTCAATGAATTTAATTAACTCAATTTGTTCACTTTGCAGTTATATTTCTCCAATACCAGCACGTCTCTTATTTTAAATGACCAATAAAGTTAAACTTACAGCAGCGTTAACCAATGATTGCGTGGACTTTTCTGTGACGTGAATCTCACTCTCTTTTCTGTGACGTGAATCTCTGTGATGTGAATCTCGCACCCGCGACTGACTCCCTCTTTTGCAAGGTAATACAACGATTCAATTTCAATTACACATTTCATTAATTAGCAACATGAAACATTTGCTACTGTGCCTGATTGACTAAATCCAAAGGAAAGATAATTTCATTCACAACCAGTAAACTTAATTTGGCCTACTCTTCAAACACTGCGAGTAAAACAACCTTCCGTTTACTCTTCACTTAAGCAGAAAGAACCTGCTACTCCTTCAGAATTACCCTTTCTAGGTGATATAAGACCAAAGTTTCACCAGCGAACCCCTTGCTACTAATCACTCTCACAATTATACTTAGGAAAAATAAATCCTAACTAGTGCTTCAAGTTTTACTTAACGTACCTGTTCCTCATGGCAAGTAACCTCACAACATTATGGCTTCTATTTACCAACTGTTTTCCTTATCCCCGGATATTCCAGACAACATTTAATAACACGAAAACAGTTTTGGATAGCACATAAAATCAATAAACAATCAGTAATAATAGTTGATACACAACTAACTACGTATTTTTAAAGTAATCCCTAACCATACGTCTGCTACCAAGAAAAGTTTACTGATAGAGAGCTCAGGGACCAACAATCTCAATTTACCATACTTACCTTGGGCCCATAGAACATTCACACTTTGAACTAGTAGTCTTGCCTAACCAATTATGAATGTAGTCACCCTATCAGTTTGCCCAGAGGTCCGATTTAGGATTTATACCTATAAAGCATGACTTACCAATCCATGTCACCTCACTATAAGTCCTGTCAATCAGAGAGTTAGAATAAACAGGTAGTATTTAAACATAATTACTTTCGTATAATAACCACAGACTATGGGAAAGTTTTAAAACCTTTATCTATAAGATATTTTCTGAGTCAAGTTAAAAACGGCCACAATCTCGTGACCATACATTTTACAAGTAAGAATATAATCAGCAGGACATAACTTTTGTAAGAAATCACAGTATCACCTTTAGACATTGGTACCTGAGAGGGGTGAATAAGGGAATTTTATAAAAGGACATACCGCATGGATTATATTTACCTAGAATGGTGCAATGACCAATCCTGGTCACGGGCTGGGGTAAAAAGGACCAGGACCTGGCTCCCGACTAATCAGGTGCCCACAGGACAAGACAGGTGCAGATCAGGACAGGTGACCTCAGCTAAGTGCAACGCCAGCGTCACACCCCTCTCTCTAGGAAAGCCAATCAGTACCCCGATTGGGTGATCAATTCTTCTCACAAAGTGCTCCGCTAGCACCTCTGTTCTCGATCGCCTATTGAGTGCGTAGAGTCAGTGACAGGTCAGCTGTTCGGACAAGTCAGACAATTTCTCTATCTAAACCTACCTTAGTTATACCATTTCGAGGGCAATGTACCACCCCTAAATGTTGCAAATATATGTGTTCCCCTTCAGTGATGGGTTGGAAAGAGGAGGAGAGGTCACCACACCACACTAAGATGATGTAATTTCAATGTGAATCATATTGATTGAATCCCCATCCACAATTTACTTTCCCATGACTTTATTCCGCCCGACAATATTGGTACACATTTTGAATACATTTTATTTGGTAGCTTCCTTTCTACAGGTCAGATTAGCAGGTTCCCAGGCACATCATGAGCAAGAAGTGGGCTGGCGGGAGTTCAATGCCATGGCTTCAGCAAATTCAGAGTCAGAGTGCGCGTGTGCAGAAACGTCCAGATGGCAGATGTGTCAGTGATCAGGACCAAAGTACGAGCTAGTAGCAAAGTCAAAAAGAAGCATATTAGAATACAAAAATAAATGAATGCATTGTATACCACTTATCGCTACTCTAACCCCATTACTTTATTTTAATTTGTGCATTAATATTTCAGCAGAACGAACAAGCTTAGTACAAGCTGCAGCGTAAGCATTAGCATGTGAGATTAAAAGCGGCCATTTGTGGCACTAGTGCGCAGAAGCAAAGATTTCCCACCAAGCAGAGAGGTACGTCATGCCACATAGATGTGACAGACACATGCGCAGGTTTCCCGCGTTTTCAGCGGGTATTTTAATGCATTCGAGTTACTGTTAGTAAAAACACATAGGCAAGCATCCCCTAGATACTAACAATATTGTGAAATGGAAATATTAGTAAACAAAACATGTTGGTTAATATATTCCACGTTATTTAGAGAGGGTTGAGTACAAGTAAGATTCAGTATATTTGAAACCTTGCTCTATCAGGATTGTGTACCAACAAGGCAGTGCTTATTAAAACCATTAAACCAAATCCTGATAGGTACACAAAAACAAATGCTGCAGACAGTTACCTTTCACTTCGTACATGTAAACATTAAACTACACTTCCACCAGTGGAAACTTAAGAGAATGCAGCCCAACATCCCATCTTCCCCAATGATCCTTTCAGTACATCCCATGAACTACCACGTTAAAATGTAAGATGAATTATTAGGCTGTTACAGCTGTGAATCTTAAGACAATTTTTAACTTTTTACTAAGATATTTGTTAACCTTTCATAAGTACAAAGTAGACAAAGAGCAGGTTGATGGATTCATAAAAAGAACACATAATTACATTTCTCACCAACTGCAAAGTAAGCTGTGTAGAAAGTCACACATAATGTACAATGATTCCTTCAATGTAATAACATGTTATCTGATCCGATTGTAATTAACAGCTTGGCTTTATATTTCCCACAATAAATTGTATCTTCTGATTATAGAGATGCTAAGCGCGATGAGGAATCTAATTAAAAATGATCTCAATAAGAATCAAACAACCTGAAAGTGAATATATCAATAGAAAGGAAAACTTTTAAAATGTCCAAGAGGTTTTCTTTAATTAACCTGTAAATACATTTCAGTTAGGAGAGAAACGTTAACACAGTGGAGATTTTATAAGCTGACAAAGACATACAGTATACATTTTGAATTGCGAGAATTCTTACATTGTCTGGACGGAATTGACCTGGAAGACGTGGAAGCGAAAAAGAGAAAGATTAAAGCATTGTGGCTTGATTTAGAAGAAGGTGGTAATGTAATATGGCAATAGTATTTGTTTACAGACTCGCCAGGTTGACATTATCATGCTTGAGGGTCTAATTACACTTCTTTCTGGAAGATTATATGTTAGCACTCTTCTTTACACTACAATCTTTGGGCGAGATCACAAAATATTTTTAAAGGGTGTTTTTCATGGAAGTGGTGGATCGTATAGTTGGTGCTTTCTACAGACACCTTTTATTACCATATTACAAGAATGTTTGTGCATATGTGTTGCATTGCCTTTTCTCATGCTGGGATGTTTTTACTTTTTTTTTGTTCTAATGTGTTTCTGTGCTGCATTATAATATTTTTAATGTGATTATGCTGTTTTGTCCTGTGGCTCTTGATTTGCGTTGTTTTCACTACTTTTTTTACCTTATTTTGTGTTGCTCTAAATTATATTATAATTGTATTATTACTTTGTGCTTTGTGAATGCTATTCAATTATGTTGTGTTTTCTTCAGATATATAAATGCTTCTACCTTTACTATAAAAAGCAGCACATTCCTATTAAGTTCCTGTGAAAAGTAGCCATTTACCAATGTCTAGACTGTCAAAATCGTGCTGCATCAACAATTTCGAAATCATTCAAGGTTGAGTCAGCGCTTTTCTGAAATAAAACTTCTTTCATACACACAAATCTAAATTTATACGGATATACAGTGGCGTCACTAGGGTTGGTGTCACCCGGTGCATGTAACTCATGGTGTCACCCCCTCACAACTTCCCGGATGGACCAACTCACCCTCTGCTTGCCCCATCTCCCTCTCTGCCTGCACCATCTCATCCACTGCCTGCACCATCCCCCCTCTGCCTGCACCATCTCTCCCTCTGTCGGCATCATCTCTCCTCTGCCTGCACCATTTCACCCCCTGCCTGCACCATCTTTCCCTCAGCCTACACCATCTCACCCTCTGCCTGCAACATCTTCCCTCTGGTTGCACCATCTCTCCCTGTGTCCACACCATCTCCCCTCAGCCTGCACCATCGCTCCTTCTGCCTGCACCATATTTCCTCTGCCTGCACCATCTAGCCCTATGCCTGCACCATCTCCCCTCCGCCTGCACCATCTCTCCCTCTACCTGCAACATCTCCCCTTTGCCTGCACCATCTCTCCCTTTGACCACACTATCTCCCTTCTGCCTGCACCATCTCATCCCTTTGTCCACACTATCTCCCCTCTGTCTGCACCATCTCTCCCTCTGCCTGCACCATCTCTCCCACTGCCTGCAACATCTCTCCCTCTGTCTGCACCATCTCCCCTCCGCCTGCACCATCTCTCCCTTTGTCCAGACTATCTCCCCTCTGCCTGCACCCTCTCTCCCTCTGCCTGCACCATCTCCCCTCTGACTGCACCATCTCTCCCTTTGTCCACACTATCTCCCCTCTGTCTCCACCATCTCCCCCTCTGCCTGCACCATCTCTCCCTCTGCCTTCACCATCTCAGCCTCTGCCTGCACCATCTCTCCCTCTGCCTGTCCCATCTCCCCTCTGCCTGCACCATCTCCCCTCTGCCTGCACCATCTCACCCTTTGTCCACACTATCTCCCCTCTGCCTGCACCATCTCAGCCTTTACCTACACCATCTCTCCCTCTGCCTGCCCCATCTCCCCTCTGCCTGCACCATCTCCCCTCTGCCTGCACCATCTCACCCTTTGTCCACTCTATCTCCCCTCTGCCTGCACCATCTCTCCCTCTGCCTGCACCATCTCTCCCTCTGCCTGCACCATCTCCCCTCTGCCTGCATCATCTCTCCCTCTGTTTTCACCATCTCCCCTCCGCATGCACCATCTCTCCATTTGTCCACACCATCTCCCTTCCACCTGCACCATCTCTCTCTCTGCCTGCACCATCTCTCCCTCTGCCTGCACCACTCCCCTCAGCCTGCACCATCTCCCCTCCGCATTCACCATCTCTCCCTTTGTCCACACCATCTCCCTTCCACCTGCACCATCTCTCTCTCTGCCTGCACCATCTCCCTCTCTGCCTGCACCATCTCCCCCTCTGTCTGCACCATCTCCCCTCCGCTGCACCATCTCACCCCCTGCCTGCACCATCTCTCTCTCTGCCTGCATCATCTCACCCTCTGCCTGCACCATCTCCCCCTCTGCCTGCACCATCCCTCCTCCTTCGCCTGCACCCCCTCCCCCGCCTGCTGCTCTTTTAACCCTTTCCTCGTCGCCTTCTCCACCCCCCATGCTTTCTCCTTCACAGTTCTCGGCTTTTCTCAAAGTGACTGAAATAAACACATGAAATGTGCTTTAAATTCGTGCACGCGCTGCTGAGGATAAGTTTAAATAGACACAGAGCAGAGGCGAGGCTGCAGAGCTGTGTTACATACACAGCGTAACCAGATGGTGTCACCCCATGTGAGGATGTCACCCTTGGTGCGGTCCGCACCCCTCGCAGCCACCTAGTGACGCCACTGCGAATATGCAAATATGTACATAATGACATATGCAAAGATTAATGGGAACACCCTCTCAAGGCCAGCATCAATTACGAGGGTGCACACTTGGGAAGGTTTAAGTGAATCAAGGTTAGTCCCTGTAGGTACAAGGCGCCTTCAAGAGTTTCCTCCCTCTGCCTGCAACATCTCTCCCTCTGTCTGCACCATCTCCCCTCCGCCTGCACCATCTCACCCCCTACCTGCACCCTCTCTCTCTCTCTGCCTGCACCATCTCCCCTCTGCCTGCACCATCTCTCCCTTTGTCCAGACTATCTCCCCTTTGCCTGCACCCTCTCTCCCTCTGCCTGCACCATCTCCCCTCTGACTGCACCATCTCTCCCTTTGTCAAGTCAAGTCAAGTCATAAGATTTGTATAGCGCACTACATACCCAGAGGGTTTCAAGGCGCTTAGGAAGGGGAGGAGGATTATTTGTCAAATATCCACGTTTTAAGCTGCTTTCTGAACGCTATCTCCCCGCTGTCTCCAGCATCTCTCCCTCTGCCTGCACCATCTCTCCCTCTGCCTTCACCATCTCAGCCTCTGCCTGCACCATCTCTCCCTCTGCCTGCCCCATCTCCCCTTTGCCTGCACCATCTCCCCTCTGTCTGCACCATCTCACCTTTGTCCACACTATCTCCCCTCTGCCTGCACCATCTCAGCATTTACCTGCACCATCTCTCCCTCTCCCTGCCCAATCTCCCCTCTGCCTGCACCATCTCCCCTCTGCCTGCACCATCTCACCCTTTGTCCACACTATCTCCCCTCTGCCTGCACCATCTCTCCCTCTGCCTGCACCATCTCTCCCTCTGCCAGCACCATCTCCCCTCTGCCTGCATCATCTCTTCCTCTGTTTTCACCATCTCCCCTCCGCATGCACCATCTCTCCCTTTGTCCACACCATCTCCCTTCCACCTGCACCATCTCTCTCTCTGCCTGCACCATCTCTCCCTCTGCCTGCACCACTCCCCTCAGCCTGCACCATCTACCCCTCAGCCTGCACCATCTCACCCTCTGCCTGCACCATCTCCCTCTCTGCCTGCACCATCTCCCCCTCTGTCTGCACCATCTCCCCTCCGCTGCACCATCTCACCCCCTGCCTGCACCATCTCTCTCTCTGCCTGCATCATCTCACCCTCTGCCTGCACCATCTCCCCCTCTGCCTGCACCATCCCTCCTCCTTCGCCTGCACCCCCTCCCCCGCCTGCTGCTCTTTTAACCCTTTCCTCGTCGCCTTCTCGACCCCCCATGCTTTCTCCCTCACAGTTCTCGGCTTTTCTCAAAGTGACTGAAATAAACACATGAAATGTGCTTTGAATTCGTGCACGCGCTGCTGAGGATAAGTTTAAATAGACACAGAGCAGAGGTGAGGCTGCAGAGCTGTGTTACATACACAGCGTAACCAGATGGTGTCACCCCATGTGAGGATGTCACCCTTGGTGCGGTCTGCACCCCCCGCAGCCACCTAGTGACGCCACTGCGAATATGCAAATATGTACAAAATGACATATGCAAAGATTAATAGGAACACCCTCTCAAGGCCAGCATCAAATACGAGGGTGCACACTTGGGAAGGTTTAAGTTAATCAAGGTTAGTCCCTGTAGGTACAAGGCGCCTTCAAGAGTTTCCTCCCTCTGCCTGCAACATCTCTCCCTCTGTCTGCACCATCTCCCCTCCGCCTGCACCATCTCACCCCCTACATGCACCCTCTCTCTCTGCCTGCACCATCTCCCCTCTGCCTGCACCATCTCTCCCTTTGTCCAGACTATCTCCCCTCTGCCTGCACCCTCTCTCCCTCTGCCTGCACCATCTCCCCTCTGACTGCACCATCTCTCCCTTTGTCCACACTATCTCCCTTCTGTCTCCAGCATCTCTCCCTCTGCCTGCACCATCTCTCCCTCTGCCTTCACCATCTCAGCCTCTGCCTGCACCATCTCTCCCTCTGCCTGCCCCATCTCCCCTCTGCCTGCACCATCTCCCCTCTGCCTGCACCATCTCACCCTTTGTCCACACTATCTCCCCTCTGCCTGCACCATCTCAGCCTTTACCTGCACCATCTCTCCCTCTCCCTGCCCCATCTCCCCTCTGCCTGCACCATCTCCCCTCTGCCTGCACCATCTCACCCTTTGTCCACACTATCTCCCCTCTGCCTGCACCATCTCTCCCTCTGCCTGCACCATCTCTCCCTCTGCCTGCACCATCTCCCCTCTGCCTGCATCATCTCTCCCTCTGTTTTCACCATCTCCCCTCCGCATGCACCATCTCTCCCTTTGTCCCCACCATCTCCCTTCCACCTGCACCATCTCTCTCTCTGCCTGCACCATCTCTCCCTCTGCCTGCACCACTCCCCTCAGCCTGCACCATCTACCCCTCAGCCTGCACCATCTCACCCTCTGCCTGCACCATCTCCCTCTCTGCCTGCACCATCTCCCCTCTGCCTGCACCATCTCACCCTTTGTCCACACTATCTCCCCTCTGCCTGCACCATCTCAGCCTTTACCTGCACCATCTCTCCCTCTCCCTGCCCCATCTCCCCTCTGCCTGCACCATCTCCCCTCTGCCTGCACCATCTCACCCTTTGTCCACACTATCTCCCCTCCGCTGCACCATCTCACCCCCTGCCTGCACCATCTCTTTCTCTGCCTGCATCATCTCACCCTCTGCCTGCACCATCTCCCCCTCTGCCTGCACCATCCCTCCTCCTTCGCCTGCACCCCCTCCCCCCCTGCTGCTCTTTTAACCCTTTCCTCGTTGCCTTCTCCACCCCCCCATGCTTTCTCCCTCACAGTTCTCGGCTTTTCTCAAAGTGACTGAAATAAACACATGAAATGTGCTTTGAATTCGTGCACGCGCTGCTGAGGATAAGTTTAAATAGACACAGAGCAGAGGCGAGGCTGCAGAGCTGTGTTACATACACAGCGTAACCAGATGGTGTCACCCCATGTGAAGATGTCCCCCTTGGTGCGGTCCGCACCTCCCGCAGCCACCTAGTGACGCCACTGCCAATATGCAAATATGTACAAAATGACATATGCAAAGATTAATGGGAACACCCTCTCAAGGCCAGCATCAATTACGAGGGTGCACACTTGGGAAGGTTTAAGTGAATCAAGGTTAGTCCCTGTGGGTACAAGGCGCCTTCAAGAGTTTCCTTGCCAGCAGATTCCAAATCCTACAATCCCTGTACACGAACATAAGCATATAGCAAATCTTGGAAAAAGCTCAGACCTAGTGGATTTATCACTGGGTGTTCATTATTCATTCAACAATAGAGCATTAGACCTTTGAGAGTCAATGAGCACTCATATCAATGAACATTTCAATGCCATTGCAATAGTATAAAGAGATGTCGCCTTTCACTATTAAAATCCTTACCTATGAACAGTGATACACTTTTAAATGTAAACATTACAAATCAGTCATCATTGAAATAAAAAGCTATAGTTCTGCCATTGAACCAGTTTGTCTACCAACTCATGAGAATCAAAAATACAATGGTTTCCACTCAGCTAAACCATTAACTCTAGCCAGCAGAAGACTTGGAGTGAGACCTTTTCCCTGCTTGAGGGTGTTTGCACCGTTCCTGGAAGCCCCACTGAATGACCACTATACTTCTAGTGGTGCTCCTGTCCTCCTTGTACACCGCAGCAGCATGTAAGCCAATTTCACAGTCCTCTCAAGACCTCATGGGGTGGTCCTCCAGCATGCAGCCATTAATTTAATGGGGAAACAACCATTACAATGCAGCCTTTACAACGCACTACCTTTACAATGTGGCTGTTACAACGCAACTGCATTTACATCGCATGGCATTACAATGCAGACATTACAACGCATGTCACTACAACCCATGCCATTACAACACATTATAAGGTAAGTAAAGAAGTTTTTTTTTGTTTTAGCTGGGGTATGGGTTTGGGGGTACATGGGAATAATAATTTTTACCCCTACACTATCCAACACTTACCCTACTGTTGGACTCACTGGAGTGGGAGTAGTCATTTTTACCTCTACCCAACACTTACCCCACTGTTACCCTAAAAGTATTATGCGTTGTAATGGTATGTGTTGTATGGAATTCGTTATAAAGGTAGTTTCCAAAAATGCGTTATAATGACATGTGTTGTAAAATCATGCATTGTAAAGATAGCTGCAATGTAAAACCTGTGTTGTAAAGGCATGTGTCGCAATTGTTTGCATTGTAACATAATATATTCAGTTTCATAAGTCTTTATTTCGATAATAAAATCATAAAATACAGAAATATCAAGAACATCGAGAGATAAAAATTTAACAAAAAGCCCATCATTACAATCATCTTTTAAAAAAATATTAAACAGTATAGTAAGACTTTTAGAGATACAAAAATACAATAACAATCATTTTTAAATTAAAATCATTTCAATATTAAAATACATTTGGGTTCCTAGTACGAATAACCCATGCCCACACAAGGAATTTAGCAAGACCAACCACTACCAGCTCAGAAGTATTAGTGTGGAATATCTTCAGGGCTTCAGCGCTCCCTTTAATTCCCAGCCTACAACAAATAGGCCTGATCGATTTCAATCAGGGTACATGGTAAGCGGGGCAGGTGAAGAGAAGGTGGCCCACACTCTCCGGATGGACTGAACAGAAGGGGCAAGAATCACTTGAATTGGCGGTCCACTTATTAGTAAAAGAGTTAATGGGTAGAGACCCGACTCGGAACTGATGGTATAATTTCCGGTCGAGAGTGTTAGTGATCACATCCCAATAAGTTTCCAAAGAGGGGGTCACTTTATGGGTCAGGAAAAGGCCTGTTAAGCTAGTGATATCATCTGACTGAACTACAGATGAGTGTTTGACTGAGGCCCAATACAGATCTTTGAGATCCTGTTTGGAAGGGAACAAAGTGGTCCCTGGAGAGACCCAAAGCTGGTTAAGACCCATCTCTTCTAACACCGATTTCACTTCCCTCAACCATGCAATATTGGAAGCGCCCCATGTTGATTTTATCTCAGCTAGTTCTCTGGCAAAGAGGCTAAGATCTGGAGAAGTCCAAATCCGTCGCCACAAGGCCATTGACAACCATTACAATGCAGCCATTACAACGCACTACCTTTACAATGTGGCTGTTAGAACGTAACTGCATTTACATCGCTTGGCATTAAAATGCAGACATTACAACGCATGTCACTACAACCCATGCCATTACAACACATTATAAGGTAAGTAAAGAAGTTTTTTTTTAGTTTTAGCTGGGGTATGGGTTTGGGGGTACATGGGAATAATAATTTTTACCCCTACACTATCCAACACTTACCCTACTGTTGGACTCACTGGAGTGGGAGTAGTCATTTTTACCTCTACCCAACACTTACCCCACTGTTACCCTAAAAGTATTATGCGTTGTAATGGTATGTGTTGTATGGAATTCGTTATAGAGGTAGTTTCCAAAAATGCGTTATAATGGCATGTGTTGTAAAATCATGCATTGTAAAGATAGCTGCGATGTAAAACCTGCGTTGTAAAGGCATGTGTCGCAATTGTTTGCATTGTAACATAATATATTCAATTCAATGCAGCCGCCAGCTGGATTTTCTGTTTTCTTCTTTTCATTTTTGAGATGTCTATCATTGTGTTGGATTGCAGATGCCTTTGCACAATTCTAGGGTACTTGCACACAGAGGTTCTTAGACCATGCAGCCATCACCAACGCATGCATTCTTGCAGTTCTTCACTCGGTCAGGAACTCCTCTCTTAGCACCAGGTGGTAGAGATCACTGCCTCCCGCTCTCCTCCTGAACACAAACCATATGGAAATTAGTACAGTGGGGCTTAGTGGCCTGGGTAGCCTACCCTTCTTGCAGGGACACAAGGTTGGTCCCAAAGGCTTCTTATGTGGGGTAACCTTGCAATGTTTTCCTCCGGCACCTATACAAGGCATATTCATATTCACACTAGGGTTGGCTGTGGGGTGATTAGTCAATCCTTGCGCATGATGCTTCTTTCTTTTATTTAGAGCATAAGCACGAACTGGAGTATGGCAGTATTGGGATCTACAACTTCTATTAAAGATAGGAAACTCTATCATCAATTCAGGGTGGATTCACCCCCTATTAATTAATTTGTTAGTAAATGGCACATCCTGAATCACAGTAAATGTTCCTTCTGCCCAACACAGGGTGAGTCAATGGCACACATATTATTTGCTTACCTGGTTTATACAATCCCTAGGCACAGATGGCTGAAACCCATCTGCTCAAATTTGGGCACTAGGTCAAGCAACGAAGCACTAAGGATTCTAAAAATAGCTACTAATGAACCCATAGTGATTGCCTTTGCCAAATTTTTAAGTTGGATGTGGGTCATACGTGCAAAGGAGAGGAGGAAATGATAATTAGCTCCTCGTATTCCTGGTGAGGGAGAATTGCATTTTGTTCTGTGTTGTATTACAATATAGTGTATCTACCTGGTTATTTCTCAGATAGAAGTTGTGATTATTTGTATCGACCATGGTGGCAACATTTATGTATCTCATCATTGTGGATACATTCTCTTCCTGTATACCACGAATTTAACGCTCAAATTTGTTAAAACTTATGAAAATGAAATTCACTAATATGTTTTAAATGTAAACGTCTTTTATGATTTTTAATCAAAATATAGACATATTGACTTGGCTTCCTTCTATATCTACAGGCTGGTGGGCCAATTATGAAAATAATTTCTGCATTTGACCCCTGGTGATGCATTTCAGCCACAAAGGTGTACTTTTGTTGAGCCTCAGCCCCTCAAACCTTTGAACAATAATGTCTTGATTTATTTCCAGGGCCATTTGTCACTGCTGATTCCTTCTTTAAGGAGAGTGCTTATTTTTACATTGTAGCCAAAACAATGTTGGGACTGATGTTGCTGTTTTTTGACACTGCACACTGAGACACTGCTGATCAGATCCTGTATATATGCCGGCACCCCTAAAACAAGGTAAGATTGACTAATCCCCAATTGGCATATTTAACAATTCATTAAGCTGGTTGTATATGGTGTAGGGAACATTCCTATGGCATGGAAGTTCAATGTTGCCTTCAAGCTGAAACACATATAGAGCTAACCGTTAGGCTGATAAGGAACTAATATCTTTAGGTCTATATGTGTAGCTTGACTCCTGCAGCTTTTAAGCCTACAAACAGAACTGCAAAAATAATATTTATTGACAGGTGTGAACCCTATGTTAAAATATTATGTGTGTTACTCTTCAGGTGACATGACAGCCCAGAATCCGCTTTGCTATTTGTTGAAACGTTTGCAGAACTACAATTTTCCTTCCTGAAGCTCCTGTAGACTAATTAGCTTAAGCTTGCCTGCTGCTGTCCATCAGTCCTTTCCCCCTGATAAGCTGTGAAAACTGATCCCAGAGCCTTTTGGCAGGAAAACTTTGGTGTGAGATATGTAGCTCATCTTGTCTCAGGAAAGGTAATTTGGGTAGGTTAGGCAATTTTAGTACCCCGAAAAGGGCCCTGATGAAACCTGCCCTTTCGTAGTTAAGTGTACAGTGATACCTAGGGAAGAGGGGCAGTTTGATCCAAGGCTCACATTTGCCATATTGGCTCCATCCTGGTGGAAGGAAGAGCTGGTCCCTGAACCTGATTGGTTCAATTGAGGAGGAGGGGTCTGCTCATTTCACCAGACAAATAAGATATTGGGCCACCAGTCTCATCTAAGGGCAGGACATGTTCTGCCATGTTTGATTTCGCTAGGCACGATGCACTGAGGGATAGATTCCATTAAGGCAAATAGGATCTGATGCAAAAGAGGGACGGGTTACCTTTGGCATCTTTGTACCAATTGGTTTGTGAATTATTCATAATTAGCATCTACTCTCTGAGCACATCTGCATATGTGGTAATTCAGAAGAGGAAGAAGCATTCTGTCTGTGCCATGTGTGGGGACCTGAAGGGTTGGAACTGCTACTACGTGTACCTAGGCTAAGAAGTGGAGTCCAAGGGTCAGTTGTGTGGCATCATGTGCACATGAACATCAAAAGTTGCAAAATGCATTTTTCTGGAGTGAATAGTTGACCGGTGGCTAGTGTACCCTGAATGGACTGAGCTAGTGTCCCTGCCTGAGTGGGTCCTGGACTCTTAGGGCATGATTATCAAATAGCACTTTGTAGTAGGTTTTGCACTTTTACAAAACATGGTACAAAGTGCTATTCACAAGCTGCATTAAGAGTTTTCACCTCTGCAATTACCGATACTAATTTTTCTGGAATTCTCTACCCCAACTGCAGTCTCCGCCCACAAAAGTATACATTTTAGGAGTTAATATGGGTGGGAACGAAAAGAGTCGGTGTGAACAGGGCAGCTTTCTCAAAAAAGGGGATGGATTAGGGAGGAGTAAGTTGGGTTTCGGGAGGGGATGCAGGAGTTTAGGGAGGGAAGTCACCCACATGCACAAGGGTAGGCCACATGCTATGCTCTTGGGGTGGAGACATTGCTTTTGCATGTTTGCAGTACATTTACACTCCGAATTTCTGAATACTGAAAAGTAGTAAACATATTCAAAAGTGTGAAATGCTCAGCAATGTAAGTTACCTTTGTCCCTGGGATCCTTGTAACCTTGGCAGTGTCCTCAGACGTGTCCAATAGAAACTGGTTCTAAAAGAAGAAAAACCTGGGACTAAGAAATTTGTTGACCTCCGGTGGACTGGGACAAACGATGCAAGACTTTCTGCCCAAAGTGCAACCTCGGTGGACAGAAAATCAGGTTTGCCCCCCTCTGAGTGTTTCGCTATCCGAAAGAAAACTTGTGCATACTTTAGCAGAACATCATGGTGAAGGTATCTGGCGTCAGTGCAACCTGCTTATAGCTTCTGGGTTTGTCTTGCTGAAGGTTTTTGACTTCCCCCAATAAAGACTAGGAGCGTCATTTAGGGGCTGATTACAATGGCGGTGAGGCCATTTCCCACCTGCCATAATTTAATGGAGAGTGAGTCCTTGGCGGTCGGAAACTTTGACTGCCACGGATCCAACGGGCTCCTCTAGCCCGCTGGTGCTGCGGAGACCTCCCAAACCCTGAAATGGTGGCAGTGCCTACCAGGCACCACCGTAGGGATTATGATGGTCCAGCCCCACAAGCCTTTCCATGGCGCTTCACTCGCAATGGAAAGGCTTAAGCATGGGCGAATTTTGCGAATTCGCGATCCGCGAATTTGCTAATTCGCAATCCGCAAAATTCGCGAATTTGCGGATTTTTATATTTTTGCGTGTTCGCGGGTGTTCGCGGGGCACTTTGCGTGTTCGTGGGTGTTCGCTGTTTTTTTTTGCCTGGTTAATCACTGCCACCCTCTTATTTTTTATGCCCTTCTGCCCTCTGTACCACTCGTTTCTGTGCACTTCTGCCCTCTGCCCCACTCATTTTTTGTCCCCTTCTGCCCTCTGTCCCACTTTTGTGCCCTTCTGCCCTCAGCCCCACTTAGAATGGCGCCGGCAAGCTGCCAGCTCCATTCTAAAATAGCTACAAAGAGCTTCAACAGGAAGCACTAATAGATAAAGTAAAGCAGGTGCTCGAGTTGCACAATCATTAATCACCCCAAGTTTACTTTACTTTATCTATTAGAGCTTCCTGTTGAAGCTGACTTTTGTAACTATTTTAGAATGGCTCTGGCAGCTTGCCGGCGCCATTCTAAAAGAGTTACAAAAGTCTGGTTGAACTTTTGACCCAATCTGTTCCGCTCGCGGATTTTGCGGGAAATTCGCGAATCTCGCAGATTGCAAATTTACCGAAAATCCGCAAAATCCGCGAGTGGAACAGATTTTCCGCCCATGCTATGAAAGGCTTGTGGGGCTGGACATTGGGGGCCGGTAGCGGGTCCCCCTTCATCCCGGGCAATTTCATTTGGTGGTTGGGCGACACGTATGGTGCCCTGCTACATTTCCCTGCACTATGTGGCAGGCACCGTTGGTGCCTGCCACATGTAAATAATTATTTTTATTCAATGGGGCGGGTAAATAATTATTTTTATACAATGCGGCGGGTGCGGCAGCCAGCAGCACTCGCCGCAATGCAAAGTATGACAAGTGCAACCACCACAGTGGTGTTCACATCCTAATACCCCCTGTGGGACTGCCTCCTTGTAGGCCGACGGTCGCACTTCCCGAGATGAAGCAACAGACTGGGGTCTATCTGCCATCGTAATCAGCCCCTTCGTTTTTGGCAGGCATCGTGAAGTGTTCCAGAGTGGTAGAGTCATTACCAATGCCACACTAGCGAACTACTACCCATCATATTTAGAGATCTGCAAGACTTTGCAGAGTTATCTATTAAGTCAGATAAACTACTAACACGATGGCTCCTCCAAAGACACTGAATATTTTCTGCATAGCTGCCATATTTTAACAAAAATCAAGCTAAGAAGCCCGGACAGAGAAATTGCACCAGGCAGTCTGCTTTGATTAGGGCTGATGGTGATCCAGCGGTTCACCAACAACAGATACTCCAATATCATATACTTACCTGGGCCCATTAAACTCACAATGTATAAAACCTCTGGGGTCAAGTTTATAATTTTTCTCTAACTGTTTGGATTAGTTTATTTAATATCTTTCTTCATCTCTTACTAACCCTTCACAGATCAAAAAGTTATTTCCTCTGGTCGATGGACCATTAGTTGAAGTAGTTGATGGGGACATTTAACATAAATCTTCACTTTATATACTTCGAAGTAAATAACCACAAACTCAGGAAACTTTTAAATGTTTATCTAAAATTTCAGGTTTACATGAACAATCTCAATACAGTGCAGTCACCAACATTCATAGGAGAGAAAATTCAATTAATAGACCACAATGCACTTGCCTAGGACTCATGTAATAATCAATGCTCAATGAGAGGACAGAAAGATGAGATAAGTAACATAAGCAAATAACAAAACTAATAATTACCAAGGATGGTGCGGAAGACCAACCCCATCGCCAAAGAGATGGTAGGGGTCCCCTAAGATAGGTCAGGAGACAAAGACTTCAGGACAAGGATCAGGACATGATAGTTGACCTCTCTAGAATACTGTCGGTTACGCCGCATCCCTCTCTGACACTCTCTTCCTCCTCGAGATTCTTCCGTAATCTACAGATCTAACCCAATTAAATTAGGATAGAAAATTCTGCTTCAGGTTCTGCAGTCAGCTTGTCATCAGCAACTCCAGCATCTCCCTCCCAGACAGCAAATCTCCATCAGGTAGCAAGACTCCCTCTCACAGCAGGATTCCATCTCTCCGCTAACTAACTGATTCAAGCTTAACTTTTGTTCCTCCATGTCCCACCCACTATAGTTGCAATATTGGGGAAATACGAGATTTGATTGGTCAGGCAAGGGGAATCTTCATCACACCATGCTTACAAAAATCAGTTCAGCTATTGTTTGGAAACCCCTCCCCTTACTTTTTATTCATAAATGTTATTCCCATGTGCTAATTGTATCAACGTCGAAACATTTAGACTTTATTATGAATGCGTCTCTTCACAGTTGAACTCTGCACCATCCTGTTCCCATAATGTTTCACTTGTTCTTGGCTCCTATTCAAATGCTCTGTCTTATTTTTGATCGTTCACTTCAGTAGGCATGCACAGACTTCGTGTCACTCCAATCAATTCAGTTATGTGAGAAAGGTCCAAATACGCACTAATAATAAAAGTCAGAATACAGATGTTAATTTCTCAGATAAAGTGTTTGTACTGTATAACCACCCACCTCTACTCTATCCCGAATTATTTATCAAAACCTTTCCCTGCATTAGTAAAATAACTTGCTTTTATTTTAGCCAAGCTATTGCTATACATGTGAGTCTTAAATACTCCATTTTTAAAGCTTCAGCGCAAGAATTTCCCTTCAAGCGTTTGTTTGTCATCCTACGTAGATGTAGTTGATGCATGTGCAAAACGGTTTTCCCCATTTAAAGCGGTATTAGTCCTTTTTCAGTGTTACCTGCATGTATACATGCATACGCAAGTTTCACTAACCTACAATGTTTGTGTAATGCGTATTAGTTTTCACCAAACTTTGTTAAGAAACTTGTTAGTGAGTTAAACAAGCGGATTGCATCTGAGCAAGTCTATTTTCCTCAAAACCTTGCTCCATCAATCCCGTCTCTGAAGTTACCCATCCCTTCCCAAATACCAACTTCAACAATTCTCAGTTTTCCTATTCTCCCCTCTGAATTTCATCAGTTACATCTTTTCTTTCTAAGTCTTTCATCTTTTTATATAGCTTTCCTTTCATCTCTTATAATTGGATTTCTTCAAATTCCTCTTTCTTTTCTTTCCTTTCCCCTCTATTTCTGCATGTATTTTTCTTTTACCGTTGCTCCTGCAACACTTGCATGTGCTCAATAATATTAATACTATTGTCATTATCATAAATACTGATAGCATTATTTGACCTAGGAAACTCTTACAAAATTAGTAAACCGATACCCTATTGATGTGATGCTCTTTGTTAGTCTCTCCCATACACTATCCACCTCCAGTTGGGTAAAATCTTCATGAATTCTTGTAATATTTTTAATCTACTCTTTAATTTCCTTACTTTTGTTGGAAATGTAAGATCAGTAATGTTGAATTTTCAACATACCCCAGACTCCGCCATCTTTTGCCAATAAAATATCAAGAGCAAGACAATTTTGCAAAACCATAGACCTTATTGCAACCATCTCTGTGTTAATCATTAAGAATCCTCCAGCAGAATCAGTCGAGAGACGATCAACTACTGTTGACAATTTACGGATTCTGGTGCATTGATACCCTCCAACTGAGGGTATCAATGCACCAAATATATCACTCACTATTTAAAAAAAACTAGCTCTTCTTCTTTGTGTTAGTCCATTAGATATTTCATTGATTCAATCAATTCTGTCCACATGGTAGATCTTTGGAAATACTATTCCAAAGGAACAGCTACCATATCACCTTGCAGGTAACCTATAATAGGCCTTTCTCCCACACATATAATATATTCCTGGAAAAACAGGCTCAGTTCTCCCTTTTAGTTCCCATCCCCCTATAATTAGGAAGTTGTGTTCACACTCACTGGTACCAATGAGAATGTATTATAATCAGTCTTCAACCTATCCTGGCAGAATTTTCCTTTTTTCACAAAGTCTTCTCTTTCTTTATTTGAATTTTCTTTAAATAAGGTCTTTTGTTTTAGGGTGGTCTTAATTTGATTCTTCACGTAAATCTGCATTTTCAGATTTCTCTATTATGACATAGGTCCACTCAGAGGCCTTGTAGTTTCTGTTCAGAATCCTCAGACTTGGGCTTCTTCGCATGAGTCTTGCTATTAGCTGTTTAGGTTGAGTTTAGCTTGAAACCTCGTTTACTTGCTCTGGTTTCTTCCCTGACTTCCTCAGTAAGTATCTTAATCTTTTCATTCCACGTGGCCATTTATCATCTTTTCTGACTCTTTTGACCTGAACTGCACTTTCACCTTCTCCGTCTTTTTCTAAGATTCTTTAATTTTTTATTTTGTCTGGGCACAATCTGTTCTTGTTCCTTTCCACTTTCTAATTGTCTTTGCGCTGTATTTTCTGTATTTGGATCTTTTTCTACCTGTACCCGTTCAGGTCTTATTGTTGTTATATCTTCTTTTGCCTGAACCTGTTGTTCTTCTTCTATCTGGTCCTATTAAGGTCTTATTACAATTTGTTCTTCTTCTGTCTGAACTTTTTCTTCTTCTATCTGGCCCTGCTCAGGTTTCTGGGTAGGTGTGTTCACTTCTTCCTGAGTGTGTTCTTCTTTCCCTGTATTTTCCTTTCTACTTTCCTGCCTCTTTAATTTATTTCTTCTTCTTGTTTTGCTAACAACTGCAAGTATTTCAATCACTGGTATCCACCCTTCCTGACTCGTACGTGGTTGCTCTTCACCTATTTGGCTAACAGATTCTGTTGCTCTAGATTCTTCAACTTCACAACCTTAAGCACGAACTTTTCAGCTTGCTCAGTTAGTTGCTTCTTTTGTTGTTCAGGTAGGCTTAGAACTTTTCTTGCAATGACTAGCATGAGTCAAATTGTGTAAACCTGCACACTTCACTGCTGTGGTAGTGACCAGTATGATTTAACATGGTCTATCCCACCTGAGAACTAGACATGATTTCACTAACACCCAGTCTCCAGGATTCAAATCATCCGCCTGGCTTGGCTGTCTTGCAACAGCTCTCAATCAAAAGGCGGAGGGGGGGATCACTTGTCCTGTATAACCTGGGTAGTTCTAACTGGGATGTCCCTTGGTAAAAGACCCTCATTTACGTGTAACAGTGGTGGTATGGGCGGTATATGTTGATTCTCTGCCTTTGTTTACACGTCTGTGCAAAATCATAGGATCAGTTGGTATGCACCCTCCACCAGGAGGAGAACACCCTAGGTCAAAAACAGTAGTGATTAGTGATAGTGGGTGGTATGTGAGTGATATTATAAAAATAATTCAATAATTCCAGGAAAACTGTAATTTATTGTCCGGGATTGAATCATGGGTTGAGAATATTCCAGAACATGTTATTAGAAATAGTTAGGATTCATACATATTCAATTCTCTGGTGTATAAAATGGTCGACATGTTTCAGCCACGTTTCGCCTCTTAAGGTCAGTGGGGCTTTCTTCAGGACCAGGTGAATGTGGTATATAGAGTGACGTAATGTCTACTCTTATTTGTGGGTCAATTTTGGACCTGTGGGTAAACAAAGATGTGAGATCTAGGGTTAGGGTCATGGGGACGCATGTGCTATACTTAGCTCGAAATTTTTTTCAAAAAGAAAATTACTTGTGAGAAGGCTTCACCTCAAGACAACACCCTTAGTGGCGGACTGTCACCACATACTCATCCTGACATAACAAACATAAATGAGATTTAAGAATTCATAAGACCAGGTGTATTTCTACTTTAAATTGCAATCAGTCACATCTAGCTTCAAATCAATGTAAACAACATGCTGTTTTATAAATGCTTAGTGGGTCAGAAGGCATGCATTTATGTGCCTTTCATTTGTAAGGTAGTTCGATTGTATCACATAGTGTGAGGAGAATCACTATTAGGTGGAATCTACAGATGTTATGTACATACGTGACAAGTATGTTGTTGGCATGCATCTTAACGACCACACTTAAAGGGGGACCCTAAGGTGTATTCGAGGTAGTTAATATAATGCGGCACCTCGCTTCCTGAGATAGCATTATTAAGCAGTTTATGCTTTAAAGCAAACTGTTATTATGACTCATAATGGCATGGCCCCTTAATTATAATCCTGGTACTGTGGCGAGACGATTACACGTATCTTTCACGCGTTGTGTGCTAACGCCTCAGTCAGGCTCCAGGAAGTTTTGGGAGGGGCGCTTCTACAAAAATAGAAGCAATCATTTAGTTACGGGAGGGGCGTGTACTTATCTGTATCTTTGCCGATGTCGTTTAACACGCGGTCACCACACCTCGTCGCTCACGTCTCCTAGGTGCAGCTTGTGCTGTCTCTACTTCTCTTGGGCCCGGAAATGGAAGTTACTGTTTCTGCCGGGTTAAATACTGGTCTCTAATATAGATACTGACAAGAGACTCCGGTAGTCAGAGAAGTTCCGTAAATGATTTTAAAATTATTCAAAGTGAACAGTTACTTAGTACGGACTTTTCAGTTGTTGATGCCATAATTAAAATTTTAAATCGATATTTATTCGTTAATTATTTCGAAAAGGAAGAAAGACTATTTCAGAAGAAAGACTTCCGTGCAGATTATTACAAAAATTGCAAAAATTGCATAGTGAGTTGGGAGAAGGTCAATTATGGTTGTGTTTTGGACACACAACCTGATATCTATATACCCAAATCTTAGGAGGTTAAGAGTGTTTCATATTATGGATATAAGGATATGGTAAATGTTCCAAGTGTGTTCTTTATACAGTATCGACAGTAATGATAGGGCTAGTATCATGGGATTCCTGATGTTATCTCGTATGAATCGAGTGGCCTAAAGATGGTGTATTATTGTGCCTTATCTACCTTATTATGTTTCCCTTTGGCAGTACTAGGTCTCAAGCTTGAGACTGTATGTCTGATTGTCATATTGCTCTGACAGGTGTGTTGATTACAGGTTTACTGGGGACCTATTGTGGGTTCCATGATGGTTTCTCATCTATTCAGGCTTACCCATGGGATATTATCGTTCAATCCCTGTCGATCTGTTCCCAAACAGTGGACCCACCTCTGTTCCTTTTCGAACAGGATGCGTTCAGCGTTATGATCTCTTGTGGTCAGAGTTTCAAGAATGACCCATCTGAGGTCATCCACTGTATGTCCTTTCTCCAAAAAATGGTTGGCCATCTTCGTAGTGGCCTTCCTGCACTTCACATTACTTCTATGCTCACAAATTCTTTGTTTTATTTTGCGGCATGTCATTCCAATATATCGCATGTTGCACGGACATGTGATCATGTAAATCACATGACTGGAGTTGCAATTGGTGTGGGCTTTCATATACCATTTCATGTTCGGTAACAGTTGGATTGTCTTCGTTACTTCTGTTAGATGACAGACCGAACAGGTTCCACAAGGGAAATGACCCTAGACAGGTGGGAGATCCCATTGTTGTGTTTGTTTTGCTCCTTGTTCAGGTGCAGGTCTGGTGTGGACTAAGATGTCTTTAAGATTTTGTGTCCGCTTGTTGGAGAATCTTGGTTTGGGCCATGTAAGGTTGACCGAGGTTAGGATCCGCCAATGTTTGTTCACAATTTTCTTAATTTGATTGGTGGCCGGGCTGTACGTTGTTGCGCAAGCCATCAAGTCTTGTGGTTCCTAGCTCTTTTTTTGCAGTTCTTGATCAATCTCTTGGGGTAATCTCTTTCTGAGAGTTTCGTACACAGATCCTCCGCTTTGGCTTTGTCCCAATTTGGACATCTTTAAAACTAAGTGTGAAATATCAGAATTTTGCCGAAAATTGAAACTGAAGGCATTCTTTGCCGGACAAGTCATGCCTACTACGGATGGAGACACATCGCTCAGAAAGAAGTCAAGATTCTGTCTGATGAACTCACAGATACCAATCGAGATACAAACATTTGAACAGGCAGTGATGCTAGAACTCGATGACCTTACTACCCAGGTTAAGAAACCATTTCAGAATATATCAAAAAAAGAACAGCAAGCTCTTCAGGAACTAAAAAATGACAAAGATCTGGTCATAAAGCCCGCGGACAAAGGGGGAGGAATTGTCCTGCTTACAAAGGAAGGATACCATCAACAATGTTTAGAACTACTGTCTGATAACACCTTTTATGAAATCATAACAACTGATCCTACTCCAAGACTGCAACAAACAATAACTTTAATGATAGAAGAGGCTGAAACACACAATTGGCTCTCTAAAAAAGAAGCAGAGTTCCTTCAAACAAAAACACCAAGGACACCGTATTTTTATTCACTACCAAAGACACACAAGGCCAGAAATCCACAACCTGGACGCCCTATAGTGTCTGGTATAGGATCAGTCCTGGAGCCCCTATCACAAATCGCTGATGAATATCTCAAACCGCTAACACAACAAACTCCTACGTATCTTAAGGATACAAGAGACCTCCTGAACCATCTCTCCACTATAACATACTGTGAAACTACTATGATTCTTGTAGGGTTAGACGTGGAAAGTCTCTATACAAGTCTACCCCAAGAGAAGACACTCAACACACTGGAAAACATATTATTCAATATGGATTGGAGTTTTAAAACACCGAGACATTTCATCCTCGAATGATGCAGACTTGCCTTGACAGAGAACTATTTCCAATTTGAGTCAACCCTGTACAAACAACGACATGGTACCTCGATAGGCAGTACATTTGCCCCGAGCGTGGCCGGACTATATGTGAGCAATTTTGTTATGTAGATGACATCCTCCTCATTTGGGAAGGAAGTATTGGAAGCCTCATAAAGTTTCATCAATGGCTAAATGCTCAAGACCAATGGCTGCAATTCACTTATACATCACGTAAAAAAAGCCTAGATTTCCGAGACATAACGATATATGTGGAACAAGATACACTACAGACAAAAACTTTTTTTAAACCAACGGCAAAGAACAGTTTACTGTCCTTTAACAGCCATCACCCGCGACCCCTCAGTGAAAATCTCCCATATAGCCAGTTTTTACGTTTTTGCAGAAACTGCAGCAAGTCTGAGGAATACCAACGCCAAGCAGAGGATCTGTGTACGAAACTCTCAGAAAGAGATTACCCCAAGAGAGTGATCAAGAACTGCAAAAAAAGAGCTAGGAACCAAAATCGGGAAAGCCTATTAGAAACCAACCAAAAGAGTCCTGAGCAAGACTTGATGACTTGTGTAACAACGTACAGCCCGGCCACCAATCAAATTAAGAAAATTGTGAACAAACATTGGTGGATCCTAACCTCGGCCAACCTTACATGGGCCAAACCAAGATTCTCCAACAAGCGGACACAAAATCTTAAAGACATCTTAGTCCACACCAGACCTGCAGCTGAACAAGGAGCAAAACAAACACAACTCTGGGATCTCCCACCTGTCCAGGGCCATTTCCCTTGTGGAACCTGTTCGGTCTGTCATCTAACAGAAGTAACGAAGACAATCCAACTGTTACCGAACATGAAATGGTATATGAAAGCCCACACCAATTGCAACTCCAGTCATGTGATTTACATGATCACATGTCCGTGCAACATGCAATATATTGGAATGACATGCCGCAAAATAAAACAAAGAATTTGCGAGCATAGAAGTAATGTGAAGTGCAGGAAGGCCACTACGAAGATGGCCAACCATTTTTTGGAGAAAGGACATACAGTGGATGACCTCAGATGGGTCATTCTTGAAACTCTGACCACAAGAGATCATAACGCTGAACGCATCCTGTTCGAAAAGGAACAGAGGTGGGTCCACCGTTTGGGAACAGATCGACAGGGGTTGAACGATAATATCCCATGGGTAAGCCTGAATAGATGAGAAACCATCATGGAACCCACAATAGGTCCCCAGTAAACCTGTAATTCTACACCTGTCAGAGCAATATGACAATCAGACATACAGTCTCAAGCTGGAGACCTAGTACTGCCAAAGGGAAACGTAATAAGGTAGATAAGGCACAATAATACACCATCTTTAGGCCACTCGATTCATACGAGATAACATCAGGAATCCCATGATACTAGCCCTATCATTACTGTCGATACTGTATAAAGAACACACTTGGAACATTTACCATATCCTGATATCCATAATATGAAACACTCTTAACCTCCTAAGAATTGGGTATATAGATATCAGGCTGTGTGTCCAAAACACAACCATAATTGACCTTCTCCTAACTCACTATGCAATTTTTGCAATTTTTGTAATAATCTGCACGGAAGTCTTTCTTCTGAAACAGTCTTTCTTCTTTTTGAAATAATTAACGAATAAATATCGATTTTAAATTTTAATTATGGCATCAACAACTGAAAAGTCCGTACTAAGTAACTGTTCACTTTGAATAATTTTAAAATCATTTTCGGAACTTCTCTGACTACCAGAGTCTCTTGTCAGTATCTATATTAGAGACCAGTATTTAACCCGGCAGAAACAGTAACTTCCGTTTCCGAGCCCAAGAGATGTAGAGACAGCACAAGCTGCACCTAGGAGACGTGAGCGACGAGGTGTGGTGACCGCGTGTTAAACAACATCGGCAAAGATACAGATAAGTACACGCCCCTCCCGTAACTAAATGATTGCTTCTATTTTTGTAGATGCGCCCCTCCTAAAACCTTCCTGGAGCCTGACTGAGGCGTTAGCACACAACGCGTGAAAGGTATGTGTAATCGTCCCGCCACAGTACCAGGATTATAATTAAGGGGCCATGCCATTGTGAGTCATAATAACAGTTTTCTTTAAAGCATAAACTGCTTAATAATGCTATCTCAGGAAGCGAGGTGCCGCATTATATTAACTACCTCGAATACACCTTAGGGTCCCCCTTTAAGTGTAGTCGTTAAGATGCATGCCAACAACATACTTGTCATGTATGTACATAACATCTGTAGATTCCACCTAATAGTGATTCTCCTCACACTATGGTGATACAATCCAACTACCTTACAAATGAAAGGCACATAAATGCATGCCTTCTGACCCACTAAGCATTTATAAAACAGCATGTTGTTCACATTGATTTGAAGCTAGATGTGACTGATTGCAATTTAAAGTAGAAATACACCTGGTCTTATGAATTCTTAAATCCCATTTATGTTTGTTATGTCAGGATGAGTAGGTGGTGACAGTCCGCCACTAAGTGTGTTGTCTTGAGGTGAAGCCTTCTCACAAGTAATTTTCTTTTAAAAAAAAATTTCGAGCTAAGTATAGCACATGCGTCCCCATGACCCTAACCCTAGATCTCACATCTTTGTTTACCCACAGGTCCAAAATTGACCCACAAATAAGAGTAGACATTACGTCACTCTATATACCGCATTCACCTGGTCCTGAAGAAAGCCCCACTGACCTTAAGAGGCGAAACGTGGCTGAAACATGTCGACCATTTTATACATCAGAGAATTGAATATGTATGAATCCTAACTATTTCTAATAACATATTCTGGAATATTCTCAACCCATGATTCAATCCCCGACAATAAAGTGCAGTTTTCCTGGAATGATTGAATTATTTTTATAATATCACTCACATACCACCCACTATCACTAATCACTACTGTTTTTAACCTAGGGTGTTCTCCTCCTGGTGGAGGGTGCATACGAACTGATCCTATGATTTTGCACAGACGTGTAAACAAAGGCGGAGAATCAAAATATACCGCCCATACCACCACTGTTACACATAAATGAGGGTCTTTTACCAAGGGACATCCCAGTTAGAACTGTACCCAGGTTATACAGGACAAGTGATCCCCCCCCCCTTTTGATTGAGAATACTTGAAGCCAAGGAACTTGGTGGGATCACAAGATTTCCTTCTCCCCCCTCTCTATTGATTGATATATGTCTTGCAACTGCGTCTTCTCCAACCTGATGAGAGACAGAATGCACCAGATCAGCCAATTCTTTGCAATAGTCCAATACCAGGTCATCAGTTATAGCCATCAATTTATTTCCAAGAATAAATGCTTGTCTCATTGCCTTTCCCATGACTATTTCATGAGGACTCAATCCTGTTTTTCTGTCAGGATGCTTCTGAGACCCATCAGTACAAGAGGCAACGCATCTGGCCATTTTAGCATTGTGGATGCACACACCTTCCCTAATCTTGACTTGATTGTGCTGTTAAGCTGTTCAACTACTCCAGAAGCCTCTGGTCGATAAGCACAGTGCAGTTTCTGTTCAATGTTAAATGCAGCACAGATTAATCAAATTATCTCATTATTAAAATGAGGTCCTCTATCTGATTCCAAAGTGACTGGAAAACCGAATCGAGGTATCAACTCTCTCAACAATAATTTAGCAACTGTGAGACTGTCATTTCTTCTAGTGGGGTATGCCTTCACCCATCTCGAGAACAACCACACTATGACAAAGACATACTTCAATCCATTGCATGGAGGCAACTCAATGAATTCTAACTGCAGTCTGGTTAATGGTCCTTCTGCCTTTCCAATTTTTCCCCAACTAACCACTATCTTTCTGCCCGGCTCTTTGCTCCTGACAGATTACACATCATTATCAAAGGCTCTCTGCAACTACCCTAAACTTTGGTTTATACCAATTTTGTCTGAATAATCTGATCATTGCATCCCATCCCAATGTGTGTTGTATCATGATACATCCGAAGCCCGTGGAGGGAGTTCCATGGGGCAGACAGACGGGGCGGGGCAGGGTGGGGGTGGTTGAAGGTAAGTAAACAATTACATTAAGAAAAAGAATTTTGTAGTGCGCCCTGCATCGTATTTTGCGATGCAGGGCGCGCAACGATATTCATTTATTTAATTTAATTGATTACTTACCTGCAATCATCCACTTTCGGGTGTTTACCACCCCCAACCTGCCCCTCCCCCGCCCCGCCTGTCTGCCCCATGGAACTCCCTCCACGGGCCACGGCTGCCATGATATACCCTTGTCATTTGAGAGAGCAAACAGTCTGACATGACTGGTCAGCCATTTGAGTACACCCACACTTCATCTTCTGTCCTTTTTGTACAATCTGACCCCTCAACTTCTTCCTGCAATTGCTTATACCTCATCCCATGTTTCTAATGCTGAGAAAAACATAAGTTGGCAGCTGGTTTAATCTTTTTCCATTTTCTTGTTGATTGACATTTTGTTTCTTGCACAAAATTAGGCAATTTGGTCAGCATATCTATTGCCTGCAGTCACATAATATTTTCCTGACTGATGTGCAGCACATTTGACAACTGCTATTTCTTTTGGCAATTGTAATGCTTCCAACTATTCTTTTACATGTTTGCTGTTTCTAATGGATCCTGAAGAAGTCAAAAATCCCCTCTGCATCCAGAGCTGATCAAAGTCATGCACAACCCAAAACCATATTGACTGTCCGTGAATATGGTTAGTTCCAATTTCTTCCAATGGTGCATGCCTTTGTTAAGGCCACCAATTTGGCTACTTGTGCAGACTTGACTCCTTGAAAAAAGGATGCTTCAATAACTCCTGATATTTTGCATACCGCATATATGCAGCACTTAGCCCTCCTTCTTCTGTCCTCAAATATGACCCATCCACGGATAATACATGATCTGATTCCGTCGAGGGTACTTCTTATATTTGTGGGCGGGGCTTAGTACACATTTCAGTCTAATCCAAACAATCATGATCAGCTTCATCTTTCCCTTCTTCACAACATGGGTCTGGTAACAACGTGGCAGGATTCCTCGTTGTACACCTTATCACTGTCACATTTTCTGCTCCCAAAATCACTCTTTCATACTTAGTCATCCGACTAGGAGTGAAGTGCTGTGTCGAGTTCTCGTTAGAGGGGGTCCGCTCCTCCCCCATTGCTGATCACGCTCACCTGTTGCAGCCCGTCCATGTCCCTGGACTGCAACAACCAGAATGCCGTGCAGCAGCAAAGCAGGTTGGTGGAAAATACGGGGATGGACAGTAACTTGCGGCACCCCTATAGAACCCCTATACACCCCTGTGGAGAAGTGTGGCTCAATGATTAGAGCGGCAGACCCTGATGCAGAGGTCTAGACCGGGACCACGGTTCAATTCCCCGCCTCGGCGGGTCTTGGGCTCAAAATTCCACGGGCCTGATAATTCTCTCCTCAGTGCCTATTCCAATCATGGAGTCCCACTCTGCAACTCTGGGCAATAGCTTGCTTAATCTCCACAACGGCCCCCACAACGCTAAGGATGCCTGGCCTCCACCTTGGGGGTGCCCAGGAGTGGACGTCTCACAGGGAAAGCCAGGATGGGTTCCACAGCGGTATTCGTACAAGCGCCTTGAGACCCTTGCGGGTGAGTAGTGCGCTATACAAGTATCAATTTACAATTTTTTGTGGCTCATAAACCTTAACAGAATGTTCCATCACAATTGATTCACTTTGCTCCAAACTCACACAGGTAGCAGCTACTGATTTTAAGCAGCCAGGTAAAGCTGAAGCCACTGGTTCCAATGTGGCAGAAAAGTATGCCACTGGATGTCGGCTCAATCCATGCCTTTGAGTCAAAACTGAAAGTGCACAACTTTCTCTCTCACAACAAAACAGTGCAAATTCTTTGGAATAATTTGACAAGGGCCTTACACAGACAATTTCGCAATTTTACAAATGCTTCCAAGCATTCATCATTCCAATCAATTGGATCTTTTTCTCTTTTCCGAGTCAATTGTATCAATGGTTTCGCCAGCAGGGAAAATCCATTTATCCACTGTCTACAATTCTAAACCACTCCCAGAAACATTCTCATCTCCTTCTGTGTCGGAGGTAGTTGCATTTGTTTGATTATTTGTATTCTTTCTGGGGTCACTTTTCTAACTCCTCTTTCTATTTTATGCCCTAAATATTTAACTTCTTGTTGACAAAACTGCAATTTCTCTGGAGACACCTTGTGTCCTCCTTCACCAAATGGTTCAGTAATGCAATTGTGTCAGAGACAAAATCCCCTTGCATCTTTGATGCCACCAATAGGTCATTAATGTGCCGAACCAAGACTGATTTGCCACGCATAACTAATAACTCTAGACACTTTTTCAATATCTGAT
Organism: Lissotriton vulgaris; assembly: GCF_964263255.1. Lineage (NCBI taxonomy): Eukaryota > Metazoa > Chordata > Amphibia > Caudata > Salamandridae > Lissotriton > Lissotriton vulgaris. Next base: position 779,660,561 of record NC_141691.1, read on the forward strand.
TGAAAATCGAGGGACTTTCTGAGTACCCTTGAGGAACTCGGCGCCATGCCAAAACACGACCTCCAAACCGGGAGGCAAAAAGATACTGGCTGTCTGGGTGCAAAGGTATGGAAAAGAATGCCTGACATAAATCAATCACTGTATAACAACTGGCATTCCAAGGTATCTGATAAATATTCACTGTGGATTTGGCACCAATGGGCAACAAGAAACTACAATTTTATTATTGGTGAATTACAAGGACTGCCCATTATTTCTTCCAGGATTCCTTGTTCAATCATTTGGTGAATCACTGGAGCAACTCCTGCTTTTACTTCTGGACTCATTTTGTACTGCCGTGTGTTTGCATGAACTGCACCTTCTTTCACTACCATTTTCACTGGATCTACATGTGCCATTAGCCCTATATCTGTTCCTGAAAATTCCCACACCTCTGAATTCACTGTGGTTCTCAATTCTTCAGGTAATTTACTTTCAGTCAATAATGAAAACATCTCATCCATTTCTGTACCTTGCTTAGCTCAAATCATCTTATAAACAACATCCTCATCAGGTGTTTGAAAAGCAACACCATCAGGTGTACAGTAGATGGTGCAGTTCATCTTGCACAATTCTCTCTAACAAATTTACTGAATCGCAAACCACAAACCAGATGCATCTCTTTAAAATTTCCAATATGCACTTCAGTTGGTTTTGTAACTTGGGCTCTAATCTCTTTATTTGACACTCCTACAACTTGGATAGTTTCTCCCAAGAGGGGTAGGTTTAGGATGTCTGCTGTTCTCACAGTAGACCTGGTAGCACCAGTGTGCAATAGAAACGTGATATCACTACCTTCCATTTTACCGTCAATCAATTGACCTGTCTAATGTACTGGCAAGGATGAACCAAGCATGCACTCCTCTTCCTCGCCCTTCAGGCACCGTCATTGCAAAAAGTCTGAATCATCTTCATCATTCTGTTAAAAATATTGTGAAACCACAGAGTTATTCTTACCACTGTGTCTGTGAAATCCAGTGTTCGCATTGCATTTTGGAATGTCCACATGGTTTGGCATAGGCACTTGTGGCACCTGATACTGTGGAGTAACTACCTGCTGCTGCTGTTGCTGGTTCACCTTCACTTCATTCTGCATCTGCGGATTTAAATTTGCCCCATTATTATTCTGGAAATTTTTACACTCCTTCTTCCAATGTCCATGTTTTTTGCATGCATGACAAGGAAATTTCTTCTTCGCTTTCTCTCTACTCATTCTTCCTTTTCCTTTACCACCATTCGACACTTGTTCACTCTGACTCTGCCCATTCGTCTGATAATCAGTTTGGGAAATTACATTTATTTCCTGCTGCTCTGCCAATTTTACCTGTGCCCACATAATTTTCTCTTTTAGCTTTCTATGTTTTGCCTCAATGTCATCGCTACAATACTTTCCAAATCCACTTTCAATCTGCTAATTTCTAGGACCTTTGGTTGTGAGTTTTGTATTTATATTCCCTGTGCCCATCTCTCTAAATCCTCAGGAGTAACCATTGTTGAACCTCCTGTTCCTATAGGGATCGTAGACCCCTTTTCTTTCAAATTTTCGGGTGAAACTCTCTTTGGAGTTTCAGTTAAAGGTTCCATTATTGGGAGATCTATTAGTGAAACGACTGAATCACTCTCACTGGCCTGATCATCAGACATCACTACCTCCTTTCTGGAACTACTCAAAAGAATTGTCACAGCTTGAGGTTTCAGGAACCCTTTTTATCTCCATATAATGGGATTACAGGACCTATTGTCACTGGTACTGTCAAGGCTTCGGCATTTAAATTCAATTGACTTATTTTCTGAACTATTTCTTCCCTAGTTTTATTTAAGGCTTCCCGTTCGTTATCTTGAAACACCCTATTGACTGGTGTATCATGCAGAATCTGTGGAACTAGTTGGGTTCCTATCACCAGTGCACTTGGGGTAACCATACTTGGTTCTTCTTGGTACGGTTGAGGGTTTTTTATCCTCCAACAATTTATCATCAGATTTGCCATATCCTGTCACTTTCATGTGTTTCTTTGTTTCTTTACTGTTGCTCGCTGACTGCTTTTCAGTCATTAACACTGGATATAAACACTCTGTTAATACAGCTCTTCTCCATCACTTCATTTAATCTTCACATGATTCATGCGGATATCTTGGCAGAATTTTTCGGAATCTCCTACTACTTCTATATGTTTCTCACTCAATGCCAGAATCTCCCATTCTTCTAAATCCTCATATTGTGTCAATCTAGGATTTGAGGATTTGGTTCTAAATATTAATTTGATTTCTCGAATTCTGAAGTATCCTTACAATAAAGGTACCATGATCTGGAAAAGCCAAAACACCATCACCTTTCATGTTCTACACCCAATCTTCTAGCCATACACAAGTATGATATCCTCTTTGCATCATCATAAATGAAGCAAGCTACAGCCACATAGGAAGATAAGATAATTTAACAGAATGCAACCTGACTTCATCAAAGTTATTATATGCAATGGGCTGAGGCATTTCATGGTGATTGCATGTATTCCTCATGTTGGGTTGAAGCTAACCTGACCAGGTGATGTGACACTCTCACAGTGACAAAGTTATTGTTGATACTACTCTTTGATTCCCGACTTCTCTTGAATGTGATAGGTGAACCCATTTTAAAAATGAGGTTCTGAAGATGCTATATGCAACATTTCAATGGAGCCAATATTACATTGGAGTTACCTGCCTGAGGCTTTCAGCATTGTAAAACAGGTGAATGGGACGCTGAATTCCAGACTGGCTTAAGTGTGTACCTCAACATCTCTAAAATTGCAGATGCTTTGCCTCTTGTTTTGATGAGTCTGCAAAGTATTCCTGACAGGAAGACAGGATTGTCCCTTAATGGTATCACCATGGGCAGAGCAATACGATTGCCAGATTCTAACAGGAGGGGGGAGAGAGAGAGTCAGTGGATTCAGTCTCCCGGGTTATATGAATAAACAAAGTGGAATCCACTCAAAGTGATAGTGATCCCTAGAGTGATGGGGAACACACAGTGTTGTTTAAATGCCCCTCACACACCAACAGGCCCCTTGGTGTCATGCTTCATCATCGGGGCCTTCGCACCCCTCTACGGGATGCGGCGTGCTACGACTCGCGAATACGCAGGAGCACTTGAAGTGAACTATGTGTGGGGATGTGTGTTTGTTACAAAAGTGTGAGTGAGGTGAGGTGAAAAAAGGTGAATGGTTAAAAAATACCTGGCACGTGGGAGGAAAAAATACTTTATTTAAATCCCCGGCTGGTATTATTAAAACAAAAGTGCAGGGCGTGGTTTAAATAGACACGTATTAGGGTATCCAGGCCACTGTATCAAAATGTCAACATGTTTCGGAGGTCACAGCCCCCTTCTTCAGGACAAGGGTTAATGCACTTACCCTCCCCTTACTCACATGTAAAATGTAAAAGTGTTATTAAAAATTATTACCACAATGTGTAATATTCCTAACAATGTTTTATGTTAGTGAATGTCGTTGCGCCCAATTGGCGTTAGAACTTAAAGTTCCCAACTACAAGACTTCATGAGCCTAAGCGTATATTGGGGGATCCTTCCTTTCTGATCAGAAATAACGGTTACTGCAATGGCTAATCGCCTGCCTTCCCTCAACGCGGCTCCGATGAAGTGATCATCTGAGCCGCGTTGAGGGAAGGCAGGCGATTATACGCTTAGGCTCATGAAGTCTTGTAGTTGGGAACTTTAAGTTCTAACGCCAATTGGGCGCAACGACATTCACTAACATAAAACATTGTTAGGAATATTACACATTGTGGTAATAATTTTTAATAACACTTTTACATTTTACATGTGAGTAAGGGGAGGGTAAGTACATTAACCCTTGTCCTGAAGAAGGGGGCTGTGACCTCCGAAACATGTTGACATTTTGATACAGTGGTCTGGATACCCTAATACGTATCTATTTAAACCACGCCCTGCACTTTTGTTTTAATAATACCAGCCGGGGATTTAAATAAAGTATTTTTTCCTCCCACGTGCCAGGTATTTTTTAACCATTCACCTTTTTTCACCTCACCTCACTCACACTTTTGTAACAAACACACACCCCCACACATAGTTCACTTCAAGTGCTCCTGCGTATTCGCGAGTCGTAGCACGCCGCATCCCGTAGAGGGGTGCGAAGGCCCCGATGATGAAGCATGACACCAAGGGGCCTGTCGGTGTGTGAGGGGCATTTAAACAACACTGTGTGTTCCCCATCACTCTAGGGATCACTATCACTTTGAGTGGATTCCACTTTGTTTATTCAATACGATTGCCAGCCATGTCTTCAAATGGGCTTGTGATCATAACAGATGACATGATTCTTGATTACTGCAAAGGACTGGCTGAGGTGGTGCATTCTGTGTCTCATCAGGTTAAAGAAGCCAGTGTCCCACCTCATCACCATCTATGTAATGACATCTGTCTCAGTGACAGGGTCATTGTCAAAAATATGTGAGAAAGAGCTGCCTGAAACCTCATTGGTATGAACCTTATCTGGTTATCCTCTTCAACACAACAGCTGTCAAATGTGGATTTCTCCCTAACTGGGTGCACCCCTCCCATACTCACAGGGTTCTGTGTCCCCTTGATTATATAATAGCACCTCTGTCTAAAGGATTGGAACAGAGAGACTCAGGGAGCAGGTTAGTCAAACTGTTGGGAAAAAGTAGAGAGTAAAGCAGCACATGTTCAGCCTGAGAGGGATCTTGATAAGTCAACGGTTGAAGCTGAACCAAGAGAGTTTCATCCTATGGTGTTGACTGAGCCAGATTCACACCATAGTGAAGGGCCGAGTGCTGTACGATCTTGAGTGTGACTGGAAACAGGTGGCCAAGAAAGCAAGGGAGACGGATACAGAGTTTCCCTGCAGAAAGTGTGCCTCCAGCCATTCCTGATGAAACAGAGAAGTCAGGCATAAGTAACAATGAAGATGAAAGGTCTGGCCTAAGCAGATAAAGAAGACCCAGAGTACCCTGTCAATGGTACTCCTCACCTGAATGGAAATACGTTGCTGCCAATGAATGAGAGAATGAGCTCTGGAACGTTTGCTATAACATTCCATATTCTTCTGAGCCTCCTTGAACCAACATTGAATAAGCCACATTTCAGATGTACTTTGCTATTGATTCCGCTGAAGCAGCTTTTGATCAAATTACTATTTCCTGAACATTGAACCGTTAACTATTAGAGACTTTTAAACATAATTGTAGGGAAGAAGAAAAGTACATATGTCCAAATCTGCTGAATAAGCATAAGATTGTAATTTAGAAGAACACAGAGTAGGGCTAAGAAAGACTCACAAAAGCCTTGCAAATAAAATAAAAAGCAAGTGCATGAACTTTGTTTTTCCAAGTTTGCACAGGTGGAATCTGACATAGAAGCCTCTGCAGCTGCTGTGTTCCACCCAACTGTCTGATTTTTAAGAAGTCATGGAATCTAATAATAGTGGTAGGTGTAGGTGCATACTAACAGGATTGTTAATCGTTGTTACTGTAGTATTAATTGCTTTATTTGTAGGATTGAGCATACCTACACCTTCTAGTACATGAGAGATTAGATCCACAACTGGTCCTAAAGCCCCACTTCATACTGACAATATTTTGTCAGCATTTACTAAGAAAGACTTACACGTAGATGCATCTAGAGGAGATTATTCACTAAATGCTTACTCTAAGCTGCTATATGAACATGTTGACACAATTGATGAAAGGGACTGTTATGTGTGAATGCAATTATCTGCCTCTACTGTAGAGTACATTACATATCACCTCCTTTCTTTAACATATGGTGTGCCATGTAGTTTGCAGATGAACTTATTTAATGGTAAGGGTAATTTCCAATATTCATTTTAATTATAATTTTCACTTTTCAGAAGTTCCTCTGCTGAAGCATTTGGATAGTTGACCTTATAGTAAAACATTAAAGATAGTTGGATGCTTCTTTAAACCTACCAAGACATTAGACACCGCTTATGCTCATGGATACAATTTGGCTTGCATACTAACAGATATTCAGAAGAAATGTCTGTATTCAGGGGAAGATTGAAGGAGAAACATAGGGGCATATGTATCAAGCCCTTTTCCCATTCGCGAATGGGCCTTTTTTGGGATGTATCATCCCAAAAGGGCATCGCAAATTAGATAATCGGAAAATTAGCGATACTCTTTTTTGCGATTGCATTTAAGGAAATTGCGATTCCTTAAATGCAATGTATGAAGCACACAAAAAGTGCTATTTGGCCTTAAGAAATCGCAAATTACCACCAACTTCAAGTTGGTGGTAATTTGCGATTTGTTTGAAAAAAGTACTTTTTTGCATTTTTTAAACTGCCATGTGGCACACATACATGCCTTTTGGACATGTATGTGCGCCACATATGTACACATACATATTTCAGGGGTGCAACAGGGTGCCCTTTTGACACCCTGGCACCCTTTACATTGCATTCTCAATTTGCGATTCTCTAATGTCTTCCCATTCCTTCCTGTGGGCCTGCTAGCTCATAGGAATGAATGGGAAAGTATTCCTTAATGCGAATCGCGATTTGAGATGCGCAGTTAAGGAATATTAAGGAATCATATTTATTATTATGATTCCTACATACATAGCATTTTGTGATTCCTTAATAGCAATTCGCTAAAAATCGCTATTAATGAATCGCAAAAGGGCTTGTTCATACATATGCCCCATACTGGCAAGAGCAGTAAATCACACTATTGTACATAATTGAGGCCAAAGATGAGATTGAGTATAACATGACAGGAAATATAGCTGTATTGGAATTAGATTGGCAACATCAAAGGAAACTATGTGTATGCACTAAGAGCTCAAAACTAGACATAAAGTTTGTGCGAAGGAGTGAATGTGATCATACGTTTGAGACACAAGAAAAGTGGGGATTGTATTTAGATGGAGAGGATCCTATTTTTCCTGGAGTTTATTATATTTGTGGAAAAAAATATTAATATAGGTTACCCAGGAGATGGCATGGTGCGTGCTATATGGGAATGATTTTTCTAAAGATTTATCATGTGGGACATCTTGATGATGCAGTAGTCCGAGAACATACCAGATCCGAAAGAGGTTCAAGTGCTAGTGACATAGTTGGAGATATCTTTGGTGAAATTATTCCATCTGTTGGAGTGATATTGAATTCTCATAAGATTAGAAAGTTGTCTACTGTGGTTGATAAGCTGTCTACTAATAGAACTGGAGCATTTTTATTTGTAGATAATGAGATGGTTGTTATCAGATGGATGGTTTTGCAGAACATACTTGCGTTAGACATTCTTCTTGCAAAGGAGGACCGAGTGTCTGGGATGTTAAAGGTTCAGCAGTGTTGCTCTAACATTTTTGACAAAAGTAAGGACTTGAGCAAGTATATTAAGAACACTGATCTAAAGAAAGATTTGAAGGGGTTAAAAACAACCGGTGCATAGAAAGCAATAGGGACTGGATTTACTGCTATTCGCATATAGTGTGGAATCTTAGGGAATTGAATTGTAGGTTGCATCTTGGGACCCTTAGTGATAAATGCTCTGTGTGGAGTATTACTATTTGTGATCTATAAGGGATATAGAGGATTGTGGAAAAGAGGAAGGTGAAGAGAAGAGAGCAGAGCAGAACTCGAAAACAGACAGAGTAGCTATTGTAATAACATACAATGTCTGGAGGAATCCAGATGAAAGTCTATGAAGCCCATGAAATTATGATTATATCTGATAAAAGATCTTGATGTGATGGCTTGATTTGCCATCAGAGGGGGGATTGGAGTAGCATAACTTTGGCTTCTCCCCTACATCTGACAGAAGTGCATTACTTACACGTACTTGGCACATATACATTGAGTACCTTAACATAACTAATGAGAAATGTAATATGTAGGCCTTATTAAAACCATCCTTAACTAGAAATGTATTACCTTTAGAACTAAGAGATCCATTCATAGACATCTGTGCTAATGTATTATAAAGTATAACACAAACTTATTGTTCACTTTCACACTTGCATATTCAGAATTCAATTGCATGAGCTTAATCCTTAAATTATTAATAACATTTGTGTTATTAGGAGTGTTGAGTGCACTTATAGCCACATTTAAATGTGTTCATTTTATATTAAATTAATGTTAGTCTAACTAGACCGGAATTTCATTAATGTGAAGATGTTTTTTTCTCATTTTGCTTGCAGTAACATTTTCCCTTGCAGGTGCCTTCTCGTGGATTCATTAGCAAGAGTTTGAAAAACAATGTACTTGTGATAGCACGGCTGGGAAGAAAATCTTGGCACCAACATGGGATATGAATCCATCCTGCTCCTCCTGTACCAGGAGTGGCAAGTTGTTCAAGGCTGGGGACTGCTGTCTCAAAGTTGAGTGATGGGATTTAAGAGCCATGTTGCATTGGAATATGGTGGTGTCTCATGCTTTCCTATTTCACTGTGTTCACTCAGCTCACTTTGAGGCAGATTCTTTTGGACTTTGAGGGGTACAGATCTCTCTGCTTCCCTTATTCCTTTCTAAATGTAGCTTTATCCAAACACATGTTCTCTTTTTGGAATATTTCTACAGCCGTTTCCACAATGATGAGACCTTTCCTTCATGCTCCTAACTCTCTAGAGACTCAATGCTTAGAACTGTCCGTATCCAAATGTAAAACTCAGAGTAGATGATTTTACTTTCATAAAATATTTGAGCTTAACTCAATGCCTTTAAAGATTATTCATGCTTAATGAGGAGATTTGTAGTCTCCTTAAGGGACATCAAATTATATTTATAATCATCCGTATCCATGTGATTGCTTTTGTTTCATGCCTTCTAGTTCCAAGGCTGAACCTTTTCTGAAAATAAAATTATGTATTCAAACATTCTGTATGTTTTTGATATAATCATGACTTGCAGAAACTCTGGACTAATTGCGTATTTGACATTAATCTACTAAAAAGTTAGTTTTGACTACTAGTCTTCCTTGGGTAGCCAAATTTGTTACACAGATGTTAAATGGTCCTATTGAATGTTGACTCCTTTTTGACTCAGTCATGTCAACACGATCAAAGTGGAAGGAGAGGCAGGAGCTGCCCAAAACCCCTCCAGCACTAGCGTGCTGACCGGCCAGACCCTGCTACCTACACCCGCTGGTGCCTTACCCCCCTACCCCAGAGCCCAATCTACAGATAGTGGGGCATTGAAAGCAGGTTCTGGGTGTCATTTTAAGTAAGGCAGACCTAATAACTACTGCCTTACTGACTATGTCAAGGGATCATAACAACATAATATAAAAAGTGGGCCTATTGGCTTTATAAAGGGATCAGGATATAAACATATATAAAGCATATGTATTGATTTTGTTAAAAAATGGCCATTAATTGTAATGAAATGTATATCATTCAAAAAGTCACACAGTGCAATGTTTAATAAAAGTGATTGTAATGAAGACATTTAATATAATTTAATTAAAAACACCAACATGTCTTAGAGTCTTTTTAAAACATCTTTCAAGCTGCACAGTACAGTCATTGAGCCCAACCAAGGGAGCTTCAGCTAAGACTTCTTTAAAAAATATGAAATGCTCTTCTGGGGGCATGGATTCAATGACCTAGGACACTTACTGTTTTTTTGTATGTTGATTGGGGACTGCTGCACTCCCTGCAGCCCCCACACCTATTAGAATCAATCAATCAGAGTACTTGTAGAGCACGCTACTTACCCGTGAGGGTCTCAAGGGGATGGGAGGCGTGCTGCTGCTACTGCTCGAAGAACCAGGTCTTGAGGAGTCTTCTGAAGGTGAGTAGGTCTTGGGTCTGCGGTATGTGGGTAGGGAGGGTGTTCCAGGCCTTGGCGGCGAGGTAGGAGAAGGATCTGCCGCCGGAGGTCATTCGTTGGAGGCAAGGGGACAGCGGCGAGGGCGAGGCTGGTGGAGCGGAGCTGGTGGGTGGGGGTGTAGAAGCTGAGTCTGCTGTTAAGGTAGGCTGGTCCGTCGTTGTGGAGTGCTTTGTGTGCGTGGGTGAGGAGCTTGAAGGTGATCCTCTTGTCGACGGGGAGCTAGTGTAGGTCTCTCAGGTGGGGGGTGATGTGGCTGCGGCAGGGGATGTTGACGATCAGTACGGCGGAGGCGTTTTGGATGCGTTGAAGTCGTCATAGGTGTTTGGCTGGGATTCCTGCGTAGAGTGCGTTGCCATAGTCCAGTCTGCTGCTGACAAGGGCCTGTGTCACCGTTCTTCTTGTTTCGGTCGGGATCCACTTGTAGATCCTGCAGAGCATGCAGAGGGTGTTGTAGCAGGAGGAGAAGGCATTGACCTGCTTAGGGATAGAGAGGGAGGAGTCAAGGATGAATCCTATGTTGCGTGCATGGTCGGTGGGTGTTGGTGCTGTTCCCAGTGTGGTTGGCCACCAGGAGTCATCCCAGGCTGAAGCGGGTGGGTCCGAGGATGAGTACCTCCGTCTTGTCTGAGTTCAGCTTCAGACGGTCGCTCCTCATCCAGTCGGCGACATCCTTCATTCCCTTGTGGAGGTTGGTTTTGGCGGTGTGTGGGTCCTTGGTGAGAGAGAGGATGAGCTGGGTGTCATTGGCGTAGGAGATGATGTTGAGGTCATGCTGGCATGCCACTTGTGCATGGGGGGCCATGTAGATGTTGAACAGCATCCCCCAGGGCTGAGGGATGAGCCCTGGGGGATGCCGCAGATGATGACGGTGGCTTCGGATCGGAAGGGTGGGAGGCGGACGCTCTGTGTTCTGCCCGAGAGGAAGGAAGTGGTCCAGTCAAGGGCCTTCTCTAGGATTCTGGCTTCTAATAGACGTGTCTTTAGAGTGCGATGGCAGACTGTGTCTAAGGTGGCCGACAGGTCCTGGAGGATGAGGGCTGATGTTTTGCCGTTGTCTAGTTGGCGCCTGATGTCTGAGGGCTGTCTCGGTGCTGTGGTTTCATCTGAATCCCGACTGGGATGGGTCCAGGATGTTGTAGTCTTCCAGGTGGTGGGCCAATTGCCTGTTGACAATTTTCTCGATGACCTTTGCCGGGAACCGGAGCAAGGAGATGGGACGGAAGTTCTTGAGGTCCTTGGGGTCCACCTTGGGCTTCTTGAGGAGGGCGTTAATTTTGGCATGCTTCCAGCTTTCTGGGAATGCTGCTGTTTCAAAGGAGATGTTGATGACCTGCCGTAGTTGGGGTGCGATGCCTGCGTCTGCTTTATTGAATATGGGGTGTGGGCATGGGTCTGATGGAGATCCTGAGTGGATGGAGTTCATGACCTTGCGTGTCTCGTCGCCATTGACGTTGGACCAGGAGGTCATGCGGATGGCGCTGGTGGCGTTCACAGGGGAGGTAGAGTCTGGCGTAGGTGGGGCGGTTGTGGTGTTGAAGCTGTCGTGAATGTCAGCGATCTTGCGGTGGAAGAAGATGGCTAGTGAGTCGCACAGTTCTTTTAAGGGCGGGATGTCGTTGGTGTTGGCGCTGGGGTTGGAGAGTTCCTTTACGATGCTGAAGAACTCTTTGCTGTCGTGTGCGTTGTTGTCCAAGGGGTCTTTGAAGGAGGGTCTCTCGGCTAAGGTGTTGATGTCTGCAGGTGGCGTCCTTGTGGGCTCTGTGGTTGTCCGGTTTGTGTTCATGGAGCTATATTTTCTTCAGTTTCCGGCATGCACGTTTGGAGGTCTGGAGCTCGTTGGTGAACCAGGTGGCTCTCTTGCTGGCATGGCTGTAGGAAGGGTTCTTGAGTGGGGCGAGGGTGCTGGCGCAGTCTTCGATCCACTGTCTGAGGTTGCGGGCTGCGGCGTCTGGGTTGGTGGGGTCGGTGGGTGGGTTCTGGGCGAGGGTGGTGATCAGCCAGTCTTCGGTGACTTTGCTCCAGCAAAGCGAGGCAGCTGTTAGGTGTGGTGGAGCGTGGCTGGTTTCTTGACGGTGAAATGAATGCTGCGGTGGGCGGTCCAGTGGAGTTCGGTGGTGTGCTCAAAGGTGACGTGGGTGCCTGTGGAGAAGATTGGTCCAGCTTGTGGCCGGAGGCTTGGGTGGGTGCAGTGATGAGTTGTTTGAGGCAGAGGTTGGCGAGGTTGGCGATCAGGGTGGCAGAGTTGGCGTCGTTGTTTTTTTCGAGGTGGAAGTTCAGGTCCCAGAGGAGGTTGCAGTCCGTGGAGGCGAGTGCGTGGGTGCTAGTGAGGTGGGCGATGGAGTCGCTGAACTGAGCCCGCGGTCCGGGGGGTCTGCAGATGAGTGTTCCTCTAAGGGTGGTGTTGGAAGTGAGGAAATAGAAATTTTTAGGTAATCATGTGTCCCCCACTCGCACCCTATCCAAGCACCCATGTTCCATGTATGTCGTGTAATTCCCTTCCCGTGCCTGCCATGAAGACGCATATGCATTTGCGTCCAACGTTAACATGTCAGTTATTCAGTCCTCCAAGAAAACCACGTTAATTTGGCTTTTAGGCCTATGGTGCCAACGTCTTTACATGGTACACTTTTAAATAACGCGAAGCACACGTTTTTCACGTTTTTCTGGCTCAGACGAGCCAGGCCCTTAATTGAGGCTCCGAGTCTCCTCTGTCTCTGAAAGCTGCAGGTTAGGTATGCATCCCTGACCTCTGCCTTACTTCCTGCTCAGCGAAGCGGTGCCCGGCTCGGCCTGGCCTGCCTGCCAAGACAGTATTTTGCCTACAGTTATCTGCTCAGCCTCCTCGAAAACACATTCCAGTCTAGTGAAATAGGTAAACATATTCCCGGCTGCAGAGCAAAGGGCCCGGCCTCCTGTCTCCATGCAAGTAATTTACTGAACCCGTTACCATGGTAGGCCCATGGCCCCGCGCATTGCACCAAGACACGTATGCACCCACTAGCATTCAGTATTGAACGGCCTCTGCCCGAGAGACCTTTTACTTCGGACAACATATCCTCCAAACATAAGATACCAGATATGCTATAGGTGCAGGTCGTTCTGACATCCCAGACACCAGACTCCTCTACTAGTGCTAAAAGTCAAGCCCCCAGTTCTCCCCAGTTACACGTCTATACCACGTCATGCTCAGTTGCGCGCGCACACAGGGTAAAGGTTTCTGCTGACCCTGCAGAATTTCACTATGCATCCACCCACTTATGACACTTCTGTGACGTTTCCAATACACGCCTACGTGTACGCCCTCTTACACGCCTCCTGTTACGCACATGTGTTCTTATCTCTCTCTTTTCACTTGTTACGCCTACTGTATTCATTTCAATTATACTGTTTTACTATATATAATGTGTGATGTTAATAAAATGTTGAATATCCCTTCCTGAACCTTAGTGGTGATGGAACCCGATGTCCCGTTTCTCGAGAAACTTAATTAAAGTCCGTATGACTCAGATACCACGGACTCTGCCTCTCATTTTATTGAGCTATCCTTATTGTCATTTAATGTATAGAAAAATAGTCCCGGTAATTTTATTTACCACATAAATCTGGCGCCCGAACAGGGACCCCTCCCCTTCATCACGCGCCGGTGATGTACGCAGGCCCCTGACCCCTTCTACAGCCGTGACGGATTCCTGTGCACACCTGCGGGTTTTCCTGCTATCTCCCTCAGGCCCACGGAGGAGACGGAGACTGCGGTCCGGCATCCAGACGAGGCGGTGAGGAATGCGGAGAGTCCCGACCAGAGCCCAAGCCGAGAGAGCAAGGTCCGAGGTATCCGGAGGCCCACCTGTTTCGAAGCGCATGCGTACACGTCGTAGCAGTCCAGTCCAGTCCAGTCCAGTTTCAGAGGCCTTCAGTTCTGCTTCCCGGTGAGTACCGTTGTTGGGAACGCATCTAGACGGGTTCATTCATTTGTGCCCGGTCAAGACGGGTCTGGGTACACAGACCCGGTCCAGACGTGTTCACTTAGGTGAATACGGTATGACGTGTCTCTTTATGGGACCGGTTTGTCTGTACTGTTTTAGCAGTGCATCTAGTGATTCAGTATTCTAGCATTGTTTCTCGAGATTTTCAGAATTTGTGTTTTCCATGTACCAGGTAGTATCAGTCTAAAATGTTTTAATGTGTTTTATGTCGTGGTATGAATGACTGTTTGCTATTCATTACTGTGTTTATTGTGTTCACGTTCAAGTAAGTTAAAAAATGCCGCTGTTCTCGAAATTACGTCAGATAGGAACTAGGAAAGGGATACTCGAAGAAGCAGTTCCCGTCCCGCCTAGGGACACTCCCGGACATTTTATGTACCATAAGCATGGCTTAGATGCCATACTGTTCTTAGACTTGTGGGTTGATTAAACAAAGGATCTGGAAGAGAAATATAGATGGCCTGTCTCAGGGACATGGGATGCTGATTGCATCATGAGAGTAGAAGAAGCGTTGTGGAAAAAGAAAGCCAGACAATCCCAGAAAGGTGCCATTGAATTGTGGCGTAAAGAAGCGCATAGAAGAACAGAGAAAGAAATCAGGAAAGCAGAGAAAAGTAGAGAAGAATCTGAAAAAGCTAAAGAAAGAGAGCTACTAGAAGAAGGTGAACGAGTTAGGGCAGAACAATTAGACCGACAAAGAAATGCCCTTATGAAAGGCATGTACCCCCTTCTCGCCGAGGGCCTACCTAAGGCCACCCCGGAAGTACCCAGTAATTTACCGCCACCACTGGTTCCAACTAAACTCCGTCATAAACAGACCGCAGCGGATATTTTCCTTTCCTCTTACTTAGATGACACTGTCCCAGAATATGCACATACAAATCCTCCTCCAAACGTTCACCCCCACAACCCTGCTCAAAACACGACTCCTCAAAACACGACCCCCCCCACTGTCTCTCCTGCCACTGCCACTGGTCCTAGCAATCCTTTTAAACCACCTGCAACGCAGGGCCAACCTGCATTACCTGCATTACCTACACCTAGCTTACCAGCTACATTACCACCAACGACAGCACAGCCAGTAATAGTTGACGATCCCGCTTCAGGGGGAGCAGTAGGAGGTCTCCCCGTCACCCCGCCTCAAGTAAAATGAACAACATTGAGAGAAGCAGCATTACAACGCACACCAAAAGTAACTACATACGCAGCCCTTAAACAGTACCTTACAGATTGTAGATATGATCCAGTACCAGGCGAAGACCAGATGATATTATATTCAATACGTATACGACGTGTTAATAATTATCTGACTATTTTACCAGATATGAATGAACATCTAGACAACATATATCACTTTATTAGAACAGGGGAGAGACCAGAGAGTATTCACGAGGCCATGGCACACAGAAAGGTGGAGACTCAAGGTATGATCTTACAGTTTTTGATAAATTGTTTGATTAGGGAACAAGACCAGCCAGGTAAAGACAGAGAATAGATGAAAGTCCTGATAAAATGGAGTGACAACATAGCAGATGGAAAACATAGTAAACAAGGTTGTATAGAAACCATGTATAGAAAGATTCGTAAAGAAATCCTAGACATACACGCAAGGGAGAAAGCAGCGAGAGAAGCCGAGAAAGCGGATGATGACGTCTCAGAAGACGATGATATAGAAACTGAAACCCCGAATACAATAGCGTACGTAGGTAGAGCGAGACCTTTTGACAGACCCTTTGACAAACCCATACGCCCAGAATGCAAGAAACGTTTTCTTTCTCCAATACCAGAACAATGTTCTCTTGAACATTTATTCCAAGCCACTGATAAAGTACTGAAAGAACGAATAGGTTACAGTGAACTTAGTACCATGCATAAACAAGAATTGGCCCGGTCAGCAGTCCAATGGGCTGGCAATACTAGCGTATATAAAGATGACATAGTAGCGCAAACATTTTTGAATCTTTCCCCAGACGAACAGCGACTAGCTGGTATTTACATGATTCAACATCTCATTACACTGTTTGAAAGTCAGCATTCTGATCCAGGTCCCTTATATAATATATTGGAAGAGTTACTCCTAAAAAGATGGAGAGGCCTAGGTACCGATTTAATTAATGTCATTCTAGAACAGCGACACAAATACAGAACTTTCCTGACTCCACATTTCGTTCCTGTTCCACCCCCAGTAAGAAAACCATTTTACATAGACAGACAGAATCCCTTACGAGAAGTACATCCCGTCCAGGGAGATGGGGGTGCGTTTAGACGTGTATTTGTATACACACCCCTGACCAAAATGGAATTATTGGAGATGAAAAAATTAGTGCCCTGTCATGATAAAGATCCAGCAGGATTCCACCGTGAACTAAAAGACATGCTCCGTATGGGGGAGTATACATATCCCGATATCCTTAAAATGTTAAAGGTTCTGTTGCCAGCCGGCATTTACGAAAAACTTAAAGAAAAAGAATGGGAAGTGGGAGAGAAAAAGATTGATTGGGCAGAATTAGAAAATGAAGAAAACACGCAAATCCCTGGTACTGGTCTTGGGGATAAAGCTAAAGGATTACCAGAATTATTAGTACAGGTCCTGCCAAGATTATTGACCACTAAAAAGGAAGACTGTGATGCTATCTCAGCCTGCAAACAGAAACAAGACGAAGACACTAGTGATTTTTATTCCAGATTCGAGAAATGTTTCATTATTAATAGCGGCCTGAAAACAAGTAGTGAATCGTATCCACATCTTTTTGTGCCCAAATTAGTCGAGAATTCGTTACCACAGGTTAAAAACAGAGTACTGAAAGTCGAGAGTACATGGCAAGCTAATACCCCTTCCCAAATGTTACAAATGTTACAGTACCACCAGAACCGAATTAGAGAGGAACACGAACATGAACAGAGACGTATGAAAGACACGAAAATGAAGTACTAGTTGCTCAGTCTGTCCCAGCTGACGGTCAGAAGAAGGGTATGGCACCGCCAGGTCAGTCTGCAGCTCCTGTTAAAGGGAATTGCAATTATTGTAAACAGCCAGGTCACTATATAAACGAATGTGCCATTTTAAAATACAATATCGCTACAGGCAGGACGAAAGAAAGACCGCGTCCACCTAGACAAGAACACGTTCCACAACATGGTCCACAGAACACGCAACCTCCACAGAATGCACAACAGACAGTAGCTGTACCCCAGCCCCAACCCATTGCTGCCACGCAACATGTTACACAGCAAATGTACCAGTATGCACAGTCAGATTACCCCGATTATCAACAGTACTCATGAAACAGCCTAGAGAGGGAGGTTGGCTTGCCCCTTATCGATGTTCCTGTAGATCAAGAGGGTCCCTATGTACATAGTCAGGTATTAGGGAAAGACAGAAAATTTTTGATTGACACAGGGGCGAGCAGAACTACCATCAGTCATGACGAGGTTCCAGGGGCACCCCTCTCAGGCTCACAGAATGTTTCCCTTGGATTTTCAGGAAAGCCTATTGTTAACGAAGTGTCAAAACCAGTTTCCCTAGAAGTTGGTCCATTGTCTCGTACTACAGACTTGTTACTTACGAAATCATGTCCTGAAAACTTGCTTGGTATAAAAACATTGAAAGCACTAGGAGCGGTGATATGTTGTTCTCCGGAAGGAGTGAGATTGTTTTTACGTGATTTTAAAGGACATTATGTGTTAAGAGATTTTGATCCACGATTACAGAATGTACCACAGCATTTATGGGCACAAGGTCCAACTGATGTAGGTTTTATGCATATTACACCATATCGTGTCACTCTCAAACAAGGTGTTGTACTACCCCGAATCCGACAATACAAGTTGCCACCTGAGGCTGTAGCAGCCTTACTGAAAATTATTGACGAGCTGATTGCACAAGGAGTGGTTGTAGAAACTGACTCCAATGTATGTAATTCTCCAATCATTCCGATTCTTAAACGAACTGACCCGAATGCACCACCGGTCTACAGACTGGTGATCGACCTTCGTGAATTAAATAAATGCATAATACCCCAGTACCCAGTGGTCCCGGATATTTCTTCCCTATTGACTGCCATTGATTCCAAAGCAGCGTTCTTTACTGTTATCGATCTCAAGAACGCCTTCTTTAGTATCCCCATTCATCCGGAAAGCCAGTACCTTTTCGGATTCTGTTTAAATGGCCAAAGCTTCAAATTTGCACGTGCTCCTCAAGGGTTTACAGAGAGTCCTAGTATTTACAGCCAAGCACTGAAACGACAACTAGACAGTATTCACATGCCTACTGACACTGCCCTACTCCAATATGTTGACGATCTGTTAATTACAGCACGGACCGAACGTGACTGCGAACGCGCATCACTGACAGTCTTGTATTTTCTGGCCGAAAAGGGGCATAAAGTGTCCCCTTCGAAGCTACAATTCTGTGCCCAGCAAGTGGTATACCTTGGACACTTGCTGTCCAAGAGGGGTAGACAGTTGACACCAGACCGCATTCAGTTAATTGCACATCTTCCACAACCCAAGACACAAAAGGAAGTACGGGCCTTCATTGGCCTCACTTCTTACTGCAGACAATGGATTCCTCAGTATGCATATCTAGCCAAGCCACTCATACAGTTGACAACACAGGAGGCAGCGACTTCGACTGTCCTCCCTTGGACTCAGGAACATACACTAGCTTTTGACTAACTAAAGAAAGCCCTATGTCAAGCACCAGTTTTAGCGACACCATGTTACAGCAAACCTTTTACACTTTTTGTCACTGAACGCGATGGCACAGCATTATCTGTTCTCACACAAGATCAAGCAGGAAAACACAAGCCTTGTGCTTTTTTTTCTAGTACATTGGATCCAGTGGCCCAGGCTCTGCCTGCGTGCCTAAAATCAGTTGCAGCAACAGCTCTAGCTATCAGACAAAGCGACTCAATAGTATTTGGACATCCCTTGACAGTACAGGTTCCACACTCCGTGGAAGTTCTCCTGAACCAAACCCAGACTCAGCACTTGACCATAGCACGATTGACAGGATATGAACTGACACTGTTCCAACCACACATAGAGATCAGACGTTGCAACATACTAAACCCTGCTACACTGTTACCCTCAATCACAGCAGACCCTACACCACATGACTGTGTGGAAGTCATTAATACCGTGACAAAGCCCAGACAAGACTTGACAGACATTGCATTGCCCGACCCAGACCTGACACTTTACGTGGATGGTTCATGTATGAGAACAAGCACAGGAGAGTTAGTGGCCGCATATGCAGTGACCACTGAAACTGAAGTCATAGAAACACATTGTATTGACACATTGTCTGCCCAAGCAGCAGAGCTCATCGCTCTGACCCAAGCCTGCATACGAGCCAAGAACCTGAAAGTAAACATATACACAGATTCACAGTACGCATTCGGAGTCGTTCACGACTTCGGTATCCTCTGGCAAGAGAGAGGTTTTTTAACTTCTCACTGCGTCAAGATGCAACACGGTCCCCTCATTCAAGCTCTGTTAGAGGCAATACACTTACCCGCATCCATTGCCATCATGAAGTGCAAAGCACATACTAAAGTCACCGACACTATTTCCCAGGGTAACGACCTGGCAGATCGAACAGCTAAACTCACAGCTCAGACTCAAACAGACATATCGACTGATACGACAAAGACTGAAGTATCAACACCGACACATTGCATGACAGTTAAGGATCCCACACTAGACGTACTCGACATACAGACACATGCAACTCCAGATGAAATCAAGAAATGGACTGAACAAGGAGGGATCCAGACAGATCAGGGATGGATGACGAAGGGAAGAGCCACATGGTTTCTCCCCGACTCTATGGTTCAAGTTATCATTAATACAGCACATAGTCCAGCACACTTAGGAGAAAAAGCCATGCTAGACAGCATCCAGAATCTCTGGTTCAACAAGCATTTACGTTCAGCAGCAAAACAGAAAGTACGTACCTGTATGATCTGTTGTCAGTTCAATCCAGGCAAAGGTATCCCCATGGAACAAGGTGGATTTCATCCTCCTGACCATCCTTTTGAAGTCCTCCAGATGGATTATATCCAGATGGACAGATGCCGAGGATTCAAGTATGTCCTCGTAGTTGTATGTGCCCTTTCCCGATGGACAGAAGCGTACCCAGTCCCTGATTACACAGCTGTAACCACTGCCAAACAGTTGGTCCGTGAATTCTTCCCGCGATACGGCTTGCCCCGTGTCGTGTACTCTGATAATGGACAGCCATTCTCGTCCGAACTCATGAAACAGGTATCTTTCCTGTTAGGGTACCAGTGGAAATTCCACTGCGTACGACACCCCGAAGCCGCCGGTCTCGTTGAGAGACATAATCAAACTCTGAAAACACGGTTAGCGAAGGTCTGTGCAGAAAAAGGAGTAGATTGGATGGTAGCCCTGCCGGTTGCTCTCTTTTACATGCGTATGGTAGCTCATTCCAGAACCGGACTGTCCCCGTATGAAGTAGTCTTCGGATGTCCCCCAAACATGTGGGGTACGCCTCTGCCTCGTAAGATTACTGATGTTGATAGTAACATGCTGACAGATTACCTGGCTTCCTTGATGTCTGCACTACTATCTTGTCGCTCACAGGTCGCGGCTGCCTTCCCGGACAACACCCAGGTGAAACCGCATGAAATTGTTCCCGGAGACCTGGTGTTGGTCCGCAACTTTGACCGCTCAAGCCCCCTGGAGCCCAGGTGGAAGGAACCGAAACTGGTGTTGATGACCACGAGGACCGCTGTGAAGATTGAAGGAAGAAAAGGGTGGCTCCACTCCAGCCACATCAAACGATTTCATGGACTGTGTCCAAAGACATTTCCCAAGGACTGCCCCGCTACAGACTCTAAACTCCCCCTGTTAGAGAAAACTCCACAACAGAAGTACAAAACAAAGTTGAGGTCTAGTAAGTCAGACAGCGTTTAATTGTTTAAGTCCCCCTCGGGTGAAGCGGTTAGACAGGTTTCTGACATGTATGAGATAGACCCAAATAGTCAGAGAGATAGGCGAATCGAAAAGAGAGAAAAATATTGCAAAAACCTGCACAGCAGATGCGTCATTACTTTAATTTTTATGTTTCTTCTGAGTCTTACGATTATATGCATAAGTTTAATGTTACATGTTTTCTTTCCTCCTCTTGGTTCTCATGTACATACTTCCTCTAATGACACTGTAGAGCACACTTTTAGTGACCTGCCCCCTCACGAGCTGTCCTATCGATTAGCAATGCGCAACAATACTTTCATTCGTATGTTACACCATACTCACCAGACCAGCAATGCCACGAATTGCTGGGTATGTGGCCGACTCCCTCCCTATCAGAAATACAAGGGAGCTCTGCCCCTCTTTCCTTACCCGTTTACACATAATGGTTCGTGCGGAGCATGGTTTACTTTAATGTCCTCCCTAGACAGTAAGTCCAAGGTTTCCCAGAGCAATTGGATATGGGGGAACCTGAATACAGTCATGAATAAAGTATGTTTCCCAGACAAGGAAGGTTTTCCCCAAAGGACAGGGACCGATCTAGAAAATGAAGTGTATGAATTAGGTAATTTTTCCCTCAATCTCATGATTCTGAACGTCCAATCCAAGACTAATTCGGACTTGCCGTTTATAACAGTTTTGCCAGTGAAAGATGAATTATGCGTCAGAAAGAATGGTTCAGTACACCTAGGACACAGTGATTGTAATACTGTGGTCGAATTCAGTGATAAAGGAAAGTCTACTTTCAAAGCCTCTCGCCATTCTTATTTTATTTGTGGTCAGACAGCCTATGTACATCTGCCCTTGGATTGGGATGGAACGTGTTATATCGCGTTCCTATTGCCACCTGTTTTTCTAGCCCCACCTGATTATCATCGAAATTCACATCTTGTGCATGTAAGACATAGAAGGGAGATCAAGACCCCGATTGTCGATCAGACTGAAACAACATTAAAGCAATATACAGATTTCAATAAAGGATTCTTTTTCTTTGTGGGTCCTGTCCAAAACAGTAAACTGATGCGCAAATTAACCAGAACTTTGGAAGCAGTAGTGAATGAGACTACTTCCGCTTTAGGTAAGCTGACCGAAGAGCAGTCTGCTATGAGACTTGTTGTTCTTCAAAACCGCCTTGTCCTTGACGTCATCCTGGCCGATAGGGGCGGGGCTTGTAGAGTGATCGGATCCAGTTGTTGCGTGTTTATTCCTAATAACGCGCCATCAGTATATAAAGCGATAACAAGGCTTCATGAAATAGCTCACCTGATACACCAGAATCCTGGCACCTGGACTTGGTCCGGTTGGCTCTGGAGTGTGATATCCGCCTGGGGATGGAAAATGTTATCATTCCTAGGAATACTCCTACTTATTCTATTCAGTTGTTGTCTCTGTCTGCAATGTGGGCCAGCGATTTGCGGCTTGTGCGCCACAGCTTGTATTCCCCGTCCAAGTTCACGTTCCCGTTCCCGAATGAAAAAAGATGAGCAAATGATGTTATACGAACAGATAGATAGTCTCATGAAGATAGACATATCCTAAAGGGTGAAGTAGGGGCCAAGGAGGGAATGAGGAAATAGAAATTTTTAGGTAATCAATGTGTCCCCCACTCGCACCCTATCCAAGCGCCCATGTTCCATGTATGTCGTGTAATTCCCTTCCCGTGCCTGCCATGAAGACGCATATGCATTTGCGTCCAACGTTAACATGTCAGTTATTCAGTCCTCCAAGAAAACCACGTTAATTTGGCTTTTAGGCCTATGGTGCCAACGTCTTTACATGGTACACTTTTAAATAACGCGAAGCACGCGTTCTTCACGTTTTTCTGGCTCAGTCGAGCCAGGCCCTTAATTGAGGCTCCGAGTCTCCTCTGTCTCTGAAAGCTGCAGTTTAGGTATGCATCCCTGACCTCTGCCTTACTTCCTGCCCAGCGAAGCGATGCCCGGCTCGGCCTGGCCTGCCTGCCAAGACAGTATTTTGCCTACAGTTATCTGCTCAGCCTCCTCGAAAACACATTCCAGTCTAGTGAAATAGGTAAACATATTCCCGGCTGCAGAGCAAAGGGCCCGGCCTCCTGTCTCCATGCAAGTAATTTACTGAACCCGTTACCATGGTAGGCCCATGGCCCCGCGCATTGCACCAAGACACGTATGCACCCACTAGCATTCAGTATTGAATGGCCTCTGCCCGAGAGACCTTTTACTTCAGACAACATATCCTCCAAACATAAGATACCAGATATGCTATAGGTGCAGGTCGTTCTGACATCCCAGACACCAGACTCCTCTACTAGTGCTAAAAGTCAAGCCCCCAGTTCTCCCCAGTTACACGTCTATACCACGTCATGCTCAGTTGCGCGCGCACACAGGGTAAAGGTTTCTGCTGACCCTGCAGAATTTCACTATGCATCCACCCACTTATGACACTTCTGTGACGTTTCCAATACACGCCTACGTGTACGCCCTCTTACACACCTCCTGTTACGCACATGTGTTCTTATCTCTCTCTTTTCACTTGTTACGCCTACTGTATTCATTTCAATTATACTGTTTTACTATATATAATGTGTGATGTTAATAAAATGTTGAATATCCCTTCCTGAACCTTAGTGGTGATGGAACCCGATGTCCCGTTTCTCGAGAAACTTAATTAAAGTCCGTATGACTCAGATACCACGGACTCTGCCTCTCATTTTATTGAGCTATCCTTATTGTCATTTAATGTATAGAAAAATAGTCCCGGTAATTTTATTTACCACAGAAGTGTGGAAGTGCAGGTGTTCGGCGGTGTTGAGGGTATCGTCTGCGTGGTTGTCGACCTTGAGGGTGGACTTGTGGACGATGGCTATTCCTCCTGCGGTTCCGCTGGCACGATCCCTGCGGGTTATTTTGTAGCTGTCCGGGATGGCTATGGCGATGTCAGGCGCCGAGGAGTCGTTCCACCAGGTCTCGGTCAGGAAGGCAACGACTGGGGCAGAGGTGTCCACCAGATCCCAGAGCTCGACGGCGTGTTTGCGTGGGGAGCGGGTGTTGAGGAGTATGCAGCGAAGCTGGTTGGGTTTAGTCCTTGGAGGTTTGGTGGTTCTGTCGCAGGTGCGGCAGGAGAAGGGTCCGTGGGTCAGTTTCAGGGTGGCCTGGAAGCAAGTGTGGTTTTGGCCGGCGTAGAGTGCATGGAGACTGCTGGTGTCGTAGTGGAGTCTGGTGTTGTGGCGTTCACAGGGTCCAGGCATTCTGGTGCTGGGCACGGTCCAGGCGCAGACAGGCACAGATGGGCTTGCCTTAGACGCACCTTCGGCGCGCCACCGTCGTGTCCGCTGCGCGGCTGAGCAGCTGCCGCCATTTAAAGGGGGAGATGGGAGGGTGGAGCAGCTGGGAGGCGGGAGGCAGGGGATCCACCGGACGCTGGGGGGCGGGGCCGCAGCGGTAGCAGTGGTGGGAAAGAAAGCAGTGGGCACGGGGGCGAGGAAAACAGCACCCAGGAATGGGCATCAAAACCAGGATGCAGGGCAAAGGTGTTGGTGGAGCTGCAGCTGGGGGGGAGCCACCTACCTGGCAAGGTCAACAATGCTTGGCTGTGTCCTTACCCCTTCTAGGGACATTACTGAGCTGCAAAAAAAAAGTTAAAGAGCCCCTGCAGGGCATTATGTGGTGCTTCTTCAGGGAGCAGGGAATAATAAATGAGCAGTTCCTGCAGCTCATTTATTATTCACATGTTTTAAATTTTCACTTTGGGTGTCCCAGTGTCTACCTGGGGCACTCAGATCCTTATTTTTTGTTTGGGCCGCTGGAGAAGCCCCGAGGCCCAAGGGACCCAGACCACTTTTCTAGCAACACCCATCCTGGATGCAAAATTTATATTGGAGGGTGCATGTGCCTTCATCGCTGAGCCAGTATCGGTCCTGTGGAACCCATCCCCTGAGACCATATTCATTTTTATGGGGAGTGGGAGAGCTCCCCCCTCTTCTGAGCCTTTACCGACAGGGCTAAATTTGGATACCCAACTGGGGCACCCATAACACACAACATTGGGGAATGTGGGTCCCCATGACTTCAATGGCTCCTCTGCATGCACCCATCCAAGTTGCAATGCTTTTAATCTCTGCCATCAGAGAGTCTAAGGTTACACACAACTTGTTTGCAGGGACAGGGTTGCCTCTTTTGTCCTCATTTCACCTTTGAGAGCTTCAGAGAAAGACAGTTGTTGGGCAGTTTTTTGCTTGGACAATACTATCAATTTGAATTATCTATCATGCCATGTATGTCTAATTAGGGGGTAGGTTCATGAGAATATCCCCTGAGACAGTGATAGCAGCATACAGTGAGTAGCTCAATAATGCAGATTAGTAGCTATTTTCATGTCAAAGAACAGCAATTTTAGAACTGGGATCAATGGGGTAATTCTTTAATAGAGCCATTTCCAGCACCAAATACAACAGCATCTAGACTGTTGACAGGGTGCTCCTGAAGGTAAATCTTGCAGCGATTTTTCCATGTGCAGCACAGTCATCCCACACAATCTAAATGAGGATGAATGGCAGAATTAAATCTGTGTTTATTGGAGGCTAAGCCTTACAGCCCTCAACTAAAGTTGGCCCTAACTGAGTGATGAGATTTCAGGCAAGGATCAGCATTTTCTAATGCTTTTGCCACACACGATAGGCCAGTTATTATTGGTCTATAAATATTTAAATTATCAGCTTCCATTATGGCTCCACATGCCTATACCAGTGACTGAATTTTGCTTATTTATAATACTATTTCAATCATAGTCACGAAGCCAACAATTCCCTAAATTATTCAAGATTGTTGCTGACATGTTCAACCCATAATCCCTTAGCCTCTTTCAGAATTACCAATCCCCAAGTTTTATTAAAATCCATTGATGTTTATTTTTATGACAACATTTCTGGAATTACCTCTCATGTTTGGCTTCATCCTCGTGAGAGTCCTCTCAGTCATTTAAACTAGTAATGCATTACATATGAAACTGCTTTCAATTATTGTTCCTTTTCTAGTCTGAAAAGATAGTTCTCACACTGCCTGAAACTTTCATTATCACATAACATAACATAACATAACATAACATAACATAACATAACATAGAATAACATAACATAACATAACATAACATACATAATAATGAAAGCACATGTTCACCCATGGTTTTCTTTGCACTGAACTTGCAGATATGTATTGTTAAGTACCATCATTTATGTCACACATTCTCTGGGGCATGTGTAGCCGTGACCCCCAGAAAGTTGTAGTCTTATCCAAACCTTATGCTTAAGCATAGAGTTTCTTTTGATTAGAAGAAATCCATTGTTTTCAATTAGTTCAGTTTAAATGTAATAGTCTTACATTTCTACATTGTTAAATTCTTAATCTAAATTTGTAAACATATTTAAATATTCCATAAATATTCTTCAAATAAAATAGTGCGGTATTTTATTAAAATCCCTCGAATTGGAGAGCCACTGCAAACTTTCCTACATTTTACTTGTATAAATACAATTGCAAATAAAACATGGTGTCGTCAACAACATGGTGCAGGAAGTGCTTGCACAAAATTTTGCAAATCTCACTATTGACAAATTGTGCTCCTGCAATCAGCTACGCATAATTTTCAGAATTAAATCAAAATGATTCATAATATACAGTAATGCTCGTTATTGCAGTCAAAACTGCATAGGCTCTGATTTGCAACTGATATCCACAAACCACAGTGCAACGGTTTGGACTTTTATTCAGTTGAGGTGAAGGCGGGGTGCACTTTAATTGCTTCTACTAGGCCATTTATAAAATTATATATATGTCCCCCTCCATGTGTTGACGATGGCAGGTATATAGTAGGAATGTATTTGGATAACTTAATGGATGTAATTGACATTTAACCTGCAGATCTTATACTGACATGGGAGCCCCTAATGCATTTAAAGTACTCACATTAGATACCATTTCTGACAGTATTGGAATAGCACATATGACTGCTACAGGTTGGCACTGGTGAAACAATGCAATGAGGTCTCTCTCTTGGTGTACGGAGATCTGCTTGGATATTGTATGCTTCAAGGACAGAGGGGATTTATCCGAGATTTCCCTTGACAGGTATTTGGCTTCTGAGAATCTACCTATAGTGTCTCTAGGGGTCAAAATGTAATCTAATCTGGAGGAAATCTTATGAGAATGCGAGTAAAAGGAGAATGCTCGCTCCTGTCAATGGAGGGCCCTCCAAATATCAAATAGTCTAATGGTCTGCACAAAACCCTCTTGTTTCCCAATTATGGCCTGCCCTTTCTTCGGGTACTCATTCTGTCTAGATGTGTGTTGTACACTAGATTGAAGTGTCCTGCTATAATTGTAACACACACTGGAAAGCCTGCCTGTAGTTGCCCCAAATTCTGTAGCATCTGCATTCGGAGCACATATATATTCAGCAGGATCGCTGTCTTCCTTTCCCATTCACCCTGCACATGTATAGAATCCTGCAGCATCCGATCATGTATGGAGGACATGAAAGGGTAGAGATTTTGTAAGGAGAATGACCAACCCTCTTGAACTTGATATGTATTGTGCTTAGGATGCCATCCTATTTCTCCCACTACCGAGACAATTATGCTGCCCATCTACCAAATGAGTTTCGTGGAGGATCACTATTTGGTCAAATATCTAGTGAGGGCTTTGGTCAATAGGCCTCATTTGATTTTATTCCCCAGGCCATTAATGTTCCACGAGACCAATTTCAAGCCCTGAATTTGAATTAATACCATTGAAGATAATTTAGCATTCTAAATGCATCTGGAAAAGGGTGTGTATTTCATCAATTGCATGTGTGTGGTTCAAATCTCAATCCTGTATACAAATTAAAAAACTTCCCAATAACTCCTTCCTCTGTACCTTAGTATGCTGTGATCTGGAACATGACCACTCACCCAATTCACGGTATGTGTGATCCTTCAACCTAGACAACATGATAAACTAAAAGTATAATGCCCGATTCCTGCAGGGGGTGGCCTCCAAAGGCTCTATATCAGTAATAATACCCACTCCCTTCAGTGGGCAGTCTCCCTCCAGTCCAGTGCAGACCTGGTGTAATCATATATAACTTCTTATATAAGTTTGCAGTCCGCAGTTTGCAGAGAGCCGGTTCGCCCGTTGATAATCTCAGCGGAGCGAGGTCGAGGTGCGCTGGTGGCCGCAGGTTGTTGTGCTGCCCGAGACCGCAGGGACTTGGCCCGGCTGAGCTGAGCTGAGGGGTTAGCCGGCCCTCGTTCAGCGATCGGCCCATGAGCAGCTGTCCCTGACCGCAAGCTTTCTCCCGCCAGCCTTGGCCCGCGCCCGGATCGGGGGTGAGTGGTTGAAGTCGCCCAGCGGGAGTCCGGGAAAAAACAGCAGTTTGGCAGCCAAGCAGAACCACGGATATATCCCGCACCACCTGCATCACCCCGAGCCGAGCCGGTGGCTGCATCGCCTGGGCCACGGCATGAAGCAGGTGAGGCAGTCTCGTTGGGGGGACAGCTGACTGTGGCGCTTTGAAGCAGTGTCTCCCAGGGCCAAGAAGAAACCATCTGGTCCCCGGTGCCCCAAGCGCTGAGCTCCAAGCCCCAAGCCCCAAAGCACCGTTTTCCGTTCGTTTGAAATTGCAGAAAGCCCCCCCCCCCCCAAGCCCCCTTAACCAAGCTACACCCGCAGTGGTGAATAGGGCGGCATGGGTGGGAGCTGGGGCTGCGAGCCTCGTGAAGGCGAAGGAGAAGGGGAAGGAGGAAGGAGGAGCGAGGTGAGGAGAGAGGCGAGTGCGCCATGGCCAGTGGTGCAGGTCCCACCACCGTTTGCTTTCAGTAGTAGCCGCTAGACCAAGACTGCCCGGGACGAAAGCAGGGCCCCAAGCAAACGCCTCAAACCCTTAAGCCTACCAGTCCACTCCCGGGACACGAATCCCCCAACCGCTACAAAGCCCTCAGAGCCCTTAAGAAAACTGCATCAGAGTTCTGCACAAATGAGATCAGGAACAGTCCGTCAAGCGGCGACAGGCAAAAATACAGGTAAAAAACCCAATAAAAAATCCTAATTCAATCCATCAAAAGAGGAGGACTCCTTATCCAACAAAACACTAAATGGAGTGGTACCAAAAGGGAGAGGCTGATCTCAGCACCCAGCCCAACATCCAAAACAAAGCCAACTCTGAATAATCAAACAGGGATTTGAAAATTCTTTTTTTTAAAAGACCCAACAGCGGATATTTACGCTCCCTCAAAAGAATCCTCCCTGCTACCAAGCCCAATGGAGCCAGATAAATCACAAGCCACTGCCCCAGGGACCTCTGCAAATGTTGCCATTGCATCGCAAAATGAATCATTGTCAGAAAAAAAGTTGGTGCATACAGGTGGCAGGAATTCAGTGACAACAACAGCTCAGATGCATCAGTTTGCACCCAAAACTCCAGTCATAACTCTCATTACAAAAATAGAAGCGTCTGCTAAAAGTCTCAATGTGACAGGAATAAAATCAATAACAACCGGAAAACCAGCGGAAGCAACTTAGTCCGAGCCCCCCACGGGGGACAATAGTGAACGTGAAAAGTTAAACCTCAGTTTTTCATCAAAAGTTGCATCAAAGGGACTAACACCCACCACAAATCCAAAGGTCGATAAACTACCACCCGCTCCCAAGGAAGTGGGCTGATCAAACACAAAATGGACCAAGGAGGAAAAAATAAATGTAATTAAATCCGCAGCAAATTCAGCTCCAAAGAAAGCAACGTGTAGTAAATCATTCTCCAACATAGGCGACTCTAATCTGATTGAAATCTTGGAATCACTACAATGGAACGGTCAGTATAACGAACGCCAAAGCCCCGGCTTAAGGAAAAAAATGTCACAAATGAGATCTAAATTGGTTTCATCTACTCCTCTAAGCCCACAGGGCGAACAAGACCTCCAGTACTCAGATCTAGCGGAGACCGGTCACAGCTTCATAACAATCAAGCAACCAATTCTCTCCTCACCAATAACCATCTCCTCAGAAAGTGGGTCAAGCCCTGGGTCGAAGGCCCCGGTGCAGCACATTGAAGATTACCCCAACATGCAATGGGCCCAAACACTGATCCATGCCCTCGAACAAGCTATAAGGGTTTTAAATTTTCAGTCAGATAAAATGGACGTCCAAATCGATCTTATAAATCTTGTCGCCAGTCACATCTCTGGCGTAAACAGTAAATTAGATTTAATAACATCACTATTAACAAAAAGAGAAACTTTGGATCAACAAAGACACAAAAACAATCAACTATCTATCTGCTGCAGCAGCCCCATAATTGAGAAATTGGCAACCCTCCCAAAAATTTTAAAAGACGTCCTAGGGGCAGTCAAACAATCTTACAACAGCAAGCAGTTCGTAATCCCCCAAAAATGTGCCAATCAGGAGGCAAGAGCAAATTGCAGCAAAGCAAAAATGGAAGGAACAAGCGACACCAACGATGCATTAGTGAAAACAGAGCCCGTGGCACAACTAAATCTAAGAGACCTTCAACCAGACGACCCAGAGGACCCTTATATATCAGCAGTTGTGGCAGTCAAACCCACAAAACAGGAACGAAAGCACGCAAGAAAGCCCCGGCTCAAATACAACAAACAACTCAGCCCCGCCCGGAAAAAATGTTCCGCTATTAATTGTAAAATCACCCAGGGAAAAGAAAAAAAATACGTCCCCCCCTGTCTGGGGCGGCAAACTCCGCAAGTGAACAACCACAAGCCATTCAGTCCCCCACCCCAAAGCAACAGGGTTCCAGCCTAGCCCCCATATTTCAAATCTCTCCCCAAATCATACAAGGGGACGGAAGCCACCCTCTAGAGGACAAAATTGCTCTAAAAGCCACCCTGGTAGGGCAGCAGCAATGAGGAAAAACATCTCCTAACAAAGAAGAGGGTGAAGGTGGAAGAAGAAAAATCTGGCACACAACGGGCACTAGAAGCCCAGGGAGCTGTAAAAGCGTGAGCTCACAACAATGTGTTTTTCTACAACAAGCAATAAACAAGGGGTCGGATTTAGAAAAGCGTACTCCTCCTTTAGTGAAAACGTTGGAAGCCCCACCAACATTCAAGCCCCAAAACCTCCCCAAATTTATTGTTGTAACAATAAGGGGAAAGGATCACCATTGCAAGCTCCTCAACCAGGATCAGAGAGAGCCGCGAACTGGGAAAACAGGCCAAAAATCCCCAGGGTCACCTAAGTAGGCAGTTCAAGGTGGCAGTTCCGAAACCGAGGCAACGACGGAGAGTGCGTGGCCTCCTTTATCCTGAGCGGTTGCCAGGTGAGGTGAGGTTTTTCCTCCCTTCAATCAGGGAGAAGATACACCAATTTTCATTGAGAATTGGACATGGTCTGTAGGTTTTCAATCACAGCACGATAAGTATGTGTTGCAGTAGTGCATCATAGGTCCTGACGAAAGCCTATAAAGGCTGAAACATGTTGACCAGATAACACTCTTGGTGAATAGCAATTCCTTGCATGCTATTATCACTCTGCTTTTAATCATACCACCTTGATGGACAGACCTAATAAAGTTTCCTTATGACATCAAGATAGGTATTTTTAACCACTTGGATTATGTTTCTTTCCTTTTCATTTTTCACAAATTTCGAGCACTGCAACTTTGCCCCTCTAGCCTATACTCTGTCATCTTCTCTGGTTGAGGGTTCAACCATTGGGTCCAAGATCTGCTAGCCTCAGGTTTGTCCTGAGGAAGGGCATATTGGACACCAGTTTGAACGAAAAAACCAGATGACGAAGTTCCACTAATGAGTGGGCTGATGGGTACATTTTTCAGTTCTACACTCTGTATCTTCTCTCCTGGCCCTTTCTGCATTTATGTCTTTCTTTTGGGTTAACCTTTTGGTCTAATCATACATTTGGGACACTATATAGGTTCCAACTAATTCAGACTTCTGGTATCTTCCGTGTGTTTAATTGCAATTATTATCTGCCAGCAAAAAGCACAACAGCAGCATTTTTTGGCGCATAATAAACAAACTATCATTCGGCCCAAAAATTCAGCAAGAAGCAGGAATTGATGCAGACACATGGATCGCCCATGTGCAATCCCTGTACAACAAGGCAGAGACGGGCCCTGAAGGAATGCCCAACGGGCAAGACTCTGACCAGAAATAAATAGAGCGATTCAAAAGGGGATGATGGACGGAGCGTTTGAGCAAATCAAACACTCACCCCCAGTCAACTGATATGGGTTTAATCCATCACCATTCTTTTTCTCACTCAGCCACGCCAGTTCAGACATGGCCATATGCAAAGCAGTCTGACCCTGTTCCTCATGGGAACAGTCGAGCCCGAACTGCCAAGCCATGTCTTCCCTGGACCGGAAACAAGCATCCTGGGACCGGTTTCGGATTCATAATCCTCATCAGCCAGGCTATCTTGAATCCAGTGGCTTGGCAGTTCGGGCTGGACTGTTCCCGTGAGGCACAGGGTCAAGGCTGATTTGCATATGGCCATGTCTAAACTGGGGTGGTGTGGAGTGCAAATAAACGATGGATTTACGCCCAGATCTCTGAAATCTCCACTAAAGTGTAGCCCTCCTGGGCTACCCGACGGGCATTGCACCGCCAGCCTGCCGTAGGAGCAGGATGCCAATGATGACGCTGGACGGTCACCGGATGGGATGACAGTTGTTGTCCAACCGGTTACTTGTGTGAGGTATCCTAAACTTTCCAACAAGGGTTCACACTATGCACTTGTGTGTTCTTAACTAGTGAGAGAAATGTCATTTTGAGCCACTTCTTTGGCCCCCCTCTGGGAACTCTGCACAATTTTTTGTTGACTGTTCCCATGAGGCACAGGGTCTAGGCTGATTTGCATATGGCCATGTCTGAACTGGGGTGGTGTGGAGTGCAAGAAAAAGATGGATTTAGGCCCAGATCTCTGTACTGGGGAGAATGTATGACATTGTTCTGCATACTGTCCATCAACTGTTGTTTTTGCATTTGTCACCCCAAGTGGGATGGGTATGCCCAGACGTTAGTCCCATGCTCTCCACACTACTGGAGTCAAGCTATCCTGGCTGATGACGGCTGAGAGCCAGAAACCAGTCCTAGGATGCTTGATTCCGATCCCGGTAAGACATGGCTTGGCAGTTCGGGTTGGACTGTTCCCATGAGGCACAGGGTCAAGGCTGATTTGCATATGGCCATGTCTCAACTGGGTTGGTGTGGAGTGCAAAAAAGATGATGGATTTAGGCCCAGATCTCTGTACTGGGGAGAATGTATGACATTGTTCTGCATTCTGTCCATCAACTGTTGTTTTTGCATTTGTCACCCCGAGTGGGATGGGTATGCTCAGACGTTAGTCCCATGCTCTCCACACAACTGGAGTCAAGCTATCCTGGCTGATGACGGCTGACAGCCAGAAACCAGTCCTAGGATGCTTGATTCCGGTCCCGGAAAGACATGGCTTGGCAGTTCGGGCTGGACTGTTCCCATGAGGCACACGGTCAAGGCTGGATTGCATATGGCCATGTCTGAACTGGGGTGGTGTGGAGTGCAAAAAAACGATGGATTTAGGCCCAGATCTCTGTACTGGGGAGAATGTATGACATTGTTCTGCCTTCTGTCCATCAACTGTTGTTTTTGCATTTGTCACCCCGAGTGGGATAAGTATGCTCAGACGTGAGTCCCATGCTCTCCATACCACTGGAGTCAAGCTATCCTGGCTGATGACGGCAGATAGCCAGAAACCGGTCCTAGGATGCTTGATTCCGGTCCAGGAAAGAGATGGCTTGGCAGTTCGGGCTGGACTGTTCCCATAAGGCACAGGGTCAAGGCTGATTTGCATATGGCCATGTCTGAACTTGGGTGGTGTGGAGTGCAAAAAATGATCTCTGTACTGGGGAGAATGTATGACATTGTTCTGCATTCTGTCCATCAACTGTTGTTTTTGCATTTGTCAATCCGAGTGGGATGGGTATGCTCAGACGTGAGTCCCATGCTCTTCATACCACCGGAGACAAGCTATCCTGGCTGATGACGGCTAATAGCCAGAAACCGGTCCTAGGATGCTTGATTCCGGTCCAGGAAAGACAGGGCTTGGCAGTTCGGGCTGGACTGTTCCCATGAGGCACAAGGTCAAGGCTGATTTGCATATGGCCATGTCTGAACTGGAATGGTGTGAAGTGCAAAAAAAAGATGGATTTAGGCCCAGATCTCTGTACTGGGGAGAATGTATGACATTGTTCTGCATACTGTCCATCAACTGTTGTTTTTGCATTTGTCACCCCGAGTGGGATGGGTATGCTCAGACGTGAGTCCCATGCTCTTCACACCACTGGAGTTAAGCTATCCTGGCTGCCGGCTGATAGCCAGAAACCGGTCCTAGGATGCTTGATACCGGTTCAGGAAAGACATGGCTTGGCAGTTCGTGCTGGACTGTTCCCATGAGGTACAGGGTCAAGGCTGATTTGCATATGGCCATGTCTGAACTGGGGTGGTGTGGAGTGCAAAAAACGATGGATTTAGGCCCAGATCTCTGTACTGGGGAGAATGTATGACATTGTTCTGCATTCTGTCCATCAACTGTTGCTTTTGCATTTGTCACCCCGAGGGGGATGGGTATGCTCAGACGTGAGTCCCATGCTCTCCACACCACTGGAGTCAAGCTATCCTGGCTGATAGCCAGAAACCGGTCCTAGGAAGCTTGATTCCGGTCTAGTAAAGACATGGCTTGGCAGTTCGGGCTGGACTGTTCCCATGAGGTACAGGGTCAAGGCTGATTTGCATATGGCCATGTCTGAACTGGGTGGTGTGGAGTGCCAACAAACGATGGATTTAGGCCCAGATCTCTGTACTGGGGAGAATGTATAAATTGCTCTGCATTCTGTCCATCAACTGTTGTTTTTGCATTGTTCACCCCGAGTGGGATGGGTATGCTCAGACGTGAGTCCCATGCTCTCCACACCACTGGGGTCAAGCTATCCTGGCTGATGACGGCTGATAGCCAGAAACTGGTCCTAGGATGCTTGATTCCGGTCCAGGAAAGACATGGCTTGGCAGTTCTGGCTGTACTGTTCCCATGAGGCACAGGGTCAAGGCTGATTTGCATATGGCCATGTCTGAACTGGGGTGGTGTGGAGTGCAGAAAATGATGTATTTAGGCCCAGATCTCTGTACTGGGGAGAATGTATGACATTGTTCTGCATTCTGCCCATCAACATTTGTTTTTGCATTTGTCACTCCGAGTGGGATGGGTATGCTCAGACGTGAGTCCCATGCTCTCCACACCACCGGAATCAAGCTATCCTGGCTGATGAAGGCTGATAGCCAGAAACCGGTCCTAGGATGCTTGATTCCGGTCCAGGAAAGACATGGCTTGGCAGTTCGGGCTGGACTGTTCCCATGAGGCACAGGGTCAAGGCTGATTTGCATATGGCCATGTCTGAACTGGGGTGGTGTGGAGTGCAAAAAACGATGGATTTAGGCCCAGATCTCTGTACTGGGGAGAATGTATGACATTGTTCTGCATACTGTCCATCAACTGTTGTTTGTGCATTTGTCACCCCGAGTGGGATGGGTATGCTCAGACGTGAGTCCCATGCTCTTCACACCACTGGAGTTAAGCTATCCTGGTTGCCGGCTGATAGCCAGAAACTGGTCCTAGGATGCTTGATACCGGTTAAGGAAAGACATGGCTTGGCAGTTCATGCTGGACTGTTCCCATGAGGCACAGGGTCAAGGCTCATTTGCATATGGCCATGTCTGAACTGGGGTGGTGTGGAGTGCAGAAAATGATGTATTTAGGCCCAGATCTCTGTACTGGGGAGAATGTATGACATTGTTCTGCATTCTGCCCATCAACATTTGTTTTTGCATTTGTCACTCCGAGTGGGATGGGTATGCTCAGACGTGAGTCCCATGCTCTCCACACCACCGGAATCAAGCTATCCTGGCTGATGAAGGCTGATAGCCAGAAACCGGTCCTAGGATGCTTGATTCCGGTCCAGGAAAGACATGGCTTGGCAGTTCGGGCTGGACTGTTCCCATGAGGCACAGGGTCAAGGCTGATTTGCATATGGCCATGTCTGAACTGGGGTGGTGTGGAGTGCAAAAAACGATGGATTTAGGCCCAGATCTCTGTACTGGGGAGAATGTATGACATTGTTCTGCATACTGTCCATCAACTGTTGTTTGTGCATTTGTCACCCCGAGTGGGATGGGTATGCTCAGACGTGAGTCCCATGCTCTTCACACCACTGGAGTTAAGCTATCCTGGTTGCCGGCTGATAGCCAGAAACTGGTCCTAGGATGCTTGATACCGGTTAAGGAAAGACATGGCTTGGCAGTTCATGCTGGACTGTTCCCATGAGGCACAGGGTCAAGGCTCATTTGCATATGGGCATGTCTGAACTGGGGTGGTGAGGAGTGCAAAAAACGATGGATTTAGCCCCAGATCTCTGTACTGGGGAGAATGTATGACATTGTTCTGCATTCTGTCCATCAACTGTTGTTTTTGCATTTGTCACCCCGAGTGGGATGGGTATGCTCAGACGTGAGTCCCATGCTCTCCATACCACTGGAGTCAAGCTATCCTGGCTGATAGCTAGAAACCGTTCCTAGGATGCTTGATTCCGGTCTAGGAAAGACATGGCTTGGCAGTTCGGGCGAGACTGTTCCCATGAGGTACAGGGTCAAGGCTGATTTGCATATGGCCATGTCTGAACTGAGTGGTGTGGAGTGCCAACAAACAATGGATTTAGGCCCAGATCTCTGTACTGGGGAGAATGTATAAATTGCTCTGCATTCTGTCCATCAACTGTTGTTTTTGCATTGTTCACCCCGAGTGGGATGGGTATGCGCAGACGTGAGTCCCATGCTCTCCACACCACTGGGGTCAAGCTATCCTGGCTGATGACGGCTGATAGCCAGAAACTGGTCCTAGGATGCTTGATTCCGGTGCAGGAAAGACATGGCTTGGCAGTTCGGGCTGTAGTGTTCCCATGAGGTACAGGGTCAAGGCTGATTTGCATATGGCCATGTCTGAACTGGGGTGGTGTGGAGTGCAAAAAAACGATGGATTTAGGCCCAGATCTCTGTACTGGGGATAATGTATGACATTGTTCTGCATTCTGTCCATCAACTGTTATTTTTGCATTTGTCACCCCGAGTGGGATGGGTATTCTCAGAAGTGAGTCCCATGCTCTCCACACCACTGGAGTCAAGCTATCCTGGCTGATGACGGATGATAGCTAGAAACTGGTTCTAGGATGCTTGATTCCGGTCCAGGAAAGACATGGCTTGGCAGTTCGGGCTGGACTGTTCCCATGAGGCATAGGGTCAAGGCTGATTTGCATATGGCCATGTCTGAACTGGGGTGGTGTGGAGTGCAAAAAAAGATGGATTTAGGCCCAGATCTCTGTACTGGGGAGAATGTATGACATTGTTCTGCATACTGTCCATCAACTGTTGTTTGTGCATTTGTCACCCCGAGTGGGATGGGTATGCTCAGACGTGAGTCCCATGCTCTTCACACCACTGGAGTTAAGCTATCCTGGCTGCCGGCTGATAGCCAGAAACTGGTCCTAGGATGCTTGATACCGGTTAAGGAAAGACATGGCTTGGCAGTTCGTGCTGGACTGTTCCCATGAGGCACAGGGTCAAGGCTCATTTGCATATGG
Organism: Lissotriton vulgaris; assembly: GCF_964263255.1. Lineage (NCBI taxonomy): Eukaryota > Metazoa > Chordata > Amphibia > Caudata > Salamandridae > Lissotriton > Lissotriton vulgaris. Next base: position 779,698,087 of record NC_141691.1, read on the forward strand.
GCATGTCTGAACTGGGGTGGTGTGGAGTGCAAAAAACGATGGATTTAGGCCCAGATCTCTGTACTGGGGAGAATGTATGACATTGTTCTGCATTCTGTCCATTAACTGTTGTTTTTGCATTTGTCACCCCGAGTGGGATGGGTATGCTCAGACGTGAGTCCCATGCTCTCCACACCACTGGAGTCAAGCTATCCTGGCTGATAGCCAGAAACCGGTCCTAGGAAGCTTGATTCCGGTCTAGTAAAGACATGGCTTGGCAGTTCGGGCTGGACTGTTCCCATGAGGTACAGGGTCAAGGCTGATTTGCATATGGCCATGTCTGAACTGGGTGGAGTGGAGTGCCAACAAACAATGGATTTAGGCCCAGATCTCTGTACTGGGGAGAATGTATAAATTGCTCTGCATTCTGTCCATCAACTGTTGTTTTTGCATTGTTCACCCCGAGTGGGATGGGTATGCTCAGACGTGAGTCCCATGCTCTCCACACCACTGGGGTCAAGCTATCCTGGCTGATGATGGCTGATAGCCAGAAACTGGTCCTAGGATGCTTGATTCCGGTCCAGGAAAGACATGGCTTGGCAGTTCCGGCTGTACTGTTCCCATGAGGCACAGGGTCAAGGCTGATTTGCATATGGCCATGTCTGAACTGGGGTGGTGTGGAGTGCAAAAAATGATGTATTTAGGCCCAGATCTCTGTACTGGGGAGAATGTATGACATTGTTCTGCATTCTGCCCATCAACATTTGTTTTTGCATTTGTCACTCCGAGTGGGATGGGTATGCTCAGACGTGAGTCCCATGCTCTCCACACCACCGGAATCAAACTATCCAGGCTGATGACGGCTGATAGCCAGAAACCGGTCCTAGGATGCTTGATTCCGGTCCAGGAAAGACATGGCTTGGCAGTTCGGGCTGGACTGTTCCCATGAGGCACAAGGTCAAGGCTGATTTGCATATGGCCATGTCTGAACTGGGGTGGTGTGGAGTGCAAAAAACGATGGATTTAGGCCCAGATCTCTGTACTGGGGAGAATGTATGACATTGTTCTGCATACTGTCCATCAACTGTTGTTTGTGCATTTGTCACCCCGAGTGGGATGGGTATGCTCAGACGTGAGTCCCATGCTCTTCACACCACTGGAGTTAAGCTATCCTGGCTGCCGGCTGATAGCCAGAAACTGGTCCTAGGATGCTTGATACCGGTTAAGGAAAGACATGGCTTGGCAGTTCGTGCTGGACTGTTCCCATGAGGCACAGGGTCAAGGCTCATTTGCATATGGGCATGTCTGAACTGGGGTGGTGTGGAGTGCAAAAAACGATGGATTTAGGCCCAGATCTCTGTACTGGGGAGAATGTATGACATTGTTCTGCATTCTGTCCATCAACTGTTGTTTTTGCATTTGTCACCCCGAGTGGGATGGGTATGCTCAGACGTGAGTCCCATGCTCTCCACACCACTGGAGTCAAGCTATCCTGGCTGATAGCCAGAAACCGGTCATAGGATGCTTGATTCTGGTCTAGGAAAGACATGGCTTGGCAGTTCGGGCGAGACAGTTCCCATGAGGTACAGGGTCAAGGCTGATTTGCATATGGCCATGTCTGAACTGAGTGGTGTTGAGTGCCAACAAACAATGGATTTAGGCCCAGATCTCTGTACTGGGGAGAATGTATAAATTGCTCTGCATTCTGTCCATCAACTGTTGTTTTTGCATTGTTCACCCCGAGTGGGATGGGTATGCGCAGACGTGAGTCCCATGCTCTCCACACCACTGGGGTCAAGCTATCCTGGCTGATGACGGCTGATAGCCAGAAACTGGTCCTAGGATGCTTGATTCCGGTGCAGGAAAGACATGGCTTGGCAGTTCGGGCTGTAGTGTTCCCATGAGGTACAGGGTCAAGGCTGATTTGCATATGGCCATGTCTGAACTGGGGTGGTGTGGAGTGCAAAAAAACGATGGATTTAGGCCCAGATCTCTGTACTGGGGAGAATGTATGACATTGTTCTGCATTCTGTCCATCAACTGTTATTTTTGCATTTGTCACCCCGAGTGGGATGGGTATTCTCAGAAGTGAGTCCCATGCTCTCCACACCACTGGAGTCAAGCTATCCTGGCTGATGACGGATGATAGCTAGAAACCGGTTCTAGGATGCTTGATTCCGGTCCAGGAAAGACATGGCTTGGCAGTTCGGGCTGGACTGTTCCCATGAGGCATAGGGTCAAGGCTGATTTGCATATGGCCATGTCTGAACTGGGGTGGTGTGGAGTGCAAAAAAATGATGGATTTAGGCCCAGATCTCTGTACTGGGGGGAATGTACAACATTGTTCTGCATTCTGTCCATCAACTGTTGTTTTTGCATGTGTCACCCCGAGTGGGATGGGTATGCTCAGACGTAACTCCCATGCTCTCCACACCACTGGAGTCAAGCTATCCTGGCTGATAGCCAGAAACCGGTCCTAGGATGCTTGATTACGGTCCAGGAAAGACATGGCTTGGCAGTTCGGGCTGGACTGTTCCCATGTGGCACAGGGTCAAGGCTGATTTGCATATGGCCATGTCTGAACTGAGGTGGTGTGGAGTGCAAAAAAACGATGGATTTAGGCCCAGATCTCTGTACTGGGGAGAATGTATAACATTGTTCTGCATTCTGTCCATCAACTGTTGTTTTTGCATTTGTCACCCCGAGTGGGATGGGTATGCTCAGACGTGAGTCCCATGCTCTCCACACCACTGGAGTCAAGCTATCCTGGCTGATAGCCAGAAACCGGTCCTAGGATGCTTGATTCCGGTCTAGGAAAGACATGGCTTGGCAGTTCGGGCGAGACTGTTCCCATGAGGTACAGGGTCAAGGCTGATTTGCATATGGCCATGTCTGAACTGAGTGGTGTGGAGTGCCAACAAACAATGGATTTAGGCCCAGATCTCTGTACTGGGGAGAATGTATAAATTGCTCTGCATTCTGTCCATCAACTGTTGTTTTTGCATTGTTCACCCCGAGTGGGATGGGTATGCGCAGACGTGAGTCCCATGCTCTCCACACCACTGGGGTCCAGCTATCCTGGCTGATGACGGCTGATAGCCAGAAACTGGTCCTAGGATGCTTGATTCCGGTGCAGGAAAGACATGGCTTGGCAGTTCGGGCTGTAGTGTTCCCATGAGGTACAGGGTCAAGGCTGATTTGCATATGGCCATGTCTGAACTGGGGTGGTGTGGAGTGCAAAAAAACGATGGATTTAGGCCCAGATCTCTGTACTGGGGATAATGTATGACATTGTTCTGCATTCTGTCCATCAACTGTTATTTTTGCATTTGTCACCCCGAGTGGGATGGGTATTCTCAGAAGTGAGTCCCATGCTCTCCACACCACTGGAGTCAAGCTATCCTGGCTGATGACGGATGATAGCTAGAAACTGGTTCTAGGATGCTTGATTCCGGTCCAGGAAAGACATGGCTTGGCAGTTCGGGCTGGACTGTTCCCATGAGGCATAGGGTCAAGGCTGATTTGCATATGGCCATGTCTGAACTGGGGTGGTGTGGAGTGCAAAAAAAAGATGGATTTAGGCCCAGATCTCTGTACTGGGGAGAATGTATGACATTGTTCTGCATACTGTCCATCAACTGTTGTTTGTGCATTTGTCACCCCGAGTGGGATGGGTATGCTCAGACGTGAGTCCCATGCTCTTCACACCACTGGAGTTAAGCTATCCTGGCTGCCGGCTGATAGCCAGAAACTGGTCCTAGGATGCTTGATACCGGTTAAGGAAAGACATGGCTTGGCAGTTCGTGCTGGACTGTTCCCATGAGGCACAGGGTCAAGGCTCATTTGCATATGGGCATGTCTGAACTGGGGTGGTGTGGAGTGCAAAAAACGATGGATTTAGGCCCAGATCTCTGTACTGGGGAGAATGTATGACATTGTTCTGCATTCTGTCCATTAACTGTTGTTTTTGCATTTGTCACCCCGAGTGGGATGGGTATGCTCAGACGTGAGTCCCATGCTCTCCACACCACTGGAGTCAAGCTATCCTGGCTGATAGCCAGAAACCGGTCCTAGGAAGCTTGATTCCGGTCTAGTAAAGACATGGCTTGGCAGTTCGGGCTGGACTGTTCCCATGAGGTACAGGGTCAAGGCTGATTTGCATATGGCCATGTCTGAACTGGGTGGTGTGGAGTGCCAACAAACAATGGATTTAGGCCCAGATCTCTGTACTGGGGAGAATGTATAAATTGCTCTGCATTCTGTCCATCAACTGTTGTTTTTGCATTGTTCACCCCGAGTGGGATGGGTATGCTCAGACGTGAGTCCCATGCTCTCCACACCACTGGGGTCAAGCTATCCTGGCTGATGATGGCTGATAGCCAGAAACTGGTCCTAGGATGCTTGATTCCGGTCCAGGAAAGACATGGCTTGGCAGTTCCGGCTGTACTGTTCCCATGAGGCACAGGGTCAAGGCTGATTTGCATATGGCCATGTCTGAACTGGGGTGGTGTGGAGTGCAAAAAATGATGTATTTAGGCCCAGATCTCTGTACTGGGGAGAATGTATGACATTGTTCTGCATTCTGCCCATCAACATTTGTTTTTGCATTTGTCACTCCGAGTGGGATGGGTATGCTCAGACGTGAGTCCCATGCGCTCCACACCACCGGAATCAAACTATCCAGGCTGATGACGGCTGATAGCCAGAAACCGGTCCTAGGATGCTTGATTCCGGTCCAGGAAAGACATGGCTTGGCAGTTCGGGCTGGACTGTTCCCATGAGGCACAAGGTCAAGGCTGATTTGCATATGGCCATGTCTGAACTGGGGTGGTGTGGAGTGCAAAAAACGATGGATTTAGGCCCAGATCTCTGTACTGGGGAGAATGTATGACATTGTTCTGCATACTGTCCATCAACTGTTGTTTGTGCATTTGTCACCCCGAGTGGGATGGGTATGCTCAGACGTGAGTCCCATGCTCTTCACACCACTGGAGTTAAGCTATCCTGGCTGCCGGCTGATAGCCAGAAACTGGTCCTAGGATGCTTGATACCGGTTAAGGAAAGACATGGCTTGGCAGTTCGTGCTGGACTGTTCCCATGAGGCACAGGGTCAAGGCTCATTTGCATATGGGCATGTCTGAACTGGGGTGGTGTGGAATGCAAAAAACGATGGATTTAGGCCCAGATCTCTGTACTGGGGAGAATGTATGACATTGTTCTGCATTCTGTCCATCAACTGTTGTTTTTGCATTTGTCACCCCGAGTGGGATGGGTATGCTCAGACGTGAGTCCCATGCTCTCCACACCACTGGAGTCAAGCTATCCTGGCTGATAGCCAGAAACCGGTCATAGGATGCTTGATTCTGGTCTAGGAAAGACATGGCTTGGCAGTTCGGGCGAGACTGTGCCCATGAGGTACAGGGTCAAGGCTGATTTGCATATGGCCATGTCTGAACTGAGTGGTGTTGAGTGCCAACAAACAATGGATTTAGGCCCAGATCTCTGTACTGGGGAGAATGTATAAATTGCTCTGCATTCTGTCCATCAACTGTTGTTTTTGCATTGTTCACCCCGAGTGGGATGGGTATGCGCAGACGTGAGTCCCATGCTCTCCACACCACTGGGGTCAAGCTATCCTGGCTGATGACGGCTGATAGCCAGAAACTGGTCCTAGGACGCTTGATTCCGGTGCAGGAAAGACATGGCTTGGCAGTTCGGGCTGTAGTGTTCCCATGAGGTACAGGGTCAAGGCTGATTTGCATATGGCCATGTCTGAACTGGGGTGGTGTGGAGTGCAAAAAAACGATGGATTTAGGCCCAGATCTCTGTACTGGGGAGAATGTATGACATTGTTCTGCATTCTGTCCATCAACTGTTATTTTTGCATTTGTCACCCCGAGTGGAATGGGTATTCTCAGAAGTGAGTCCCATGCTCTCCACACCACTGGAGTCAAGCTATCCTGGCTGATGACGGATGATAGCTAGAAACCGGTTCTAGGATGCTTGATTCCGGTCCAGGAAAGACATGGCTTGGCAGTTCGGGCGGACTGTTCCCATGAGGCATAGGGTCAAGGCTGATTTGCATATGGCCATGTCTGAACTGGGGTGGTGTGGAGTGCAAAAAAATGATGTATTTAGGCCCAGATCTCTGTACTGGGGGGAATGTACAACATTGTTCTGCATTCTGTCCATCAACTGTTGTTTTTGCATTTGTCACCCCGAGTGGGATGGGTATGCTCAGACGTAACTCCCATGCTCTCCACACCACTGGAGTCAAGCTATCCTGGCTGATAGCCAGAAACCGGTCCTAGGATGCTTGATTACGGTCCAGGAAAGACATGGCTTGGCAGTTCGGGCTGGACTGTTCCCATGTGGCACAGGGTCAAGGCTGATTTGCATATGGCCATGTCTGAACTGAGGTGGTGTGGAGTGCAAAAAAACGATGGATTTAGGCCCAGATCTCTGTACTGGGGAGAATGTATAACATTGTTCTGCATTCTGTCCATCAACTGTTGTTTTTGCATTTGTCACCCCGAGTGGGATGGGTATGCTCAGACGTGAGTCCCATGCTCTCCACACCACTGGAGTCAAGCTATCCTGGCTGATAGCCAGAAACCGGTCCTAGGATCCTTGATTACGGTCCAGGAAAGACATGGCTTGGCAGTTCGGGCTGGACTGTTCCCATGTGGCACAGGGTCAAGGCTGATTGGCATATGGCTATGTCTGAACTGAGGTGGTGTGGAGTGCAAAAAAACGATGGATTTAGGCCCAGATCTCTGTACTGGGGAGAATGTATGACATTGTTCTGCATTCTGTCCATCAACTGTTGTTTTTGCATTTGTCACCCCAAGTGGGATGGGTATGCTCAGACATGAGTCCCATGCTCTCCACACCACTGGAGTCAATCTATCCTGGATGATGATGGCTGATAGCCAGAAACCGGTCCTAGGATGCTTGATTCCGTTCCAGGAAAGACATGGCTTGGCAGTTCGGGCTGGACTGTTCCTATGAGGTACAGGGTCAAGGCTCATTTGCATATGGCCATGTCTGAACTGGGGTGGTGTGGAGTGCAAAAAAACGATGGATTTAGGCCCAGATCTCTGTACTGAGGAGAATGTATGACATTGTTCTGCATTCTGTCCATCAACGTTTTTTTTTTGCATGAAATGAAGAATGGCAGTACTATAGCAAAAGAGGTGATGTACTTAGAAGTGAAGAAGAAGTTTTTGCAGAAAAGGTACAGGGGAGGCATAGTTAGTCCCCCGTATACCAATGGAATTGTAGGTGTGTTGGTAGTATTATACAGCAATCCATTGATATATTAAGGAAATTCCTAGGTATATTTTCAAGGTAAAGTATAAACCTCAAAATAAGTACTTTATAAGGTTTGAATCTATGCAAGCTGAGAAAGCATGCACATTTGCAGGGACACTCAATAGCTTGTTTATCAAAGAAAGTGTGCCAAAAGCCCATTCATCATTTTAGGATGTTAGCTGTACACCACTCAACAATGGGAACTTTAGTTAGGAGGCTGTATTATGTGAAAACTCCAGCGTTATGGTTAGGAATGAATAGGACACTTTTGCATGGTACTGTGGCGGAGGTTGGAAAAGTTTGTGATGATGTTCAGTTTTGTTTCTTTGATCTAGAACAGGACTGTATGGAAATTGAAGAGTTGATAAAAGGAGGAATTGTAGAAGAGGACGCTAGTAGTACAGTTGATAGTTTAAAAAAAGAGATTAGAAAATGTAAGACAGTACGTGCTCGAAAACCAGAATATGTTTGTATATACTGTTGACGCACACACTACAAGAGTCAAACACGGACTGTTGACTTATAATTAAAAAGTGAAATAAAGAATAATAATAACTGGCAAAAGTTTGCACTGTACATATTTGCAGAAGAAAGATTTCACTTGTCCACACGACAGGTTATATGTAAGCACTGCTACAATAAATTAGAAGATAATAAAATGCCTGCTAGAGCTGTGCACAACATATTAGTACTGGTTCCCACTCCAAAAGCAATTCAAGGTTTCAATATTTATGAGTCCATTCTTATCCAAACTATAAATCCATGTTAGACTATAGTAAGCATGGAGCCAAAGACAGGCAAGTTACCCCCAACATAACTGCAAAAAGGTCTAAAAGAAAGAGTACTGCATTTGCCATTAGATGTAAAGAAAAGCGGTGAAACGGTAGGAGTTGATAAAGATTTAGAGAAAGGACTAGTAATTCTTGTAAATGGTGTGCCTACCAAGAACTAGAAGATATGGCAGGAGTTAGTAAATGTTACCAAAGTTTAAAAAGCAACTTAATATCTGGTACAAAACAATGTTTCCTGTAGAAATCTGGAAAGCCTGCAAGATATCACACATATGGAGGATCAGACATTGGCATCAAGAGGTCAGATTTTGAAGGTGGATCAGTCCAAGATAGAATACATTTATGAATATTATAGCATCCACCCTTTGTATTCAAAAGAGGTTATTGGTGGTGCCATTGAATTGCTTCAAATGAAGGAAGCAAAAGGAGCTTCACTAAGTGTGTGGGAAAGAAGTTTGTAAACTCAGTGTTTCCTACATCTTTTTCCTACTGGAGTAGGTGGCAGGTATGATGAGCAGCCTGTACAAATACCTGCAGCTGAGTGTAGATTTAGTAGACTTCATTCAGAACATCCTAGATTGTGTCAGTGTATTCCATAAATATTTCACCTATTATTTGGGGGTGACTTGTCTGGCATCTCATATGCTGTGAATAATATAAAAAACAGGAGTTAATTTGCATAATATATCAGCAAAAGAACTTTTGGAAAAAGTTCAAGGAAAAGATGGACACTTGAAATTCAATGTAATAAATCTAATTTCATGTCAGTGTGGGACTAATAAATATTGGTATTGGTCATGGTGAACTCAAGTGCATGTTGAGGATCCTTGGAACACTTACTTGGTTCCTGATGCTCAGTTGGCTGAATATGCTTGGGATGACCTGCTCAAAATCTTGCAGGAGGCCAATTCATTTGATGGCATCAGGAGAACTGTGCTCACTAGACCCTGCAAATGTTTGCAGATATTTTAATCACAGATGTCAAGCAATGATGACTTTTATCTTTAACAAAACAAAACATCCTCTTGTTGAAATGAAGGATTTCTTCTGGCATAAACAGTACCAAGCCAGAGGTGCTCCCCATATTCACATGCTGTTGTGGGTAAAAGATGCCTCAAAGTTTGGAACAGACAGTGATGGGTCTGTTTCAACTAGATACCCATGCACACAACAATCGAGTATAAAAAGGTGTGTCAGTGTAGACACATGTACACTTCAAAGCAAAGCTAACAGAAAATACAAAAGGTTTCTTGTATGGTTTGTAAACAGTTCGGTCTCTTTTAATTTCTCAAGCAATCCAGCCGACACGTGTTTCGTCGCATGTGGAATAGTCTTTCCGTGACTCCTCGCGGCTGTATTTGAAGTAAAAGCAAATTGGGTAGTCGCTCTTCTGGTGATAATTCCGACCCGGCAGGGCCCGAGACTCAAGTGATGATATGTCAGATGGGCGAAAAATGCATTGGATGATAGGGAATCTTAGTGTTAAATCCTAGACGTCCTTGAAAGCTTCTGTGACTTGAAATAGTTTCACCAGCGATGAGACAGTTGTGGCTCTTTAGTGCAAAAATGCAGTATGTGTCTTTATAGTACACCGAGCCCCGCAGGATAGGTAAAGAATGCAAACGGGGAGTGAATAACTCCTCATGTTCTTTTATTTTTTTTTTTCAACTTTTTATTACCATTTTTACATAATAAATGCATTCCCTCCCACCCCTCCCCCCAGCACCCTGACCAAGACCATGTCATAAAGAAACGACTTATCTATACTACTATTATAAAGCAAGAACATGCAGGCTTTGAGGCGGGTAAACGCAGGAACCACAGCGCCAAACACACACACCCGATACACCGTTGAAATCCTCAGGGTGTGAAGATGGTTATAAGCGATATAAATTAAAAAAATAAACGTTATTTAAAAAGTTAGATTAAAAAAAAAAGTAGTCCCTAAAAAGTAGTGCCGGCCGCGACGTGCGTGGTCACATTAGGAGCACGGGGAGGAGCGGCGTCCGAGGAGCGGCGGACATGGCGCGGGGGAGGAGCGGTGACATCAGGAGCAGAGGACCGCCGGTGGAGGAGGAGTGGCGGACATGGCGCAGGGGAGGAGCGGTGATGCGAGCGGACAGGCGGGAGCAGCGTCGGAGGAGGTAAGGGGACTCATGTAAGGGCAGGCGGGGGACGGGCCTGGCGGGGGACGGGCCGGCCGGGCGGGTGGGGGGTTTCTACTGCCACACAAGACCTGACACCCATAGAACCTTGACTGAAAGAGCATGAGAGGTATTACTAGATGATATCAATATTTACAGAGCCCCACCACCTTAATAATACCTGCATATGTTGTTAAATGGGAAGTGGAGTTGGGATGAGAAATTGATGGGACCTCGAAGAAAAAGTGACGTGTGCAGGTTGACGGGCCAGGCGGGGGAAGGCCCGGGCGGGCAGGCGGGGGGTTTCTACTGCCACACAAGACCTGACACCCATAGAACCTTCACTGAAAGAGCATGAGAGGTATTACTAGATGATATCAATATTTACTGAGCACCACAACCTTAATAATACCTGCATATGTTGTTAAATGGGAAGTGGAGTTGGGACGAGAAAATGATGGGACCTCGAGGAAAAAGTGACGTGTGCAGGTTATAAAAGAGGGGCGGGAGGGGGCCCTGAAGCCTAATTGCTCCCGGACGACATTGGGACGGGCTGCTAGTTACATTCATAAATCTGAAATTAATCCATTACGATTCTCATTTCCTAAGCATAGAAAGAGAAAAAGAAATGAACAAACAGAATACAATCATGAATGTCTCTGAATCCACAGCAAGAGAGGTGCCCAGATCTGCATGCCCCTTAATCTTTTTTTAGCTCCTTTGTTCCTATAGATTGCCATTTCCAGACTGCAGGTCGCTAATAGTCTAGCCCTCCATTGTTGGAATGCCGGTGGGTTAGGATCTAGCCATGCGGAGGCGATACTAAATCAGAATATTGCCATAGCCACAAATATCAATCCCTGTATGTTTAACTGCTGTTCACCATTCGCTACCCCCTGCATGATTTCCTCTGTTGAAACTTCTACTCTTGTTTGGCATACTTCAGCATGTTACAAGTGGCAAACATATGCACAATATCAGCCCCATAGAGTGCACAGCGAGGACACGTAGTTCCCTTCCCTGTTCCCCATTTGGCGATTTTCTTAGGTGTGTAATACAGGGAAAAAAATGTTTTATAAAATTGTGCTTGTAGCTTTATCGACATTAACGAGTTTTGGGATACATCATAAGCCATGCGGGGGGTTGTAATATGGACTCCCAGCAGAGCCTGCCAAGCAGTGCATTGTTTATCCATATCATCTGGGGAGGCTAGATTCAATATTTAATAAATTTCCCCAATCCTGGGGGTAATTTCTTTACATAAATTATCAATCAATTGATTATTCTGAAAATTCTCCCGCCCGCCAGTTTTCTTTAATAAGAAATCTCTGACCTGCAGAAACTTAAAGAAGTCCCTATGGCTAATATTATATTCCTCATGTAGGTCTTCAAACATCTTGAGACAGCCTTGTTTATAAAAACAGCTCAGCTGCACCACCCCTACCGAGGCCCATCTGTTCATACAGCTATCGTGAAATATAGGGGGTAGATCGTTATTGCTGTTCACTGGCGTATAAAATGAAAATCGCCCCAACCCCAAAATCTTACGGACATTAAACCATACTTTATAAACCCCTACAATAGTTTTAAACTTGACTTTCTTAAAGTAGCTATCGTTGGTATGTCGCCAAAAACAACCAGCGCAATCTTCTCCTAGTATAAGTTCTTGAGGTGACGGGATCTCTAGGTTAATGCCATCAAGTGAAATCAGTTTAACGCAATATTTCAGGATGGTGGCCCAATAATACAGCTTAAAGTTAGGTAGAGATAACCCTTCTCTTTCCTTTGGTAATACCAGCCGTTTAAGGGCCCTTCGGGGTTTCTTATATCCCCAAATAAAGCTTGAAAGCATAGATTCAATAATCCTAAAGATTTTGGGGGAGAACTCAAGGCAAATGGTCCTGAAGAAACATAAAAAAACGGGGCAAAAAAAGCATCTTAATCAGATTACAGCGGCACCCTATGGTCAAATGTAGGTTATCCAGTCGGGCCAACTCTTTCTTAGTACGAGAGATCAATTGGTTTAGGTTGATATCCACAATATTTTGAATTTTTGCACTTATTGTAACACCTAGGTAAACGGCCTCCTCCGTCACTCTTGAATCTACCATCACAATCTTATTATTGAGTAAAATCTGGGTTTTGTTGGAGTTCAATTTATATCCAGATACTAATCCGTATAGGTGTGCCTCTTCTTCAATCACTGGCATGGCTAAATTAGGATCTCTAGTGACAAGCGCAATATCATCGGCGTATGCCAAAATTTTAGTGTTATAATTACGTATTTGGATCGGTGGTATAGATACACAATTGTCTAACCACCGAATAAAAGGATCAATATAGATCGCAAACAACAGAGGTGAGCATGGGCAACCCTGTCTGGTTCCTCTTGTGATCGCAAAATTCTCTGACAGGAGCCCATTAACCAATACTTTAGCACTTGGCTTATTATATAGCACTTGGGTAGCCATGATGAATCTGTTATTGATTCCACAATGAGACATTGCCGCCCATAAAAATTTCCAGGAGACCCTATCAAACGCTTTCTCCGCTTCAAGGAGGATAAGCGCCATAGGGTCTCCTGTTGACTCTGTATAATCAAATAGCGAGATCACCCGTTGAACGTGGTCAGTTGTTGACCGTCCTGGTATAAACCCATGTTGATATTTGGAGACTATTTTATTAATTATTGGGGCCAGTCTAGCTGCTAGAAGTTTCGAATACATTTTTGAATCTCCATTAATCAGGGTAATTTGATGATATGAACCTAAATCAAGTGGATTTTAGTTTTTTTCTGGAAGACCACAATCTTAGCTTCAGACCATGAGGAGTGGGGGGTCCCTCCCTGAAATATATGAGCAAATAAGCCATCATTATTGTTTTTAATTGATCGGCAAATTTCCGATAGAACTCTGATGGACCCGTCCAGTCCTGCCGCTTTCCCACTATTTAGTGCATTTAAAGAGAGCAGGATCTCATCCCAATTAGGTAACTCATCCAGCATTTCCTGATCTTCCTTCTTGAGCATGGGCCCCAGATTTACATCCAAATATAAATCTGGGTCCCCAAGCCCCACAATGGGATCTGTATAGAGTTCTTGATAGAATCTCTGAAATGCGGCCCTTACTTCATTTGGTTCAGTCTTTAAGCCTAATCTGGGGTCCTGAATTTCTTTGATAGTGCTTGCTGATGCCACTTCTCTAGTGCGCACCACAAGCTGATGCCCAACCAGTTCACTCAGCTCGTACACTTTCTCCTTATTAACTGATGCTTTGATGATGGCCTTTTCTACTATTATTTCTGTGATAAAATTTCTCGCGATGGCTACCTGAGCCAATGCATTGTCCAGCACTTGGCCCTGTTGGGCTGCAGCGATCAGATCCTCCTCTGCTTTACCCAGGTTATGTTGTAGTACAGCTAAGCGGAGTTTCCATTCCTTATTAGACCTAAGCGAGAATTGCAGTGTCTCGCCTCTTATGCCCGCTTTTAGAGCATCCCAAACTATAGCTACGGGAGCACTTCCAAAATTATCTGCTATAAAACCCGGGATCCACCCCCTCATGTGTTGACAATAATTTACATTCTTTATCAGAGCCCATTCAAACGTACAGGTAGTAATTGGACGTGTATTCAAAGTATAAGATAAGTTCAGAATTAGAGGGTTATGGTCCGATAATAAACGCGGAAGTTTATCTACCGTACATGCAGCTTTCAATGAATTTGACATAAACATGTAATCTAATCTAGCATGTCGCGAATGTGGATATGAATAGAACGTGAAGCCAGGATCTCCACTGTGATTATGTTGCCACCCATCTATTAGGCCATGTACCATACACAGATCTTTAAGTGCCCGAAAAACTCTAGGTTTCCTACCGTGATATTTAAATTCCGGCCCCTTTGTCCAGTCACCGGGGAGATGTAAATTAAGATCCCCGCAAACTATGAGAGGTAGGGGCCAGTGAGTTAACTCATTAGAAACATATGTAAGCGTCTCGGGTTCATCACAAACACTCCCATAAATGGTACAGATTGTCATTTTATTCAGTTCATTATTATACTTGCATTCGGCGATTCCCCATCTACCAAATTTATCAGAAAGTACTCTGTCAAATTGGAGCCCCACACCTTTTGCTAAAATTGCCACCCCCTTAGTTCAGACTCCCTGTGTCGAGGCGGTGATAAGATTATACCCCAATGATTTCAATAAGAAAAGCTGAGAACCTTCAATATGAGTTGCTTGTAAGCAAACGATATTAGCTTTCATTAATTGCAGCCCTGCCGCTACCTTCTGCCTTTTTTTTAATATCATTGAGGCCACATATATTTAGTGAAGCCATTTTCAACTTAGCCATAATATCATGAATATTATTATCATTTGCCTTGCATCATATCCATGTCCTATTTTCTTGGTCATTACAGAATTATCTGGCACCATTGTGACAAAGTCTTTTCTATCCTTCATATGCTTGGAATTTCTTGGTCCTATACTTCCCCCCACTACTCCCTTATCCCACCCCTGATTTCCCCCACCACCCCCCCTTACCATCCTATGAGGCATCCTAGGTCCTGGGTCCTAGTTGTGGGCGTCCGTATGATGATATCGCCACAGAGGACCCTGTGGCCTGAGCAGGTTGATGGAATATAGTGTTTCCCAGAGTCTTTATACTTGTTCAGATAACCTTACAAAATTTTGCTTTATAAGCTTATATTATTCTCCACCCCATTTTACCCTTCTAGTGATTCCCCATACTTACAAACCTTAACTCTTTCTAAGGCTGTTTAAGACAGCTAAGTTCAATGACCATCTCTTTCCACAGTTCCTTTAAGTGTGTTTTTAAAAAAAATTATTTTCCTGAATTTCGTGTCCCAGTTTCTGAAATTTCTCTTAAGTAGTCCTCAGCCTGTACTTCGCTAGTAAAGCTTCTTGTTGAGCCCTTGAATATGATTTTCAGCCGTGCTGGGTTTTGTAAAAAACTGTCGCTCCAATTTTTTCAAAAGGCGCGAAAAGTTGGCGCATTTTCCATCTTCGGTCAACGGTGGTGTGGGCGAAATCTGGTCTTACAAAAAACTTAAACCCTTTGTATTCCCTTTGGCTTGTAGGTCTGGCAAGATTATAGATTACTTCACAAAGAAGGAAGTTTCCAAAATGGACCAGCATGGCCCTGGGATATTGGCGTTGCTTAAGGGGGTGTTTTGGTAGCATCAAAGGAAAGCGATGGGCATGCTGTGTCTCTCTGTCCATATCCCAGGCCTCCAATTCCGGGAACGCTGTTTTGAGTATATTGATCATTGTCCCTCTAGCGTCATTTCCTTCAAAATTTTCTGGGATACCAAGAAACCTTAGATTATTCCGTCTGGATCTGTTCTCGTGATCTTCGACTTTTGCCATGAGGTCTTTTATTATTCCATCCTGCTCCTTTTCTGTTTTTTGCAGTTTGGCGACGTCAGTTTCCAAATT
This sequence comes from Lissotriton vulgaris, assembly GCF_964263255.1. Taxonomy (NCBI): domain Eukaryota; kingdom Metazoa; phylum Chordata; class Amphibia; order Caudata; family Salamandridae; genus Lissotriton; species Lissotriton vulgaris. The sequence goes on from NC_141691.1 coordinate 779,713,776, forward strand.
TTCCGTGCGAGTTTCTACTGCGGCCATTCTCTCTGAGATCTCAGTGCATATGTTGTCGACTTTTTTAACCACGCCTTGCAATTTTTCAATGGCAGCCCGGTTCCTTTGGCTATCTTTTTTGACATCCATATGAAAATTCTTTATTGAGCTCAACACTTCACTCAATGAGGGCTCTGCTGTTATTCCAAGGCTGTCTCTGTTTCCCGTTGTTCCGAGGATAAGGTCCCGATTTGTAGGTCTTGACTTGCTTTACTTGTGTCACTTAATTCGCTTGACGCATTGACGCATTTGGGAACTAAGAGAAGAAGAGGGATGTTCAATATTTAGAACGCCCATAGGGTACATCTTGCTTTGGTCTGATTGCTCCCCTTGCTTAGTTTTCACCGGTTTTACCCCTATGGGAGCCCTAGTCCCTTCCATGTCCACACTAGGATCTGCGATTTGATTTCCTAGGTCTGGATCTAAAGTGTTATTTTCCTCTACATCGAGGTTCTCTAGGGGCATACCTTGGACATCCAAGCATTGGTCGGACCATCCTTGGGTAGGGGACTAAAAATATTGGAGATTCTGGGCTAAGAGGTAGCCTGGGAGCCTGTTGTTTTTGCAGCGGCCTTTACATTTTTTATTGTTTGAAGCCTCTGTGCTTTCTTGGCCATTAACTCCAATTTTGCGTTATCCTCTATATCTCTCCCCTTCTCATTCTCATTCTCATTCTCACGCTCTTTCTCTTTGGCTTTCCGTCTTGCTTTTTCTTTCTCCTTCTCTAGTTTTTTTTCCGCATTTTTATTTTTATTTCTTCCACTCTCATGCGGTTCTTGCCGTTCCAAATCTTTTTCCTTTTCCTTTGCTTTGGATCCTCTTGTTTCAGGGCCTCTCTGTCTATCATTAGTTATTTGCGAAGCATATACCGTTTCCATTTCAGCGTTTTGTGGGGGTTGATTTTTTTCCAGAATCTGTGAGTTTCTCAAGTACTCTAGGGTTCATTTCTTGACCTCACTTGTGCTCTTCAAAGCCGTTGCGTCCTCTTCCCCATTATCTCCGGTAAATGCTGTAGTATGCTTCACAACTGTTTGTGCCTCCGCTGCCGATCCAACATCTCCGGCAGCAACATTGCCTTTCTCCCTTCTCTCCATATCCTATGTAGTTTTCAAAAACGAAGCCTCTTTCTTTGTCTGGTACTGTGCCCGTAACTGCCACCAGTTTTGAGGTTGCTTTGGTAGTTTTCTACCTTCTCTGCCCCTTTTGGTACAACAATAAATTGGCTTTCTGGGCACTTTTGGCGCAGCTTTAACGGTTTTGCAAGCACCTCCTTTAAATGTGCTATATTGCTTGCTCAGGGCACCTGTATTATGCCAGTCTGTGTTGAAAACATGTATTTTCGCTATTATTCTAACATTGACTTTATTTGCTGTTTCAAAATGTTTTTTAGTATCTCCAAAGTAATCTCGAGGCTTTTCCTGCCACACCGGCCTTTTGGATTGCCTTTTAAATTGCATTCGCCCTTTTTTTTTGCCTACTTTTATCCTGCTTGCTTTTCTGTTTGCCCCTCTATCCTTGGGTGCATAGGCGTAGGCTCTCACGTTTTCCACGGCACCAAGATGCACAGGATAAGCGCTGCACGTGAGATTTACGGCACCTGTCGACGTGTGAGCAGATGACGCCAAGCAGTACTGACAGAGTTCAGAGTCGGGCAAGTCAGATGAGTCAGATGCCGAGAAACACCAGGTGAGTTGAAGAGTGAATGAGGCCAAAACATGTGCAATCAGAGTGGGCAAAGAGCAGGACGGGCAGGCAGAGGAGGTCCAGAAAAGCCAGGGAAAATAGAAATTCGGCAGAAAAACAGAAGCCTCTGTTACCTTTTATTCTCCATTTCTCCCCTCACTCACGGAAAAACGCCAGCTCCATTCCAGCCTTACAAGCAGTGCACTTTATCCTCTCTCCATAATTCAAACACAGTCCGGCCTTGGGGGTGATTAGGCAAGGCACAAGTTGAATTTAGGGTCATAGACACCCACCAATAGTCTAAGAGTCAGAGTCAGAGTTAGAGAGAAATATTGAACGTATATATGTATATTCACGGGATGGGTTTGCACGGGTTTGCACGGGTAACTCACAGTTTTCACAGCCAAAACCTTCCGCCTTTCTTTCCCTTTATTTCGGACACAGGCACAGAATCACAGGATCATAGTCACAGCTACGAGCACCAAAAGAAAAAAAGAAAAGGCATCTCAGTCCCAAACACTGCGCAAGTTCCAGACTCCCAGCTCCGAGCTCTGAGCTCCAGTATCAGCTCCAGTGTCAGCTGTCGGGAAACAAGTAGTGAGGCGATCGCAAAAGATTGTAGCAAAGATTGTAGCCTGTCACGGGTTTCTTTTTTCAGTGTCTCTCCTTAGAAGGCTTGACCTTCATGCCTTTCATTACATCTGGGCTTTCTTAGGCCATCTGTACCACAGAAGGGTCGAGGTCAAGGTTAAAGGTTTTGACGAGCCTGCCCGGGCTCACAGAGCGCTGATGCTGCGACCACTCACTCCGGCGCCATCTTGCCTCCGCCAACTCCTCATGTTCATAGAACTCGTATGTAGTAGCCTGTAAGAGTTTCTTTCCTGCAGGCCACCGTGTTCCTGGTTGTGAAGGGTCTTTGGGTTGTCTTTTATTGATCAGTATGTAACTTGCTCCATCCCAAAAGAGAGTAGTGACAACATTTTAAGACAGCATGTTCTACAATTCCAAAATCATAGATGCGGAAAATACTGCCAGTGAAGATACAAAGCAAAAGGGAAATTTTGTACAAAACTTTGTTTTGGATTCCCACGATCTGTCATCTTACAAGGAAGAGTCATTCCCACGATCTGTCATCTTACAAGGAAGAGTCAACAGCTTTTTGTCTGCAGCCAGACATTTACTTACAAGGAAATCACTGAAAAGTACGTACAACCTAAGATTAACAGAGGCCTCAAAGTACATTAATGACTACAACCCTGTGATTCTGAAGATGTGGAATGCATAGGTGTGCCTTTTGTTGCAGAAAACTCAATTGCTGCTGCTCGGTATGTTACATCCTACATAACAAAGTCAGAGAAAACTGAGATGAAAGAGTTGTGGAAGGAGATTTCAGCAGAAAAGAGTCTTACAAAGAAATTGTACAGTTTTAGTTTTAAAATGCCTTCTCACAGTGATTTAGGCTCCTATGAACATGTAGACCAGTTAAGCTCAGCTAGTTTGTTTTCAACATCTAGTTGTATGGGTGAGTTTAGGGCATGCTAATACTCGTAAGAGAGTACTGAAGTATCTTCCTGAAATTCAATGTCTTGCAGAATTTTAGTCACACAGTATATATATTCTGAAGAGTAACATGATGGATACATACTATCCAAGAGGAAGTCATTATCTGGAAAGGATATGTCTCAATGAAATACTTCAACATTATACATTCAGAAGTAATGTCAGTGACAACATACATGAATGTAAATTTACTGCGGCTGGATGTGAAGGATGTTTGGTGAGACATAACAAAGGAAACTTAATCAACCTTCAAAAGCTAAGTCGCCAAACTGCAGACAAAAAAGAGTTTTTTTATTTAGCCTTTTTACAATTGTTTAACGCATCGTGAACTGAAAGTGAGCTACTTGGAGGATTTGACTGTTATGAAGACTCTTTCAACGCAGATCAAAAAGACATTTTTGAAGAGGTAAAAGGTAAAGTAGATTATTTGTTTCTGCATGAGAATAAAAAGTGTGCATGTTTTACATATAAACCAGTACTATTCTACTAAATTGGTTAATCTTGAACTGGGAAAAGCATCTTGATTAAAGTACTGACGTGTTACCTACAGAAGACAACCGAGTCCAAATTGTTGTGTATAGTCACTGCACCAACAGGCTTAGCTGATCATAATGATAAAGAAATTACCCTTCATCGATTGATAATGCTGCCTGTTGCACATGACAACAAATTACAATACAACACAATATCTGGTGATGCTTGTCATGAAGTGGGAAATTAAAGCTACTAATTATTGACGAAGTCAATATGGTGTCTAACCTAATGCTTGCTTTTATACATTTAAGAATGCAGCAAATATGAAATACTGACTACAATGTACTTTTGGCAGAAAATAGTTAATAGTGTTTGGATACTTGCTACAACTAACTCCCAATAAAGGACAACCTGTATTCAAGAAACTACTACATAATGAAACAAGGACTTCACTAGGAAGTATTGGAAATGTAAACATTTGGGAAAACTTTCGATACAAAAGTTAATCCAGAATATACTCCAAGCATCAGATATGTATTATGCAGATATACTAAAGGATATAAGAATGAGAGTCTGCACAAAAGAGGAAATAACAGTATTACAGATCCGTCTTATCAAAGATTTGTTTCCAAGTAATGTTTCAGCTGTTGAAGTAATATACAATTTCGTTAAGGAAGAGAAGTTTATTCTTTGTTTGATGCCAACTCTTGAGGAGAGTAGTAAATTCAATGACCAATTATTGCAACTGGAAAAATAGAGATTGTTGAAATTAGAGAAAATGATCAAGTGGAACATCAAGGAGTTACAGTGCTACTAACAGAAAAACTTCAATTAAAATTGGATAGGTTAGAAAAGTCTGTGTCAAAAACTGCAGGATTAGAAAAACAGTTATGTATCTGTAAAACTTGTTGTGTAATCTTACATTGTAATTTAAATATTGAAGACAGGCTAGTGAATGGTGCAATGGGTAAAGTTATGAAATTTGATAATTATTCAAACAGAATACTTAGCCATAACATTTTATGAAATTGCTGAAGATAAGCAGATTGATAGATGTCTTGTACGTTTCCTACTTGTGAAATACTTGTATGTCCAGTGAAAGCAGTTCCCAGTGTCTTTAGAGTATGCAGTAACTATTCATAAATAACTAGGTTTAGGTGTAGATACAGATCTTGTTCATATTGGTAGTAGTGTATTCAAAGAAGGAATGTCATATGTTGCTTTATCACAAATTAGAAAATTGTCTGGTTTGTGTCAGATTGTTTTTGATGAGAAGAAAGTAAGTTCTGATGTAAGCTAAATAAAAGAGTATAATTGGTTAAGAGCTCAATATGCACCTCATTTAGACCAGTATCCTGTGGTTCAAAAAGGAATACTATGTCTAAAGCAGAAAATAGCCAAACAGTTCATCACAGTTGAACAGAAAGATGAACAAAAAGAAAATCAACAAGAAGGAAAGAGAAGAAAACTAGAGCACTTGACAAAATACAAGGCCATCACTTTGATAATAATTCAGGAGTGAACTGTTATGCAAATGTAGTGTTAAATGGACTATATCATTTGTCTCATTTTACAAATTCTATTAAAGAAAAGGTAGGTGAAACAATGTCCTCACAACTGTGTAGTTTACCTGAAGAATTAAGAAGTGATAGAAGTATTATGCATTCTGCTACTGGAATAAGAAAATCACTGATGACTGCACTGGATCAGCTGTGTTCTCTCAAAATCTTCAGCAGGATGCAGAAGAATTTCTAATGGTAATGCTAGGACTATTAGATGAAGAAGATGTGAATATCAATGAATTATTTGGTTTAACTCATAAATGGACCCATAACTGTGAAGATTGCAAATGTACATCTAGGACTGAAATCAATTCAGAATCATTCCTCTACTTGACATTACCAGATCGTGAAGCTGTGCCGTTTGAACATTTAACAACAAACACCCATCAATATATGACCTGTCCAAACTGCAGATCAGAACTTTGGTCATTATTCTTTTGTACAGACCTATGGAAAATATTTCATAGTAATTCTACAACAATGCAGAGTGGATGGGACTAAGTTAGGAACTCAAATTACAAACTTTAAATCTGCACACATTTTCATCTCAAAAAGAACTATAGCAATCATATTTCATGAAGGATTATTATAACCTCTGGACACTACACAATATATTAAGATTTAAGATTAGGGGATAGGAGTTGGCCTAACATCTAGGGTAGCCAACCTCGAATCTGGGGAATTGGGTTTGAGTCTAGGCAATGACGCTGAACATCTTATGATTGTAGGCAAATCTCTTAATCTCCCTGTGCCTAACAAAAATGAATGTGTGTCCTCATGTAACGTAACTGGTGCTATGCAAAGTGTTCTGATAGCAGATTCGGGTCAAGTTCGCACTATATAAAACTCTGCAAAAAAAAGTTAAACAGGATGGACAGATGCAATGCCATACAAGTGACATTCGAATCAAGACTACCCAAAAAGTTACCAAACTCATACCTGCAGTTTCTCTAACTGAAGTTCTAAGGAGAATCTAAAATAAGAAAATGTGGTATTGTGTTAAGATATATTTGGATTATGTGTTTCTGAAACATTATTCAGCCTATTGGGGGTATTCTCTACAGCAAGATGTTAGAAATAAAGGACTCTTTTTAGCTGCAGGAAAGGAATTTATAAATATTTAGGACTACTTTGTGTTACTACAGATAAAAAGTAAATGGAGGTACTATAATACCAGTAGACTTAAGTTGCATGTGAAAAGTCGCTTCACCACTAAAAAAAGTCCCCTTTTCTTTCTGCTACAGCAACTTCTATCTAGTACTATTAGTTATGTTTTTCATATATGGACTAAAAACATTTTAGACATCATTTGGGTAAGAGGGATGATGTTTACAAAAGCACATTAAAAAATGAAGAACGCTTCATAATTGCTGGACATTTTTTACCAAATATACTAATATGGGAAACAACTTTACCATATAGTTGCTTTCATTAAGGTAGTAAGCTATCATCAAGCCAGTATTGAAAAACTTGTAGTGAGTGCTGTGAACAGTATGACATAGTTCTGATGATTTACTGTGCACATTTATTTTTACAATTCATTGATTGTTTACTTAAATTGTTTCCTGATAAATTTTCATACAAAGCACTGCTAAATGTGAACAAGTATGGAAGCCGAAATCAGGAAAAAACAGTAATACATTTGTCTATGATGAATTCTAGTTTTGTTTGAAAAATATTCTATGTTATTTGGTTGCCTAATGTTTGAATTGAATTTCTAATAAATGTTTGTCTTTTTTTATTTGTTCACAGTGGTTGGAGGTTGAGATATATTATGTGTGTCAACTCATTAATCTTGTCATGGATTCATTGACTTACTACTTATGTATTCATCCCATCTCCCCGGCACAACAGTTGCACTCGTCCAACCATCAAGCCACTAACTAAGCAGTCATCCAATCACTCAGGTATTGCACTTGAATTAATTTAGTCTCCGAGCCACTACTCAGGCACTCATGCAATCACCCAGGTGTACACATGCACTATGCAACCACCCAAACACTCTTGTTCACTCATTCATTCACTGAGGCACTGCCCATGCACTCATGCAATCACCCAGGCACTGTCCATGCACTCACCCAACCACGCAGACAGTATCCATGCATTCACCCAATCACCCAGACCCTATCTGTGTACACACTCAATCACCAAACCACTACCCTTGCACTCACCCAATGACCCAGGGTCTACCAGTGCACTCATCCAATCATGAGGCACTACTCTTGCACTGATGTAGTCACCTATGAGCTACTCGAACACTCATACAATCAACCAGGTACTACCCATGCACTAATCCAATTACCCAAGTGGTAACCATGGACTCATCCAATCACGAGGCACTACTCTTGCACTGATGTAGTCACCTATGTGCTACTCAAACACTCATACAATCAACCAGGCACTAGCCATACACTAATCCAATTACCCAAGTGGTACCCATGCACTCATCCATTCACTCAGGCACTATCTATGCACTCACATAATCACCAATGCACTATCCATGCACTCATCTAACCACCCAGACACTAGCCTTACACTCATCAATTCAATGAGGTACTACCCAAGCACTCATGCACTCACCCAGGCACTGCTCATGCACTCATCCAATCACCCAGACAGTGCCCATGAATTCCACCATTCACTCACACACTACCCATGCACTTATCCGTTTACTCAGACACTACCCATGCACTCATCCATTCACCCGGATACTACAGTTGCACTTATGGATTTACCCAGGCACTACACCTCTACTCATCTGTTCACCCTGGTACTACCCATGCACTCCTATATCATTATTATTATTTCTTTTTTTTAATTATTATTATTAAAGAGTTTGTAGAGCGCACAGCTACCCCTAGTGGAGGTGTCCCGGTACTGAGGCAGACTGAAGAAGACAGGCGAGAAAAATAAACTAGGTGTAGGTACTGTGAAAAACCAGGTTTTCAGGGCACACCGAAAAGTTAGTTCAGACTATGATAAGTGGATGGAGAATAGCAGGGCATTCCAAAGTTTAGAGGTTCTAACCGCAAAGGCATTAACACCCTTCCTGGCCTTACGAAAGCGGTAGATAGCAAGGAGACACTGGTTGTTAGACTGCAGAGGCCGGTTGTGGTGGTAGTGTTGGAGTCTAGCACTCAAATACGCTGTACCTAGTTCCTGGAATGCTCTGAATGCCAGGGTAAGGGCCTTGAATTCAATGCGCTTGATAACCAGTAGCCAGTGGAGGACCTTCAGGTAGGGGGTAATAGAGTGTCGGAAAGGTATGTTGCAGCTCAATCTGGCAGCAGCATATATAATTATCTGCAGACGCCGAGTCAGATAGGCTGGAACACCCAGATAGAGACTGTGAGCGTATTCCAGGTGGGATGTGATTAGAGCATGGACAACTATGCAACAGCATTCCAGGAGAAGGAAGTGTAAAAATGTCAACAACGTGCATAGCTTACCAATGCTTGAGAGACTTGCCAGATTTGGGTTTTGCAGGAGAGTTTTTTGTTGAATCTAAAACCGAGATTTCTCACCAAGTCAACAGGCTCAGGAAGAGGATTCCTCTCCCGTGGCCACCAGAGCACAGGGGGGGCGGAGATTTTTGGTTAAAAAAAAATTACCTCAGTTTTGTCCGAGTTAAGCTTGAAACAATTAAGTGACATCCAAGATGAGATGTTACTCAGGCAATGCCTAAAGTTGGAAAAGGCAGCTTCCGAGTGCTCCTCAAAGGAGAACACCAGTTGGTCGTCATCAGTGTAGGAGACCACCCTCACCCACACAATTCCACCAATGCTGCAAGGGGTGAAAGCTATGCGTTGAAGAGGAGAGGACTCTGGTCAGAGCCCCGTGGAACCCCGCAGAGCAAGGATTTTGCGTCCGAGATGAAAGGACAGAGAAAGACTTGTTGAGAACAGTTCCTCAGAAAGGAGCAGATCCAGAACAGAGCTGTGCCCTCAATACCCATGTCTCTTAACCTATCCAAAAGAATGGGGTGGGCAACCAAGTTGAAGGTCGCAGACAGATCGAGTAGCACAAGCATAGCGGCTTTTCCCAAATTTATACTCTAGCGGATACTCTAGAATACTTGAAGGAGGGCAGTCTCCGTGCTGTAGCCCGTCTGAAGCCGGATTGAGAGTCAGGAAAATGATTTGTAGATTCCAGGTGGTTGGACAGTTACTCCTGGACTATTTGTTCGAGAATTTTTGCAAGTGCGGGTAACAGAGAAATGGGTCTCAATTTTTTTAAAACAGCGGGATAAGCATCTGGTTTATTGAGGATTGGCAGAAGATAAGCCTGTTTCCACACTGCAGGGAAAATCCTGAACTCAATAAGGAATTCCAGATCTGAATCAGTGGGGTACTGATGCGAGGTGCCAGGAGTTTAAAAAACTGAGCTGGGCATGGATCCCCGGGTGACCCTGATTTACAAGTTAGGAGTTTTTGAAGTGAAGCATCAAGAGAGAGAGGGCTGAAAGTGGTAATTGCATCATTGCTGACCGGTAGAGCCGTAGGCTCCGAGGTAGACTGTGTGGGGTGAGAGGTGGTGTATAAAGTGTGGATTTTAAATATACAGACAGAGAAGTGGCTCCTTGGCTTGATAAAGCACAGATTGAAGTGAATCCGCAAACTGTAACTGGAGACTGGATTATTGTACTTTATTTTCAGTTTCCCTATGTTTTATTGATGGCATGTGATGGAATGACAGCACAGGTGAGGAAATTGTGAAAACTGCACATGCGCGTGAGTGCAGTTTTTGCAATGATCACCCAATGTAGGAGAAAGACAGAGAGGAAGGGGAGGAGGGCAGCCCAAGGACGCTGCAGTACAAGTAAGTGTTTTTTTTCTGTTAACGTTGGGTTATGTCTTGTCTATAATGTTACAGCCCTGACAAAGTACCCTCTGGCAAAGAATCGGGAACGAAACGCGTTGGCTGTATTCCAGTTTTAAAAGATCTATTGAATAAAAGGTCTTAATTATGGAAAAACTACTTACGCTGCCTTATCGACTTCGTAACAAGTGCACCTTACAACTTTCTTTTTGAAGTTGGCTTTCATTTAACACCCCTGGACGGATGGTGTGAGAAGTGACTGCACCACCCTACAAATTGGTAGTAAATATGGACTGGATGTGCTCGGCCTTGGTCTGCCGTTTGTTCTTTCATTAATAAGTGTTTTTTATTGTTTTAATTAATGTCTAATTAATTTATTAATTGGGGGTGGAGGCAGGGGCTGCAGAGTGTGCAGAGATTCGCCTACTTCGGGTTCTGCGGAGAACACGGAGTAGGCAAATCTCTGCACACTCCACTGGTGGAGCGGAGTTCTCCACCACTGCCTACTGTTATTATTATATTCAAATGCATACTCCTCAGGAAACTGCAACATATTTGCATGTTTCATGGTTTTCTGTGAACTATGAGCTTAATACCAAAAATAAAAACACCAAACACGTAGAACACTGTATATACACGGATGCACAGAGGGTAGCATATGTTATTTTACCATTATTGAGTGCAGTAAGGGGCCTTGATTACAGTGAACATTAATAAAGAGCAAGTCATAACAGGCACAAATGCCCAGCAGCTAAAACTGACTGAGGTATGGACACACTCTTCTGAGGCTGAAAGGGGCAATTGAGGCTTAGTGCCGGATTCACAGTTTGGTGGATGGATACAACATCACAACGAATATTCCATCCTCCTTATTACAAGAGTTTTACATACTAATACACTTGTAGTATGGCCACTGGATTTTCATTATTATTATTTTATTATTTGAGGGATTTCTAAAGCGCACTATCACCTGACAGGCATCTTGGCGCTAGTAACACAACAACCATAACTATAGGGAAGGAGACATAGAAAAACAGGCCGAGTTCTTAGTGAATAACCACGTTTTTCATTTCTTTCTGAAAGCAAGAAGATCATCATGTTGTCTGAGGGCAATAGGTAGAGTATTCCACAGCCTGGCCCCAGCGACCCCAAATGATCTAACCCCTGCTCTAGCTTTTTTGAAACGCAGGACTTTTATAAGCTTGCCCCCAGCGGAGCGAAGCATTCTGTTGGGAACGTACCATTCGATTTTTTTCTGAAAAGAGACAGGTCCTTTCCCATGTAGAGCCTTAAACACTAGGCATAGGGATTTAAATTTAATTCTTTGTCTCACGGGGAGCCAGTGCAGCTCCGCCAGTGCTCTAGAGGCAGAAGACCTCCTCGGCCAGCCTAGTACCAGTTTGGCCGCGGCAGATTGCATCAGCTGTAACCTGTCTAAAAGGAATGAGGGGGATTCAAGGAGCAAAGAATTACAATAGTCCACCCCACTAAGGATCGTGCTGCATGCTATCAGGACGCTGGCTTGATGGGGTAAAAGAGGAAAAATCTTCCTCAGCGAATGAACAATAGCCAGGCAGCAGCTCACCACCTTCGCCACATGTGCCTCCAAGGAGAGGTTGGAATCAAATGTTACCCCCAGGTTGTGCACTGTCTTGACCGGCTGGCCAGGATTGGGGAACTCTGGGGGCCAAAGGTTCCTGGGCGGCCCTGCTGTGTGCCTGCGCACCTGAAAATGCATCATCTCTGTTTTGGCTATATTAAACTGTAATGAATTCTCCCTCAGCCACTGTGACATATCTTCTAAACATCCTTGAAACCTTTCTACTGAGATGGACTGGTCTCCCTCCAGGGAGAGAATGAGTTGCGTATCATCAGCGTAGTAGATGACCTTGATGTTAAATCACTTAATGATCGCCAGCAAGGGTCTCAAGTAGACATTAAAAAGAATAGGGCTGATGGCCGAGCCCTGAGGTAACCCATGTAGAACCTGAGTGGAGACAGATTGGTAAGGGGGAAGAGAGACCGCCTGCTGTCTCCCTGCAAGAAAAAAGTGAAACCACCTAAGGGACACTCCAGTCACTCCCACCTCTCTCAGCCGGCTCAGAAGGATGTTGTGGTTTACCGTATCGAAGGTGGCAGACAGGTCCAGCAGAACCAACACTGCTGCCTGACCCCTGTCTGCCCCCCCCGAAGCTCATCCATTACGGTCACCAATGCCGTCTCAGTACCATGAGCCGGTCGGAACCCAAACTGCTCCTCCTCCAGATGTTAAGCCAGTTCTAATTCATCTCATTAGCGACGGAGTAACCTGTGCACCAAACCCCAAATCAGGCCTTGGCACATGCTACCCATTGCTGTGAATAAGTGACATATATCTTGCAGGTATAGGGTCTGCCATATTGTAGTTTCAAATTGGCAGGTTAAGCTGCAAACAGGGAAAACGTTCTTAGGTATGTGCATGGGGATGAGTGGAATCGATTTTTTGGGATGTAGCAGAGGAACAGACTTATTCCACCATCATTCTCAGGCCATCAAGTTTTAGAGAATTTAAAAAAAAAAAGAAAAGTTAAATGGAAAAATGTTTAACAGTATAATGTGCAGTTTTAAAGACATCTTTTTTCTAGTATCCAAGTCTTCTGTCCTGGTTTACAAACGTGTGCTTATGATACTAACATACATGCGAATATCCTCATGTTCAGTCATTATTTGATACGCAATTCTGTATTTAAAATGCTTAATGTCCAACGCACTTTCATCAGCATGTTCAAAAGGTGTAATGTTTTAATGGGTTTAAAGAGCAAGTGCAAGTTGCCTTGTGAATTTGTAATTCCCTTTCACTTTTTGTTACGTTTCTTTTTTTTGACAAATGCATCGGTTCAAATTAATAATACAGAGGACACAAGTAGTGAATGAATAATAACTGCACTCAGAGGAGGATTACATTGCGACCTAAGAGGGGATCATCATGGAGTAAGTAGGACATTTGGTTCAAGATAAACCGGAGGCATATAGATTTCCCCACAATAACTGTTCCAAGGGATCCAGATATGTGCCCATTTTTGGGGCAACCCCTTGCAAGATAAACCGTGTTCTCCCTAAACATACACCAATCAAGGTCCCTCACCCAGGCCTCCAGCGTAGGTGGTTTGGCAGCTCCCAATAGTTGTGCGATGTTTCTCTTAGCTATCATGAATCCCAGGGTGGCCCATTGGGTGAGTGTTAAAGTCTATGGGCTCCCAGGTTTTGAGGATGCAACGCCGCACCTCCGGTGAAAGACGGATGTGTAGCACGGCAAATATTGCCTCATGTACTTCGTGCAAGAAAGAACTGATGAACTTACATTCCCATGAAGAAAGGTTCCCAGTTGCCCATAGCCTCTTGTACATTCCCCTTTGTCGACGATCCCCCATATGGATCAAGAGTGGCCCTGTGATGTAGATGCAGTGAAGGGTTTTTAGCTGTACCAGTCTGAGGCGTGCCGTTATGGCGACCGCTCTAGGGGAAGTCACTGCCTCTTGACAATATTCCTCCTCCAACTAAATACCATCTCCCGTCCATTTCTCCCTTAATGCCAGTAGGGGATCGGTCATACTGTTTCTCAGTTTTTTGTATATTAGGGAATGAGGAAATATAAATTTTATGGTCAAGAAATGTTCCCTAACGTGTACCCCACCGTCTCCATGTACAAGCTTAAAGTGCATGTAACTTCCCTCCTGTGCCAGCTATGAAGACGCAAATACATTTGCGTCCAACGTTAACATGTCCTCTTTCAGACCCACCCTGAATGGGTTGAATATTCCGTTCTTAAGTATGCCATGCCAACGTCTTTTTGTGGTGTACTTTACACGTTTTTCAGCTCTGGCGAAGTAGGCCCTGAATTCTGCCATCGAGCCTTTTTCCTGCCTTCTGACTCTGAACGCCTCAGCCTGGGCTGCCTCTGTACCCGTGACCTCTGCCTTACTCCCTGCGCGGCTAACGGCGCTTAGCTCAGCCTGCTGCCTGCCAAGACTGTATTCAACCTTCGAATTATCTGCTCCGCTCCTCAAACATACATTCCTGCCTACTAGTTCAAGTAAACATCCTTCCAGCTGCAGAGCAAAGGGCCCGGCCTCACTGTCTCCGTGCAAGTAATTCATAGCTTCTGTTACCATGGTAGGCCCATGCCCCCTCGCATCTCATGCAGACACGTAGACGCTTATACACGCACTCACAGTCAGTATAGAATAGCCTCTGCCCAAGAGACCTTTCCCTCTAGATAATATGGTTCCCAAACATCAGATATCATATAGGTACGAGTTGATCTGACATGCCAGACTTCTGTCTCTTTCCGCTAGTGTAAATGTTAAGTCCCCTGCACCCTCCAGCTCCACGTCAATCACACGTCATGCAGCTGCGCGCGCATCCAGACTTCAGATTTCTGCTGACATTACAAAATTCTGCTTTGTACCCACCTACTTGTGACACTTACATGTGATGTTTCTAGCACACACCTCTATATTCACGCCCAGTTCACGCCTTCTGATTACGTATTGCTAACACGTGTATGCTCTTATCTAGTTTCTCTCAGCTGTTACGCCTACTGTATTGGTATTCATTATATGGTTTAAGTATAAAAGTTATGTCTTGTCAATAAAGTATGCTCTATCCCTTCCTGCACCCCAGTGGTGTCAGGAACACGATATCCGGTACCAGAACCATTCCTTTTTAAGGAATAAAACCCCTAAGAACTCTAACACCACGGACTCTGCGTCTTTCTTTCCGATTGAGTTATTTTTGTTTAAGTACTTACCTGCATAGAAATTAGGACGGTAAATCAAATATTTACCACATCATTTTGGCGCCCGAACAGGGACCCCTCCCCCACCTTACGCGCCGGTTGGTGCGTTGCAACCTTTGCCCCCTGCCATAAGTCAAGACGGACAATTACGCGTACCCGCAGGATTTCCTGTATCTCCCTCTGGCCCACGGAGGTGACGGAGACTGCGATCAGCACCCAGACGAGGCGGTGAGGAGTGCGGAGGATCCCGACCAGAGCCTAGCCGAAAGAAGCAAGGTCTGAGGTGTCAAGAGGCCCACCAGTTTCCGAAGTATCCACGTGTCGAGTCGAGTCGAGTCCAGTCCGGTCCAGTCCAGTCGAGTTTTCCGAGGCCTTCTGTTCCGTGCTTCCCGGTGAGTACCATTGCTGGGACGTATCTAGACGGGTGCATTATTATGTATCCGGTAAAGACGTGTTTGGGTACACAAACGCGGTCTGCACTGTTTTAGACAGTGTATCTGTACTGTTTAGCAGTATATCAAGCATACAAGTTCTTGCACTGTCCTCGACAGTGTATCTGTGCTGTTTAGCAGTACATCTAGTATCAAGGGTAGTGATATATGTTTAAAATGTTTTCATGTGATTAATGTCGTGGTATGAGTGACTGTTTGATGTACATTATTGTGTTTTTGTGTAACTAGCTGTGTTCAGAGTAAGTAACAAAGTATCGAGTATCCAGTACTAAGTAACAAGATGCCGTTCTTCAAAACACTAAGACAGATAGGAACTAGGAAAGGGATGCTAGAGGAAGAAATTCCTATCCCCCCTAGGGACACTCCTGGAAATTTTATGTACCATAAGCATGGCTTAGATGCCATATTGTATCTAGATTTATGGGCCGATTATACTAAGCACCTAGACGAGAGACACAGATGGCCCGTTACAGGAACATGGGATGCCGAGTGCATCGTGAAGGTAGAAGAAGCGCTATGGAAAAAGAAAGCCAGACAATCTCAGAAAGACGCCATAGAATTTTGGCGTAAAGAATCACATAAACGTGCTGAAAGAGCACTCCGCAGAGAAGACAGACATAGAGAAGAGTCGGATAGAGTCCGAGAAAACGAACTGGTTAATGAAGGGATCCGAGTAAAAGCAGAACAAGTAGACCGTATGCGAAATAATCTTGTAAATGGCATGTACTTAGTGGCCGAGGGATCGCCTGAAGCCACTTCAGATATACCGAAAGATCTGCCGCCACCATTGGTTCCGACTAAAGTAAATCACAGGACCACCAAAGACATATTCCTTGCTTCCTATCTAGACGATGTAGCAACCGCTTACACTAATCCACGTGCCCGCGTCCCGCCTACTGACGGTGACGGGGACGGAGGTGGCAACCCGCCTCAAGACCATATCCCGCCATTACCGCAACAAGGTTCCCCCGTTCGACAGCCTGCTCCACTTATTCCTCCACCTCCGCCACTTCCCGCACCTAAGATTAATATACCGAATCCGATTGTGCCTGATCCCAGTAAGAGACAAGTTCAGGTGCACATACAGACTCCACAGAGAAACAATGCTCAAGCCTCTGGCTCAGGAGGTGCGACAGGGGGTCTCCAGACCCCGCCAGCAACACACAGATTACACCTTAGAGACCTGCTGAAGCAACATACACCCCAATCACCCCGTCTCGACATACTCAAAGAACCCCTTCCAATTTGCAGATATGATCCAGTACCCGGTAAAGAGGATAGAATGTTGATAGCATCACTACGCTTGCGACAAGCTACAGATTACCTAGTGTTATTCCCAGGGATGGCTGATCACCTAGATAGAATATATCATTTTGTCCAGACTGGGGAAAATCCCGAAAGTATTAAGGAGGCCCTGGCACACCAGAAAGTTGACACTCAAGCATATGTATTACGTTTTTTCATAAATTGCTTAATAAGAGACCGAGACAGGCCTGGGGTAGACCAGGGAGAGATGGAAGCACTAAACAAGTGGGGTCAAAATATAGCCGACGGAAAGCATGATAAAGTGAATTGTATATCGAGCATGTACAAGAAAATCAGAAAGGCAGTAATAGAAATACACGAAAAAGAAAAAGAAAGTGACAAGAATGACTCCTCCGAGGAGGAAGGACCTGAAGAACCAGAAACGACTACAGACAGGATAGCGTATGTAGGTAAGGGAAGTTACCTTAGGAAAGGCATTCGTCCGGAAAGCAAGAGAGTTTTTCTCTCTGGCATATCAAAACCAAGTTCCCCTGAACATCTGTTTCAAGCTACCGACAAAATGCTTCAAGAACAAATGGGGTACCATGTACTCAATTCTATGGATGAACAAGAACTAGCCCAGTCAGCAGTGCTATGGGCTGACAATCCTAACACATACAATGATGATACAGTAGCACAGACATTTCTGAACCTTTCCCCAGACGAGCAGAAATTAGCTGGTATATACATGATTCAGCATCTCATCACGTTATACAGACAACAACATTCTGATCCAGGTCCCTTACCGGATACATTAGAAGCACTACTTATGAATAGATGGAGAGGCCTAAGTACCAGATTAATTCAAATAATTCTAGAACAACGACGTAAATATAACGCTTTCTTAGGCCCACAATATGTTTCAGCTCAGCCACCAGAAAGAAAAATGTGTCACTTTGAGCATTTTGACAGACAGAATCCCTTACGAGAAGTACACCCAGTTATGGGTACTAATAATACCTTGGAACGTGTGTTTGTGTACACACCTTTAACAAAGTTAGAATTGTTAGAAATGAAGAAACTAGTACCCTGTCATGATAAAGACCCTGCAGGTTTTCACAGAGAACTTAAAGACATGTTACTCATGGGAGATTACACGTATACAGATATTATGAAATTGTTAAAGGTACTGCTGCCCACCGGCATCTACGAGAAACTCAAGGAAAAAGAATGGGAGGTGGGAGATAAAAAGATTATATGGACTGAAATAGAAGACGAGGAAAAAGGTCGTACCCCAGGGGTAGGCCTTGGGGACAAAGCAAAAGCATTACCAGGTCTAATAGTACAGGTCTTGCCAAGATTATTGACAACTAAAAAGGAAGACTGGGACGCAATCTCAGCCTGTAAACAGAAACACGATGAAGATACCAGTGACTTCTACTCAAGATTCGAGAAATGTTTCATTATTAATAGTGGCCTAAAACCAGGTAGTGAGTCGTACCCGCATCTTTTTGTATCAAAGTTAGTCGAGAATTCCCTGACATCAGTTAAGAACCGTGTATATAAAGTTGAAAGTACATGGCAAGCAAATACGCCAACCCAGATGTTACAAATGTTGCAATACCACCAGAACAGAATTAGAGAAGAACAGGATCACGAACAGAGACATATGAAAGACACAAAAATGAAAATGTTAGTGGCCCAGTCGGTTCCAGCCGACGGCCAGAGAAAGGGTACGACCCAGACAGGTAATTCTGCAGCTCCCGTTAAAGGGACATGCAACTATTGCAAGCAGCCAGGTCACTACGTACATGAATGTCCAGTCCTGAAACACAATATAGCAACAGGTAAAACTAAAGAAAGACCGCATCCGCCTAGACAAGACCAGGTCCAGCAACAGACTTCACAGAATCCACAACCTATGCATGCTTCACCACATACAGCACAGACCGCAGCAGTATCACAGCCACAGCCACAGCCCATTGCCGCGACACAGCAAGTTTCATGACAGATGAACCAGTATGCCCAATCTGATTATCCCGATTATCAGCGATACACATGAAACAGCCTAGAGAGGGAGGTTGGCTTGCCTCTTATTGAGATTCCTGTCGATCAAGAGGGTCCTTATGTACACAGTCAAGTATTGGGAAAAGACAGAAAGTTTTTAATTGACACAGGGGCAAGCCGCACAACAATCAGCCATAATGAAGTCCCAGGGGCACCCCTCTCAGGCTCACAGAATGTTTCCCTTGGTTTTTCAGGACAGCCTATTGTAAATGAGGTATCGAAACCAGTCCCCCTGGCTGTGGGTCCATTATCACGCGTTACAGACTTGTTACTCACGAAATCATGTCCAGAAAACTTGTTAGGTATCAAAACATTGAAGGCTCTAGGAGCTGTGATATGTTGTTCTCCGGAAGGAGTTAGACTTTTTCTGCGTGACTTTAAGGGTCACTATGTATTACGAGAGTTTGATGTCAGATTGAAAAATGTACCGAAGCACCTGTGGGCACAAGGCCCGACCGATGTAGGTTGCATGCACATCACACCATACCGTGTTACACTCAAACCAGGAATTGTTTTGCCGCGAATCAGACAATACAAGTTACCACCCGATGCTGTAGTGGCTTTGCTGGAAATCATTGAAGAGCTCATTGCCCAAGGAGTGGTCGTAGAAACCGACTCCAATATCTGTAATTCCCCTATCATTCCGATTCTTAAACGTACTGATCCCAATGCACCGCCAGTATATCGGCTGGTGATTGATTTACGAGAACTGAATAAATGCATTGTTCCACAGTATCCTGTGGTTCCCGACATCTCATCCTTATTGACTGCTATTGATTCAGAAGCAACGTTCTTTACTGTAATTGACCTCAAGAACGCCTTCTTCAGTGTACCCATTGATCCAGAGAGCCAATACCTCTTCGGATTCAGTTTAAATGGACGAAGTTTCAAATTTTCACGCGCACCTCAAGGATTCACAGAAAGCCCCAGCATCTATAGTCAAGCACTGAAAAGACAACTTGATTGTATCCAAATGCCAGTTAATACAGCCTTACTACAATACGTCGATGATCTGCTGATCACCGCACGAAGTGAACCCGAATGTGAACAAGCATCACTGATAGTTTTACATTTTCTGGCCGACAAGGGACACAAGGTGTCTCCTTCGAAGCTACAATTCTGTGTTCAGCAAGTTGTGTACTTGGGTCACTTGCTGTCCAAAGTGGGGAGACAGCTCACACCTGACCGCATCCAGTTAATTATAAATATGCCACAACCCCAGACACAAAAGGAAGTGCGGGCCTTTATAGGCCTCACCTCGTACTGCAGACAATGGATTCCTCAATATGCATTTCTAGCTAAACCACTCATTCAGTTGACAACACAGGAGGCAGCGACTTCGACTGCCCTCCCTTGGACTCAGGAACATACACAGGCCTTTGAGGAATTAAAGAAAGCTTTATGTCAAGCACCAGTTTTAGCGACACCATGTTACAGCAAACCTTTTACACTTTTTGTTACAGAACGTGATGGTACAGCGTTGTCTGTCCTCACTCAAGATCAAGCAGGTTCACATAAGCCTTGTGCTTATTTTTCAAGTACATTGGATTCAGTAGCCCAGGCGCTCCCTGCGTGCTTAAAGTCAGTTGCAGCGACAGCCCTAGCAATCAGACAGAGCGACTCAATTGTATTAGGACATCCATTAACAGTACAAGTTCCACATTCTGTAGAGGTTCTTTTAAACCGAACCCAGACTCAACACTTGACTATAGCACGACTAACAGGTTATGAATTGACGCTATTCCAGCCACACATAGAAATCAGACGCTGTAACATTCTGAATCCTGCAACATTATTACCCTCGATTATGACAAATTCAGCCCCGCATGATTGTATAGAGATCATTAATGCAGTAACAAAGCCCCGACGAGACTTAACAGATGTTCCATTGACAAATCCAGACCTGACACTTTACGTGGATGGTTCATGTATGAGAACAAACACAGGAGAATTAGTGGCCGCGTATGCAGTGACCACTGAAACTGAAGTTAAAGAAACACATCGTATTGATACTCTGTCCGCTCAAGCAGCAGAGCTCATCGCTCTGACCCGAGCCTGTATACTAGCCAAGAACAGAAATGTTAACATATACACAGATTCACGTTATGCTTTCGGAGTCGTACACGACTTCGGAGTGTTATGGCAAGAACGAGGTTTCCTGACCTCTCACGGTACCAAGATCCAACACGGTCCCCTCATTCAAGCACTATTAGAAGCAATACATCTGCCTTCAGGCATATCCATCATGAAGTGTAAAGCACATACTAAAGTTACAGATTCCATTTCCCAGGGTAACGACCTGGCAGACCAAACAGCAAAACATACAGCATTGACTCACACCCAGACAACTGATGTGACAAAGACAATAGTGCCGACACAGTGTATGACAGTTAGGGATCCCACACTAGACGTAATAGATATTCAGACACATGCTACTCCAGATGAAATCAAGAAATGGACTGAACTAGGAGGGATCCAGACAGATCAAGGATGGATGACGAAGGGAAAATCTACATGGTTTCTCCCCGACTCTATGGTTCAAGTCATAATAAATACAGCACATAGTCCAGCACACCTAGGAGAAAAAGCTATGTTAGACAGTTTACAGAATCTATGGTACAACAAACATTTACGAGCAGCAGCAAAACAGAAAGTGCGTACTTGCATGATCTGTTGTCAGTTCAATCCAGGTAAAAGCGTCCCTGTAGAGCAAGGTGGATTTCATCCTCCCGATCACCCTTTTGAAGTCCTCCAGATGGATTATATCCAGATGGACCGTTGTCGAGGATTCAAGTATGTCCTCGTAGTTGTTTGTGCACTTTCCCGTTGGACCGAAGCATATCCAGTCCCAGATTACACTGCCCCGACCACTGCCAGGCAGCTGGTTCGAGAATTCTTCCCACGGTACGGCTTGCCTCGTATCGTGTACTCAGATAACGGACAGCCATTCTCATCCAAGCTCATGAAGCAGGTTTCACTTCTGCTAGGATATCAGTGGAAATTCCATTGTGTCCGACATCCTGAGGCAGCTGGCCTTGTAGAAAGGCATAACCAGACACTGAAAACACGCCTCGCCAAAATCTGTAAAGAGAAAGGGGTCGACTGGATAGTCGCCCTGCCAGTTGCATTGTTCTATATGAGAATGGTCCCCCATTCGAGATCAGGACTATCCCCGTATGAGGTGGTCTTTGGCCGACCACCAAATATGTGGGGGACGCCCATGCCTAAGAAAATAACCGATGTTGATTGTAATATGCTGGCAGATTACCTTGCCTCCTTGATGTCTGCACTCCAATCATGTCGTTCACAGGTTGCCGCAGCCTTTCCCGACAACACTGATGTAAAGCCACATGATGTCCGTCCCGGTGACACTGTGTTGATTCGCAACTTCGACAGGAAAAGCCCGCTGGAGCCCCGCTGGAAGGAGCCGAAGATCGTCCTTCTGACCACGAGGACGGCGATTAAAGTGGAGGGCCGAAAGGGGTGGATCCACACGAGTCATATTAAAAAATGTAATGAACTGTTGCCAGAGACTGACTCGTCCACCCCCTCAAAGGACTGCCTCGATACTAGTGACTTTAAAGTTCCCAAGAGAGAGAATACTCCCCAAGAGGAGTATAAAAAGAAACTACGGTCTAGCAAGTCAGACAGTTTAATTGTTTAAGTCCTCCCCTAGGTGAATCGGTTAAATAGTTTCTTACATGTATCCCCTAGACCGAGATAGAGAGAGAGAGAGAAAATTCAAGAAACATGCATATTGTAAATCACTCCGTAGTCACTGTATAGTGACATTATTGGTTATGTTTTTTCTAAGTCTTTTGATTATTGTTGCCAGTATATTGCTGCCTATATACTACCCTATCTTCAAGCGTGAACAATCTGCCTACAATGTCATTGCCGAGCATTCTTTTAGCGAATTACCCCCTCATGAATTATCTTACAGACTTGCGCTGCGCAACAACACATTCATTAGTATGTTACATCACTCCCATCAGACTAATAATGCTACAAACTGTTGGATATGTGGCCGACTCCCTCCCTATCAGAAATACAAGGGAGTTCTGCCCCTCTTTCCGTACCCGTTCACTCACAATGGCTCATGTGGAGCATGGTTTAGAATAATTAATTCCTTAGATCCTGATATTGCTGTTTTCGAAGGAAATTGGGTTTGGGGAAACCTGAACTTAGTTCTGCTTAACGCCTGTTATCCTGACAAGAAGGGACTTCCCACTAGAATAGGAACTGATCTAGAAAATGAAGTATATAGATTAGGTAATTATACAATTAACCTTATGATTCTTACTGTTGAATCCGAAGCTGCACCAGTTCTCCCTGCTATGTCAGTATTACCAGTCACAGGTGACTTATGTGTCAGAAAGAAGGGTTCAGTACACTTAGGTCATAGTAAATGTACTACTGTGGTCGAATTCAGTGATCAAGGCAAGTCTTCCTTTAGAGCTACTCGTCATTCCTACTTTGTTTGTGGCCATACCGCATACATACGCTTACCTCCAGATTGGGATGGTACCTGTTACATTGCATTCCTTCTGCCACCTGTTTTTCTAGCCCCTCCTGATTATCACAGAAATACAAATCTAGTAAAGAATAGACTCCGAAGAGATCTCCCGATTGTCGACTATACTGAAACGGCATGGGAGCAATACACAGACTTCAATAAAGGTTTCTTCCCCTACTTAGGTACCGTCTTTAATAGTAAACTGATACGAAGATTAACTAGAACACTCGAAGCAGTAGTGAATGAAACTACCTCCGCTCTAGGCAACTTAACAGAGGAGCAATCTGCCATGCGGGTTGTTGTTCTCCAAAATCGTCTTGTTATTGACGTCATCCTAGCAGATAGGGGTGGAGCTTGTAAGGTCATCGGGTCAAGTTGCTGTGTTTTCATTCCAGAAAACGCGCCAACAGTATATAAAGCTATCACACGTCTTCATAAGATTGCAAGTTTGATACATCAGAATCCAGGCACCTGGACTTGGTCCGGTTGGTTCTGGACAACGTTGACCGCTTGGGGATGGAAGATCCTATCCTTCCTAGGCATTGCCCTTGTCATAGCATTCAGTTGCTGCCTGTGTCTACAGTGTGGGCCAGCGATTTGTGGTCTGTGCGCCACTTCATGTATTCCACATTCCAGTTTTCACTCAAAACGCGAAAAGAGGAAAGAAGAGCAAATGATGTTACAAGAACAGACTGATCGATTTATGAGGATCGATATATCATGAAGGGTCCGTAGGGAACAAGGAGGGAATGAGGAAATATACATTTATATACAATATACAATATACAATCTGACCTCATTTTTGTTGACTGCTATCTGCTTGGGTATAGCGCTCTGATTATTGGCTTTTCATTATTGCTAGCGTTGCTCACTGCTGCATTCAAGTTTTCCCCCAGGCGCTCCTGCCGTGCTGACCCCTCCATTTTGTGTGTTGTTGTCCTCGTGTGCCCGCCCCGCCTCCCAGCTGAGACGCCCTCCCACAAAGTAGAAACAGCGCTCCCATACCTGGTAGCGCCGTGACTCGCTCTCCGCTTCTGTGCTGAGTGGTCGCTCCCCTCTGGCCCTGGTATCGTTTTGCAGCGCTTTGAAAACGGATTGGAAAACTGCTTGTATTTCACTGCTGTGCGCTTTATTTGCCGATCTGCCTTCTCACTCATTAACATATTTTATTCTGCCAGCGCTACTCTGTTGCCGTCTGTGTTATTGTTTGCAGCGCATTTTTCACCGAATCTGACCTCATTTTTGTTGACTGCTATCTGCTTGGGTATAGCGCTCTGCTTATTGGCTTTTCATTATTGCTAGCGTTGCTCACTGCTGCATTCAAGTTTTCCCCCAGGCGCTCCTGCCATGCTGACCCCTCCATTTTGTGTGTTGTTGTCCTCGTGTGCCCGCCCCGCCTCCCAGCTGAGACGCCCTCGCCCCTCCCCCTCCACCATCCATATATGACAGGAGTATTTGCGCGCAGCGTTCACGCGCAGCGACCGCGCCCAACCCGCGCCGAAGGTGCGCCAAAGGTAAGCCCGTCTACGCCCGTCCGCGCCTGGACCGCGCCCAGCGCCAGACCCCCTGTCCCCCGTCCCTCCCAGCCCCCCCGCATTACCTACGATGCCGCCACCCTCCTAGCCCTCGACCCCGGTCGCGCCCCCAACTGCGTCCAAGCCGCTCCTGGACACACCCATGGCCCTTTCTCCTGCTACTCCTGCAAATTCAGCGGCACCGACAACATCTCTGCTACGACCACACCTCAGATTCCCGACCCCAACCACCTACAATGCATCCTTCTCAACACCAGATCGATCCACAGGCATGCCATTGACCTATGGAATCTACTAGACACCATTTCTCCGGACATCGCCTTCCTTACGGAAACATGGATGAATGCTTCCTCCGCACCAGACATCACTATTGCCATTCCTGAAGACTATAAGATCACCCGCAAAGACCGTACCAGCCACACAGGAGGAGGAATCGCTATCGTCCATAAGAAATCTATCCGCATCTCAACCAGCTCTGACGTCAATCTCGCCAACTCCGAACACCTTCACTTCCAGATCCACATCGATCCCAAAACAACACTCAGAGGCACTCTCCTCTACAGACCACCAGGACCACGCGCAAAATTCAGTGAAGACATCACGGACTTCATCACCCCACACGCGCTCCCCTCCAAAGACTACATCCTTCTGGGAGACCTCAACTTTCACCTTGAAAAGACCAACGACCGCAACACCACCACCCTCTTGGACAACCTCGCCAACCTCGGACTTAAACAACTAGTCACTTCCCCCACCCACATCGCAGGTCACACACTCGACCCCATCTTCACATCCAGCAACCATGTCTCCTTCAGCCACACCACGGATCTCCTCTGGACCGACCACAGCTGCGTTCACTTCATCTACAACAAGCCGAAACCCATCAACCACTCCCAACCTACCCTGCAAAGAAACTGGAACAAAATCACCACTGACCAAATCTCCGCATCGCTCCTTCGAAACTCCCCAGCCCCCTCTTCCAACGCCAACGAAGCCGCCGCCAACCTCACCCTATGGTTATCCAACACCGCCGACACCTTAGCTCCACTGAAAAAACGTCAAAGCAAACCTGGCAGCAAGAAAGCCTCATGGTTCAACGATGATCTCAAGAAGTCCAAGAAACTCTGCCGATCCCTTGAAAAGGCCTGGAAAAAAGACCCAACCACCAGCACCAAGGACGCCTTCAAAAGCGCCACCCGCTCTCACCACCAACTAATCCGAAAAGCCAAGAAAACAGCATTCAAGGATCGACTTGACAAAAACGCCCACAACAGCAAGGAACTTTTCAACATCGTCAAGGAATTTTCCAATCCCTCAGCCAACTCCAACGACATCACACCCTCTCAAACCCTCTGCGACTCCCTAGCCTCTTTTTTCCACAACAAGATTGCAGACATCCAAAACAGCGTTGACAACCAACCCGGAAACCAGCCCACCCTACCATCTGCGGACCATCTTCCCCCCGTGAACACCCTTAACGCTTGGAACCCAATCTCCACGGAGGACACCACCCGCCTGATGAATTCCATCCACTCAGGATCCCCCACAGACCCATGCCCTCACCACATCTTCAACAAAGCAGACTCCGTCATCGCACCGCACCTCCGAGACGTCATCAACTGCTCCTTCAACTCCGCCACCTTCCCAGAAAACTGGAAACACGCTGAACTCACCGCCCTTCTGAAAAAACCAACAGCGGACCCCCCCGAACTCAAAAATTACCGCCCCATCTCGCTTCTTCCATTCCCGGCCAAAGTCATCGAGAAAGCCGTCAACAACCAGCTCGCCGCTTTCCTCGAAGCCAACAAATCCCTCGACCCCTCACAATCTGGCTTCCTAGCAAAACATAGCACTGAGACCGCCCTCATCGCAGCAACAGACGACATTCGAACTCTACTGGACAATGGAGACACAGTCGCCCTCATCCTCCTCGACCTCTCTGCAGCATTCGACACAGTCTGCCACAGCACCCTTCTACAACGCCTCAATAACATCGGAATCCAAGGAAAAGCACTTGAATGGATCACCTCATTCCTCACCGGAAGAACCCAGAGAGTCCGCCTTCCTCCATTCAAGTCCGAGGCCTCTGAAGTCATCTGCGGCGTACCTCAAGGATCCTCACTCAGTCCCACCCTCTTCAACGTATACATGAGCCCCCTCGCGGCCATCGCACGCCAACACAACCTCAACATCATCTCCTACGCGGACGACACTCAACTAATCCTTTCTCTCACCAATGACCCCAGCACCGCCAAAACTAACCTACACGAAGGAATGAAAGAAGTTGCCGAATGGATGAAGCTAAGCCGTCTGAAACTGAACTCAGACAAAACAGAAGTCCTCATCTTAGGTACTTCCCCCTCTGCATGGGACGACTCCTGGTGGCCGGAAGCCCTCGGAAAAGCACCCATCCCGACAGACCACGCACGGAACCTGGGCGTCATCCTCGATTCCTCACTTTCGATGAACAGACAAGTCAGCGCCGTATCCTCTTCCTGCTTCAACATTCTTCGCATGCTCAGAAAAACATTTCGCTGGATCCCCTCCGAAACAAGGAAAACAGTCACCCACGCTCTGGTCACGAGCCGACTGGACTACGGAAACACCCTCTACGCGGGCACTACCGCAAAACTCCAGAAGAAACTCCAAAGAATCCAAAACGCATCAGCCAGACTCATATTAGACATCCCACGCAACGAACACATCTCTGGTCACCTTAAAGACCTCCACTGGCTACCCGTCAATAAGAGGATCACTTTCCGACTGCTTACCCACGCACACAAATCACTCTACGACATCGGACCAGATTGCCTCAACTCTCGCCTGTCCTTCTACACCCCTCCCGCCAACTACGGTCTTCCAGCCAAGCCCTCGCCACTGTACCTCGCATCAACAAGACCACCATGGGAGGCAGATCCTTTTCATACCTGGCTGCTAAAACATGGAACTCACTCCCCGCTTACCTGCGCCTCACCCAGAACCACCTAGCGTTCAGAAAGCAGCTTAAAACGTGGATATTTGACAAATAATCCTCCTCCCCTTCCTAAGCGCCTTGAAACCCTCTGGGTATGTAGTGCGCTATACAAATTTTATGACTTGACTTGACTTGACATTTTATGGTCAAGAAATGTTCCCTAACGTGTACCCCACCGTCTCCATGTACAAGCT
Source organism: Lissotriton vulgaris (assembly GCF_964263255.1). Classification (NCBI taxonomy): domain Eukaryota; kingdom Metazoa; phylum Chordata; class Amphibia; order Caudata; family Salamandridae; genus Lissotriton; species Lissotriton vulgaris. The sequence continues at coordinate 779,741,672 of NC_141691.1, forward strand.
TAAAGTGCATGTAACTTCCCTCCTGTGCCAGCTATGAAGACGCAAATACATTTGCGTCCAACGTTAACATGTCCTCTTTCAGACCCACCCTGAATGGGTTGACTATTCTGTTCTTAAGTATGCCATGCCAACGTCTTTTTGTGGTGTACTTTACACGTTTTTCAGCTCTGGCGAAGTAGGCCCTGAATTCTGCCATCGAGCCTTTTTCCTGCCTTCTGACTCTGAACGCCTCAGCCTGGGCTGCCTCTGTACCCGTGACCTCTGCCTTACTCCCTGCGCGGCTAACGGCGCTTAGCTCAGCCTGCTGCCTGCCAAGACTGTATTCAACCTTCGAATTATCTGCTCCGCTCCTCAAACATACATTTCTGCCTACTAGTTCAAGTAAACATCCTTCCAGCTGCAGAGCAAAGGGCCCGGCCTCACTGTCTCCGTGCAAGTAATTCATAGCTTCTGTTACCATGGTAGGCCCATGCCCCCTCGCATCTCATGCAGACACGTAGACGCTTATACACGCACTCACAGTCAGTATAGAATAGCCTCTGCCCAAGAGACCTTTCCCTCTAGATAATATGGTTCCCAAACATCAGATATCAGATATGATATAGGTACGAGTTGATCTGACATGCCAGACTTCTGTCTCTTTCCGCTAGTGTAAATGTCAAGTCCCCTGCACCCTCCAGCTCCACGTCAATCACACGTCATGCAGCTGCGCGCGCATCCAGACTTCAGATTTCTGCTGACATTACAAAATTCTGCTTTGTACCCACCTACTTGTGACACTTACATGTGACGTTTCTAGCACACACCTCTATGTTCACGCCCAGTTCACGCCTTCTGATTACGTATTGCTAACACGTGTATGCTCTTATCTAGTTTCTCTCAGCTGTTACGCCTACTGTATTGGTATTCATTATATGGTTTAAGTATAAAAGTTATGTCTTGACAATAAAGTATGCTCTATCCCTTCCTGCACCCCAGTGGTGTCAGGAACACGATATCCGGTACCAGAACCATTCCTTTTTAAGGAATAAAACCCCTAAGAACTCTAACACCACGGACTCTGCGTCTTTCTTTCCGATTGAGTTATTTTTGTTTAAGTACTTACCTGCATAGAAATTAGGACGGTAAATCAAATATTTACCACAGCTATCATGAATCCCAGGGTGGCCCATTGGGTGAGTGTTAAAGTCTATGGGCTCCCAGGTTTTGAGGATGCAACGCCGCACCTCCGGTGAAAGACGGATGTGTAGCACAGCAAATATTGCCTCATGTACTTCGTGCAAGAAAGAACTGATGAACTTACATTCCCATGAAGAAAGGTTCCCAGTTGCCCATAGCCTCTTCTACATTCCCCTTTGTCGACGATCCCCCATATGGATCAACAGTGGCCCTGTGATGTAGATGCAGTGAAGGGTTTTTAGCTGTACCAGTCTGAGGCGTGCCGTTATGGCGACCGCTCTAGGGGAAGTCACTGCCTCTTGACAATATTCCTCCTCCAACTAAATACCATCTCCCGTCCATTTCTCCCTTAATGCCAGTAGGGGATCGGTCATACTGTTTCTCAGTTTTTTGTATATTAGGGAAATCGTCTTTTCAGGTAGGTGGCCATCTAAGATTTTGTCCTCTAAGGGAGAGGCGTCATGTGGGATTGTCCCTTTAGGTAGGAGTGTTTGGAGTGAGTGTAGGATTTGGGCATATTGGAAGTATTCTGTGGCGGCCAGGTCATATTCAGCCTGTAGTGTGTTGAAGGATTTGACTCCCCCTTCTTCCCAAATGTCTTTAATTTGTGTAATGCCGATGAGATCCCATCTATCAAAGCCTTTGGATCGCCAGAGGCTGCCCAGAGTTTCAGAATCCCTCCCAAAGGGGGGTCACCAATGTCAGTTTATGTCCCCACCCTAGAGAGTTAGTTGCGTCATGCCAAGTTTGGACTAAATGCTTGGTGGGGCCTGTAAAGGGGTATATTTTGGGTCGCGAATAGAGTGCACTGTTATAATTACCTCCGGGGAGGAGCCATTTGTCCATAGCGTAGCCAGGGTCATCTCCTCGTTCATAAGTGCCATGATTTATGGTGGCCAGGTGTGCTGCCCCATAATATTTTTTTATGTCTGGAAGGCTTATGCTGCCGTCGTACCAGTTTAGGGTCAGTTTATTAAGCGCAATACAAGGTTTTCTGTCCCAAAGCAATTCTTTCTGAAGACCCTCTATTTCCCTGAAATATTGCACAGGTACCGGGTCTACAGCATTTTGCAATGTGTAGAGAAATCTGGGCAGGGACATCATTTTAAACAGGACAACTCTGTCCAGTAGGAAGAGGGGAAGCAACTTCCTGCCTATAATATCTTTTTGGAGTCTACTGAAGGGCGGAAGGAGATTTTGGGCGTAGGGGGCCTAGGAATCCTGGGAAATAAAAATACCTAGGTATTTAAAGCCTGCTGTGTTAATCAGGTTCGGGCAGTTTTCAGGGGAGTAGGGGGGATCTCCCCTAATAGGGAATAATAAGGATATACCCCAATTGACCCTGAAACCAGAGAAAATGCTGAACACTGCCAAAATGTCTAAAACTACTATTTGGGATTTCAAGAGGGAGGCCAGATAAAGTAAAATGTCTTCCATGTAGAGTGAGATGCGGTCCTCCCAATCAGGGGACCATCTCAGCCCTCGTATCACCTGGTCTTGATGGATCCAGGCAGGCAGGGGTTCCAGAGCAAAAGCAAAAAGGAGGGGAGAGAGTGGTCAGCCCTGACGGGTCCCACGGTTGAGTGGGAATGTGGCTGACAGTTTTTTATTTACCACGACCTGGGCCAGAGGCTCTTGGTATAGTAGTTGTTCCCATTGTTTGTACTTTGGGCCAAATCCCAGTTTTGCAAGTACTGCCCAAAGGTAGGGCCACTAAACCGTATCGAATGTCATGGTTGCATCCAGGGACACAATCACAGCAGACTCCAGGATGGTTGACAATCTGCCCAGCACTCCCTGAATCCTGCTTAAGTTAAGGGCCATATTTCTGTGTGGCATAAAGCCAGACTGATCTGGGTGTACCAGAGTGCTTATTACCTTGAGCAGACTGGCCAGAAGTTTGGCCAGGATTTTGGGTTCGGTGTTAAGGAGGGAAATCAGCCTGTATGAGGCACAGTCCGTTCGGGGCTTCCCTTCTTTATGGATTGTGACTATAGTGGCTAATCTCTGTTTCCTCTGTAGAGCCACAAGTCCTAGGGATTCCTCAAACATCGATTTTAGGTATATAGCTCGATGGGGATACTGTTTGGTCCAAGAGCCTTGCCTGGTTTCAATACGCCTATTGCTTGCGTAATTTCATCTGTGGTCAATTCACTTTCTGTAAACTCGTGATCCGCAGAGGAAAGGCAAGGGAGTCTGATGTCACCAAGGAGGTCCTGTAAGTCCTCCACAGTATGTGGGGTCACTGTCGACTATACCTTTTGAAAGTGCGTAGTGAATCTGTCGACTATGTCTTGGGGTTCAGTAAGAGAGAGGTGCCTTCATAGTCTATAAGCTCTGGGACTACTCTGCTCAGCCAGTCTTTTTTGTCTAACCATGCTATTAGCTTCCCTGCTTTGTCACCCAATTCATATATTCTACCTTGACGTTCCCTACTCAGGAGTTTGACCTTGTCGGTAACCAGGGCTTTATAGTTGTGTTGTTTCAGGTTCAGGAGATGGAGCTTTTCCGGTGTCACATAGAGTTCTTGGCCCCCCTCCAGCTGATAAATGTCTGCCTCAATGACAAGGATACCTTTTTGCTTTTCTTTCTTCACCCCTATGATCAAGGACAGCGCCTGACCTCGAATTACGGCCTTGAAAGCTTCCTATAGGGACTGAGATGGGGATACTGACCCCACGTTATCTGTGAAGTAGTCTTCTATGGCCTTGAGAAGGTTTTTGTGCAGTTTCGGGTCTCGAAGGTACCAGGGGTTGATTGGAGCCAGTCTACCCACCATGGCTTAATTGAGTACTATGTGTATCCTTACCGGACAGTGGTCAGAGATGCCCCATGCGAGGTGTTTATGTGAGTGACTTGGGCTGCAGGAAGAAGGCAATAATCTAGACAGGATAGACAATGGTGGGCTCCTGAGTGAAAGGTGTGCTGTATCTGGTCTGGGTGATAAACCCTCCAAGCGTCCACCAGCCCCAAAGTGTCAAGAAAATTGGGCAGCCAGCTTGCAGAGGATCCTATTTCCCTAGGGGGGGCAGTGGTCTAATGTGCCAGAGACTACAGCCTTAAAATCACCTCCAAGGACCAGGAGGCCATGTGGTACAGTGAGAAGGAAAGAACCCAGATCAGTAAAGGTGGACCCCTGCAGTCCTGGGGATATATAGATTGACATGAACATGACTGTGCGGCTCTCCCAAGTGCCCAAAATTCCGGCGTATCTGCCTCTCTCATCTGTCCAAACAGAGCCCACCTCAAGTGGGAGCAGATTTTTAATCACGACACCAACACCTCTGGAGCCAGATGTGAATCCTGCGTGTGCCACCATTTTGTACCCACCTGTGCATTGCTTTGCAGAGATTTCCAACCAGATGCGTCTCCTATAAGAGAACGATATCCGGGGCCTGCCGCTTGATATACTGGAGAACCACACTATGTTTGATCTTGTCCCCAAGCCCATTGACTTTCCAGCTTAAAATTTTAACATTTTTGTCTCCCATGACGCTTATAGCTCTGATTACATTTGACTAGTGTCTCTGTGATAGTAGTAGAGTGAGTTACCGATGTGCGAACCTTAACCATACATAAATACAACCCCACAACCCAACAGCACCCCAGCCCAACAGCCTCCCCCCCGCCCAACAGCCCTCCTCCCCCCCCCCAGCCCAACAGCCCCCCACCCTGCTGCCCTGCACTCCGGGCTCAAAACTGCCCATAAGAAACGTGCAGAGTCTGTGACCCTGAAAAGGAATTATTGATAGAAAATATAAGGACATGGCACCCCGTATTCCCACCCCCTCCTCCGATGCTATATAGTCCCCAATGTGGGTCACACACCAAAGATCCAAAAGTCAGTCTCTGAAATGGGAAACGTCTCTCTGGTACCCCACCCCGCCACCGCCTGTTACCTGTCCCGCCAAACTCGATAGTCAGCTAGCATAGGGGAGGCCATGTGTCCAAGCCACCACTGTCAGGCGGGGCCTTGTGAGGAGGCCTCACCCCTGGCGTTACGATCTTGTTAGGCCCGTTCCATCTGATATTCAAACCAATCTGTTGCCTCCTCCGGTTGTTTGAAAAAACAGATTTTCCCATCGGCTTCCACTCGAAGACGTGCTGGAAGTAACATAGAGTACTTCAGACCATTATCTCTGAGTTTCTTTTTCACCGTCATGAAGGATCATCTTTGCGGCTGCACTCGTTGCGTGAAGTCAGGGAAAAAGGAGATGTCCGAATTCGCGAAGCGAAGTGGGGCTCCTATTCTGGCATTTTGGAGAATCACATTTCTCTCCCGGAAATTCAGAACTCTCACCAGCAATGGGTGTGGGGAGGGGGCTCCCAGGTTTGGCCAACCACCTGGTGCCTTCTGCGCCCTTTCAATAACAAAAAACTTACTGAGGCCCTTGGGTTTTAGGTGTTGCAGGACAAGGTCTTAAACGAAAAGGTGGGGGGCCTTTCCCTCAGCTTTTTCTGATACACCTAAAATGCGCTGATTATTGCGTCGTAAATGCCCTTCATATTCATCCAACTTGAGTTCAGAGTTTTTATGAAATATTTGCATCTCTTCCATTTGACCCTGGAGCTGGGCCACGTCGTCCACGAGACAGGCAGCGGTGAGTTTCTCCTGTTTGACTTTCCCATTAAGTTTGGTGAGATCGGCTCTGATCAGGTTGACCTCGATAGCAATGGTGTCCATTTTATGCTCCAACGCTGTTTGGCCAGTGGTGATCGCCTTCATGACATCTTTTAAGGACAGTTACTAGTCCTCTTCACCCTATTCGCCAGCGGAGCCACCCCCTGATTGTCAGCTATGAAGCATGACTTTAGGGACGACGTAACTGTCAACTTTGTTTGTTTGTACTGCTCTTTGTCCCTTCGTGCCAGCGGCTTTGCTCTTGTCCATTTCCATTGTGGCGTTTTCATGATAATTCCCTGGACAGCGGGCCCCAGCATCTGGTTATGGTAATAAGCATACACAGCGTATCAGTGGGAACAAGTCCTCGCCCGTCTACCACCAGTTGTGTTTGGGTTGAGGTGCCATTAGGGACAGTGGCACCGTCACCCTGCCCCCGAATGGTTAGGCTGGCGCGTGAGTGGCAGCCAGGATAAGGGAGTCAGGGCGGTCTTGACCCCACCCGGACTTTACAGCTCTCTCTCCCAACGCAAGTATCACCTACTGTTAAAGCTAATTTGGCAACCAAGTCAAAGATCAGGCGCACAGCTCTAAGTATAGGAATGTATTACAGATTCAACAAAATCAGAGAAGTGAACTCCAAGAGAGAAAGGTACTGGTTACCAACAGTGACCCAAGAAACCCCGGAACTCCAGGGAGTTAAGCAATCAAAACAGTATCTCTCTGAGCTCCACAAAATTAATCATTAGGTTACAATTCACCAATCCGGTACAATGTCCAATAATATTTAGTGCAGAGGTGATATCTTCCTTGCCAAGTAAAGTCTTTAGTTAATGAAAATTCCACAATTCCAGTATTCCAATCTCCTTTATTGGTTTTTCTTTACTCCAATTAACAGTTTTGTCCTTAATTGACTTTCAGCCAACACGTGTTTCGTCTGATGCCAATCCTTGCATCAACAGACTTCCTCAGGGCTCAATCGCAATTAAGTCTTGCCAATAGCAATGTTTCAAAATGTTTTTGTAATCAGTAGAAATCAGTTAGAAGAGCCTATCTTAGTATAGGTGTATTCTCACTGAGGGGTACATCAGATCCGATGCAGCAATTTGAAATTCAGGATACACGAGTACGTGTACCTGATCAGGGTATCGCAGCGTCTCCTCGTCAGCTTCCCGGCTTTCGCGAAAGGCTCTTCTAACTGATTTCTACTGATTACAAAAACATTTTGAAACATTGCTATTGGCAAGACTTAATTGCGATTGAGCCCGGAGGAAGTCTGTTGATGCAAGGATTGGCATCAGACGAAACACGTGTTGGCTGAAAGTCAATTAAGGACAAAACTGTTAATTGGAGTAAAGAAAAACCAATAAAGGAGATTGGAATACTGGACTTGTGGAATTTTCATTAACTAAAGACTTTACTTGGCAAGGAAGATATCACCTCTGCACTAAATATTATTGGACATTGTACCGGATGGGTGAATTGTAACCTAATGATTAATTTTGTGGAGCTCAGAGAGATACTGTTTTGATCACCTACTAATAGGCTGGGAGCACTGCGGAGTATTCAGGTGGGTTTTAGTCCTTCCAGCAGGCTTGTAGAGCATTGAGCTCTTCATAGCTCCCATCCATACGCCGCTTGTCACCGGGCCTCAGCGCTCCTTGAAGGAAGGGAGCATGTCTCCAATGCCAGCAGGACCCCTGGGGGGTTCTCTGGAGCCAACCACTGTGTGTAGTCAGCTGGGGGGTTATTTTGGCCAAATCACACTGCTTTCACTACTCTCATGGCCCCACTCTACTTTCATCTCACGAGATCCTCTCCCTAGGCGTGGTTTTGGACGGGCAATTGCACTCCAGTTCCTGCGTGCGCAGTCGACTCTGTGCAATCTACAATCGGTGCAAATTCGGCCTTGGGTGCACTGTCAGAGCTTCCTTAATCTGGGCTTCCGCCCGCAGGGATTTTTGTGATCGGGGCCCACCGGAACAACAGGCCCTGCCTCGGCCCGCCCTCGGCGGGAGGACCAAGAAAGAGCTCCCGGATCCCCTGCCCGTGTATGCCCACTTTTCACTGGGACCACTTACACCGGGTTTGGCAGGTCGTCAGCGGCGGTAGTCGGTAGTTCCGCCTCTGCTTGAGATTGGGTGTGTTTCCCCGCTGCGAGGAGACAGGATTGGCATTCAGGATGGCTGGGGGAAGGAAAGGGCTCATGTAGCCATCAGCTCAAGCGGCCATTGCGCTCCAGGTCATGGCCACGCCCTAATTTCCTTACTCTTGAAGACTAGAGCTATTCATGATGAACGTAAACAAAATAAAAAAAAGAGCTATTTCTCCATTATAAGAATCAAAAACAGTTCAGAGGGGTTGCTTCCTTGGCAAACGAGCCACTCATGTGACCTGCTTTTCCTTGTCTGCCCCATTTCGGTTACACAAAGAGGAATCTCTCCCCTCCTCTGTCTACCCATCTTTCATAACTAATGCACATTTGCACTCTTCCACAAAATCGGAAATGACCTTTGCAGATGAAGTTCCATTTTAGTTTGTTGCGAACTCCATCTTTTTCCTCAATTAAATACCATTTGCAATAACACAAGTTGGCTTTGCTTCCTGCCATTAGTTTTCCATCTATTTCTCCTTTCCCTGAGCAGCCCTCTCATCCCTCATCCTGCACAGCAGGTACAGATGAGCTATAATCGTACTTTGGTCCTCAATACGAGAGCCCAGTTATTGTATCCATGAATTCCTCCAAATCTGGAATTACCAGTACTGGGGTTCCTTGTAATTAGCTGAGATAAATGACAGGTATTATAGCTTTTGGGGGAATAACAAGAAGGTTTCAGACTTACTATATCATCAATATCCTAACCTAGCCTGGCTGATTAGAGGTGATACCCCAAAACTGGTCCAAGGATGTTTGTTCCCAGTACAGGGAGGACCCTGTCATGGAGAATTGGGCTGGACTGTTTTCATGAGAAGCAGGGTCAAGGCTAATTTGCATATGGCTGGGTCCAGATTGGGGTGGCACAGTGAGCAAATAAAATGATGGATTTATCCCAGATCTGTGACTTTGGGTGAATGTTTTGCCTGTTCAGCATTCCGTCCATCATTTGTTCTTTTTCCTTTTGTCGCCCTAAGTTGGAATGCTATGCCCAGACATGGGTCTCTTGCTCGATGTGCCACTGGATTCAAGCTAGCCTGGTTGATTAGGTGTGATATCCCGAAACTAATCCCAGGATGCTTGTTTCCGGTCCAGGGATGACTTGACATGGCAGTTTCGGTTGGACTTTTCCCATGAGGGGCAGGGTCAAGACTGATGTGCATATGGCTGGGTCCAAACTGGGGTGGCATTCTGAGCAAAAGAATGATAGGTTTATCCCAGTCGCTTGAATAGGGGGTGAATGTTTAATTTGCTCAGCATTACGACCATCCTTTGTTTGTGCAGCGGTTTTCATCTTAAGTGGATGGGTATGCCCAGACATGAGTTTCTTGTAACTATGGGCACAGAACTCCGCTCTGCCCGCGGAGTATGCAGAGTTTGCCAGACCCTGCCACCCACTCACCCTATTAGCAATAAGTAAAAATGATTTAAGTAAAGAAAAATGCCTTACCTTAGCTGCTGCATCCCCAGGCTGCCCTCCTCTTCATCGCGTTCTTGGTCAAAACTGCGCATGCGCGGTCACCTACTCATGCATGCATGCAGGGGACTGATACCCTGATGAGCAGGGTCAAGTCTGGGTTGCATATGACTGGGTCAAACTGGGGTGGTATGATGAACAAACGAACAATGGATTTAAACCAGATCTCTTGACTGGGGGGTGGGGTGAATTTTATGATTGTTCAGCATTCCATCCATCATTTGCTTTTTCACCACACTTTTTGCCCCAAGTGGGATTCATATGCCCAGAAGTAGGTCCCTTGCTCACTGTACCACTTGATTAAAGCTAGCCTTGCTGATATGGGGTGATTCCTTGTAACCGTGCCCAGGATGCTTGTTCCTGATCCAGATTGGACTTGGCTTGGCAGTTTGGGCTGGACTGTTCCCATGAGGAGCAGGTTCAAGAATGATTTGCATATGGCTGGGTACAAACTAGGGTGGCAAGGTGAGCAAAAGAATTATGGATTTAACCCAGATCTCTTGACTGGGGGTGAAAGTTTGATCTGGCTGGCATTCCGTCTATCATTTGTTTGAGTAGCAGTTTTCATCCAAGTGGGATGGATATGCCTAGATGTAGGTCCAGTGCTTGCTATGGCACTTGATTCAATCTAACCTGGCTGATGACAGTGATACCCCGAAACATGTCCCAGGATGCTTGTTTCTGGTCCAGGGCAGACCTGGCTTGGCAGTTTGGGTTGGACTGTTCCCATGAGCAGCAGGGTCAAAACTGATTTCCATTTGGCGGAGTCCAAACTTGAGTGGCATGATGAGTAAAAGAATGATGGATTTAAGCCAGATATTTGGTCTAGGGGTGAATGTTTGATTTGTGCAGCATTTGCCCATCCATCATTTGTTTGCACCATAGTTCACTTTCACTACAACATATTGCTTTTTGAAGATAAGTTATATATATATATATGCCTAGATTCTGTCAAAGCTGTCACTGAATACTGTCATGGAACACAGCACAGCATTGTGTGACAGGGAGAGAGCAGTAAATCAAAATAATTGACAGGGATATGGCACTCACATCGCTTCTCCCTAGCTCTGGCACTGATCAGCTGCTCTGCACCAAGCATCATAGTGCAAGGGCGCATGCCTGAGTCTAGTGTAGGTTCTGTACAGGAAGGGTAACCTTCCTGTACATACTACTATGACTATGCGCACTTCAAAGCTTTTCCTCCTTAGTATGTGTGCTGCACAGTGCAACACGCATGCAAAGTCGGAAAATAGGAGCGCAATAAAAACATTTATTGTTTTAACGCCTGCTTTACAGCGGTGTTAATTTTTGGCCTGTAACCCTTTCGACTAATATTAGCAGATAGTGTTTAGGGTTAAAAAGCATAGGAGGGTGCATGTGAACTCCAGTGCACCGCTCCTTTGGTGCAAAGTAATGCACGGAGGGTGTAATGGTGCTTTGCATTACTTTTCTATACAAACCAACACTAATACCAATTAGCGAAGGTTTGCTAATTCCCCAAATACGTCGGATTAGCATAACAAAAGTAACACTAAACCGTTGCAAAACCTTTGTGAATATGCACCATACCCTCATGTGAAATACATAAAATTAGCATAAAACAATCTAAATAACAGTTGAAAATAATAAGACACATTACTAGTAAATGCTGTGAATGCTTTGGTACAAACTAAATCCAAATTAAATTCCATAGCGATCCTTTGTAAAAAAAACTTTGAAGAATCAATGTTTGGTGTAAAAATCTGGTGTGAGAGAAGCCATGGGAATGCCGGACGGGGACACAGAGGACTCTATTTAAACCATCAAGAATAGTTTAAATAAAGAGCTTTCAGCCTGATTCATGAAGCTAAATTGCGCTCACAATAGCTGCGAAAATGCTATTGCGGGCACAGTTTCCCTAATCGGTATTCACCACGAAAATAGCGAATTCGCTAACACAGAATTGCGAAATCGCTAAAAGATTCGCAGAATCCCGGCAGTAGACCAGTTGTGATTCGGAAATAGCGAGAAATGACGGATTCTGCGAAAAAAATAGCAAAATCGCAATTTCTTCGCAATCGGGATTCATGAAAATTTGCAATTAGTGAAAAAGCCCAAAATCGCATTTTGCGAGGCGCAATTTAAGGACAACCCAAAGCAGGTGGTAACCATCAAACCCATAGTAAAAATGTTTTTGAAAAACCGTTGGCCAATCAGCAACTGGTGCTGGCCTGACCAAACACACTTAAGGACAAGCAGCATCAGCATAAGGAGTGTCACAATGCCAGGAATGTACATGGTGGTCAGGCGGCGAAGGCTACAGCGAGCAGCACGGAGGAGACGCAGAATCCAGGCCAGGATATTTCGCCAGCGGGTCACCCTGCTGGGCCAAACCAGAGAGCAAATATACGCAAAGTACCGCCTGAATGGGGCAATGATTATCAAGCTAATTCAGGACCTTGACCCCCTGATGCAGCACCCAACAAGGCGGACCAATGCCGTGCCAACACATGTCCAGGTATTGTGTAGCCTGCACCTCCTGGCCTCCGGGAGCTTCCAGGGGATAGTTGCGGCTGCTGAGGGGATATCCCAGCCCACCATGTCCCGCTGCCTAGGGAGTTTCCTTGACGCAATGCTGACCCAGCTACACCACCACATCAAATTTCCAACAAGCCAACAGGAATTGGATGAGACCAAGCTTCAAATCTACAATGTCGCCCATTTCCCACACGTGATAGGATGCATTGACTGTACCCACATCCACATCTGCCCACCAGCTGCAACAGAGTACATGTACCGCAATCGCAAGTCCTACCACTCCCTCAACATCCAGATGGTCTGCAATGCTAAGACATACATCACGGACATAGTGGCACAGTACTCGGGGAGTACAAATGACTCATTCATATTCCAGCACAGCAGCCTCCACACACGACTGGCCAGGGGAGACTTCGGGGAGGGACACCTACTTGGTAAGTACACTTTGCCCACAATGTCACACTGCGATGAAGTAGCTGCGCTGCACAAGCACTCACCGTCTGCTCCTCTCATTCAGGTGACAGTGGCTACGCCCTGCGTGAATACCTCCTCACCCCATACCTCAACCCTGCTAAACCACAGCAACGGCGTTACAACATATCACACATACGCACAAGGAATTGCATTGAGAGGACTTTTGGGCTACTGAAGAGCAGATTCTGCATACTTCACAAGACAGGTGGGGCCATGTACTACAGTCCTGATGTGTGCTGCCGCATTGTGGCTGTGTGTGCAATACTACACAACATTGCTACCAAGCGCCGGATACCTGTAGACATCTCTGGCAGTGAATCGGAAGGGGACGACCGGCCACCTGCACATGTGCGCCATGCACGCGGGGAGAACCCAGCTGAAGGCCACAGACACCGCAACCACATCACAATGAACAGTTTCTAGTGCACCCTCTCCCCTCACCCAACAAATGACAATTGCATGCAAATTAAAATAATGACAGAACGCCAATGTGTGTTGCTATAATAAATATTATTGTTTGATTCACAATAATAGTGCAAGTTGCCATCCTTCCTATGCAATCAGTATTGCCCCATACTGCTACGTCCAATACACAGGGCAGGCTTATAGTGTTCAGCCTGTGCCTGTTTAAGTACATGTTAGTCAGGTGCGCCTCCGGCGCGAAGCACCCAAGCGCCTCTCCGGCTCCTCCTCAGCCACTGCACGTGACCCTGCAGTGGGCCTGGTGCTACGTCTCAACACCCCTACCTGTGAGGCAGACTGGCTGCTCACACTTGAGGTGCCCTCGCTGGCATCGTCCCCCCCGACATTGCCAGGTAGAGCGGGATGCAGTGCCATAACGGCAGTGGTGAGGTGCTCTAATACCCTGGCCACATCCTCACAGCATTGAATTAGCTGCTGCTGCTGCGCCAGGGACTGGCGCGATAGCTGCGACGTGGCATTCCGGATCACGTAGTTCGATCGAGTGTAAGCCGACAGCCGCGTCAGTAGCTGCCGGTGGTGGCGGCGGGCCGTGTTGCGCTGGGATATCAGAGCAGCTGTGTTGGCCTCCATGGCTGCCATCATGCGGTCCATCCTCTCCCCCACACCTGCCACATTGCGGCCAATATTATACCGCTGCATCTGCATGGCCCCTTGCCGGCGTGCCTGCAGCTGGTGAATGCGTAGCATTCTACGCTCTATACTAATGCTCGGCAAGCGCACTTCCATCCCCCTCCTGGCGCTGGGTGCATTGTTCTGCAGGCGAGCCCTGCCACGCCTGCTCTGCTGGCTGGCCACAGTGGGTGGCCGCTGTGTCACCGCTGTCGCTGGACCAGATGTGGATGCTCCAGCTGCTGGTGGAGTTGAGCTAGGCGTAGATGGTGTGCCAGACGGTGGAGGCACAGATGTCGTGGGCCTGGCTGCAGGGGTTGGTGCTGCGCCAGACGGTGGAGGCACAGATGTCGTGGGCCTGGCTGCAGGGGTTGGTGCTGTGCCAGACAGTGGAGGCACAGATGTCGTGGGCCTGGCTGCAGAGGTTGGTGCTGTGCCTGTTGGTGCAGGCTGTGTTGGTAACGGCACCTCCTCGACATCTAGTGTTTGCTCATCGATGAGCAGCCTGTCACTGTCGCTGCTGTCTGCGCCACCTGTGAGGGGAAGTGGACGTTCATTAGTTGCATGTATCTGTCACACGTGCAGTTGCTACATGCATGCTGGATGACATTCCCTGACTGGCTGTGGCATTGCGTACTTTGGAACCTGTCTGGCTGCATTGGGGTACTTGTACATTGTGGCCACACTACATGTCCCACAATGCTTTAAGGCATTACCTAATGTTCACCGATGGCATGACTTTGGAACATTATGGGAGGCTATAGGGTCATGGCCATTCATAGGGGCCAGGGTCGCAGTCGCATGCCACTTACCTTGGCTCTCTTGGGTGGGGCGGGATGAGTCCAATCTGGTGACTCCAATGCACGCCTCGGCCTCCAATGTGTCTTCGACGCGATCCTCCATGGGGGTGTTTGGAGGGACTGTAGGTCCTCCCCCTCCAGTGGCCGGGGACTCTCCCAGCCTCTCGGCAACCTTCTCCTTGGCAAGACCTCGGAGGTCGTACCACCTCTTCTTTAGTTCTTCAAGTGACCTGTCGGCCACGCCCTCGGAGTTCACTGTGGCCGCTATCCCGACCCAGATCCTGCGCTTCTCCTGCTCGGGCACCCTCCTTGACTCTCTCCCAAACAGTTTGGAGTGGTTCTCCACCACCCCTTCGGTGAGGTGCTCCAACTCCTGTTCGGAGAACTTCAGTTTTCTCTTGCGCCCGGTGTTGCTTGGCCCAGGTACTGCCTCCTCAGCCATTGCTGCAATGGAATTGGAAGTGGTATTCTAAGTTTGCAGGTGTCCTTGCAGGAGCTGCCTCTGTTGCTGCCTCGAGGTCTGCCTCACTGTGGTGAATGGGGGTGGGAACTGGCTGCTTCCTGGTTGTGATGTCATCACTGTGCTCGAAATGCGACTTCCCATTTTCCCTATCTCGCGATTTTGCAATCTCGCATTTTGCGATCTCGCAATTAGCGATATCGCTATTTGCGATATCGCAAATCCTACACGGATGTTGCCGAAAATAGCGATTTTCTGCGATTTTCGATAATCGCAAACGCTTTTTGCGGCCAATGGCGAATCGCATTTTTTTCTCGCAAAAATTCATGAATACCGATCTGCGATTTCTAAATTGCGATTCGCAGTTAATCGCAATTTGAGAATCGCAGATTCCGGTTTTCATGAATCAGGCTGTTTGTCATTGCCCCGAACAGTAACCCCTCCAAAACTAGTCTAAATGGGTCTGTCAGGAAAGTCCAGTAGTGGACTGCAAATTGAAAGCTCCATCCCTGTGCATTTTTTGTTACACCATATTATTCGCCAAATATAAATGTATATTACAGAGGCAGATGTGCTAAGGAGGTTTTTTTAATCAAAAAAATCACCAAGAGAATTTAATTGTAATAAAAGAAGAATAATGCCATTTTCCGCCCCAATTAAGGTAATGGTACAGCGCGGCGGTACATCGCATTTTGCAGTCATTTAAAAAAATGCAGGAATGCACTGTATTTACAACACTACGGTGCACCCCTGTGTTTTCCCTTGAGCTGGCAATAAAAATAGCTGCTTCTCTCCAACACAGTCAGTCTTGCGTCATAGTACAATGGTGCCTGCATTGCAGGAAATGATTGTTTATGTGCAGGAAGGTGTCCCTTTCTGCACACAAAGAATCAATGATGGTAATTTGTTACTTCAATGTTTTTTTTTAATTCAGAGTTGTATATAGCGTGAACTTGACCCGAAGTTATCGGGTATCAGAGCTTTACATGAGCACCAGTTGCGTTACACAAGGACACATTTATTTTGTTAGGCATGGGGAGATAACGTGATTTCCCCACAATCACAAGATGCTGAACGTCATTACAGAGACTTGAACCCATTTCTCAAGATTTGAAATCGACCGCCCTAGCCATGAGGCCACAACCTCTCCCCCTCCTCTCTCCCAGAAGTAGCATATTTCCATTATTTAATGATTGTTTATGTGCAGGGCAGGACATCTTCCTGCAAATAAACAATCATGAAAGGCGTTTTGCTCTTTTTATGTGTGGTGCAGCACACATAGAAAATGCAAAAACAAGCAGAAATAAAATTATTTTTCCCTCGTTGTGCCAATCCAACACCTGCTTTTGCATGGCATTTGTTTTTGGCTCTGCCTCAGATTTACAGATCCTTGTAAATCTGGGGCAGGGACAAGAAGCAATGGATGTTGTGCTGGAACAGCCAAAGTAACACCCATAACATGCCCCTTTCGTGCAGAACACTGCGTGAAAGGGTACCATATTTACAAAGCGGTTTTAAGACATGCAATGTGGCTAAACGCAAAGTTGTAAATAAGGTGAAAGGCATTGTGCCACCAGGATTACTTAAAAAGTGACATTCCAGTAGCACAATCCCCTTGTAAATATGCCCCAATGTGTTTTCTGTTGTAACAAACTCCATTACTTTAAAAAAACATCTATGTAAATATACAGTTTCAATTTTAAGTTACTTTTATGTATTTGATGACCTTATGGAGGCCATGCACTGTTTTTTTGGACTCTCTGGAGGTGACAGGAATATGTTAATTTACTAAAAGACCATAGTTGAAATTCAAATCACCTATACTGGTTTTTGTGAGCTGCTTCATCCTCTGATTACGTTTATATTCTGTGCCTTTCAAAGTCAATTGAAATCCCTGGAGCAGGCCTGCCTTAAAGTCAAGCTCCTCCATGAATCCAAAAGGAACATTACATTCCCTCATTCTCGAGAAGAGCGGTGGCGTTGGTGGCCAGGGTAACAGGTCGGGGAGGGGTTGTTCTGGCTGAAGTGTCTCGCTTTACGGCAACATGCTTTGAGTGCTGTGAGAAGAAACTGCAGGACTCAGGGTTAAGGTAGCTGAGTTTCCGGCAGAAGTTTACATTGGGCAGAAAAAGCCACTCATGGGAAGACCTTGCTGTGTGGCAGAATTGGATGTTCACTGACTGCACTATGATATCAGTTGGAATTCAGAAATAGAATGATGTGAAAATGTGTATAGCCTTGAGAAAGCCCTGGCGTTATTCGCCACACAGGGTGAAACACGTGTCGGCTGCCTTTGTCATTTCTAATAAAGTCTTTTAAATTCTACAAACAGAGTGAAATGGATTAATTGAGTAATGAATGGATGGAATATACAGTAACCTATTCTGCTACCGCAATACAACGACAATATGGATTTATCTATGCTAATGAGTAATTATTCAATTAGAAAACAGGAATATATGCTCCCATATAACCACAATTTTCTTTTTGAACCTATCATGGTCCAGAGCTTTGAGCATTCTTCCTTGGTTGCTTTGAATTCTTTTGGAATTGAGATATAGACCTGGGACCCCTGGACCAGTCACTTTTGTTGGAACTGTATAAACATTAAGCCTGGGCGGAGTTCCGCTACTCAGAACTCTGCGAAGTGCAAAAAACACTCTGCTGCACTATGCCGAGCTCTGCAAGTGGTGGAGTTTCTCTAGAAAAATGCCATTCACTGTGATTCTTAGTGCCATGTGCTTGTCCGCACTGTGCAATCATCGCAAATGGCACCATTCACAGCACAAGTGGGCGCTGCTTCCTTCCTGCTGCTCGAGTAGATTTTTACTCGAGCAGCAGCTTTCTCAATGCAAATGGACAATTTCACAATGCAAGTGGTTGCGCGTACCATTGTAATGATAAATCTGACCCCCGTGTTGAGAAATCAAGCTGGGAGGTTGATTTTCCTCACTTGTGCTCACCAGGGCCGGACTGGCTACCGGCGTTTTGGGATGCTGCTGAGCTGGGGGCTGATTCCGTTGATGGGGACCTGCGTGTGCTGAACGAAATTAATTAATGCGGAGCAGAGTTTTTGGGAACTCAGCGAGCTCTGCATAATGCAGAGTGCGAAAAACTCTGCATGCTCTGCGAGCGGAGCGGAGCGGAGCGGAGCGGAGCGGAGTTCACCTCCAGACTTAATAAACATTGTATATTTGCCATAAGTAAAGACTTTGAATTTATTAATATCTGTAAACTATTTTTGCTTTAGAGTATCATTGAATTATTATTGTAGTTTACTTTACTAATTATTGGTAAAGCCAAGAGGTCCCAGCTTTAAAAGACTGAGCTATTGGGTTTTCAGTGGCTGCATGGTACATGTGATCCACATGTAGGTGTCTGAGAGAGTTCTGGTTGTAAAAGGTTGTTCACAATGAGGTACGATTGCAAATTCAGATTACCTTCTAAACCATCCCTTGGTTTCTCCAGTGTGCACATAGTGACAGTCACTTATGTGTCATTTGTAATTACCAATTCTATTTACAAGATTATCGTTGGTACTCATTTATATCAACCTGCTAACAAGCACTCACAAAGGCAGTAGGTCTAGCTTGTTTAAGGGATATATTTGCTCTTTGTATTTTGACTGAATGCACAATGGCATAAAACACATAAAAAGGTACCTAAATGCTGGTCAGGCAGAATACTGTGTAAAGCACAGGATTGTAGCTCACATATTTTAAGTCACACCCTTAACTACCTAGGCCCTGCCCATTTTAGAGATTCCCCCCTCCAACATTTTACTGTAGCTTAAAGAACCATGGTCCACAACAGCCTTTTGGAGTATACAAAAAAGTGATGATTAGAATGCTGGAATTAATCTCAGCCATTGGTAATTACTTGGGGCCCGATTCACAGAACTAACTTAGGACAAAATCCTAAACTTACTACCATTTACTCATTTTGCTATTCACAGAAGGCACTTCTTATTTTGGTATTCACAGAAGGCACTTACTCATCAATGAGTAAGTGCCTTTTGTGAATACAAAAATGAGTAAGTGCCTCCTGTGAATACCAAAATGGTAGTAAGTTTAGGATTTTGTCTTAAGTTAGTTTTGTGAATCAGGCCCTTGGTGTTACAACCTGGTACATTGCTGTTTTGTACACAAAGTCATTAATAATAACATTCTTAACCGCATCGCTACTGCGGTGATTTTTGCGCTGTGCGGCTGTTTTCCCTTTTCCGCGTTACATGACGAGCTCAGCTCGTCATCAGCACAAGCCACCCGTGGCAGATGACGAGCTGAGCTCATCATCAGCATCGAAGGGGTTAAGGTTTGAACACCATCCTCTGCCGTTCTTTTTCGAGCCACATTGGTTTCACTATACTTGAAATGCATTGCTGATGTTAGCTCATTTTTTACACTTCAAGTGACAATCAAAGACCCATTTGACCAATGGGGAATTCTCTTTGATGATTTTACTACGAGATTAGGGGCCCGATGTAGGTAAATGGGTTTTTCCGATTTCAAAATACCGAGGCGGGCCGAATCGGTATTCAGAAATCGGAAAACGAGATGTAGGAAAAAAACACCGAAAAAATACCGAATCAGTCGGCATCGGTATTGTGATTCGATACGTACCGAATCGGCAAGGACCGAATCGGAAATTACCGAATCGGCTACCACCGAATCGGAAATTACCGATTCGGCAAAATCCGATTCGGCAATTACCAAATCGGAGGTCGGAATACACCCCCATGGCCAAAAAGCCCATAGGAATGAATTGAACGATCCGAATCGGTTAAATCCGAATCGGTAAAAACCGAATCGGTAAAATCCGATACAGCCAATGAGGTGGATCCACTCTCCCCCACCCAAGCAGGGAGTGGCAACCCAGGCAGGTGCAGCTCATTAAGAACATTCTGGAGAGCCAGCCTGAGCTGAACACTCACAGTGAGCAGCAGTGGGAGCAGGAGGCAGAGAACTGTGGAGAGCAAGATGGCAAACACCAGTGAGAGCCAGAAGGCTGGCCAGAAGAGAAAGCCAAAGTTTAGTAGCATGGAGCTGCAGGTGTTGGTGGAGGAGGTGGTGAGGGTGCACAGGCAGCTCTTCGGGAGGCTGTCCCTCACTGTGCCGGACAGCACGAAGAGGAGGCTCTGGAGTGAGATAGCAGAAAAGGTCAACGCAGTAGGTGTCACCCCCAGGTCCATTGATGACCTTAAAAAACGCTTCTATGACATTCGCAGCCTGACCAAACGAAAGATGGCTGAGATCCAGAGGCAAGCTGGACTGACAGGTGGAGGCAGGAACCCGGCGCCACCCCTCACTGAGCTGGAGGAACTGGTGTCCAGCACCATCGAGAGGGAGTGTGTGACAGGAATCGGGACCCTGGATAGCTCAGCCAGAGCTACAGCTACAGGTAAGAAGCATGCGCATCATGACACACCCTACCAGACACCTCCCCTTTAGACACAATGCACAGGCAAACCCCAGCCCAGTACTGTAACCAACATACAAGAGAAAAGCATCATGGTATATGTAGTCAGCAGAAGTTAGCAAAATATGGCAGTGCAGAACCACAAGATAGAAAAGAGTGGAACACATTCAAAGGAGATGCAAGGACATGTGCAATGCTTTAATTGTAGTGACTGTAATACATCGGCACTCATTTTACAAATGCTTCTTTATACCTAGGGGCACCATCAGGCGGAGGACCACAAGCTACAGAGGCACCAGCACCAGCACCAACTACCAGTGCGGTGGCAGGGCCTAGCACGAGTCAGGCTGCCGAGGAGGAGGAGGAGGACAACAGCATTGGCCAGGGTAATGAGGGAGACCTGGTAATCGACTATGCATTCCTACACTCCCCACAAATGTCAGGCACACCCCCCTTGCTGTTCTCCCCTGAGAACTCTCCGACAAGGGCCCACCCTGCACCTACACCACCTCCTGCCACCAGTATGGCTGTGGCTTCAGTCAACCCTATCCAGGGAGCAGCGGGTCAGGACCCGGCCACCACCACACCCACACCAGTGGCACCCCAGCCCACACAGCAGGGCGGCAGCAGCAGTACCCGGAGGCGTGCCATTTCAAGCACTGCAGCGCCGGCACCGGAGGGCAGTGTCTTCCAGGGCCTTGAAGGCAGCATGGTAAAAATCCAACGCCAGCAGGCTAAGTCCATCATGGCCTGCCAGCGCCAGCT
Source organism: Lissotriton vulgaris (assembly GCF_964263255.1). NCBI lineage: Eukaryota > Metazoa > Chordata > Amphibia > Caudata > Salamandridae > Lissotriton > Lissotriton vulgaris. The sequence goes on from NC_141691.1 coordinate 779,762,630, forward strand.
CCGCCAGCACAACCTGCAGATGGGTGAGATGGTGAAAGGTTTCAAGGCATTTGTAGACACTAACAAGGAGGTTGCTGCAGGTCTTGGCAGGCTGACCACAGCCATAACACAGTTATGCGGAAGACTTGAGGAGCACGAGCACTCGCGCAGGCGGGATGCCCGCATGCAAAACCGCTCCATTAGCCGCCTTGCTGCTGCGACCGCGCAACTGTGTCAGCGTGGTGCCAATATGGAGGCAAGTCTGACACAAAACACCGCCGAGGTCTCCAGGGGAATGGCCCGCATCACTACAGCCATGGAGGCAATCTCCAACACTGCGGCCAATCCAGCCCTGGACCTGGGGGATGCTGGGGACAGCAGCAGCCGCAGCAGCCCGGCCAGCGCTGCGTCAGAGCCGTGCAGGAGCACCAGGCGCTCCGCAGAAGCCGCAGGACATGCGGAAGGGGGTGAGGCACACCCCAGTGGGGCTGCCAAGCGCTCCAAGAAGTAGGCTTGCCAGGGCGGGTGAGGCAACCCGGACCTTGGACATTTGTTTTCTTTACTTTTACATATTATTTTGTTGCACATCAGTGCAGTAACGGTGTTGCAACATTATTAAAATTTGCTTTTCCCCACAACCATTTACCTGTCTGTGCATCTGTACTCACTCAGAAATAGTTTTCTGTAATCTCCTCACGTCTGTATCTGCCATCACTTTGCGTAGACACCCCAGCAGGCTGTGTTAGTGGCACAGCATTGTCGTCGTCATGGTCCTCGTAGTCAGACAACTCCACCTCAGTGCCCTTCTTCACCGCAAGGTTGTGCAACATTGCACAGACAGCTATGATCTTGCAGCAGGTGATGGGGGTATACTGCCTTGCACCTCCACTCTTGTGCAGGCATCTGAATCTACTTTTCCAGATGCCAAAGGTCCGTTCAACTACATTCCTTGTGCTTTTGTGGGCCCGGTTATACCTCCTTTGGCTGGGTGTGGAGGGGTTGAGGTAGGGGGTGAGTATGAAAGAGCGGAGGGCATATGCACTGTCGCCTGGAAGGAAAAGGGGTAACATTACTCACATGCATACATGTATCACACCTAGCTACTTTGTGTTATGGGGGTCTGATGATGTGTCTCACCTAGGAGGTATCCTTCACCAAATTCGCCAGCCATCAGCCGTGCATAGATGCCGCTCTGTTGAAAAATGTAGGAGTCGTGGGTACTCCCTGGGAATTTTGCTACCAGGTCTGTGATGGTGCACTTGGCATTGCAGATCACTTGCACGTTGATGGTGTGCGTAGACTTCTGATTGCGGTATATGTATTCTGTGTCAGCTGGGGGGCAAATCGGAATGTGCGTGCCATCTATGCAGCCAATGATTTGGGGAAATTGTGCCATCTGGTAGAAGTCAGCTTTAGTTTGTAGCAGTTCTGCGTGGGTTGCAGGGAAAGAGATGTATTGGTCCATCCTGTGTATCATGGCGTCAAGGAATGTGTGGAAGAACCTTGACAGGCTGCTCTGGGTCACTCCTCCTACCGCCGCAACTCCACTTTGATAGCTGCCAGACGCAAGCAGGTGTAAGCTGCATAGCACCTGGACGTGTGCTGGGATGGCGTGTGCCCTTGGGGTGGGGTGGTCCAACAGTGGTTTGAGGTCCCTGATGAGCCCCAGAATGGTGTCTGAGTCCAGCCTGTACCTCTGTAGGATCTCTGCCTCTGTGAGCATGAACAGGGTGATCCTCTGTCTGTAGACCTGTTCCTCTCTTTGCCATTCCCTCTGTCCTTCCTGCTGTAGCCGTAGCCGCCTCGCAATGACATAAAAAGCTGCCATCCTGCAAGTTGCAATGCATTTTGGGTCTGTTTTTATGTGTTGGAGTTGGTTACCACCTGATTGTAATCCATGGTAAATACCGAGTGAATAATACCGATTTTGAGCCGAAATCGGTGTTTCTGTGCTTCCCTACATCTCCCCATCTGTCCGATTCGGGGACTTTCCCGATCGGTGATTCTACCGATTCGGTAGGTTATCCGATTCGGCTTATGTCTGATTCGGTGTCACTACCGAATCGGTACATGGACCGATTCGGCTTATGTCCAATTCGGTGCACTACCGAATCGGTACATGGACCGAATCGGATATTTTCCGATTCGGTATCAATACCGAATCGGTAAATGGACCGATTCGGATATTTTCCGATTCTGTGTCACTACCGATTCGGTACATGGACCGAATCGGTATTTTCATCCGATTCGGTGTGTTACCGATTCGTTACATTTCCGATTTTCGGTATGTACGTATCGGATTATTTTCGATTCGGTACTCATTCCGAATCGGTTTTTGGACCGATTTGGACGTTTTTCTTTGCCCTACATCTCGATGGCAGTATACCGATCAGTAAGGGCCCAAAATCGGTATTTTCGGCCGTTACCGATCGGTAACGGCCTACCTACATCGGGCCCTTAGATTGAAGAAACCCAGCTCAATCAGATGTCTTTGTCTCTTTCTTATGTTGAAGAACAGTAGGGTCTTCCTTATGAATACAAAGATGCCATTTCAGTCAGTGAGTGTGGATTGGTGAAGAACTGTGAACTTCTTTTTATCGGTCTTGTATTTTCTTCGTCTCCTGTCTGATGTAGCAATGTTGATCACTCAGTGATATATTGGTTCAATTGGATATTGTTCCAATAGAGAAGCAGTTCTGTCTTGTGACCTACATCCTCAACTCATGCATTTGTGTTTGCAACTCTACTTGAAACATGCTTTGCGATCTTGAGAGTATTTATGGGCCCTCTTGTTCAGCATTTTGTTGGTGTTTGGGTGTTCCTCTTCTAATTATTGATCCATTCTTTGTAACCTTGAAACCACTTGCAATTGGGACTTTTCATAATTCCTGTCTCCCCAGGGCCTAGCGTTGCTACTTATTCAGTATCCCTTATGAGTATGAGGAGAAGAGGGGATAGTTCTTTGCCACTGACTTTGTTGTTGGCGCGGTTGTGTGCATGTCACTGATTCTGATACTTGATGGTATTCTCGGTGGTGTTGAGTGGTGTTGGGGAGGCTGAATGAGAATTTTGTAGTTTTTGCTGGGAGGCTTGACCAATTTCACCGGCCCAGGAATGAATGGGCGATATACACAGATGTTTTTGTATGCCTCATTTATGTCTCAGGGCACAATCACACAACTCACGTGAGCCGTGATTGAGGTAAGTAAGTATCCATTAAATGCATTTCTACCGAAGTCAGGTGTTATGTGAATTTAGGGCGTGCAGATGACACAGCATAAGTTCACGACACAGCTAGTGTTGAAGACTAACAGAATAGTATTTCGCCACATTGCAAACTGTAATTTGTTGTTTTATCTCCCAGACACGTAACATATTAGAAAGCTGGAAAGCTCCGGCGATTGTGCGAGATCATTTAGCTGGAAGAATTGACGTTCATATTTCCGTTTTCACCATCTATAAAAAAAAAAAAAAAAAACGCAAAAGGTGAATATAGTAAACGACAGTAGTGAGTCGTAGGAACCCTAGCAAGACGAAAAGATGGGGGAAAAGAAACTGCGTCTTAACTGGCAATGTGATTAATGAACATTAATTAAAGCCTAGCAAATTATTTACAAATTGGTACATAGTAAATTCAGGTCGCTGCATATTAGAGCTCCCCTGGCAGTGGTGTACAGTCAGGGCCACTGAGACTTTAGGAATGATTGGTCTGTTGTTATTATTTATGACACGGGCGGTGAACGCTTTGAAAACACCAGAGGAGGGTGAGAAAATATATGGTCATTGATAAAAAACAAGTCCAGTCTTTAACAATTTGGGGAATGCAAATCGTTCCAGATTAAGAGTCGGTAAATCAAAAAGTTCTCATTTATCCGAGTAGGAGGTGAATTTATCAGTGCACAAAGTCAAAGGCTCATTTGCAATGGACAGGCTCATAAAGTATGTTGACATTTCCTTTGATGTTAACAGCCTATGAAATCACTCACAGAGGGACCTGTGCTGATGGTAAATAAATGACTGCTGGAGGTTCTCCGTGGAGAAATCCGCAAACACAGATGCTAATTGAAATGCTCATCAGAGTGTATGTGGATAACTGTCACAGCCTATCATTGCGTAAGTCTAACAGGTGCCATTGAGTAGTATTTTGACTCATAGAAACAAGGAGCCATTGTCGAAAATGCTTTTAATTCACTTGTTCACTCCTGGGTGTAATAAGTTTTGTGTTCTAAATGTACAATGATATAGTAGTCACGATTCACGAGAAGTCCTCAGTAAGAACTTTGGACCAGACGTGCAAATCTTTTTAATAGCCACTGACACTACGATTCGCAAATTTAGGGAGTGTGCAAGCACTAAAATCTTTTACCTATCCACTAAGCAAACACACTTCCTGTATCACAAAAGGCCACTTTTTCAAAGGCTTTTTTGGGTTGCAAAAAGGCTGATTCAGGGAATTAGCGCGCGCTTGCAAATGTAAAATGGATTTTCATATGTACAAAGCCCTATTTGCTATTCGGTAACCCATTACCGAATAGTAAATTGGGTTTGCGATTTGGTATAAGGAAGGGCGTGTTTAGGGCTGTCACATAGCCAGTAGGGACATTGACGTCTTCACGGATGCATGACGGCTGGGCTGGAGGCGGCGGACAATGCACCTCATCGTCCGCCAGCAGCTGGCGTTCCGTCTGCCATATTAGGAAGGGGAACTGGGCAAATTTACCGTCCACCGCGTAAAAACTTGAACTGCCGCGGGAACACACCAGACACCACGGCGGACTGAGCCAATCCAGGCTCACCGCCCTGCGGAATGACAGCCCGACCATCCGCAATATTACGATGTAGCAAACAAACCAGAACCCCGCAGTGGAAACACCTGCATCTCATAGACGGCGGAAGCACCACAACGGAGAGGGAAATCATTGCCACGAGACCCACCGCAAGGACCCGACCGCCATGGACCCTGCCCTACACGCCTTCCTGACCCTGTTCCTACTTCGCTACCAGCAAGTCATGCACCGTCGTGGACGCCGCCGCAGGTACGCAAGCATACAATACACACGTACCACGCCACAGCATGCATGAACACTGGTACCTGTCCACACCACACACCCTGGTGGGTACAGGAACACACACAAGTGCACCCACACCTGTCCCACCTCAGCACAATCACCCCCCGCATCAGGCACACGCCGCCCACGCAACACCACAGCCAGCCCACGGACATTGCACCGTAGCGGCACACACGTCAGAACCCAAGTGTTCAAGATACCAGCCAGGCAGACAGGTAGGCATGACCCGTCCACTCAGCCCACAGGGCCTCCACCCCACCACACACGCAGAAGGCACACCACACACACAGGGAGACATGCAGGAGCATCAACAAGTACCCCAGCCCCCCCACCAGGCAGCTGCACATAGGCCACCCCTCCCCCATCAACCAGCTGGACATGCACAGAATGTTGGGGCGAACATGAAAACAAAACACCCAACCACAGGGCAATGATAGGGCATATTGTAAATCACAAGAAATCCACAATCCAAGTACACAACAAGCACGGACACTGACAAAGTACACAACATGATTAACTGTCTTTATTAAACATCACAAAAATAGCACTCTGATGTACCCAGGAGCCAGCCCAGTGGCCAGTATACATTGCAGAGCATGTCCATGAGAAGCTGCACAACCAAGGGGCAAGAAGCAGCACAGTTCCAACCAGGGCAATGAGAGAGTGCAAACCATGTCCATGAGAAGCTGCACAACCAAGGGGCAAGAAGTAGCACAGTTCCAACCAGGGCATGGAAAGAATGCAGAGCATGTCCATGAAAAGCTGCACAGCCAAGGGGTAAGATGCAGCACAGTTCCCGAGCCAGTGGCCAGAACAGAGCAGGTACATCTGAGGCAGCACAAGTCAGTGGCACATTGAATCATAACACAAACAGGGCCAGTGGCCAGAACAGAATCAGGTACATCTAAGGCAGCACAAGTGAGGGGCACATTGCATCATATTACTAACAGGGCCAGTGGCCAGAACAGAGCAGGTACTTCTGAGGCAGCACAAGTCAGTGGCACATTGCATCATAACTCAAACAGGGCCAGTTGCCAGAACAGAGCAGGTACATCTGAGGCAGCACAAGTCAGTGGCACATTGCATCATAACTCAAACAAGGCCAGTGGCCAGAACAGAAGCAGGTACATCTGAGGCAGCACACGTGAGGAGCACATTGCATCATATTACTAACAGGGCCAGTGGCCAGAACAGAGCAGGTACATCTGAGGCAGCACAAGTCAGTGGCATGTTGCATCATAACTCAAACAGGGCCAGTGGCCAGAACAGAGCAGATACATCTGAGGCAGCACAAATCAGTGGCACATTGCATCATAACTCAAACAGGGCCTGTGGCTAGAACACAGCAGGTACATCTGAGGCAGCACAAGTCAGTGGCACATTGCATCACATTACTTACAGGGCCAGTGGGCAGAACAGAGCAGGTACATCTGAGGCAGCACAAGTGAGGGGCACATTGCATCATATTACTAACAGCACCAGTGGCCAGAACAGAGCAGGTACACCTAAGGCAGCACAAGTGAGGGGCACATGGCATCATATTACTAACAGGGCCAGTGGCCAGAACAGAGCAGGTACATCTGAGGCAGCACAAGTGAGGGGCACATTGCATCATATTACTAACAGGGCCAGTAGCCAGAACAGAGCAGTTACATCTGAGGCAGCACAAGTCAGTGGCACATTGCATCATAACTCAAACAGGGCCAGTGGCCAGAATAGAGCAGGTACATCTGAGGCAGCGCAAGTCAGTGGCACATTGCATCATAACTCAAAGAGGGCCAGTGGCCAGAACAGAGCAGGTACATCTGAGGCAGCACAAGTGGGGCACATTGCATCATATTACTAACCGGGGCAGTGGCCAGAACAGAGCAGGTACATCTGAGGCAGCCCAGGGAAATGTGGTGCATATACACTGCCATGGACAACAATATAGCCAGGGTGCCTACAATGGACAGTCCAGCCAGCAATTTGAAAGAGATGTGTGTGAGGGGGACTTGAACTCACAACAGAGAATCAGGTGGACTGTGCACTATCGGAGGTGCAGACACACTGGCAGCACCTGACATAGAACTGAACAACAGGCACAGCACTAGAACCTGATACATGAGAGATAGCTCCATACACAGTGGCAGTACCTGATACAGGAGAGTGAACAACAGACACCATGCAAGTATCTTCTACATGAGAGTGAACCACAGATACAGTCCTAGTATCGGAGACAGGAGAGTGAACAACAGACACAGTGGCAGTACCTGATACAGGAGAGCGAACAACAGACACAGTGCTAGTATCTGGGACAACAGCTGGTGGCCAAGTAACCTGGGCTTGCCCCCAAATCCTACCATAAAAGCGAAAAACTTGGGTTTGGTATTGGACAGTGCTCTGTCCATGAAATCACATGTCTCCACTGTCTGTGGCAGAGGCTTTGCATTATTGAAAATGCTCAGACGAGTCTTTCCCTGGATTCCGACTGAGTGTAGGAAGACCCTGGTCCAGTCGCTGCTGATGAGCAGACTGGACTACGGCAACTCTCTGTTTGTTGGAATGGCAGACTATCTTTTCTCTAAACTGCAGATAGTGCAAAATGCAGCGGCAAAGGCTGTATGCAATAAGAAGAGATATGATTCGGCCAAAAGTTGCATGCGAGAACTACATTGGCTCCCAATGCGACAAAGAGCCAACTTCAAATTAAAGTGTATCACACACAAGGTACTTTACAATACAGGCCCTACCATTCTACACAATAAAGTCAAATTCCATAGACCATCGAGGAACCTTCGATCCAGAACTTCAGGAAGAGCAAACACTACCCACGTGAAGACTGTCAGGATGGGAGAGCGGGCTTTCTCTCATCTAGCTGCAACCAAGTGGAATGAACTACCTCCCAATCTCAGACTGACAGAATGTCTCTTATCATTTAGGAAACAATTAAAGACACTACTCTTCCCTAAACCAGAATAATCAGTAATCAATGCGGTCACCGTACCCCTCAGCACCAAACCTCAGCGCCGTGATATCCTACCTAGGATGATTGTTAGCGCTTTATAAATAAATTAAATACAAATACAAATACAAATATCTGACACCTGAGAGTGGACAACAGACACAGTGCCAGTATCTGACACATGAGAGTGAACTACACTATACTGGTGACTCACTGGTCTGTATGGTCCAGGAGGCTGGGTGGCACTGGGAGTTGGAAACAGCTGTACAGGAGAGACAATATGAGGCTCAGTTTGCGGTGTGTGTCTACGCTTTTTTGGGATCTGTGAGCTCAGTCTGGACTTGACAAGATTGAGAAGTGGTGCTGGCTCCACAGACACACTTCCCATCAAAGGTGGATCATGTGCTGGTGGTGGTCTGCTCTCTGGAGACGTGCTTGACCCTGCTGAACACTTGCTCTGGCCCTGCCTCCTGCCCTAAAAACACCTTTGTAACAGGGGACCCCACAATACTGTACTCCTTCCTCTGCTTCACAGGCGTGGTTGTGGGAGTCGAGGTATGGGGTTAATCAACCTCTGAGACATGTATCTTACGATCCTTCACCAACACCAGCTTCAGGGGAGGCATGGCTGATGGCTGTATGTCCTCGGTGGATGTCTTGTCCCTGGGAGGTGCCTTGTTCTTGGGAGATTCCTTGTCCTTGGGAGGTGCCATGTTCTTGGTAGGTGCCTTGTCCTTGGGAGATTCCTTGTCCTTGGGAGGTGCCTTGTCCCTGGGAGATGCCTTGTCCCTGGGAGGTGCCTTGTTCTTAGGAGATGCCTTGTCCTTGGGAGGTTCCTTGTCCTTGGGAGATGCCTTGTCCTTGGGAGGTTCCTTGTCCTTGGGAGGTGCCTTGTCCTTGGGAGGTGCCTTGTCCTTGGGAGATGCCTTGTCCCTGGGAGTGGTCATGGATGGGGACGCCTGAGTGCCCTGTGTCTCATCTTAGGGGCAGCATAGGTCGTGCCCTGCGCTGCCTCTAGCTTTCCCAGAGGATGGTGTCTGTGGCCTGTGTTGCTTTGCCTGCTGCTTGTTTTGTCTCCGAGTGCCATATCCAGAGTCTGAGGCAGGCTTGGAGAGGCCACTCTCCTCTGTTACAGCCTGTGGTGTGGACGCAGGGACAGAAGCTGAACTTTGGGCATGTGACAGCTGAATGGCTGCCGTCACTTTCGAAGACAAGGACTGGACAGGAAAGACGGTGGGTACCGCTATCTGCATGGAGGGACATACCAACTGCCATTTCACAATGTAGATTCAAATGTTGCGGAAAGCGTGCCCCACCCCCACAGTTTGCGTTAACCTCCATCGCTGTGCCGGACACTGGATGCATTTGAACGATGCACCGTAGCGGCAGCGCACGCATGACCGCACCGGTGTGTCCCAGCCATGCCACCCCGTTCAACAGCCAATGTGAACCGCCATCGTGGAGGCTAAATAAAAGTTTTGAATTTGCGGCAGTTTTGCACTGCCAGCACGAGTCCAATAACTGCATGGTCAGGCACATATTCAGTGTTGGCAAGGGGATATGGCTGGCAGAGCAGCTACATGGTACCTGCCAACACATCATGTTGCGGCAAAGGGTGCTGTTCAAGGGTGTCCATTGGCCACCATGATCATGCAACAGGGCAGTGCAAACATTGCAAGTTTCCCACCTAGGCCAGGGCTGAGTGTACATGCCAGGACAGTGCACATCAGTGACAATGTTGTGATGTGGTGGCTCACGTGTGACATGGGTTGTTGGTTAACATTTACGCAGTTCAGTGTTCCCATGGACCTGCAGATTGTGCTCCATGTGAGTCTGTGCTTGGTTTGTGCAATGACATGTGATGATGTGATGGATGCATTTGGATTTTGTTGCTGTGTGATGTATGCTTGATGGATTGCCCTCTCATGTGTCCATGCCCAGACTATGCAAGTCTAGTCAGAGGTGCCTGACCTCATGGACTGTATATTTATGTATTGTCATGGTGCAGCACCTAGATTGGGGCCTGTGGGGATGCAGTTCCACACATGCCTTTGTGCATACACATGGTTGTGATGTCATTGTGGGGATGTCAATGTGTGGCAATTTTACAGGTGTGCCATTGTTGAATGCCAGGGCCAACCAACATGTAGTTTGTGGTACCATCACTGGTGATGTCAGTCATTGTTGTTGCTGTGTCTGTCATGATCACAATATGGTACAGCTGTGCTGTGTTTACAATTGACATGTGCACCCAACCTAGGAGGGCTCCGAATGTGCACCGTCCATACACTGTGCTGGAGGAGATGGTGGCCATCCAGGTGATACACAGATTCCGCTTGGACCGTACCACATTGCAGATCCTGGTTGCCCAAATGGAGCCCCACCTGCAGCGATGCAGGGCTTATCCCTGTGCAATAACACCAACGGCCAAGGTGATGGCGCCACTTCACTTCTTCGCTACCGGCACATTCCAGTACACGGTTGGTACAGCAGGGGGGATGTCCCAACCCATGTTTAGTGTGGTACTGCGTGATGTCCTGGCAGCCATGATGCTGTTTAAGGATGAATATATCCATTTTCCACGGGCAGCGGAATTACCAGCTGTGAAGGGTGATTTCTACGCTCTGGGCCGGATTCCATATGTGGGCATGCCATTGATGGCACACATATTGGTCTGGTTCCACCACAGGCACGGGAACACATTTATTGTAATCGGAAGCATTATCACTCCATGAATGTGCAAGTGGTGTGCCAGGGTGATCAGATCATCTCGCATGTGTGTGCCAGATTTCCAAGCTCTGCACATGACTCCCACATCCTGCAGGGCAGCATTGTTCCCCAATTGATGGCGACTCCACATTCGGAACGTGCCTGGCTTGTTGGGGAGTTGGAAGTGTGAACCACTGTGTTGTTTGTGTGCCCTGCTGACCCCCACCACAGTGGTAATGTTGGATGTGCCTGTCCACCTCTCCCATAGGTGACTCTGCGTATCCGAACTGCTCATGGATGTTGAGCCCAATACGGAATCCCACTACCCCAGGCGAACAGTGATATAATGTGGCACATGGCAAGACATGTCGGGTGGTGGAGCGCACATTCGGGCTGCTGAAGTCAAGGTTCCGCTGCCTGGACAAGACCGGAGGGGCCCTGCCTTACTCACCCGCAAAGGTCTGCAAAATCGTGGTCGTCTGCTGCATGCTCCACAACCTGGCCCTGCGCAAGGGGATCCCCCTGATCCTGGACCCTGCAGACCAATAAGTGGCTCAGCATGCTATTCCGCCCATGTCCAGTGATGACGATAGTGGAGAAGAGGAAGGTGTGGACAAGAGACGTCAGATCATTGAGCGCTACTTCCCTTGAAGGTGGGTGTCATCGTACGGTGTTGACATGGTATGCAGGAGGGGTGGTTGGCGATGATGTCTGGATGTGGGATGTGAGTGCTGCCTGTATTTGGCTCCGTGCTGGATGCCAATGTGTGTGGGACATGGTAGTCATGCACAGCTCAAGAATGGGTATGTTGTGACTGGTGCAAATTGTGGAGTGGGATAATAGCAGTACAAACGTTACAATGGCAACGGACAAGAGCAAAGCCGCTGGCACGAAGGGACTAAGAGCAGTACAAACAAACAGACTTGACAGTTACGCCCTCCCTAAAGACATGCTTCATAGCTGGCAATCAGTGGGTGGCTCCGCTGGTGAACAGGGTGGAGAGGACCAGGAACTGTCCTCAAAAGATGTCATGAAGATGATCACCACTGGCCAAACAGCATCGGAGAATAAAATGGACACCATTGCTATCGAGGTCAACCTGATCAGAGCCGATCTCACCAAACTCATTGGGAAAGTCAAACAGGAGAAACTCACCGCTGCCTGTCTTGTAGATGACGTGGCCCAGCTCCAGGGTCCAATGCAAGAGATGCAAACATTTCGTAAAAACTGTAAACTCAAGTTGGATGAACATGAAGGGCATTTACGACGCAATAATCTGCGCATTTTAGGTGTACCCGAAAAAGCTGAGAGACAGGCCCAACCTTTTCGTTGAAGACCTTGTCCTGCAACACCTGAAACCCAAGGGCCTCAGTAAGTTTTTTGTTATTGAAAGGGTGCACAGGGCGCCAGGTGGGTCTTGCTTCCCACCTATCCATGCACCTGCCCTCCTGTCCGGGATCTGTTGCCTCACCTGGGTCCTAGCCCCGACACTCTCCCTGCTCTCCTGGGATGTGGAGGGGGTTTAATTGTCCAATGGGTCTGGGAGAGTGGCACAGGAAAGACTTGTTGCAATGGTGGTGGTGGTGGTATTGGCAGTACATGTCCCGACGGCAGGGGCCACTGTTGGTGTTGTGGTCAAGGTGGTGGTGACAGCAATGTCCTGGGACCCTGGCGGCACTGGCGACACTGGTGTACCGGCTTCGTCCACAGCATCCGAGGCATCAAGGTCATCTGCACCGGAGAGTCAATGGTCTGAGGGGGGTGCCTGGTGTTGCAGGTTGCTGACATTTCCTGCCAGTTCACGATCACCTGTTGTTCAAAGGATAGAGAGTCATCGATGTGAACTGCACAGGTTGGTTGTTATGACGATTGGGATGCCATGTCATGCAGCACAAGATTGACAAACTCATCACATTGTTGTGGTACACAGTACTGGGCGTCATGAGGGGGTAGGGTGGCATACGCCACTTGGCTAGGTGTCATACTGTGGTGCTTTACTATGGGACACCTAGGTATTGTTTGATTACGTGGTCATGTCCTCATTGCTGATGTGGCAATACAACGTGAACATGGCCATGTGTACAAACGGTTCGGAATACCCTGGCTTACTATTGTACATGGGGGAGTCGTTGTCATCTGATGCATGTTTGGCTTATTTCATGTTGTAGGCCTCCATAGAGTTATGTGCCATGCTTCACGGCGCATACTGGGACCTGGTAACCGTGCACACATGGCCATTGATGGTGGCTGTATGTCCTGTTAGACATGGTGCACTGACCTTCTACTACATGTGTTCTGTGCGCTGCCACTATTTCCCAGATGGCATTTCCATATACTCAGATGTGTGCAGAGGTAACATGGCTAGTTGATGTGTCCCACATTCAAATAGTGGTGGCTCCTTATGTGGTCCAATGGTTCTTGGTTGTACACAGAATTTTGCAGTCTGCAGGGACTGTGTACTTACCTGTTTAAGGGTTGTTTTCTGGTTTTGATCTGGACACTTCTAGGATGGTGTGTGGTACTTCTTGCTACAGTGTTGCAGATCAAGGGGGCCTGTTGGGAGTTGTAGTACTGGCCCCTCAACCAGGTACACCCCTCCCTGGGAAGATGGCTACCTACCTGTAAGTTTCATGAGGGGGTTGCATTGCTAACACATGGTGGAGGAACTCCAACTTGCTCAGCTGTGGGTCAAGGGGGCCTGTTGGGAGTTGTAGTGCTGGCCCCTCAACCAGGTACACCCCTCCCTGTGAAGATGGCTTCCTACCTGTAAGTTTGGTGAGGGGGGTGCATTGCTAGCACATGGTGGAGGGACTCCATCTTGCTCAGCTGTGGGTCAAGGGTGCCTGTTGGGAGTTGTAGTGCTGGCCCCTCAACCAGGTACATCCCTCCCTGTGAAGATGGCTACCTACCTGTAGGTTTGGTGAGGGGGGTTGCATTGCTAGCACATGGTGGAGGAACTCCACCCTCTCCTCCCCGACAGCTCGAGGAAGACCTTGGTTCAGGCGCTCGTGTTGAGTCGCTTGGACTACTGTAATGGTCTTCTCCTAGCGGCCAATGAGGGCGTTTTAAACAAACTCCAAGTAGTACAGAACACCGCAGCTCGCCTGGTGACAAATGCCCCACCCAGAACTCCATCCTGGCCCCTTCTTAAGCTGCTCCACTGGTTGCCCATCCGGAAACGGTTGGAATTTAAGACCTGCTGCGTGGTGCACAAAAGTCTGCATAATCTAGGGCCATCCTACCTAGCTGACAAATTTGTCCATCATCGCCCCTCACGAAACCTGCGCTCTAGTAACCAGCTGTTACTGCAGGTTCCCCGAATCAGCAAGACCAGACAGGGAGGACGCGCCCTCTCTGTGATGGGTCCACGACTGTGGAACAACCTTCCCCTTTCCCTTAGGCAGTGTACCAGCCACTCAATCTTGAGGAAGAGTCTTAAGACCATGCTGTTTCAGTACTAGCGCTCACCTCTCCTTGCACCCTCCGACAGCACTGCGCGGAGATACACCTCCGGGTGTGATTCCGGCGCGTTACAAACCCATAAATAAATAAATAAATAAATGGTGGAGGGACTCCATCTTGCTCAGCTGTGGGTCAAGGGGGCCTGTTGGGAGTTGTAGTGCTGGCCCTTCAACCAGGTACACCCCTCCCTGTAAAGATGGCTACCTAACTGTAAGTTTGGTGAGTGGGGTTGCATTGGTAGCACATGGTGGAGGGACTCCATCTTGCTCAGCTGTGGGTCAAGGGTGCCTGTTGGAAGTTGAGTGTTGGCTGCTTAGCCACATGTGACCCTGGAAATGGTGGTTGCTCCGTTTGTGGGTGATCATGGTGGATGCATTTTAGCCCTTGCATTCACACATTTGGATGACTGTGTGCTCCACATGCATGGTGTGGGGTCTAGGTGGAGTATCGTAGCGGTTATGCAAGGCATTGTGATTGTCGTCATTAGGTTGTACTTACCGGCCTCCAATCCCTCAGCTATTCCTTCCAGGCTCTCCGGGTGCAGTATTGCAAGCACCTTCTCCTCCCAGTCACTGTAGGGTATTGGCCCGCTCGCGGTTCTTGGCTCTGATTGACTTCACCTTTGCCTTGAGGTCGTGCCACCACCTCTGGATGTCTCTTTTGGTGCGTGGCATGATCCCTGATGCGTTCACTCTGGTGACTATCCTTTCCCACATTCTGGTTTTGTTGGCCAGTGTGGTCTGTTGTACAAGGGGTCCAAACAGGTTGGGTTCTACACGTATAATCTCATCCACCATGACTTTCAGCTCACTCTCTGTGAATTTCAGCTGTTTCTTGTGGGCCATGGTGTGTGCTGTGCAGGGTGTTGGGGTGCAGGTGTGTGGTTTGTTGGGATGGTGTTGTGGTGGATGGTGAGGTGTGTGTTGTTGTGTGGCTATTGGTGTATGTGGTGCTGTGCTCTGCTGTGTGCCTCTTCCTCTCAGTTTGGCTGTGATGCAAAGGATTGTGGGGATGGGAGAGGCTCCTTTTATTTTCTTCTTTGTGGCTGTGTCCCAATGGTATCTTGCAGTCAGGTATGTTGTGGGTGTGGACCCTTGCCTGTCAGGTTTTCCACCATGGGGGTGTGTTTTTGATGTGGGTTATTGGGGGAGGGGTGTGTTCATGGTAGGTTTGGGTCCTGATTTGCTGGATTTCATGGTAGCTTGCTACCGCCATTTCTTTTGCGGTCTGACCGCTGCGGTGGATTAGCTTTCGCCCTTCCGCTGATACTTACATTTGTCGATGTTATTTTCCGCTACGGTCGTGGAGGGTGATTCTTTATGTTGCCTGGTGGTGTTATCCTAATCATGCGGCCGGTCACTCCGCTGCAGGGTCGGCGGTTGGGCATGTTACCGTGGCCACTCCATCCATGGTGGTCGGTTTTTCTATGGTTCCGTTTGCGGTCGGCGGTCTTTGGAGACATCCGTCGGCCGCGGTCGGGTTTTGCTGGAGAGGAATCCTAATTGCACTGCCGGTTTCCCCAAGGTTCTGTCGAACGGTCATTTCCCGTGAGACTGGCGGTCCGGACGCTTTCCGTCCGCCATCCTAATTGGCCCCTAAGTTAGCATTAGCACGTTGCAGCCTGTCTGCTGTTTTGCACACATTACTACACGTATTTATTTTTGCAATAATTTCTATGGCTGTTTTCACATGAGAACTCATCGCTGTGTTCACTCCCTGCGTGTTCCTGAAATTTTGACTGAACATGATGTGCAAGGACGGACAACAATGCCCCTTGTTATTTTGTTCTTACCAGGTCTTAGCCCTTAGACAAAACATACAGATGAAGCTGTTGTTTGGACAAATGTACTATGGTTTTATTAGAATACACAAATAGGTAGCACACACTTGGAGAGAGACCTTTCCAGGGAGAAGAGCGAGACAGCACCTATGATGCAGATCTACCATCTATAGGCTAAGGGTGGGGTCTACTGACAAATCCCAGAGATTTTCTAATATATAATAATACTGCTTCTTAGGAAGGGGAGGGAGGTTAGACTCTATCGTCTTTCCATGATGACATCTCCCTTCATGATTTATGGACTAGATACTATGCTGACTATATTTGTACTATCCATTTTCCTGCTTGTTGTGGCATGTGTACTGCATGTTAGGGCACGTCAGTTAAAATAAATATTTTAAACTGTTTTGTGTCTCCATCAGATATAATTGTGGACAAGTACAAGAGGGAGAGCTAAAGGGTGTGTCTTGTCACCGCGATTCCTGAGAGATCTGGGAGTGTTTTGTTCTGGAGTGTCTAATAATTTGTTTCTCTGTGAGTGAGTGGGAGAGCAAGTGAGACACTATAGCTAGTCGGTCCTGGGTTTATGGGTACTAAGGTGGTCGGATGACTCATTCCCTATACACCAAGCTCCTATAATCCTGCGCATAGTTCTGTTTATGAGCATAATCCCTGCAACAGGGCAACCCTTCCTAATACCATAATTGCAGTGGTATGTGTGAAAGTTTTGTAACCATCTGCTTCAAGTAGGCGGTTAAACATTTGCAAATGGGAAGGTGTGCCTAGGGACTCCTTCCCCTTTGTGAATGTTTGTAAAAAAATTAATATTTAAGAGCAGGTAGTTGTTTTACGCACACTCCTATTCTTAACAAGCAAAAGGAGAACTTATTTTTTTTTAAACGCATCCTGTTTTACTTTAAGGAAAAAAGGCTGCTTTTTAAAAAATTGCTTTATTTAAAAGCGATCACAGTTTGGGTGGTCTGTTGACTGGACTATTTTCGACCCACTGGGAATCGCAAAATGTGTCAAAGACACATTTATACATTGGTGTTTGTGATTATCAAATAGCAAATCAAAAAATCTCTATTTGGAAATCGCAACTGATAACCTTTGTACATGTGACCGAAAATTCAATAAACCAGTTAAATAGGTCAAACACAGGTCTGTTTATAAAAATAAATTATGGTTGCAAAAATACTAGTTGCAAATGGTAGCCAGTAATTCAGACCAGTAAGTGTGAAAAATGGACGTATGACCCCTCGTTAATTGTAAATTCATCTCTAAAGATCAATTTGAAGCTACATATTCGGGGATATGTGCTCTGCCATAGCTAAAACCACAGGGGTAGCAGTGGTTGCATCGTAATACAGCGGGGTAAGCTTCTCGACGTCTGAAGTGGAAAAGGGCTCGCAAAGACGCAGTGGGTAGGTAGGTCCGAACAGCATTGTAATGAGGCCCTAACATGGGTTCTATGTGATGCCTACAATAGCAAAATATTTTTTACTTTATGCTCTTTGCAAGTTTTGTAGATTTTCTCCTATAAAACTGTCACATACTGCTCGTGGGAATATTTCCTGTAAACCATTTTATACCTGGACACTAATTTGCTACCCTTTCCACCCATTGCTCTTTTAGCATCTAGTATTTTTCTTAGTGTTTCCAGTGCATCCACTCTGTACTCACTCTCATATTTGATCATTTTTTAAACAGAATTTTTGACTACCCGCGCCATCTTTAGCTCACTTTTGCACCTGAAACCTTTGAGTGATAAAAGCGAGAATTGGCCAAGCAAGTAAGCTAGGGCCATATGTATCATAAAAGAGTTTCGCGATTCTCAAATTGCGATTTTTAGCAAATCGCAATTAGAGACTCGCAAAATACAATGTATATAGGATTTGCTAAAAAAAGTGTAAATCCTACATATTCCTTATTTGCGAATCGCAAATTGAGATTCACAAATAAGGAATACCTTCCCATTCCAGAAGGCCCATAGGAATGAATGGGAAGACATTCTCAATTTGTGATTACCAATTAGAGAATCGGAAATTGAGAATGCAATTTCAAGGTTGCAAGGGTGCCAAAAGGACACTGTGTTGCACCCCTGAAATATGCATGTGTGCACCTTTTCAGCATAGACATGCCCTAAGGGTATGTATGTGCTGCACATGGCACTTTTAAAACATCTAAAAAGTGCTTTTTGAGAGAAAATCGCAAATTACCACCAACTTGAAGTCCATCCACTCATCCATAGTTACTCACACACATACTTACACATGCAAATAAACTATCAAACATCCATTTACTTGCATATACAGCTATGCACACACCACTACACTTACTTCTACAGAAACGTACACATACTTAGGGCCCGATTCACAGAATGAACTTAAGACTCAATCCTAAACTTACTACTGTTTTGGTATTCACAGATTGCACTTACTACTTTTGGTATTCACAGAATGAACTTACTACTTTTGGCATTCACAGAATGCACTTACTACTTTTGGTATTCATAGAATGAACTTATTCATTTCGGTATTCACAGAAGTTAGGACTCCTAACTTTAGGACTCCTAAATGCCTTCTGTGAATACCAAAAGTCTTAAAATTAGCGTTTTTCTCAATTTAGTAGTAGTAAAGTTAGGACTCCTAACTTTAGGACTCCTAAATGCCTTCTGTGAATACCGAAAGTCTTAAAAATAGGATTTTTCTCAATTTAGCAGTACTAAAGTTAGGACTACTAACTTTAGGATGCCTAAATGCCTTCTGTGAATACAGAAAGTCCTAAAATTACGATTTTTCACAATTTAGTAGTAGTAAAGTTAGGACTACTAACTTTAGGATGCCTAAATGCCTTCTGTGAATACCAAAAGTCTTGAAATTTGGATTTTTCTCAATTTAGTAGTAGTAAAGTTAGGAGTCCTAACTTTACTACTACTAAATTGAGAAAAATCGTAATTTTAGGACTTTCGGTATTCACAGAAGGCATTTAGGAGTCTTAAAGTTAGTAGTCCTAACTTTACTACTACTAAATTGAGAAAAATCGTAATTTTAAGACTTTCGGTATTCACAGAAGGCATTTAGGAGTCCTAAAGTTAGGAGTCCTAACTTCTGTGAATACCGAAATGAGTAAGTTCATTCTGTGAATACCAAAAGTAGAATCGGGCCCTTACTGTCTTAAACAATCACTTATAGAAACACACAGGGGCATATTACCAACAACTAGCGATAATTTCTGTCTCTAACTTGTTTAGAGACAAAAATTATCGCCGCACATCGGCGATTTTTATCGCAGATAAACCTTGCTATTAGCAGGGTTTATCGCAAATGCGATAAAAAACGCCCGCAATGCATGAATATCGCTGAAAAGTCCGCGATATTCATGCATTATCGAGCAAATGCTCTTAGCCATGTTATCCACCTCCCATTGGATAACATGGCTAAGAACTGCTCAGGGCAGGTGTTAGCTTTTGGAGATACTCGCGCTTAGCGCGAATATCTCCAAACGTTGGTAATAGGAGATAGCGATGTTAGGGACTGTTTCCAGTTGCTAACATCTTGGCACGCCCACTTTGCATGTCATTAGTGATAAATATCACTGACATGCAAAGCGGGGCCCAAGATGGTCGCTATCTCCTATTTGCTGTCACTAACTGGTGTTAGCGACAGCTTGGTAATAGGGAGATAATTTTATCTCCGCTTTCTTGGCTTTTAAAGCCAAAAAAGCGGAGATAAACCCCCTTGATAATATGCCCCATACTTATTTATACAGGAACTCTTCCAATCTCTCACTCTCACATATACTCACTTAAATGCATCACTACTCACATATACTAGTTTAAAACATATGTAGTTACTCATAAAGATACAATTGAGACAGTTATTCACTCACTAACTCACCCATACACACACTCATCCAACCATACAGTCCTGCACACATGCTGTCTTCAAAACACATACAAACAGTGAGGCAGTCATTCATGCACCTGTGCGCTAAGTTATAACCCCCACCAAACCATACAGACACTCATTCTGATACTCAAAAAAACAACTAATAACCCATATAGACACTCATGTAGCTACTCACCAACCCATGAAGCCACTTATACACAAAGTGCGACACTGATACAGATATTTACATATTTAAACATTACTCGCTAATACATGTATTCACTAAGATATACTTAATAAGTCAGTTATACAATCAATTTTACAAAAAAAACCATCCATTTAGACACTTATTTACCCATTTATTCTTCAGAAAGACACACATTCACTGGATGATGTAATCAGTGATGTCATCAGTGATGTCATTTGAGATGTCATCAGTGATGTCATGAGTGATGTCACTGACCATGTCATGAGTGATGTAATATGTGACGTCATCCGCAGAAGATTGCGGGCGGGCGAGTTATAGTTAGCTGAACTAACTATAACGGGGGAATTTCATGGTTTTGTATGAGTGAAATGTCCAGCTAACTATAACATATGTGAAACCTATGTTTTTTTTTTGTGAATTTCTAAGGTTTTTTAAATGCTAGTTCCTAACTATAACATGGCTGAAACCTATGGTTTTTTCAGTGAATTTCTAAGGTTTTTTAAATGCTAATTCTTAACTATAACGTGGCTGAAACCTATGGTTTTTTCAGTGAATTTCAAAGGTTTTCTAAATGATAATTTTTAAATGTATTAATTGTTATTTTTTTATACTGATTTACTACATTGTTTTAAAGTATTTATTTTTAGATATTTTATTTTTTAAATTCCATTACATATTTTTTATATAAATTTAAAAGAATGTTTTTAAAAATATTGAAATTGTAATATATTTTATTTTTATTATATATTTTTTAAATGTATTTATATTTTATATAGCAGGCAATGATATCGTAGGGAAGGAAATTCAAGTTACTTGTAAGTACAGTTAAAATTACAGGTGAGTAAATCGGAATTCGTATTTCAGCTGATTTTAGAGGAATTTTTTGAAGTTCTAAAACCCCACACTTAGAAGAATTTCCAAGTGTAACCAGTGAATGTTAGCCTATAGAAGGACATTCAAGTTACTTAAGTATGGTTAGAATTACTTTTTAGGATCAGTAGTGGGCTGAAAGATGCAGCACTGAGGTTTCTCCTGATAACAGGTGATTAAATCGGAATTTGAATTCGGCTGATTTTAGAGGAATATTTTGCTCAATAGTGAAGGAAGAGGGCGGGGCCTGAGGTGACATGTGTGCAAACACCCCCTGTGGCACGTTTTAGGTTGGGGAATGAGTTCCTCTTCAATCCTGAGGCCCCCTGTGGGCCAACAAGCCCACCAGGTACCTCCAGTATGCGCCAGGGAGCTGCGTTGCAGAGAGGTGTTCAGTGGCCGTGCCCCCTTTTTACAACACTCTGCATCACAGCTCCTTGGCACTTATTAGAGGTACCAGTTGGGCTAGTTGGCCCCTAGGGGACCTCTGGATTTAAGTGGAATTAATTCCCCAACTTAAAACGTGCCACAGGGTATGTTTGCACACATATCACCTCAAGCCCTGCCCCCTACATTCACCACTGTGCAAACGCGCTTCGTAGCGTCTTCTAAGTTGGGGGATTAAGTCCCCTTGCATACTGGGGGTTCCTGGGTGCCAACTAGCACACCAGGAACCTTCAGTATGCACTAGGGGGCTGCCTTGTAGAGAGGTATAAAAAGGGGCGTGACCTCATTACACCTCTCTGCAACGTAGCCCCCTTGCGCGTTTCCAGAGTGGGAACTAAATCCCCTTGAATACTGTGGTTCCCTGGGGGCCAACTAGCCCACCAGGAACCTCAAGTGTGCGCCAGGGGGCTGCGTTGCAGAGAGGTTTAAAAAGGGGCGTGGCCTCATTACACCTCTCTGCAACACAGCCCCCTGGTGCATTTCCAGAGTGGGAACTAAATCCCCTTGAATACTGGGGTTCCCTGGGGGCCAACTAGCCCACCAGGAACCTCAAGTATGCGCCAGGAGGCTGCATTGCAGAGAGGTGTAAAAAGGGGCGTGGCCTCATTACACCTCTCTTCAATGCATCCCTCTGGCGCGTTTCCAAAGGGGGAACTAAATCCCCTTGAATACTGGGGGTCCCTGTGGGCCACCTAGCCCACCAGGAACCTCCAGTATGCGCCAGGGGGCTGCATTGCAGAGAGGTGCAAAAAGGGGCATGGCCTCATTACACCTCTCTGCAAAGCAGCCCCCTGGCGCATGTCCAGAGTGGGAACTAAATCCCCTTAAATACTGGGGTCCCTGGGGACCAACTAGCCCACCAGGAACCTCAAGTGTGCGCCAGGGGGCTGTGTTGCCACTTCCCTTTTTACACCTTTCTGCAATGCAGCCCCCTGGCGCATACTGGAGGTTCCAGGTGGGCTAATTGGCCCCCAGGGACCCCCAGTATTCAAGGGGAATTACGTCTCCCTCTGCAAACGCGCCAGGGGGCGCATTTGCAGAGTGGTGCAAGGAGGGGGCGTGGCCTCCTCCTCAATCCCCGTTGAATTTTTTTAAATGTTTTTAAGAAGGCGGCTGTGCAGACCCCCTTATTAAACTTTTTTTTGGGCCCTGGGGACCCCATCCCCCAGGGCCTGACCCGCAAAAATTACATATATTTTTTTTGTATTGGCCCTAGGGGGTCAGGGTGTTTCTACCCTGCCCCCTTTTTGCATTTCTTTTACTGTTTTCTTGTGCCTCGGTTCTACCAAGGCACAAGATGGCTGCCAGCAATTCCTAATTTGGAGTGTTGACAGCCAATTAGCATAAAGCTTGTGCTCAGGAGGGTACGCGTACTGTACGCGTACCATACTTCATCTGTAGATATATCTATGATTTTACTTCTGAATTTCTCAGGAGCTACTGAACGGATTTACACCATTTAACAAAAAGCGTGATCTGGGAACCAAACTCTACCTTTTTGCCATATTTGGTGTAATTCCGTTCAGAAGTTCGGGCTGTAGCCGTGTCTGAAGGTCCCTACGGAAAATTGCATGGGGATAACACGTTTTGGGAACACCTTTTTTTTCTCGGCCCCTGCTTTACGAAATCACCCCGAAACTGTCAGGGAAGGAGCGGAGGGGAGCGCGCCAGCTCCTATGAGAATTTCACGAAGATTTGTCAACTAGCGCCAAAGTTATTCCAAATAGAATGTTACGGATTTCCTATGGAAACTAGGTCCTAACTATAACTACCAACTGGCGACCGCCAGTAGGTTATATATATATATATATATATATATATATATATATATATCACACTCAAAGCCCCCAAGCTTTAGAGACCGCACTCCACGAAACACTGTTCACAGAACCTTTAATTCACATGAAGGCACAACAATGACCTGCTCTTATGCTGTCCCTGACGCGTTTCAATGCTCCTGGCATCTTCTTCATAGGGCGGGCAATGTGAAGCGGAAAAACAGGAACGGACTTCTCGCCAATTTTGGTAAGGCATGCATACTCCAGCGCAATGCATGCTAGTAGCAGTAGTCCTGATTAATTCCCTTCTGGTGTGGGTCTTTTAATATCAGTCCGTTTCTCCCTTCATAGTAAACTCCCGGTTTTAAAGTTACATTTTTTACCCTCTGGTGGGTTTCAAGTTCGTCGTTGTGCTTCTTTTTCAAAGTGCCTGTTTCGTACTGGAAATAGGCTGCTGCGACGTGCTGCTGCCTCACAGACCTTAACTCACGTTGAAGGCGGTTCGGTCTCCCACGGCTGGAGTTGCCGCGTCCATTAATCTCACTCAAAGCCCCCAAGCTTTAGAGACCGCACTCCACGAAACACTGTTCACAGAACCTTTAATTCACATGAAGGCACAACAATGACCTGCTCTTATGCTGTCCCTGACGCGTTTCAATGCTCCTGGCATCTTCTTCATAGGGCGGGCAATGTGAAGCGGAAAAACAGGAACGGACTTCTCGCCAATTTTGGTAAGGCATGCATACTCCAGTGCAATGCATGCTAGTAGCAGTAGTCCTGATTAATTCCCTTCTGGTGTGGGTCTTTTAATATCAGTCCGTTTCTCCCTTCATAGTAAACTCCCGGTTTTAAAGTTACATTTTTTACCCTCTGGTGGGTTTCAAGTTCGTCGTTGTGCTTCTTTTTCAAAGTGCCTGTTTCGTACTGGAAATAGGCTGCTGCGACGTGCTGCTGCCTCACAGACCTTAACTCACGTTGAAGGCGGTTCGGTCTCCCACGGCTGGAGTTGCCGCGTCCATTAATCTCACTCAAAGCCCCCAAGCTTTAGAGACCGCACTCCACGAAACACTGTTCACAGAACCTTTAATTCACATGAAGGCACAACAATGACCTGCTCTTATGCTGTCCCTGACGCGTTTCAATGCTCCTGGCATCTTCTTCATAGGGCGGGCAATGTGAAGCGGAAAAACAGGAACGGACTTCTCGCCAATTTTGGTAAGGATGCATACTCCAGTGCAATGCATGCTAGTAGCAGTAGTCCTGATTAATTCCCTTCTGGTGTGGGTCTTTTAATATCAGTCCGTTTCTCCCTTCATAGTAAACTCCCGGTTTTAAAGTTACATTTTTTACCCTCTGGTGGGTTTCAAGTTCGTCGTTGTGCTTCTTTTTCAAAGTGCCTGTTTCGTACTGGAAATAGGCTGCTGCGACGTGCTGCTGCCTCACAGACCTTAACTCACGTTGAAGGCGGTTCGGTCTCCCACGGCTGGAGTTGCCGCGTCCATTAATCTCACTCAAAGCCCCCAAGCTTTAGAGACCGCACTCCACGAAACACTGTTCACAGAACCTTTAATTCACATGAAGGCACAACAATGACCTGCTCTTATGCTGTCCCTGACGCGTTTCAATGCTCCTGGCATCTTCTTCATAGGGCGGGCAATGTGAAGCGGAAAAACAGGAACGGACTTCTCGCCAATTTTGGTAAGGCATGCATACTCCAGTGCAATGCATGCTAGTAGCAGTAGTCCTGATTAATTCCCTTCTGGTGTGGGTCTTTTAATATCAGTCCGTTTCTCCCTTCATAGTAAACTCCCGGTTTTAAAGTTACATTTTTTACCCTCTGGTGGGTTTCAAGTTCGTCGTTGTGCTTCTTTTTCAAAGTGCCTGTTTCGTACTGGAAATAGGCTGCTGCGACGTGCTGCTGCCTCACAGACCTTAACTCACGTTGAAGGCGGTTCGGTCTCCCACGGCTGGAGTTGCCGCGTCCATTAATCTCACTCAAAGCCCCCAAGCTTTAGAGACCGCACTCCACGAAACACTGTTCACAGAACCTTTAATTCACATGAAGGCACAACAATGACCTGCTCTTATGCTGTCCCTGACGCGTTTCAATGCTCCTGGCATCTTCTTCATAGGGCGGGCAATGTGAAGCGGAAAAACAGGAACGGACTTCTCGCCAATTTTGGTAAGGCATGCATACTCCAGTGCAATGCATGCTAGTAGCAGTAGTCCTGATTAATTCCCTTCTGGTGTGGGTCTTTTAATATCAGTCCGTTTCTCCCTTCATAGTAAACTCCCGGTTTTAAAGTTACATTTTTTACCCTCTGGTGGGTTTCAAGTTCGTCGTTGTGCTTCTTTTTCAAAGTGCCTGTTTCGTACTGGAAATAGGCTGCTGCGACGTGCTGCTGCCTCACAGACCTTAACTCACGTTGAAGGCGGTTCGGTCTCCCACGGCTGGAGTTGCCGCGTCCATTAATCTCACTCAAAGCCCCCAAGCTTTAGAGACCGCACTCCACGAAACACTGTTCACAGAACCTTTAATTCACATGAAGGCACAACAATGACCTGCTCTTATGCTGTCCCTGACGCGTTTCAATGCTCCTGGCATCTTCTTCATAGGGCGGGCAATGTGAAGCGGAAAAACAGGAACGGACTTCTCGCCAATTTTGGTAAGGCATGCATACTCCAGTGCAATGCATGCTAGTAGCAGTAGTCCTGATTAATTCCCTTCTGGTGTGGGTCTTTTAATATCAGTCCGTTTCTCCCTTCATAGTAAACTCCCGGTTTTAAAGTTACATTTTTTACCCTCTGGTGGGTTTCAAGTTCGTCGTTGTGCTTCTTTTTCAAAGTGCCTGTTTCGTACTGGAAATAGGCTGCTGCGACGTGCTGCTGCCTCACAGACCTTAACTCACGTTGAAGGCGGTTCGGTCTCCCACGGCTGGAGTTGCCGCGTCCATTAATCTCACTCAAAGCCCCCAAGCTTTAGAGACCGCACTCCACGAAACACTGTTCACAGAACCTTTAATTCACATGAAGGCACAACAATGACCTGCTCTTATGCTGTCCCTGACGCGTTTCAATGCTCCTGCATCTTCTTCATAGGGCGGGCAATGTGAAGCGGAAAAACAGGAACGGACTTCTCGCCAATTTTGGTAAGGCATGCATACTCCAGTGCAATGCATGCTAGTAGCAGTAGTCCTGATTAATTCCCTTCTGGTGTGGGTCTTTTAATATCAGTCCGTTTCTCCCTTCATAGTAAACTCCCGGTTTTAAAGTTACATTTTTTACCCTCTGGTGGGTTTCAAGTTCGTCGTTGTGCTTCTTTTTCAAAGTGCCTGTTTCGTACTGGAAATAGGCTGCTGCGACGTGCTGCTGCCTCACAGACCTTAACTCACGTTGAAGGCGGTTCGGTCTCCCACGGCTGGAGTTGCCGCGTCCATTAATCTCACTCAAAGCCCCCAAGCTTTAGAGACCGCACTCCACGAAACACTGTTCACAGAACCTTTAATTCACATGAAGGCACAACAATGACCTGCTCTTATGCTGTCCCTGACGCGTTTCAATGCTCCTGGCATCTTCTTCATAGGGCGGGCAATGTGAAGCGGAAAAACAGGACCGGACTTCTCGCCAATTTTGGTAAGGCATGCATACTCCAGGGGGAACTAAATCCCCTTGAATACTGGGGGTCCCTGTGGGCCACCTAGCCCACCAGGAACCTCCAGTATGCGCCAGGGGGCTGCATTGCAGAGAGGTGCAAAAAGGGGCATGGCCTCATTACACCTCTCTGCAAAGCAGCCCCCTGGCGCATGTCCAGAGTGGGAACTAAATCCCCTTAAATACTGGGGTCCCTGGGGACCAACTAGCCCACCAGGAACCTCATTCGTGCGCCAGGGGGCTGTGTTGCCACTTCCCTTTTTACACCTTTCTGCAATGCAGCCCCCTGGCGCATACTGGAGGTTCCAGGTGGGCTAATTGGCCCCCAGGGACCCCCAGTATTCAAGGGGAATTACGTCTCCCTCTGCAAACGCGCCAGGGGGCGCATTTGCAGAGTGGTGCAAGGAGGGGGCGTGGCCTCCTCCTCAATCCCCGTTGAATTTTTTTAAATGTTTTTAAGAAGGCGGCTGTGCAGACCCCCTTATTAAACTTTTTTTTGGGCCCTGGGGACCCCATCCCCCAGGGCCTGACCCGCAAAAATTACATATATTTTTTTTGTATTGGCCCTAGGGGGTCAGGGTGTTTCTACCCTGCCCCCTTTTTGCATTTCTTTTACTGTTTTCTTGTGCCTCGGTTCTACCAAGGCACAAGATGGCTGCCAGCAATTCCTAATTTGGAGTGTTGACAGCCAATTAGCATAAAGCTTGTGCTCAGGAGGGTACGCGTACTGTACGCGTACCATACTTCATCTGTAGATATATCTATGATTTTACTTCTGAATTTCTCAGGAGCTACTGAACGGATTTACACCATTTAACAAAAAGCGTGATCTGGGAACCAAACTCTACCTTTTTGCCATATTTGGTGTAATTCCGTTCAGAAGTTCGGGCTGTAGCCGTGTCTGAAGGTCCCTATGGAAAATTGCATGGGGATAACACGTTTTGGGAACACCTTTTTTTTCTCGGCCCCTGCTTTACGAAATCACCCCGAAACTGTCAGGGAAGGAGCGGAGGGGAGCGCGCCAGCTCCTATGAGAATTTCACGAAGATTTGTCAACTAGCGCCAAAGTTATTCCAAATAGAATGTTACGGATTTCCTATGGAAACTAGGTCCTAACTATAACTACCAACTGGCGACCGCCAGTAGGTTATATATATATATATATATATATATATATATATATATATATATATATATATATATATATATATATATATATATATATATATATATATACACACACAAAACTAAACTTTCTCCAACCGGAAGGAGCATCTATCCCCGCAGGACGGCTTTGCTGCAAAGGGCATGGAGCATCCCGTCATCTGGCACAACCAAAGAACAAATGAATGGAAGCCTTGTTCACAGGTGAGGTAAATCACAGAAGGTGCCATTATACTTTTAACAGTTCAAGTGGTCATGTGAAACATTGCAGAACTACTGTTGCCAAAATGCACCTGAAAAGTTGTGGTACTGTTGGAATCTTGCTCAATGGCATATTTTCCCACAAACTTATCCAAGTGCATCTATTGATGTTTGAACTGTCCTGTGCACTGGATGTAGCAGTTTCCTTCACTGTTTCGATCCTCTAAAATGGGCTGCCATAAAATACTGCTGTCCTTGCACATCAAGCGCCCATGGGTTGTACAAAAAAAAAAGTTGGCAAGAGGAGACGTCACTCCTCGTGTACTCCCTTACACGCTACAATGCAAAATTTCTTTGGGTAATCCATTCTTGTTGCGAAGAGAGGCATGCGGGACATGCTCCCCAATTAAATCCAACTAAACTTTCTCCAACAGGAGGGAGCCCCCATCCCTATGCAACGGGCATGGAGCATCCCATCATCTGGCACAACCACACAACAAATGAAGCAAAACCTGACTTGAAAACACACAGTCGGGTATTGTGTATTAGGTAGGCACAACCTGACGCGTTTGGTGTGGCCTTGTTCACAGGTGAGAAAAATCACAGAATTGTGTCATTTGACCAATCTTCATGGAATTTTCGAAAAAATGTGTCAAGGTAGGTTCTGGTTGTCATGGAAAGTTTGTGGGTGCGTGGGGTGACCTCTGACCCTCTGGGCTGGTCACCCCACGCACCGCGCACACTCTCTGCGAGTGAGCCCAGGCTGCCCCCGATCCCGCCGAGTGCCGCCGCTGCCCGCAGCTGTGCTCCTGTCGTAATTTACACCGCTCTGTCTCTGTGCTGTTCCCTGTAGTGTTTATATCGATCTGCCTCTGCGCTTTTCCCCGCTGTAATTTGTCTCGTTTTTGTGACTGCATTTTAAGTTTGATTGTACTGTACTTTTCTGTGCTGTAATTTGTTTCGTTTTGTGACTTTATTCTAAGCTAAATTGTATCGTACTTTTCTGTGCTGTTTTTGTTGTTGTTGTTCTTGCTGCTCCCCTGCGGCCCGCCCCCTTCCCTCTCTCTCCCTTCCCATTCGCCGCCCCGCTCCCACCTCCCAGCTGCTCCTCCCTCGCTCCGCTCCCCACTCTCCTCATATGGCAGAGTGGCAGACGCGCAGCATTGACGCTCAGCGGGCGCGCCGATTGAGCGCCGAAGGTGTGCCAAAGGTAAGCCCGTCTGCGCCCGTCCGCGCCTGGACCACGCCCAGTGCCAGGACCCCTGGCCCCCGCAGACACCAGCCCACCCGCCGGATCTACAACGCCCCCAAACTCAACGCACTCAACGCTGGCCGGATCCCTGGATGCTACCGAGCCACCCCGAGACGCACCCACAGACCCTTCAGCTGCCACTCCTGCAAGTTCACTTGCATCCGGACCTGCACTGCACCCGCACCCACCAAGACGAGCACCAGCAGCAGCCACCTGAAGTGCATCCTGCTCAACACCCGCTCCGTCCACAGACACGCCGTCGAGCTCTGGAACCTGCTCGATACCACAGCCCCAGACGTAGCCTTCCTCACGGAAACCTGGATGAACGCCTCCTCAGCGCCCGACATCGCCATCGCCATCCCGGACGGCTACAAGATCATCCGGAGGGACCCCGTCAACCAGACAGGAGGAGGCATCGCCATCATCCACAGGAACACCATCCGCATCACGACCAACACCGATGACACCCTCGCACCCGCCGAACACCTGCACTTCCAGGTCCACATCAACCCCAAGACCACCCTCAGAGGCACCCTCATCTACAGACCCCCGGGACCACGCACACAATTCAGCGAAGACATCGCTGACTTCATCAGCCCGCACGCCCTCCTCTCCGCTGACTACATCCTCCTCGGGGACCTCAACTTCCACCTGGAGAACAACAACGACCGCAACACCGCCACCCTGCTGGACAACCTTGCAAACCTCGGTCTCAAGCAACTGGTGACCACCCCCACCCACTAAGCCGGACACACACTCGACCCCGTCTTCTCATCCAGCAAGGACATCGCCTTCAGCCACGCCACCGGACTCCACTGGACGGACCACAGCTGCGTCCACTTCAGCTTCAAAAAGAACACGATCCACCACCACCAGCAACAGGTTGCACGCAGAAGCTGGAACAAGATCACAGCCGACCAGCTCGCGACTTCCCTGAGCAAGAACCCTCCCACCAGCGCAACGAACCCCAGCCAGGCGGCCACCAACCTCACGAAGTGGATCAGCAACTGCGCAGACGACCTCGCACCTCTGAGGACCCCGCCTAGCAGACCCGGCAGCAAGAAAGCCCCATGGTTCACCGACGAACTCAAGAGCTCCAAGAAGAACTGCCGAGCCCTCGAGAAAGCCTGACGCAGAGACCCAACACCGGACAACATGACTGCCCTCAAGCTCGCCACTCGAAAACACCACCAACTGATCCATGCCACCAAGAAAACTGCATTCAAGGAACGACTGGACAACAACGCACACAACAGCAAGGAACTCTTCAACATCGTTAAAGAGCTCTCCAACCCCAATGCCGGAAACAACGACATCACCCCTTCACAAGACCTCTGCAACTCCCTCGCCTCCTACTTCCACAACAAGATCGTGGACATACACAACAGCTTCAGCACGCAACCGACGCACGCCACGACCGAACCACCACCCCCCAACACCACCCTCCGCGCCTGGACCCCGACCAGCACCGAAGACACCGTCCGCACAATGAACTCCATCCACTCCGGATCTCCGACCGACCCCTGCCCTCACCACGTCTTCAACAAGGCCAACGCTGTCATCGCACCCTACCTGCAGGACATCATCAACACCTCCTTCGACACCGCTACCTTCCCGGAGAGCTGGAAGCACGCCGAACTCAGCGCTCTACTAAAGAAGCCATCAGCCGACCCCACCGACCTCAAGAACTACCGCCCCATCTCGCTGCTCCTGTTTCCTGCAAAAGTCATCGAGAAGACCGTCAACAAGCAGCTGGCCGCCTTCCTCGATCCCTCGACCTCTCGCAGTCTGGCTTCCAGACTAACGACAGCACCGAGACCGCCCTGATCGCAGCCACCGATGACATCCGAGCCCTGCTCGACAACAGAGAAACAGCGGCCCTCATCCTCCTAGACCTCTCCGCGGCTTTCGACACTGTCTGCCACCGTACCCTAGTGTAGCGCCCCAGCAACGTCGGAATCCAGGAGAAGGCACTGGAGTGGATCGCCGGAAGGACACAGGGAGTGCGCCTCCACCCGTTCAGATCAGAAGCCACCGAAGTCATCTGCGGAGTTCCTAAAGGCTCCTCGCTCAGCCCAACCCTCTTCAACGTCTACATGAGCCCCCTCTCAGCCATCACACGCCAACACAACCTCAACATCATCTCCTACGCCGACGACACCCAGCTGATCCTCTCCCTCACCAACGACCCCGCCACCGCCAGAGCCAACCTACACGAAGGGATGAATCATGACAGACGTAGCCAAGTGGATGATGAACAGCCGCCTGAAACTGAACTCGGACAAGACGGAAGTCCTCATCCTGGGATCTTCACCCTCCGCCTGGGACGACTCCTGGTGGCCCCCCGCCCTGGGCAGCGCACCCAAACCAACAGACCACGCACGCAACCTGGGCTTCATTCTGGACTCCTCCCTCTCCATGACCAGACAAGTCAACGCCGTCTCCTCGTCGTGCTTCAACATCCTGCGCATGCTACGTAAGATCTTCCGGTGGACCCCTACCGAGACCAGGAAGACGGTCACCCAGGCCCTCGTCACCAGCCGTCTGGACTACGGCAACTCCCTCTACGCCGGAACCACCGCCAAACTCCAGAAGAGACTCCAGCGGATCCAGAACGCATCAGCACGACTCATCCTGGACATCCCCCGTTGCAGCCACATCTCCGGACACCTGAGAGACCTGCACTGGCTTCCGGTTAACAAGAGAATCAGCTTCCGTCTCCTCACCCACGCACACAAAGCCCTACACAACCAAGGCCCAGGATACCTCAACAGCCGCCTCAACTTCTACGCTCCCACACGCCTGCTTCGATCGACCGGCCACGCCCTCGCCGCCGTCTCCCGCATCCACAGGGGGAAGGTCCTTCTCCTACCTGGCCGCCAAGACTTGGAACTCCCTCCCGACCCACCTCCGCCTGACCCAGGACCACCTCGCATTCAGGAAGCAGCTACAGAAGACCTGGCTGTTCGAGCAGTAGCGGACCCCCCCTCCCCCAGCGCCTTGAGACCCTCCGGGTGAGTAGTGAGCTATATAAATTCCTTGATTGATTGATTGATTGATTGATTGGGTGATCCGTGCAGTGGGGACTGAGAATTTGGGGTACAAAATAAGGGTGTGTTTTTAATGTTAATTAACATAGTAGCCTTTGGCCACACATACATCCTGAACTGAAAGGACTTAGACCATTTTTGGCAGGGAGGTAGATGTTGGTTCAAGAAAGTGCCTTTTTGGTGTAAACCCATTCAGTATTTTTTGGGATATTTAGGCCGAAATTTATAGTGATATCCCTGATTGCAGATATTTCGCGGTGATTTTACGTGAATGCATGTGCCAATGGAAATGCAACGCAACATGAACAAAAATTTCCGGCGGCCATTTAATCTATCGGGAACGGTTCCCATGGTTGAAAATGTGTGTGAAACCCCACATAAGGGGTCAGTGTGGAAATACTCTGATTCTATGGTTAATAAATGGGGGTGTTAGTGACACAAGTTATGTGTCCAAAGTAGCTGTTTTTTAATCACGCGTGATATTTGCGACGACGCCACAACTCCCAGCGCAGCCAACCCGTGTCACGAATATCGCTGGAAAGATTTAAAAAATTCAGTGAATCATTAGTACACATTCTTATAGAGATATTGAGATTTTGAGAAATATTTTTATAGATTTATTAATATACTGGCACATGCATCAACAATGCCATTTGCGATTCCTTATTAGCGAAAAATAAGGATTCGCTAATAAGGAATAGCAAACAGCTATGCATATAGATATCGCCTAAAAAATAGCGATTTCTAAACATTCCTTAATTGCGACTCGCAAATTGTGAGTCGCAATTAAGGAATACCTCCCCATTCATTCCTATGTGTCTAGAGGCCCTTAGGAATGATTGGGAAAACATTCTCAATGTGGATTCTCAATTAGAGAATCGCAACTTGAGAATGCAATTTCAAGGGTGCCAGGGTGTCAAAAGGACACCCTGTTGCACCCCTGAAATCTGCATATGAGTACATCTTGAAGACACACATGCCCTAATGGCATGTGTGTGTGTGTAAAACGGAACTTTAAAAAATGCACTTTAGTGCATTTTTTTTGAGGTTTTTGCAAATTACCATGAAGTTCAACTTCATGGTAATTTGCTCCCCCTATTAGCGAAATCGCTAATTTTTTTACTTTAATGCATTGCATTTAATTAATCTCAATTTGAGATTCCGTAAATGCTATTGCAATTTAAGTAATCGTATTTTAGGGATTACTTAAATTGGGATTTTGCATTTGGGATGATGCATCCCATCTGCAAAAATACCGGTCGCAAAGGGGCATATTCTGAGAATCTGCCCATTTGCGACAGTTTTTTATATAGTTATATTTTTTTTATATGGTGGTGGCTATTGAATTCAAGCTTTTGCTTTCTCAATGTAACCGCGGGGATCGCAATGACGTTGGTCGTCGCGATCTTTGGCCTCACCGTGAAAATGGAAAATAGGTTTTAGAGATTTTTGTTCTAGAAATACACTAGAAAAACATGAATTTGAAGTGTACAGTAATACATTCCTAGTGTGTAAACTACTCTAATATGTATGCAAATGTGTTTTAATTTCATGGAAAAAGCGCCACTATCGCGGTTAATGGCGATGTCGCAACATCACGGATACCTGTAAAAAAGTGAAATAGGTCTGAAAGAAATTTTTTTAAAGAAACTTCGTATAAAATATGAGTTTAAAAGAAATATGTAACATAGAGCATGGGGTTTGTACTGTTCTCCGGTGACTTTGCCGAAGCTCAAAGCTTGGGAGCAGTTGGCGTTGCGCAAGGGATGGACGTCCTTCCCTTCTCCGATGACACCCATAGTGGATAATCCTGACTTTTCGCCGGGCTGTGCATCCCCGATCTTCCATCGCTGGCGAGAGGAGGGATGTAAGCGGGTGGGCTCGCTCTTCGATCTGGACGTGCTAATTCCATTTCACACACTACGTTCGGAATACTTTCAGTTGCACAGTGAGGATGCGTTCTATCATGCGCAAGTCGCACATTGGGTGACCAAACCAGCCAATGTTGCACTCATGTCACGGCCACTCACAGCCTTTGAACAGTGGCTGGTGTGCAAGAAGGATGACAGGAGCCTTATATCGGAGCTTTACACCATGATCCTACATTGCCCGCGGAAGCAACGTACCAGGGCACAGGTCCGTTGGGAGGTAGAGTTAGGACGCCCACTGACGCACAAAGATTGGCAGCATGTGTTCTACAATGCGCATAACACGACATCTAACACTGCTGGGACCGAATCAGCCTACAAAACTGCAACATATTGGTATTACACACCCGTGCGCATCCAGACATGGGACAAAGCTAAGTCAGGCCTCTGCTGGAGGCGTTGCGGGATGGCTGGGACATTGATCCATTTGCTAAGGCGGTGCCCGAAACTGGAGAGCTACTGGAATGTCGTCCTTGATGAGCTAGATTCTGCTTTTCAGATTACACTTCCACGACTCCCTGAACATACGCTGCTGGGGTTACCACATTCCAAATCGTTTCCTCTGCTCTCTCTTAGGGGCAGACAGATTGCGTTGGCTTTGCTAGCGGCGCGACAAGTCCTGTTGGCTGAATGGGGTTCCCCGGCGATACCTGACTTCCGATACTGGATTCAACGATTGTGGCATACCCTTGCCATGGAGCGTCTTTCCTTGGGTATGGATGGAAAGAGTTCGGAGTATGCTAAGCGATGGGGTCCCTTTCTGCGACTCCTGTCCAAAGATTTACGGGAAGTGACATGCCCGAAGTACCTGCAAATCTTACAACTTACTCCACTGGAACCCGTGGGTACCACGCCGGGCCCTTGAATGACAATGCATGCAGCCGGACTGGTTGGTAGGATCAGGAGGTTATTTAGGACGAAGAAGAGCTGATGCAGAGTGGGGTGGGTCTGGGAGGTGGGAGGGAGGGGGGATTTCGGTTGGGTGGGGGTTTGGTGGTGGAAATCTTTCCTTTTGGCTTATTATTTTTGCTGTTTTCCTTATAATATGGTGGCTTTGTTACAGGTGGGGGGGTGGTAGCTTCATTCACGCAGGGTCGACCTCCGGGGTGTAGACCCAAACGCTGTGTCTCTGATTTGTGTATCCGCCCTGCCGGCAGGTTGATGTAGGCAGCTGGGCTGTGTTATCTGGAGTCTTGGCACTTAATAAAAAAGATTGATTCTAAAAGAAATATGTATATAGTGGTGTGTGTAGTGAAATATTCAGAATATATATTTTTACATAATATTTTTGGATGTGTTGGTGGTCATTGAATACCTCCTTCTGTTTTTTGTTTTTGGGATGGGTTCACGGGACTCATGATTAACGATGTCACTGCTCCCGCCAAGCTATAGCAAACTCTGCTCTGCTTTATGGAAGCGCGAGCATGAAAAATGCTCTTGCTGCCAAGAAAAGGAGCAGAATTGCTTTTGGGTGGCCGAGCTGCAAACTCTGCCCAAAAGGAATGCCAGGGAGCCAACTGAGGTTGCAGGGCCTGAGGCTCCCCCCGCAGTCCTCAACGATGTGGCCATGCCCGGGAGGATGGGGTCCCCGGGGCCAAAATTGGCCTCAGGAGGGGGCCGCACAGCCCCCTCCAAATATTTAGATAAAAAGAAATAAAGGTCAGGCCTGGGGGTTGGGGTCCCCATGCCAAAATAGGCTTTGGAATGGGGCTGCACAGTGGAGAAGAGTTTTCTATGTCTTGGCAAGCCATAGAAAACTGCAGTGTGCCAGAAGTGGCCACCCTGGAGCATTGCTGAGCCAGCCCTAGGTATCCAGGAGGGGGCCAGGAAGCCCCTCCTATGTTTGTATTTGCCCAGAAAAGTCATGGTCCCTGAGATTGCGGTGGGGCCACGCATCCCCCCATGCACTCAATTTCAAGAAAGCCCCAGGGAGATGGCAGTTCCAGGGGCTGCAGGGGGTCCGCATGGGCCCCACCTTTCTTTTACATTAAAGCCTTAAATCTCCAGGAAGAAGATGGCCCCATGGGCTGCAGGGGGGCCATGTGTGACCCCTGCATTAATTTGCAGTGAAGCCTTGGGGAGGTGGTAGTCCGTGGGGCTTTCGGGTGTCCACACAGCCCCCGCACTTATTTGCATTAGAGCCCTAAGTAGGTGACGGCTCCGGGTCTTGGGGTTGTCTGTGTGGGTCCCCACGGTAATTTACAAAGAAGCCGCAGGAAGGTGGCAGCCCCTTGGGCTGCTGGGGGATCTGTGCTGCCCGCACTTATTTATCTTAAAGCCTCAGGAAGGTGGTGGTCCCTGGGGCATAATAAGCCGCCAGGAGAGGGGAACATGGGCCCCCGTCCTAGAAATTTAAATGCTCATGGGACCTGGCCCACCCCGGCGGCTGATAATGAACAAAGCATGGGAGCCGACACTTCATTTTTCTTTAAACGCCTATCTACTCTAAGTGCTCTGTTAAGCTACCACTGCCCCTACCACCAGAACAGCATGGTCAGATGGCTGCTGCCGATCCTTGCCAACTAGACCATGCCTGTCTAAGTTCCATGCCCCTATCCCCTACATTCTGTCCTCCATTGTCCCTTTTGCTGCCACTCACTGCTGTCTTCCATGCTTTATCCTGCAACTGCTCCTCCTGTCTTCCATGCATGGTCTGTTGTAAAGCCCCTTCCCGTCCTCTTTTGTCTGTGTCCTGCCCCTACACCTTCCTTCTGTCCTCCATGGTCCTTTGTACATGCTCCTGCTTCCTGCCTCTAGCTTACCATGGCCGTTGTGCTGCCACTAACTCTGCCTCTTTGTCATGCATAGTTGTCTGTGTTGCAACAGCCCCGTCCACCTGCGCTGTTTGGTCTGCTTGCTGCCCCTTACCCCTTCCCTCATTCCCTCTTTTGTCTATTTGTATGCCATTATAGTCTCACTGTTTCCCTCCATAATGTGTTGTGCGTCCTGTGCTCATCCCGCCTGCCCTCCATGGTCAGCTAGCTGCTCCTGCTCTGCCTCTTTGCCCTCCATTTTCTATGTGTAGACCCCTAACCCCTCCCCCCTGCTTTGTCTAGTCTGTAGTCGTGCCACTGTGCCACTATCCTTCAAAGTCCATTATACTGCAACTGTCCGTTCCATCTGTCTGGTATGTTCAGCTTGCTGCCCTTGCCTCTTTCCCTTCTGCTCTCTTTTGTTAATGGGAATGGCCTTGTTTAGTCCATTGTGCTGGACTGCCATCCCACTTGTCCTGTGTGGTGTATTGTGTTGCTGCAATTGCTGACGCCTTCTCTGTAAGGTCAGTTTGGTGCCCCTGCCCTTCTCCCTCCTGCCTTCTCTTATACGAGTCTATGTTCCTACCCCATTCCTCCTGCCCTCAGTGATCCAATGGACCTTACTTGCCAACGTCTTGAACTTGTTTAGAGGGAGATTTTGAAAAATACCTGGGGAATTGATTTTCCCCATTGACATGCATTGAAATTGGGGAGATTTTAAACAGGAGAAAGATAAAATAAAGTCCTTTTTGGCTGCAAAACATTGGGAGTCTCCTGCTTAAATCAGGTCTGTTGGCATGGATGGTTGTACTACCACTGACTCTTCCTACTGCCCGCAATGAGCATTTATATTGCCACAGCCTCTTTTACCTTTACTGCATGGTTGATTTGTTGCTCCTGCCCCCCTTTCCCCATCCATCCCTGGTCTATTGTGCTGCCAGTGCCCCTCCTGCCTGCCCTGCGTGGTCAACTAGTTGCCTTTGCACCCTCCTCCATGAGAGGGTCTAAATCCCATAAAAACTATGACTAGCGCTCTAAACAACTAAAATGAGGACATATATTCTGAGTTCTAAAATAGCAATGAAGTACTTTTAAAGAATGTTCTATTTTGTTGCATTAGGGGAGAGGATATAGCACTATGGTCAGAGCTGCAGACTTTGCAACTGGGGAACCAGGTTCGAGTTTCAGCGTCAGCTTGATTCTGGGTAAATCACTCAATCTACCCATGCCTAAAACGAAAATAAATGTGTCCTTATGTAATGTAACTGATGCTCATGTGACACACTCCAATACCTTTGGGTCAAGTCCGCGCTATATAAAACTGAAAAAATATGATATTTATGCTATATTTTGGCATTTTTTGCAATGATTGTTATCTTGGGAACTGTATTGTTACGAGGTCCCAAATTTCCTCATTTACTACAATATCCTTAACAGAAAATGCTTCAGTTTTTTACTTTGATTTCATCAAGATGACGTTCAGCTGTGCCACACATTTGGCATACATACAAAATGTTAGCACTCTAGTTGCACATTAGAACACTGTAGTAAAGTTTCTCATCACAAGGGAGTTAACTGGCAGCCTGCTGCTGGTGTTGAAAGTACATTGTTCAGTCTACGTGCCAGAATGATTTAATGAAATAGAAGAGGAAGATATTTGAGAACTCATTAAAAATGTGGTATAATTTTTATTTCCACAGCGCTAATCATGATTTCCATGACAAACTCATTTTGCTCCTTTCTAAATTAAATGCTTTATGTTTTACCTGTTTGATTCAATCAACATGGCTTAAGGTGTGCCATATTTTTGTCATAAGTAACATTGTTAGCGCTCTAGTTATTCTTCAGAAAACCCTGGGAGACTGCAGTAGAACACAAGGGAATTAACTGACAGGCTGCTCCTGTTGAAAGTAATGATTTACTTAGGATGTTAGACTTCATTTTCATATGTCTGAGAAAGATAGTGTGAATTTACATTAAATATGCTCTCATTTTAGCTGAAGGCTTTTTCAGGGGGGTAAAATCACATTCAAACACACCACAATTCCTAAAATGAGTATGGTACTATCAACAAATGATATATTTGGTAATTATTAACTGTTATCAGCCTTTATACGTTCTCCTTTTTGTGACCCTGAAAACCTGCCATTCATTACAATGTATTTCAATGCAGTGCTATCCATGTATATTGGTCCCAAGATCGCTGCCAACACTTCCTGGCTGAATTGTGAATAGCCACTCAAATTTCAGCAGAGTTTTAGTAGACTGTTGGGCTCCCAGATATCTATGTTTTTTAAACCTAAATATATTTGAAACTACTGAATGGAACTACATCAAATCACAAAAAGCACACCTCCTGGACCAACATCTAGCTTTCTGCCAAATTTGTTGTAATTCCGTGTAGTGGTCCGCGCTGTACTTGTCTTCAAAAAGTGAAAAGGCCCCACAGACATAACATGGGGAAAACATGTTTTGGGACCCCACTTTTTTCTCAGTCCCCGCTTGACAGATCACCCCGAAACTTCAACATAGCAGCTGAACCAATAAGGGGATGTTTTGTGAGAATTTCATAACAATTCATCAAACAGAGACAAAGTTATTGGCAAAATAAAAAAAGCTTTTCCTATGGAAACTTGGGTCCTAACTGTAACTATCTGCTGGCAACATATATATATACACCAATCCCGTTACGTAGACAGTTAAATCAAATCCGGGACACAGACTCCAACTTATCAGTCCCAATTTTTTTATTACAAGTAGTTCACCATGACGACTTGCTGTCAAGCCTAAATATATAAACAAATTAGAAACTGTAACAAATACACTGGAAACAGTTCTAAAAACAGTAAACCATTTTTTTTTTACTAAAAATATATTACATATTATAAACATTAATAAATAAAAATAATATAACCTTAAATACACAGAAATCGTAAAAATATAAATGTAAACAATAGGAACAAACTATAATATTGTAGGAATAACACATATACTATTCACACTCTCATTTCTGCAACAGTAGGGAAATTGCTGGACTCCGGAGGGGTACAAATTACTATTCCCACTCCAGTCACTGAAACAGTAGGGAAAGTGTTGGATTGCAGAGGGGTAAAATGTACTATTACCACTTCGGTCATTGCAACAGTAGGGAAAGCGTTTGAATCAGACAGGATAAAATGTACAATTTCCACTCCAGCCTGTGTAACAATTGGGAAAGTGATGGATTGTGGACAGGTAACATTTGCTATTGCCACTCCAGTCAGTGAAACAGTAGGGAAAGCATTGGACTCAGGAGGGATACAAATTATTATTCCCACTCCAGTTGCTGCAAAAGTTGGGAAAGTGTTAGATTGTGTAGGGCTCAAATGTTATATTTCCACTCCAGTTTGTGTAACAGTAGGGAAAGTGTTGTATTGCAAAGGGGTAAATGTACTATTCCCTCTCCAGTAGGGAAAGTGTTGTATTGCAAAGGGGTAAATGTACTATTCCATCTCCAGTGTATGCAACAGTATGAAAAGGGTTGGACTCAGGAGGGGTAACATTTACGATTCCCACTCCACTTATGCAACATTAGAGACAGTAGTTAACTTCAAACAAATAAAATATTTCAACAACTACTTTAAATAACAACAAAAATAAATATTTATACTTAAAAAATATATATATCTACATGTTCTTTAAAAAGAAACAAATGGCATATTTATTACATGGTTTAATACATATTTTAAATGAAACAAATAACAATAATATAATTAAAACATTACACTGTATTTTCACAATTATAGCAACCAACACATTTGTAAATAAAAGGCATAACATAATTAACAAATGTAAACAATAATAGCCATTTTACTTTTATTATTACTTAAATAATTCCCCATCCTGTACCTCTACAAAGTAAACAATACATAAATACATTATATCTTAAAATTATAATAAATAAACATTTTACATAATTAATGATCAATTAAAAATGTATTAGTAATTAACTAATATTAACATGTTTATATTTACTTAACTTCTCACCCGTTATTCCTACAAACTTGCGTGTAAAGTATATTTATAAGAATTCTTAATTTCATAATTAACATCATGAATTATCAATTAAACAATTAGTAACAATGAACTAATGATGAAAGTATCCTATTTAATAAACTTCCGATCCTTTACCCCTAAAAATACAACCCACAACTCATATATTATGTAAAAATTGTCTTTATAACAGAATGTGCATAATTACTTATTAATTACATAAGTATTAATAATTAGCATTAAACATGATTATTAATTTTCTTCACACCCTTTACCCATAGAAAAAGCACAACCCACACCAAAAATATGAAATACAAATTAAATTATTACACAATTACCTAATTAATGATCAGTTAAATAATTAATAATAATTCGAATATAATTATTAAATAATTATAATTAAATTACTTCCCACCCTTTACCCCTACAATTCCAACAACCTGCAACTACCACTTACCAATATTAAAATAACTAATAACACAATTAACATAAATAATTATCAATCTAAATATTAATAGTAATTAATAATTTATTGTTAATTATAATGTATTTACTTACCACCCTGTACCCCGATAAACTGCACAACTTGCTACTACACTCAAAATTCAAATAAACTATTACATACATTTTAAAAACAACTACAAATGTACAAAGTATATTAAAAACATTAACAAATGTACAAAGAATGTATAACATATACAATTGAAATATATACTAAAATGCATACAAATGATTGAAAAACGATACTGTTAACAACAATATGTTTGTAAATAAAATTAACAACATAGGGGCCTACTACAATGTCAGGAAGATTGCCACCTACAGGCCGTCAGTGGCAGTACAACCGAAAGTAAGGCAGTCGGTGGGGTTCCCAATGCAGGGGGCCACCAGGAGTCATCCCATGCTAACAGGATGAGTCCCAAGGTGAAGACTTTGGTCTTGTCCGAGTTGAGTTTTGGGCAACTGTTTTTCATCCAGGTAGCAACGGCCTTCACCCTGCTGTGGAAGTTGTTTCTGGCGGTTGTGTGTTTGTTGGTGAGGGAGAGGAGCAGTTGGATGTTATCGTGTAGGAGATAAATTTGAGTTCATAGTTCCTGACGATAGCCACATGAAGGGCCATGTAGATGTTGAAGAGGGTGGGGCTCAGGGAGGAACCCTGGAGTACTCTGCAGCTGATCTCCGTGGGGTCATGGAGGAACAGAGGAAGTCTGATCCGTAAGGAAGGAGTGGATCCAGTCTAGGGTCTTGTTGTGGCTTCTAGCATACTTGAGTCTTGTGATTAGGGTGCGGTGGGAGACTGTGTTGATGGCGGCCAGAAGGATGAGAGTTGTGGTTTCACCGCAGTCGAGGAGGGAACAGATGTAATCGGTGGCAGCAAGCATTGCGGTGACTATCTACTTGAGTCCTACGTCAGTGAGGTTTTCCAAGAGGCATGCGGTGTACTGGTCCTTGGGGTTGTCCAGGTGAATGTTGATGTCCCTGAGTAGAATGTAAATGGTATATGAGAGAGCCTGGGGGTGATGAAGACAATGATGACTTCAGTGAAGGGCAGGCGGGGCCCGGTGGTCTGGAGATGAGGGTGCCTTGGAGGGTGGTGTTGGGGACGGTCTGGAAGTGGACATGTTCCATTGTTGTTGTTGGGTCCTCTGAATGGGTGGTCAGGCGGAGGGTGTTTTTGTGGATGATGGCAATGCTTCCTTCTGGTCGGTTGGTATGGTCCTTGCGGGTGATCTTGTAACCATCGGGGATGGTGGTGGCGATGTCTGGGGTTTGTCCAGGTTTCCCTGAGGCAGGCAATGTCAGGGAAGATGAAGCTGAGTAGGTCCTAGATGTCTTTGGTGTGTTTGTGAAGTGAGTGCGCATTGAGGAGGATGCAGCCGAGCCGGTCTAGTCCATTGTTGGTTGATTGGGTGGCAGGAAGAGTTGGAGTGAGAAGGTGGGACAGGGTGCAGCCGCAGTTTTGGCAGGAGAAGTCAGGAGAAGGGTCCTTGGGTGTCCAAGGTGGCAGGCTGTGTGGCATCCAGAGTTGAGAGCAAGGAGGGTGCTGGCGTCATATCAGTGGAAGGTCTGAGGACCAGGGGTCATGGAATGGGCGTGGTCCAGGCATGGATGGGCACAGACTGGTTGGCCTTTAGCATGCTACTGGTGTGCCTGCTGCGCACACCTGCCATGCAGTGGCCGCAATTAGGTAGTGTGTGGGGGGCTGGACAGCTGGAAGACGGGAAACATGGGTAGTGCTGTGGCAGGGGCAAAGTGCAGCAAAAGGGTGCAAGACCAAAAAGAGGAAAGAGGAAAAAGTGCCAAAAGAGTGACAGGGACAGAAAGAAAAGGCATAAAACACAAGAAAAAAGCAGGAAAAGAAGAGACAGAGGTCAGTCCAGCGGCAGAGCAAAGACACTCCACCACTAGAACACCAGGAATGTGGGAGAAAAGCAGTAAAAAGCAGAAAAAAAGCAGAGAGAAAGGCAGCAAAAAAGCTGAGAAAAAGAGGGATAGAGAATATTCCAGCAGTAGAGCGGAGACGCTCTACCAATAGACCACCAGGGAAGTGGGATAAAAGCAGTAAAAAGCTGAAAAAAGCAGAGAGAGAGGCAGAATAAAACAGACAATAAAAGAGATAGGAAGCAGTCCATTAGTAGAGCAGAGACACTCTACCACTAGACAACTAAGGATGTGGGAGAAAAGCAGTAATAGCAGAAAAAAAGCAGAGAGAAAGGCAGAAAAAAGCTGAGAAGAGAGACAGAGGGCAGTCCAGCAGCAGAGCAGAGACGCTCTACCACTAGACCACTAGGGAATCAGGAGAAAAGCAATTAAAGGCAGAAAAAATGAGAGAGAAAGGCAGAAAAAAGACAAGAAAGAGACAGACAGGGGGCAGTCCAGCAGTAGCACACTAACGCTCTCCCGCTAGACTACCAGGGATGCATGCGAGAAGTAGGGGTTTGGATGGCTCAAAACTGTCTTAAGTTAAATTCCTCGAATACTGAAGTGCTACTCTTTGGACAACTTCTGGTCCCCGAGATGGTGGCCGGAAGAAATGGGAACTCTGCCCGCCCCAGTGACGAAGGTGAAAAATCTCGGCATTCTGGTGGATGACTCACTATCTTTTAAACCTCAGATCAACACCCATTTTGTCCTCAAAACAATTAGGAAAATGCTACCATTTTTGGAGCAAGAGCATAGAAAAACAGTGGTCACCGGTCTAATCCTATCTCGGATAGACTACTGTAACAGTCTTATGCTGAATGCTCAAGTTGGCATACTAAATAAACTCCAGACCTTACAGAATGCTGCCGCACGCCTGATAACAGATACACCTAAGTTCGCATCAGTGGCTCAGGACCTGGCAAAACTTCACTGGTTGCCAGTGCGGAAACGAATCACTTTCAAGGCACTCTGTGTGGTCTTGAAAGCACTGCACGACCTGGGCCCTAGAAGGAACTATTCTTCTGGTACAAGCCGGCAAGATCTCTCAGATCTGGTCAGCAGGCATTAGTATCAGTCCCCAGAGTCAAGAAAGAAAGATGGGGAGGCAGGAGCTTTTCCTTAGGAGCTGCAGT
The DNA here is from genome assembly GCF_964263255.1 of Lissotriton vulgaris. Classification (NCBI taxonomy): domain Eukaryota; kingdom Metazoa; phylum Chordata; class Amphibia; order Caudata; family Salamandridae; genus Lissotriton; species Lissotriton vulgaris. Next base: position 779,807,354 of record NC_141691.1, read on the forward strand.
AGCCTGGAACAAGCTTACCCTCCACATTAGACAATTGCCTGATCTCTTATCCTTTAGAAGATCGCTGAAGACTTGGCTCTTCACCCATTAAAGCACCTACCCCCACACACCAGTTTATTCTGTTAGCGCCAGGACACCTCCGGGTAACAGAGCGCTCTAGAAATGTAAAAAACTAAATAAATGCAGGAGAAGAACAGGAAAAGGTAACCCTGGGCGGAGCTTGAATAGCTGTAACTCTGCTGAATTTCACTGAGTTACTGTAAAACTCAGTGAAATTTTGTGGAGTTCAGTGGCCTGACGGAGTTACTTGCACCATTCATTGACCCCCACCCCCTACCACCTCACGTAGGAAAGCCTTACCTTTCCTGACCCTCCTTCTTGGTGGTTGGGTATGGCAGAGCTGGCTCTCCACAGCAGTGCAGCCCGGCCACCAGTCTCCTAGCAGCCAGTGCCACTGCCTTCTTTTCTGGTTCCTGCTCCTGCTCCTGCTCCTGCTGCTGGCTGCACTCCTCTTCCACTGCTCTGGCTCAGAGATTTCAATTAACAGCAACACCCACAGTGGTCATGGCGTATTGCGTGAGGGTGTGCCTGACCTGATGAAATCCCATGATAGGGTCAGGCATGCCTTCATGCAATACACTATGACTACTGCAGCTCTTGCTGTGATTGCAGAGTTTTTGAAAACGTCACACTCCAAAAGGATTGCTGAATTCTAAAAATCTGCAAACTCTGCTGGCAGAGCAGAGTTAAATGCCCAACTTTAGTAAAAGGCAGAAAAAGGTCAAGAGAAAGGCAGAAAAAAAAGTAGAGACAGAGGGCAGTCCAGCAGCAGACAGGAGACACTCTGCCACTAGACCACCAGTGATGAGGTGCAGGCGGGGGCCTGTGGGTGGAGGAGGGCTTTGTACCACTGACCTGAGAATCTGAAGATCAGCCACAGGGAGCTCGAGGCAGCATCTACCAGGTGGATCTGCGCAAGTAAGGGAGCAGTCCATTGAAAGGTCCCACTGCCACAGAAAGGCTGTTGGAAATGGCATCCCTCCATTTTTGGCCACGGAAAAGTGGCCCCAGCTACACATATGGTGACCCCACACACATCCATACACTGTGTGCCATGCACCACATGGTGCATGACACACAGTGCATGGATGGGCACATATTATTTTTTTCCATTGCAGCATGTTCTGCAGCCCTTTACTTGAGCTGCAGCATAAGGAATTGAAAAGGGCACGCCACACCGGTGGTTCTATCATAATTTGATGGTTAGGAAGATTGCCTGGATGCATAGCAGTCTTCCAACCGCTGTGATGTCAGTCAGCAGTCCCACCACCCGGCATCATATTCAGGTCAATAGATATTTTTAGCATTGATATTTACTTACCTTAAAGTAGATATTCTTGTCAACGATATTGTTGCACACAAAATTCATGCATCACAATATTTAAAACTCAATATTTCTGCTGCTCGATATTTATTTTTTGATATTTTGTGTGAATACCACTCTTATTACAGGAAAGGTTGGCAAACTCTAATTTAAACTAATACAAAGCCCTTATTGATACCAATTTTGAAGCAGCATTTGTTGTAGTAAAAATGCTGTGTTAAGATCACCATTGTCCCAGCTTTTAGGAACAAACAGAAAAACATTTCTTACCACAATTTTTGCATATTTATAACTGGAAGTATATCTTTACTATTTGTGTAATTTCAACTAGCAGATTTTGATGGAAGCAAGTGTGAAACCAATGGGAGAACCTGGAAAGCAATACAGTTCAGAAAAATGTACTAAATTCAGAATTCAGTATCAGGGATCACTTGTGTATATTGCTTTTGGTATTCCAAAATAAACTAATCATTGAATTTGAAAAATAAGGTTCATAAGCATACAAAATAGCAACTGGTTAAAACATTCTCATCTGCAATTGTTTACCCTGATGACTGATTTGCAAAGGTAACAAGACATTATATCAAGAAGACAGTTCTGGTTGCTCGGATATTTAATGTTTGTTGGTTGTTCAAAAACCATACAATATCCACAGCCAACAATAGAGATGAAGCTTGTGATGCTATGTCAGTGTCTAATGACGATGCAGCAATATTTTTGGTAAAATCTAAAGGATGAAAAATAGGTAAGAAGAAAACCTGTGTATTTTTAGGATGTACATAAGATGTAGAATTTAAGAATAGTGGATGTATGTACACCTCCGAATTTCAAGTTACCCATACTGTCATGTGATTTAGATTTAAATTTGCAAAATGGGATCATTCTTGTACATTGCCTTACAATTGTAATTCAAATGGGAAGAAATTCAATTCATAAGAGCAAATGTTTGTGTTCTCCTATATTAAAAATACTATCCCACTTGTGTGGGTCAGCCTAGTGCCTGAGACTAAAAAGCCCAAAAGCACAATATGGAGATATTGAGCACCTCCTCTCAAACTACATGTTTTGGCATTAGTGGTAGCGGTGATATGTGGCCCCAGGTTTTGCCTCCAGCAAGAGAAGCATACTAAACTGAGACAGTTTTAAAAACTAAGGGGCAGATTTACAAGCCCCTTGTGCCACTTTTGCGGCACTTTTAACATGTTAAAAAATGATGCAAAAGTGGCGCAAGAGGCTTGTAAATAAGCCCCTAAAAACCTAGGGTAGTAAAGGGTGGTATGATGTGTGGACCCCTCTTCTTTTTCCTTCCAACAAAAGTCCTTCAAACATAAGCAAAAAGGCAAAAATTATAATTTTCCTCTCATTTCTGTGAGAGAAAGTTCTGGAGTCCCTGGGAATCCACAAATTTCCCAATCACCCAACAAACATGGAAATACATTATATGTCAACCCTGAAAATGACCCTTTTTGTGATGTAAGTAGTTGTTGATTTTCACCATGTGCACATCCACCAACCAGGGAAACCTACCCAGGTATTTCTGAAAACTAGATACTGAGGGTAATCCAGGGTCGTCTTGTTTGAGTGGAACAACCTACTTTTTGATACCTACAGTGCTCGTCAGACCTCATACTGGCAAACAACACACATTTTCCTAGTTTTTCTGTAAGAGAAAGTTCTCTAATCTGTACAGATCCACATATTCCCTGCCTCCCAGCATTCTCACACCTCTCCCAATATAAATGGTATTCCACTTGTGTGGACCGGCCAAGGGCCCACAACAGGAAAGGCCGAAAAAATGCAACACAGACAAATCAAACATTTACACTAAAATCGTACCTTTTTTTGAAATGTGGGTGGGGACAGATTTTAGACCTAGGCTTAGCTGCCATGTAGGGAAGCCTACCAAGGTCTCAAGTACTGCTTAAATGCCTGTAAACTGAAATGTTGACTCATTGACCACTGCATTCTCACATCAATGGACCTATAAGTCATCTACCAGGAAAAAGGACTTTGGGCCTGATTACGAGTTTGGATGTCCATAAGACAGATGAACCTGTGGTGACCACTGCCACACTGTGAGACGGCCTGCAGTATTATGACTTTGGGGGTCAGACTGCCACAGGACTGCTGCATGAGCCTGCCATGAAAAGGGTGGCGGTGAGGCAACTCAAGGGGCCTTAATGAGGCCCCTTGCCACCTCAGGATCCAGGGGAGGCCTGCAGGGGGCACATGTAGTGTCCCCCTAAATTTGCACCACCAGTACCTGCATGGTGTGACATGTATACCACACCAAGCAGGAAGGTGAAGTCAGCGCTCTGAGAGTGGCGGTGTGCATGCTAGGCTCTTCTTAAGGTCTAACAGACCGCCGCTATCAGTCTGCTGTGTGATGTCTGCCAGACCGGGATTTAAGTCATAATCTGGCAGGTGGTCACATCACGGGTTTGGCGGTCCTAAGTCTGCTATAGAACTTGCAATCTGCCCATTTGTCAAAATAAGTGTGTTTTGATTGAGTGGTCCCCATATGGTCCGCTGCGCCTGTGGATTGCTCAGTAGACTCATGCAATTGCATTGCGGAATTCTTTGCTGAAAAAGTGGCTAAAATCTACTCATCCTTTCCGGGACAAACCAAAATAGGGTCTGAGTTTGTAGAAGCTGTAAGGGAAGTTAGGGGACGACACAGCCTTGAGAACTTTACTACCCCTTCCCCAGAGGCATTAATACAGATCTGCAGATCAATAAAGTCTGGCTCCCCTAGGGATCCTGCCTCGCCCAAGCGGCTTGCGGAAAGCCTTACGATCCTGGAGCCTTACATTAGACATCTGCTGGATGTATCCTTTGGGACTCATACGGTGCCTATAGAGTGGAAACAGGCGGTAGTACTCCCTCTCCAAAAGAAGCCGAATATAGGCTTTGAGATATTGGAGTACCTTCGCCCCATTTCACTGTTACCCTATATGGGTAAAGTAGCGGAGAAGGTCGTGAACAACTAGCTGATGGAATATGTGGAGGAAGCTAACCTCCTTCACGCTACTCAGTTTGGATTCAGACTTTGCCGCTCTACGGAGTCGGCTCTGCTTATGGCGGTCGAGACCTTCAGACAGGGGGTGGATGAGGGCCAAACTATGGCCCTGAGCCTCCTGGATCTAAGCGCAGCATTCAACACTGTAGCACATGTCACCTTGCTACAGTGTCTGAATGAAGGTGGGATTTTGGGTGCTGCGCTGAAATGGATCCAGTCCTTCCTGGTAGACCGGGGCTTTCAGGTCAGGCAGGGAGACTGCTACTCTAGAGTGGTCAACCTGGGTCAGGGCGCATCTCAGAGTTCGTCCCTGAGCCCAACTTTATGTAATCTATATGTCTCCCCAGTAGAAACCATAGTTGAGGGCCATGGGCTGCGCATAGTGTCCTGTGCCGATGACACGCAGCTGGTCATCTCCCTATCTCGTGAGCTCGATCTTGCTTCGGACAGGTTCAGAGCATGCATGCAGGAGCTGGCCTCCTGGATGTCGACCAACTGCCTGAGGCTGAATGGCAGCAAGACGGAAGTACTCATGGTGGGGGGGCCATCGGTGTGGTCATCGGCATGGTGGCCACCCTGTCTGGGGTCGACTCCAACACCATGTCAGGAAGCAAAAAATCTGGGCGTGTGGCTCGATGTTGATCTAACATTTGGGCCCCAGATCAGTCGGGTGGTAGGGGTGTGCTTTGGCGTCCTGTAAGGCCTATGGAAGGTTCTAGAGTATCTCCCTACAGAGGCTAGAAGGACGCTGATGCATGCCCTTGTCACCGCTCGATTGGACTATGGCAATCTTTATCTGGGTGCCACGGGAAAGAGCCTTGACCGCCTACAGGTGTTACAAAATACCGCGGGTCGTTTGGTCTTGAGGCTGCCCAGAAGATCCGCCTCGAGGGCAGCGTTGCAGGCACTTCACTGGCTTCCGGTGAGGAGTAGAATTGAGTTTAGGACTCTGTGCACGTGCCACCGCATTATGGGAGGCAAAGCACCGAAGCTGTTACAGGGCCTAATTAGTCGCTACGAGCCAGCCCGAGCATTGAGATCCTCTGGTTCCAGCCTACCGATGATTCCCAAAGTTAAATAGGCAAGCATGGGGGGTAGGTCCTTCTGGTTTCTTGCAGCCAGAAGATGGAATAGGCTCCAGCTGGATCTGCGCTTGGAACCGTTCGTGTCCAGATTTAGGGGGAAACTGAAAACTCACCTGTTTGTTCAGTAGATGGGCTCTGGGTGCTGCTGAGACTTTGTTGCTTCCATTTACCATAGCGCGGGGACAAGCCGGTGCGCGTAACCAGGCGCTCTATAAACTTTCCTATTATTATTATTAATATATTGTTAAAGGTCACAAGCCTTAAAAATATCACTGTAACCCTTTATGATAGTGTGGTGGTGCTGTTTATAGAACCTAAAGAGTTTTGGAATGACAATAATATGTATATTCATATCTTGGACTTGAAGTACGCTTGTTTAACTCCTTGGTTAAAGTCATTTCTTAAATCATTGTTTAGGTCAATTAAGAAAAGTTTCAGAATAAGTGCAGACCCCAAAATTGCAACCCTACCGAATTTCCATGATTCTTCTAATAAAAATGCTACCCCATTTGTGTAGTGTAGTCTAGGGCCTGCAAGAGTCAGAATCAAAAACACAACACGGAGATATCAAAATTCTCTGTCAAAGAATGACCTTATTTGGCAATGGGGGTAGTGAGGACTTTAGGCGCAGGCTCAGTTGCCACTGTGAGACATTATTGTATCCAGAAATGTTGGAAACTAGACACCAGAATGAGTCCAGGATGGTGTACCTAACATGGGTCCCCATGCAAAACCTCAAATTTTGCTGAAAATCACCCATTCACCTCACATTTCTGGCAACTGTGCAGACACACAACATTCCCATCACCCAGTGTTCCCATACAGAATAAAAACGCTGCCTAACTTGTGCCACTGGACCTCACACAACAGGAACAGATCAAACCAGGGACCAACCTCAGTTATTATAGGGTCCCTGGTTTGGTCTGTTGCTGTTTCAAGTTCTATTACCAGCCACACAAGTGGGTAACAGTTTTTATCAGGAAGGATCTCTGGTGTGTTTTTAAGGCTTTCTAGCCGCATGGGTTTGCTGATTGATTATGTTCCGGTTTATGGAGGACCTGACCTGGCAGTTTAGTCAGGACTGTTCCATTTGGAGCAGGGTCAAGACTGATTTGCATTATGGCTGGATCTAAATTGATATGGCATGGTGTGCAAACGTCTCCTGCAAGGTAATGATTTGGTAAGCTGTCACAAACCCTATCCATTCTGGCACAGGCGGGGAAGTATCCTGGAGAGGAACATGGCGTCGGGCTGACGCTGGCTGCGGGAGCTCTGATCTGGTCAGGAGAATGCCCTGTGTAGGCCTTCAACTAGCCGTCTGCGATGCCAGTCATACGGTGAGCTGGTGCGAAGGGCTTTGTGTTCCTTATATATAGTATTTTTTTACACGTTTCTATTTTTGCTCCCTTGTTTTTCTTTTTTTATCTCCCGAAACCACGACAGGGTCTCTGACGGCGGTGAGAAGTAAGAGGCCGGCAGCAGGACCCTGAAGGAACGGCCTCATGGGAGTGGAGTTCGTTTTGGAGCAAAGGAGGTGGAGACAGCTGCGGAGAGGGTTGCCGTTGCAGTCCAGGAATATCGGCATGAGAAGCAGCGAGAATGTTGGGCAGGGCTGTGGGGGTGGTCGAGGACAGTGCTCGCTAGGATCTGCCTTCGAATGCCTCTGTCTGGAGACACTTATTCAGGGTTAGTCAGGGGGGGAGTGGGAGCCGGGTGTGTCTGCTGTAGAGTCGCGGCAGTACCGCAAGTACAGTGAGCACTGTAGAGGACTGGTGAGCAGGAGGTTAATCTGGAATCTCTTTTCAGCCATCAGGGTCAGTTCCTACATCCCCCCACTGCTACGGTGTGGAGGAATGGACATAGCCTCAGAACAGGCTTTTTCTCGAGTGGAAGGGGGATCTCCAGTTTTAGATCCAGAAGGGGGTAGGAAGGGTGAGAAGGGAACACATGTGACTGCATTACCATTATCATTATCTGCCAAAAACAGATATCAGCTTTGCTCGAATTATGAATTGCAAAAAAACAGTCTCTTCACACCACAGGTCTTTGCTGGCTCTGAGGTAGTTCCACTCACCCCTCGGTGGAAGAAGAAGTAGAGGAAAGAGAAAACAATCAGGTCAGGGGAGCCTAAAAAACGGAGACTACCAAAAAACTGTCCTCCTTTGTTAAAACCTACCCCTTCATTGAAGTCGTATTTTAAAATCATGGAACAGGTGACTGTCTCCAAAGGGGATAGGCCCTCCCCTCCTTCTATCTCTCCCATCCCTACTGTAACCGTACAAGCTAAGGCCTAGGCTGTTTCAGTCTCCCCTGTCCCTGTTGAAAATAGATATTCTATTTTAGCATGCCACCCAGAGGTAGAGGATCAGGTCTCTCTGGAGCAAGAGATATCTAAACCACAAATGTAATTATTAATAGCGCACTGCCCCTTACCCTCCACGGATGTGGAAGTGGTTGAGATAGAAGATGGGAGCTCCCTGGAAGCGGCATCAGTTGATTCAGGCAGTGGTCTCTTACAGTTGGGGTCTCTCCTACACGCTTTAAGAGGGGACCTCCTATCTAAATTTGAGATTTTGGAGGCGATTCAAAAAAGCATCCATGAGAAATGCTCTAATTTGGAAGTCAAACTCGATGATGTTTGTAAACGGACTGGGGCACTGGAAAAAGAGGTTGCTGTGCTCTCTGGAGTAACACAACGACATGAGAGGAACATAACAACCCTTAAAACTCAAAATAAAACACTCCAGCTGGATATTGAGGGACTTGAGATCCACTCTAGAAGAAATAATTTGAAATTCCTAAAGATTCCAGAAGGAGCTGAGAATGGGGATTTTAAGTCATTAATATGTAAACTCCTCAGAGAGGGAGTGTTAAAAGACAGACCCGACATAGATCTTGAGTCAGAAATTCAGAGGGCCCATAGGGATCTCTTCAGATTGCATGCTGAGGGGAAAACCCCCAGAAAAATCCTGGTTAACTTCCACACTTATACAATAAAAGAGCTGATACTAGGGAGAGCGTTAACAGACACCTCATTTCGGATCTACGCCGCAAAATTCCTAATTTGTTCGGATGTTGGCAAAGCCACAGCGCAAAGACTGTGGGAGTTAGGGAACAGGATACCCGGTCTAAGGAGCATGGGCACACAGGTCCAAATGAAATTTCTGGCCTTTCTAAAGGTAGTCTGGAGGAATAAAACGCACAATTTTTTCTCGCCTTAAGAAGTTGACACTTTTCTCATTCTAATGAGAGAAAATTCCCATTAGTGTGTTCTTGGCTTTTTTTTGCACTTAATTTCAAATTATAGTATTGCACCAAGTGAAAAAGAGAAGAGGAGGGGGAAGGGGAAGGAAGAAGGAAGAAAAAAAAGAGAAACATTTTGTAACTTAAGAGAAGAGAAGAAAAAAAATCCTTTTTTTATACACGTATTAAGGGGAAGATGGTTAGCGAAAGGAAGAAAAAAGAGGAAAAAAAAACAGCAATACACTCGTTGCACACTTAGTTGCCTATGGTAGGGGGGGGGTCTTCATGGGAGGTGGGTTGTTTGTTGGATGGCAGGGGTAAAAAGGGAAAAAATAAATCCTCATATACATGAGAAGAAAGATAGCTTTCCCGGGCGGGAGTTGGGAAGTGATACATTCAAGGAATTGCCAATATGACTAATATTTCCAGTAAAATTAAGATCATCAGCTGGAATGTTAACGGCCTGAGGGATAGGATAAAGATGGCCAGGGTAAATAAATATCTGCACAACTCAGTGGCCCAAATCTGTCTACTTGAGGAGACTCATCTAGAGATGAGAGAGTGTAAATTAGTGTTCGGTAAATATCAGTGGGTCCAAGACATTCTTTGTTCGGATCAAAGTGGCAGTACAAGAGGAGTGGTAATACTGATCAGAGTCAATGCTGGGATCAGGGTGGAGAAGTTTGAGACATACCACTCTGGGAGGTGGTTGGTGGCCTTATTAGTAGTGGGTAGCACCCCTTTTGTATGTGTGGTTTACTATGGGCCCAACCAAGACGCCCCGGCGGCTCTCACGAAACGTAAAGTCAGTTTGGAGATGTGGCAGGACCTGTTATCCTGGGAGGGGATTTTAACCTCATTTTAGATGAAAAATTGGATCGTACGTCAAGGGTCAAGTTCATCCCCCCTCTCAGATCTAGAACCGAGCTTAAGAATATCAGTAAAGATTTTAATTTAATAGATATTTGGAGAGCTAAAAACAACACCAAAAAAGATTTCTCCTTCTATAGTCGAAGATATGGACATCATTCCAGAATTGACTTTTTTTATTAGATCAGTCTTTCTTTTCTGCAGTTGAATCCATTTCTTATATTCCTGCTCCTTTGTCCGATCATTCTGTTGTGGAGTTGGATATTCATTTTAAACAGAGGGAGCAGCAGAGGAGGTGGACTCTGGATAGATCTTTACTACTCCAAGGCGAGGTTAAGTCAGATATAGCAATACGGACAGACGAGTATTTCAGGCATAATAATGGCTCCACCAGTGACCAGGTGGTTTGGGAGGCCTTTAAACCCTTTCTCAGAGGCATTTTAACCACCTTGATGATTAGAAGAAATAAACTCAGGAGGAAGGTGGAGGAAGATTGTCTTTTGAAGCTTAAATTAAAGGAGCGGGAGCTTCAGAGAGCATCTACAGACCAGCTTAACACCAGACTATGTTTACAAAAGGAGCTAGACGGCCTGTGGGTAGAGTACCAAGCAAGCCTCGATAAGATTCTAAAGGACAGATGGGACACAAGCAAACTTCAAAACTTCTCCTATGGGGAAAAATGTGGTCGTCTCCTTGCCTGGAAATCCCAGGTGGAATGGACTAGAACTCAGATCAACTGCCTATCTCTTTTGGGCACAGGAATGGTCACTCATGATGAATATCTAATCAGGGAAGAGTCAAGACTATTCATGCAAGACCTGTCACTCCCCACAGAGAGCGGAAGAATGGCTAAGCCAGCTACAGCTTCCCAATCTATCTGATGTGGATAGAGTCTATCTTGGCTCTGATATCAGCGAGAGCGAAGTCAGAATCCAGATTAAGAAGATGACTAAGGGAAAAGCAGCCGGTCCAGATGAACTCCCAGTAGAGTTGTATCTGGTAAATCTTGATCAAGTTGTACCTGTCCTGACGACTCTGTTCAACAAGATTTTCTTAGGAGAGGAATCGGCCCCCAAATCATGGTCTGAAGCTAGTGTTACCTTACTGCTCAAGTCCAATAAAGATCCTCAAAGACTAGAGTCCTACAGACCAATTTCTTAATTGAATTTGGACTACAAGATCTTTGCAGGGGTCCTTGCAGCGAGAATGGCTAGAGTGACTAAAACTATCGTTCACCATGACCAGAGGGGCTTTATTCCAGATAGGCAACTTAATGAATTAACATTCCAAGCAATAGCTGCAATTGATGTTGCAATTGATAAGAAGCTTCCCCTGACTCTGGTAGCTATTGATGCAGCTAAGGCTTTCGACCAAGCCCTCCTAAATGTTCCGCGTTTCCGCAGATCCAAGACCGGAGGCACCCGCTTCTCCGTACTAGCCCCTTGTTTCTGGAACAGTCTTCCACTGTCCATCAGATCAACCCCAGTCTACATCCAGTTCCGTAAGGCCCTTAAGACCCTCTTATTTTCTCAAGCGTACTCCTGCTAAACTTCCTCAGTAGAATTCCATCCTCATCATCTGCCTACGTCAGCTCCAGGAAGCCGCCAGGTCACAGTGCGCTTTATCAAGTATTTTCAATTTCAATTTCAAGTTGACTGGCTTTATTTATGGAAGGCCCTAGTGAGGTTTGGATTTCCAAATAATTTTGTTACAGCCATCAAGTGTCTCTACTGCTCCCTGCATGCAAAAATCTTAATCAATGGGTCTCTTACAGACTGGGTAACCATCGCCCGAGGAACTATGCAAGGCTGTCCTTTGTGTCCCTATTATTTAATTTGTACATAGAACCCTTCATCTGCCAGCTTAGGTCCAACCCTGTAATTAAGCCTTTCAAGATCTCAGATCTGGAATTAAAGTTTGCGCTCTATGCCGATGATTTACTTATGTTCACCTCAAATCCAGCTGAAGCTCTCCCAAGATTAATAGATCAGGCTGAGGCCTTTGGAGCTATCTCAGGATATACTATTATTAAAGATAAATCTGAGATTATGGAATGGCACCAAGAGGCTGGGACATTAGGAGTCAGGACACGTATGAGGTACTTGGGGGTACACCTTGCCCAAAAAATTGAAGACATACCAAAAATTAACTTGGACAGAGTCTAAAAGATGTCTATGCCCTGCTCCAGTGGTGGTCATCCCTCTCATTAAACATCTTTGGGAGAGTTAACCTGATCAAGATGATCATTCTTCCAAAAATAACATTCCTATTCAATACTATTCCTCTATCTTTTCACTCACCAGCTATTAAAACACTACAAGGGAAAATAGGATCCTTTATTTGGAAGACCAAGTCCCCAAGAATCTCCTGGAAAAAGTAAAGGAGAAGTTTAAAAACAGGAGGCCTGGCCCTTCCAGACATACTTATATATTGCCATTCATTCCATTTCAAAAACTTCAGATTACTGGCTGACAGAATAGACTCATCCTCTTTAGGTATACTTTTTAAAGCACTATTGCAAGATATACCACAGGGACAAGAGTTCTTTCTTTTTAAGTTCGGAGACCCGAAGTTTTTTTAAAAAGGTGAGGCTTAAGATTCTGGGGGCAGTGCTGAAAAATTGGGTATATGTCAGGAAAAGCCTTAGTATCCCCTACTACACATCTAAGGCCCCGATCTGGGACTCTCCCGGTACACCTGACTGCTTGAACGATCAATTGTCCCGGCCCCTGACGATGGCAGGGCTAGAATATTGGGAAGATCTCCAGAAAAAATCGCAGCTCCTAAGTTGGTAGGCTCTTTCTGGTCTGACCGGGGGGACACTCACTAGTTTTAAATTTTATCAGTTGTCAGGATGGTGGGCAACCAGACTCTGGGACTTCGAGGAATCAAATCATAAATTTGACTCAGTATCAAGGAAGGGTAGATGGAAGCGTCAAATCTCGTTTAGGTATTGGACCATATTAGAGGCTGAGAATGTTACAGACCTTGAGCTACAAAAACTCTGGGGAAATCTTTTTAGTCCAAACACTGGTAATATTGGTAACATCAAAGATATATGAATTGATTATTTTACTATCCTACAGGCAGTGGTTAAGCCTGCTGCATTAAAAAGAAACCACCTGTACACTATGTATATGATGTATATGGTCTATATAACCCCCAAAAAACTAGTTAAGTTTACCAATCTGGAATACTGCTGCCCAAGATGTAGACATCCTGCCGCAGATGATCATCATATGTATGTTGACTGTTCAGATATAAGAAACTATTGGACCCAGATTCAGGATTTTTTGGAAGATGTTCTCCAACAATCTGTGGTAGTCACCTCAAGAACCATCTTCTCTGGATTGGGGCAAAATTACAATCTAAATGACCCCTCCACAAAACTCCTCTTTTCTGTTATCCTCCTTGCAAGACGGGAAATGTGCAGAGCTTGGAAAGATGTAAATCCTCCAACCTTCTCAGAGTGTTTGAAACATATCATCATCACGAGTGTATCGGATTTGGCATGTGATAGAACTAGCCTTGATAAAATCTGGACAGCCCATTTGGCTTGGCATAATAGATGATTGGTCTTTCTATGATTTTGCCGGGCACTGTTGGCTCCCTTTCTCCAAAGTAACACAAGGTGCCCACTACGGTGTGAAATGGAGCGGACTGGAAAAACAGTAGCAACTTGAGGGATTTGTCCCCCCCCCCTCCCTCCCCCCTTCATGTATATTGGTCTATAACAACAGGGCTGGAATAGGTTGACCAATTGTAAAGGGAAATGCTATCTCCCGTCAGGTTTTCACAATGTGGTATATGATGAAAAAAAAAAAACCCTATCCATTCCAAGTTAAATCTATTCCTCTTCATGCCAGCCATATTCCAACTTAGGATTCCTTAAAGTTCACACTTATCCTCTCTATATTTTATACTGCTAGGTGAGTCTGTCATACCTTCTATGGATGTTCCAGCTTTCTTGCTTGCCAGAATATAGAATTTTCCCACAGTAGCCATATCTATGGAATGACATTTTGCAGTTCTCTTTGTGTTACCCTTGGAATGGTGGTCAACAAGTCAGTCTAAACCATCTAGGGATGATTGGCAGTGAAAACGCTTCGAAGTTTGTACACGATAACAATGATCTTACCTTGATTTCTTAACTGTTATTGGCATAGGTCTATCATCATGTATGTCAGGTTTTGGTTGATAAAAATAACCTAGCGGACGGTTTCTATCCTATCTGAATGAGGACAGTCAGTGTCATGGAGGCTTTAGAAATCCACAAAGACCCTTGCAGTGTTGTCTTATGATAACAGGTAGAAGAGCAGCACCGTCATCACCCCCATAAAAAACAACAGTTTAATTTCACAGACAACTTTTTTCAACCAGCCATTTTGCATTGGTACACGTTTGAAGTTGCATGTACAGGCTTTCTATTGTTGAATTTCCCTTAAGTAAAATTGATAGACAATGCGTATTTTTTGTGTCTTCTATGTTATGTTTTATATTTCTCTTATGGCCCATATTTACACATTTGTCACACTATGCAGCACAGCAACCAGTGTTGCTGACTACATGAGAGGGAGAGAGCAGGACTGTGGCACGGTCTGCACTCTCCCTAGCACTGGCGCACAATCAGGTTTACTACCACCAAGCACACATCTTTGCAGCATATGGCAAAGGTGTGCTCATCATGTCTAGCATAGGTTTTGTACTGTAGGGGTACTTTTCCAGTGCATAATACTATGCCTAGCAACACCATTTAAAAAAATGAGGTTGCAGGCGGCGGTGTTGGAGTCGGTGGGGTCGGGGTGGGTTTCAAGCGAGGGTGGTGCTTAGCTGGTTGTCGGTGATTTTGCTCCAGCTGGGGCGCGGGATCTGTTGAGTGTGGTGGTGCGTTGTGGGTTTCCGGAAGGTGAAGTGGACGCAGCGATGGTCGGTCCAGTGGAGTTTGGTGGTGTGGTTGAAGGTGACGTGGGAGCTTGCGGAGAAGATGGGGTCAAGAGTGTGGCTGGCGGAGTGGGTGGGCATTGTGACGAGCTGTCTGAGTCCGAGGTTGGCGAGGTTGTCAATCAGGGTACTAGAGTTGGTGTTGTTGTTGTTCTTGAGGTGGAAGTTCAGGTCTCCATGGTGGGTGTAGTCTGTGAAGACAAGGGCGTGCAGCTGACAAAGTCGGCGATGGAGTTGCTGAACTGAGGCTGGGGCCAGGGGGGTCTGTAGACAAGAGTTCCTCTGAGGGTGGAGTTGGGGTCATTGTGGATCTGGAAGTGCAGGTGTTCGGAGGTGTTGAGGGTATCGTTGGTGCTGGTCGAGACCCTGAGGGTGTTCTTGTGGATGATGACGATTCCACCTCCTACTCCGTTGGTGCGGTCCCTGTGGGTGGTCTTGTAGCTGTCCGGGATGGCTATGCGATGTCGGGTGCCGAGTAGGCGTTCATCCAGGTCTCTATCAGGAAGGCAGTGTCCGGGGAGGATGTGTCGAGCAGGTCCCAGAGTTCGATGGCACATTTGCGTGTGAGCAGGTGTTTAGTAGTAAGCATGTGAGGTGGTTGCTTTCTGTCACGGTGGGCGGTTTGGCGGCTCGGAGGCTGGTGAAGCTGCAGCTCCGGCTGGAGAAGGGTCCTTTGGTGTGCTTTGGGGTGGCAAGGAAGCAGGTGTGCGGTCGTCCGGTGTTGAGTGCATGGAGGGTGCTGGCGGTGTAGTGGTGGCGGTTGGTGTGGCGGTCGTGGGGGCCAGTGGGTCTGGCGCTGGGTGCTGTCCAGGCACGGATATGCGCGCCCACTGCTGCGGCCGCCATTATGAGGGGAGGTGGGAGGGAGGATCAGCTGGGAGGCAGGAGCGGGGAACAAATGGGCAAGAAGGGGGAGGGCCACAGGGGATGCAGCAGAAGGGAAACATGCGTGAGCAGAGGCATGCAACTCAGGCTCAAACAGAACAATAGAAATCAGCTATGTAAATAGAAGAGGCACGCAACTCAGGCTGAGTGGCCTAAGCCGAGTAGAGCAGGGGGACATGGTCACACAGGTGGTGCTGTGCGGCGTGGGGTAGCAACCTACCTGAGTCATGATCAAGGGTTGCTCTCCTCACCACGCAGAGGCCGCTATTATGAGGGGAGGTGTGAGGGAGGAGCAGCTGGATGGCGGGAGCGGGGAACGAATGGGCAAGCAGGGGGGCAGGGCCACAGGGGACGCAGCGTTGGGAAAATGGGTGTGAGCATGGGGCAAACAGGCACAAAACAGAACAGCAGAAGTCAGCAATGTAAATAGCAGAGGCACGCAACTCAGACTGAGAGGCCTAAGCCGTCCAGAGCAGAGGAGGGGGACATGGTCACACAGGTGGTGCTGTGCGGCGTGGGGAAGTGACCCACCCGACCCATCCACTCACCAAAATATTAATGTACCCATCCATTGGTCCTTTTGCACATTCATCCATTCACTTTTTTCTATCTGCTCATTCTTCTACGCTGCATTCCAGTCATCCTTTCACATGTCAATGATTTTATCCTTCCATCAAACAATTCACTGTTCCATCTACCCTTCCTCTCTCCCATCATCCATTCTTTCATCGCTTCCATCATACATTGTACCTTTGTTCATTCTTTCTGCTAATGTTTTCTTTCTTCCTTTCAGGACAAGTTCATCTTCTGTTGTTCTTTTCCTTTTCTATCTACCTATCTTGTTTTTATCATCTTTACATTTTTCTTAACATTCTCTTTCAGATTCATTTTTCCTATTTGTCCTCCTATCTGTGCTTTTACCCCTATTTTAAGTATTTTCCTTTTTCTGTTTCCTTTACTGTACACGCAGATCATCAGACTCTTTCACAGCATTAACTAACATTGTTGTTTATGACCATTGTGTCTGCAGGCAAAAGCGGGCCATAAACAATAATTAATGTTCAAATAGAACAGGTTCACTAGCCCATGGGGCCCAGTAGCAGCTCTCGCCTCATCTGCTAGGCTCGGGGTTTGCCTACGCCGCTGAGCTGTGATGAGTTCCCTCTGGACGTGATACAGCTGAAGGCAAAAAAGGTCTCTGGCTGTAATCAAAAAGGAAGCTGTTTAAAGCAGCTGAAAACAACACAAATTTCATAAAAACATAGAAGCTCAATCTAACATTGGCCTATTACAATGAAATAAAAAAAGAGTTTTAAAGATCTACCATTAGCTTTGAAACCTAGTGAAAGCAGAGATGAGACTGTCCCATACTGAATGTAATGAAGGGATTCAACTTTTGTGAAAATCCATCTGTTCTGCATGAACACCTGAATTTTTTGCTGACAGGTACTGCTGTTTTTTTAACTCTGCACACTGGAGCTTTGCTGTCCAGGCCCAAGTGAATGTGCTCTGACCCTTAACAAAATGGCTAAGTCGGCTAATTTTTCTTTGGCTTATATATCTTTCCATTAAAGCAATAGTAGCTGGTGCAACAAATACACCAATCTGTTGAATTGGAGGAGTTCGATGGGTGTGAAATCTGAATTGTTCTACATACTGTTTTTGCACAGCTTCAGTGGAACCACATTTAATGTCTATCCTGCTTTGACAGAATGTTGCCAGATACAGCCTGCAACCATGCCCAGCTGAAGGTTTTCCACAATAAAAAAGACTTAGGGCCTGATTACGAATTTGGCAGTGTGGGAGCGGGCTGCCACGTTGGTGCCCTGCTCCCACACTGCCAAACTTGTAGGCACACTGCCGGCCTGGTTAGGAGTTTCTCCTGGTCTGGCAGGCAAACCTTTGGTGGTCCCAGGCGGTGGCTTTAGAAAGGCACCGCAATGGGAATGCAAAAGCTGGCTCCTGCATGGCATGTACTGTTAAGTTGAGGTTCCGTGACAATTGTAAGTGGTGTTTTCGACTCGCACGAATATGGTCGAGTCTGGTATCTATGAACCGCAAATGACGAGTTTAGTGGGTGTACGCAGTTTCGCTGTGTTAACCTAAACCGTTCGTCTGTTACGTGGGTTTTTCTATCTGTACCCACGGGTTCCATCTTAGATACGGCATCCATTTTGTCGCTTGCCCTCAAGTAGCCAGCGAACGGACGTTGTCCGCTTCGCGACCCTGGGATTCCCAAGATATCTGCTGAAGACACATGTTCTTTGAAAGTGTCTTTATGACGAGGGGGATGATACTGTAAGGCAGATGGCCCCGCTCGGGGCTCATCTCGCCGTGTCGGTTTATTGTCTCAGCTGTGCATCTCATTAGGCACGTCCCTTTGATGCCTGTGGCTCGTGTTCCCCGATACCTCCCCTTTTACACCCTTTCCAATCTCCCCACTGTCTCCATCTTCCTCTGCACCTGTCCTTGTTCCTTCTTCGATCTGTTTTACTGTCGATTGGAATGTACTAATGGTGGGAAGATGGGTTTTTACAGTTGGGAACCGCCAAATGTTTCCGCACTTATGTTTCAGACCTTGAATGTATCAAAGTGACCAAAGCGACCCCTCTTGGGATAATTATGGGAACCGAGTCATAAACCTTTTGTGTACCATGTAAACCTATGGGAGAATCATGTATAAAAGGAGCGCTCCACAAAACCAATTTGAAGCAGTCTCCACGAACTACACTCGTTGTACTTCCTGTGACTTCTGTGTTTCCCTGCAGTAAATAAACCTTGAATCTTTGACGCCGAAGGAAGTGTCCCGTGTCTCTGTCATTCGTACGTCGGAACAGGTTACCCACGAAGGTTTCAGGTGTTGTCCCCTGGCACCGCTGGGTCTTAAATAACCCAGTCCTTCAGTTGGCGCCCAACGTAGGGCTGCATCATTGGTACCGGTCCAAGCCCGACGATCGTGAGGAACTTCGTGTGAAATCTCCGAGGGAAGGTGCACTCCGCTTCATCGATCCTGTTGTCGAAACAAGTGGCCCGAAGACTTTTCCCGCGAAGATTCCCGCCTCCTGACGGCTGCGACGGACTGCTGCCCTGACTGTAGACCTGTTTTGGCGCCTGGCGTAGACCTTGGTATAGCGAGACGATTGACGGGCCTTCCTGGTGACGCCATCGATCTTTGAGTTAAGTATTTGTGGGTCGCTCCCAGAGTTCTTGGTTGTGGTTGCTTAGTTGTTGCATGGTTCCATTGCATTTGTGGTTCTTGGTATTTTGTTGTGATATTTGACGACTGCAGCCGCCAAAAACCGAGGGTTTTTGCTCTTTGCGGGGACTTGGTAAATCCCGTAACCCTTGAAGTTTGTGAAACTCGGCTAGTGTGCAAGATGCCTGGTCGTAGTACTTTGTTTAGTTGTTTCAGACGTTGTGGTACGGATTCCCGACTGGAGGACTCGTGTCCGATACCTCCGGTTGGAACTCCAATTTATGAGCTGTACAGCAAACACGGGCTGGGCCCGATTACTTTTAATGAATATTGGATTCGTTACACTAAAAAAGATGGTGTCCTTAGTTGGCCACCTCATGGTAGCTTTGAGACCCCGATCTTAGATAATTTGGAGGCAAAATTGTTTGAGAAAAAGTCAAGGCCGGCCATGTTTGATGCCTTTCGGTTGTGGCGTAAAGAAGCCCGACAGAAAGAGATCAGACAGACTAAACGTAATCAGAGAGATGGTGTTGCTACCATTGTAAAGAAAGCAGAACAGTTTCAGCGTGATAAGGAGGATAAGGAAAAGGAAGTGTTTGATAGGCTACAGCGTATGTCCATAGATAAATTCTATCCTGCTTTGCCTACGGAGTCGGATAAGAAGGAAGAATCAGTTGAGGATCCTTTAATGTCCTATCTTATGAAGTCGCCACCTCCGTATGTACAGGGTACCGCAGTTCCTGTGGTCCCCCCTGTTCCTGCTCCTGTACCTATTCCTCAGCCTGTTCCTCAACCTGCACCCGTTCTTCCGACTGTTCCTGCTCCCTTGCCTACTGCTATTCCTACTGCTCCTCCGCTTCCGCATACTCCTGCTCCCGCTACTGCTTCTGCTCTGCTAACTCCTGTTGTTTCTTCTGTTTCTACTCCTTCTCTTGTTAGTCCCTTGTGCTATACTTCTCCATCTACTCGTAGTCGTACTTCTCCTGTTGCGGCTAGCTTCTTTCATTCTCTCTGACCTGTTTTTGGGTCCGCTGGTTCAGATGGTCCTCAGAGACGTAGTCAGCTTCCCGGTAACAGGGAGCGTGCTTCGCTATATAACATGGCGATGGGGTGGATGACGCATCCTCTTAGAAACCCTCCACGTGCTGTACTTGAGACGTTTTGTCAATTCAATGTACCGACACAAAGATACGTGTTCGAAGAAATGTGTAAGGTTCTGCGCGATCAGATATCGGCCGATGCACCTGACGAGGTGCTGACCGCTTTGTCTGATCTACAGCTTCAGTTCTCGAATGGACTGATAGTGGATACCAACGTTCGACGTGCTGTTGAGCGGTTGCTATCTTTTCGTCCCACTCCTATACCTCAAGCCTTGTTTGTTGAGGATGTTGAGAGGCAGTTAGATGCGTCTGGTCAGTTTCCCATGCGGGAGGTTCCACCAGTGTGGATGCCCGGCGATCCTACTGCTAACCCCGTTATTCCGCCACACTTCCAGAGAGTGTGGATACATCTCCTGTGGAAGCGATCGGAAGTATTGCAGGTGAAACAATCTTTGCCTGACCCTCGCAAAAATCCTGCAGGGTATTATAAAGAATTGTCGCAGCTTGTAGACGCTACGATAATGAATCTTGCTGATATTGATATGCTGTTTGGTAATGTCGTACCGCCACCGGTATGGGCTAAGATTCGTCAGGAAAATCATCCAAATGAACTAGGTGGTGATTGGGCTGCCATTGTAGCGGCAGATGGGTTGCAAACGGGTGGTGCTAAACCCGAACAGTTGATTGCTGCTCTTCCTCAAAGAATCATTACGCTAATGAAAACTCTTATGCCAGCTATGAGGGTGAACTGGGATAAATTGTCAGCTTGTAGACAGAAGAAGGACGAGAGTGTCTCCGATTTCTTTACGAGATTTGAGGAGGCATTCATTGACCATAGTGGTCAGGATATGGGCACTGAGGGTGGTCAACGGTTGTTCGTGGACAAATTTGTCTCTAATTTGTTGCCTGACTTGAGCAATAAATTGAAAAATTCTGAGAGTGCGTGGGCTGTTTCTACCTCTGCTCAAATATTGGCTACAGCACAGTATTACGAGAACAGAGAAAAAGAAGAGAACGACCGCGCTGATAAAAAGACGAAAGAGCTTAAAACTAAAGTGTTGTTACAGCAGGCGTATCCTCCACGTTCAAATCAGAACGCTTCACAGCAAAATAGACCGCAGTTGCAATCGAATAGGTCGCAATCTCGAAATGACTCCTCTTCCCAAAGATCTTTGTTAGGGTACAATCAGTGTGCTTATTGCAGACAGGAGGGTCATTTAAAATTTATTTGTCCTGTTCTAAACGATCGTAACAGTGGTAACTCATCTAGAGGGGGTCGTGGTGGTTCTCAGCAGACATCACGCGGTAGGGGTCGTGGTGCTCAAAATGACCGTTCAGATAACTCATCAAATTCCAATAATTGTTTCGATCAACGTGGATCATCGCAAGGACGGTCTGCGCAATACAATGTAGACGATTATTACGTCGATCAGGGAACTGACGACAGTAATTACTAGGACAGCCATAGACAAGGAGAGGGAGTGGTATCAGTTCCGGTTGATCAGAGAGGGCCTTATGTCGCAGTTGCTACATCGGGCGTCGTTGAGCCTTTTCTGTTGGACACTGGTGCAGCGAAAAGTTCCATAATGCATTCGAAACTCCCTGGCGCACCTTTGTCTGGCTTAACAAATGTTTCCGTTGGATTCTCTGGCGCCCCCGTTAGCAATCCAGTTTCGCGCCCTTTGCCCCTTACAATTGGGCCTCGTGAGCTGCAAGCTCCGTTGATTTTGACTACTGGTTGTGGTGAAAATCTTTTGGGCCTGGATTTGCTTAAACGTTTGTATGCAACTTTGTATTGTTCTCCTGCGGGTGTAAAGCTTACGTTAGGAGAGAGGGTCGTCTCTCCCATGTACTTGTCTCTCGATAAGCTTCCACCGGAATTGAGTTCTCTTCCTGCATCTTTGTGGGCAACAGGTCCCAATGATGTGGGCCTGCTTGACATCTCCCCTTATGTCGTTCAGCTGAAATCTAATGTGCGATTGCCACGTATTCCCCAGTATCGTATTTCTCTTGATGGTGAACGAGCCCTGTTAGCGATCATTTATGATCTGATTGAAAAAGACGTTATTGAAGAGACTCGGGGAAACGTGTGCAACAGCCCTGTACTGCCCATTCTGAAACGTACTGATCCTTCGAAACCACCTGTTTATCGTTTTGTTACCGATTTACGGGAGGTAAATAAAATTGTGATTCCTCAGTTCCCCGTTGTGCCTGACATCACGGCGCTACTGACTCTGATTCCAGCTTCTGCATCCTGGTTTTCGGTGATTGATTTGAAGAATGCGTTCTTCAGCATCCCGATCGCAGAAGAGAGCAGAGACCTTTTCGGTTTTTCTCTTGGTGGACGCAGCTTCCGGTTTAAACGCGCTCCTCAGGGCTACTGTGAGAGTCCATCGATTTACAGTCAAGCCTTGAAGGGTCAACTGGATGCGTTTACGTTGCCGGCTGGTGCGGCCTTAATCCAATATGTCGATGACTTATTGGTAGCTGCAGATACTCAGGACATTTGCAAAATTGCTACAGTGTCGTTGCTGCAACATCTCTGTGACTTACACCACAAGGTGTCACCTTCTAAACTCCAATATTGTTGTCAAGAAGTAACCTATCTAGGTCAATTATTGTCAAAGGAGGGAAGGCGGTTGACCCCAGAGAGAATTGCAGCAATTGCGCGAATGACTGTGCCAACAACCCAAAGAGATGTGCGTGCCTTTCTAGGTATTACGTCGTACTGCAGGCAATGGATTCCAAATTTTTCATTGCTAGCGAAACCATTGGTGGCTCTTACGTGCAAGGATGTTTCAACTCCTTTACCATGGACGGAGGATTGCCAGAAAAGTTTTTCTGAATTGCGTGATTCATTGTGTTCGGCCCCTGTGTTAGGTACTCCTGACTACAGTAAGCCGTTTACGTTATATGTTCACGAGAGGGAAGGTTGTGCTTTGAGTGTCTTAACGCAACCTTTTGGTGGTAAGCAACGTCCATGTGCATCGACCTTGGACCCGGTAGCCAGAGCATTGCCGAGTTGTTTGAGAGCAACGGCGGCAGCTGCGGTGTCCATCCGACAATCAGCGGGATTGGTCATGGATAATATGCTTACGGTGATGGTTCCGCACGCAGTCGACACTCTTTTGAATCGAACGAAAACTCAGCACTTGACGAGTGCGAGGTTGTCCGGGTACGAGTTGACGCTGTTGGCAAGTCATATTCACATAAAACGTTGCAATGTTCTGAATCCGGCGACTTTGTTACCCATTAGCACGGAGTCAGATGAAATAGCAGAACATGACTGTTATTTGAGGACCGAAGAGGAAACAAAAGGTCGAGTGGACCTTAAAAACACTCCTTTGGAAGATCCAGATGGAACGTTGTATGTGGATGGTTCATGTTTTAAATTACCGAGTGGTGATGTGACTACTGCGTATGCTGTTGTAACGTTGAATACGGTTGTTGAAGCTGCAAGATCAAATCAGAATTCTGCCCAGGCTGCAGAACTGATCGCTCTCACTAGAGCGTGTGTGTTAGCGAAAGGGAAACGTGTGAATGTGTTTACCGACAGCCAATATGCATTTGGCGTCGCCCATAGTTTTGGACGGTTGTGGAGAGAGAGAGGTTTTATTACATCGCATGGTACGAAGATTCAGCATGGTCAGCTTGTGAATGATCTTTTGGATGCACTTACGTTGCCTAAGCAGGTAGTGATTGTTAAATGTAGTGCGCATCGTAAGGTGACGGATGATGTTGGAAGTGGTAATGCGTTTGCGGATGAGACTGCTAAGGAGACTGCCCGGAACCTTAGCACTCAAATGTATGTGACGAGTTCGGTTAGGTGGCCTACAGAGTCGAGTATGTGTGAGGACACTATCGAGAGTGTGAAAGCTATTCAGAATGAGGCCACCGAGACTGAAAAGACGAAGTGGAAAGAAAGTACGGGAAAGTTGGATGCGAATGGTTGTTGGGTTGATTTGTCGGAACATAAGAGATGGATGTTGCCGGATGCGTATGTGCTGGCCGTTGTGACAATGGCACATGGGTTAGCACATATTAGCGTGAAAGGTATTTGTAAGTTGCTGTCTCCTGTGTGGAAGAATGATGGTATCATGAAATGTGCTGAACGATTGGTTAAGAATTGTATGGTATGTATGTTGTACAATCCTGGTAAGGGAACCCCAACTCCTCCTGGTAGTTTTGCTCCCCCTTCATCTCCTTTTGAGGTGATCCAATTAGACTTCATCCATATGGAGCGATGCAATAACCTGAAATACGTTTTAGTTGTGGTTTGCGCGTTCTCCCGATGGATTGAAGCCTATCCCCTCAAAGACAACACTGCTTTGTCAACTGCGAAAATCCTACTGAAGGAATACTTTCCTCGGTACGGAATGCCTCGGGTTGTATGGTCCGATAACGGAAGTGAGTTTGTGGGGAGTGTGATGAAGAGTGTGTGTAAGGGCCTTGGAATCAATCAAAAATTCCATAGCGCCAATCATCCCCAGTCAGCTGGTTTGGTTGAAGGGTATAATGGCACCCTTAAACTAAAGCTAGCGAAGATTCAGGCTACGACTGGTCTTTTGTGGCCTGACGCTTTACCCTTAGCCTTACTGTCAAAAGGGCAACCGTACACTCCCAAGTAGGGCTCAGCCCCTATGAAATAGTGTTCGGTCGTCCTGCGAATGTTTGGGGGGTCCCTAGACCGGGTGTGTTCTGTAATCTTGAGTACCCAATGTTGATTGATTATCTTCATGATCTGACTGCTAAACTGAGGTTAACTCACCAACAGGTTTACGAAGCATTACCAACGCAGACGGAGGGTCCAGGCCACCAGCTCCAGCCCGGAGACTGGGTGGTGACGCGTAACTTTGCGCGTAAGAAGAATTTGGAGCCCAGGTTCACTGGACCCTACCAGGTCCTCCTTGCCACGAGAACTGCTGTTCGTCTAGAGGGCCGGAAAAATTGGGTGCATGCCACCCATACGAAGAAAGTTCCTATACCGTTACCGGCAGACTCGTGGGTGAGGAGGGGCATTGCTTTAGCTGAATCCGAAGGATTGCCTGCGTTTGTACCTTTTAGCGACACACAACCTGTCGGAGAATCCTCAGTGCAGCAGAAAGACACTGTTGAACAATTGTCATCAAAAGACTCAAGACCAGAACATTCGACTGATCAACAGAACTCTGTTTCTTCAACGGATCCTTTGTTTGACGAACAGACACGTCCTGGGAGAACCCGATACTTTTTGCGATCCAGCACTAAGGACAAATAAAAAGATGTCGTTTTATCCCTTGACAATTGCATTATCCAGTTTTCCACGATCAGTCTGAACACCCGTATCATTGTAATTATTTTTGTATATATATATATATATTGAGTTTCGTTCCACATGTATTTTTGCTTCCACAGCTGAGAAACATTTTGCATATATATTGTAAATAAAGGCCGTAGGGCAGCGCGTGTACTTCCTTCTGGTTAGTAGGTCTTGACACTAGGTTAAAGACCGTCGGTTCCTGGGAACTCCTAGGGATTGACTACTGCTACACAGAACGAAGTGCGTCAAGAAACGTTGCGGACGGTTATAGGGGATGGCGTTTTCAAAGCTGATGGACTTGGAAGAAGCTCAGGCGCAAAGGTTCAAGTTACAACAACTTAGTCGCACCAAATCTTTTATGTTTCAAATATTCGTACTGCTTTTGACTGTTTCTGCACTGTTGGCGGGTGGGGTGTATTACACGATGTCTTACTTCTTACCTTCTGCCATACCTACCCCTACTTCTGACCCTAAACTTACCTCCACTGCATCTCCTCATTCTTTCCACATCCTACCCAAACACGAGCAGGCTAGACGTGCAGAATTCCGCAATAATTCCTTTATTCAGCTCCTTCACCAGCACCAGTTAGTGGTTAACACTACTAATTGTTGGGTGTGTGGGTTGATGCCACATACCACGGATAAGGGAATTCCATATTTGGTTTTACCGTGTAGTTCCCAGGGGTCCGCTCGAGCATTTCAAACAATGTTTCGAAGCGCACTAGATTCTTACCCCAATCGAGAGCCACGTTCTCCCTACTTTGGCCCTGGCTCGTATCACAAGCCTTTGTCTATAGCGATAGAAGACTTAGATAGAGATATCTATGAGCCGTCGCTCATCCCGGAGGAGGAGGTACAAGCCTATGGGGTCCTGAGTAAGGTCGAGTATAGTGCGCTCACGAGTGATAAACAGCTTAAAAGCTCGCCTCCGATATGGGTCGTACCCCACATTGGTAATTTTTGTCTAATGGGTCGTGGCCGAAGATCGAAAGCCGGACTTGGAGAGAGTGCTTGCACTGAAAATTACATTCTGCCGATGGTCTCGTCCCCTGTGTTTCTGGCTGCCAAGGGTACATACTTTGTCTGTCATGATCGTGCGTATGCATGGTTGCCCTCCGACTTTGTGGGCTCATGTTTTATCGCAAATCTGCTGCCTCCGACGTTCACTGTAGACGCAGACTATCACAAGACTAGAGTTGTGAGAGGCGTAATTAGCGAAGAAGACACTGCCGGTCAAGAGGCAGGAGACTTTTTCAAGGGTTTCCTCCCATTTTGGGGGCCTATGGTTAATAGTAGGAACCTGAGACAGTTGACTCGAGTGGTGGAATCGACAGCTAATATTACTGCCAGTGCCCTCGGTAATATCACCACAGAACTTCAGGCGGATAGACTTATGACGTTACAAAACCGTATGGCTTTAGACGTGATCTTAGCAGATCGAGGTGGGGTATGTAAGGTGATCCATTCGAGCTGCTGTATTTTCATTCCAGATAACGCTCCAACCGTCTATCAAGCCATCTCAAAGCTGCATAAGATCTCTGAGTCCATACACGTGGACGTAGGGGATTGGACGCTACTTGGGTGGTTTTGGGGCCTGATGTCGACTTGGGGTTGGAAGATTCTGATGATTATCGGAGTTGTTGTGGCGTTCCTGTTTACGTGTTGCCTTTGTGTGCAGTGTGGTCCTGCCTTATGTGGCCTCTGTGCTACAACGTGTATAAGACAGCCGCCTGTTACCAAAGGAGCTCGGTTGGACAGAGCTATGTTACAGCAACATCTAGATGGTCTGATGAATATCGAGTATGATTCCGACTAGTGCTTGCCTACATGAGGGCAAAAGGAGCGTCTGAGGTTCCGTGACAATTGTAAGTGGTGTTTTCGACTCGCACGAATATGGTCGAGTCTGGTATCTATGAACCGCAAATGACGAGTTTAGTGGGTGTACGCAGTTTCGCTGTGTTAACCTAAACCGTTCGTCTGTTACGTGGGTTTTTCTATCTGTACCCACGGGTTCCATCTTAGATACGGCATCCATTTTGTCGCTTGCCCTCAAGTAGCCAGCGAACGGACGTTGTCCGCCTCGCGACCCTGGGATTCCCAAGATATCTGCTGAAGACACATGTTCTTTGAAAGTGTCTTTATGACGAGGGGGATGATACTGTAAGGCAGATGGCCCCGCTCGGGGCTCATCTCGCCGTGTCGGTTTATTGTCTCAGCCGTGCATCTCATTAGGCACGTCCCTTTGATGCCTGTGGCTCGTGTTCCCCGATACCTCCCCTTTTACACCCTTTCCAATCTCCCCACTGTCTCCATCTTCCACTGCACCTGTCCTTGTTCCTTCTTCGATCTGTTTTACTGTCGATTGGAATGTACTAATGGTGGGAAGATGGGTTTTTACAGTTGGGAACCGCCAAATGTTTCCGCACTTATGTTTCAGACCTTGAATGTATCAAAGTGACCAAAGCGACCCCTCTTGGGATAATTATGGGAACCGAGTCATAAACCTTTTGTGTACCATGTAAACCTATGGGAGAATCATGTATAAAAGGAGCGCTCCACAAAACCAATTTGAAGCAGTCTCCACGAACTACACTCGTTGTACTTCCTGTGACTTCTGTGTTTCCCTGCAGTAAATAAACCTTGAATCTTTGACGCCGAAGGAAGTGTCCTGTGTCTCTGTCATTCGTACGTCGGAACAGGTTACCCACGAAGGTTTCAGGTGTTGTCCCCTGGCACTGCTGGGTCTTAAATAACCCAGTCCTTCAAAGTTGCCCTTAGTTTCCTTATCACCACATTTTTCATGGAGGGCTCACAGCCATGAAAACTGTGGTGGTGAGGAAAGTCGTAATATGCTTGGACATGTCGCAGCGGCTCCACCAGCCTTTTATGGACCTCAGACTCCTGCAAGACTGCCAGGTATCACGGATCCCTGACGGTAGCAGCAGTCCTATAGCAGTCTGACCACTCAACAAGTAATAGGGTGGTTGGACTGCTGGTGACTGCACTAGTTCTGTAGCTACAGCAGTCATAATCAGTCCCTGAGACAGAAAGTAAACACTTTGACTGAGATGACCCATTTGGGATATCATACCTCTCCGCCAGCCTGGTTGGCATGAATTTGTCATTACCAGCTACAGTCAGCCTCTCTATTTTTGGAAACCTGTTGTAGAATTGTTGTTGTGTTGTACTTTACTTTATAATTGTTTTCGTACTGCTAAATTGTTTACACACTTTTCATTAAGTTAAGCCTGACTGCTCTTTGCTATAGCTATCTAGGGCTTGAGGCCAAGTTTATCTATTAAACTTTTGTGTTGAACTTGGCAGGATTTTGGAATTATTTCTTGGGTAGGGATCACATCCTCCCCAACTTATGACCCATTTTCTTGCAAACTTTGTTCACCAAGAGAATCAAATGTAATTTATTAGAGAGCGATACAGTTTGAAATTAGAGCCAGGTTAGCTCTGAAAGGTGCTGTAAATGTAAATAAAGGACTTAAACTTTGGTGGAGGCAGGAAGGCCCACACATTGGCTATCACCATGTGATTGGGTGCGAATTAACTTAGGTGGAAGGTGGAGACAATTTAAGTTCAAATGGTTCAAGTGGCAGTATGAGTGTAAGCATTGTCCCAATGGTGTATGACAGTCTTCTCATTTCAGTAATAAATGTAAGGAATTATTACAAACTACATAGGGTTGTGCATAGGGTTTTGTTGTGCATACACGTGAAGCAATTGACTTGAAATTCTATGGCAGATGAGGTGTTTAACAGGTATATTTTTTTAAGGGGAATAATCATCAAACATATTTTGACCAGTATTAAATGTTTACTTAGTTGCCGATCGTAAAGTTCCATGCTGAGTACCATGGCACCAGATATTTGGTACTGCTGCACCCACAGACTGTACACTTTTAAATACTTAACTGAGGACCCCCCTGTACAGCCAGGATGTGCCCACTCTACCCCTTTTTGGTCTTTTTACAAACAAAATGCAGGATATGGAGTCTAAGGGCAGATGTACAAAGCATTTTTCAAGTTCTAAATGGCCCAATTTCCAGGTCAGCCGTTTAGGACCAGAAACATGTTTATTTAAATGTACAAAATGCAGAATTTGATTTGGTAACTTGTTATGCACATTTTGCATTTGCGATTTGGTATTTGGAAGGGGCTTGTTTAGGGCGTCCCTTCCAAATACTGAATCAATATGGTATTGAATTACTGTTTTTCAACCAAATTCCGATTGCAAAATAGTAATTCTTTACCACCAGTTGAAAACTGGTGGTAACCCATTCGCAAAAGACAGGGAGTCCCGAAGGACGCCTTCCCCTTTGAGAATGTAATTACAATAGGTTTAGGAGCAGGCAGTAGTCCCACGGACCACTCCAAACACAAGGAGGTGATGAACGGAGCGCTGAAAGTTTCCAGACACTCACCCCCAGTCACAGATCTGGGCTGAATCCATCATCGTTTTTTAGCTAGCTTCACCAACTCAGTTCAGACCCAGCAATATGCAAATCAGTCTTGACCCTTTGCCTCATGGGAACAATCCAGCCTGAACTGCCAAGCCAAGTCTTCCCTGAACCGGAAACAAGCATCCTGGGACCAGCTTCTGGGTAATATACTTCATCACCCAGGCTAGCTTGAATCCAGTGGCAAAGTGGGCAACTGCTTACTCTTTAAAACTGCAACTAAAACTGAAACTACAAAGTTGCATTTTTAAAAACAAATGAAACCAGTTTTCCTTTAAGGAAAATGGGCTGCATTTAAAAAGTTAAAAAAGAGTGCTTTATCAAAAAGCAATAACAGTTATCCCTGTGATGGCTTTGATAAGTAATGGGTTGTAAATTGCGACCTACCTCATTAAAATGCTTGAAGTAGGTCTTTTTGCAGCCCACTGGGAATCACAGTTTCATACATTAGGAATACAGATTTACAAATTTTTTGTAGAGAGACCCGCAATCAGTAAGTCTGACCCGCAATCAGTAAGTCTGTATTCCTAATGTTAGTGTATGCAACCCTAAGTCCCCGAATCCTGTAATGACTGCCCGAGCACTCTGCGAAGAGTTGTAACAGTCCATCAAATTACTTGGTGCCAGTCCTGGTTTTGTGATGAAATAGCCCAAGGGTAAAAAAGCTGTCTATGCTGATCAGTAGTAGGTGTGGGTGTAACTCGTGCAATTTGATATATGGTAACCATGCAAAATGACCTAAGAATTTCGTGAGGCAAGCTTGAATTACATAAGACCAGTAATTTTGGGCTTAGCGCAATTTCGTAGTTCAAAAATACATTTTGCACTAAGAAATAGCACTAAATGCAACAGAACACAAATAGCGAGCACAAGCATCCCCTCACTAAGGGGCATATTATCAAGGGGGTTTATCTCCGCTTTTGTGGCTTTAAAAGCCAAGAAAGTGGGGATAAAATTATCTCCCTATTACCTAGCTGTCGCTAACACCAGTTAGCGACAGCTAGTAGGAGATAGCGACCATCTTGGGCCCCACTTTGCATGTCAGTGATATTTATCACTAATGACATGCAAAGTGGGCGTGCCAAGATGTTAGCATCTGGAAACAGTCGCTAACATCGCTATCTCCTATTACCAACTTTAGGAGATATTTGCGCTAAGCGCGAATATCTCCAAAAGCTAACATCTGCCCTGAGCAGTTCTTAGCCATGTTATCCAATGGGAGGTGGATAACATGGCTAAGAGCATTAGCTCAGTAATGCATGAATGTCGCTGACTTTTCAGCGATATTCATGCATTAAGGCCGATTTTTATCGCATTTGCGATAAACCTTGGTAAAACCAAGGTTTATCTGCGATAAAAATCGCTGCAGCTCAGCGGTAAATGTTTGTCTCTAACCAAGCAATAGCGATAATTATCGCCATTGCTTGGTAATATGCCCCTAAATGTGCTCCTGGGGCAATATTACCCCCCGACTCACTACAGACACATAAAGGTTTTTTTTTAGCTCAGATTGCACCTTTGTGTCCAAAATGGATAAGGAACTAAGAAACATAGCTAAATACAGCAGAACACAAATAGCCAGCAAGCAGCCACTCCTGCTCACTAAATATGCTCTTGCTGAAGGATTGTTCCTCCCAAATTACTCCTAATTAAGCAAGCGGGAGTTATTAATATTATTATTATCAGCATTTATAGAGCTAGCAGCTACCTCAAACAGAGGTGTCCTAGTGCTTTAGCAGGCAAGCAGGGGGGAGGGACTACAACGTTTCTAGTTTTGGATAAAAAGCCAAGTCTTTAAGGTCTTTCTGAACTTGAGTTCAGATTGGATCAGGCACATGTTGGTAGGCAGCGAATTCCACAATCTGGCCATCACCGCTGTGAAGGGTCTGCCCCCTATCCGTGACTTTGATAGCAAGATTCACAGAGCAGGTGCTGAGAGTTGGACCTCAATGATCGTTTTTGTTGGTAGAGGCATAACCGACGCTCAAGGTGACTAGGCCGTGTGCTTTGCATTGTGTGATAGGCCATGATCAGGACCTTGAACTCTATCCTTTTTGCTACCGATAGCCAATGGAGCTGTCCTATATGCAGAGAGATGTGGTGCTGATACGGTACTCATCTAATTAATCTTGCATCCGTATTTTGTACCATCTGCAATCTCTTGATCTGATAGGCAGGTAGTCACAGGTAAAGGCAATTTACATAGACCAGCCGAAATGTCACTGTGGCATGTACTGTGACTCGATGACAGTCCTCCGGCAATAGATGTAGAATTGTCCTTAAGCTTCTTAAATTGCCGAAGCTTGAGACTGCAATGTGACGTAAGTGGGCTGCGAATGAAAAGTCAGTTTCCCATTTTACGTTCAAGTTTTTTGCCATACTTTCTGGGATAGGTGGCGGGCCCATTTCCACTGGTCACCAAAGTCCAGCTGACGGAGGAGATGCCTTACCAAATAACAAGTCCTCTGTCTTCTCTGCATTGAGCTTTAGTTTATTGTTATTCATCCAGCAGGAGATGTCCCTCAAGCATCCCTTAAATCTAATGAAAGAGTCCGTAGAATGATCCTTGAAGGAGAATAACAACTGGGTGCCGTCCTCTTATGATATTCCCTTTACTTCCCAGTTGGCAAAGAGCAAAAAAAGTAGTGCCAAATAGGTTTTGAAGAGTAGCGGGCTCAAGGCAGAGCCCTGCGATACCCCACACCAAAGTGGCTTAGATTCCAACTGAAAGGGTTAAAGGGCGACCCTTTGCATGTAGTCTTTAAGATAGGTCTGTAGCCAGGAGAGAACCACCCCTCCAGTCCCATCGATTTGAGTCTGTCTAATAAGATTTGGCGATCCACCATGTTGAATGCTGCGGACAGGTTCAAAAGCACCAGCAAAGCTGATGCTCCCATGTCCATAGTCATTCTTACTGACTCCGCTACCTCCAACAGCGCAGTCTCAGTACTAAAACTAGACCAAAAACCGGACTGCATATCATGCAAATGTCATGCCCATCAATAAAATTAGCCAGGTGGCGCTGTACCATCTTTTCCAACATCTTCGCCGCTGCTGGCAGTAATGAGATAGGGTGGTAGTTGTTAAGCTCTCCCGGGTACACATTCAGCTGTTTGATAAGGGGAAATAACAAAGCATGTTTCCATACATCAGGAAAGATGCCCATGGAAAGTGAGGTATTCCATATATGATTCAGAGTGGGATTAATCAGGTGAGCAAATATTCTGCACAGTTTTTGGGGGCACAGATCCTCTGGGGACCCTGACTTACATTTCCGAATTTCAGTCAAGGAATCACTTTGAGAGATAAGAAGGAATTCTGAAAAAGTATCCTCAATATTTTGGCTTCCCAATAATTCTACTTCAGCTGTCTCCACCTCTGTTGTGAAGGTGTCATAGACCTTCTGGATTTTATTCTCAAAAAATTCAGATAACTATGTACACAATCAGGGGACGGCTATATCTTGCCCTCAAGCACTGCAGGCTTTGTGAAGAAGCCTATATCTAAAGATTTCCTTTCCCGAGTTCTAAGCACTGTTAATGCGCATCACAAATTAGTCCCTTCTGAACCACCCTCATCAATTTATGGAACTCTTGTAGATTTTTTTTTTTAAAACAGTTTGGCCATTAGGCGATAATCTTTTCTCCAAAGGCGTTCTAATCTTTTACATCTACGATTTTCCACTCTGAGGTCCTCAGAGAACCAGGGGGCAGATGGAGATTTTCTCGTGATTCTAACTAATCTGGCTGGAGCTATCGTGTCCAGGGCAGCAGAGATCCACCTGTTCAGTTCGAGCGCGTCTACATTAGGGTCACTAGTTAACTGCAGATGACTCTCCGACAGCACTGGGCCAAGGGTCTCTGCTGTTAGCTTCTTCCAATTTCTTTTTGGCATATTGCGGATTTCTCCACCAGGTTGTGATTTTTTCAAACTCAAGGCAAAAGAGACCAGGTAGTGGTGAGTCCAGACCAATTGATCCGGGGTCTCGGCTATCAAGGATGGAATGTTTGAGAACAATAAATCCAATGTATAGCCTGCAAAATGAGTGGGAGATTTTACATGCTGTGTAAGATTTGCTCCCTTAAGTGACATGGTTAACTCAGAAGCATGAGTGCAGTGGGGATCATTGATATGTAGGTTAAAATCTCCTAGGGCTGTATAGTTGGAATATTGCAATGACTTCTGGGCAATGAAGTTGCACAGATCTGGGGTTAGACTAAGTGGGCAGTCTGGTGGTCGATATATCAATAGTCCTGCAAACGAGGTAATTGGTCTGGTATATATACAGAAATTCAGACCATCTATCAAGCCCATATTTCTCAGCTCTGTAGTGGAGATCTCCCATGAACTCCTCACAATTATGGCAAATCCATCCCCTCTTTTCTCACCTTCCATGTTTGCACAGCTGATATTAAATCTCAGGGCAATAGCCAGGGCTACAGTTAGTTTGGTTTCCTCCTTTAACCATGTTTCAGTCAGAAACATCACATCCCATAACCAAATATTGTCTACATGTTTGGGCAGTGACCTGCAATTTATCAGACAGGCTCTTATCCTGTCTTCCGCTTTGTTCTGCCCTGAGGTCATGGGGCTCATGCCTGTATTTCCGTGGGGAACTCATGTGTTCCCTAAAACAAAATTACAACCTTTGCAGTAGTGAGAGAGTACAGCACTCACTGGGTTAATATCATGTAATGATGGGTAAATTTGCGTCAAAGCATAACACATTAATGAAATTTCCCTGATTGCTCCAGGGTAATTGAAATTCTGCCCAACCTAATCAGTAGGCCCCAGTTTTCAAATTTGCCATTGAGCTGCACTCTTAGAGGTCTAAGCTTCCAGATAGTCCAATTTTTCAATCCCTTAATGACCACCCCGTTTACCTCTTTAAACACAAATTTCTTGAAAACATCTCAACAAATTCACACCAAATACCAAAAACACTCTTTCTCAGTCAAGTTCTAATTTTTTTAAAGATCTGATAATTCCGTTCAGGGTATTTTTTTTAATTGCTTCACAAAATTTACTATAGAAGTTAAGTTCTTGGCCCCCTCTTGATGGATCAGCGTGGACATTTTAAAGAAGGAGCTGAGGCGGATAAACTTGTTTTGTAAAGATTAGTGTAGATTTGTAAAACTATGCCAAAGTTATTTGCAAAAAGTAACTCTTCCTATGGAAACTCTGTCACAACCATAATTACGTATTGTCATGGCCAGCAGAGCCAACATGGCAGCTGATGTGTCGTAGAAAGCTCTCGCCCTTGGAACTTTGTAATTTGACTCTCTTCTCATTGCATCCACCTCCGAACTAGTTAAATGGAACTCTTAATGTGGCAGGGAACCATCCAGCCGACTGAGGATCACTCACCAGGCCAGAGGGAGCAACTGGGCTGTCACATACTCCGGGAAAGTGTCTGGGATGCATGGGCCCATTGCCCTCATCCTAGGCACCGCTGGTGCCCTGTATCAAACCTGGCCTCCTTGTGATTCAAGCACCAGCACCTAGGGACATTGCAGATGGCCTGGGTACTGGAGCAACCAGACGGGGAATTTGTCTCTCTGAGGGCCTTGATGATGGGACGATAGCGCTGAACGTGAGTCCCACACCCCTGTAGTTACAAGCTGAGGGGGCCCATGGTAGCTGTGAAACCGTATGAGCAATAGTGCTCCAGAACCTAACATTCTGCAGGTTGTCCGAGGTAGCTGATGCCCTGGGGAGAGTCTTGCCTCTTTGCTGTGGTCCTACTGAGGGTCTGAAGGAGCTGGGGGCCTACGCCTTAAAGGAAAATCCCACTAAGGACCTTATCGGTGTGAAACTCCCCAGTCTATTGGCAGTGGCTGGGTGGCTGTGCAGTGCTTAGCACCCACCCACTACCACTCTTAAAAATGGCCAGGGTAACATTGGATCTGAGCAGTGCACTAAATCAGAGGGGTCTGCAGAGCAGGTGTGAACTTGGTCCATCACTGTTTCAGGTGCCTGGTAGCACCGGTGGACTTTGTTTCAGGAGTAAGGTGTGCACCTGGAGTCAGAGGCCACACATTGACAGCCTTTCACCTGTCCGCCTATGAGGTGGGGGTAGTCAACTACCCCCATTCATCTATCCTCTAAGTCTGGTCTCGTGAGGCCACTTTGATGCTGCTGGAGAGCAGTTGCCCACTGTGGAATGATAGAGACAAGGGGGGACCATGCTACTAACTGCTCTCAGTACCAATTCATTTTGATGGAGCCTGGCTGAAAAAGGCCAGAGCCTCGGCCCTCTCACTCTAAATGAGGAAAACCTTAGTGGGCAACTGGGATGCTCATGCTGCCACCTCTCAGACAACAGGTGGAGAAAAGTGGGCTCAGGACCTGGTTGGGCTCCTAGAGTCCTGTGACTTACTGATGCCCAGGTATCTGTGATTCTGGATCCTGGGAGGGTCAGAATGGACCCCTCTCTCTCTGGCCTAAGGTGCCCCCTCACAGTTATCATCTGGATCTGACCTGGTCTCCCGAACCTGACCCCACCAGAGCATTACTAAGGCATTTCTTCAACTCTGGCTCCAGTCTTCTTATATCTACCAAGAGCAAACTTTATCACAAAACTGCCCTTTGATCACTTGAATTAGCTTAAACGCTTGTGCTGTTACCACTAGTATCCCTCTATCCCTGGAGTGGCTGAGGTTAGCACGTGAGTCCAGTGCCTCCTAGCCAACAATATTTATCAGGTGTTGTACTTCGTCTCCTCTGAGGCTCTCCTTCAGGCTACCCTCAGGGGTCCTACTTAAGAAATTTGATCTGAGACAAGCACTGGAAGAACGCCACCTTACCCTGGGCCAAACAATGCCAACAAAGTCTAGTGCTCAGCCAGTGGAGAGTGTCTCAGATGCCTCGGAAGCGGCCCCTTCAGCTTCTGAAGAAGAAAATCTCCTCATTTGTAAAGCCAATATAGAACTCACAGATACAGATACTGGACCATCAACAGCAACTTCTTGATCTGGTGAACCATGTGCACTGTCTGGAGGGCAGCCTGAAGACACTGAAGGGTGCTCTTGGAGTTGTAACATTAGATTGGTGGGAATACCCAAAGCCTCCAAGGGGTGCAATGGTGACGAATATCCTATCCTCCAAAATATAAATCACATATTATCCTATGGGATTTATATTTTGCCAGACAGGATAACCGTCAGCATTGTAGCCCTTTTAATAATGTCAAAGGACTGCCATTAAAGTCTTTGTGAAGTTCTAAACTGCCCACTTAACCTGACAAAATAAACCTTTTGCCAGGCCTAAATCTCCCACTTTAATACATATAAGTGCCACCAATGCTAGTCCTAAACATCACAGAGGGCACAGTGCATTGCATTTAATAGGTAGAACATATGTTTTTTTGTTTTTGTGGTGAAAAATTCAGAGTTGTGTTTTTCACTACTCGGAGGCCCACAGGTCCCCTATGGTAACCCATGGTTATCCATAATAAGTGCTAACGTATACTTGGTAACAAGTAGAAATCACATTTTTTTTATCTAAATAGAAATGTAATTTAAGATCATATTTAATGGTAAACTTAATTTTAAGTTACAATTCTGAAAATGTGACTTTTAGAACGTCGCAATTTTTTGTCCTAACCATTTGGTGCCTGCAGACTAAATCCTGGTGAGTATTTAGCAGTTGTCCTTTATGTATTCTTCACAGGCAAGTGAGACAAAGGGGGGCTAGATGTTGGCAGGATGGGTCGTGATGAGCTGTTCCCTTCACCACTTACATTACATAGAGCTGCCTCCAGCACACTGACAAAAAAACTTAACATCAGTCTTTTGTCTCTCTACACTACTTGGAGCCAGGGCAGGCTAAGGAAGGAACTTTCCAGACTGTTGGAAACTGGGTTATTAGTAATGCTAAATATGCATCTACCACTGGCAATAATGTCACTAACAAAGTCTAGGGCTCAGTACAGGTCACAATAAATTATTCCCATGCTCAACCCTGGGTAGCTAGGCTGCGAGTAGGCAGGTGTAACTTAGGAGACAGGTATGTAAAGCATTTAAAAGCACAAATTCAGTTAATAATCAAGACACAACGCACAATAAAAATACAACCCTCATTTTTCAAAATAGGAAGTATTTCTATCTATAAAATGACACCAAAGCGACAAAAAATATAAGAAGGGAACCAGAGATATGAATTTTGAAAAATGTAACACAATGTAGCACTTAGAAAACAATAGTGCCACTCTGGGACTTTTGGTCATGATTGACTGGGACAAAGTCAAAGTTTCAGGCCAACCACAAGGGAGCTCTTCCCTGATAACCCTCGTGGTAGGCATGGGTCGTAATTTTACCTTCAGATTTACAAACTTTTCTTGAGCTTTTGCTGCTGGAGTTTCCTTGATGCTCTTCACCATTCTGGATTTGGTGAGGGTCATCAGTTTGCTTTTCAGGGAGGTCCTCCTGGTCAAACTCTGGAAGTCAGACCTCCGGAGCTTTTCAACAGGAAGAACAAGCAGGGCAGTCTGGCTTGCGTTTGAAGAAGTTCCTCCTGAGGATCCAAAGCATCCAAAAGACACTCCAAGGGTCTTAATCCACTGAATGCTTACAAGGCAGGAGATTCTTGGTGGGTATGGTCCAGGTGAGCTCTGTTAACCTGTAGCTTAGAGGGAGTGCATATTTATTCCTCTTGAAAAGAGGTTCATTCAAAAGGATGTAGTTCCAGATAATGCAGCAGGCGCAGTCAGTCAGAATGCTGGGTATAATTGGTGCAATTCAAATTTCCAGCTTGGAAATACTTCTTCTTCTCTGCTCTGCTCCTCTCACACATTTATTCAGTGTTCTATGAGGCCAAGCAGGAGTACACTCCTGTCCAATGAGGTGCATGGCAATACCCCATAGCATTATTCTTCCTTCAAAGAGTGTCAGAATCTTCACCCAGAAAGCACTATTCCTCCAAAATTCAAAATAGCTGAAATCTCAGCAGTGTAGCAAGAACTGGTTGAAACAACCTCCAGTAAGGCTCTTTTTTACAGCTATCCTTCCTGTACCATCTGAAAATTCCGGCCTTAAGCATGTCATCTGACTGTGTCATACGGGTTGGTGGGTAGATGGTCCTGCCATTCCCTGCCTGAGGCTTTATGCTTTACAACCCCTCACCCCTGCTCTGGCATTCATGTGTAGCAGAGCCATCTCTACCAGATAGCCTCTCCCTGGGTGAGGCACTTAGCACTTCAAAGCAGCCTGTTATCTTTGACCAATCAGGGAAGAGGGCAGAAAGGCTGAATTTTGGCTTACAGGCAAGAAAGTTGTATAGCAACTTTTCTGTACAATTTAGGATACATTCATCAATGAAAAATTGCTGGATGTATCAATAACATTCTCCTAAGTCCTTGAATTAATCTTGATTCACTTCTTAGTGATAGTTATTTGTTCATAAACTTTTCCAATGTTATCCTATGCTGCTATGTATCTACAATGGGGAATATGAAACAGGCAATTTCCCCATCACCAGGGCATGTACAACGTATTTTATAACAGCTCTGATTATAGTTGCATGACTCCCACCCCGGGGCACCTAGAGGAGACCTTAGGAGTCCTGAATATGCCAATTAGGGTAGTTCCTCACCCCACAGTGCTCCTAGAACTAAAGTAAATTTTGAGAGGCACTTTATAACAATGGGGAAAGTGAAATGTCTAATTTCACAACCCCCAGGGCATATAAAGCATCTTTTATAATGGCCCTCCTTATAATAGCACAAACCCCTACCCGTGGCATACCTAGGGGTTACCCAGGGGGTGCATAAAATGGTGAAGTTTTAGGTACCCCTAAATCCCCTAATCCCCTACTTACATGGTAGGTCATTCCAATTTTAAGTATACCCTAATATATAGTATAACCTCATGTACGTGTATATTTTCACTGTGTTTTCAACAGAGCACTGGCCCTGAGCTGGGTCTTAACTGCAGTGGCGAAGTGAGCTAAAGAATGATGGTGGATTCAACCCAGATCTGTCACTGGGGGTTAGTGTCTGCAAAGTTTCAGTGCTCCATTCATCATCTCCTTGTGTTTGCCCTGATAAGACAGAGCCCAGGACCAGTCTGATTCAGTTACCGCCAGTCTGAGTCAGCAGAAAATGAGAGTACACAGAGCACACAGGATGACTTTGCAACTTTGCACCCTACCCAAATGTAAGGTGATGGGTTACTAACCCACACCCTGGTAGTCCTTATCAGCTATGTGGAAAAACCTGGCAAGTCCATCCGCATTGGCATTTATTTCGACACAAGTAGTAAACTCCAGGAAATACTGGATCAGTTCCCTCTTTTAGTCCCCAACCTCCCACAATTAGGAAGTTATGTTCACATTCACTGGAAACAATAAATGTGTTACTATAATCTGTCTTTAATCTATGGAGGCATATTTTCCCTATCTTCACAAAATCTAGGACCATCGCAGCGTGTTCTTTGCCATATGTATGAATTCCCTCTTTCTCTGGCCATGGAATGTGATGTTTCTGTTCAGCAGCTTTCCTTTGAGAAACCTGCCTGCTTTCTTCAATTAAATTCAAAAACACTTTCTCTTCTTCATGTAATGAACATGGTAGATTATCCTTGTGTGCCTTTTCTGTATCTAATGACTTCATGGTTAGGAAAAATTCACCCATAAACTGTGCATCTAAACTAGTTTTCACTGGATTGATATTCTTTCGAACAGGAATTTCTGTAAGCACTACATCTATATTAGAATAATAATATTGTAATTTCCCTGTTTTATAAAATATGACTGACAGTACACTTAAAAAAATACCATATGTTAAAGGTAAATGATATGTCACTCCTTCATTTACCGATATGGGTAATTTCATACAAACAAAACAATCACTATTCTCCATTGTGTCTACATGCTGATTTAATAACTTTGTAAATACATTTAAAGAGGTATCTTTGTCAGTTGCTGTGTGATGTAAATCTGTTTTTATCTGATGCTTCTAATTCTACTCTATCTCCTTTCATGTTAGCTGTATTTTCATGAACGTTAGTGTCATTCTTTTTATCTGTTATCATAAGATAAGAAAGTGCTATCGTTAAAAATAACCAAACTAATATTACTAATAACAAACTACATATACAAACCCTACAACATATTTTTAGACAATTTCATTTTGGTATTTCTGTAACTCCTGTCGCAGCCATTTTGATTCAATAAGATTTCTCTTCTTTCTTTTAATTTAGAATCAGAATCTTTTAAGTACCTCAAGGAGGTCTCACTTCTCATTCGTCAATCTGTTCTACGTTTATTTCTTCTACAGATTCTTCATTTTTATCTATATATGTAAATTTTACAAGGATCGCATAGGTACACTCAGGTCCTTTGAACTCATTGTTCAATATTTTCAATCTTGAACTTCTAGGAATGTTTTTAGCATTTGACCGTTCAGCCTGAGATTGACTTGTAACTTCATTTACTTGCTCTGGATCTTCATTTATTGTTTTTAAATTGTATTTTAACTTTTTGACCCCACTTAGCCAATTTTCACTCACCTTTTCTGACCACCCTTTTAACTTGTACTGCACTTTCACCTTCTTGGTCCCTTTCAAGAACCCTTTTATTTTCATTACATTGATGCACAACCTGATTTTCTTCAACTTCTGAGTTCCTCTCTACCTTTTCCCCATTCTGGACTTGTCTGTGTTGCTTTTTCTGCCTGAACTTGTTCTTCTGTTTCTACCTGTTCCTGTTTGGGTACACTTTTAGATAGTTCTTTATCTTCTCCTTCCCGAACTTGTTCTTCTGTCTCTAACTGGTCCTGTTCAGGTATTACTACACTTTTGTCTTCTGCCGCCTGAACAACACCTGTTTCTACCTGCTCAGGTCTTTTGATTTCTTTGTTTGCCTGAGTGTGTTGTTCGGTCTCTATCTGGTCCTGCTCAGAATCTTCAGTTTATTTGTTCAATTCTTCATGAGCATCTTCTTCTATACCTGTCTGATCCTCACTATTCAAGTGATTTTCTAATTTTGCTCTACTCCGTGTTTTGATGAAGACTTCAGGTATGTCTACTATTGGTACCCAGTCCTCCTGACTTGTGCTCGGTTGTTCGTTGTCAAACTCTCTAGAGTCCCTTGCTCCAGGATCTTCGACTGTACAACCTTCAGCAGATTCAACAGTTTGTGTCAGTAGTAGTCTTTCTTCATCAGTGGATGGAACCCTTTTTGTATGACTGGTATCTACCCAGTTTGGCAAGCCTGTACACTTCACTGCTTTAGTAGTGACCAATATGACTTGTCGTGGCTCATCCCACCTTGGTGCTGGGCATGTCTCATAGATGAACTTTCTGTATACCCTTGAGGAACTCAATTTCATGCCAAAATACGATCCTCAAATTTAAAAGAAAAAATATACTGGCTATCTGGATGTAAAGGAATCGAGAAAAAGGCTTGACACAAATCCATCACAGTAAACCAGACAGCATTCCAAGGTATCTGATATAAAATCACTGCTGGATTTGGCACCAGTGGACAACATGGTACCACAATTTGATTGATTTTCCTTAAATCTTAAACTATCCAGTACTTCCCTCTAGGCTTTTTGAGACCTAATATAGGCGAGTTACAACGACTGCTCATTATTTCTTTTAAAATGCCTTGCTTAATCATTCGATCAATTTTAGAAGCTACCCCTATTTTAATTTCTGGACTCTTTTTGTATTGTCCGGTGTTCAGATAATCTGCACCTTCTGTCATTAGACCTATTTCTTTTCCAGTGAAATTCCATACTTCAGGATTTACTGTAGTTTTTAGTTCTTCTGTTAAGTCATTCTCTGTCGTTAATGAATACATTTCATTTACTTTGGCACCTTGCTTAGCTAGCATTCTTTTATAAATCATGTCTTCTTCAGGAGTTTGTGAAGCAACACCATCCGGTGTGCAATAAATTGTGCAATTCATTTTACACAAAAGGTCTCTTCCTAAGAAATTTACTTGACTTGAATCACAGACTACAAATTTATGCATATCCTTGAAGGTTCCAATTTGTACCTCCATAGGCTTTGTAATTGGGGTTCTGATCTACTGGTTGGTAACTCCAACCACTTGGATAGAGTCCCCCGAGAGGGGTAGGTTTGGGATGTCTGCCATTCTCACAGTAGAATGGGTAGCACCAGTATCCAATAGAAAAGCGATGTCATTACCTTCCACTTTCCTATCTACAAATGGACCTGACTGATCTACTGGTAAGGATGTGCCAAATACGCATTCCTCGCCCCTCAGGCACCGTCATTGCATCAACATATCCTCTTCATTTAAATTCTGTAAAAAATATTGTGAAACCACAGAATTGTCATACAGTGTCCTAGAAATCCTGAGTCTGCACTGTACTGTGCCTGATTCACGGAATTTGGCATTGGGGCAGGTGGCAACTGATACTTCTGATTAAGTACCTGCTGCAAATGATTCACAAATCACTCATTCTGCGTCTGGATTTAAGTTTTGATTCGGGCCATTAATATTCTGAATATTTTTACACTTGTTTTTCTAATGTCCAAGCTTTCCACATCCATGACAAGGAAGCTTTTTCTGCGCATCCTCTATGCTCATTCGTCCCTTTTGTTTACCACTACTTGCCACATTATCACTCTGATTCTGCTCTTTTGTCTGTCTATCTGTTTGACCATTTAATTTTATTCCCTGTTTTTCTGCCTACTTCACATGTGCCCACATCTTTTCTTTTAGTTTCTTATGCCTATTTTCAATTTCATCTCCACAATATTTAGCATACTTAAGTATCTTGTCTATGGTCTTACTCTGCCAACAAATCTTATGTTGTTGAATCATATGACTAATTTCAGGTCTTATTCAAGTAACAAATCGATACACAAAGTGTCCCATATCCTTATCTCCAATGCTTTCAAAACCACTATACTGCTTGAATATCTGTAATGATCTTTCATAATAGACATGAACGGACTCATTTGGCTCTTGGGTAGTTCGATCTATTTTTATCCACTCTGTTTCTTTTGGAGGTATCTTCCCTTTAAAAAACATAATTACTTGATGATATTTCTTTATCACGTCATCTGAGGGTGCTCCTGTTTTTGAATCTCTTGAATATTCTTCACTAGGCCAATCAACTGTGATTTTACATTCTTTCTACAAATCTGCAGGCACCACTATATCAAACAAACCATCTTAATCTTTCAACAAAACCTTTGAAACTTTCACAAACCTTTCAACTTGCCTATACCATTCAACTGGTTCTCTCTAAACTTTGGGAACTCGTTTGTAAATGACAACATATTTTGTCGACTCCATGGAACATGTAGGTATCCACCACCAGGTACCTCCCTCATAGGACACAATCTTTCTACTTTCCCTGTTTCTTTCATTAAAATGCATTGGACACTTCCTTAGGCTGTGCTTCTTCCATTTTCTTTTGCCATCTCACTCTCCATTTATCAAGGTCTCCCATTTTTGCAAAATACTCAGTAGCGCTTTCACTTGCAACTCCCTCTCGGACACGTTCATATTTTCCAAATCATTGACAGTAAACTCCACTCGGTAAGGCTTCTTTAATACCTTTGATCTCCCTATATCTATTCCCATCTCCAAAGATTGTTCTGTCAATTTCTCGTGAAACGGTCTCGCATTTCTAGTTATACTCATGCACACAAACAACAATTCTTCTTCATCATAAGTATTTAATCTATCTATACCCACATTTCCAGCAATCTATTCTTCCAATTCTACTTTCAATTTTTTAATATATAATATTTTAGGAGCAGAACTCTGTTTTTCAATGCCTTGTGCCCTCTTTCTTAATCTTCTGGTGTTACTGATGTGGCACTCCTAACCCCCTAAGGATGTTACTGTCCTTCCTTCCTTTGAACTGCTAGGTATAACTCTCTTTGGGGTTTCGCTTACATTGTCTCCTACCAGCAATCCATTAATGAAATTACGGAATTACACTCACTGGCTTGGTCATCAGTTATTATAATTTAATTCTGGGATTATTTAAAGGCATTACTGTAGCTGGTGGTTTTGGACAATTTACTTTATCCCCAAATAAAGGAACAACAGAACCTATAGTTACAGGTATTTTCAATGCTTCAGGGTTTACGTTTAATTGGGGTATTTTCTGTATTAATTCTTCTCAATTTTTGGTTCAA
Organism: Lissotriton vulgaris; assembly: GCF_964263255.1. NCBI lineage: Eukaryota > Metazoa > Chordata > Amphibia > Caudata > Salamandridae > Lissotriton > Lissotriton vulgaris. The sequence goes on from NC_141691.1 coordinate 779,851,972, forward strand.
GGCTTCTTTTTCTTTATCATAAAGTACTCTATTAACTGTTTGCTCATGTATAACCTGTGGAATCAATGGAAGTCCTAATACTGGAGGACTCGGGATAATTTTATTTGGTCCTTTTTGATACGGTGAATGGTTTTTATTCAAAATGTCCTCTAATAGCTCATCAGCTGATTTTCCATACCCAGTTGCATTTAAATGTTTTGATTTTTCTTTACACTTACTCCCTGTTTGTTCTTCAGCCATTAATACACGATACAACCCTTCTGATACCATTGTTCTTCTCCACTGTTTCATCTGTTCTTCACGCGTCCCATTCATACCTCTGGTATAAAATCCTTAACATTTGCCTCTTCTACCCTTTTCTCTCTTACATGACAGTCTCTCACTCTTATAATGCCTCATACTGGTTTAATCTAGGTCTTGGCTCTAATTCATGCATCTGCATCCTCAAATTTTGAAAATTCCTGCTTTAAAAGTACCATGCTCTGGAAAAGCTAACACACCATCATCTTTTATGTATTCCATCCAATGTTCCATCCATATCTATCTTCATAAACGAAGCAGGCGTTCTAGGTAGCAGAATAGGAATTCATTCTCTAGTTAAAACGAGTTTATCTTTCTTGAAAAAATGTTACATTTTCTGTATAAATTACTTTTTTCTCCTTTCACCATACATTTCCCTGGATATTCGATGAATAAGAGTACCTAAAGGTCGAAATTACCACTCAACTGTAGATACAGACCCAACACCATGCAGACAACAAAGTGGGAACAACCAGTGTGAACTAAGTGTGATAATAATCGAGTTGAGGTTCGAGGGCATAAGGAAAAATTCCCATCAGAAACCACACTGGCCCCCCCAGACAGTTCAGAAGACTGCCGGGAGACACCGCCGGACAGAGCGGTGCTCCTCTAAACCTGAGCTGCAGCCAGGTGGGGTGAAGCGCAACAACCACAACAAATGGTATGTGGTTGTACTTCCAACCTGGACTTTTCAGGTGATATGGTTTTATTTTTCACAAAAAAGCAGTAGTTATGTTACAACAGGTCCTGAAAAAGGCATGAAAAATGTTTGTTGATATGCTGAAACGTGTTGACCACTACTGATCACGGATATTCTGTTAAATCTGTGTTTGCACTGAGTTTTTAGAGTTGGAAGCCTGGGGGATAACGATAAATCATTAACATCCACCTAGCCTATCCAATTTTAAGTATTGCACCTTTCACTTTTCACTTACACTGCTTTTTCATTAGCCACACCAATACGGTACATTTTTGTACTACCCCCCTTTATAAGTTCACTCTATGCACATTTGAATACGGCAAAGATAACAGCTAGCCATTTGTTTTGTCCTGTTATGTCTCCTGGGCAAGGAGTACCCAAATGATGCAAAATAGGACGGTACAGTGTGGTTTCTGATGGGAATTTTTCCTTATGCCCTCGAGCCTCAACTCGATTATTATCACACTTAGTTCACACTGGTTGTTCCCACTTTGTTGTCTGCATGGTGTTGGGTCTATATCTACAGTTGAGTGGTAATTTCGACCTTTAGGTACTCTTTTGTGTATTGAGAGACTGTTTTGGGGCATGTGCCTAATGTGAGTCGTTAATCTCGCCCTTGGACCCTCTCTTTAATTTGTTTGTCTTACGTATTTGATGAATAAAGCAAAGCCTCAAACTTTCCTGTCAGAGCGATTTATACAAAAAGGCAAATATGAATCGAGCATACAAATTTTCACTAACCAGTCAAAATGTTGTTCTTATTCAGGCTTCCAATCAGGCTTCAGTTCACGCTCGTAATCTGACCAATGCTAGCACGGCCTTTCGATTGACGTCAGTTTTGATCCTTACTACTGACCCCTCCTTCACATTCTACGTTTGTCACACACCCGCTGTTTCTTCCAATCCCAGCGCGTCTCACTATGACGTCAGTGCAACTCCTGCAACTGACCCTCCCTTCACAAGGTAATGTGTAAACTTATTCTCCTTTAATCTCTTTCAAAATATATCCATTTACGACAACATATAAACATTCACTACTCTGTCTGCTTCACTAAATCAAAGGATAGTTACCTCCCTTTCACTACAAGTAAAACCTTCCACTCACTCTTCTGTTGAGTAAGACCTTCCGTTTACTTTTCATACACTGTGAATAAAACCTTCTGTTACCCTTCAATCAAGCTCAGAAGAACCTGCTACTCCTTTAGTGTTACCCTTACTAGGTGATATAACACAAAGTTTCACCACTGAACACTTTGCTATCACTCACTCTCACTTTTACACAACATAATCCCTAATTCAACGCTGCCAGACCTACCTAGCTTCACTGCAGTGTGGTTTCTATCGCCACCCGCTATTCAATTTTCCCCCGGAATTCTGGACAACATAAAACAAACTTAACACAACAATAATCAATACTTATCACCAAACTAGTCAATAATAACCATAGCTCTGCTACCAGAAAACTGATCCAGCGGGTTACCAGCAACAGATAATCTAACACCATATACTCACCTGGGCCCATAAATTCATTCACAAAACACTGGCAAAACCGCTGGGGTCATGTTTTTGTAATTCTCAAGATTCGTTATCTCTAATCCCTAACTAATCTTTCACCAATCAAAATGTTCTTTGTTCTGTTCAATGGACCATTAGTTGAACTAGTTGATGGTGAAATGACGTGAGATTTCAATATACTTACACATTAAAAATGATCACAGAGTCAGGATGTCTTTTAAAAATGTATCTCAGATTAATTGTGTGTGAACCACTTACACAGACAGAACAAACTCCATTCCTTAAAGGAAGGGAGATTCAAATAATCAATCAAAATACATTCATTTATACTTTGCAATGACACTGCATGAAAGAGATTCTTCTAAATGAATTTGCTTAAGATAATTGGCTCAGTAGTTTGATTTTTCTTCAGCATCACTCGTCACTCCGACAGCATCCCGGTCAGGACATCAGCATCTCTGTCTGGAACTAACTTAACTAACTAAAAGCTACCTCAATAATACCTGTCTGTAAGCTGGTACCACCCATTAATGTTTCAAACTTATGGATATACTAACTCTGATTGAACAGGCAAGGGGAGGTGATGATCACACCATGCTTATTTTCTATTATTTCCTTTCAGCTCTTTTTTAAAAATCCCACCCCTTAAATTTTATACATCAGTCTTTATTCCCACCCGTATTCACAATGTAATTGTCACATATTAGAAAAATATTTTTAGTTCCCAACCACTTTAGTAGACTGTTGTTCCGGTTCTCATGAATGTATCCACCGGGGAATCTTGGATGGTGTTTAAGTTGACATTGCATCTTCTAGCTTGGTTGCACTACGCATGTGCGGTAGAAGGAGAGCAAATAGACTGTGATTCACATTTCTAGGCCCATAATTAGCACTATTGAAAGAGTCAAAAGGACAAATGTTAAAATCAAAAATAAGTGGTTTCACTGTATTCCACCTAACCCTACTCTAATCCCATTTTCTTATTATTATTCTCCCTGCAATAGCATCAGTAGAATAACTGGGTTTAGTTTTTTCAGCAAGCAGGTGCCAAGCATGTGAGTTTCAAGCGGCCATTTTGTTAGCTACTGTGCAAGTGCAGAAAGTTCCCTCCAAGCGAAAGATAAGTCAAACTATGTAAATGCAGTAGACGCATGTGCACTAAAGATTTTCGGTTAGCGGCCATTTTAGAATCACCCTCAAGTTACTGGTTAAAAAGTCACACAGGCAACCTTCGTTCTTACTAATGAATGTTGTGTAATGCATGGTATTTCCAGAATACAAGTATAGTACGTGTTAAGTGGTTACATGAGAAGATTGCCTACAAGCACGTGAGGGATCGAATATCCTACCATTCTTACCCTTTGAATTTGGGATGGTTTGGGCCCTCCCTCCTTGTTCAGTTGTTTTGGGTCTTTCGAGGACTACTGCTGTTTTTGACCTTCTTTCCTCTGGACTTTCTCCTTGGGGGGCTGCCCTAACTTATTTTGATCACCTCTCTGGTGCTGATTGAAAACCTGGGTTTTCACCCACTGATTAGCTGCTTCCCCCTGTTCTCTGGGGTCTGTCAGCTTAGAGTGCACTAGGTACTGGTGTAACGTTTCTTCAGCACAATGAGTCAACATGTGTTATTTTACCAACAAGTTATACAGTCCTTCATATGTGTCTGCTTTGTTACTAACTATCCAGCCATCTAGTGCCTTCACTGAAATGTCCACAAAGTACACCCAGGACTGTGTGCTTACTTTCTAGGCATCTCTGAACTTCACCCTGTACTGATCTGGAGTCAGACCAAACTATTTGACTAGCATTGCCTCCCGTGAGAGTAGGATGTTGCCTCATCCCCCCCCCTTCAGGGTCATCAGGAGCCTATCCCTCTCAGCTACCGGAATCAGTTTCCACAAGAGTGAATCTAATGCTTATGGAAGACCCCCCACATTTCAAGGGCCCTCTCAAATGCAGTCAACCATTTTCAATGTCCTCCCCTGCTGTGTACCTGGGTATTTTACCTTTGGGAAGCGTGTGGTCAAATCTACCTCACCAGGACATCTCAATCTCATCTTAAATTTTGCTGCTACCATTTTTTCTTGCTTTCTTCTCCTCCCACTGCTCCCTAGCTAATTCCAGTTCTTCATTCTCCAAGGCAATGGACATCAGGGGGTCCTGTGTAGGGGACCCTTCCCTCTTCCCACCATCTGGAATTATGTACCTACTACAGGAAGCAATGGAAGAAGCATCATCCTCACCCTCCTGGATGATGCTCAGAGAATCATCCTTCCCCTCCCCATCAATCTCATCAGCCGCCCTATTCCAGTCCTTAAGGGACTTAAGTAACCCTGCTTTCCAAATCTTGTTGGAGGTAGGTAGCCTACTAAGCCTACATGGTGTCCTAAGGTCAGCCATCTTGAGTTTAGTCAGTTTAACTAGGTTCAGCTACATGGTATCCCTAGTTTTGCATCATAACAACTTTCAATCAGACTTAGACATTTTTGGGAAAAATCAAACAATGGATTAAAAGTAGTTTAGTCCAAATTCCAAAAATGCAAAACTCAAAAGCTTTGTTCTAAGACAATTTAGAGCATTTTTAAAATGTTAATTCACTTCACTGAATGGTGTAATTTTAAACTCAAGTCCTCATCCACACTGCTGAACACCAAATGTTGGAAAGTGGGTTATTCGTAGAGGCAAATATGCATCTACCACAGGCAATAAGACCCTAATACATTCTAGGGCTCAGCAGAGGTCTCAATTAATTATTCCCATGCGCAACCCTGCCAGGCTGCTAGCAGGCAAGCTTAACTTAGGAGAAAAGTATGTAAATCATTTAAAAACACTGATTCAGTAAATAATAAAGACGCAAGACACATAATAAAAATCCAACACCAATTTCTAGAAATAGGAACTATTTATATCTTTAAAATGACAACAAAACAACAAAAACTTCAAGTAGGGAACCGGAGACATGATTTCTTAAAGATTTAACACTATATATCACTTTGGGACATCTAGTCTTGATTGACTGTGAAAAATTCAAAGGTTCAGGCCAACCACAATGGAGCCCTATTTGGATACGCCTTGCGGTAGGCCTTGATTTAAATGTTACCTTGGGACTTACAAACTTTTCTGGAGCTTTTTCTGCCTGGGCCCCTCAATGTTACTCACCAGTCCGGATTCGGTGTGGGTTCGCCAGCTTGCTTTTCAGGGACCTCCCAGTCAAAGTCTGGAATTCGAACCACTGGAGCTTTTGTTTAGGATGAAGCAGCAGGTCAGGCCAGCTCATGGTTGAAAGTGGCTGGCTTGGCTCTCGCGATTGAATTGGTCCACTTGTGGAGCTTTTTTCCAAAGTTGCTTCAAACCTTTCCAAACTTCTGGAACTTCTCCTTGAAGTTCCTCTTAAGGGTCCAAAGTGTCCAAAACAAAACACTGTGTCTGGAATCTACAAGATGGTCCTTGAAAGGTTGGAACCACAGTTTCCACTATGCACCTGGACAAAACCCTTACAGATGCACTGGATGCACTCCAGGCAAGGGATTCTTGGTGGCGATGGTCCAGGTGAACTCTGTTACCTGTAGCTTGCAGGTAGTCTACTTCTTATTCCTCTTCAAACAAGGTTCATCCAAAGGGCTGTAGTTCCACATCATGCCAAGGCGCAGTCAGTAAGAATGCAGGGACTGATGGTGAAATTCAAGTTTCCAGCTTGGCAATTCTTCTTCTTCTATCTTAGTTTCAAGAAACAGATGTGAGAGCATCAGCTCCTCTCACATAATAATTCAGTGTTTGCTGGGGTCACGCAGGAGAGCGCTACTTACCAATGAGGTGCAGGGCAACACCCCAGAGCATGACCACTTCTTCCAAAGTATGTCAGAATCTTCCCCCAGAAAAGACTATTCTCCTAAAATTTAGTAGTGCTGAAATCTCAGCAGAGGAGCAAGAAGTAGTTAAACCAGCCTCCATAAGGGCTCATTTCCATAGCTCTCTTCCCCCGATAATCTGCAAATTCTTGCCTTAAGCCTGCCATCTGGTTGGGTCAGATGGGCTGGTGAGTAGATGGACCTGGCATTCCCTGCCTGTCCTTTACCCCCTTTGAAGCTTAATGCTTTATGACACATTCCCCCTGCTCTGGCATTCCTGTGTAGCAGAGCTCTCTCCACCATATAGCATCTCCCTGGGTGAGACACTTATCACTTCATCAAAGCATCCTGGCTAACACTGTTAACTCTGACCAATCGGGGAACAAGGCAGGAAGGCTGTATTTTGGCTTACAGACAAGAAAGTCCTATAACTTCTTTTCTGTACAATTTAGGATAAATTCAGCAATAGCATATTACTGGATTTATGAGTACCATTCTCCTAAGTCCTTGAATGATAGCTTAATTCAATTCCCAGTGATAGTTTTGCGTTCTTAAACTATTGTAATGTAATCCTATGGGGCTAGGTATGTACAATGGGGACAATGAAATAAACACGTTCTCCATTACCAGAGTATACAATATTTTTTATAAAGGCTTTCCTTATAGTTACATGACCACTCACCCCTGGGACACCTAGGGTTGACCTTAGGGGTCCTGAACATACAAAAATAGGGTAGACCATCACTCCACACTGCTCCTAGCACCAAAGTCGAATTTGGGAAGCACTTTACTACAATGTGAATGTGAATGTGAAATGTACAATTTCTCTATTCCCTCAGCATAACCAACACCTTTTATAAGGGCCTTCATTATAATGACATGACCCCCTACCCCTGGGATGCCTAGGGTAGATCCTGGGAGTACTTATAATGCCACATTATAGTAGTTTATTGCTTTTTAAGTGCCCCTACCACTAAAGTCAAGCTTAGGGCACAAAGCAGTGCTGCAATACAGGCCTGCTTTTAAAATGACCTCAGACTCTCAGCAGTGCACCCATGAACGTGCAGAAAGGGGTGCTGGCCTTTAAACTGCCATGCACTCATATTTGTAGGAACGTATAGGTCGTTTTAATCCCCCTGCCCTATTATCTAATAGGGACTTTTATGGAAAGTCATTTAAACTGTAATTGCAACCTAATACATAGTGTACTCTCAAATGTGTGTGTGTTTTCACTGTGTTTTCAACTTAGCACATAGCTCTGGGCCTCATTAGACAGAGTCGAGAGACAGCTAGAGTTAGTTACCGCTAGTCTCGTTCAGCAAGACATTGGGGTGCAAAGGGCACACAGGATGACTTTACAACATAGCCCCCTCCCCCAAATGAAAGTGGAAAAACCTAGAAAATCCATCTACATTGGCAACCCCAGGTCTGTGTCCCAATGTAGAGTCAATTCCCTGTAGGGAAATGGACCACCTCAATAGCTTGGGATTCTTCCCTCTTATCTGAATGATCCATCTGAGAGGTCTGTTGTCAGTTTGAATACAGATGTGAGGCAGAAGCAAAGGCCTCTCTCTCAAAGGCACTCCACCTCTGCTCTCTGGGAAGAAGTCGCCTGCACATGAAGGCAACTGACTGAGCAAGTCCCTCCTCATTCACCTGTGACAACACTGCCCTAATCCCTTGTTCTGGGGATGGTCAGTCAGTAACCACCAGTACCAGTCAGCAAAAAATGGGGGTGCAATGGGTACACAATATGACTTTACACTGTAACACAGGCTCAGTTGAGGTGGTAGCCTTGAAGTTGCCTCACTTCGTAGGAATGGCACCAGGTCTAAATATTGGACCTTCAGGCCAACTCTTCAGTACTTTTCTAGACCTGCAGTGGTCTACCAAAAGGGCTGCCTTGTGTCTTGTACTTCAGAGGCCTGTCCTGTTCCTGGAGGACTGCCTTGTAACTCAGAGTTGCGCCCTGCTGCCACTAGAGGACTGCCCTGCTGCTTGAATCTTGCCTTGGAACCTCAGAGGGTTTGCTTGATGCTTGAGTGCTTCATTGCCCCCCTGGGTGGGCTCTGGGGCACACCAGAAAGAAAGAAACTGAAAAAAGAATAACAAATAAGCAGAAGGAGTCCCTGAATTATTATTTACTGCTCTAGCAAGGAACGCCGCATAATGCTATGTGGTGGCTTTTTAGTGTATATTTAGGATCCTTGTGCTGCCTGTAGAAGAGGCTGGAGCACCACCGAGAATTGGTTAGTAAATACTGTCTTTGCATTGCAAAGAAGAGTATGCATGTTTAGTCCAGTATTGGTGGTTTTGTCATCATCATCATCATCATCATCATAACTTTATTTTTGATCACAAAGATCGTAAAAAGTGTATAGAAAAAGAAACAAGTTAAAATTCATAACAGTATAAGAACCATGAAAAGGATACATCTCTTCCATATATACAGATAAAAACACAATACAAGTTATTATACAATACATTTCGAGTGTTTGATCCATAGAGCTAACAAAACTTTAGCCAAGCCAAAGCCTATTGTTCTGCTAGTGTCTGTAGGGAGAATTCTCAACAAATCAAGGTAGTGGCCAGGGCCAATAATCCTACACAAAGAAAGTATCCACTTACCCTTCAAGGTCCTATATTAGGGGCAAAAAAATAACATATGGACTAGAGATCCGGGTCTTCCTCTACAAGCTGGACATTTATCAGCAGAGGGATCATTAGTGCGCCACGTATTACAAAACAGTTTAGTGGGATGGGACTTGTATCTAAATTGGAGGAATAATTATGTGCGAGGGGTGGAACAATTGCATCAATGGTTTCTTCAAACAGTTGGAGAGGTTTGAAGTTCATAAGCTCCTGGGTCAAAGTTCCCAGCAAATTTTTCGCTTCTTTCACCAGGGTTGACTCCCAATAGAGGGGTTTGGCCCTGCACTTTGAGATTGAACGCAACTTCTCAGGGTTAGACAAAAAAACCTCCATCCCTAATTTTCTCAACAGATCTCTCAAAGTACTAAACCATGGAATTGTGGTTACCTTGGACTGGTCAGGAGAACCCTAGTTGCAACTCGATGGGGGTGCAAGTTCCTCGATATAAGAGACAGAAGGGTAACACATGTCATTTGTTGTATTGGTGTATTGTGTACATATGTTTATATAATCAGCAAGGCGCCTACATACTTAGTTAACATTCAATTCCTAACAATGAGTAAGAAGTGGCCTATGTGGGTAATTTTAAATTGGAAGGTGCTAATATGTGTTCCATTTGACACCGAAGGACATGCTGAAAGGCTGGTGTCGCTAAACACTACCTACAGTTAAAATCTGAACACTCAAATTCCCAATCCTGGACCTAATGTCCAGCAGTCTCTCCATGGTTTTTAAAATGCATGGTTTGAAGATAATTTCCTCTGGGGCATGGAGGAAGGTCGTAAGGGGTTGCTAGGTGCATTTACCCAAGAATAGATTAGAGATGTGATTATCGCCCTGGAATTGAATTTTGTTTTCTTTTGTTATTTTTGTAACTGAATGAGAGCACATGTATATTTGAATGAAATGTGGCCATATGAGCGCATGTATATTTGAATGAAATGTGGCCATGGTAGGATGTTGTTGAGTAGTTTTGTTTAACGTGAAACTGTTGTTTTGAATATACATTGCATGAAATGAAAGGTTTATGTGCCCCGTAGAATTGGTAAAGTAAAATTTAAAATTGAATTTAGATTGTGAAATGATGAGTAGAAAAATAGAGAATTTTTTCCTACTATCAAAATTTGTGCAGGTCTACTTTAAAAATATTTATTCTTGTAGGAAAATAGGTCAAAGTTAAAGTCTAAAATACGCCTAATCGTGGAAACCAGTTTAGAGCATATGCAGAAGGTATTCCCCAGTGACAAGGAGGAATTACAAAAGTATAGGCTGGAGTGGTTTAAAGCCACCCTAAAGTACACCTATCCTTGGCCAAAAGAAGGAACGTTCAGCGATAGGATAGTTGAGCATGTTGTCACATATTTCTGAAGTAAATATGCAGGAGCCACGTTAAATAAAAGGTAAGCCACCGTAGCCTTATGCAGAATATTTTATGAAATGTCAAAAGACACCTCACAATGAGATACCCCTAATAGCCTGCCTGTCCCCCCACCCCTATATGTCCCTATGAACACCTTGCCCACAGTGCCTAGCATGCAGCCGCAAGAAGCCGCAGTAGAGTTTGAGAACCCAATAATTGGAACCCCTCCACACTTCCGAATAGCCACCCCAAGGTTACCCCACAACTTAAAAAGCTAAAAAGACAAGTTCTTCTAGGCAGAAAACAAGAGTAGGAGACTCCCTGTTTTCAGGGAAATTAGAGGCACAATTCGTACTGCATCTAGATCCACTCTGTTTCCAGCAGGCTAACAGTGAATAACAGAGTTCAGAAATAATGACGACCAGTCACATGTATCATGGGAAACGTTGCAGTTGCTACTGAAAAAGGGACACCACAGGAAGAGTAATTCGAAAGCGAGTGGCCACCCCACAGCAAAGGGACACAGGGAATGCAAGGTAGACTATATGCATTGGACCGTGGGTATGACACAGCAGCCAACAGCTCAAGCAGGAGAAAAGGAGCAAAGACGGACTGAAGATAGTTCACCCCCTTGGCAGAAGGAGAAAGGGGAGTAATAGTGTCAGCAGGGAGTGTCCTGGACTGGTTATCATGCAGTGAGAGTAGGAGAGAGACAAGTGAAGTGAGGTGGGAAGGGTATGATGAGGACTTTACAGGACAAAACTCATGGAAGGTTTGGGAAGTTAGCAGACAGAATAGAATCCATACTACAGCATATGCAGAGCATTGGTGAACTGCTTCAAACCCCATAAGCAAGTCACAACATCTATGATATCCAAGAGAGGCCACTCATTTGCATAGACCACACAAGGTGCACCTGGAGATTGCCTAAACTGATTGACGTAAGGTAAAGAGAGTAAGATCTGCTCCCTAGAATTAGGAAGCCCCAATCAACAGAGCTTGAGCAATTACATTTCAAATCATCCATGGCCAGCCAAACCCCAGAATGGGATCCAGGGGTGTTAGAGGACTAGTGATACTCCACAACAAACCAGCACAGCAAATGAGTGCCAAATCAAATTTGCACAGTACAGACCTCACTCCCAGTGAGACTGTTGCTGAAGGGGAAAATAGCTGGTACAGTATTGTACCATTTGTAGATAATTTAGAGGACTGAACTGAGTGATTCGCTCCACAAATGAGCCCATGGCCACAAGATGGGTCCTTTGACCCACATGACATGGTGAATGCTGAAGATTGCAATCTGTATGGGGAGGGGGATCCACATTGGGACTACGCTTACATGAGAAAATATCTGCGTATATGCCAAAGGTACGGCAGACAGCACCATCACCAGCGCCACCACCCCTTTGTATCAGATGCCTGTGATACGTAAGGGACCTGGGGTTCCACATTTTGTTCCTTGGCCACAAATGGACAAAGAAAACTTCAGAAAACAGTTTCCACTGCTTACAAAGAGAGCAATGAAATGGATCATAGTATTCAAAAAACAAATTGCAGGTATCACCCTGGCAGTGGGGGGTGTGAAAAGCCTGCTTAGTTCCCACATTGGGGATGAATCAGGCATAGTATTTCAAAAGACTTGGAAATGTATTCCACACTGATACCAGGTGTGATGGGTCCCCATTTAATATGGTCAGATCTGTAGTGAGGGATCAGCTGAGGAAAATGCACCACTAGAGGCCAAATATTGGACCCCTCATAACTCAGTCTATGCAATCAAATAAGAATCCCGCACAATGCATAATTACGATGAAAGAAAAATGGAGCCAGGAAGTAGGTCAGGGCTGGGAAGTGACAGGAGGTAATGCTGTATTGTTTTATAATGTAATCAAGAAAAGGTAGCCTCCTGACGTGCAGTACAACTTAGATAACATAGTGACACTGGAAGCCAAACCCTGGACTGCAATTTAAACACACATAAACTATTTTGTTCAAGAAAAAGCAAGACAAAGAAAGAAAACAACAGGAACTTGCAGAGAAAGAAGCAGCCAGGTTGGTGCAGCAGAAATTAGTGAAGAAAGGAGCAAAGGAAGGTGCTGTAGTGTCTGTGGGAATGGTTGCAGGGGCCACCCAATAGCAGTACCTATAGCAGCAGCATGATGAAAGAACACAGGGAAGTAGTAGAGTAGGATGAGGATGAGTAGGAAGAGATATGAAGGGTCCTCCAAGAAGGGTTCAGGCATGTTATTATTGTCAGAGGTTTTGGGCATTTAATTATCCCCTTGCATGCATCAGACAGCCCTAGGCCATCCGACGTCACAGTCCACGTGTGCGGAGGACGGTCAGGGGCCGTCCAAACCCCGCACACTCATTATTTGCCCAGCACCATGGCAGAATTTGCGCTGTGGTCAAGGGGTTAAAGACTGTAATACAAAGAGTTGTGAAGAGCAAAATGGGAGAATCTGGATTTGTTATCAACCAGGTAATATGACAGTGCTGCCACAGAAAAATCTACAAGTAATATATGTGCCCCAGTCACCCTTGCAAAATGCACAGTCACCAGCAATGTCCCAAGTGCAGTAGGGACAACTTTAACAGAAATCCCAAGCACCTCCTCCAGGAACGCAACTCCAAACTGGAGAAGGAGGTGTAGTTGTAAGGGGAGGAAATCCTTTCGGGTGAATCCTGTGGGGGATACACACAATAAGGGAGCCCACAAAGCATTTCTATGTGCCCAGTCTTGTCAGTATTGCACAGGCCAGATGTGGAATCTACTGTGATGGTAGCAAGCAATGACAAGAGGTATGCCTTTCTCATAGGTACAGGAGCAACCTAATTGTGTATTAGGAAGGGGGGCATTCTGATTTTTACAGATCAATGGACACACAGGGATTCTCTGGGGAAGTTATAAGGGTTCCTTTTACCAAAATAGTGGCGATGGAAGTAGGCCTGAAACACATTGATGGTTGTTTATCATTCTCACCAGCTGCCCCAGCTAATTTGTTAGGCAGACATTTGATGGCCAAATTTAAATATGACCGATTATTTTAAACCAGATGGTACAATGATGTGTTCCACCCCTGGGATGGCACCTTCCAGAATCATGGCACTAACTTTAAATTCCTCCACCAGAGTCCAAATCAGAGCATTACTCTTTGACTTGGAGGCATTCACTACAGGAGTACACACTTTCATAGCAGACGCACCAGAGGTATTGGAAAGGAGGTTCAATTGGCCAAAGAGTTCCCTTTTCAAAGGTAAGGGCAAGGCTCTAATCTATCAAATACTCAGCTGATATTGCAGATAGAAGCCTTGGAGATAATGTCAAACTATGGCGCCCTGATAGCAAGTGACCATAATACTGTTTTGTGGGCATGTGTCATCTTCCTAGAGCAAGGGAAGGTGGTAAGGAAGATACTAGATGACCAACTGTTTGATAATGACCACAAGAAAATAGTTGTGGTTTTTCAAGAGGAAATACTGTTGAAGACACTGTTACAAGTCAGGATGCCCACACCAAGTAGGCGTGGGCGGAAAATCCGTTCCGCTCGCGGATTTTGCGGATTTTCGGGAAATCCGCAATCCGCGAGATTTGCGAATTTCCCGCAAAATCCGCAAATCCGCGAGCAGCGGATTTTGCTCGCACTGCTCGCACTGTTCGCGTGAGTTCGCGCCCCGCGAATAAGTGCAAAATTGCAGAAATACGATCTTAGCAAAACTGAAAGTAACTACTTACCAGGTTCAAAAGTTCAGGCTCATCATTAGTAGCCATTTCCTGGAGTGCTTCCTGAGGGGCCCCTCCAGAGTTCAGTTGCCAGTTGAAACTATTATGTGACCCTGCTCTGAACCTCAGAATAGTTACACATATGCCACAAAGGTCCTGAATTACAGCTAAGGGAGACAAGCAGGAGCCAGGCTGGAAGTTAAAATCCATTAATCAGCCCCTAATTCATTATTGTCAGTTGGGGCAGGGCAGGTGTTGTAACTAATTTTGCAACAATGAAAGCACTTAGCAAGTGCAAAAGATCACTAATCAGGGCGCACTAAGGAAGCAGGTGCCAGCTAAAAAAATATTCTGTGACACATGAATCAGCCCCAAATTAATTCAGGTCACTTGAGGCAGGGAAGGTGTGCTTTGCTTTGCCGAAAATAATGTACACTGGACAACCAGAGGGTGTGGTGATGAAACAGAGGGTGGCATGGGTGGGCCAGAGGGTGGCATGAGTAGTCAGAGAGTGGCAGTGGTGACAGAGAGTGGCAGTGATGAAGAAGAGTGTCCCAAACAGGCTGGACACGTAGAAACAACAAGTTCGCGAAACTTGCGACCCGACAGGTAAGTTCGCAATTTGCGAAAGTGTACAAAACCCTCGCGAACTGGCAGAAACACGGGCGAACACAAAAAAAAAAAAATCCGCAAATTCGCGGGAATTCGCGGATTTTGCGGATTGCGAATCCGCAAATCCGCAAAATTCGCGAACGCGAGATCCGCAAAATTCGCTCATGCTTAACACCAAGCAGAATGTTCAAGTCAGTAAAAGAAGCAGATCTGTCCCACATAACATAAACACTTTGGACTAAGGGTGTCCATGATGTTGAACTCATCTGCACAGCCACACCTTTCTGGATTACATTGAAGGGAGGTGCCCTCTTACCTAGGGTGAAGCAATATCCCCTGCCCAAGGAAGCAGATGAGAGCAATATCCCTTTCCAAGGAAGCAGATGAGGGCATTGCTACTACTATACAGGTTTTGTTAGAACAAGCAATGATTTACCCTGGAGTGTCTTCTTTCAAAACCACAATTTACCCAGTCAAGGCAGCCAAGGGTAATGCTTGGCGCTTGGTTCAAGACCTGTGTCCACTGAATAACATAGTGGTACCAAAATACTCAGTTGTCCCTGATCTCTCTATCATCTTGATAAATATTTCCCAGGGTGCCAAATATTTTTCAGTTACTGATTTAAAGAATGCCTTCTTCAGAATTCCTCTTCAGTCATACAGCCACTTTCGGTCAGTGTTCTTACATTGCAGGACTCAGTATTTGTACTCTCATTTACCCTAAGGGTATTGTGAGTTCCCCATCATGTGATAAAGAATGACCTGTTAAATTTCCAATGTGACAGAGAGGATACAAAATAGAGAGAGATAAAATTCAGCACTGCCAGGAAGAAGTACAATACTTAGGACAATTGCTGTCAGCATGTGGTAGGGGTATAACTCCGGGAAGGACAACATCCATCTGTAAGATGACAGAGCCGGAAACTGTCAAAGGAATGCAGAAGTTTCTGGGTCTATGACACTATGTGAGACAGTGTGTTGCTGGTGTTTCACTATAGCACGCTAATAGGTTCCCTGTTAGCTCTAATCAAACAGGCAAGAGACAAAGAGGTCAGGATAACTTAGACTCTAGAATTGAGTAGACTTTTCAAAAGCTAAAAAGTGACATACCAAATGCTCCAGTTTTGGGAACTCCTGATTACACCAAGGAGTTTTATTTATTCTGCCATTGTAACACTCAGGTGATGACAGCTGTCCTCACACAGAACTACGCTCTAGTGCACAAACCCCAAGCATACTTCAGTGGGCTGCTGGACTCTGTAATTAGAGGACACTATCCCTATGAGCAGGCTCTTGCCACTGCATCCTTTGAAGTACAAAAGAGTACCACCATACTTATGGAGGCGCTCTTTACGATGTACGTACAACATGCAGTATTTGCCATAATTCAGGAGGCGAAGACTACTCCGAGAGTGTCCAGGCATAAGTGTGATGCTATCGCTGCCATCTTTGAAGGTTGTGAATTCCCATGCAGTAAATCCTGCAACATTCTTTGCCCATCCAATATTAGACCCTGAGAAGGCGGCACATGACTGTGAAATGTATAGTCCCAACAAATTCAGTTAAACCACAGAGAACCCTATACCAGGTAGTATTGTCTACTTTGTTGATAGTTCCTCTGGGAAACATCGTTTACAATGCAGGCATTACAACGCCATGCTTTTACAATGCAACTTTTACAACGCAGGAACATTTACAATGTAGGATTTTACAACCCGTACTTCAACTACGCATATGTAGGTACAACGCATGCTTTTACAACGCATTGGTAAGGATAGTATGGCGAGTTTTTGTTATAACTTTTATATTATTTAAGTAAAAAAATGTAAGTAATATTTACTTACAAAATATAAAAATATATTTAAATATAATTATTTTTATATTTTATTTTTGTTGATAATAAAAATGTCTTTTGTGAATAGTTAATTATGAGTAAATGAATACGCAGGTATTATTTTAATGCTTATGTTGAAATTAATATGGAGATATTTTTATTATTATAATATAAAAAATATATATACAGATATTAACTTGGTTGGTAAATATAATATTTTTGGGGAAATATTTTTCATTTTTATTTGAAGGTGTAGGTTAGAGCTTTTAGTAAATTAATACTATCAATCAAGGTATTAATACTACTTCTAATATTAAAATTAATATGGATATATTTTTAGAAACAATTATAATTTATTATGAGATAAAAATACCCAGGTAATATTTATGGAGGTAAATATTTAATTTTGATGTTAAATATTAATTATTTTGATTTGTAGTTTATTTTAAAACATTAAGTTATTTATATTTATTTATACAATAATGTATTTGTAATGCAAAACGTTTTATTGTTAAAAGAAATGTATTATTTATATTATATATTTAACAATGTAAAGTATATGTAAAAAAATAATAAATATATAATACAATTATTATGTATATATATATATATATCTTTACTTTTTAATAAGGCAAAAAATATACAATTTAAATTTAGAATACACATTATTAAACATTTGGAAATTAATAGAAAACAGGTAAGTTTGTATTCAAATTGTTTTATTGATAGTTTTACTTTTTTAGAATAGTTGTAAAAAATTCACAAAACATATAAAAACAAAATATATATTATTATATTTTATAAAAATAATTTTACATTTTATTAAGTATAGTAACTTTTTATAATACAAGTTGTAATATGTTTCTCACACTTTTCCATTGTTTTCAATGGGAAAAATTGTCCTTTTTTCATTTTTACAGAAATATATAACGTGAGTTTCATAATTACAGACACTGGATAGAATAGAAGCAAGGGAGACCTTTGTTAAGGTGAGATACATTCATGTTATAAATATACATAGTGTAGTGGTATTGTTTATTGTAAGGAGAGAGGAAGGAGGTATATTTAGTTAGTAAATGTTTTTTACGTAGGTTTGTTGTGTTTTCACGAATTGATTTCCGCCATTACATGTTGCAGTAGTAGGCCCACGTCGGGTCTTTTTTCTACAATACTTTTGGTTAGTTAAGTACTTGATGTTATATATATATTAAGTACTTAATTGAACAAAAGTGTTTGTAAATGTGTACTTTTTTGTTTAGTGGTACAGTGTTTAATAAGTAACACATTTGTATTATATTTGCGGTTGGATGTATTTATACATTGTTTAAAATGTAATATCTTTTGGATGTGCTAATAACTTATTTGGCTCTGGATTTTGAGTTTAGATGGATTGATTTTTTGGAAAGTTGTGGCGTTTTTTGATATTTAAAAAAACATACTTTCAGGATTTTTTAATTGGGTTTACTTATGTTGGATTCCGAAGGATTTCAAAAAGTATTTGGATTAGGATTATCGTTGGATTACATAGTTGGATTTTGTTGCGTTTTTTGAACCTACAAAAAAATAATTCAAGATTTTTTTCTTGGGTGCATTTTTTGATGCATGCACTGATGATTTTAGTGTGCATATGATTATCTTTTTTATCGGGTAATGGATTTTACATATGGATTATTGGAAATTCCTATGGATTAAAGAATAAAAGGACTCTTGGTGAAGTAATTGATGGTATGTAAATCCAAGAGTTGAAGATAGAAGAATTCTGAAGGTAAGAAGACCCGACTTTAATTTTTAATTTTAATATTTGTTTATTATGCCCAATTGAATTAGTAGGAGTTGTTTTAGGTTAACCGGCTGTCCTGCAATCGGCATTGACGTGGGAGGGGTAGGTGCCTAGAGGCCTGCTGCTAGCAACCCTTGAGGTTCTCCTCACTTGTTGCTGGCCCCACCAGGTCAGCCAAGGGGATCTACTAACGGGAATAGCGGTTCCCGGGAGGTCCATAAAGAAAACAATAATTCTGCGACACTGTTCAGGTCGTATCATCGATTCCTCTGACACCAGAGGGACCGTAAGCAATTATATGAGCACCAAAAGGTCCTGATGAATTGCCTTTTCAGGCAAGAAACATGTCGACCACACTCACACTAAGGGTTGAATAAGGATTGATCAGATTACCCATCACTCCTTAATACCCCTTAATTTCTTTTTTAACAAAGCAGTGAGCCACACTATTAAAATTGTCTAATGGACCCTACTGACTTTTTTTAGATTACACTCACGCTCACTATTGCACTTTTTTAGGCCCCTCACATTCACACACCCGTTGGCAAGGAATAAAAGATCTCCACCGAAGTGCAGCCCTCCGGACTGCCCGACGGGCATTGCACCGCCAGCCTGCCGTAGGAGCAGGATACCAATGATGACGCTGGACGGTCATCGGATGGGATGACAGTAGTCATCCAACAGGTAACCTGTGTGAGGTATCCTAAATTTCCGAAAAGGGTTCACACCATGCACTTTCCCTGTCTTAAACCAGTGAGAGAAAGGTTAGTTTGAGCCAATCATTTGGCTCCCTCTGGGGAACTCTGCACAATCATTTTTGCTTACTACTTGTTTTAGGTTAAAACAGGCAAGTAAAAATAATGTGTTTTGAAAGTGTAGGATGTGTGCAAGATTATCCAGGTAGCATGAACCCCACTTGCAATGAAAATTTTTGCATTACACCCAATAGTCTTTATGACATTTCCTTAGTTCTGTTAGAAATAGGTGGATTTAGACTACCGGTTAATGATTGAGCCATTCTCATTTCTAGGAAACTTTTCTCCTTCTTTAAAATTTCCAAAAAATTATAGAAATTAGGATGAGGTTTTGCAGTTTCTTTATTGAAAAAGTTGTGCCATCCCTCTATGGCACTGTTTGTCTTTGCTCCTCCCTCTAAGCAGGCTGAGTAACAGTTCCACCAGTCCATATGGAAACGTGGTCTCCTTCTGTGACCCGACCTGCTTAGATGGCCAATCCATGTGTCTTCAAAATAATTTAGTATAGGTGCCAATTTTTCGTAATTTGTTGTAAAATACTCAGATTCAGTAATTGAGATGTAGTACTCGTCTACACTATCAGGAGGAACAAAGCAAATGGCAGTTAGTTATTAAGTTCAAACTGTAGTTTACTGTCTGATATATAATCCTCAATAGTTTTTTGTAATTGTATTAATCATCAAAATTTCAAAATCAATTATCTAATTCTTTTCTAGGGCTTTTGTTAGATGTTTTTGCTTTTATCACTGACAAAAATTCAGTGTATGTTGAGGGTTGTTTATAAGGTAGTAAACTGTATATTAAAGATACTACTGGATTGTTAATGTATGCGTGGACAGTGTATATTTGGTTAAATGGATGGGGCGTGCTTTTAAACGTTCTATCCATCATCCAAATATCACAGTTTTTTTAACCATACTAAATTTTGTGCTGTGCTGAATATTAAGATCCTTTTTTGAGGGTTTTCGTTATCATGCAATAGGAAAGGTTCATTTGAAGAAGTAATAGAGAGTTCAGGTGGAATTATATTGTCAGAGTATGTTTGGGGTGTTACTCTTTGTAGGTTACTTGTCTGTTTTTGACGTTTTATAATTCTTCTCAAATTAGGCATTGTGGGCATACTACTTGCAACATGTGGGGATATTTGTTGTGATACCTCCCTTAAAAGTGAACCACAGGGTTCATTGGAGATGGATGCAAGATCTTTAATTTCATTTATTCTTTCACGAACTTCAATCTCCATTTCAGAGGCTGACTGGTTATGGTCTGTGGTTTTTCAAAAAGTGTCACCAAGGGTAACTGCTCTGCAATGGGTTGAGTAATAATGCACACACCTCCAATGACATCTGGGTTCAGATAGTCTCTCCTTACAATAAACATGCCCACTATATTTCAGTAGTCTGTTTTCTCTTTTGCTTTGTATGTATTAAGGGGCCGATGAGGATGGCGGACGGAAAGCGTCCAGACTGCCAGTCTCGTGGGAAATGACCGTCCGACTGCACCGTGGGGAAACCAGTGGTGCTATTAGGATTCTTCTCCAGCAAAACCCGACTGCAGTGGAAGGATGTCTTCAAAGACCGCCGACCGTGGAAGGAACCATAGAAAAACTGACCGCCGTGGACGGAGCGGCCGCAGTAGCAGGCCCAACCGCCGACAGTGCAGCGGAGTGACTGGTCGCACGATTAGGATAACACCGCCCGGGCACCGTAAAAAATCACCCTCCATGACCATAGGGGAAAATAACATCAACAAATGTAAGTATCAGCGGAAGGGCCAAAGCTAATTCACTGTGGCGGTCAGACCGCAAAAAAAATGATGGCCGCAAGGTACCATGCAATCAGGACCCAAACCTACCATGAACACACCCCTCCCCCAATTACCCACATCAAAAACACACCCCCATGGTGGAAAACTTGACAGGCAAGGTTCCACACCCACTAGGGCTGGGTCCATGGCGGTCGGGTCCGTGCCGTGGGTCTCGTGGCACTGCTTTCCCTCTCTGTTGTGGTACTTCCGCCATCTATGAGATGGAGGTGTTTCCGCTTCCGTGTTCTGGTTTGTTTGCAGCATCGTAATATTGCGGACGGTTGGGATGTCATTCCGCACGGTGGAGAGCCTGGATTGGCTCTGTCCACCATGGTGTCTGGTTTGTTTCTGCGGCGGTTCACGTTTTTACGCAGCGGACGGTAAATGTGCCCAGTTCCCCTTCCTAATATGGCGGACGGAAGGCCCGCTGCTGGCGGAGGATGAGGTGCATTTCCCGCCGCCTCCAGCCCAGAGGTCATGCATCCGTCCGCCATCCTAATCGGCGCCTTAGTTTCTTTGAATGGTGTTGTCATTTTTTTCCTGTAAAGAGAAAAAAAACCAATGTTATTTGTTTTAAAATTAGTGATGTATACCTGTTTAGAGGGAAAATGACAGTATGTTATTATTGTTTTCACAGTTGACAATGTATGCATTTGCTATATTTTGCTATTGTTTTTCATTTGATGCATCTCTAATTTTAGCTGTATTTGAATACAAACAATCCTGCTTTATTGGGAGGAAGAAACATTAGTTCGTTGTATAGGGAAATAAATTACTTTTTATTACCTTTCAATTAGATCTTTTAATGTTCTTTACTTTTGCCAAATTAGCACTTTCTCTTAGACAAGTGTCTTTTGGAGTTGGAATATTTATTTTAACCTAAACACTATCCAGCACTTTCTCATAGGCAAGCATTTTTTGGAGTTGGAAAAGTTATTTTAACCTGAACAATATCCAGCATTTTCTCTGAGTCAAACACACTTTGGAGTAGGAATAGTACTTTTAATATAGTAGTATTATGCATATTTTTAATAAGAAACACCTCTTGGAGTTGGAATATTTATTTTAACCTAAGCACTATACAGCACTTTCTCTTAGGCAAGCATTTTTGGAAGTTGGAATAGTTATTTTAACCTGACCACTTTCCAGCACTTACTCTTAGGCAAGTATCTTTTAGAGTTGGAATATTTATTAAAACCTGAACACTATCCAGCATTTTCTCTGAGGCAAACATCATTTGGAGTAGGAATAGTAATTTTAAAATAGTACTATTCTGCATATTTTTAGTATCAAGCACCTCTTGGAGTTGGAATATTTATTTTAACCTAAGCACTATCCAGCATTTTCTCTGAGACAAACAACCTGTGGAGTAGGAATAGTAATTTTAAGATAATGCTATCCTGCACCTTTTCAGAATGGAGCCTCTTTTGGAGTTGGAATATTTATTTTAATCCAAGCACTATCCAGTATTTTCTCTTAGGCAAGTGTCTTTTGAAGTTGAAATATTTATTTTAACCTGAACACTATCCAGTACTTTCTCTTAGGCAAGTATCTTTTGGAGTTAAAATAGTTATTTTAACCTAAACACTATCCAGCATTTTCTCAGAGGTAAGCGCCCTTTGGCGTATGAATAATAATTTTAGCTTACTACTTACCTGTACATTTTCCAAATGGAGTCCCTTTTGGATTTGGAATATTTATTTTAACCTAAGCACTATCCAGCACTTTCTCCTAAGCAAGTCCTTTTTTTTGGAGTTGAATAGTTATTTTCACCTGAACACTATCCAGCACTTTCTCTTAGGCTAGCATCTTTTGTAGTAGGAAAAGTTATTTTAACCTAAACACTATCCAGCATTTTCTGTGAGGCAAACACCCTTTGGAGTAGGAATAGTAATATTAACATACTGCTATCCTGCATATTTTCTGAATGGAGACCCTTTTGGAGTAAGAATATTTATTTTAACCTAAGCACTATCCAGCACTTTCTCTTAGGCAAGTATCTTTTGGTGCAGGAATAGTTATTTTAACCTTAACACTATCCAGAATTTTCTCGAAGGCAAACACCCTTTGGAGTTGGAATTGTAATTTTAACAAACTGCTATCCTGTTCATTTTCTGAATGGAGCCCTTTTTGGATTTGGAATATTTATTTTAAATTAAGCACTATCCCGCATTTTCTTTTAGTCAAGCATATTTTGGAGTAGTAATAGCTATTTTAACCTGACCAGTACCCAGCACTTTCTCTTAGGCAAGTATCTTTTGAGGTAGGATTAGTTATTTTAACCTAAACATTATCCAGCATTTTCTCAGAGGCAAAAACTCTTTGGAGTGGGACTAGTAATTTCAACATACTGCTATCCTGAACATTTTCCGAATGGAGCCCCTTTTGGAGTTGGAATATTTGTTTTAACCTAAGCACTATCCAGCATGTTCTCTTAGGCAAGCATCTTTTTGAGTTGGAATATTTATTTTAACCCCTATCCAGCACTTTCTCTTAGGCAAGCATTTTTTGGAGTTGGAATAGTTATTTTAACCTGAACACTATCCAGCATTTTCTCTGAGTCAAACACCCTTTGGAGTAGGAATAGTAATTTTAATATAGTAGTATTCTGCATATTTTTAGCATGAAGCACCTCTTGGAATTGGAATATTCATTTTAACCAAAGCACTATCCAGCACTTTCTCTTAGACAAGTATCTTTTGGAGTTGGAAAGTTATTTTAACCTAGACACTATCCAGCATTTTCTCTTAGGCAAGCATCTTTTGGAGTTGGAATATTTATTTTAACCTAAACACTATCCAACACTTTCTCTTAGGCAAGCATTTTTTTGAGTTGGAGTAGTTATTTTAACCTGAACACTATCCAGCATGTTCTCTGTGTCAAACACCCTTTGGAGTAGGAATAGTAATTTTAATATAGTAGTATTCTGCATATTTTTAGTATGAAGCACCTCTTGGATTTGGAATATTTATTTTAACCTAAGCACTTTCCAGCACTTTCTCTTAGGCAAGCATTTTTTGAAGTTGGAATAGTTATTTTAACCTAAACACTTTCCAGCCCTTACTCTTAGGCAAGTATCTTTTAGAGTTGGAATATTTATTTAAACCTGAATACTATCCAGTATTTTCTCTGAGGCAAACACCCTTTGGAGTAGGAATAGTAATTTTAAAATAGTACTATTCTGTATATTTTTAGTATCATGAACCTCTTGGAGTTGGAATATTTAGTTTAACCTAAGCACTATCCAGCATTTTCTCTGAGGCAAACAACCTGTGGAGTAGGAATAGTAATTTTAACATACTGCTATCCTGCACCTATTCAGAATGGAGACCCTTTTGGCGTTGGAATATTTATTTTAACTCAAGCACTATCCAGTATTTTCTCCTAGGCAAGTGTCTTTTGAAGTTGAAATATTTATTTTAACCTGAACACTATCTAGTACTTTCTCTTAGGCAAGTATCTTTTGGAGTTAAAATAGGTATTTTAACCTATACACTATCCAGCATTTTCTCAGAGATAACCACCCTTTGGCGTAGGAATAATCATTTTAGCATACTACTTACCTGCACATTTTCCAAATGGAGCGCCTTTTGGAGTTGAAATATTTATTTTAACCTAAGCACTATCCAGCACTTTCTCTTAAGCAAGTGCTTTTTTATTTAGTTGAATAGTTATTTTCACCTGAACACTATCCAGCACTTTCTCTTAGGCAAGCATCTTTTGTAGTAGGAATAGGTATTGTAACCTAAACATTATCCAGCATTTTCTCAGAGGCAAAAACTCTTTGGAGTAGGGCTAGTAATTTCAACATACTGCTATCCTGAACATTTTCCGAATGGAGCCCCTTTTGGAGTTGGAATATTTGTTTTAACCTAAGCACTATCCAGCATTTTCTCTTAGGCAAGCATCTTTTTGAGTTGGAATATTTATTTTAACCCCTATCCAGCACATTCTCTTAGGCAAGCATTTTTTGGAGTTGGAATAGTTATTTTAACCTGAACACTATCCAGCATTTTCTCTGAGTCAAACACCCTTTGGAGTAGGAATAGTAATTTTAATATAGTAGTATTCTGCATATTTTTAGCATGAAGCACCTCTTGGAAATGGAATATTCATTTTAACCAAAGCACTATCCAGCACTTTCTCTTAGACAAGTATCTTTTGGAGTTGGAAAGTTATTTTAACCTAGACAATATCCAGCATTTTCTCTTAGGCAAGCATCTTTTGGAGTTGGAATATTTATTTTAACCTAAACACTATCCAACACTTTCTCTTAGGCAAGCATTTTTTTGAGTTGGAGTAGTTATTTTAACCTGAACACTATCCAGCATGTTCTCTGAGTCAAACACCCTTTGGAGTAGCAATAGTAATTTTAATGTAGTAGTATTCTGCATATTTTTAGTATGAAGCACCTCTTGGATTTGGAATATTTATTTTAACCTAAGCACTTTCCAGCACTTTCTCTTAGGCAAGCATTTTTTGAAGTTGGAATAGTTATTTTAACCTAAACATTTTCCAGCACTTACTCTTAGGCAAGTATCTTTTAGAGTTGGAATATTTATTTAAACCTGAATACTATCCAGTATTTTCTCTGAGGCAAACACCCTTTGGAGTAGGAATAGTAATTTTAAAATAGTACTATTCTGTATATTTTTAGTATCATGAACCTCTTGGAGTTGGAATATTTAGTTTAACCTAAGCACTATCCAGCATTTTCTCTGAGGCAAACAACCTGTGGAGTAGGAATAGTAATTTTAACATACTGCTATCCTGCACCTATTCAGAATGGAGACCCTTTTGGCGTTGGAATATTTATTTTAACTCAAGCACTATCCAGTATTTTCTCCTAGGCAAGTGTCTTTTGAAGTTGAAATATTTATTTTAACCTGAACACTATCCAGTACTTTCTCTTAGGCAAGTATCTTTTGGAGTTAAAATAGGTATTTTAACCTATACACTATCCAGCATTTTCTCAGAGGTAACCACCCTTTGGCGTAGGAATAATAATTTTAGTATACTACTTACCTGCACATTTTCCAAATGGAGCGCCTTTTGGAGTTGAAATATTTATTTTAACCTAAGCACTATCCAGCACTTTCTCTTAAGCAAGTGCTTTTTTATTTAGTTGAATAGTTATTTTCACCTGAACACTATCCAGCACTTTTTCTTAGGCAAGCATCTTTTGGAGTAGGAATAGTTATTGTAACCTAAACACTATCCAACATTTTCTCTGAGGCAAACACACATTGGAGTAGGAATAGTAATATTAACATACTGCTATCCTGCATATTTTCTGAATGGAGTCCCTTTTGGAGTTAGAATATTTATTTTAACATAAGCACTATCCAGCACTTTCTCTTAGGAAAGTATCTTTTGGTGTATGAATAGTTATTTTAACCTTAACACTATCCAGCATTTTCTCAGAGGCAAACACCCTTTGGAGCAGGAATAGTAATTTTAACAAACTGCTATCCTGTACATTTTCTGAATGGAGCCTCTTTTGGAGTTGGAATATTTATTTTAAATTAAGCACTATCCAGCATTTTCTTTTAGGCAAGCATATTTTGGAGTTGGAATAGCTATTTTATCCTGACCAGTTCCCAGCACTTTCTCTTAGGCAAGTATCTTTTGGAGTAGGAATAGTTATTTTAACCTAAACATTATCCAGCATTTTCTCAGAGGCAAGCACTCTTTGGAGTAGGACTAGTAATTTCAACATACTGCTGTCCTGTACATTTTCCGAATGGAGCCCCTTTTGGAGTTGGAATATTTATTTTAACCTAAGCACTATCCAGCATTTTCTCTTAGGCAAGCATCTTTTGGAGTTGGAATATTTATTTTAACCTAAACACTATCCAGCACTTTCTCTTAGGCAAGCATTTTTTGGAGTTGGAATAGTTATTTTAACCTGAACACTATCCAGCATTTCCCCTGAGTCAAACACCCTTTGGAGTAGGAATAGTAATTTTAATATAGTAGTATTCTGTATATTTTTAGTATGAAGCACCTATTGGAGTTGGAATATTTATTTCAACCAAAGCACTATCCAGCACTTTCTCTTAGACAATTATCTGTTGGAGTAGAAAAGGTATTTTAACCCCTAGACACTATCCAGTATTTACTGTTAGGCAATTATCTTTTGGAGTAGGAATAGTTACTTTAATTTAAACACTATCCAGCATTTTGTCTGAGGCAAACACCTTTTGGGTTAGGTATAGTAATTTTAATATTCTACTTCCCTGCACGTTTTCTGAACCAAGTATGTCCTGGAGTTTTAACAGTAATTTAAACTAAGCCATATTCAGCTTTTCATGTGAGGTAAACATCTTTTTGAGTAGGAATAGTAATTTTAACATACTACTATTCTGTATATTTTCTGAATTAAGCAACTTTTGCAGTTAGAATAGTAAATTTTACCAAAGCAATATCCAGCATTTTATTTTAGGAAAGTATCTTTTGGAGTAGGAATATTTATTTTAATTTAAACACTATCCACTATTTTATGTGAGGTGAATAACTTTTGGAGTACAAATAGTTATTTTAATATATTGTTTTCCTGCACTTTTTTAAAATCTAGTGTTAAAAAGTGTTCAAACGGTAATAATATTTTACCTTTGAATCTTTTTTGTTAAATGAAATAATATTATGTTTTTAGGTTGCAATGTCGTGATTTTAAGCAGTATTAACTATAAAGCAAATACTTTACATCTTGTTTTAAACAATAGAAAAATATTTGCTGACTTACTTTTTATATATCTTGTACAAAATAGTCTATTTTGTAAACTTGTTTTGACGTTGTATAGTTTTGAAATAAACTGAAAAACAAATATGTTTGACTTTAGAATACTTGCGTTTCGAAAAATTGTTAACTAGCTATGTATTTCTATAGTTTGTACTTGCTTCGAGTTTTAGTTGGCTTTTTTCGATGAGTAGAGTTTGGAAAGTGTAATCCAGCGTGCAGTCTCTGGTAATCAGGTAACTACAATTTTAAAAATGCTGGATGGCTCCTTTTATACGTTTTGTGTCTGGAACATTATTTCAAAGTAAAATATGTTTTACGTATAATGTTTCTTTGTGATTTTAATGGTGTGTGACAATATAAATAATTAATATTTTGTTATGTTAGTTTTCGTACCTTTTTTATTTCAGCTTGTTTTAACATCCGTTTTATCTATTTCCAGGTCAAAGTAATTTCATTGAAAGAGTTGTAGGACTTTTTTGACTACATTTAAAACAGAACTTGTTTTCATTGTTGTTGGTATTAGTTGTGATTAATACTGTTTTTGTTATGTGTAAATTCACGATTTATTACTACTAGTTTTATTTATGGTATTAAATATAATTTTCATGTTTGTGGTATTATTTGTGATTAAATAATACATTTTTGTTAGTTAAATGTGTGTTATTTGAAAAGTCGTAAATAAATTACTTTATATTAATTTAAGTGTTATGTTTGATTTATATGTATATTATGCTTTTTAGAAATATTTATTATAATTATAAAGTTAAAAATGATGTATGGAAAAAGTACTTGTGTATTTATTTTGTTTCCCGGGTATTTGTTTGGGGGACTTTGCATATTTTTATTTTATAATGTGTTATAAATATGTATGCGTTTTATTATTTATTTCAATACATTGATATAAGTTTAATTATGTAAATTATTGATATTAGTTCGAGTATTAATTTTAATACTCAAGTATTCAATATTTAGTACTCTGGTATTAATTGAATTTATTGTGCATTACTTTTATCATTTACATTTTATTACACTTTCCCACCAAAAACCCCTGTGTTCCCTGCATCCCGCTGTAGGAGTTTATTATACAAAAAAAATCTACATTGTAAATGTGTGTGTTATTGTTGTATGCGTTGTAATGAATCTTTACATTTAGTGTACTATATTTGCGTTGTAATGGTAACGTGCGATGTACTGGTACTTGTGTTGTAAATGTTGTGTTGTAAAAGCATGCGTTGTATTTGTTTGCGTTGTGACATCATATATTCGGTTCCTCTATGATTGACCAGGAGATAGAAATTAGACACACAGGGACAGCAGTTGTCAAGTCTCAACAGCTGATACACTGCAGGTCATAGAATAATCGACATTACCTGCACCTTATTCCACCCAGGCAGCAGAACTAACAGCATTATTAGTGGCCTTTAAGTCGGCAGAAGTAATTGCATGTACTTAGGTTCAGTGGTTATAACAACCACTGTGCACTCAAGCATCATGAGATGGACCAGAAGAGGGTTTCTTAAACCAGATGGTAGTCCTACGATGCATAGAAACATCTTAGAGGATCTAATAGAGGCACTGGCATTACCACAGGCAGTGGCGGTTGTGAAATATACAGCGCACACATGTGGACAGGATTTTGTGTCCTGGATAATATACTAGCAGATCAGCATCTAAAGGTGCAATTAGGCACACACCCCATAGGTACCATCAGACAAACAACCTCTCCCGGTTCTGGTGGCTCAGACTGCCTCACCAGCGGAGTCTGGATCCAAGACTACCATAGAGAAGGATATACCTCATTACACTGAGACAGCGAGATTACAGCTGAGAGTACTGCTGGAAGATGCTCCTTTACACAAAAAGCAGTTATGGGAAGATAAAGGGATGCATAAACTCAGAGAATGACCTAATGTAAAGACGGCTATCTACAGGAAAGTGTAGAATCTAATAAAAGTGTCAGACTCAGTAAATGCCATCTCCAAGATGTAGTTTTATTTCCAAGTTGAAGTCACAGGATAAGCAGTACAATAATCCAAAGTAGTATGGTAAAAAGTGGAAAGCCCCACCGGGAGCAGCAGCCCTGCTGCTCAGCCTTCATAGATAAACTGACAGATACACTTGAACATACACAGAGGCAACATTCCATGACTTTACAGAGACTGGCTGAGCAGCAGAGGACAGGACACAGAGAAAGGACAAAGTAGAGCAGAAGGCAAGATACCACAGAAAACAAGTAATGCCACAGGCTTTGCTCACAATAGCCCTTGATCAGACCTCCAGGGACTATTTAGCAACAAAAATACAACAAGACTAGTCTGTCCCCAATTTGCATTACATATTTACCATGTATCTGCACAGTTGTATGATCTGCCAGCAGTATTCCACTAATCCTGCCCTAAAAGTGCAACGTTTTATCATCCTGCAACCACAAGGTCCCTTTAAAGCAATTCATCTGGACTTTGTGGATATGATTTATAGATACTACAGGTACCTCATCGTGATGGTATGCCTATTTTCCTGAGGGATTGAAGCAGGGCCATTTGTCCATTGTGATGCCCAGTCAGCAGCCACATTCATAGTTTGGGAAGTGATCCATAAATAGGGAATGCCAGAAGGGATAAGATCCAACAAAAGCACTCATTTTTCCAATACAATATTTGAACATATTACAACACTGTTAGAGATAAAGCACAACCTGTCCTCCATGTACAACACCTAACATAATGGTATTGTCTGAATGGCCTCTTGAAGAGCAAGATCAGCAAGTTATGTAGTATTTTAAATGAAAAATGTGTTGGACTTGGCTCTTTTTGCAGGGTCATCCCTGAACTTTTTGCCTTCCTCCTGACATTTTTTCTGACCTGGTGTTGGTAGTTTTCGGACTCTGGGCACTTTAGCACTGCTGTTCAGTGTAAAGTGCACGCGCTCTCTGCGGTAAACATGTTAAGTCGGTCTACACCTGTTTGGTGTATTTAATTTACTTGTCAGTCCCTTGTAAAGTGGTATCTCAGATACCCAGGGTCAGTCAATTAAATGCTACTGGTGGGCTTGCATGGCTGCTTGCACCACCCACCAAAGTAGCTTTTCAAACCTGGCTCAGGCCTCTGCCATTGCAGGCCCTACGCGCAAATTTTACTGCTGCTGTGACATGACACATAAAGTGGGTGCCATGTCTGTGACTCCCCTTTTACTACATGTCAGCCCATAGGGCCCTAGCTAGCCCTATGGGCAGGGTGCAGTGTAGGTAAAAGGTAGGACATGTGCCTTAACTGTGTGGCATGTCCTGGTAGTGAAAAACAGTCATTTTGGTTTCTCACTACTGTGGAGCAGCGTGATCAAGTTTGGCATGTTTGGAATAGTGGTAATGCATGCTGCGTAATGGTGTGAGCAGATTTATTATCCCTATTTTGGAAATGCAACTTTTAGAAGTTGGCATTTCTTGGTGCTATGTGTCTTTGTGCCTACCTGATTTGTATTGCATGTCTGGCTCTGGAGTGACAGGGACTGGGGAGGTGCCGTGGCTCCAGAGGGGCTGGGTGAATTAGCGCTAGGCTGAATAGGCAGATCTACATTTGGAGTAGTGGGAGGAGTAGCCCCTGGCCCTGAATAGGTCTGTGCTTGCCTTGTACAATCCTGGCTCCGCCCCCCTGTGGTGTTTCTGGGGCCAGGATCTGCAATGTCAAAGGGGACTGTTGTGCACTGTAAATAAAATATTGAGTGCCCCCCAGAATTGGTTTTGACTGGAACCCCAAGCCCTGTGCCAGGGCAGAGCAATGACCTGACTGGTATAAATATTGGGGCTGTGACCCCATGTTGGCTGTACCTGATTTGCAGCTGTGTTGCAGCAGGGCTGCTGATCAAGGAGGAACGACTGTGGGACCCAGCTGCTGTTTCCTGGGGTCCCTACATGCTGGCCTGCCTGTACCCAGATGTGCCCTCTAAACTTGGGTTCTAGCACCTTGTGACTACTGCGTTCTTTTAGTATCCCTGGGTGCCTGAGGAGGGAGCTCCAACTTAGAAGCTGGGGATTCCCCTGTGCACCCTGGCAGAAGAACCACTGTCCAGGAACCAGGCGACTGTTGTCTGGTTGTGGGCGGGGTTCCTGTGATAGAGAAGAGGGCCCTATGTGCTTCTATGAGCCAGAGAAGGGGGCTCCACCTTTGCCCTGACGAGGGCATGACGGACACTCCGTGGCTGCATTCTCCTTGCCAAAAACCCCAAGAAGAAGGGCACAAGCTCCTCTGATACCGAGCAAAACCAGAAGTCAGGCGCCCGATGCCTGGCATGGGGCGAGGCTGATCCGGGAAGGAGCCAAGCCGAAGACAGGCAGTGAGAGGCCTGATTGTGAGTGTTTCTCTGCCCAGGAAGCAGAGAGCCCTTTGTGTTGCCACAGGAGAGTGAAACCAGTGTTTGGAAAAGGACCAGAGCCTCAGAGGCTCTTTTCTTCCACTCCCCGCCTTTTTCCCCAGCAAGTGGCTCGACGGAGAGGCAGTCCACTGAGAGCA
Organism: Lissotriton vulgaris; assembly: GCF_964263255.1. Taxonomy (NCBI): domain Eukaryota; kingdom Metazoa; phylum Chordata; class Amphibia; order Caudata; family Salamandridae; genus Lissotriton; species Lissotriton vulgaris. The sequence continues at coordinate 779,884,108 of NC_141691.1, forward strand.
GAGCCAGTGAGAGGTTGGAGCCCTCCCGGCTCTCTAGTGTTCCAGCCGACAGCTGCAAGCACAACTGCTCAGCCCCCATGGAATGGTGAGTGGAGCTGAGCTTCCCGATAATGAGCTCCAGTCACCATGAGGGTGGGAGCGTTATTCTGCATTGGGCCAGGGCAGAGAAGTGGGAGCCAGGTACCGGTTTTACCTCCCCCTGGATGAGCGGGGCCTGCAGGGGAGCACTAGTGCGATCCTGGGGAAGGAGGGGCTCCCAAGGCATTCTTGGTGCCTAGTTTTTTACACTCAGCTGTACTGCCAGTTCGCGGCAGCTTCAACGTTGGGGACATTTTGTGTCTCAGGAGAGACAAGGGTGACTTACACCCCTATTTCTGGTACCGACCTGTTGGGCCTGTACCCTGCTGCTGTGGAGGCCTAGAACCCTGACTATTGATGGACATAGGGCATTGCGGGGAAGTCCCAGATGGGCCCCCTGAGGAAGGCCAGCTGGCCTGTGAGCACCTGGTGTGCTGATAGGACACAAGGCCCTAAGGTGATGTATGCACCTGGGGAGTGTTACTGATGTGCATTGCTAAATGTGATTTATGCATAATTTGTTTATGCCTATTGTGAATGCATAATGTATTAATGCCTAATGTGATAATGTATAATGTGTTTATGTATAATGTGTTCATACTGAGTACAGTATTTTACCAGTAGTTACTGGTTGTTTACTACTTACCTGTTCTGATGGTTCTATTCCGAAAATGGAGGGAGAAACTTTTTGAAAGCCCCTACACAGTCATCATGATCACAACAACCATCCCACATTGGACAGCATGAAGCCCTAGATACACCACAACCATGTGCATCTCAAGCCAGCTTTTCGCCAAAAACAAAGGATAATGCAAATGGAACAAGAGGGGGATGAATATTGTCGTCATGAAAGTGACACCTTTAACTATGCATGTAAAAGAACGGACAGTACACAAGATAATATTTTTGTTTTTATGCTTCTTGTTTGTTTCTCAACTCTATCCTTTCTTCTGTTTGCTAGCAAACTAACCTCTACTTACAATGTTTTCCGCATCAGTAGAGAGCTCTATAATAAAAATGTGACCATAATGCCCATGCTAAATTGTCAGATACTGTGCAATATCAGACCCTGTCAGAAATAGGCTCAGAGACCATGAATCAAGCTAACTTATCATTATTTAACTGTATTTCTTGTCTTCGCATGGCATCCATTGCGGTTTGCCAACCGCGATGAATGCCACAGAGCCGGCAGAGACTATTCTAAACGCTTTGAAGACTAAGGACAGTTTATTGGGGCTGCTTTACCAGTGCACAATTTTCCTTATTATTGATACACAAGAAATACAGTTAAATAATTATAAGATAGCTTGGTGTTAAATTGACATAACTAGGAAGCTACAGATACATCCATAAAGAACTCAGAAAATTATATCTTTCGCCCTGAAAAAGTCCGTTAAGGACGAAACGCGTTGGCTATGGTTACGGTCTGTTTTTTATTGGAAGAAAAATTAATTGAATACATAAAGAATATACTACAAATAACTCCACTGAATCCCTATCATCTGTATCGAATAAGTTGTGTTAATACATGAAATGATTGTTGTTATATGAGTTATAATTATAATCAAGAGTGCTGGACCAATGCATATTGTTTTTTAAATTAAGACACAATTGTCTTAGGAGGTTTAGGGGGTTTGAATCTCTGGTCCGCTGCCCCTAAATTAGAGATAAAGGAATCACTAGTGATAGGTGCAATTGTGCTTGTCCCCAAACCCCATGTCGTGGTGTGATGCAAGAGACCATGAATCAGTTGTTCTTTGTGTGCTCCCTAATTCATCATGCAACTGGTTAAGATAGCCTGTGATCCACAAAAAAGTACCCCCAGACATTGCTCAATGTTTATTACATCCTTGTATAGAATTGAGTCCGAAATGCTCTTAGCACATGTTAAGGTAGTACGCTTTCTAGTTAATGCCACAAAATATGGTACTTTAGCAGAAGTACTATACTTTGTCACAGATAGGCAGGACATCTGGAAAATAATATTGTGCATGAGGTAGACAGGTCATCCCATCACTTTAAATTGGACACAAATGGCCCTAGATCCAGGACTTCTAGGAGTAACATGCTTATTAACTAAGTGCAATAACTGTTTTGCAAATCCATTACCACCAGACTGTGTTCGAAGGCCAGGGTTTGGAGTGGCAGGGTCATTCTTTTCCCATGATGAGTGGCATCACAATGAATTTTCCTGTAGGGCCATGTCTTTGTGGAATAGCACTGATGTCTACCAGGATGCAATAAGGAAATGTACACCTACCTGGAATGAAAACATCTTGAATTATATATGAGTAGCTAGCACTATAAGACTCTAAACTGTAATGAAAATAACTTGTACTTGTTTATGTTTCAGGTGAAATGGCACCATCAATGTAAACCAGAATATTGATTGTAGGGTTACAGTATTTCATGTCGACGTGCAGGGGGCACCTCCAGCCTCATGGATTTGTTCTGGAAGTGTGGAGACCTGCTGGATGTCCAGTTACCACAAACTCGGGAGGGATTTGTTCTATTGTGACTTTGCATGCCCCAGTCTTGGGGGAGGCGCAAATCTACTAACCGCTTGTTGACCGCTTGCTGCACGCGGCCAGGCTTGGCTCTGCTGGGTGCTTTATCGGCCGGGCTTGGCCCCGCTGAGGTGTTTCTGGCCGGGCTTGGCTCCGCCATCCAGTTCCCTGACGTGGTGTTCCTGGCCGGGCTTGGCTCCGCCGGGGGGCGCCAGTGACTTCAACCCCCAGCAGCCTCTTCGCTGCAAGGACGCCGCCCACGTATTCAGGAAGCGCCGGGGAGGCGCATAAAGGAGTCGACGCCACTGAGTCCCTTGGGAGGCGCAAATCTACTGACCGCTTGTTGACCGCTTGCTGCACGCGGCCAAGCTTGGCTCTGCTGGGTGCTTTATCGGCCGGGCTTGGCCCCGCTGAGGTGTTTCTGGCAGGGCTTGGCTCCGCCATCCAGTTCCCTGACGTGGTGTTCCTGGCCGGGCTTGGCTCCGCTGGGGGGCGCCAGTGACTTCAACCCCCAGCAGCCTCTTCGCGGCAAGGACGCCGCCCACGCATTCAGGAAGCGCCGGGAGGCGCATAAAGGAGTCGATGCCACTGAGTCCCTTGGGAGGCGCAAATCTACTGACCGCTTGCTGCACGCGGCCAGGCTTGGCTCTGCTGGGTGCTTTATCGGCCGGGCTTGGCCCCGCTGAGGTGTTTCTGGCCGGGCTTGGCTCCGCCATCCAGTTCCCTGACGTGGTGTTCCTGGCCGGGCTTGGCTCCGCCGGGGGGCGCCAGTGACTTCAACCCCCAGCAGCCTATTCGCGGCAAGGACGCCGCCCACGCATTCAGGAAGCGCCGGGAGGCGCATAAAGGAGTCGACGTCTCCTCGTCCCGCGGGACGCGCGCGGGCGCGCCCGGGAGAAGCCCGGGACAAGGGCGGGACAGTCTGTGACAGTCCGGGACTGGCCGGTACTGGTCTGGGCCAGGGTCTCTGCCCAACTCCTCATCTGTGAATCTCTAACTCTATTACGCACATTTCGTAATTTCTGTCCGACTTTGGGCATAGCGTTTTCCCTATTGTTAAATTTAAGGGTTATAACTGTGGTTACAGAGTAAAACATCTATTGAAAATGTTAAAAGCCAAAACACCCCAAACTGTTAATACTCTTGACAATTTTCTCGTCCAAGTTGTCACTAAGATCAATAACGATAGGAGATCTTCCCTGGGCCTGAGTTCAACCCCCAAAACACTACCAATAGAAATTTTGCCTCTGGTTACATCTGACCTTAACACTAGTAGCACGGTACTCCATCAGCCATTCCAGGAGAATAACTCTCTAACACAGCTAGTGGTAGATGCTGAAGTTATACCAGATGAAGAAATCATACAACTAGAAAATGAGTCCCCAGTACCGGTTCCAGCCCCTAGAGGTACTAAGGGGGGGGACAAATATCTGCCAAAGATGGGCGGGCTCCGCTCAGGCAAAAAACGTCCTGACAACTCCCCAGGTAAAAAGAGTAGAGAAGATGAAAGGGATATTACTGAAGGGAAGGTAACGCTGGATGACGATCAATTCAAGAGGCTGGTACGCGCCTTAGAAATCAAAATTAAGAACATAACAAAACCCCTCCTGATTAAAATTGACAACCTAACTGAAGAGGTAATTAGACTAGGGGGACTCCTGGATAAAGCAACCCAGGAAAAGGAAAATCCCCCTAGACAGGAGATCCTGAGAGTCGAGACAAAAGAAACCCAGACACCACACAGGCTAGAACCCTTGGTTATCATCCCCCTCATTTCCACGCTGGGTAATGCTCTTGGAGGGGGGGATCCGGGAGGGCAGGGTGAAAGTGGGGCTTTTGAAGGGATGGGGAGAAGAGATAGACCCGAAGAGTGCAATATAGAAAAGGGCCCAGTAGAATTGATCGTCGAGGCTTCACCACTAGTATTGGTTCTTGCCAATGTCCCTCATCTGGAACCTGGGCACATAGAGAATTCATCTTCCCTGATAAATAAATCACTGCACTGGCTTTCGCGAAATATGGCTTTTTCCCCGGGGGGTATGGATCAACTGGCCCAAGAGGTGGTAAAAGCTAGAAGAGTAGAGTGGATTGGGGGAAGTAAGAAACAATTTAGAGGGGACTGTGCGATCCAGAGATGTTGCCAAATGTCCTGGCTAATGTATATCCCCCACAGCGCAGATCTACAGAGAAAGTCCCTCTAACTTTGGACTTCTTTTATGCAAGGAGAGGTTACAAACATAATCCCTCTGTGCTGAGAACGAAATGGAATACGGTGGTACGGAGAGGAAAGCCTTTTGACGCCAAAAGTAGCTGGGGTATGCCCTTGGAGAACAGATTCTCAGCCCTATCAGGCCTTAACAAGTGTGATTGACTGTATGAGAGGAAGAGTGTCTTGATGGATCGTACAGCCAACATTACATCTGGAGAGGTTGTCATTGTAGAGAGGAGCGTACCTAAATTCATCCCCCTACCTGCCATTAAATCAGTAGAAGGGAGAAAACACTCTCGGGGCAAGGTGGTGTATGGTCCAGCTAGGTACTTAGCCTCTGCTGCCAGCGGGCCCAATGACCGTAGGGCGTGTAGCCCTCCACTTAATTTACAAAATCCTCTTTGTAGGCAAAATTTGTTGTCACCAGAAGAGAGGGTTGGCTTAGCTAAAGAGGGCCTCCAACTCCTATCATGGAACTTGGCGGGAATTTCGAGTAAAATAGAGTCCCCAGAATGGGGGGAGTTCATCCAGCTCCATGATATAATCATGTTACAGGAAACCTGGGCAGTGCTTCCTGTCCACCGGCAAGGGTTTCTAAATTGTTTTATTCCTGCAAAAAAGAACCCCAAGGGGCGTCCATCAGGGGGGTTAATTATATGGATACAGCAATCTCTACAATGTACCACAAGAGTAAGGCTCATGAATAATTGTGACATATTATCAGTTGTGATTACTTGGGGGGATGGTTCTGAGATGGCCCTTTTTAACATTTATGCCAGGGGAGTTCCTGGGTGCAGAGGTTCAGATGTGGTAACAGCACTAGATAACAACATGGAAGTCCTGCCACAGCATACTACAATCATGGTGGGGGGTGATGTGAATACCACTTTTGAACCCCTGGGTCCTGAAGATAGTGAACTTTCCCAAGAAGAGGATGCCAAATGGGGAATACCGCAGCTAGACTTACCCCCGATAAAGAAGTGGTCTGAGGCAGCCGTTCAATTGAAGAGCATGTGCTTAGCCAGGGGGTTGAGGGCTGCAAATGGACGCTCTCTCTCAGACCTACATGGTGCTCCTACTTTTGACAAACTCAGGGCAAGCAGTAGGATTGATTACATCCTTGTAGATGTCAGAGACTGGCACAGGGTTAGGGACATGAGGGTCACCCCTAGAGTGGAGAGTGACCATAACCCGTTGTGTTTGCTCTTCCAATTAAATAATGGGGGAGGAGCTAAAAAGGAGCCCTAGTGAGGAGCTCCGAGGCTAGGGATCTCCAAACTGGATTAAATCCCCGAACAACCCCAAAATGCAACTCAGGACCAAGCGGAACCAATCCTAGCTGATCGGAACATACAAAAAGCGTAAAGGAACACAGGAGACGCAAGACGCTGGAGAGAATCCTGTACCTGGTCGGTGGACAAGGCTGCCTCCTCTCTTCGGACTCCTCGGACGGCGGACCCCTCGTGATGCAAACAACTGGATGGGGAGCAGTCGTGAAGGACCCACAGCTGACATTTATCTGCGATACGAGGTGAGCCAGCGGACCTGGGGACTCGGAGGACTTATCAGCGGCAACTCCGGTGCCTGTGGACACAGGCGGGACGTCGTGGATAGACGGAGCTGAGGGACCTCGGCGACCGACAGGAGAGGTACGTCCATCCTCACCCCAACGCGGCCCCACCAGCTCGAAAAGGAGGAAAACGAGGGACAGTGGAGGCGAAGGGGAATGGGAAGCGGCGCGCCTGACCTTAAAATGGCGGCCGCGTCAGACACACTCACTCACTAGATCCAAAATGAAGCTGCCACTCACCAACCCAGGGGCATAGACGGCGAAAGAGGACTGGTGACCCAGAAAAGGAAGGAAGACACCCCAGACCCCCCCCCCCTAACCGACGAGTAAAAGTGAAAAGGGACAAACAAGTCCAGGAGTGGAAAGAGAGAAGAAATGATGAACAGTGAAAAGGGACCAAACAACAATTTCAGAAGGGGAAAGAGAGAAAGTCTTCTCAGGAGATCATCAGGGACAGAGTCGGCTGACATATTGCACTGATTAACTCATCACAGACAACCCTCTACACAACTAGAGATAGTTAATTAATTAATTACTGCTGATGGCACTACAACTACAAAGGTTAATTAGAATATGGAACATAATTATCTAGGATTAATTAGAGGAAACCCCTACAGTGAAACTATACCTATCACTACGAAACAATAGACGTGGAATCACTTCTACCTCTATATCTTACACGATTACAAAGTATAGTAAGAGGAAACCACATTACAAAGAAAACTACACCTACCACCGTGAAACAGTAGCACTGGAGTTACTTATATTTCGAGATCTTCCACAATATTTCGAGATCTTCCACAATATACTAACAGGGAACGACTCATAACAAATAGACAATGGAAATGGATAGAAGATACCGAGGGTCGACTGGATCCAATGCAAAGAGTATAGAATATCCTTCTACGCTATCTAAAAATGCTGCCAAAAAATTCAAACATAATACCCTGAGAAAAAATCCGGACACTTTGTTCGCTGACCCATATTTCGATAGAGTTAAAGGCGTCATGATGAATGACCTGATATTCTATACAGACAAAACAGCTAAATGGCGCAATGCCCTTACAAAAATGCTGTTCACAAAAACTATAAAAAACATACCACATGGCACAAAAATAACGACTTCACTAACATAAGATGTAATACAGAATTATGCATTACCATGTATAAAACAGGAATAGTGCTGATACAAGCAGCTAACAGAGAACTCGAGAAATTTGAGATAACTTTCCAAACCTTAAAGGAATCCATTGAAGATCTAAGCTACCAACGACACTCGACCCCACCAGATATCAACCCTGTCAACAATGTCCCGACCACTAGAGACACCAATCAAACGGACGGCCAGAATAATGAAACCTCTAACCCTGGAGATATAACTGAACCTGCAATGGCAATACCGGAGAATGTGATAGAAAGGATAGCGAAGTCTACTAACCTTGGAAACAAAGAGAAGAACCTGGCCCCAAGGGAGGAGCCGATGCCACCATCTCAAAATCCCACTTCGCTTGAAGAGGGTACCTCAGCTCCTAGCGAATCCCCCTATGAAGATAACCACGTAATGAACAAGGGAGAGGGTATCCACCTTCCTCAACCTCACGTGAATGCGAGACTCGAATCCCATGGATCCCTACCCACAATTACACCCCCAACATCACACAACATAGTGAACAATGGGGACACTTCTAATAGAGTCAGGAATGACAATAAAAGGAAGGATAAAAAAGAAAGATCTGTGGCAATGAGAACAGATCAATCACGGAGAAAAGCAAAATGTAGAACCAAGACAGTCAGGTCTATTCCACATAAGAAATCATCCCGAACGGAGAAAGAAGTCAAGGAGCTCCAGAAACTAGTAAGCGACCTGGCACAAGTCTTGATGAAAGTCTCACAGACAATTGGACAAATTTGGGAGATGACGATAAGTACGCACACTAAAGTCTCACACATTCAAAATCTTGTACTCAGGCCCAACAGACCAAACAGGACCAATCCCTTGGCAAATGAAGAAGCCTTGGCCTTACTCCAATCGTATGAACAACCGGCCCGGGGAAGAGAGGAGAATATCAAAATAGTACCTATTGACTCTAATAGAACATACAGAAAGAATGACAGGAAAGCAATCCACAACAACTTACGACATATCCAGGTAACCGCAACCGAATCCGATAATGGAAACCACTCTAACTCACAGAAACCCCTAAATTGCCTACTACTTAACTGTCGTTCGGCAACTAAACATGCATCAGACATAGCTGCTCTCATCATTAACAAGGAAATCGACCTGGCCATCCTCACCGAAACATGGCTCTGTGAATCATCATTTCCTAACATCGATCTCTTAGTACCACCACAATATAATATTGTTAGGTTAGACAGACCAAGGAAAGTGGGAGGAGGTATAGCTTGCATTCACCGGTCAGAGATCGAAGTCAGTCAATTCCAATCTGACCCCCTAGAATCTTGTGAATACCTTGGTCTTAATATAAGATCAACAAATAATAAAAGATGCAATATGCATGCGTTCTACCACCCACCTGGAGAGAACGCAAAGTTCACAGAGCAACTAATAGAGAGCATTACGGCCAACACTAACTCGGATGCCAACAATATATTCCTAGGCGACTTCAACCTCCACTGGGACGACGGCAATGACAAACTGGTTATCTCGCTTAAAGACTTCCTGTTTGAGCTAAACCTTACACAAGCTTGCACCCAACCCACTCAATCACAAGGAGCGACCTTAGACTGGATTATTTCAAGAAATAAAGAGGCATCAATCCTCGCTATAGACCCGTGTGACTGGTCGGACCACCACGCTATAACATTCGTGATACCTACAATGAAAAAGGGCAGGACCATACAACCCCGCAAGTTCAAAAAACTGATCCGAGATACAAAAGAGGCCAATATTGAACTATTGGTTGAAAGATGCGAGAAAGACCTGAAACCACCTAACAACAGACAGAATGTTAATGAGTTGATGGATCACTACATAACCTCAATAGGAAACATCGTCAACGACACCATGCCACAAAAAATGAAAAGAGTCTCAGAGAAGCCAAAAAATCCTTGGTTTAGTGAATCCCTGAACGAAGACAGGCGCAAACTGAGAATGGCCGAAAGGAAATGGAGGCAACATCCCTCCTCTCCCGAGCTGAAAGCCCTCAGAAATACCAGAAATCAATATAACAAAAAGATAATCAATTCCAAAAAAGAATTTATAAGAGCTGAACTGGACAATGCCATAAACAGACCACAAAAACTCTCTGAGATTCGAAAACAACAGTCAAATAAACTAACCAAAACGGTTCAAGAGAACTCAAAAACTCCCATAGGTTGCGAAGAATTCTCCACATTTTTCACCGAGAAAACCAAACTGCTGGAAACTGAGCTCACAAGTGCCGCGGTCAACCTCCTGACCCTTCCTTCTCCTAATAATGAGGCCAATGTGACAACAGAGGGTCTCCAAACAAAAAATAAGGCAAATTGGGACACTTTTGAATTATACGACCAGGAAAAGATCGCAAAAACGCTAGCGGAGCTCAGACCGAACAACCATTACCAAGACCCTCTACCGGCAAAGTGCGTAAGAGAAATCAGCCACACTCTAGTTCTGATCTGGACCGAGATAATAAATGCTTCACTGGCACAAGGGATCCTCCCTGACTGCCTAAAAACAGGTCAGGTTGTGCCCATCATCAAAAAACCGACAGCGGATGCAACAGACCCGAACAACTACAGACCAGTGACCAACATCCCTTTACTGGCCAAACTTATTGAGAAGTGCGTGCAGGGCCAACTGAGTCAACACATTGCGAAGTTCTCATTACTAGATGATTGCCAATCGGGATTCAGAACAGGGCACAGTACGGAAACTGTGATCCTGCATATTGTTGATGACGCCTTACAAGCCCTAGATCGAAATCAAGCATGCCTACTGATTCTCCTAGACCTGTCATCCGCATTTGACACGGTAAATCACGAAATGCTAATGACCAGGCTACAAGACAGGATGGGTTTGTCCGGAAACGTGCTGAAATGGTTCAATTCTTTCCTGCAGAATAGGACTCAACGATTCCTGGTCAACCAAGCAATCTCCTCCCCGCGCCCTAACGCAATCGGGGTCCCACAAGGTTCAACATTATCCCCTGACCTATTCAACCTGTACGTGGAAGCTCTCACGGAGATTCTTCGGAAATCACAGATATCCTATCACATGTATGCAGATGACACGCAAATATACATAAAGATCGCCTCCCTTGATGACATTGACCTAATGAACGAGACACTAAAGAGAGCTCTGCAATGGTTAACCACTAACCATCTAAAACTAAATGCCCATAAAACAGAATTCCTACTAATTTCACTGACAAGGAGCCTACCCGAGGTAAAGGAATGGACTAAACTGGTGACCGCGCTGAATTGCACCCCGACCCTAGTTAATTCAGCTAAATCACTAGGAATTACGTTAGATGAGAACCTCGACATGAAAGACCACATTAACTCAATGGCCAAGAGCGCCCGTTTCCACTTGAACTATTTAAGAAAACTGAAACCGTTTATCTCAGAGGCGGATCTAAAATTGGCTATCCAATCCCTAGTTATCTCGAGGATCGAATACGGCTGCACCACGTTAGCTGGCCTACCAAAAACATCCACAGCACCACTAAAAGCCTGTCTCAACGCAGCTGCAAGACTTATCAAAGGATCGAAGAAATTCGATCACATATCTCCTCACCTGAAAGCACTAAACTGGCTACCTTACGAGGCCAGAATTCAAATGAAGATGGCTTGTATAACTCACAAAGCGGTTCACTTCAACACGCAGAGATACCTAGCCAAGAAAATTAAGCTATCCGGAGGTAACAGACCAACTAGAAGCGTTAAGGAGTTGCTATTGAGGCCAGCTTTTTTCCGTAAGAAAAAGACCTATGACCGAGCGTTCTCTGGAGCCGCCCCTAGAGTCTGGAACTCACTACCTCCAAACATCAGGAAGATTCAAAATACTGTAACATTCAAACGGGAACTGAAGAGCCACATGATGAGTAAATACCTTACATAGAGAAGCCTATGGATCACTGATAGGAACATTTACGCCAAAAAGGAGGATGGCCTTGTCAAGAATTTTCTGAAGATCAATATCTGACAAATGACTGATTTCACGCTCAAGACTTCGGCTATTCCCTTTACTGATACTTCACATCTATGTGATCTGATAACTGTATCCCACAGCCAAAACTATATAACCTCTACCTCACTTTGGCTTATCTCTGTGATCCTGGATACAAGCTAAGCCTTATTCAACTCTTAATGCTAATTGCACATGTGATTGCACTGGTAATGCTATATAACCCTACCTCACCGAGCCTGGCTATATGCCTAAGACTCAAGCTAATACTTATTCACCTAGTAATGCTAACTGCAGAGGCTTAAGAATATATATATCTAATCACCCTTATAGCCTATCGCCTTCTACCTCATATATGTTTGTTGTTATAAATGCTATTATAATGTTTATTTGTAATCTACCGTCTATGTTAAGCACTCTGATACCCACGGGTCTTGTCCGCGCTATACAAAACACTATAAATAAATAAATAAATAAATGGGGTAACAGTGCCAGGCTTGGGTATGGGATTCTTGTCACTGGATTTAATCTCCACCAACAATCTACGTCATATAAAGTGGCCTGCATTGGTAGATAGGCCTGAAAAACTCCAAGACCTAACAGTGGTGGTGGCAAATGAAGTGAGTGGTTTGCAGAACCGATGCAATGATACTGATTTTTATAAGCTAATTGCAGAGGCACAACCCAAATTCTTCTTAAAGATACAGGGGTTCTTTTTAAAGGAAGTCAAGCAGAAAAAGGGTGTGTATCCTTTGAAAATGGCAGGATGGTATGAGCAAGCCTGCAGAAGGGCGAGACAGAATCTAAGCGTGGTATTAAGAAGTAAAAATAGAGGAGAAGTCCTGAAGGCTAGGGACGAGTACAGAAAAGCCCAGATTAGGGCAAAATGATCGTGGGATGAAAGCCAGTGGCAGGAATTAAAGAATGCTTGTGCAGCTAAACAACAAAAAGAATTTTGGGCAATTATAAAATGGGATAGGGGCGGAATAGCTGAATGCCCAAAAAATCATGTGGCAAAAGAATGTTGGGTTGACTTCTTTAAGCCGCAATATTCCTGTACTATGCCCCTTGAGTGTCAACCTACCCCACCCATAGTATTCTACAAAGATGAAGTATTCACTAAAAACGATGTAAGTGTAGCACTGGACGGAGTGACAAGAGGGAGGGCACCGGGCATTGATGGCATACCGGCCGACGTATTTTTATCGGACCGGGATAATTGGTGCCTGTACTTTGCCTGGCTCGCAAATTCTATAGCACAAGGAGCAGCAATACCTGCCTCGTGAAAAGGCGCAGAGATCATTCCAGTCTTTAAAAAAGGAGATAAGGCCTTACCATCTAATTATCGACCCATCAGCCTTATCGATTCAGCGCAAAAATTGATGGGTAGAATGATCCAAAATAAAATACAAGACTGGATAGATGAAAATGGAGTTCTCTCGCCATACCAAGCTGGATTTCTCCCCCTAACCAGCTCTATTGACCAGGTTTTCCACTTTTTAACCCTGTATTGGAAAAATGTCACCCTAGCAGATGGCCCATTGTTTGCTGTCTTTGTAGACCTAAAACAGGCATTTGATTTAGTTCCGCGGCAAAAACTATGGAATGTGCTAGGCGAACTTGGAATGAGCCCTGAATTATTGTCATTACTAGTGCGTATGCATGAGGGCAACTACGCCAAGATTAGATGGGGGACACAGGGCGAAGTCACTGATTCCTTCCCTGTAGAGCGTGGGGTGAGGCAGGGATGTGTCCTGGCCCCCACCTTATTCTCTCTTTATATCAATGGAGTAGTCGACCATCTCAGGAAATCACCTACTGATGCCCCTATCCTAGACGGGGTGCGGGTCCCGGTACTCATGTTCGCGGATGATACTCTGCTGATATCGCGAACGCCTAGTGGGCTACAAAAGACAATTAACGCCTTTGGGGACTTTTGTAGGATTCGGGGCTTGGAATTAAATACTGCAAAAACCAAGTTCATGAATATGAACCCTGCTAAGTCGTTTAAGGGGGCAATGTATTTTAATGGGGCCGTTCTAGAAGAGGTGGATGCCTTTACATACTTGGGTATTATTCTACAGGGGAATATGCAGTGGAAATCGCACATTGTTTCCGCGGTTTTAAAGTTCCACCAGTTGTCGGGGGCCATAGCTTTGAAGCATAAATCTTCATTGACAAAACCTATCCAACCAGTTATGGAGATTCATAGCATGAAAGTTCTTGGTGCATGTCTTTATGGAGCAGAACTATGGGGGTTCGCCAATACCAATGGGCTGACTGTTGCAGAGAATAAATTTCTACGCAAGCTGATTGGCGTCCCGCAGAGTACCCCATCTATTCCTCTCCTCTATGATCTAGGGAGGAAAAAAATCGAGGACCAGATTCGGCTGCGCCCACTATTATTTTGGAGGGGCATAAAGACTACGCCTGAACTGGGCCACTACGCCGCTGCACTCATGGACATTGTCAACTCTGATCGGTTCCATAAAATCACGTGGTTAAAAGAAATCAGGAACCTATTAAACAAGCTGCATCTTGACTACTTATGGACTATTACTGACCCTGCAGCTTTTCCCTCCAAGGATTTGTTAAAGAAAATGTACTGGGACATGATATTCGGCTCGGTCTTGTCATCTAACCAGCCTTCGGTGCTAACATCCCAGTATTTGGAACACAAATTAGTCCCAACCTGTGAACATTATTGGGACTTGATCTCAAAACCATTGGACAGAAAGCTGTATTTTCAGTTCAGGGTGGGCTGTCTACCGCTTAATGCATTTACATTAAAATGGTCCCCTGATAACGTTAACACCTGTGCTCACTGTAAGGATTTTGTTGAGGATATTCCACATTTCCTGTTCGCCTGCCCCCTTTACGCGGCTCCAAGGCAAAGATGGTTAAAACCCGCATGTAGAAATTTAGGGACTAGAATACATCAAGAAGCGCTTAGAATCCTAAGAACAAATTGCTCGCCTTGTCTCGCCATCGCACTAGCCAAATATTTGAGCTGGGCATGGATTATACGCACCCGCACTTTATCTCAATGAATTGTGTCCAAAATTAGCAGAACGTTTTTAGATGATTTTTTATTCACTTTTTGCATCAGGTTTCTATTTTTAAGCGGTTGTACATTTTAAATATGTTTCTGACAGCACTTTATGTTTAATGTGTATTTTAATTGTTGTAAATTAGAATAGTATTTATTATGTATAGAGTAGGGTGAAAATGCTTTTATGACAATGCTGTCGAATAAAGCTTTGAAACTTGAACTTGTAATTCCTGGAAAACACACATCCACTTCGCCTATACACCCCATGAGCTGTCCAATGATCTTGCTACACCACAGTAGAATGAAGAAAACTGCAAAATATTATGACACAAGCACCTGGAGCCCGATTCGCAGAATTAACTTAAGACAAAATCCTGAATTTACTACTTTTGGTATTCACAGAATGCACGTACTACTTTTGGTATTCACAGAATGGATTTACGACTACTAACTTTACGTCCGCACTTGGGCCGGAGATTCCGGCCTGGAGGTGGAATTTCCAGCCCGGAGGTGGGACTTCCGGCCTGTAGGTAGGGATTCCGGCCGGTGTGGGAGATTTAGCCATGGCCAAAATCTCCACCTCCGGGCCGGAAGTCCCACCACTGGGCCGGAAGTTCCTCCTACGGGCCGGTAGTCTTACCTCCGGGCTGGAATCTCCTCCTCCGGGCCGGAATCTTCAGCCCGAGTGCGTACGTAAAGTTAGTAGTTGTAAATCCATTCTGTGAATACCAAAAGTAGTAAGTGCATTCTGTGAATACCAAAAGTAGTAAGTGCATTCTGTGAATACCAAAAGTAGTAAGTTTAGGATTTTGTCTTAAGTTAGTTCTGTGAATCGGGCCCTTCAAATGAGGTTATCTAGAAGCATCATCTGTTGAACGATGCTGAGCTTTTCTTTGGGAGCATCATGCCATTTATTCAAGCTAAAGCAACAGCTTGTGGCTCCAGATTACAAGGTGGGAGTGCCTCAGAGTCATGAACACTACCAACTATGGCTTCAATGCCATAAAAGAAGAACTGCGTGACATAAGCATGATGGTGCTACAACACCGTTATGTACTTTACTTTATGTTGGCCATGCAGGGAGGGGTCTGCAGGAAAATAGGAACTGCATGTTGCATGTTCATTCCAGCAAATGATGCAGAAAATGGAACTTTGTCAGAGGCAATAGAGATGCTGCATTATTTACAGACTAAAATGATAGAGGAAGAAGGTTCCCAAGATAGTTGGTTCAGTGGTTGGTTTGGATCACTGCCACCCTGGATGCCGGTACTGATGTGGGTCTTGTTGCTCACAACTGTGGTCTTACTACTAATATACTCTATGATACAAGTAATTCAGGCATGTGCTAGGAGAATAGGTGTCAAGGTGGGAGAGATGTTTTCAGTTAGGACACAAACACAAGTAGTAGATTCCCAGGGCAACGTGTATCACCTGGTGCCAAGGACATACCAAGATCTAAATGAAGTAGGTGAAATATCAACTAGAGGGGTCAATGTTGTAGGAAATGAAAAAATTTGCATGCTGTAGAAAATATGAAACATGAAAGTATCAGGCAACATCAAGCCCATGTAGAAACAAAACAGCTGTTTGTGGTTAAAAACCAGCTGATGCCCACTCCCACACTGACACCAGGAAGGTGAAAAGTTCACTTAAGAATGTAATGGAAAATTAATTTTTAAGGGTTTTCAGTTAAAGGCCAACTCATGTCTAATAGACTTGAAAGCATTTACAACATCAGCATACAGTCCCCCTGCACACACCGTGCCTGAAAACATATTGTGGCTTGATTAGACAATGGCTTTATAATGGAATTATCACAGAGCACACAGGTGCTTGATTAAACAATGGGTGCAAGGACAAAACTAAGGGCCCGATTTCAATGACGGATGGAAAGCCATCCAAGCTTGTCGGTGTCTTTCCGCCCAACATCGATGGTTTCCCTACGACGACCATATTACAATAACTGCGGTCTGATGGAAACTCGCAGGGAGATACCTCTGCTCTTCAAAAGGGCTCAATCCCATAAAGACGGTGGAGCCACCATCTGTTCCACCATCTGAATTATGATGCCACTTTCCCATAGCCTTTCCATGCTGGACTTTCCAACATCAAAAGTCCATTGGAAAGCAACTTTGTGGGGCCCTTCTTTGACCCTTCGCTCACAATTTTACAATTGTAGCTTGTGCTTTGGACCTTTTCCACCCTCCGTACAAGTTACAATTGTAAAATGGTTATTTCTGACCAACCATAGGGCAGGGGCATCCAAATTCTGATAGTGGAACCACCAAACTATGGTCGGGCGGTTCCAATTTGCATCGGTGCATCCGACCAACATCGTAAGAAGGGCCTGAGCACACAAAGGTCTCAGGCACATAATGCTGCCAGTACCCACTTCACATAAATTGCATCTATCATGAAACACACACACATTCTTAGGCCAAAGAATGCTCTGTCAATAAGCATTGTCCGAAGTATAACGAAGAATGTGTAATGGTTTAGTTCGGAAAACTCTGGGTTATGAGGTCACATGTTACATTGAACATGTAACTTGCAAGTCAACTATTATTTACTATGTGTAATAAAGTATTGCATTGATTTGTATAAAAGGGCCTGTCTGTGAACAGGTATTTGCAAAAAAAAACCAGAGATAGCCTGAGTAGGACTTCGGTGCATGCATTGTGGTTATTTTTCCCTGTCTTGAAAATTAGTTAACACTGTCTTTGCATTGCCATGAAGAGTCTGCGTGTTTATACCAGTGTTGGGATTTTTGTCACCCGCAACAAAGACATTTTGAAAAATGCCCTCAGAATCACATGCTAGTATTTTGTAACCACAAATTTGGAGATGATCAAATAACTTCTGGTTGTAAACTCCATAGCTAGGGGGTCGATTTCCATGTCGGACGGAATGACTCCTCCCGACAGTTGGAATCTTCTTGACTGTGTGGGAACCCTTCCGACCGACTTAGTTGGTTTACAATCCACCTGAACAATTACGATGTTTGAGGTCGGAAGGTAAACTGCTAGGTCATTCCGAATCAGTTCGGACTGGCTCTCGGAGGATTTGTGTCAGTCAGAACTGCATCATACACCTCTATTGACAGGGTTTCCTACCTCGCAATTATGAGGCTGGTTTCCAACAACCTCTCCTAGTCGGCCTGTCTGACATGAAAATGCTGTCAGAAATTGACTTTAGGGGCCCCCAGCAGGGCCCCCCTCATCCATCAGCCTCTGGTTGGGAGCAGAGGGGGTACCTAATGGACCACCCTGTAAAATCCTGCACTGTGTGGCAGGCACCATGGGGTGCCCCCGAGAGGGGGCAAGGCTTTACACACACCCCATTTATCCATAGGACTCGGAGCCTGTGTTGTCAGGCGGAACACAAGCTCCCATAGAGAACAATTGGAATCTGACCGAACAGTGTTCAGTCGCATCGTAATCGAGCCAGCGGAATTGACAACCGCGAGTCGGTTGGTCCTGAGTTCGAGTGAGGCAGAAAGCTTCCGCATCGTAATTGGCCCACTAATGTCTATTTCAGAAATATATAGATTTTCTGGATACACATTTTTTTTGTCTTTATAATACACCATGTGAATAGCTCAATAACTGGTACACAAGAAAGGCCATTGTATGGTGCAGTTCAGTTATTGACTCTAGGTATCTCTGGTTCTTGGAAAACCTACAAACCCTATTTGTCCCTGCAACCAGGAGAGTCTAGAGGGCATCATTTTATATTAGTTTTTCAATTGGCAATTATGACAAGGATTTACAAATGAAAACATTGTCACAAGTGGCTGTTATTTCCTACTCATTTCTAATAATCTATTATCCCCTTCCTTGCTGCCGTCGGCCATTGGCCGACGGCAGCACTACCGCCCTAGTGCTGCCGTCGGCCAATGGCCGACGCGGCCCCGCCCGTTTTGCGGAAGTGCCACACTGCGGGAAAATCGGGGCCGCGGTAAAGGGGTTAAATCACCTTTTTGTTTCTTTGGGAAAACCTGGAGAGATTTATTCAAAGAACCCCTTCATGAACTCAGAATTTTATTTACTTTACAGAAATGTGTAGATTCCCAATATCACTCATGGGTTTTTCCTTAAGTTGAAAGCACTAAGATTAGGAAAAACGAGCTGTCTCTTTGAAAAATGCCAAAACTGTGGTAAACAGATAGTTTTTTGATTCAGCGCTGTATATTCCCAAAAGCCAGGACAATTGTGAATTTAGTGGAGTGGTGTGGCTCACTGGTTAGAGGCGGCAGACCCGGAAGCAGAGAACGGCCCAGGCCCATGGTTCAATTCCCGACGCGGCAGGGTCGTGGACCAGGGTCAGCGGACTCGATAATTCTCGCCTCAGTGCCTAATCTAACCAGGGATCACACTCGGCAAATCTGGGCATTAGCTTGCCTCATCTCTACAACGGCGCTCCACATTCGCCGGGGATTCCTGGTTTCACCTTGGAGATACCCAGTAGGGACCATCTCACAGGGATAGCCAGGACGGGTTCCCCAGCGGTCTACAGTGCCACGACGCCTCAGGGCAGCAGTGCGCTTTACAAGACCACATACATTACATTACATTACATTTAGTATAGCAAACTATTTATTGATGTTGTTTTTAGGAAAAGAAACAGACACTTTTTTCCAGAGCACTCTTTCCCTATTTTTCCCAAACACCCCACAATTTAGCTATATGTAGAAAAAAAATGTCAGTCCCCTCTAGAGTAATCATCAAACTCTTAGTAACTTTGGAATTCCACTGGATGTTGGAAAAATGGACGCAAATTTAGCATGGATACCCTATGTGAAAATATATACCGAGACCTACGTGGAAATTACCCCAAATAGCAAAAAAAAAGGGTTAGCATTCTCAACTGGGAAAGGCTTAGCAGAAAAGAGGTTAAACATAACTTTTTTCTTAAATTTCATTTTTTTGCAATACCATATTATCAGTGACTTGTCTGTGTTTTCTTCTCATTCTGCAAAATGTTCTTAATGACGCAGATGAATCTCATTTCGAGAAGCTATTGATGAGGACTTTGGGCAAATTAATGTATTTAGTTTTTTTTTTTAAATAATCATTCACTGTCACACATTAATGTCTTGCTGTCACCTAAATTATTAAGAATAAACATGTTTCTGCCAAAAGTTGTCTTAATTTGACATGTTATGAAAACAACAGGAAGCAGGTACATGTTGAAGACACTAGCATCCTTCTGTGCCTACTGATGTGTTTTATAATTAATTGTATAATTGCGAGACAATTCATGGGAGTCTCGTATAATTGATTTATCGTACCACATAAACCACAGTGTTCACAATCGCAAAAAACAACTTTGCTACAGTTATTAGAATTTCATTCATACCATGCACATTAAATCAGACATCATTCCTCAATACCAGATGGCAATTTAAACTAATGAAGTAGGCAACTGCATGAAAAGCAATCAATCGTGTTCCACCAACTTAAAATATTTTTGCGTTTACATCAATTGATTTTGTCTAGCAACAAGCATACAAATGGAACACAATACACAATCGTCAATGTAATGATGCTGGGGTGAAAAAAAATGTTTCGGTCCAAGTTTCTTCTTTTATCCTTTACATTTATCTTATAGATTACATTCAGTGGTAATGTCTTTCACTTAGAATTCACTGTGAAGGAAGAATAAATGTTCTGCTAATTTCTGTTTTCAATTCTTTACTTAATTTTTCATGGCTGTAACTGTTTTTCATGGCAGAATAGAACATTGGAAATATATACACAGTTGAATCGCATCACAGGCAAAGAACCTAACAAGGTAAAATGCACAGACCATAAACAATCTCCATGCCAGGCCTCTCTAGAGGGAACCGCAAAACAGGAAGAGAAATGCAATGAACAGCAGAGTATGGCTTGTCGGAGGACAGACATAGGAGATGAGCAAATAGGTAGCAACTACTAGTTAAGCAGCTTAACGGGGAGAAAAGCGAAAACACAACCGTCAAGGGGGGAAAGGAGAAACAGTCCCCTACGGTGGGGAGGAGGGATGAGAGACCTCATTTCTGAACCCATCTGGGGGTAGCGGCCCAATGGGAGAAATCATTTTTTTTTTAAAAGATAGTCGGCTATCCTTGACATCATCGCGGTCAATTTAAAGTGACCCAACCCGACCCGGTAAAAGGCCAAGGAACCCCCAATAATGAAGGCAAACAACAATAGGAACCTAAGTGTGGCGGATAAGGCATTCGAAGCACGCCATGCCATGCATGATATCCAACTCGGTCTGTAAGGTTGGGAGTCTGAGTCAAATTCCAGTTTTGCAGAATCACCAATTTGGCCACTCCTAGGGTGGTGGAAAGCCATGTTCGATTACTGCAGGGAGGTCAGACGTGTCATGCAATAACACTAGCCAAGCTGTCAAATGCCAATCTTTCCCGAGGTCCTTCCTTATAGGCGCCCAAATCTGTGAGCAAAAGGACCTCATCCGGTCACACTCTCATAAAATATGGACTATATCTCAATCCAGTGAGCCACATCTCCAACAGTGGGAACCCCCGACAAAGGAGGCACTATGTAACTTTGCTGAGGTCCAGAGCCAGTGATGGAGGATTTTATAAAGGAATATTTAAAACGTGCTTCCTGTAATCCCTTATTATAGTCCACCAGAAGGGTATCCTAGTCATCATCCAAGAATTGTACGTTTAGACAAGTTGCCATCATGCACCCAGTGCTATGGAGGTGGAAGAGGAGAAACAAGGAACCAGCAATGCAAAATACAAACCCACAATGGCCCCACAAAGGTTTTTCAAGTATGAATACAGTACTGGGTGTGCTCCCCAAAACATGTGACAGGGCAGGGGATAACTGATTGTATTTCCAGAACTGGGGGCATGGAATCCCAAATTTCCTTCATAGGTCGGGGAACAACTTGATGGAGCCAGTAGAGACATAGTCATCAATGTGGTGAATACTATGAGTAATCCAAATGGGCCAGTGAAGCTCCACCCTACCGACCTTGATGGCCGCGTTACGTCTCAATGGGGCTTTACAGTGAAGATTGCTCAGAACCTGCACCAGCCAATGAGCCCTATTCCATGCATACTGGGAAGCATGAATTATCAGGTTGAAGATGGGGGAGACCGAAGGCCTCGAAGTGTAATAAATGGCAAGGTTCCTGGAAGTCTGGAATATGTGACGCTCCAGTAACTCCCATAAGATGTGAACCAGAGGAAAGCAACCAGTGCATGAAGTGGGTCGGCCGTTGCGACAACCAATATCCCTCCAAATGTGAAAGACATAAGCCACCCTTCTCTGATGAGGAGTGGAGCGTTGCTCCTATTATTCTCAACTTCTCCTGGCCCAAGGTGAATCAGAGATGGAGAGCTGAGTGCTTTGCAGGCGCGAGATGGGTAGGATACCAAAGATGTAGTTGAAGTTGGGAGGGCAATCATCTTGATAATCAGAACCATACACCACAGGGAAAGTTTCAGATGCGATGTACGATGTTCTGAACACTATCCAGAACCATGTCTTCCAGACCCTGGTTAATATGCACCCCAAGGTATTTTAAACTAGACTGAAGCCACTTAAATCTTAGATGGTGGTGGGTGTTAAGGGCAAGTCCTTGGATTTTGACAAGTTTATCTTATAAGCAGAAAACTTGGAGAAAGAGTCCAGTTGGTAAAAAAGAGCGGCTGATGCGGCCAAGGGGTCTGATAATGTCAAAAGGATGTCATCCGCATAATAAAAGGCCTTAAACTCACCCACTGTTATGTGGATGCCCTTAATGCTGGAATTAGATTGAATTGCAATCACTAGTGGCTCCAGAGCCAGCAAAAACAACAACAGAGATAAGGGATATTCCTGTCTGGTACCACCGTGGATGTCAAAATACGGGGAGGAGAATACCCCACATACACCAGATGCAGTGGGAGCACAGTACATGCCGCTGGTTGATCTGATAAAGTCTTGGCCTATGCCCATCCGCTCCATGGTCCCAAAAATCTAACCCCAGTCAATGTGATCAAAAGTCTTTTCTGCATCTAAGGAGAGTAGGATCCTCTCTTCCCCCTCGTCTACCAGCTGCCCTAACGTATAAGAGAGATGGTGTAAGAGGTTTGTGAAGAAGCATCCGGAAACAAAGCCCATCTGAGAGGGATGAATGATCTGATAACTTTATTCAGGCGCATCTCCAGACCTTGTCTACAATCCTAACGTCCACATTTATCAAAGAAATTGGATGATAGGTAGAGTATTCCCGGTGATTCTTCCCTCGTTTCTGGATCAACAAAATGGAAGCCCCTTATTTCATTTGGGAATTTCTCTAGCCTGTTCTTCTCAGTGGCTAACCAATGGACATATTTAGAGTTTGTGGGAGCTGAAGCTCAGCTGTAAATCAGTGATGCACCTACGATACGAAACTCACAGTTCTTTAGCTCTGCTAAGATTTGGTGAAAGTGCCAGCTTAGAACAGTGCAAAAAGAACAATTGATGGACATCATGCAGAACAATGTCATACATTCACCCCAGTACAGGGATCTGGGCCTAAATCCATCCTTCTTTTGCTCACCATGCCATTCCAGTTTGGACCCAGCCATATGCAAATCAGTCTTGACCCTGCACCTAATGGCAACGGTCCAGCCCAAACAGTCCGGCCAGTCCCTCTCTGGACTGGAAACAAGCATCCTAGGACCGGTTTCGGGCTTTCAGCCCTCATCAGCCAGAATAGCTTGACTCCAGTGGCATGGAGAGCACGGGAGTTCTCCAAGAACTCATTATTATGCATGAACATCTATTCCTTAGGGGTTCATTCATGACGTTCATATGCCTGACTTTTACATCAATACTGGGATTCCTAAACACCTTCAAGGTATAAATATACATTCACTTGCTATAGCAAAGCACGGTGTGGTTTGGTGCAGTTCGACTACCTACTTGCATAACGCAGCTCGCTACAGCAAGTCCCGAAGGAAGCCAACTCTCCAGCTGACGCACTGACTAGACGCTGTCATCCTCCTGCCGAGAATCCAGCTCCAGTGTTTCTGACTCCCCTTGAAAGGTGTTGGGAAATCGAGTCCTGTGAAAGAGATACCAACATCTCTCATTCTAAGGTATGGAGCTGATTAGAAACTAGAGAAACCTTTGCCAATTCTTTGCAAAACTAAACCTATGCTAAAGACAAACACCTACTTCTTCCCTGGTACTTGACCTAGGTTAGGTACATTGGGGTAGGCATATTTTAGAAGCACCAGTTTAGTATTTTAACCTGTGTTATTCATGTACGTATTTTTATATATGTCACAACAACAAACAAAGCTATTACAGTATTATTTTATATTACTGTTTATTCTGTACGCATTATACTTTGAATTCTGTCTAACGATTGTAGCAGTTCATATCCCTTGCATGAGAAATAAGACTGTTCAATAAACTCCTTGTATTGAACGCCCTTCTCTCAATTTCTATGCAACTCTGTAGAAACGAAGCACACACAATTGACTGAGTGAACTGGTTATCTATTGTTTCCACAACTCTGAAGATATTATTCCGGTTCTAGGGGAAACAAAGTTGTCATGTTTATGCGGTTGTCAGAGACTACTCCCTTCTTGTTTATTCGAGAAAGTGTCTAGTTACCTCTGAGTTAGCTGACACACACACAATTAAGTTTAGTATACTCGATAGAGACATACTGACCTCAGCCCTATGTCAAATCTATAGTGTATATTATTCCAATGCGCAGAGCCTATTGGGATTATAGGAACTACACTACATGGTGCCCAACGGTTTGATAAGGCACTAATTTAATGCTAGATATTAAAGTAACTCAGCCGTGCTTGTCTCAGAGACCCCTTTTCCCATAATACTCCAATAGACGACTGGAGTTGGTAAAGGAATAATATCCACCATAACTGAGTAGGACGAAAAATCCTATGTATTAGTTTTTGGTTTGTTCAGCATTGAAGGATACAGTGTTGCAAAATATTGTGCACCTTATCTTTTTTTCCTTGAAGCTTGTTCTGCAAACTTTCAGTCAACAACATGGCAGATTAACATAATCACGAGGCCAGTGGAGCTCCAGGCGACAACGTCGTACTAGCTCTTGATCAAACAGGTTTTAATAAAACCGATGAGAATGCTGTAGTCATTCCTCAAAACTTAAGGAAAGCCATCTCTATAAAACTTATAAAACATGGCCTAACATCAAGAGGTGGTAGGGCAGTTTTTGTGGTAGAGGGACATGAATATCACCAGACAGAAGAATTCTTTTTATGGATAGTCTTCCCAGAAGCAAATCCAGTAACACATATTTTTCATTTCTACAAAGAAGATGAACCACCAATGAGTATATTCCTTTTGAGGATATTGAAATTCCACTCACATACCAGAGCATGAGCTCTGGTTTAAAGGTGCCCTAAAACATTTAAATCACATTACCAGGCTCTGCCCACTAGGTAGACCAGGAGCAACATGGCCGATTTTGGCCTACTATACACCACATCCTGACATTGAAGAAATGACAGATGCAGAGTTGTTAGCTCAACTACAAGAATTAATCAAAATTTACAGACAATTGGTTCACTATGTCATGCAGACTCTTACAGTCCAACCTACTGTTGTTATTCCACAACATACCTCTCGCCGAGGAAATACACTGAAAATCACACCACAGACTTTACACTCAGTCATAGGTAAATTACCTACAAAACGTGAACAAATTCCATTCTGGATAGCTCAAAAAATTACTCAAATTGAATCAGTATCTCGTAATGCAAGCCATCATGAGAAACACAGAATTTTAACAATCTGTCTACCAATGGGGATCAAACCACATCTGGAGGACTGCACCACTTAGGGTACAGTCTTCGCTGCAATCTACACTAAGACACATGGTGTTCCGTCCATGGCAGTAATATCGAATGTCCTGAAACAGATTCAAAACGAATACTGGGCAGAACCTGCTTTAAATTTGGGTATGAAACTACTGAAAAATTTCAAACAGGTCTCGAGAATAATATTAGCTAATATTAAAGGAGAAGCAGCATCATTGACGATCCGCCAGAAGTTGAGGGAATTTGATGTAACATAACAACGACAACAACTAGCCAGAATAATTGAAAAATCCTGTGAAGAATTAGGCAGAGGCAGTTTGGGTGGGAAACCAGTTAAACCACAACTGTCTGAAAATCCTGAGAAGGTATTTACTAAAAACACTCCTACTCTAAAAAGAAGTGGGAAAATAGCAAACAAACTTCAAAAGAGAAGCGTTCTCATTCCAGAGGTAGGTCTCCTCAAAAGGAGCCCTCTGAAAGGAGGTACAACCTCAGGAATAGGGATAATTTGAGAAAATCTGATAGATATCAAGACACTGATACATGTTCCTCTCGTACCTTTCAGACTTCGTCACAGATATCTGAGAGAAGAAGACAGTCAGAAAACAAGCAAGAAAGTGTGAAGTCCAAAGACGATCAACATGTTCAGAAAAACAAGAAACCTCAATTCACCAAAAAGAAGGTGGCAGGTCAAAAAATCAGACATGCAGCGGATCTTGAGGACACAACTCAAGAATGGAGAATGGGCTCAGATAATGTCTGCGCGGTGTCACGGTCTGCAGGTGACTAACCGGGACTTGCGTGTGGAACGATTGTGTTCCTTGGCGTCCCTCTCACCGGACACCATTTCGAGTTTGTAAATATTATGAACTCGTAATTGTTTTCCTGCATCTGAGGGAACTGTCTCCACACTCATCACGGGAGGGGTACGGATCTAGTGGACCTACCTCACCCCAGGGGTATTATTATCCGAAGTACGGAGAAACCCAGAGTGGTACTGAGTGCGACGGTCCTGAAGAAGACCGGAGTGACCCTAAGGGCACATACAGAGCGTTCGAAACATGTTGGCTCTGGCAGTGGTAGGAGGGGAGCCCTGAGATTCCTAATTATCTCGTAGTGGCTTTTTTCCATCCTTTTCCTTCTTTTAAATCCTGGTAGGGGTGTCAAGAAAAGCTTAATAAAAGTTGTGTTCTGGTTGACACCCTAAATCAGTTTTAAATCACTCTTTCTAACTGCACCTTTCATCGCACTTTCTCAGTGGAGGTCACTTGGTGTTTGCACGATTTTCACCAAGATTTGTGTTATATGTCGTTTTTGTCCACTTGTCTTGACTGTAAGTCTTATTAAGAGAAGTTTATTTTTTTCTTCCCCCTCCCTAATGTTCCGCCCTGTGTGTGACTTCACCAGGGCGTTTTGCAAGCAGGCCCGATGATGAAGCATGTCACATACTTCGGTATGTGAGTGAGGGCAGTTTTTTCAAATAGAGTAATTTGCCTTATTGGGGCTTTCTCTGTTTGTTTATTTTGTTTATGTAACTCACTCTATACACCCCCTTTGTGCATTCATTAGAGTTTCTTGGGGGTTCATGGTGGTAGAGTATAAATAGTCTTAACCCTCACCCCTCCTTTGTGTTTAATACTCAGATAATGTTGAACAGCGCAGCAGAAGTCACAATAGCTCACCAGAACCTGAAGGATCTTCTGGATACAGCAGACTTGAATGAATTCATTCAAGTTGAAACTGAAGATACCAGGTTTAGTTCTCCACATAGGTTATATGAAATAACACTCTGGATGGAGGGAGACATACCAAGAAAAGTGAAAGCACTCTTTTGGGAGAGACTTTCCAAGGAATTTGACATTTTTCTAGCTGAAAAAGACTGGCCACCACAATTTGTCAGGGAGTGCCCACATGGTGAAGACATCATTATGCGAGCCTTCTCTAATCATATTCCAATTCATTTAAAATATACTTATGCCAGTAAATGGACAGTAGCCCAAGCTCCTGCATTATACAAAAATCATGTAGGATGGGATGAGGACTCGCCTCACCATAAAATCCAGTTAAAAAATCAGCCAACTGCACAAAGGCAGTACCCAGTTAAGCAAGAAGCTAAAAAACAGACCAGGGAGATCTTAGATCAACTTGAATACCAGAAGGTGATTGAAACATGCACCTCGTCAATGAATAATCCTTTCTTTCCTGTATCCATACCAGACAATACATATCGTCTAGTATTGGATTACAGACATCTAAACTCTTGTTGCAAAACATTTGCAGTGCAAAATGCACACAGTATGGCATTAATGAATAACATTGTGGGTAAAAAATATAAAACCACATTAGATATTTCCAACGGTTTCTTTTGTCAAAATATTGCACCTGAAAGCAGGTATTTGACCGCTTTCTCAATTATGGGGACACATCGTCACTTCTGTCATCTCCCTGAGGGATTCAAGAATAGTCCTGGGTTATTCTCAGCAAGGGTAACAGAGTTACTACAAATGTATGATTATGAAGCATTGTCATATGTCGATGACATCTATTTGCCTGACTATTACTTGGATAGGCACTTGAATAGGGTGAATACCATTATACTTGAATTCGCCTCTGAGGGTTATAAATTCAATTTGAAAAAATCTAGAATTGCCCATTTAAACGTCCTATTTCTAGGATAGGAACTTTCAAGTCAAAGCAAAAGCCTGACAGCGAACTTTCTAGAAAAGTGTGCACTGCTCCAACCACCAAAAATGCTGATAAACTTACAGTCAATTCTAGGTTTCCTGAATTTCGGAAGAACTTACACTCTAAACTACGCAGAAAGGGTTAAACCTCTCTACAAATTAATCAAACCTGATTTTAAAACAGTAAAATGGACACAAAATCTCCCAGAAAATGTTGCCTTCACTACAAAAAGACATGTTAGCAACTACACATTTGCAAACACGCGTAAACGTATGTAACTTAGTGATCCGAATAATTCCAGGTCAATACGAATTCACCTACTTAACTTTTAACGAAGGTGAAAAAATACCAATTGCTTAAAAATCACACTTGTACACACAAGCAGAAATGAAATTCACTTCTACGGAAAAAATTCTGACAGCTGTTCAAACCAATGTAGCAAAAGAAAAACCCTTGCACAGGGAAAACGCATTATGGTCGTAACTCCTGTACCTGCCTTAGAGGTAGTGACAAAAGCGAGCATTCCAAATGCTAAAACTTTACATCTGAGATGGATACAATTGGTTAATTCTCTTAATGCAGCAGATTTTGAATACTTTTGTGATTCTTATTTAAAAACACAAGCATTTCTACAATATGAACAAGAATGTCCTCTGCCTACTGAAATTCTGCCTCTTGAACAGTATAAACGTATAATTTATACTGACAGATCAGCTCAACCCGCTACGGTGGTTAAACAAGCCTATAGTTTGGCGTGCGCATTCGTTAAAGGTCGCTGGCAAGATGGCAAATTTAGGCCAATGGTCACCAGAACTCAATCCTTAGGAGATTGTACAGCTCAGCAAGCTGAACTACAAGCCTTCAAGTTGGAACATGAGAATACGGAAAGCGAATTCCCCACACTGATAGTGTGCGATTTGTTTGATTGTGTTCAAACTTACAATGAATACTTGCAAAACTGGCTTCAAAATGGTTTCAAAGATGCAAAAGGTGGCACAATCAAGCATAAAACACTTTGGGAACAAGTAGTTCAGTTACGAGAAGGACTACAAAACACTCATGTGATACATACGCTGAGTCATCAACGTGCTAGCCATTCACGTTGAATGGAATTAATTGACTGATTAAGCTGCGAAGGCAGCTGTGCAAACAAGTTCCGTAGCTGTAATCACTCTTTCAAAAACGTAAATAAAATAATGCTAGCTGTCAGTGCTTCAAGCAAAGACATTACTGAAAGGGTTTCCACTCAAATACTTGTATATAACTGATGCGAACAATTTTCTGTTTGCTCGAATCCCTGGAGTGGGGGAGAGGGTAATTTCAAACATGGAACATAGATTAGGACTAATCCTATCAGCACATGAAGGGCTCGCCTCTGCTCATGCAGGTGTTTCCACCACAGTATTGTTATTGAAACAGAGATACTGGTGGACGCGCAACAAACCAGTAACTATGTTTTGGATTGTGAAATATGCCAAAAGATGAAAGTCTCTACTGTGAAACGTCCTGCGCAGACGCCTCTGGTAAATTCAGATAAATCATTTGCTTGCATTTACCAGGATCACTGCGGTCCCTTACAAAGGGATGGAAACTACAAATACATCATGGTTGCAGTGGATTCGTGTACAAGGTTCATTTGGATGTGGCCTCAGCACTTGGCTAACGCTCAAACTGTTATAAAAGATTTGTGAGTCTTTATCGGCACATATGCAATTGGCACGCTACATTCTGACCAGGGTCCTGCATTTAGCTCTTGAGCTTACAAGGAGGCCATGGCCAATTTGGGCGTTGCAATGCGGTATTCTAGTCCATTCCATCCTGAGGGAAATTTGGTTGTGGAGAGAAAAAAACGGGACATAAAGCAATCTATAACACCTAGGGTATTAGGTTCGGGTGACAGGTGAGTCAAACATCTAATAAGTGTCCAACGTAGTCTTAACAACTGGCCAAGTATTTCTCTAGGAGGTATCACTCCATATGAGGTCCTTTTTGGGACAAGAATGTTGGTTGCAGACCTTGATTGTCAGACATCAGTGGTGGAACAAAAAACAGTTGATATCAAAGATCGTTTGGCTGTTTTACAGGACTTAAATGAACTAAGAACTAAACAAAGCAACGTGTTCCTGAAGCCAACCACCACTGAGGAAAACCAATTGTCCCAGCAATGCCTGCCTGGATCCCAAAGCTTGGTGTTGTAGTCAGAGAAAAGATTGCGGACAAGAATGAATTTGGGCCTTCTTACAGACAACCAGTACCTGTCCTAGCAATCCACGGATCATGAACAGTTTTACTGCCGCCCATTGTTGTCATGTTTATGCAGTTGTCAGAGAATAATCCCTTCTTATTTATTCGAGAAAGTTTCTAGTTACCTCTGAGTTAGCTGGCACACACACAATTAAGTTCAGTATACTCGATAGAGACATCATGACCTCAGTCCTATGTCAAATCTATAATGTATATTATTCCAAGGGGAAGAGCCTATTGGGAATATAGGAATTACACTACAAAATTTGGTGAAGGTTAATGCTGTAAATCTCTAGACATGTGTTTCTGGATATCATCCGTCATCAGTAGAGATAAAACAAAATTAATCTGGTGTTGCTGAGCAAGCTGCCATAATCCTTTCAGATATCAGTACCTCTCACAAGCGAACAGGTACTTCTCCAAAAGGTCGTCAGCTCAATGGCTCAAGGGAGCCTTTTTAAACAGGAGAGGGTGGGAGCACAGTGCTTTACCTTCCAGCACAGTTTACCCCTTAGCATTATGGTAAATGCAGTTCATGGTAAATGCTTACTTGAATATTTACTGGAGTTTTTACACCGTTGGTGCAGGGGGGTGCTGTAAATCTCTAGACACATGTTTCTGAATATCATCAGTCATCAGTAGTGATAAAAACAAATTTAATCTGGGGTTGCTGAGCATGCTGCCAATATCCTTTCAGGTGCATCTCTAAAAGCTTGTCAACTTAATGGCTCATGGAAGCCTTTTCTAACAGAAGGGGTGGGAGCACACTTCTTCACCTCCCAGCAGAGTTCACCCCTTGGCATTATGGTAAATGCAGTTCATGGTAAATGCTTACTTCAATATCTACTGGAGTATTGCACGAAAGTTTGTGCGGGTTAGTGCTTTAAATCTCTAGGCACGTGTTTCTGGATATCATCCGTTATCAGTAGAGATAAAAACAAATTTAATCTGGGGTTGCTGAGCAAGCTGCGACAATCCTTTCAGGTCTCAGTAGCTCTCACATGCGCACAGGTGCATCTCCAAAAGCTCGTCCACTCAATGGCTCAACGGAGCCTTTTCAAACAGAAGGGGTGGGAGCACACTGCTTTACCTGCCAGCACAGTTCACCCCTTAGCATTACAGTCAATAATAACCATAATGCTAAGAGGTGAACTGTGCTGGGAGGTGAAGCAGTGTGCTCCCATTCGCCTACCATTTTTATAAGAATACATGTGGGAAGTCTGGGTGGCAGTACATTTGCAGTTTACCAGTAAACTTCCAGTATGTTCGTTGAGGCATAGACAAATTTATAAAAGATGTGTTTTAGCCTATGTTTGAGGATTGCAAGGGCTTCTGGGTACGAAAACCTTGTGAGATTCAAGCGAGCCACCCTGGATTCCCCCTGGTGTCTAGTTTATGAAAATATTTAGAGTTGGCAGAATTTCCCCTAGAGACAATGTACACCCTGGCAGAGAACGACAGAAAAGACAATTACTGCATCACCAGCTATTACTCCAGTACACAAACATACTGGTTGGATTTGGCACAAGGACGAGTGAGAGGATACAAATGTAAAATGTTAACTTTATTAACAAAAGTTTTCATAAAAATGAAAATGTACAAATCACTGTTTATAAGACAATGATGTAATAATGAACCACTGACACAGCTAGTGAGCTGTAAAGTCACAGCAGGGCACCAGCAGCTTTGTAGGCCATTCATACACCTTTCATACGTCACACACACACACACAAAGCCATTTGCACTGCCAGCCGCAGGCCCAGAAAATTACAACACTCACATCAATAAACAGCACCAATTAGGAGGCCCATCATTTTCATACGCCCACAGGTCAGTCACAGAAATCACACCGCCTGGCAACTGACAGAGTGTGTGGACTGGCGTTTAGCTGGCAATGTGTTTGTGGTGACCAGCAGCAAGTGACTACACACACACACACCCAGCCAAATGCTAGCTCACACACACTGTCAGCCGGAAGCCAGCCACACATGCTGCCAGCCACACACGCCGCCAGCCACATACGCCACAAGCCACATGCCAGTTCAGACACATCAATCACACTGCCTCAAAGTTAGTGGAATGTGTGGACTGCTGTTTTGGTGGTGGTGTGTGCTTGTAGTGACTTGTTGCTAGTGAATACACAAACACACACTGGCAGCCAAATGCCAGTCCTCACACAGCCAGTCACATACACTGCCAGACAAATGACACACCTCAGACATCACCATGAATGCTCCACACCTCTTACGTTTCTAAAACACTCTCACAATTAACAGATTACAGCCAGACAAAGCACAGACAAGAAAAATAAAACAACCAACTTAAATCAGCATGGTTTTTCAGATGGAAGGAACCGACCTATTGAAAGAAGATGAAATGCTAACTAACTGCATACACAACAGGGTTAAATAAGCACATCAAACTACTACAATTTAACCACATCAATGCTACAGCAATTCCTCCTCCTGTGCTGAGGAATCTTAAACACCATGGATCATGACGAGCTCAGCTCATTATGAGCACACAAGCAGTGTACTGCATGACGAGCTGAGCTCGTCATGAGCATGGAAGGGGTTAAAGCATGTGGTGGGCATATTATCAAGGAACGGCATTAAAATTAAGGAAACCGCCACTAAAGCGGCGATATTGGGCTTGATAATGTGCCGTAGAGAATTCCAATAGAAGCCCATGTTAACACCGTAACATTGGCTTCTATTGGAATTCTCAAGGGCATATTATCAAGCCCATTACCTCCGCTTTAGCGGTAGTTTCCTGCCGCTAAAGTGGTGACAATTTGAACGCCGACCCTTGATATTATGCCCCGTGGGCACTCTTAGGCCAGGCTAAGAAGGACACTTGAACAGTACATACACTTCTCCTTTCAAACTCCTCAAGGGACAAAGACTCTAAATCTCCAACAAGGAAAGTTTTTTTTGTGTGTTGGAGGAATGTATTTAGGAAAGTGGTGATCTTTCAATCTAGCCACATTCTCCACCTCTCTAATTCTAGGATCTCTTGTCTGCTCGATTGCAACAAGGCTGCCTGAAACTGTACACAACTCATCTTTGAATCTGGAGAGTGATCTTTGAAAACAACATAAGCATTGAAGGATGCCAAATGAAACAAATGAAAAGCTAACTTCTTATATCAGATGTGTGAATGTCAAGCAGCGTTGTAAGGCTTCAACCTCTAGTCTACTCTATCTACACCTCCCATATGTTTGTTATAGTCTAAAATGCACAGAGGCTTGCACATTTCTACCTGGCATCAAACAGTCACAGGTGAAGTGCTTTCATCATGAACAGATGGGAGCATGTGGACATCTCTTCTGTCTGAAAATGTCCAAGCAAGATGTTCATTACGATGCAAGGCACTTCTCTGTCCCCTTTGAAGTTTTTACAGACAAGCTCTTTTTGATAGCCTTTACGGTTAGAGCTGATGATGCCACATGCCACTGTGTTCACCTTGTCCAGTTCATTAAATAATTGCACTACTGTGTAGAAATTGTCCATGAATAAATGGTGACCTGTAGTAACAAGCATTTGCAATGCAATAGGTCTCGCATTATGAAAGTTTGAGCTTTTGGTCTTGTAAATGACAAATTTTTTATTTATGTGTTGGTTTTGAAAATAGCGAAAATAATAGCTTTGTCATTTACAATGCCAATACTTTTATCTTTTGCAAATGTGACACCTATAGCATTTGTAATGCAACATGTTTTGTATTTACGTGACTTAGATGT
The DNA here is from genome assembly GCF_964263255.1 of Lissotriton vulgaris. Taxonomy (NCBI): domain Eukaryota; kingdom Metazoa; phylum Chordata; class Amphibia; order Caudata; family Salamandridae; genus Lissotriton; species Lissotriton vulgaris. The sequence continues at coordinate 779,918,130 of NC_141691.1, forward strand.
ATTGATATTACAAATAACAATGGCTTTTAATTTTTTTAAATACATAATACTTAAATAAAAGTTATTGTAATTTATAATGGCAATATTAACATCTTTGTGACATTTGTAATGAAGCTTGAAACATTGAGAGAACATATTTGAACCAGTTGATGTTGAATGGTTGCACAGATTGATACTGTGGTGGCGACGAGTGATGCTGTGGCGTTCAGTGATGCTGTGGTAGCACATATTGATGTTGTGGTGCCCCTGAGTGATGCTCTGGTGCCCCAGAGTGATGCTGTTGTGGTGCTGAGTGATGCTGTGGTACCCCTGAATGATGCTGTGGTAGTGCGCTAGATAGAGTGAGTGAGGGCGATAGATAGAGTGAGTGAGGGCGATAGATAGAGGGAGTGAGGGCGATAGATATAGAGGGAGGGCAATAGATAGATCGAGTGAGGGATGGCGATAGATAGATAGATAGATAGATAGATAGATAGATAGATAGATAGATAGATAGATAGATAGATAGAGAGATAGATAAATAGATAGAGAGATAGATAGAGAGATAGATAGATAGATAGATAGAGAGATAGATAGATAGATAGATAGAGAGATAGATAGATAGATAGATAGATAGATAGATAGATAGATAGATAGATAGATAGATAGATAGATAGATAGATAGATAGATAGATAGATAGATAGATAGATAGATAGATAGATAGATAGATAGATAGATAGATAGATAGATAGATAGATAGATAGATAGATAGATAGAGGGAAGGCGATAGATAGAGCAAGGGAGGGCGATAGATTGATAGATCGAGTGAGGGAGGGCGATAGATAGGTAGAGTGAGTGAGGGCGGTAGAGTGAGTGAGGGCGGTAGAGTGAGTAAGGGCGGTAGAGTGAGTGAGGGCGGTAGAGTGAGTGAGGGCGGTTGAGTGAGTGAGGGCGCTTGAGTGAGGGCTGTAGAGTGGTAGAGTGAGGGCGGTAGAGTGGTAGAGTGAGGGCGGTAGAGTGGTAGAGTGAGGGCGGTAGAGTGGTAGAGGTGAGGGTGAGGGTGTGTGAGAGGGTGAGGGTGTGTGAGAGGGAGGGTGTGTGAGAGGGAGGGTGTGTGAGAGTAAGGGTGTATGAGAGCGAGGGTGTGTGAGAGCGAGGGTGTGCGAGAGCGAGGGTGTGTGAGAGCGAGGGTATGCGAGAGCAAGGGTGTGTGAGAGTGAGGGTGTGTGAGAGTGAGGGTGCGTGAGTGAGGGCGTGCAAGGGTGAGGGTGAGGGGGTGTGAGAGGGTGAGGGGGTGTGAGAGGGTGAGGGTGAGGTGGTGTGAGAGGGTGAGGGGGTGTGAGAGTGTGAGGGGGTTAGGGGGTGTGAGGGTGAGGGTATGAGGGTGACTGAGGGTGTGTGAGGGTGTGGGGGTGAGGGTAAGGGTGTGTGAGGGTGAGTGTGTGTGTGTGAAGGTGTGTGAGGGTTGGTGAGGGGTGAGAGGGTGAGTGAGGGGGTGTGAGGGTGAGTGAGGGTATGTGAGGGTGAGTGAGGGTGTGTGAGGGTGAGTGAGGGGGTGTGAGGGTGAGTGAGGGGGTGTGAGGGTGATGGTGTGAGGGTGACAGGGTGTGTCAGGGTGAGGGTAAGGGTGTGTGAGGGTGAGGGTGTGTGAGGGTGAGTGAGGGTGAGAGGGTTGTGAGGGTGGTGAGGGTGTGTGAGGATGAGGGGGTGAGGGTGAGTGAGGGTGCGAGGGTGAGGGGTGTGAGGGTGAGGGGTTGTGAGGGTGTGAGGGTGGGTGAGGGTGAGTGGATGTGAGCATGTGTGATGGTGAGGAGGGGTGACCAGAGACAGACAGAGGCCACTGGAGACAGTCAGAGAGCAGCCTAGACAGGGGAGAGAGAGCAGAGAGTGAGAGGGGAGAGAGAGCGGAGAGTGAGAGGGGAGAGAGAGCGGAGAGTGAGAGGGGAGAGAGAGGGAAGAGAGAGGGGAGAGAGAGGGGAGAGTGAGAGGGGAGAGAGCGGAGAGTGAGAGGGGAGAGAGAGGGGAGGAGAAAGTGGAGAGTGAGAGGGGAGGAGAGAGATTAGAAAGTGAGAGGGGAGAGAGAGTGGAGAGTGAGAGGGGAGAGAGAGCGGAGAGTGAGAGGGGAGAGCGAGCGGAGAGTAAGAGGGGAGAGAGAGCGGAGAGTGAGAGGGGAGAGAGAGGGGAGAGAGAGGGGAGAGTGAGAGGGGAGAGAGCGGAGAGTGAGAGGGGAGAGAGAGGGGAGGAGAAAGTGGAGAGTGAGAGGGGAGGAGAGAGATTAGAAAGTGAGAGGGGAGAGAGAGTGGAGAGTGAGAGGGGAGAGAGAGCGGAGAGTGAGAGGGGAGGAGAGAGTAGAGAGTGAGAGGGGAGAGAGAGTGTAGAGAGTGAGAGGGGAGAGAGAGTGGAGAGAGTGAGAGGGGAGAGAGAGTGGAGAGTGAGAGCAGAGAGAGAGCGGAGATTGAGAGCGGAGAGAGAGCGGAGAGTGAGAGCGGAGAGAGAGCAGAGAGTGAGAAGGAAGAGAGATAGGAGAGTGAGAGGGGAGACAGAGCGGAGAGTGAGAGGGGAGACAGAGCGGAGAGTGAGAGGGAAGAGAGCGGAGAGTGAGAGGGGAGTGAGAGGGGAGAGAGAGGGGAGGAGAGAGTGGAGAGTGAGAGGGGAGAGAGAGTGGAGAGTGAGAGGGGAGAGAGAGTGGAGAGTGAGAAGGGAGAGAGAGTGGAGAGTGAGAGGGGAGAGAGAGTGGAGAGTGAGAGGGGAGAGAGAGCGGAGAGAGAGGAGAGAGTGAGAGGGAAGAGAGAGCAGAGAGTGAGAGGGGAGAGAGAGTGGAGAGTGAGAGGGGAGACAGAGCGGAGAGTGAGAGGGAAGAGAGAGCAGAGAGTGAGAGGGGAGAGAGAGTGGAGAGTGAGAGGGAAGAAAGAGCAGAGAGTGTGAGGGGCGAGAGAGAGTGGAGAGTGAGAGGGGAGAGAGAGTGGAGAGTGAGAGGGAAGAGAGATCTGACACTGAGATGAGAGCGGAGAGTAAGGGGGGAGGTCTGACACACACTGAGACGAGAGTGAGAGAGGTCTGACACTGAGACGAGAGTGCAGGGACGGTGACAGCAGAGTGCGCTCTGACTCAGAGGTGACAGGCGGGTGAGTGCGCCGGAGGTCGAGTCTCCGGCGATGGTCGGGGTCCGAGATGAGACAGAGGCCGGGACTCAGCAGTGCTGCCCTCTGCCTGTTGCCATCTTCATATGAAAATGCCAATAAAGCGATTTAAACGGTAACATCAAATCCAAAGTATTACAAAGAAAGACTGAGGATGATCACATTTTTCCCCAAAAAAAGGCATCAAGAATCATTACCAGTCTTATCAGTCTGATTATATAGTTGTGGCAAGAAGACATTGGGCTCATGTAGTTATTATGATGCCATGATTATTTACAAAAACACTGTCTTTCACTAGCGGTTGATGTGGGGGGGAGAGATCAAAGCAAGCCTCGATCTCGTTTAGTTTCTGGGAGGGAGCATGAGCAGTATGGCTGCTTCAAATGAAATGGACTATACAGGAACTCGTGACTACTGCTATTATGACTGAGATGAATCTGTATGGCATCTTCTGTCAATGGCCACATTCCTTAACAGTTTAATAGTCCTGAAGGCAAGCCACTGAATCAAAGAACATAATTAGAACAAGGTACAATGCAGCAGTAATGAAAACTTCTTCTGCGCACCTATTACTAACAGGCTGCCTCACCCACAGCATTCACAACATCAGCTTGAACCTTATGGTGGTGAAAGTCTCCCTGATAATAATGTAAGCTGTGACCCATAAGCCTCACCCAGATCTCAACCAGCTGAGCTGACTTGCAAATGAAGAGACCAGACATCACACCGAAAACGTTGGCTCCCTCCCATCTTCAGCCTTCCGAGGACGTGACGAAAATAAGACGTGACATAAGCAAATTCAATTACTGTAACCCATATATTAGTAACAGATAAGGGAATGCTAACAATTTGCATGGCTGCCACAAATATGGAATCAAGCTAACCAAATTATAGTAACAACTAACAGACATGAGAGGCAAAAAAAAATGAATGTAAACAATTAAAAATGCCAGAGGTAAAAATGTCATCACAGAGGGAGAGGAGACCTTAGGCAAGTGAATCGACAGCTGCCTATGCTCTCTATTGCCCAAATCCAGCCAGGAACAGACTTGAACCTAAGAGATCTCTGCTTATAATGTTTTAAAGCTGGCCCCACAAAGCCATAAGCACCCATTGTAAGAGTACTATCCATTTAAATATGAGAAAGGTAACATCAATTTAATGTCCCTGCCCTGTTCTTTGAGAATACCAAGTATTTCAGTCTTTAAAGTGGAAGATCGGAACACGCCTCACTTTCTGTGGGGATAACTGCACTTGACGGTTCTTTCAGGGGTCGAGAACCTTCTGGTATATGCACACCTGTGAAATAACATTCTGAAAGATCACCTGCGTGGATGGAGAGACATTAAAATCGGTGGCCCGTGCCACTGGTGGAGTGTCCTGTATGGAAGGGCCCTGCCTCTCAAAGGTTGAAACATCTGATACAAAAATCATGCATGTCACACTAGGACCCTGATGATGTTGGCAGAGCTCGGGAAGTCTCATTCATATACACGGATAAACCTTCATTTTTTTTCGCCACTCCCAGCTCTTTTGGTCTTTTTGGGGCACCGTCGTTGTCCATGTGAGATATTTCTACAGGGTTTGCATGGAGTTTTCATCTGTAGTCTCTCCCGCCCCCCACCCATCCTTGGCTGCTGCTTATTCAACAAGAAAGACTCCCGCCTGTTACTGGTGGGAGATGGACTTGAAAAAACGGAGCACTGAAAGGCACAGGAAGTCAGACTCGTGAAAGCAAGAGGAGGAATCTTGAAGCAACCCGTGGAGGGCCTGGACAAAACCTAGAGGCTTTACATGGTGGAAAGGCAGAGACACCCTGACACAAGGACGGCAATTAGCTCTGGAATGGACCAACTCGAGTGGACCCCAATGAGGGTCCGTGAAACCGTTGGTCATGAAAAAATGATCAATGGCTGCTGACTTTGGCACTGGGAGCCAGGTTCCAATCTCGACTAACCGGCCCAAAATATTGTGATTCTGGGAAAATAATTTAATTTCCATGTGCCAAACAGCTAATGAACTTGACCTTGTAATGAAACTGTGGCGCAAGAATAACCCTTCAATTATACCATCGGGTCACCTTCGCGCCATATAAAAAAAAACTGCAAAAGAAAGCACTCCCTGGAACAAACTTTCCAGTATGTGAATAGTGGACTAAATAAGGCCCTACCCTGCCTGAAAGCTCCTTCACACTATTTGTCTCGTGAAAAACCCGGGTGACACAGAACGTTGGGGAACACTGAAAAATGTAAATTATGTACTCATGTAGTTTGAGAGGTGAAGTAAAACTGCACGTAGCTGCAGGGTCAGCGACGCTCCAGTAGCTTGTCTGAATGAGGCCGTATTTAGTTTATAGTTTAAAAATAGTAAGGGCGGCTGCAATAATTGGGCGGGGAGTAAATTAACAACTGAGCAACAGGCAAGGCGACAGCCCGGGTCAGTGCGAGGGGCCTGCAGCAGTATTGTGAACGGCGCCATGGTTCAATTTGCGGCGCCACCTGCAAAACAGCCAGCAGGGAGGGGCGGCACCTTCTTCAAACTCCGCGCTCCAGCAGCAGGATGTGCTGCAAAGTACAAGCACAACCTGACTGGGACCGCCATTCTAGTCTATGGTTCATGACTTCAGGCGTCAGAGCCGTGCCGCAGGTGAATGTTCCCAATAATAAATTGTGATACTTTGAAAGCCCTAGTGAAGCTGAGTGAGGTGAGGTAGCCATTGTCACAGCGCACGCAGTCCACAACAGTTTGTGCTTTCAGAGTCACGGTAGTTATACGTGACAATGCATTTTAGTGCAGTAATGCAGATTACCACACTTAAATGCATTCGTGTCACACCTACTTGACAGGACTGCCGCCGCGGCCGCAACGGGCCTCCAGTGCCGGGCCGTGGCCGCCTTAAAAATGATGCCGCCCGGGGCGGACCGCCCCCCTCGCCCCCCCCTAGCTACGCCGGTGGGGAAACGCACAGCCATGAATGACTTCCGCCAGGTTCAGAATGGTCCATTATTTCCTGTGAGCAAGAGAAGCCCTCTTTCACCTGCAGCTCCGGCCCCGCCGACTGCTATGTGCGCGCGGAGGAAACCACGATGCCCCTTCACCCTCCAAGTGACCAAGAATGGAGTCATCCCTTTTGTATCAGGCATCGGCTGGTGAAAGGTGACGGGGCAAAGGCCCCCAGAGCTGGAACAGAAACTGGAACAACGAGGTAGGTCTGTAAGTAATTGATCTTACTACGAAGTTACAGGCTCGGGCTCTCATTGTAGAGGCTGCTGCGACTTAAAAAAACAAAACACCGAGTTCTGTTTTAACAAGCACCGCCTCTCCCCTACCTGCTCCACCGCCGAGGAAACAGGATACTGAATCCCGCCCCTCCAGGACTCCCTGCCCTGCCTCATGGTTGCCAAGGCAATATTTCTGAAAATATTGTCGTGCTACCGTAAGGCAGGTCATGGAGTCCTCGAGAGGTGGGATCCAGAGCAGACAAATCTGCTAAACAGGAGCTTTTTCCAATGGCAGGCCTCCGTTTCGAGAGGCCTGCCAATGGAAAAAGGGGGCGTGGTTTCACGCAGTACTGAAATTCTCCTGTTCACAATAAGTCTTTGCCTCCAGCAGGGCCATGCCCTGCAATGGAGGCTTCGACCTAAAAAGTCCTCTGGCAAGTTCCCAGACAACTTTAACACTGACCCCAAAAGTAGAAGGGCAACCAGGCTGGTCAATTAAAGAATCCCTACCAATGTACACCCAGTGGCATTTTCATACAACATATACATTATAATACCATAATGTGCTCTCTTGCTGGGAATGTATTGTCTAAAAACCAAACGGCCTTCAAACAGGACCAGAGACTCATCCACAGATAAATCTTTCCCTGGAAAATACATCTCTGAGAAACAATCTACTAAATGGACAAGAACAGGCAAAAACTTGAAGAGTCAGTCACAATCAGGATGATCTCGCAAGAACGCTGTTGCATATCCACAAAATTCAGCAGCAGCTGCAGAAACAAATACCGGTCTTGACTCATGGGTGCTGTAAATATGGCAGTTACCATTAAGGGAGTAGTAGACCAATATAAAGGCAGTGATGGCTTTCTTAGAAATCCCATCAAACAAAGTTTAACCCCTGAATTGCTTAAACTCATGGAGATATGTGGGAGTCCACCAGGTAGCTCTTGAGTGGGTCTTAAGTGTGGCCCTCTTGTCCCTCAAAAACTGTTTGGCATACAAATTGTTATGCTCAACAATATCATCCAAAACCACATCATCAAAACACAGTAAAAAAATGATAGGCAAAATGATCTCTTCATTAACGCTACACCCTGCAACACCACTAAAGGCAGGTAAAACAGGCTGCACAATTTTCGGGACAACCCAATCAATCAATCAATCTCTCAAGGCATTTATAGAGCACGCTACTCAGCCGTAAGAGTCTCAAGGTGCTGTGGGGGTGCTGCTACTGCTTGAACATCCAGGTCTTAAGTAGCGTCCTGAAGGTCAGAAGGTCTTCGGTCTGCTGTAGGAGGATGGAGAGGGCGGTCCAGGATTTGGTGGCGAGGTAGGAGAACGATCTGCCACCGGTGCTTGTTCTTCGGATGCAGGGGACGGTGGTGAGGTCAAGGTCGGCGGAGCGGAGCTGGCGGTTTGGGGTGTAGAAGGTGAGTCGTCTGTTGAGGTATGTTGGTCCGGTGTTGTGGCGTGCCTTGTGTGTGTGGGTGAGGAGATTAAAAGTGATCCCCTTGTTGATGGGAAGCCAGTGAAGCTCTCTCAGGTAGGGTGTGATGTGGCTGTGGCAAGGGATGTTGAGGATCAGGTGTACGGAGGTGTTCTGTATGCGTTACAGTTGTTTCAGCAGTTTGGCCGGGACTCCTGCGTAGAGGGCGTTTCCGTAGTCGAGCCTGCTGCTGATGAGACCCTCGGTGACCATTCTTCCTGTGTCGGTGGGGATCCATCTGGAGATCGTTCGGAGCATGCAGCAGGTGTTGAAACCGGAGGAAGAGATGGGGTTGACTTGCTTGGACATGGAGAGGGATGAGTCAAGGATGAATCCTAGGTTACATGTGTGGTAGGTGGGTGTCGGTGCTGCACCCAGGGTTCAGTACTTCCGATTAGAAGCCTTCCAGCCCCTGTCTGCAATCTAGCTTGCTCCTACTGCACTACTGGCATACCAGTGTCCTCCTCTAAAAGTGGCCCTTTGTCAGCACAATTAGAAAATGTAATGTCAAATGATTTCTCCCTGACAGAAAATGTACATGCAAAATCGTTGACTTCATCCTCTGCCTCAGATGAAGAGTGAGTCTCAGAGCTATTTTCAGAGGCTGATTCGCAAAGCAAAAGCCTGCTGGGCAGTCAGCCTATGGGCAGCCACAATGGTTCCTAATAAAAAACAACCCTAAAACAACATTGAACAACACTGTCAAATTCATGCTCAACAAACTGTGGCTGTATCCAACAGTAAATATAAATGTTGACATATAATATTTAAGGAAAGAACTTCAATAAAAACCAAACAATGAACTTTATACTCTAAAAATACCTCTCATTTGCCACAGACATTTACACTGAGGATCAACTGCACCTATTCTGCACAGACAAAGCAAGCACCAATGATATCCCAAGAGAAAGGAAAAACAAAAGAAAATTAAACAAAAGACAACACAATACACGTCTTGCACAAATCCAAAGTGAATTTGACAAACAATAAAACAGAAGCTAAATATGCTGCAAATATTACACCATTAAAAAAACTCATTCATGAAGAGCAAAGATACTCATTTGAAGTAAACAGTACAAAAAGTATATCTTACCTAATCCATGCACCTACACTAGCTGCAGAACTATTAATGCTGAAACTTCAAGTAGTAGTTGCCACCAAGGAAATCAAATGCTTTCAACTACAATAAAAAGAAATAAAACATTAAGGGCTAGATGTAGGTAAATCTAATTTACCGATTCATAAATATCGAATTTAACCGATTCAGTATTTATGAATCGGTAAATTAGAAGGAGGCAGATGTAGGTAATTTTTAAAACACAATTACTGAATCTGTAAGATTCGGTATTTACCGATTCGGTAAATACCGAATCGGTATTCCCAATTGATTCCTATGGGCTTTGTAGCTGATAGGGATCAATGGGAAATACTAAATTGGTATTTACCGAATCGGTAAATACCGAATCCAGCAAGGGTGCAGGGGGTGTCACTTTGACACCCTCTAGCACCCCAAGTGCAGGCTTGTGTGCCATGTGGCACATATACATGCCCTATGGGCATGTCTGTGTGTCACATGGCACAGGTGTGCATGCACACATGTGCATGCACACCTGAATTCGGTATTTTACCACCCAATAGGAATGGGTGGTAAAATACCGACTCTTAAGGGCCTGTGGCACTCTGTGGAGTGCCACCTACATCTTGATTTACCGAATCGGTAAAATTACCGATTCGGTATTTTACATAATCAGTAAATTTACCGATTCGGTAAATTTACCGATTCTGTAAAATAATGGCCCCTACATCTCAATCGCCAATTACAGGTTGGTAACGGCCGAATTCGGCCATTACCGACCGGTAATTGGCGACCTACGTCTGGCCCCATGTACCTGATAACGAGTCTGGTAGTCTGAGGACTGCAAGACTCGTGGGGGTGCAGTGGTGGTGCTCCCGCCACTGAAATATCAGTGGTCTGGCAGCCCTGTTAGAACTTTGGGGGACGGCAGTACCTTGCGGTCCCGCGGTTGTCTGAGGGCTGCCATACACATGGTGGTGCTCTCAGGCACCGCCATACATAATTCAACTTTCCTCACTACCAGAGGCGTCATAGTGGTTTTTACTCCATGTAACCACTGACAGTGAGGAAAGAAAGGGGGCCCTACAGAGCCCACTCTTTTCCCACTGCATGGAGGTACATGTTGTGCTCCCCTGTATATTTGCACCCCTAGTTCCTGCACAGGAAGGAATGCATGGCATGGTGCATTCCTTCCCGTGCAGAAACATGCCCTGGCGGTGCCAGGGGGGGTCTGTTTGAGGCTGTTTGAGCTTTTTAACAGCACCGCTGTGGGACCTCCACGCTGCCCAACCAAAAAATTACTTGTAATCTGGTGGGCGGGCGGCAGGAAGTTTCGGCGGTCCTGGAGCAGGCCTTGGTGTATTTCCAGGACCGCCAAAACTCGTAATATGGCCGGTAGGGGCAGAAACAAGGAGAAATTGTGCCCTTCAAGGGAGTGACCCTTGCCCAAGGGGTCACTGCCCTTACAAATAAACAGTGGCTTTCTACACCCCTAGAGGGCAGATAAGCCTACAAAAGGGGCTGATCTGTCCTCAGGGGGCAAAAGAAATTACCAAAAGATGGGCTCTTATAACCAGGTAGTGACCTTCACCCAAGAGTTTGCTCCCCATGCACATAAATAAAGAAAACCCTGGTGTCTAGTGACTTTCCACTCCCCATGTGGGGAGCAGTAGACAGAAGAAATGGCCAATCTGCCTCTAGGGGTGGCAGAAGTTTGCCAAAGATGGTCTATTACAAACAGAAACCAACCTTTGCCCAAGGGGCCGCTCTCACCACCAAAAAGCAGTGTACCTGGTGTATAGTGGTGCATTCCTGCTGCTTGATCACAGTCCCATCCGCAGTCCCACAGCAGCGATGCACTTTGGTGAGACACCGGAGGAAAGGAAAAACTAATTCCTTTCCTGTACGGTTTCTCTTCCCTCCAACCCCTCCCGGGAGCAAAGACTCACCTGAAAGAGTTCCTCCTCTTCCAGTGTATCCCCAGCACCTGTTTGATGATGTCGGCATGTGCTGACATCATAAGATCCCTGGGGGAGGGGTTGCAATGGCAGGGGAAGAGCTTCTGCTGCCATCCTTAGTGGGCACAGGTGACTGAGGGGAAGACACTTCCCCTGCGGGTGGGTGCAGGGATGTGATGGACATTTCCTCAGCACTTGAGCATGGTCTCTGAGGATGTGTCCAACACATCCAGAGCAACCAAGGGGCTAACACGTTTTCTATTTCACAAAAGGGACCTGGAAGGGTCAAATGAGAAGAAGGAATATATCCACTGCATTGTCAATAAACATTGGTATTTAGAAACAAATCTTAATGCAATGTGTAAAGCATACCCTGAACAAATACACAGGTTATTTCAACACTGTCAGGAAGTTGCAGACTCTGCTCTTGACTTGCTTGAGAAGGAGGAGGAGGAGGCAGAATGTAGACTACCTCGTTATAGCACTCCTCTGCTTTAAACGCAGCCCCACAGAGCACAAGCCAACTTGCTTGAGAAGAATTATTCCTATTAAGGACAGAGTACCTTTAAGGAAGGGAGCTTCCTGGATTCCTTCTCCTTCATTGATAATCAGAGAGGCACAGGAGGCAAGGATTGCCTGCACCCGCCAGGAGGACTCATATTCCAGAAACGACGGGAAAAGAGTGCGGGTCCAGAGCAGAGAGAAGAAGCTGCCATTGGAGGAACACTGCCGAGAAGATCCGCCCAAACCTTCTTGGAGGACTCTGAAGACACCAGAAGCGGAGCTCGGGAAAACCAAGCGAAAGTCAATGGTACTACAAAGTTTCCCGCCACACTCCTGGGGGAGCGTGGCTCTCACAGTTACGTGCCCTTATAAGAGAACTGACGGGAAAGGAGGGAGGAAGGAGCAAGTGAGTCCTGCTAAGAGGGCTCAAAGAAGAAAAAGCAAGTGATGTTATGACCCCAGTAAATCTCGCAACTGGGTAACGTCACTGGTAGAGGTCTCTCTTAACGGGTGATTTTCTGCACTCCTTTTTGTTGTTTTCTCAGGTAGGGCCTCCAGGGGGTAGAGAGACTCAGCGTGGGGCAAGCACTATGAGGCCTAGGAACAAGCACACGGAGGCAGCATGGTGTGTTTTGTCGGCTGCTGCGTACGCGTGTCCACTGACGTCACGACCGCGGTAGTCGCTTTATTTAAAGCTCATCATGTGACCGGGACCATACCATCTGGCCCAGTCGGGACAGGGTAAAAACTTGGGACTTCCTCTCCTTCCGACTCCATGTCGAGACACCCTACTGGTCGCATCTGTTACTTCGCGGGTGTGGCAAAATATTCCTCCCCAAAATAAAAGTTCAAAACATTGATGCTTCAGTTAGCCAGGTGGGGGTTGGACCCCAATTATGGCATTTAGTACAAAAGGAACTGTCTTACGTGAAGTAGTCCTTCAGCTTACGGGTCGGCTCAGGATTGTGTTGGAGCTGATACTGGGTGCTTCCACTAACGCTTAACTCTCCATCTGCCTCCCTACTCGAGACCATGTGTTGGGCTCCTACGGCACTTTCTGGCACTTCGGCTCTTCCGAACAGTCTGGAGTCATTGTTCAACGCCAGGTTTGGATCCGTGCTGTTAGGTCACTGATCAGATTCACCTGCTTCCTCCGATAAATCAGATGCTGGCGGAGTGCCTTTGGATGATCGGGGTGCCCTCTCAGTCTCACCATCTGTGGATGCATTCTCAGATTGTAAAGTAGAGAAGGAGGCTGTTGTATCTCATATGGTTTATTGAGATAAATGATAAAACAGGTGGAGCCAGGAAGCACAACTCACAGCTGCAGAGGAAAGCTTCAACTGACCCTTAATGGAACAAGAATGCAAGAACAGTAATAGACATTCTACAAGGTGCCACGCTCTAGAGCGAGCCTTAAAGCAATATGCAAATAATAAAGGAAAGCACAACATAACACATCCCCCTCCGTCACAATAATGGGAAAAAGGAACAGCAGGGGAAAGGCAAGGGAACAAGGGAAAGGAGGAAGGGACAATGAGGGAAATAAATAATTACTTCACATAATCCTTAAGCCAACAAGGCAACACTCGTGTCCTATTAGAAACCTTAACTGTAGGTAGTGTGGGTGCTGACACAGCATCATTATTAACAGCAGGAGAAGTTACAATTGGAAGGGGAGGTACATTGTCATGTACATGACCAGTATCAACTAAGTTGGGTTCCTGTTCAATACTGTCAGGTTTACGTGAGGATTTTTCGGTTTGACCATCATGAGAAACAGGAGAAACGGTTACCCCATCCCCCTCCCTTAATTGAGGCAGAGATCCATTAGGCGCAAGTTGAGACTGCAAACTGCTGCCTTGGAAGTAATCCTCAACCCAATCAAAATCAGTCAGTTTGTCTCTTACAATCTCATCTGCACCATGGTTTTGACAAATATCCAAAGCCACATCCTTCAGGTTCCAAACCTTCCCGTCACTTAACTTGACTGAGTTCCTGAGAACTTCCAGAACCTGTTTAGGCGAATCAAATTTGTTCTCCCCCTTCAAAACCCTGTACGGTTTCTTAATCCTGACCCAATCACCACTTTTAATAATGATATTTTTCACGCCATGGCGCTGATCATAGTAGGCTTTACTCTTGTCATGCACCAATTCCAAACTTTTCTTGACCTCAATAGGTGACCACTGCTGGACGTTATCTTTGAATACCCAACCAGGGTTGAATTTACACCTAGGTAATCTACCACGCATCATCACAAAAGGGGAAACACCTGTACAGTTATTTAAAGTCACCTTGTAAGACCATACAGCTTTTTGTATTTCCAGTTTCCAATCTAAACCTTTGTAATTTGCAGCTTGCAAAATCCCCTTAATAACTCTATTGAAACGCTCAACAGTTCCATTCCTACTGGGATTGTACAAAGAGGTCGTTTTGTGTGTGATACCACATTTTGCAAAATAGTTTTGGGCAACTTTGGACAAGAATTGTACACCATTGTCCGTTAGGATGTTAACAGGTAGACCTTCCACAATAAAAATTTTATCCAAAAACTTTAACACGGTCTGAGTATCCACACTGTCCACAAACTTCACTACGGGCCACTTGGTAAACAGATCAATGGCAACAAGCCCGTATTCCTTTGGGTCACCTACAGGGCCAAAAATATCTACTGCGATGGTTTCCCAAGGCATGTTAGGAATGAGTCCCTCACTCATAGCTGGTCTAAGAGTCCTCAAAGACTTGTCTGCAGAATTGCAAACAGAGCAACCTCTGACAAAAATTTCCACTTCATTGTCAACTTTGGGCCACCAAAACAAATTTTTGACTGCTAGTTTAGTCCTTACTATACCGAAATGTCCCTCGTGACATAACTCTAAGACTTTTTTCCTCAGCCCAGAGGGTGGGACAATCCTGTCCCCCCTCATTAGAACTTCCTTTTCAAATGATAATTCAGAACGTACCTCCCAAAATGGCTTCACAGTGCCCAACAAAAATCTCTCTTTCGGCCAGCCGTGACAGATAAACTTTGTAACTTCCATTAAATCCTTGTCAGCATTATGTTCTCTTAACCAATCCTCCCTGCTAATGGCTGGAAAACCAGAATCATGAATAAATGCTATACTAATGTTACCCCAAGGATCATCAACGCATTCTTCCAGAGGAGAAGGGAGTCTAGATAAACAATCAGCGACAACATTGTCTTTACCAGGTACATAAGTGATCCTGTAAATGTATTCCTTCATCCGCATAGAGATTCTTGCCAACCTGGCCGAAGCAGTAGCTGTGCCATCAGTGGATAAAATGTGGACCAACGGTTTGTGATCAGTCCTAATGTGAACCATTTTCCCCCAAACAAATGCACGAAAATGTTCTAAAGCCCAAGCGCAAGCCAAGGCTTCCCTTTCTATAATAGGGTATCTGCTTTCAGCAGGTGACAGAGCCCTAGATGCAAACAAAATTATTTTGTCTTTACCCTTGTCATCCACCTGTGATAAGACTGCGCCTAAACCCTTGTCACTTGCGTCTGTTGTCAGATAACAATCTAGATTAGGATCAAAGCTAGACAAGGCGCTCACTTTTTGCAAATCCCGCTTGATTTCAACAAATTCATTCTCACATTCTTTAGACCATTCAAATTTTACATTTTTCTTCAAAAGGGACCTGATGTTGTATACCTTTGAAGCAAAGCCTTTGATGAACTTAGCACAATACTCAGCCATACCCAAAAAGGATTTGATTCCTTCCTTGGAATCAGGTGCAGGTGAGTTGATAATGCATTCTATTAGTGAAGTTTTTGGTCTGACGCCCTCCTCACTAATTATATGACCCAGATATGAGACATTTCTTTCTCCAAATTTGCACTTAGACAGTTCAACAGTCAAACCAGCAGAACTAAGTGTGGTAAAAACTTCCCACAACTTGGTGTCATGATCCTCTTTATCGTTGCCAGCAATTAGAATATCATCCTGAAAGAAACTAATACCATCCATGTCACCAAACAATCTGTGCATTAGGCGTTGGAAAACAGCCGCGGCTGATGCAAGGCCGAATGGCATCCTTATAAATTGGAAACAGCCAAATGGTGTGATGAAGGCTGTTAGATGCCTAGACTCAGGATCTAAAACTACCTGGTGGTATGCAGCGGAAAGGTCCACTGTGGAAAACCAAGTCGCTCCCCTTAAGGAAGAAACCATTTAGTTTATTTTGGGCAAGGGAAAACGTTCAATCACAATATTTTGATTAAGATGGCGTAAATCAATACACAAACGGATTTTTCCGTTGGGTTTCCTCGCTACGACTATTGGACTAATCCACTCCGAAGAGTCTACCTCCTCGATGACACCTTTGGCTAAAAGACCCTGAATTTCCTTCTTGACTTCATCTCTTATCAAAAGAGGAATAGGCCTAACCTTATGCACTTTAGGCTGTGCATTGTGTTTGAGCATAATTCTATGCTCAAAGCCCCTAAGCTTGCCTAGCTGACCGCTTACTACATTGGTGAATTTATGTTTTAAAATATCTTCCAATTTGCTGCCCTCATCTACGACTAGCACCTTCTCTTTGCTATTCGGATCTAAGATGATATGGAGACTTTTCTGGTCATACCACCCCAGAACAGAAGGTCCTTTTCTTGCAATGTATAATTTGCCTCTGGCCATTCTGCCTTTAACCCCTTCCATGCTGATGACGGCCCCCATCCGTCATGCATTACAGTGCTCGTGTGCTCATGACGGCTGGGGGCCGTCATAAAGCCATTGATTCTTTAATAAGCCTAGCACACGAGAAAAATCGGCCCAGCATGGAAGGGGTTAAATATAAAGGTAAGCCATCTGAACCCTAAAAGTTCAATTTTACCACCAGTATAACTTACTGGACTAACATCTGAGGCATTTAATTTATCTCCTATTTTCTGTGTAAAATTCTTTTTCCATATCTCTTCGTTGACAATCGTATATGGAGACCCCGAGTCTGCATATACCTTAACTTTAACACCGCCAAAAGAGACTTCACAGATAGGTTTGCCCACCATTGCTTCATCAGTAAGGTTTAACATGTAATTGCCTTCCTCAGTAATGTTCAACATGTAATTCCCTCTTATATTCTTTACACAACCACTTTCATCATCACTACTTCCATCAACACACTCATCCTCATTCCAAATACATTTGACATTAGTACGTCTACGGCACATTTTGCTGAAATGGCCAATGAGACCACAAATACCACACTTTTTTCGTAAAGCAGGGCATGACTTGTAGTAAGCCATATGCTCTTTGCTACCACAGCGGTAACACTTTTTGTCTTCCAACTTATTATCCATTCCTTGGTTCTTGTAAGGTTGACTAAACCCTTTGTTATAAGATTGTTTGTTCTGATATTTTGGTGTCCCTTGGATTTTGAAGACAGCCGATGACGCCTTGTCAGAATCCTTAACAGTATCTTTAATCACAGTAGCACATCTTCCCGACATCTCTGATTTCCTCATTATTGCGAGTACATCGTCGAGAGGTGCATCGCCATTAACCCAAAGGCGATCTTGAATAGGAGAATTATCATTGTGCATCACAAGCTGATCTCGAATAAGTTCGTCGTGTAAATCTCCAAATTTGCAGTCAATGGCCAGTTTTTTAAGGTCATCAATCCATTCGTCTACTAATTCATCCTTTTTTTGTTTTCTTTGGAAGAATTTGTGTCTCACAACACCTATACACACTTTAGGTGCGAAATATCTATCCATATCAGCAATGGCATTATCAAATTCACTTGAATCAGCGTCAACTAATTTTTGCATACGTGAATATGTTTTTAATCCTTTAGGACCCAGTGAATGTAAAAGTATTCTTTTCTTTTGCTCTGGTTTCATTTTAGCATTTTCATCAATAGCACAGATGTAATTATTAAAATACTCCTTCCATTCTACCCACTTCATGTCTGGTTGTGATCCAGTAGCCCAAAAGGGTTGTGGGGGGCTAATGACAAAGCTTTGTTGAGCCATTACTGTTTCAGAAATATCTTCACTGTGGAGTTGATCCCCAGAATTCATATATGTATATAAACAAATGCAAGGATTTTGTGCAGTAATCCCTTTTAAAACACAACACTTGGTTGATTAATAATTAGCAAGTGCCCCGACAGTCTCACCTGTTTATCTTTATCCTCCTTGGTAGATAGAAACGTTATTCAAAGGTGTGAGCCAAAGATGGATTAGTGCTGGTTCAATAAAGTTCGTTTTCTTTTTTTTTTTTTTTTTTAAACTGCCTCGGTGACTGAGCCTCGGTAATTGAGTCTTCCGAGATTCCTTCGACCAACCCAAAATGGCCGCCACGCAGGGTCACGCAACGTGACCTAGCGCGATTGTGTCATCACGCGATTACCCAGGCGCGCGTGATTGACGTAAGGCATTCCGTGTTGGTCGCGCGTAGTCAGATGGTGCTTGGAACCCGGCTACTCGATTGAAAGATGCCGGCATGCGCGACCAACCGGAGCCTGCAAGTTAGTAAATCTTCTTTAACGTAAAGAAAAACATACGAACCAGCCTTTGAATCCGTTCCGTTGAAATGTAGATGGCTCAGGTGATAGTAGAAATAAAATTAAATTCTTTGCAAAGCGATTCTCTTTTTTTCCTTGTAGACGATGAAAAAGAGAAAAAAAAAAAAATCCGAGGTTTTAGGTTGCAGGGTGTCGATCCCGATAGTCGCCAATTGTAAAGTAGAGAAGGAGGCTGTTGTATCTCATATGGTTTATTGAGATAAATGATAAAACAGGTGGAGCCAGGAAGCACAACTCACAGCTGCAGAGGAAAGCTTCAACTGACCCTTAATGGAACAAGAATGCAAGAACAGTAATAGACATTCTACAAGGTGCCACGCTCTAGAGCGAGCCTTAAAGCAATATGCAAATAATAAAGGAAAGCACAACATAACACAGATGTGTGAAACTTTTTGAAGTGAGATACGTTTCTCGTTAAGACTTCACCACCTCTCCGGGCCACCACCTGCGTGCCTTGCACCCTGATGACAGTCCACAGATGCCCTTCATATGGTGACTGAACTTGCTGCTGGTCAGATGGTTCTTTAGCAGGACTTTGTCTCCCCTTTCCAACTGCACTTGTCGAGCTCCTTGGTGCTGGCTGACTTGAGCATACATCTGTCTTCTCTGCTCGTCTATCAGGTGGTCATCAAGGGATGCGGGCCGCCACTTGGGATGATGCAGGATAGAGTCGGTGACAAATCGGCCCATCAACAAGTGTCCTGGGGCCAGACCCATTGTGGTGTGGGGTGTCTGTCTGTAGTTCCACAAGAACATGAATTGAGCCAGTTCCAGGGGTTGTTGGTGCTCTTGGGCTATGCGTATGACCTTGTTTAAGGTCCGCATAAATCGCTCTACCTTCCTGGTGGCTTGAGGCCAGCGAGGGGTGATCCGCCGGTGTATGATGCCTAGTGAGGTCAGATATGTGGCTATCTCTTGTCCCTGGAAGGGTGGTCCGTTGTCGGTCTTTAGTTCATGAAAGATGCCATGGGTGGCTATGACCTTTTCCAGCTTCGGAATTGTTGCAGCAGCAGTCAGGGTGTTAACAACTTTGATTTTCAGATACTTGGAGTAGTCGTCAATGGCCGCAAAGGTATGTCTCCCATCTGGAAGGCTTCCAAAATCAAGGCTGACGTTCACCCAGGGGTATAGGGGCCTCGGCTCTGTGACCACTAGTGCAGGCTTGGGAGCTTCTCCAGTCATCTGGCACCAGTGGCACTCTTGGACGGCGACCTCCACCAGCTCATCCATGAGGGGGAACCATACATTTGTGCGGAGACGTGACTTGGTTTTGAACATCTCTTGGTGCCCACTGTGAGCGAGTTGAATCACTCTGTGCTGTCTTACGTTAGTTGTTCACGGACGTAGTATTGGCTTTCCAAGATTTGTCGAGCCTCCCCTGTGAGTATTTTCCATTCTGCTCTGGCTCTGTGCCAGTAACCTTTCTTTACTGCTTGTTTGGCCCTTTGTAGACACTCATCTTTGTTGGTTTCATCCTTCAGCCTGGCCACGGATAGAGGGATGGGACATGATCTCTCGGAGACACATCAGACGTATTCCGTCGTGTCTGTGGTGTCTTCCTCATCTTGAGCAGTCGCCTCTCTCGGATAACAAGACAGATAGTCGGCCGGGTTGCTGCTTCCTGGCTGGTATTCAACTCGACAGTTGTATTTTTTCAGTTGCAACATCCATTTCTCCATTCGAGGAGGGTTTTTCGATGAGGTGCCAGAAAAGAGAGAGAGAAGGGGTTTATGGTCCGTAGCCACCAGAAACGGCTTGCAAGATATGTAGAGGTGAAAGTGACGACACTCCCAGTGAATGGCAATAGCCTCCTTTTCAATCTGGGAGTATCTCTGCTCAGTGTCAAAGAGTGAGCCGCTGACAAAGGCTATTGAGGCCCAATCCTCTTCAGCATTGCGTTGTTGCATCAACACGGCGCCCCCTGTCCCTTCATACCAGCGTCTACCGTGACTAGTGTCATTTTCTGTGGGTCAAGAAATGCTAGAGTAGTGGCAGCTGACAAAGCATCTTTGATGCTTTGGAATGCTTTGTACTGTGCTTCACCCCACACCCATGGGACAGAGTCCTTGGTGAGATCCCTCAAGGGTTGAGTGACGGTCATGAGGTCTCGGATGAACCACCCACAATAATACACCATGCCGGGAAAGCTGCGGACCTCAGTGACATTGACCGGGGCAGGTGCGTTCTTGATGTCGCGGATCTTATCAGGGTCCGGATTTACCCCTTCTGCCGAGAAGGTGTAAGCAAAGAACTGTAGCTTGTTCTTGAGGAACTCGCATTTTCCCCGGTGTAATGTGAGTCAAGCGTCTCTGATTCTCTGGAGGGCTTGCACTAGGCGGGCACTAGGTGGGAGTTGTGCTCAGAGATGGTTTTGTCATATACCATGATGTCATCACTGACGTTGATGACTCCGGGAACGTGCATGATGAGCTTGTGAATTACATTCTGGAACACTTCTGCTGCACTGGACACAGCGAAGCTCAAGCGTGTGTATCTGCGCAGACAGACATGCGTGGAAAATGTTGTGATGTTCCTCAAGGCCTTGTCTAGGACAAGCTGTTGGTACCCAGACCACAGATCGAGCTTTGAGAAACAGCAGGCCCCTGCCATTTCACTGATTAAGTCATCAATGTTACGCGTGATGTGTCGCTCTCTTTTCATGGCTGCATTCGGTAATCTCATGTCGACAAATATTCCAGCGGCTCACAGTTGCTTGGGTTTGCGGGTGACGACCATTGGGGAGACCCATGGAGTGTGTCCCGACACTTTCTTGATTATGCTAGCCTGTTCCCTTGATGAACTCTTGTTCCACAATCGGGCGTAGGTGAAATGCCACTCATCGGTGCCGCAGGGCCACAGTTTGCACCATGGGGTCA
The DNA here is from genome assembly GCF_964263255.1 of Lissotriton vulgaris. NCBI lineage: Eukaryota > Metazoa > Chordata > Amphibia > Caudata > Salamandridae > Lissotriton > Lissotriton vulgaris. The sequence continues at coordinate 779,938,928 of NC_141691.1, forward strand.
ATGTGGAGGTATATTTCCTTTCCTTTGTATCTCCCAATTCCCTCGCACACTGACACAACTTCTGTGAGAATGTACTGGACTGACTCTATGCTTAAGTCTTCCGCTGCTTGACATCCCTGGAGCATGCCTTGTCCATCTTCTGTGACATACACCATCGCGGTGAATGATCTGTTTTCATGTGTCACCGTTGTCTTGAATTTGCCTCTCATTTCAGGGGTTGGTCCTGCCCATATGCGAGACAGTGATTTTCGTTGTATGTAGGGCAGGTGCCGGGTGCATGGTTTTGTAAAGAGCAGCCGCCATTAGACTTATCGTAGCACCAGTGTCTACCACAACGGTGACGTCATGTTCTCCCACTTGAATGCAGCACTGCGGCAATCGTCTGCGTTGACTTGTCACCGCTCCAATCAAGTGTACTCTGTGCACTGCTCATTCCTCCTCCTCATCATCGTCCATGTCACTAGAGTTACCACCTCCTTCAGGTACCAGGTTGACTGTTGGCTTAGGTTTTCGGTATTTCTTCAAGCGACACATCTTTTCAAAATTGTTGTACCGGCCACATCCAGTGCACTTCTTGCCTTTTGCAGCAGCTTTGTGAGGGAGTCCTCCGCAGTAACCACAGTGCCGCTGATTCCCTTGAGGGTTGTTTGCTGGTTCTCTCCAGCTGCGGAAGTCTGTGGGCTTCGTCGTGACTGCTTTTACCGGTTCCACTTTGACAGGTGATTGCAACGCCGCATCCATATGAGCCCCTCTGACTTTGGACAGTTCTTTAGTGCGCCCAAGGGTCAGGATTTCTGTCAGTGGCTTGCGTGTTTCTTCCAGTATCCTTTTGCGAAGTTTCGCCGAAGCACACCCCTGAATTATTTGGCCCCTACTTTCTTCCGTCTCATCCCGGAAGCCACACGTGGATGCCAGGTTTTTGAGCCGAGAGTGAAATGTTTCTTCAGGTAACTATCTGGCCTGGCGGAAGATGAAACGTTCAAAATATTGGTTGGCCATCGGTTTGAAATAGCCTGTGAGGGCATTAAGGAAGGTGTGGTGAGTTTTGGGCTTTGCTTCTGCAAGTGTTTTCGTGATGCGATGAATGTCCTCACCCCCTAAGTGCAGTAACATAGTTCTCTTCTGGTCCTTGTGGATTTTTGTTGCCTTGAATTAGATGACGAGGCGACCCACCCACTCCTTCTATTTCTGGGCTTGTGCAGAAGGGGGCCCCTCAACCACGAAGGGCCCTATTGGTGGAATGGTGGACAAAATGGGCCTCCAGGGACAGTGCGCTGCAAGATTGCAGAGAAGCCTCACGACGGCCGCCGATGCCTTGGACCACCACAGGGTCAGGTGCCAACACGTGCCAGGATCTGCCTCAAGCCAGCGCGGAGCAGGATTCGAGCTCCGACAGCTTTCTTACAGTAGCCTGAGCGTCGCCGTGGAGATTGGCATAAAGGCAGTGCGGGGTCCGCTGACCTGAATGGGGCGTCTGGCAGGCGAAGTCGGGATCCTCAGGGGCACGAGCACTGCAGGGCTTGAAGGCACCACTCGCAGCCGCCCCAACACAGGAGCACACGGTGGGGACACGCCCACCTTCATCGCCAGTATTGTGTTCTCAGGTAGGGCCTACAGTGGGTACAGAGACTCAGCGTGGGACAAGCACTATGAGGCCTAGGAATAAGCACAAGGAGGCAGAGTAGTGTGTTCTGTTGGCTGCCACGTACGCGCGTACAGGCGTCCACTGACGTCACAACTGCGGTAGTTGCGTTATTAAAAGCTCATCACTTGACCAGGACCATACCAACTGGCCGAGTCGGGACAGGGGAAAGACTTGGGACTCCCCCTCCTTCTGACTCCATGTCGGGACACCCTACTGGTCGCATCCATTACTTCACAGGTGCAACACAACATGTTTCCACTGAAAGAGTTGGTCACAGGAAGAGAAAAAAAACACTTACCTGGCTCTTTATTCTTTTTCTGAATGGACAAGCACGTTGTTGCAAGAGAGAGGAGCAGACATTTCCCGGACCCTAGACGACCCAAAAAAGAAGAATACTCTTTCAAGAACTAGGATATGCCTTGCAGAAAATAAAAAAGAGAAAGACAAGAAATACACGCTCTCTGACTTTTTAATCCCGCAAAGCTTTTACAAATACACACACAAAACCATGATTGTTAAGTACCACTGTGTCGAACAGGAACACTATTTGTGCATGTTTTGTACTTCAATGTGATTTGCTCACGTAACAGAGCGCAGCATGAAAACAATCTGTGCTACATTGCACAAACAACAAAAACACGGTGCAGCAACATTAATACAGATACTTCTGGTTGCATAAGGGCAATTCTGATAGGGTACCCCCTGGAGCTTCTGGATGACTTCCTTGTATCTCATACCAATCCTCGTTGTGTAATGCCCATTGCTATGGGTTAATTTATACTTCTGAGTGGACACCTCAGTGCATATACCATGGCTGGCGTATAATCCCTATTCTAATGGCTCGCTTTTGAGACAACTTCTGAACATATACTACATTTGCCGACAAATTGCATTGCTCAAGGGTTGCACTCTCCAGTTTCAGCACATTTTCAAAGAGACAGAATCTCTATAATAAAATCTCTCCAAAGACAGTAGGCGAACAAATTTGTATTTTGCTTCAAAATCACGCAGAACACAGCTTGCCTAAGGCACGAAATTAAAACACGACCAATATAGGCCACATGAAAGACAGAGGTTTTCCATTCATGCCTGTCCACCAATGTGCTTCCTCGTCTCATCAGTTTTTTTCTGAACCTCTACACAAATGTAAATACTTTATAATACATGCATTTAAGTATGCAATCGGTGCAGTCTGAACTGTCAGATATATCACTGATGGCCTGGAATATTCACAGATTTTGTTTCACGTATGCAGATTTATTAGCAACGCACTGCAGGTGGGTAATATTGGCCTACTGCACTTGCTGAAAATGCCTGCTGTCTTAAGTCACTGAGCACGGGCACGAGCTCAACAATTCAGCAGCACAAAAACGATCCCTCCCTGAAATCCAGACATTTTACACTCTGAACTTTCACAGATGTCATGGCTGGGCCAAAAGAGTGAATGGATTGCTGACTGATTTTGTTTCACATTTGCTGGTTTATTGGCAACTTACAGTTGTTTGATCGTTTTGCACGTGGCCTGAACCAGAAAACATAGATCGGGCACCAAAAAATGGGCCCCCATTAGTGAATTAGACAGCTAAAATAGTGGCTCATGTTTGCAAAAATGGGTCCGTGTTGAACTAGTGATGGCACGATGCCTAAGTTATTAGCAAGGTATTGAAGACATCGTGATTTGTGCTTTCTGAAGGCAAAGTTTGTTTTAATATCAGCAAATTTAACAGTGACCACTGGCCCTGGAGACCTTGAAACTGGCCCACAAACAACCAAAACACCTGCCCACACTCGGGACTGTCAGACCAACCTGAGTGCCCGAAAGGCCAGTCCGACCCTGTGTAACATAAGCTACGTTGTTTTACTGATGAGGCAGATCTGAACTCTACGTCAGTGAGCAGTTCTTCCAGCTAAACATCCTGGAGGTAAATGAGAAAACAAATACTTTTTGTACGCAGTGGCATTAGCTGAAATGTCCTGCTTATTTCAAGTTATGAACTTAAAGACATGTTTTTGATGGAGGGGAGGGAAGAGGTCATACAGCCCAGATGCTAGCATAAACCCAAGCTTCTTAAGGGCTCGGTAAAAATTACAGGCCAATCCTTCTCACAGCTGCAACAATTTTCATATTTTTTAAGTGTCTCTGGAGTCATCCATTACCCAAATATACTCTTAAGCTTCACATCATGGCATTCGTTCTTCTCTGAATTTACAGGGTGGTCAGGTTCGGACTGTCATGGAGGGTAATCAGGACTGGCCTGAAGGATAATCTGGCAGTGCCTGATGGGCTGGTCTGACAGGCCACCTTGTGCTCCGTTTTTATGGCTGTTTGTGGGTCCATTTTATGGTCTGGTGGGCTGGTTTTTACTGTTGATTTCCATGATATTAAAGCAAGGATTGCCTGTAGCAAGCTCAAATCCATGCAGGTTTCCTTTTCTTACAAAGTGTCTTTACGAGTTCAAGACTGCCCCAATTTGCAAAAATGGTCCACTTTTGTTTTAGTTATTTATTTCACTAATGGGTTCCGCTTTTATTTTTGTGTCCGGGACTATTTTCTGTTCCAGCCCCACCCTGATGTTGACTGTTTAGCTCTAACCCAGTCAAGGAAGAATAGTCTTCTGAAATGTTTTTGAGGCTGGAGGTGGAACAGCAGGAGAGATCTGATATTCTGTGTCAAACACCACAGTGAATCTTCATATAGCCCTTTAGCCATCTGAATCACAAGGGACTGTCAGGTGTAGTACTGCCATGTTGAATTGTAATATTGATACAAACATATTGTAGCTAGAATATTGATTACTACTCCATATTCACTTGAACTGGGTGTCAGAATCCCTTTCAGAGGGCCACAGGCCGTTCAGGGGCTTCTGGGCCCAACTGTAGCGACTGAGACATTTTACTCCTGAGATCCCATGGTCTGACCTACTTTGGATGCTTCTCACTGGGCCAACTACCCCTTTTGCATTTAACCCTCAGTGGTAGCTGTTGTCGAGCAGTCAAGGCTCCCTTGAGGGTATGTAAATACAGACCAGTGAAAATGACTCATAACTCAAAGTGCAAACAGTACAAATAATAAATTAATGTCCAACCAAATTCTTGCTTGAAATTAAGTATGACATTTAGAAGCAACTGCACAAATCCTCTGAGGCTGGGACACTAGTAGCTGTCAGGTAGATCCCTGTCCCACCCTCCGTGTAACATATTCAGGGTTATTCCCCAAGCACTGGTGGCTGCATCCAGGGAATGAATTCTCCCTTAAACTCTTAGGAATTAGTCAAAGTGTTTATGGTGCTGCAGCATCGTTAGTATTTACAACAAGGGGTGGTGAGGGACAGAGTCTCTGAATTAAGCAGAAAGCTCTCACCCAGTCAAGAGATCAGGGCTAGATCCAACACCGTTTTTTAGCTCACTGCACCATCCCAGTTTCAGAACCTGGCTGTATGCAAATTAGTCTGTTCCTGTCCCAGGGCATGATGGGAACAGGGCAAACCAAACTACAAAAGCCAATTCTTACACTGGGAAGGAAACAAGCTCCCGGGGACCGGTTTCTGGCATTACAGCCGTCTTCGGCCCGGTTTGCTTGAATCCTGATGGTGCAATGAGCAAGGGTCTCACATCTGAGAATACCCTTCCACGCTTAGGGTGGACAAAAATATTTACAACAAGGGGTGGTGAGGGACAGAGTCTCTGAATTAAGCAGAAAGCTCTCACCCAGTCAAGAGATCAGGGCTAGATCCAACACCGTTTTTTAGCTCACTGCACCATCCCAGTTTCAGAACCTGGCTGTATGCAAATTAGTCTGTTCCTGTCCCAGTGCATGATGGGAACAGGGCAAACCAAACTACAAAAGCCAATTCTTACACTGGGAAGGAAACAAGCTCCCGGGGACCGGTTTCTGGCATTACAGCCGTCTTCGGCCCGGTTTGCTTGAATCCTGATGGTGCAATGAGCAAGGGTCTCACATCTGAGAATACCCTTCCACGCTTAGGGTGGACAAAAATATTTACAACAAGGGGTGGTGAGGGACAGAGTCTCTGAATTAAGCAGAAAGCTCTCACCCAGTCAAGAGATCAGGGCTAGATCCAACACCGTTTTTTAGCTCACTGCACCATCCCAATTTCAGAACCTGGCTGTATGCAAATTAGTCTGTTCCTGTCCCAGTGCATGATGGGAACAGGGCAACCCAAACTACAAAAGCCAATTCTTACACTGGGAAGGAAACAAGCTCCCGGGGACCGGTTTCTGGCATTACAGCCGTCTTCGGCCTGGTTTGCTTGAATCCTGATGGTGCAATGAGCAAGGGTCTCACATCTGAGAATACCCTTCCACGCTTAGGGTGGACAAAAATATTTACAACAAGGGGTGGTGAGGGACAGAGTCTCTGAATTAAGGAGAAAGCTCTCACCCAGTCAAGAGATCAGGGCTAGATCCAACACCGTTTTTTTTTTTTTAGCTCACTGCACCATCCCAGTTTCAGAACCTGGCTGTATGCAAATTGGTCTGTTCCTGTCCCAGTGCATGATGGGAACAGGGCAAACCAAACTACAAAAGCCAATTCTTACACTGGGAAGGAAACAAGCTCCCGGGGACCGGTTTTTGGCATTACAGCCGTCTTCGGCCCGGTTTGCTTGAATCCTGATGGTGCAATGAGCAAGGGTCTCACATCTGAGAATACCCTTCCACGCTTAGGGTGGACAAAAATATTTACAACAAGGGGTGGTGAGGGACAGAGTCTCTGAATTAAGCAGAAAGCTCTCACCCAGTCAAGAGATCAGGGCTAGATCCAACACCGTTTTTTAGCTCACTGCACCATCCCAGTTTCAGAACCTGGCTGTATGCAAATTAGTCTGTTCCTGTCCCAGGGCATGATGGGAACAGGGCAAACCAAACTACAAAAGCCAATTCTTACACTGGGAAGGAAACAAGCTCCCGGGGACCGGTTTCTGGCATTACAGCCGTCTTCGGCCCGGTTTGCTTGAATCCTGATGGTGCAATGAGCAAGGGTCTCACATCTGAGAATACCCTTCCACGCTTAGGGTGGACAAAAATATTTACAACAAGGGGTGGTGAGGGACAGAGTCTCTGAATTAAGCAGAAAGCTCTCACCCAGTCAAGAGATCAGGGCTAGATCCAACACCGTTTTTTAGCTCACTGCACCATCCCAGTTTCAGAACCTGGCTGTATGCAAATTAGTCTGTTCCTGTCCCAGTGCATGATGGGAACAGGGCAAACCAAACTACAAAAGCCAATTCTTACACTGGGAAGGAAACAAGCTCCCGGGGACCGGTTTCTGGCATTACAGCCGTCTTCGGCCCGGTTTGCTTGAATCCTGATGGTGCAATGAGCAAGGGTCTCACATCTGAGAATACCCTTCCACGCTTAGGGTGGACAAAAATATTTACAACAAGGGGTGGTGAGGGACAGAGTCTCTGAATTAAGCAGAAAGCTCTCACCCAGTCAAGAGATCAGGGCTAGATCCAACACCGTTTTTTAGCTCACTGCACCATCCCAATTTCAGAACCTGGCTGTATGCAAATTAGTCTGTTCCTGTCCCAGTGCATGATGGGAACAGGGCAACCCAAACTACAAAAGCCAATTCTTACACTGGGAAGGAAACAAGCTCCCGGGGACCGGTTTCTGGCATTACAGCCGTCTTCGGCCTGGTTTGCTTGAATCCTGATGGTGCAATGAGCAAGGGTCTCACATCTGAGAATACCCTTCCACGCTTAGGGTGGACAAAAATATTTACAACAAGGGGTGGTGAGGGACAGAGTCTCTGAATTAAGGAGAAAGCTCTCACCCAGTCAAGAGATCAGGGCTAGATCCAACACCGTTTTTTTTTTTTTAGCTCACTGCACCATCCCAGTTTCAGAACCTGGCTGTATGCAAATTGGTCTGTTCCTGTCCCAGTGCATGATGGGAACAGGGCAAACCAAACTACAAAAGCCAATTCTTACACTGGGAAGGAAACAAGCTCCCGGGGACCGGTTTTTGGCATTACAGCCGTCTTCGGCCCGGTTTGCTTGAATCCTGATGGTGCAATGAGCAAGGGTCTCACATCTGAGAATACCCTTCCACGCTTAGGGTGGACAAAAATATTTACAACAAGGGGTGGTGAGGGACAGAGTCTCTGAATTAAGCAGAAAGCTCTCACCCAGTCAAGAGATCAGGGCTAGATCCAACACCGTTTTTTAGCTCACTGCACCATCCCAGTTTCAGAACCTGGCTGTATGCAAATTAGTCTGTTCCTGTCCCAGTGCATGATGGGAACAGGGCAAACCAAACTACAAAAGCCAATTCTTACACTGGGAAGGAAACAAGCTCCCGGGGACTGGTTTCTGGCATTACAGCCGTCTTCGGCCCGGTTTGCTTGAATCCTGATGGTGCAATGAGCAAGGGTCTCACATCTGAGAATACCCTTCCACGCTTAGGGTGGACAAAAATATTTACAACAAGGGGTGGTGAGGGACAGAGTCTCTGAATTAAGCAGAAAGCTCTCACCCAGTCAAGAGATCAGGGCTAGATCCAACACCGTTTTTTAGCTCACTGCACCATCCCAGTTTCAGAACCTGGCTGTATGCAAATTAGTCTGTTCCTGTCCCAGTGCATGATGGGAACAGGGCAAACCAAACTACAAAAGCCAATTCTTACACTGGGAAGGAAACAAGCTCCCGGGGACCGATTTCTGGCATTACAGCCGTCTTCGGCCAGGTTTGCTTGAATCCTGATGGTGCAATGAGCAAGGGTCTCACATCTGAGAATACCCTTCCACGCTTAGGGTGGACAAAAATATTTACAACAAGGGGTGGTGAGGGACAGAGTCTCTGAATTAAGCAGAAAGCTCTCACCCAGTCAAGAGATCAGGGCTAGATCCAACACCGTTTTTTAGCTCACTGCACCATCCCAGTTTCAGAACCTGGCTGTATGCAAATTAGTCTGTTCCTGTCCCAGTGCATGATGGGAACAGGGCAAACCAAACTACAAAAGCCAATTCTTACACTGGGAAGGAAACAAGCTCCCGGGGACCGGTTTCTGGCATTACAGCCGTCTTCGGCCCGGTTTGCTTGAATCCTGATGGTGCAATGAGCAATGGTCTCACATCTGAGAATACCCTTCCACGCTTAGGGTGGACACAAATATTTACAACAAGGGGTGGTGAGGGACAGAGTCTCTGAATTAAGCAGAAAGCTCTCACCCAGTCAAGAGATCAGGGCTAGATCCAACACCATTTTTTTTTTTTAGCTCACTGCACCATCCCAGTTTCAGAACCTGGCTGTATGCAAATTGGTCTGTTCCTGTCCCAGTGCATGATGGGAACAGGGCAAACCAAACTACAAAAGCCAATTCTTACACTGGGAAGGAAACAAGCTCCCGGGGAACGGTTTCTGGCATTACAGCCGTCTTCGGCCCGGTTTGCTTGAATCCTGATGGTGCAATGAGCAAGGGTCTCACATCTGAGAATACCCTTCCACGCTTAGGGTGGACAAAAATATTTACAACAAGGGGTGGTGAGGGACAGAGTCTCTGAATTAAGCAGAAAGCTCTCACCCAGTCAAGAGATCAGAGCTAGATCCAACATCGTTATTTAGCTCACTGCACCATCCCAGTTTCAGAACCTGGCTGTATGCAAATTAGTCTGTTCCTGTCCCAGTGCATGATGGGAACAGGGCAAACCAAACTACAAAAGCCAATTCTTACACTGGGAAGGAAACAAGCTCCCGGGGACCGGTTTCTGGCATTACAGCCGTCTTCGGCCCGGTTTGCTTGAATCCTGATGGTGCAATGAGCAAGGGTCTCACATCTGAGAATACCCTTCCACGCTTAGGATGGACAAAAATATTTACAACAAGGGGTGGTGAGGGACAGAGTCTCTGAATTAAGCAGAAAGCTCTCACCCAGTCAAGAGATCAGGGCTAGATCCAACACCGTTTTTTAGCTCACTGCACCATCCCAGTTTCAGAACCTGGCTGTATGCAAATTAGTCTGTTCCTGTCCCAGTGCATGATGGGAACAGGGCAAACCAAACTACAAAAGCCAATTCTTACACTGGGAAGGAAACAAGCTCCCGGGGACTGGTTTCTGGCATTACAGCCGTCTTCGGCCCGGTTTGCTTGAATCCTGATGGTGCAATGAGCAAGGGTCTCACATCTGAGAATACCCTTCCACGCTTAGGGTGGACAAAAATATTTACAACAAGGGGTGGTGAGGGACAGAGTCTCTGAATTAAGCAGAAAGCTCTCACCCAGTCAAGAGATCAGGGCTAGATCCAACACCGTTTTTTAGCTCACTGCACCATCCCAGTTTCAGAACCTGGCTGTATGCAAATTAGTCTGTTCCTGTCCCAGTGCATGATGGGAACAGGGCAAACCAAACTACAAAAGCCAATTCTTACACTGGGAAGGAAACAAGCTCCCGGGGACCGATTTCTGGCATTACAGCCGTCTTCGGCCAGGTTTGCTTGAATCCTGATGGTGCAATGAGCAAGGGTCTCACATCTGAGAATACCCTTCCACGCTTAGGGTGGACAAAAATATTTACAACAAGGGGTGGTGAGGGACAGAGTCTCTGAATTAAGCAGAAAGCTCTCACCCAGTCAAGAGATCAGGGCTAGATCCAACACCGTTTTTTAGCTCACTGCACCATCCCAGTTTCAGAACCTGGCTGTATGCAAATTAGTCTGTTCCTGTCCCAGTGCATGATGGGAACAGGGCAAACCAAACTACAAAAGCCAATTCTTACACTGGGAAGGAAACAAGCTCCCGGGGACCGGTTTCTGGCATTACAGCCGTCTTCGGCCCGGTTTGCTTGAATCCTGATGGTGCAATGAGCAAGGGTCTCACATCTGAGAATACCCTTCCACGCTTAGGGTGGACACAAATATTTACAACAAGGGGTGGTGAGGGACAGAGTCTCTGAATTAAGCAGAAAGCTCTCACCCAGTCAAGAGATCAGGGCTAGATCCAACACCATTTTTTTTTTTTAGCTCACTGCACCATCCCAGTTTCAGAACCTGGCTGTATGCAAATTGGTCTGTTCCTGTCCCAGTGCATGATGGGAACAGGGCAAACCAAACTACAAAAGCCAATTCTTACACTGGGAAGGAAACAAGCTCCCGGGGAACGGTTTCTGGCATTACAGCCGTCTTCGGCCCGGTTTGCTTGAATCCTGATGGTGCAATGAGCAAGGGTCTCACATCTGAGAATACCCTTCCACGCTTAGGGTGGACAAAAATATTTACAACAAGGGGTGGTGAGGGACAGAGTCTCTGAATTAAGCAGAAAGCTCTCACCCAGTCAAGAGATCAGGGCTAGATCCAACATCGTTATTTAGCTCACTGCACCATCCCAGTTTCAGAACCTGGCTGTATGCAAATTAGTCTGTTCCTGTCCCAGTGCATGATGGGAACAGGGCAAACCAAACTACAAAAGCCAATTCTTACACTGGGAAGGAAACAAGCTCCCGGGGACCGGTTTCTGGCATTACAGCCGTCTTCGGCCCGGTTTGCTTGAATCCTGATGGTGCAATGAGCAAGGGTCTCACATCTGAGAATACCCTTCCACGCTTAGGGTGGACAAAAATATTTACAACAAGGGGTGGTGAGGGACAGAGTCTCTGAATTAAGCAGAAAGCTCTCACCCAGTCAAGAGATCAGGGCTAGATCCAACACCGTTTTTTAGCTCACTGCACCATCCCAGTTTCAGAACCTGGCTGTATGCAAATTAGTCTGTTCCTGTCCCAGTGCATGATGGGAACAGGGCAAACCAAACTACAAAAGCCAATTCTTACACTGGGAAGGAAACAAGCTCCCGGTGACCGGTTTCTGGCATTACAGCCGTCTTCGGCCCGGTTTGCTTGAATCCTGATGGTGCAATGAGCAAGGGTCTCACATCTGAGAATACCCTTCCACGCTTAGGGTGGACAAAAATATTTACAACAAGGGGTGGTGAGGGACAGAGTCTCTGAATTAAGCAGAAAGCTCTCACCCAGTCAAGAGATCAGGGCTAGATCCAACACCGTTTTTTAGCTCACTGCACCATCCCAGTTTCAGAACCTGGCTGTATGCAAATTAGTCTGTTCCTGTCCCAGTGCATGATGGGAACAGGGCAAACCAAACTACAAAAGCCAATTCTTACACTGGGAAGGAAACAAGCTCCCGGTGACCGGTTTCTGGCATTACAGCCGTCTTCGGCCCGGTTTGCTTGAATCGTGATGGTGCAATGAGCAAGGGTCTCACATCTGAGAATACCCTTCCACGCTTAGGGTGGACAAAAATATTTACAACAAGGGGTGGTGAGGGACAGAGTCTCTGAATTAAGCAGAAAGCTCTCACCCAGTCAAGAGATCAGGGCTAGATCCAACACCGTTTTTTAGCTCACTGCACCATCCCAATTTCAGAACCTGGCTGTATGCAAATTAGTCTGTTCCTGTCCCAGTGCATGATGGGAACAGGGCAACCCAAACTACAAAAGCCAATTCTTACACTGGGAAGGAAACAAGCTCCCGGGGACCGGTTTCTGGCATTACAGCCGTCTTCGGCCTGGTTTGCTTGAATCCTGATGGTGCAATGAGCAAGGGTCTCACATCTGAGAATACCCTTCCACGCTTAGGGTGGACAAAAATATTTACAACAAGGGGTGGTGAGGGACAGAGTCTCTGAATTAAGCAGAAAGCTCTCACCCAGTCAAGAGATCAGGGCTAGATCCAACACCGTTTTTTAGCTCACTGCACCATCCCAGTTTCAGAACCTGGCTGTATGCAAATTAGTCTGTTCCTGTCCCAGTGCATGATGGGAACAGGGCAAACCAAACTACAAAAGCCAATTCTTACACTGGGAAGGAAACAAGCTCCCGGGGACCGGTTTCTGGCATTACAGCCGTCTTCGGCCCGGTTTGCTTGAATCCTGATGGTGCAATGAGCAAGGGTCTCACATCTGAGAATACCCTTCCACGCTTAGGGTGGACAAAAATATTTACAACAAGGGGTGGTGAGGGACAGAGTCTCTGAATTAAGCAGAAAGCTCTCACCCAGTCAAGAGATCAGGGCTAGATCCAACACCGTTTTTTAGCTCACTGCACCATCCCAGTTTCAGAACCTGGCTGTATGCAAATTAGTCTGTTCCTGTCCCAGTGCATGATGGGAACAGGGCAAACCAAACTACAAAAGCCAATTCTTACACTGGGAAGGAAACAAGCTCCCGGGGACCGGTTTCTGGCATTACAGCCGTCTTCGGCCCGGTTTGCTTGAATCCTGATGGTGCAATGAGCAAGGGTCTCACATCTCAGAATACCCTTCCACGCTTAGGGTGGACAAAAATATTTACAACAAGGGGTGGTGAGGGACAGAGTCTCTGAATTAAGCAGAAAGCTCTCACCCAGTCAAGAGATCAGGGCTAGATCCAACACCGTTTTTTAGCTCACTGCACCATCCCAGTTTCAGAACCTGGCTGTATGCAAATTAGTCTGTTCCTGTCCCAGTGCATGATGGGAACAGGGCAAACCAAACTACAAAAGCCAATTCTTACACTGGGAAGGAAACAAGCTCCCGGGGACCGATTTCTGGCATTACAGCCGTCTTCGGCCAGGTTTGCTTGAATCCTGATGGTGCAATGAGCAAGGGTCTCACATCTGAGAATACCCTTCCACGCTTAGGGTGGACAAAAATATTTACAACAAGGGGTGGTGAGGGACAGAGTCTCTGAATTAAGCAGAAAGCTCTCACCCAGTCAAGAGATCAGGGCTAGATCCAACACCGTTTTTTAGCTCACTGCACCATCCCAGTTTCAGAACCTGGCTGTATGCAAATTAGTCTGTTCCTGTCCCAGTGCATGATGGGAACAGGGCAAACCAAACTACAAAAGCCAATTCTTACACTGGGAAGGAAACAAGCTCCCGGGGACCGGTTTCTGGCATTACAGCCGTCTTCGGCCCGGTTTGCTTGAATCCTGATGGTGCAATGAGCAAGGGTCTCACATCTGAGAATACCCTTCCACGCTTAGGGTGGACACAAATATTTACAACAAGGGGTGGTGAGGGACAGAGTCTCTGAATTAAGCAGAAAGCTCTCACCCAGTCAAGAGATCAGGGCTAGATCCAACACCATTTTTTTTTTTTAGCTCACTGCACCATCCCAGTTTCAGAACCTGGCTGTATGCAAATTGGTCTGTTCCTGTCCCAGTGCATGATGGGAACAGGGCAAACCAAACTACAAAAGCCAATTCTTACACTGGGAAGGAAACAAGCTCCCGGGGAACGGTTTCTGGCATTACAGCCGTCTTCGGCCCGGTTTGCTTGAATCCTGATGGTGCAATGAGCAAGGGTCTCACATCTGAGAATACCCTTCCACGCTTAGGGTGGACAAAAATATTTACAACAAGGGGTGGTGAGGGACAGAGTCTCTGAATTAAGCAGAAAGCTCTCACCCAGTCAAGAGATCAGGGCTAGATCCAACATCGTTATTTAGCTCACTGCACCATCCCAGTTTCAGAACCTGGCTGTATGCAAATTAGTCTGTTCCTGTCCCAGTGCATGATGGGAACAGGGCAAACCAAACTACAAAAGCCAATTCTTACACTGGGAAGGAAACAAGCTCCCGGGGACCGGTTTCTGGCATTACAGCCGTCTTCGGCCCGGTTTGCTTGAATCCTGATGGTGCAATGAGCAAGGGTCTCACATCTGAGAATACCCTTCCACGCTTAGGGTGGACAAAAATATTTACAACAAGGGGTGGTGAGGGACAGAGTCTCTGAATTAAGCAGAAAGCTCTCACCCAGTCAAGAGATCAGGGCTAGATCCAACACCGTTTTTTAGCTCACTGCACCATCCCAGTTTCAGAACCTGGCTGTATGCAAATTAGTCTGTTCCTGTCCCAGTGCATGATGGGAACAGGGCAAACCAAACTACAAAAGCCAATTCTTACACTGGTAAGGAAACAAGCTCCCGGGGACCGGTTTCTGGCATTACAGCCGTCTTCCGCCCGGTTTGCTTGAATCCTGATGGTGCAATGAGCAAGGGTCTCACATCTGAGAATACCCTTCCACGCTTAGGGTGGACAAAAATATTTACAACAAGGGGTGGTGAGGGACAGAGTCTCTGAATTAAGCAGAAAGCTCTCACCCAGTCAAGAGATCAGGGCTAGATCCAACACCGTTTTTTTTTTTTTTAGCTCACTGCACCATCCCAGTTTCAGAACCTGGCTGTATGCAAATTAGTCTGTTCCTGTCCCAGTGCATGATGGGAACAGGGCAAACCAAACTACAAAAGCCAATTCTTACACTGGGAAGGAAACAAGCTCCCGGGGACCGGTTTCTGGCATTACAGCCGTCTTCGGCCCGGTTTGCTTGAATCCTGATGGTGCAATGAGCAAGGGTCTCACATCTCAGAATACCCTTCCACGCTTAGGGTGGACAAAAATATTTACAACAAGGGGTGGTGAGGGACAGAGTCTCTGAATTAAGCAGAAAGCTCTCACCCAGTCAAGAGATCAGGGCTAGATCCAACACCGTTTTTTAGCTCACTGCACCATCCCAGTTTCAGAACCTGGCTGTATGCAAATTAGTCTGTTCCTGTCCCAGTGCATGATGGGAACAGGGCAAACCAATCTACAAAAGTCAATTCTTACACTGGGAAGGAAACAAGCTCCCGGGGACCGGTTTCTGGCATTACAGCCGTCTTCGGCCCGGTTTGCTTGAATCCTGATGGTGCAATGAGCAAGGGTCTCACATCTGAGAATACCCTTCCACGCTTAGGGTGGACAAAAATATTTACAACAAGGGGTGGTGAGGGACAGAGTCTCTGAATTAAGCAGAAAGCTCTCACCCAGTCAAGAGATCAGGGCTAGATCCAACACTGTTTTTTAGCTCACTGCACCATCCCAGTTTCAGAACCTGGCTGTATGCAAATTAGTCTGTTCCTGTCCCAGTGCATGATGGGAACAGGGCAAACCAAACTACAAAAGCCAATTCTTACACTGGGAAGGAAACAAGCTCCCGGGGACCGGTTTCTGGCATTACAGCCGTCTTCGGCCCGGTTTGCTTGAATCCTGATGGTGCAATGAGCAAGGGTCTCACATCTGAGAATACCCTTCCACGCTTAGGGTGGACAAAAATATTTACAACAAGGGGTGGTGAGGGACAGAGTCTCTGAATTAAGCAGAAAGCTCTCACCCAGTCAAGAGATCAGGGCTAGATCCAACACCGTTTTTTAGCTCACTGCACCATCCCAGTTTCAGAACCTGGCTGTATGCAAATTAGTTTGTTCCTGTCCCAGTGCATGATGGAAACAGGGCAAACCAAACTACAAAAGCCAATTCTTACACTGGGAAGGAAACAAGCTCCCGGGGACCGGTTTCTGGCATTACAGCCGTCTTCGGCCCGGTTTGCTTGAATCCTGATGGTGCAATGAGCAAGGGTCTCACATCTGAGAATACCCTTCCACGCTTGGGGTGGAGAAAAATATTTACAACAAGGGGTGGTGAGGGACAGAGTCTCTGAATTAAGCAGAAAGCTCTCACCCAGTCAAGAGATCAGGGCTAGATCCAACACCGTTTTTTAGCTCACTGCACCATCCCAGTTTCAGAACCTGGCTGTATGCAAATTAGTCTGTTCCTGTCCCAGTGCATGATGGGAACAGGGCAAACCAAACTACAAAAGCCAATTCTTACACTGGGAAGGAAACAAGCTCCCGGGGACCGGTTTCTGGCATTACAGCCGTCTTCGGCCCGGTTTGCTTGAATCCTGATGGTGCAATGAGCAAGGGTCTCACATCTGAGAATACCATTCCACGCTTAGGGTGGACAAAAATATTTACAACAAGGGGTGGTGAGGGACAGAGTCTCTGAATTAAGCAGAAAGCTCTCACCCAGTCAAGAGATCAGGGCTAGATCCAACACCGTTTTTGGCTTGGTAGTTTAGTCTGCCCTGTTCCCATGATGCACTGGGCCAGGGACAGACTGATTTGCATATAGCCAGGTTCTGAGCTGGGATGGGGCAGTGAGATAAATAACGGTGATGGATCAAGCCCTGATCTTTGGACTGGGTAAGAGTGGTCTGCTTAATTCAGACACTCTGTTCATCACCACCCCCTTTTCTGAATCGTTTTTGGCCACTATAGGTGTGGCAGGGTACACTCAGACATGAGTCCCTTTCTCACTGCTCCATCAGGATTCAAGCAAGCCGGGCCGAAGACGGCTGAAATGCCAGAAACCGGTCCCCGGTAGCTTGTCTCCTTTCTGGTGAAGAATTGGCTTGGTAGTTTAGTCTGCCCTGTTCCCATGATGCACTGGGCCAGGGACAGACTGATTTGCATATAGCCAGGTTCTGAGCTGGGATGGGGCAGTGAGATAAATAACGGTGATGGATCAAGCCCTGATCTTTGGACTGGGTAAGAGTGGTCTGCTCAATTCAGACACTCTGTTCATCCCCACCCCCTTTTCTGAATCGTTTTTGGCCACTATAGGTGTGGCAGGGTATACTCAGACATGAGTCCCTTTCTCACTGCTCCATCAGGATTCAAGCAAGCCGGGCCGAAGACGGCTGAAATGCCAGAAACCGGTCCCCGGTAGCTTGTCTCCTTTCTGGTGAAGAATTGGCTTGGTAGTTTAGTCTGCCCTGTTCCCATGATGCACTGGGCCAGGGACAGACTGATTTGCATATAGCCAGGTTCTGAGCTGGGATGGGGCAGTGAGATAAATAACGGTGATGGATCAAGCCCTGATCTTTGGACTGGGTAAGAGTGGTCTGCTTAATTCAGACACTCTGTTCATCACCACTCCCTTTTCTGAATCATTTTTGGCCACTATAGGTGTGGCAGGGTATACTCAGACATGAGTCCCTTTCTCACTGCTCCATTAGGATTCAAGCAAGCCGGGCCGAAGACGGCTGAAATGCCAGAAACCGGTCCCCGGTAGCTTGTCTCCTTTCTGGTGAAGAATTGGCTTGGTAGTTTAGTCTGCCCTGTTCCCATGATGCACTGGGCCAGGGACAGACTGATTTGCATATAGCCAGGTTCTGAGCTGGGATGGGGCAGTGAGATAAATAACGGTGATGGATCAAGCCCTGATCTTTGGACTGGGTAAGAGTGGTCTGCTTAATTCAGACACTCTGTTCATCACCACCCCCTTTTCTGAATCGCAGCATCGTTAGTAGCAAGTTCCCTGGGGACCCATTGGCCTGGTTTCAGTCTTGCCCACTCCAGCTGTATGGCAGTGAGTGCTACTCCAGCATCAATGCAGCGAGTGCCCTCTCCTCATGTGCTCCCAAGTCTGCTTCCCGTGAAGGGAAGTCAGGCTGCTGACAATGGACGTGGCAGCACCAGGTGGTGCAGGCTCTTCCATGCAGTCTATGAAACAGGCCTATGTCATGGCGCACATGCATGAACCGAGTTCTCCTATTAAAAAAAATAAGCATTAGGGATCCAATGAGCAGTACAGTTGGGCACTCATGGCATGGGTACACATTTTTACGAGGCAGAGGACTCTATTCCAGCAGATGACCCCCCGCAAGAACAGAAAACTCCGAACCAACTCCTAACCTGGAGAGGTTGGGGTCACATCGGTAAAACAGGCAGGAAAGTACATCATTGTTCCCATGGCACAATTCAGTTCCACGCTCCACTAAAAATTCTAACCCTTGCGGAGAAACAGACCATCTCATCAACTGGGATTCCCTCCCTTAAACACCATAAACCATTTCAGTGGCTAATGATCTGTTTCCTCTACAACTTTAGTTTCAAACAAATATGGGCAGAACCTATGCAAGCCACACACTAAGGCAACTCACTCCTTCTCAATAGCCACCCAGTTTTGTTCTCTGGGTAGTACTCAAATACTAACAGAGGCTACCAGATGCACTCTACTTTTGTCATCTAGTTGAGCTAACACTGCTTAAACTCTACGTCAGAGGTATCCGTCTGGACAATTAAAAGGCTGACTGTAGTCGGGCTCTTTCAGTACCTGTGTAGTGCATAGTGCCTTCTTTCATTCCTCAAATACCCTTTGGCACCCTGCAGTCCATATGACCTCCCTGGGCTGCTTCCTTGAGGTCAAAGTAGTCAATGCAGCAACTATACTTCCATAATTGGCCACAAAGTTTTGGTAATACTCGTTGAGTCCTAAAACGGCCCTCACTTCAGTCTGAGTAGTTGGTACCACCCACTCAATCATAGACAGCATTTTGGCATTCAACAGGTGAATCCTACCAATTCCCTCCTCTTGGCCAAGGTAGACTACAGAGGACTGCCCCGCCTGAAACCTAGTTGCCTTAATGGTCAGTTTTACCTCCTATATACTTACCATTACCTCTCCAAAGTGCCCCAAGAGGTCCTTTCACGAATTTCTGAACACTGCAATACCATAAACTAGGCCACAAAGAAATTCTCCAATCCTGTGAGAACATGGCACACCAGGCATTAAAAAGGGGCAGGAGCATTGGTCAACCTAAGGGGCATCACTTGAAAAGGATATAGCCACTCTAGTGCAGAACACACAGTCTTCTCTTTAACATGTGGTGCCAAAGTGATTTGCCAATAACCACTTGTCAGATCAAAGGTGCTCAAGTATTGCAGCACTTAAACGATGTACAAGCTCATCCGCTCTGGGAATTGGATGGACTTAAGTCTTAGTCAATTTCTTAAGGGCTCAGTAGCACATACAGAACCACAAGTCAGTAGGCGCTAGAACCACAGCACTAGACTAAGGACTGCAAGGTCTCTCAATGACTCCCGGGTCCAACATTATTGCAACATCCATCTTAATGCATCACTGAACCCGTTTAGACATTCTATATATTCTGGCCTGGCAGACTGTCACCCTTGTCTATGTCATGAACACAGACAGGTGCTAACCCTGGAGTCAGCAAAAAGAGGTTGGCAAACCTTCCCAACACCTCTCTACACTCTCTCTGCTTCTCAGACATTACCTCAGGGGTTAACTGAACCCATTTCACAGTGCCATCCTTTATGTCTCTTGCAGTAAGTCAGGAAGAGGCTCACTGTCCTCCTCTACTTCCTCAGCCATAGCCATGACATTTCCTGTATATTCAGCCTGTTCACATGGAACACCCTCTTGGGTTCCCTTGTGGTACCAGTGTCCACCAACTAGTTTACATCAGATATTTTCTGAACTACCTTGTATGTCCCAGATTATGTGTCCTCCAAACCACTGCGATAAATAGGTTTTAGCACCAACACCTCTTGACCTTCTTCCTACCCAGTCAGCGAAACTTTCTGATCATACCATTATTTTATCAGCACTTGACTAGCCTGAAGATTTTCCTGTGCCTGACTCACGTAATGCTCCATCTACTTACCGAGTCCGGTTACATAGTCCATAAAATCCTTCTGTGGAGAATCTGAGGTTCCCTCCCAACCTTCTCTTAAGGGCAGTGGACCCAGCAGCAGGTGTCCATGCAGAAGTTCAAAGGGACTGAACCCTGCTGCCTTTGATGGAATCTCTTGATAGGAAACAAGAGACATGGCAGGAGAAGTTTTCACTTCCTCCTGTGGTTCTCTGCAAGAGTTCCTTCATGCTTTTAGCATTTTGTTAAATTGCTCCACCAAACCACTATTGGTTTGTGGGTGGTATGCCGTGGAGAAGTGGTGTTTGCTCCCACATCTCTTGCATATAGGAAGAGATGAAGTTGGTCCCCTGGTCAGAAATTACCATCCTTGGAAATTCAACCCTAGAAAAAATCCCCAGGAGATCTCTCACTACCACCTCTGCAGTCAAGCTCCTCAGAGGTCCAACTTCAGGGTACCTTGGGATGTGATCCACGACAACCAAGAGGTACTTGTTGCTTGACTGTGAGGTGGGTTCAAATGAACCAACAATATATATTGCGACATGCTCAAATGGAACACCTATAACTGGCAGAGGTGCTAACGGTGCCTTTGTATTCCCTCCTGTTGTACATCGCATCTGTCAAGATGGGCAGGCTCTGTAAAACCTCTCTGTGTCTCTACACATCCCTGGCTAATGGAGCAGAGGGTCCAACCTATCCTGGGTTTTCTAAACCTTAAGTGCCCTGCTTTAGGGACTTCATGGGCCAGTAACAACAAGATGTTCCTGTGCACTAATGAAACTACTAGTCACTTGGTAGTACCTACCTCAGTATTTACCAGTTTACTATATAGTAGACCATCCTCCCAACCAACATAGTGTTTCCCGACCACTCCTTTGCTGGCCTGATCCTAGGCTTCCTTCCGAAGTCCCACAAGCATAGGATGCTACTCCAGTCTCTTGTGGCAATCTTCCTGGGAAGCCCTCCCCAGCAGCCAACAAACCCTCCTGCTCTGGAAGCAACCAAGACTCCAGTACATGATCTGCTTTTGGAGACTCATCCTCCTCTCTCTGGAGCCAACGCAATGACCTTCATCGCCAATGCCTTCCTGGAGTCTGACCTTTTTCTGTAAAATACCTTGCCCCTGTCCCTGCAAATCAGAGATGATCCAAGCCTCACTTTGAGACTGCTGTACAGCCTGTGATCTGACTAACACAACTGATGTTGTCCAAGCCAGAAAGACCTCTGGTTCTGGCACCAAACCAGGAGCAATCAAATCATTGCCCAAAGACATTATGCTCATTGCTTTTCCCTTGCCCCAACATCAATTGTGGTTTCCTTGCTATTGAGCTCAATCTCAACCCTGACAAGCGGATGCTCCATGCCCTCTCCAATGGCTATCGATCCTGTATCATGGCTCCAGGAAGTATAACCTCAGGCTTAAAGTTATTCCTCCCAGCCATAGTGTGGAATACTCCAGTGTCCCTCAGCGCAGGCACTTTCTTTCCACTGATACTAACTTTCAGCACAAATCCCATTGTATTAGGATGGTTGTGCTTCAAAGCAGATGTCCATATCTATGGGGTTGAGGGCAACTGGCCCCTTTCAGGTACCTTCACCAACATGTAAAATGCTTGCTATCATGGGTGTTGCAGTGTCAAGATCCTTTTCTTGAAAGCCTCTCTTGTAATATTCTACCTTATGGCACTTTAAACAAGTCACCATCTTGGACTTAGGGTCTGATAACAAGTTGAGGTGTTATTTATTGCCCTGATAAATAAGGATTTCACAGGGTACGCTATTTCTACATGCAATAAATAACATCTATTATGAGATTATGGCAAATAACATGCAGATTTTGGTGTTTAGAGCACCAAAATCCCCATCATACTGTAAATACTGTATGTTTTTCTCTTCAACAGGAGTGACCTGCCAGAATTTCACAAAAGTTGGGTTATTTAACACATACAATAATTATCAGATGTGTTAAATAAAGCCAAACTCATAATTCCATCCTGTGCTTAAACAGGGATTTTTGAACAAAAAAGCACCAAGGACGCCTGTCCTGTATTTTTTACCAAAAATTCACAAAAATGACAAAACACCGCCTGGCCGACCGATCGTGTCGGGGTGCGATTCTGCACTTGAACCGGTCTCAAAATACATTGATTTTTTTCTCAAACCCTTTCTACCGCAAGTCAAGTCATATCTCAGAGATACAACTGATTTCATTAATAAGATAGAGGGACAATCATTCAATCAAACTACTCAGCTGATGGTGACCTTAGACGTCACCTCACTTTACACCCAAATCCCTCAGGATGAGGCTCTGCAGGTCTTGGAAATATACCTTGAACAACGGGAAAGACCACACCGGGTCCCCACCTCTTTCATCCTTTCATTGGCTGAAATCACGTTACGCACCAACTATTTTAAATTTGAGAATGAGTTCTTCATCCAAATAAAAGGCATCGCTATGGGCTGTCCATACGCACCTGAGATGGCGGTACTCTATATGGCACAATATGAACAAAGATTCATATTTGAGAACAATCCATTTGTTGGCCATATAACCCAATGGCTTAGATATATTGATGACGTCTGGCTCCTGTGGCAGGGTAGCCAGACGGAACTAGACCAGTTCTACAATTGGCTTAACTGCAGGCACAGAGACATTGGTTTCTCCATAGAATCCAGTACAAGTAAAATGACTTTTTTGGACATCACTGTAGGCGTCCGCGACAATATCCTCACAACGACCCTACACAAGAAACTTACAGACAGGAATACCATCCTTCACTTTAAAAGCTCGCACCCACAGTGCCTGAAGGAAAATCTCCCTTTTGGGCAACTGCTAAGAATAAGAAGGAATTGCAGTGAAATTTCTGACTTTGATCAACATGCCTCAAACTTTTGCGCAGAAATGGCAACAAGGGGCTACCCAAAGAAACTTCTTAACCACTCTAAGAAACGTGCCAGATGCACCGCCAGGGAGAATCTCCTGGTGAAAAAAGACAAAAATGCACTAAATGAGCTGGTGTGTGTTACAACTTATGGATCACACACAAATCAGTTTAAACGCATTATTTTGAAAAATTGGCATCTATTGGAAGATTTACCAAGTCCCTTACAAAAGCCCATTTTTGCCATGCGCAAAAATAAAAGCATTGGTCAACAATTGATTAGGGCAGACAGCTACATTCCGAAACCCAAAAGCGACCTGATTTCGCAATAGAACTTAAAACCTATAAGCGGGCATCACAAGTGTGGCAATTGTATATCGTGTTCCTCTACCTTGGAAGGTAACACATTTGACCATGACGGGGTCACATGGAAGCATGAGATGTTTACCAATTGTCGTACAAAAAATGTCATCTATGCCGTGGTTTGTCCCTGTGACAAAGTGTACATAGGCAAAACTTGTCAACCTGTTAATTCACGCATCACACAACACCGATCTCGAATAAAGAAAAAAGTGTCCTCTGCACCCATGGTTGAACACTTCACAAGTCAAAACCATGGTGAAAATGATTTCAAGTGGACGGTCCTTACATGGGTGGACCCTAAACAGTATGTACAGGACATTGAGGCGGCACTACTACGCAAGGAGGCCTATCTCATCATGAAATTTAATACTGTTAACAACGGGCTAAATGTACTCAGTGAAGTCACTAGAATATAATTGGCTTCTCTTCATCTGTTTTAACTAATGTCCCTACAAACTACATCTCCCACAATCCCTAGCGAGATGGCCCGACGCTCTGGTTGGCTCCTGACATCATGTTTTAACTAATGTCCCTATAAACTACATCTCCCACAATCCCTAGCGAGATGGCCCGACGCTCTGGTTGGCTCCTGACATCATGTGACCAACAGATACAACTCAGTCCATTTTACTCGCGGCGGCGAGCTGTTGTGTCCATCCCAAACTTGAAATATACAAAGCTGTCATCCATCAATCTGAGGTGAGACCCACTTTGCAACCAGCTCACACATATGCGCGTTCTCTATGGTGTAACCGGGCACTAATTCGCTTGGTTCCCCTCCCTCTCCACAGGATTCATTTTTTGAATAAGAAATTTCCCTTCAAGCAGACGGGTGACCCGATGTACTGAGGGTCGCATTTCACGGTAAGACGCCGCACGGCGCATAACCGCATTGTTTTCTCTGTTTGGCATAATTTTAGACAGGGCATTGATCAGCTCCCCGCTGTCCCGTTTTTTTCCAGAAACACGGTGATGATATATTTCGCCTTCCAAATTCTTGGAGACAAGTAAGAGATTCACCAATTCTGTAATTTTTCGGGGGCACAAGAAGCACCACTTATCCTCGCTAACACACAATCCCTTGTGTTTGTAGATTTTTGAAGGAACATTATTGAACTGAGAACTATTCCTCCCGGCCTCGACCTCGGAGCGGTTGCTCCTTAAACAGAGGTAATTTTCATAAATGTATACACGGTCTAGTGCCTGCCTGTACTGCAATTTACACATACTTACCACGCCAATGTCACTACATTGCAGGTCGACTCCCATGGCATATGATGACTATTTCCTAAAAAGAACCAATCGACCCTAATTCTTTGGTCGTATAAGGTATGCTGCATCAGATGATGCATTTACATGGAAAAAGCTTCCTTTTTGTATTTGTACAGTTTTTTAAAATCAATTCCTTGTCCTTTTCCCCCAAACAGTACCAACGGATAAACTCCACGCCCTGATGAGAATCCGATGATTCAAACATTGGTATTCGAAACGCGTTGGCATGTAGTATCATTGTTTTGCCTAAAATCACTGGCATGTCCTAATTAATATTGGTTTTTTTCCTGTATCCACACAATTGCCAATTTCACTACAAACAGTGTTACAGGAGGTTGGGCAGGCATTGATTAAGACGTACCCCCAACATTTGCTCATTATCTCATTATAACTCACGAAAGTCTGTTGTTTACTGTTTTGATACAATTTCTCAATCACTGTTCACAATGTGTATGTACTTTTTGGTGATATGTTCACTATAATGCACACAATTACAATTATGATTTACACGTTGTTTATTATGCTTTTTCCTTTGCAAAAATCTTGTTTTGTGTTTTCAATGTAAAGTTGACTATGTATTTTTCTCTTGTCGCAAATCATTGACAATTTATGAGTTCGAAAAATAATTGACATAAATCAATTGTCTGAGTTAACTAACAGTGTGGTTTTCTCTTTGAGTCACATTAAATGTCACAATCATGTACATAGAGGCATAGGTAAATTGTACTTTTGGTAAACAGGGATTTCAGCATGGGATGAAATGAACTTCCCAACTTGTAATCAGGCCATTAGAAGGGCTTACTTGCCTTCCAATCTTATGATGCTACTTCCTGTATGCACTATTATACTCCCCATGTTTCCTGCGCCCTTCTTGAGTCCCTTGAGAATTACCCTGGCCATTTGCCTCTGGTTTGGAACCAGTCTATGTTAAGTTCTTCTCCCCTTTTGGCTGAGAACAATGCTGTTCCGGCCATTTTTGTGAACCCTATTAGTCAACTGCTTATCAGCTAACACTGCAAGTTTTGTTGGATCCTTCTCTGTCAGATCAGACAGGTTTTGCCTAAGTGGGGTAGAGCACTCCTTCTTGAGAGCTTTGTCAATATCAACTGTTAAGGGACTGTAAATCCTTGCTCTTCATTCCTCTTATCCATTCATTCTAATCACCCAATACACCATGAATCTAAGTCTTAAACTGAACACCATCTGCTCTCTTGCAGTCAAAAACTACTGTCCAGATCACCAAATGAGGGCTTCCTTCCAAATGAATTTGTTTGCTATAATCTGTTCACATGTTTAACAGTGTTTTACCATTGTCTATTTTACAAATAGTTAAATTTATCATAAATATTTATAATATTGATTTCAGGAGAGTTCTAAAACAAGAAAAAATAAACTTTAGCATCTGCACTTTACAAGCAACCTCAAAGCTCACAAAGTATTCCAAAATACCCTAACCTTCCACATACACATGCACAAAATCTTTTGAAACATTATTTACAGCCTGGCCTAAACTGCAAAGTGAGTCACTTATCTGAGATGGAGTTGTCATTGCTGCTTTCCTACGTTCCTCTCTCACAAGAGCTATCCTTTCTGATTCCAGCTTTCTTTCCTTTTCCTCCTGTTTCTCCTCCAATTTTCTCTGTTTTTCCACCCTTTCTCTCTGTTTCTCTTATCTCTTTTGTAATTTTTCTTCCTGTGCCCGTTCTTCCTGTTTTTCCCTCCTCCGCTACTTCTATTACAGATGAGCTAGTCTTAGCTTCTCCCTCTCAAACTCTCTAGCTTTCTCATCTTCCTCAGCCTTAAATTAGGGTCAGCGTTTCCCTAGAAATTCAAGGTAGTATACAAACCTGAGATATTCTAGGAATTAAGGGTATGATTGTCTTGCGGAAACTTTGGAAAATGCATTGAGGGGCACACTCAGCGTGTGTCTGGGATGAATCACTGACAGAATATCGACATACAAAATATCGAACTACAGAAAAATTGACGCAGGAATATCGAAAGCAAGAATATCGACATCCTATCTACAACATGGTATGTACAAAAATATCGAGAAAAAAATGTAGATGTTAATAATATTGTAATTAAAAAGATTGTTTTTTCTATGTGTAAATAAAGTAAATAATACTTAAATAAAAGAAACATAGTTACAAATATTTAATCATGTTTAAAATTCATAAATAATACATATATATTAATACTAAGTTTAATAATTATTTTAATAAATTATACATTATTTAAAAATATAAATTACAAATACATCTACACACATAAAACAATACCATAGATAAAAAGTAAATAATTATGTTAAATACATTTAAAAAAACGTAACATACTTTCAATATTTCAAAATTAATTATATACTACATGATATAAAATAATACAATAAATATTAAATAGCTAAAGAAATAAAACTACTATTCAAACTCCAAAAAAAACTACAGTAATGAAAATGTTGGATAGCATAGGGCTTAAAATTACTATTCCCTCGCCAGAAAATGCAACAGTAGAGAAAGCGTTGGATAGCGTAGGGGTAAAAATTACTATTCCCACTCCAGAGAGCGCAACAGCAGGGAAAACGTTAGATAGCGTAGGGGTAAAAATTACTATTCCAACTCCAGAGAGTGCAACAGTAAGGAAAACGTTGGATAGCGTAGGGGTAAAAATTACTATTCCCACTCCAGAGAGTGCAACAGTAGGGAAAGCGTTTGATAGCGTAGGGGTAAAAATTACTATTCCCACTCCAGAGAGTGCAACAGTAGGGAAAGCGTTGGATAGCGTAGGGGTAAAATTTACTATTCCAACTCCTGAGAGTGCAACAGTAAGGAAAGCATTGGATAGAACAGGTGTAAAAATTACTATTCCAACTACAGGGAGTGCAACAGTAGAGAAAGTGTTGGATAGTGTAGAACTTAAATATAACATACTTATAAATAATTGTTGTATTTAAAAGAATTATTAATGTAATATTTAAATTACTCTACATCATTTACAAATACCCATTAATAATTATTAAAAACACAATTACAATTAAATAATTAATTAACAAAAAATTTACAATAAATATTAATTAATAAATAATATTCACCAAATCATAAATATTGAACAATAACATATGTGTCATAACAAAAAACATATTAATTATTAGAAATGGATAAACAATTAAAAAATCATAAACAATAAAATGATTTTTTATACCAAAAATACTTCTTATGAAAGATTAATTAGCAATTAATAAAAAATAATTTCCAATTAATAAAAATAATTACCAATTACAATATTAGTTGCCAATGAAAAAAATAAATTACCAATTAAACACATTTATTACCAATAAAAATAATTAAGTGCCAATTTAAAACAATAATTATCAATTAATTTTTTTTACCAATTAAAAACATTAATTACCAAATAATAATTAATTAAAAATGTAATAATTATAACAATAATCACCAATTAAAATAATGAATTGCCGATTAAAACATTAATTACCAAATAAAATGTGTTTTTTACCAATTAAAAACATTAATTAACAATTAATAATTAATTAAAAAGAAAATAATTATCAATACCAATAAATAAAAATAAATCATTACTTAATTGCAATTAAGGCTCCCAGTTTTCCGTTTAAACAGATTTTTGCATATAAATACAGACGGAAACATATTTTCTTTTCGTCTGTATTCATAAATAGAAACGGAAAAATGCCAATAAACTTTTGCTGCTGTGTGCCAGGAGAAGATGAGCCTGTCCCAGTGCAGGACGGGGAGAGGGCTTATCAAATTTCAGCTGAGCCCATAACAAAGGTGGACATTAATGAGCCATCAGGCCCCCTTTGGTTTAAGTATCCTGGCTAGAAGCTGTTGAAGGTGGGGGTCGGTGAGGAGGAAGACGCAGCCCTAGAAGCATTTAAGGGAAAACAAATGCGCACAGCTTGTCACTTCACAGGCACTTAAGAGAGGCCTGCATTTGCCTTAGTTCAGTCACTGGAGCAAAGAGATATAAACGCACTGTAGGAATGTTAGATGTGTTGGTGTTAGATGTATTGGTTTATCCCAGTATTTAAACAAATATCAATTTAAATTCTGCTATTGGATTTGTTTTTTTTACAGCGCTATAGCCCTACTCATCATAATGCAAGGTCTCAGAGCGCTTGACAATTAATCATATGTTTAATAAAATGTTTATGATTCGTTGCATAAGAGACAGTAAGGGTTACATCAGGAGGACTGCAATTTACTAACTGCAAGCAACAAAAGTATTTTTGTTAAAAGCAGTAACCCATTTACCATCTACATAAATCTATCTAACCCTATAACAACCAAGCACACATTGCCTAGAAAGATAAATGTGGAAAAATACTAGCTGCATCTTTTGTTTTTTGCTTGCGGCAAAATAAAATGTGGATAAATACAGAAAAAATGATAACAAAATAATATGGATAAATACAGATGGAAATGTTAAAAAAATATATACCATAAAACCGGGAGCCCTAATTACAATTAAATTACTTCCCACCCAATTCCCCTATAAACCCACAACCCGGTACAGAACCTAAATGCAAAAATTAATTAAAATTAATTTATAATTCCTACAAATTAATAATGAATGTAGTATAATTAAATTACTTCCCACCCTATTCCCCTATAAACCCACAACCCTCTTCTGTACTCAAACACAAAATTGACCTAAAAATAACATTATTAACATATAAAAATAGTATACATATAATTTAAAACAAGTAGAATACTTAACAAAAAACATATAACACATATATATTAAACTCATAATAAAATACATAATAATAATAATACAAATATCGATATTAGTAACATTGAGATTATTAACAGCGATATATTTGATATCGATATTACTAACTTCGATATTATTTACATCGATATAAAAAAATTCAATATCACTTACCTTAGGGTTGATATTCTGTCCAACAATATTCTTGACCTCGATATTCTTTACCTTCAATATTTCTAACTCAAGGGGATCTTTGAGTCTGATTTCACAGTGCTCTTTTCCTGAGCTCCTACCTAAATTCCCTCCACAGAGCCAGCTAATGCCTCCTACCCTTCACTCAATTTGGCAACCTGTTCTCTAATGAAATTGACAAGGACCTCTCTGTACCGCCTCCGCGGAGTGCTCCACCCTCTGTCCCTATATAAATCTTTCATCTAACCTGTGAACATGGGGCTGAGGTCAGATCTCCAACCCGCGTTCTCCATTATTTATGTGTTTCACCCTTGCATAAAAAAACCTAGACTTATTGCAGTACTGAAGCAAATTTGAATTGGACAATAATAGCTCTGTAGCTTTAGCTCTATAATGTTAGGCACATCCCTGCTTGCCACCAACTGTCAACACCCCTTTCAGAAGTCCATGGGGCACGCAGGGGTACAGGGCCTAACTGTGACAGTTGAGGCCTTCTACTGCTGATATTCTGTGGCCAGAACCACAATGGATCTCACAGAACTTGGTCGAGTACCCCTTCTGCCCTTAACTCCAAGTGGTTGAGCAGTCAAGTATCGCTCAGGGGGATTATTGCCTTCATTGGAAAAGTAGTATACTATTTTTACCTCTACACATGCAATATAGTACGTCATTCGGAAGCAACAACACAATTCCTCCATGAGGTCGGGGGCACTAGGAGTTATCTGGCAAACTCGTGTCCCACTCTCCTTCGTGTAACATAATAGGGGTTATTCTCCATTCGCTGTTGGCCCCATCCAGGGAATACAAACCATTAGGTGATAATTAAAAGTTCTTCCTTTGTTTCCCTTTGGCAGTGTTCAGAAGGGCAGTGAGTGCCCTCTCCTGGGGCATTCCCAAGTCTAGATCCTGTGCAGTAAACTTGGGTCACTTTTGATGAACATGGCATCACCCAGCAGCACAGGCTCTTCCAAGTCCAGCAGTGCTGCTTGTCAGTTTCTAATGGTGGGAGGTGCTCCCGCTCTGCAGACGTAAAAGATAAGTTGCTCCTTCCCTAACAAATGGGTGGGATTCTCTGGCTCCGTAGAGAGTGTGACATCCTTAGCAGCATCCTACGATCCTCAGGGAAACAGTCATGTTCAGTTGGCAGGCTAGACCCACTGGTCACGGAAGTAATCTTCTGATCAGTGCCACGACCCGAACATTTGGCCGCAGTGATACTGGCAGCCCGTTCTGGCATACAGGTGTGTCCCATTAGTCACTGTTGGGCACAAACTCTTCGGTGCGATTTACCTTAGAATGGCAGACAAAAGTCTCATATTCTGGTTCAATCAAGTTTATTAGTGACCCCTTCTGGCATATGGGGTAATTGTGGTGTGGACGTGCGGGGCTGGTGCTTCCCACACAGTGCACTTCACACAGCTGAGATCACAGTGGCCCTAGGCACATGCGCAATGGCTCGATCAGTGTGCAGATGCTCTCATCATACCTCACTAATGGATTCCTCTCAGTAGGGCTTCCCACTGGACCTCTCCCCTTCCAATGCTCTCCTCTTCCTCACAGTGCACACTGGTCTTGGCTAGCAGGCAGGCAATCTGCTCCTGGACAAGTTATCTTGGCTTCCCTGGGTGATGGTCCATGACCCAGCAGGGATACTATCAGGCCTTCGCTCCCAGCCCTGATCAAAGAAAGAAGTCTTGCAGAGCTTCCCTTTCTCACACAGCCAGTTTAGGTGCTTGGCAGATGGCACATTTTAGAGAATTAACCTCCCCTTCTTATAGTCCTTTTGCAGACACCAAATGTAATTTTGGGTGTGGGTCTTTTAAGTTTTATGTTGGGGTCCTGCTTCTTTTGAAGTGGGCCCTGACAATGCAGTCATGACTTTGAAGCTGGTTGTCCACAGCATAGTTCATTGGAGTAACCAAAGTTCACACCTGGATGTCAGCCCCAGTGAAATGTGCATTAAAGGGTTAATCCCAGACACCCAGTCCTACCCTTATGATTCTCTTATCAGCCCCATCTCTCTTCTGGAGATGTGTCCATGCCCTTCCTTGTGATCTATCACTGAATCGTGCAGTCTTTTGAACTGCAAAGGGAGTCCACTCCTTTTCCCTCCAGTGTGGCCCCACCCAGCTCCCAGCAATGCAGTAACACACACATCTGCCTGAGGGGATTCCTCTACTCCTCATGTTTTTACCAGGCAGGCCTGGGCTTCCCAAAAGCGAACCCAGGGTCCTCAAAGCAATATACCATTGTAGGCACACTCACTCAGTTTACTTTCACAGCACACTTTCATTCAGGGCACTGTTTCTCCATGCATAGTTACTTTACATATGCCCTTGTTTCCAGCACACACTCTCAGTCTGTGTGCATTGTTCAGTGCTGAAGCTTTTCTATCTTTTACCAGGGTGTGTTATTTCAAAACACATGCACTACCAGTGCACACTCTCAATAGGTGTGCTGCAAAGCTCTTCATCTTTCATGTATTGTACTTCACGTAAGTACACATACCCTCAGTAAATGCTTCATCCACAAATGCACTGCACAGCACTGCATCTGTCAATTATGTCTCCCTCTGTGACACACATACACTCTGCATTTGTACTAACCACACTATCACTGCCTCCATCTTTAAATTGCACCCTTCCCAGACCAGCATGCAACCAATGCAGAGTTACTACTCCTGTGCTGCACAGCACTCCATATCTTACATGATTTAGGCCAAGGGGAGGTTAAGCACACAACATCTGAAATTTTGAAAAGGTGAGTGAGCCTGTAGGCCTCACTCCAGTGACACAGGGTAAAAACGACTGTCCTGTTCACTACTACTGATCACTGCAAATTGTGCTGCCATCACCGCGCTTGTGCTGCTTAACTCCTGGGGAAGGCAGTAGCCTTCGACCAATATGAGGGTGGCACTTTGGGCACTACTCGCTGTCTTAATAGCCTGCAATCTGTGAGACAGGCATGTGTCATGGATCATTTTGCTTATGATAAAAAATCAGCATTAGGGATCCAGACAAAAGTACAGTTGGGCAGGCAGGGCAGAAGCACCTATCTTAACAATGCATAGCACTTTGTCATCCCCCTCTGGAGTTGTCAATAATTTCCAAATGACCCACAAGTTGTCACTGCAATTCTTATTTTCCTACAACACTTTTGTGCAGGTTGTATTCTAACAAAAGTAGTGGTTTAGAAAATCCAGAAAGTTACCAGATCAGCTCTAAGAATGAATGCTAGATCTTGAGTGCAAGACCTTACTACTGATATTTGTTCAAATTAGACCGACTGGGAGGTTGAAATAGTCTATATTATAAGACAACATCTTACATGGTTGGTAGCTTCAAATTTTTATTCATAGCTCATATTAAAACCACTCTTCTGTGAAAGGGTTATCTCTTCCAAAATAGAACACATATGCAAATTCCACCTATTTTTCATTTTTATTTTGCATAAAAAGAACATAATGTTTGTGTTGGTTGTAGAATAAAGAATTGTAACAGAAACTAGTGTATGTGCATATCCAAAGTGTTAATTTCTTATGGAACACAGCAGCCATGTCAATACATTAGAGCAATGTTTTCCTTGCTCAAGATATATAAATACATTTATATTCACCTGAAAAGAACAAAGATTAAACTTACATTATAGTTAAGTATGGTAATATTATGTGGAAATATACTAAAAAGAATCTCAGAAATTCACAGAAAAAAGTTTAAAATGACAAAATATTTAAATGAATATGTTGGGTAAAACATAACATTTTAAACTAAAAAAACATTTAAATTCGGATAATATTGTTAACTGAAGTAACTATAAATTGCGTTCTCACCAGGTACTGCTTATTATGTCACATATTACATAACTCATTACAAATTCAGTGACATCATTCATGACATCACTGATGACATCTCTTAACTTTGCACCTCAATTTCTCAAAAACTATGTAACAGATTTACACTAAATCACTAAAAATACCCTTTAAATTTAAAGATCAAGCTTTATATGTATGTCCTACTGGTGACAGCCAGTAGGTAGTTATAGTTATGACCTACTTACTATGGGAAAAGCATTTTTTGCTTTGCCTATAACAATGGTGTAATTTGACAAATCTTCACAAAATATTCAGAACTAGTTTGGCACTCACTTCTGCTCCTGTCTTTAAAGTTCTGTGGTGATTTGTCAAGTGGGGACCAAAAATGGAGTCCCAAATACATTGTCAGCATGCCATTACCCATAGGAAGTTTGAACAGAACTACAGCCTGAACAACTGAACAGATTTACACCAAATTTGGCAGAAAGCTAGATCTAGATCTAGAAAGATCTAGTTTTTCCAATTTGGTGTAAATGCGTTCAGATGTTTTAGAGTTACTAAAGAAAAAAGATGTATAGATATGTAAGGACTCAAATACTCCGTGGATCCTACTGATTTCTTAGTGAGATCTGGTTGGCTACAAACACTTCAACTGGAAAGTGTTGGAAGCAATCTTGGGACTAGAATACCCTAACTCCCTAGGCCTGGTGGTGGGGTCCCCAGCGGGGGCCAAAAACATTTTTTTTATATCCAAATTTTCTTTGGGCCTCTACTTTGATCAGGTCCAAGGGGTAATTTATGTATTTATTAGGGGGAGAGGGGCTCCTGTGGCCCCCCTCCCTGGCCAATTCACCCCAGGGACGTCGTCCCCAGTCCCCGCAAAATTTCCAAATGGAAATGGGTCTTCTTCCTGGTCGTATTTGGTCCAGGGGACCGCATCCTCTGGGGCCTGCTCAAAATTGGAAATGGGGAGGGAGTCACATGACACCACCTCCCGGGCTGTTTTCAGCATTGGAGACCCAGAACCCCATGCACAGAATAGGGAGGGGGGCCACCATGGAGCCAGGAATGGCCCTGGGGATCCCATCCTCCAGGGCCGGCTTCAGCTATGTCGAAGGATGCCTAGCCCTGGGACACAGCTTTTTCCTGTCCGCACTGGTGGGAGCATGGCAACATTTGTTTGCTATCGTTTGGTGGGAGCAATTTCAAAGCTCCCATCAAGCAAGAACAAACACTAGGTCTGCTCCCAGCAGGCAGGAAGATAATAATGCTTCTGCCCCCTGGGAGTGGACTTTTCATCTTTTTCCATGCCTTTTGTGAGGCCCCCCACCCGATTAACAATTAAATAGGGCCTCAGGGTGGGAGGCTGCATGCCCCCCCTACCCATTGAAAAATTACCTGGGCCCCAGGAGATGTGGTCCCTAGAGCCAAAAACCAGGAAGGGGGAGCAGCACGGGTCCCCTCCCCATTATTTTTTATTTAGGTCCTGGGGGATGTGGTCCCTCTGACTAAAATTTGCTGGTGATGGGGCCCGCATGACCCCTCCTCTTTAAATTATGATCAGTCCCGTGAGATGGGGACCCCGGGGCCAAAAAAATCTTGCTAAGAGGCTGCATGCCCCCACCTTAATAAATTAAGTGGTAAACTTGAGGAATTAGATTCCCGGACCAGGAAGCATCCCTGGGAGGGGAAAGCACATATTCCTCATTTACATTATGGCTAGGCCCAGGAAATGGAGTTTCTGGGGCCAAAATCAGCCCAGGAGCAATGTCCCTCTCTCATTAAGCAGTAGGACTCAGGGGATGGGGTTCCCGGGGCCAAATACAGCCCGAGTAGGGGTCACATACCCCCTTCCCTAAAAAGATGCGGAGGGCCCAAGGGATGGCATCCCTGGGGCCTACATTGGCCCAGGAAGGGGGGCTGCATGCCCCGTCACAGAATGGCTGCCTTTGGAGGGTTAACCACAGGGCCTGGCCACAGGTCAGGCTCTGCTGCTAAGCCCCCCCTGCCCACAGCTGAAGGCCATGCCTGACATGATGTTGGCTGCATGCTGGGGGTGGGTCACTGGGCCTTGAGCCGTAATTTAACTAAAATGCATTTCTACAAAATATGGCGCCTGAGTGGAAAGCGAGCTATCAAAAGCCATGGATCAAAATCAATGTTTTGTCATAATCTAACTAGCAACTTGGACAATTGTCTAGCTATGCATAAAAAAACATGCATCAGTCAGAAAAATGATGCAGACGATGGAATCATGTTGCATCCACACAGGAAATGATGATCAGCCATGCTGCAAACAAGGAAGTCTATTTGTCTGGGCTTGGTGGTAAAGGTGATTTGTGTTTCCTGGCGTTTTTGGTGGTGTTTCCCGGGTTGTAAAGTTATCTGTGTTTTTTGTGTCCTGTCTGTAAAGTTTTATATTTGTCCTGTTTGTGTATTTTTTGTTTTTGTGTAGTGTATTGTGGGTGTCTGTCTAAATGGGGGTTATTAATAATATTTGTAGTGGGAAGGGACAATGGTGTATTGTAAATTGGAGTTAGGGATTATTATTTGGTGTAGGGAGGTGTCGGGCAAGGGCAGGGCCGAAAACCTGTCCAAGGAGTAGTTTAGGGGCCTGTGGTGGCTCATCGTCAGATACCTCTCCAACATGTTTGGAAGTGGAGGCAGGGTTCTACTGGGGTACCCAACCCAGGCGAGGCAGCACAGGTCGGAGAATGTGCGTCACCAGACGTTGTGACTGTTTAGCGCAAACTGGAACCTCCACCAATACAAACCTCGGTGGGCGGACATTAAGCAGGATCTTCTATATCACCTGGGCCTAGACGTTGGAGGTAAGGTTGGAAAGTTCACGTATGTCGCAAGCGTTTGGCTGTTTGCCTGTAGGTAAATGCTCCGAACACTTTTGCTAATGATCGGGCAATATATATGTATAGGGGATTATGGCATGATACGTGCTAACTAAAATGCTGTCAGACTTATTGCAATGCCATTGCATGGCTGGTGCTATTTATTTTTGGGATGCTCTGGTGTGGCATTGTGCCTGGCCAAATTTACAATGCCACATAAAGCCACCCTGCATAGCTTTTCATGACCTTTTAACTATGGCCCCCTCTAGAGCATTACTCTGCATGAAAGGGGAGTATCATGGGTATTGCAGTGGGTGTTCCCACGCCACACTCATGGCACCTGATGTATTCTCTGATTTACAAGTGTGTATAAACCTGGAAATGCCTTCCCAAGGGAGGCATAGGAGTGGTACAAGAAGGAGAAATACTTTCATCTATCCTCATTTTTGCTCTTTCTATATGTGATGCATTCTGTAGCACACGTAGAAGTAGCAATCCGGCAATAATTATTGTTTTTGTGCAGGAAGAAGTCCCTTACTGCATAACAACAATCACCCCTCTAACACAGGCATCCTTGCAACATGGCTTAAGGGTGTCTGCATTGGTGCACACCTGTTATTTGTGCCCTGGTGCAGGGGAGAAGGACAGGAATACACTGTATCTTGTAGATGTCACACATTGCTTTCCTTTTCTTTTGACGCACAACAGTGCAGCAAGAATCTTGCTGCGTTGCCGTGCTTCATAATATATTAAATGAGGCCCATGATGCTTACCAGCATATAACCCAACTTCACAACATGAGCTTTTTCCCCACATTGCCCTTTTTGGTGACTTATTCTCATGGGCTGCACTGTCTTGTCCTGGAAGTCCAGCCACCAGCTCCTCTTGAATGACAGCTGCCACCCACTCCTCCAGGGCATTCAGCGCCTCCTGGTCCGAGGGGCTCCCTCTTCTGGTCTCCATTGCTGCCTTCAAGTTGTTTGCCATTTTCTCCTTCATCCTGCACTTTATGTCATGCCAGTGTTTCTTCAAGTCAGTCACTGTCCTCTTCGCTTGTCCCACGCTGTTGAGCTAGGCCAGTATGAACTGCAAAATAGCTTCTTTCTTTGATAATGGCAATTTGGAGGTGAAACACAGCTGGTGTTGGTGGTCAGTCACCTCAGTGATAAAGATCTCATTCTCCTCCTCACTGTAGTTGGATTTCCCTTCCTCTCCCTCAGAAAGCCTGCCTGGACATCATGGCTGGTGCTGGGGTTGTTGACATTGTTGTCCTGGCTGCAGGTATCTTCTCACTGCTCCATGACTGACTTCAGTGTTATCTGTTTTCTTTTTTCATTTGCACATTTATTTTGTGTTCCAAATATTTTATTACATTTTACAGCAGAGATATACAGTGGTAAACAAAATAAATATACAGTAGGAAAGGAAGGTAACACCAAGGGAAGGGGGTGGAGGCTGTGCATAAGATGATACAGTAAACAATCTACATGAGGAGTTGCATAAGGGATAATACATAGGCATGTAGGTATGAATACCAAAAAGGTTACGTAGCATGTAATTACATTTCCTATGGTGTGAGCTACAATACCATACATACATGTTATACAATACCATTTATATGATCATGAGGGTTAGAAACAGGCAGAGTTATATACCTTCACATCTATGACACATGGAATGCACAGGAGTGAATAAAATGATTTTGTCTCACATGAGTGTGAGAAGACGGTGGCACAGGAGGTTATAGGGCATAGTGTAGAGGAAGTTGAAGTTGCATGGGCGAGTCATATGCAGCTTGAAAGGAGGGATTTGAGGGTGAGGTGGATTTACATGTGAGAGGGGTCATGGTGGTTAGAAATAAAGGCACTTGTGTCTAGCGCATTCCAAATTGAGCACCGTGCAGATCTCCACTGGGAGGTTTGGAGAGCGATGTTATCAGCGTCTCTAAGAAAAGTTAGCCACTCTTGCCATTTAGACCGCTTTGAAGTTGTTCCAATTGTTTAGGATTCGTTTGCAGGCTAGAGTAAGCATTAAGTCCAGGAGGAACTAACCGATCACTGTCTTTCTTGAGTTGGGGATCCAGGGAGCCCAGTATAATGTATTAGAAATCTCTCATGGGGAAAATCTTTAGGGTATGTCTGATGAATTTGAACACTTTAACCCAAAAGTCTTTGAAGGAGGGACACTCGAGTAGCATGTGTGCAAGGGAGCCCTCTTGTTTGCCGCAGCACCACCAGATGTGGTTTTGTGTAAGACTGACCTTTAAGAGTATTGCAGGAGTCCAGTAAGTCCTATTTATTAACATTAAGTTAGTTTGTGAACGGATAGGAACATTTTATGTGAAAAGAGAGATTTGTTGATGGTGGCCCAATTGACAGATATATTTAACTTGGTAGACTCGGCTTCCCATTTCCGTTGATTACGAGAAAGAGTTTGGTTTTGGTCTTCAGAAGATCTGTCGCGTGTAGACTTTTGCTGCTGACGCCAGGCATATATGCCTGCCCAAGTATAGACTTCCCCTAGTCTGTAATCCGTCGTATCTTTTTTTGATTTCCTTATTTTTTGATTGTTAATTCATTTGGTGTAGTTTTCCAACTGTTGATTTATATCTTTTAACACTTCATCCCATTCTTCCTTAATTAAGGTTTTACTCAATTCTTTTTGTAATACTGTGGTTTCATTGTTCAATTCTTCTATTAACTTAGCCAATTCTTCAATGATCAGTAATATAAAATCAAGGGAACATTTGTTGAGTATTGCAAACCATTATTATAATTTTTTGATCCCACCTGTTTATTATTCATTAATATTTATTCATTTTTACCGAGCGTAATTTCCAGCTCATCCAAAAATTTTACAACGTTATTACACATCAAGCAGTGAGCACCTTATATGCTTTCAGAAGTCAAATCCCCTGAAGAAGGGCCCCAACCCGAAATGCATCGGGTGGAAATATGTGGAATTTAATTATGAAATTAAATACTATGGAATTAATAGTATAAAGATGATGAAAGAATAAAAACATCCCAAATTTAAATATTTTCTGAGAATTTTATTGAAAGTATATGAAATCACAAGAAGGAGTGCCTAATTGAAGACATTACTCCTAAGGGAAATAACGTGTGTTTCAACATGGTGTTCCACCCTCATGCCCAGGAGGGTTTACCAACATGGCACCCACCCTCCATCCAGAGTCAACTACACCCGGATAAAAAGGAGTGCGACAATCCTTATTCCAATTGGAGTGTGTGGTTGTGCCATATGGAGGAAAGGTAGGAGTGTTTTATCTTGACATCCAGACAGGAGTCAAGGAGTAGGATTGCTTGTTTGGTGTTCTGTATAATGTTTCTTGAGTGTGGTAGATGGGATGTGTCCATCATAGCTAATGCAGCGAGAGGAATGTTCTGTATGAGGGACTTTTCCATCGCCACCCTGGTTGGTACATATGATGGGTTAGCAATAAACCAATTTGCACACTGCTTGCAAAAGAAGGCTGTTTGATAGTTTCTGTAAATGGTTAGGGAGATGCCCTCTTTTTCATTTGGCAGCCTGAGCCTTTCCATAAACATTCTGGGCTTTTTGCCCAGCCACAGGAATTTGCTATAGGTTTTGTCAATGCTTTATAATAATTCTTCTGCTAGGAACATGGGAAGGATGCTAATAAGGGAATTGACAAGAGGAGTTATCATCATCTTCAGGGTTTCTGCTCTTCCCTACCATATAGAAATTTGGGAGACAAGTTGTCTATAAGTGAGTCTTTTTTTTGGACATCATTTTTTTGTTAGTTTGTAGAGTGGTGATTGACTCATTCGCGAACTCAAGACCTCGTTAGTTGATAGAGTTATGTTGCCAGGTTAGTCCTGACAAGCCTAGAATACGTTCATCACCATAACAACTGAGTCATTTTACCTCAGATCTGTTCTTGTTGTGGGAATATCCATATATTTCTGAGAAATGATGTATGGTATTCATCAGTGCTGGGATTGCAGTGGCGGCTTCTTCAGTGACAATTAATACATCATCTGCGTATGCAGCAAGTTTTACGTTTAAGTCACCAAAGGATACCCTAGTAATGTCTTTATTTTCCCTAGTATGTTGGAGGAAATGCTCCAATGCCAGAAGAAAAAGGAGGGCAAAAGGGGACAGCCCTGCCGTGTCCCCTGGTTCAAGTTGAAAGCAGGGGAGACTATCCCTCCAGCTCAACCTTAGCAGTGGGGTTTTGGTAGAGAGCCATTATCATTTGGATCAGGTTATTGCCCAAATTAAACTTCTCCAGGACAGCCTTTAGGTACCTCCAATCAACCTTATCAAAGGCTTTAGGAAGCAATCCATGAAAGGCTCCAGTGGGGGGCAGCGGTGACCACCCTGGACTTATTTTTGACCAAAGCTGTTAATGTTTTGTCCAATGAAATTGCCTTAACTGAGTAAAGACTTTCGCTGGAACTGATTAGCCGGCCCTCAAGCCTGATACTATCTAACACCTCACCTCATACTGTGCAAAGTGAGTCTGTGCCACCACCATTGGTTGAAATCCCATTTGATTGATGAGGTTGAAGGCAATCAAGATGAGGCCCCCTCTTTTTTTGAGCCACCAGTAAAAAGGAAAAGAGGTGGAGGCAGGTAAATAGCTCCCCTGCCGAAAAAGCAATCTGTGTTATCTATTGAAGATCAAATGAATGCGGGATAGGAACAAATTGTCAACAGCCTCTCATCAAAAGTGGAAGAACTTAGAAAATCGCACCTTAGCCTTATTTTTGTCAGTCTGGATAAACTAAAATCATAACTTCTTCAAGCAAATAAACATCTTGCTACTAGTACCATGGTATGTAAGGGTTTAGTACAGTGTGGGCAAATTTGCCCATCAGCGGTCAAGGAGAATGGCTGCAATAGTTATTCACAAAATATAGGGTTGATAACTAACAATAGTAATCCAAGGGTACACACGGTGTCACACCAGTTAGTAAGAGATAGTATGCAGAACTTAGGTTGTATAGGCCTACAAGGAATGACTGGCCTCCCAGAGGGAATTGCCCGAGCTCCAGCTCCACGTAATCCTCTGGGGGCTGCACCTGGGGAGGTAGGACAGAAGCATGGAAACAAATTTAGTGGGCTGAGACCAGTTAAACTCAACGTCTGGTGAGTCCGAGAGCTGATGTTTTAAACCTGACCCCTGAGTCAGCTCCGCTCGTGACTGTCCTAGTAGGAGTTCCACCCCTACAGGAGAACTCCAAAGAGACAACAATGGACTTAATACATAAGGTAACACACTGGTTAGGGAAAACACAATTACATGGTCTATCTTTTGCCCCCCACATCATTATGGCCAGAAGAGTGGGTTGGTAGGGAAAGTCGCAAGGAAAGACAGGAGTGGGGATTGCATTACAGTTAATGTAACCCACCCTGCACACACAACAGCCATGTTACAAGGCCAGATGAGAGCTGTTGCATCCTCTGGAATACAGGTTTTCCCACGTTCCTTTTCTTATCCCGAAGGGCCACTTCACTCCAGGTTGGAGGGCAACAGATACATTCAGCCCCAAGGGAGGGCATTGCAAACACAAGTAGTGAGCTCTGATAGAAGCACATTAATTCCCCTCACAAATTGATTTGCACCATTAAGGGATTTGGATAGTGTGGATTGACAGCCAATCTCTCCAGTGATTACAGTTAGTATAAGTCATCCAGTAAGAGTACAATCGATTAGTCTGTCCCATTACTATGTGACAAAGTGACAGATCCTCTGGTATGCACCTTTATGACTGGGAATATTGCAGGTCTGAAGGCAAAAAAAGAGGATGAACAGTGGTCAGCAGTAATAAAGGCGGCCTATAACATTGCACTCCAAGAAACTTGGGATACTTCTGACTTGTTTGTAATGGATGGTTTTGCCTCTTCCTTCAAATCTGCATCCCCTTCCATTGCAGTAAGAGCGAAGGGTGGGTTGCCCACCCTAATTTCGCCTAAACTATTTTGTTCCATCAAGGGTATTCCACATCATTTAGCAGTAGGACTGACTTTTTCAAGTGGTGTAACTCTCGTGATATTACATTTTTATAACTCATTTTGTGGGGATTCCTAGAGTGAACATCTGAATGGTCTTGACATCTTTTTAGAGGAACTCGCTCAGGAGAGATATACTCCCTACAAATTAGTTATAATGGGGGATTTTAATATACATTGATGTAAATTAAATTTCAATTAGATGGGGAGATTTATTATTTATTTATTATTTTATTTATTTAATTTATTTATGAAGATTTACCACCGGTGGCCTATTCTGAACACACCATCAAAGGTACCCGGCTAGATAGCTTACTAGAAAATAATAATTTATACTGTCTAGAGTCTGGGGAGGAAGCTGAGGTGATACCATCTTTTTTAGAAGAGGATGCAGTTCCACTATAGTTACCTTATAATTTCAGCCCCTTTATATCAACATATGCGGGAGGTCAGGGTGCTTCAAACTGGTTTTCGCGACCATAATCCCATTATTGCGGAAACCAAAGATCTTTTGGTCTTTCGGGGAGCGGAGTCAAAAACCTTGGTAAATGGGGACTTGCTGCGTACTGCCCAGGATCGGAAAATAAGATGGGAGAAAACTGTTCCAGAGCTCTTTTTAGCTGAGTTATATACTGAGGGCAAAGAGAAAATTGAGAGCTGCCTAAAGGTACATAGTGAGCCAACAGAAGTACTAGAGGCTTACGATAAACTAAATAAGCTAATTGGTAAAAAGTTGACAAGTAAAAAGATGAAGGCAGGTACTAATGAGGTAAAGTGGTTTAATGCCGATTGCTCCAAAGCCCATAAATCCCTTATGGTTGCATTAAAAAGCGCACCTAGAGATCATGACCTGATTAAAACCAGTAGAAAAGCATATTATTCAGCTTTAAAATCTAGGAAGGCTGCTTTAAGGGAGCAGGCATTGGTTGATTTAACACAGGCAAGTGCACAAGCCGATAGTGCAAAAATGTAGAAAGTGGTAAGCAGCTCCTTTTTAAAAGATAATATCACAACAAAAGTAGAGTGTCTAATTCCAGCCGACCGGTGGTTTAGTCACTTTAAACAGATATATTCAGAGGATGTTACTGAACATATAGGCTTTTCCTGGGTACCGAGTGCTTTACCACTCGATTTAACGCTTGATGTAAAAGAGGTTAAGAAAGCGATTGAGGGTATGTCTTCCAGAAAAGCTCCTGGTCCCAACGGGTTACCTGTGGACCTCTAAAAGTCAGACCCGGGTTTATGGGCAAAAATGTTAACCGGAGAGTTCAATGTGGCCGTAAGGGTAGGTCAACCACACTCATGGTCAATGGCAGTGATTTTGCCAATTTTTTAAAAAGGTGCTAGGGAAGATCTGGGATGTTATCGTCCAATTTCTTTGTTGGACTCTGCAAAATTAATCTGCAAAGTAATTTTAGATCGCCTAGCAACCTGGTTGGAAAAAAAGGAAGTGTTTTCAGAATTACAATTTGGTTTTCGCAAGGGCAGGGGTACAGTGGAACAACATATGAATCTACTCATGATTACTAGTAAATATATCCTAGCCAAACAAAAAAGGACGTATGTCATTGGCTTTTATGGACTTAACATCCGTTTCGATACGGTAAATAGGTCCAAGCTTTGGTATTCGTTAACAGAAATAGGGATGGACATACATTTAGTAAGTTTCCTGCACTGGTCCCATCTTAATCTTCCTGCCTCTGTGAGGTATAATGAGTATGGCTCCTTATCAAATGCCCAGAAGGTTAAATGAGGAGTAAGGCAGGGGTGCATTCTTGCCCCGGTTTTATTTACATTGTATATAAATAGTTTGGGGACAGTGCTGTCCAACTCTCGTCTAGACATCCCTAGAGTAGGTTCTAAATCAATCCCAGCACTTTTATATGTGGATGACGCAGTTTTACTTGCCAGGACCCCAGATAAATTTAAATATTTAGTTAACACTTTTATTGATTTTGTGGTAGCTCTTGATCTTGCAGGTCAATTTTACCAAATCTCACATAACGTCTATTGGTTATCCAAAAAGGGGGAATAAATCCCTACCTTGTAAAGGAGGAGTGCTAACCAATGTGCCCACTTATCCGTATTTGGGTGTATTAGTTGATGACAGGGGCACTTGGGTAGCACAGCGTACTCTAAAGAAAAACACCCTGGCAAGAGCAGCCGGAGCCTCACTGGATTTCGCTAGAAGATTAGGGAGCAAACCCATACAACCACTGCTGAAAATATACAATGAGAAATGT
Organism: Lissotriton vulgaris; assembly: GCF_964263255.1. Lineage (NCBI taxonomy): Eukaryota > Metazoa > Chordata > Amphibia > Caudata > Salamandridae > Lissotriton > Lissotriton vulgaris. The sequence continues at coordinate 779,983,217 of NC_141691.1, forward strand.
GTCGCTATGACAGTGTATGGAGTGAGGTTTGGGGTTACATGGATTGTAATGAAATTCAAGGAGTAGAAAATAAACATTATTGCAAACTCCTAACTGCTCCCTCAAACATTCCAGCTTTTATTATACATGTGACAGATAACATTGCTGTAGCACCCCTGATATGGTGGCTAAAAATATGGTCGAGAGAAAAACCAAATCTAAACCAGGCTATCTTAGAGGACTGCATGAAAATGGATAGAGCTGCAGAAATTCCTTGGCTAAATTACATCTCATGGCAGCTTTCAGCTCTTGGACAACTGAAGCTAATTAATCAACCCAGAAAGCTGCACCCTGAAACTGTGAAAACTCTAAAAACTCAATACTTAAGGCCTCATTCGGATCGCGGACGGACTTGCGTCCGTCCGCGACCCCAGAGCAGGAGGGAACCTCCGCATGGCATGCGGAGTTCCCTCCTGTGCAATTAGGATGTGACCGCCACCCTGGCGGTCACATCCTCTATTTTTAACACTGCGGCGGGTGCGGCTTCAAGCTGCACCCGCGGCAATGTTGAAAATGCAGGTTTTGCATTTGTATGCAGAAAGAGGCAAGCACCGCGCGGTGCCTGCCGCTTACCGCATACAAATGCAGGGGGGTACCATAGGTACCCCCCATGTGCACCCCCCATCCCCCCTTCACCTAGGGGGCCCGCACCGGGCCCCTGCAGTGAAGTTACACATGCATTTCCACGGCGGAAAAGCCGCCGCGGAAAAGCATGTTTGCAGGCACATCCTAATCTGGTGGAAGGTGTCTTAGAGACACCGTCACCAGATTAGTGCTTTTCCTCCGCGGTTGTAAGCCAACCGCGGAGGAAAAGCTGCGGACGGAAACCAGGACCCACCAGCCATCCTAATGTGGCGGTGGGTCTTTGGTGGGTCTGCTGCGGATTTTCCGCATCCTCCGGGCCGGCAGTGGCTTCCGCCGGCCCAGAGGATGCGGACAATCCGCAATCATAATGGCCCCCTATATGAGGAAACAGTTGGATAGAGAAGCAAATGAACTCATGAAACCTATATGTAGATATTTTAGGATTATAAGTCCTAGTATTTTAACTCAACCATTTTGGTCATTTGTCAACAATGTGCATCACCGCTGTCTTTTATCTAGATTTGAATTTAATTGTATCCACTGGTTTCTAACTGTACCCAAAGGTTTTTCCTAGTTAGGCTCCTTGCAACCATGTGCATGTGATAACTTTTCTGATCAAGACCTATTGCATTTTATGTTCTTTTGTGGTTGTTATACCAACCAAGCTGCAAGTTAAATAAATCATACCACTTTTAAGAGATTGCCATTTTGCACAAGGCAGGCCTTTGGAGTGCGATGTTATCAGAGCCTCTAAGAAAAGTTAGCCACTCTTGCCATTTAGAAAAAGAGACCGCTTTGAAGTGTTTCTAAATTGTTTAGGATTAGTTTGCAGGCTAGATTAAGCATTAAGTCCAGGAGGAACAACCGATCATTGTCTTCCTTTAGATGGGGATCCAATATAGTGTATGAGAAAGCTCTCATGGGGAAAATCTTCAGGGTATGTGTGATGAATTCGAACACTTTAACCCAAAAGTCTTGGAAGCGGTTGCACTCGAATAGCATGTGTGCAAGGGAGCCCTCATGGTTGCCGCAGCACCAACAGATGGGGCCTTTTGTAAGGCCAACCTGAAAGAGTCATAATGGAGTCCAATAAATCCTATTTATTAACATAAATTTAGTTTGTGAAAGGATAGGCAAAATTTTATGTGATAAGGTAGATTTGTTAATGGTGGTCCATTTTTTATTTTTTTATTGTTATTGATTTTTATCCCATTTTAATGCAAGCAAATACAGAATACATATTACAACAAGAAAAAAAAAGATAAGACACAGAATAACAGTATACAATAAGATTAGGCATACTAAAGAAAAGGAATACCTCCTAGCATTTATGAACAATGAGTAATACCATGAGAGGGAAAAAAGAAAACAAAAGTAGAGTAATAATAACTAGCAATATTTTTTCTTCCTCCTAAATAGGACCCCCCCAGGGAATTTAAAGAGGAAGAAAAAAGGAATAAGAACATATTTCCCTCCCCCCCTGTAACCCCAAATTAGAAAACAGCATGTGTGGGATTAGTCCAGCTCCTCCTGAATCCACTGACGGACAGGTGCCCACATGTTCATTCACAGAGCCCTTTTTTCCTGCCCTTCATTTTATATATAGCAATCTCTATGTTATATGTAGCTAAAAGACGTGTTCTCCATATATCAAATGAGGGCGGAAGTGGATTCATCCATTCTTGAGCAATACAAGCCCTTATTAATGCCATGCAAATAAATAGGAACATTTTTACCCAGTAGGTCATGGGCGAGCAGTAACCCCTATTAAGACTAGTTTCCCAGTTAAAGTAACTGTAGATCCAAGCAGGGCTGTCAAGAATGACTGAATTGCAGCCAAGAATGATGACATCTTAGGACAAGAAAAAAACATATGTAATGCATTGGCTGCGAATAGCCCACATCTGCTGCAAACGGTGCCAGCAGTCGACCCACATTTAGAAATGTTTAAAGGCGTATAGTATGGATCGAATAGAGCCATAAAGTGCTGTGTGCGTGATCTCCCAGTAATAAGAATGGCATTAGCAAGTACAATGGATTCCTGTATCTGAATGTTATTACTACCCAGTTTTTCTGCCCATTCAGCGATGAGCAGATTATAGTAATGTCCTATTGATTTGTTAGAGAACATACTATCGATAAGAGGAATTCTGTACAACCCAGAGCGAACCTGCGGTTGGAGAGTGTTAAAAAAGCTGTGAATCTGGAGGTATTTGAAGTAATCCTGTGTTGTTAGATTGTACTTATTGCTAAGCTCTAGAAAAGTATTAATTGATTATTCTGCCAAAGATCCTCTACAAGGAAGATTCCGTAATTACACCATCTGATCATGACATGATTGCGAAAAACCGGGGTAAAGATGGATGATGATGAAAGGGGTGTGTATAACGAGATTTTCTGAATCCATAAATGACATTTCATTATCTTCCATACCCCATAAGCAGCTGTCAAGGTCTTCAATTTAGTTTTTTTATAATAACTTGGCTCTATATTTTTAACTAGACAGCCACAGCACTCCTCTCCCAATGCAAATTCATAGATTGAAGGAGAATGACTCAACGGGATTTGTCCCTTTACACCGATAATCAGAGGACTGATATATTGTAAGACTGCTGCTATATAATAATACAAAAAAAAATGCGGGATTCCCCACCCCCCCCTAGACTTTGGTAGAATCATCTTCTTATATGATCTTCGGTGTTGTTTATAACCCCACAAAAATCTTGCTGCCATTTATTCTAAATGTTTAAAGCAAGTTAGGGGGAATTCGAGGGGAATTGTCCCAAACATATAAAGGAACTTTGGGAGTATGATCATTTTTAAAACATTATTCCGGCCAGACAGGGATAAATGGAGATGATCAAAGCGCTCTAGCGTAGAGTTTTCTTTTTGAATAGCAGCATTTAGATTTAGTTCTGGGATGTCAGAGACTGATGATGTAATTTTGATACCCAAATATGTCGCTACAGCCACCATCTTAAGTTGTGCAGGAGGATTCCGGCCGAGAAATAGAGTTTGAGTTTTTGATATGTTCAGTTTGTAACCTGAAAAGGCTCCAAACTGTTCAGCCAAATCTTCTATTATTGGGAGTGCCGTCTGACTTTTGGTTGTGGTCAAAACTATATCATCCGCGTAAGCGAGGGCTCTATAGCTAGACCAAGCAACTAATACTGGGGTTATATCCTCTGCTTGATTCAACTTATTCAAAAAAATGTCGATATATAAAGCAAACAAAAGTGGTGACGACGGACATCCCTGATGGGTACCTCTTCGAATAGAGAAAGAGGCAGATTTATTCGTACCAATTTTGACACATGAAGTGGGTAGAACATAGAGTGCTTTTAAAGCTAGAATCATCTGAGGGCCAAGGCCTTTCAGAGCCAGCATATCCCACAGAAACGGCCAAGCTACCCTGTCGAATGCCTTCTCGGCATCCAACAGGGTAATGCCAAATTCAGTTTTTGCCCCCTGAGCCCAGTCCATCAAAGCAATCACACGCCTAACATGGTCGGTAGTATCCCTATTGGGAATAAAACCGTGCTGCCATGGTGATACGATTGACGATATTATAGCTGAGAGGCGAGATGCCAGACAAAATGGTACATCCGTTTCCACTGATTCCTTGGGAATCAGTGTCATGTCCAAGGTTTCAAATGCTATCTGTTACCCTGGTTGGTTTAGAGGTTAGATGTGCTACTGAGAGCTAGCCAAAACCCACCAACACTCACTGATGGTATATCTCCCTATACTGTGACATTTGTGTTGGCCTAATACACAGTTGTGCAGTAGTTGAAGGAACTGTATAACTTGGCGCCACCAACAATTTAGGTCAGGTACTTGTTAAATAGTCCTCCCAGTATGCCCAAGGCTCTTTTTCACCTCTACACAGAGACATCCATGGTGAAAAGGATCTATCTTCCTCAGCTTAGTAAGAAGTACCTATTTATGTCTGTAGGTGTTTTAAGCTTGAACAGTTTAGAAAGATCACCCACCTTAGTGATGAATTTCTTTGAATTCCATTCATTAAATATGACCCTAGCAGTGAATATTTCTGTAAATTGTAGACAGGCAGTAACTGCACAATTAGATGCACATAGGTTCACCAAGGGCGGGGGGTATGCTACCTTTGTGATTGAATTGAATTGACGGGTAGATTGCGCACTCCTTTATTAATTCGATAGGTCAGAGTTTCTCAACAATGTGAGATGATCAGTGTGCCATGCTTGTGAGGTGAGTGCCTAGCATATGTAATGACTAACGAAGTATGGCCAAGTCCTTAAGGGGACTTAGACTCAAGCGTGCACAGCTCTAATGACTCGACATCATCAATACCATTGAATTATTTTTAACCAGCTTATTAGATTTGAACTCAAGAGTATGTTTACTTTTACGCTATGCTTTTTTATTTGTGCTACGAAATATTATCAAACATCACATTTCAAACAGAACAAAACAGAACATTTCGTCAAATTCATTCATCAAAAAATTATAAAAATACTACATATGCATTCTGTTCAATCATAAAAAGAAGGTATTACGAAACCCAATGCATTTTGGGACAACTGTCCCTTCGTCAGGGGAAACACCAATTGAAAATAAACAATTGTTAAGTACAAAGGTGGCTCAACCTTTGTGATTGAGGTACACAAAGCTTATTAATGTGACGTTTCCTATTCTAGGGTAAAGTTTACTACAGTCGATGCTTACACACGCACATTTCATACATACACTGAAGTATCACCCCCACCTGCATATAGGCCTTAGGAATACTTAGAATTACCACTAGCATACCAGGAACATCACAAAATGTAAGACAAGGTCCTCTCAATAATGACGTGGCAACCTGACCAGTCTTTGCCAGCTACTCACCATTTCCAAATACAGCAGCACTAAATATTGACAAAGAGAGTACTTTATATAACCACTTAGTTAGACTGTATCAGCGTCTAATGCAGCATGTTATGCTTACATCAACAACTGCCCCAGTAAGGGCTGTTCAAGCTGGCAGTCACAGTTAGCTGTGTGTGTCTTTAGTCCATTTACAATTAATGTTCTAATGAGTAAAATACACCTCAAATGGGAGAAAATTCCAGTATGGATAGCACAAAAAATAAATCTTCTTGAAGCAGTGTTTCCCCATGCAGGACCCAAGATGAATTTAGAAATCTCACTATGGGGCTTAATACGATGGAGGACCGACTTCTGTCCATCTGCCATGGTATTGGATTTGGGACCCGCCGCCTATGAGGCGGCCTCCACACAATCCGAATTACGATGCCATCACGGAGGTCGAATGATCTATACTTTGCATTGTGGTGAGGATGCGGTCTGCAGCCCCCACCGCAATGCAAAACAATAGGCACTTACATATCCCTGCACTGTGTGGCAGGCACCATGCAGTGCCTGCCACATGGTGCAGATTTATGTAGGGGGCACCATAGGTGACCCCCAGTGCCCTTGCCCCAGGGATGAAGGGGGTGCCACTATGGGCCCCCAAATCCTTTTCTGTATGCCTTTTCTTGGTGGGTTGACCACCACAAAAGGTCGGGCAGAAAGGGATATCATAATCCCAACAGCGGTGCTGCAATGCGAGTGCTCCAACAGGCGGTCGGTAAAGGACCACCTACCGGAACCTTGGCAGTCAGTGTTTTCGAGCACCACGCTTCCCCAGCGCTTTATTCATTAGTGGTTGGCCTTCGGCCATCGTAATCATGCCCTATGTGTCTTGTACTTAGTATGGTTCCACCATTTGAAGATTGTGAGACATGGGGTACTGTTTTTGCTGCCATATTTAACATAACACATGGCAACCCATTAATTGCTGTTTTGTCTGACGTGCTGGGGCAAATTCAAAATAAATCCAGGGCTACCCCTGTCCTGAACTTGAGGTTGAAATTCATTGGCAACTTTGCCACAGTATCCTCAATGATTTTAAGTGGCATTAAAGGGGAGGCAGCAGTGTTAGTGATACTGCAAAAGCTCTCAACTGTACCCAATGCAAATAAGGAATGTGAGTTACAAAAAATTATTTCTGAAACCTATGCTTCTATAGGTCATGATAGCTTTGGAACCAGGACTGGTAAGCCACAACTTAAAATAAAACCTAATACAGATACCACCAAGCAGACGCCCGAGTCTTCTAAAAAATCCTGGGATAAAAACACAAAAAATTATAAACAGAAAATATAGAGTGGCTCTCTGCAACAGGAGTCCACTGAAAAACACTATATTTTATATAACCATGCTACAATTAAACAGTCTGATAGGTGTCAGTATTCTGATATATGTCCCTCTTGTTCCTTTCAGGACTCTTCAGGCAAACAGTCACAGAGAAGAGGACACGGCTGACAGAGACAAAAGGAGTACGTAAAACAGAAAAAGGGTTTCAGACTACTTCTCTGATGCCTTAAAAAAAGGCTGAAAAACATCCACAACAAAAAACACATTTTAAATAGAAGAAAAGTAGCAGGAAATTCCACAAAATCTACCACAAATACTTAGGACGCTTGTCCAGAACAAGAAGTGGGTGAAAACACTGCTCGACAGAGCAGCAGATGACACAATAATTTGGCACATTCTTCAGGAGTTTCTGGTGGTGAGAACAACTAATTACTATATTCAAGTTGAAACTCTAGACCAGCAGCTAAGCCCTCCAGAAAGACTTTATGATTGGAACATCCAAATCGAGGGTGACATAACCTGAACTATTAACCCCTTCCATGCTGCCGTCGGCCATTGGCCAATGGCAGCACTACCTCGCTGGTGCTGGCGTCGGCCAACGGTGGACGCGGCCCTGCCCGTTTTTAAAACGGCCGCACTGCCGCGAAATCGCGGGAGCAGCCAATGGGTTAAAGTAATATTCTAGCAGCATTTGAGAAATACTTATAACAATTTCTTGGCTGAGTTAGATTGGCTGTCTGAGTTTGTTAGGAAAGTCCCACAGCGGGAGGAGGTAAAATCGCCATCCTTTTTTAGTTCTTGTTCCTGAGGAAGAAAAAAAAAGAGTATGCACATAATGGGCTCTTGAACAAGCCCCTGCCTTATATTGCAACAAATGCAAAAAAAACAATTGTTGGACAGAGTGCTGAGTACAGAGATCTAGGCTTAAATCCATCCTTTTTTTGCTCCGCTGCCATTCCAGTTTAAACCCAGCCATATGCAAATCAGTCTTGACCCTGCTTCCCTTGGGGACAGTCCTGCCCGAACTGCCAGGCCAGGTCTTCTATGGACTGGAAACAAGCGTCCCGGGACTGGTTTCAGGGTATCACCCATCATCAGCCAGGCTAGCATGAGACTGACCATGCCACTGGAAAGAAGAGGGCCCATGTCTGGGCATGCCTATCTCACTTAGGGCAAAAAGTGCTGCAGCAGCAAATGGACCGTATGCCAATCAGACAGACTGAGAAAGAGAGAGAGAGAGAGAGAGAGAGAGAGAGAGAGGGGGATTCTCAATATAATTCTTCCTCAAATCAAGGATTTCAAATGCTCAATATATTTGTAAATGTTTGGTTTGAATGTTATAGTTAGGTTTAGAGGCAGTACAGTATTTCGTCATCTGTGGCCTAATCATTAAGGGTTTGAGTCTTGATGTTTCAATGTTCATGTCTGTAGTCCAATGTCTGGTCAAATACTAATATTAAAATGATTAATTTATATAATGAAAGGTGAGCTCCTTTTTTTTGGCAAATTTGTTTTTATTTTCACCTTGTCTAAAAATATCCTATTTAGGTATACCAATCATCAAAGGCTAAAAACGACCTCTCGCTCTCTCTCTCTCGCAGACACACTTTCTCTTTCTCTGTCTCTATATATCTCTCTCTCTGTCTCTCTTTCTTTCTCTCTATCTCTTTTTCTCTCTGACATCCATCCCATTCTGAGATTGAAGACATGGAGATAGATTCTCAAAACTATGGTTTCTCATATCATGTAATTCTAAACGTCAATATATTGAAATGCTTACTGCAAATTTTGTAGTTATGCTTTGAGGCAGGTTGGTAAAGAGTCAAAAAGTGGCCTAGTGGTAAAGGTCTTAGACTCTCACTTTGACATTAAGGGGGTCATCAGGATGGCGGGCAGATTGCCCCCACCAAGCTGGCGGTAGCCACCACCGACCTGGCCGGGGCAATCCACCCGTCATCCTCAGCTAAATGCACCCCTGCCATATTAGTATGGTGTGTGGCGGCGGACGGAAAGACCGTCTGGCGCTTTTCCGCCCCAGTCGCCTTGCGATCGGGGCATAAAAGGTCTAACATGGTGGCGGTGTCTATTTGACACAGCAAGCCATATTAGGATGGCCCAGGATAGATGCCTGATGCTGCCACGGAAAGGCATGAGGTCTTAACTTCGGGGGCCTCTTGCTGGCCCCCGGAGTGAAGGAGAGGTGGGGGGTACACAGGGGGTACCTGTGGTACCCCTCTGCATTTGCATTAACAAAGCAGCAGGCACCGCGCAGTGCCTTCCGCTTTGTTAATGCAAATGCATTTGTGCATGTTTAGCATTGTGGCAGGCGGTGCTGAGAGCCCCGCAAGCCACAATGCTAAACATGCAGGATGCGCCCGCCACAGTGGCGGGCGCATCTTAATGCACCCTACGGGACCCCCGCCCTTATGGGGGGGCAGTCTCAAAGGGCGATAGGATGGTGGGCGGACATCCTAATGACCCCCTAAATGTTTCGAATTGTGGTGTCCCAGTGTTCATGTGTGTGATCAAATGTTTGGTCAGGTACAAAAATGTAAATGATTAAGTTATATACTAAAAGGTGATCTTGTTCTTTTTTTATTTCCAAATACATTATTCTTTTCCCTATGTCCAACAATATCTCATTTTAGGTATATCATTCACCAAAGGCTAAAAAAATTGTCCGTCTCTCTCTTTCTACTCTTTGTCATTCTATTCTGGGATTGAAGATGGAGAGAGTAAGAATCTCAATACAATGGTTTCTTAAGTCAAGGGTTTTAAACTGTGAATACATCAAAATATTTGATTTGAATACTATGGTTAGGTTTTAAGGTAAGCAGCAAAGAGTTACTGCAGCCTAGTGCTTAATGTTTAACTTTACGGTACAAGAGTTTGAGTTGTGGTGCCTCAACATTCATGTGTGTGCTCAAATGTCTGGTCAATACTGAAATGTTTTTTTGTTCTTTTTCAAATGGCAAAAAACTTTCACTGTGTTAAAAAATATCTCATTTTAGGTATACCAATCACCAAAAGCTAAGAAACACTTTCTCAACTTCTCTCTCTCTCTCTCCCTCTGTCTCGGTTTTTTCTTCCTCTCACTCTTTTTCCGTTTTCCATCCCATTTTTGAAGGAAGACAAAGAGAGAAAGAGAGTTTCTCAATATAATACTTACTCAAATCAAGGATTTCAAAAAGTCGCTATATCAAAGTCTTAGGTTTGAATGTTATAGTTATGTTCTGAGGCCATACATAATAAGTCATGTGTGACCTAGTGGTTAGGGCTTTGAGTCTTGGTATTTCAATGTTCATGTCTGTGATCAAATGTCTTTACAAATATTAAAATGAATAAGTTTTCCCTCTCTCTCTGTCTTCCATAACAGTCTGGTATGAAAGAGAGATAGATTCTCAATACAACCAGTTCTCAAATCAAGGACTTCAAAATGTGAAAACATCAACATGTTTGATTTGAATATTATAGTCATGTTTTTAGAGAGAGTATCGTTTCATTCGTTTCATTGACTTTTATTCGATTATCATTTCAATAATCATAAAAAGTACATAGTTTAAAAAGAGAAGAATTTTAACACATGATATAGAAAACACAGTATTAATAACATTTTTGAGTGGAAATAAAGAACTAGGGTTTAAAATACTGTTCAGTTCTCATTTAACTAGAAATGCTGCGACGTAATGTTAGAGAGAGTATAAAAAGAGTCACCTGTAGCCTAGTGGTTAAGATCTTGGACTCTCCATCTGAAGTATCTCAATCTTCCTATACTTGAGCAGATTCGCTACAGTGAAATGTTAAACTTATATACTGAAGGTGATCTTGGTCTTTTTTTATAAACAAATAAATTTTTTCACTTTGTATAAAAAATATCTCATTTTAATTATATAAATCAAACTAGGCTAAGCACTCCTCTCTCTCTCACTCTCTGTCTCTCTTTGCCACTCTCTCTCTACCATCCATCCAATTCTGTGAGGGAAGACAGAGAGAGAGAGAGAGTGAGTGTGTGGCCTTACGCTAGAGCAATTGACCTTGAAGCTGGGGAACCGGGTTCGAGTCACAGCAACAACGCTCAACATACTGTGATTCTGGTCAAATCACTTAATCACCCTGTGCCTAACAAAAATGAATGTGTCCTCATGTAACGAAACTGGTACTCATGTAAAGCGCTCTGATACCCGATGTCTCATGTCTACTTCGATCTTTTGTTGGCAAAATTCTTTTTTTCACAGTGTCCACAAATATTTCATTTTTAGTATATCAATAGTCAAAGACTAAAAAAGAACTTCTGTCTCTCTCTCTCTCTCTCTCTCTCTCTCTCTCTCTCTCTCTCATCCTCTCTATGTCTTTCTCTACATCCTTGCATGTCCTCCATGTGTATCGTCCTCTCTTTCTCTATCTCAGTCACTGTTTCTCTTTGTTTCCTGCTCTGTCTTCCATCCGATTCTTTTAATACTATGGTTTCTCAAATCAGGGATTTCAAAATGTACATATTTCAAAATATTTGGTTTGAATGTTATAGTTATGTTTTTGGGCAAAAATTTAATGAACCGTACAGATATCGCGTACAGTGGGTTCCGAGGGAGTTTCGTACGGGGATTTGATTTGTACGGTCTCTGTACGATTCGTACGGAGTCCAGCTCCTGGTATGAATCGTACTTCCTTGTACGTACGGGGGACGTTGCAGTGTACGATTTGTACGTGAAAAATGCTCCGAACGGCTATTTGGAGAGTTTTTTCCCGAATTGGAGTCGACCCCTTGGTGTTTCAATATTTATGTGTATGCTTAATTGTCTAGTCAACTACAAAGATTTACATATTTAAGTTATATACTGAATGAATATCTCATTCTTTTTTTTTGTGGAAAATAAATGTTTCTTTTCATTATGTCCAGAAATGTCTCATTTTTATTACATGGATCATCAAAGTCTAAAAAACTTCTCTCTGTCTCTTCCTCTCTATCTAGGATTTCAAAATGTCTATATTTCAAAATCTTTGGCTCAAATGTTTTAATTGCATTTTGAGGCAGTGTTGTAAAGAGACAAGTGTCCTAGGTGTTAAGATCTTACACTCTCACTCTGGTGGTTCCATGTTTAAATATCAATTACAAAAATATAGATGAAAAAATATCGATGTAAAAATATTGATTATAAAAATATCAACTCCCTGTATTTAAACAGCTAAGTACAATAATATCGACTCAAAAATATAGATGTAAAAAATATCGACTTTAAAAAATAACATAACTTAAATTAAATTAATTAAATAATATTAATATTATTAACAAAGTAAATTAAATGTAATATATATTTTAACTAATTATAACACATAAACCTAATTTAATTAATATAAACACAAACAAATATGTACATATACATATATTTAACTAAATACATTTTATTAATTATCTTCATTTAATTTATAAACTTTTTTAATTACATAAACATAAAATAAACACATATATAAAAAAATACAATATTCTATATTTATTTAACACATTAACCTATTTTTAAAAACATAATACAAACATTCAATGACAAAATAAAAACATTAGTAGTTAAAACGTTGGATAGCGAAGGGGTAACAATTACAATTCCCACTCCAGTGAGTGGAACAGTAGGGAAAGCGCTGGATAGCGTAGGGGTAAAAATTACTATTCCCGCTCCAATGAGTGCAACAGTAGGGAAAGCGCTGCATAGCGAAGGGGTAACATGTACTATTCCCACTAAAGTGAGTGCAACAGTAGGGAAAGCCCTGGATAGCGGAGGGGTAACAATTACTATTCCCACTCCAGTGAGGGCAACAGTAGGGAAAGCTCTGGATAGCAGAGGGGTAAAAATTACTAATCCAACTCTAGTGAGTGCAACAATTGGGAAATCACTGCATAGCGGAGGGGTAAAAATTACGATTCCCACTCCAGTTAGTGCAACAGTAGGGAAAGCGCTGGATAGCATAGGGGCAAAAATTACAATTCCCACTACAGTGAGTGCAACAGTAGGGAAAGAGCGAGATAGAGGAGGGGTAAAAATTACTATTTGCACTTCAATGAGTGCAACAGTAGGGAAAGCGTTGTATAGCGAAGGGGTAAAAATTACGATTCCCACTCCAGTTGGTGCAACAGTAGGGAAAGCGCTGGATAGCATAGGGGCAAAAATTACAATTCCCACTCCAGTGAGTGCAACAGTAGGGAAAGAGCTAGATAGAGGAGGGGTAAAAATTACTTTTTCCACTCCAGTGAGTGCAACAGTAGGGAAAGCGCTGGATCTCAAAACAATAAAAAACTAAACCATCACCATTTTTATCTAATTTAATTTCCAATATTAACATAATTAATATATACATTTAAATATATTATTATTAACAAAGATAATTAAAACTAATACACATTATTTAACACTATAAAATTTACAACACACAACTATAATTAATTACACAATTACATGTAATAACTACTAATTAATGACAATTAATGTATTATTATTTATTAATTAAACAATACAAAATATTACTTACCACCTTTCACACCATTTACACATATAAACACCAAAACACACACCTACAATTAATTACACAATTACAATTAATAAATACTAATTAATTAATGGTAATTAACTTTAAAGTATTTAATAATTAATCAATAAAACATTTGTATTACTCACCACACTTCACAAAATTTACACATATAAACACCACAACACACACCTAAGATGTAGTAAACAATTAACCTAATTATTTAATAATTGACTAATTGAAATTAATTAACGACAAATTAATAAACTATTATTAATCAATTAACGCGATAATTATGCAATACATTTTACAAAATGTAATTACTTCCCACCCTATTCCCCTATAAACCCAAAGCCGGCGAAAGAACTAAAAACTCTAAAACATATAATAAAATGATAAACTATTCTCATTAAAAACACTAAAATACATAAAATTATGAATAAATCAATATTTTTGTGAACTATAATTTTGTAAACGATATTTATTTATTTATTTATTTCTAGTTTTTATAGAGCGCAGCATTCATCCCATGGGATATCAAGGCGCTAAAAAGAAAAAGGGACTGCTGGGATAGTGCGGGGGGAGGTTTAGTTTTTGGGGAAAAGGTGGGTTTTGAGTTTTTGCCGGAATTGGAGGAGGTTTGCGGTGTGTCTCAGATCCATAGGTATATATTACAACGATAATATATTATCTTATAATATATTATAATATAATATATTATATTATGATCCAACGATATATATTACAAAGATATTTATGTAATCGATATTACTTACCTGTCAGTCGATATTCTTGTCAACTATATTTTTGTTGTTGATATTTCTTCCCCACAATATTTTTGCGGTGATATTTCTGTCCCACAATATTTTTGTGGCGATATTCAGGTTGCAACGTTCATGACTGTGGTCAAATGTATTGTCAACTACAAAATCTTACACATTGAAAGGTGATATTATTAATTTAATTGCAAATACATTTTCCTTTTTACTTTGTCAAAAAAATCTTGTTTTAAGTCTATCATTCACCAAAGGCTAAACAAAAAAAAACATGTTTTTCTCTCCTCTCTCTTTCCCTGTCTCCCTGGAATGAAATAGATTGGTCTCTCAAATGAAGGATTTCAAAATGTCAATATCGCAAAATGCTTGTTTCAAATGTTTAAGTCATGTTTGAGGAAGGTCAGTAGGGAGTCAAAAACAGCCTAGTGGTTAAGGGCCTACCCTCTCACTCTGAAGATTAAGGGTTTGTGTGATGGTGTATCAATGTTTATGTATATGCTCAAATGTCTGGTTACATACAAAAAAAGAAATGTGTAAGTTATGATACTGAAAGGTGATCTTGTTCTTTTATATTGGCAAATATATTTTTCTTTTCACTGTGTCCCAAAAATCTCATTTTAAGTATATTAATTACCAAGGGCTAAAAACAACCTATCTCTCTCTCTCTCTCTCTCTCTCTCTCTCTCTCTCTCTCTCTCTCTCTCTCTCTCTCTCTCTCTCTCTCTCTCTCTCTTCTCTCTCTATCTCTCTCTCTCTCTCTCTCTCTTTCTCTCTCTCCCTCTGTCTGTGCCTCCCCATTTTGGGATGAAATGGAAGACAGAGAAAGAGATTCTTCATACAATGGTTTCTCAAATCAAGGATTTTAAAATGTGAATGCATCAAAATGTTTGGTTCTAATATCATTGCTATGTTTTAAGAATGAGTGGTAATGAGTCATATGTGGTCAAGGGATTAATTGTCTTGGACTCTAGCTCTGAAGGTTGGTGGTTTGAGTTTTGGTATCTCAATGTTCATGCATCTAACTACAAAAAGGCAAATATTTATGTCATATACTGAAAGGTAATCTCATTCTTTTTTATCCCACATTGTATTTTTTCTTTTCACTATGTCCAAAAATATCTCTCACTCCCTCCCTTTCCCCTTTCACTCTCTCCATACCTCTCTTCCTCTCTCTTTCCCTCTCTCTGTATCTCTCTCACTTTCTCCCTCTCTCTCTCTCTGTCTGCCTCTCTCTCCCTCTCTCTACTTGTCTTCCATACCATTCTTACACTGAAGACAGACAGAGAGAAAGAGATTCTCAATACAATAGTTTCTCAAATCAAGGATTTCAAATATTTTCAATATATCAAAATATTTGCTATAATGTTTTAGTTATTTTTTGAGGGTGTGTGGCTTAAATCGATCTCTGATGGTGAAGGGTTCAAATCATAGTGTATCAATGTTCATTTGTATAAGAAATCAGGGCTTTTTGAAGACACTCTCAAACTTTTGTCCCCCCATTTGGATACCTGGAGTCTTCTTTAAAAACTGACAGTGTATAGAGCCTGCTAACCAGGCTTCGGGTCCAGTGCTTTCTCTCTAAAACTGTTATGTGGGACTTGGCAATCCTAATTGACAAGGACTTTACCCTCATTTAAGTCCATAGTATACTGTACCAGTTGCACCCAGGGCATGGGTTGTACAGGGTCCACAGGGCTTGCAGCACAGTTTTGTGTCACCCTGGGTGACCCAAGTAAAGTTCTGGTGGCAGGCTGGCCAATTCAGACTTCGTACTTGCCTTTGCTCTCAGCATGTGTAGCAAAGTCAAAGCACTATCTGTGATATGTACCAGTCACCCCGAAGGAAAGCCTCCTAAAGTCCAGGAGACAGAGTGCATTATATCAAAGGTGTGGACATGTAAGTGCAAGCTTATGTGACCCTATACTGACCTTTACCAATAAAGGACACTGTAAGTGATGGACCACCACAGGATAGCATGGGCTACCACAATAGCAAACCCGAGGTTGGCAGCTCCATTATTGTACTGACTAAATAAGTCATATTTGGTATCAAACAATGTGCCTTCTCACACCTAACATGAATCTTGTGTCTTGGGTGATGTGCCAGGCATGTACCAAGGTGGCTACCCTAGCAGTTACCCACCTGTTTGCTTCTCCAAGACAGGATTTAGATCTCCTGCCAGGCAGTGTGATAACTCTCATTAGTGAAGAACAAAGCCTTGGACATAAATGAATTCACACCTCCCTCCTTCAAAAAATCGATAACTCTGTTTATATGAAAACTATTCTGTTCTGTTCATTTTGGTGTCTAAATTAAGATAAAAATAGACTCACTTTTTATAAATTGGCATTGGAGTTCTCCCGAGTTGTTTCCATTACTTTTTGTCCTTGTTGGTACTCTGAAATGCTTAACACATGTTCCTCTAGTAAAGCCTGACTGCTCTTTGCCACAATCCTAGGACCAAGCTATGGATTTATTTGTGTGAATCCATGGACCATCTTTGGGGTATTGGGATAGTATTACATGGTGAGTTATAACCCCCACACCAAATAATATTTCACTTTCCTACAATGTACTTGCTCAAATGTCTTGTTAACTACAAAAATTCAAGCACCATATGCATGTAAAGAAAACTACACACGTCCCCATAACCATTACTTAGGGTAATGTGAGAAGTCTCCACAGTTAACCAATATTATTCAGTATTATTGTAGCTTCAGCCCATCTGTCTTAATAGCTAAGAAGTTCCAGTTTTCATGAATCATTCATTGTATTAGTGTTTTGTTTCCAGAGTGTGACCAGCTTCCAGGTGTGCAAACACTTCATTCCTTCATTTCTATCATTAACACATGGCTTTACAGTTCTGTGGTCCCCCGATCCCCAATGCATTTCAGGCCTGGAAGGCCCCCTTGCTAGGAGGTCTCCTAGGGGAGAGTTTGTATTTGGACATGGGATTCTGAGGAGTTAAGTTGAATCCTACTTGTTGAGTACACTTTGCCACTGACAAAAGGCCTCCCAGACCTGAAACGCCGTACATGAAGCAATGCTTAAGGTAATGTGTGTAGTTTTCTATACATGCCTATGGTGTTTGACTTTACATCACCTATGAGCGGAAGGTGATGCACACAAGCGCACTAACCAGTGTAATTGTTTATGATTAACTATTTGTAAATTGGAGTACATTGGTAAGTGTGAACGTTTTCTTCTAATTGTAACAACAAAAAGTCAAATGTTAAAAGTATATACTGAAAGGTGGTCTGGTTGTTTCCTGATTCGCAAATATATTTTTACTGTGTCCGAAAATACAAAATTTTAAGTATATCTGTAACCAAAGGCTTAAACGCAACTACTCTCTCTTTCTCTCTCTCTCTCTCTCTCTCTCTCTCTCTCTGTCTCTCTCTCTCTCTCTCTCTCTCTCTCTCTCTCTCTCTCACACACGTTCAAATGTTTGGTTTGAATGTTACAGTTTTTATTACATGCTCTACATTAATGAGCCATCTATGACCTAGTGGTTAAGGTTTCTGACTCTGAAGGTTAAGTGTGGATTCTTGGTGTTTCAACTTTTGTGTGTCTGGTCAGCTACATATATTGAAATATATAAGTTATATAATAAAAGGTGATCTTGTTTTTATTGGCACATGCAGTTTTCATTTCACTGTGCCCAACATTATCTCACTTCAACTATATCAATCACCAAAGGCTAAAAAATAACTCCTCTCTCTCACTCTCTCTTTATCTCTCTGTCTCTCTTCCTCTCTCTCTTTGATTCTTTGATTACGGGTTTAAATGTTAAACTTTTTCCTTTCATGAACCAATGTGATTGAGCTAAAGAGTAGTACTGGATCAGTAACACATAACCATTCCATAGCTAAACATTGACCTAGCTGAATCCCTATAAAGTACCTTCCCATAGACTATCTTTCCCCACTGCCAATTGAAGGTATTGGTTAAAAATATATTGTGTTGGAGGTCATTATGTAAAGTGGAAGTAAGGGCCTGATTTAGAGTTTGGCGATGGGATACTCTGACCAATGTGATGAATAAAATATACTTTTTGCTGTACTTCAGTGCATCATTTATATACTATGCACTTTCTGCTGTATAAGGTGGACGTGATATCCGTTATCCATTACAACTGTGGTGTTGTATCCCATCTGAGGGAAAAACAACAATAATGATGTATAGAACAATGTACATTAATATAAGGTGAAGAACATGACCATGTTGTTTTATTTATTGTCACAACTTTTTATTTTAGTTTTTAGTTATTTTTTTTATATATATTTATATCCAATATCAAAACATTATTTTTAACTTGTGATAACTAATAAAATCCTCAGTACATATCTATGTAGCAGGTAACCTTAGTGGAGGAGGAGAAAGCTAGGACTGCTACTTCTTTGGACCACTAGCCAGGCCCTTCACCAACCCTCTAACACCACCACTGCCACATACAGCCAGGGCCCACTGCCACTTAGAGCTGGACCATGAGGAGCCCCCTCCTCATCATCACGCAACCACCTCCTTTACTGCATCCTCTGTGAGATGGTGCTCATCTGGCATGGCCAGCAGAATCTGGACCAAGAGGTGGCTATGAAAGGACCAGGCTTCCCACAAGGATCTTTTTTATTGAACTTCTTTTTGGGTGGAGGCCTGGTGTTTTAAGGGAATTGGTGTGAAGGAGGGGGGCTTGTTGTGGGTGAACAGGGTGGGAACAGGAGTAACTTGGGCGTGGTTCAGGAAGTAGTGTTACGCGTAGCTATGCGAAGTGCACTTCGCACTACGCAAGCTACGCGAACTGCGTAGTGCACTGTACAAAATGCTGTTCGCACTGATTTCACAGTGCCGGATGCTTGTCCGCACTGTGCAAGCAGTGCAAACTGCATCTTGCACAGTACAAGCAGTCTTTTTCTGCCGCTCGAGTAGATTTCTACTCGAGCGGCAGCTTTCTCAACGCCGACTGGTAGTTTCTCATCGCGAGCGGTCGCGAGCATATGCGACCACTCGCAATGAGAAACCTGACTTCCCCGTGTTGAGAATCTCACCCGAAGCTTTATTTTCCAGGCTCGCGATTGGCAACTTGATGTTGCTGATTGCGAATGCGGAAAAAGTCTCGTAGGGATGTCTTTTTGCTTGTTCGGGGTCGCCAACTTGACGTTGAGGACCGTGAGCAAGCAAAAAATGACCACTGAGCTATGCTACGCATGTTTGCACTGTGCTATGTGCAATTTGCATAGTGCAAAGTAGCGCAAAATTCGCAAACTATGCGAGCGTAGCGTAGTGCTTTGTCCAGGGTTAAACAGGAGTTGGGTAAAGGGAGATTTTAGGGCGTTTTGCAGGGAGGGGGTGGGCCTGTTACGTGTTGAAAGGGTGGGTTTACCATTGTAAAGAAATAAAGCTGTTGTTTTCTTTAGTATCTATCTTTGCATTGCAGGTTAGTGTGGCTGTGTGGTTTAGTGATGAACGCAAGACAAGAAAAAAGCTGCCCTCTGAAATTGTCAAACATTCTACTGTGCATCCAATTTTCCCCCTAGACTTACCCGACCAGAAGTCACTTGCCATGTATTTATTCTTCTGTAGGTAGCTTACCTCTTCTTGCAGTCCAGTATACCCCACTACCGGAGGGATAATGTGAAACTGACTATATTTTTTACTTTATTGCTTGATTAGGTTTTCCAGCACCCAGCCACCTTTCAGTGATACATGTCTACTAGTTAGTTACTGCCATTGTCCTACCCTCTGTAACTATTTACCAATAATGGGGTCTGCCAACAACATACATATAATCACAAGCTCTCCTTCCTGAGAAAAACTTCAGTACAAAATCCTTAACTAGTTCTTATCTGTATAGATTAAGCAATGTCTACTATATCTCTCAATCTTCCCAAACCTTAGTACAGGGTTTCCCAAAGGCCTTCCTAATGCTGGTGGTAGTAGGCTAGCACTAACAGTGAAGACATTACAAAACGTGGTCGCCCTATTATGAATGATGCTTTAAAGGTAAACTCCAACTGTAGGAATATTCAGAAGGATTTATCCACCCCATGTAGCTAGATTAAAAGAAAACACAGTTAGTGGATAGTCCATGACTGAGACAGCTATGGCACAAAATGTGAAACAAACAATAATTAGTAAACAATCTGAGGAGCTAGTATTTAATGTATTACGAAAATGAAAGCTAAACTTACAGAAACCTCATGTCAGGACTCATGGTAATGTTGCTCCATGTTGTATAGATTTTGTAAGCAAAACAAGGCCTGATTTACAAAGATAAAGGTACAATTTTGGTGTGACTGTACTTGTGCTGCGTAAGTTTATGACTAGTAACTTTTCCATCAGTAACTTCATGAGTAGTAGTAAAACTTTATTTCAGCCACAAGGACATAGAAGTACAACACAGAGTAAAAATGCACAGTAAACAGAAAATGTTTGATCAGAAAATGTTTCAACATATAAAAACCACAGGTTGCAAATGTTAAACTACATTAAAAGCAAAGACAAATAATGTCCAAGTAAAATACGAGATAGCATAATATCCTGTAGCAATAGGATATTCTCAGAAGGACAATATAATACAGTCAAAACAAACTGAGTCTAATTGTACAACTACTGTCCAAAGATACCTTAAACTCTAGGTAAACCAATAAACCAGGTAACAACACTGCAACCATTAGGTGCCCCTTGGACCATTGTGCCAATATTGAATAGATTGAATGTTCAAAGTTGGGTCCCAGCAAAAGATTAGATGAACTTTATGAGTAGTAACTTTTTGAGTAGAAAGTAACTCCCACTATTTTAAAAGGAGTTACTATTAGTTAAGTACTTCTCAAAGAGTTACTACTCAGAAGGTTACTGGTAGGATAGCACACTGCAAGAGTAAACTTATACCCACAGTAAAACTTTAGCTATGTGAATCAGGCCATAGTACACACTAGTAATACTTTCCTTGGACAGACATTGTTCTAAAACTCTGCACTTTGATGATGTACCTTTCATGCCCGGTTGGGAAGTAGGGCTAGCATGGGCTATTGTTTATTTAAGATGATCCTGTAACAGTTGGTGTTGCTTTCACCAAAACCGCCCGCCAAGTGTGTGATCTATTTTTGGTGTGAATATTAAGCAGCACCTCACTACATAACACAACCCCGGGGGAAGAAGGCTAGGGGTTTCATTAACCCCTCCCATGCTCGTGACGGAACCGTTCCATCACGAGCCTCGGGTGGGCTGTGCTGGTGACGGAACGGTTCCATCACGGCCCGCTCCCCACGCCTACGCGGCGCGAATTCCGCACCTGCGCAGCGCATTCTATTGAGCGGGAGGGTCCGTGACTGAACGTTTCCGTCACAAGCATAGCTCACCCGTGTGCCGTGACGGAGCGGTTCCGTCACGAGCACGGGACCGCCGCGCGGCCCCCCCCACCCCCTTAGCACTGCGGTGAAATAGCCGCCGCAGTGAAGGGGTTATTTATTATGATGGTGGAGTTCAAAGACAAGCACAACATTCATCTCATTTTCACTCATTATGCCTCCCCTGCAGAGGCATAGCATTTTGATGCTTTCTCAGATTTACCAGTGTTGCTAAAACAAAACGAGAAACAGACTACATCTAATAAAATTCCTAACAATAAAATTCATACGCAGCAATGTAAATCTAAAAAATAAGATGGTATTTCATCAGATAACAGCATATCAATAATTACCAAGTGGAGGCAAAGATTACAAATTTGAAACAACTACTATAAATTAGCACACAGACAATACAAATATAAATCTTAAAAACAACACTATGTCCCCAAAAACCATGATATTCAAAAGACAATTTTTTAAGAGTCAGAAAAAACAAAACACCATAGGTATCTGACAAGAGCATGGTGTAGTGATGACAGTAAATTCTGCGCCAATCACAACAGAGGGTTGTGATTAGGCTTGTACGTAATTCACAGAAACGTGGTTGCAACTGCAAACACCGAAGTACCAATGTCATTAGGAAATTACACAGTGTCTGGTGATCGACGCTAGGTGACAAACAAACAATTTGCACTGAAGTGTGATTCAGCATCATGCAGGTATCTGTCTGTAGAAATGTGAACTGAAGATGTCACTGGGGTCTGGGGGGAGATTCAGACTCAATTTAATCTCCTTTGTTCCACCTACAAAGATATGATAATAACAGTATTATAGCAGTTCATAGAATTCAGGAACGTTAATGCTTCCTAGAAAATATCCATTTAGCTTAGAAGATCAAGAATTTGTAATTAGCTCAGCTCTAGAATCCTTTACTTTGCTTGATGGCAGGGTAAGACAAGGTAAGGTGAAAAATGTCCTGATAACTTTATCACTGTGCAGTTGTAAATGACTGCTGCAAATGTGAATACATTAACGTCCAAGTAGAATAAATATCCCCTAATGCTTCTGGGTTTTAGTACATAGCATATTTCATTGCAAACATTTGAATAATGTATCCGTATCATTCTCTCCTTTTAATAATTGTTTAGTATGAACATCTTTATAATGTATTGACTACACCGTTTAACACAGTTTAATATATTTTTTTCCTATTACATTTTATCTCATTGTTTTTCTGTAGACAGTTTCGAATGAAGCACCAATATGTTGGTAATTGTCTCATTATAGCACTTAATAAAGTTTGAAACAATACAAGTCCTGAATGAAAATAAAAAAAATAACCCAAGTAAATATGCATTTTACAAATACGCCTAGTGGCAGATGGAAACAAAATATTTCGAGATGAAATAGTTTCCTTAAAGAGCCACCCAGGCTAGGGAAAATGGTTTTCTATGCTCAGTCCTGCATTGCTAACTATCACCATCAGAAGTGTTTACAGATTGTTTCTTTGTTTGGTTATGTTTAATTGGCTTTTGAGATCTTCTGTACATCATTCACCAGTGGCCCCTTAAAATGTTGTAATGATTGAAGCTGAGTAGCACTTTCTGATATGCCAGAGTTTCAGAAACTGAACTGACAGACACACCCATAGTTATGAGATACCACATGCAAAGGTGCAATGGATTTCGTATTTACATAATATACTTTCCAAGGGAACAATTAATACTGCTGTATTGGGCACTTACAATAAAAGATGTCTTCACTTATGCCATCCAGGAATTCAGAAAAGGAATACTGGGAGACCTTAATGGGTTTACTACGGAATATTTCTCTGCTTTAACCAGGAGTGGCCGCTCATACTGTGAAGCGGTGGGGGTGGGGGAGGTGGAACACAAAAAAGATAATAAAAAATAAATATAATTGCACTTACCTGCTCCGACTCCCGCCGTCCTCCGATCCTTGCATCTTTATGAGGAACCTGGTGCACAATGCGCAGGCTCCCAGCTCCCAATCCCATTGCTGCTCAAATGCTGGGAATGCTATTTCCAGCATGTGAGCAGCGCTAGTATTGGCCTCGGCACTCTGAATCGGTGCTCAGACATAGTCTGGAAGCCTGTCTTGATTTCTTCACCCAGCTGTACAATACAGCTAGGTGGAGAAAGGCTAAGTTTGCATGATGATTTGACTGGCTCTCTGGGGTCGGCCAAACCATGATGCGCATTTAGCAGGGCCCGCCACTCCCCCCTACTCCCTGGTGCTGTAGCTGCAGCGTCACAGTACCTGTCCCTGTCCCTCTCTGGGCTCGGCTGGTAGCCAGCCTACCGGACGCAAAATAAAATGATACAAATACGTTTAATTATCATTTTATTTACGTCATTTCTGTTGCTGGCTTGCAGTGGGGCGGGGGGGCGACATGCCTGCGCCCTAACAGAGGATCCGCCGCTGGATTTATTTGTGGAGAAATGCTCAGTGTCTCTGACACAAAGGGTGGGAAGTGGGAGGAACAAGACCTGATTTGCCGCTTGAGTTTGACAACGCCCATAAACTTGTGCGTTGGCGGCCATTCACAAACTCAGATTCAACCTTCTCCAACACTTCAATGGACTGCAGCAAAAGGCTGGAGTAACCCTCTTCCAAGTTGGGGATGGTAATGGATCACTGCCAGAGCTGCTGGACATATAGAGGAATGGTTTCTCCACTGGGAAAATGTTTTTCCCGGAGAGAACAAAAAAGAAACTAAAAGAGTGTGCATTTGTGGGTTATTAGTGAAGGATGTAGGTCCTTGACAAGTAGCAAGTCAGCAACCTTCCATTTTCTGTATCACAATATAGCGGTTGATTCTCACAGAGTAGTGAGGCAGAGCAGTCCAAGGCCTACTCAGGGAAGGTACTCCAGTCCACCAGAACTCAACAGACACGACCCAATAAATCACTGTCCAGTCGCTGCTTTTTCTTATAAAATAAAAATTACTTTATTACAGACATGGCAATTAATACTGTCCATTCATTTTGAAACATATATATGATAGATGGAAATTCATATGATAAAACCCTCTTAATAGTTCACATCCCTAGCAAGCCCTAAACCCTACAAAGACAATACCATTCTTATACTAGGCCCGATACAATTGGGCGTAGATATATATATATATATATATATTTTTACAGAGTTTTATATAGCGCGAACTTGACCCGAATCGGGTATCAGAGCGCTTACATAGCACCAGTTGCACTACATGAGGACACATTCATTTTTGTTAGGCACAGGGAGATTAAGTGACTTGCCCAGATTCACAGGATGTTTAGCATCATTGCTAAGACTCAAACTAAGTTCCCCAGATTCGAGTTTGACCGCCCTAGCCATTAGGCCAACTCATCTCCCAATATATAAAAGGCCGCCCTACTTGTTTCACAGGGTGTCGCTAGATTACTAAAAGCATGAATATAAAATATTAGGTCAATGCAATTCCATTAGAATCACTGAGTATAGTAAAATCTCACAATGACATTCATTTGGGCATGTAATGACACTGTTACCTTTGTGATTGTCAGTAAAGAACTTCCAAGAAATTAATTATTACATGCAATGTGTCATAGCTTACTTGATATTGTCAATAACACATTTCCATGACCTTCATTGAAACATGTAGCATGTTACTGTTAACCTTATCATTGTCAATCAAGAGTTGCCATTTTTTGTAAACCAGGATCATGAGTTTTTCGTCTGTTTTTATACATATCCCAAAACAGAATTGGAGAAGTGTGACTCAATGGTTACAGCGGCAGACCCTGATGCAGATGTTTGGCCCGGGACCAGGGTTCAATTCCCGCCTCGGTGGGTCTTGGGCTCAGTTTCCTCGGACCTGATCATTCTCGCCTCGGTGCCTATTCTAATCATGGGTCCCACTCTGCAACTCTGGGCAATAACTTGTTTAATCTCCACAACGGCCCCAACAGCGCTGGGATGCCTGGCTTCACCTTAGGGGTGCCCAGGAGTTGGACATTTCACAGGGAAAAGCCAGGAAGGGTTCCACAGCGGTATGCGTTACAACGCCTGGACATACCAGTTGGGGTATTAGTGCGCTTTACAAGTACAAATTATATTAGTGCCGATCAAAAAAGGCCCACAGACTCCAGAGTCTTTCAGTAAAAGCACGAGATCCAGGAGTGCTTACAAACTGTGGTAGTGTCTTCTGGGGCCCTGAAGTTTATATCCCTGGAGACTTAAGATGACATTTTAACGAATCAATATGTGGCTCCTCTGTGGACTGCTGTGCTCCTTCTGAACACTGTATCATAAGGTGCCCCTGCCTCCTCCGAGCACAACTGCGAGAAATATGCTAATTTAAAGGCCCTTTGTAGGGCCAATGTGGCACCCCTCGCACCAGCAGATCAGTTTCACAGCACTCTTTTGATGCCACGTTGGCTGAGGAAGAATGTTTTTTCTTTCTACTTTTTTCCCTATTTCTCTTGTTAAAGGGTGCATCAATCCTAAATGATACCTACGTCCTTTAATAGGTCTCGCCTAGCTTTGCAGAGCATGCTCTGTGAGATCTATTGTCGTTTGGGTTGCCTTCGGAAGTGCAGCAGAAGCTCCACCCATGCTTTTGATTGGCCTATGTCATAAACCCTCGCTTTTCATTGCATGTGAGGCTTGTTTGGTCCCTCCGTACCTCCTTTTTGGCTCTCCCACCCGGACTGGAGATTATGCACAGCATTACATGCTTTCATATCACTTTCACTTTCAGAAATCGCAGACCTAGTGTTGCTTGTTTTTTTTTATTTTGCAGCAGACCTATCAGAGAGCGATGACAGCACAGTCGGGGCACACGGTCAGTGTTGAAACGCCAAGCGTCGGAGGCAGCCCAGTGCTTTAAATGGGCCGGTACTCACCTGTACTGAGTACCGGCACTTCTCTGTTTTCTGTCCCTAAGTACTGGAACTTAATTTCGGGCAAGGAAAGTACCGGTACTCTCAGAAGCAGCAGGGCTCAGGCCCTGAAGTATGGGTACCTGCAACGCAAAAACTGAACATGACACTTTCAAATGGAGCGTGTTCAAGTGCCGCTCTGGCTGGCAGCAGCCTGTGTATTTGTGTATCCCTGCACTGGGTTCAAAGGGCGTCAGTGCCCCCCTCCCCTCATGTGTTTCAGCCTGGGTTCAGACAGCTCCCGGGCACACACACAGCCGCACCTGAGTACTTCACAGGTCTTTAAAAGACCATTTGCTTATTAATGAGGCTTTGTTTTTTTCGACCTAGCGTAGAGCCCCTGCATCTCCACTCTGCATGTTGTTGAACGAATTAGC
This sequence comes from Lissotriton vulgaris, assembly GCF_964263255.1. Classification (NCBI taxonomy): domain Eukaryota; kingdom Metazoa; phylum Chordata; class Amphibia; order Caudata; family Salamandridae; genus Lissotriton; species Lissotriton vulgaris. The sequence goes on from NC_141691.1 coordinate 780,009,961, forward strand.
ACCCCCCAACCCGAAATGTTTTCTTAGCATCCACCCCCACCCGACACACACACACATCCAAAAAGGACTAAATGTTGGCACTGGTCAACAGTTAGTCCTATTTCTATGTCAAATCATTTTCCCATATGTATATTTATATATTTTTGTGTTCAGTCTAATATGGAACACACCACAGCAAGTCTTTCAGTTTCATGCTACAAAGGTACGTGCACACACTCTACTCTACTGTAGCATGAAAATGAAAGACTTGATCGGCCAAACTGGGGTGTGTTGCAAGGGTAGCGTTGTGATTCTGGCCTCCAGTGATGTGCTTTGCAGGGGTTGATTCACCCTTCATTAAATCCTGCTGAGTTGCCTGAATTAAGTCAGGCAGCACAGTAAGAGAAACTTTCAAACAGTTCTCTGTCCCTGGTGTCTTGAGAGGGCCGGTGTGAAGAAAGCAAAGTGTAAATGTTCGTGCTCACCCGACCCTCTCTCAAAACCGGGACATTTGTTAATTTTTTTGTGAACTGAGTAAAACTTTATTGTTTGATTAATTAAAATCATTACACTAATTCGTTTGTGGCATCACAGAATATTAAAAGTAGCATTCATCTGAGATGGTTTAAGAGAGAAGAGAAGAGCAAAAAAACATAAAAACTAAATAAAATGAATTCACATGGTTGAACAACTTATTAGTCATATTAAAAAGGACACTTGGGAGCCATTGTTGTCCCGTATGAGTTAGCGTCTACTAAAAATGAACACAGGGTGAAAACCAGGGTTATGAAGATACATAATAGGTACTGCTAAAAACACAAATCTGTTAAAACAGTAAGAACACTACATATGATGACTTAATGGTCCTGAGACACGTAGTGTCCGTAAATTGTCTATGTAAGGGGTGTCTGTCCGCCTACCCCGGTGTCTCTTCATGAGAATGAATCTCTCAGTCCCTTGGTGGCCGTCTCATCCCCAGCATGGCTGACTCTTCATGAGGAGCGCTGCCCCCCAAACCCCGCAGCGCCTTGAGACCCTCATGGGTATATAGCACGCTTTATAAATGCAGTGATTGATTGATTGATTGGTTCTGAAGTCTAATGCCCACTTGAACTGCATTTCCTTTGTGTTGGGTGTCTGTTTCTTCTTCTCGCACAACAACAGGTGCCTCCCTTCTGCCCCGTGGGCCAATCACAACACCCATGGGGCGTCTCTTTCCGTCCTGTCTCCGAGTGTCTCTTTTCCCCTCGGTCCCACTGTGTCCCAGATAGGGGATTTCCAGCTGAAGATTTATGCCACCTTTCACTTTTACTTTTGAGTTGTAAATTAATCTGTCCCTACTTCCTCTTCTCGGAAGGCAGAGATCCCTGAACTCCAAACCCAGCACAAGACGGCGAAGATGCCCCATCCTCCTGTACACATGCCTTCTCCTCCCATACACCTGCCCCCCACTTCGCTTACACCTGCCCATTTAACCTGCTTGATCAAATTCCATTCAGGAACTATACGTGATGTGTAATAGTACTAACATGTAACTACAACAACAAACAAGCATTTGCAATGCAATAGGTCTCGCATTTGCGAGCCTTTGAGCTACTGGCATTGTAAATGACAAACTTTTTATCTATGTGTTGGTTTTGAAAAGAGATAAATAAAAGGCATTGCTATTTACAATGCCAATAGCTTAAAATCTTGCAAATGCGAGACCTATTGCATTGCAAATGCTTGCTTTTTGTAGAGGGGCGCAAGGGAGCCACAGAGCCCTTGTTATTCCAGCCACTCCCCGCGCCTTGCTAAAATGTGTGCAGCGATCACGAGAGATGTTTCAACTCTACCGCACCTGCGACTGCAAGTGGGTTCTTGTTGTGCCACGCCTCTCCTCTCCACCCAGGCATGGGGGTGTGACAAATGTGCATAAACAAAAAGATTCTATCAAGAAAAGTGCAAGTGTTAAATTTTAGGGGTTTTTCAGTTTATTATTAAAGGGAGTGTGAAATGAGGCTCTTCATCAGACCAGTGGGATGAAGGCACTATCTGCTTTTAAAATACCCCTCACAGACTAAGAATCCCTTAGTGTCATGCTTCATCATTGGGGTCTTCCCGTCCCTCTACGGGGCGGGGCATGCTACGACCTACGAGCTACGCGGGAGCACTTTTTTAGTGATAAATGACTATGTGTTAGTGCAGTGTCAGTGAAGGTAGTGAAGTGTAGGGACCTGGTGATGTGGATAAAAAGTTAAAAAATTCCCTGGCTAGTGGAAAAAATAATGTTATTCGCTTCCCTGGCTGGGAATGTTAAAAAGGGGTTGTGAGGTAAGGCTGTTGGCACCTACCAGGTCGACATGTTTCACAGACAGTCCCCTACTGTCTGATCATCAGGACCTCTGATGGTCCCTACTAGAAGGTACTCAGTTCTAAGGTATTGCCTAGAGTCCTACAAACCGATAGCAAAAATAAGCTATCGGTTTGTGCTTCAGGGCATGAGTTGGCCTAGGGAGAAGCTTTAACAATGAAAAAAGATGAAAAAAGACGCAATGGTCTTTTCCCAGTTCTGATTGCGTGCCTCATGAGCCGGCAGAAACGAGGGTTTTCAACGCGGTCATTTAACCGCTGATAAACACTGCTTTAATCCTACCCCCGTGCCGCTCCGAGGAGAAAAAACCCTAAAATTTAACACTTGCACTTTTCTTGATAGAATCTTTTTGTTTATGCGGATCTACAAGGAGGGTGATTCTATCAATTCCTCTACACTTCCTCTATTGTTTTGGTGTGACAAATGCCCCTGAGCTCTGGTATACCCAGGAGTCCTTTCCAGAGCACGGTAGAGGTCACAGTGGCTTCAGCCCTGCAGTCGGATCCTGATTCAACACTACATCCCTGAATCTCACTTGCAGCAGACCACTTAAAAGTACAGCCATGGTGATTTACACTCCCGATCTGTTTACCCGAGCTTCCAGTGAGTAAGACTGAACTGCTGACTCTCACTCACTACAAAAGTCCATATAACAGCCCTACAAAAATAGAAAAATCCCAGGGGATTGAAAGGATGGACCCAATGTCTTAAAACATCTATATATCAGCTCCATTTGCCCAGCACTTAATGTCTGAGGTTTGAATAATTACTCATTGGTGAAATTACTGCCCAGGAAACATTATTCATGACATACTCTGAAGCACTTTTCGAAACAAGCACATGGGGCAGCTTTACTTGTGCAGTTCTTGGAATGTTGGTGAATTTCATACAGCAATACATCTGCTCCCCTTCGAAAGAGTGTATTTATCTTTATTTATTTATTTATTTATTTATTTATTTATTTATTTGTGGTATTTATAAAGCGCTCTGCAACCCTACGGGCATCCTGGCGCTGTGAGAGTATAACTGAGACGGATGTGCATCATGAGTAGGATGGGTGATCAGTTTGCTTCTGGGGTAATTAAACTTTGGGGAAGAGCCATGTCTTTACCTTTTTTCGAAATGCCATCAGTTCGCCTGTTTTCCTAATAGCAATAGGGAGGCTATTCCAGAGATGGGCTGCCGCTATACTAAAGGCTCTGCCACCATGGGTGGCTTTCCTGATCCTAGGTATACTGATGAGATTAGTGGAGGAGGATCGAAGGGTCCGAGTGGGTTCATACCATTTAAATTTATTTTGTAATGGTAAGGGGCCCATCCCATGCACTGCCTTAAAGACAGTGCATAGAGATTTGAAGAGGATCCTCTGATGCATGGGCAGCCAGTGTAGTTCAGCCAGTGCAAGAGTGGTGGAGGATCTTCGTCCTCGGGAAAGTGCCATTTTAGCTGCTGCCGCCTGCATGCTCTGAAGTCTGGAAATCAAATGTCAGGTCAAGTCAAGTCAAATAATTTGTATAGCGCGCTACATACCCAGAGGGTCTCAAGGCGCTTGGAGAAGGGTGGGGAATTACTTGTCGAATATCCAGGTTTTAAGTTGCTTTCTGAATGCTAGGTGGTTCTGAGTGAGGCGAAGGTGAGTGGGAAGTGTGTTCCAGGTTTTAGCCGCTAGGTAGGAGAAGGATGTTCCCCCCATGGTGGTTTTGTTGATGCGAGGTACAGCAGCAAGGGCTTGGTTGGAAGAGCGAAGTTGGCGGGAGGGGGTGTAGAAGGAGAGTCGTGTGTTGAGGCATTCTGGTCCAAGTTCGTAAAGTGCTTTGTGTGCGTGGGTAAGGAGGCGGAATGTTATCCTCTTATTGACGGGGAGCCAGTGGAGGTCTTTCAGGTGACCAGAAATGTGGTCTTTATGCGGGATGTCTAGTATGAGTCTGGCTGATGCATTCTGGATGCGTTGGAGTTTTTTCTGAAGTTTTGCGGTGGTACCTGCGTATAGGGTGTTTCCGTAGTCCAGGCGGCTTGTAACCAGTGCGTGGGTGACCGTTTTTCTAGTTTCGGTGGGGATCCAGCGAAATGTTTTTTTGAGCATGCGAAGAATGTTGAAGCAAGATGATGAAACGGTGTTGACTTGTCTAGTCATCGAGAGTGAGGACTCCAAGATGACGCCCAGGTTCCGTGCGTGGTCCGTCGGGATGGGTGCTTTCCCAAGGGCCTCTGGCCACCAGGAGTCGTCCCAGGCAGAGGGGGAGGTACCTAAGATATGGACTTCTGTTTTGTCTGAATTCAGTTTCAGACGGCTGTGCTTCATCCACTCGGCTACTTCTTTCATTCCTTCATGTAGATTGGTTTTGGCAGTGTTAGGGTCTTTGGTGAGTGAGAGGATCAGTTGGGTGTCATCAGCGTAGGAGATGATGTTGAGGTTGTGCTGTCGAGCAATGGCTGCAAGGGGGCTCATGTATACGTTGAAGAGGGTGGGGCTGAGTGAAGATCCTTGTGGCACGCCACAAATGACTTCCGTGGCCTCTGACTTGAATGGTGGGCGGCGGACTCTCTGAGTTCTTCCTGTGAGGAACGAGGTGATCTTTTCCAGTGCTTTTCCTTGGATACCGATGTTTCTGAGGCGTTGTAATAGGGTGCTATGACAGACTGTGTCGAAGGCTGCGGAGAGGTCGAGGAGGATGAGGGCGACTGTGTCTCCATTGTCCAGTAGAGTTCGAATGTCGTCTGTTGCAGCGATGAGTGCGGTCTCAGTGCTGTGTTTGGCTCGGAAGCCGGACTGTGAGGAGTCGAGGGATTTGTTGGTTTCGAGGAAGGCGGCGAGCTGGTTGTTGGCTTTCTCGATGACTTTGGCCGGGAATGGTAGGAGCGAGATGGGGCGGTAGTTTTTGAGTTCGGTGGGGTCTGCTGTGGGTTTTTTCAGAAGGGTGCTGAGTTCGGCGTGTTTCCAGCTTTCCGGGAAGGTGGCGGAGTTGAGGGAGCAGTTGATGACGTTTCGGAGGTGTGTTGCTATGATGGAATCTGCATTGGTGAAGATGTGGTGAGGGCATGGGTCTGTGGGGGATCCTGAATGGATGGAATTCATCAGGCGGATGGTGTCCTCAGTGGAGATTGGGTTCCAGTCGTTAAGGATATTCAAGGGGGTGGAGGTATGGCAGAAGGTTGGGTGGGTTGGTCTCCGGATTGGTTGTCAAAGCTGTTGTGGATGTCAGCGATTTTGTCGTGGACGAACGAAGCTAGGGAGTTCCAAAGTGTTTGAGAGGGAGTGATGTTGTTGGAGTTGGCAGTGGGGTTGGTAAACTCTTTGATGATGTTGAATAATTCCTTGCTGTTGTGGGCGTTGTTGTCTAGTCGGTCTTTAAATGAGGCTTTCTTGGCGGTCCGGATCAGTTGGTGGTGTATGCGGGTGGCGTTTTTGAAGGCGTCCCTGGTGCTGGTGTTTGGGTCTTTTTTCCAGGCCTTCTCAAGGGAGCGACAGAGTTTCTTGGATTTCTTAAGATCATCGTTGATCCAGGGGGCGTTTTTGCTGCCTAGTTTGATTTGACGTTTTTTCAAAGGTGCTAGGTTGTCGGCGCTGTTGGTTAGCCATTGAGTGAGGTTGATGGCTGCTTGGTTGGCGTTCGAAGAGTGGGCAGGGGGGGTTTGAAGAAGCGATGAGGAGATCTGGTCGATGGTGATTTTGTTCCAGTTTCTTCGTAAAGTGGGTTGAGGATGGTTGTGGGTTGTGGTCTTTTTGTAGGTAAAGTGAACGCAGCTGTGGTCCGTCCAATGGAGAACTGTGGTGTGACTGAAGGAGATATGTTTGCTGGAGGTGAAGATAGGGTCGAGTGTGTGACCTGCGTAGTGAGTGGGGGTATTAACAAGTTGTATGAGTCCGAGGTTGGTGAGATTGTCCAGGAGGGTGGTGGCGTTGCTGTCGTTGCTATTATCTAGGTGAAAATTGAGGTCTCCCAGTAGAATGTCGTCCTCGGAGGGGAGGGCGTGTCGGGTGATGAAGTCAGTGATGTCTTCAATGAATTGTGCACGGGGACCTGGTGGTCTGTAGAGTAGGGTGCCTCTGAGTGTGGTCTTGGGGTCGGTGTGAATCTGGAAGTGAAGGTGCTCGGCGCTAGCGAGGTTGACGTCTGAGCTGGTTGAGATGCGCATGGAATTCTTATGGTCAAATAGACAGGAGATTCCAGTAACAGAGCGTTACAATAGTCCAGGCGGCTGAGAATAGTGCTCCTGACTATGATGGCTCTAGTCGGTGCTGGTAGGAGGGGCAGCAGCTTTCGAAGGCCTTGCATTAAGGCGAAGCAGCTGCTCACCTGCTTGTTGACATTGGTCCTTAGACTCATGTTGTCATTGAAGCTGACCCCTAGGTTCCGCACTGATTTTACTGGAGTTAGTAGCTCCCCTGACTCCAGAGGCCAAAAGTCAGCAGGCAGGCTTCTAGGGATTCTACCTACTTTGCAGTGCATTATCTCGGTTTTACCACTATTGAACTGTAGTGATTTACTATTTAGCCAGGATGCCATTTCCAGCATGCAGGTGTGGAAGGTCTCGAGTAAATCTGCATGAACACCATCAAGAGAAATCATCAGCTGCGTGTCATCCGCATAGTTGATCAAGCTAATGCTGTGTGCCTTGATGAGCCCATCAGGGGTTGTATGTAAACATTAAAAAGGATCGGACTGATCGCAGACCCCTGTTGGACCCCATGTGGAACTGTAGCAAACTCAGACTGGTATGGAGGGAGTGCTACTGCCTGCCATCTGTCCGTCAGATAAGAGCGGAACCAATCGAGCGCAACTCCCTCAACTCCAAAGCTTTTCATCCTTGTCAGCAGGATGTCATGACTCACCGTATCGAATGCGGCGGACAGGTCCAGCAAAATTAAGATTGCTGATTCTCCCCTGTCCGCCCTCATTCACAGGTTGTCCAGGACCATCAGCAGAGCTGACTCGGTCCCATGGGCTGGTCTGAAATCGAATTGCTCCTCTTCAAGGATGTTGGTGAGTTTCCAGGAAGAGGGACAAAGATCTGCTGACCAGCCGTTCCATGATCTTAATTGGATACGGCAGGAGCGATATAGGTCGGTAGTTCTTATGGCAATTGGGGTCCAAGTTTAATTTTTTCTCTAGGGGGGTGACAACTGCCAATTTTCATTCTTTCGGTACGATACCTGTGTCGAGGGATTGATTGCATAGCTGACGAAGTACTGGAAAGAGTTCCGCCCCAAATTCCTTTACTATTTTGTGAGGTAGAGGGTCCAGTGGGGATCCCGATGTTATATTTAGGGCTGTATGCGCAAACTCTTGTTCTGTCGGAGTCTCGAATTTATCCAAGATAACCTTTGGCATGGGGTGTCCTTCTTTTCCTTCGCTCTTCTTCCCATTCTCCGTGCTGCTATTACGCTGCACTAGGGAAGGTGGGGGCATCCTTCATGCCCTCAATTATCTTGACGTAAATATATAATTTACTCTCTTAATTTCTATACAGGTAAGTACTTAATCAATAATAACTCAATCGGAAAGAAAGAAACCAGAGTCCGTGGTGTTAGAGTTTCTAAGGGGTTTTATTCCTCAAAAAGGAATGGTCATGACCAAGATATCATGTTCTTCCCACCACTGGGGTGGAAGAAGGGATAGTAAGAGCGCGCTACATTTTATTGACAGTACATAGCTTATATACTTAATTCATGTCATAAGAAAAATGGTATAGTAGGCGTAACAGCTGAGAGAAGACAAGATAACAGTATACACGTGTTACTAGTACGTAATCAGAAGGCGTGGACTAGGCGTGAACTGGAGGTGTGTGCTAGAAAACGTCACTGATGGGTGTCACAAAGGGGTGGCACTAACAGAAATGTTGCAATGTCAGCAGAAATCGGAGGCTTGGATGCGCGCGCAGCTGCATGACGTGTGATTGACGTGGAACTGGAGGGTGCAGGGACTTGACATTTACACTAACGGAAAGAGACAGAAGTCTGGCATGTCAGATCAACTTGTACTTCTATCATATCTGATATCTGATGTTTGGGAACCATATTATCTGGACGGAAAGGTCTCTAGGGCAGAAGCTATTCTATACTGACTGTGAATGCGTGTATATGCGCCTGAGTGTCTGCATGAGAAGCGTGGGGCACGGGGCCTTTCATGGAAGCATGGTAACAGAAACTATGAATTTACTTGCACGGAGACAGGTCGGCCCTTTAGCTCTGCAGCTGGGGAGGATGTTTACTGAAGCTAGTAGGCAGGAATGTATTTTCGAGGAGCGGAACAGATAACTCGAAGGTTATAGTCAGTCTTGGCAGAAAGCAGGCTGAGCTGAGCGCGAGGGGCCGCGCTGGAAGTAAGTCAGAGTTCACGGGTACAGAGGCAGCCTGGGCAGAGGCTGTCAGAGTCAAAAGCCAGAAAAGAGGCTCGATGGCAGAAATTCAGGGCCTACTCCGCCAGAGCAGGAAAACATGTAAAGTACACTACAAAAAGACGGTGGCATAGCATACTTAGGAACGGACTATTCAACCCATTCAGGGTGGATCTGAAAGAGGACATATTAACGTTGGACGCAAATGTATTTGCGTCTTCATAGCTGACACAGGAGGGAAGTTACATGCACTTTAAGCTGGTACATGGAGTCGGTGGGGTACGCGCTAGGGAACACAACTTGACCATAAAATGTATATTTCCTCATTCCCTCCTTGTTCCCTACGGACCCTTCATGATATATCGATCCTCATGAATCGATCAGTTTGTTCTTGTAACATCATTTGTTCTTCTTTCTTTCGTTTACGTTTTGAGAGAAAACTGGAATGTTCAATACAAGAGGTGGCACACAGTCCACAAATCGCTGGCCCGCACTGCAGGCACAGGCAGCAACTGAATACTAGGACTAGGCCAATGCCTAGGAAGGATAGGATCTTCCATCCCCAAGCGGTTAACGTTGTCCAGAACCAACCGGACCAAGTCCAGGTGCCTGGATTCTGATGTATCTGATTTGCAATTTTATGGAGGCGTGTAATAGCTTGATATACAGATGGTGCGTTTTGTGGAATGAAAACGCAGCAACTTGACCCGATGACCTTACAGGCTCCACCTCTATCTGCCAAGATGACGTCAATAACAAGACGGTTCTGAAGGACAACAACCCGCATGGCGGACTGCTCTTCGGTTAAGTTACCTAGAGCGGAGGCAGTTTCATTTACTACTGCTTCAAGTGTTCTAGTTAATCTGCGGATTAGTTTACTATTTTGAACAGGTCCTAAAAAGAAAAAGAATCCTTTATTAAAATCGGTATACTGTTCCCATGCAGTTTCTGTGTAGTCGACAAGTGGGATATCTCTTCTGGGTCTATTCTTTACTAGATTTGTATTTCTGTGGTAATCAGGAGGAGCTAGAAAGACAGGTGGCAGAAGGAATGCTATATAACAGGTACCATCCCAATCTGGAGGCAGGCGTATGTATGCGGTATGACCACAAACAAAATAAGAATGACGGATAGCTTTGAAGGACGATTTTCCATGATCACTGAATTCGATCACAGTAGTGCATTTACTATGACCTAAGTGTACTGAACCTTTCTTTCTGATACATAATTCACCAGTAACTGGTAATACTGACATAATGGGTAGAACTGGTGCAGCTTCCGCTTCAACAGTGAGAATCATGAGGCTAATTGTATAATTACCTAATCCATATACTTCATTTTCCAGATCAGTTCCTATTCTAGTGGGGAGTCCCTCCTTATCAGGGTAACAGAGGTCGAGCAGGACCAAGTTCAGGTTTCCCCAAACCCAGCCCCCGTCGAAAACAGCAATATCAGGATCTAAGGAATTAATTATTTTAAACCATGCACCACAAGAGCCATTGTGAGTGAACGGGTACGGAAAGAGGGGCAGAGCTCCCTTGTAATTCTGGTAGGGAGGGAGTCGGCCACATATCCAGCAGTTTGTAGCATTGTTAGTCTGATGGGAATGATGTAGCATACTAATGAAAGTGTTGTTGCGCAGCGCAAGTCTGTAGGAGAGTTCGTGTGGAGGTAACTCGCTAAAAGTATGTTCAGCAGAAACATTGTAAGCAGATTGTTCACGCTTGAAAATAGGGTAGTAGATAGGTAGTAAGATGCTAGCAACAATAATTAAAACACTCAGAATAAACATGATTAATAGTGTCACTATACAGTGACTACGCAGTGATTTACAATATGCATGTTTCTTAATTCGTCTCTCTCTCTCTCTATCTCGATCTAGGGGATACATGTCAGAAACTATTTAACCGATTCACCTAGGGGAGGACTTAAACAATTAAACTGTCTGACTTGCTAGATCGGAGTTTTAATTTATACTCCTCTTGGGGAGTTTTTTCTCGTTCAGATACTGTAAAGTCTTTTGGCTCAACACAGTCTTTGATGGGGGTGGACGAGTCTCGGTCTGGTTTCAGTTCATGGAATTTTTTCACATGACTCGTATGCACCCACCCCTTTCTCCCTTCGATCTTCACCGCAGTCCTCGTGGTGAGAAGGACGGTCTTCGGCGATTTCCAGCGGGGCTCCAGCGGACTCTTTCTATCAAAATTGCGCACCAATACTAGGTCCCCAGGACGGACATCATGTGGCTTTACATCAGTGTTGTCGGGGAAGGCTGCGGCAACCTGTGAACGACATGATTGGAGTGCAGACATCAAGGAGGCAAGGTAATCTGTCCACATGTTACAATCAACATCAGTAATCTTTTTCGGAATGGGCGTCCCCCACATATTCGGTGGTCTGCCAAAAACCACTTCGTACGGGGATAGCCCTGATCTCGAATGGGCAACCATTCTCATATAGAATAGTGCCACTGGCAGGGCGACTATCCAGTCGACCCCTTTCTCCTGACATATTTTTGCAAGGTGGGTCTTTAGTGTCTGGTTATGCCTCTCTACAAGGCCTGCGGCTTCGGGGTGTCGGACACAATGGAATTTCCACTGGTATCCTAGCAATAAAGAAACTTCTTTCATTAATGCGGATGAGAATGGCTGACCGTTATCTGAGTACACGACACGAGGCAAGCCGTACCGTGGGAAGAATTCACGAACCAACTGCTTGGCAGTGGTCGGAGCAGTATAGTCTGGGACTGGATATGCTTCGGTCCAACGGGACAGAGCACAAACAACTACGAGAACATATTTGAATCCTCGACAATGGTCCATCTGGATATAATCCATCTGGAGGACTTCAAAAGGGTGATCGGGAGGATGAAATCCACCTTGCTCTACAGGGACGCTTTTACCTGGATTGAACTGACAACAGATCATGCAAGTACGCACTTTCTGTTTCGCTGCTGCTCGTAAGTGTTTATTGTTCCAAAGATTTTGCAAACTGTCTAACATCGCTTTCTCTCCTAGATGTGCTGGACTATGTGCTGTATTAATCATGACTTGAACCATAGAGTCAGGGAGAAACCATGTAGATTTTCCCTTCGTCATCCAACCTTGATCTGTCTGGATCCCTCCTAGTTCAATCCATTTCTTTATTTCTTCTGGGGTAGCATGTGTCTGAATATCGATAACATCTAGTGCGGGATCCCTGACTGTCATGCAATGTGTCGGTCCGGTTGTCTTTGTCATGTCAGTTGTCTGAGTGTGAGTCAATGCTGTATGTTTTGCTGTCTGGTCTGCCAGGTCGTTACCCTGGGAAACAGAATCTGTGACTTTAGTATGTGCTTTACACTTCATGACGGATATTCCTGAAGGCAGATGTATTGCTTCTAACAGTGCTTGAATGAGGGGACCATGTTGAATCTTGGCACCGTGAGAGGTCAGAAAACCTCGTTCTTGCCATAACATGCCGAAGTCGTGTACAACTCCGAACGCATAACGGGAATCAGTGTATATGTTGACATTTCTGTTCTTGGCTAGAATACAGGCTAGGGTCAGAGCAATAAGCTCTGCCGCTTGAGCAGACAGTGTATCGATACGATGTGTTTCTTTAACTTCGGTTTCAGTGGTCACTGCATATGCGGCCACTAATTCTCCTGTACTTGTTCGCATACATGAACCATCCACATAAAGTGTCAGGTCTGGATTTGTCAATGGAACGTCTGTTAAGTCTCGTCGGGGCTTTGTTACTGCATTAATGATCTCTATGCAATCATGCGGGGCTGGATCTGTCATACTTGTAGGTAACAGTGTTGCGGGGTTCAGAATGCTGCAGCGTCTGATTTCTATGTGTGGCTGGAATAGCGTTAATTCATAACCTGTCAGTCCTGCTATGGTCAAGTGCTGAGTCTGGGTTCTATTTAAAAGAACTTCTACAGAATGTGGAACTTGTACCGTTAACTGATGGCCTAGAACAATTGAATCGCTCTGTCTAATTGCTAGTGCTGTTGCTGCTACTGACTTTAAGCACGCAGGGAGGGCCTGGGCTACTGAATCCAATGTACTTGAAAAATAAGCGCAAGGCTTATGTGAACCTGCTTGATCTTGAGTGAGGACAGACAATGCTGTACCATCACGTTCTGTAACAAAAAGTGTAAACGGTTTGCTGTAACATGGTGTCGCTAAAACTGGTGCTTGGCATAATGCTTTCTTTAATTCCTCAAGGGCTTGTGTATGTTCCTGAGTCCAAGGGAGGGCAGTCGAAGTCGCTGCCTCCTGCGTCGTTAACTGGATAAGTGGTTTAGCTAGAAATGCATATTGAGGAATCCATTGTCTGCAGTACGAGGTGAGGCCTATGAAGGCCCGCACTTCCTTTTGTGTCTGGGGTCGTGGCATATTCACAATTAACTGAATGCGATCGGGAGTGAGCTGTCTCCCCACTTTGGACAGCAAGTGACCCAAGTACACAACTTGCTGAACACAGAATTGTAGCTTCGAAGGAGACACCTTGTGTCCCTTGTCTGCCAGGAAATGTAAAACTGTCAATGATGCTTGTTCACATTCGGGCTCACTTCGTGCGGTGATCAGTAGATCATCGACGTATTGCAGTAAAGCGGTGTTAACTGGCATTTGAATACAATCTAGTTGTCTTTTCAGTGCTTGACTATAGATGCTGGGGCTTTCTGTGAATCCTTGAGGTGCGCAGGAAAATTTGAAACTTCGTCCATTTAAACTGAATCCGAAGAGATATTGGCTCTCCGGATCAATGGGTACACTGAAGAAAGCGTTCTTGAGATCAATTACAGTAAAGAACGTTGCTTCTGAATCAATAGCTGTCAATAGGGAAGAGATATCGGGGACCACAGGGTACTGTGGTACAATGCATTTATTCAGCTCTCGAAGATCAATCACCAGCCGATATACTGGCGGTGCATTGGGATCAGTACGTTTAAGAATTGGAATGATGGGTGAATTACAGATATTGGAGTCGGTCTCTACGACCACTCCTTGGGCAATGAGCTCTTCAATGATTTCCAGTAAAGCCACTACAGCATCAGGCGGTAACTTGTATTGTCTGATTCGGGGTAGAACAACTCCTGTCTTGAGTGTAACACGGTATGGTGTGATATGCATACAACCTACATCAGTTGGGCCTTTTGCCCACAAGTAATCTGGTACATTTTTCAATCTGACATCGAATTCTCGCAACACATAATGACCCTTGAAATCCCGTAGAAAGAGTCTAACTCCCTCCGGGGAACAGCAGATTATGGCTCCTAGAGCCTTCAGTGTTTTAATTCCTAACAGATTTTCTGGGCATGAATTCGTAAGTAACAAATCTGTAACTCGTGATAATGGACCCACAGCCAATGGTACTGGTTCCGATACTTCATTTACAATAGGCTGTCCTGAAAAACCAAGGGAAACATTCTGTGAGCCTGAGAGGGGTGCCCCTGGGACTTCATTATGGCTGATTGTGGTGCGGCTTGCCCCTGTGTCAATTAAAAACTTTCTGTCTTTTCCCAATACTTGACTGTGTACATAAGGACCTTCTTGATCTACAGGAATTTCAATAAGAGGCAAGCCAAATTCCCTCTCTAGGCTGTTTCATGTATATCGGGGGTAATCTGGATATGCAGATTGGGCATACTGGTACATCTGTTGTGAAACTTGCTGAGTCGCGGCAATGGGCTGTGGTACTGCTACTGTCTGTGCTGTATGAGATGGGGCGTGCATAGGCTGTGTATTCTGCATGTGCTGTGCATTCTGTGAGGTCTGTTGCTGGACCTGATCTTGTCTAGGTGGATGCGGTCTTTCTTTAGTTTTCCCTGTTGCTATGTTATGTTTCAGAACTGGACATTCATGAACGTAGTGACCTGGCTGTTTGCAATAATTGCACGTTCCCTTAACGGGAGCTGTAGTGTGACTTGTCTGGGCCCCACCCTTTCTTTGACCGTCAGCTGGGACCGTCTGAGCTACTAACATTTTCATCTTTGTGTCTTTCATACGTTTCTGTTCTTGATCCTGTTCTTCTCTAATTCTATTCTGATGGTATTGTAACATTTGTAACATCTGGGATGGCGTATTTGCCTGCCAAGTACTTAATTAAGATTGCTGATTCTCCCCTGTCCGCCCTCATTCACAGGTTGTCCAGGACCATCAGCAGAGCTGACTCGGTCCCATGGGCTGGTCTGAAATCGAATTGCTCCTCTTCAAGGATGTTGGTGAGTTTCCAGGAAGAGGGACAAAGATCTGCTGACCAGCCGTTCCATGATCTTAATTGGATACGGCAGGAGCGATATAGGTCGGTAGTTCTTATGGCAATTGGGGTCCAAGTTTAATTTTTTCTCTAGGGGGGTGACAACTGCCAATTTCCATTCTTTCGGTACGATACCTGTGTCGAGGGATTGATTGCATAGCTGACGAAGTACTGGAAAGAGTTCCGCCCCAAATTCCTTTACTATTTTGTGAGGTAGAGGGTCCAGTGGGGATCCCGATGTTATATTTAGGGCTGTATGCGCAAACTCTTGTTCTGTCGGAGTCTCGAATTTATCCAAGATAACCTTTGGCATGGGGTGTCCTTCTTTTCCTTCGCTCTTCTTCCCATTCTCCGTGCTGCTATTACGCTGCACTAGGGAAGGTGGGGGCATCCTTCATGCCCTCAATTATCTTGGTAATCTTTTCCTGGAAGAAGGAGGCCAAACCGTCACATAGTTCCTGTGAGGGCTTGATTTTGCTATTAGCACATTCAGGATGGGACAGATCTTTTACAATCCTAAAGATGTCACGTGACTTGTTGGAGCTTTTTAAGATTAGATCTGCAAAATAGTTTGCTTTGGCTGTGGTAATCTCTTTCTTGTACTGAGTTATTGTCTGCCTCCAGAGTAGTCTATCCTGCTTTATATAGTTTTTCCTCCAGTGCCTTTCCACCTTTTTACAGAAGTTGTTTAGCTCTTTCAGTGTTTCCGCGTACCAGGATATGATCAAGTTTCCTGGTTACCTCATCGCATAGTAGGCGATTGTTCGTGGTAATATCGTTCTCTGGGTTAGACAAGGTCCCCACATGAAAGAGGTCAGTCCCCTCTTCCTTTTTTCTTTTTAATAGTCCCTTCCAGTCACGACTGATGAAGGTCCTGATCTGTGTGTTTACCAGTCCTATATTAACCAGAGTGTGGATATTGAATGTTAAGAGATGGTGATCTGACCATCCTACTAGTTGTATTATTCCCATGGTTATAAGATCTTCTGCAGCGAAAATTAGGTCTAGAATGTTTTCTTCCATATATGTGGGGGTGGTTGTCCGTTGTTTTAGTCCTAAGTTGGCACAGGATTGTGTGATGTTGTAAAGAGCCGTGTCTAGTTGGCCGTTGGTCCACAGGTTAAAATCTCCCAATATCAATAGTCTGCTATGGGAGATTGTCAGGTAGTTAATGACAGCGATCAGTTCCTGCTGTTGCATAGCGTTAATGTACCCCGGTGGCCTGTAGCAGATTAGGCCAGTAAGGCAATGGCCTGAATCATGCTTGATCGATATCCCAAGAACTTCAACACATGAGACCGTATCAATGTCCAATGTTGCAATGTTCAAATCTTCCCTGAAAATGATTCCCGTTCCTCCCCCTCGTCCCTCGGTCTTAGGTTTGTGAACAATCTTATACCCTTCTGGGCATGCCGGCCCCAGCTCTGATTCTAGTCCGGCCACCGGCCATGTTTCGGTTAGAAACAGAATATCCAGGTTGCTGGATTCGATCAGTAGCTGTATCTCGGTGGCATGTTTTGGGAGGGATCTAACATTTAGTAACCCACTTTTTAACTCTCCCTTAGGTGTATGTCCTTGTTCTGAATACGATGTCTTGTCTAGCGGGATGTGCCTGTTGCCTGAGGCCTGGTCAGATTTAAATAATGGTTCGAGTGGGCGGGGGTTGATATGTGGCAGGCAAATTAGGCAGTTAGGGCAGAGATTCTTATCCTTGGATGTTGTGTTAGGGGCTAATCGTGGGCAGGTTGCTTTGCCGGTCAGTGGATCCAGCATTATCAGGGTATCCCTATTATACCTATGAGTCTCACTATCCGGGATAAGTCGGGCAAGGGGAATGGCCCTGGGCCCGGTCTCTGCGCGGACGAGCGCAGACGAGCTTGCCTTAAGCGCGCCTTCGGCGCGCAAACGTCGCGTCCCGCTGTGCTCGTCCGCTGCGCTTCCGGTGAATGCACATCCTTTATGGAAGTGGGGAGAGTGCAAAGAGGGGGCGTGGCCAGTACAAGTGGGCGTGTCTTGTGGTTCCATCAAATGGCGGCAGGGCTGAGAAAAACACCCGCCCGCGACAGCGATCCATCCGCAGTGCAGGGATGTCTGTGCCTGAACAGAGTATGGGGACAGATTTACTACTTTTCTTGTGAATTACCACACAAGTATTCAGGGGAGCATGAGTCGCTTCCACAAGACAAATCGTTTTCAATGAGCTATAGGTGACATTTATTTAACATGCCACACAGAGGCTCCAGCTTGGAGAGAACATGAATGTCAATATGAAAATGTGATTTTATTGTGGGAGGCATTAATGAGAAAAAAAGAACAGCATGAATTCAGCAGAAGTGACATCAATATTACATGGCGGAACAGCTGAAGTAAGCCTTTTTCTCTTGTTAATAAAATGCTTCAAAATAGCTATCTCTCTGATGTCGGGGTGATTGGTAAATTGTTTATTGGTTGAATAATGGGAAATCTCACTTGTGCAGTACGTCATTAAATGTCACACAAAATGTATAAAAACGAATGTATTCTGAAGATAAAGTTAAAAGAACAAAAACATATAATTTTGAGACTAAAATCGAAGCGTCATGCAACAGTTCCTTTGCTGGTATATTCATACATTTGGCAGTACGGGAACGGGGTTTGTCCCTTGGCAGGAGGGGTTCTCTTGGTTAACGTTTCGTAAGGCGATCCTGGGGCCTCATTTATGTGGCCTTGCGTCAGTTTTGCGCTGCTGATGCATCACTTTTTGTGACGCATCGGCGGTGTAAAACATGCGCCTTGTTGCGCCATATTTAAAAAGTGACGCATCTAGGTAGATGCGCCACTTTTTAAACCCCTGCTCCACATTATACCTTCGTCAGGTATAATGTATGCAGAGGGGGCGTTCCCCCGCAAAAAGCCTTGTAATAGTGACGCAGTGAAATCTATGAGATGTCACTGCGTCACTTTTAGGACGCTGTTGCGTCAAAATCTTGCGCCTGCCTCACAGCAGGCGTAAGACTGACGCAAGCCCTTTCACATGGGGCTTTCCCCATGTGAAAGAACGCATTGCTGGAGTTGCGTCACTTTTGTGACACACTCCAGCAATGCGTCATTTTTGTGCTTACAGATACGTCAGAAATACTGACGTATCTGTAACTCCTTGCGACATGATGCGTCATACATTAAATATGACGCATCATTGGTGTCGCAAGGAGTGCGCAGTGAAAAGTGACGCATCGCTGTTTTCACGCAGCGATGCGTCACTGTTCATAAATAAGGCCCCTGGTGCAGTGCATATACAGGACCCCGGGAGCACTGGGTGAATTTACAGCAGCTGTGGGTGACAAGGGGGCCTACTCAGCTACAACACCATCATAGACCGGAGCCTCTGGCTGCACAGCATCAGCGCAGGGGTGAGGGGGAGTACACCATGGCCTCTCAGCTGCAGAGACTACAGGCACGTGCAGAAGATCGCCCCCTCTACCCTCAGTGGTCAACCAGCAGTGATTGCATATACTCCTACACAGCACCCAGCCTCAGACTGCAGCCCTTGAATATTTAGAGAGTTCGATATTTATCAAAATGATTAGCACTACTGTATTTCTGGCAAGGGATGATACAGGTGTTTTTCTTTCACATTACATGTCGACCCACGGCCTTATTGGCAGTTGTTGTTTACGGAGACACTAATAGGGGGTAAGAAATGACCTGTGACTGGGCATGCCCATCATGTCAAAGGTCAAGTCATGAAAGTGGTCATGACCGTTGGCTAATCAATAGCAACATTCAAAATCCCAGTTGCAAAACTGTCCGAGGAGCTGAGAAAGGTGCACAGAGCTCTGTCCTCTTTTAACTTGAGAACGGATGTCCTAAAGATGATATTGGCAGAAAATAAGGGGGGCTGGATGAACTGGGACCAAGACCTCTCGTTCCGGAAAAAGAAAGTCGCGGACCGTTCGAGACAGGACAACACGCACCACGTGGAATACCAGAGAATATGTAAAAAGACAACATCTTGGAATTCTTAGCATTTTTCACCCCGCATCTTTCCACACTGTGCTTTACTGAGCCACTAGAGACGGAGAGAGTCCGCAGTATTCAGACCCGACAACCACCATCACAAAGCAGATCAAGTTACATCATGATAATCTTTCTCCATCACGAGCACACTCTTTTTCGCAGCCAATAGGGAAGCCCTATTGGCTGCGAAAAAGAGGCAAGGCCCTTGAATGGCATGCAAAACATATCTCTTCAGATTATTAAAAAGAGTCCAACATAAAAAGAAGACAGTTTCTGGCTTTGCATCTCTACCTTCAAAAACTGGATATTCAGTATGGACTGTTGTAACCACCAACAGTAATATTCACTTTAGAAGGAAAGGCTCCTGAATACTCGAAGCCAGAGAATTTGGGAGATGTTATGGATCTCCTGGAATGTACAATGAAGGAGACTGCTCTGGCTTCCTCTACTGCAAAGAACTTGAACAAACAACATGTGGCGCTAGACCAGAATAGACAGGGGCTGCTCCCACTAGGGCGGAGTAGCGTCGCCCCACTGATTTCTCGCAGTGCGAGAAAGCCAAAACATAAAATGCTAATAGCTATTACCATTTTAAGTTTGCTTTACACATTGTGGGCGGGTGGGCAGGGCTGCTCTGCTCTTTGAGCAGGGCAGGGGAGGAGTGTGTTGTGTTCCTGGATGTGGCACGACCCTGACGCCAGGAGCGTGCAGCGTTAGGTCATGTGACTCCCTATAATAAAGAGAGGCCTCGCATGCACGTACGCATTCAGACGCGCGCACGAAGAGCCACCAAGTTATTCCCAGAGTCCGTCTCAGTTATTTCTAGGGCCACGTGTTAGGCCTAGTTAGACTCAGATGCCCCGGAGTTTAGGTCCTAGATTGCTACCCCTAGGGCACTCACTCCCACACCGAAGAACACAACAATTGGCGACGAGGGTGGTTGCCGAATCCTCGCTCGGGGTGTGTGTGTGCCCACCATCTTGTGAGGCGGCTGCGAGCCTGTCCTTTGGCTCGTGGTGCTCGTGCCTTGCGGTGTCGCACGCCCCCGCACGGTGCACCTGGAGGGACGACTTCAACCCCTGGGGAATCACAGGTGAGCCGTGCTGCCCAGCGCCGGCTTGCAGCGCACAGTGGCACGATTGGCCGCGTGCCGAACTACTCCCGCAGGAGTTTCACACCCAGCGCCGCACCGGGCCCCTCGGCACGTGCGTGAAGCGCGCTTTGATCCGCCTAGCCCGACGATCGGGGAGACACCCGGCCTCGCCTCGCACCTCGGTTGGACGCAGCACCTGCCGGTCCCGCTGCTGGCCCAACTTGCCCGTGGTAAGTGCGCCGGTCGCACGCGCCTTCCCGGACTCTCTGAGGTGCCTTCCACGGCCACGGACCGACCCACTCGCAGGTGCCAACACCCCTGCACATGGAAGAGATCCACAGCCGGCTTCCTCACGCACCGGCTCCGGTGCTGCCCCGGCCCAGCGAAGGCCTGATCAAGCGCGTCCTGGGCGATGGCTACCATTCCGCCCATTGAACCGTTTGTGGTGAAGAGTGCGCCCTCGACTCTCGCCCCGAAATGGAAGGAATGGGTGGACAGGCTCCTAGTCTTCTTCGAAGCAACGAAAGTCCACAAGGAACAGAAGCGAGCCATGGTGCTTCACCTCGGCGGCAAAGACATCCACTCCATTGCTCGGACACTCACAGAGGCAACCCCTAAGACTCATCACACCTTGATTAATGCCCTAAATGCCCATTTCGAACCCATGGCGAATCAGGATTATGAACGTTTCGTATTCCGACAAGCACGGCAACTGCCGGAAGAATCGCTGGACACATACCACACCAGACTCAAAAAGCTGGCACTAACGTGTGGGTTCCAAGACATAACGGAAGAAATCCGGGGACAAATCATACAGGGCTGCGCCTCTGCCAAACTGAGAGAAAGGATACTGGAAGAGTCGGGCAAGCCGCTGGCCGACATCCTTACTCTCTGCTGCACGAAGGAGCTTTCCAAAGCCAGGGCAGCGCACATGGAGGCCGCACTACAAGCCACGGGTAAAGTGGAACCTGTTAACAAGCTGCAAGTCCAAACGCCCTCCAAGTGGCACAAAAAGTCAGCACCCACCCAGGGTGGTGCATCCGGACACTCATGCGGATACTGCGGAGGCCCGCGCCACCCGGCGCCAGAATGTCCAGCAGGGGGAAAACGATGCTCCGGATGTGGCAAGATGAACCATTTCGAGAAGGTATGCAGATCGAAGAGGTTCCGTAAACCCCGCCAAGCCATACAGACCGTCACGGAAGGGGATCCAAGCCATAGTGACATGGATGATGACGAGGAGGAGGAGCGATCCGTGCACAAAGTACACATGATCGGCACCGCCACTCGTCGCACCAGAACACTGCCTCAATGCTCAATCCAGGTGGCAGACCAGGACATAATGGCAGTAGTGGACACGGGAGCGTCCATAAATCTCATGAGTGCCTCACTATACAGAAACATGGCCACGCCTCCAGCTCTGAGCCCCACTCCCATCACGGTCTTTGCATATGGACAAGACATTCCCCTCAGGATCCGGGGAAAGTTTCGAGCGGCAGTCCGCCATGGGGACAAAACCATCAGGGCAAACATCTTTGTGTCGGAAGAAGGACAAGGCATGCTACTAAGCTGCAGAACGGCCGAAGACCTAGGCGTGGTAACATTCGCCTTCGGAGTCCACGAAGAATCAGTACAACAACTACTCTGTGACTTCCCAGACCTTTTTGAGGGCATCGGACGTTTCAAGGGCCGTGAGATACACCTACACGTAGACCCCACTGTGCAGCCAGTAGCCCTGCGACACCGTCGCATTGCATTTCACCTTCGGCCGCTGGTGGAAGACGAACTCCATAAACTAGAAGCAGCTGGCATCATCGAGAAGGTCTCTGGCCCCACCCCCTGGGTGTCACCCATCGTAGTCACCCGGAAACCGAAACAGCCAGGGGCGGTCAGGATCTGCGTGGATATGCGCCTCCCCAATGCGGTCATTAAGCGGGAGCGTCACATCACCCCCACGATTGATGACCTCATCGGGGAAATGGCTGGAGCCTGCTGGTTCTCAAAGCTAGACCTACGATCGGGATACCACCAGCTGGTGCTAGACAAGGAGTCGCGAAACATTACCACTTTTTCCACCCACATAGGGCTTCGGAGGTGCACCCGGCTCAGCTTCGGGGTCTCCAGTGCAGCGGAGGTGTTCCAAAACGTCATCCTGGAACTGATCGCTGACATACCTGGGGTGATAAATGTCAGCAACGACATAATGATACACGCCCGCACCATCACAGAACACCATCACCGGCTGTCTCAAGTGTTTCGCAGGCTCCGTAATGCAGGGCTCACACTTCATCGGGAAAAATGCGAATTCCTACGAACCAAAATTGGGTTCTTTGGATACGTCTTCTCGGCAGACGGTGTTCACCCTGACCCCGATAAAGTAAAGGACATCAAGGATGCACCACCACCCACGACAGTCACTGAGGTCCGGAGTTTTCTCGGTATGGTGAACTATTGCGGCCGATTCATCAAAGATCTGGCCAACCTGACTCTTCAGCTGCGTGACCTCACCAAGGACTCCACCCCGTGGGCCTGGGGACCGGAGCAGGAGAAAGCCTTCCAAGACATCAAGGCATCCCTTTCCAGCAACACCACCCTGGCATTCTTTGATCCTCGAAACATCACCCTCATAGCAGTGGATGCTGGGCCCGTAGGGCTGGGGGCCGTCCTGATGCAAAGGCCGCGGGATGAAATGAATTGGACTCCAGTTGCTTTTGCGAGCAGATCCCTCACAGACACAGAACAGAGGTACTCCCAAATTGAGAAGGAAGCCATCGCAATACACTGGGGGTGCCGGCACTTCCATCTATATGTCTACGGCAAACCGTTCACCGTGGTTACTGACCACAAACCGCTTGTGGCCCTGTTCTCCGGAACCTCATCAAAGCCGCCCCCGCGTATCGAAAAGTGGCTGCTGCAGCTGCAGGAATATAACTGTAACATCGAATATCAGCCCGGAGCAAAGAACCCGGCGGACTACCTTTCACGCCATCCCAGGCCAGCCACCCCAGAGGAAATGGACGAGGCCGAAGAGACGGAGGCGTATGTGAAATGGGTGGTCGCGCGGTCATACCTGCGTCCCCTCTCCCTAGAAAACGTTGTAAACGCTACAGCACAAGACGCCTGTCTACAGAGGGCCAAGGAGATCCTCCGAACGGCGAACTGGCACAAAGCTAAGGAGAGTTGGAAGGTACTCACCCCAGAGGCTCAGAGAATCATGGAGAGTCTGCATCATGTCAGGGAAGAACTCAATGAGGACGATGCGGGGTGTCTGTTGCGAGGGCATCGCCTGGTGATACCCACAGCACTGACTGACCAGGTAATACAACTAGCACACGTGGGCCACCAGGAAATGGTCAAGACCAAAGCACGGTTACGGACAAAGGTATGGTTTCCCCTAATGGACGACATGGTAGAGAAAGTAGTGAGGTCATGTGCTGCCTGTCAGGTAACAGGGGATGCTCCCCGGGAAGCCCCAATCATAGTGGAGCCTCGACCCCAAAGACCATGGGAGAGGGTCAGTATGGACTTTGGCAGTCTCCCAGATGGAAGACACACGCTGGTAATGATCGATGACCACTCCAAATATCCGGAGGTCGAGATAATTGCAAGCACGAATGCTGAATGCGTGATCCCAAAAATGGAGAAAATCATTGCCACTCATGGGGCTATGCGTGAGCTTCGGTACGGACAATGGACCCCCATTTCAAGGGCAAGACCTGGCCACCTATCTATCATCCATCGATACTCGCCACAGACGCATAACACCTCGCTGGCCTCAAGCCAACGGGGAGGCCGAGAGGTTTATGAGAACCCTGAACAAAGTCATTCGTATCTCTCATGATAAAGGTCAGTCAGTGGAGATGGCCATCTTCACATTTCTCAGAAGCTACCGACAGACCCCACACTCTACCACGGGGATAGCTCCGGCCCATCTCCTCATGGGACGGGTAGTGACGGACTCCATTCCCCACCATCCACAGTGGTCACCCGAGGAGGTGAACGAAGAGATTATTGCAAAGAAAAGAAAGACCAGTTTCGCCAAGATCAGCCAGAAAAGAAGGGCGGTGGTGACACGGTTCAACAGGGGAGACGTGGTGCTTCTCCGCAACAGAGTTACTAGTGGCAAGTTCAGGCTTAACTACGAGAAAGGGCCGTGGCGAGTGATTGGGGTAAAAGGTACCCGCCTCACAGTGGTTCGAGGACGAGAGACAGTAACCCGTAACGTATCTCATTTCAAACACTTCCATCCGGAGCCCACAGAATCATGTCCCCCACGGAGCGCCAATGGAACTGAGATTGCAACTAATCCACCGCGCTCCGAACTAACACCCAGCCATGAGATCACACAGAATAGCAATGTGAGAGATGAAAGTGACGAGGCAGGAGGAGGCGCTGAGGCCCTCGCGGAAATGCCAGATCCGGAGGGGGCCGACAGCGAGGCGCCAGGAGCAGCTCCAGGCACCGGAACAGACATGCTGAGTCAAAGAGGGTCACAACACCGGCTGAGACAAAATCCCACACCCTCCTGTCGGCTACGCGACTATTTCACGTAAGACTGTTCCAAGTAATGTTTCATATGAGTGCAGAACATACGACCCGGCGTTACGAGGTCGCCATAATGTGTGGAAGTTGAAGATGCCCATACTAAGACATTGGATGAGACTGTTTGATGACATCGTTATTGTTGTTGTTGTTATTTTTCCTTGTTTTAGGAGGAATTTTGTGTTCCTGGATATGGCACGCCCCTGACGCCAGGAGCGTGCAGCGTTAGGTCATGTGACTCCCTATAATAAAGAGAGGCCTCGCACGCACGTACGCATTCAGACGCGCGCATGAAGAGCCACCAAGTTATTCCCAGAGTCCGTCTCAGTTATTTCTAGGGCCACGTGTTAGGCCTAGTTAGACTCAGATGCCCCGGAGTGTAGGTCCCAGATTGCTACCCCTAGGGCACTCACTCCCACACAGAAGAACACAACAGAGTGGATTGCCCACTCCTGAGTGCGCATAGACTGTTTGGCCGGCCCTCCAAGGCCACCCATACCAGTCATGCACACTCTGCCATTGTCCACGCAGGTTGCATTGCAGCCTGCATGAAGAACATGCAGATCCTACAAGCCCCTAACTGGGGGCCGTCCCTATCAATCACAACGCTGCTTGCAGCTTGTGATTGGCTTAGGGGAGGCAGGCTGGCTGCCTGCTTCCTGTTCCTGTCGAAGGCAGGAGAGTAGGAGCAGAGAAGACGTGGGACCAGGTGGGAAGGTAAGTTTAATTTTATTTTTGTATGTCCTTGTGACACCCCGCAATCCCCCCTGACACCTCACAAATCCCACCCCCACGATCCCTCCCGTTTGCACCCCCACCTGCGAGCAAGCCGGCCGCTACTGAGAATAGAGTTGGTAAGCATGGACTTTAGTAAAATTCAGAACATCCTCACTGCTAATCTGAAGAGATGAACAGAATGGTGGCAAAGCTCCACAGAGACAGAAAAAATCAAGGTCCTCACAGAAGGATTCTACAGAAAAGCAAGCAGCGAATGACTGAATCCTTATCTGGGAGAATGGACATGGCCTTTGTATGTTGCTGAATACATGCAAGTATCAATATGGACTGCATGTAACACTAATTGTAGATCTTGGACAGTTTAAATGATCCTTTTGATCGCCCAAAACCATCTTGGGTCATCTTCTTTGTCATTAATGGCACATGACACATTCGTGAGAATGAATTAATATTTAGTGCAGGGCTCTGTCCTCTAAGATGTATAAAGTGTGATATCTTGGAAAGAGGGATTAGTGACCACTCTCTAATTCAGCTAATTTTGGATAGTTGGCTGATACCAACAAAATAAATTCCCGGAGAGATAATGGATGGAGGTGGAAGAAATAAATATTTTTTGTTTTTATTCCTGCTTTGTTTCTAAGTTGCCCTTAGGTTCATAGGGAAGAAATATTGTGGATATGACGTGTGCTACAACACAATAGCGGTGTTATAATAAACCATCGAATTAGCACTTTTCCACATTCACTAGCTACCAAAGGGGCAACATGTGTTTAGTTTTATTTGATCACAGGCGTAGACCCTGGAAGGTGACAGTCAAGAAGGCTTCGAATGTGAAAACAGCAACAATAAAACTGCGTGATATTACGAATTAAATGTGGACAACAATAGAAGGGGCCTTCAAAGAGTCATGTTTCAAGGTGACATGAGCATCAACTTAAGGTGGGCAGAACAGGAGGAAGGCAAGTAAGACCTGAGCGGGTGCTAAGAGTGAGTTAGTGGGAAGAGCTAAAGTGAGAAGGAAAGGTTTGCTGTGAGATATTAGGGTTAAGCCTTGCACATCCATGTGGATGAAACACAGGAGGCAGGGAGGGGCCTTTAGATAGAGTTCTGGGAAGTGAGACTGGTGCATGTACACATTTGTGGGTAGTGATTACCAAGTGCTAGCAAAAAGTGATGCTTATAATAAGCTGGTCAGGAACAAGATATGGACACCTGGAGCGGTTCAACCAAATCGTTGTAGCCGGTTGCTGAACAGACACTTAGAAAAAGCATTGGAGACTGTACATGAATGTTTGGTCATTGCACCCCAATCACTTCCCTAAGAGTAACATGAACATTTTACATCGTAATAAAGAGTAGTTACAGATGACCTGTTTTTACTTCTGGACAACACTCAAGGTGTTCTTGGAGTTGAGGCTCGGTTAAAGCAGGTATAACAAAACTCTACTTTTTTTTCTCATCCAGGACAGGAAGATGTAGTAGCGCACTGCACCTCAGTAACACAAATCAATTATACTATTTTAGGTAACAAAGTTGCCCAACCTCCATGTGGCCACCTTCAATGGCACCATAGTCACAAATATTATAGTGGAGAGCCAACTTTCAAGTGGAAATTAAATATTAGATAGTCCTATATAGTTTTTTCACTTTTGCACACAATAGATCATTCCATATGCATGGAAGACACAGAAATATGCCGAATGTCCACTTTTTGTATAATAAAACATCTCTAGTTGCCCATGCAATCCTACAATTCCATTATGATTTCTTTCAGATTCCAAAAGCAATAGGAAAAATCACCTAGAATAAAAGAAGCTTAAGGACATTTAATTGTTTTCTGTGCATGCGGATATGATCATTAAGGTTGATTAGAAAAAAAATTCTTACTGACAAATTTAAAAATATATAATATTTTATAATTAACCAGCATGTATGCATAGTGTACCCTACGAATAAGACCAAGAGTTCTGTTTAATGCCAGGTCTGGTGTATTACTGGACTAATGTCTCCACTTCAGGAGCCTGTGCTAACCCTCATGGTCACAGTTTCAAAACCCAGAGGGATCCACTCTGCCGTTACCCTTCTGTGGTTGATAAAATGAGTAACAATAAACATCCGTTGTTCAGTGCCAAGATACCCTTCTGGGTGAACGTGTGCTTTACAAATACACATGTGATGTTATGAATTATAAATACCTGGTTCATGCTCAATGGTTTATTTTGGCTTAAAGTAAATTGATGTGTGTTTTTAGCAAAAATACTAATCTGTGCTGACCTGGCAGCCTGGCAGGTCACTGGTCAGGGTCTAAATGACCCCTCAGCATCTTTCCTCATGTAAGATTATAAAGGATCTTACTTTTTTTTAAGAAGAAAGAAGGTGGGGGGTTCTAGACGACCTGGAATCAAGATGACACCACCTATTTGAGGCTTCTTGCACTGGGCATTAAAATCAGGCAAATCCACATCCTGCTCAAGCATCCAGACCACAACTCACCGGATCCTAATTGCGCCAATGGCATTTCAAAGCTGAGGGGGCAGAAACTCTGCATTGATTTATGTGCTAACTTTGCTCCGGTCTGCAGGGTCACAGGGAGAGGTGGACCACGGCAGGCCTGGTTCAGCATCCTGGCAGAATGAGCCTCTGTGAGTTGCACAGCAACTGTATTGGAGCCCCGAAAGGTACTTGCAGGATTTGTCTGAGTCACGGTTGGCCGTGGTATGGGATAGCTACTGCGGCCTGTTCATGCTTCCTGGCACTGGGATTTGGCCTGGGGGCAGAACTGCAATGGACTGGTACGGCAGACGGGCTTCCCCTACCACTGCTTTAACTGTGCCCCCACCTGCTGCGCCTGCAGCTGAGGTGGACACCTGTGATCCTCAGCACTCTGCTGAAGCAGCTACGGTGGCATGGGGCAGCCCACCTGACTGTGAGAAGAGGTAGGCCGGAGCAGTCCTGGGGTGGCATGATGCATTGTGGGGCCACCGTACTGTTGCTGCGAGGGGCCCTGGGGATGACCAATGGTCTTGATCAAGCTATGAGGAGGCATACAGATCTTTCACTGGTATGGGCTGCAGCCTGCTCATGCTGCCCGATGCTGGATTCCGGGTGGGAGGGTGGTGCCGCAGCAGACAAACACCGGAGCTGCCCTAAGTTGGATATCTCCTTGGATTACAAATGGTCCCCCGGTTGATTGATCCAAACTGCCATGGGCTAAATATTGACTCTGATGATGTGACCTGGAAAGGCAGCCTTCAGTGGGCAGGGGATGCAACACATCTAGGAGGAGTGTGTGCAGACTGGGGACAGAGTCCCCCTGCCCCCTTGTGGATCTTAGCTTGTGGCTGGGACTGTGTTGTGGGTGATTGGCCGTTACTAGTAAACTTAGGGACAGTAAGCATGCCCAATTGAGGACCCTAGTTGAATATTGGGATGCCTGCAGGCTTAGATAGTCTGCACGTACTTAGACAACAACACCTACAATCATGGCCCCTGCAGTACAATTTATGAAATCCACAATTGGGTGATTAGAGCACCGACTGACAAAGATGAGGTTTGCAGCCAACAAGGAAGCCATGACCCTCTCTGCTGACAGGGCAGAACCTCCTCCTGAATTGGCTAAACCAGATATTCAATCTCTTCTGCTCCAAATGCAATATAGCTTGGAATCAATCAACAATAAAATTGACACCCTAACACAAACAGTCTACATAGTGGCCTCAACCTTGGCGAAAGAGACATATTCATTACTTTGGCCTAATCATGCATCCCCACCATATAGGACACATGTAACGGTGCCACAAAAAGACTGCTAGATATGTAAAATGTCCTTGTGGTAGTCCAGGCCATAAATGAAGACCTTGAGGCCTGCTCCAGGTGGAACAACCTACAACTGGTGGGGCTACTGAATCTACAAATACTCGCAACATGGCCAACATTTTGAAGATCTATTTAAGCGCCTCTTAGGGGATGACGTTTTCTCTCCACTTTATGCTGTGGAGCAAACCCACTGCTCACAGGGTCCCGGCCATCTCTTGGTGCTGTCCCTGGCCTATCATAACCCATCTTTTGAATTACCAACATCACAACATGGTCCTTCTTTTGGTCCAGGAGTAGCAGCCCCTCATCCATGGAGGCACACAATCTCAATCTATCTGGACTTCACCTAAACAGTACAAAAGGCCAGGTGACTCTAATTACTGATCAAACAAAAACTATGGCAGAAAGGCATAAAATATGTAATACTGTAACCAGCCCGCCTCAAGGTCACACATGACAACAAGGTGGAAGAGAACTTTCAGAGGTATCATAACTAATTGTCAGTGGTAGCATAACTAAAATGATAATAACATTATGGAACTATGACAATCTTTTTGATTTTAGCCTTGCCCAATTGTGAGAGATGCTGCATGATTCATCTTGTAAAGTCAGCTATGTTTTTGTTTCTATTAATGAGGTTAGATTGTCTCCAACTATGAGGCTAGACCAACATCTATTAAGATACCCACATATTTTGGATTCTCAGTGTTCCACTGAAGTATTGTTTGGTATAAACCCTCTTGGAATGCTTATATCTGTTACGTTTAGACTCCATTTTTTCCCAGTGCAAAGGTAAGCAAGCTTGCTGAATAGATTTGAGGGGAAATTAAGGTACATAGTAAACCTGGAAAGCTGATTTAAAGGAATCCTGCATATAATAGAAGTTATATAATTGGAGGCAACAATAGCATGTGCTACATCAAACCTGACCCCTAGAAATAAGAACTGAAGCATGCCAACTAAGAAGCTGTAGGATCATCATATCCCGACAACACCCCACCATTTTAGTTTTCATCCATTACATGAACATCCATTATTAAAAGGGAAACCTGGGTTTCTCAGGGTATTTTTACCGCTTAGAAGACTCCGGCACAAAAATTATCAAAAGTGCTGCCTGGAAAATGGTTGATCATATCCTGTTTTATAGGGACAAGGATGATACCCAATGATGAAGCATGCAACTAAGTGGTGAGGGTGGCAGGAGCGGGTGAAGATCTAACAACAAAATAATTTTTTCTTAGCGTGACATGAATCCCAGACTCATGAGCTATAGGATGTAGGATATCCCACTGTGTTTACTTGAAAAGTTTGTGAGGTTGTGCCTTGCAAAACATGACCAAGGTACAACAACACAAACTGCCCAGAAACCAGGTAGTTTCTGGTTGATAGCAATATTAATGATTGTCTTACCTTATTTTCCATTTGTGGCAGGTGCAAGCAATAAAGAAATGTTGTTTATAAATATTGCAATCCACTTTTAATTTCTATTGAATGAATAACAATTTAGACCTATCTGCAACTGTAAGGTTTAGAGCAGTGGTTCTTAATCTTTTGACTTCTGGGGACCCCACTTAATAGGTACTGGGATCCAGGGACCTCCACTAAATTCTTATTGGAAACCAAAGACTCTCACTGAGTCATTGCTAGAAGATTAGAACTCTGGCCAAAGCAATTTAGATGATATCGTACCTCAAAACAATACAGAAAAATACAAATACAAGAAATCATCAAAAACGTACACATATTATTAAATATGTTATTGAATTCACAAGCAAATACAAAAAATCCACATTTTACTTTTGTTGGAAATGTTGGATTTTTTTCTTAGTTCAACTGAGACCGCCCATATTATATTCTTTTTGATGCACTTGCATTGCTCACATGAATCAGTCTGAGGATATCAACTTAATTATTAGCTTTCAGTTTCAAATGCATTCACATTTCCTAGACATTTTAAAATGTCCAGTTTCACATTTTACTTTTTTACTTTTGTAGACCTTATTCATCTGTTGATATTATTTTATTTTCTAAGCAGTTCCGGACCCCTTGAATAGGCATCTTGAATCCCCAGGGTACCCGGACCACATGTTAGGTACCGCTGATTTAGAAGATTACTTGTTAAACCTGGAAAATAATCTCTATCAACGTTTGTCAAATGTTTAATGGATGTGGTTTTAGAGCAATGGTTAGAAAGACTTAAAACAAGTATAAGTACTAGTTTGATTTCATCAAATGAGAAATTATATTGATGTTTATCAAATAATTTGTAGATGGTGTGCATTCTGGCCCCAGATCCGAGGAGATAACATGGGGGCAAATTCTCAAGGTGATATCGCCGCATTAGCGGCACTTTTCTGCCACTAAAGCGGGGATATTGTTATTGCCCTATTCACAAGCTGTCGCTAACAGCCATTAGCGACAGCTTCCTGCCGTTAGCAACCGCTTACAACATCGCCTATCAGGTTAACGATACTTATCGTATCGCTAATATGCTATGTAGGCGTTCCCGTGCAAAAACGCACGCTAACACCACATTGCCCTATTGACAATGATGGCCCGGACCGTAGATGCAATAAAAAAACAGCCTCTGAGGGCCATTAGCTGCAGGAACTAAAGACCACAAACAAAGGAGGTCTTAAAAATTGTGAAAAATAGCTGCATATAAGGGAGGCTAGCCCAGAGCCTCATCTGAACACCCACTGTTGCCCTGAATGTTCAACTCATACAGCTTGACGCACCAAGAAGGCCACAACAACCACCGCCACTGCAACCTCCCCCATGACCACTGCCGAGGCTGCGCAGAATAAGACAGCGGGCCCATCGCCGACGCATCAGCCTCACAGACCTAATGCCAGAGGATGTCCTTACCCGCTACAGGCTCAAAAGGACAGCAATCCTCTGCATCCTGACACAGATAGCCCACAGGCTGACGGCACCAACACAGCGGATAACCAATATCCCTACACAAACACAGCTGCTGGCTGTGCTGCACCAGCTGGCCTCTGGTACCTTCCAACCAACAACTGCCATAGTTGGAGGAGTCTCACAGCCAGCCCTATTAAAGTTCCTCACAACAGTTTTGAAAGGCATCATCAGCCTGATACCCCAGCACCTACACTTCCCCAATACTGCGCAGGAACAGCTGGAGACCAAGCAAGGGTTCTACGCCATAGCTGGTTTACCTCATGTGTTAGGGGCAATTGACTGCACACATGTCCTGTTTGTGCCTCCTGCTGACACTGCGCACATATACTGCAACAGAAAGCAAACACATCCCATCAATGTGCAGGCAATAGTGGATCACCAGGGCCTGTTCACCAATGTCGTAGGCATGTTCCCAGGCAGTGAGCATGATTCCTACATTTTCCGCCAGTCCATTCACAATCTGCGCATTGAGGATGGCACATATGGAAATGCACTGCTTGTTGGTAAGTACTAACTGAACACAACACACACCTCAACTCCACAATCATGGAACACACAACTGTGAGAATGCACATGTTAAAAACTCACATGCACATTCCAATCTACATGCCCACCTACCAGACACGACAACACAAGTAACTGTGGTAACTGTGCTAACCATCACCAAAGGTATAGCCCCCTCTGCCACACATTAGCAAATGTGGTGAGAGGTGGCACCCAAGTATGTGCAATGTAGGCACTCGACCTACAAAGAATGAATGTGCAAAAGGCTGAGTGTGGCAGTGGTGTGCTGGACAGTCTTGATTGTGAGGGGGACAGATATGTCCAAGTGGGCATATAGTGCGTTTCCGTTGTCCAGCCTGATGTCAATGATAACGTCGTTGACATTCCTACCTGATGGGGGTGGGAATGCATGCAGCTTGTAGGATGCAGAGTCTGTTGAAGGTGATGCTGCCCACTGCGTAGATCTGGATGTACATGGAGACGGAGGAGTAGAGTACATTGCCTATGTATCAAGAGTTGTTATGTGTTGGGCTGGCAAAGTCGTTGGCTTACCAGGTATTGCCACATGCTGATGGTGTGGTCAGGAGGATGACAACTAATGTTCCCTCTTCGTAAAACACCCCCCAGCTGTTAAACATCCATGTTGCAACTTGCTGCAATCCTCCCTGGAATCACCCCAATATGGTGTGTGAGGGTGCCTTGTTGAGGGAGATTATGAGTTAGGTGTCCTTGTAGGTGGTGATGTCCAATGTCTCCCTTCATGTAGCTCAAGTTCTACTCCAGGCGTCTGCAGATGCATCTGTCATCTTTGATGTTGTATGTGAACAATGTGGCATTCATAGCACGCTGTATGTTGGAGTTGCATATTGGGGCAAGTGTGTTTGTGCAGTTGCAGATACATGTTTGAAAAATCTGGCCTGCGCTGTTGGCATTGCCTGCAGCGTTGTGGGTGTTGCTGTTGATGATGGAATGTACCAGATCCTCGTTAACTCAGCTCCTCTAAGTCTGTATGCTGCCTGCTGTGTGTTTGTGTGTCATGGGGTTTCATGACAAGGAACTGTACGCTGTGCTAGTCACACCATGGGCGTTGAGTGGTGTTGTTGAATTGGACGCAGTTTCCACATGTGAAGATGGGGTTAAAGGTGTGCCCTGCCTTTTGGATCAGTGTCGGAAATAGTTGGCACAGTTCTATGTAGCAAGCATCTGCCAGAGGGTAATGGATTTGGAAAGTACATGTGGTATGTGAGGTGGAGTCTCTGATCATGACTGAGTACATAGCCCATGGAGTAGATGTCATGGTGTGTGATGACGTTGATGGTGAAAGCTAAGTGGGCCCTGCAGCTGAGGGGGCCGCTGACTGTTGCCTTGTGGCAGGTCTGAACCGAAAACTGCAGGTGTTGGGCGGTGGAGAATGTCTAGCAGCAGCTGCAGCTGAACAGAACATGAGCTGTGTCTGGTGTGGCCCACTGGCAACTAAACGTTATCATGGCGTTGACTGCGAGCAGTGTGGATTGGTGGCAGTATTAGATGTCATGAGAGCCAGGGACCCTGCTTGTGCCGGTGTCAGGCTTGCGGACATGCGCAGACAGGCCTGACATTGGTGCACTGTTTGAGTGCAAGTAATGCAACTGCGCAGTTCACACAAGTGAATATGCTTGGGGGAGGAACGAGCATCTGTGAGGCAATGTAATTTGCATTGATGCTGGTCAATTGGCCATAAGCTACACATGGCAAACATCAATCACAAAGTAGCGCCAATCACACACCACAAAACTATTAACATTGCCCACACAGCATGCATAACTACTAATGGACACATCTCTCCATTACATGTTACAGGTGATAAAGGATATGCATTCACCCATGGATGTAAATGTATGTATACTTGTAAAGCGCACTGCCACCCCATTTTGGGGCATCCTGGCGCTGTATACCGCTGTGGAACCCATCCTGGCTTTCCCTGTGAGATGCCCCCTCCAGGGCACCCCCAAGGTGAAGCCAGGCATCCCAGCGCCGTTGGGGCCGTTGTGGAGATTAAGCAATCTATTGCCCAGAGTTACAGAGTTGGACCCATGATTAGAGTAGGCACCGAGGCGAGAATTATCGAGTCCGCGGACATTGAGCCCAAGACCCTGCCGCGTCTGGAATTGAACCCTGGTCCTGGGCCTGACCTCTGCTTCAGGGTCTGCCGCTTCTAATCAGTGACAACCCTGCGAGCCACAAACACCCAGGCCCAGAGGCAGTATAATTCTGCCCATGCACGCACCCGGGGCATTGTGGAGCGCACATTTGCCATGCTAAAGTCACGTTTCTGGTTCCTTGACATCACAGGTGGAAGACAGTTGTACATCCTAGAAATAGTGTGCAAGGTGATCATAGCATGTTGTGTATTGCACAATATATGTGTACTCACCAATGCCCCATGGATCAAAGTGCCAGATGCACCGGGCGATGCTCCGGAAGATGGGGAAGATGAGGCAGGTGGAGCAAACCCCACAACTTCTGTAGCAGGAACATAACGAAGGAGCAGAATCATACCCAATTTCTTCACATGAGCACGTCACATTGTGACTGTCCTTACCATGCATATATAATGTGTAAGTGTAATATTAAGTGGTCACAATATCTCAATCAGAAAATGATGGTGGATCTGTCACATCTGAGCAAAGATGCTATTCAGTGTAACTTCTGTTCGAAACTAGACATGTTAGGGTGTCAAATGCTTTTTTGGAAAATCTACTGTAGGATGTCAATAGTGGTCAACTATTAATATCAGGGTGTCATTTGGGGTAAATTCTGAAAATGAGGGTGTCATTTGGGGTAAATTATGAAAATTAGGGTGTTATTTGGGGTAAATTATGAAAATTAGGTTCTCATTTGGGGATCAATCAAAAATAACATGATGTAATTTAAAAAAAAGTATATAATTTCATTAAATAAGGTTGCACTTACCGTGGAAAAATGCATGCTTTTCTGAAAATGCAATGTACTTTCCATAGTAGCGATGGAAAATACATCACTAAACACATTGATATATGTGAAATGTCACCCCAAAGCCTTTTTGCATGCAGATTTTCATTGCAAAGTAAACAAGCATTGGCATAGCCAATAGGTCTCACCTTTGGGACCTTGTAAGTGGGTGCCTCATAGGAACCCATAGCTTGAAGAACCTTGATCAATATATAAGGTAATCCTTTTAGCTTGAAGGTTGTGTAATGCTATGATTTTAGTTCAGTCACGGATTGGGTATGCCATAGGGAGTTGGCTTTTCGAGTCACTCGAAATACAGGACGGCATCACTGGAAAAAGTAGTAGCTGTGGGTCATACCTGGATCATGTGAGTGCTGTTACCTTCTTCGTGTAAGTATTGTGTAGAAAAAGCATTATGATCGGTAGGCATTTGCTGCCTGCCTGTTTGGAAATTGGGATAAATACATCACAAATACAGAGGTGTAGCGCAGGAGCCAGAGTGGCTGACTTCGGAGCGCAGGGCTAACTGTTCGGTTGGTGGCGACAGCTCAGCTCGGCACCATGTGACTTTGGGCAATAGCTCACTTAATATCCCTGACAGCCCCCAGCACCTTGGCACCCTTTGGGATGATAAGTTCGCACTTTATAAATGTGGAATTATTATTATTAGCCAAAAAGAATCAGGTTGAATGGTCAACTAAATTATGCCAACCTCAAAAGAACCGCTGTAGAGCAACTTTGTCAATGGAATAAACTGCTGATGTGACATCACAGGCAAGGCATGTATACAATCCTAGCAGCCAGTAAACGCACTCTAATACAGAAATATTGATTTGTGTGTGCCTAGTTGTTATTAGCGACCCACATAGCGGCCATTTTGAGGTAGTGTTCCAAAATGCTTAATCAAAACAGGAAGCACACAGAAAAGAACTGGAAGAATTCCAAACTCTAAAAGAAAATCAGAATGAGTGATTAATATAAAGCCAACCACATAAAAAAAACAGATCAAGACAAGAGCCGCTAGAAACTAAAGTTAAACTCAGAATGGGGAGAAGGATTATAATAGGTGTAGAAACTTCGGAGGTATATTACAAGAGATATTTTGAGCGATTCGGAACAAAACAATTCACCAGGTATCGCTTAGCCGCATGTTTCATCGGAACTCGGGGATGGAGCTGGCATTCCTCACAGGCTGCACTCACAACTTTCTCGTCTACTTTGCAGAAGTTTACCTCCAGGTGACGCTGCTCCCAAACTTCGCCACAATTTCCGGACAGAAAGGCGAGTGGTTTTGAGTTTGTTGGAGGAGGATTTGGGCTTCTCCTTCTTCGAGAAACAGTGATTTCTCACAGCCTCTTAACAGCTGCTGTTCATGATGATGGTTGGAAGCCGTGAGTGCGGGACGATCTCGGGCGGGTGAATTAGTTAACCCTGGGCATAGTTCGCCTAGTAGCGCTATGTATAGCTACGCGAAGTGCACTTTGCACATCGCGAGCTACACGTAGCAACATAAACTGCATAGTGCACTGTGTAAAATGCAGTTCACACTGATTGCACAGTGCCGGATGCTTGTCTGGACTGTACAATCAGTGCAAACCGCATCTTGCACAGTGCAAGAGGTCATTTTCTGCCGCTCGAGTACATTTCTAGTTGAGCGGCAGCTTTCTCAATGCGGACTGGTAGTTTCTCATAGCGAGGGGTCACGAGCATACGCGACCACTTGCAATGAGTAACCTGACCTCCCCGCATTGCGAATCTCGCCAAGAGGTTTACTTTCCACGCTCGCGATCAGCAACTTGATGTTGCTGATCGCGAACGAGGAAAAAGTCTTGCCGGGATGCCATTTTGCTTGCTTGCGGTCGCCAACTTGACGTTGAGGACCTCGAGCAAGCAAAAAATTACCGCTACACGAGCATAGCGTAGTACTTCGGATCTATGACAGAATTTCGACTACAAAAATATCGACCTACAAGAATATCGAGTCAACAATATCGAGGGCAAAAATATCGACATCCTATCTACAACATGGTAAGTACAAAAATATCGAAAAAATAATATTGTTGTAAAAAATATCGATGTTAAAAATATCGATTTTTTTTTAATATATATAAATGTAAAAGTAAGTATATAACACTAATAAATAAAATATACATATTTAAAAGTATCTAATAATGTTTAAAATTAATAAATAAAACATATATATTAATAATACATTAATTAAATATATACAGTAAAGATATAATATATATGTACTGAACAATAAGTATTAATAATTAATTTACTAATTTCTAAATTAATGAAATATATTCTAATTTACTAATACATGTACAAACATAAAACAATAACATACATAAAATGTAAGTAATATAAAAAATAAAATAAACATGTGATATTTTAACAATTAATTATATAAAACGTTGGATAGCGTAAGGGTAAAAATTACTATTCCTACTCCAGAGAGTGGAACAGTAGGGAAAGCGTTTGATAGCGTAGGGATAAAATTACTATTCCCACTCCAGAGAGTGCAACAGTCGAGAAAACTGACCCTGAACCCAAAAACCACCCCTTTACCCACGAACTGAAAACTGACCCTGAACCCTAAAAATACCCCTTTACCCAAAAACTGAAAACTGACCCTGAACCCTAAAAATACCCCTTTACCCAAAAACTGAAAACTGACCCTGAACCCTAAAAATACCCCTTTACCCAAGAACTGAAAACTGACACTGAACCCTAAAAATACCCCTTTACCCA
Source organism: Lissotriton vulgaris (assembly GCF_964263255.1). NCBI lineage: Eukaryota > Metazoa > Chordata > Amphibia > Caudata > Salamandridae > Lissotriton > Lissotriton vulgaris. The sequence continues at coordinate 780,048,219 of NC_141691.1, forward strand.
AAAACTGAAAACTGACCCTGAACCCTAAAAATACCCCTTTACCCAAAAACTGAAAACTGACCCTGAACCCTAAAAATACCCCTTTACCCAAGAACTGAAAACTGACCCTGAACCCTAAAAATACCCCTTTACCCAAAAACTGAAAACTGACCCTGAACCCTAAAAATACCCCTTTACCCATGAACTGAAAACTGACCCTGAACCCTAAAAATACCCCTTTACCCATGAACTGAAAACTGACCCTGAACCCTAAAAATACCCCTTTACCCATGAACTGAAAACTGACCCTGAACTCTAAAAATACCCCTTTACCCATGAGCTGAAAACTGACCCTGAACCCTAAAAATACCCCTTTACCCAAAAACTGAAAACTGACCCTGAACCCTAAAAATACCCCTTTACCCATGAACTGAAAACTGACCCTGAACCCTAAAAATACCCCTTTACCCATGAACTGAAAACTGACCCTGAACACTAAAAATACCCCTTTACCCATGAACTGAAAACTGACCCTGAACCCTAAAAATACCCCTTTACCCAAAAACTGAAAACTGACCCTGAACCCTAAAAATACCCCTTTACCCATGAACTGAAAACTGACCCTGAACACTAAAAATACCCCTTTACCCATGAACTGAAAACTGACCCTGAACCCTAAAAATACCCCTTTACCCAAAAACTGAAAACTGACCCTGAACCCTAAAAATACCCCTTTACCCAAAAACTGAAAACTGACCCTAAACACTCAAAATACCCCTTTACCCAAAAACCCAAAAATGACCCTGAACCCTAAAAATACTCCTTAACCCAAAGTTAAATAATATTATTTAATTAGCAATTAATAATTAATTAACAATAACAATAAAGTAAATATATTAGCACATAAGCTGTAATTAATATAATTTAATAATTAATATAATTTTTCCCCAATTAATTAATTAACAGTAACTAAAAATTATATATATAAATAAATTACTCTAATAATGTAATTACCTAACTAATATTATTTAATTACCAATTAATTACTAATTTAAAATATGTACAAAATTATATTAATTAATTAACTAATTAATATTAATTATTTGCCAATTAATTAGTTATAAATATTTAAAAACATATATTAATTAATTAATTATTATTAAATTACTCCCCACCCTATTCCCCTATAAACCCACATCCCGCTACAGAAAATATATATCAATTAATCAATTAATTATTTCCCAATTAATCAATATTAATTAGCAAATAATTATAATTAATTAATTAATCCTACTAATTATTAATCAACTTACCATAATTAAATTACTTCCCATCCTATTCCCCTATGAACCCACAACCCGCTCCGGTACTAAAACATCAAATTTCCTTATAAATTTCTATATTATTATAGAAAATGTATACACATATAATAGTAATTATTTTAAATACTTAAATTAAACATATAACACATACATAATAAAAAACTATAAAATAATACAAATATCGATATTAGTGTCATCGAAATTATTAACATCGATATATATGCTATCGATATTACTAACTTCGATATTACTTACATCGATATTAAGTATTTCGATATTACTTACCTTGGGTCGATATTCTGTCCTACGATATTCTTGCCTTCGATATTATGCTCCTTCGATATTTCAGACTCGATATTATGGTAGGTCGATATTTCCAACTCGATATTTTGACTGTCTACCTAGTACTTCGCCCAGGGTTAGAATTAGTCTATTGTGAGGTGGAGGGGGGAGGTGGATGTTGTCGTCTGTCTGCATTGGGAAGAAAAAGTTGCCAAGTCCGAAACAGTGTCCATATAAGCTTCATTTTCTTAGACTCGTAGTCCGCCAAGCGAGGGCTCTGCAGAGAGTTCAGGCCGCATGTTCTTAGTGACTGAGCTTGTAAGCAGCAGGGTACAACTCTGCCCATTTTTTGTCTCTGGCCTTTGTCACAGGGTGCCCTTTTATGGGTTGGGATTGTGCCTTCAATTGTATACGTGTTGTATTGTGTAGGGTTGTCACCCCAGATACATAAAGTCTCCCTTATTCAGAGTGGGGCTCACAAACATGGAATGGCAGTCAAGTTCAGTTCTCAGCGACAGCAGGCAAAATGTCACGTATTTGGAAGGACTAGGACCTGATCTTTAAATGCACCTCTCAAAAAGTCTGCTCTAGACATAATGGCTCCCATAAGCTGTATCACCTGTGAGGAATATCCCTATTGCATCTAAGCGCTAGCATGCTCAGCTGGCCCATTTGTGAGACGGGCAGAAACCAACAAAACAAGTTTGACGAGGAAAGTAGGAGGCATCAGGGGGAGGGGAGAGAGGAGGGTGCCTGCGGCTGTTTCCCTTGTGGGAGCGAGCAGAGGGAACCATCTATTTGAAATTTAATTACAAACATATGGTTTCAAAGCTCGCTCCCGCAAGGGAATCACCAATCGTGCAGGCGATGCCATTCAAAGCAATGCAAGGTGTGCAAATTTTTGGCAGAAAAGGCAAATTGATTCCTAAAGGACTCCTCCCATGCAGCGCATGCACGCTGCGTAGGTGAGAACTAAAAAACGGGTCGCATTTACACAGGATGTGATGTCAGCATGCTTCCTGTTTCCTGGACGAATGCTGTGCACTTTCAGTTCCTCTTTTGAGCACATTGCTGGTGATTGTGGAGAGTGTTGGAGGTGTTTGGTGGTGTGTGTTGCAGATTTGAGAGTTTGAGAGTGTTGCTGTGTCCTGTCGATTGTGTCTCTGTGAAGTATGTTGTCCTTGTATTTGCGTGTTTTATTGTCTCCTGTCCTCAATCTTGTTGGGTGTTTGTTTTGGGGTAGTTAAATGTATTTGTCGTTTTTGGGGATATTATTTTTACAGTTGTCTTAGGTGTGTGAAGTGAGATGGTGGGTGTAGGCAGGGAGGGCAAGAGGTCCGAGGGGGCTTTGGGGGGCTTCTTATGGCTTATCAAAATTTTCCTGACCTTGATGGTGGAGAGGGGAGGCCGTATCCTCGCTTGATATGCAGTTAGTGTGCGCAAGCAGAGGTGGGAGCGTGAGCATGCGCAGATGCTGCACATGTTTGCAGTTGACCGCACTGTGTGCCAGTGGAAGCACCGCTGGCAGGATAGTCTGGCCCATGAGGGTGACCTCCTAGACTTCGTGGAACTCATCAGTGGTAAGTAAGAAATTTTAATCAATTCATGAATACAATAACGAAAAACAAAATATGCCATGTGGGTCACACAAGTGCAAAAATGTTGGTGCGTGATGCTGTTTTCGAACAACACTTAGCACTGTTGTGCCAAAGCTGACACACCTGTGCAAGAATGGGTGCAGGATCCATATTGTTTGTGTACATGAAGGGTAACTGTATATGAAAAATCCAAAGCATTGTTTCTATGACTTGAGGGCTGACCAAAATGAAGTGTTAAAATGCTGTCCTCATTAATTGTGGTATGTTAGCCACGCTGCCCTTGTACATAGTCTCTGTGTGACAATCTATAAGATCGGAACACATGCTCATATGAAATAGGAGATCTCCAGAGAGACTTACTCCAGCAACATCTGTGAAACTGGTGTGTGCGATCTGCAGGGATGCATTTGTACACAGATCATGTATTACATCATGTTGCGTTTTGAAATGGGTCCTTCTGAATGTGTCACACAACTAGTATGTGCATGTTTGTTAGCATTATTGTCTTGCTTGGACAGACTCAGCATTCACAGTTCTTGTGTGAACGGCAGGCAAAGTAGACCCAATCATGTAGCCAACATGAAACGCAACACTACAGTTACATAGCTTTTTCAGTTATGGTGATGATTTGTAGGATGAATATGACACTTGTGATTCAACGTATGATACTAACACAATTTACTTTTGTTGCCTCACAGTTGGACGACCTATCATCACACGGAGGGACATTGACAGATTCCAGAACCCAAACGCCACAGGAGAGTTTGTACATCCTATATTGGCACGATACGGTGTGATGAATGTCTGCCTCAAATGGTCTATGTTGTAGTATGCAGTATGGGTAAGTATCACATTTATAATGTATTTTGGAAGTCACAAGTGTGCACAAACCTGTAAGTGAAGTTGGAGCAATGCATTTGTCTCCCAGTTGTAACTTTACGAATCCCCAGTCAGTGATAAACATGGAAATAAGGTCTAAGGGATCTGTCACCACAGCGCATGCATGTGGATTACAGAGCACACTGATAGGAGAGGAAACAAGTAAGTGGTGTTGCGAATGAGAATCAGCAGACATGAAATGCATGTACATCCTTGACTCAGATGATTATGCAAGTGTGCCCTATCATGCACAAGGAGGCAGTGGTTTTCAGGCCGTGCGTGCTCAGACACTGCACTGTGATTTTGTAGGTATGCTGCATACTAGCTTCACAGAAGTGGCAGTAGCTAGCTTTGAGCCAAGCAAATCAATGGCATGTTCCCCAAACACCTAGCAAAAGTGGCCCTATGAATCTCATTGGCATGTTTGGCCATTGCTATGGTGCGTTCAAGGTGTCTCCTTGGGGTCAATCCCAGCCCGATTCTGGATCAGGTGTACAAGCTCCTCTGTTACAATTGTTGAAATTACTCTGAATGCATTTACCCCGCATGCTTTTAGCTGAGCATTTATTGCTGTGCCATATGTTTTTAAAAATACAGGCCTCTAGATCCCTATCTGTGAGAAAGGATTACCCATAACAACACTATAACCATCATGACTCCAGGGTGCCGTTACAAAGGTGAATGAATTGTAACAATTTGCGTTGTTATGGGCTGTCTAATTGGCTTTACCATGGAGTGAATTAGTGGCTCCAAGACATGCATGAGTGACAATTTAAAGGAAAGGATGTTTCTCCCTTTCTAGCTGCAACGCGTTACCTTTTGTGAAGTAGTGGTGGAGAGAGGGACTTGATGTACAAGTCAATGTTCAGCCACCCAACCAGTTTCCATGTGTGCTGCATTAAGCAGCACAGATAAAAGTGTGAGTAGGGCTGTACCAGGATTGCTCCTGTGCAGGTAGGGTAACCTTCCTATACATTGTGCAAGAGTACCTGTGTTAGTGCTGACTAGATGAACTGCATACAGTTGCTGTGGGACACACAGGGCTGCACATGAGCATTGTACACATGATGCACAACTGTATCACATGAGAGAATGAGGGTGGTGCTACACACAAAGGGATAATGCCTCCCTCCTCTGATTCCCTGTACATGTCACCCTCAGTCAGGGAATGTCATGGTAACATAATTTGACACTGTCAGTATAATTTGGTTGTGACTGGCAGAATCAAGACCCTCTTTCTCACAGGACCCCTCCTCTGACAACATGAATTTTAATATTGGATTCTGAAGTCTCTTGATTCCATACTCCCCATCCGGGAAATCAGCTTAAAAAGGCCACAGGTCACTGCCCCATGGTATTCAGAGGAGCTCAGAACAAAAAAAACGCCACTGTAAGAAGCTCGAAAGGAAGTGGCGCCTAGAATATGCCACTACAGACAAAGTCATCTATAGGGAAGCTATCAGAGCCTACAAACTTGAAATAAAAATGTATCAATCCACTTACTACAATGGACAAATAATGATGGCTAGATCAAAACCGAGAGAGATCTATCAAATAGTTAAACGCCTCACTAAGCTCCCACCACCCACAGCTCCTAATGACAACCCCACCGCGCGCTGCAATGACCTAGCTGAATTTTTCTACCAGAAAATAAATAAAATTTATGTCACATTCGCTAGCCCATATCCGGAACCCCCCACTGATGTTCCCCAGCCCCTATTGGAAGCAGAGCTCTCTCCTCTAATAACTCTGAATCACTTCCCTTTGCTGGATCTAGAGTCTTTGGAACCCCTGACACTTCAAGTAAAGTCAGGCTCACCCTGTGACCCAGCCCCACCCCGTACTATGGTTGCCGCCAGCCAAGTCATTCTCCCGACTCTTATGGAGCTGCTCAACAACTCCCTAATAAAAAGCAGCGTTCCACCCCTCTAGAAGAAAGCCATGGTGAGAGCACTCCTGAAAAAGCCCAACCTGGACCCTAATAACCTCAACAATTACCGCCCCATCTCCCTGCTGCCTTGGGCGAGTAAGATCTTGGAAAAAAACATCAACCTCCACCTAACAAGGTATCTCGAGTGCAACCATCTACTCGATGTCTCGCAGACAGGGTTCTGTCCCAAACATGGGACGGAAACGGCCTTGCTAGCCGTGACAGAAGAAGCTAGGCGGATTTTGGATCGAGGAGGATCAGTGGCAGTTATCCTTCTCAATCTGAGTGCTGAATTCGACACGGTATGTCACAAAACTCTGCTGTGTCGACTCTCCAACTTAGGAGTGTCCGGGGATGCTTTGGCCTGGTTGAGATCCTTCCTGAGTGGAAGGACTTTCCAAGTCTTTGAGGGAGATTCCACCTCCATAAGCATGCCTTTGGACTGTGGGGTTCTGCAGGGCTCGTCTCTGAGCCCCACACTGTTCAATGTGTACATGGGACCACTGGCTGAGATCGTGCGCCCATATGACATTAAGATCATTACATATGCGGACGATACTCAGTTAGTGGTATCCCTTGCACAGAAGAACAGTGAGCCGGCACAGACCAACCTGGCGGCATGCATGGAAGAGGTCAGGAGATGGATGACGACATCCTCTCTTAAACTCAATGGGGATAAAACCGAGCTTATGCTACTCGGTCCCCCAGCACTGCTCACTATCGACCGCTTATGGCCCACCAGCCTGGGCACACCACCTACCCCGAAAGATAACATAAAAAGTCTAGCGGTTTGGCTGGACAAATCTCTAACTCTCAATACCCAAGCAACTAAAATATATGCAATCTGCTTCGGGCTTATCTGGATGCTCAAAAAAATCCTTCCACTCTTGCCTTTTGAAGCCAAACAGATTGCGATACAGGGCCTAATACAATGCCGACTCGATTTCAGCAACACCCTGTACTTGGGGGCACCGGAATATGTGCTGCAAAAACTCCAGCGGGTCCTGAATTGAGCTGCACGCACGCTGCCTCAGATCCCATGTAGAGCATCAATAGAATCCAGGTTGAGAACTCTACATTGGCTCCTCATCAGGGAGAGAATAAAATTCAAAGCCCTGTGCGTGTCCCATCAAGCCTTTTGGAGAGCTGGTCCCAAGATCAACCATTCCCTCCTCTCCCCTTACTGCCCCAGCAAACAACTTTGCTTTACTCACGCTTTTTTAGCTATAGTCCCCCGGATCAAAAGATCAAGAGCAGGAGGAAGATCCTTTCCTCTCAACGCGGCTAAGCTGTGGAATTCACTCCCTGTACATCTAAGATCGAATTCCAACCTGCTATCATTCCGCAAACAGCTTAAAACCTTCCTCTTTACCAACTGAACTCTTCTCCAAGCTGTTGCTTCTTGAGGCACAATTTCTTCTTTCCCAGCGCTTGGACGCCTAAGGGCAGCAGTCGCACTCAATAAAACCCCTTTTCATTTCATTTCATTTCACAGAACATGTCCCATGCCATGCACTGTCATGTCAGTCTCCAAAGCATATAGTCAGTGTTCCAGTATTCAACATTTAGTTGTCCATGTCACTCTCCGACTTCACATAGTTACGCTAAAGGGTAGGCTCCCATGTTCAAGTATCAAGTATTTTTATTTAGCATAGTTACTTAAAACCATTGCTGCAGAGTATCTCATAGCATTTCATTTATAAGTGACAATTAAAAAAATTAGTATCAAACAGCTTACTAAAAATCTTGCGAAATCAGTGCAAAATATTTGGTTAGCAGCATCGAGCTCTTTTCTTTATGATTATAATTGTGTTCTGTCTAAAGGTAGCGGCTGGGGGTCAGGATCTTGATTTTGTGGCATTCTCTTCTCTACTTGTCTCACATATTTTAACAGGCCGCAGTTCAGCTGTGTGTCCTCTGGTGCAAAGCACGCCAGCATGGCCTGCCTCCGTGTGCGGATACCTCTCTGATTAAAAAGTGTCTTTAAAAGCTGTTTCCGACCCTGTGTTAGTTCTTTGCAAGTACAGAGCAGGTGCAGCATATCTTCATGCGCTAAGACACACAGGAGACTGTGTTTTTTAGCCAGTGTGGATAGTGCTTTATGCATGATAGCAAGCCAAGTCAGTACTTTATGAATTGTTTTTGAATGGATTTGGCAAACCCTAGGGCTAGGTATTTCTGAGCAGCGAGAGAGGTATAGGAGCTCAGGATCATCCAGCCATGTGATGTTCTGGATAGGGCTGCCTTGTCTTTGATCCAGGATTGACTCTTTGCTGTTTTCTTTGTTATTTTTTCGAGGAGGCAGTGGTTTATAGGTGTTTCCCAAAGCTCGATGAGACCCAGAGTAGTCAGGCTCCCATGTTCAAATGATCTTGTATTATAGATTTGATGGAGAACATTGACATAGTCTGAGGACTCACAATTTAAAAATATATCTTTGTGTAGGTTAAATTTGTAGTCAGTTTATGTATAGCTTAGATGTCTTTGTCCTGTCTATTGATGTGCCTTAAGAGAGGGAGGGGGGTTGATGTCTTAGATATGTTTTGTGTGTTGAGGATTAGTTAGGGTAGATAGTTTAGGTACTTTTTCTCTTAATTCTAGTAAGTTTATTTTAGATTAGTGGTAATAATGATTATAGTTAGTGTAGGATATTTAAAATTTTATAATAAATGGTTAAAAGTTTTGATTTCGGCTTGCACTTATGTTAGGGGTGATTTGATGGAGTGTGTATTTTTGCATTGTATGCATCTCATATCATCAATGGACTCTCCGTTGAATGTGTAAGTGTGGTCATGACATGTAACTTAGCAGGATGGATACTGTTATCCATCATGGAGATGGATGTATGCACCGCGTACCACAGATTGCATCATAGACCTGCATCTCACATGCTCCTTGCGCAGAGTCCATCTACATTGTACAGCTCTTGGCACACTTGCTGTGTCATGCTCTTGTGTCAGATTATTTTGACTTATATGTTCCCTTTGCGTGGAGGCAGAACCTCCATGCCATGCAAGTAGTAGTCTTTCTCTGTGTCGATTGGGAAATACATATGGCAGGACAGTGGACCTGAATCACAAATACGTCATCTGAGAGTAAGTCATGAGTTTCAGTTTTCCTCTATAACAACAGGCATTTAGTAGTAGTACAGTTAGATATACTGACTTGACTTCTCCTATATGCCTTTTGTGAATCACTGAAGTTGGGAAGTCATGATTTTTTCACCTTTCTCGATTTTGGGCATGCACACAGTTCTGCTGGGCACAAAAGGTGAAATGTTGCATTCCTCCCTCATGTGCCAATGTCATGGCATATTCTTACAGCTGTTACCTTTTGCCTCATAGTGATGCCACCCTTGAAATGGTAATAGAATAAAACAATTGCCAATGCTGAGACTGACTATTCAACTACTTAGGGTCATTTCAAGAGCGAAAACATGAAATTCTGCTTTAAAGATTGCAACTTAGTCCAGCGCACATTATTCAATCTTAATTTAATTTTTTCAGTTATTTTATCAAAGGACAACATATTTAGTTGTGCATTTCAATACATAAAAGACATAAACACATTTGTGAAAAAAAGATGCGGGCTCTTGAAATGACCCTAAGTAGTTGAATAGTCAGTCTCAGCATTGGCAATTGTTTTGTTCTATTACTGTATTGGCTCAGCCTTGCTGAGTGTGAGCCAAGACCCCTTACTGTTGTTTACCCTTGAAATGGTGGCACTGCTTCTGACTATATGCTCAGTGCAGTGGACCATGCATCCTTTGTCACATTGCCTTACCCGCTCACGGTGGTCACACCATGTGAGGGTTTCAAAGTCAGTAAACATTGCTTGTCCACAGGAAGGGGCTGAATGAAGCCTTACACTCTTGGGTGAGTCGCTAATGCCAACTCTACTTCACGGAGGCAGACATTGTAGTTCAATTAGTTGTTGGTAGACATGTGCCCTTATGTCTCTTCATCAATGTGTATATGGTGTGCACCATCTTGGGATGTGAAATGCAATGTGCATATTCACAACAGGCTTCGTCCAGCCTGTAGGGTGTGTGAATAGACATGCCAAGAACATTTCTTTCAGTAATTGTAAAGGGTGATACTACTTGTGGCCTGCAACAGACTTTGCCTATTTAAAAACCATCCTATTTCCTTCATAGATGTGGGGCAAAGTTGGGATATTGCTAGATTGGTGTATTGAAGAAATGGGGGCACAGCTTTTCCACACATACCCATTCCTCTCACTGCCTATCAGGATCACCGTAAAACATTGACATATGTATGATTTTCATGGGGTTCCCTTTTGGTGGATTCACTGTCCCTACATTTTACAAGACTGCTATACTGGATTGTTCATGGACAACAGACATCAGTGTGATTGCAAGATATTTATTCACATGTCTGTTGACATATTTGGAGACAGGACCAGTACTTGGCCATGCAATCCCCACATTACATTGATGCCCAGTGGAGGGCCAGACAGAGTCCTTTAGGGTTGACAAGTCCAAAAGATGAGGAAGAGTTCAGTCAGCAGTCTGATTGCTGTGTCATTGGTAACCAAACCAAATATGGCAGTCCATGTTGAGGTCCAAGGTGAGTGTCACAGAGTGTATTGGGGCACAGTGGAAGTTGATAATCCGTGGCATGATGCTCAGGGCAGAACTAAGTAGATATTGGTTAGTTGGCCTAGATGAATGCTACAGCTTCTTCTTTGCAACAAGGCAAATTCATCCTCATATTCCTCATCTGATGTGTCATATGCCTCACATGTGGGTGGTGTAGATTGGCTGCAGCACTGTAAGGAATGACATATCAGGGGGTAGAGATGTGGATGTAGAAGCAGAAGTGGCAGCATTCATCTGCGCCAGACCTTGCTGCAGCAATGCAGTGATGATGATCTACAGGGCATGGAAGATCCCAGCTACATCTCGCTGGCGTGCAGCCGTGGCAGCCATTTGTTCTGCCTGCATCTACTTCATGTTCTCCATTATCCTCTGCATGTGGTCCACCTCCTGGCTACCACTGCTGGAGCCAGTCTGACTGGACAGTTGTTCTTGTCTCTGAGTCATGACTCCAGCAATGTCAGTCAAGGAGTGTTGGAGAGCATTGAGAGGGCTGTGGGTGTCCCTAATGTTTTGTATGTGGTCTTGGATGAAACTCAGACACCCACAAAGTTTGTCCGCAAGGCTGTCAAACCCTACCCATACCTAATGGGACACCTCCTGCTGGACCTCTAACACGGGGCGTTGGAATTTAAGATTTGGGTCCGGGAGGTCCTGGGAGACAGCTGTGGTGGTAGGTGCTTGCTGCTGTGTGGTTTGTGCAGGGGGTGGGGTTTGCACGATGCAGCTGGGTTGCCCTGCTCCTGGAGGTGGGCTACTGATGGAGACTAGCAGCTGTTGGAGGGTGTTAGTGTTAATGGTGGAGAAATCCTCCTCTTCATCAGTGAAGAGTGTCACAGGCTTCTGTTCAGAAGGTGATGTTTGTCCCTCTGCAATGTAAAGGGGAGAATAATTTTAACTGTGTGTTTCCTGGATGATCATGCATTGGATGAGTTTACAGGCATATCGCATGACAATGTACATTGTGACTGTTTGGGAGGGGCTGCCTATTTCTTGCTGGATGTTGACTTTTTTGACTACATCACATGTATGAGGTTGTACTTGTACATTATCATGTTACAATTTACAGCTATGACTAATGTGATTGGGCAGTTCATACACACAGGCAACACTAGTTGTGTCCTGTATTCAGTTGTGAAGGTGATGCAGTTTGTGCGCCATTGTAGTCAATGTGGTTGTACTCCAATTTGTATGTGTGTGCGCTGCATTGTGAGATACATGCCCATGCAGTTTTTGCTTTTCTGCCCCTTATCCCTTTCTTGCAGTGGGCATCCACTTCTGTGCATTTCCTAAGCTGAGATGTTGCAAGCTGTGCTAAATATGTGTCATGGTCAGAGTTGTGACACTTGTGTATTGTTTTCAAATAGAGGTCTTATTGCTAATTGGCTATCCTTGCTTGTTGTTATGCTTTGTTTGTCTTACTTCTTTACAGGAACATTGTAGTTCTGTGAGTCTGGCACACAAACAAGTCATACAGTACAAATTTGGTTGACACATTCCTGATATACATTGTCCCAGCCCTGTGGTTTTGTAGGCATAGCCATCCTGCTCATTGTATTACATCATCATTTGAGTATAGTCTGCTGTTTGGGTGCATTGTGGGATATGCACGTTTGAACCACTATGCTGCATGATCAGTTTGTTGTGACATTGCGGAGCATATTCACAGGCCCCTATTGCCATCACAGTGTTATTTTCTGTGATGTTGTTGTGGCGTTAGGGGCCTCACATTATTCACAAGGCAACATTAAGCCACTTAATGTGGCTTAATGCTGCCTTGTGAATAGGCCCCTTTCACGCTGTGTTTAGCGTGAAAGGGGCGTGCAGTCGGTTTTGTGGTGGGCGTTCCCCCGCAACACACTTTGATATTTACGCTACCCCTATTCACAAGGGCAGCCTAAATATGAGCCATCACAACCCTTAAGACCAGGTAAACCCTTGTCTCAAGTTGGCAATCAGAGGGCAACTGATACATTTCTCCTTGTTTTTGCATTCTCCATTTGTGCTGCCTTGTGCAACACACATGGGCAAGGTATAAATGCAATGCTTTGTTTATGTACCGGAAGGGACAGCTTCCTGTACATGTGCAAACCTTTTTTTAATGACGTTTTGTAACTTGCACGTATGCTGCATGAACCATCACACATGTAAGTTAGCAAACGACATAATAGGTTTGCTTATGTGCAGAAAGGGACACCTTCCTGAACTTAAATGAAACATCCCTGCTTGCAGACACTCTTGTACTCTGGTGCAAGGGTGCCTGCATTAGCGATAAGTTGTGAGACTTAGCACCATTGCAGGTGGAAAAGCAAGGCCGCACCATGACCTTGTGGATATGGTGTAGCCTTGCTTTTCCAAGGTGGCGGAGAGAGGCGTTAAGCCAAATAGACTAACGGCTCTCTCCGCCAATTCCATGTGAATATGACCCTGCCTGTGTTTCTGGTATGCAGACACACTAGATGGTTTCTCACTTGGTGTACACACAGTGACAGCTTGCAGTGGGAGCTCTGCAGGACAGAGTGCAGGGTGCTGGTGCAGGGCAGGTGAGGGGCAGGATGGGGGTAGTGGAGTTGGAGACACAACCTGCTTTAGTTTGGTAAGTAATTAATTATTTCTACTACTTAACTTGTACTTGCTGCTACGCAGAGTTAGCTATGCAGTAAGCACAAGGAAATTGTTTGGATTCATGTATTTACTTACATGACTCCATCACATTGTATCTCCAACTCCACTCCTCCGTCCTTTCCCCCAACCAGTATGACTGCCATGCACCATCGCCCCACAGGGCTCACGCTGCGAGCCGCCAATGTGTACACAGGACTGCATCCCATGGACATGCAGGGAGATACATTTACTGGAGATGTGGCAGGATGTCTACATGGCCCCCTTGCCTCAACATCACACATTTTCAAATTGTCTGCACAGGGCCCCATCTCTATGATATTTGACATGGTGGATGCACTGTGCGTGTGACTGATCATGTGCATGAGTTCCATTGGGCCCATCTCCCCATCCCCCCAGTCCCTGTTGCTGTTTTGTCTGGGTGTGTTGAGCAGTATCCTGTCCTGGAACTCCGACCACCATCTCCTCACTGATGACTTGGACAACTGTTCCTCCAAAGGATCCAGCTTCTCTTGTGGTGCTGGACTCCCACCTCCAGTCTGCATTGCTGCTTGCAGTTTGGCGGCAAGTTTTTGCTTGGTCTTGCGCTTGCCATCATGCCAGCGCTTCTTGCAGTTGTCCACTGCCCTCCTCACCTCTTCGACAGCATTCACCTTGGCCACGATGGACTGCCATATTGTGTTTTTGGTTGCCAATGTCACAATGGAGCTGACAAAAAGTTGTTGTTGGTGTTGTGTCACCTTTGCAATCAGGACCTCGTTTTCCTGCTGACTGAACCGCGTCTTCCTCTTCCTCTTCTCCTTGGTCTCTGGCTGGTCCTCCTGGGTGTTTGTTGGGTTGTTGTTGGCCTTTGTGCTGGGTCCATACTCCTCTATGGTTCTTCTAATATGTTTCCTAATTTTATATTTTTTGTATTTTGGCTGCATAGCGGGTGTTTTAGAGTGGTTTAGCGCGCCAGAAGTGAAAAAAGGTGTGCTGACACTGATTAGCATGCCGTCCCTAACACGGCGATAATGTTCAGCATTACGCAGCGATAAAAAAAGTCACGCTAACAGAGGTTAGCGATAATTATCACCAAATGTTGTGAGTATCCCCCCCCCCCAGTGTTTCCCTGTGTCGTTTTCTTTCTCTGGTTTCATTAGTTTGAGCTAACACCATTTTCCCTGTCACCTTACAACTTCTCTACCCACTGAGCGACTATTTTGCATGTTTCTCTGTAGAACCGCTTCCATAAGTACGCTGAAGGAAACAAATGATGAAGTATCTTCAGTTGGAGACCAATGTTACCTTTAGAAGATGAACTGCACTGTTTAATATACTAAACAATGATGAATTGCCCTTAAACACGTTGTTGGGATTAAATACATTAATTCCTGCACGTGCACTTGTTTGTATGCAACATATAAATTAATATAATAAATGAAGTTTGATAGAAGGTCATTGAATAATTTAATTAAGTTCATGAATAATGGAAATAAATGATGGCATTGCATTTTGTTTACATTTATGAAATATATATATGAGACTAGCCTTTGGACATAGGATTTATAATAATCTAAACTTTGTATATCATTAGGAGAAAATGTACGATGACTGGAGTCATTTGAGGCTTTCTCTTATAGGTCTAAAAAGAGGCGCAGGGACTATATTTGTTATGAACCATAGGTATCCAAAGGTAACCGATAGTCCAATATTAGTTAGCAGGGCAAATACGAGTTTTCTCTGCATCTAGCACGTCCTCTTTGCTTGCAGCTTCCGATGACTTAAGTGTATTATGGCAAAGACTTTGCCCCGTGGGTGAGGCCCCCGCTCTCCAATGTATGTTCAGCCACTTAATATGTTGGTTGAGGTAATTCAATTAATAAAAAGTGCTAAGACTTAATAAAAGGCAGGCCCAAAACACTTGGCCTTCCGTATTTGTCATTTATTGCCCTATTCAATGATGAACCTGCCACTTGTATATCCTTTTCCCAGGTCGGGCCAGGATCAAGACATCCCAACTGCCAGGTTTGTAAGGTCCATGCGTAATGTGCTGCTCCAGTCCAGGTTTTTTACTAATTCTGGGACTGTAGTTCTGTTTTATATTTTATTTATAATTGTATAATTGCAATATACAGCACTTACTACCCCTGATGAGGCGTTGAATCTCTTTTTCGGAAGGTAGCACACTTCTCTAGAACCCAAAAAGGATTAGTGGTGAATGAGGAAAGGGAAATAGGAAATTACTTTGGCTGTGTACATGCTAGTCTATTATTTTCATTGAAAAGGATAATTGAGGGATAGAAGAGGAAAAGATTTGTTTGTATATAACGCTTGCCAACCCTGATAAGGTGTTGAATCTCTTTTCAGCGGGTAGCATTTTACTCCAGAATCCAAACAGGATTAGTGGAGAATAAGTATAGTGAAATATTAAATTCATTTGAGTGGTGGACATGTTAGTCTATTCTTTGAATAGAAATGTTTGGGAGATCAGAATAGTAAAACAGATATGAGATGATGCAAGGCTGGGTAAAGGAGGGAAAAGTCTAGAAATAGTTATTTTTTAGATAGTAGTAGTAGAATGGGGTGTGAAATGAGGGAGAGCGTGGAGGTAGAGGATATATTGAGAGAGGTATAGGGTGAGAAATACCTGAGAGTCTAGACAGGGTTATTTTGGGGATCATAGTAGTAGAATGGGATCTGGAATAGATGAGGGAGTGGGGGTAGAGGATATACTAAGAGAGGTATAGAGTGAGAAATAGGGTAGTGCATTTGAGATGCTGAATTAAAAGCAACGCAATAAATATAAAGATACATAAGTCCATGGAAGGTATATATGTATAAGGAAGGTAATATATGAATACTTAAGTTGCATTTAAAAAACTCAGACTTTCAAGTATTGATTCATTTAAAATTAATTTGTTTGTTTTTATTTTTATTTTATTTTGTAATTCAATAGGGAAGCAATTGTATATAAATAGGTATGATATAATAGAAGATTTATTTATTTATGTAGTCAATAAAATACATGATAAGAATAATGTAACCATAAGTAAAATGTACATATATATGTATATTACCTACTGGCGGTTGCTCATAATCAGGTGGGCATATTTACCATGAGATTGTATGAATTATGGTGGCACTTTGTTACGGATGTACATGAACCAGTACTTTTTTTCGAAAACAACCAGTATATTTATTTATTCTTTAAAAATAATACTGTATAGTTCAAAGTACTTGGAGGGACGCGTATAATATACAAACATAACGAGAACTATGGTGCTAAGACATGGGACAAAGGAAGAGTTGAAATGGTTCGTAATGTCGACGAATGGAACTGAAGGACTAAAGTGACCCGTCCCATGATCCTTTGGGACGCGCTACGATTTTGCCGGCAATGACGTCACTACATGGCTCCACAATACAGGATTTAGCTTGGAGCTCACCGCGGACCCAGTACCTCCCTGAGACGGCCCAGTGGAACGCCCGGAGTACCGACGGTCAGGTAAGCAAGCTCTCACGACCTGTTTGCATTGCGCTATAGCACGCAGGTGCAGTTCTAGTATTCAAGCAAACAACAGATATGAGGCTATTTCAACGGCCTGACGCTAGTTAAGAGGAAGTAATGGTAATAATCCATGATTCTAAATAACAGTATAGGACATAGCCTTCCAAAGTTACGATTGCAGAGTGCAATCATACCGCAATACTTTACGGTGCTCGTTCACTCTGAGTTCCAACATAGGGGCACGAATGAGTACTGATATGAGAGGCACTCCTTTGGAACTCTATATATTTTCAAAGCGCAAAAATAAACCAGTGCAGTCCAGTTTGCTGGTGCTCGCGATGAGATAACCACTATATCATCAACGTGTGGTTGTCTCTGAATGTGTGGTGAGGACTGACTAGCCCAGGTGCACTGGCAGCGAGTGTGGATGTGAAGTCTGTGACTCTAAGTGCAATTGTCTAACTCTCTTGCTTATATATGTTTTCACCAGAGCGGTGCTCCATTTACCTGCACCATAGCTAGGTGAGGTGGAGTTGTTCTCTCCTACCAACTAGGTGAGTGAGAGGCCATTATTTTAATACTATATGGGTGTTTAATAATTGACACCTGTGGGTGAAAGATGTAATTAGGTTACAGTCATCCCGATGTTGTAAAGAACTGGCAAATGGCTATCTTTCAAACGCTAATGATTATGTGTTTGTACTTTGTTTGTATTCTGTTTGTCTTTTTCATGTATCTGACTCTGTTCATCCTGCACATCCGGATGACACTACACTAGGAAGGAGAATGGACACATAGGAAATACCCAGGTGACATCTCTTTTCTTCCCTCTTTTTCACCTTGTTGAGCAGTAGCGATCTATGGGCCATATGTAACAACACATTTTTCCATAGACACAAAATGGGCAAAACCCTTTGATACATCTGGCCCTATCTGGTCCCGAAGAATGTAACAGACACCAACTTGGGTCCATTCCAATGCAGAAACATCTTGACCTCATATTTGATATAGTAGATATTTGTTTAAACTACTAAACCATCGCACTGATTTTATTCCTTGGAAGTAGAGACATACTAATTAAACATATTTTCCTTTTTTCTCTCCAATTTTAGTTTTCTCACTACTTTTCCCACTCTCACTATTTATTCACGCACTGCCATACAGTTACGTTCACTTGCCCTTATATATTTTATATTCACTGATCAACCCATCATTACAATCTAAATGAATATTTGAATGGGTATGAGCTCTTACTCTTCCTGGTGGGAAGGATCCCAGATAATGACAAGGGCGGTACCGGTCGTTAACTGATGGGTATTTTTTCCACACGGAAAGTACTCAGTTGATCCATTGTCACTATTCTTCTCTAGTCAGATGCATGTCTAGTTGACAGAGTGCACTTGTTTGACCCACAGCTACTTTGTGTTTGCTTTAGGTATTGTAATTGGGGGTTGTAGCTGTGCGAGGTTGTTAAACATCCCCTCGGACCCTCCTTCTCACTGTGTTGTTTATAGTTATGGTTAGGACCTACTTTCCATAGGAAATCCACAATATTATATTTGGAATAGCTTTGGCGCCGGTGGACGAATCTTTGCAAATGTCTCCAAGAAAATGGCCTGCTCAGCTCCGCTCCTTCCCTGAAAGTTTGGGGGGTGATTCGTCAAGTGTGGGCCGAGAAAAAAGGGGGTCCCAAAATGTGTTTTCCCCATGCAATTTTCCATAGGGACCTTTAGCCAGGGCTACAGCCCGAACGGCTGAAAGGAATTACACCACATTTGGCAGAGAGGTAGAGTTTGGTTCGCAGATTTGTTAAATGGTGTAATCCGTTCAGTAGTTCCTGAGAAAATTAAAAGTAAAATCATAGCGATATCTAGAGATGAAGTACAGCACACGTACGTAAATCCGTACAATTACGAGCACGAGCTGCATGCTGATTGGCTGTCAACTGTGCGTCAACACTCCAAACTAGGACGTGTTGGCAGCCATCTTGTTCGTCGCTAGAAGCGACTCACAAGAAAACAGTAAAACAAAGTTGAGAAATAAGGAAAGGGGGCAGGGTAGAAACGTCCTGACCCTCTAGGCTTGCTCAGGGGTTCATACACGGATCTTTAGACTCAATTTTTATTTTAAAAAAAATAAAAAAAACAGGGGTTACACGTATGGTATACTTACGCGGTGGAAAAGGGAAATAAAAATTAGAAGTCCATTTTATTCATTAGGTCCCGGGAGGGCAAATTCCAGGGGTAATTTTTTTCATAGTGGGGGGCATGTAAGGTGCCCCGATCACCGGGGAACGCCACCACTCTGTGGTTTTATTTTGAAGTATGCGGGGGAGTTACGGTCCACTTCCTCTCAGTCTCCCGAGCACCGGGGGGAACGCCACCCCACTGCGGTTTTATTTTGAAGTATGCGGGGGATTACGGTCCTCTTCCCCTCAATCTCAGGGACCGTCACCCTGACAAGGCTTTTAAAAAAAAATTATAATAATTTAAATTGTGCTTTGAGCTCTCCCTCTCTCTCTCCCCGTACACGTCACGGGGACCGCCACTTTCCTGGGGCAGTAATATGTAAAATGACCTTCCAGCCCCAGGTACCTGCACTCCCCGGGGTTTTTTAATGTTGGGAGGGGGTCGCACTGCCCCCTCCTGGAACCCTTGGTGGCCATGGGGTCTACCATCTCCCAGGGTCGGTTCTTGCAGTGTTTCGGGGTTCGTACTTCAGGGACACTGCTGTTTGGTATGGTAGGGTGGTATTGTCACCGCTCCCACTTTACCACAGCAAACCGCTTTCCTATTTGAAAGAGAGAGCAAGTTAATCTGTTCTCTCTTTCAAGAAAGCAGATTGTTTTTTGTCAGAGAGAGCAGCATATAAGCTGCTGTCTCTGATAAAGCAATGCCGGCTCTCGAAGGACGCGGGGAGCCGTCTGGGATCGTGTGGGCATTTGGGCTAAAAAAAAATTAAAGTTATTCTTGAGAACTAACTTTACTGGTAAAAAAAAGTTATATTTATATGATAGTATGTAAAACGTTCCGTTTTTTTTGGTGCACCAGTTGTACTCTCTACACATGCGCAGCCTCATTTCCAAGCCCAGGTTTTTTTCTTTTTCCTCAAGTTCGCCAAGCAAACCTCTCCTCATTTCAGGTATTACATTTGCCACTTTCTTTTCCCGGGCCGTGCGTGTCCTCCGCTGCTATACTTTTGTAATATATTAATAAACATATTGTTTCTATATTTATTTGAAATGTAGTGTTGAGGCGCCAAACGTTGATTACATACTCCGTCCACCGCCATTTTAGTAGTTTTCCTCCGTTATTTTTATTATACCTGTTACTTTCATTTTACTCTCTGCTTATCTTCTTTAAGATCCATGAGATTTCCTGGCACAGACACCACAGTGTTGGACTCTGGCCTCCGATCTTATGGCTTGGTCACACGTATACCTAAAAACTGATTTGAAGGACGTAAGCCAGAGCCTTTATAACTCGTGTTCGTCAACACAAAGACATTATTAAGATTATGCGTTTATCATGTGTGGTAAATGCATACTAGTTGTAAAAGCATGTGTGGTGAAGCCATATGCGTGCTAATGGCTTTGTGGTGACGATCACGTGTGGTTATGACCGGGTTGTAAGGGCTGTTTCCCCCCAGGACACTACAGGAACTGGGTCTGGGCTTGGTGGACTCCAGGGCACCAGGCGGAGGGCACGCAGCCCCTCTCATACAATATAGAAATCCTTGTGGGGTGATTGTTTCCGTGGTTTGAGGGGCGTCATTGAGGCCCACACTTAATTTTGTAGGGTCGTAGGTTTGCATGGGAAAATGTCGCAAGAGGTTTGAAAATGTGGTACACATTGTTTCGTATTAGTTTGATTTTTTTACCATGTTGTAGTGTACCCAGAGTAAATATAAGTTAGTACTTTTCAATCTTACTCTTGAACATCTTACTATAGTACTTCAACATTATAAATATTATTTTTATTGTGGACCGTCAACCCCCCCACAAAAAAAGAAGTATGTCGTTTTTTTTATTAACTTTTATTAAAAGAAGAACTGTAAACAAAACTTAATGATAACTATATTATAAACAACTAGAAAAATAACTTTAAAAAAACAATATCATAAACAAATTGTGAAGTGGACTCCTAAAGACATTGGATTGGTAATCTGCAAAACAAAAAAGAAAATTAAAGTTTAGAATTATGTAGATGTGAGTGAATGAGCTGAAGCATTACAAGTCAAGGTAACAGTACGATTTTACGTGTGCAGTGTGCCTGGTACATTTTACTTCTGTTATAGTGCCGCGTTCAAGTGGTGTCTATATGGAAGTGCCTACTGCGTCACTGACACAAAAGTGGCACAACGGGATTGTAAATACGGCGACTTATTTCTAATGCATTGTAATGAAGGCATTGTATATTTAGGCCTCTCTGCTTACCGTTGTATAAACACTGTGGCCAGTGGAATTCAAAACTTAAAGACTCCTTTGCTTCTACATGTGAAAGCAGACAGCATTTTCTATCAGTTTAAAAGAGAAAGAGAAATTATGTCACAGAGAGTGAGAGAGAGAAAGAGAGAGAAACCAACATTAAAACTGTCTCGCAGAGTCTGGAGTTGAGATTTTTTCTTGAAAAGTCAGACGTAGATTTACAAGCTGCTTGCATCACTTTTCCCATGTTAAAAGTGACAGAAAAGTGGCATAATAAGCTTGTAGATCTGTTTGTCAGACTGTTGTAACCTATCTGTTGTCACTGCTCGGAGGTAATTATACATTTTACACAGTGAAGCTGCTGCACACTACGCACTATCTCGTTTCTCAAATGAAGGTAACACTACAGTTTTACGTGTGCAGTGTACCTAGTACATTTCAGTTCCGTTATAGTGCCGCGTTCAAGTGGTGTCTATATGGAAGTGCCTACTGCGTTACTGACACAAAAGTGGCACAACGGGATTGTAAATACGCCGACCTATTTCTAATGCATTGTAATTAAGGCATTGTATATTTAGGCCTCTGTGCTTACCGTTGTATAAACACTGCGGCCAGTAGAATTCAAAACTTAAAGAGACCTTTGCTTCTAAACGTCAAAGCAGACAGCATTTTCTATAAGTTTAAAAGAGAAATGATGTCACAGAGAGAGAGAGAGAGAGAAAGAGAGAGAAAACAACATTAAAACTGTCTCGCAGAGTATGGAGTTGAGATTTTTTCTTGAAAAGTCAGACGTAGATTCAGAAGCTCCTTGCATCACTTTTCACATGTTGAAAGTGACAGAAAAGTGGCGCAATAAACTTGTAGATCTGTTTGTCAGACTGTTGTAACCTATCTGTTGTCACTGCTCAGAGGTAATTGTACATTTTACACAGTAAAGCTGCTGCACACTACCCACTTACTCCTTTCACAGATAATTTGTTGTTTCTGTAGCAAAATTCTTTGTCACCTAGTGCCATTGGTGTTATTGAAAGATGGTGCTCTACGTGTGGAAGAAGCCTTCACTGTAATCAAGAGAGTTAATCATTTCAATTCAGATAAGGTTGTATACAGCAGAGTGGAGATAGCAGTGTCCAAATCTTTAAAAAAGAAAAAGAAAGGATGTCAGAGAGTAAGAAAGAGAAAGGGAAAAAAGGACATTAAACGTGGGAGAGACACACAGGACAGGGGAGGGGTACGTGAAGCCAGAGGCGCAACCACAGTCAAAAGTATCGGGGGTGGTTGAACAACTTATTAGTCATATTAAAAAGGACACTTGGGAGCCATTGTTGTCCCGTATGAGTTAGCGTCTACTAAAAATGAACACAGGGCAAAAAACCAGGGTTATGAAGATACATAATAGGTACTGCTAAAAACACAAATCTGTTAAAACAGTAAGAACACTACATATGATGACTTAATGGTCCTGAGACACGTGGTGTCTGTAAATTGTCTATGTAAAGAATACAGCCTCGATCGGCTGCTATTTCACGGTACAAAGGGGTAGATCATCCCATTTAATGTTATGAACTTGGTGAACCGAATGTTAAGCATTGGGTTGTCCGGATTCATTGATGCGAGTATGGCTTGTCTGCATGTACGTATACCCAGTTTGTTCCATTCGCTTTTTAACATGGTCTTCCGGTCGTCGAGAAGTACTGGACAGTGACATTCCACATGCTCGATCGATTCCTTGTCACTACCACACCCCCTGCACGCTACCTCGCTGTTTGCACGTTTCCAACTCGGCAGGTGGTACAAGAGTGGCCATTTGCCCATTCTGAGGGCCATGAATCTTTTTTTCCATAACACGGAGTAGGTACATGGCAGGTATGGGGCCATGACCCCTGGTTGAACCATGAAATGATTGTCCAAGCGTGCTTACGTTTAGCAAGTTGAGCTCTGTCCGAGTGAAAGGACCAGAGGCAAACATTCCTCTTGATATAAATTTTGAGTGCCTGCTGTGATGGATTCAGATTCCATTTGTTCATTTTTGCAATAAGTGTCGGGATACCAGGACATTTCCCGAAAACCCGGGACTGTCCTGGCAAAGCCGGGACGTCTGGTCACCCTAAATTAGTGAGTACCGGCACTTAATTTTCCATTTAAAGCACTGAGGCAGCCTGAATTGAAAGCAGTGGGTCACACGTGTCCTGCGCCCTGCGGCGGTCTCTCGTCTTCTCTTCAGCACTCTCGAGATGGCGCAGCCGTCCACAATCTACAAACTCTCTCTGCTGCTGAGTGCTGCTGCAGGTGAGTCTCTGCACTGGGGGGGGGGCCTTAATTTCTGACTGTGAACATTTCTCCCTCATGGTCATTTTCAAAGCTGCTTTTCTGTCTCTACTCAGGCTTTGTGTATCCTTGCCTCAAGGGGTGTCCGTCTGCCTTCCCCGGTGTCTCTTCATGAGAATGAATCTCTCAGTCCCTTGGTGGCCGTCTCATCCCCAGCATGGCTGACTCTTCATGAGTAGCGCCCCTCCCCCCCCAACCCCGCCGCGCCTTGAGACCCTCATGGGTGTGTAGCGAGCTTTATAAATGCAGTGATTGATTGATTGATTTGTTCTGAAGTCCAATGCCCACCTGAACTGCATTTCCTTTGCGTTGGGTGTCTGTTTCTTCTTCTCGCACAACAACAGGTGCCTCTCTTCTGCCCCGTGGGCCAATCACAACACCCATGGGGCGTCTCTTTCCGTCCTGCCTCCGAGTGTCTCTTTTCCTCTCGGTCCCATTGTCTACCAGATAGGGGATTTCCAGCTGAAGATGTATGCCAGCTTTCACTTTCACTTTTGAGTTGTAAATTGATCTGTCCCTACTTCCTCTTCTCGGAAGGCAGAGATCCCTGAATTCCAAACCCAGCACAAGACGGTGAAGATGCCCCATCCTCCTGTACACATGCCTTCTTCTCCCATACACCTGCCCCCCACTTAGCTTACACCTGCCCATTTAACCTGCTTGATCAAATTCCATTCAGGAACTGTACGTAATGTGTAATAGTACTAACATGTAACTACAACAACAAACAAGTATTTGCAATGCAATAGGTCTCGCATTTGCGAGCCTTTGAGCTACTGGCATTGTAAATGACAAACTTTTTATCTATATGTTGGTTTTGAAAAGAGATAAATAAAAGGCATTGTTATTTACAATGCCAAAAGCTTAAAATGTTGCAAATGCGAGACCTTTTGCATTGCAAATTCTTGCTTTTTGTAGAGGGGCGCAAGGGAGCCACAGAGCCCTTGTTATTCCAGCCACTCCCCACGCCTTGCTAAAATGTGTGCAGCGATCACGAGAGATGTTTCAACTCTACCGCACCTGCGACTGCAAGTGGGTTCTTGTTGTGCCACGCCTCTCCTCTTCACCCAGGCATGGGGTCGTGACAAATGCCCCTGAGCTCTGGTATACCCACAAGTCCTTTCCAGAGCACGGTAGAGGTCTTGTTGGACAGACTCAGCATTCACAGTTCTTGTGTGAACTGCAGGCAAAGTAGGCCCATTCACGTAGCCAACATGAAACGCAACACTACAGTTACATAGCTTTTTCAGTTATGGTGATGATTTGTAGGATGAATATGACACTTGTGATTCAACGTATGATACTAACACAATTTACTTTTGTTGCCTCACAGTTGGACGACCTATCATCACACGGGGGGACATTGACAGATTCCAGAACCCAAACGCCACAGGAGAGTTTGTACATCCTATATTGGCACGATGCAGTGTGATGAATGTCTGCCTCAAATGGTCTATGTTGTAGTATGCAGTATGGGTATGTATCACATGTATAATGTATTTTGGAAGTCAGAAGTGTGCACAAACCTGTAAGTGAAGTTGGAGCAATGCATTTGTCTCCCAGTTGTAACTTTGCACATCCCCAGTCAGTGATACACATGGAAATAAGGTCTAAGGGATCTGTCACCACAGCACATGCATGTGGATTACAGAGCGCACTGATAGGTGAGGAGGCATGTAAGTGGTGTTGCGAATGAGTATCAGCAGACATGAAATGCATGTACATCCTTGACTCAGAAGACTATGAAAGTGTGCCCTATCATGCACAAGGAGGCAGTGGTTTTCAGGCTGTGCGTGCTCAGACACTGCACTGTGATTTTGTAGGTATGTTGCATACTAGCTTCACAGAAGTGGCAGTAGCTAGCTTTGAGCCAAGCAAATCAATGGCATGTTCCCCAAACACCTAGCAAAGGTGGCCCTATGAATCTCATTGGCATGTTTGGCCATTGCTATGGTGTGTTCAAGCTATCTCCTTGGGGTCAATCCCAGCCCGATTCTGGATCAGGTGTACAAGCTCCTCTGTTACAATTGTTGACATTACTCTGAGTGCATTTATCCCGCATGCTTTTAGCTGAGCATTTATTGCTGTGCCATATGTTTTTTAAAATACAGGCCTCTAGATCCCTATCTGTGAGAAAGGATTACCTATAACAACACTATAACCATCATGACTCCAGGGTGCTGTTACAAAGGTGAATGAATTGTAACAGTTTGCGTTGTTATGGGCTGCCTAATTGGCTTTACCATGGAGTGAATTAGTGGATCCAAGACATGCATGAGTGACAATTTTAAGGAAAGGATGTTTCTCCCTTTCTAGCTGCAACGCGTTACCTTTTGTGAAGTAGTGGTGGAGAGAGGGACAGCGCCTCATGTACAAGTCAATGTTCAGCCACCCAACCTGTTTCCATTTGTGCTGCATTAAGCAGCACAGATAAAAGTGTGAGTAGGGCTGTACCAGGATTGCTCCTGTGCAGGTAGGGTAACCTTCCTATACATTAACAAGCCCCCTGCGCACAGACACCCTTGCACTCTTGTGCAAGAGTACCTGTGTTAGTGCTGACTAGATGAACTGCACACAGTTGCTGTGGGACACCAAGGGCTGCACATGAGCATTATACACATGATGCACAACTGTATCACATGAGAGAATGAGGGTGGTGCTATACACATAGGGAATAATGCCTCCCTCCTCTGATTCCCTGTACATGTCACCCTCAGTCAGGGAATGTCATGGTAACATGATTTGACACTGTCAGTATAATTTGGTTGTGACTGGCAGACTCAAGACCCTCTTTCTCACAGGACCCCTCCACTGACAACATGAATTTTGATAATTGGATTCTGAAGTCTCTTGATTCCATACTCCCCATCTGGGAAATCAGCTTAAAAAGGCCACGGGTCACTGCCCCATGGTATTCAGAGGAGCTCAGAATGAAAAAACGCCACTGTAAGAAGCTCGAAAGGAAGTGGTGCCTGGAATATGCCACTACAGACAAAGTCATCTATAGGGAAGCTATCAGAGACTACAAACTTGAAATAAAAATGTCTCAATCCACCTACTATCATGGACAAATAATGATGGCTAGATCAAAACCGAGAGAGATCTATCAAATAGTTAAACACCTCACTAAGCTCCCCCCACCCACAGCTCCTAATGACATCCCCACCGCTCGCTGCAATGACCTAGCTGAATTTTTCTACCAGAAAATAAATAAAATTTATGTCACATTCGCTAGCCCATATCCGGAACCCCCACTGATGTTCCCCAGCACCTATTGGAAGCAGAGCTCTCTCCTCGAATAACTCTGAATCACTTCCCTTTGCTGGATCTAGAGTCTTTGGAACCCCTGACACTTCAAGTAAAGTCAGGCTCACCCTGTGACCCAGCCCCACCCCGTACTATGGTTGCCGCCAGCCAAGTCATTCTCCCCACTCTTATGGAGCTGCTCAACAACTCCCTAATAAAAAGCAGCGTTCCACCCCTCTGGAAGAAAGCCATGGTGAGAGCACTCCTGAAGAAGCCCAACCTGGACCCTAATAACCTCAACAATTACCGCCCCATCTCCCTGCTGCCTTGGGCGAGTAAGATCTTGGAAAAAAACATCAACCTCCACCTAACAAGGTATCTCGAGTGCAACCATCTACTCGATGCCTCGCAGACAGGGCTCCATCCCAAACATGGGACGGAAACGGCCTTGCTAGCTGTGACAGTAGAGCTAGGCGGATTCTGGATCGAGGAGGATCAGTGGCAGTTATCCTCCTCGATCTGAGTGCCGAATTCGACACGGTATGTCACAAAACTCTGCTGTGTCGACTCTCCAACTTAGGAGTGTCCGGGGATGCTTTGACCTGGTTGAGATCCTTCTTGAGTGGAAGGACTTTCCAAGTCTTTGAGGGAGATTCCACCTCCATAAGCAAGCGTTTGGACTGTGGGGTTCCGCAGGGCTCGTCGCTGAGCCCCACGCTGTTCAATGTGTACATGGGACCACTGGCTGAGATCGTCCGCCCATATGACATTAACATCATTACATATGTGGACGATACTCAGTTAGTGGTATCCCTTGCACAGAAGAACAGTGAGCGGGCACAGACCAACCTGGCGGCATGCATGGAAGAGGTCAGGAGATGGATGACGACATCCTCTCTTAAACTCAATGGGGATAAAACCAAGCTTATGCTACTCGGTCCCCCAGCGCTGCTCACTATCGACTGCTTATGGCCCACCAGCCTGGGCACACCACCTACCCCGAAAGATAACATAAAAAGTCTAGCGGTTTGGCTGGACAAATCTCTAACTCTCAATACCCAAGCAACTAAAATATCTGCAATCTGCTTCGGGCTTATCAGTATGCTCAAGAAAGTCCTTCCACTCTTGCCTTTTGAAGCCAAACAGATTGTGATACAGGGCCTAATACAATCCCGACTCGATTTCAGCAACGCCCTGTACTTGGGGGCACCGGAATATGTGCTGCAAAAACTCCAGCGGGTCCAGAATTGCGCTGCACGCACGCTGCCTCAGATCCCATGTAGAGCATTAATAGAATCCAGGTTGAGAACTCTACATTGGCTCCCCATCAGGGAGAGAATAAAATTCAAAGCCCTGTGCGTGTCCCATCAAGCCTTTTGGAGAGCCGGTCCCAAGATCAACCATTCCCTCCTCTCCCCTTACTGCCCCAGAAAACAACTTTGCTTTATTCACGCTTTTTTAGCTATAGTCCCCTGGATCAAAAGATCAAGAGCAGGAGGAAGATCCTTTTTGCTCAACTCGGCTACGCTGTGGAATTCACTCCCTGTACATATAAGATCGAATTCCAACCTGCTATCATTCCGCAAACAGCGTAAAACCTTCCTCTTTACCAACTGAACTCTTCTCCAAGCTGTTGCTTCTTGAGGCACAATTTCTTCTTTCCCAGAGCTTGGACGCCTAAGGGCAGCAGTCGCACTCAATAAAACCCCTTTTCATTTCATTTCATTTCATTTCACAGAACATGTTCCATGCCATGCACTGTCATGTCAGTCTCCAAAGCATATAGTCAGTGTTCCAGTATTCAACATTTAGTTGTTCATGTCACTCTCCGACTTCACAAAGTTACGCTAAAGGGTAGGCTCCCATGTTCAAGTATCAAGTATTTTCTTTTAGCATAGTTACTTAAAACCATTGCTGCAGAGTATCTCATAGCATTTCATTTATTAAGTGACAATTAAAAAAATGAGTATCAAACAACTTACTAAAAATCTTGCGAAATCAGTGCAAATAATTTGGTTAGCAGCATCCAACTCTTTTCTTCATGATTATAATTGTGTTCTGTCTAAAGTTAGCGGCTGGGGGTCAGGATCTGATTTTGTGGCATTCTCTTCTCTACTTGTCTCACATATTTTAACAGGCAGCGGTTCAGCTGTGTGTCCTCTGGTGCACAGCACACCAGCATGGCCTGCCTCCGTGTGCGGATACCTCTCTGATTAAAAAGTGGCTTTAAAAGCTGTTTCCGTCACTGTGTTAGTTCTTTGCAAGTACAGAGCAGGTGCAGCATATCTTCATGCGCTAAGACACACAGGAGACTGTGTTTTTTAGCCAGTGTGGATAGTGCTTTATGCATGATAGCAAGCCAAGTCAGTACTTTATGAATTGTATTTGAATGGATTTGGCAAACCCTAGGGCTAGGTATTTCTGAGCAGCGAGAGAGGTATAGGAGCTCTGGATCATCCAGCCATGTGATCTTCTGGATAGGGCTGCCTTGTCTTTGATCCAGGATTGACTCTTTGCTGTTTTCTTTGTTATTTTTTCGAGGAGGCAGTGGTTTATAGGTGTTTCCCAAAGCTCGATGAGACCCAGAGTAGTCAGGCTCCCATGTTCAAATGATCTTGTATTATAGATTTGATGGAGAACATTGACATAGTCTGAGGACTCACAATTTAAAAATATATCTTTGTGTAGGTTAAATTTGTAGTCAGTTTATGTATAGCTTAGATGTCTTTGTCCTGTCTATTGATGTGCCTTAAGAGAGGGAGGGGGGTTGATGTCTTAGATATGTTTTGTGTGTTGAGGATTAGTTAGGGTAGATAGTTTAGGTACTTTTTCTCTTAATTCTAGTAAGTTTATTTTAGATTAGTGGTAATA
Source organism: Lissotriton vulgaris (assembly GCF_964263255.1). NCBI lineage: Eukaryota > Metazoa > Chordata > Amphibia > Caudata > Salamandridae > Lissotriton > Lissotriton vulgaris. The sequence continues at coordinate 780,077,810 of NC_141691.1, forward strand.
ATGATTATAGTTAGTGTAGGATATTTAAAATTTTATAATAAATGGTTAATAGTTTTGATTTCGGCTTGCACTTATGTTAGGGGTGATTTGATGGAGTGTGTATTTTTGCATTGTATGCATCTCATATCATCAATGGACTCTCCGTTGAATGTGTAAGTGTGGTCATGACATGTAACTTAGCAGGATGGATACTGTTATCCATCCTGGAGATGGATGTATGCACCGCGTACCACAGATTGCATCATAGACCTGCATCTCACATGCTCCTTGCGCAGAGTCCATCTACATTGTACAGCTCTTGGCACACTTGCTGTGTCATGCTCTTGTGTCAGATTATTTTGACTTATATGTTCCCTTTGCGTGGAGGCAGAACCTCCATGCCATGCAAGTAGTAGTCTTTCTCTGTGTCGATTGGGAAATACATATGGCAGGACAGTGGACCTTATTCACAAATACGTCATCTGAGAGTAAGTCATGAGTTTCAGTTTTCCTCTATAACAACAGGCATTTAGTAGTAGTACAGTTAGATATACTGACTTGACTTCTCCTATATGCCTTTTGTGAATCACTGAAGTTGGGAAGTCATGATTTTTTCACCTTTCTCGATTTTGGGCATGCACACAGTTCTGCTGGGCACAAAAGGTGAAATGTTGCATTCCTCCCTCATGTGCCAATGTCATGGCATATTCTTACAGCTGTTACCTTTTGCCTCATAGTGATGCCACCCTTGAAATGGTAATAGAATAAAACAATTGCCAATGCTGAGACTGACTATTCAACTACTTAGGGTCATTTCAAGAGCGAAAACATGAAATTCTGCTTTAAAGATTGCAACTTAGTCCAGCGCACATTATTCAATCTTAATTTAATTTTTTCAGTTATTTTATCAAAGGACAACATATTTAGTTGTGCATTTCAATACATAAAAGACATAAACACATTTGTGAAAAAAAGATGCGGGCTCTTGAAATGACCCTAAGTAGTTGAATAGTCAGTCTCAGCATTGGCAATTGTTTTGTTCTATTACTGTATTGGCTCAGCCTTGCTGAGTGTGAGCCAAGACCCCTTACTGTTGTTTACCCTTGAAATGGTGGCACTGCTTCTGACTATATGCTCAGTGCAGTGGACCATGCATCCTTTGTCACATTGCCTTACCCGCTCACGGTGGTCACACCATGTGAGGGTTTCAAAGTCAGTAAACATTGCTTGTCCACAGGAAGGGGCTGAATGAAGCCTTACACTCTTGGGTGAGTCGCTAATGCCAACTCTACTTCACGGAGGCAGACATTGTAGTTCAATTAGTTGTTGGTAGACATGTGCCCTTATGTCTCTTCATCAATGTGTATATGGTGTGCACCATCTTGGGATGTGAAATGCAATGTGCATATTCACAACAGGCTTCGTCCAGCCTGTAGGGTGTGTGAATAGACATGCCAAGAACATTTCTTTCAGTAATTGTAAAGGGTGATACTACTTGTGGCCTGCAACAGACTTTGCCTATTTAAAAACCATCCTATTTCCTTCATAGATGTGGGGCAAAGTTGGGATATTGCTAGATTGGTGTATTGAAGAAATGGGGGCACAGCTTTTCCACACATACCCATTCCTGTCACTGCCTATCAGGATCACCGTAAAACATTGACATATGTATGATTTTCATGGGGTTCCCTTTTGGTGGATTCACTGTCCCTACATTTTACAAGACTGCTATACTGGATTGTTCATGGACAACAGACATCAGTGTGATTGCAAGATACTTATTCACATGTCTGTTGACATATTTGGAGACAGGACCAGTACTTGGCCATGCAATCCCCACATTACATTGATGCCCAGTGGAGGGCCAGACAGAGTCCTTTAGGGTTGACAAGTCCAAAAGATGAGGAAGAGTTCAGTCAGCAGTCTGATTGCTGTGTCATTGGTAACCAAACCAAATATGGCAGTCCATGTTGAGGTCCAAGGTGAGTGTCACAGAGTGTATTGGGGCACAGTGGAAGTTGATAATCCGTGGCATGATGCTCAGGGCAGAACTAAGTAGATATTGGTTAGTTGGCCTAGATGAATGCTACAGCTTCTTCTTTGCAACAAGGCAAATTCATCCTCATATTCCTCATCTGATGCGTCATGTGCCTCAGATGTGAGTGGTGTGGATTGGCTGCAGCACTGTATGGAATGACATATCAGGGGGTAGAGATGTGGATGTAGAAGCAGAAGTGGCAGCATTCATCTGCGCCAGACCTTGCTGCAGCAATGCAGTGATGATGATCTACAGGGCATGGAAGATCCCAGCTACATCTCGCTGGCGTGCAGCCGTGGCAGCCATTTGTTTTGCCTGCATCTACTTCATGTTCTCCATTATCCTCTGCATGTGGTCCACCTCCTGGCTACCACTGCTGGAGCCAGTCTGACTGGACAGTTGTTCTTGTCTCTGAGTCATGACTCCAGCAATGTCAGTCAAGGAGTGTTGGAGAGCATTGAGAGGGCTGTGGGTGTCCCTAATGTTTTGTATGTGGTCTTGGATGAAACTCAGACACTCACAAAGTTTGTCCGCAAGGCTGTCAAACCCTACCCGCACCTAATGGGACACCTCCTGCTGGACCTCTAACACGGGGCGTTGGAATTTAAGATTTGGGTCCGGGAGGTACTGGGAGACAGCTGTGGTGGTAGGTGCTTGCTGCTGTGTGGTTTGTGCAGGGGGTGGGGTTTGCACGATGCAGCTGGGTTGCCCTGCTCCTGGAGGTGGGGTACTGATGGAGACTAGCAGCTGTTGGAGGGTGTTAGTGTTAATGGTGGAGAAATCCTGCTCTTCATCAGTGAAGAGTGTCACAGGCTTCTGTTCAGAAGGTGATGTTTGTCCCTCTGCAATGTAAAGGGGAGAATAATTTTAACTGTGTGTTTCCTGGATGATCATGCATTGGATGAGTTTACAGGCATATTTCATGACAATGTATATTGTGACTGTTTGGGAGGGGCTGCCTATTTCTTGCTGGATGTTGACTTTTTTGACTACATCACATGTATGAGGTTGTACTTGTACATTATCATGTTACAATTTACAGCTATGACTAATGTGATTGGGCAGTTCATACACACAGGCAACACTAGTTGTGTCCTGTATTCAGTTGTGAAGGTGATGCAGTTTGTGCGCCATTGTAGTCAATGTGGTTGTACTCCAATTTGTATGTGTGTGCGCTGCATTGTGAGATACATGCCCATGCAGTTTTTGCTTTTCTGCCCCTTATCCCTTTCAGGCAGTGGGCCTCCACTTCTGTGCATTTCCTAAGCTGAGATGTTGCAAGCTGTGCTAAATATGTGTCATGGTCAGAGTTGTGACACTTGTGTATTGTTTTCAAATAGAGGTCTTATTGCTAATTTGCTATCCTTGCTTGTTGTTATGCTTTGTTTGTCTTACTTCTTTACAGGAACATTGTAGTTCTGTGAGTCTGGCACACAAACAAGTCATACAGTACAAATTTGGTTGACACATTCCTGATATACATTGTCCCAGCCCTGTGGTTTTGTAGGCATAGCCATCCTGCTCATTGTATTACATCATCCTTTGAGTATAGTCTGCTGTTTGGGTGCATTGTGGGATATGCACGTTTGAACCACTATGCTGCATGATCAGTTTGTTGTGACATTGCGGAGCATATTCACAGGCCCCTATTGCCATCACAGTGTTATTTTCTGTGATGTTGTTGTGGCGTTAGGGGCCTCACATTATTCACAAGGCAACATTAAGCCACTTAATGTGGCTTAATGCTGCCTTGTGAATAGGCCCCTTTCACGCTGTGTTTAGCGTGAAAGGGGCGTGCAGTCGGTTTTGTGGTGGGCGTTCCCCCGCAACACACTTTGATATTTACGCTACCCCTATTCACAAGGGCAGCCTAAATATGAGCCATCACAACCCTTAAGACCAGGTAAACCCTTGTCTCAAGTTGGCAATCAGAGGGCAACTGATACATTTCTCCTTGTTTTTGCATTCTCCATTTGTGCTGCCTTGTGCAACACACATGGGCAAGGTATAAATGCAATGCTTTGTTTATGTACCGGAAGGGACAGCTTCCTGTACATGTGCAAACCTTTTTTTAATGACGTTTTGTAACTTGCACGTATGCTGCATGAACCATCACACATGTAAGTTAGCAAACGACATAATAGGTTTGCTTATGTGCAGAAAGGGACACCTTCCTGAACTTAAATGAAACATCCCTGCTTGCAGACACTCTTGTACTCTGGTGCAAGGGTGCCTGCATTAGCGATAAGTTGTGAGACTTAGCACCATTGCAGGTGGAAAAGCAAGGCCGCACCATGACCTTGTGGATATGGTGTAGCCTTGCTTTTCCAAGGTGGCGGAGAGAGGCGTTAAGCCAAATAGACTAACGGCTCTCTCCGCCAATTCCATGTGAATATGACCCTGCCTGTGTTTCTGGTATGCAGACACACTAGATGGTTTCTCACTTGGTGTACACACAGTGACAGCTTGCAGTGGGAGCTCTGCAGGACAGAGTGCAGGGTGCTGGTGCAGGGCAGGTGAGGGGCAGGATGGGGGTAGTGGAGTTGGAGACACAACCTGCTTTAGTTTGGTAAGTAATTAATTATTTCTACTACTTAACTTGTACTTGCTGCTACGCAGAGTTAGCTATGCAGTAAGCACAAGGAAATTGTTTGGATTCATGTATTTACTTACATGACTCCATCACATTGTATCTCCAACTCCACTCCTCCGTCCTTTCCCCCAACTAGTATGACTGCCATGCACCATCACCCCACAGGGCTCACGCTGCGAGCCGCCAATGTGTACACAGGACTGCATCCCATGGACATGCAGGGAGATACATTTACTGGAGATGTGGCAGGATGTCTACATGGCCCCCTTGCCTCGACATCACACATTTTCAAATTGTCTGCACAGGGCCCCATCTCTATGATATTTGACATGGTGGATGCACTGTGCGTGTGACTGATCATGTGCATGAGTTCCATTGGGCCCATCTCCCCATCCCCCCAGTCCCTGTTGCTGTTGTGTCTGGGTGTGTTGAGCAGTATCCTGTCCTGGAACTCCGACCACCATCTCCTCACTGATGACTTGGACAACTGTTCCTCCAAAGGATCCAGCTTCTCTTGTGGTGCTGGACTCCCACCTCCAGTCTGCATTGCTGCTTGCAGTTTGGCGGCAAGTTTTTGCTTGGTCTTGCGCTTGCCATCATGCCAGCGCTTCTTGCAGTTGTCCACTGCCCTCCTCACCTCTTCGACAGCATTCACCTTGGCCACGATGGACTGCCATATTGTGTTTTTGGTTGCCAATGTCACAATGGAGCTGACAAAAAGTTGTTGTTGGTGTTGTGTCACCTTTGCAATCAGGACCTCGTTTACCTGCTGACTGAACCGCGTCTTCCTCTTCCTCTTCTCCTTGGTCTCTGGCTGGTCCTCCTGGGTGTTTGTTGGGTTGTTGTTGGCCTTTGTGCTGGGTCCATACTCCTCTATGGTTCTTCTAATATGTTTCCTAATTTTATATTTTTTGTATTTTGGCTGCATAGCGGGTGTTTTAGAGTGGTTTAGCGCGCCAGAAGTGAAAAAAGGTGTGCTGACACTGATTAGCATGCCGTCCCTAACACGGCGATAATGTTCAGCGTTACGCAGCGATAAAAAAAGTCACGCTAACAGAGGTTAGCGATAATTATCACCAAATGTTGTGAGTATCCCCCCCCCCAGTGTTTCCCTGTGTCGTTTTCTTTCTCTGGTTTCATTAGTTTGAGCTAACACCATTTTCCCTGTCACCTTACAACTTCTCTACCCACTGAGCGACTATTTTGCATGTTTCTCTGTAGAACCGCTTCCATAAGTACGCTGAAGGAAACAAATGATGAAGTATCTTCAGTTGGAGACCAATGTTACCTTTAGAAGATGAACTGCACTGTTTAATATACTAAACAATGATGAATTGCCCTTAAACACGTTGTTGGGATTAAATACATTAATTCCTGCACGTGCACTTGTTTGTATGCAACATATAAATTAATATAATAAATGAAGTTTGATAGAAGGTCATTGAATAATTTAATTAAGTTCATGAATAATGGAAATTAATGATGGCATTGCATTTTGTTTACATTTATGAAATATATATATGAGACTAGCCTTTGGACATAGGATTTATAATAATCTAAACTTTGTATATCATTAGGAGAAAATTTCCGATGACTGGAGTCATTTGAGGCTTTCTCTTATAGGTCTAAAAAGAGGCGCAGGGACTATATTTGTTATGAACCATAGGTATCCAAAGGTAACCGATAGTCCAATATTAGTTAGCAGGGCAAATACGAGTTTTCTCTGCATCTAGCACGTCCTCTTTGCTTGCAGCTTCCGATGACTTAAGTGTATTATGGCAAAGACTTTGCCCCGTGGGTGAGGCCCCCGCTCTCCAATGTATGTTCAGCCACTTAATATGTTGGTTGAGGTAATTCAATTAATAAAAAGTGCTAAGACTTAATGAAAGGCAGGCCCAAAACACTTGGCCTTCCGTATTTGTCATTTATTGCCCTATTCAATGATGAACCTGCCACTTGTATATCCTTTTCCCAGGTCGGGCCAGGATCAAGACATCCCAACTGCCAGGTTTGTAAGGTCCATGCGTAATGTGCTGCTCCAGTCCAGGTTTTTTACTAATTCTGGGACTGTAGTTCTGTTTTATATTTTATTTATAATTGTATAATTGCAATATACAGCACTTACTACCCCTGATGAGGCGTTGAATCTCTTTTTCGGAAGGTAGCACACTTCTCTAGAACCCAAAAAGGATTAGTGGTGAATGAGGAAAGGGAAATAGGAAATTACTTTGGCTGTGTACATGCTAGTCTATTATTTTCATTGAAAAGGATAATTGAGGGATAGAAGAGGAAAAGATTTGTTTGTATATAACGCTTGCCAACCCTGATAAGGTGTTGAATCTCTTTTCAGCGGGTAGCATTTTACTCCAGAATCCAAACAGGATTAGTGGAGAATTAGTATAGTGAAATATTAAATTCATTTGAGTGGTGGACATGTTAGTCTATTCTTTGAATAGAAATGTTTGGGAGATCAGAATAGTAAAACAGATATGAGATGATGCAAGGCTGGGTAGAGGAGGGAAAAGTCTAGAAATAGTTATTTTTTAGATAGTAGTAGTAGAATGGGGTGTGAAATGAGGGAGAGAGTGGAGGTAGAGGATATATTGAGAGAGGTATAGGGTGAGAAATACCTGAGAGTCTAGACAGGGTTATTTTGGGGATCATAGTAGTAGAATGGGATCTGGAATGGATGGAGGGAGTGGGGGTAGAGGATATACTAAGAGAGGTATAGAGTGAGAAATAGGGTAGTGCATTTGAGATGCTGAATTAAAAGCAACGCAATAAATATAAAGATACATAAGTCCATGGAAGGTATATATGTATAAGGAAGGTAATATATGAATACTTAAGTTGCATTTAAAAAACTCAGACTTTCAAGTATTGATTCATTTAAAATTAATTTGTTTGTTTTTATTTTTATTTTATTTTGTAATTCAATAGGGAAGCAATTGTATATAAATAGGTATGATATAATAGAAGATTTATTTATTTATGTAGTCAATAAAATACATGATAAGAATAATGTAACCATAAGTAAAATGTACATATATATGTATATTACCTACTGGCGGTTGCTCATAATCAGGTGGGCATATTTACCATGAGATTGTATGAATTATGGTGGCACTTTGTTACGGCTGTACATGAACCAGTACTTTTTTTCGAAAACAACCAGTATATTTATTTATTCTTTAAAAATAATACTGTATAGTTCAAAGTACTTGGAGGGACGCGTATAATATACAAACATAACGAGAACTATGGTGCTAAGACATGGGACAAAGGAAGAGTTGAAATGGTTCGTAATGTCGACGAATGGAACTGAAGGACTAAAGTGACCCGTCCCATGATCCTTTGGGACGCTCTACGATTTTGCCGGCAATGACGTCACTACATGGCTCCACAATACAGGATTTAGCTTGGAGCTCACCGCGGACCCGGTACCTCCCTGAGACGGCCCAGTGGAACGCCCGGAGTACCGACGGTCAGGTAAGCAAGCTCTCACGACCTGTTTGCATTGCGCTATAGCACGCAGGCGCAGTTCTAGTATTCAAGCAAACAACAGATATGAGGCTATTTCAACGGCCTGATGCTAGTTAAGAGGAAGTAACGGTAATAATCCATGATTCTAAATAACAGTATAGGACATAGCCTTCCAAAGTTACGATTGCAGAGTGCAATCATACCGCAATACTTTACGGTGCTCGTTCACTCTGAGTTCCAACATAGGGGCACGAATGAGTACTGATATGAGAGGCACTCCTTTGGAACTCTATATATTTTCAAAGCGCAAAAATAAACCAGTGCAGTCCAGTTTGCTGGTGCTCGCGATGAGATAACCACTATATCATCAACGTGTGGTTGTCTCTGAATGTGTGGTGAGGACTGACTAGCCCAGGTGCACTGGCAGCGAGTGTGGATGTGAAGTCTGTGACTCTAAGTGCAATTGTCTAACTCTCTCGCTTATATATGTTTTCACCAGAGCGGTGCTCCATGTACCTGCACCATAGCTAGGTGAGGTGGAGTTGTTCTCTCCTACCAACTAGGTGAGTGAGAGGCCATTATTTTAATACTATATGGGTGTTTAATAATTGACACCTGTGGGTGAAAGATGTAATTAGGTTACAGTCATCCCGATGTTGTAAAGAACTGGCAAATGGCTATCTTTCAAACGCTAATGATTATGTGTTTGTACTTTGTTTGTATTCTGTTTGTCTTTTTCATGTATCTGACTCTGTTCATCCTGCACATCCGGATGACACTACACTAGGAAGGAGAATGGACACATAGGAAATACCCAGGTGACATCTCTTTTATTCCCTCTTTTTCACCTTGTTGAGCAGTAGCGATCTATGGGCCATATGTAACAACACATTTTTCCATAGACACAAAATGGGCAAAACCCTTTGATACATCTGGCCCTATCTGGTCCCGAAGAATGTAACAGACACCAACTTGGGTCCATTCCAATGCAGAAACATCTTGACCTCATATTTGATATAGTAGATATTTGTTTAAACTACTAAACCATCGCACTGATTTTATTCCTTGGAAGTAGAGACATACTAATTAAACATATTTTCCTTTTTTCTCTCCAATTTTAGTTTTCTCACTACTTTTCCCACTCTCACTATTTATTCACGCACTGCCATACAGTTACGTTCACTTGCCCTTATATATTTTATATTCACTGATCAACCCATCATTACAATCTAAATGAATATTTGAATGGGTATGAGCTCTTACCCTTCCTGGTGGGAAGGATCCCAGATAATGACAAGGGCGGTACCGGTCGTTAACTGATGGGTATTTTTTCCACACGGAAAGTACTCAGTTGATCCATTGTCACTATTCTTCTCTAGTCAGATGCATGTCTAGTTGACAGAGTGCACTTGTTTGACCCACAGCTACTTTGTGTTTGCTTTAGGTATTGTAATTGGGGGTTGTAGCTGTGCGAGGTTGTTAAACATCCCCTCGGACCCTCCTTCTCACTGTGTTGTTTATAGTTATGGTTAGGACCTACTTTCCATAGGAAATCCACAATATTATATTTGGAATAGCTTTGGCGCCGGTGGACGAATCTTTGCAAATTTCTCCAAGAAAATGGCCTGCTCAGCTCCGCTCCTTCCCTGAAAGTTTGGGGGGTGATTCGTCAAGTGGGTCCCAAAATGTGTTTTCCCCATGCAATTTTCCATAGGGACCTTTAGCCAGGGCTACAGCACGAACGGCTGAAAGGAATTACACCAAATTTGGCAGAGAGGTAGAGTTTGGTTCGCAGATTTGTTAAATGGTGTAATCCGTTCAGTAGTTCCTGAGAAAATTAAAAGTAAAATCATAGCGATATCTAGAGATGAAGTACAGCACACGTACGTAAATCCGTACAATTACGAGCACGAGCTGCATGCTGATTGGCTGTCAACTGTGCGTCAACACTCCAAACTAGGAAGTGTTGGCAGCCATCTTGTTCGTCGCTAGAAGCGACTCACAAGAAAACAGTAAAACAAAGTTGAGAAATAAGGAAAGGGGGCAGGGTAGAAACGTCCTGACCCTCTAGGCTTGCTCAGGGGTTCATACACGGATCTTTAGACTCAATTTTTATTTTAAAAAAAATAAAAAACCTGGGGTTACACGTATGGTATACTTACGCGGTGGAAAAGGGAAATAAAAATTAGAAGTCCATTTTATTCATTAGGTCCCGGGAGGGCAAATTCCAGGGGTAATTTTTTTCATAGTGGGGGGCATGTAAGGTGCTCCGATCACCGGGGAACGCCACCACTCTGCGGTTTTATTTTGAAGTATGCGGGGGAGTTACGGTCCACTTCCTCTCAGTCTCCCGAGCACCGGGGGGAACGCCACCCCTCTGCGGTTTTATTTTGAAGTATGCAGGGGGGTTACGGTCCTCTTCCCCTCAATCTCAGGGACCGTCACCCTGACAAGGCTTTTAAAAAAAAATTATAATAATTTAAATTGTGCTTTGAGCTCTCCCTCTCTCTCTCCCCGTACACGTCGCGGGGACCGCCACTTTCCTGGGGCAGTAATATGTAAAATGACCTTCCAGCCCCAGGTACCTGCACTCCCCGGGGTTTTTTAATGTTGGGAGGGGGTCGCACTGCCCCCTCCTGGAACCCTTGGTGGCCATGGGGTCTACCATCTCCCAGGGTCGGTTCTTGCAGTGTTTCGGGGTTCGTACTTCAGGGACACTGCTGTTTGGTATGGTAGGGTGGTATTGTCACCGCTCCCACTTTACCACAGCAAACCGCTTTCCTATTTGAAAGAGAGAGCAAGTTAATCTGTTCTCTCTTTCAAGAAAGCAGATTGTTTTTTGTCAGAGAGAGCAGCATATAAGCTGCTGTCTCTGATAAAGCAATGCCGGCTCTCGAAGGACGCGGGGAGCCGTCTGGGATCGTGGGGGCATTTGGGCTAAAAAAAAAAAAAGTTATTCTTGAGAACTAACTTTACTGGTCAAAAAAAAGTTATATTTATATGATAGTATGTAAAACATTCCGTTTTTTTTGGTGCACCAGTTGTACTCTCTACACATGCGCAGCCTCATTTCCAAGCCCAGGTTTTTTTCTTTTTCCTCAAGTTCGCCAAGCAAACCTCTCCTCATTTCAGGTATTACATTTGCCACTTTCTTTTCCCGGGCCGTGCGTGTCCGCCGCTGCTATACTTTTGTAATATATTAATAAACATATTGTTTCTATATTTATTTGAAATGTAGTGTTGAGGCGCCAAACGTTGATTACATACTCCGTCCACCGCCATTTTAGTAGTTTTCCTCCGTTATTTTTATTATACATGTTACTTTCATTTTACTCTCTGCTTATCTTCTCTAAGATCCATGAGATTTCCTGGCACAGACACCACAGTGTTGGACTCTGGCCTCCGATCTTATGGCTTGGTCACACGCATACCTAAAAACTGATTTGAAGGACGTAAGCCAGAGCTTTTATAACTCGTGTTCGTCAACACAAAGACATTATTAAGATTATGCGTTTATCATGTGTGGTAAATGCATACTAGTTGTAAAAGCATGTGTGGTGAAGCCATATGCGTGCTAATGGCTTCGTGGTGACGATCACGTGTGGTTATGACCGGGTTGTAAGGGCTGTTTCCCCCCAGGACACTACAGGAACTGGGTCTGGGCTTGGTGGACTCCAGGGCACCAGGCGGAGGGCACGCAGCCCCTCTCAACAATATAGAAATCCTTGTGGGGTGATTGTTTCCGTGGTTTGAGGGGCGTCACTGAGGCCCACACTTAATTTTGTAGGGTCGTAGGTTTGCATGGGAAAATGTCGCAAGAGGTTTGTAAATGTGGTACACATTGTTTCGTATTAGTTTGATTTTTTTACCATGTTGTAGTGTACCCAGAGTAAATATAAGTTAGTACTTTTCAATCTTACTCTTGAACATCTTACTATAGTACTTCAACATTATAAATATTATTTTTATTGTGGACCGTCAACCCCCCCACAAAAAAAGAAGTATGTCGTTTTTTTTATTAACTTTTATTAAAAGAAGAACTGTAAACAAAACTTAATGATAACTATATTATAAACAACTAGAAAAATAACTTTAAAAAAACAATATCATAAACAAATTGTGAAGTGGACTCCTAAAGACATTGGATTGGTAATCTGCAAAACAAAAAAGAAAATTAAAGTTTAGAATTATGTAGATGTGAGTGAATGAGCTGAAGCATTACAAGTCAAGGTAACAGTACGATTTTACGTGTGCAGTGTGCCTGGTACATTTTACTTCTGTTATAGTGCCGCGTTCAAGTGGTGTCTATATGGAAGTGCCTACTGCGTCACTGACACAAAAGTGGCACAACGGGATTGTAAATACGGCGACTTATTTCTAATGCATTGTAATGAAGGCATTGTATATTTAGGCCTCTCTGCTTACCGTTGTATAAACACTGTGGCCAGTGGAATTCAAAACTTAAAGACTCCTTTGCTTCTACATGTGAAAGCAGACAGCATTTTCTATAAGTTTAAAAGAGAAAGAGAAATTATGTCACAGAGAGTGAGAGAGAGAAAGAGAGAGAAACCAACATTGAAACTGTCTCGCAGAGTCTGGAGTTGAGATTTTTTCTTTAAAAGTCAGACGTAGATTTACAAGCTGCTTGCATCACTTTTCCCATGTTAAAAGTGACAGAAAAGTGGCATAATAAGCTTGTAGATCTGTTTGTCAGACTGTTGTAACCTATCTGTTGTCACTGCTCGGAGGTAATTATACATTTTACACAGTGAAGCTGCTGCACACTACGCACTATCTCGTTTCTCAAATGAAGGTAACACTACAGTTTTACGTGTGCAGTGTACCTAGTACATTTCAGTTCCGTTATAGTGCCGCGTTCAAGTTGTGTCTATATGGAAGTGCCTACTGCGTTACTGACACAAAAGTGGCACAACGGGATTGTAAATACGCCGACCTATTTCTAATGCATTGTAATTAAGGCATTGTATATTTAGGCCTCTGTGCTTACCGTTGTATAAACACTGCGGCCAGTAGAATTCAAAACTTAAAGAGACCTTTGCTTCTAAACGTCAAAGCAGACAGCATTTTCTATAAGTTTAAAAGAGAAATGATGTCACAGAGAGAGAGAGAGAGAAAGAGAGGGAAAACAATATTAAAACTGTCTCGCAGAGTATGGAGTTGAGATTTTTTCTTGAAAAGTCAGACGTAGATTCAGAAGCTCCTTGCATCACTTTTCACATGTTGAAAGTGACAGAAAAGTGGCGCAATAAACTTGTAGATCTGTTTGTCAGACTGTTGTAACCTGTTGTCACTGCTCAGAGGTAATTGTACATTTTACACAGTAAAGCTGCTGCACACTACCCACTTACTCCTTTCACAGATAATTTGTTGTTTCTGTAGCAAAATTCTTTGTCACCTAGTGCCATTGGTGTTATTGAAAGATGGTGCTCTACGTGTGGAAGAAGCCTTCACTGTAATCAAGAGAGTTAATCATTTCAATTCAGATAAGGTTGTATACAGCAGAGTGGAGATAGCAGTGTCCAAATCTTTAAAACAGAAAAAGAAAGGATGTCAGAGAGTAAGAAAGAGAAAGGGAAAAAAGGACATTAAACGTGGGAGAGACACACAGGACAGGGGAGGGGTACGTGAAGCCAGAGGCGCAACCACAGTCAAAAGTATCGGGGGTGGGGGGGCTAGAAAAATTTTGGGGTGGGTGCTTTAGTTCAAGCAAAAAGAAGAGTGGAGCTGCAGGGGCTGTAAGCAGGGGGGATTATCAAAGCCTTATTAACAAGCAAAATATTTTTAAAAGACCTGTGACGTACTCAGGTGCCACTGTGTTTGGGCCCAGGAAGCTATCTCATCCTTGCTGAAGCCCCGTTAGCCCAATGTTTTTTTTGGGCCTGCTGCATACTACATATTCTCTCCTTTGACAGATACGTTGTTGTTGTTTCAGAAACAAGCTTCTTTGCTCACCTTTTGCTATTACCGTTGTTCGTGTTACATAATGCATCGTGAAGCTGTACATCTAAAAGATATTAAAAGAAAGATGTTGGTAATCCTTGCTATATTAATTTGGAGTTAGATAATATTGTGCTTTTATAGACGTTGATTGTCAGATTTCTACGAACTGTTTGTATTGTGAATATATTCCGGACATTGCAGCGATTATAAAAACGTTACTGCTATTGGGAAAATAAATTAAACATGTGAAATATTACATTATGTAGGAGTGTGTTCATCTAAAATACTAAGTCGCATTTTTGTATGTAGTTAGCTACAACCCTTTGACTCCTTCCGATGCATACTCAAGCCTCACTGCTTACCTTTTCGTGGAAAAGAAACCTTCTTCATGAGGTAGTTCTGAACTCCAACAAAGAAGTCTCAAATTTGGTGCTGAGTCTTGATATCTCTGTGGCTAATGACATATTTGTGCTCCCATCATCATCATCGCAGGTTCTTCACCGACTCAGTGCTTCGGGCACCACTAACTCAGTGACCAAAGAGGCCACGTATGTGGTAGTGGGTCCCTTGTTCGGTGCTTTGGGAACAACTCTAAAATGGCATAAAACATGTGCGCTCTGTCTTTTTTATACATAGGGTCACATGTGTAGTTACGGATACGCTGAATGGGTGTGGTGTGGGTGTATACCAGTCATGAGGGAGTGTGTGTGTCAATCCAACAACTAGACTTGCAACTAAGAAATCACTGCAATGGAAATTTGGGCTTTATAGTGTTGTTGTGTTTTCCTGGTAGCGTAAGAGTGGCTTTCTTTTTTCTATGTGACGTATGTAGCCTATTTTGAGACACATTTTATTGTATAATGCGCTTCAAAAACTAGTTGTGGTAGCGTGCTTTTAAAGTAAACTGTGAAGTCTGCTTACGAGTTTGTTGAGTGTGGAAGAATTTTTTTTCTTCTATTTTCTATACTATTATAATTGTGCTGACTTTTCTCCTTTAGCGTGCCGTACTATATTAGTTTATAAAATGTATAAGTATTGAAACCATGTTTGAAAGTAGAGTGGAAAATTAAAGCTGCTGTTTGTGATGAAAAGCAATGCCGGATCCAGCAGGAAGTGGGGAGCCAGCTGGGACTGTGGAGCCCTTGGGGCGCTTCCCACGGTCCGCAACGTTACATTTGAGCCCCGGGGGAGGGGGTCCTCGGGGGATTATGAAAAATTTGTGATAAAGGCAATTTTTTTAATGGTTGATTTATTGTATGCGTACCAAGCACGTATGGACGACGTACGGTGCAAAGATTGGAAGTCGTCCCTTAAGCGTACTGTAGGAAGAAAAAGAAGAATATTTTTCAGATATTTATGAAGTGTAATGTGTTTAGATGTTGGGTGGCTCTAAAAAGAGCCCTTGTGTTTATTGGGAGATTTTAATACCTACATGTAAGTACCAATGCAGAGTCTAAAGTTCACAAGGAATACTCTGTTTCCCTCATTTGTAAAATGTACACCGTCTCTCCTGTAGATGCCATCCATATTGAAACGTAGATTGTTGTGGTAGATGGACCCCATTCTATAGTCTCGGAGAAAGGCAAAAACAGATTTATTCACATGTTTCCTAGCTTTTTCAATCTGTGGACAATAGTGGTTGGAACACTTCCATTTCTGCCTTTGGCATATATTAGAATATACAAAGGCAGTTTTGGGGAACAGTGTCATCAATTGATGAAAGGTATCCTTCATAAGCATTTCCAGACCTACCCCTGTCAAAGTGCCTAGGTCATTGTCACCACAGTGCACAATTATGAGGTCAGGGTGTTGGAGATGTTAAAAGGATTTAACCAATGGCATCAATTGATGCCACTTTAATCCTCTCTGTCCAATCCATTTGATGTCTACATTTGGTAAACATAGGTCTTCTTGAATTCTTTTCTGATGTGCATACCATTGGCTCCAGAAAATATAGCTGTGTCCCACAATCCACACTGTAAACCTCTTTAAGAGAGATCTGGATGCACTCTGAAGGTCTCTGTAATTGAAATGGCAGTTTGAAAAGTAAGATTTTTCTAAAATGGTGGACAACATGCAGTTTAAAAAAAAGAAAATAAATGATTGGTTGTTCGACAATATTCTATACTAAGCTAGGATGCATATTTCTGTTTTTTAAAAGCCTGGTTTTTATTGGTTAAGAAAAACTGATAGAAAAGAACGTTACATAAGATAAGCTGGTATATTCTCAAGTCAAGCACACTTGCTGTTTTAATTTGCAACAATGTATGATGAACGTTTCACCTGTGTGCTAAGTTAGATGTTTTCTGAAGTGTTTCTATGGCAACTGGCAGATTGTGGAATGGGGGAAGGGTTGAAAGTTTTGTCAGTTGGAAAGGGTGCAAAAGTTCAAGCAATATAAAAGTGTGTTTTTGTTTTGATTTAATGTGGGAATAAATGTGATTTTTATTTATTTGTATATGTGTGTAGATTGAGTGTGTAGATTGACAGGAAAAGTTTGCTATTTGCTATAGGACTTCTTGTCCCCCTTAGACTGCTTAGGGGGGTTTACAATGATCCACTAGGTCAAAGTCTTTGTTGAGCCTTTCATGGCCGTGTAGTGTTATGGGGTGCCTATCCATGGGACACTGCTGTTTGCTATGGTAGGGTGAGAGTTCTGTTTCAAGAAGAGTGAGCAGAATGTAAGCTGGTCTCCCTGATAAAAAGCAATGCTGGGTACCGCAGGACGCAGGGAGCTGGCTGGGACCGTGGGGGTTTTGGGGCTCACCCCACGGTGCTGAACGTTATATTTGAGCACCGGGGGATGGGGTCCCTGGGGAATTAAAAAAATTAGTGATAGATGCTACTTTTTTTACGGTATATTTAGTGTATGTGTACTGTGCGAATTCTGAAAGTCGTTTCACATAAGCGTACGTAAGCAAGAAAAAATCAATGAAAAATATATATTTTACAGATATCTATCAAGTTAATGTGTCTATATGTTGGTTGCTTGTAATGAGACCTTTTATTGGTACTTATAAGTAAGTGCTTATGCATAGTCTAAAATTGTTGAGGAGCAGTGTTTTAAACACTGTTGAATTTTTCACCTCTGTTGACAGTTGACTTTTGCATGATCTGTTGGGGATAGGGTGGAACGTTATGTCAGTTTGAAAGGTTTGAAATGTTAAAGCAATAGAAATGTGTGTTTCCTTTTGAATTAATATGTATGTATGTGTAAAATGAGAGGGAAAATGTTCCATTTCATGATTTTTCTGCAAACACTGAACTAGAGAGGTTCTGTGTAAGAATATCTATTGTGTGAGTGGCATTCTTCCTAATCTAAAAATCAATTTGAAAGGTGAGTTGATAAATTGTATGGGAATGTATGTGATGCATCTTTGTACATTATGGAATTATGGGGCATATTATCAAGAAAGGAGATAAAATTATCGCCGCTTTATCGGCAGAAAACTGCTGATAAAGCGGCGATAATGGGCTTGATAATATGCTCTGTGGAATTCCAATCGAAGCCCATGTTAGATGTGAAGGACTTGATAATATGCCCCTATATTCGTCCCTTGTAAAATGTTTTATAGACGTAAATGTGTTTTGCTATAATGCATGCTGTTATGTTTTTTTGTTTAATATCACAATGTGCATCTGTGTACATTAAGGAATTATGGGCCATATTATCAAGAAAGGGTGATACATTATCGCTGTTTCTATCAGCAGGAAAATGCTGCTAAAGCGGCGATAATGGATTTGATAATATGCGCTTGTGAATTCCCATGGAAGCCCAGGTTATGGTGTTTTCATATTCTCCTCTATTTTCTCTTACTTGTGCATGTCTCCTTAAAGTACTGAGTTTTTCTTATATTTCCTTTTGTCTCTGTGTTCATATTTTCCTCTTTTTCTTCATATTTCTTTTCTCTTTTCATTTTCTGTCCTCTCTGTTTATACTTCTTAAATCTGTTGAAATTGTTTGCTCTCTTCTCTTACTCCTCCTTGACTCCCTGCATACACTCTGCAGCACTTTCCTCATATTCTCCTTGTTTTCATACTGATCTCTCTCTTTATATTTGTTTCTCTTGTCATACTTCTGCCTCTTTTGTCATACACTTTTCACTCTTCATAATATTCCATCTGTTTATACTCCTTCTTTTCTCCTCAGACTGTATCCTCTGTTCATGTAAATCCCTTTTTTCCTTATGCTCCACTTTTCCCCACATTCTTTGTGCTCTCTTCTGGTACTGTTCTGTCTGTCCTTATACACACTGTCTTTTGCTAGTATTCCTTTTTTCTTCTTATAGTTGCACGTTTTTTCACGTATTCCTTCTTTTTTCTTTAGAGTCTTTCTCTGTCTTCTTATAGTGTCCCCTGTCTTCTTAGTTTCTTTTTTCTTCTTATACTCTTTCTTCTCTCCTATTTCCATCTTTCTTGTCTGTTGATACTCCCCTTTTTCGTTATATTTTCCCTTGTTTCATACTTCTTCCTCTCTTGTTGTAAGTACTTTTATTTTCATGGTCTCATGTTTCTCGTCATAATCCTCTCTCTGTTCTTATAAGTAATATTATAGAATATTTCATATATTTATTTTTGTAATGTTATATATATTTTTTTTTAATAGATTCTGTTTATCAATACTGAAAAAACTGTTTCATGCCTACCAAATGTCAAAAGAAGAAACAACGAAAGGAAGGTGTTTATTTGAAGAAAGTCATCCACAAGATTTACATGAAGAACCATGTGTTAAGAAAAAGAAAAAAAAACCTTTTTTGTTATATTTTCCCTTGTTTCATACTTCTTCCTCTCTTGTTGTAAGTACTTTTATTTTCATGGTCTCATGTTTCTCGTCATAATCCTCTCTCTGTTCTTATAAGTAATCTTATAGAATATTTCATATATTTATTTTTGTAATGTTATATATATATTTTTTTAATAGATTCTGTTTATCAATACTGAAAAAACTGTTTCATGCCTACCAAATGTCAAAAGAAGAAACAATGAAAGGAAGGTGTTTATTTGAAGAACGTCATCCACAAGATTTACATGAAGAACCATGTGTTAAGAAAAAGAAAAAAAGTTCTGGTAAGAGAAGGAACACTTTTCTGAGGAAAATAATAAAGACTAACAGTAGTGTGCACAAAGGAAACAATGGTATTAGTGTGTCTGCAGAATAAAGAGAACAATCATGGAAAGTCAACTGCAGAAAAAATAGTGTATAGTAAATGGAGGAAAAACCAATTTATGGAAATTAGGAAAAATGTTTTTTAATAGAGTTGTGTTAAATGTAATTAACACCTTGGCTGCTGTGGCTTTTCCCCTCCTGGGCTGTCATTTTATGAATACCATTGTTCATGACGAGCTCAGCTCGTCATAAGCACAGCTCCACTGTGCCTCATGATGAGCTGAGCTCGTCATGAACATCGAAGGGGTTAAAGAAATTAAGGGATGTAAGAAAA
The DNA here is from genome assembly GCF_964263255.1 of Lissotriton vulgaris. Classification (NCBI taxonomy): domain Eukaryota; kingdom Metazoa; phylum Chordata; class Amphibia; order Caudata; family Salamandridae; genus Lissotriton; species Lissotriton vulgaris. The sequence goes on from NC_141691.1 coordinate 780,097,305, forward strand.
AACTGCATTTTATAAGAAGAAGAAAGGTATAGAAAATGTAGTTGAGAAAGCTTTCGAAATTAAAACAAAATTGTTTATTTTAGTAATCAATAGTTGAACAGTGCTCTTTTGTATGTATCTGTATCTAATGTAAAGAACGTTTGTGATGAAATTGAGGTTAGTTATTTTGGTCCTGAGGAAGACAGTGCAGAAACATATTAATAGAAGGAAATGCAGAAGAGAATGTACAACATTGTAGTACAGGAAGTTTTGAGCAAGAAATTACAAAGTTTAAGGTGATTTCAGGTGAAAGGCCAAATTATTGTTGTGTCTGTTGTCGACAAACTCATTATAAAAATCAGACCAGGAGTGTTGATTTGTATTTGAAGAGTGAAAAGGAAAATAATAACGAGTGAAAGGATTTTGCAACTTATTTATTGGTAGAGAATTGTTTTAATTTGGGTTCTGATCAGCGTATTTTTAAATATTGTTATAACAAATTAGACGAGAACAAAATGCCTGCTAGAGCTGTGCATAATAATCTTGATTTGGTAAATATTACTTCTGAACTGATGGATTTAAATACCTATGAGTCTATTCTTATTCAATGTGTGCATCCATTTCAGGCTTTTGTTCTTATGGAGCCTAAGACAGGAAAATTGCATCCTTCTGATTTACAGAGAGGATTAAAGGGAAGAGTTGTATATTTGCCTCTAGATTTAAAGAAAAATATTGAAACAATTGGTGTAGAAAAGGTAGAGGATGAGCCTTTAGTTATTCTTGTTAATGGCGTTCCTATTAAGAGTAAGACAACCTGGCAAGAATTAGTGGATGTTAAGAAAGTGAAAAAGGCAATGTTGTATTTGGTAAAAAATAATGAATATTACAGAAATGTGTATGTGGGAGAAGAAGAAATAACTGTAGAAGAAGGTAGTGACTTGCCATCTGGACAAATTGAAAAAGTGGATGTGTCCAGAACTGAAGAAATCTATGAACATTACAGTGTTCATCCACTGCATTCTAAAGAAGTGATGGGAAATACTATAGAGTTATTCCAAATGAAAAAAGCAAAAGGAAGTCCCATTAGTGTATGGGAATAAAGCTTGGAAGCTCGTTTTTCCCTCAATTGTTTCCCACAGGAAAAGGAGGACGATATGATGGCTGACCTGTGCAGATTCCTGCATCTGAATACTGGACATCAAGATTATATGTAGAAGATCCAAGATTTCGACAATGTATTCAGTATTTGTTTCATCTTTTGTTTGAGAGTGATTTGTCTGGACTTTCCTATGCAGTAAACCATATATTGAAAACAGGTGTACATCTGCAAAATGTTTCGGCAAAGGAATTTATGGATAAAGTACTGCAGAAAGATAATGTTTTGGAATCTCAGCTAATTAATCTCATGGCGTGTCAGCGTGGTACTAATGAGTACTGGTACCGTCGTCATGAAGAACTGAAATGTATGCTAAGGAACTTAGGAACTCCTACATGGTTCCTTACTCTAAGCTGTGCAGAATATGCTTGGGATGATTTACTTCAATTTCTTCGAGAGGCAAATCCAAATATACTGAATATTGAATACAAGACACCTGGAGAATTGTGCTCTTTGGATCCAGTTATTGTATGCAGGTATTTCAATCATAGATTTGAAGCTATTATGTATTTTATCACCAATAAAAAAATTCCTCCTCTTGGAGAGGTTCGGGACTTTTGGAGACAGGAGTATCAAGCAAGAGGTGCTCCTCACATACACATGCTAATGTGAATCAAAGATGCTCCCAAATTTGGTACAGACTCAGATGATACTGTGTTGTCTTTTATTGAAGAATGTGCTACATGTGATATACCCAAAAGTATACAAGATAAGAACTTAAGACCAAAAGTCTATCACAAGAAAGTCTCTAAAAAATACCTACAATTTAAGAAGAAATGAAGACTCAAAATACATAAAAGACTATAACCCAGGCATTTTGTCCATGTGGAATGCTAACAGGGATATTCAATATGTTGCATACAATTCCATTGCTGTTGCTCGATATGTAACATCGTACATAACAAAATCAGAAAAGACGGAATTGAAGGAAATGTGGGAAGAGGTTTCCCACGAGAAGAGTCTAAGTAGGAAATTATATACTTACAGTTTGAAGATGTTATCTCATCGAGAAATTGAGGCGTATGAATGCTCGGATCGCTTATCATCTCCAAGTCTATACTCCAAATCAAGAAGAATCATTTGGGTGAGTCTAGGTCTTGCTGCAACACGTAACTGAGTTCTTAAATCCGTACAAGAAATTGAATTTTTAGCTGAAAAAGAGCCAGAAAGTACAGATATTGTGAAAACAAATATGTTGGATACATATAGAAGACATCATCTTGAGAACATTTGTCTTTATGAAGTGCTGCAAAAGTATATTTTTAAACGGAATATTACAGAAAACATCAATAATGGTATATATGCCGTGATTGGTTCCAAAGGATGTCTGGTGAAACAAAGAAAAGGACATTTGATTAATCACCGTAAACTGAGTTGCGAAACACCTGACAAAAGGTAATTTTATTTTTTAGCTCTTTTGCAACTTTTCAAGCCATGGCGTTCAGAATTGGAATTACTTGGAGATTTCGAGAGCTATGAAGATTCCTTCAATGCAACTAAAGATACTATACAATGTGCTGTTTTTGCTAATTATGTGAAAATGTTGAATGACGAAATTGAGCAAGAAGCTACATTTTCAGCTGAGATTGCTAGAGACAGTTCTCAAGAGAGTCAAACTTCTGCCCCGTTGAGTCAGGACCCACTAGGGGAACCAATTGTTTAAAATGAAGCAGCAACTACTATGGAAGAGGTGAAAACAGTAATGTATCATGGTCAAGAAGATGTTAGAAACTTAGGAAATTTGGAAGAACAACTAAATGTTGAGCTGAAAGAAATATCTGAGCAAGTGAGAGAACAGATTGACCATGGATTACTTCATGAGAAGAAAGAGTGCTCTTGCTCATCATTTGAATTCGAATGTACGTGAGTGGACCAGCTGGAACAGGCAAACGTTTTTTAATTAAAGTAATTAGAAGTTTTGTACAGAAAACAACTGAGTCGCATTTGACTTGTGTTGTTACTGCTCCAACTGGATTACCAGCTCACAATATTAAAGGAATTACTTTACATCATTTCATAATGCTACCAGTAGAGCATGAAAACAAATTAGAATACCACAAGCTATCTGGAGAAGCTTGTTGTGAAGTTTCAAGAGTTTTGAGGAAAATTAAACTTCTTAATATTGATGAGGTAAGCATGGTATCAAACTTAATGTTTGCTTTTGTGCATTTAAGAATGCAGCAAATTCTTAAAACAGAGTATGACGTATTATTTGGAGCTCTTCTACAACTTTCTCCTGTAAAAGGACAACCAGTGTTTAAAACACTTCTGCATGAAGATACTAGAAAGTCTTTGGGGAGTATTGGAAATGTAAACATTTGGTCATATTTTGAGTATAAGGAACTTATTACAAATATGCGACAAGCAAATGATGTTAATTATGGAACTATTCTTCAAGATATAAGAATTGGAAAAAGGACATGATATGGCAAACAAGCTTTACAGAGAAGATTACTTTCCAATTTGTTTCTAAATGAAAATATTGTACCAGAGAAAATATACATGACAATTGCAGAAAATAAATCTGTAATCTGCTTAATGTCAACACTACGTGAATGTTCTAAATTCAATGAAGAAATGTTGAAGTTGGAAAATGAAGACATTTTAAAATTGGAAGCTATTGATAAAATAGAAAATGAAGGAATCACTATTATTTTGAGTGAAAAGTTGAACAGGAAATTGGGGGGCATATTACCAAGGGCATTATCGCCGCTTTAGCGGAAATTTTTCCCGCTAAAGCGGTGATAATTGTATCGCCCTATTACCTAGCTGAGCTAACACCAGTTAGCGACAGCTAGTAGGAGATAGCGGGCATTTAGGTGCCCACTTTGCATGTCAGCGATAATTATCGCTAATGACATGCAAAGTGGGCGTGCCAAGATGTTAGCGACTGGAAACAGTCGCTAACATCTCTATCTCCTATTAACAACTTTTGGAAATAATCGTGCTAAGCGCGATTATCTCCAAAAGCTAACGCCTACACAGAGCTGTTCTTAGCCATGTTATCCAATGGTAGGTGGATAACATGGCTAAGAGCATTTGCTCGGTAATGCATGAATATAGCTGACTTTACAGCGATATTCATGCATTTCGGCAGATTTTTATCGCTTAGGAGATAAACCTTGATAATAGCAAGGCTCCTAGGCGATAAAAATCGGCGGAGCTCGGCGATATTAATATTGCTGCTAAAGCAACATAGCGATAATCATCGCTAATTGCTGGAAATATGCCATAATCAAATTTGATCAAATTGAAGAAGTACAACAATTTAGTCGTTGTTCAGCTCGGTTTTTGCTTGTAAAAGATTTGTATGTTCGTAGAAAACAGTTTCCTGTTTCTTTGGCGTATGCAGTGACCATTCGTAAATCTCAAGGTTTAAGTGTAGATAGTGCTTTAGTGAATATTGGAAGTACCGTGTTTAAAGAGGGTATGGCATATGTTGCTTTGTCTGGAGTCAGAACTTTATCTGGATTGTACTTGATTGATTTTGATGAGACAAAGGTTAGTGCAGATGTAAATTGTGTGAAAGAGTATAATAGGTTAAGAAGAGAATATGCACCTAATTTAGGTAAATATCCAGTATTTGAAAAGCGTGTGGTAGGTAGAAAAAGAATATTTGAGAATATCTGTAGTGAAAATGTAAAGAAAGAAAAAAAACAAGAGAAGCTGTGCCTGCAAGCAAAAAGAAAAAAGACAGTGTTGAAGAGAATGTTGGTTATCGGTTTGAAAATAGTTGTGTCAACTGCTATGCTAATATAGTTGGTAATGTTATTTTTGTTCTTGACAGCAAATTGTTAAAAATCGCGACAAAAGATTCTGTTCTTTGTTGTATTCTGTTTATGAGAAATGTAGTGGTGATAAAAGTAAAATACAAAGTGTTTTTGATATTCGAAATGTTTTGGACATATGTTCCGGTTCTAGTCAATTTACGCCAAATATTCAGCAAGATTGTCAGGAATTTTTAATGTTTATGCTTGCTGTATTGGAAGATGAAGGTATAGATATTGAAAACCTTTTTGGCCTTTCTTAGAAATGGCAACACAACTGTCAAAATTTTTTGTTTCAATGTAGCACTAACATAGACACTGAAAGATTCATAAATTTGACTTTACCTGACTGTGAATCAGTGTCTTTTAACAATCTAATTAGAGGAACATGTCAAAACATGGAGTGTAGCCAATGTAAATCAGAAATGTCATCAACATTATTTATACAAAGATATGGACAGTATGTAATTTTAATGCTGCAATGTTGTCGAGGTGATGGAAGAAAATTGGAAACTTTAATTAAAAATGTTGTAGCTGGTCAAGTTTCAATATCAGGAAGAACTTTTGTAGCTGTTGGACTTTCTACAACATCTGGACATTACACTGTTTATTTAAGATGTCTGAAAGGTTGGATACAGTGTAATGATAGTCAATTCGTTTTTAAGCAACGTTTGCCGAAAGAGTTACCAAATTCTTACCTAATATATTTAAAGCCAAAATTTTAAGATAAAAATTTGGCCTTTCTGGATTACTGCTGTTAAGGTAGATTAGCCTGGTATTGTAGAGTATTTTGTATGTGAGGGTGAGGAGCTTGAAGGTGATCGTCTTGTTGATATTGAGGCAGTGTAGGTGTATCTGGTGGTGGGTGATGTGCCTGCAGCAGGGGACATTGATCATCACTCAGGTGGAGGTGTTTTAGATTTGTTGTAGTTGCAGGTGTTTGGCTGGAATTGCTGTGTAGAGTTTTTTTGTCACATTGTAGTCTGCTGCTGAGGAGGGCCTGTGTCACTGTTCTTCTTCTTTTGGTTAGGATCCACTTGTAAATGTTGTGGAGTATGTGGAGTGGGTTGTAGCAGCACGAGGAGACGGTGTAGACTTTCTTACACATGGAGAGGGAGGAGTTGAGGATAAATCCTAGGTTGTGGACATGGTTGGTAGGTGTTGGTACTGTCCACAGTGTAGTCAGCTAGTAGGAGTCGCCCAAGGCTGAGGGGGTGGGTCTGAGGATGAGTACCTTCATTTTGTTCGAGTTCATGTTTAGAGAGCTGCTCTTTATGTAGTTGGTGACCTCCTTCATTGTGTCGTGGAGGTTGCTTTTGGTGGTATGTCGCATTTTTGGTGAGGAAGAGGATGAGCTGGGTGTTGTTGGCGTAGGATATGTTGTTAAATTGTAATGGTGGGCTACTTGTGTGAGGGTGGCCATGTAGATGTTGAATAGCGTCTGGTTGAGGGATGAAGACTGGCGGACGGAGCAAATGATGTCAGTGGTTTTGGATCAGAAGGCTGGGAGGCAGATGCTCAGGATTACTATTGGACAGTTTGCAAAGTAAGAATTTGACGCATACTATGTGGCCGTGCGGAAAAGTATGTGAAAGCAATAACGAGTTTTTGTTGTACATTTTGTCAGCATGTATTTGTAAGTAACATTATTTACAGTGTATGGAAATTAATCATAATGCTTTGTTATTTTATGTTTGTTTGAGATGTGTCATATTTACGTAAGAAATTGCTCTTAGAAAAAAACATTTAAGATGTTTTATTTCTATTTCTTAGATTGTTATTGAGAATGTTGAATGTTTATTTTTAGATATTCTTATTGTTTGTCTTTTTTTTGCCCGCTGTTATGTGAAAAGTAGTGTTGAAGTCACTGTTTCTAGTGAAATTCAATATATTCTGAGAACAGCAAAAAAGGCAAATGTAATACTTTACAAAAATAGTTTGTATTGTAAAAGATATATTGTAACTGTATTTTTTTGTGTCTTCCACAGATGGTAATTTTATAATATTTAAATTTTAAAATATTTATTATGCTTAAGGTAAGTACAAAAAACTGTTGAAAATGGTCGATGGAATGCGCTTCAACTGAGCTTAACACCATCAGTGCTGAAGCAATTCCCCCTCTGTGCTGCAGATCCTTTACTCCCATTGTTCATGACGAGCTCAGCTCGTCATGAGCACACAAGCAGTGTACTGCATGACGAGCTGAGCTCATCATGAGCATCGAAGGGGTTAAGTAACAAACCAAGGATTGGAGAACATAAGTGTGTAAAGATGGTTTGTATTTCTTTAAGACATTTCCAAAAATTATATAGTGAGTGTACCTGTCAGAACCCCTAATTAATCAGTGGATACGATAATGGCTTATCTAAACCCTAGCTGGCACAGGAGAGAGGAAGAATCAGCAAGTAAATAGACTTGGAGTGCTTTAGTGTAACAGAGGAATTCATATATGGCCGTGTCGAGAAAAGACGCGGTGGCGGTCTAGTCATTTACCACACACCTGTGTGGAATCCTTGGTGAGGTGCGCGCTCCCTTACGAGTGCGCACTTCACCTATGACGTTCCGGAGTTCAGACCCATTTTGAATTGCTTCAGAGAAATTCCTGAACAGAAAGCACAAAGGTTGCAGATAAACTCTAGAGGAGAGGCTAGTTTGAAAGACCATGGAGTAGGTAATTAGTATCGTTAGACTACATTATAGATAAGGAATAGAGTAGAGATAGAGTGGGGTAGGTTATTAAATAATTGTTCTTTGTTAGTTTCGGGTATGTATCCATGTCAATGATACAAAGATGGTTTGTATCTTTTATATATATTAGAAAATCTTAAAATATAAATATACTGAGTGCGTTCCCTGCACCATGAAGCAGCGCACACCTGTTCAGCGCCCGGAGGCGCATAAAAATCAATGAGAGCCTCGGTGGAGCGGGGCTCTAACCTACCTGACCAGTGACTACGCGGGGGGTTCCTGGCGGCTTTTTCACTTCCTGTTGTCGGTGCCCTGCATCGCTCCTTGCCTCTGGTCTCCCCCTGCCACAGCAGCCTCCCCAGATCACAGCGCCGCTGCAGTGAGGGGGGGACTCCATCTCCCAGTGTTCCCTGCACCAGGAAGCAGCGCACGCCTGTTCAGCACCCGGAGGCACATAGAAGTCAACGAGAGCCCCCGCGGCGCGGGACGCGCGTGGGCAGAGACGGGTGAAGCCCGGGAAAAGTGCTGGCTGTCTGTGGCCATCCGGGGCCAGGAGAGGCCGGGCCGAGCCACCCCCCTTGGCGTTCTGAGATACCAGGACCTCTACAGCCTGTTGAACTGACAATACTCCGCAAAGTAAAACAATCAGTCGCAAAAGTATCCTTGGACTGGGACTCTGGGTATTTTAAACCCAAACTAACACCGAGGGTTGAAAGGGGGAGTGTGTTGTATGGTCTACGCCTAGTAGTTTGGGGTTTTGGCTTGTTGGGGGATCATTTAACCAGAGAAATTGGGGTAGCCTTGGCACCTTAGATCTATCATTCAAAGTATGGCCAGTAATGTGAAAACTCGCTCATCAAAGGCTAAACCTCATAACACCCTTACTTCCCGAGTAACAGTTCTTGAGCCTAATTTACCGCTCCCCCCCAAAGTACAGCCCACCGTGATTGACCTTATGTTGCGGAAGCCATTGGGGCAGTCTCTAGTGAGATAGAGCGCACGGAGAGACGCCTATCCCTAACCCCAACAACTGACCTATCCACCCCCGAAGGTAAATGACTATGAGCTAGTGGTTATCTCCCCACATGTAACTCTGGGGTCACCCGTTCATGACATTCCTTATGCCCAGATGCCCGTTGTTGTAGAGAAGGCGATATCTTTGCCTGATAAGCGCCTATCAGTAGAAGAAGAAGAGTAGGCCCAAAAAAGTCTTGCGCAAAGAAAACACAAGGGAGGTCCATCTCACCGCCAACCAAAAGTATAGAGGTAGAGGTCACGGAAGCACAAGCATCAGAGCAACCAGCCCCACCGAGTTGGATGGCCCAAATAGTAACAGGTAAACAAAACCACCTCAAAATGTTCATTGTTAGTCAGATCAAGCCACTAGCTAGTAGGTTAGATAAAATTATAAACAAATTAAACAAACGGGGTAGGACACAGGACACCACCACAAACACCAAACCATCAGACAACACTGCTGTGATGGATATTAGCTCCGATCCTCAAACCCCCACACAAATTAAAAGTGCTAGCAGCAAGCAACATATTGTTATACAGGCACCAACCACCTCAAATGCATTAATGCAATTGGGTACTGGTAAGAGTTCGGAGGCAGGGATAGTGGGGGCAGACAGGGGGACGAGCCAGTCGTCATTGCAACCACAAAACAACAAGCTCCCAACACCTGAACCAGTAGAGACACACCACACAAGGTGGGAGACTAATGGAAGAATTATCAGTCCTGTGCCAACCATAAATTTACCTGAAGCATGCCCTTACGTAGTTGTACTTGTGGGGGTCCTGGAACTGAAGCCTGAACAGAAAGAGACACATACCGAACTAAAAAAACAAGATAATAAATTGGCTAAATAAGAACAGGCCACTACCAGTTAACAAAAGTTGGGAGATCCTGCATGTTAGAAGGGTGAACTGGCTAGGCACTAGAAGTAAAGATATAGTAGGCAATTGTATAATTGTGAATTTTAGGGACACAAGTTTAGTGGAGTACATATTAAACAGTGGCAATATAAGTCAGACAAGCAATATAAGACCTCAGCCACTGGGAATTTATTACCCCGCGCAACGTGTCATCCATGAATCAAGGTACACTTTTGGTAGACCGGGATGGGTGTAAATGCACCCAGGGCTAGCAATTGCACCTAGGACGGCTTGGTGCAAAAAGAACAGGGTCTAGCTGACTGGACAAACAGATTTAGCCCTTTACTGTCCCTTGATGCGAATGATTGACTGTCTAGGTCAGTGGACCATTCAGTTAAACCATCTGGGATGGAGGTTGAAAAAATTAATTCACAGGAAATACCAGGATTAGTGTCAGGGGTGACTGATAATATTGAGCCACCACAACCCCTTGATAGAAATGTGTCTAATATGCCAGTAAGCCGATACAGGGTGACATCACTAGAGTATGGAAAACAGCGTAGTACATCAGAAGTCTCTATCCGAGAAAATGAGCAGACGGTGGCTCTAGCACTCCTACCTACGCAGGGACAGGGGGCACAATTTGTGACGGTAAGGTCTGAGGAGGGGCAAAATAGTGAGACCCCGAGACTAATAGATTTACATAGGGAACAACTTGTAGAGGGGGGGCCAAAAATAATATCATGGAATATAGCGGGTCTGGCTGGGAAGTTTGATAACAAAGAGTGGCAACAGTATATTAGTGGGTTCCAGATAATCGTTTTGCAGGAGACTTGGGCGGTTGGCAGTACCCTTTACCATATAGCAGGTTACAAATGTTTTTTTATGCCACCACAAAAAGCAAGATAAGGAAGAGCAATCGGAGGATTAGCACTATACGTAGACCTAAACCTGGAAGGAGTTTGGACTCAGCCATCCTGGTCATCGCACACCCTCCAAGGGGCAGGATTTATTGGTGGCGAGCTGAGGTTGATCTTATTCAACATTTACAACACGGGGATTGCAAAAGGAAATTAACCTGCATTACAGGAACTAGATCATAGACTTAGCCAGGAGTTACCTCTTAGGGAAGGGTGGTAGAACTAGTGATGGGTGACCTAAGTTGCCATCTATGCCTAAATTTGTTCCCCCTGAACAGAGATTGGTCATGTTGCCCGACCGAGAAGGGTCCACATTTTGATTACACCATAGAGGGAACAGCCCTTAGCAAGCTCCTAAGAACCTACGTTCTGGAACACACAATTGATCTGGCCAGTTTAGAGGAAGATGGGTCTCTCACCCCAACCTTTAAAGGAAGAGGATGCTCTTCCTTCATAGATTATATTTTAGTGTCCAGGCTTTTTAGGCTTTTTAGAAACTGGATTAGCTCGGTAAGGATTGACTGGAGTATATTTAGTGATCAGAACCCTCTAGTCCTAGAACTTATATGTCGAGGCAGACCCAAGAAGAGTTTACACCCTGACACTGACTTGAGGGCAACTGATCAGGGTGGACGGCTCAGGTGGTCGAAAATTGATGGTGAGGCATTTTATAAATCCCTAATAGCCAAGGGGAGAAAACTGATCGAGAATTGCCTAGACCTGAAGATAGAGGGGAGTTCCCTAGTTGGGGTGTTTGGGTCAGTAACTAGCTTGGTAGGAGGCCTACTGAAGGCACAGGGCTCCAGGGGTAATACCTCCCAGCCGAGATGGTTTGACAACAAATGCACACAAGCTCTGAGAGATTTAAAATCCAGCCTGAAATCTAACCCTATGGATAAAGTAAGAATAGCCCACTGTAGACAGACATATAAAAATGTTCTGAAACAGAGAAAGATCTCTCTTCAAGCTGCAGCTTGGGCAGACTTAAGGGGGGCTGGTGAAAAACGGGACCTGACAGAATTTTGGAGGATAATCAACAGGCCATGCTTTCAGGATAGCACTACCCCTGGGATTAGGACAAACATCTTACCCGAACAGTGGGTGACACATTTTGAGGGTCTTTATAATCACAATCAGTATACTGACAAGGAGGGGGGGGGGGGGGGGTGGGATGGAAAGTGGAGTACAGACATAGAATTTTCCCTAGAAGAAAAAACCAAGGGGATCCAAGGCCTTACGCGGAACAAAGCTCCAGGCCCTAACAGCACCCCACCCGACCTATATCTGAGCAATGTAGACTTATGGGCCCCCATCCTCACAAGGGTGTTAAATGCGGCCGCTAAGTCTGGATCGCCCCGCTCTTGGTCTACCGCAATAATTGTCCCTATCTTTAAAAAGGGCAATAGGGACAACCCCCAATGTTATAGACCATTTTCACTGAGCGATGTCTCAGCCAAAATCCTAGGACGGGTAATTTTGAAACGGCTTATGGATTAGACGGAAGAGCATTGTATCATCGCAGACACCCAGTACGGTTTCAGATCTGGGAGGTCCACTAGTCACCAATGTCTGAACCTCTACATGCTGGTGGCAAAATACACAAAAGCCAGCAATGAAGCCATCTACATGGCGTTCATGGATCTCGCAGCCGCGTTTCATCACGTGAATAGGAATAAGTTATGAGCCGTGATGAGAAACATGGGTATTGATCTGGGTCTGATTGACATCCTCAGAGAGTTACACTGGGACACCACTGCCAAAGTCCGCTTTTATATGGAGGGGGGAACACAGAACCCTTTCCGTGTACCAGTGGAGTGAGACAAGGCTGCATTCTTGCCCCTTTTCTATTCTCGCTTTACATCAATAACCTAGAGAGGACCTTGATTGCCTTGAACACAGATTGCCCTAAAGCAGGTACGCGCCACATACTGGTGCTTTTGTACGCGGATGGCGCGGTCCTGCTCGCCCGTACCCCGAGGGGCTTGCAGTGTCTAATTGATGGATTTGTTAACTTCATGGACACTTTAGACCTATCGGTAAATTTAAGGAAGTCCTTTGTGATGCTGGCAGGCACGAACCCCTTTAGGACGTTTTCATACAAAATAGGAACCCATACTCTAGGAAAGGTGCAGTCCTTTTCTTATCTCTGGCTGCTACTTGATGGGGCATTGAAATTTAAATCATTGGTAGAAGAGCAGTGCACAAAACTCATATCTTCAAATGGTGCTATAACAAACTTTGCCCAAAGGTTGGGTCGCTGGTCCCCAGAACAGGTTATGAACCTTTATGGCTCTCTAAGCATCACGAAAGCCCTGTATGGAGCAGAAGTGTGGGGCTTTGTGGATGCCAAGCAGTTACAGCTGGAGGAAGATAAATACCTACGAAGGATATTAAAATTCCCTCAGAGCACCCCAGCAATATTTGCGCACAGAGAATTAGGTAGACCATTCATTGAGGACCAGGTTAAGCTTAGACCAATCATGGCATGGTTAAGCATCTGGGGAAACCCCGAGGCAGACTTGAGCAGACAAATAATGAGAGATTGTCTGAATAGGGATAAAAGTCTACAGATTCCGTGGCTAAAATATGTTAAGGACACCCTAGAAGATTTGGATGAGAAGGATCTTTTCTGTAGCCCAAGTGCAATATCACACCTTGAGAAACTGAAGATTAAAAAAATGTTGCTTGAACAGTTTGCCACACGCGGAGCAGGAGTGGAACTTTCCAAACGCTCCGTAAGTGCCCCCTGTCTCATTAAGAATAGCAAGGGCATGGAACCTTATCTGTATCTGATGCACAATTCCCAGGACCGGTTTTTAATAACTCGTTTTAGGCTCAATTTATTACCAAATATACTGGCTGACCCACCAGGTTTTACTTCAACAATTGAGCAGAAGGGTGCCTGCGGCTGCGAACATCGGTCTCCGCAGGACACTCTTCATTTTGTACTTTTGTGTCGCTTTTACAGGATGCCTAGACGAAAAATGTTGGTAGACATCCTAAAACATGCGAAGTTCCGTCATGTTAAAGTTGCCCTGCTATTTTTACAAAGATCAAATGATATGCACACTTTATGCTTTATTGTGAATTTTATTAAGGTCTCAGTAAGGCTTAGAAACACTAAAGGACTGAGTTAATTATTGTTAAAGATAAAATCCTATCCCACCTTTTATCTGTATCAGCGATTTTTAGATGGAGTTCAGATATTGTTTGTAATTGTATTTTTAATTGTATATATGTGCTTTATGATATTTTTTACCATCGAATAAAGATTTACTGAACTGAACTGAAATATACTGAGTGTTCCAGTATTCTTTGCATTTCACTACAACACATGTACTAGTTTGGACAAGGTAAGGTGAATAGAGATATTGTATTATTTTTGCTCCTGTATTTTATAATAACAGCCTGTTTTTTCAGATAGCGATAAGGAGTGACTGATTTGGTAATTTAAGAAATTTTAAAACTGAATGTTTATATAAATAATTATAATTATATAATGTTATAAAGTAGTTGAGAATGGTATTTTTATAATATTTATTAAAGGGCAAATTAGTTGATAGAGTTAGTTTTGTGTTCTCTGTTAGGAAAAAAGATAAAATAAAGCGTTTATGTTTTTTTGTAGAAGGAGGTCAGCCTAACAAATTTACAATGGAAAATCAAGAAAACAATATGAAAGACGATTTTGAAAATACTAACACTGTCGTAGAAGAGATGAACATAGCTTTGATGAGCACCTTTATTGAAGTGGAAGAAATTAATTTTGGAGATATCAGGTGTGATTTTTTGATGAAACCTTGGATGATGCTTTTGTGGAAGCATTAGATGAGATGACTTTTGAAAATGATATCCAGGAAAATGAAATTGCTGATGAAATTATAATGGAAGCTGCATTACACAAAAGGGAAAAAGGAAATATATAGAATTTGATTTTCATATATTGGGAAAAAAATAATTAATAAAAAAATTATTTTAAACTTTTGTTTTGTTATTATTTTACATTAAGAATATGAAATATAACTTAAAAAATAAAATAACTAAATAATTATAATAAAAATGTAGGAAATTAGTATAGAAAGACAGAAATATAATAATGAATACCTTTAAAAATTATCATTGACAAAACCTTTGAAATTCACTGAACAAACCATAGGTTTCATACCCGTTATATTTAGGAATAAGCATTTAAAAAACCTTTGAAATTCACTGAAAAAGCCATAGGTTTCTGCCATATTATAGTTAGGAATTAGCATTTAAAAAACCTTAGAAATTACCAGAAAAAACATAGGTTTCACACATGTTATAGTTAGCTGGATATTTCACTCATACAAAACCTTTGAAATTCCCCCTTTACAGTTAGTTCAGCTAACTATAACTCGCGCGCCGGCAATGCACTGCTGATGACATCACTCATGACATCACTGATCACATCTCAAATGTGCACTGCAGGTGAGTACCAACTCTATTTAAACAAAGCAGGCAGCTTAACATCCTTTGAAGTCCATGGCCTGACGCGTTTCGATGCTGCTGTTTGCATCTCCTCGGAGGCCGTGTCAGCAGAGGTGATTAGTGGCTACTGCATCTCCCCTGCATGTTTCCGTAATAGGGGGTTTCAGTGCTCCTCCTTTGGTGGCAGTTCCTTTTTAAATGCACGCTGGGATTTGCGGGCAGAGTCTCATCCAAGGCTCAATGGAGGGCCGAGAAAAATTGTCCATAAATAGCTGCAGCGGAGGTAACCCACTAGAGGGCGTTTATCCGGATTCTGCAGCAACCACAGCACTGAGACGGCCCTACTCTCCACCATCAATGACATCCACTCCCTCCTCGACCAGGGCCAAATGGCAGCCCCCATCCTCCTGGATCTCTCAGCTACCTTCAACACCGTCTCCCAACGCACACCAGCCACCATACTCCACGATGCCGGCATCTGCGGAAAGGCCCTTGACTGGATATACTTATTTTCTCATAGGCAGAACTCTGCGAGTCAGACTCCTGCCCTACCTCTCGATACCAACAGAGACCAGATGTGGAGTGCGCCAGGGATCCTCCCTCAGCCCTACCCTCTTTAACATCTACATGGATCCCCTTGCAACCATCGTAAAAAAAACACAGGCTCAACATCGTCTCCTACACCAACGACATCCAGTACATCCTCTTCCTCACCAAAGAAACCAATATCACCAGGCACAACTTCCAAGAATGGATTAAAGCTGTCACCACCTGGATGAAGAAGAGCTGCCTCAACTCCAAGAAAAGTTCTCATTCTTGGCTCTACCCCCTCCACATGGGACAACACCCGGTGACCCCCAAAGCCCTCAAACCCTCCCAACCCGACAGACCATGCAAAAAACCTCGGCATCCTATTTGACTCATTACTAACGATGAACCACCAGATAAACACCATATCCTAGGCCTGCTTCAACACCCTCCCCATACTCTGAAAAATATTCAGATGGATGCTATCTGAATCCAGAAAAACAGTCACACTCACCCTCATCAGTACCAGACTGGACTACAACAATGCCCTCTAAACCGGAATCAACAAGAAACTACTTTGCAAACTCCAGACTGTCCAAATGGTGCAGCCAGAGTGATCTTAGACGTCCCCCGTCACAACCACATCACACAACACCTCAGCAACCTCCATTGGCTCCACATCAAAAGAAGAATAACCTTCAAGTCCTCACTCACTCATACAAGACCCTCCTCAATGGCCCTGCATACCTAAACAATTACCTCTCTTCCACATACCCAAGAGAAATCTCTGATCAGCTAACCTCTCTCTAGTCACCATCCCACGCACCCACAAGACCAGAACTTGAGGAAAGTCCTTTTTTTACCTCGCAGCCAAGGCCTGGAACGACCTCCCCCTCCACCTCCGCCAAGTCCCTACACTGCTCCAGTTCAGGGAGAACCTCACAATCTTCGGATGACTCCAGCACTCAACGGAGCCACGTCCCTCCTCACCCCTAGTGCCTTGAGACCATCGAGAGTGAGTAGCTGTGCTTTACCAGCCCTGATTGATTGATTGGAAACACATTTCACCAAATTCACAGAAGTTTAAAGGCCCTCTTTACAAAAGCGGATTTCTTTATCCCCAAGCAAGGCATTGGCACTATACTCAACTCTTCCTGTTCTTATCCGATATGACTTCTGCATTGGAGTTTGTAAACTGGATGACCTTCCTGATAAATACTGCAATACATTCAAATGTGTTAGATGCCCAAAAGGAAAGCTTAAAAGCCCATTGCACTCAGGCATAGGCACATCGATTTTCTTAGAAAGAGAATAATAAGAAATTATCAAAACTGCATAAGCTTCGTGAAATGTTTTTTACTGATCACAGGTATCCACAATCCTAAAAGGCATGATGAGAGTGTTCTTAATTGATTGATTGATTGAGTTACAAGCAGAACCTGTATATAAAATAAATAGTCACTATGGTTAAAATACTCCTAGGATCATTTGAGAATTCACTTAATTCATTAACTCTTCTCTATCTCACTGCGCACCTGAATCGTTGGGAAATGCTAGCCCCTCTCTGTATAAGGAATTGGTATTTAAGTCTTTTCTTTTCTTAAAAATAACTCCTTGGAAAAAAGGTTATTCAGAAAAGTTCATGCAGTACAATAAATAGAACTGTTCAGTACAACCAACATGAGCAGTTCTTAGGACTCTTTTAGTTTAAATTCTGGGGGGCAGATTTACAATTCCTGGCACATCCCTGCAAATCAGCAGGGATGCGCCAGGAAACTTGCGACATGCATCACAATCCTTGCGCCCCCACGGATGTGCCGGATTTACAATGCGGCACATCATGGCGCAAGGAAATGCAGATGTGTGTCATATCTGCCTTCATAACGTTGGTGCAGTGCTGGAGTTGTGTCGCGGGCACGATACAACTCCAGCACTGTGCCAACCTGGCCTATCTTGCACATGGTGCGTCACACCTTACGTCTGCTTCAAGCAGGCGCAAGGTTTTGAAGCAGCGGAGTTGGAAAAGTGACTGAGTGAAATCTTTTAGATTTCACTCAGGCACTTTTCCGAGGCGTTCCCGCACTCGAACGACCCCCCCCTGCGCCGGAACCCCCACATGATACCTGGCGCAGGTTTCATGTAGTGCAGGCCTTTACAATGTGACGCATCTCCCTAGATGCGTCACGTAAATCCCCCGCAGCATTGTGCTAGATTTACGCCGCCACTGCGTCACAGAAGTGACGAGCATGAGCGGCGCAAAAGTGCCGCACGTGGCTTGAAATTTCTGCCCCTGAGAGTCTCATGAATAAATATATACACAAATAATAAGATTCTGGAAGAAGATTTTCAACCTTGAGTTCAGAAAGTCATCTGTTATGAGTTTATACCAAATATTTAGATGCTGGAAAGAGGTTTTCGAACAAAAGCATCTAAGAATTAAAGTCTTACTGTCCTTCTGATGAATGTAGCTGAAGTAGGATTTCTAATTCTTTGGAATTCGTCCGGTAGCCTCAAGGATGCGCGAGAAGCGTAATGAGACACTAGTCTCCAAAAAGGGGAGTGGCCTGTCGTGTGCACACAACGCCGCTCCATTGAAGGGGGAGCTGAAAACCCAATACTGCAGAAATTAAAGAAAATCTCCTCAAAGCAGGCACGATTTCCGTACGCTGCTCTCTTCTTCAAGTAGTTAGTTGAAGTGAGCGGCTTCATAGTTGGGTGCGCAGGAAAAAACACTACAGCGCGATGACTGAGCATGAGTGCAAGAATACTGACTCCATTCTGCATGGCAGCCACCATTTTGAGGTACCGTAAAGGTTGGTAATGGCAAGTTTGTGCAACTGTTTTTAAAGGAACAACCTAGAATGTAAAAGCTGAAATACCCAAGCATAATGGCTAGCCTCCTCTGTCTAGATGAGTAGATTAGAATGCAGGCAATCGTCTTCAAATGTACCCCCTTTAGAGATGCCCTTCCACAAAAGGTTTGATGGGAAATGTGTTGTGGAATTGATTAACTAATCCTGGAGCATGCACCTTTTAAGAGGGTCACAAAGATCTTTCCTCTGGGCCACAACCCTTCCATTTCATGAGATAAAGCAACTTCCCATTTTTTAACTTTGAATTTAGAATTCTGTTTACTTCATTCTCTGAGTGTGAATCTATGATAAGTAGATTTGGAGGGGTAGTTGGTCTAAAATTAAAGGGCTCTTTTTTAGTAGTGACACATGAACACAGGGTGAACCTTGTTCTGAGGGGGGCAAGGTGAGTTTGGCTGCTACCGGATTCACAATGTTATTGACTTTAAAAGGTCCTCATATCTAGGTTGGCATTTTATTTTTCCTTTTAGATGAAGGTGTTGAGTTGACAACCAGACCTTATCTCCTATGGAGTTATTTGGATTGCCTCTTCTCTTTTTGTCGGCATGCTTTTCATAAGAAACCTTAGACTTAGTTAGGCGTTCTCTAGCCAATTGGTAATTTTTTAAAATTCTTTTGTGAAACTCTTCCACAGCTGGGACTGAGTCATCAGATTTTCCTAAAAGGATATTTGGATGTCTACCAATTTTCAAATAGAATGGAGGGTAACCAGTGAACACATAAACAGCATTGTTGTGAGCAAATTCAGCCATCCAAATGAGATCTTGCTACTCTCCGTCTTGGTTCAAAAGATACAAATGCAACTACTGTTTACTCTCTCCATTTGACCATCCGTTTCTGGGTAGTAGCTAGTGGATTATTGTGAATCTATTCCTAGGTGCGCCATGAAGGACCTCTGAAATTGAGAAACAAATTGAGCCTCTCAAACTGAAAATACAGCTACTGTTATACCATGTGCCCTGACTATATGTTGCAAGAATAGCTGAGCTAGTTGTGCAGCGCCCTAGGAACCTTCTTAAGTGGAATGAAATGGCTCATCTTAGAGAAGGTGTCTACTGACACCAAAATCGTGGCAAAGCCTTGGCTAAAGGGTAAATGCATTATAGGTCGATATAGTGTGCCAAGGGTAATGTGCAATAGGGAGAGGCTAGAGCTCATCCTCTGGGGCTTGTCGATTTGCCTTTCCTCGTATGCATTTATCACAGGTTAACTAAGATACTGAAGCACTAACTTACACCTTGGGTGTAATCCAACGCTTTTACTGTTTTAGGTTATAATGGATTGTTTAGGGACTTGTTTTTTACGAGTGAACACATTTACTTTTAACTTTTATTGTGAGAACACATTTTTACAACTTCAAGCAGCCTTCATTTGTCACAAATGAGTTAGACCTATTCAGGTCTTAAGTAACCCTGTCTCAAAGAATACATACAGAAGTAACTTATTTTATTGAGTTAGTTTGGTAGAGTCTAAAAGTGCAAAAAAGCTAAGACATACAATGAAGAGTGTCAATAATCATGAAATGATCGATATTAACCTTGGAGGACTTGCACATACCTGTGATCAACTTGTATCTACTCAATCACTCCCCTAATTTCATCATTTGAATATCTCTTTTGTGTAGAAATTTAAACCATGAGATATCTTCCTTGATCTTTTGTAATACAATAGCCATCATTATTGCCATAATTGGTATATTGAAATAGTCATTTAATGAGAAAGGACACATCGCTGGTTTTACCGAGGCTGCAATGAATATATGTTCTATATATACACACTATGAACATTCATATAAATAGCAAAAGATGTTCTAATAAAAGTCCAAAGAACTAGGACAAAATGTATTAAGTAATTAATGTATTGAAGAGACTATCTAGCATTTATAGAAAATGTTGTCAAGGACTGTTGCTTCGCATAGTGAACATTTTGTCCTATCCTGAGGAAACATGCATTGTAAAAGTCATTAGGTTTCATGCCCAAGAGCTACTGGCTTTGCTAATGGTTGTTACAGAATGCTGCTTCAACACCCAATACCTACCCATCCTGTCTCATTTCTTTCTTTGTAATGCTGTACTTTATTATTGTGGACCCACAGTATTAGAACTATCATCAATGCTATTAAAATGAACATCATAATTAGAAGTATTAATCTGCATTTCTGTTAATACATTTAGTAAAAAATAATAATACTATTACTACAACTAACACAACTACGACTACTACTACTACTACTACTACTACTACTACTACTACTACGACTACAACTAATAAGTATAATGTTAGTGATAATAGGAAAAACAACAACACAGCAGAGATTAGGGAAAGTAAAAGAGCCTTACATAAATAGTGTGCTCTAGCTAATGAGCTTTTAAACAGCCTCAGACCTGGCATATGCAAAATGTAATGACACTTTGAGGCTTTTTTTCTAATAAGAAATTATGAAGAGCAAACTGGGAAATGAAAGTTGGTACTCACAGTCATAACATTATAAGGAGAAGTATTAACTTCCCTTGTGTTCTCACTCATATCTCGCTCAGGTATCCAGATACCAAGCAAAGTATCAGAATGCTAGGTAGCAGCCTTGCCTGCCCTGTTCTGGCTCTCTCAGGTCACCACAGACCCAATGGAGGTGGGAGAACTGTTCTCTTCTTAACTAACCACTGTAGGGGTTCCATTAGGATTGTCAGTACAAAGCATTTGCTTTGTTAGAAGTATTATTACTGTTTTATTTCAAGGCTTAGCTATTTAATCCCATAAATAACATTAATATTTGCAAGTCTCTAACTTATTTTTATCTGCAATTTAGTCTGCAACCATTGCAAAATTACACTTTAACATAAATCTTTATAGGCTTTGTTAATGATTAGATATCTATTCAAATCATATGTAATTTCAGAGATATTTTATCGCAAGCTGGGAATAATGGAGGCGTCTGCTGACATCACAAGCCACACGCATGCAAGTACGGTGAGGACTTAAAAAACAATTGTGGAATATTAAGCTTTTATGTGAGGGAATGAATACTTTTAGTGCATCATAATGCACACAGCTATGCGTTATTTTACTTAAACAGAAGACTAAAACCTAACATATGAAGACATATCAAGATACAGACCTAAAGATTAAGATGGGATGATTACTGCAATTACCTGGGAGGAAAACATTTACTAATTGATACATTATTCCCCAACTGCTCAAGAAGATTTGTTATAAAAAAAACACAAAGAAAATGAAACACAAAATCAGCTGGTGTATGATTGATGTATAGCTTACTTTTCTGTACAGCGAACCTGCTAAAAAAAATAAAAATATTAATATTAATTAATTTAAGATATATATATATATTTATATATATATATATATATATATATATATATATATATATATATATAGACTCCAATCCCGAATTGTTTGTGAAGAAAACAGGCGCTGACTCCGTGGGATGCAATGTTCAAAGAGAAGTTGTATTCCATGGGATGGACTTAAACGCGTTTTGGTGGACGAGCGTTCCCCCACCGTGTTAAGTGGTGCGAACATTCTGGCAGGCTCTTTGGAGCTTTTCTTGGACTCGTTGCGTTGGCAACATTGTTCGCTACCCACCCCGAAGCTGGATAATGACTGCGGTAAGGAGGTGATTCCACTTCCTTGTCTGGGTAACCGGGATTCCTGTGCTGCCCCCGTGGAACACGTCTGGCTTAAGGGTTGCGGCGGTAACAAGGTGGAATTGAGGGGGCACTGGACTGTTTACGTGCCTTCCTCCCAGGATGCTATCACACCCGCACCTGCCTGTAACACCTACTCTGGTTGTGTCACCCCTAGGCACATCACTGGTTCCTGCAATCAACAACACGAAGCATTGTGGGACATGCAGTCCGTATACCTGGGACTACATATGATGGCCGTTCTACAACAGGGGGCGGAGCATGGTGGGCTCAACAGCAACAAATGCAGGTCTTTCCACATCACAGCTGTGAAGCATCTTTGAGGAGGGGCGCTGAAGAAGGCAGACACGCCGAAATGCATTCGCCATTGGTCACGTGAATAATTAAGTGCTTCTTCATACCTACCTTGGGGTTGCTACTCGTTCTTTTGAAGGAGGTGAAGGATACATTTTGATGCGCTATGCCAGTTCACATATCAGCGTTCCCCCGCCCTGTCAAGTGGTGCGAACATTCTGGCAGGCTCTGTGGAGCTTTTCTTGGACTTGTTGCGTTGGCAACATTGTTCGCTATCCACCCCGAAGCTGGATAATGACTGCGGTAAGGAGGTGATTCCACTTCCTTGTCTGGGTAACCGGGATTCCTGTGCTGCCCCCTTGGAACACGTCTGGCTTAAGGGTTGCGGCAGTAACAAGGTGGAATTGAGGGGGCACTGGACTGTTTACGTGCCTTCCTCCCAGGACGCTATCACACCCGCACCTGCCTGTAACACCTACTCTGGTTGTGTCACCCCTAGGCACATCACTGGTTCCTGCAATCAACAACACGAAGCTTTGTGTGACATGCAGTCCGGATACCTCGGACTACATATGATGGCCGTTCTACAACAGGGGGCGGAGCATGGTGGGCTCTACAGCAACAAAGGCAGGTCTTTCCACATCGCAGCTGTGAAGCATCTTTGAGGAGGGGCGCTGAAGAAGGCAGACACGCCGAAATGCATTCGCCATTGGTCAGCGCACCAACAAAAAAAAACAAAAAAAAATAATGAATGAGTGAGCATGAGGAATGGGGATAAAGAGAGTGGTGGAAAGAGAAAGAGAGCTAGAGGGAGGAACACAGAGGAACTGTGTAATAGATAGTAAAACAGAGAACAGGTATAAGAGGAAGTAACTGAGAAAAGGAAAATGAATAAGGGAGCAAAAGAAGAGAAGAAAGAGGAAGAAGACTAAAGCAGATGTTCTGGGAGAATGTGAATGGGTGATGAGAGTAAAAGGAAGGAGAGTAAAGGAGGAAGAATGAAAGATAGTGACGGGACCAGAGAAAAGGAACAGTGGTGACGGAGGGAAAGAAAATAGCAGTGAGTGTAAGTAAAAAGGAGTGAAAGAGGGTGGATAAAAGAGAATAAGGGTAAGACCTGGGGAGTGACAGAGAGAAAGAACAGAGAGAGTAAAGAAAGGAGTGCCAGAAAGGGACTATGTGAAGCAGAAAAAAAAGAAAAGAGAGGGAGTGTGGGTGAGCAGGGGCACTGAAAGAAGTTGAATATGGTAGGAAAGTAAGGAAAAGAGAAGTAAATATGGAGGATAAGAATAAGTAAGGGAAGCAGAGTAAGAAAACAGAGGTGAGGTAGGGTGAGAGAAAACTAGTGAGGTTAAAACAAAGGGTGATGATAAAATACATTTTGTACTCACACTTACCATATAATTAATGAAAACTTACTTGCATCTTTAAATTACACTTTGTATCTGTGAAAGAAACCTTTGCCTTAACCCTGCAAGCAGTCAGCTGTAAAACTCACCGCCAAATCGCCGGAGCAACTCAGGACTACCCCCGCCTCCCGCCGCGCGACTCCCGCTGAACCAGGGAGACTGCCGCCGAGAGGAGAGCGGGGGCTGGGGAACTACATCCCCCAACAAGCCCTGCGCCAGCACCACCTGGAAGGAGCGAGAGGAGGCGCATAAAGTCACGCTTCCCCTGCAGAGCGAGGGAAACCTTTGCCTTAACCCTGCAAGCAGTCAGCTGTAAAACTCACCGCCAAATCGCCGGAGCAACTCAGGACTACCCCCGCCTCCCGCCGCACGACTCCCGCTGAACCAGGGAGACTGCCGCCGAGAGGAGAGCGGGGGCTGGGGAACTACATCCCCCAACAAGCCCTGCGCCAGCACCACCTGGAAGGAGCGAGAGGAGGCGCATAAAGTCACGCTTCCCCTCCCTCGCGGGACGCCAGGCGAAGCCCGAGCCAAGGGCGGGCCCGTTTCAGCCCGTTCCAGACTGAACCAGGCTGGGCTAAGCCCTTCCCCTTGGTTTGTAACCGCCAGGTGATCCTCCCTACAGATAAAGGTACTTTCTCCTTTTGTCTATTGGTTTTTGGTTTTAGCTCCTGGAGCCTGCATATCGTCATCATGTCTGTAACAAGGGGATCCAGAAGTAAGACTGCCCGCAGAACTGCGCAGTTTACAGGTCCTATTGACAAATTCATATCTACTACTACCGAGGCTATTAACTTAAATATTTCTCTCTTAGAGCGCAGGGTATCCCAGGACCTTGCGATCGCTAAGAGATCTTCCTTGGGCCTCATAGCTACGGCTTTAACCCCGCTCCCAACAGCTGTAACTATTTCTATTCTTTCTCAGCCTGGAAATGTAACAGCACAAGTCCATTCTATTCCTAATGCTGTAGACTTGTCGGCTACAAACTTGTCACTGGAACTGGACTCCACTGGGAATCTTGAGATCACCCCGGACCTAGAGCGGATCGCAGTTGAAGACCCGTCTCAAGGAGTCCGGTTCATGGGGGAGAGAGAAGGCGCTATACCCAAGCAGTCAATACCTTCAAATAAAGGGAATAAGGTCAACCAACATCCCAAAAACAAGAAAAAGAAAGGTTCAACTACTGCTTCAATCACGAACGTTACAACCTGTAATAACTCTGCATCATCTGCTTTGCCTAATTTAAATTGTCTTTCCATGGGTAACGTTCAGGGGGGTGCCCCTTGTTTGTCTGATCATGATTTTTCACAGTTGTTTGAAAGATTTAGGGACCTACTTAAACACCACCTCCAGCCTCTGGAACGGAGTATTATGGCAATTGAAAAACAGCTTGCCATACTCCTTGGTAAAACTTCCAACCAGTCCAGGCCAGGAACAGCCAACCCCGGGGGGGTTTCATCTGTGTCCTGTCCGGGGGTCCCCCCAGCTAATATAGACAGACCATCTGTTACGTTTAACACCCAACCCAAAACAAAGGACCCTACAACTTCAACATCTTCCGCCTCTATTACCTGTGCAAATTGCACAAAACCCAAGCCTAAAGATAAATCAGCACCCCAGACACCGTTATCCAGTCAGCAAATTCCCGCTGTTCAGACCCCACAAGTTACGTCAATTGACGCTAACCGCACTTTGACCAA
This sequence comes from Lissotriton vulgaris, assembly GCF_964263255.1. Taxonomy (NCBI): domain Eukaryota; kingdom Metazoa; phylum Chordata; class Amphibia; order Caudata; family Salamandridae; genus Lissotriton; species Lissotriton vulgaris. Next base: position 780,122,608 of record NC_141691.1, read on the forward strand.
CGAGCCTTTACAGCAATCTAATAGTGAAAACAAGGCCCCTAAAACTAATTCCCATTCAGGTAAAAAGGGGCCCAGACCTAAACGCCCAATTCATCTGGCTCCTGAGGTATCTCCATTTACTGTAATTTTACCAGGAGTACCGGAACTTCCAGCAGGAACTGATGAACCCCACTGGTCCCTCCGGAATAAAATCCTCCAGTGGCTTAGCATTAACAGGCCCCTGAAGCCCCCCACCATTTGTAGAATATCTTCGGTACATAGGGTACCATGGGTGGGGAAGAGCCCCAAGAGTATTCAAGGGGATTGTGTCATCGTTACATGCGAGGATGCCTCTACTGTGAACCATATTTGTTCATGGCCAGATCTAGAGAAGAAAGGGGGAATCGATACTCATCGACTCTCCTTTTTCTACCCTCCTACATTTAACTACCACTACCCAATTCCACCGCCAAATTGGGCCATGACCCAAGAACACCAATGGGATTATGGTGACCCATGGCAATTTCAACGGAATAGGGGCAGGGATTGGGTACCCCGCCCCTGGTATCCCAATAATAACTGTTTTGCAGATGGCGGGTGGCAAGGTATTCAAACATCCAACAGATTTGACTGCCTGGAGATGGTTGACTGACTTCATGTCTTACCACTATCCAGTCAATCAATCAACAGGCAGTCGGGTTCTGGTATGGTTGCGCGATCCGACCTTGCCAGTTTACAAACTGTCTCTACTGTGGCCCCCGATTCTCCTAGTGGACATACGGTTTTACAGAGGGCCTCTGTACCTGAAAGTTCTCCCACCCAATCCCCTTCTCTCAGACACCATCTTCCTAACACCCAATCCCCCACTTGGAGGTCAGTAACTGGACCCTCCATGATATCAGCTCAGGCAACTAAGTCTGCCGATCTTACACTGATTTCTTGGAATATCGCTGGTATTGCAGGGAAATTAAACACCCCTTTTTGGCTTAGGTTCATAGGAGAAGGGTTTAATATAGTCCTCCTCCAGGAGACATGGAGTCAGGAGGATATTAATGTAGAAGGTTATTCTTCCCATTGCCTTAATGCCACCAAATCCAGCTCAAGCAGGGCAAAGGGGGATCTCCTGATACTTCTTTCTAATAGATTGAGAAACCACAAAGTCAGAAGTAGCTCAAATGTGGGAGCTCATAGCCAGGTATTAAGGATCGAATGTGGCAAGGGAAAAGATCTGGTCCTTGTTAACTTTTATAATAACATCTTTGATGCCACTAGAGGGAATATTCTGTACCCATTGGAAAAAGAAATTGCTAAGGCTATGGGCATCTCAAATAAGCAGTCGGACATCCTATGGGCTGGGGACTTTAATTTGCAGCCATGCCAGTTATCCAAGGGGAATCCATGCGGCTTTGGTGTGGAGCAGGATAATTCCAGGGGGAGCGTGGGCAGGAGCGAGGATTTCCCTCATTTTCCACATTGCCATTAAGGCTCTATTTTAAATAAATTGTTATCCAAATTAGATCTATGCCTGTTAAATTGCAACAAAAATAATCAGAATGCCATTTGCCCCACCTTTACAGGGAGGGAAGCTGGGACATTCATCGATCACATCCTGTTCTCAAGCAATGGTGACTACTTAAACTTGTATGTGAGAGAAGAAAGTCTTAGTGACCACAATAGCATTTGCGTCACCCTTCCTACAAGGGGTGTCACACCAAATGCTGGAGAAACCTGTACCACTGATATTGTTTTCTGCAGACCTAACGGCCCGAGGATCAAATGGACAGGGGTCAACTCTGCGGCCAAACAAAGGGAGGTTATAGTTAGCTGTAAAACCGAGATCAGTTATTGCTTAAATAATGCCATTAACCCCGATTTTCTGTTATTACAATTTATTAATATCAATACCGTCATCAAGGGTATCTTTACCAAGAAATCATCAGCCAATAAAACTGTAAAATTGGGATGGTTTGACAAGTCCTGTACTGTAGCCTTACGGGAATTGAAGCTTGCCCTAGGGTTCAAACCCCGAGACGGCAACAGAATTAAACAAACAAGGGCTAATTACAAACTGGCTATCTCTAACAGGAAAAAGGTCTTACAGAGAGAAGCATGGGATAAGTTGAATGAAGCAGTCAAGACTAAAAATAGTAAACTCTACTGGGAAATAGTCAACAGCCCATTTTTAAATACAGAAGGCATTCCGGAAATTACTTCCTATGTCGCATGTGAGGAGTGAATCACTCACTTTACCAATATCTTTAACCCAGAAGGGTTATCACTAACCCTACCTTTTGCTGACCCGTCAATATGGACACCTATACCCTTGGAGATAACCCTGGAAGAGGGACTCGAAAGCCTTGCAAACAGCAAGGGGGGGAAGGCCCCGGGACCCGATGGGGTGCCTATAGACTTATTAAAAGCTGAACCTAATCTGTGGGCCCCCATTTTGGTTAGGACCTTCAATTGTGCAGCGGAAGGTAACATTCCCCCCTCTTGGGGCCAATCAGTTATCATCCCCTTATTCAAAAAAGGCAGTAAATCCGAGGCCTCCAATTATCGACCAATTTCTTTATTGGACGCCTCAGTAAAGGTTATGAGCAGAATCCTGCTCAAAAGACTAGAAACCTGGGCTGAAGATATGAACATTTTAACTAAAGTGCAATACGGCTTCAGGAAAGGCATGGGCACATTAGAGCAATGCGTAAATTTGGATCTTTTAATCAACAAATACACAGTAGCCAAAAAGGGCAACTTATTTTTATGTTTTGCTGACTTGAGCAGCGCATTTGATTTAGTTGATCACGGTATTCTTTGGCAGGTTTTATTGGAGTTAGGGGCACCGAAAGAAATAGTACACTTTTTGGCAAGGCTCTATCAGAAACTTTCGTGTAAAGTCCGATACGGTACCCTAGGTGAATGTACACCATTCTTTAAGGTATCCAGGGGCATCCGTCAAGGTTGCGTACTAGCTCCTCTTTTATTTTCCCTTTTTTATTAACTGTGTTGATCGCACCTTAGCTACTATCCCGGCAGACGCTCCGCTGATTGGAGGCAATCCTGTCTCAATCTTATTATATGCGGATGACCCCGTTCTTCTATCCCGCACCCAGTTAGGTTTACAGCGCCTCATCGATAGTTTCATGTTGTTTATACAAAACAGGAGACTCTGTGTAAACAAATCCAAGACCTATGTTATGTTGTGTGGTCAGTCAGCCAATAAATTGAAGTCCAACTTCTACCTAGACAGGGATAAAATGTTACAAGTTAAAACATTCTGCTACCTAGGAATTACCTATGCTAACGATGGGTCACGGAAATCCGAGCTTGACAGATCAGGTTGAAAATGACGCGAACTACTAGCAGCGTATTTCGATTTGCTTCCAAGCTCGGATCAAGAAGCATCCGAGATATGATTAATATCTACAACATTCGCTGTGTCCCCTCGGCATTGTATGGGGCGGGTGCGTGGGGTCACATAGATTGCACTCCTCTACAAAAAGATGAAAATAAGTTTTTAAGAAGAGTGCTATGTGTCCCCCATTCTGCTTCTGTTCAACGAATCCATGACGAGGTTGGGGTCGAGTTCATTTCGGACTTAGCAGCCGTTCGCCCACTCTTATTGTGGCGCTCTATTTGGGCTAAGTCAGACACTCGATTCACTCAAGAAATTATTCTTGATTGTATAGGACTGGATTTTTCCTCACGCATCCTTTGGTTGAAATATATCCACTTTTGGTACAAAACTTTGTTTGATATCGATGTTCTCCTTGACCCCGAATTGGCGGTAGAAATCCCAAAAAAAGAAATCAAACAAACTTTTCTAATGCACAAAAAGAAAGGGCGTGATGAGGTATATGGTAAGCTAGCTACTGTGCAGTCATGCAGGGAACTTAATTTACCATCGGGGTTCCAAGCTTATCTTCTAAACGTCAGCCGTCCATCTCATCAATATGTCCTAACCCGCGTCAGGTTGGGTATCGTACATCACCTTGTTGCGTTCCCAGTACAGAAACTCAAATCAGAAACCCCCTGCCCCTGTGACAACGTTTCACGTCAGAGTTGCTGCCATTTTTTTATTTTCTGCAAATTTTATCACTTTTTAAGATTAAGGTATTTAAAACCTATTTTTATTAAATACAATATACGGTCATTTAAGAATGCCCTTGCGTTACTAACAGCCCTAGAAAATGTGGATATTAGTTTTTTTGTTGCTACTTTTATTTTGAAATGTACAGCTGCCAGGAAAAGTATTGTATTGCCATGATTTATACATTCCTGTCTGTACTTATTTAAAAGGTAAAGCTGCCAGGATGAGCACATTGTGCGATAACTATCCTCAATCCTGTCTGTACATGTTTGCTTCTTTGATTTTTCGCATCTAGTATGGTACAGTTGCCAGGAAATGTTTAGTGCTGCTATATTTTTATACTGTCCTGTCTGTACCTACCTGTCTCTTAAATTTTAATCTAAAATTACAATGTCCCATGTCCTAGGCTTTGGGTTTGCCGTATAACGTACAGCTGCCAGGATAAGCACTTTATGCGATAATTCCTTTATTCCTGTCTGTACGATTATGATCCCGCACTCTTTAGTTATTTAACATCTTCAATCATGATTCAATGTTTAGCGCTTGTTAGTATGTGTCTTTTGCCCATATGAAATATTCCGGATTTCCTTTGTATAACTTTGTATTTTATAACAATTTTAATGTAATGAATTGATTTTTGCTTGTATGATTTGTATTCACAAATCGAATAAAAGCTTTTGAAATTGAAATTGTATCTGTGAAAGACAAAAGAAAAAACAAGTTATAATTAGTAAAATATATATTTTAAAATAGAAGAAACAGGTCAAGAGGTAAAAAATCAAAAAAAAGTGTACTTAGAAATAAAGCAATGGTGAAGGATACAAAAACAGAAATAAAGTAATGTAGAAAGAGAAAAAAGAGGGAAAAAGAAATAGAAAGAGAACAAATTACTGAAGATAAGTAATATACTAAAAGAATGCGAGATACCAAAACGAAATCAGGAAAGAGAAGAAAGTAAAAGGAAAATGAGTGAAAAGGAGAGGAGTCTAAATGAGGAACTATTAATAAGAAAGTGGAATGGAAGATGACTGAGAGTGAGTGAAGGGGAGTCACAGAGTGAAGGGATGTAAGGAATGAGGTTAATATAGAACGATAGAGGAAAAGGGAGTGAGGAAGTAAGTAGACAGAAAGATAAAGAGAAGAACTGAGTGAACTGCAGTACAATGAGTGAAGATTGCAAAAAGAGTAAAGGAGCAAAAGAAGGAAATAGAGGGGAAGAGAACTAAAGCAGTGGTACTGAGAGAATGTGAGAAAGATGAAAAGTGGTGGAAGGGAGAGAGGAAATGCAGACAGTTGAAATTGGATTGAGGAGTTGTGAATGAAGTGGAGTAAAGGAACAGTGATGAAACAAAGTGACAGAAAGGCAGTGTAAGTGAGTAAAGGGAGCTAAATAAGGGTGGAAAAAGGAAGATGAGTGTGAGACAATGGGAATACAATATAAATTACACAATGCAAACTATAGAATAACTTATACAACATGTTACATAGTTTTTTTTGCTGTTCTCAGAATATATTGAATTTCACTTAAATTAGTGAGTTCAAACTCTTCATCATATAACAGCGGGGAAAAAAAGAACACAATTCAAAAGATTGTGTTTAAAAAAAAACATAAACACTTACAACTCACATAAGTACACTAATCTTTAATTCACTTACTTTTCCGTGAGGCCAAATAGAAGATAGTGAAGGTCTTTTTGGTGGAAAAAAAAGTCTGCTGTTCTCTATAACTTCCATTTCATCGACTTCCTATGAAAAAAATCTAAGAACATCATACCTTACACTTTCCTTACTGCCAAATCGTGTCTGATATATGAGTATTTTTTACTTTGAGTTCCACTTACAGTACCTATATGAGATAAATAATTTAAAACATTAGATTAACTAACTAACTAACTAACTAACTTTTATTATCTATTCCCGTCTTCAAAGGCCAATTCCCTTTACTAAAATTTTGGTTTTAAAAACACTAGGTAACAATTTTTAGAGTCATAAGGCTAATGTTGTTTCTAAGTCAAATGAGAATCATTGCAGTAACTGCAACCTTTTTCACATTTTAAGTAGCATGTATAATGTCCTGAAGTTGTCGAAGGACCGTCATGATAAATAATAGCTTCAGTTGTAAAGGTTCTTCCTGAAATTGATAACTGAGAAGCCACAACATTTTTGATACAAGTTGACAATTTAGTTCCATCAGGTCTACATCGTTGGAAAACTAAAATGATATACTGACCATAACTTTGTATAAATAATGTGGATAGCATTGGACAGTTACATTGGGTACACACCATATTATGATCAGCTGCTTTAACTAGATTTTTAAATGACACTGATTTACAGTCAGGTAAAGTCAAATATATAAATCTTTCAGTATCTATTCTAGTATTACTTGATGAACTACAGTTGTGGCAGTCATGCTGCCATTGATAAGAAAGGCTGAAAAGATTATCTACATCTACACCTTCATCTTCCAAAACACCAAACATGTACATTAAAAATTCCTGACAATCCTGCTGAATGTTCTGTGAAAATGTATCTTGACCAGAACACATATCTAAAATATTTCGAATTTCTGTTACACTTTCTATTTTTGCTCTATCACTGCTACATTTCTCAAACACAGAATTCAATAAACCACACAATCTTTGATCCCGATTTTCAACAATCTGTTCTTGTAAAGTTTGAAGAAAAAAAACAACATTAACCACTACATTAGCATAGCAGTTGACATCAGAACTTTTTTCAAACTGAAATCCAACAACATTTTCTTCACAATCCTTTTTCTTTCTGTTTTAAATTACAGTTTCATCTACTTTTTGTCTTTTTGCTACTACCTCACTGCAATTACTCTCATTTCTTCTTTTTCGGCCTACCACATGTTTTTCAAACAGAGGATATTGAGGCAAATGTGGAGCATACTCTCTTCTTAACCTATTGTATTCTTTAACACAATCTAGATCTGCACAAATCTTTGTCTCATCACACGCAATCAAGTACAATCCTGATTGAGTTCTGACTCGGGATACTGCCACATATGCCATACCCTCTTTAAACACAGATCTTCCAAAGTTCACTAAAGCATTATCTACACTTAAACCTTGAGATTTATGAATTGTTACTGCATATGCCAAACAAACAGGAAACTGTTTTCGGCGAACATATAAGTCTTTTACAAGTAAAAATCTAGCAGAACAACGACTGATTTGTTGTACTTGCTCAATAACATCAAATTTTATTTTTAAAAATTCAATTCCATCTCTATTTCTATAATTCACAAAATCAACAACATAACCCCTTGCTCCATTTACCAGACCTCTTTCAACATTTAAATTCCTTCTCAAAATGATACGACAATTTAAGCACACATTCACAGTCTTTCCAAAACCAGCTGTTTTAGAAATACTTTTCTCTAATGAATCCAATTTGGTTTTCAAATTTTTGGACAAAACAATTGTTGCACCCATATGCTCTATTTTATCTATTGTTTCCAGTTTCACAATCTCTTCATTTTCTAACTCTAACATTTTGTTGTTGAAGATGGAACATTCTTGCAGAGTTGGCATCAAACATATCCCAGATTTCTTCTCAGTTGTTTTTTTAAAAATATTCTCTGGAAGAATATTTTCATTTGGATACAAATTTGAAATTAATCGAGCATGTAAAGCTTCTTTCCCAAGCTCGCTTACTTTTCCAATTCTTACATCTTGTAGAATATTTTTATAATCTTCATCCTTTGCCTGTCGCATATTTTGAAGCAGTTCAGCATATTTAAAATTTAACCATATATTAATGTTTCCAATGCTTCCAAGGGACTTCCTAGTATCTTCATCCGTGAGCATTTTAAACACTGGTTGTCCTTTTACTGGAGTCAACTGCAATAGATCTCCAAAAACAATAATGTGTTTTCCTCCAAATAACACATTATACTCTGTTCTAAGAATTTCTTGCATTCTCAAATGCACAAAAGCAAGCATTAGATTTGAGACCATGCTTACTCCATCAATGATAAGAAGTTTCATTTTCTTCAAGACTCTTGAAACTTCAGAACACGCATCTCCAGATAGCTTGTTGTAATGCAATTTATTATCATGCTCAACTGGCAGCATCAGTAAACGATGTAGAGTAATCCCTTTAATGTTATGTGCTGCCAGACCAGTTGGAGCAGTTACAACACAAGACAGCGGTGAATCAGTCCTTTTCTGCAGATAACTTGCAATGGCTTTAATTAGAAAAATTTTCCTGTCCCCGCTTCTCCACTTACGTACAGTCAGACAGGCTCAAATGATGTACATGAGCACTCTTTTTTCTCATGTCTGAATCCATGTTCAATCTGTTCTGTGACTTCATCATATATCTTTTTCTGCTCAACGTTTAGTTGCTTTACCAAATCTTCTAAGTTAACTCCATCCTCTTGAGCTTGTTCCATAGCTCTTTCCACCTCATCCATGGCAGTGGCAGCTTCATTTTGGATAATAGTCCTCCTAGTGGATCCTGACTCAATGACTCAAGTTCTCAATGTCTTGAGAACTGTCTCTAGCAATCTCTTCAGCAATTGTGGTTTCTTGCTCTATTCCTTCGTTCAACATTTGCAGATAATTTAGAAAAATAGGACATTCTATGGTATCCTTAGTTGCATTAAAAGAGTCTTCATAACAGAGAAAATCTCCAAGTAGTTCCTCTTCTGTACGCCATGGCTTAAAGAGTTGCAAAAGAGCTAAATAGTAAAATTCTCTTTAGTCTGGAGCTTCGCAACTCAATTTTTGATGATTAATCAAATGGCCTTTTTTCTGCTTCACTAGACATCCTTCATAGCCAATGACTGCATATTTTCCATTATTGATATCTTCTGTGATGTTCCTCTTATAACTGTAGTTTTGCAGAACTTCATACAAACAAGTGTTCTCAAGGTGAGTACTTCTATTTGGATAGTATGTATCCAAAATATTTGTCTTCAAAATATCTGTACTGTTCGGTTCTTTCTCCGCCAAATATTCAATTTCTTGTACAGATTTCAAAACTCGGTTTCGTGTTGCAGCAAGACCTAAACTCACCCAAATGATTGTTCTTGATTTGGCATAGAGACTTGCTGATGATAACCGATCAGAACATTCATATGCTCCAATTTCTCGATGCGACAACATCTTCAGACTGAAACTGTATAATTTCTTGCTTAGACTCTTTTCATGTGAAATGTCCTCCCACATTTCCTTCAGTTCTGTCTTTTCTTTTTTGGTGATGTAAGATGTCACATATCGAGCCACAGCAATAGAGTTGTCAGCAACGAACTGAATATCCATGTTAGCATTCCACATGGACAAAATCACTGGGTTGTAATCGTTGATGTACTTGGACTCTTCGTTTCTTTTTAAATTGTATGTATTTTTGGGAGATTTCCTCGTCACAGTATGTCGTAGAGATGACATCAAATTATTTACTCTTCCCTTAGAAATCACTGATCGTGGAAACGCAAAACGACATTTCGTGTAGTACTTTTCCTTTTTTTTAAATTTTCGACGACAGTGCTTTCCACAACGATGAGATTGAAAACGTAAAACTTGTTGCTTTAAACTGTTTTCTTCAGTAGTTTTTGGAACAGCACATGTTGAATACTCTTCAATGAAACTCATTACTGTTTTATCCGAATCTGATCCAAATTTGGGTGCCACAGAACCCAAAAGCTCAGCTACCCTACCTCTAATCATTCAAAACGTTTATCTTTTTCTAACTTTTTTCACTATTTTTCACCAAATTACGCTTCCCGGTACGCTCCCCGGTGCGCGTACCGGGCGCTTCCCCCGCGAAAAATTCAAATATATACATATTTTTTTAGCCTTTATGAGCCTCCTAAGCCCCCATCAGAAAACCTAGGGGGTCAGGGGCTGTCTACTGTGCCCCCTTCTACCCATTCCCAACTGTGTTTGTCCTCCATCTTGTGTCTCAATTGTACCGAAACACAAAATGGCGGACTCCCGAAACGCTGCCGGTGCGCGTACCGGGGTGCGCACCGGTAAGCGCTCCCTAAAAAAAGGTGGGAAAGTAATTTACAGAAAAACCACTGGAGACACTTACACCAAATATAGGATGTGCCCTACTACATAGCAGTCCCTACCATTTACCCAAATTTGATGGAATTCCATTGAGACAATTATGCTGTAGGCCTGACTAAATACCCTGAGGTAAATTACATGACAAAAACACATATGAAGTGTTAGAATTGACAACCAATTAAAATGTTACTTTCATTATCTACTATTATTTCATGACATTAGATTGGTTATGTACCTGAATATATATAAAGAAAGAGAGAGAAACACAGCCATTTTGACTACTACTTCCTGAAGTACATTTCGAGAGCATTTTCACTGACAACTTAAACTTCTTTTTGAAAGGTAAGATGTTATTTTAAAAACTGAAGTATGTTGTACACTTTAAATTAATTTGGAAAAAAAATTCTGATACTTATATACTATCCCTCTGTAATAGTTATAGAATAAGATAGACTTCTCTGTTACAGTTATGGATGGAGTTAGGCTTGTCTTGTATAATTATGAATTTACTTAAGCTTTATCACATACACTTGTTTATATTTCTACTTCCAGTCTGATACATACACTGCCCAAAGATAAAATCACTATTCAAAAAAAACCAAAGTACCTGTCTGAACCAAAATCCAACAGTGGCCTATCTCTACTGATATATTTTTTTTAAATTCAAATTACAGCACAAAAAGGGAAGGAGAGCAAAAAAATTCCAACAAAATTGTTCTGGAGAGCAACAATAATAAAGTTATTGAACCCAATGAACTATGAACTACTTCAATGTGTACAATCAGTAGATTTCCTGATTCAAAATGAGGACATTTCTGACAATCAAATATTAGAAATTCTGGTAAATTTGGAAAAGGAATCTGAAAAATAAATTTATATTTAATAATTCAAAAATTGTTCGAGACAATATTCATTTTTATATGTATTTCTTAAACTAGTACCAAATTGAATATAATGTAAAGTCAGACTTAAAATATACTGTGCAGCTTTTTTGTGTTACATAATAAGTTTGCTCATAGTTACTTCCTTTCTCTCACTATATTATCTCCAATGTGTATTTAACATCTCTTTATCATCTCCTGCCTCCATATTGTTTCTGCTTTCCTGACAGACTACGCTATGAATTCCATATACCACAATAACTTCAGTAACAACATGCAAGATTTCTACGAAGGAAACGGTGTATATTAAATAATAGACTCTGCATTGGTACCTACATGTTGGTACTTAAATAAAAAAAAGAAAAACAACAAAAAGAACAATTAATAAACATACAATTCTTAAAACTGATTCTTTTTTCCTCATAGTACGCCCCCCGGTGCGCTCCCCGCGAAAATCGAAAAAAAAAATAATAATTAACCCCGCAGGGCCCTTTTATGGCCCCCACATCAAACCTACGGGGTCAGGGGGGGTCTACCCTACCCCCTTATGGTCAATTCCCCCCTTTGTTTTTGCCACCTCTTGTATCTCGATTTTACCGAGACACAAGATGGCGGCCGCTCCGGACTGTTTCGAATGTTTATAGACACCCGAGAGCCAATCAGCTTTCTGAGCGCAAGTCGTGTGGCGCGCCCGGTGCGCGTACCAGGGCGCGCCTATAGATATATATATTTTTTTAACCTAAATTACTCAAAATCCACTGGAGCACATATCTTGAGACATAGCAAAGGCACATCGGGCTACCAGTCCCTAAAATTTTGCTAAATTTAGTTGAAATCCATTCAGCCGTTCGGGCGTTCGGGCATGCGGTGCCTGCCGCTTTCTGCATGCAAATGCAGGGGGGTACCATAGGTACCCCCCATGTGCACCCCCCACCCCCCTTCACCTAGGGGGCCCGCAACGGGCCCCTGCATTGAAGATCCGTATGCTTTTCCACGGCGGAAAACCCGCCGCGGAAAAGCACTTTTTAAAGCCCATCCTGATATGGCGGACGGTGTCTGAGAGACACCGTCACCATATCAGAGCTTTTCCGCCGCGGTTGTAAGCCGACCGCGGCGGAAAAGCTGCGGACGGAAACCAGGACCCACCAGCCATCCTAATGTGGCGGTGGGTCCTTGGTCAGTCCGCTGCGGTTTTTCCGCATCCTCTGGGCCGGCGGTGGCTTCCGCCGGCCCCGAGGATGCGGAAAAACCGCAATCATAATCGGCCCCTTGGTGCACAATTGGGCCCCGGGATGCAGATGCCATATAATATATTTCCCTGCCACTGAAGGTTCGACCTGCTTTTGTAAAATACACAGCACGGCGCAAGCTGTTTCTATCAGCACAGCAAGGGTTATGGAGACTCTGGAAAGGTGAAACTGAAAACGGCCGTGAAGAGCATTTAGGGTAAGAGGTTGTCTTCATTTGGATTCTTTCAGTGAAATGGCAGCACGTTTCTTTTAATATATTTTACAATTTCCTGTGTTGATGAAGGTAATTTATAATGAGACTTTGGCGACATTTTTTCTAAATATAAATAATACTCCCACTATGGCGTGTGACCTAAATTACTAATGCAAAGGTTACTAGGGCAATCAATGTCATTAGCTGATATGCACTGCGCTATTGGTACATTACATTTCGCTTTACTTGCAGCACTGTTAAATATCAATGGAAGAGAGCATGTACTTACTGCTCAGAGTTGACAATGTGGTAGCATATTAATGAGTATGTTTTTCATGTCTACATTGCCTCAAGTGGGAAGGGCTATATATATTTTTACAACAATGGCGCCAATTCAGATTGATGAAGGCTTCCAGCAAGCCGAAACACGTCTCTCTTATCTCAGGGGTTGAGGCAGGACCTGAGAAAATAAATATTTGCCATACCTTGACTTCCTCGAGTCAATGCCTTTTTCCTTGGAGGTCTCTGTGGAAGTTAGAGTTTTGTTCATATTTATATATACATATATATATATAAACTCCACGTGTGTTCCGGTCAACACACCACCTCCACAACGAAGGTAGCGTCAGCGTTACGGACCTTCGAAACTCGGTCCAAATATGCTGCATACTTTAACAACTGACAATAGAGCAGATTTAACTAAACTACACAGCGTTGACTTTCCTTTTCTGGAAGATTGCATATATATATATATTTATATATATATATATATATATATATATATGTATATATGTATATATATATATATATATATATATATATATATATATATATATATATAACCTACTGGCAGTTGCCAGAAGGTAGTTATAGTTAGGATCTAGCTTCCATAGCAAATCCGCAACATTCTATTTGGAATAACTTTGGCACCGGTTGGCAAATCGGCGCAAAATTCTCAAAGAAAATGGGGCGCTCCGCTCCTTCCCTGAAAGTTTCGGGGTGATTCGTGAAACGGGGGCCGAGAAAAAAGGGGGGTCCCAAAATGTGTTTTCCCCATGCAATTTTCCATAGGGACCTTTAGACACAGCTACAGCCTGAACTGCTGAACGGAATTACACCAAATTTGGCAAAAAGGTAGAGTTTGGTTTGTAGACTGTGCTTTTTGTTAAACAGTGTAAATCCGTTCAGTAGTTCCTGAGAAAATCAAAAGTAAAATCATAGATATATTTGCGGAGTTGTACCATACGCTCGGTAGAACCAAGGCACAAGTAAACTGAAAAACAATTGGGCAGGGTAGAAACACCCTGACCCCCTAGGCCTGCTCAGATGGTCCCACAAGGACCCCCAAGGCCGAAATATATATATTTTTTAAATATCGCGGGATACGCCTAGGGTACGCGTACCCCGTGAAAAAAAAACCCGGTCTGCTTTTTTTTCTAATTAGGGGGGGGGGCAAATCCAAAGGGGCTTTATAAAAATAAATTGTGGGGGGGGGGCAATCCCCCCAACACTGCCCCGGGGACCGCCACCCCGGGGCAAAATAAGTATAATAGCGGGGGCACATGGCCCCCCACAGCCCCGGGGACCGCCACCCCCTGGGCTTATATGTGTAATGATGGGGAGCCTCTAAGGCCCCCGAGCCCCAGGGACCGCCACCCCATGGGGCTTCATCATGATGTTTGCGGGGGGCTCACGCCCCCAGCAGCCCCGGAGACTGCCACCCTGAGGGCTTCTTTTTACAAAAAAATGTCAACCTGTGTGGGGGGCTCAAGACCCCCCACATGCCCAGGGGACCGCCACCTCCCTAGGACCCTCCTCCTGGAGCCTTGTGGTGGCCCTGTGGACCGCCACCCCCCAGAGCTAGCTCCTGCACTGCCGTTTTCTATGGTAGGGCGGGATCCTCACGGCTCCCGCCCTACCATAGCAAACTGCTTTGGTTTTTGAAAGAGAGAGCAGGAAATCTGCTCTCTCTTTCAAAAACCAAAGCCGATTGCTTTTCTGCAATGGGGAGCAGCATGTTAGCTGCTCCCCATGCAGAAAAGCAATGCCGGTTCGCGCAGGATGCGGGGAGCCGGCACGGACCATGGGGGCTTGGGAACCCACCCAAGGTCCCCAATGGAGAGGGCAGGCCCTGGGGGATGGGGTCCCTGGGGCCATAAGCTGCCCAGGAGGAGGGCCACGCGGCCTACCTCCACCATTAAAGATTTTTTTTTTTTTAAAGATTGGCAGGCCCCGGGTGATGGGGTCCACGGAGCCCTAAGTGGGCATAGGAGGGGGGCTATGCAGCCCTCCTCCACAAAAAAAATAAAAAAGTTGGCCATGCCCCGGGGATGGGGTCCCCCGAGCCGGAATTAGCCACGGGAGGGGGGCCACCCGGCCCCCATCCCGTAAAATGTTTAAAATAATTAAGAATTGGGGTGAGGCCCTGGGGGATGGGGTCCCCAGGGACAAAAAAGAAGGGGGGCTACACAGCCCCCCTTCTTAAAAAATAAATGAAATAAAAAAACGGATCGGGGAGGAGGCCATGCCCCCTCATTGCACCACACTGGCGCGTTTGCAGAGGGGAAACTACGTTTCCTTGAATACTGGGGGTTCCTGGGGGCCAAGTAGCCCACCAGGAACCTCCAGTATGCGCCAGGGGGCTGCGTTGCAGAGAGGTGTAATGAGGTCACGCCCCTTTTGAGCAGCACTCATTCCGGTAATTAAAAACATTTATTTTTCTGTTGCAGCTTGGCATTTTATTTTCCCGATGCATTTCGGTCAAAACTATGACCTTCGGGGGAGAGAAGCCACAGCATCCGAGCGGTTGAACAGAGCACTCGCCATTCTCACTACTTGAAGCTCTTCGCCCTCTAGTGGTCACCTCAAAGGGCTGATTGTTGCTCCAGGTGCATGTTGGTTTACGTAGTGCAGTGTTAGCCTTAGATCTTGTGCCATTGGTGGGTGATGCTTAATATTGATGCTGCTGATTAATTAGTCCGTAATCCCCGTGCTTACCACTTTGAGGCAGCTGGGGACCTTCCAAAGTCCAGTCTTCGGCGGCAGCCTTTTGCCCTATTTGCTTTCGCAGGCACTCAGGGATGGTACAAGTTCGGGCAAAAATCGGCGCTCATCACATCGTGTTGCTCGAGACGGGACCAAGCCTTAATATATCAGATAGTTCTTCTCCCATGGAGACGAAATATAATTTTTTTCCTGGGCGTGTTATTTAGAGGTGATTGTACATAACTTGAAATATAGTATGTGTAACTTTTATCTAATTGTTTAACCTTGAGAAATACAAATTACTTTTATGTATTTATTTGAGAGTTTTCTATAGCGCTGGCTAGACCAGAGGGTGTCAGAAGACTTTACAGGACAAAGCATTGAGAGAAGGATTCACAGTTGACATTGTATAATAAAGGAACTCAAAACAGTGTAACATAAAAAACGTATCTCAAAGAGTAACAGATAATTCTACATTGTCTGTCCGAGGTACAGAAGCTGAGTTTGGTCCAGCAACCAAATTGAATGGTCCTGTTGGTGTAGCAAACTCAGGGAGTTTGGTCAATGTATTTGTTCAGTTGTAGAGTTTTGACATTCCATTTAAAACAGGTATAGGAAGGGTTGCAGGTAATAATGTCTTGAGGGTGTAGACTGAGCCCAGGCAAGATGGCGGCTGGTCACTCGACTGAGTGAGAACTCGACGCCTACCATCCATATCCGTTCCCTGAAGCAAAGCAGATGGAAATACAGCCATATGGGCTAAGAGAATAAGGAATGGAGGATTGGAGGTGACTAAGGAAATACTGATAAAGTGAGGTGGATAATGATACAAATGCTGTGGGCACTGCTTACCTCATAGTGTTTCCCGGTGGCCAGCTCTCCACGACTGTTGTGGTCCTGAGGTGTTTGGTTTGTTCTACAGCATTCTCTGGTGCTGCGGGGAGACACCCTGGAGGGTATATGCGAAAGGATGCCCCCAAAGAATGCCAGAGTAGAAAGAACGCGAGCTGCTGCTGCCGCTGGAGGAAAAACACAGGTATTGAAAAAGGAAATGGAAAGTGACCCAAACAAACAACAAGGTGGATCGACTGCAAAAGATGGGTTAACAGGCAATGTTGAAAACCCAAAGAAGATTACTCCTGCAATATTTTTGGCAGCGACAAATCGAGGAGGCATTCAGAATAAAATCATTTCTGAGGGAGCTGGGACGTTGCTGAATTTTGCTGAGGTGACCAATGCCACAGTGCCTTACCTGACTGATATAATGAAAGCAGGGACACTGGAAGGCTCATTGGAGGCAGGGAGTGAGAGAGCTGAGGGTCCCCCTGATGGTTTGATAAATAGTCAGAACACTGGGGACTTGGTAGTAATGAAGAATTTGGGTCTTCCAGAATTGGGAGCTGCGACAATGGTGGATGGTGAGCTACCTCAAGAGCAGAGAGAAAATTATAATGCTGGCCCAGAGACTGAGGTGACTAATATCCTAAAACTGGATGTAGAGGGCCCCTTTTTCTCTCTGTCTGATCACTCGAGCTCTTCTGGGGATGAATCCCTGCAGGTATCTGAGGATCTTATTAACACTTCAAATAGACGCTGGAGTGAGACCAGCAGTATATGCATGGAAGTAGAAACCCCAAGAAGAGCCGATAGAGTGCATTCTACTGGGACTATGCACAAGAAACCTGGCACACAGATAGTAGATCCGGCCAGTGGTTAAGTAGACCCAGACCAGCATTTTGCTGGCAGGACAGTAGAGCAAGTGGAGCAGGTGGGAGGTATTTACTTAACTCTCATATATGAAACAATGAGGGCTCACAGGGAAGAAAGTCGAGCAGAAAGTTTAAAAACACAAGGTGCCTGTAGAAAATTACAGAACTCTGTTCGCCGGTTGATTAAAACTTGCTCTGAAATTGGAGAGAGAATTATGGAGGTAGAGACCCGCATATCATGCTAGAAGACGAGATGGTGGTACAAAGAACAACAACTGATGCATTAACAAAACATAGGGATGACCTATCCAGAAAGATCGAGGATATGGAAAACAGTCTGCGGTGGAACAATTTAAGAATTCTTGGGGTACCTGAAGGGGTTGGGGGAGGGCCTTGCAAATTTGTTGTCAAACCTTTTAGCGAAAAACACAGTTTATGGACAGAATGCAGAACAATGTCTTACATTCACCCCAGTACAAAGATCTGGGCCTAAATCCATCGTTTTTTTGCACTCCACACCACCCTAGGTCAGACAATGGCTATATGCAAATCAGCCTTGACCCTGTGCCCCATGGGAACAGTCCAGCCCGAACTACCAAGCCATGTCCTTCCTAAACCGGAATCAAGCACCCAAGGACCGGTTTCTGGCTATCAGCCTTCTTCAGCCTGGATAGCTTGACTCCAGTGATGTGGAGAGCCTGGGACTCATGTCTGAGCATACCCAGCCCACTCGGGGTGAAAATTGCAAAAAACACAGTTGATGGACAGAATGCAGAACAATGTCTTACATTCACCCCAGTACAAAGATCTGGGCCTACATCCATCTTTTTTTGCACTCCACACCACCCTAGGTCAGACAATGGCTATATGCAAATCAGCCTTGACCCTGTGCCTCATGGGAACAGTCCAGCCCGAACTACCAAGCCATGTCTTTCCTAGACCGGAATCAAGCATCCAAGGACCGGTTTCTGGCTATCAGCCTTCTTCAGCCTGGATAGCTTGACTCAAGTGATGTGGAGAGCCTTGGACTCACATCTGAGCATACCCAGCCCACTCGGGGTGAAAATTGCAAAAAACACAGTTGATGGACAGAATGCAGAACAATGTCTTACATTCACCCCAGTACAAAGATCTGGGCCTAAATCCATCGTTTTTTTGCACTCCACACCACCCTAGGTCAGACAATGGCTATATGCAAATCAGCCTTGACCCTGTGCCTCAAGAAAACAGTCCAGCCCGAACTACTAAGTTCGGGCTTGACTGTTCCCATGAGGCACAGGGTCAGACTGATTTGCATATAGCCATGTCTGAACTGGGGTGGCAGAGTGGGCTAAAGAACGGTGATGGATTAAACCCAGATCTTTTGACTGGGTGTGAGTGTTTGATTGATTCAGATGCTCCCTCCTTCACCACTCCCTTTTATACCGCTTTTGGCTGCCATAAGTGTGGCAGGGTATGCTCAGACGTGAGACCCTTGCTCACTTTGCCACTGAATTCCAGCAAGCCGGGCTGAAGACGGCCGGAATGCCAGAAACCAGTCCTTGGAAGCTTGTTTCCGGTCCAGGGAAGACATGGCTTGGCAGTTCGGGCTGGACTGTTCCCATGAGGCACAGGGTCAGACTGATTTGCATATAGCCATGTCTGGACTGGGGTGGCAGAGTGGGCTAAAGAACAGTAATGGATTAAACCCAGATATTTTGACTGGGTGTGAGTGTTTGATTGATTCAGATGCTCAGTCCATCACCACCCTCTTTTGTACTGCTTTTGGCCGCCATAAGTGTGGCAGGGTATGCTCAGACGTGAGTCCCTTGCTCACTTTGCCAATGGATTCAAGCAAGCCTGGCTGAATACGGCTGTAATGCCAGAAACTGGTCCTAGGAAGCTTGTTTCCGGTCCAGGGAAGGCATTGCTTGGCAGTTCGGGCTGGACTGTTCCCATGAGGCACAGGGTCAGACTGATTTGCATATGGCCATGTCTGAACTGGGGTGGCAGAGTGGGCTAAAGAAGGGTGATGGATTAAACCCAGATCAGTTGACTGGGTGTGAGTGTTTGATTGGTTCAGATGCTCCATCCATCACCACCCCCTGTTGTACCGCTGTATTAAAGATGGGACATCTTTAATCAAAAGCAATAAAAGTGAAATGGCCAGTCCTACCTTGTTACCTATATATTTCCCCCCTTTTCCAAGATGGCATACAGGATTTGTACCAAGAGTTTTATGTGTGACCTGCACGAAGTTCATTGAGCAGAATTCACTTACGTCCACTATTTTTGAAAATGTAATCTATAATCAGTATTGAGTGTGCTTACCTAATACTAACGAATGAACAAGCTTGTCGTTGTATTTTCAAATATTTTATGTGTTTCTTAAAAATATTTTAGAATGACTTTTGATATATGCACTTGAATAGGTTTTATGCTTGTTGATCTAGGTAAAGGCCTAAATCAGGTAATAAAGAATGTAGGGGCATATTATCAAGGACCAGTGTTAAAATTATCACCTTTTCATCGGCAGGAAACTGCAGATAAAACGGCGATAATGGGCTTGATAATACGCCCTTGTTAATTCCCATAGAAGCCCATGTTAACATCAGAACATGGGCTTCTATGGGAATTTACAAGGGCGTATATGGCCGGGATACCCGTCACCCCCTCCCAACACAATCCCCAAGGATGGGAGACGAACGCAGTTCTGAACTTTTGGAAGGCGGGAGGGAGTTACCCTCCCGGCCGTATTTATTAAAATATGAAGCAAAATTAAAGCATTAAATAAAAGTTTCATATCATGTACAATTTTCATTTATTACATTTCGATGAAGACATGTTCATTGGCTAACCTTAACAAATCTCTAATACAAAGGTTTTCCTAGCCGAGTCTAACATCCTGCAAATGCATACTTTCTAAATTAAAATTGTACATCCTAGCATTACGGCCCAACGGCAAGGTCGCAACCGGTGTCAGATCCCTACTACCAAAACTCTCGCCCTCACGGTGTGAGTGGCGCATGCGCAGAGGACTGTACCCTCTGTGCCAACTCCAATTTCCCTTGTCTTTTTGGGGCCCCCCCATTTAAACTCGACGCCATCTTAAAGGTCGTCCGAGGACCCGTGTGAGGTGTCTGTAAGAAGGCAGTGTGGACTCCCCCTCCCACCCCACACTGTCTATCACATCCGCCGTCGCGGATATCCGGGCCCCGGGAAATTCGTAGGAGGGGCATATAGCCGCCTCCTCCCCTGGAAGGGGTCTATGGCCGTCTTCCCCTAGGCGACCCATACTTAGTGGGTGCCGCCTCCCCGTGGGAGGGGCCAATGGCCGCCTCCCCCCAGGCGCTCCCATCCATAGTGGGTGGCGCCCCCCTCTAGGGACCTTGAAATTACTGCTCACCGATCATGACCTTACCGCCCGGCCAAAAAATAAATACGACATTGATTACCTACTAAGGGAAAAAACATCATCTTGTCTACTTGCATGTTTGTCTATGCTACAAGAAATTAGTACCTTCAGACAGAAATCATATCATTAAACTAGACCTTTATACATCGCAACACCTGAGGGAAGAAGATGTTTATTAAAGAAAAAAGACTTTATTGCAGAAAAACATTGCCATAAGGGGCTGGTGGGTGGGTCAAAATTGCTCCTTGTTCCGTCGAGGGCTCACATGCAACGAGTGGGTGCAGCTTCCAAGCACAGGAACAAGAGGATGCTTCTTTGGATTCCCGCTCTCTTTATTCCTCGTCGGGAGGGCGTGAACCCTCCGCCGGTACGCCTACTGGGCGTGGCCATTGGTGTAGGTGTCTAGGACAACCCCTCTTGGGCGGGAAAAGGCGCGCCCCGGCTACGCCGCTTTGGGCATACCAGCCGTGACACGCCCCCCGCCCAAAATGGTTTCCCGGGAGGATCTGGGCCCCCAACCATACGTTCGGGGGGACCGAGTGGTCGCCCCTTTCCATATGGCCGGGATACCCGTCACCCCCTCCCAACACAATCCCCAAGGATGGGAGACGAACGCAGTTCTGAACTTTTGGAAGGCGGAAGGGAGTTACCCTCCCGGCCGTATTTATTAAAATATGAAACAAAATTAAAACATTAAATAAAAGTTTCATATCATGTACAATTTTCATTTATTACATTTCGATGAAGACATGTTCATTGGCTAACCTTAACAAATCTCTAATACAAAGGTTTTCCTAGCCGAGTCTAACATCCTGCAAATGCATACTTTCTAAATTAAAATTGTACATCCTAGCATTACGGGCCAACGGCAAGGTCGCAACCGGTGTCAGATCCCTACTACCAAAACTCTCGCCCTCACGGTGTGAGTGGCGCATGCGCAGAGGACTGTACCCTCTCTGCCAACTCCAATTTCCCTTGTCTTGTTGGGGGCCCCCCATTTAAACTCGACGCCATCTTAAAGGTCGTCCGAGGACCCGTGTGAGGTGTCTGTAAGAAGGCAGCGTGGACTCCCCCTCCCACCCCACACTGTCTATCACATCTGCCGTCGCGGATATCCGGGCCCCGGGAAATTCGTAGGAGGGGCATATAGCCACCTCCTCCCCTGGAAGGGGTGTATGGCCGTCTTCCCCTAGGCGACCCATACTTAGTGGGTGCCACCTCCCCATGGGAGGGGCCAATGGCCGCCTCCCCCCAGGTGCTCCCATCCATAGTGGGTGGCGCCCCCCTCTAGGGACCTTGAAATTACTGCTCAACGATCATGACCTTACCGCCACAGGCCGGATAGTTGACCGGCTATCCGGCCCCCCCACAAACTCCTCCTAAAGGTCATGCTTTCTTAAACCCCTTAGCCATGCTATGAAGTCTCCTATGAGTAAGACATTCCCCTCCCGGGACAAGTGAACCCCATCCTCGAGATACATGTGATCACCCCGAATACACCCATGCGGAATACTGTGCAACTGCGCTGAGCGAAACAACCTACCAATTTTGTTGTTGACCTTCTTTACTGAATGGTTCAGTGCTGACACCGAAAGGCCACCCCGCCATACTTTCCTGGGAATCATATGGGACCATGCAATCGTGCACCCCGGGATCCTATTCGCCAGCCAGCTAACGGTGGACAAAACTCGCTCGAGTAATACTCACCTACCGAGTGTCACCATGTCGTTGCCCCGTGGTGTACTATGATTACAGATGGCGGTGACCTCTGCCGCCCTAAGAGTCCCTCGATAAAAGATTCGAACTGGTCAATACAGAGCCCGCCCCTTCCGTGGAAGGTCACTCTGTACCCGTATTCCCCAGCTGCGTGAGTCGCGTCACCTGCTTTGAATACGTCCCCGGCCCGCCTCACGTATGAGTGGCCCACGACCCACACCACTCTCTCCTCAGCCGATGATCTCTGACCGCTGGTCCCCAGGTGCCGGGTCGACTGCAAATTCCGCACCGCATAACATGCTCGCGAAACTGTAAATCAAACAGAAGACAAGAAGCGTGAGTGCATGTAACTTGACTTCACAACATGTGCAACCGCACATACCTTTTGAAACAATTCGAGGACCATCGTCCCAACAGTTTCACCTCTTCAGCACTCTGACCCCTGGCTGTAGCCTCAGTAGCAGCCCCTATCCTGAAGGAGTGGGTCCCAAAATCGCCCGGGTCCAAGCCCGCCGCTACGATTGCCAATGTTAGCACCCTCTGAAACTGAAACCTCGTCAGTGGGGTGGCATCGATGTGTCTCAGCAGACTCCCACCCCATGTATCCGCCCTCAGCGCCAGATATTCCTCAATGCACTTTACCGGGCACATGGGGGACCCTTGCATGCGCTGGACCACAACACTGTCTCCCATAGCTGTCTGGTCAGTCTTGGACTTAGCTATTGTAACCACCATTGAATCACCCCTAATCAGGATGTGATTCCTACACAGACCTCCCTCCACATCGTTCTTATTCTTTGCTACCAGTTCGCTCACCCGCATAGCCCCATGGAATGCTAATGCAAAAGCGGCCCGGAACAGAACTGCCT
The DNA here is from genome assembly GCF_964263255.1 of Lissotriton vulgaris. Lineage (NCBI taxonomy): Eukaryota > Metazoa > Chordata > Amphibia > Caudata > Salamandridae > Lissotriton > Lissotriton vulgaris. The sequence goes on from NC_141691.1 coordinate 780,145,715, forward strand.
CGAATTGGGAGGAACATGTCATGGGTAGTATCGCCATGAGCAGGGACAACCTCTCTAACCCAATCGGGTGCCTCTCGTCTACTCTCCGACCCCCAAGGCGCTGCCAGCCACGAAGGGCTTTCTTTGCCAAAAAGGAAGTTGTCGGGTCCTTGACGCCATGCACCTGCGCCATGAATGAAATGGCCGCCCGGTGCCTATTAGCCGTTGCCACTGATCGGCCTTCCCTATGTAATGCTACCAGAAACCTCAGGAAGCAATCCTCCTGACCCCATGTCTGTTCCCCTGCCGGACCCAAAAATGCACAATAGGAACGAAACGCTCCTTCGTATGCCTTCCTTGTCCTGGGGGCTAGGCTTGCTGCCACGACGTCTTGTAATCCGGGGCACCGAATAACCAGAGTACTTCGGGGAATGGTGCCGCCGCTAGGTCCGCAGAAGGTAGATAACCCCTGAACGCCTGCATATGTGAATGAGAGAGTGCATCAGCAGCATGATTCAGTACCCCCGGCACATGCTTTGCCCTGAATTGTACATTTAGTCTCATGCAAATTAGTACAATTTCTTTCAGCAATCTCAATATCCACTTGCAGCGTGCTGCCTGATTATTTATACATTCAACAACAGTCATATTGTCAGACCAAAATACCACCGAGCGATCTCTGAACTCGTCCGGCCAAGCCCTCAGAGCCACAAATATAGGGAATAGCTCGAGGAAACCAATGTTCCTTGTGAGGCCGCTGGTGTGCCACCATGTCGGCCATGTTTGCGCCGACCATCGATTGCCGAAAATGGCGCCAAATCCCACGCTCCCCGCCGAGTCAGTCCACAAACCTAGCTCGTCCGAAGACGCTGGCGGCTTGTTCCACACTACTCGACCGTTGAAGTCTGCCAGGAATGCTAACCAAATACGCATGTCCTGGCGAACCTCTGCAGACAGTCTCGTGCGGTGGTGTCCTTCTTTGAGACCGACCATAGCCTGTGCAATAGAGCGTGAAAAGGGGCAGGCCATTGGTATCACCCTCAGGGCAAAGTTAAGCTGACCCACTGCCTGTTGTAACTGATGCAGGGTCACTTTCCCCTTACTAAGGCACAGTTCCGGGGAAGCCCTAAATTTCGCTATTTTCCCTACCGGCAAACGGAAACATCCCTCCACAGAATCGAGCTCAATTCCCAGAAACTCGAGTGAAGTAGATGGTCCCACCATTTTACCTGGTGCCAATGGCACCCCGAATTCCCTCATGAGGATGCAAAACTCCTGTAGCGCCTGCGCACATGTTGTGTCGCCGGCTGCCCCCAAGAACAGAAAATCATCTAAGTAATGCATAACATGGCTATGCCCAGTGGCCTCAGTGAACGCCCACTCCAAAAAACAGCTGAATTTCTCAAAATAGGCACAAGAGATGGAGCAACCCATTGGCATGCATCTTACCATGTAGTAACGTCCTTGGAACACAAAGCCTAACAGACGCTGGTCCTGTGGGTGTACCGGGAGCAACCGGAACGCTGACTCGATATCTGACTTCGCCATCAGAGCTCCGGGCCCCAGGCGATTCAACATGGTGACGGCATCATCGAAGGATGCGTACCGCACCGAACAAACTCCTGGGTCAATCGCCTCGTTCACCGAGAGACCCTTCGGTGCTGACAAGTTATGGATCATCCTAAACTTCCCTGGGTCTTTTTTGGGGACTACTCCCAACGGGGAACAGATAAAATTTGCCACTGGAGGGTGCTGATATGGGCCCGCCGGGATGCGGAAACCATATAAGAATCCGTTCCTCAGCACCCCAGCGGAGACATGATCAGGGTATTTGTTTAGCCAGGGGGTTATTGCCATGATATCAACCGGGGTAGGTAACGGTACATGGTGACCCTCCTTAGTCTTGTTTGGACCCTCCCTTACCTCCCGACCCGCCATTTTTGGATCTGCACGAACTTTCCGGGTGCGAGGAATTCCCACAACCCGCACATGCATGCCTGAACTTACATGCCCCTTGCGGTCTAGAGCAGTTGCCTCTATTAAAGCTCCAACAGACCCCCCGCTTTCCCCCATTCCCACCGGACCTTGTTTGGTGATCGCCACCGGCGCCCGCTCGAAAGGGCACCGCGGCTGTTGGCGGGAAAACCCCGACCCATTCCCACCTGGCGAGGACGTCTTTGTTTCGCCCGGCAGGAGCTGCTTCTACCAAGAAATCGAGTCGAGACAATCCCACGTCAGAGATGAATCGTACTCCTTGGCCTTACAGAACTTCATGTCGTAACCCATCCATTCATTACCTTCATATGTTTCATAAAAATCCATTATTCGTGCCTGGTAGCAAGACAATTCAGGCAAAACCTCGGGCTTACGTTCCCCAATAATTGCAGTAAACATTGCAAAGGCCTTGGCCCAATTTGTTATTGTCTCATCCACCCTGAATCCCGCCATCTTGGCTCGCCAGACACTCGGGTGCCACAAGTCTTTCTGCGTTTTAGCATACTCCATCTTGCGATGGTCAGTTAACAGAGAAAACATATTAACATACTTGTCTGCCCAAATTAACTCTTTCGTGGCCAACGGGATATGTTGAACCACTTTCTCCCGTCTTGAGGGCAATGAGTCCCCCCCGCAATTGGCAATGCCTGCTTACCCGGTTCGGTTGATGTTCCTGCTGTTTTTTCCACGCCAGCTGCCGGTCCTTCCGAGGTTACCTGTGGGGGGACAAGAGGGAGATTCGCCTTTGCGGCATCTCGCGACTGCCGCAACGGCTGCATTAGTAACCTGGCCTCTGCGGCCGTGTCTCCAGGTGCCGTAGCACCCCCCGTTTTCTTGCCGAGCCATGCGGCCAACTGGGCGGCCAATTCAGGCGGCATGTCCTCCTCGCTAGCGGGCGTAATCACAACCGGTATCGGCTGACCCGCGTCTGGGAGTACCGGGGCCTCGACCGGAATGGCCGGGCTCACCGGGGGTACCTCGGGGACGGGGACCTCCCCCCCTGGGGCCCTATTCCTGACCCGCTTCCCCCTACCCTCCGGGGCAACACCCGGCAAAGCCGGGCCTATTACCTTCTTTGGTTTACCCGGATTGTTCATCGCAGCCATCTGCTTCTTCATGTTCGCCATATCTCGTCCAACGTTTCGTTCCATCTTCGTCATTCTGTTAACCAACATCCGGAGCATCTGGTCAGTCTCGGACTTCTTTCCTGCCTTCTTGCCAGACATTCCTTTCGAGTATTCACTCTAAGATGATCAGAAACGGTCCTAGGTCTCTTAGCCTTGAAGTCGCTGAAAGAGAAACACAAGAATTACAAATTCTCAAAATTGCTCCTTGTTCCGTCGAGGGCTCACATGCAACGAGTGGGTGCAGCTTCCAAGCACAGGAACAAGAGGATGCTTCTTTGGATTCCCGCTCTCTTTATTCCTCGTCGGGAGGGCGTGAACCCTCCGCCGGTACGCCTACTGGGCGTGGCCATCGGTGTAGGTGTCTAGGACAACCCCTCTTGGGCGGGAAAAGGCGCGCCCCGGCTACGCCGCTTTGGGCATACCAGCCGTGACACGCCCCCCGCCCAAAATGGTTTCCCGGGAGGATCTGGGCCCCCAACCATACGTTCGGGGGGACCGAGTTGTCGCCCCTTTCCATTATCAAGCCCATTATCGCCGTTTTATCAGCAGTTTTCTGCCGATAAAAAGGCGATAATTTTAACACCGGTCCTTGATAATATGCCCTGTAGTTGACTTGTGAGCCTGGTTTAATAATCTGTCAACAGAATTAAGAATCATAATACAAGACACGGTAACGTCAATCTTATTCATTAGCAATCGAGAAAAAAAATAACATTTAACAGAATGCCGGCAGTGGAAATAGCAGTCTTACCCTATCCAACATGACCTTCTATGCATATGTATTTATCCTGTTAATTAAAGGTGAATTTCAAAAACGACTTCTCTTTCCCCGAGCAGATTTATTTGACAGGGAAGCATCATAAAAGATAGCGCAGTTTTCAATCTCATTTCAGTATGACAGAGAATGCATCTTCAAATGAGTAAATTATTTTACCTATTGTATTAAAATGCTATCTTTCGTTTCAGATTCAGAATGAACAAAGTATTCTGGCTGAGATATTATCTCTAAAATGCATTCATTTCGCATCAGTCGTTTGTGAAAGACAGTATTGTTAAAAAAAGAAAGATAATTAATGCTGGCACGTCTATTTTATTATTTTATCATTAGAATAACAGTGAAAGCAATAAAGAAGGGGAAATCACGCAGCATGACATGACATTGTCTCCAGTTGACTACTTTTTTTGGTCTTTCTTTTGTTTCACGTTTTCTCTTTTCTGTCTTTGTTTGTCTCTAAGTCATTTCTGATTTTCCTTTACCAGCCAATACCATTCAAAAAATTAAATACCACAGACACACCTCTGTTTATCCGATACAGCCAAAAGTGCAGACAAATTAGGGGCCTATTTACAAGCCCCTTGCACCGCCCATACATTACTTTTTCCCCATATTAAAAGTGATGCACCGGCAGAGCAAGACGCTTGTAAGTAAGTCTTAGGGGCATATTCTCAAGGTGATATCACCACGTTAGCAGCATGTTTCTGCCGCTAAAGCAGCGATAATGTTATCACCATATTCTCAAGCTGTTGCTAACAGCCATTAGCGACAGTTTCCAGGCAAAAACGTCAGTTTAAATGATCGCTACATCTGTTAGTGATAACTATATGCAGGAGAGGCGTTCCCATTCAAAAATGGCAGCAAACACCACCACTCCATATTCACAAGGTGATCGTTGGACTTCTGAAGACCCAAAAAACTGGCTCTAACTGCAGTTAGTGCCAGTTACTTAAGACCAGAAAATAGCTGGTCTTAAAAATGGGGATAACACTTGGGCCCACATCACTGCAGGTTTTGGTGCTGGTCAGCCCTGCAAGCAATGTTGCAGCGCTGCCCTGCGACAAAACTACAGTGCAGGAATGTGCACCATCAATGAGTGCACATTCCTGGGCCGTAAACATGAAAAGTGTTGCAGCGCTGTGACAACACAGCATTATTCTCACTACGCACTTCTTGAGACAGCATGGACGCGTTGTATTCACTGGACAGCACTTCATGATGCAAATAATGACAGATGCATCAGGAATCCTGAGGTATTTGTCTGCGCAAAAGTCACACATTGCTGCAGTCGTGTCACAACCATGACACAACTCCCTGTGGCACTGCATCTCCCTCACGCCTGGCATCAGGCAGGTGGAAGATACTGACGCAGAGATGTTCATTAGTGGTGCCCGAATGTCTGCTCTTATGGAGATCCATCAGTGGTGGGTGCGTGCAGCTGTGACAACTGTCAGAAGCAGTGGCAGAGTATTGGTTCGGAGAGAGTTGATCAGACGTCTGACAGTGGCCTTGATCCAGATGCGAGGGGTTGCGATAATGGTGTTGGCGTCCGGTGGGCAAGGTGAAGACGTGATGTATCCAATGATGGTCGGTCCAAGAGAGTCTGGTGTTCTGGCTGAAGTTGAAGTTCCCACTTGTGGCGGTGACGTGCTCGACCATGTGTCCTTCTATGTGGCCTGTTGTGGTGAGTTGCTGCTTGTGTCTGATGTTGGGGACCTTCCCCAGAAGGCGGTGGTGTCCTGGTCTCTCGGTTTGTCCAGGTGGAACTTGAGATCACCTAGTAGGATGTCTTTGGTGGATGGGAGACCCTTGGGTGCAATAAGGTTAACAATGGTATTTGAGAATGGGTGGCCAAGGTCCGGTGGGCCTGCATATGAGGGTGCCACAGTGGATGTGCTTGGTCCAGATCTGGGAGTTGAGGTGGTCCATGGTCACCCAAGGGGCATTGGAGTGTGTGGTCAGTCAGAGTGTGCTCCGGTTGTTGATGGCAATGCCTCCTCCTTGATGGTCGGGGTGCTCCTTGAGGGTGATACTTCATCCGTCAGTGATGGCGTGCGTGATGTCTGTTCCGGAGCAGAGGTTGGCGAGGTGACAGACGAGGTGGTGTCTGGGGTTGATGGAGAGGAGGGTGCTGGCGTCCTAGTGGTGGGGTGTCCAAGAGGAAGGCTCCTTGGAGCTGAGCGCTGCCCAGTGGCAGACCGACGCAAACGGGCCAGCCTATAGGTTGCCTTTGGCATGGGAGATGTCCAGTACAATGCAGGCAGTACATAATTAACTACGCAATTCCGACAACGCCGGTGCCTTTACATCGCATTTGAGTACAACGCATTGTGAGGTCAGTAATGGGGTAATTTTAAGTTTTTTCATGTGGGTATGGGTTTTGGATGTCGGATCTGAAATTTGGGGTGTGTTTGGGGTGAAATTTGAAATTTGGGGTGTGTCTTAGGGTAAAATATGAAATTGGGTTGTGTTTTGGGGTAAAATATGAAAAATTGGGGTGTGTTTTGATGTAAATCATGAACATTAGGGTGCGTTTTGGGGTAAAATCTGATTTCTGGGTGTGTTTTGGGGGCGCAAAAAAGAATTCCAGGGTTCAGGGTTGGGTTTGGGTTGCAAAGGTTAGTTTTGGTTTGCAATGTGCCTAGTATTTGTACGCATGGGACTGGAATGCGAGGTTATGGCATTCGTCCCAACCACGTATGTGCATTTGGCACACAGGTGCTATGCCCGCTGTGCATGGGCACACAGCGGCCACCATTGAGGAGTCCTGGGGGGGCTGGACAGCTGTGAGGTGGTAAATGCTGGAAAGAACACTCGATGGGGCGTGGATGCTGGGATGAATGTGTGAGCGGGTGTTGTAAAAATATTAATAAGGGAAGTCTCACCTCAAAGCCGGGTCCCATGTCTTCGTTGCTCCTGCTCTCCTGCGTCTGCTTCCAGGAACAGGAAGAAGGCAGCCAGGCTCCCTCCCCTGAGCCAATCACAATGCTGCAATGCAGCGGTGGGATTTGTATTTGGCAATGGGACAAGGCAAGCAGGCAGGGGCAGGAGGGGTTGGCATATTCTCCATGCAGGCTGTATTGCAGCCTGCATTACGAACAGAGACGTTTGCATGACTGCTTTGGGCGGCCGAAGTGGGCCGACCAAAGAGTAATTGCGCACTTAAGTGGGCTTGCCAATCCGCCCTGTGCTTAGAGCAGTACTTACCACCCTCCCACCCACCTCCTCTGCACTGCTTGGAAGCAGTGGGGCGAAACTCTTACACCATAGTGGATGAGCCGCCACTGGGGGTGCGTCATCTACGTGTGCCAGGCCTGAGGGACTCGACCCCTAGGTGTCCTGCACTACACGTCTCACCTTCTCCTTACCTGGACATTGACACCGTGGTGCAATCCGCTGCACTCTGTCCAAATCTGTGACTCAGCCAGCAGGAACCTCAGCCAGGAGGGATTTCACAAGCCTTGGCACAGCAATCGCTGTCATGTACACTGGTGAACCTCCCAATTCAGTTGATGCAGCAGGGTCCCCTTAGGCGTGAAGTTGCAGCACTCCAACCACACAAGTTCTGGGCAGTCAGAGGCCTCATCCTCCACAGTGTCCGGCCAGCCCAACATCATCTGGCCTGTGATGCAGAGAGACGGCACCCACCATTGGTAATCCTCTCCGTGCACCCTGGTGTAGTGGTGGATCGTATTATGCGATGCAGACTTCCCTTCGCAGGAGCACCTCTACTATTAACAGCTCCAAGGTGTCTTCTCACACAGGTCAGCAGCATGTCTCCATGTGCCCTGCCAGACTTCACCACTAGGTACGGGCGATCATCATGTCTCAATGTCTACCACCACGGCTCATCAACTCCACAGCTCCTCGCAACCCACTCCAGGATCCAGACGCAGGTCCAGCGAGGCATCCAGGCTCCAGACGCAGGTCCAGTGAGTCATCCAGGCTCCAGACCCAGGTCCAGCGAGGCATCCAGGCTCCAGACACAGGTCCAGCCAGGCATCCAGGCTCCAGACACATGTCCAGTGAGGCATCCAGGCTCTCATCCTGGTCATCTTGGATGTTGGGTAGCTTGCAGGGGTTGTTGATGTGTGTTGCACTTGGCCCTGGCTGCTCCATTCAGCATTGTATTCGTTTTTAAGCCTATTTTATAATGGAGGTTGACTGATAGGCTATTTTCTGCATTAGAGACAAAAAAAACATCGCACTGATTTGCAGTTTTCACAGCCGTTCCCTGGTACTATCGCCATGTAGCAATGGCTTGGTAATACATCGCTAACATGGTGATAGTTTTCAGGGTTCGGCAGAGATAAAAAAAACTGCAGCTAACTGGCATTTGTGGTAGGTATTACCGGTCCTTGAGATTTGTTTAAGCTCAGCTGACCTTCTCTGTCGCCTTGTTGCTGCTAACAGCTTATCTTCTACCTGGAATTCTCTAAAATGATACCATTGACGGATATTATAATTTCAAAGATTTCCCGGCATGGCCTCTTTCAAATTTTACATTCTGTGAAAGAAATTGATTAAACACATTGAAGATTAAAGATTATATTTTTTCATCAAACATTACCAAACTTTCACGGGAAAGGGCTAATAAAGAATTTTATGTGTAAATCAAACAAGCTTGAGCTCTTAATTTGAAACAATGCAAATTACCTCATTGTCATGAATTGAAATTATTATGGCAGTGCATTAGAATTTGCAATCTGATGCTTCAGCTCAGTATATCTCGGTCGCCATTACCATAATAGGGACATAAATTGTTTTGCAACATAATGAGATTACCTTTTTCCTTTGGCATGGGTTTATAAATCTTTGTTGGCATGCAATACAAACTATAACCATCATGCAAATGAGAAAATAATCCTACTTCCATGGATCTGCTTCAATGAGTATTTCACTCTTAAATGTGCAATGCCCATGGATTGTTCCTCCTATATTGTATTCTCTGCAGATACGGTGGGTTGTCACTGGAGGTCTCAGACTGGTCTTTTCAGAAGTTGGACCATGAAATGCAGATGCTCAGGTGGTCCCAAAGGCAGTGCATAATTGGGCCTACTGGTGAGTCATCGCCAAAAGAGTGAATCAGCTGGGAAGTGATGGCATTGTTCCTAGATACAAGTGGATTTTGTAAATGACATTTAATTGAAAAGGCAGGTACACTTGTCAGGTAATAGTTCTGTCCAGGGTGTCAAATTTAAAGTTATGCATCTTTACAAGCCGCCAGGACAGTCCATGCAGGGCTTTAGGTGGGATGAAAACACTGGGGGGTCTCTCTAAGGGACCTGGCAAATGTAATTAACGGTGTGGTTTAAAAACATCAGCAGCAACAAATCTGTGCTTAGCATAGTGTGCCGCCCGACTTGTATTTTGCTGTTTCTGTCATTGCATCCAGTTATATGGTACAACAAGTAACATCATACCTACAACGTGTCAGGACTATTGGCTTTGTCAATGGTTGTTAGCTGCATAAGATAAATAAGCAGCAACTATGACTTTTATATAATATTGAAAAAACTTCCACTTAAAGCCCTGGTGACACCACAACAAGGTTGCTGCTCCTGCGTTTCAAAAAGAAAAGGGAAATCCAGAGAGAAAATGTCTCTCTTTAAAGTATTTCCCTTCCACTACAACGCTCTCATGCCGTAACTTCTCCACTAGTGAGAAGTGAGCAGTGTGAGCACGTGGACATTGATGTGCCTGCTGTCACTGCAGTCTGTAAAAAATGGACTGTCTGTGCCAGGGCACAAAACAGAGTCCGATAGAGCCCCGTTTCAAGCCCCCCTTTAAAAAACTGCCAGTGTTCAGCACTGGTGAGACCTGGCCCACTTAAAGCCCTGAATCCATGCCCTGCTTGTCTCCCTTAGATTGATTGATTCCCATTCTGAGTAGGTGGATGGTTCCACAATGCAACATGCAGCCAGAGGGAACTCCTGCTCCTCTACAACACATAGAGAAGCTTTGCATGTTGCCTTGGTGCATTCTGTCAAGTTTAGTGTTGATCCCTGTTATCACGACATGGGATTGAAGAGGCAACTGGTACACAAGCAAAATAATTGAACTTGGGTTCAAATGAGGGGATTGGACTGCAAACATCTATAATTGGGGCTTGATTTATCATTATTTGGCACAATGCATTGCAATGCAACTCAGCAAGACATCTTGCTGTGCGGCGTCAAATGGGGAGAGGAGGAATACACCCTGATTACTAACATGTGGCTGCCAAGTACCAAAGCAGACACCTCTGCATCATGGGGCAAGGGTGCTTGCGTTACATGCAGTATTGTTTTTATGTGCAGGAAGTAACACCTTCCTGCAAAAAAATAATCCTTAGAAGCATTGTCCTACTATGTGTGCTCCAGAATGCAGCAGATGTAGAAAGAAGAAACAACAAGGGGAAAAGAAACAGAAGTTGTTATTTCACACGTAGGAAGGCACTGCATATTGGTGCATTCTCATGTTTACTATTCATAGTAAATCTGAGAATGTGACAAAATACAACAGGAGGAAAAGAAACAGAAGTGTGTTTGATGGCAAAGAGTGAGAGGGAGATTAGTTAACTAGAGATCTGGGGGGATTGGATGATTAAGCCAGAAGGAAAACTAATGTGAGGAGGGAAAGTCTGATGTGTCTGTTATGAGAAAGGAGAGATCATAAAATAGACATGAGTGGTGAGGGAGAAACTGCTGATGTTTTTTGACTGATACATAGAAAGAAAGTAAGAAGTGCGTGTGAGTTTACACATGTGCTTGTTTGTGTGCTCAGAATATTGATTTGAACTGTGACTGAACTCCCCCAAATCTGAAACAATGTGCCTCCTTTAAAGTGAGTCAGTTTCATTTAGGATTTCATTTTTCAGTTACATCATGTGCTCTGGTCTGTTACTCCTTCATGGAAAATAGGTATGATAGGGCCCGTGTATAAAAAATAATTGGCAAAACAGATGTGCCTTGACTTTGAAAGGCAAATTTATGCGTCATGACGCTGCTGCAGTAGTTATTTTTTGTCAATTTTAATTGATCATTCCAAGGTGGAGGTCACCTGTTTTGCAGTGGTAAATAAAACAAAACTAGTCCCAGGTGAAACTTTTTTTTCACACAGGCATACGTGCATAATTTTCAACATTTCTTGACATGCCATTTATGTGAAATTCCGCCATTGAGTCACATGGTGTGATAGGGAGCCTTCTGGGTAAAAAGCCTATTGTGGGAGCACCAGAACAACATGGATTAATAGAATGAGAGTTGCTCATTTTCGTGATACTGCTCACTGATATTTCAACAAGAGGTTCCATCTGCTGCAAACAGGCTACGTTTCTGAGTGTACGACTGGGAAAACAAAAAAACATCAGCTCAATAAATACAATTTGAATTCATAGACTTTTCAGCAAAAACACTAGGTGGTTGATTAACAGGTAACAATGCACATGGCTAGGAGGACTGTACAATTTGATTGTAAAAGAGCATCTATTAAGTAATTGTTACAATAAGAAGTTACATCAGCATCTGGTAGACCTGGGTCCACTTTTAGCTCTAGAGTTGGGGAAAAAGGCAGCCTACTGGGTCTGAGACCATCACTGGTGCGGGTAACCAAAAGAAAGTGGCCAAAAGTAGCCACCAAGGGAAAGCTGGTGACAAAAAAAATGATGATTCCAAAGGCTACTAAAACCTGTTTATGAGAGTGAGCCCAGAAACTCCTCAAACCCCTGTGGTGGGTACCCGAGTAGAAACTGGGATCCCAAAAAGGCTTGGTGTCATGACTGTCATACTCTTGGACATCAAACTGGAGACGCTAGTTGTAAAAACAAAAAGAATGCCTCTAGTACATGTGTAGTAATTGCACTGGTAAATCCCCAGATGGGATCTAAGGTTGGCCCAGACCATGCCTGAAAGCCTGCTGAGGCAATACTAGTCACAGAGGGTGTAGTGGAGATGGCAACCCTGGCTTCCTGGCCCAGTAATCTGAAAAGATGCAGACAACAGGCGCATATAAACGGGGTGAAGGTTAAAAGTTCCCAAGATAATGGTGCCAGTGTCACTATGGTGACTGATCAACTAGTGTCCTGTGACCAGTACTTGCTTGGAGAGATGTACACAGTCCTCAATGCTGACAATCTGGCTAAGGTACATCCAATGGTGTTGATGTCCTTATAATCTGGAGGGATAACTGACCACAAAAGGGTGATGGTATCTTCGGCAATTCCTGGTCAGTGTTTGCTTGGCAATGATTTGGAGACCTCATCATGGGCAGAGATAGAAAAAGAAATGCAGCAATGCTGGGAAAACCTGAATGGGTGTGTGTAAAAGCAAGGGCACAGAGTAAAGCTCAAGGTGACAGCAAATTTTGGAGCCTCAACCTGTGGCACAAACTTCCAAGAGAAAAGGCAAGAAGTCTGGGAAAAGCAACTTCTGATACGACCCTAGATCAAGTCTGTTCTTCTCAGGGAGAAGACTTGTCAGCCCCAGAGAGAATAGAGCCATAGGAGCTTTGGCCTTTACGGCCACGTTTTGGCCCCAGGGAGACTGTCTAGGGAAGATCTGTGCCAGGGGAAGAAGACCTGTCCCACTCTTGAAAGTCAGTAACAGCAAGCTGCTGATCAGAAAAAAGGAAGTGTCAGTGGTTCCCACAGGAACTTTTGGGGAGAGGGACTCCTATACACTGAGGCCAGAGACCCCAAACCTGGTGCCACTAGGAGAGTGGAGAGTGGTAGTGCCTTAGAAGTTCAGAGAGTTTCTCCTAACATTTGCCTATGACCTTCCCCTAGTTGAGCATTTTGGCCAGACTAAATCTTGAGGTAGGTTTGTGAACCACTTCTACCAGCCGGGAATGTCTCAGAAACTGAAGGAGCTTTGCAGCTCTGAAGGGGCGCCAAAGGCAAGCCTGTCTACGCCCGTCTGCGCCCAGCCAGGACCCGGGGCTAAAACGTCTGGCCCCCGCCTCCGGTATTCTAGGCAAGAACTCCTGTCATTGAATCACGAAGCACAGCAGCCACATCACACAATAACAGCCTGGCTTCGGTGCGAGGGGCTGCTAAAAGTCACAATCCAGCTCAACAAAACGTAAGGACACAACAATCCATAAAAACTGCAACCCAGCAAGGATGCAGCTTTGCGCTGCTCAACACATGCTCACTACAAAAGCACAATCTCGAGGTCATCTCCCTACTTCAGGACAATTGCCTCGACATTCTAGGGGTTACGGAAACATGGCTTGAAGAATCTTCTACCCCAGATTTGGTTGCATCTCTGCCACCTAATTTTGCGGCCATCCATCAAAACAGAGCAGGTAGCACGAAGGGGGGAGAAGTAGCCTTTCTCTATAACCGCTCCTTTAAAACATAAACCATCTGCTCAGAAAGCAATGAGGGCGCTGATGTACTAGGGGTCAAGTTGTGCTCCCCCACTGACTGTTTGGTAGTACTTCTAGTCTACCGCCCTCCACGCACATCACCAACATTTGCTGAACCTTTCCTGGAATTAGTACACGACCTTCGGTCTCGCTATGAAGGATTGGTAGTAATGGGGGACTTCAATCTCCATTGGGAGAAAATTCCAAAGGACTGTCACGCAAAAAACAATTAGAAGAGGCCATGCTATCGTTAGTACTCGGTCAAAGGGTGGTTGGATCAGCACATGAGAAGGGTCACACATTAGACTTGATCTGGACCTCCTTCCCGCTGACCAAACCGATCATTATCCTCCCCTGCTCTTGGTCAGACTATTTAATGCAGGGCCAACTCGCATTTCTAGGGCGATCGGTAAACCCACCGCCAGGGTGGAAAGTTCTAAGAAGCTGGAACAAGATTAGAGCAGACAAACTGGTAGCCATCTTAAAAAACCCCGACCCACCTACGCAAACCAAGAGCGACTTAGAGGCCGATAGCTCCAACCTATCATTCAGGCTCAAGAACGCCATAGAAGCAATAGCACCTGCACGGAGGGTGAGGATCTTGGACAAGGGCAAAGGTGCCCCCTGGTTCAATGATGCTCTTAGGTCACTGAAACGATCTCTCCGCCAGAGCAAGAGAGCCTGGCGCAAAGATTATGAACCTAGCACCCGGGCTTCCTATGCAACTGCGCTCGCTGCCTATAACCAGGCCATCATATCCCGGAAAGCTGAATTCTACGAGGACAGAATTGCTGCTGCCAGAAAGAAACCTTTAAGGTCCTGAATGAGTTAAGGAAAAATAAGGAACAAAAACCCTCCTTTACCCAAGAAGGCTGCCACAAATTCCAGTCCTTTTTAACTAAAAAAAGAAAGGATCTCCTGACGGAAGTTCATCGCACCCGAGCTTCATTCTCCCTAGAAGCCCCACCTCCACACTCCCTTTGATTGACCATCCTTTAACCACCCTGCCACTACTCACTAAGGAGTCCCTGACCCCTGCCCACCCAAGATTTTCAAGTTGGCCCTGCCAGGAATCGAGGACGATGTGCTCTCCCTCCTAAATCGTTCCCCGGAATCAGCGCTTGTTCCTACCAATTTTAAGGAGGCTCGTCTTATCCCACTCCTAAAGAAACCAGGCGCTGACATTAATGCCTAGATGCATCAACCTATTTAGGAAGTGCAAACGGTGCGAATCGCAAAATTCGGCCATTTGCACTTCCTAAATAGGTGTCTGGGATGCATCAAGCATTTTTGGAAAATCGCTATTTTTAGCGAATTCCAAAAATGCGATTGCTTTTAAGGAATCGCAAATTTGCGATTCCTTAAAAGCAATGCATGATTATTATTAAAATTGCGATTTCGCAAATAGGGGGTGCAAATTACCACGAGGTTGAACCTTGTGGTAATTTGCAAAAATGTGTCAAAATGCCCAAAGATGCATTTTAAAACACTGTCATGTTACAGACACACATGTCCTTAGGACATGTGTGTGTGTAACATGCACTTTAAAATACATTTCAGGGGTGCAGGGGGGGTTCCTTTGGACCCCCCCCTGCACCCATGGAATGCATTAACATTTTGCGAGTTCCAAATTGCGAATTTGCAATTCCCATTGATTCCTATGGGCCTTTTGGCCCATAGGAATCAATGGGAATTGCGAAATCGCAATTTTAAAATCGCAATTTTATTGCGATTCGGTCAAATTGCGATTTTTACCGAATCTCAATAAATTGCGAAATAAATAATGCATTTCCATTTGCGATTCCTTATTTGCGATTCCTTATTTTTCGCAAATAAGGAATCGCAAATGAAAACGTTGATGCATCTACCGGTAAGATCCTGAAAAACTTTAGCCCAATCTCGCAGCTGCCTTTCTTAGCTAAGGTAATTGAACAGCATAATCTCCCATCTCTCTCTCAGACTCAGGGCAGACAAAAAAGTGCAGTGTGCCCTGGTGCTGCTGGACCTCTCCACGGCATTCGACACGGTGAACTATGATTGTCAATTATTGACGCGGTTGGGGGATCTCGGCATTCAGGACACTGCCTGGCTAACTTCATTTCTAAAAAATCGCTCCAAGAGAGTTCAACTGGCAGATCTGGTTTCCAACCCAGAAGCTCTCTCATACAGAGTTCCCCAAGGCTCAGCACTTTCCCCCCTCCTTTTCAACGTCTATCTACAGCCTTTGATCTCCGTGCTGAACCAGATGAAGTGCCGGATCTACAATTATGCCAACGACACTCAAATCATTATTGAAATCGACAGCTCTCCAATGGCATATGCAAGAATGCAAAATATATTAAAATTCACGGTCAACTGGATGTCAGCCAACTCAATAAAAATAAACCCTGATAAAACAGAGGTGCAGGCGGTTACCACAGCTTCCAGTCCTTGTAATGACCCGTTCTGGCCAAAAGAACTGGGGCCTTTTCCTGAACTGGCAGTGTTCGTGAACAGCCTGGGTATTAAAATCGATGCCAAACTCTCTATGGCACAACAAGTCTCGGCAGTCATTGGTACTTGTGTGGGCCTCTTGAGACAACTGCGTAAACTGTCTCCACTCCTTACCTCGACCACGCTCAGACGGGCAGTCTCAGCAATGATCCTGTCGCTTCTAGACTATGGCAACTCTCTGTACGCTGGCCTCCCTCAACAACTGTTGGCCAGACTACAAACTGTCATGAACGACGCAGCTAGACTAATCTTTAAAAAATCAAGAAGGACTCACGCCACACCATTGCTACGCGAGCTCCACTTGCTCCCAATCAGGCAGAGAATTAAATTCAAGGGTCTCTGCATTACTCACAAAACCATGTACGGCCTAGCCCCAAGCTACATCAAGCTACATCAAGGACCGCATTGTCCCTTATGTCTGCAGAAGGACACTTCGATCAGCAAAGGCTACCCTCCTAGTCTGCCCCCGTTTCAAACTATCCTCTATGGGAGGGCGAGCATTCTCTACTGCGATCCCTGTGGCCTGGAATAGCCTTCCAGTGAGCCTACGCAAGGAAGTGAATCTCTTGCCCTTCAGGAAGTAGCTTAAAACCGTGCTCTTCTTGGAAGCATGGGGTACGACCTAGCAGCCCCTTCCCCCCATCTAGCCCGTGTGCGCCCTCTGACAGCGCTTAGAGACCCCTGGGTGATAATGCGCGTTACAAATTTAAATTGCAATTACAATTCTATGCCACCTGTCAAGAGAGGTAGCCACCTCCAGCACCCCTTAATTTTAGTTCCAGTGGTTGGGGTACCATTTGAGCGGGATGGGATTGACATTGTTGGTACCCTTGACCCTCAGACAGCATCAGGATGCCGATTTATTCTGATGTTAGTGGATCATGCCACCGGGTATCCTGAGGTAATTCCATTCAGGAGCACCACTGCCCCTGCAGTGGTGAAGCCCTCCTTGATATTTTTACTAGGGTTGGGTTTACAAAGGAGGTAGTAGCAGACGGTAAATGGTATTAATATCAAATTTTAAATATCGACTGACTATAATATCGATTTGTTTATCGACAATACCAGTATATTGATGTGTTTTATATCGATAACAAAAATATTGTTTTTTTTTATTCTTTAAATGACGAAGTATTAAATATCGAGTCACAAAATATCGTTATAAGAAAATATTGTTTGATAGTTTTGTAGAAATATCAAAACAATAATATAGAATCTATAAAATATTGTTTTGGGAAAATGTAGAAATAGTATTTTTATTATTAAAATATAGTTGTTTTTATTGTATTAATAGTTGTAGGAAATTGTATTAAAATAATAATTGTAATACATTTTAGGAGCGGGATATTGGGTTATTAGGGGATAAGGGTGGGGAGTGTTTTAAAAATACTAGTTGAAAATTTAAAATTAAAATTAAAATTAAAATTAAAATTTGAAATTTGAAATGTTGTTTTAAGAGCAGGATGTTAGGTTATTAAGGGATAAGGGTGTGGAGTGTTTTAAAAATGTTAGTTTAAAATATAAAATTTAAATTAGAAATTTGTAATGTTGGTTTAGGAGTGGATGTTGGGTTATTAGGGGATAAGCTTGTGGAGTGTTTTAAAAATATTCGTTTAAAATTTTAAATTTAAATTAGAAATTTGTAATGTTGCTTTAGGAGTGGATGTTGGGTTATTAGGGGATAAGGGTGGGTAGGGTTTTAAAATTATTAATTTTAAATTGGAAATATTTATCTAAATTTAAGATTGAAATTTGAAGTTTTGCTTTTAGTAGTTGGATGTTGAGTTATTAAAGGAGAAGGGTGGGGAGTATTTTTAAAATACAAAGAAAGTTTTTTAAAAATGGAAAATTCAAATTTAAAATGTAGTAGGTGTGGATTGTTGTTTTATTATGGAATAAGGGTCTGGTACTAGTTTTTGGGAGTGGGATGTAGTGTTTTTGGACGATGTGGATGGGGAGTGTTTTCAACAAAATATAAAATAAATTATAGAAATTACAAATAAAGAAAAAGTTACAATTTATTTTTTAATTTGTATTTTTAGTGGTTAGTCTTGCTAAATTTAATGTTAACTAAATGTATTATGGATTTTTTTATTAAATTAAATATTTTTTAAATTTTAAAACACAAATGTATTGAATTTTTTTATTTATATTTATATTAAAGTTTAGAATTTTTCTAAACTGTTTACATTATAAAAATGTTATAATAATTTATTGAAAAAATAATTTAGATAATATAAAGTTAAACATGTTCCCTGAGTTATTAATAATTGTAGTGGGAATATTGAATTAAATATCTTTAGTGACCTTTGCCTTCCTTCATATAATAGAAAGTGGAGTGTTAATATTAAATTATATAAGTTATTGTCCAGTACCTTCCCTGACTTAATACTGACTGGAGTGGGAATAGTACATTATATATCTTTAGTGTCCAGCACCTTCCCTCAATTAATACTGACTGGAGTGGGAATAGTGTTTCCGCCAGTCGGGCAGACAACCGGGCGGAAAAGGGCTCAGATATGATGGTGGTGTCTGCAAGACACCGCCATCCACATCATGATGTGCGGCAGTGCAGGGCTTTCCATGGTAGAGATCCCACCATGGAAAGCCAGGCGGGTATCACTTTTGGGGGCCCGTTGTGGGCCCCCAGGATGTTGGGGGGTGGGGGTGCACATGGGGTACCCCCCTGCATTTGAATGCACAAAGTGGCAGGCACTGCGCTGTGCCTGCCACGTTGTGCATGCAAATGCGCAACATATCTCTTTGTTCTATTGCATCGGGTGCTGCTGACAGCACCTCCCACTGCAATGTAAAGAATGCAGAATGTGCCAGCCAGTGTGGCGGGCACATCCTAATTTGAGCCACAGGATCGGTCCACATATGGAGGGCAGTCCCATTTGCCATCACGGTGTCCGCCCACCATCATAATAGACCACTTAGGGGCCCATTGGGATGGCGGGTGGACTTTGTCGGCCCCGCCATCCCGTTGTGTAAATGGACTGCCCACCATAAGGGCAGGGGTCCCGTGGGTGGTATTAGGATGCACCCACCACATTGTGGCGGGTGGTGCACTCAGCACCACCCACCACAATGTTAGGGAGGCATGTTGTGCACTTCCATGCATAACATGGCAGGCACCGCGCAGTGCCTGCCATGTTGTGCATGGAATTGCTGGGGGGTACCATAAGTACCCCCCATGTGCACCCCCCACCCCTGTACTCCCTGGGGGCCGCAACAGGCCCCCCTAGCATCCTTTGCATGCCTTTATGTGGCGGCAATGCTGCCACGGAATTGCATTCCTCAAAGCACATTGTAATATGGCTGGCGGTGTCAAACAGACACTCTAGAATATTGCAGCCTTTTCCACCGAGTCGCAAGTCGCCTGGGGGGGAAATGCAGCGGACGGTCTTTCTGTCTGCCGCGGACCCCCAGCCATAATAATATGGTGGGGGGTCTTTCCTACAGGGATGGTGGGCAGATTGCCCCTGTCGGGCTAGCGGTGACCATCACCGGCCCGGCGGGGGCAATCCGCCCGCCATCCTAATGAGCCCCTCAGTGTCCAGCACCTTTGTCCGTCCGCCATCCTGTCGGGGGCAGGGACCGGCCACCATACGGGCGGAGGTCCCATGCCTCAAATTAGGATGCTCCTGCCACAGTGGCGGGTGCATCCTGCATTTTTAACATTGCGGCGGGCGGTGCTGAAAGCACCGTCCGTCGCAATGCCAAAAATGCATGTTGTGCATTTCAAGGCACAACATGACAGGCACCGCACGGTTCCACAAGACACATTCTAATATGGCTGGCGGTGTCTGATAGACACCGCCACCAAATTAGACCTTTTCTGCTACGGTCGCAAGGCGACCGCGGCGGAAAAGCGGCAGGCGATCTTCCCGTCTTCCTGTCTGCCCCGGACCCCCCAGCCATCCTAATATGGCGGGGTCATTTCTGTGAGGATGGCAGATGGATTGCCACCGCCGGGCCGGCGGTTGCTACCACCAGCCCGGCAGGGGCAATTCGTCTGCCATCCTAATCGACCCCCTAATACTGACTGGAGTGGGAATAGTAAATTATATATCTTTAGTGTCCAGCACCTTCCCTGACTTAATACTAACTGGAGTGGGAATAAATAAATCCTTTTTGGCCTGATTTAAAACTAGCATTTAGTACAGAAGATAATCTAGTTACAGGAATCTCGGCATATATTTTACAATATTGGTTAGTAAGTGAAATGGGAACGTAAGTATGAAGTAATTTGTGAACTTTATCAGGTTTAGGAAGAATGATAATTGTTCCACCTTTAAATGATCCTTAAATAGAAGCTTTGGTAGAAAAATCATGAAATCAAGTTAAAAACACCAGAGATAATTGACCAGTGAAAGTTTTATAAATGTAAGGATTTGTTTGCAGAGCATATTTACTCTATAGTTAAAGGGGCATCAAGGATAGTTCTGTCAATGAGTCATAATGGTGGTAAATTGCAATGGTGAAGAAAGTGATCTATTGTTGCGTCTTGAGTATCCTGAGATTTGCTACAGAGATTGACCAAAACTGTTGAAATTCTTTAGCTAACTCTAATGTCGATAGTAGCAGTTGTCCTGTGGAGTTACAAATAGCATGGATCTGATTTGCAACTTACTAAATTTGTAAATATTTAGCCAATATATGACCAGTTTTATTAGCATTAAATTGGAAATTGACTTTTGTTTGCAGAGATAAAGGCCTGTTCACTAACTAAGCAAGGTGTTTTATTCGTAATGAAGATTTAGTATATTTATTTGAAATTGGATATCTGGGGAAGTTATAATATGTTTCTCAGGTATAACAATTTTTTGCTCTAATGATGATAATTTGCACTAAATGGCTTATTCTCAAATGCCATTTTAAAATAGTGATCCCTCATGTATGTTTAAAAGTATCTCAATGCATAATTGTGGATGTATCATCAGTGCTTTTGTTACCTAAATAATCCTTGATAGCACATAATAGTTTATGTTGATTTGAATCAGAAAGCGCAATTTCAGGAATGTCAGCAAATATAGGGGAGATCAAGATTAAAGCATGGTCTGATACAGTAAGAGGCTCTATTATAGGTTAAGAAATCATATAAGTTAAATTTTGGAAAGATAATAAATCATCTATATATGTATATGCAGAGTGAGCAGTGGATAAGTAAAATATATATCAGTATGATTTGTATGTCTCCAGTGATCCATTAATTTAGTATTTGATAAAAACGCTCTAAATCGAGAATAGGATTTTGAGGGGAGAAAGTAATTTTGTAAATTCTAGCCAAAAGTGGGTCAAGCATTACATTAAAATCTACTCCCATAATAGTAGGAGCAGTTCCTATAGCTAGTATCTCGGATGATGTGGATTTCTAAAATTAGGCTCATGTTCAGGGGTGTATATATTAACTGAATGAAGAGAATATTTATTAGTTTGAATATGAAAATGGATATTTTGACCATCTGAGTCTGAATCACAATTTAAAATGGTAAATTGCAGTTTGCAAGAAAATAAGAGAGCCACGCAATTTTTGCAACCTTTTGATGGTGAAGAAACTACTGGCCATATGTATCATTCATAATTGCGATTGCAAACGGCGAAATTCGCAGAATTTCAGTATTTGCCATCGCAATTAGGCTTAATGGTATGTATTAAAGAAAAACTGCCTCGCAAAATAAGGAATCACAAAATTTGCGATTCCTTATTTTGCGAATGCATTTAAGTAATCACAAATTGCGATTCCTTAAATGGAATGTATGAGACACCTAAGTTGTGCGAATATGGCATAAGGAATCACAAATTACCACCACCTACAGGTTGGTGGTAATTTGCAATTTTTTTCAAAAATGAACATTTTTGCATTTTTCAAAGTGGCATGTGGCGCACACACATGCCCTTAGAGCATGTATGTGCACCACATGTGCACCCATACTCATTTCAGGGGTGCAACAGGGTGTCTTTTGACACCCTGGCACCCTTAAAATTGCATTCTCAATTTGCGATTCTCTAATTGAGAATAGCAAATTGAGAATGTCTTCCCATTCATTCCTATAAGCCTCTAGGCCCATAGGAATGAATGGGGAGGTATTCCTTAACACCATCGACGCTTATGGTTTTCCCCCCTGTGCTGAAAATCTGTAATTCCTACTAATCATGACGAGCTCAGCTCGGCATGAGTGTACGAGAGGTGTACCTCATGACGAGCTCAGCTCGTCATGAGCGTCGAAGGTGTTAATTGCGAATCGCAATTTGCAATCCGCAATTAAGGAATGTGTAGGATTCGCAAAATTATTTGCAAATCCTACATACATGGCATTTTGCGATTCTCAAATAGCGATTCGCAAAAAATCGCTATTTGAGAATCGCAAAACAAAAGTTTCATACATATGGCCCTACATTCCTCACCCAGGATTTTGGAATGAAGGTCAAAATGTTGTTATCAATTAGAGTTTCTTGTAGAAAGCAAATCTCAGTATTACATTTATGTAAATAATCTAGGATTTTCCACCTTTTTACTGGATGAAGTAATCCTTTAACAATTATTGAATCAACATTTAATTTTTAACTATGAGCTATATTAAAGTACAGAGGACAGATAGATTACAATAGAATACGAGAAAAATAAAATATACAACAGTAAAACTGAGTGAAGCTAGAATTAAAAAATAGCACTTATATAAAGACAAACAAGATGAATGAAACACATATAACCTCTAGAAGAGGAGCACATCAAAGAGAATAGTGAAACTACGAAGTAACAATCTATGAATTGGATGGAACACCATGTTGCCTGCTGTAGGAAGAAAGGAACACTACAAACCTTGCAGCCTGAATAATCAAGTATTCGGTACAGAAGAGTGTGACTCCATTGGCACTGGAGCATGGAGCTCAATATAAGCAATTAGATCTTCTGGTGAAGTGAATGATTTAGTTAACACCTTCGACGCTCATGACGAGCTCAGCTCGTCATGAGGTACACCTCTCGTACACTCATGCCGAGCTGAGCTCGTCATGATTAGTAGGAATTACAGATTTTCAGCACAGGAGGGGAAAACCATAAGCGTCAATGGTGTTAAATATGTTCTCCCTATGCACATAACTGCGTGGTCAAATAAATCATATTTGTATTGAGCTTCTTTCAGCCTGGGGCATAACTCTGAGAACTGTTTACGCATGGAGTATGTTTCTTTTGCGAAGTCAACGTGGATTTTGTGTCTTTCGACCATAAGTGCTGAAATCTCTTGAATAACCTTCCAGATAAGTATCAGATGATGATGGTTTAGTACTTTGAAGGTCACTCGTCTGGGCTTAGAGTGATGTGGATTACAATAAGAAGGTACACAATGGACCTTGTCAACTTTCCATTTTTCATGGAATTTTATTGTTAGTAGTGAAGGCATAAGATTTTCCAAAAAGGATCTACAATTCTGGCCTTCAACATTTCTGGTAAATTGAAAATGTGCAAAATATATTGACGATTTCTAATTTCGAGGTCTAAAAGCTGTTTCTTCATAGGTGCCATTAGGTTAACTTGACATGTTCACTGGTCAATTGCAGCCTTTTTGTCTCTAATTTTGATTATATTCTCAGATATCTTCATAGTGAAGTCTGCCATATCCCTTTCAATATGCTTAATGTCACAACATATAGCATCTGCGTTATTGTGTATAGGATGAATTTATTCCAATATTTTTGCCTTTGATTCAAAATGTGAATCCACCATTTTAATTGTTGCAGGCAGAGGAGAAGATGCTTGCTAACGTTCATAAGGAGGATTCTGAGATGATTTAACATCCATTCTGAATATAATAGAGAGAACCCTTTTAGTTGAAGCACAGTGCAGTTAAAGAAGCAAGCATGAAATTAATGCCATATTCTCCAAAGAATAGTGACTGGAAGGAGTAAGCTGCCTGTAAGTAGCAAATATGAGAAAAAAGGGATCTCTTTATGAAATTGCTAAACATTAAACTGGCAGACCTCCCCTTTAAGAAAGGGATTTAAATAGTGGAGACAGTACCTTTAAGGGGGAGCAAGGAGGTTGACAGGACTATCTCTTTTTAGTCTTGCCTTCCACAGAGAGTCCTCAGCTGTTCAGTCCCCTAACAGTAACGACCTAGGTGAAAAAATAGTTTTCATCTTCAAAGATGCAAAAATATCTCCAAAGCTGGTAAATGCATTCCAAGGTCTTCAAAAGGCAATATATATGCAAAAATGAGATAAAAACGAAGCTCTGCGACGTTAAATATTGTAGTTAATGGCAGGCTGTGGCAGAGCTTATATTATATGTCCCGTGCAGGCCCATTGCTTTTTTCCCTATTTTAGCATGAGCATGTTGCAGACTGTCCTCTGCTTTGCAATCGTTACTCTACAGATATATTTTGGTTTGTGCCACACCATACTTTTACACAGAACACATGCTTGTTTTTGCATTCTGTTCTTGATTGGGATCTAGTCTGAACATGTAGACAAGGTATAACAACAATGCCCCTTTTTATTCTGTTCTGGTCAGGCCCAAGCACCTACACAAAACACGCAAATGCAGCTGTTTTCTGGGAAATTGTACTTTTTTCTTATAGGTATGCACAGATAGGTAACAGACACTTGGAGAGGGACCTTTCCAGGGAAAAGATCATGACAGCACTGGAGATGTACAACCTTCACCTGTTAACACCTAGAGATCTTCTGATATATAATCATTTTGCTTCTTTAGAAGGGGAGGGAGGTTCGGGTGCACTGTTGTATATAATGACAGCTCCATTTATGATTTACGGACTACATGCTTTCCTAACCGTATTCTTGTTAGGCGTTTTCCTACTTGTTGTAGCATGTACTGCATACTAGAGCACAATAGTTAAAATAAACATTATAAACTTTCCTTGTATCTCTGCCAGAACTTATTGTGGACTGGTATAGGTGTGAGAGTTAAAGGGTGTGTCCTGTAACCATGATTCCTGAGAGGGGCAGGAGTGTTGTTTTCTTGGTTGTCTAAGCGCTTGCTCCTCTGTGTGTGAGTAGGAGGCCAAGTGAGACACTATAGCTAGTCGGTACATGGCTCATGGGCACTTAGGTGGTAGGATGACCAAGTACCTGCTTACTAAGGCTCCATAATCCCAAGCATAGTTCTGTGATTCTGCATAATCCCTGCAACCCTGAAAGCATTTCCTCCATCTTGAATCAGTCATGCTACCGCAGTCCCTGCCACTTATTGTATGAAACCACAATGGACATCATGCTACTTTCTGCACTATACGTGTTGAGCTTTCACCACCCCCTTTTGTAGAGCTTTCTTTCCCAGTAGGTATTAATGTCAGTGGCTAGTGCCCCTGTGACCAATTTCTTATAAAAATGTGATCATCATTGATGTCTCTGTGTTACCAAATCTCTTTTTTGCCTTCTGGATGTGGGGTTATTAAAAAGAAGGGTGTCGATACGCAAGATTAAAGCACAAAACCTAAATATGAGATCAGATGAACTCGGGGGCATATTACCAAGCAATAGCGATAATTATCGCTATTGCTTGGTTAGAGACAAAAATTTACCGCTGAGCTGCGGCGATTTTTACCGCAAATGAACCTTGGTATTACCAAGGTTTATCGCAAATGCGATAAAAATCGCCGCAATGCATGAATATTGCTGAAAAGTCCGCGATATTCATGCATTACCGAGCTAATGCTCTTAGCCATGTTATCCACCTCCCATTGGATAACATGGCTAAGAACTGCTCAGGGCAGGTGTTAGCTTTTGGAGATATTCGCGCTTAGCGCGAATATCTCCAAAAGTTGGTAATAGGAGATAGCGATGTTAGCGACTGTTTTCAGTCGCTAACATCTTGGCATGCCCACTTTGCATATCATTAGTGATAAATATCACTGACATGCAAAGTGGGGCCCAAGAGGGTCGCTATCTCCTACTAGCTGTCGCTAACTGGTGTTAGCGACAGCTAGGTAATAGGGAGATAATTTTATCTCCGCTTTCTTGGCTTTTAAAGCCAAAAAAGCGGAGATAAACCCCCTTGATAATATGCCCCTCAGTTCCTTTTGTGGCACCCAAAACCTGTCATGCCATTGGACTGTCAGAAAACAAAAGGGGCTCGATCACGAACGTGCTGATAATTTAGAGTACAAATTGCGCACCTGCAAATGTCTTGTAACGCTGAGTTTGCCAATTAGTACCAGTGCAATTTGCACCTGATTATGAGCTAACGGGGAATGACACATAGATAGGAATGTTACTCCCTATTTCTGCAAGCTCTAACAGTAAATGTATACTAATTGCCCCAGTGATCAGCACAAGAAGCAAACATTCACGTTTTGCACAATAAACAAAATTCCATTTTGGGAGCAGCCAGGAGTTCGCACCCTTAGCACGATTTGTGGCCTGATTGTGATTAGGGACAAAGTTAGCAGACTGTAGAGTATAGATAACAGTGGCCTTCAGTGTTCAAAAACAATGTCAAAATGATAACTAAAATCATACGTTGTTTGGCAGAGAATAATGCTGTTTATCAACTTACCAGAGCAACAACTGCTGTGATACCTTGCTAGCAAGTTACGATTTATAGTCACAACTAATGACTTACATTACAGAGCATGATATTAATAACCAAATTCAAATTCACCCATCATATTTTATGTGCATACAGTGTAACACTATCACCCACCATTAAACGTGCCAATCGCTCTCGGGAATTCATGTGTTAATTAGGAGTAAAGGTATATTGATTTAATTCTATATTCTCTTGACAAGAGCAGAGTTTCTTTTACACCTTTCCATGAAGGTATTTATTCTGCACTAAACAGAGCAGTCTCTGCAATCTAAAATTCCCGGAGGTTTGTCATAAAAATGAATAATTTTAACTGAGTCTCAATCTGACAAGCTGATCTCATTAACGCAGTTCTTAAATCAAATGCAGAACACTAAAGGAGCACGCTAGACCCATAAGGCGAGAATTAATACTCCCTTCTAGAGTTATTCTCTTTTACTGAGTGGCTTCAATACGGGCTCATCATGTCACAGTGGATTTTCTGAATCTGGGTACTCATAAACTGTATTAGACGGCACACAATCAGTACAAACAGCAGAGCTGTGATGAAGAGGCAAAAAAAAGCGCAGAACACTGTTTATGCCAGGTTTCTGGACATAGTCTAGTAGTCTCATTTAGAATAAACGGAAAATTCGTCAATTTCTGGAGGAAACTGAAAACATGCAGTACAGTACGCCCCCTCCATCATGGGGGTTGCACTGCTAAGGACATTCAGCGGGCGGATACTTCTTTGCATTTAGAGTTTATTCCAGACATTGGAGAACGTTCATTTCCCTCCAAAGTCCAAAGGAGAACCTTGGTGTAATTTTTTTGTTTTTTATTAGAGTCATCATCCCATCTGCAAAGAATATCAAATGATAATACAACTGTCAGTGGTGTAATGCAAAATATTAAGGCTCCCTCGCAAAATGTGAAAAGCAGGCCCGAACCACCAGGGTGGCTTCACTGCTGACAGGATTGTTTTATGCAGGAAGGGGCATAGATGTGATTGAGAGGCTTATACCGCCGGAGCGGTAAAAAAAAGTGACTCTCTGGCGGCGCAAGCCTCTTATAAATAAGTCCCTAAGTCCCAGATTTTCACAAAAGGCACATAGCCCAGCGCAGCACCAAGAAATGCAGCACTGCCTTGCATGACAGGAAGAGAGAACGTGAGTGTCCTATCTGCAGAGAAATTGCTCTCTCCTCCCCTCTCCCTATCGCCTGCAATGATTTCAGCTGCCTTGTGCCAGGCAGACACCTTAGCATCATAGTGCTAGGTGCGTGCCTCAGTTAACCATAGGTTTTGTACTGGAAGGGTATCCTTCCGGTACAAATACTATATGTAGACATACTTTAAAACTTTTTCTACTTTGCATGTGTGCTGCACAGTGAAGCACGCATGCAAAGTTGGAAAAGAAAGGAGAAATAAATACATGTCTCCTTTTAACACCTACTTTTAAATGGCATTACCTTTTGGCGGAAAGCCCTGTCTTGCATTTTTTATAGAGAAGTTTTTGCGTCAAAAGGTACTGGTGGTAGCATGGAAATACCCAGGTACCAGCCATGTAATGCCCATTGGCACTAAATAAGATCAGGCAGTGCTTCATGTAGTTTTGTGTTACAGGTTAATTTACAGTGGAAAACAAGTTTCGCGCCGGAAAGTAAATTGGGAAAAAAACTCATGTTGTGCTGGTTAGCGTCGCTTTTGTGATGCTAACCAAGCTCAAAATGTTAGTAAATCTACCCCTAAGTTTGTTAAATGCTGATGACTCATTGCTGTTGTCTTGTACTGAGAATGCATTACATATCTTACTTGAATACTCTCAGCTATGTTGAAGGGGGAAAAAAATCCAAATCAACAATATGCCACATTTTAGTGTGGTACACCCATGTTTCGCAAAACGGGCTTTTAAGCCATAATGTTATGCATTAGGAATTGCCTCAACATGTAACTATTTATTGACATATTAATTTTAGGAGTAATTGTGTGGAAAAGATGGCAAAAAGTCAAATGATAATGCAGATTGTTAGAACTGGGGGTCTCTAGTTGGCCGAGGTAGGTACCAATGTCCAAATAGGGACCCTTGCTTCTAGTCAGGGCTAGGAGATAACCCTCTAGGATAACCCCTACTCACCCTCTAGGTAGCTTGGCCTGAGCAGTCTAGGCTAACCAGAGGCAATGCGTAAAGTATTTGTACCAACACTCACAGTAACACAGTGAAAACACCACAAACTGATTCCACAACAGTTTAGGAAAATAAAGATATTTATTCTAAACTACACAAGACCAAAACGACAAAAATCCAACATACACAGTTCAAGAATATGGTTTCAAAAGAGTTCTTAAGGTTGTAATCAAAGTTCTTTAAGTTGCGATCAAATAATCCACAGATGCGTGAAAAGTTCACAGTTGCGTCACGTTTACTCACAGTACCTTTTAGATGCAACAAAGTTCCACAAGCAGGAAGCTGGTGCGGTGGAAAACAAGCGATGCGTTGCTCCTGAGACCCTGGGGAGGCGATGCGACAGCCCCGCTGCAGCAGCGGGCGTGTTGCGACGAATCCGGTCTGTATGGGGAGGAAGGCCACTTGTATGGATTCCGGTGCGTAGGTTCCGTAGGAAGTCTGTTCTCGCAAAGGTACGATGCGACGATCTCGTAGGGGCTGCGACGATCTCCGGGGCGACGATGCGCGGTCCAGCAGTGATCCTCTCTCTCGCAGCACCTCGATGCGATGGTTCTGCGATGATGCTCGCAGCGACGTGATGCGGTCCGCAAGCAAGCGGTGCGGTGATCTCACCCAGCGACAACAGGCTCTGCGACGACACTCGCAGTGATGTTCGATTCTCCAGCACCGGTCTGGTGCGTCCCGCAAACGAAGGATGCGACGGTTCCGGCAGCGGCGTCAGGCGCTGCGACGATCTCGACCTTCGTAGCGGCGGGAAACTTCTCGCACTGTCGGGGATGCGCTCCGCAAGCGAGTGATGCAACACTTTTCAGTTTCAAAAGTCTCTCAAGCTTAGTTTTAAGCTTCCCAGCTTAGGTACAACTTCCAGAGGCCCCACAACTGGATCAAGCACTCTAGGAAGGACAGAACTCTCTCAGCAGAGTTCAGGGAAACTGGGGGTGAAGTCCTTTTGTTCCTGGGACTTCAAAAACAGGGAGCCAGCTCTTCTCAGGCCCTTGGAGATTCCTTCAAGACAGGGGACACAGCACACAGCAAAGTCCTTCCCCTCTCCTTGGCAGCAAAGCAACAGCAGGTCAGTCCAGCAGAGCAACAGCAGGACAGTCTTCCTTCTTCAGAGTCAGCTTTCTCCTTGGCAGAGGTTCCTTCTTGATTCCAGGATGATCTAATTTTCTGTTGTCAGGGGTCCTGTACTTATACCCCTAAAGTCTTTGTTCTCTCTGTGCATGTGGGCCCTGAGCCCGGTCTGAACCAGTTCTGGGTGGATCCTGAGCACTTTGTTTTGCTGGCTGCATCTTTCCTTTCAGAGTGAGGGGCAGGGTCCTTAGCCGCCCAGCAGGAGGTGGAGCCAGTATTGTGGCAGGCAGGCACAGCCCTATTCAGGCCCTGGTGCTAACTCCTCCCACCACTCAGGTTGCAATGCATTCATTCAGCCTAGTGCTGACTCATCCAGCCTCCTGGGGAATTCCCCAGCTCCTGTCACTCACAAACCAGACAGTCAATACACAAACAGGCCCAGGCACACAGAAGGGTCAGACAAGAGAACAGCAACTTTCTAAAAGTGCTGTTCTCAAACACAGGATTTAAAAACCACCTTTCCTAAAAGATGTGTTATTAAATTCTGAGTTCAGGGATACTAGATACTTATGTCCCATCTTGTTCCTATGGGAAGAAATGCTGTTAACCACTGTAGCCAGCATCCCCCATGTTAACCTATGGAGCAAGATAGCCTTACAATAGTGAAAAACGAAAATGGCTGTAATTCACTACCAGAGCATGTCACCTGCACTAGTACATGCTCTACCTTTCACATACACTGCACCCTGCCCAGGGGGGTACCTTGGGCCTTCCATAGGGGTGACTGATGTGCACGAAAAGGGAAGGGTTAGGCCTGGCCAGTGGGGACACTGACCAGGAGGACATGGCAGTTCTAAACTGCCCGTAGGCACTGCAGTGGCAGGCCTGAGACACCATTTTAGAGCTACTCCTGTGGGTGGCACAATCAGTGCTGCAGGCCCACTAGTAGCATTTGCCATCGCCAGCCCTGGCACACCCAGTGCACTTTACTAGGGACTTCATGGTGATACAAATATGCCAAACATGTGTATCCAATCAGAATAACAATTTACACAGAGAGCATATGCACTTTAGCACTGATCAGCAGTGGTAAAGTGCGCAGAGTCCTATTGCCAACAGCCACGGGTCAGGAAAAATAAGGGAGGAAGAAGCAAAAAGTTTGGGGATGACCCTGCAAGAAGGGCCAGTTCCAACACAACCCCCTTCCAGCCTAAAGCCAGGGTAGACCAAACGATACCTCAATGGGATTCCCTGCTTAAGGCGATAGAACACGGAACCTGGCCCAAACGGCAGGGCACTATTCCTGTTCTACGCCTTCCTGAACCTAGTTGTATCACTCTATCCATACTCTCAGGGTCCACCATGCCAATCCATATGGAACCCTTCACCTCACCTGTGGACACCACCTGTGCAGCACCTAACCTTAATTTCCTCACAGGTGTGTCCCAACAGAGCAACAGCAAGCCACAGTGACCACCAACAGTGATCAGGGATGAGACCCAGGCCTCATGCCTCTCAGGGCTCTCAAACCCCTGTGGCATCAGAGGGTGGGGGGCAGTAGCCCCAGGTGCTTGGCGCCCTTTGTCCACTCTCTCTTTTGTCAGTTCAGGTCTGACACTCTGGCACTGACCCACCAGTCCCGGACCTGTATCCGGCGGCTGGACAGGAGGCTGAGGTGGGCTTCTCCACACCTGGTCCTCCTCTTGCTTGGGGCTCTGTGCCCTCCTACCTGGAGCAATGAACTGGGGGTGGGTAGCACACCAATTTATAGCTGTAGTCCTCAATTCATCTTTTTGTTTATGCCCAAAAATAGTCTTTTTGTGCGTGCGCCCTGGCTGTTATGCCTACCCCGATGGCACCGTTTGTATCCACGAAGAAGGGTGGGGTAACTCATGTCACCCCAACACGAGTCGCACAGCAACATGTTGCCCTTCAAAGGCTGCTTTCAAGTCAATATTCATTTTTTATCCATATTTTAACCATTGCTTATCCATATTTATACTCTTTCTTTCACTCTCTTTCTGCGTATTTCCAATTCTCATCCACATACAGGGTGTATTTTGTCATTTTCCAGATTTCTATTGTTCAAGCCGTGCCCTCCGGACCTCAAGTTTAAACAAGAATAACACAGACGTTCGTCCAAAGCAATATTTATTGTGTTAAAATCCAATGCATTTCGGGCACTTCACTGCCCTTCGTCAGGGAACACTATAAATGACAATAAAAAGGAATAATCAACATCATATATGCACTAACATTAACCTCTTGTTACTAGTCTAGCGTGTCATTAAATTAACATAATGTTTGATCACTTTCTACTGACACCAATTCTATCAAACCGCCTAGATGCGCAAAGTAATTAATAACCTATTGCGTTAACATGAACCAACAGTGCTTATCAAACAACGTGCTTCAACTCTCGGACCCCACATTTCTCTCTACAGGGAATATTAACGCATTTTCATCTAAGTTTTATTCAACGTCATCATGCATCTTTATATTCAACATCTTCATGCTTATCTACGGTCTTAAATGCTGTTGCCTTTTACCCCTACGTAGCCTTCCCACTTTATCCCTCCTCATGCTATTTCTGTTTAACCAAAGTCTATATGTTTTATTACTCCCAACTTCTTTCACATTATTAAACAGACTTCCTCCCTGTTACGTTATCGCAACCAGCATACCTGCCATGGCACCTCCTTCTAGAATAGTCAGGGCACCTGTGAAAGGTACCCTGCACCATTCATCCACCAGTTCAGGGGTTCTATCCTGCAACTGGTATTCCAGGTCGGGGGGGACACCCCGGGCCTGGCCCTCAAACCTAGGCTCCAACGCCTCCAGGTCAGACAACACCTGAACCTGGATTCCCCACCCAGGGACCAACCCCTGTAGTGGAACACTTGCCTGGCACACCAGGACTTCACTCACTGGTGTGCCCACACTAGTAGACAGTACCCACCTGGCCAACACCAGGGTGTGGCCTAGTCCACCCCCAGGGTGAGACTCCTGCCCTCCATGCAGGGGCAACCCTGTCCACCAAGACAACCAAAAACACAACTTTCCTACCCGTTCAGGACCTCCCTCCAGCAACTGGTCTCCCAACCTAGGGTTTAACCCCTCAGGTTGTACCGGGGTCAGAGGCGAGGACACCCTCCCTCTGCACCCCCTTCCAGAGCGCTGCACCCTCCCTACTGGAGGGGTACCCCTGGGAACCATATTGGTCAGGACACTGGTTACAGATGTCCTTCCTTCCAGGTCAGGCAGATCCTGAACCTGGTCTCCCAACCCAGGGACCAAAACCTGCGGTTTTGCATTCGCCTGGCATGCCAGGACTTCTGGGGACTCACATAGTACCCCCTTGAGGGTGACACACAACTCATGTGTCCTGTGACAGTCAGCCTGGCGCAGATCTCCCGACCCCTGTCCACCTGACAGTGCGGGAAGATCTCCCAGGACAGAAGTGGTGTCACCATGGTCACTCCTGGGAGACTCAGCCCTTCTGACTGGTCCCTGACCCACTGGTTCTCCCACTGGGGACTCCTTCCCCCTCTCACCCCTCAGTCTGGACTTCTGTACCCTCCCAAATGGAGCGGCACTGCCAAACACCAGAACTGATGGAGGCCTGGTTACAGGCACTCCCCGTTCAACAGACACTGGTAGATCCTCCTCAAATGGCCTACAAGGACAGTCTAGGTCCCCAACCTGGTGTTCCCTTAAGGAACCCTCCAGGCCCTGAGACTGGGTTTCGGGCACCGTGAGACACACCGTCCCACACTCATTCCTTCTCCACTGAGACCGGACATGAGCCCCTACACCCCTCCCACTACACTGGGACCTAACCGGGCTACACTGAACCTCTTCCACCTCACAGGTCTGGAAGATATCTAAGCCACTCCTTTTGGGATCACTCCCCAATGCCTCCTCAGACTCTCTGGAATTCACCAAGAGGTCTGCCTCCAACGCAAGCTCTCTGGGGTCAGAGAACTCACACTCCACCGGGTGTTGGCATAGCTCTGGAAAACAGGGACTTAAAATATGCTCAAATGAATCACACAGCCCCCCACAGTTGTTAACCAAGCTACCCTTTGCCTCACCCTCCAGTGCCTCACACAAGTACCCCACACCACTCTCCTGAGACTGGCAAGACAGTATCTGACTGTCTCTGTCACACAACCCACACTCTTCTGGCTAGTCTTCACTCACACACACCAAGGTTTCTACCACGGGGGAACCCCTCTCCCTGTACCACTCATCTAGAGTCAGTAGAGTGTCCCTCCCACCACTGGGAATATGGTCCCCTGTGCCAATCCCCCAATCTACTTCAGGGACACTGCACTCCACTGGAATTACATCATAAACCTGAACCCCCTGGTGTATGTTGACCCCCTCCCTCAAGTCAGGCGCCCCATCTCTGGGTGTTTGTACCTTTCTCTCAGCACTAGATATCATAACCATGCTGCCACCATCTGAGCTGGACTCCACCTCCAACTCAGCAAAGCTCCTCTCTTGAGCTACCCATGTTTCTTCTTCAGCTGAGACCCTCATGGCCTCACGCCTCTTGAGCTCCATCTCAAGCTTCCTCATTCGTAATTCATGGGCCAAGGACAATTTCAATTCCTCCAGGGCACGGGCATGTTTGCTCTCCTCCCCGCCCCTTCCTTTTCGATTTGCTTCATCTTCATTTCAAGCCTCAACATTTCTAATTTATGATCTCTAGCCCTTTGGTTTTCCTCCAACTCCTCTGGGGAAAAACTTTCAGCTGAATGGTTGCTGCCAGCCCTTGAGGCTGCTCTGGACACAGGCAGATCCTGTGGCCTGAAACCATCCCTCTGTGCATCCTCATCCACTTCTGCATCATCTGTCTCCCCAGCCTTTTTGGTCTCCCACCAGGCCCTTAAGGCCTCCTGTAGCTCCTCCTTCTTGGAGCGGCGCTTCATGGGGCATCCAAAGTTCCTGCAGAACTGCCTGAGTTGACCTACTTTGTAATCACTTAACATTTCAATATCAAACTCCAGTTCTGCAACATCACTTGCTGGTTTACCCTTCTGAGACATGATGCTTGGATTCTTTCAGGGTTATGATCAAAAATAGAATCAAAATCAAAAACCAATAGTATGCGGTGGCGTATTGGTCTGCACTCACTAGTGATGTACACCAATAACTGTGAGTCAAGTACAAATACAAGTTCAAATCCCACCGCCTGACCACCAATGTTAGAACTGGGGGTCTCTAGTTAGCCGAGGTAGGTACCACTGTCCAAATAGGGACCCTTGTTTCTAGTCAGGGCAAGGAGATAACCCTCTAGGATAACCCCTGCTCACCCTCTAGGTAGCTTGGCCTGAGCAGTCTAGGCTAACCAGAGGCAATGCATAAAGTATTTGTACCAACACTCACAGTAACACAGTGAAAACACCACAAACTGATTCCACAACAGTTTAGGAAAATAAAGATATTTATTCTAAACTACACAAGACCAAAACAACAAAAATCCAACATACACAGTTGATGGACAGAATGCAGAACAATGTCTTAAATTCACCCCAGTACAAAGATCTGGGCCTAAATCCATCGTTTTTTTGCACTCCACGCCACCCTAGGTCAGACACTTTCTATATGCAAATCAGCCTTGACCCTGTGCCTCATGGGAACCGTCCAGCCCGAACTCCCAAGCCATGTCTTTCCTAGACCGGAATCAAGCATCCAAGGACCGATTTCTGGCTATAAGCCTTCTTCAGCCTGGATAGCTTGACTCCGGTGACGTGGAGAGCCTTGGACTCACGTCTGAGCATACCCAGCCCACTCGGGGTAAAAATTGCAAAAAACACAGTTGATGGACAGAATGCAGAACCATGTCTTACATTCACCCCAGTACAAAGATCTGGGCCAAAATCCATCGTTTTTTTGCACTCCACACCACCCTAGGTGAGACACTGGCTATATGCAAATCAGCCTTGACCCTGTGCCTCATGGGAACAGTCCAGCCTGAAATACCAAGCCATGTCTTTCCTAGACCGGAATCAAGCATCCAAGGACCGGTTTCTGGCTATCAGCCTTCTTCAGCCTAGATAGCTTGACTCCAGTGATGTGGAGAGCCTGGGACTCACGTCTGAGCATACCCAGCCCACTCGGGGTGAAAATTGCACAAAACACACTTGATGGATAGAATGCCGAACAATGTCTTACATTCACCCCAGTACAAAGATCTGGGCCTAATGTACCGCTTTTGGCCGCCATAAGTGTGGCAGGGTATGCTCAGACGTGAGTCCCTTGATCACTTTGCCACTGGATTCAAGCAAGCTGGGCTGAAGACGGCTGGAATGCCAGAAACCGGTCCCCCGTAAGCTTGTTTCCGGTCCAGGGAAGACATGGCTTAGCAGTTCGGGCTGGACTGTTCCCATGAGGCACAGGGTCAGACTGATTTGCATATAGCCATGTCTAACTGGGGTGGCAGAGTGGGCTAAAGAACAGTGATGGATTAAACCCAGATCTTTTGACTGGGTGTGAGTGTTTGATTGATTCAGATGCTGCGTCCATCACCACCCCCTTTTGTACCCATCAACCCATCATGGTGCCTGCCACATAGTGCAGGAATAGGAAGAGTGCCCCCTTTTTGAATTGAGGCAGCTGCTGCAGGCTGCTGCAGCCAGCAGCACCCGCTGCAATGCAAACGATAGGCATTGCAACAGCTGTGGTGGTGGTCGCATTGTAATGCCTCTTATGGGACCGCCAACAGCATGATCATTGTAATCAGCCCCTTAATTAGGAGGATAGTGAGAGTGTCTAAATCTGCACCATTAGTAGCTTTGAGGAAAGACTTAAGTTGCATATTTATGAAAATAGTGGTGCAGGGCCACCTTGCTGGGCTGCCCAGCACCACTGGGAAAGGACAGGAATGCACCAGGTTTAAGCAATGTGGCACACTCCTGTCCTTTCCCCCTGCACTGGTGAAGTTTTAGCAGCTTAACATCAATGCAGACACCCGTGCACTATGGTGCAAGAGTCCCTGTGTTGTAGGCAGGATTGTTTTGGGGAACAAAGGGCCACCTCCCTGCACAAAAACATTCCATAGAGGCGTTTTCCTCTTTCTATGTGTGTTTCAGAATGCAGCACACATATAAAGAGGAATAAACAAGGAAAAATAAATATATTTTTCCTCTTTATGACTCACCTGGGGAGGCATATATTTTTGGCACATTCCTAGTTTTTCCAGGTTTGGTAAATCTGGGAATGCGTCAAAAAACATGGGATTTGCTTGGGAACACCCACCGCAACACTCATGGAGCGCCTCCCTTTCACAAGGTAAGGCAATGCTGCAATTTGTGCTGTATTGCCTTGCCCCTGATTTATGAAGGCATTCAAAACCATGGACTGTGCCTTTTCATGGCTTCATAAATCTGGCACTTTGTGTGGTGGAAACATGATGTGAGCCTCTCATAAATATGCCTCTAAATGTAGTAGAATAGACAGAAATGCTTCTTATAGATTGGTTTCTGAACCAATTCCTAACCTTTAGCATTTCATGATAGCCTTAATGAAATTAATAGGATATGATAAGGCCTTAAAAATTCCTTGGATCACTTATATCTGAGAAACAGTGTTAAACATAGGTTTCAATGGTCTATATGGACACAACTGGGATTAACGACTAAGGGCCTCATTACGATGTCTGTCGGAAATCATTCCGACCGACTCAGGTTCGGAGAGTCCGACCGACCAATTACGATGTTTACAAACACCGTTCAGTCGGACTCCCATTGACTTCAATAGGAGCCTGTGTTCCGACTGACAACAGAGGCTCCCATTGAAGAAAGGGGAAGTTGCAGAAAACCTTGCACCCTGTGGAGGGCATCCCATGGAGCCTGCCACACTGTTATAAAGAGGGGTCCCATGGGTATCCTCTTGGGCCCCAACCCCAGACCTCCAGGTGAAGGGGGGCCTGCTATGGCCCCCAAAGTCAGTTTCTGACAGCCATTCTGTGTCAGACAAACCGTGTCGGCAAGGCTGTCCGAATCCGACATCGTAATACGTCAGTCAGAAACGCAGTCCATAGAACTGTACCATACGGCTCCGACTGAAGGACCAAACGGTTTCCTTCCATCATAAACGTTTGGTCAGGAATGCTTCTGAGTTGGTTGGAAACATGGGTTCCTACTCGGATTAGGAAAATCTGAATGCCGTTTGGAGCCTTTCTAACCAACATCGTAATAAGGCCCTAAATTAGCAAAAAGATAATTTAAGACCGTCTGCTCTGACTGGTATAAGGTTAAAGCTATTAAGGTATTGCTACAATCTGAAATGGGAAATGCCTATTTTAATTGTAAGTTAGATTTTTGTATTAAAGCTTGTCTATACTATGCCAAACAAGTCCATTTGAGACTGTTATATATTCAACTTTATCTAGGTATTTTACAACTACATGCTTTTTACAGAAAGCTGGAATGAAAAGGTCTGCTTGTGATGAACATTCCTCAAAAAATTGGATCCATTTCTTGTGGTTTTATTCATAATATACAGATTTGTTTGATAACAAGAACAACATGACTATTACCAATTCAGAAGAAGTTTAAACCATTGTCCAGTGCACAAGGGCTGCTATTGTGTAAGCACTAAAATATGACTTTATTGCACTAAGAATTGGCATAAAATGTATGACAGGCGTGGCAACAAAGAGAAATATTGTATCAGATAGTGTGGGTGTAATGAGAGCTAATGCCATTAAATCTTTTATTGAGCAAGGTTATAGTCTTGGATGTATGTCATGAATATCAAGGATTGATATACTTGTTCTCCCTATATTTTTAAATGTTCAGTTCTTGCTGCTTAGTTATGTATACATTGTTTTTCTTTTTTTATTGATTAATACATTTTTATGAAAAAGCATTGGGGTCTCATACAATCAGATCCCATAGTTGGCCGTGTTGTTGGTCATTTTCCCACTGTGAATTACAAGAGAGCATCAAACAGAGCTACCACCAACCTGACTTGAAAGCATCAAGGTATTCTTTAAGTGTAATGGCTGTAAGGCTCGCACTAACAGTCATAATTGCAAAACCTTTAAAACATCCAATGGTAAATAAAGAACCACATACAAGTTCATAACTTGTTCGACCGATTTTGTCATCTATTCCCTGGAATGCCCATGTGGTTTACGCTATAGTGACAGCACCAAGCTGCCTGTAAAAAAGCGTATCCTTGAGCATTTAAGAGCTATAACTAATCTGGATTTTAATTATCCAGTTGCCAGACATTTTAATAATGTCCACAATAGCAACAGCCAACTCCTCAGATATATGGGACTGGATCGAGTTCTGAAAAGTATCAGAGGAGGTGACCGAGTGAAACAATTACGCATCCTAGAGTCAAGGTACATTAAAGATCTGAATACCAGGATGCCATTCGGATTGAATAGGGAAGATGAACTGGCCACACACATAGGGGTATAAGCCCTATTGTTCCTGCTCTCAACATATTGTATGCTTTATCTTTGTCTTTGGGTTTATATAAGCTTCAGAATTTAGGTCGTAATTTTGGAATTTAGGTAAGGTGCACTCAAATACACTTTCCGGTTTAGTATAATTATGAACAGTTAGGTGTGAGTTGGACATTTGCCCCTTCAAGAATAGGATATATTCCTTGATACTGATTTTTTGATTCAAGGGATTGCCCATGCCATCTGTCCATTGTAAGGGAGGGGGGCCAGCTTGCTACCCCTTTACACTGGAATGGTTTTACATTTTAGCTTCATTTTGAGCACTATGAACACTTCACCCACCTATAATGCACTGATGTTTTTTCTTATTTATCATCTATCACTCACTATGAAATGTGTATTGATTATCCTGTCAGGCTCACAGTTACGTGATCTCTTTTTTAATCGTATAACTCTACATTAATAGGTGACCTTTCATTTAGATGGTACCACATAACATTTTATGTGGATCACTTAATGCTGATCCACAATTAGACATGTACAGTTGTGCACAGTTGTGACAATTTGGACATTTGGCCATGTTTTTGTGATTTTCAAATAACTTTATTAACAAGACACAGTTGTGCACAAATCCGATATTCAGGACAATTTGCCAGGTTTGTTTTATGTTCTTTCTGGTACATTACCCAGTGATTGAGCAAGCATTGTACATGTTTTGGATGTGAACATCCATGGTATAATTTTGATGGCGTCTAACATGTATTATGACGGTCATGTGACATCCCGATCATTCAACTATTTATACTCATCAAATTTCATGAGTTTGCAATCAATTGAATTCCGTGACGAGAATTATGTATCGTATAGATGCTTTATTTAATTTTGTATTATATGTTGAACACGGATTAGGATGTCTTCCATGTCTATTTTGACAGATGGTGTATTTTAACGTGACTTCGAGCACTGACCTCTGAACTTGACGAAGGCCGGCAGGCTGAAACGCGTTGTTCTTTTCTTGCACATTAAATCCTTCTGTGTATGATGTTGGTGTGCCGGCTTCTTTTCGTAGTGAAAGGATTGTTCGTCATATATATATGAGTTAAAGTCACGGTGTCAGTGCCTTCCTTTCATCAGAGGGAATCGGATTGGTAATCAATACGTAGGATTCAAGTTCCTGGGAATCCCTACACTGACCCTCCTCGTTCTGGCAGCGCTGCGTAACCGGGACAAACTTGTGGTTCCACTTTCGAGAAGAGAGAAACGCAGCGCCCCCCCAAAACCGGCAATCGTGGAGAAACTGACTGTGTGTGACATGGACGAATAGCTGACTCACCGGATCCAGGTAAGACGGCGAAAATCTGTGTCACTACTCCAGTACAATACTGCAAGGGTTTATGGGAGAGGTAGTCCTGCAGTGTGTGACGACTACACATTGACAGGCAGTGACTTTCACAAGTAAACGTACAAATCCGTATATCTGTTTAAGACATGTCTGCGGAATGGGAGAAATTGCGGGAGGCGGCCGCTTTGGATATATTTGTGGACGCAGACACCAGTACTGCGACAAAGAGTAAAAAGGCAGAAACAGCGACAGTCACTGACAAAGATAACAGCATTAAGAACCTATGTGCTGAACGAGAGAAACTTCGAAAAAAGGAAGTGTCAAAATGGTGGGAGATAAAATCACTGCAGAGATACCTGGACGTGGGTAGAGTACCACGAGGACTCAGAATATTAGTTGCCCCCACCTACGAGAATCCTGATCCGGCCATGCTACAAGACTGGGCGGATAACAATGCCCTAGCATCTCAAAACATGCTGAAAATACTTATCAAGTATGCGGCAAGTGACCGTGATAAAATAATAACAAGGATAGAAGAAATAATGAAGGATTTGGAGTCAAGGGAGAACCAGGATGAAATAACTGTGGCACTTAAAGAAATAGTAAACAGGCTTTCCAAATTGGAAGAGGAAATAAAGGAAAGGAAAGCGATAAAAATTCAAAGAGACCGAAATGACTATGTTAATGGCCGAATTTATACATTTGCCAGAAAATTCGACAACATAAAAAGACAACAGCTATCTGCAACGGCAAGCGGGTCACAAATGACACCAGCCACGAGTGGAACAGACCTCAGTACCTCATTGGAGTCAGATCCAGAAAGCATCAGTTCCTTAGTCCTCACAGGGGAAGTACCAAATCCGGCCCTGGAATTGGCTTATCTTCATTTACAGCGCCTCAAATCGCTAAGGCCTCGGAAACAGTCACAAACAGAATGGACCAAAGGGAAATCCAAACAAGATTCAAAACAAAAAGCCGAAGAAGAAAAGGCAGGCGCTGGGGGTGGCGGAACCACAAAACAAACAAAGCCAAAATACAGAAAAAACAGGAAACGATAATGGATGACAAACTAATGAAAGATTTGGATAACACAGTCATTAATCTGACCAATCTGGAACTAACAGCAAGGGAAACGGAAATACTATCATTGGGATTGACATTTTGCACTTCAACTAACTTTGATTACACTCAAACCCGGAAAAAGCTCAAATTGCAGAAACACTTTTTAAACAGTACCAACAAAAATATGGGTCCAGAAAACATAGGCCAAGGAATCGCTGAAACTCTGAGTATTGCGGACATGGCAGTACTAGGAGAAATGAATGCCCTTGAATATGATGAATCCCTTAGCCAAATGACACCAGGAGAAATAGCCAACTTAGCAGACTTAAGCACACATCAAACCGTACAAACGCAGTTTAAACCAAAATCTGTATTTATGCCTGTACTGCTCAAAGATGGACTAGACCTTTTTTCGGAGAATGTAATTAAAGATCTAAAAGAACTATCAATACTAAGCACGCGGCAATTCTGCACAAAGACCACAACAAGAGAATGGAGTATAGTGCATTGATTGCCAAAATACAAAAGAGATCAGATATCGTTGTGCGGTGGTCTGACAAGGGTGGCAATGTGGTGCTATGGCCACTCAAAATGTACAATGAGGAAGCAATGAACCAATCGCTTGATCAAGAATGTTACTGTAGAGTGAGCCCAAACATCATAGTGGGTATACAGGAGAGGTATCACTGTGACTTATACAAATGGAGGAATTTGGGGCTAATAAGCAAAGCAGAACTGGCTTTCCTCAAAAATGACTATCCAACCACTCCCCAGCTATATCTTATACCCAAAGTTCATAAAAACCCAACAAAGCCACCTGGGAGACCTATTATTTCTGCCATTGGCAGTCTGTTTGAAAACACCAGCATATTTGTTGATCATTTTCTCCAACCATTTATTAAAGACCTTCCAGCTTATATACAGGACAGTGGTGACTTTTTGAGACACATATATGATTTACAGTGAGAACAGGATTTTGTGTTTATGTCACTGGATGTACAAGCGTTATACACGAGCATTAGACATACAGATGGGCTGAGGGCTTTGGAATACTATTTGAATAAACGTCCAATAGCACTATACCAACACTCGTTGATGTTACTACAGATGGTAGAATGGTGCCTGAACAATAACACCTTTTTATTTGATAAACTGCATTACAAACAACTGCAAGGTTCGGCAATGGGTACTTGCTTCTCCCCCAGCTATGCGAATTTGCATATGGGCTGGTGGGAGTAGCAGGTATTAGCCGTTAAACATGAGGTGAAAGTATCAGAAAATGTGGTGATATATAAGCGCTACATCGATGATATTTTTATCCTCTGGAGGGGTACCATTGAGAGTGCAGAGGCATTCGCCAAGGACCTAAATGAGAACAGCTTGAATTTAAAATTTACTAGCACAACCAGTAAGGAAATGCTCCAATTTCTAGATATAGAAGTGTATGTACAAAATAACAGAATCCAGACAAGGACCTACAGGAAACCAACAGCAGGCAATGCAGTGCTTCATGCACAAAGTTTCCACCCCACTAAACTAAAGGAGTCCATTCCTTATGCAGAATGCTTGCGTATGACACGCAATTGCAGTACAGAGGAAGGAGTCACCAAGGCCAAAAAAGACTTATTTGAAAGACTAAGTAAGAGAGGGTATAAACCACACACCCTCATAAAAGCTGAGAGCAAATGTAAAACTAAAAACAGGAAGGATCTACTATTCACCAATGACTTGGAGACTAAAACAACTCCAACAAAGGTGACTGGTAACCCCCCATGAATGATAACTGGCTACAACATGTACCACAACCAGGTCAGGAAAATTTTGCAGAAACATTGGCCCCTGATCAAAAATGATCCAGTAATAGGACACCTGAATGGGAACAGACCGAGTTTAACATTTAGGAAGGCCAAATCCATGCGTGACCAATTAGTGTGCAACTCCCCTACACTAAAAAAACCAGTCACTTGGCCCCCACCTCAAAAAGGCTTTAAAAAGTGCACGAAGTGTAAAGCCTGCAAATAAGGGCTAAACATGAAGGAGGTCATTGTACCATTCAGGAATAAACCCTACACAATCAGGGGCGGCTACTCATGCAAAACGGAGTATGCCGTATATGTTCTGGTCTGCAGCTGTGGCAAACGCTATGTTGGGAGTACCATTCACCAAGCACATGTGAGAATTCTCCAGCATTTGCGTGCCATCACAAACAATGATCAAACGTACCCTGTGGCCAGACACATAAATACTAAACATGATGGGAATATCAAACATATCTCCTATTATGTGATAGACAGTGTCCCAAAAAACCCTAGGGGTGGTAATCGCAGACTAGCCTTACGACGTCTTGAGTCAAGATATATAATCTTGTTAAATTCAAAAATCCCAAATGGATTGAATTCAGACGAAGCCATGACTGTCCACTTATAAATCCAGAGTAGAACCCTTCCCGACAATGTAATCCCATTCCAGTTTTAACTCTGCATGTTTGAAACATGCAATTTATTTTGAATTCTGAGTCACAATGTGTGCTATTATTTTGGTTTAACATGTATGACACAAATTAACACAATATAACTACGTGTTATGGTAGACACAGCAGAAACATTTAACTGATACAAATGTCAGGCGCAGACACGAGCCTAAACGTCAATATGTATATGCACTGTAGTAATTAAGTCCACTTGGAGATAATGTAAAAGGTAGTAAACCTATGAATTAGTATTATTATTTAAATTAATTTGCACGTGCACCGAAGTGAACCAACATGAATTGCTACAATTTTGTCACAATGCACAATGATATTTAATTGTTTGGCATCAGCTCGCAGTCATGTTAACTTTGGAAGGAACGCAAACCAGATTTAGAACAGTATATTACAAATATCTCGCATTGGTATGTTATGTATATAGGTTTGAGAGGATAACATTAACAATTGCAATGTGTCAAATGTCGGTAGTGGAATAATATGTAACCATGACGGTTTTGTCCCTAAAACTACAGACTCTTCTGTGTCTATGCAGTAGTATGTTCAACCATGACTCACTGGTTGCCATAACCACGAATAGCCAATCATGACGTAAGGTCTGTTCGTGATGTGTCAGCATGCAATGTATTATAAAAACGTATGCCAATTACAGCAGAGTTAAGTGAGCAAGGCGGAGGCTTCCGCCGAAACGCGTCTGTGCAGCATGTCGGATTAAAATCTTTTCCTTGAGTTAAAGTCACGGTGTCAGTGCCTTCCTTTCATCAGAGGGAATCGGATTGGTAATCAATATATATATATATATATATATATATATATATATATTACCTACTGGCGATTGCCAGTAGGTAGTTATAGTTAGGATCTACTTTCCATAGGAAATCCGCAACATTCTATTGGGAATAACTTTGGCGCCGGTGAACGAATCTTCGCGAATTTCTCAAAGTTCGTGGCCCGCTCCTTCCCTGAAAATGTGGGGGGGATTCGTCAAGCGG
Source organism: Lissotriton vulgaris (assembly GCF_964263255.1). Taxonomy (NCBI): domain Eukaryota; kingdom Metazoa; phylum Chordata; class Amphibia; order Caudata; family Salamandridae; genus Lissotriton; species Lissotriton vulgaris. The sequence continues at coordinate 780,190,531 of NC_141691.1, forward strand.
GGGCAGAGATAAAAGGGGGGTCCGAAAACGTGTTTTCTCCATGTTAATTTCCATAGGGCGGTCAAACTCACTGTTAGCCCGAACGGCTGAATGGATTTCCGCCAAATTTGGCAAAATTGTAGGGACTGGTAGCCCGATGTGCCTTTGCTATGTCTCAAGATATGTGCTCCAGTGGATTTTGAGTAATTTAGGTTCAAAAAAATATATATATCTATGGCAGCGCCCCGGTACGCGCACCGGGGAGCGCTCTGGGCGCGCCAATGCAGGTGCGCACGGAAAGCTGATTGGCTCTCGGGTGTCTGTAAACATTCGAAACAGTCCGGACCGGCCGCCATCTTGTGTCTCGGTAGGATAGAGACACAAGAGGTGATAAAAAAAAGGGGAAAATGACCATAAGGGGGCAGGGTTGTTCCCCCCTGACCCCCTAGGTTTGATGTGGGGGCTATAAAAGGGCCCGCGGAGCAAAATATATATATATTTTTGTTTTATTTGCGCGGGGGGAGCGCCCGGTACGCGCACCGGGGAGCGGACCAGGGAGAGGCCCATGGGGAAAGAAGAATGACAGAGTTTTAAAAAATTGTAGCCTTTCCTTATAATATATTCTTTTTGTTGTTTTATATATATATATTTTTTTTTTAACATGTTTTACTTTTCTTGGGTTTTTCTGAACAGTTTTATATTTTTTTGTATTTTTCATGGGGAGAAACTAAAAAACAGGAAATTGAAAATGGCTCAACTGGAGCCAAAATAAAAAAAAATAAACCATTTGTGGTTGTCCCCAGCAAGGACTATGAGCTTTATGCTCAGTTTACCATAAGAGATGGTCTTCCCACAATGAATACAAGTAATTCGGAAATCCGCAAACCATGGCTGAATGCAAGGGATTGTCTCCCTTGCCCCTGGTCCCGACGGAGTGGTTTGCTTTCTTTTGGAGGTGGTGCTTGTAGATTGGGGAGGGTTACTGGCCAGTTCCCTCATCTCTGCAGCAGAATAGTTCATCGGATGCTTGCGCTGCATGTGTCTAATCATGGTGTTGTTTACGAATTAATATTTTTTATTCGGGTTCCCCCTAGAAAGTTCCATGCCACAGATTAGCCAGGTTCTGAGCTGGGATGGGGCAGTGAGATAAATAACGGTGATGGATCAAGCCCTGATCTTTGGACTGGGTAAGAGTGGTCTGTTTAACTCAGACACTCTGTTCATCACCACCCCCTTTTTGTAAATCGTTTTTGGCCACTATAGGTGTGGCAGGGTATACTCAGACATGAGTCCCTTTCTCACTGCTCCATCAGGATTCAAGCAAGCCGGGCCGAAGAAGGCTGAAATGCCAGAAACCGGTCCCCGGTAGCTTGTCTCCTTTCTGGTGAAGAATTGGCTTGGTAGTTTAGTCTGCCCTGTTCCCATGATGCACTGGGCCAGGGACAGACTGATTTGCATATAGCCAGGTTCTGAGCTGGGATGGGGCAGTGAGATAAATAACGGTGATGGATCAAGCCCTGATCTTTGGACTGGGTAAGAGTGGTCTGTTTAACTCAGACACTCTGTTCATCACCACCCCCTTTTTGTAAATCGTTTTTGGCCACTATAGGTGTGGCAGGGTATACTCAGACATGAGTCCCTTTCTCACTGCTCCATCAGGATTCAAGCAAGCCGGGCCGAAGAAGGCTGAAATGCCAGAAACCGGTCCCCGGTAGCTTGTCTCCTTTCTGGTGAAGAATTGGCTTGGTAGTTTAGTCTGCCCTGTTCCCATGATGCACTGGGCCAGGGACAGACTGATTTGCATATAGCCAGGTTCTGAGCTGGGATGGGGCAGTGAGATAAATAACGGTGATGGATCAAGCCCTGATCTTTGGACTGGGTAAGAGTGGTCTGTTTAACTCAGACACTCTGTTCATCACCACCCCCTTTTCTAAATCGTTTTTGGCCACTATAGGTGTGGCAGGGTATACTCAGACATGAGTCCCTTTCTCACTGCTCCATCAGGATTCAAGCAAGCCGGGCCGAAGAAGGCTGAAATGCCAGAAACCGGTCCCCGGTAGCTTGTCTCCTTTCTGGTGAAGAATTGGCTTGGTAGTTTAGTCTGCCCTGTTCCCATGATGCACTGGGCCAGGGACAGACTGATTTGCATATAGCCAGGTTCTGAGCTGGGATGGGGCAGTGAGATAAATAACGGTGATGGATCAAGCCCTGATCTTTGGACTGGGTAAGAGTGGTCTGTTTAACTCAGACACTCTGTTCATCACCACCCCCTTTTCTAAACAGATTAGACAAGTCACCTTGGCCGCATTGACTTTTTTCTTTCCCTCTGGGATCGAAAAAAACTCTCATACAATGTGTGGTCTTGGCTGGTATGGGGTATTGTGTTCTTCAAGCCATCTTCTCCTCCCCTCCTCCTCCTCCTCCTTCTCTTCCTCCTCTTGTCGAAGTCACGTTAAAATACACCATGAGTGATGTCACTGACCATGTCATGAGTGATGTAATATGTGACGTCATCAGCAGTGCATTGCAGGCGCGCAGGTTATAGTGAGTCCAACTAACTATAACGTGGAATTTTAATGGTTTTATGTCAGTAAAATTTCCAGTTAACTATAACTGGTGTGAAACCTATGTTTTTTTCAGTGAATATATATATTGCTCCTATGCATCATTTATTGTGGGACATGTAATTATGTTTGTGTATTGCACATAGTATTACACATGCTTAACTCAAGACTGGGTTGAACTTGTATTTAACATACACCATCTTCAGATGGCGGATCCCCTTTACTACAATTGTATAGTCCTTTTTTGTTCTCTACTCACAATGCGGATGTAAGACATTTTATTTAAATGAGTTGAGCGCCTCCGCTCTTTGCATAACTTGACGAAGCCCTCTGGCGAAACGCGTCGTATGCTGTGAAGTTCCCGAATAAAATCTATGCGTGGAACTACCCCCTGCGTGTGCTGCTTTCTTCACGGACCGATGGTCCGTAGATGTCTGAAGCTGTGATTAATACAACGGGCACACCCCCGTTTGGCGTGCACCCGCTCACGTGTGCAACCGGCTGGTGTTTGGAGCTAAGGATTTCGATTACCGGCTGCACCGAGTTTGTTTGCTATATGTGCCGCATTGCCTGGACCCCGAAGACACTGCCGTGAGACAGGATTGTTCTCGCATCTATTCAGGCTTTCTTCATCAATCGGGTAAGGCGCGGTGAGCACTATAACTGACTTGTACCATCTGTGTCGTGCGCTGGCATTTACTCTGAGTGAAGGGGGGAAACAGCTTGTCATATATTGGTAGTTGCGGCTGCACTACCATTCATAATGTTCTGCGAGGCAGAGAGTAGAGAGGCGGAACTGGGGATGTTTAAAATAAGAAAAAACCAGATGGCACACAAAAGGCAGGCACTAGTCAAGCTGGTGGAGGCAGCACCACTCTCAACACAAAATTGGCCACTTTGGAACGGCTATACGAAAGAGAGATCAGAAAGTGGTGGGAGGCAACATCATTACAGAACTACATTGATGTTGACCACGTTCCTCGAGGATTGAGAATATACACTATCCCAGCATATGAGAACCCGGACCCTAAATTATTGGATGCTTGGGTGGAACACACAGTGGCATCCTGCAAAGGGAGTCTGAAAATACTAGTCCGCTTTGCCTGGAGTGATAGAGACAAAGCTCTGATACAAATCAAGGAGTTGGAGGATGAGTTACTAAAGGAAGAGGATCAGACCAATTTGGGAGAAAAACGTGAACTAATTAAAAAACGTCTAAAAAAATATGAACAAAAAATCAAACAGCGCAAAGAAGAAAAATTTGAGAGAGATGAAAATGATTATAAAATGGGAAGAGTGTTAACCTTTGCCAAAAAATATGATCATACCAGGAAACAACTGAAGAAAAAGGCAAGTGGTCCTACTGCTGTGGAACCCGCAACTTCCGAATCCGATACCAATGCAGACGATGTGATCAGTGAAGATGGCAGCGAAGAAGCTTCTTCTTTTCAGGTGGAATACAAAGTCATGCGGAACAATCAACTAGAAGGAAGCAGGGGCAAGCCCCCGGACAATCAAGGAGCAAGAGGAAGACGAGGCGGGGGGGCTGCGGGAAGAAATCCACTAGGTTCCCCACCCGTAACACACAGCATGAAGAACTATTCCAAGAAAAAGAACTAACACCGAACCAAGAACACACTGTAAACAAGGATAACTTGACCATCATCAATCTAACTGACAAAGTACTCACTGTAGAAGAGAACTCCATACTCCAATTGGGCTTATCTTTCTGCCCACAGAGGAACTTTGAATTTGCGCAGACCAGGATTGATATTTTCAAGTTCACTAGAAAATTAAAACTCCACAAATTTTTCAAATTGAAACCGCACATTGAGAACGCTGGGTCTGGTAGTGAATGTGCAACCGAGGTATTTAGATGCCGTGATTTAGGGGGTCTCCGAGCAATGGAAAGCCTCAATCAAGAAATCAACTTGGGCCACGATGGTGAAGTAACCAACACACAAACATTGGCCACCTTAGACATCCAACAAAAAGGTGGGTGCAGTGGATTCAAACCGGCATCTACTTTCATGTCCATTATGGGCACTGACGCCATAGACATCTTCTCGGATGCGGTATTGAGGGATCTATCCAGACTACGCAAAGTGAAACAATACACATCGTCCAATGATAATTTCACTAAGCAACAGCAAATTGCTCTACAAACTTTGTGCAAGGACTCTGGTCTGGTATGTAAACCCTCAGATAAAGGGGGTAATATTGTGCTTCTTACAGCTGCCCAATATGAAAGTGAGGCTACTCGGCTTTTGGGAGACACTAAAACCTATATAACCGTGGGTGACAAAGACTACAATCAAAGCGTGGGTGAGTATCACGATATGATATCCAAGTGGTACAATAAAAACATGCTCAGCACAGATGAATATCTGTTTTTGCGCTGTCTCAGTCCTGTGATCCCCACCTTTTATTACCTTCCCAAGGTACACAAAGACATACTTAATCCACCGGGAAGGCCCATCGTTGCTTCCAATGGTAGCCTCACAGAAAACCTCTCCATTTACGTGGACTCGTTTCTCTCACCTTTGGTCATGTCATTGCCCTTGTATCTAAGAGATACTGAACATTTTCTGACACTTATGGACAAAATTGTTTGGAAAGATACTTACTGCATGCTGGTGCTAGACATTTCCAGTCTATACACTTGTATAGCACATGACGATGGTTTGAGATCGATGGCTAGTTTTCTGGATCGACGTCCTGTACGTTTCTATGAACACAATAAGATGTTGATGGACTTTATGAACTTTAGTCTGAACAATAACATCTTTCTTTTCAGTAAACAACTGTATAAGAAGATTTCCGGAGTTGCCATGGGAGCTTGCTCTGCTCCTAGCTTTGCCAACCTCTTTGTAGGTTGGTGGGAGGAGCAGGCTCCCTGGAGCATCACCAATCATGAGTAGGAACACCCTTATTATAGGGTGGCATCATTATATAGACGATCTTTTTATCATCTTAGAAAGCCCTGTAGAAACTGCTAGTGTTTTCATTGACGTACTCAATAACAATGACATGCATTTAAAAATTTCAGGTCAGATTAGCAGGACCTCAGTTAACTACCTTGATCTCACTGTATACATAGATGACAAAGGAACAGTGCAAACCAAATTATTCAGGAAGGAGACGGCAGGAAATTCCACCCTTTTTGCCACTAGCAGTCATCCTCGCCAATTAGTAGAAAGTATTCCCTATGGAGAACTTTTGAGGCTAAGGCGCAATAATTCCAATGAGGATGATTTTAAGAAGGCAGCGGAGGCTAGTATTCAAAGATTCAGGATAAGGGGTTACAGTGATGGGGTTCTGGCTGGCGCTTATGATAGAGCGACCAAGATGCAGAGAAAAGCACTGTTAGAACCTAAGAGGACTGTAAAATCCAACAACGGGGCATTCCGCCTTATCACCACCTTTTCACGGAATGCAGGGCAGGTCAAAAAGATACTTAAAAAGAACTGGAACATTTTAATGTCCGATAACATCATCAAAGCGGATTTGCCCAGCAATCCGTTAGTCACCTTTAGAAAGTCCAGATCTCTTAGGGACCATTTGGTCTCAAGTCATTGCACTGCTCCTGTTAATACCCCTAAACTTCCTGTATTGAATGGTTTCTACCCTTGTGGCAGGTGTAAGGCCTGTAAATATAGTAGGCGGACGCTTACTTTCAAGATACCAGGTCTCTCTACACCTAAAAAGATTACCAAATTCCTGACATGCTCTACAGCATATGTTATTTATTGTCTCACCTGCCCATGCGGCTTAAATTACATCGGTAGCACCACAAATGCTGTTAAACTGAGAATATTAGAGCACATGCATGCTCTTGCCAAAAAAGATGTCACCTACCCCGTAGCAAGGCACTTCGAAAAGAATCATAATAGTAACAGGGATCTGTTATCTTACATTTGTCTCGATAGTGTTCCGGCTAATATCAGGGGAGGTGATCGCCTTCTCAAGATTAGAAGGTTAGAGTCCAGATTTATAATAGACTTGCAGAGCAAACACCCTAATGGCCTCAATATGCATGAAGAACTTTCGGTTCATTTGGGTTAAGTTAAATGCACTTCTGATATGATGGACTTTTTATGTTGGTTTAATGCACTGTACTCTTGATTGGTATCTTCCATTGTCTGTATAAATGTCAGGACATCTGGTATTTAAGAAATATTTTTGACTGTAACTTATGTACCGATAGCTTGGTTTTAACATCCCATGTAATTCTGAATACCTCCGAACAGATGTCTAATTCTTGCCCATCCAGGGCGCTATTTGGGTTTTGATTAATGCAGTTTTCAATATGGGTGCGTTCATTATACCATAGCATGAGTTATTGTGATTGTAGCACTAAGATGTACCCTGAGCATTTAACCTAGGACACATGTTGCCACGATTATGGCTTTCTATGGTTTACTATATTGCATAGTGTTTAGCACCATATATTTAGTACATTAGATCTGTTCGGCGGTTTGCCCATACAGGGCGTCATATATGTGAGTATGAAAGTTGGACTAACGCTGCCCATCACGGGCTGGATCACGAGCATTGCTCCTATGCATCATTTATTGTGGGACATGTAATTATGTTTGTGTATTGCACATAGTATTACACATGCTTAACTCAAGACTGGGTTGAACTTGTATTTAACATACACCATCTTCAGATGGCGGATCCCCTTTACTACAATTGTATAGTCCTTTTTTGTTCTCTACTCACAATGCGGATGTAAGACATTTTATTTAAATGAGTTGAGCGCCTCCGCTCTTTGCATAACTTGACGAAGCCCTCTGGCGACACGCGTCGTATGCTGTGAAGTTCCCGAATAAAATCTATGCGTGGAACTACCCCCTGCATGTGCTGCTTTCTTTACGGACAGATGGTCCGTGGATGTCTGAAGCTGTGATTAATACAACGGGCACACCCCTGTTTGGCGTGCACCCGCTTACGTGTGCAACCGGCTGGTGTTTGGAGCTAAGGATATATATATATATATATATATATATATATATATATATATATATATATATATATATATATATGAGACGAACTCCGTTATGCCCCAAATACAGCTTCAGAACAACAACGAAAACCGGACCCAGATGGAAAGTTGCCAAATTATATATATATATATATATATCCATCAACAACAGTCGCTTATCTTCCCACCAACTATAAATGAGGAGTGTGCGGCAAGGTAGCGAATCTCAAACATCCATCCAAACCTGTGATAACAACCGGTGTACTGTCCCAGCCTGATACATCACAGAGCGGCCACTCAAAATCCAATTTCAGCGTGTTTATTGATAACACAAGGCAGCAAAAAAACAACGCATTTCGGAGTTCCCTCACTCCTTGGTCACGGGTGACCAAGGAGTGAGGAAACTCCGAAACGCGTTGTTTTTTTTTGCCTTCTTGAAGGTTGAATAACTTGTCTCTAGCTTCATTGCGACACAGCAGTGCTGATAAATTTAACTTTGCAAGCAGAGTACTGAGGCCCACTGAAGGGTTTAATAATTGAAAATTACTGCAGCCTCGCAAAACCCACTGAAGGGATTGATTTAAACCAAGGAAAAACTACTAACACCAGCATCCTTTGCATAATTAAACTCACCTGTACCCACCAGAGGGAGAAACGACTCAACAGGAGAATAAAAGTGTTCCTTGGTTTCTTTTGTGCAAGTTGCAGGCAGCCTTTGATGTAGGAGCTGGGCGCTCTGAAATGCATCGGCAGAACAATCAGTATGCAACTTGCCTGTTTTCACATTAAAAGAATTCTGTGTGACTTGCCTGCAGTGGAGTGTGTCTTCAATATTTCAGGGCAAACATGATCTATCTATCTATCTATCTATCTATCTATCTATCTATCTATCTATCTATCTATCTATCTATCTATATAACGTGTATAGCGTTAATCCATCTACGCTTTCACCTTTATATACCAGTTAACCACTTTGCCTATTATGTTGCATTGTGGGAATGGTAGTTTGAATGAAAATAAACAAAAAACAAACAATATATACAGAAAAATATTTACAGTTTTCAAGCGTGAGTATCGTTCTATCATTTTTGTCATCGCATGTTACATGACACAGTTCTTATGTATATCTAAAAATTGATCATTAATTACCAACTCTATTCTCTATTTGCAGGCATTGTACATGTTGTATAATGTGGAGGCAGTGAATCTAAGTGACCCATCCACTCATGTATGCCTGGCTGTTTGTTCGCATGGCATCCTAATGACTGAGTGTCTGTACTTGCACATCTTGATTGTACGGCTTAGTGCCCTAAGAGCAATCTAGTTCGTGCATGATGCCCAGTTAATAGTTAATTTTGACGTCCTGCCTAATTGTTTTTGCTTATGGCACAGTGCCCCTCTAGTGTTGGTATTTATTTATGACACTAACTATAGTGCACTGGGTCATTAATTATGTTTCTAACAATTTTTCACATATTATATATTTTAACCAGTCACTTCATCAGATAGTTCTTTTCTCAGATGTTCTCTCATTTAGTGGACCTTTGATCAAACAATAGTTCAGTTAGTACTTGCAAGTGGCTAAATCTCTGAGCGACAACACTTTTGTTCTCTCTACTTATAGATGTATATACATTTCCTTATCCCTGTTCAGCCTTTTTGGGATCTTTGTTTTAAATCTGTTTATGATTCATGATTCCAATCATCTTAATTTTAAAGTCCTGTTTCCCCCTCTCTCATGTGCTGGCACTGTCGTATCCAACCATGTTTTGACTTCTTGTGTCATCATATGTTTCGCCATTATGTACGTTGTATCCTTGTTTTGATATGTTCAAGAATCTGTTTTTTTAAAGGGCATATTGTGCTTCCTATGTAGCTTTTGCCACAAGTACATTCATGGAGATATACTACATGTGTAGTCTCACAGATGATGATTTCATTGATATCAAACATCTTTCCCTGCGGATGGTCTCATCTTCTTTCTGTTTTTACAAATTTTGCAAGCTTTGCAATTGCTGCATTAACTGAATCCCTTCTTTAATCCTTGCAACGAGGATTCTGGCTTCTTGAATGTGAAATGGCTATTTACCAAATTATCTGAAAAAGATGGCGCTCTTCTAAATGTTATTTGGGGTTGTTTCCCCAGTTGTTTACCAATGTCTGGGCCTTTGGTTAGGACACTCCAGTACTTGTTCAGTATTTTGCGAATTTTGAAACTTTCTATGCTGTAAGTTATGAAAATTCTTAGGCCCTCATTAGGATTGCGGAGAATCCGCATCCTCCGGGCCGGCGGAAGCCACCACCAGCGCGGAGGATGCTGAGTCTCCGCAGCGGAGCCTTCAATGTCCCCCCGCCAGATTAGGATGGCAGGGGGATGAGAAGTCCGTCTGCCGCTTTTCCCCCGCGGTTGCCTTCCGACCGCGGCGGAAAAGCTCTAATATGGTGGCGGTGTCTATCAGACACCGCCAGCCATATTAGGTTGGTGGGAAAGACATGCTTTACCGCAGTGGCTTTCCCGCCGTGGAAAAGCATACGGACTGTCACTTCGGGGGCCCGTTGCGTGCCCCATGGGTGAAGGGGGTGGGGGGTGCACATGGGGCTACCTATGGTACCCCCCTGCATTTGCGTGCACCAAGCAACATGCACCGCGCGGTGCCTGCCGCTTTGTACATGCAAATGCGACAGAAGCATTTTTCACCTTGCGGCGGGTGCAGCTTGAAGCTGCACCCGCCGCAATGTTAAAGATAGTGGATGTGACCGCCACCCTGGCGGTCACATCCTAATTTGCTCGGAGGGAACGCCACAGCCCCTGCGGACTCAAGTCCGTCCGCGATCCTACTCGGGCCCTTAGTTCTTAGTGGCTTCTCTTCGTGTTCTCCCTTGTTTTTGTCTTTTATTCACCAATGTTACAGCACGTGTGAGGCTTCTTGCTTTTTTTTCTCCGCTGCGAATGTCATTATGTTTGTAACATCTTTATAGAAATCTTTGTTTTGTTTCTTTAAATTTGAATTCCATCTCTTTAGACTCAGAACGGTTTCTTTTCATTCTAATGAATTCTCTGTAAGGTGTATTCTTTTCAGACTGTCCGGATGGAGCACACTGTTCGTCGCTGTGCTCTTCTTGAACACTGTGGTTTCTATTTTGTTGGATTTTACATACACCTTTGTGTCTGAGAATACTATTTCAGTTGCACTGTAGTTGTAGGTGAACTTAAGGCCCACTTTGTTATTGTTTAGTATGGAAAGGAACTCCAGGAACTCTGTTTCATTGCTGTTCCATTAAGAAAAAGGTCATCTATGAATCTTAGCCAGAGTGCTACCTTGGCCACATGATGATCATTTTCCTCTCTCCAAGCTATGGTTTTTGCCCACCAACCCCTTACAAGGTTGGATTAGCTTGGAGAGAAGGAAACTCCCAAGGCAGTCAAACATTTTTGGGAGTACAACATTTTATTAAACAGGAACACATTGTTCCTGAGACATAGCTCAATCCTTTCGGTGACCATCTCAGTGTGTTGCAATTCCTCTATGGGCTTCTGTTTGGGGAAATACATAATTGCCTGTATGCCAACATTCTGAATTATAGTATTTGAAAACGAATTAATAATTCATTTAATTAATTTACTCCCCATCCTTTACCCCTATAAAACCCACAATTTGCACATAAAAAATAATTACACAATTAACATAATTATATTAATTACCAACCAATTATTAATTTATTAAAAATAAATTACTTTCCACCATTTACCCTCATAAACCTGAAACCCACGTGTAAACAAAAGAATTACACAATTACATAATTAATTATCAAATAATTAATATTATTCAGTACTTAATAATTAATTAATTATTAATTGCTGAATTCATTGCTGAATAAAAATAAGTTAGTTCCCACCCTTTACCACCCTTCCCACCCTTTACTCCCCCCCCATAAAATGTACATAAAATAAATAAACAGCACAATTAAAGGAGATTAAATAAAAAATCATCAATAAATGTATTATTAGTAAATGACTTCCCTCCCTATACCCCAATAAACCCAAAACCCTCTACAGCACTAAAAATAACACACAAAAATAATATTTAATAGCTACTAAAATGTTAACAAATATATTAAAAAATCATAAACAATGAATACACAAATACTTTAATTCACATACATTTAAAATATATGCTAAAATGCCTACCAATATATTTAAAACTATATTTTAAACAGTTACATTTTTGCAAAGGCTATTAATGTTGATAATAATTACCTTAAAATCGATATTCTTGACAACAATATTCTTGCTGATGATATTTCCATATCACAATATATTGGACACAATATTTTGGAATGGTGATGGTTTTCTTTCTCGACCTTTTGTCTGAATACCGTTTCCTGGAAGATTTAAGCCACGTGAAGCTAGGAGCTGTGTAGTAAAATAAAACAAACCAAGATGTTTTTTTTTAATTGTGTTTTACATAATAATTAAGTTTACTGTAAAGTGAAGAAAGTTTCAAATTTTCAAATGTTATTTATCTCTTTTGACTTCATGTCATTTCGAGCACAATGCAATATAACATTGTATTTGCATATTATTTACCTGAAAAATCTGCTAGGAACAGTACGGGGAGGGAAAGGAAAGAAAATAGACAAGAAAATAATATTACTTTAAAAGAAATAATGGAGATAGGGAGAATAAGTCAAAAGCAATTTGCTCACAAAATGATATCATTAACAAAAATAGTAGAGAAGAAAAGGAGAAAGTAGCCCACTTCACAAGAAATTCTTTATGTCAGCACCTTAGAGCAGTCAATAAAACCTTGTAGAGGTCTACGGACCATATTTCCGACCGATGGATTAAGATTTCGGATTCGGACAGGCTTTCCCAATCGATTGTTCTGACATGGATCGGCTGTCAGAATATGACTTGGGGGGCCCATTGCAGACCCCCTTCATCCGAATGGGTCCCCTCTTTGGAACCATGCACAGTGTATTCGGTTAGAACACAGGATCCAATTGAAGTTAACGGGAGGCCGACCAAACGATGTTCGGAACCATCGCAATTGGACGGTTAGAATCCTTGAATCTGATTAGTCAGAAACCATTCCGAGACCAATTTCGTCGGAATACTTTTCGACTGACATCGTAATCGGCACAAAGTGTGATAAGGATTCACTCACAAAGAAGTCATTCCATGGTTTAGGAATGAAGTAGGAGAATTAATCCCGGGTGGTAAACTTCACTCCACCGGCGGACTTTTGCAGAGTTTTGCCAACTCCGCACTTCATTGGGAACTCAGAGTTCAGACAAACTCTGACTCAGTGGTGCAGCGGAATTAGACCCTGCACCACCATGCCCAAACTAAAAACAAAACGCACTTACCTGCTCTTTAGCATCTCCGCGATGCTCTCCTCCTCGCAGTGATCTCTCCTCCTCGCCGCCATCCTCGCTGCAAACCCCTACGTTTTACGTCTTTTGTGAACTGTGAATGCGCAGTCCACGCAAGATATAAAACTTAGGGGTGTGCGACCAGCAACGAGGATGGTAGCGAGTAAGAGAGACCAAAGCGAGGAGGAGTGCAGCCCCGGAGATGCCAGAGAGCAGGTAACTGTTTTTTTATTTTTATATTGAGATTAGAACTTGTAAGGGTCGAGAGGAGTGGAGCGGAGTTCCACAGCGTTTTTTTTAACACTGTGGAACTCCGCGTAAAGCCACTCCGCGTAATCCACATACCCCTGATCAGAGTGCTGAAATTAGGGGCCTCATTATGATGTTGGGAGGAAAGTTTCCTCCCAACATAGTAATAAGGCCCTAGGTATCATCATTCTGGGTCATAGTAACACATTATCTACAGCGCATAGAAACGCCCAGAAATATGTATGAAACGCCATATGAACATGAAATTAGGATTAATGTAGAAGAGGATAAAACTGCCTGTGTTTTTGATTCTTTTGGCCTACTGCTCTTGACAGTATGTACATATTTTCTAATCATGTCTTACAATGAACTGCTATCTATTTTGCCTTTGTGTGTTTCTCTCATGTACCCTTGCACAGTGAATCCTTAGAGAAACAACAACCGGGTCCGGACTTAAGCATGTGAAAAAAAATAGCCATACTGATGTCATGTTGTTTGCTCACTGAAAGAGGGGGATCCCTGTGATTCTCCCATACTGGACTCCTCCATCAATGTGACAGAAGCCTGCAAGACACCACATCTGTATGAATGCACATCACTGAAACATGTGGAAAGTTTAGAACGTAAATTATCACCCTGGCAAGTCAAAGTCACTCTTGTATCCCTATGATTTGTTAACATAAGTACCATTATATTGGATTCTGGTAACAATTCTTATTTGCAGATCTTAGAAACCACATAAATACAATTGATGACATAAAATGCTTCAGCAGGATTGACTATAACATTCAGACTAAAGAACTATCTGAAAGAATACAAGATTATTGCAGCCCCAATAAAGTTCTCAGACTGCTATGTCCTACTGGGCAAAAATAAAACGAGTCTTATTTGCTCATTGAAACACAGAACAAAAGTAGTAGTTTTGCTCATGCGTATTATCTTATATAAAGCAGGGCAAAATATTGAATTAAAAGAACTCAGCAAAGAAGAAACCTAAGAATGTATCATACCTCTATTAATAATGTGAGCTTAAGTATATTTAAGAGCAAAGCTCTGACTAAGGGGCCAATTAAGATCCCGTTTCGAATGGCTAAGAATTGTATTCGGGCTTGCTGAATCCGATTCGTAACCCTTGTTGCCAACTGAATCATACCCAGTTCTGAACAACCAATTACAATGCCTGGAAAACCATTCATGTTGTCCAAATCAGTTCTGAAAGGCTTTTGTTCAGGTCTAGCCTTTCAGAGCTGATTCGTATGGCTCTATAGACACGGTTTACCGAGCGAGCGAATACAATGACAGATTTGGACAGCCATTCCGATTTGATTTGCCCGTGATAAAACAGCTGTGGGAATCAGTCTTTGGGGGCCTGTAGTAGGCCCCTCCTTCACCAGAGGGCCTCTGAATCATACCCCTAGGGGTGCCGAAGGGAGCCCTTTTTCCTACCATGTACAATGTGGCAAGCACCAAGGGGTGCCTGCCACATTGGAAGCCTGTGCTCTCGTTCACAACATAGGCTCCCATTGAAGTCAATGGAAGTTTGACCGAATTGTATCCAGAAGCATCTGGATACATCCAAATTGCTCTTCTAGACTTCCCTGATTCTAGTCGTCAGGAAAGCATCCCGAAACCTATTTGGTCGGAATGCTTTCTGTACAGGATCGTAATCGGCCCCTAATTCTAGCCACTATTGTATGGAAAGATAATGTGTAGTCCTTATAATTTTTAGGGCATGGCTTGGAGGATCACACATGATGGAACATTGAGTCCTACAGAATACATAGAATATACTATTCCGTAACTTTGGTATCTGATCCTTGACATTTTTGTGTTGTGCTTTCTTGCCAAGTATGGCTGATAGGCTTGTAGCTGTAAACGTGACAGTGCTGTCTGTATTGCACAATGCCTGCTGCATTTTCAACATAGTTAATTCTATAGACTAGGGTGACACAACAAAATGAGGGCAAATCCCGAATGCAAATCTGATGGCAATTTCCACATATATGCACTTCTTCTAGCACTTTAAGATTCATCCTTTTTCTCTGACTCGCCTCATAGTTATATACTCTGATACCTGGGTTTGCATAAAACTGGGAGACGGTGGGAGACAGTGCTCATTTATCCAGGTAAATTTCCACATTGTGAGGAGTGAAGCAGGGGTACGTGTTAGCCCTTCTACTTTTTAACAGTTTATTGATGACACCATCACTCACCCCCCTAAAGATTGGTGATGTACGGATCAGTAGACTCCATTTTGTAGATGACCTTGCCCGGTTCAGTCTTACAGGGTAGGCCTTCAACGGAGGCTTAACCAACTACACATTTACATAACCATTAACAACCTAGGGCCTCATCACGATGTCGGTCAGAAACTAAACCGCTCTCTCCTTGTCAGATTCGGTTCCGACTGACTCATGGTCTGGGGTTCGGCCCGACAGATTATGATGCTTCTGAACACCATTGCCTTTAATGAGAGCCTGTGTTCCGACCGACAACACATGCTCCTATGGGGAAAATTTGTGTCTGCGAAAAACCTTGCACCCTGTCGCTGGCACTCCATGGTACCTGCCACACAGTGCATTGACTTACAGGAGGGTCCCTTGGGTACCCCCTCGACCACAAACTGGAGGACTTAGGATGAAGACCCGCCTACTAGGGGCTCCCAAACTCAGTTTCCGACAGCCTTTTTGTGTTGGACAGACCGAGTCAGAAAGGCTGTTTGAATACAACATTGTAATCGGTCGGTCGGAAGCGCTGTCCTTTCAGCTATATGAATCGGTTCTGACTGATTCAGATTCTCCGAATGCCAGTCGGAACCGTTTCGGTTGACCGAAAGGTTCCTCTTCCGACCATGAGCATTGTAAGCGGAAACAATTCCGACCAAGTCGGTGGACGGGTACCAACACAATCTAGGGGATTCAGACTGTCAGTCGGAGGCTTTCCGACTGACATCGTAATTAGGCCGTCCTAGAGGTGAATCTGATGAAAACAAAGGTTGTTTTGTTTGGTATGAAAACATATCAGGAAAGTAGCTGGATTTGTATTGGCAATAAAATTGTGTTGGATCAAATTTGCAAGTACTTGAGGTTGCATAAAGATGCCAGGACTTGTTTTACGAAGCAACGGAAAGACGTTGAAGCAAAAGCCCTGACCCTCCAGTTCCCCTATCGAAATGATCAAAATCATTGCTGGGCCAAGAGTTAATCCCCGGCTGGAAGTCATGAGGGCTAAAATATCTCCTCCTTTGACCTATGGCAAGGAAATTCTACTTGCAGGGACAGCAGTCTGCTGCATAAACTCAATACAAATGGGTTTTCCAGCTGCTGAAATCCTCATCTGCTGCCCAGATGAGGTTGGAAGTTGGTCTTCCTGACCAGTGGGAAGCCGGGGTAGGTGCCTACTCCAACCTGTGTCACAAGCTATGGGGGCCCGGGCTGGCTGCCTAGAGGTATTCATATGGACTATGTGTGTATTATTCCTCTGAAGGCAAAGGTTATTCCCCTTAGTCTAGGGGAGTGAGTGCTCTTGAAGCATCTAGCCAGCTGGCGTCGACCTTCCAATGGAACACCCTGTAGAATGTTATGTTATGTTATTGTGATTTTGTATAGCGCTTGATTCACCCGGGGGCATCTCAGCGCTAGTGAGACAAGGAGACCAGAGAAAGACAGGAACATCAGTAGTCGAGAGGTTAGAATAGGAAGGCTTTGAGTTGTTTCCTGAAAATCAAATATGTGGAACATTTACGTAAGGGCTCTGGTAATGAGTTCCAGTATTTAGGAGCGATATATGAAAAGAGTACGGCTTGCTTGAATCCTGATGGAGCAATGAGCAAGGGACTCACATCTGAGTATACCCTTCCACGCTTAGGGTGGACAAAATATTTAACAACAAGGGGTGGTGATGGACAGAGTTTCTGAATTAAGTAGAATACTCTCACCCAGTCAAGAGATCAGGGCTAGATCCAACACCATGTGTGGCAGGGTATACTCAGACATGAGTCCCTTTCTCACTGCACCATCAGGATTCAAGCAAGCCGGGCCGAAGACGGCTGAAATGCCAGAAACCGGTCCCCGGTAGCTGGTCTCCTTTCTGGTGAAGAATTGGCTTGGTAGTTTAGTCTGTCCTGTTCCCATGATGCACTGGGCCAGGGACAGACTGATTTGCATATAGCCAGGTTCTGAGCTGGGATGGTGCAGTGAGATAAATAACGGTGATGGATCAAGCCCTGATCTTTGGACTGGGTAAGAGTGGTCTGCTTAATTCAGACACTCTGTTCATCACCACCCCCTTTTCTTTTATGACAACCAAGCGCTGACCTTAAGATATCAGTGTCCCCTCTGGCTCTAATACGATCAGGGCAGCAGGTAGGAAAACTATCATAAATTACTGAGATTTTGTTTTGGAAGTATGTCGCTAAGGAGTCACATAGCTCCTGTGTTTCAAAAGATAGTTGTTTACAGGCAGGAGGAGAGACAAAATATTTCACAATGTCGAACAGTGCCTGCGATGAATTTCCTGCTTGTTCTATTTGTGACTGTATATATGTACATCTGGCCATTTTTATTTTGTGATGATAGCAGGATAAAGCTGCTTTATATCTTATTTTATCCCCCTCATCTTTAGTTCTTCTCCATCGGAGCTCTAAGATTTTACATGAGGATTTATCCCTTTTCAAATCCCCTGAGTACCATAGGGCTGATTTCCGTCGAGTAGAGAGATTCTTTTTACACTCCGGAATGACCACATCAAGGGCCTGTACTACAGCCACGTTGAAACTAGCCAGGCTGGTTGAGGTATCCTGCAGACTCTGTTCAGGGTTATTTTTAAAGCGTGGAAAGTCTCCTTGAATACTTCCAGTGTAAGCCTCTGCCACGGTCTCCCCATTTGTGGGTTTCGGGGGTATGGAGGCTTTCGCTTTGAGCATTCGATGTTAGGCGTGCTTGAAAAGAGAATTAGGTGATGATCAGTCCATGTCAGAGGGCGTGAGGAGTGAAATTTTAAATGTTCCATATTTGTAAAAATCATATCCAGCATATGGTCTGCACTATGGGTAGGGCCATGGACCTGTTGTGATAGACCCATATCATGTAGGCTTGAAGTCAACTGAGTAGTATCTAAGTTAGACATATCTTCTCCGTGAAAGTTGAAGTCTCCCAGTAGAATGAAGTTACTGGAGGCTAAGGCCCGCGTAGCTATAAATTCCGTCAAAATGGTTACGAAGTTCAGCTTCGGTCCTGGCGGGCGATAGAGTAAAGCCCCGTCCCATGTTGCCGTTGGCGACATGGAGACCCTAAAAAGGCCGATTTCTGCAGTGTCATTGCAGGATGTAGCCACCCATTGGGCTTTAAGATGGTCTTTAAAATCTAGCCCAATTCAACCTCCCATCTTTCCTCCTCTGTCTAAATGAATAAATTTGTAGTTATCAGGAATTGCCAGATTTATTGCGGGCGATTACAGGGGGTTAGCCATGTTTCTGTTTAGAAACATATGTCCGGGGAGTAGGTGGACAGCATATCCCAGATTTCAATAGAGTGTTTTGCCAGAGATCTGACATTACATAGGATGTAACTTGGCCCCGTTGGGGTTTGCAGGTTGTCAGCAGAGTTTTCAGTCAGACCGACCCCTACTGAACAGCATTGGTGCTTACAGGTGTTGCAAGTTACGGGTCCCTCCAGGTTTCCTGGAAATTTAGTGGGGCAAACAACTATCCCTCCTTTGCCATTCAGCGCAGAGGCTCTGATCTTCAACAATGCTTTGCTTGTGTAAGAAAGAACGCCAGCAAACAAAGGTTTCAGAGCAAATTGGGCAGCATTTCCCGCCTCCCGACTCGGACTGGTGCGGACGGGCGCAGACGGGCTTGCCTTTGGCACGCCTTCGGCGCGCATGTGGTGCGCCCGCTGTGCGCGTACGCTGCGCGTACCAGCTGATGGAGTCATTTTATGCACCGTGGAGGAGGTAATGTGCAGAGAAACTAGCCTGCTGCCTGAGATTCCCCCCAAGATGGCGGCTAAGGTGCCGGGAAATCCCTCCTGTGTCCCCCAGCAGAACTAATCGGCTGCGATGCAGAAGGAGGAGTAGCGCAGCTTTGTGTAAAGTACTGCGGTAAGTATTCCTTTTAAAAATATAACAAAGCAAACATTAAAACCATGTGAGCTCTGATTCCTGTCTTTCCGCCTCAGGAATCCCCTTAGTCACTGCGCAGGCAACGGTACCTAGATTAAATAGGTTGCGGTCAGGTGCGGGTGGCTAATGCGGTGAAAAACTAGCCTGCTGCCTGAGATTCCCCCCAAGATGGCGGCTAAGGCACCGGGAAATCCCTCCTGTGTCCCCCAGCAGCTCCTAATTGGCTGCGATGCAGAAGGAGGAGTAGCGTGGCTCTGTGTAAAGTACTGCGGTAAGTATTTCTTTTAAAAATATAACAAAGCACACATTAAAACCATATGAGCTCTGATTCCCGGCTTTCCACCTCAGGACTCCCCTTAGTCACTGCGCAGGCTACCATAGCTAGATTAAATAGGTTGCGGGCAGGTGCGGGCGGCTAATGCGTTGAAAACTAGCCTGCTGCTTGAGATTCCCCCCAAGATGGCGGCTAAGGCACCGGGAAATCCCTCCTGTGTCCCCCAGCAGCTCCTAATTGGCTGCGATGCAGAAGGAGGAGTAGCGTGGCTCTGTGTAAAGTACTGCGGTAAGTATTCTTTTGAAAAATATAACAAAGCAAACATTAAAACCATGCGATCTCTGATTCCCGGCTTTCCGCCTCAGGACTCCCCTTAGTCACTGCGCAGGCTACCATAGCTAGATTAAATAGGTTGCGGGCAGGTGCGGGCGGCTAATGCGGTGAAAACTAGCCTGCTGCTTGAGATTCCCCCCAAGATGGTGGCTAAGGCGCAGGGAAATCCCTCCTGTGTCCCCCAGCAGCTCCTAATCGGCTGCGAAGCAGAAGGAGGAGTAGCGCGGCTCTGTGTAAAGTACTGCGGTAAGTATTTCTTTTAAAAATATAACAAAGCAAACATTAAAACCATATGAGCTCTGATTCCCGGCTTTCCACCTCAGGAATCCTCTTAGTCCTTCAAACATGTTGAGTGTCTCTGCCCAGCATTGTTGAACAAGCACAGAACCAGGTCGTGGGGAGAGTAGAACAAATCTGGAGTTCATACCTTCTGGCAGGCCATCATTGCTTTCTTAAACCCGGACAATACAGCTTTTAACATCCTGCCAACAAAATGTGTTAGCATTGCATCAAAGAGGCTTAGCCATCTGGGGGGCCTCACTGAGGGCCTCTGCTGTCATCCCTGGGGTACCCCCCGAGAGGCCTAGCCTTGCTCCCTCCATTTCTCCGCCACCTTTGACATTAGTTTAACAATGTATCAGTTATAAAACTAGCACTAATATTCACACAGGGTGTGCACATGCATCACTGTATTTAAAATGTTGAATCTTTGATGTTGACAGATTTATGAATAGCCTCCTGCCATTTTCCTACAGAAGCATGCCAAGGATACTTTTGAGCATCAGCAGACCAACAAGCTACTCTATCTTTTTGGTTCTTTTACATATGGACCATAATTTATTTTTAATACCAAATGATCCTAGTGTGACACAATTGTGATGGTGATTGTTTTAAGGAATACTTTGCTGCTGCCTTTGCTGAATAAATTGATGCTTTATTAGTTGCACTAGTACTTTAGGAAATACCCTGCTGCTGCTAAGGATAAATATTTGCAGCTACACCTTCTGCACTAGCACCTAGGAGTTTTGCGTGCATTTGGAAGATCAGTCTGGTGCTTTTAAAAGTGATTTTAATGGATTATATGTTAGGATGACAGGACAGATTTATGCCCTTACTGTACTGAAGTTTCTTAGTGTGTCACCACTTTGATGATGTCTGTTTCAAGAAATATTTTGCTGCAGCACCTCTGCAATAGCAATTTGAGTCCATCACTCTCTGTGGGCTATTTATCATGGTATTTACCATTTGTTTCAAATTCTGATTATCCTGTTTCAATATGCACAAACAGTTCTTTGATTTTAGGAACTGTTATAGTTTTACATGATCGCTCACAAATGTTGACTGTACTGTTTAATACGTGCATTACATCTCCATTTTTTCATTCATTGTAATTGTTTTAAATAACCGCATAACATAAGGGCTTCTATATGTTTTATTTAAAAAAATAGAAAGGAAGGATTATGACCTTTGAATCACACTGCTGGGCCAAAATAATTACTCAGTTGGCCAGACAGAGGATCAACGGCCTCCCGACAAAATGGAGCCAGTTACCAGTGGGGATGGAGGTGTCTGAATTGTAGTTGTAATGGCATCTATATAGTGCTTACTGCCCCTAATGAGGCTTTCAAGTGCTTTTCGGAAAGTAGCACGCTACTGCAGAAACCAAAGTGGATTAGGGGTACATTAGTATAGAGAAATATAAGTTGTTATTTGGAGTCCTAATAGTGAAATACTGCCAATTTAGTTTTTCACTATTCAAAGGATATCTGTCCAAAAGGACAGCATGGGAGACATCTTAAAATACCACTTTTAGAAAGTAGGCATTTTCTTGCTTAACTATCCCATGTGTCTCTGCTGAGTTGTGTATTGACTGTCTGGTTTTGGAATGACAGGGGCTGGGGATGTGCATTCTCTGCAGATAGACATTGGGGGGTTGTGATTTGTCCTGCTTTTCCAGGGTGACTCAGAGCTGAGCTGAATAGACCTGAGCTGCATTTAAAGTAGTGGGAGGAGTGTTCCTTGCACCTAAAAAAACCCTCCCTCCTGTGCACAGTGCTCTCTCTACCCCTTGCAAAGAACCTGGACCAGATAGGACAGAACTGGTTAAGACTGAGTTGAGAGACTTTTGCCACAAGAGAACAAAGGAAAATGTGGGATAAATATTAGGGGCCCAGAATTTTAGAACTCGCTTGCATCAAGGAACCTGCCAAGAGGAAGAGCTGGGGAAGCTGTGAGGAGAGATTACCACTTTGCTGTGGTGGCCTTCAGTAGTTGCTTCTGTCTTGAGCAGAGAAAGGACTGGACTGAACTTTCTGTAACTTTTTATTGTTAGTGTTCTCAAGGGCTTGAAGTAGAGCTTTCCCCCTGTTCAAGAAGTCCTATGAGCAGGAAAGACTTCACCTTCCTCTGGGTACCGCCTCTGGTACCATGTTTTCCAGTTGTCACAGAGAGATGCCGTAGCCCAACTCCAAACCAACACCGCTGCTGACACCGTGATCCGAAGACACCTCAGAGGGCACTGCCACACTTTGCACTGCAACCCTGGTCTCACCGACGACCACCCCCACCACCACCGAGCTGTTGCTTGCACCATGACCTGTGGGCATCACACTCTCTACTGCCTCAGTTCACTCCACCGCCATGGTCTCACTGATGACACCGTTGCAAGCTGACATCACTGACCCTGCCTGAACCATGGTTTGGGGGTACAGCTCGGTAGCACACAATGCACCGGCCCCATTTCTAACATTGGTGATCAGCATTGAGGATTAGGACTTGCATTTGTCCCTAACATATAGTGATTGGTGTACACTACTAGTATAGTGCAGATCATTACGCAACCACATACTATTTAGTGAACTTTTTTTTGGCTTTTTCTTCTACAACTTGTGAACTTCCAAAGTCATCATGTCTAACCATTTCTAACAACACATATATGGAAAAGAGACATACATTTATATTATATAAAGTCCCATATGTACATGGGGGTAATTTTATGTTTTTTCTTTTTTTTTACTTACTTATTTATATATATATATATTTTATTTAATTTCCCCCCAATATTTCAATAGTGAAGGACTTATAGATACAATTGTTATGGTCATATTTGCACATTGTGATAGATAAAATAAAATATCCAGAAACCCATAAGAATAAAATCAAATCAATTCTATAACATATCACACATTGTGATAGATAAAATAAAATACAAAACAGTGCCCCATAAGCATATAATCAAATAACCTATGTGTATACTATGCAGTGACCTATATACATGTTAAGTATGAAATAACCTATATACATATTTTAACCATAAGTAATACATACATTTGCTAAGCAGTCCTAAGTAGTATATACATTTGTACAAAGAAATGTACATATCTAAATCCATACATGTAATCAAATTATACGTACATAAGCATATGAAATACATTTTGTTTTGAGTATGGTGGGCATGAAGGTAAGAGGCAACTCTTGGGTAGTATTCTGAAGATAAGATAGCTATCTGTGGATCTTATTTTTTGGGGGAAGAAATTCCATAGTTTGGCTGCTTGAACAGCAAAAGATGTATCAATCATGTTTGTATTCCTATATTATGGGATTTTCATGCGGAGTGCCAATCTCCAGTGGAGGTTTATTTGTTGTATGTATTTGGTGACTTTATTCCTCATGAAAAGTTGTCTTGTTCCATCTATTCCATTTCCAATCTTTATTTCAGCCATTGGCCATAAAAGATAAACAATACACATATACAATCACAATAGATCAGTACATTTAAACAATATAAAACATTGGAATTGCATATTGCTAAAAATACTTTAAAAAAACTATGCATCTTAAAATTAGGAGGAAACCAGCACCTTTAAAATGCGATTACGGGTGTGCCAGACATTAGTAAAAAATGTTGTCAGTGCAAACACAGTTGGGCCTGAGACATCAGATTTTAAAATCCTGTACATTGGGGCATATTCTCTACAGCCCATGTTTCTAATCAATGGGAGAAGCCAATATTTCCTTGCAGCCCTATAGGCTGGGCAAAAGAGGGCCACGTGTAAGTCAGTTTCCTCCGTGGCGTCACAGGCCGGACACTGCTTTGTGGTGGGAGGTGATGACCAGGAGCTGGTAAAAGACCGAAAGGGCAATGTGCCGTATCTCCATTGGAGAAACAGCTTTCTAGCAAGCGCAGGGGAAATAGCATCCAAAACCCCCTCAAACCTATATAAGTCCTTACTTTGTAAAAATACAGAGGATAATGACCCTTCAGCCTGGCCATCTAGGACCCTAGCTAGTTTTTGTTCATGGTATACATTAGCCAGGGACCTTTTGGAGATGTTTAGTGCGGCACTGGCAGGATCAGTCCATAAATCCGGGAGCCCTATTTCCATACAAATACATTGGATGTGTTTAATCCAGGGGATCCGGAGCGCTTTTGGGTGGGTCAATAGTTCCACCAATTCCGCCCTATAGGCTGCAAGATCGTTACTACTCCACAGCCTACGCCAGAAGGCTATGGGTCTCAAACCTATTTCATCGGCTATTGGTCGTAGACCCAGATCAAGCCTCAAGGGGAGGAGCGGGGTGCTGGGCGGAAGCGCGGCTATCTGTCTGATGAACTTATTCTCCGTTAGTGACAGACTACGGCAAGGCGTGTGTCCCCACAGTTCTGCCCCGTACATGGTCGCTCCCCTGGCCTGGACCTTGTATATCTGGATGAGCGACCCCAGCGGACGGTATGAGGAGCCAGTCATCATCCGGGCGATGCCCCCGGTAGTTTGTGTCAATTTGAGGTTCGCCCTGCTCTGATGGGATCCCCAAGACATGGTTTCATTAAGGGTCACACCGAGGTATTCAAAGGTGGCGACTCTCTCGAGCCGTGCTGCTCCCAATACCGGGTTCGGCCGCAGTTTTTGGTTCGGATTCAAAACCATGAACTTGGTTTTGGCCGCGTTAATTTCTAGCCCCCTGTCAGTGCAGAAGGCCACAAATGAATCGAGGATCCTCTGTATCCCCATAGGGGTTTTGGATAGCAGCAGGGTGTCATCTGCAAACATAATTGCAGGCACCCTGCTGCCATTCAATTTGGGGGCGTCGGTGTAGTCAATGGCATTCAGGTGGGCGATTACCCCGTTAACGAAGAGGCAAAACAGGGACGGTGCCAACACACAACCCTGTCTTACCCCTCGGTCAACGGGGAATCTTTCAGTAAGTTCCCCGGACCTCCCACACCTCACTCGAGCATAATTATTGTGGTGAAGCCTCTGCAAGATTAATAGGATGTCCGGAGGAACGCCCATCTCTGCCAGGAAGCTCCAAAGTTTCCCCCTGGGCACCAGATCGAAGGCGGCCCGTAAGTCCACAAAAATTGTGTACAGACTACCGCCCTCGAATATTGCTGCCCTCCAATAGATGATGTTCAATCTAAAAACCTGGTCCACTGTGGAAACTCCCTTCCTAAATCCCGCCTGATAGGGACTAAGGACACCCACCTCTTCCACCCAGTCCTGGAGCCGATTCAGCAAGACCCTGCCAAACAGTTTCTGTGCTACATCAATTAAACTGATGGGTCTGTAGTTGGCTGGGAGGAGGGGCGAGCCCTTTTTGAAAATGGGCACCACCTCCGCCCCCAGCCAAGTACTAGGGATTTCCATGCCGCTAAGAACTCCGTTGAAGAGAGCGGTAAGGTAGGGGGCCCAGACAATGGGCTCCTGTTTAAACAGGTCCCCGGGTAGGCCATCCAGTCCCGGCGCCTTTCCCGAGGCAAGTCCTGCTATGGCAGCAGTGACCTCACCCAGTGTTATTGGATCCCCTTCATAATCTGGCCAACCAACCCCGGTATCAGCGATAAATTCTCCCGGCTCAGAGCTGTATAGGGACTGGAAATGTGCCTGCCACACCCCTGGAGCGATGTTTGGCTCAATTGCCGATTGGAGATTTCCCGACCCCCCACTCACTATCCTCCAAAACAGGCGGTGGTCTTTGGTCGCTAGGGCCTTAGTAAGTTCTTCCCACTGGTTTTCCTCCCATTCGGCCTTAGCGTGGGCAACGAGTTTCTTATAGGCCCGCCTGCTTTCTCTTAGGTTGTCCCCCCCTAGACCCTCCTTGATAAATCTAAGGAGTTCCCCTTTTGCCCTTCTACATGCTGAGTTGTACCATGTTGATTTGCATTGCCGCCCCCTACTTGATTTCCGTGTGCTACTAAGGAGGTTAGGGGCCGCAGCTTTTATTAGGTCCTCATGAGCCTTATATAATTTAGCCTGGGAGTCTTTATTGTTCACCTCGGTATCGAAGTTCCCCACAATTTCCAAGATGGGAATTATCCTGTCATAGAGCATGGGAAGTTTCTTCTTACTTGTAACCAGATGCTCCCACCTGATTCTTCTCCTGCTATTTTCCAGGAGAAGCGCGGTTTTGTTTCCCTCCAAAGCGGTCGTGGGAGTCTGGAGACCAGGGTGGACAAGGTCGAGCTCGAGTGCATTATGGTCACTATCTGCCCTTTCCGCTACCCTAAAGTCCCGGATTGTTGGCCACTTCACTATTTGGGCCAGGACATAATCCAAGCGAGACTCTCTTCCCACTCTATTATAGGTGGTTCTGCTGGGTATGTCAGATCTCATTCGCCCATTACAGGCTCTGATTCCGAACTTTAGGGTGAGGGCTGTGATTTGTAATGCAAGTGGGGTCCATGCCTTCGGGGGGGAGCTTCCTCCGAGGGCACTGCCCATCTAGCCTCTTCTTCCATTGAGAACCCCTCTAGAAGACCTGGCAGTGGCTCAAAGTGAGAATTAAAATCCCCTCCCACCACATAGAATGAGTCACTCTGTAGCTCAGATAGATAGTTTGTGAGTTCATCTATGGTCGGTGATTCCTTGGCAATTCCCACTGGCCTGGAATAGATGTTAATTAACACAAGTTTAGCTTGGTTTGGCCAGGATAATGAGACCACAAGAATATCATCAGAGGTGACCGGTAACCGTGTTGCCTCACAGCCTAGGTGAGATGCAACCCAGGTCGTAAGCCCCCCTGACGGGCGGCCTTTACCCTCCCACCTTGCTGGAATAAAAAATGACTGATAACCTTGGTGCCCATAGTCTTCTCTAGCCCAGGTTTCCTGGAACATACAAACGTCTCCAGTCTCAATGTAGTTTGCCCAGTCGGGGTCGGCCAATTTGTTAGCCAATCAGGCAACATTCCACCAGATTAGTCTCAAGTGTTCAGGGGTGTCAGTTGCCGTGCCAGAGAGGTGGAAGGAGACGGTTTCAGACACTGGATCAGTCAGTAGTTCAGGAGCATTGCCAACAGTGGGGGCGGATGGCTCAGGAAGTCTGCAGGAGCCATTGTCCAGAGTCACTGGGTTGTAAGTGGACAGTCAGTTGACCCCATCCAGACCATTCAAGCAGTTAAAGCGGTTAAAATGAAAATAGGGTGTGTCGTGTGTCAGGCAATTGAACATTTGGGCGTTGTGCATAATCTTTGTGTCTGCGTCTACGTTCCACCCTTGTCCATTCTTCATGCGGTGGATCATAGTGCATGCGAATAGGAGGAAAGTAAAAGGATACTGGCAGGGTCTGAATAGTAGAATCCAATGAACGATTCACCCCTTCACAGATATGCAAAACAGTACCCGGGTCTTTGAAGGTTACCAAAATACAGTCCCCTATTATTGTTTTTCTAGTCTTCCCTAGCCAGGGGACCCTTCTGACCATAATAATCTCATTGTTAAAATGTGGTGGTAGGGGTCGATTCCAATTCAGCCATTTGATGACCTTTTTCTTCAGGGATTGGAAATCTTCGTTTTCTCCTCTTTGTAGTTGGGGGGCGCCTGCTAACACCACCGTTAGCCTGTTAGCTTCTGGAGGCAAATCTGGTCTCCGTGGTCTTGGGGCGGGCCGGGCCGGAGAGGGAGAGGAAGTGCTGACAGCTTGGGGGAAGCCAGAGTTGGTCCCTGTCTGTGAACTATGAGGGGCAGGGTCTATTGGTTGTAAAGGCATGTTGGTTAGGTTATTGCGCGGTGCCTGGACTGGAATAGCCATGAGTGGCTGCAAGGGGGGTGCAGTGGGAGCGCCCTAAGGAGGGACTTTGGTAGCACCCTGTGAGACTCCTGTTTTAGGAAGGTTGCCTGCAGGAGGATTGGGCCCCGCATTTTTGGATTGCTTACTAACTAAAGTGTTCAAGGTAGTAAGAGATGCCTCTAGAATGGTAAGCCTAATCTCGACTTTTTTCAAGCTATCACTAATGGGCTGCAAAAGGGAACGAAATAAGAATTCTATACTCCCTAAAGATGTAAGAGAGGGGGCTATATTAGACGTATTAGCCACTAGGTCACTGTTAGTAGCAGTTGTGTTGGGGCTTGAATCCTTAGAGGGGGTAGCGATAGGCGCAATATCATTATCCCTGCCGGGGGGAGTATGGTTTTATGTTTTTTACCAAAATCTAGATGGGATAGTTTGGTTTTCCCCAGCCCCCCCCTTGTCTTCCTTCTGCGTTTGCTAGGTGGAGGCCCATGCAGCTCCACCACAACACTTTGCTTTGGCTTGCTTTTCTTATTTTTGTTCAGAGGAGGAGTTTGGGTAACCAAGTCCACTGCCATATTGGATGATAAGGATGGGGTGGTCTCTATGATCTTTTCAGGCAGGATACCAGGGGTGCTTGGGATTTCCCGTAATAAGAGGGGAAAGTCCTCTAGAGTCGGTAGATTTAGGCTATTGGTGGGGGTACCCTCCTCTTGAGACATGGGATACGGGATTATCTCTGTCAGGGGTCTACTCTTCATTGATTCGATGGAGCGTCGACGCTCCGCCCTACGCCTCTCCAAGGAGTTTTCTTTGCCCCCATCTCCTTTGGCGGATTTAAAGTAATTGTCCAGCGTCCCTGTGTTGCTTCCCCCCGCCCTTGATGGCGTTTCACAAGGTGCCGGTGAGGGCATCACCGTATTCAGTTCCTCGGTGCAGCTGAAGTTGTAAAGAATCAAATGTAAGAGAGATGGCCCAGCCCAGCCTCTTTCGGCCTCTGACGGCCACAGACGGTCCCGCCCTTGTCCCGGGCTTCTCCCGGCGCCCTCCCGCGCAGCGGGAGCGATGCTTCCTCTATGTAGCTATTCGTTTAGCTGACTGAGGGTGGGCGGGGCCGGCAGGGAGAGCAGCCCAGCTGGTCAATGGGCGCGCGGGGACTCCTGGTCCTCGGAGTCCCCCGCAATCGCTCGCAGCCCTGCCGGTGAGTCCGAGGTTATCCCCCCTGGCTATACTTAGTTGCACCACAACCGCGAAGTGGGACCCGCGTAGCGGGTCCGGCGAGGCGCTGCGGTGGCAGGAGCAGGCTTCCACACAAGGGGGATGGCAGCAGGCTTCCACACCAGGGGATGGCGGCGTCCTTGACAAGCTCCTCGCTTCAGCAGGTATTCCGCTATTCGCCCGGTCACAGCCCTTTTTGACGCTGGAGAAGGGTGGGCGGGGCGGGCAGGGAGAGCGGCCCAGCTGGTCAATGGGCGCGTGGGGACTCCTGGTCCTCGGAGACCCCCGCAATCGCTCGCAGCCCTGCCGGTAAGTCCGAGGTTATCCCCCCTGGCTATACTTAGTTGCACCACAACCGCGAAGCGGCGGCAGGAGCAGGCTTCCACACAAGGGGGATGGCAGCAGGCTTCCACACCAGGGGATGGCGGCGTCCTTGACAAGCTCCTCGCTTCAGCAGGTATTCCGCTATTCGCCCGGTCACAGCCCTTTTTGACGCTGGAGAAGGGTGGGCGGGGCGGGCAGGGAGAGCAGCCCAGCTGGTCATTGGGCGCGTGGGGACTCCTGGTCCTCGGAGTCCCCCGCAATCGCTCGCAGCCCTGCCGGTGAGTCCGAGGTTATCCCCCCTGGCTATACTTAGTTGCACCACAACCGCGAAGCGGGAGCCGCGTAGCGGGTCCAGCGAGGCGCTGCAGCGGCAGGAGCAGGCTTCCACACAAGGGGGATGGCAGCAGGCTTCCACACCAGGGGATGGCGGCGTCCTTGACAAGCTCCTCGCTTCAGCAGGTATTCCGCTATTCGCCCGGTCACAGGCCTTTTTGACGCTGGAGAAGGGTGGGCGGGGCCGGCAGGGAGAGCAGCCCAGCTGGTCAATGGGCGTGCGGGGACTCCTGGTCCTCGGAGTCCCCCGCAATCGCTCGCAGCCCTGCCGGTGAGTCCGAGGTTATCCCCCCTGGCTATACTTAGTTGCACCACAACCGCGAAGCGGGACCCACGTAGCGGGTCCGGTGAGGCGCTGTGGCGGCAGGAGCAGGCTTCCACACAAGGGGGATGGCAGCAGGCTTCCACACCAGGGGATGGCGGCGTCCTTGACAAGCTCCTCGCTTCAGCAGGTATTCCGCTATTCGCCCGGTCACAGCCCTTTTTGACGCTGGAGAAGGGTGGGCGTGGCCGGCAGGGAGAGCAGCCCAGCTGGTCAATGGGCGCGCGGGGACTCCTGGTCCTCGGAGTCCCCCGCAATCGCTCGCAGCCCTGCCGGTGAGTCCGAGGTTATCCCCCCTGGCTATACTTAGTTGCACCACAACCGCGAAGCGGGACCCACGTAGCGGGTCCGGCGAGGCGCTGTGGCGGCAGGAGCAGGCTTCCACACAAGGGGGATGGCAGCAGGCTTCCACACCAGGGGATGGCGGCGTCCTTGACAAGCTCCTCGCTTCAGCAGGTATTCCGCTATTCGCCCGGTCACAGCCCTTTTTGATGCTGGAGAAGGGTGGGCGTGGCCGGCAGGGAGAGCAGCCCAGCTGGTCAATGGGCGCGCGGGGACTCCTGGTCCTCGGAGTCCCCCGCAATCGCTCGCAGCCCTGCCGGTGAGTCCGAGGTTATCCCCCCTGGCTATACTTAGTTGCACCACAACCGCGAAGCGGGACCCGCGTAGCGGGTCCGGCGAGGCGCAGCGGCGACAGGAGTAGGCTTCTGCACAAGGGGGATGGCAGCAGGCTTCCACACCAGGGGATGGCGGCATCCTTGACAAGCTCCTCGCTTCAGCAGGTATTCCGCTATTCGCCCGGTCACAGCCCTTTTTGACGCTGGAGAAGGGTGGGCGGGACCGGCATGGAGAGCAGCCCAGCTGGTCAATGGGCGCGCAGGGACTCCTGGTCCTCGGAGTCCCCCGCAATCGCTCGCAGCCCTGCCGGTGAGTCCGAGGTTATCCCCCCTGGCTATACTGCGCTGCGGCGGCAGGAGCAGGCTTCCACACAAGGGGGATGGCAGCAGGCTTCCACACCAGGGGATGGCGGCGTCCTTGACAAGCTCCTCGCTTCAGCAGGTATTGTGATAGATAAAATAAAATATCCAGAAACCCATAAGAATAACATCAAATCAATTCTATTACATATCACACATTGTGATAGATAAAATAAAATACAAAAACAGTGCCCCATAAGCATATAATCAAATAACCTATGTGTATACTATGCAGTGACCTATATACATGTTAAGTATGAAATAACCTATATACATATTTTAACCATAAGTAATACATACATTTGTTAAGCAGTCCTAAGTAGTATATACATTTGTACAAAGAAATGTACATATCTAAAACCATACATGTAATCAAATTATACGTACATAAGCATATGAAATACATTTTGTTTTGAGCATGGTGGGCATATAGGTAAGAGGCAACTCTTGGGTAGTATTCTGAAGATAAGATAGCTATCTGTGGATCTTATTTTTTGGGGGAAGAAATTCCATAGTTTGGCTGCTTGAACAGCAAAAGATGTATCAATCATGTTTTTATTCCTATATTATGGGATTTTCATGCGGAGTGCCAATCTCCAGTGGAGGTTTATTTGTTGTATGTATTTGGTGACTTTATTCCTCATGAAAAGTTGTCTTGTTCCATATATTGCTTTGTAGGTGATACTAAGCAGTTTGAAGGTAGTTCTCCTGGCAATGGGTAAACAATATTGTGCCTTCAATGCAGGGGAGATATGGGTCTGTGGCTTTATATGTGGGAGTAGTCTGCCATAAAAGGTTCAAATTCATTGTAATGTAGTCTTTTCATAGTTGATAAAGATGATCCATGATGAAGGCCATTTCCATAATCAGTTTTAGACAGTACAAAGGAGGTAGTAGTTTGGACCTTGTGTGAAAATCTTAGGTGGGGGAAGATGTGTTGCAGAGTTATCATGTTAATGAAGATTGATCTTGCTAACTTATCTAACTTATTCACTTGGACATTCATTAATAGTTGGATACCATGGTCATTTCAAGGTTTCTTAGTTCTTTGGATACTTTAGGAGGTGGTCCCAGATCATCAGGATCATCAGCTCAAGGGTAAATGGGTCATACATTTTCAAATTGCCACATGTGAGTATTTCAGTTTTGCAAGTATTCAATTTGGGAAGGCTCCATGTCATCCAATGATCAACAGCTTGGAGGCAACTGACGATTTTTGAGTTTCCAATGACTTTGGGGCATTACAGTTTAAGAAGTATTTGTCCGAAATCTGACAGTATTGCATGTGTGTTGAAATTTATTGACAGTTACTAATAATTATTTCATGTAAATGTTGTAAACCATGGTTGAGGTGATAAAGCCTTGAAGGATTCCTGCTTTTGTGAAGTGCAGTTTGGATGAAAAAGGGGGAGTAAAGATGACATTTGCTCTGTTTTGAGGGTCTGATGTGATCCAATTGAGAACAGTCCCCTCTATGCCTTCTTCGTACAGTCTTTGAATTACAGTGTTATGATGAATTGTGTTGAACGCAGCTGAAAGGTCCAAGAGAAGTAGTGGAGCATTCCCAGCATGGTCTACTTGGTTTTTAAGGTCATCCCAGTGGACAAGGATGGCATATTCTGTGCTCTTCCTGGAAGGAATCCTGGTTGAAATTAAGGGAGGGCAGGATTTTGAATTCCATCAGCAGAATCGGAGGAATCTAGTAATTTCGTGTTATTCTTGTAATGCAGAATTACAAACACATTTCACCACTCCGCAGGTGGAATTAATCAACACTGGCATATTGTCCTTGTAAGGGAGAGCTGCACAAAGTGGAGCATTGTGCTGTTAAATTTCCTAGGCAGGCCAAGTAGGTATTACACGACTACACTGCTTCCACAGAAGAGCTGTGGGTTCAAAGCTGCTGGAAACCTGAGTGCAGATCTGCTGCTGGAGGAGCTGTGGTTACAGCCTTGAAGCTCCAGGTAAACAGGCTCCAGTCTGACTCCAGGGACCTTTTGGCCATTATGTGAGCCTCACTTGTCAGGCCAGGGAAGGGCAGTCTCATCGTCAGCCATTAGTGCAGGCCAGAGCAGAAGAGAGAGGGGATGGGCTAATGATGTCCCCATTGTACACTTGAATGATGTTTTATTCTTCATTGTTCACCAACTTCTTCCTAAAACCCATCAATCCGTCCAATGACAGTAAACCGTTTCCCGCAGATGTCTTCTTTGCAGGCCAACCCTAGCTAGCCTTTTTTTATCCAAACTGCTTCACAAATCATTGTGTTTCAATTTTTCTTTAGCACTGTTGTTCTGGTTTGCTCGTGAATTCGATAGTGGATCACCCACCTGTTGGACAGCCTGGGTCCTTTGCATGGTTGTCAGATGTCATCAGGCTATAGTATATGCTATATTAACAATAACTAAATCATTGTGTTCAGACTGAAAGTGTAGAAAAGTAATTCCGTTTGCTGAGTTGTGATGTACAGTTTTCTTTATGGTACGTCCAAAAAAACCAAAAAACTTGAGAATAGTTGAGCCAAAATGCAACATGAACATAAGAGCATCCTGAAAGGAATGTGACTGTGGTGTGAAACTGATATGTAATTACTGTGTGACTTCCCACACACAAGAGGATCAGTAGAGAGCTAACACTGCCGATTATCCCAATTGTGTCATTGGAGCTCCTGCCAAATCACCATCATCGTAGAGACATAAGCAGCCAGGGACCACTGAACACATCCTGTGTCTCTCTTTGTTTGTCTGTTGCATCACTCTATGCTCCTCAATAACCTCCATTTCAGTACTACTTTGTTTTGACTAATTCATTGAGTGGGTAGTTGCCACACTCTTGTCACGTGCATATCCTGGTTTCTCTCCTTGTAAAAGCGTACCCTCTGCAGGCAGACATGAGATGAGAAAAAAACTGAGAGAAAAAATGGTGACTTTGTAATAAAAAAAACCTCAGCCCGCTCCCAGCACATGCTGCCCAGTATTGAGTAGAGGCTCTGGGTGGAAGCCACCGCCGGCCCGGAGTATGCGGAAAAACCGCAGCAGACCCACCAAACACCCACTGCCACATTAGGATGGCTGGTGGGTCATGGTTCCGTCCGCAGCTTTTCCGCCGCCGCGGAAAAGCCCTAATATGGTGGCGTGTCTTCCAGACTCCGCCAGCCATGTTAGGATGTCAGCCAAGATATGCTTTTCCGCAGCGGGTTTTCTGCCGTGGAAAAGCATACGGATCTTCACTGCGAGGGCCCGTTGCGGGCCCCCTAGGTGAAGGGGGGGTGCACATGGGGGGTACCTATGGTACCCCCTGCATTTGTATGCAGAAAGCGGCAGGCACCGCGCGGTGCCTGCCTCTTTTTACATACAAATGCAATGCCTGCATTTTTAACATTGCTGCGGTTGCAGCTTGAAGACGCACCCGCCGTAATGTTAAAAATAGAGGATGTGACCGCCAGGGTGGCGGTCACATCCTAATCCCACAGGAGGAAACGCCGCAGCCCATGCGGATGTTCCCTCCTCCTCAGTGATCGCGGACGGACGCAAGTCCGTCCGCGATCATAATAGGCCCCTAAATGAGCTCAATAGTCACTTTACTCTTCTAAAGACCACATTTTTCCCTAACATCTGCATTACACCCTATATCAAACCCAGGGGTCATGCGTACCTGCTGTGTCATGCCCAGCACTGCCAGCGAATAGCACCTATCCCTTCTTTCCAATACTACCAGTGTTAAGCAAACCAATAGCACAAAAAAAACCTCCTTTAGACTAAAAAACTAAATTGAGGTGCTGGCCCTATATCACACCCAGAGTCTATGCGTACCGTCTTTGTCTTGCCCATTGGTCCAAATGGCCCCTGTATCACACCCAAAGACAAGAGTATCCTCTGTGTCACATCCAGTAGTCCCAATGAAAAATTATCCTCACCTTTCCTAGTTTGCCATGAGCCAAATGCTAGGTCTATTAATCAGAAATAGTCTCTTCCCCACTGACAGCTGCTTCAAGACAGACCTTTGCAATGTGGATTCATCAGAACTTTCAATTAATTGTGCTGTCTGCTCACCAATCTTGTTGCCCAGATGTGAATCTGCACCGGTGGGGTCCTTTCCTCCAGCTGCAGTTGGGCTCGAAGAACCTATATCGCCTGGCTGACTCACCAGAATGTTGCTTGAATATGTCCTTACCTTTGAAAAAATTAAGGACAAGAGCGTTTTACAAAACAGAAACAGATGTTGAATTAACCACAGAGGCCAGGATATTAGGCAAGAGAGTCAGGGTCTGAAGACTGTCTCAAAGCACATTGGTTTCGGTCGCCATTTTATAATTTACATGAAGCATCAAAAAATAATGTATGCATTCCTTTGATGACAGAAATTTGCGCCTTGTCACCGTGCCATAAATCGGAGTCAGTGGGTTTGTGTCCAGATGTCCGACATGAAGAGCTTGTGATCACTCTGTGTATTGTACATGCTGTGTTCGGATTGGCTGTGTCTTGCTAACTTAGAGGCCCATTAGGATGGCAGGCAGATCGCCCCCGTCGGGACGGCTGTAGCCACCGCCGGTTGATCAGGGGCGGCGGTGCCATGAATGGCCCCCGCCACATTAGGACGGTGGGGGGTCTGCGGCGGATAGAAAGACCGTCAACCGGGCGGAAAGCGTGTTAAAGATGGTGGTGGTGTCTGCAAGACACCACCATCCATATTATGATCATGGCGGTGAGCAGCCTTTCCATGGTGGCATTGCGGCCATGAAAAGGCATGCGGTTTCTGCTATTGGGGGTCCATTGCGGGCCCCCAAGGTGTTGGGTAGGTGGGTGTGCACTTGGGGGGTACCTGTGGTACCCCTTACATTGGCATGGACAAGGTGGCAGGCAGCGTGCGGTGCCTGTCCCCGTGTGCCAAACGTGCATTCCCAGCATTGTGGCAGGTGGTGCTGTGAGCACCACCCGCCACAATGCTGGAAATGGGGGATGCCATCACCACGGTGGCGGTGGCATCCTAATTGCAGGTGTGGGACCGCTGCACCCCTGGTGGATGGTCCTTTTTGCCGTTTTGGTCCGCACGCCATCGTAATGATGCCCTTAGTTTTGCATCTGACATTATGGTGTTTTTGAGAATATTCTCCCCTCCAGCCAAACGTGTTTTATTGGAACCGATCTCCTGGACCATTGTTGTGTAGCAGCCTATCTGTGGGATCGATCTGGGTTTTCCAGTCGTGCATTCTGTCTAAGGGTTTTCTTTTTCCCCACCAATCATCTGCCAATCAGTTGCTTCAGGCCTAGATCACAGGTCCTGCCAAACCACCTATTTCTGACTCAGGTTGAGGCGAAGGTCACAACTCGTAAATTCAACAAAGGAGATGTGAGTTTGTTTTTATACGTATGTATATTATGGTGAACATCTACATTGTATTGTCCAATATTAACAAAGGCACCTTGCTGCACTACACTATGCCAAAGTGAAAGGGCAAGAATGTACCATATTCAAGCAATGCAGTAAATTCCTGTCCTTTCGGCCTGGTCTGGCGCAATTTCAGCAGTCTAGGGCCAACAGTGGCACATTGCAGAATGGTGCAAGGGTGCCTCTGTTGGAGGTAGGATAGTTAGTGTGCAGGAAGGGGCACCTTCCTGCACAAAGACAATCCTATGAGGTGGTTTCTCTGTCTATATGTTCTGCAGAATGCAGCACACATGGAAAGAGTAAAAACAAGGAGAAATAACCATACTTCTTCTCGTTATGTGTCACCTCGGGTGGCATATGGATTGGACACTTCCCCAGGTTTACATCACTTTGTATTTCTGGGCCAGCATCAAATTCCATGGGTGTTTCGTGGGAAAACCCACTTAACACCGATGGAAGTCCTCCCGGGTGCAGAATAAGGTGACTTCCTTACTCATGATTTATGATGCCACTCAAAGTCATGCATGTTGGCTTTGAGTATCTACAAAAAGGGGTGGTGAGGGACAGAGTCTCTGAATTAAGCAGAAAGCTCTCACCCAGTCAAGAGATCAGGGCTAGATCCAACACCGTTTTTTAGCTCACTGCACCATCCCAGTTTCAGAACCTGGCTGTATGCAAATTAGTCTGTTCCCGTCCCAGTGCATGATGGGAACAGGGCAAACCAAACTACAAAAGCCAATTCTTACACTGGGAAGGAAACAAGCTCCCGGGGACCGGTTTCTGGCATTACAGCCGTCTTCGGCCCGGTTTGCTTGAATCCTGATGGTGCAATGAGCAAGGGTCTCACATCTGAGAATACCCTTCCACGCTTAGGGTGGACAAAAATATCTACAAAAAGGGGTGGTGAGGGACAGAGTCTCTGAATTAAGCAGAAAGCTCTCACCCAGTCAAGAGATCAGGGCTAGATCCAACACCGTTTTTTAGCTCACTGCACCATCCCAGTTTCAGAACCTGGCTGTATGCAAATTAGTCTGTTCCCGTCCCAGTGCATGATGGGAACAGGGCAAACCAAACTACAAAAGCCAATTCTTACACTGGGAAGGAAACTAGCTCCTGGGGACCGGTTTCTGGCATTACAGCCGTCTTCGGCCCGGTTTGCTTGAATCCTGATGGTGCAATGAGCAAGGGTCTCACATCTGAGAATACCCTTCCACGCTTAGGGTGGACAAAAATATCTACAAAAAGGGGTGGTGAGGGACAGAGTCTCTGAATTAAGCAGAAAGCTCTCACCCAGTCAAGAGATCAGGGCTAGATCCAACACCGTTTTTTAGCTCACTGCACCATCCCAGTTTCAGAACCTGGCTGTATGCAAATTAGTCTGTTCCCGTCCCAGTGCATGATGGGAACAGGGCAAACCAAACTACAAAAGCCAATTCTTACACTGGGAAGGAAACAAGCTCCCGGGGACCGGTTTCTGGCATTACAGCCGTCTTCGGCCCGGTTTGCTTGAATCCTGATGGTGCAATGAGCAAGGGTCTCACATCTGAGAATACCCTTCCACGCTTAGGGTGGACAAAAATATCTACAAAAAGGGGTGGTGAGGGACAGAGTCTCTGAATTAAGCAGAAAGCTCTCACCCAGTCAAGAGATCAGGGCTAGATCCAACACCGTTTTTTAGCTCACTGCACCATCCCAGTTTCAGAACCTGGCTGTATGCAAATTAGTCTGTTCCCGTCCCAGTGCATGATGGGAACAGGGCAAACCAAACTACAAAAGCCAATTCTTACACTGGGAAGGAAACAAGCTCCCGGGGACCGGTTTCTGGCATTACAGCCGTCTTCGGCCCGGTTTGCTTGAATCCTGATGGTGCAATGAGCAAGGGTCTCACATCTGAGAATACCCTTCCACGCTTAGGGTGGACAAAAATATCTACAAAAAGGGGTGGTGAGGGACAGAGTCTCTGAATTAAGCAGAAAGCTCTCACCCAGTCAAGAGATCAGGGCTAGATCCAACACCGTTTTTTAGCTCACTGCACCATCCCAGTTTCAGAACCTGGCTGTATGCAAATTAGTCTGTTCCCGTCCCAGTGCATGATGGGAACAGGGCAAACCAAACTACAAAAGCCAATTCTTACACTGGGAAGGAAACAAGCTCCCGGGGACCGGTTTCTGGCATTACAGCCGTCTTCGGCCCGGTTTGCTTGAATCCTGATGGTGCAATGAGCAAGGGTCTCACATCTGAGAATACCCTTCCACGCTTAGGGTGGACAAAAATATCTACAAAAAGGGGTGGTGAGGGACAGAGTCTCTGAATTAAGCAGAAAGCTCTCACCCAGTCAAGAGATCAGGGCTAGATCCAACACCGTTTTTTAGCTCACTGCACCATCCCAGTTTCAGAACCTGGCTGTATGCAAATTAGTCTGTTCCCGTCCCAGTGCATGATGGGAACAGGGCAAACCAAACTACAAAAGCCAATTCTTACACTGGGAAGGAAACAAGCTCCCGGGGACCGGTTTCTGGCATTACAGCCGTCTTCGGCCCGGTTTGCTTGAATCCTGATGGTGCAATGAGCAAGGGTCTCACATCTGAGAATACCCTTCCACGCTTAGGGTGGACAAAAATATCTACAAAAAGGGGTGGTGAGGGACAGAGTCTCTGAATTAAGCAGAAAGCTCTCACCCAGTCAAGAGATCAGGGCTAGATCCAACACCATTTTTTAGCTCACTGCACCATCCCAGTTTCAGAACCTGGCTGTATGCAAATTAGTCTGTTCCCGTCCCAGTGCATGATGGGAACAGGGCAAACCAAACTACAAAAGCCAATTCTTACACTGGGAAGGAAACAAGCTCCCGGGGACCGGTTTCTGGCATTACAGCCGTCTTCGGCCCGGTTTGCTTGAATCCTGATGGTGCAATGAGCAAGGGTCTCACATCTGAGAATACCCTTCCAGTGACCTCATAAATCTTTATGAGAGCCCTGCGTCACTCATGTACCACTTTACTTAATGCAAAAGTGATGTAGCACTCTCATAAATAAGCCCCTCAATGTTTATAATATGGATGCATCAACTGCATGTATTTGTGTGGCTGAAAACACTTTAGAACAGCCCTGCATCTCTTGTGGTGTCTGAGGAGAACCCCTACACTGCACTTTTCTGTCAGACAACCTCACGGACCAACATGCAGGCCCCTGCACCCCAGAGCCCAGATTGGCTCCTTCCATAGACAGGCTCCAGGGATATGTGCTGCGTGATGCCAGGGGTAATGATGCATGTTCATAATAAAATATTCTTAAATCACCTCTCACACCTCAGTGTCTCCCATACATACTCATCATATGAGGAATGTGCTGTTGTAGACAACTCCTGACTGGAAACCCCTGAAACTTAGCACCAAACCATTTCTTAATGTGCCCAAGCTCAATGTACCTGCTGAAAACAAAGCAATAAACATATTAACTGAGGGGCGAGGAAGGGAATAGGTGGCCATGGCCTTAGCCAATCAGAACTGGAATGAAGGGTGTGTATTGTCTCCACTGCACTACCTGTAACAAAAGAGATTTACAAAAAGGGGGTGGTGATGAACAGAGTGTCCGAGTTAAACAGACCACTCTTACCCAGTCCAAAGATCAGGGCTTGATCCATCACCGTTATTTATCTCACTGCCCCATCCCAGCTCAGAACCTGGCTATATGCAAATCAGTCTGTCCCTGGCCCAGTGCATCATGGGAACAGGGCAGACTAAACTACCAAGCCAATTCTTCACCAGAAAGGAGACAAGCTACCGGGGACCGGTTTCTGGCATTTCAGCCTTCTTCGGCCCGGCT
This sequence comes from Lissotriton vulgaris, assembly GCF_964263255.1. NCBI lineage: Eukaryota > Metazoa > Chordata > Amphibia > Caudata > Salamandridae > Lissotriton > Lissotriton vulgaris. Next base: position 780,230,811 of record NC_141691.1, read on the forward strand.
TGCTTGAATCCTGATGGAGCAGTGAGAAAGGGACTCATGTCTGAGTATACCCTGCCACACCAATAGTGGCCAAAAACGATTTACAAAAAGGGGGTGGTGATGAACAGAGTGTCTGAGTTAAACAGACCACTCTTACCCAGTCCAAAGATCAGGGCTTGATCCATCACCGTTATTTATCTCACTGCCCCATCCCAGCTCAGAACCTGGCTATATGCAAATCAGTCTGTCCCTGGCCCAGTGCATCATGGGAACAGGGCAGACTAAACTACCAAGCCAATTCTTCACCAGAAAGGAGACAAGCTACCGGGGACCGGTTTCTGGCATTTCAGCCTTCTTCGGCCCGGCTTGCTTGAATCCTGATGGAGCAGTGAGAAAGGGACTCATGTCTGAGTATACCCTGCCACACCTATAGTGGCCAAAAACGATTTACAAAAAGGGGGTGGTGATGAACAGAGTGTCTGAGTTAAAGAGACCACTCTTACCCAGTCCAAAGATCAGGGCTTGATCCATCACCGTTATTTATCTCACTGCCCCATCCCAGCTCAGAACCTGGCTATATGCAAATCAGTCTGTCCCTGGCCCAGTGCATCATGGGAACAGGGCAGACTAAACTACCAAGCCAATTCTTCACCAGAAAGGAGGCAAGCTACCGGGGACCGGTTTCTGGCATTTCAGCCTTCTTCGGCCCGGCTTGCTTGAATCCTGATGGAGCAGTGAGAAAGGGACTCATGTCTGAGTATACCCTGCCACACCTATAGTGGCCAAAAACGATTTACAAAAAGGGGGTGGTGATGAACAGAGTGTCTGAGTTAAACAGACCACTCTTACCCAGTCCAAAGATCAGGGCTTGATCCATCACCGTTATTTATCTCACTGCCCCATCCCAGCTCAGAACCTGGCTATATGCAAATCAGTCTGTCCCTGGCCCAGTGCATCATGGGAACAGGGCAGACTAAACTACCAAGCCAATTCTTCACCAGAAAGGAGACAAGCTACCGGGGACCGGTTTCTGGCATTTCAGCCTTCTTCGGCCCGGCTTGCTTGAATCCTGATGGAGCAGTGAGAAAGGGACTCATGTCTGAGTATAGCCTGCCACACCTATAGTGGCCAAAAACGATTTACAAAAAGGGGGTGGTGATGAACAGAGTGTCTGAGTTAAACAGACCACTCTTACCCAGTCCAAAGATCAGGGCTTGATCCTTCACCGTTATTTATCTCACTGCCCCATCCCAGCTCAGAACCTGGCTATATGCAAATCAGTCTGTCCCTGGCCCAGTGCATCATGGGAACAGGGCAGACTAAACTACCAAGCCAATTCTTCACCAGAAAGGAGACAAGCTACCGGGGACCGGTTTCTGGCATTTCAGCCTTCTTCGGCCCGGCTTGCTTGAATCCTGATGGAGCAGTGAGAAAGGGACTCATGTCTGAGTATACCCTGCCACACCTATAGTGGCCAAAAACGATTTACAAAAAGGGGGTGGTGATGAACAGAGTGTCTGAGTTAAACAGACCACTCTTACCCAGTCCAAAGATCAGGGCTTGATCCATCACCGTTATTTATCTCACTGCCCCATCCCAGCTCAGAACCTGGCTATATGCAAATCAGTCTGTCCCTGGCCCAGTGCATCATGGGAACAGGGCAGACTAAACTACCAAGCCAATTCTTCACCAGAAAGGAGACAAGCTACCGGGGACCGGTTTCTGGCATTTCAGCCTTCTTCGGCCCGGCTTGCTTGAATCCTGATGGAGCAGTGAGAAAGGGACTCATGTCTGAGTATACCCTGCCACACCTATAGTGGCCAAAAACGATTTACAAAAAGGGGGTGGTGATGAACAGAGTGTCTGAGTTAAACAGACCACTCTTACCCAGTCCAAAGATCAGGGCTTGATCCATCACCGTTATTCATCTCACTGCCCCATCCCAGCTCAGAACCTGGCTATATGCAAATCAGTCTGTCCCTGGCCCAGTGCATCATGGGAACAGGGCAGACTAAACTACCAAGCCAATTCTTCACCAGAAAGGAGACAAGCTACCGGGGACCGGTTTCTGGCATTTCAGCCTTCTCAAAAGAGAGGCAGAGTGAGCTGACAGCTTAAATGGAAATAGGAAAGATGCATTTGTATAGCCAAGGGCGTGGCTGTGAGCTGCTTCAAATCACTTCCCATCAAGCCCTCCCCCATGCTGCCGCCTCACCTGGGCTTTCACAGAGCCATGGGACCAGATCTGAAAGAGTCGTAAACACTACCCACAGGGGGCACTTGATGAGACCGGTAGAAAGAGGGAGCAGGGTACAAATGACATTTATATGGAGAAGTGACGGGTTGCGCTGATTTTAGTAACCTTTATCCATTTTAGTTAGAAACAATTAATTTTGTTAAACTCTGCAGATTATAAAGCTGATGAGGGATATCTGTTTCACATGAGGCAAATCTAGATATATGCAACCATGTTGCAGCTGCACAATCACATAATTCCAGTAGCTCTGGCAATAAATTGAAAAAAGTGATTGCCGAACAGCACATAATTTTGTCTAATGGGAGACCAGGATTAAAAAAACCTGTCTCCTGATTCCAAATGTGCATCTAGTCCACTAGACGCCAACTGGGGTGTCAGTGATTCTGATGGCAAGGTGAAGGGGCTGTTCCTCCCATGGAATTGTCATTCTGTGATTGGACCTGCCCAGCTTTAGAGCATGGAGTTTAGTTACATTACAAAACTGAGATTAGGTGTCAAATATTCAAGTTCTATGACTAAAACGTACTGTATGGACCAGGTCCTGTGACAGTGCTTACTTACTAGGCAGTATACGTGGTAAATATTGTTATTTACCACTAGAGTTTCAAATCTTGACTATTTTATTCCATTTGGATACCAGAATTCATTATCTAAACTTGTTGCTCAACATTTCCAATAGTGAAAAGTCAAGGTGTACTCCAGGTAGTGGTAAAGGGATTAGAACTTATATGTAGTATGAAGAGTAATCACACTCATCTTTGCCTTTAGGATTCTGCGAACTGAGGGACCTGAGCTCCTTCACCCACTGCTAACGCCCTACAACCCCCAAAGAAACCTTCGCTCCAAAGGGCAACACTTAGTTGTGGTCCCCTACACAAAATACTGCTGTGTAGGAGGGCGCTCGTTCAGACTGTTAGGGGCTAAGTTATGGAACTCCCTCCCCCTCCATATTCGTAGCATGAACAACCTATTGGCTTTCCGCAAAGCGATTAAAACTCACCTCTTTCCCCCCCTGTAGATGTCCACCTGCTTCTCCCAGTTTGTTATGTTGGTTCTAGCGCCGGGACGCCCCGTTGCCAGGGCAGCTGTTGCGCTTTACAAAACTCTTAACATAACATAACATAACATAACACTTGTTAACTCAATCTCCAGCTAAAAATATGGCCTCCTTTAAAGGGACTGGTTTGAAATGAAACACTAAGACTCTTCTGTGACTCATAGTTCCCCTGTCATATGCAAGTCAGTTTTGACCGTGCTCCAAAGTGAACAGTCCTGACCAAACTGCCAGGCAAGGTTCTCACTGAACTGGGGCACAAGCAACTAAGGACTGGTTTCTCCTTAGTTAGGGCTCCTCAGCCAAGTATAGCTTGGTTCCAATGACAGTGCATGGGACACACATCTGGCCATACCAGTCTCACTTAGGGTGACACACTAAATATACAAAAAAGAGATGGATGGAATGCTTGAATTAATCTTAACCACTGCTAAGGCTCGTGCCCCCCTAGGATCAATTAAGGCTCACCTCTGCTTACTGAACTTCTATTTTGAAAAATGTTACTTAGTGGATTTTTTGTTCTATTAAATTAAATCTAAAGAAGTTCTATTGATATTTGTTACTCGTTTGCAAACATGAAAAAGCTCTCCATGACAGTAAAATGCTGACAAGATACAGCCCTGGAGGCCTGATGTCTCTACACAGGGCCTTGCAGCCACTGTCTAGTACTGTGAGGTCCAAGGAAATGGGCCTTTTAGTGGGCCAGGCTCGCAGCATTATTTAAATGCATTTGAATGTCTGCTTTCCAGGTGTTGCTCAATATTGTGAAAAATCAAATGAAAGGAGATGTATCTCAAATCTGTCAAATGAATCTTCATCATGCTCATTAAAAAAAATGAAACGCACTCTGGAACCATGTAATTTTATACTAATTATTGTTACCAGAACAGTTAAACAATTCAGAGGACTTTGATAGAAATGTTGGAGCTTTGGCTCACAACACATGACATCAAGCCCCTTCAGCCTACATATGACATAGGTGATGCCTTTAATGGATGGCAAGCTGTTTTCAACTTTGTTTTTGCTTTCATATTTTAAGGGCATTTTGCATTCTGCAGCACACTTGGGCATGACGAAATATGACTACATCATTCCACCATGATAAAAGTACACTGTATCCTTACATGCCAGCCCACACAATCGTCAATCCCAGGTGCATCATTTGTAAAACTATCACAATGCATTAGCAGTCAGAAAACAGCTTCCTTTTCTATCAGTCCTTGACTTTCTGCTTGTAATTGACCCTGTACAGTGCTTTGCTGTCCTTTGACTAGGTTTGCACTATATAACTGACACCCCTGCCTTCTTGGATTACAAGCTCGCCATCTCCAGGGACTCTCCACACTACTGCTGCGAGGTTCCATTCAGACAGAGGAAGAAAATGTGCAAAAAAGAGAAATAATAAACAAAAGGGTTTTCCCATCTATGCACCAAGGATCTGGAATATCCTCATATCCATACAGACAGCCCAAACCCAGCCTCAATTTAGAAAACAGCAAAAGTCTCAACTTTCAAAAAAACTACATTATGATCAGGGCTACTGAAATTATGTGATTGTGCGGCCGTGACATTTGTTAGTTTAGTTACGATCTGTTGCATTTGCTACATAATTCATTCTCTGCTGCATACTGTTAATTTGTTAACTAAAATAATTTTTGCTTTTGGATCAAACAGTTGAAAAGTTACTAAAAATGTAGTCGTACATGCTGCCGGGCAGTGAAAGGTCTTTTGCAAATGTTGAATAGACACCTCTCTGTTGCTTATTGCTATTTTTGATGTTAAACTGGTACTAATGAGGTGAAACCTATAACCAGACAGCGTTTACAAGTGTAAAATTTACAAAATATTGAAGTAATGAGGTAAAACTATCAGAAAATGTGCCACATTATGCCACGTAATTAGTCTTTTCTTGCCACATAATTTAGTCAACCGTGCCGCATATTATAGACCTCTCCTGCTGCATACTTCCAGTGGCTTTGATCAGAATGCAGTCACAGTCCACAAACCATCAAGTCCTTCTATCACATGTTGACTGTATCTTTGACCCTGCACAGCAGTTCAAAGCCTTTCATCTGGGGTTTGCGCTATATAAATACTGCATACATACACACATATCGAATGCACTAATCTGGAAACAAATTGTTAACATTTGATTAAACTTCTCGGTTTTGAGAGACCTAGGTCTACCCTTTCCATCCGGTGTGACGAATATAATATATTTCCAATTAATCGAAATTTAAATTATATGTACTTATTTTATTATGAAATATTTATGCTTTTAATTTTTTAATGATACACACAACTAGAAAGATGCTTCTTGCAAAGGCGCTCAATAGTAGTCAATTAATGACACTTTCTGTGATGTCATTTTCTGTGATTTCACATAGTTTTCAAATTAGAGGGGCTGCATACAATCCCTTACTGCATGGGGCACGAAAAGTCCAAGAACAGGTCCTGTGTTTTGAGTTCTTCTTTCTTTACAGGATTTACCTGTGTGCTGCACTGTACATCACCCATATAAAAGTAGGAAACGTTTTCAAAGTTGTTTGGGCATGGTATTTTGTCCTGGAAGGGAACCCTTCCAGTACAAAACCTATGCGAGACGCACACACACACACCCTTGCACTATGGAGCAAAGATGGGTGCGTGGAACACAGCAACAAATTTCAGCACAAGAGCTAGGTAGAGCGGAAGGGGGAATTTCTCTGTAGAATTGGCCCTCTTCTACTCCCTACCAAACAATCGACGCAGCACAGCATTTTTGGTTGCTGGGCTATATTGGCTGACATTTTAAGAAATCTGACCCCAACTCTTGAAACGGGTCAGGGAATGTTACATTGCTAGGTGGTGATCTCTAAAGAAGACGGAAGTTACATGAGGAAGTTAGTGTAGAGTTTCACCTGGTGATGATGGACTATCAACCTTGTATGGAAATGTCAACAGTCTTCGTGAGATTTAATGTGAGATTTAATGTTTGCTTGAATATAACAGGTAGTCTGCCTCCTCTTTTGCCTTTGCAATTTTGAGTGACAGTTTGATAGCCTGAATGAATAGCTTCATTTCAATACTGGGGTTAAGTCATCTCCCAACAATGATTCTGCTATGAAGAGTATGTTGGATTGTGTTTTATTGAATGGGTCGTAGATGTGCTTCTTTGTTTTCAGAAAGTGATTGAGCATTTATTAGTAGGAGGTCTAGAGATTGTGGGATGATGGTGGTTGTGTGACTGTTTACTGGAAGAGTGAGTAGTATTCTTTCATATAGGGATTGCAAAAGAGTTTGTCTTTATCAAATACTTCATTCGGAAGGCTTAGAAGGCATGTTGTTGGGTCTGTGTGTGCAGGTGGCAGAGAAGGTGGAGGAGATTGATTTGATAGACTGTGTTGTTTTGGTGGATTTGCCTTGTTTTGTAATAGACAAGGTGATGCAAAGTTGTGAAGAGTGCAATGTTGTTTATTTCATATGCACCTGTTTAGCGTGGCAGATGTATGTGTGAGGGGTTTTGTGGAGTATGTGGATCTTGTTTCAAAGTTCTAAATTGTGCAAATAATGAGAGGTGGGTGAATGACTGTTGTGTTTCGGTTTTGTTGGTAGGTGTTGGTAAACATAGGAAATGTGGATGTAAAGTAGGTTTAGGATCTGTATTATTTGTGCAGTCATGAGTCATGAGGGTGGAAGCGAGTCTTTGTTTCTATTTTGTGACGGAATGTAGTATGAACTTTTTTGTGTGAGAGATTGTGCTGTTGTGTGTATTATGTTATTACTTTTGCGAAGTAGCAAGACAAGATATTTATGTAGTAAGTTTGTATGAAGGATTTGGATAAAAAGTACGGTTTGTTAGTGGAAGTTGAATGGTAAAGGGGCGGTGATGTGCATTATGGAAGACTGTATGTGGTGTGTGAGAACATATGGACCGGGATATGAGTGTTTGAATTAGATTTGGTAGCAGGAAGGAGTAATTTGTGTGGTGGAGTGGGATTCAAGGATGGTTTTAATGTGTGCTTTTTGGTAAAAAAGGAGTAGGGTGTTGTTTGAGTATGATATGAGAGACAGTTGAGTAATGTGTTGGTGGTGATGGAATGGACTCTGCTAGGAGTACACAGACGTAAGAGCTGGTGTTTTGTTAGAACACGGAGTGTGTGTTTGTGTGGATTTGGTTGTTGTATAATGTGCGTTTTTGGTGTGTTGTGTTGGAGAACTCGTGGATGTGATAGTCGTTTAGGACAGAGTGGTGGGTGAAGGTGCCAGTAAGGCTAGAAGGGTGTATAGATGTGGTCTGTGGGGGTTAGTAGTAGTGTCCGAGGCACTGAAATGTAAATTGAGTCTGTTTGTTGTAAATGAGTAGTATGTGTTAGAAATGGGGTTTCTCGTTGGCAGAGGTATGTACCATGTCAAGACAGAATCCACAATCCTAGTCTGGGTAAGTCAGATGCACACCATAAATTAACCTGTGCTCACCCTCTGGTAGCTTGGCACATAGCAGGCTGGCCTAACTTAGGAGGCAGTGTATTGATTATTTGTCGAACATTTTAAATAGTAAACAGTGAAAAAACACACAAAAAGATGCCACACCTGCATAGAAAATAGAACTTATTTTATTAAATAAAACAAAAACAAAACAACAAAAATCCAACAAGTAGAACTTGAGATATTATTTTTGAAAGATTAAACTGCAAAATGGAGCTTAGAAGCAATAGGTGTCTATGTGGGTTATCTGGTCACACTGGACCAGGACAAGGTCAAGAGTTCAGTCCGACCGCGCCTATGCACAGGCCACATACAGGGACCCAGTGAGGCCAATTGAACATAAGTACCCTAATCCTAGTTGCATCAAGAAAGGATGTGTGGTGCAGCCAAGTGATGCATCAGTATTCTATAGGAGCAGCACTTTATACTCACTTCCAAGGGCCAAGAACTGAATTTGCACCACTTGGCATGGCAATACTGACAGACGGCAGAGTCCAGGTGCTGTAGCAGGGCGGTTGGAAGTCTTTGATGTCTTTGATGTCCCTGATACTTCAGAACAGGAGGCAAGGGGACCAGCCCTGTAAGTCACTTTGGTTCTGGGTTGGAGAGATGCAGGTCTAGCTCCTCTCACTCTCAGGCAAGAGGCAGCAGGTCAGCACAGCAAAGCAGGAGTCCAATAGAGTAGTAGTCCAGCAGAGTGGCAGTCCTTGTGACAGCGCATCAGTTCTTCTTCCTGGCAGAGTATCCATAGGTCCAGAAGTCTATTGAAGTGGTGGTATCTGACGGCCAGTATACATACTTTGGTGCCCTGGTTCAGGAAGGTAAGAGAAGCTGCTAGACAGTGGCTTTGACATGCTAGGAATCCCCTTCCTCCCCAGCCCTGGCTCCAAGCTGGCTGGAGCGACAATACAGGGTTTTAGCCATACTGTGTGGAGACAGGGCACAGACTATTCCGGTGCTACCCACCCCAGATGTGTTTTTAGATGCAGGAGGAAGACACAGAATGGTTAAAGTAAACACATGCCAAGTTTTTACAAGTGACATTTTTAGACTTGCAACTTAAAATCCAACTTTGCCATAAGTTGTGTTTTTAAATTGTGAGTCTAGAGACACCAAACTCTAAATATCTATTTTTCCCAATCGGAAATTACACTTATAAAATGTAATAAAGAAATCCAAATGGTAATCTATGGGAGAGATGGGCATTGCGGTAGCGGAAAAATAATTTCAGAATTTTCACTACATGGACATGTAAACTTAAAAGTGCATGTCCAACATTTTAAATACACTGCACCCTGCCCTTTGACCTGTCTAGGTCTACCTTATGATGACTTATATGTATTAAAAGGAAAGGTTGGGCATAACAAGTGGGTTAACCTGCCAGGTCGACATGGCAGTTTAAACAGCATACAAAGGCTCTGCAATGGCACATGTGAGACATGTTTAAAGTGCTACTAAAGAGGGTGGTATAATCAGTGCTGCAGTCCCACTAGTAGCATTTAATTTACAGGCCCTTGGCACATCCAGTGCGCTTTACTAGGGACTTATAAGTAAATTACATATGCCAATGTTACCATGTGTTAGGGAAAAAGCACATGCACTTTAGCACTGGTCAGCAATGGTAAAGTGCCCAGAGTCCTAAAGCCAGCAACAATGAAGTCAGCAAAACAGGAGGTCATAAGTCAGAAAAGTCATGGGAAACCACAACAAGGATGCCTGGTCTATCAGTATGCATGTTCTGAGACTGTGTTACCATATTTGAGGATGTGGATGGCTTACGGTGGTTGCTGGTAAACCAAAAAAGGGCAGCATCTCTGACCCTAGGCTTGAGCTGGCCCAAAGAAGACCAAACAGGGAACTGACCTTGTCCTATCTGCCCTTAGCCTTGATGCCCGGGATGAGATACCCTGAGCCCTAAGGTTAAATAGCCATAGTTATCAGGTAATCAATGGCCAATTGGAATCTTAGGCCTAACCATAACCAATCAGATCCATAGACCTAAACCCTAGAGCCAATGGGAGTCCTGCCCCTATTAACAATTAACACCCCTAGCCCTATCAACCAATGAAAACCAAAGCCCTAATTCCAAAGGAAACCCCAGTCCAATGAACCATTCAGAACCCTGCATCTAGTATATTGTGGTAACCCAGTGCCCCTCAGAACCTGAGTGTACAAGAATGTGGCGAACATTGGTTCTGTTGGATACAGGAATGATTCTTAGTTTACTGAATAATAACAAAAAAGCAAACAACAGCACTCAAGCCTTTCAGTAATAATCAATGAAAAGAAAAGACAAAAACCATGAATCAAAAAACACACCAAAATTGGAAATAATCAAAGTCTGTATTTAAGGATAACTCCATATATTCTTTTACCTTTTATGGCGTTGAAATAACATTAGAAGGCAGTCAGAGTGCCTCAACATTCAATTTGTTCCAACGGCGCAAGTGATGGGGTGAAAAAAGTTGCGAGAAAAGTGTTAAATGAGAACAAAATATATACAGTGCCGTATGAATTGTTGAAAGTGGCCATTCAAAGGACATCGATCCCTTGGTACATAAAGCTCAGCGACGCTTAGGAGTTTAACTTTCCATTTAACATGGGGTGGAGAGAGTAGGGTTGACTTGCTTGCTATAATCCAGACTCTACTCTCTCCGCCCCACGTGAAATGGAAATTTAAAATCCCAAAAATCCTAAGTGGCGCAGAGCTTTATGAACCAAGGGATGGATGTCCTTTGAATGACCACTTTCAACATTCTGCTTGGATGGCCCAAAATCCTAAATTGTTGTACAGAAGTTTGCCACAGGATTGGAGAAATGATATGCCACCCTAGGGTTGGGCAGTGTTCCTACCTTCTTGAACTTTGAACCACCACTTTAAAACTCCTGCATAAGGGAGAGACATTTGAGAACATCCTGGGGTAAGCAACACCTTAACCCCTTTGGTGCTTATGATGAGCTCAGTTTGTCATGAGGCACGGTGCTCGCGTGCTCATGACGAGCTGAGCTCGTCATGACCACACCCATTACTATTATGGTCCAGCACAGCAGGGGAATATCTTAAGCAGCCAAGGTGTTAATAATGCCAAGCCTGAAGTTAGAAGACATCTGACTCCTGTTTCAATTATCAACTCAAGGACTTGCTGTGGAGGGCCCTGGACGGTTCCCCTAAGTATTCTGTAGATGGGTCATGTAGGAGTGTCACCTTTGAAAGAAGTATGGCCAGGACGTATGCTTACACAGGTGCCATGCAAGTGGCTAAAGGAGGCCTTAGGGGCAAGGAGCACAGGCACACTTCCTTGGGCTTCTGGGTCCTGCTGAGGAAGACCCTGGGCCAATGAAAAGTACCAGGGGCCCAGATAGTTAAACGGTTCAATGTAAGGAGCAAATTATGGGGATGGAGACAGGAACTAAACTCTAAGAACAATGGAAAATCAAGCTTCCACGAAAGTGAAACATGTAGTGCACAGGAGGCCCAAAATGAATACTTCTGGCAGCTGGAGCATATCACAAGGAATACAATGCAATTTACCCAGTGAAAATCTTTTTAGTGTGCGCAGAAAAAAACTTTTTCAGACCCTTCATGTTGGGGCTTAGAAGAGCTGCTGCCAGTCTGATTTGCGGGTCTTTGCAGATAGGATGTATGTGGCTCCTGTTCCCTACTAGTCCCAAAAACCCGGGGGGGTCAAATGTGATGGAATCAGCACAAGCAAGATTTTTGGTTGGGAGGGGGCAGGGGTGTAGCTCCCTCCCCTTAATAATATTGTCCCTAGGGGCAACCATTTCTTGGGGACTGGGACAACAAGATAAACAATGAGTGCTGCTATGCTCTCTAAACCATAGCAACTCCAGGATGACCCAATATCCCTGGAGAGCAAAGATACTAGAAACAGCACTGCTCTGTTTTCCTGGAATCTGCTCAAGGGTAGGACAGAGCCCTGGAAGGTGCTGGGTCTTCTCTGCCCTCAATGCCTATGTCTGAGGGACAGTGACTAGAGCACAGGACTTCAAATGCTCGACAGAGGAGCAGATACACCCAAGCTTATTTACAAAAAGAGAATTTGTCAATTTGTGCACCTCAGGACTCCTGAGGGGGTGAGGTGAAATAGAGGACATTAAGCATGTTTGAAGTTGGAATGTTTATTATGATTGCTCAAGAGTGCAGGTCCCACCTTTGCATTTTGACTGATTCATCACTCCTTGTCTTAGAATTGAAGTAAGTCAAATTGTCTTTGTTTTAGTGCATAATCACGTCTCGAGCTTGCCACACCAGAGCTCCACTGTGAAGACAGATACAGAAACTTTTTCCGAAAAGAGACGGTGCACTATAAATCAGTCCAAAGCACTTCGGTTTTCAAAAATTGGTCCTTTTTATTATGTTTCAAAAATTCTTAAAAGGCCTCAGCCAACGCGTTTTGTTCCAGATTGGAACTTCTTCAGGGCTGAAACAAGTAAAAAATTGACAGACTGAGTACACAAATCACAACATAAATATCATATACAAACCACATAAAAATATTACAAACATGTATAAAAGATTTGTTTTAAAAACACTACTCGACATGCATGGCAAGAAACACATACCAAACATTATAAGGTACACGGGTGTAGGAATACTCTAGTAATAAGACATATCAATGAACACCACAATAACAATGAATGTATCAGCACATAATTGATTAATTGGTTAGTGCATCCAATTTGGCTATCCAACAACATACAATGCAAAAGGAATTGTAATTCATGAAAAACATTTCCTATGGAGTCACGATCATAGGGGAGAGTTTCTTAATAAATGACTGAAATATCAATGGTCAACAAAAGATTACATAATCAATCAACAGGGAACATGTATAATTATGTTCCCAAATCCAAATAGCGCATAAAAGGACGTACAAACAGTGTGAAACAAAAATAAGGGAAAAATAAGTAAAAAGAGAATATGTGTGAAGAAAGAAAGAAAGAGGAGAGAAGAACAAGAGGAAAAAGAAACATGTGAAAAGAAAAAATATAAGTAAGTGTCGAAGTTACACAGAAATATCTAGCAAAAGGCTGAAAAAACATGAATAAAAACCCAAATCCTCTATAAATTGGTCAATGTGCCTGTATTATTGTAATCAAAGATGAACCTTCTCACCTCAATCAGTGGTAGATACGCAAGAATTTATGTAGGCGTAGGAAGGTCTTAAAAAAAAGCGGGTCGACCCTTGGTATTACGCAACGCGACGATTGCTCTGTGTGCAAACATAAGGTGAAATTAGCCCCTGACTAGCCAAATGTATATAGTCCAGAATAAAGGTAAAACATAGTTCCCAATAGCCCTACTATATAATCGACCACATATAAATGTAGTCTATATGGGACCAATGTAACATCATTGCTCTTATTTTCAGTGTTCAAATGTAAGTAACAATTTGAACATACATTAGGTACTACACTCAATACACCATGCGGGAAGGAGATTAAATAGGCAGTGTTAGAACCTGCACTCAATAACGTTTGTCTAGCAAATCACAAGGGGCGCTTAACAGACTCTCCTCACCTTCGTGGAATAATCTTTAGGGGATTGTGTTTGATACGCGGAATCGCAAAACAATACAATAACCGCGCTCCTAAGGTCAATATATGAGAAAGAAAACAGCACCCCTTCCATAAGCACCTGTAATGAAATATAAAAGGGATACAATGTAGTAAAGGACTACGTCCAAAATAAAACCTTGAATTAAACTAGTACACAAACTTAAACATGATCATATTTCGAACAACACAAAAGGTTTGTGTAACATTAACCACTCACCAATATAAGTTTTTTGGCGTGAAATGTAGAGTAGGAAAAGAGGTGAGAGGTTCTGGGTCACCCTATGATGAGGATCATCCAGTTGGCTATAAGTAACAAACATAAACACAAATTGACTAACTTTACAAAAATATTTGCAAACACAAAGCAACGTGATGCGGGGGACAGGAGGCCCATAGGCGTCACATCCCTATCCATCCTGCTTACCTTAAACATAAATGGGGACATGTATAATCCCATAGAGATGTGAGCAGCACCACCTCCTTCCCTAGAAGTATATAAAACACCAGAGAAGGAAAGGAGACACTAAATAAATACATCCCGGTATAGGGGTTCACACATATCATCAATAGAACCATAACCTAATTGCGTAATCAGCACAGGTAAATGTAGCGGCTACCTCAGTCAGGGGCCGACAGGTAAGATAGAGCAGGCAGGTACACGTTTATATAAACAGTATCCCTCCCTCGTGTTTGTCAGGTATAAGATTAATTATTTTACGAGAGAAGAAAGTGAGTTAATAAATCCAGTGGTATGCCACTAAATGGGGCTAGGGGTAGAACGGATGAAGATAAGTAGCCAAAATTGGAACAATTAAAATATATAAATGCGGAGTGTTACCACGATTACTACTGAGCCCGTAGTCCCCATGTAAGCAAATAACAAATGCGCAGAGCATATACCTTGTATAGAGGGAGAGGCGTCCAAAAGTTGTGCGGGTGGAAGCAGCCGCCATGCTCGAATGTCCCGTTTAAGAACGCCACACAATTCCCAAACTGCAATGCCGTTTCTGGCTTGCATAGATGAAAAACGGCAGTCAGAATCAACGTAAAATCGCCATGTTGCAAGCATCAAACGACCCGGTAGTGACCGTATACTTTAGTACAAGAAACAATATAAAAGGTCACAAACCATCTCCAAATCCATTATCTTTAACCGCAGGAATACAAACCCGTAATTTGTCACTGACCATAAGCCAAGAATCGAAAACCAAATAATATAGTCACAAAAGTATAACAAAAATTAGTTAAATAAAAAAATATAAATAAAAAGTATGTCTCGGCTGGTGAGCGGCCATAGCGTACATAAGCGCTCCCGATAGATTTGTAACCAGAGTTAGTGAGCTTAGTGTGATATTTGTCAAACATAATATATGACCGGCATTTCAAAAGGTATCGTCGTTCGTGCGCCATGTTGGAAGTATAACGAAAGAAAGAGAATCATCTATAATGGCGTGATACAATAAATTCCTCAAGGTTGACGAATAACTCAGGTAAACACCCATAATCTTAAAGTAAAACACTGTATTTTTCAAATTATGAACAAAGAGCAAACAGAAACTCGCTTATCATTCATTAAAAACCTGAGATTTTATAACAAGGGCAAGATCTATCGTTGTGCATCATTACCCAAATAGTAAGACGGACGATAGTGTCCAGAAAGTTAAATGGCTGTGTTATTCTTATACCAGAAAAAAGTATATATATATGTATATATACTACAAGGGCCTATGTCTTTACCCGTGTGAATTGGCCATATGTAAACACTATAATATCGTCAGAGACTGAAGAGTAAGAAATTAATAATAAAAAATAATAATAGGAAACAACAAAAACATTTTTTTAAAGGAAAAGAGGAAAGCAATAGAAGAAAAAGGAAATTTTTAGTTTTGATTGGATACATCATATTTGAGATCATAAAAGAAAAGTAGTATTTACACTACGCCTACCCTCTTCTCCCTCTACATTAATAATGACGCAAAGACCCTGTTGGAGGCAAATGTTGGCGCACCAATTCTAGCAGGAGCTAAGATACCAATCTTAATGTTTGCCGACGACTGTCTCATTATTTCTAAGACCCCAAGTGGTCTGCAAAAAGTACTTGGGATCTTTGAAACATATTGTACTGAGCATGGCCTGGAAATTAACGTCAAATCCAAATTTATGTCTTTTAATCAACACAAGTCATTCAAAGGAAAAGTCTTGATGAATAACCTACCCCTAGAGCAAGTAAAATCGTTTTCATATCTAGGTGTTACCATCCAACATGATCTATGATCGAATGAACAGATTGACCTGGCCACCCTCAAGCACAGGCAAATCACAGGGGCACTGACCAGCGAACACGCAAAATCCCTGACAAAACCGATGGCATCTGCAGTTAACGTTTATAATGCAAAGTCTGTGAGTGCAGCACTTTATGGGGTTGAGATGTGGGGACATGGGAACCTAAGTAAGCTAACGGCCTCCGAAAATAGGTTCCTACGAAACCTTGTTATGCTCCCACACAGTACCCCCATGGGCCCGGTTTTACAGGATCTAGGCATAAAACCAATTGAGATCTTTGCAAATCTCCGTCCTGTATTGTACTGGCGACAAATATGGGTAACGCCGGAGCTGAAAATATTTGCCATGGGACTCCTGGACATTATTAAATGTGATGTCTTCCACCAGATAAAATGGCTCTCTGGAATTAGAGCGGTTCTCAGAGAGCTGGGTCTGGCGGAAACATAGGAAGACCCAATCAATGCTATATTTCCATCAAAAAAGGTCATCAAGGGCTTGTACTGGGAGATGATAGCTTCAAAACTTTTTAGGAACGTTCCCCCACTTTCACTAACAGGGGTGTTTATGGAGTTCAAGGATGAAACTCGTTTCAAGACATTCTGGGACGACATAACGAAGCCATTGGATAGAAAACTTTATTTTCAACTGAGAATTGGTAGTATACCTATCAGATCTTTCACATCCAGATAGTCAAACGGTGGAAGTCGCTCTTGTCCATTCTGCCCAGATGTCAAAGAAACAGTTAGCCACTTACTTATTGTGTGCCCGGCCTACTTTGCCCCGCGCAGAGTCTGGCTGCGACCTATGGCTAAACTATTAGGCACTCAGAGCAGAACTGTGGCTATTAGAATTATCTGTACAAACCCAAGCCCTGTAATATATATAGCTGTGGCGAAATACCTAGCATGGGCCTGGATTATCAGAAGCAAAAAATGTAAAGGGGTTGGTTTTTGAAAATGCAATTTATACATGAATACTTGATGTATCTTAAATTGGTCATTTTTATTATAA
Organism: Lissotriton vulgaris; assembly: GCF_964263255.1. Lineage (NCBI taxonomy): Eukaryota > Metazoa > Chordata > Amphibia > Caudata > Salamandridae > Lissotriton > Lissotriton vulgaris. The sequence continues at coordinate 780,247,442 of NC_141691.1, forward strand.
TGAATTATTTGTTTTAAACTTTGTATACATTTTAATTCCATTTTTATATAAATTTTTATATGTAATGCTTTTATGACAATGTCGAATAAAGCTTGTTTGACTGACTGACTGAGTAGTATTTACAACAAACATCTGAAGGAGTATCACCCGATGAGGGAAGTGAAGGCTTTTTCCAGACAAAGAAACACTGTTCCTTTGTTAGTAAACCCCTCACTCACCACCTAGTGGTGACTTGCTTCATCATCGGGGCCCACCCAAGTGGCCTAGCGTCACTTGGGTGTGCTTCAACACCTGGGTTACAGTGGAGCAGGTAGTGAAGTGTGGGGTGCAAAAAAACAGTGTAAGTGTTAAAATTGTCCTGGTTAGTACTTCAATATTAACTTTAATAAAAAGGTAACTGGACAAAATTTAAAACGTATGGTGAGATACTGGCAGGGGAGTTACGACCTGTGTATCTCTGCTATGTGTTGGTCGACATGTTTCTACCATAAGGGGTAATCCCAGGTATTCTTCAGGACCAAAACAAGGAAGTGGGAGGTGTGGGTCCCCTAAAAGACGCACCCTGTCCTAAATCCTTGGTCATCCAGATGAAAAACTGTATCTCTGGGAAGTCACCGAACCGAGCGGCGGAAGGTAGATGTAGGCTACTAGCCTTTCCTCTTCACTACGAACTAGTATGTTGACAGGAGTGAAGCGCCTACCCCCTGCTCGCTGAAGCCCATCTCGAGTATTACTCCAGTTTTTTTTTCACCTCCTAAATCTTAGGAGTGACTTCCCAGAGATACAGTTTTTGCACCCCACACTTCACTACCTGCTCCACTGTAACCCATGTGTTGAAGCACACCCAAGTGACGCTAGGCCACTTGGGTGGGCCCCGATGATGAAGCAAGTCACCACTAGGTGGTGAGTGAGGGGTTTACTAACAAAGGAACAGTGTTTCTTTGTCTGGAAAAAGCCTTCACTTCCCTCATCGGGTGATACTCCTTCAGATGTTTGTTATAAATTCTTGATCAGGGGATCAGGAGTATTCCCCGTCCAGCTTCCTAGGACGAAATTCCTTACTCTCTACTTGTTCTAGATTGAGTAGTATTTACAACAAAAGAAATTGCAGGTGACTCAGTCCTAAAGTTAGGAGTCCTAACTTTACTACTCCTAAACTGACTTTAAGACTTTTGGTATTCACAGAAGGCATTCAGGAGTCCTAAAGTTAGGAGTCCTAACTTTACTACTAAACAGAAAAATCCTAACTTTAAGACTTTCGGTGTTCACAGAAGGCATTTAGGAGTCCTAAAGATAGGACTTCTAACTTCTGGGAATACTGAAATGAGTAAGTCCCTCTGTGAATACCAAAATGAGTAAGTGCCTTCTGTGAATATCAAAATGGTAGTAAGTTTAGGATTTTATCTTAAGTTAGTTCTGTGAATCGGGCCCAAGATTCTCGGTTAGACCTCATGGGTTTATTGAAAATATGATAATTATAGAAAGTAAAATGGAATTAGTTAGTCCATTAGGAATTAACATATTCAAAATATTCAAAGTATAATTTTGAAAGAGAAATAACATAAAGTTTGTCTCTGAAGAATACCCAGAATAGACATAAGTCTGCTGCCAAAGAAGGCCTAGAAAGAACTTCTCCAGAATAAATCAGATGTTATAATGTGCCAAGGTACTGAAGCACACACATTTTATGGTATTTTATGTCATAGAGGAATTGTACTAGTAATGTTGTAACATGTAAACCAATCAAAATTATCATAAACAAGATACTTCTAGAGACACCTACTTCCAAATTCGTTTATTCGCTTAGTTTATGCATAACTAATTAAGGAAACAAATTGACAATTTATATAACAGAAATACAATGGTTTGTTTAGCTAATTAATGATATACACAGCATAACAGCATGCAAGACTGGAAAGTTACAAATGAAAGGAACATCATAAGAACTGCTTCTGTGAACCGAATCCAAAAATTATATTTTATGCTCGTACAAACAGCACACTTGAGGCTTCTTTCTAGATCATTTTCCAGAAATTGAAAAATTTACAAGCACAGGAGAGAGAGAAAGACTCACACTCATGAAATTAACACAATTATTCTGCAAATGTGAATAGCTGGCAATGCAAGGTACGCCAAAATAAATATGTTTCATTTGAAATCATTTTCTAACATGTAAGCAAAATCACCCACATCACTCTATGGATTAACATGTGTCATTTTATGATGGTACCATCCTTATTGCATTGCATTGGTTTCGTACACTATAATTCTGTTTTTATTAATTATTAATGTGGTGATAACCTCATAAATACAGTAGTCCTGTCTTTTGATACCATGCCTCATTACATTGTGTTAGAAGCGTATCATCATTGGCTTTTCCACTTGGCATCATGTATATATTTGTAAATAATACATAGTTTTGAGCAGTGGGTGCCTAATAAGGTATGTTTCCTTTTTGTAAGTAAAAGCACTAACTGGACAATGATTAATTGGTGTTGCTTGTTGCATGCCTATGGATTGGTTTGCAAACCTACTCCACCTCCCATGAGTAGTCCTTGGACTGCTCTGCATCACAATCCTGAGAGAGCCAACACTATGAAAATTTAACCAGTCCCTAGGAAAGTGAGAATGCAGACTCATTACTTGTGAAAGAACCACATCCTTTGCAAAGAATAACCTGATTTATTACATAAATATATTAAATAAATAAGGTGCTAAGAGACAGAAATATCTTATTCCGTTAAATGCCAAAGGATTTGGTGCATTTTACAGCCATCCTGCACTTCATAGAAGCTGTGTTATTACACTAAAACAGAACTACTGTTGTAATTATACTATATAAAAAAACAACCATTGATGGACAGAATGCAGAACAATGTCATACATTCACCCCAGTAGTACAGAGATCTGGGCCTAAATCCATCATTTTTTTGGCTCACTATGCCATTCGAGTTTGGACCCACCCATATGCAAATCAGTCTTGACCCTGCGCCAAATGGGAACAGTCCAGCCAAACTGCCTGGCCAGGTCTTCCCTGGACTGGTAACAAGCCTCCTAGGACCGGTTTCAGGGTTTCACCCCTCTTCAGCCGGGATAGCTTGAGTCCAGTGGCATAGAGAGCAAGGCGTGGTGTAGTGGGCAAAAGAACAATGGATTTAACCCAGATCTTTTGACTGGGGGAGAATGTTTGCATTGCCGGCATTCAGTCCATCATTTTTTTACTGTAACACTTTTCACCCTAAGTGGGATGGGTATGCCCAGATGTGGGTCCCTTGCTCACTGTGCCACTGGATTCCAGCTAGTCTGGCTGAAGAAGGATGACAAACCCTAAAACCCGTCTGAGGATGCTTGTTTTTGGTCCCGGGAGGAGCTGTCCTGGCAGTTCGGTCTGGACTGTTTCCATGGGACACTGGGTCAAGACTGATTTGCATATGACTGGGTCCAAACCTGCGTGGCCTAGTGGGCAAAAGAACAATGGATTTAACCCTGATCTTTTGACTGGGGGAGAATGTTTGCATTGTCAGTATTCCGTCAATCAATCATTTGTTTTCTGTAACACATAATTATACAATATGTCACTCAAAGAGCATTCATTGCATGCCTTAAAAGCAACATGGCCACATTATTAAATGCCACTTCAAGAGGAGAAATGTCAGTAACAGTCCCCTCTTTCTCAAGGCTCATTATTATCATGGAAAATGGAAAACCTTGTTATTCTGTACCCAGGCTCCCCTAAAACAGTTTCACTATCTGAAATCAAGTGAGTAGGTTCTAGAAAGGCATATAGCCTATCACTAACTATCTTACCAACAAGTTTAAATATATTATTCAAAACTGAGATTAGCTTATCTGCACCTAGCAGAAACCCTTTTGGGAAAATAGACAATCAAAAGTAAAACATTTTGGTCGGCTGTTGACAACAATTCAAATGGACCCATGATACCCAAACAGAACTTCTGCAATGGTTTGTTAGGTACCTCAACAAGGAACAAAGGACATTTATGAGTGACTTGCGATCTGTCATTGGTAGTATATAAGTAACAATCCTTAACTACTTCTTTACCTGAAGTTCAACCCCAGGGTACCAATATTTTTCTTTCACTCTTCATTTGGTTGTATACCAAAGTGCCCCTCATGTGCTAGATTGATCATTTTTTTTATTTTTTATTCCTTTGTGTAACTAAATGAAAATGAAATGAGAACAGCATTTGTTGAGCGCGTAGCTACCCAGAGGCATCCCAGAGCTATGGCAGTAACAGAGAAGGATCGAGGAGCTCACTTAAGGGAAGTGCCATGTCTTCAAAGATTTCCAGAAGGCTAGATGGCTAGTTTCCCTCAGTAGACAGAGGGGAAGGGTGTTCCACAACTTAGCAGCATTGTAGGCGAATAGGCAGCCACCACTTCTGGCCCTCTTAATCCTGAGAACAGCAGCCAGATGTAAATTATCAGAGCACAGACGACGATTCGCCACACATGGCTGGACCATTGAGTGGATGATCGTAGAACCACTCCATGTTAGCCTCTTGTGGACAATGCAGAAGGCTTTACAGTAACTCTCTCTTGTGTGGGGAGCCAGTGAGGAACCATTCCTTCACTACAACAGTTCCCTTTCTCTACCGTTAAGTCATCCCTCATATTCCGAAAAGTTGAAGTGAAAGTCATGAGTCTGAATCAAAGGGGAACTAAGGGAGCCTATCATTGGCACTTGACAAAGCAACAGCTGGAGGTCATACAAGAATATAAATATCTGGGAATCACCATAGACAGCAAAAGACCCTTGGCTGCACAAAATAAGTATTGAAAAAAGAAAGGCATAGCAGTTTCAGTGCCATTGAAAAATATAAAAAAACAGACTGCTGGTACAACCTTCTCCCCACTAATCCAAGTGATGCAGGCAAAACTCAACCGACAATCACTTACAGGAATGAGGCCATGAGAGGGAGAGACGCAACCCCATTAGGCAGTTCTATAACTGGAGCACTAGAATGATATTAAATCTGCCTAAAAATAGATATCCAGCATAATTAAGACTTACATTTGGCATACAGAGGCAAGAGCTAGCTCACAAATGAACATACGTCAAATGCTGACACAAGAATAAAAGAGGGGAACCCAGGAAATTGAATGGCCTCCTACATCAAGAACTTTCATTCAAAGAGAAGAGAACCACACATTTTTACCTGGAAGACTTTCTAGAACAGCTCAGATTGCGAGTCCTCTGGAATACCTCAGGGACTCGCGAAAGCTCTTAAAAAGCCATGGATATATCTTTCACACAGGGGGTGAAAAATACTCCCTGTAGATAACTAAAAAAACACCTTTTTTGGGTTACTGTTTTTAATATGTAATGTATACAGGGAACCACAAGTTATTAAATTATCTCCGAATGTATAATCACTAAACGACATTGCATATTTTAGTATGTGCACCATTCCAAAGGTTTTAACTAACCAAGCAAATAAAAGTTACCTTACTGTACCTTATGTTCCAAAAAGAACACACTGATGGATCGAATTATCTATGACCAGGTCAACCCAAACCAACATTTTTTAATGACTGTACACTGTGGCATCACCTGCTTTACGATCCTCATTTTTCACACGGAAAATGTTCAGCCATGGTAACATTTTCAGAGTAGAGCTATAATTGTTTGGAGCCAAGTACAAAATACAACAATGTATCAAAAAAAGGCAAATGTATGCCAGAATAGTTGACAAAATGAATGTCGTATCAAACAACCTGCGCACAAAGTGTGTTTGAATGCATTTTGCTCAATATAAGATTACAAGTTTCAATGTCCATAACATTTCACTTGATGGAATGTTGCTTGTAAGTCTTTTTACACCAAATAAAATATAGCATATATTTTTTTTAGATTCTATATGTCTGTTCATTTTAACAGAATATTTTCACCAGTTACGTTTAAATTACAAATTTGCAAGTGTTGTTAATGTTTAATTGAAAGTACTGCAACTACCATGATGCCTTTTTTGTTTTGTGAAAATATGATTGCAATGTTATCTTGCTCCTTTTCTCCTTTCTATTGCATTTTCACATATGTCAAAGTGTTATGTTTTGATCAATCTCAATATCATGCAGTGTTATGAAATGTTGTCCTAGCCCTGTTATTTTATTAAATTGATGTTATTTGTTTCACAAATCAAAGTTTATTTGTAAATACATTTAAGGTGTGTAATTTTGTTTGCTGATTAAAAGTATGTGTTTTTTTGAAAATGTACTCTGTAATGTTCATATGATGACTAATGCTAAATATCCTTCTAAGGGGTGATTACGATGTTGTCAGGAAAGCAGTCTAACGGAATAGGTTCCGGACTGTTTTCCGAACAACTCGACCGCGAGCTTCCCAAATGACGGATTAGGAACTCCTATCGAGTCGGTAGGAAACAAAACCACACAACTGAATCTTCCGGAAACAAGCCCAATAAGACTGATTCGTTCAGAAACGCTGAAGAATAGCATTCTGGTTACAAATCAGACTCAGTTAACCCCACAAACAGACTGTGATGGATCTGACGCAGTTTCTGAACAGTGTCCGTTGGTGCTACTGGAAACTGCTAAAAATAGTTAAAATAAGCATTGGCGTATCCAAAATGCAGCAAAAAAATATGAACAAATATTAGCTACACCCACCAATCCATCTATAGAAAGGGCCAAAAACAAGAACATGATCCATTGTTCTAACACAACTGCTGCTAGGTCACAGGAGTCTCCACATATTCCCTGCTATCTGCCTCATACACTCACATTCCACCCACCACACAACTTGCACAGATTTTACATTTAGACAATCTTTACAAACACACACTCTATTTTATATTCACACTCACCCTCACCTTCACACTCACATTCACCCTCAACATGGCCCCAATGAAGCAGCCATGGTTCACAGGGAAGGAGTTGGAAGTGCTTGCAGGTAAAAATAGTCAGAGTAGAGCCACAGTTATTTGGAAACCTAGTGCAACATACCCCTTTTCCCAAAGAAATAGGATGTGGGACAGGATATTCAACAAAGTGGGTGCTAAAGCACCTGTAAGGTACACAATGGATGATATCAGGAGTAGGTAATATGATGTGTGAAGGAGGGTCTAAAAAATGATAGCAAAAGAACATGCCCAAAGTCAGCAGACTGGCGGTGGCCCTCCTGCACCACCTGTCCACTTCACATCCTGGGAGGAAAAGGTACATACCATTTTTTCACCGCAGGGCGTCTATGAAATACCAGGAGCAGCAGCATCGGGTGAGTACGTACCCCACATTCCAATAATGTTACCAATTACACCTCTATGGACATCAATGTAAAGGATAGAGTTATACAAATGAATGTTTTTAAAGTAAATGGGCATGTGATGTGTATGTCATACTGATAAACAACAAGCAATGAAATAGAAAATACAGCAAATTCCTACAATGTACAAACTCACAGCAAGGCTTTGTGCTACAAACACCAGTCCCCAGTGTCCGCCATCTTGCCAGGACATTTACACACACTCTGAGGAAAGCTGAGTCACATGTAGGCTGTTTGGGATGGCTGGGAAGTTGGCTGTGGGCACAGGCCTGATGGGAGTTGTAATGACAGCAAACACTCCTCCTCACACACAGCCCAACAGGCCTACTTGAAAACATGCTTCCCTGACAGTGAGTGAAAATTTACTGGCAAGATCGCTGACGCATCGGAGGGAGGCAAGATGGCGTCAGAGTAAGAGGTCGCAGCGGCATCGCTCCGTGGGTCCTGGTTTTTTATCTAGATCTGCCCATGCGAGAGTTATGCTAAGAAGTATGCTGTGCTGCTCTGTGCTGGTCGACTTAAAGCTGATTTAATGCTGATTTAAGCCGAATCTCAATCTCAATCTAAACTGAGCTGAACTGAAGACTGAGAGAATCTGGAAATCTGGAAATCTTGAAAAACTGAGAGGAGGAGGAGAGAAAGGCAAGGATAAAGAATGGGACTGTGATCGTAACCCAAAAAAAAAAGAGAGAATAAAAGAGACAAACAAGGATTGTAAAAGACTATGAAAAGCGGCGAGCGAGAGAGCTGGAGTAAAAGAGGAAAAGGTGTGGCAATAAGAAAGTAGAGAAGACCTTAGTAACTTATGCCTGAGAGGTGTGCTGCTAAAGGAATGTACAACAGCAGCAGCAGCAGCATAATAGCTACAATTAACAACAATCGCCTCATGAGGATGGGTATGAGGTTTTGCAGGAGTGCGAAATCATGATAACCCTCTGATAAGCCTCTGATAAGCCGACAAAGCTTCAGAACTGTGAGTACTGAACTGCGCTAATAAGGCTGATGGTGGTGGCTGTCACTGATTACAGAGTATAGAGTGCAGAGTGTGAATGCACGTCGCCTGGATATAGCTTACTTTTCCCCTTTGCCAGTAGTCCTGTGTAACCTGCTCATGGGGAGCTCCAACCAAAGATTCAAGGACGTCCTGAACAGAGTGAGGCTGGGAGGCTGGGAGGCTGGGAGGCTGTGTCCGATGATAGTGGAAAGTGAACTAAACTGACATTTCAGTGCCGTGCGTTCTTGGAGTTTGAGACTTTTGAGTTCGTTATTACTCTTATTCTGCTCCCCGCCTGCCTTGCTCTGGCGCCATAATGCCTCGCCTTGCTTAGCATCTGCCTTCTCCAATCGTTCCCCGTCGTCTTCCGTCATCTGCTGACTTGCAAGCGCATGTCTTATAACATCGTGCGTGCTTCGTTGCCAAGGAGACGCAGCAGCGGTGCAGGCAGGGATATTGCTAATCAACAGCGGAGAGAGTCAGAGGAGAAGAAAACAAGGGGTAGCAAATGCAAAGCAAAAAGAGCCAAACAAAAGAGAAGTCAAATAAGCGACAAAGGCAGCATGAACGGGAACAGTGCACAGATACGGGAACAGAGGTGAAAGCAGAGGGGCAGAGGGGGCTGGGTTCACTATTAGACCCAGATACCCCCCAAACTTGTGATCACGATTGAATTAAGACTAAAAATCGATGCAACCAATATAAACTGGAACACTCTTGGTCTTCACAATCTAGGCTTCGTTGTAAATGATCGCAGATCATTTACTGTGTCTAATGTGTCTAAAAAAAGGGTCTGGGCAGCGTTAAATGTACTAGTCAACCAAAAATCAACCAAAAGCTCAATAGGAGGAGCATCAGTTCCCTTCAGAAAATCAAATGGTCAAAATCAGCTACAGAGTCAGGCGTGACTGCTAGCACCAATACAAATGCAGGATATGGCTGGAAATAACGGAAGAGGGACGCAAGCAGGTCAAACCCCATCACTGCTTATCCAAGAAAGAGGAGAGGAGGGAGTCCCGGACATTTTTGATATGCATGAAACACCAATTCAGGCACAGACCCTGGAAAACCCAGAGAGCACAGAGAGCCCAGACCTGGGGAGTCGGGAAGACCTAAAAAGCGTAAAAAGCCCTGCCCCGCAGAAAACCAAGCACATACAAAGACGACCTGAAACCATAGGATCTAAAGCCAAGGAGAATATTTTCGAGAATAATGTGGAGAAAGCTGTATGTAATGAGAGAGACAAGAACAAAAATAAAAACAATAACAAAATATCAGAAAAGGACCGGAAGAAGGAAAAGCTGAAACAGAAACAGAAAGAGAACGAGAAAGAGAAAGAGAGAGAGAAGGCGAGAGATACAGAGGACAAAGCCAACCTGAAATTAATGGCTAAAAACGCTCAGAGGCTGCAAACAATAAAAAACCTGAAAGCCGCCACAAAAAACACTGGACTCCCAGCTTCTTCTCAGCCTAGGATCGCTAATATTTTTAGCCCGCAATCCAAGGAAGGACTGAGCAATTCTACATTAATTCAAAAACAACAGACCAACCGAGCAGACAATGCGAGTGGTACTTGTGGGGAAGTCCCCGGTGCGTCTTTGGAGCAAATCATTGTGGAGGGGGAAAAAAAGGCTCAAGGGCAAATCTCTTCCTAATCCTGTGTGCAAACATTTTTCCCGGGATCAACACCACAGTTGGGTAATAACATGCATTATGAGGAATCGGACTCGGGTTCGGACATATATGAAACAGGGATGTCCACCTAATGCGAAACAAGTGGAACAAATGATGAACAAATACCGGAAGTAGCTACTTCGGAGATCCTAGACTCCAATGAATCCAGAAAATTCTGTGAAACCTGTCAAGTCACGAACTCAAGGAAAAAACGGGAAAAAAAGAGGGCAAGAGACAAAAGAAGAAGATGTAACTTAATAAGTGATGAGACCACAGATCCCGGCAGCAACACTGACTATGCCATAACAAGACTTAAACCTATACGTAAAAGCCCGACCTCAAAATTGACGTGAGAAACAGAGCATGCTCATCAGCACAGCCTAGATGAGGCAGAAGGAAGAAGTCAAAAGCTAACTGGAAATGGACACAGCTCAGGAACGACTGCAGAGCCCTTGTTGAGAGAAGTGCTGAGCTCCATTAAAAATTTCCATAAGGACATTAAAAAAGATACCCAAAGGAATAATGTTGCCATTGAGAAACTACAAGGGGCAATTACAAAAGTGGGCAATATCTGCACTGAGATCTCGGATAGAATGGCCTCAGTGGAAGCACGTGCAGAAAATTTGGAAACCGATGTAATTAAGCTGCAAAAACAGGAGAATGAGCATGATGGATTTATAAAGGACCTCATGATGAAAGTTGAAGATCACGAAAACAGATCAAGGGAAATAATCTGAGGTTCCTTGGAATTTCCAAAGGTTTTGAGGGGAAAGATCCAAGGGGCTCTATGATCAATCTACTAAAATCAGCCTTCCCAGAACTTGGCACTTGGGATATGGATAGAGAAATCCAGCGTGTTCATCGATTACCTTTGACACTACCTAAACACACCCAAAAGCCACGTCAACATCCTCGGGCTATGTTGGTCCACTTTGGGAACTTCTTTCTAAGAGAAGCCATCTATGATCTGGCAAGGCCCACAAAGCAGAGGGAATACAAAGACTTTACGTTCTTCGCCAGACCAGACTTTTGCCCACGCCACTGTTGAGAGAAGGTGGAGAATGAGACAATTATTCACGCCCTTTGAAAAAATTGGAGCAACAGTCTTCCATCAAAATCCGATCCGATTGAAAATAATATACAAGTGATCAACGAGAAGCACTTAAGCGAAATTCAAGCCGAAGCTTACCTAAGAGAACTCTCAGAGACTGGGAAAGGGAATTCAGGAAAATAATAACAACAACAAAAAAAAAAAAAAACAGTGCAAATCAGTCATTTGACTATGAACATAAAAGCTTGGGGAGTAATCAGAGGGGGTCGGGGATTAAAATATGGTACAAATATTTGTTTTCTTATAAAGGCTCAGGGTAAAAGACTAATTACATCATTGGCCCCACCCGTCCAACACAACCTAAGCATAAATGGCCTGCCCACGGGGTGTGCTGAGGCGCTCTGACTACACAGACGCCCACACCTGGGTACCTGGGTACCCAGGAAGCCTCATAGGATGGTAAGGGGTGAAGGGGGGTTAAGGGAGGGGTTGAGGGTGAAGGGGGGGCACAAGACCAAGGGATTTCGAGCACAGGAAGGGTGGAAAAGACTTCGCTATGGGGCATACAGATAAAGACACAATGATCAGAACATTAGGCTATCCCGAAAAAATCCTAATAATAACACGGCTAAGCTAAAAATTGTTTCACTTAACATCTGCGGCCTCAATGATATTAAAATAAGGCAGAAGGTAGCAGTTGGGCTGACATCAATGGAAGCAAATATTGTCTGTATGCAAGAGACACATATTGAAGGATCTCAGCAATATTTGCTTAATTCACTGGGTTATATACTTAATATTGCACAACACAAGGTGTCCGAATTAAGGGGGTGGCGATCTTAGCAAAAGGGGAGGGGGCTCCAATTCAATAGGATGTTGTCTGACAGATTCGGTAGATGGGCAATCACTGAATGTCTGTATAATAATGGGCTAAATAAACTGACACTCTGCACCATCTATGGGAGCATCTCCGATGAACCAGAGATGCTGACTGACATATCCAACGAGCTAACACATTGACCCCTACCCCTGATCATCTGTGGGGATCTTAATTTACATCTTCCAGGGAATTGGACACTCGGTCCTGAATTCAAATATCATGGTAAAAAACCAAGAGTCTTCCAAGCACTAAAAGATATGTGCATTGTACATGGCCTAGTAGATGGGTGGCAATATAATCATAACGGAGATCCTGGATTCACATTTTTTTCACATCCTCATTCCCGGCATGCACGGTTAGACTATATGTTAATGTCGAACTCATTGAAAACTCTGTGCTCGATAGAAAAACTGCTGCGTGTTTTGTCGGACCATTATCCACTAATTTTAAACTTAATATGCACTCAGAATAGCCACCCATCTATGAACTGGACATTCGAAAAGGCATTACTGAAGAATGAAAAGTATTGTCAACACATGAGGAGGTGGATGCTGGGATTTATTGAGGACAATCTGGGCAGTGTGTCTATTGCGACTGTTTGGGACGCCCTGAAGGCAGGTATAAGGGGCGAGACGCTGCAATTTTCACTTAGGTCAAATAGGGAAGGGAAACTCCATATGGTAGCATTACAAGAAAATCTGAGTAAAATTGAGAACGATTTAATTATAGCAAAACAACCGGGCCAGGCGATAGCTAACATAATGACCCAGGTAGCCATAGCTAGGAATCTTATATCAGAAATATTAGTGGAAAAAGCTATCATTAAAGCATGAATATATAAAGAGAAGGTATATGAGCTATGTGAACAGGTTGGGCATCAGCTGGCAGTACTTATAAGAGAGGAGACATCAACTAGCATTATAAAGGAAATTCACGATCCTAGACTAGGCCTAAAATCGGAACCATCTGAAGTAAGAGCATCGTTCCAGAGATTTTATCAAGATTTATACACAGAACCTACTGTGGGGATGGGGGACCCTCATTTATATTTAAATGCAATACAAGGAATTAGATTAGAGAAGGAAGATCAGGTTATACTGGATGATCTGCCAACTTGGGAAGAGATTCTTTACTCTTTAAATTTACTATCTAGTGAAAAGGCGGCAGGACTGGACGGGATCCCTACAGAGTTCTATAAAAAATTTGCTGATCAATTAAAAATGATAATGGTGGAACTCTTTACTCATATATTTCAGGGGGAAACTCCACATGGGCAGAAGCTTTTGGTGTTTCTGAAAAAAAATAAAAGCCCTCTTGATTTAGGATCTTACCGTCCTATTACATTGATCAACAGGGATTCCAAAATTTACTCGAAACTCTTAGCAGCTAGACTTGCACCAAAAATAAATTAAGTAGTATCACATTATCAGCATGGGTTTATACCAGGAAGGTCAACAACTGACCATATACAACTGGTAATTTCTCTATTTGATTATACGGAGTCAACAGGAGACCCTATGGCGCTTATCCTGCTGGACGCAGAGAAGGCGTTTGATAGGGTCTCCTGGAGATTTTTATTGTCTGCAATGTCTCATTGTGGAATCACCAACAGATTCATTAAGGCTACCCAAAGGTTATACAATAAACCAAGCGCCAGAGTATTGGTAATGGGCTTTTATCAGAGAATTTTGCGACTTCGAGGGGGACTAGGCAGGGGTGCCCTTGCTCCCCTCTTCTTTTCACGAACCTTGAATCAATACCACCGTTTCAAATACGAACACATAATACAAAAATCTTAGCATATGCCAATGATATCATTCTGGTCACTAGAGATCCCAATTTGGCCAAGCCTGTGATAGAGAAAGAGGCGTATCGGTTTGGGTTAGTCCCTGGCTATAAATTGAACTCTTACAAAATCGAGATTGTTCTTAATAACAAAATTACGATGAGAGATTCAAGAGTGACCGTGGAGGCCGAATATCTAGGCGTAAAAATAAATGCCAAAATTGAAAATATTGTTGATAATAACATGACCCCACTGATATTACGTACTAAGAAGGAGTTGATCCAATTGAATAATTTACACCTGACTATTGGCAGTCGTAATGTGATTAAGATGATTTTTTTTGCCCCGTTTTTTATATTTTTTCCGAACTATTTGTCTTGAGTTTCTCCCCAAATATTTAAAACTATAGATTCTATGTTTTCAAGTTTTATTTGGGGATATAAGAAACCCAGACGGCCACTAAAATGGATTATGCTACCAAGGGAAAGAGGAGGATTATTCCTTCCTCATCTTAAACTTTACTATTGGGCCACTGTCCTAAAATATTGTGCCAAAATGATCTCTCACGACTGCCCCAGGCAAGTAATTCTGACCCCACAAGAAATTATACTAGGAGACGAACGTACTGGTTGCTTTTGGCGGCATGTAAATGATAGCTCTTTTAAGAAAGTTAAGTTTAAAACTATTGCCGGGGTGTATAAAGTGTGGAGCAATGTTCGCAGGCTCTTGGGGTTTGGGCGATACTCATACTATACTCCAGTGAGCCGTAATAATGATTTACCAGAAATTTTTCAGGATAGCTGTATCAATAGATGGGTTTCGGCCGGAGTAGTACAGTTGGGCTGTTTATATTCATCAGGGGGTTTCAAGATGTTTTGAGATCTACATGCATAATATAATATTACCCACAGGGATTTTTTTATGTTTCTGCAGGTTAGAGATTTTTTAGCAAAGAAAAATGGCAGGCCCTGCAATTTCCAGAATAATCAACTGATTGATAATCTCTGTAAAAAAAAACACACCCAAGATCGGGGCAATTTATGAAACCCTGAACTCAGTTTTCCCAGATGATATGGACAAACAGAGCTCTGCTTGGCAGATTAAGTTGGGAGTACAGCCTACTATCTCCTACCGCGCCTATGAATTAGCCCAAACATCGCTAATGTCGAATAAATTACAGGTACAATGTTATAAAACATTTTTTTGCTTATATTACATGCCTTAGAAAATTGCCAAATGGGCTATAGGGAAGGGAACTCCATGCCCACGCTGTGCATCATTTGGGGCTGATATTATACATATGTTTGCAACATGTAAAAGGCTTAATATTCTGGTTAAAGATATATCTGAATTCTTATCCGAAGTGTGCCAAATAAGAGTGGATGTTGAAACCGAGGAAATTATTTTGGGGGTAGCAAACTGTGAGCGGCAGAAAAACATGCAGGGGTTGATCTTTGTGGCCATGGCAATCCTCCAACTCTGTATTGCCACAACTTGGCTCGATCCCAATCCACCTACCTTCCAGCAATGGAGGGCTAAGTTGCTTGCAACTTGCAGCCTTGAGGTAGCAATCTATAAAAATAAAGGATCTAACAAAAGAAAAAAGGGTATGCAGATCTGGGCACCGCTTTTACAGTGGATTCAGAGATATACATAGGTTGCAATGTGATTCTACTGTTGTCTCTGCTTATGTCTTAATGAACTCTAATGTATTAACTTGAGATTTATGTTTGTAATAAGTCTTTTTCTTTTGTATTGGTCTTGGGCAGGGGGGCTGGGAGGGAGGAGGATGTGTATATATTGAAAAATTGTCAATAAAAAGATTTTTTTTTAAAAGATTGCTGACACTGGTGCATGTTGTCTGGAGCAAGAGGTCTTTTTGGGAGTTGTAGTCAAGTCAAACAGCAGGCACCACTGTCAGCCATATTGTCAGTACATGAAAGGAGAGTCCTAAGCAAGCTAGTTGGGATGGGTAGGACAGTGTGTGGAGGACAGACTCTGATGGTAGATGTGGTCAGGGACACTCATCCTCCCAAACAGCACAAACAGCTTATCTGGGCATATGGCTACCTGACAGTTAATGAAAGTGTACTAACAAAATGGCTGACCCTGTTGCATGGTGTTTGGAGCACATGGCCTTGATGGGAATTGTCTTCAAGTTCCACACCATGCACCAGTGTCAGCCATCTTGCCAGTAGATTTCCACTAACTGTTAGGCAAGCATGGTTTCATGTGGATCTTTTGGGCTTTGTGGGAGGAGGAGTGTTTGCTGTCACTGCAACTCCTATCATGCATGGGCCCACACACAAACCTTCCTACACAGCTCAGAAAGCATATCGGAAAGAGTGGCGTTCAGACATTGAGGGGTAGCGCATCATCAAGATGGCTGACACTGGTGCCTGGTGCAGAGTTGCACCATGGATTTGTGCTACAAACACCAGTCCCTAGTGTCAGCCATTTTGCCAGTACATTTTAATCACCATCAGGGACAGCATAGTCCCAGGTGTGCCTTTTCAGCAGGGTAGGCAGAGTGTGTATAGAACAGGACCTGCTAGGAAATGTAGTCAGGCCTGACACTTCTCCTCCCAACCAGCCCAAACAGCCGACCAGGAACCATACTTACCTGACAGTGAGTGGAAATGTACTGACAATATGGCCGACACTGGTGCCTGTTATTTGACTTGACTGCAACACCCAACATGGCCTTCTTCTCCAGACACGATGCAGTAGTGTCAGCCATCTTGCTAGTCTACTTCCACTCACTGTAAGGTAAGAAGAGTCAACATGGGCGCAAAATTCGTTCCGTTCGCGGAATTTGTGGATTTGTGGCAAATTCACGGTCCTCGAATCGCACAAATTTACCCCAAAATCCGCAAATTCGCAAGCTGGTGAATTGTTTTGCTTGGTCGCGCTTGAAAAATACAATATCCCGGGCACAGCGTGGACTTACCGTGTTGTTTTTCTCCCAGTTTGCGTGTGCTGCGCCATTTTGGATCTTGCTGCCTGATCGCTCGAGAGTTTTTCGACCGATCTTGCACAGCGAGAGTTTGAGAACGTGAGTACGTCATTAGGGCCCGCAAACACGGTGAAAATCTCCCTGCCCACTACATCCTCCCCCTCAATCGCCCGCATGGGAGCCGGGTACGGGGTGCGCGACCCTTCCCCTTGCTCTTCCCGGCTCCCTTTGCCATGGTCCTGGACAGCTGGAAAAAAAAATAGGAATAAATAGGGAAAAAGTAAAGAAAAGAAAAGAGTTGAAAAAGTAGCTTTAAAGTAAGCAAATGTAGAAAAAAACACAAAATATAGAAGTAGAACAATAGAGAGATAGATAATAAGCAAAAAAGATTTTTAAAAAAGGTTAAAGAAACAACGGATTACAAAGATTAGGGAAGGATTCAAAAACCATGCCCAGAACCATAGCAATGATTGAAAAACAAGATGGCCGCGCCCATAGAGGACCACGTGGGTAAGTTTGCGGTCAGTGAGCTGCAAGAGGCCCGCGAACACACAAAAAGCCCCGCGAACACGCAAAAAAATATCCGCAAATTCGCACAAATTTGCGGATTATGTGGACAGAAAATTCACTTTTGCATGAATTCGTGGACCGCAAATTCGCAAATTTCACCCATACTTAAAGAATAGACATATAGAAGTTATCTGGGCTGGGTGTAAGGAGGAGTATTTGCAATGGCTATAACTCTCATCAGGCTCTGTCAGAAACACACCTTTCTACACAGTCTAAATAGTTTCCCTGGGACTCTGATTTCCTCACAGTGAGTGGTAATGTGCTGACAAAATGGCTGACACAGGGGATTGGTGGCTGGAGAAGAAGGCCTTGATGTGTGTTGCAGTCATTTCATTTCAAAAGCTTTATTCGATCATTCAAAAAACAATCATAAAAGCACACAAGAAATGTCATCAGTATTACATAACAATTATAAAATATAAGAGTAAAAAATTCATTACAATCACAAGAAAAAGAGAGGTTAGAAGTGGACAATAGCAGCTAATTTTACGAAAAATGATACATTCACAGTTGGGTTGTAAAGTCCATGCTTTTCCTAGCGGACACAGATTTCAGAATAAAAGTCGCTGTAAAAAAACACACATCCGGTACATCAAGTGCAAATAAAAACCTCATGGCAGTTTTAACAGTTGACACAGAGTATTTTTTAAAAAGCGGTTTAAAGTAGGCAATACGGAGATGCGAATACAAAGGACAAATAAGCAAAGAGTGCACAGTGCTCTGCTTCAAAGTCCTGTCACATGGACAGGGAATTGACGTATGCTTTTTTGTCAGGGGGAAAGCCACCAGATTGTGAACAATTCCTAGTCTTAGTCTGGTAAGGACAAACTGGTGGGATTGCTTAGTGACCACTTTTAAATACTTCAAAAAGCCATAGCATTGTGCGTTGGAGTCAAGTCAAACAACAGGCACCAGTGTCAGCCTTATTAGGCAGTACATTTCCACTCACTGTCAGTCAAGCATGGCTCCTGGTGGGCTGTTAGGGCTGGGTGGGAAGAGTGTCAGCCCTGACTACATCTCTCAGCAGGCCATGTTCTACACACACTCTTCCCAACCAGCACAAACAGCCCACCTGGAACTATTCTTACCTGACAGTTAGTGGAAATGTAGTGGCAAGATAGATGACACTGGGGACTGCTGTGCGGACAACAAGGCCCTGTTAGGATTTGTTGTCATAATCCATTTACAATCACAGTCAGGACACCATCATGCCATGTGGTCTGTTTTCTCAGGGTGGAAAGAGGGTGTGTAGGACAGAGCCTGGAGTAATGAAAAACACTCCCACCCCCACCCAGCCAAACCACATAATTTGTGCCTATGGCTACCTGACACTGAATGGAATTGCTCTAGCAAAATGGCTAACACTGGTGCATCATATTTGGTGCACAAGGCCTTGGTGGGATTGGGATTCAAGTTTAACTTCATACACCAGTATTAGCCTTCATGCTGGTACACTTCCCCTCACTGCCAGTTAGCCATAGTCTCATGGGATGTAGCTGGCCTGTGTGGGAGGTGGAGTCTTTTTAAAAGCTACAGCTCACATCAGGCACTTTACAACATACATCTTCCCACCCAGCACAAACAGCCCAACAGGAACTAAGCTAACACACAGTGTTTCCAAAGATACTAGCAGGATGCATGACACTGGGTACTGGTCAGACCCCCAGGATATTGCGGCATAGATTTGCTAATTTAGCGGCACACAAATTGAAATTTTGCGGCACAGAAGTGGAAATTTAGCTGCATTATTGCAGCACCTTATTTTATTCGTAATATTCCTGTTCAGCCTTAAATCAATGAAAACTGATTCAGCAGGGTATTCCACTGTGAAACTGGTATGTTTAAAGTATCTGCTGCTCCACGGAAGCACCAATCTGCACCTCATGAGAAGGGGCCATATTTCTCCCTGGGGTGTTCTAGTACCCATGTTGCACCCCTGCCGGGGTACGGCTGCCTCCTGGACCCATCCATTTTAAAAAACAGTAATTTCAATCACCCTTTTTTACATTGAAAATATATTGATATTACAAACATGGACCATAGAGGAAGTCCTGCTTTGCTGCTAGAGCATTTTACTAGAAAGTAATGCAGCAAAATAAGTGTGGCAATTTAAGTGACAATTTATGAGTGGACAAAGACAAGGACATTTCTTAAAAACAACTATCCTCTTTTCTGAAACCCGATGGTCTAAAAGGGGCCTTAAAATATCCCCAGCAGTTCGGAAGCACTGCTGCAGGGTACATAGCTGCCTAGGTTTCAGATTGCTTACGTGTGACATTTTCATTAATTCACTGTACATATGAGTGACATTCAATGACAATGAGTGACACTTTCTCCTGAACAAAATCAAGCAATGAAGTCTAGTGAATCATATCAATATAAAAAATTACCCCAATTTGAGCAATTAGAAACTCTAAGATTATCTTGCAACTGCAGCAAAGTACCAGAAATAGAAGGATACTAGCCTAGTGCCTATATAACCTGATTCAAGTACTTTGTAGCAGGCATAATAATCCTCTGCCCAATTTTATATTGACAAAACGCTGATCTCGCAACAGCAGGAGCATTAATCAGCAGTTAACTTGACATTGTTATTGCTGCATGAAAACTCCTGGACAAAAAAAGGAATTCAGCACCGAGCTGCATAAGTTTCACAAGCAAACAAAAGGATCTCTGTGCGAAAAACAATAACTCACAGCTATCCTCATAAAATATGGTTTTGCAAATATGCATGCTATATGTGATCACAATTACTACAGACCATAAAAGACCCACCGAGGCCAGCTCCATAGTTTTCCTTTCTTGATGGTGCACCTACATTTTTAAGTTCCCCTCAGGCTCCGCAATCCATCCTCACCCTTTCCCCTTTTTTCATTACCTTCCAATCCTCAGTTTTTACCCCCAAAGATTTGCACTTGTGTCTGAGTAACTATCCTTGTGAGGTAACTGCTGTCAAAAAACTTGAGTCTCCGCTACCCACTAAGAGTGTGTGAAATTCAACTAGTAACATCACTCAGAATCCCATGAATCTTTCACAGCACCTTTCTTGTATACTTAAGCCATCTAATGGATCACTCATACAATGGGTCATGAGATGGAGGGGTGAGGTAGCAAGAGATACACATCGGCGCCCTGCTGCTTTCCTCCTGGATGGCTTGCCTCTAGGTCCCACATATCAAGGGCATGAGTGAGTGGCATGCACACTGAGGTCTGTGAAATAACAGTTAAACAAATGCTGACTCAGACACATGCTGCCCAGTGTTAAGTTCAATAAATCCCCTGACACAATGCTGCCTACAAGTGGCTGGATTGTTAATTTTCCATGCGCCTATGTCACTTGAAGAAAGGTGGGTCTCGTGCACAGTTAATACCACAGATAGGGACTCATTAGGATGGAGGATTTTCCGCATCCTCCGGGCCGGCGGAAGCCACCGCTGGCCTGGAGGATGCGGAAAATCCTCTGCGGACCCACCAAGACCCACCGCCATATTAGGATGGCTGGTGGGTCCTGGTTTCCGTCCGCAACTTTTCCTCCGCGGTTGGCTTACAATGCGGGCGTTTTTAACATTGCTGCGGGTGCAGCTTGAAGCTCCACCCGCCGCAATGTTAAAAATAGAGGATGTGACCGCAACCCTTGTGGTCATATCCTAATTGCACAGGAGGGAACTCCGCATGCCATGCGGAGGTTCCCTCCTGCTCCTAATGACCCCCTAAGTCAGTGTCTTGGGTGGGTATTTTGAAAAGATTTGTTTTACTTGTAAAAACATTTTAAACATATTTAGTATTTACATAACATTACGTTAGTTGATTGAATGACAATTTTATTAAATGGAATATGTTTTGTTATATATAAAAGCTACACTTATATGTCTACTACGGCTTCGTTCAAAAAAGCATTTTGGTGACCTCTGGCCAGAAAGAGGTATGAAGCTGAAGTAGCAGTGGTAAGAAAGCCATGCAAATAAGTCCTCTATGGTTCTCAGACTTGCTATCTCCTATCTCTGAGTATTTTGCCAAACCCATGACTTTTGACTTGATATATCCATTTTGGTAATTACTGCTTGAAGAAACGATAAAAGGGGAAAGTGGGGGATCTGAAACTAAGGTGTTTAGCATTTTGAAATATAAGTATTGTGTAATCCATACTAATTCCTTTAAGGTTCCGAAGTACATCTGACATTTAAACTACCTTCCCCAACCTTCAGATCTCACATATTTTTCGTGGCTCTCTTTAAAATGTGTAACACTGTGGTGGGATTATTAGTGAAGAACTACGTGCATGGTGTCTTAGATTTATTTTCTAATAACAACAATACAATTCATCCTAGAACAAAAATGCACTCTCGGAGCTTTGAATGCACAATTTGTTGCCTACACGTGTTGGTAAGGGCAACAACAACAGAATGCTACTGACAGTGGCTGAATACATGTAAACTGCAAAATGTACCCATCAGATTTGAATTTGCATGGATTATGAGAAATATTGCCTCTTCAATTAGATTTTACAGACAAAAGAATACATGTTTACTCTGGCAACTTTGTTGACATTTCTGTACTTTTGTTGTTCTTTGGCAGCTGGCATTCAGTGCCACAATTTAACACAATGTTCTGCTTTTGCACAATGTGATATTTTTTCATGCTTAATGCTTCAGCCAAGTGTCATAATGTAATGCCCAGTGTCAGAATAACAGACAAGCAAGGATCTTGGACAGAAGGAAGCAGGTAGTGGTCGGCGGCACGTAGTGACGTGTGCGCGCACAGCCCATTAACAGGCATTGTTTGTTTTGCAGACACTTTTTGGCAAATATCATGGTGTACCAGCCAGATGCCTGACACTGTTGTCTGAACCTATCACAAATACCAAATTTGCCTTTATGCCACAAACATCAGACACCATCCTGCAAGTACACTTACCGGCACTGTCTAGGGAACACTCTTCATGGTGACCTGGGTGGGCTGTGTAGTAGGATAGAGCTTAAGCAATCCAACACAAGTTTATTAAAGTAGTCTGCCACAAAAAGGTAGAAGCCATTATCAAAAATGGGGTTAGCCTATAAAGTCAGAGGGACCTGGGTATCATGTGGTACAGAAAAACAGTGGTCCCAGACTAATGTAATTTCAAACAGTTTTGTAAACAGAACTTTGTTCCATATATATATAGGCACAGAAAAGAGATCAAAGGCATCAATAACGAATAAAGCTACTTCCTGAATGTATAGGACTGACAACAAAGGTTTATTCAGTCATATCAAGAAAATTAAATTTAAAACAGTTAGTCATTTCAATACAAAATACTTTTACGGTTATCATCAGTGAGAGAAAAATATGTGAAAAAGGTTGTGCTCATGTGAGAGAAAAAGGAAAAGGAGCTTTAATTCAGGAAATTCAAATCTGATAGGGGGCCTATATTAGTTATATACAGTCTCCCTATATATTATCGCAGCCTACCCTATATGTACACCAGCGTACACAATAATATTAGAACTGTTTCATGTCACAGTGTCACTTCACTAGTAGGCCAGGAATGGGGGCCGAAGTAGGGTGTAGGCTTGAAAAGATGCTTCGATGTTTCGACCCTATTGCCTGCGGGTGGGTAAAATCCTTGGCAGCGGGTCTTCTTCAGGACAGGTGTGGGGGTGTCAAGGTTCGGCTATGGCCTCAAGCCAAGGGTTAATTAATGTGTCCTGTGGATCCATCGGGCAAAAGGGAACTTGTCCCAATACCGCTCTGTATAGATGCGGTGTGTTGAAATCCAATATTTAAGTTGTCTTTTGGTCAGTTGTTCTTTGATTAGAAGAGCATTCCGTCATTCTTTCGGTCCTACCTGAGCGCCGAGTCAAACGTGAGTGCTGCGGGAGAGCTCAGCACGCACGTTTGACACAGTGTTATTTTGCTCACCAAGCCACCCCAGCTCTGACATGGCCATATGCAAATCAGTCTTGACCTTGTGCCTCATGGGAACAGTCCAGCCTGAACTGCCAAACCATGTCTTTCCTGGACCGGAATCAAGCATCCTAGGACAATATCCTGTGCATCAACATCAGGACAAGCCACAGGGTGGTATGTGGACTCTGCCGGAGAGTCCCCCACATCGCTGCTGCCTGCACCTGAGGGTCACCCCTCCAAATGTGGAAAAGGTCATCCGAGAAAGAATCACTGAGAGACAGATGGCAATGCATCCCCCCAGGAAGTGACAATGTGCCCCTGATATCCTCCATTGTGTTGCAAGCATTCACTTGTTTGACTGGTATTGAACCAACCCACATTGGACGGAGGGTCTAAGTTGGACTTTGGACCCAAATAACTGTGGACTTACTTTTGAAAACTTCATCTACAAACACTTTCAACTCCTATCTGCACTTTCACATATTTTTGGTTGTGAGCACACCACCATTGTGTGGAAAAAACTCCCACCTTCATTCCCCAAAAGAAATAACTTTTCACAAAAGTACTTGCTCATTTCATGACTTAGAATACCAAGTGTATATATTGTAAAGACCTGCCAAATCACAAAGAAGAAACTATCAACAACATTGATAACAAATCACTTCCAAGAGTAAACTGAGGGCTTGTGAGAAAATGTACCTTGACACACCATTATAGATAGACACAACAAGGTTATCACACAACCCGTAGTATGTGGTACAGATTTAATGGAAGTTTATTGTATAAAAAACTATTTCCATTTGCCAGCACAATCAACAATTATTGTTAGCAAACCAAATCATCATAATCCATTTTAGTAGATAATATTTTGGGGGGTTGTGTGATAACAGACAAGGCACACCTCAATGTGAAACATAGGTTTATTCTCCAGATACAACCTTGTTTATTAACACAAACAAAGGTCACATGACGCATGACCAAAATGACCATACATAAAAAAAAACATCTGGTCAGAAGGTAGTGTGTGCCATGGATTTCCGCAACAGTTCAATGTAGTAGTATTTCACAGCTTGATCGGTCTGGTTTTGACACAATTCTGCCTGTTGACATGGCAAAGTACCCTGGTAAGGAAAAACATAGAACAGAGTCAGTAACTCAGGAATAATGTTGCAAACTATGTCAGCTAAAGCACACAAATTAAATATACATTATATATATATATTACCTACTGGCGGTCGCCAGTAGGTAGTTATAGTTAGGATTATTTTCAATGCTGATTGATGTTTTTCCCTCTGAGGCGGAAGCCGGAGGTTTGCTTGCTTACTTGCACTGTGTGTCATTTTTACAGCATAAAAACGATTGATTACTAATCTGCTTATTTTTTAAATTGTATTATATTTTAACCAGGTGCTATTTTACACCTCCGCCCCCCCACCTCAATGTGAGATTAATTCGCTGAGGCTTTTGCACATTTCTTCCCACAGCGCCGCTGTACTCAGGCGCTGGGAAGCTGAAGTAGCAGTGGTAAGAAAGCCATGCAAATAAGTCCTCTATGGTTCTCAGACTTGCTATCTCCTATCTCTGAGTATTTTGCCAAACCCATGACTTTTGACTTGATATATCCATTTTGGTAATTACTGCTTGAAGAAACGATAAAAGGGGAAAGTGGGGGATCTGAAACTAAGGTGTTTAGCATTTTGAAATATAAGTATTTTGTAATCCATACTAATTCCTTTAAGGTTCCGAAGTACATCTGACATTTAAACTACCTTCCCCAACCTTCAGATCTCACATATTTTTCGTGGCTCTCTTTAAAATGTGTAACACTGTGGTGGGATTATTAGTGAAGAACTACGTGCATGGTGTCTTAGATTTATTTTCTAATAACAACAATACAATTCATCCTAGAACAAAAATGCACTCTCGGAGCTTTGAATGCACAATTTGTTGCCTACACGTGTTGGTAAGGGCAACAACAACAGAATGCTACTGACAGTGGCTGAATACATGTAAACTGCAAAATGTACCCATCAGATTTGAATTTGCATGGATTATGAGAAATATTGCCTCTTCAATTAGATTTTACAGACAAAAGAATACATGTTTACTCTGGCAACTTTGTTGACATTTCTGTACTTTTGTTGTTCTTTGGCAGCTGGCATTCAGTGCACCAATTTAACACAATGTTCTGCTTTTGCACAATGTGATATTTTTTCATGCTTAATGCTTCAGCCAAGTGTCATAATGTAATGCCCAGTGTCAGAATAACAGACAAGCAAGGATCTTGGACAGAAGGAAGCAGGTAGTGGTCGGCGGCACGTAGTGACGTGTGCGCGCACAGCCCATTAACGGGCATTGTTTGTTTTGCAGACACTTTTTGGCAAATATCATGGTGTACCAGCCAGATGCCTGACACTGTTGTCTGAACCTATCACAAATACCAAATTTGCCTTTATGCCACAAACATCAGACACCATCCTGCAAGTACACTTACCGGCACTGTCTAGGGAACACTCTTCATGGTGACCTGGGTGGGCTGTGTAGTAGGATAGAGCTTAAGCAATCCAACACAAGTTTATTAAAGTAGTCTGCCACAAAAAGGTAGAAGCCATTATCAAAAATGGGGTTAGCCTATAAAGTCAGAGGGACCTGGGTATCATGTGGTACAGAAAAACAGTGGTCCCAGACTAATGTAATTTCAAACAGTTTTGTAAACAGAACTTTGTTCCATATATATATAGGCACAGAAAAGAGATCAAAGGCATCAATAACGAATAAAGCTACTTCCTGAATGTATAGGACTGACAACAAAGGTTTATTCAGTCATATCAAGAAAATTAAATTTAAAACAGTTAGTCATTTCAATACAAAATACTTTTACGGTTATCATCAGTGAGAGAAAAATATGTGAAAAAGGTTGTGCTCATGTGAGAGAAAAAGGAAAAGGAGCTTCAATTCAGGAAATTCAAATCTGATAGGGGGCCTATATTAGTTATATACAGTCTCCCTATATATTATCGCAGCCTACCCTATATGTACACCAGCGTACACAATAATATTAGAACTGTTTCATGTCACAGTGTCACTTCACTAGTAGGCCAGGAATGGGGGCCGAAGTAGGGTGTAGGCTTGAAAAGATGCTTCGATGTTTCGACCCTATTGCCTGCGGGTGGGTAAAATCCTTGGCAGCGGGTCTTCTTCAGGACAGGTGTGGGGGTGTCAAGGTTCGGCTATGGCCTCAAGCCAAGGGTTAATTAATGTGTCCTGTGGATCCATCGGGCAAAAGGGAACTTGTCCCAATACCGCTCTGTATAGATGCGGTGTGTTGAAATCCAATATTTAAGTTGTCTTTTGGTCAGTTGTTCTTTGATTAGAAGAGCATTCCGTCATTCTTTCGGTCCTACCTGAGCGCCGAGTCAAACGTGAGTGCTGCGGGAGAGCTCAGCACGCACGTTTGACACAGTGTTATTTTGCTCACCAAGCCACCCCAGCTCTGACATGGCCATATGCAAATCAGTCTTGACCTTGTGCCTCATGGGAACAGTCCAGCCTGAACTGCCAAACCATGTCTTTCCTGGACCGGAATCAAGCATCCTAGGACAATATCCTGTGCATCAACATCAGGACAAGCCACAGGGTGGTATGTGGACTCTGCCGGAGAGTCCCCCACATCGCTGCTGCCTGCACCTGAGGGTCCCCCCTCCAAATGTGGAAAAGGTCATCCGAGAAAGAATCACTGAGAGACAGATGGCAATGCATCCCCCCAGGAAGTGACAATGTGCCCCTGATATCCTCCATTGTGTTGCAAGCATTCACTTGTTTGACTGTTATTGAACCAACCCACATTGGACGGAGGGTCTAAGTTGGACTTTGGACCCAAATAACTGTGGACTTACTTTTGAAAACTTCATCTACAAACACTTTCAACTCCTATCTGCACTTTCACATATTTTTGGTTGTGAGCACACCACCATTGTGTGGAAAAAACTCCCACCTTCATTCCCCAAAAGAAATAACTTTTCACAAAAGTACTTGCTCATTTCATGACTTAGAATACCAAGTGTATATATTGTAAAGACCTGCCAAATCACAAAGAAGAAACTATCAACAACATTGATAACAAATCACTTCCAAGAGTAAACTGAGGGCTTGTGAGAAAATGTACCTTGACACACCATTATAGATAGACACAACAAGGTTATCACACAACCCGTAGTATGTGGTACAGATTTAATGGAAGTTTATTGTATAAAAAACTATCTCCATTTGCCAGCACAATCAACAATTATTGTTAGCAAACCAAATCATCATAATCCATTTTAGTAGATAATATTTTGGGGGGTTGTGTGATAACAGACAAGGCACACCTCAATGTGAAACACAGGTTTATTCTCCAGATACAACCTTGTTTATTAACACAAACAAAGGTCACATGACGCATGACCAAAATGACCATACATAAAAAAAAAACATCTGGTCAGAAGGTAGTGTGTGCCATGGATTTCCGCAACAGTTCAATGTAGTAGTATTTCACAGCTTGATCGGTCTGGTTTTGACACAATTCTGCCTGTTGACATGGCAAAGTACCCTGGTAAGGAAAAACATAGAACAGAGTCAGTAACTCAGGAATAATGTTGCAAACTATGTCAGCTAAAGCACACAAATTAAATATACATTATATATATATATTACCTACTGGCGGTCGCCAGTAGGTAGTTATAGTTAGGATTATTTTCAATGCTGATTGATGTTTTTCCCTCTGAGGCGGAAGCCGGAGGTTTGCTTGCTTACTTGCACTGTGTGTCATTTTTACAGCATAAAAACGATTGATTACTAATCTGCTTATTTTTTAAATTGTATTATATTTTAACCAGGTGCTATTTTACACCTCCGCCCCCCCACCTCAATGTGAGATTAATTCGCTGAGGCTTTTGCACATTTCTTCCCACAGCGCCGCTGTACTCAGGCGCTGGGAAGCTGAAGTAGCAGTGGTAAGAAAGCCATGCAAATAAGTCCTCTATGGTTCTCAGACTTGCTATCTCCTATCTCTGAGTATTTTGCCAAACCCATGACTTTTGACTTGATATATCCATTTTGGTAATTACTGCTTGAAGAAACGATAAAAGGGGAAAGTGGGGGATCTGAAACTAAGGTGTTTAGCATTTTGAAATATAAGTATTTTGTAATCCATACTAATTCCTTTAAGGTTCCGAAGTACATCTGACATTTAAACTACCTTCCCCAACCTTCAGATCTCACATATTTTTCGTGGCTCTCTTTAAAATGTGTAACACTGTGGTGGGATTATTAGTGAAGAACTACGTGCATGGTGTCTTAGATTTATTTTCTAATAACAACAATACAATTCATCCTAGAACAAAAATGCACTCTCGGAGCTTTGAATGCACAATTTGTTGCCTACACGTGTTGGTAAGGGCAACAACAACAGAATGCTACTGACAGTGGCTGAATACATGCAAACTGCAAAATGTACCCATCAGATTTGAATTTGCATGGATTATGAGAAATATTGCCTCTTCAATTAGATTTTACAGACAAAAGAATACATGTTTACTCTGGCAACTTTGTTGACATTTCTGTACTTTTGTTGTTCTTTGGCAGCTGGCATTCAGTGCACCAATTTAACACAATGTTCTGCTTTTGCACAATGTGATATTTTTTCATGCTTAATGCTTCAGCCAAGTGTCATAATGTAATGCCCAGTGTCAGAATAACAGACAAGCAAGGATCTTGGACAGAAGGAAGCAGGTAGTGGTCGGCGGCACGTAGTGACGTGTGCGCGCACAGCCCATTAACGGGCATTGTTTGTTTTGCAGACACTTTTTCGCAAATATCATGGTGTACCAGCCAGATGCCTGACACTGTTGTCTGAACCTATCACAAATACCAAATTTGCCTTTATGCCACAAACATCAGACAC
This sequence comes from Lissotriton vulgaris, assembly GCF_964263255.1. NCBI lineage: Eukaryota > Metazoa > Chordata > Amphibia > Caudata > Salamandridae > Lissotriton > Lissotriton vulgaris. The sequence goes on from NC_141691.1 coordinate 780,276,486, forward strand.
CATCCTGCAAGTACACTTACCGGCACTGTCTAGGGAACACTCTTCATGGTGACCTGGGTGGGCTGTGTAGTAGGATAGAGCTTAAGCAATCCAACACAAGTTTATTAAAGTAGTCTGCCACAAAAAGGTAGAAGCCATTATCAAAAATGGGGTTAGCCTATAAAGTCAGAGGGACCTGGGTATCATGTGGTACAGAAAAACAGTGGTCCCAGACTAATGTAATTTCAAACAGTTTTGTAAACAGAACTTTGTTCCATATATATATAGGCACAGAAAAGAGATCAAAGGCATCAATAACGAATAAAGCTACTTCCTGAATGTATAGGACTGACAACAAAGGTTTATTCAGTCATATCAAGAAAATTAAATTTAAAACAGTTAGTCATTTCAATACAAAATACTTTTACGGTTATCATCAGTGAGAGAAAAATATGTGAAAAAGGTTGTGCTCATGTGAGAGAAAAAGGAAAAGGAGCTTCAATTCAGGAAATTCAAATCTGATAGGGGGCCTATATTAGTTATATACAGTCTCCCTATATATTATCGCAGCCTACCCTATATGTACACCAGCGTACACAATAATATTAGAACTGTTTCATGTCACAGTGTCACTTCACTAGTAGGCCAGGAATGGGGGCCGAAGTAGGGTGTAGGCTTGAAAAGATGCTTCGATGTTTCGACCCTATTGCCTGCGGGTGGGTAAAATCCTTGGCAGCGGGTCTTCTTCAGGACAGGTGTGGGGGTGTCAAGGTTCGGCTATGGCCTCAAGCCAAGGGTTAATTAATGTGTCCTGTGGATCCATCGGGCAAAAGGGAACTTGTCCCAATACCGCTCTGTATAGATGCGGTGTGTTGAAATCCAATATTTAAGTTGTCTTTTGGTCAGTTGTTCTTTGATTAGAAGAGCATTCCGTCATTCTTTCGGTCCTACCTGAGCGCCGAGTCAAACGTGAGTGCTGCGGGAGAGCTCAGCATGCACGTTTGACACAGTGTTATTTTGCTCACCAAGCCACCCCAGCTCTGACATGGCCATATGCAAATCAGTCTTGACCTTGTGCCTCATGGGAACAGTCCAGCCTGAACTGCCAAACCATGTCTTTCCTGGACCGGAATCAAGCATCCTAGGACAATATCCTGTGCATCAACATCAGGACAAGCCACAGGGTGGTATGTGGACTCTGCCGGAGAGTCCCCCACATCGCTGCTGCCTGCACCTGAGGGTCCCCCCTCCAAATGTGGAAAAGGTCATCCGAGAAAGAATCACTGAGAGACAGATGGCAATGCATCCCCCCAGGAAGTGACAATGTGCCCCTGATATCCTCCATTGTGTTGCAAGCATTCACTTGTTTGACTGTTATTGAACCAACCCACATTGGACGGAGGGTCTAAGTTGGACTTTGGACCCAAATAACTGTGGACTTACTTTTGAAAACTTCATCTACAAACACTTTCAACTCCTATCTGCACTTTCACATATTTTTGGTTGTGAGCACACCACCATTGTGTGGAAAAAACTCCCACCTTCATTCCCCAAAAGAAATAACTTTTCACAAAAGTACTTGCTCATTTCATGACTTAGAATACCAAGTGTATATATTGTAAAGACCTGCCAAATCACAAAGAAGAAACTATCAACAACATTGATAACAAATCACTTCCAAGAGTAAACTGAGGGCTTGTGAGAAAATGTACCTTGACACACCATTATAGATAGACACAACAAGGTTATCACACAACCCGTAGTATGTGGTACAGATTTAATGGAAGTTTATTGTATAAAAAACTATCTCCATTTGCCAGCACAATCAACAATTATTGTTAGCAAACCAAATCATCATAATCCATTTTAGTAGATAATATTTTGGGGGGTTGTGTGATAACAGACAAGGCACACCTCAATGTGAAACACAGGTTTATTCTCCAGATACAACCTTGTTTATTAACACAAACAAAGGTCACATGACGCATGACCAAAATGACCATACATAAAAAAAAAACATCTGGTCAGAAGGTAGTGTGTGCCATGGATTTCCGCAACAGTTCAATGTAGTAGTATTTCACAGCTTGATCGGTCTGGTTTTGACACAATTCTGCCTGTTGACATGGCAAAGTACCCTGGTAAGGAAAAACATAGAACAGAGTCAGTAACTCAGGAATAATGTTGCAAACTATGTCAGCTAAAGCACACAAATTAAATATACATTATATATATATATTACCTACTGGCGGTCGCCAGTAGGTAGTTATAGTTAGGATTATTTTCAATGCTGATTGATGTTTTTCCCTCTGAGGCGGAAGCCGGAGGTTTGCTTGCTTACTTGCACTGTGTGTCATTTTTACAGCATAAAAACGATTGATTACTAATCTGCTTATTTTTTAAATTGTATTATATTTTAACCAGGTGCTATTTTACACCTCCGCCCCCCCACCTCAATGTGAGATTAATTCGCTGAGGCTTTTGCACATTTCTTCCCACAGCGCCGCTGTACTCAGGCGCTGGGAAGCTGAAGTAGCAGTGGTAAGAAAGCCATGCAAATAAGTCCTCTATGGTTCTCAGACTTGCTATCTCCTATCTCTGAGTATTTTGCCAAACCCATGACTTTTGACTTGATATATCCATTTTGGTAATTACTGCTTGAAGAAACGATAAAAGGGGAAAGTGGGGGATCTGAAACTAAGGTGTTTAGCATTTTGAAATATAAGTATTTTGTAATCCATACTAATTCCTTTAAGGTTCCGAAGTACATCTGACATTTAAACTACCTTCCCCAACCTTCAGATCTCACATATTTTTCGTGGCTCTCTTTAAAATGTGTAACACTGTGGTGGGATTATTAGTGAAGAACTACGTGCATGGTGTCTTAGATTTATTTTCTAATAACAACAATACAATTCATCCTAGAACAAAAATGCACTCTCGGAGCTTTGAATGCACAATTTGTTGCCTACACGTGTTGGTAAGGGCAACAACAACAGAATGCTACTGACAGTGGCTGAATACATGTAAACTGCAAAATGTACCCATCAGATTTGAATTTGCATGGATTATGAGAAATATTGCCTCTTCAATTAGATTTTACAGACAAAAGAATACATGTTTACTCTGGCAACTTTGTTGACATTTCTGTACTTTTGTTGTTCTTTGGCAGCTGGCATTCAGTGCACCAATTTAACACAATGTTCTGCTTTTGCACAATGTGATATTTTTTCATGCTTAATGCTTCAGCCAAGTGTCATAATGTAATGCCCAGTGTCAGAATAACAGACAAGCAAGGATCTTGGACAGAAGGAAGCAGGTAGTGGTCGGCGGCACGTAGTGACGTGTGCGCGCACAGCCCATTAACGGGCATTGTTTGTTTTGCAGACACTTTTTGGCAAATATCATGGTGTACCAGCCAGATGCCTGACACTGTTGTCTGAACCTATCACAAATACCAAATTTGCCTTTATGCCACAAACATCAGACACCATCCTGCAAGTACACTTACCGGCACTGTCTAGGGAACACTCTTCATGGTGACCTGGGTGGGCTGTGTAGTAGGATAGAGCTTAAGCAATCCAACACAAGTTTATTAAAGTAGTCTGCCACAAAAAGGTAGAAGCCATTATCAAAAATGGGGTTAGCCTATAAAGTCAGAGGGACCTGGGTATCATGTGGTACAGAAAAACAGTGGTCCCAGACTAATGTAATTTCAAACAGTTTTGTAAACAGAACTTTGTTCCATATATATATAGGCACAGAAAAGAGATCAAAGGCATCAATAACGAATAAAGCTACTTCCTGAATGTATAGGACTGACAACAAAGGTTTATTCAGTCATATCAAGAAAATTAAATTTAAAACAGTTAGTCATTTCAATACAAAATACTTTTACGGTTATCATCAGTGAGAGAAAAATATGTGAAAAAGGTTGTGCTCATGTGAGAGAAAAAGGAAAAGGAGCTTCAATTCAGGAAATTCAAATCTGATAGGGGGCCTATATTAGTTATATACAGTCTCCCTATATATTATCGCAGCCTACCCTATATGTACACCAGCGTACACAATAATATTAGAACTGTTTCATGTCACAGTGTCACTTCACTAGTAGGCCAGGAATGGGGGCCGAAGTAGGGTGTAGGCTTGAAAAGATGCTTCGATGTTTCGACCCTATTGCCTGCGGGTGGGTAAAATCCTTGGCAGCGGGTCTTCTTCAGGACAGGTGTGGGGGTGTCAAGGTTCGGCTATGGCCTCAAGCCAAGGGTTAATTAATGTGTCCTGTGGATCCATCGGGCAAAAGGGAACTTGTCCCAATACCGCTCTGTATAGATGCGGTGTGTTGAAATACAATATTTAAGTTGTCTTTTGGTCAGTTGTTCTTTGATTAGAAGAGCATTCCGTCATTCTTTCGGTCCTACCTGAGCGCCGAGTCAAACGTGAGTGCTGCGGGAGAGCTCAGCACGCACGTTTGACACAGTGTTATTTTGCTCACCAAGCCACCCCAGCTCTGACATGGCCATATGCAAATCAGTCTTGACCTTGTGCCTCATGGGAACAGTCCAGCCTGAACTGCCAAACCATGTCTTTCCTGGACCGGAATCAAGCATCCTAGGACAATATCCTGTGCATCAACATCAGGACAAGCCACAGGGTGGTATGTGGACTCTGCCGGAGAGTCCCCCACATCGCTGCTGCCTGCACCTGAGGGTCCCCCCTCCAAATGTGGAAAAGGTCATCCGAGAAAGAATCACTGAGAGACAGATGGCAATGCATCCCCCCAGGAAGTGACAATGTGCCCCTGATATCCTCCATTGTGTTGCAAGCATTCACTTGTTTGACTGTTATTGAACCAACCCACATTGGACGGAGGGTCTAAGTTGGACTTTGGACCCAAATAACTGTGGACTTACTTTTGAAAACTTCATCTACAAACACTTTCAACTCCTATCTGCACTTTCACATATTTTTGGTTGTGAGCACACCACCATTGTGTGGAAAAAACTCCCACCTTCATTCCCCAAAAGAAATAACTTTTCACAAAAGTACTTGCTCATTTCATGACTTAGAATACCAAGTGTATATATTGTAAAGACCTGCCAAATCACAAAGAAGAAACTATCAACAACATTGATAACAAATCACTTCCAAGAGTAAACTGAGGGCTTGTGAGAAAATGTACCTTGACACACCATTATAGATAGACACAACAAGGTTATCACACAACCCGTAGTATGTGGTACAGATTTAATGGAAGTTTATTGTATAAAAAACTATCTCCATTTGCCAGCACAATCAACAATTATTGTTAGCAAACCAAATCATCATAATCCATTTTAGTAGATTATATTTTGGGGGGTTGTGTGATAACAGACAAGGCACACCTCAATGTGAAACACAGGTTTATTCTCCAGATACAACCTTGTTTATTAACACAAACAAAGGTCACATGACGCATGACCAAAATGACCATACATAAAAAAAAAACATCTGGTCAGAAGGTAGTGTGTGCCATGGATTTCCGCAACAGTTCAATGTAGTAGTATTTCACAGCTTGATCGGTCTGGTTTTGACACAATTCTGCCTGTTGACATGGCAAAGTACCCTGGTAAGGAAAAACATAGAACAGAGTCAGTAACTCAGGAATAATGTTGCAAACTATGTCAGCTAAAGCACACAAATTAAATATACATTATATATATATATTACCTACTGGCGGTCGCCAGTAGGTAGTTATAGTTAGGATTATTTTCAATGCTGATTGATGTTTTTCCCTCTGAGGCGGAAGCCGGAGGTTTGCTTGCTTACTTGCACTGTGTGTCATTTTTACAGCATAAAAACGATTGATTACTAATCTGCTTATTTTTTAAATTGTATTATATTTTAACCAGGTGCTATTTTACACCTCCGCCCCCCCACCTCAATGTGAGATTAATTCGCTGAGGCTTTTGCACATTTCTTCCCACAGCGCCGCTGTACTCAGGCGCTGGGAAGCTGAAGTAGCAGTGGTAAGAAAGCCATGCAAATAAGTCCTCTATGGTTCTCAGACTTGCTATCTCATATCTCTGAGTATTTTGCCAAACCCATGACTTTTGACTTGATATATCCATTTTGGTAATTACTGCTTGAAGAAACGATAAAAGGGGAAAGTGGGGGATCTGAAACTAAGGTGTTTAGCATTTTGAAATATAAGTATTTTGTAATCCATACTAATTCCTTTAAGGTTCCGAAGTACATCTGACATTTAAACTACCTTCCCCAACCTTCAGATCTCACATATTTTTCGTGGCTCTCTTTAAAATGTGTAACACTGTGGTGGGATTATTAGTGAAGAACTACGTGCATGGTGTCTTAGATTTATTTTCTAATAACAACAATACAATTCATCCTAGAACAAAAATGCACTCTCGGAGCTTTGAATGCACAATTTGTTGCCTACACGTGTTGGTAAGGGCAACAACAACAGAATGCTACTGACAGTGGCTGAATACATGTAAACTGCAAAATGTACCCATCAGATTTGAATTTGCATGGATTATGAGAAATATTGCCTCTTCAATTAGATTTTACAGACAAAAGAATACATGTTTACTCTGGCAACTTTGTTGACATTTCTGTACTTTTGTTGTTCTTTGGCAGCTGGCATTCAGTGCACCAATTTAACACAATGTTCTGCTTTTGCACAATGTGATATTTTTTCATGCTTAATGCTTCAGCCAAGTGTCATAATGTAATGCCCAGTGTCAGAATAACAGACAAGCAAGGATCTTGGACAGAAGGAAGCAGGTAGTGGTCGGCGGCACGTAGTGACGTGTGCGCGCACAGCCCATTAACGGGCATTGTTTGTTTTGCAGACACTTTTTGGCAAATATCATGGTGTACCAGCCAGATGCCTGACACTGTTGTCTGAACCTATCACAAATACCAAATTTGCCTTTATGCCACAAACATCAGACACCATCCTGCAAGTACACTTACCGGCACTGTCTAGGGAACACTCTTCATGGTGACCTGGGTGGGCTGTGTAGTAGGATAGAGCTTAAGCAATCCAACACAAGTTTATTAAAGTAGTCTGCCACAAAAAGGTAGAAGCCATTATCAAAAATGGGGTTAGCCTATAAAGTCAGAGGGACCTGGGTATCATGTGGTACAGAAAAACAGTGGTCCCAGACTAATGTAATTTCAAACAGTTTTGTAAACAGAACTTTGTTCCATATATATATAGGCACAGAAAAGAGATCAAAGGCATCAATAACGAATAAAGCTACTTCCTGAATGTATAGGACTGACAACAAAGGTTTATTCAGTCATATCAAGAAAATTAAATTTAAAACAGTTAGTCATTTCAATACAAAATACTTTTACGGTTATCATCAGTGAGAGAAAAATATGTGAAAAAGGTTGTGCTCATGTGAGAGAAAAAGGAAAAGGAGCTTCAATTCAGGAAATTCAAATCTGATAGGGGGCCTATATTAGTTATATACAGTCTCCCTATATATTATCGCAGCCTACCCTATATGTACACCAGCGTGCACAATAATATTAGAACTGTTTCATGTCACAGTGTCACTTCACTAGTAGGCCAGGAATGGGGGCCGAAGTAGGGTGTAGGCTTGAAAAGATGCTTCGATGTTTCGACCCTATTGCCTGCGGGTGGGTAAAATCCTTGGCAGCGGGTCTTCTTCAGGACAGGTGTGGGGGTGTCAAGGTTCGGCTATGGCCTCAAGCCAAGGGTTAATTAATGTGTCCTGTGGATCCATCGGGCAAAAGGGAACTTGTCCCAATACCGCTCTGTATAGATGCGGTGTGTTGAAATCCAATATTTAAGTTGTCTTTTGGTCAGTTGTTCTTTGATTAGAAGAGCATTCCGTCATTCTTTCGGTCCTACCTGAGCGCCGAGTCAAACGTGAGTGCTGCGGGAGAGCTCAGCACGCACGTTTGACACAGTGTTATTTTGCTCACCAAGCCACCCCAGCTCTGACATGGCCATATGCAAATCAGTCTTGACCTTGTGCCTCATGGGAACAGTCCAGCCTGAACTGCCAAACCATGTCTTTCCTGGACCGGAATCAAGCATCCTAGGACAATATCCTGTGCATCAACATCAGGACAAGCCACAGGGTGGTATGTGGACTCTGCCGGAGAGTCCCCCACATCGCTGCTGCCTGCACCTGAGGGTCCCCCCTCCAAATGTGGAAAAGGTCATCCGAGAAAGAATCACTGAGAGACAGATGGCAATGCATCCCCCCAGGAAGTGACAATGTGCCCCTGATATCCTCCATTGTGTTGCAAGCATTCACTTGTTTGACTGTTATTGAACCAACCCACATTGGACGGAGGGTCTAAGTTGGACTTTGGACCCAAATAACTGTGGACTTACTTTTGAAAACTTCATCTACAAACACTTTCAACTCCTATCTGCACTTTCACATATTTTTGGTTGTGAGCACACCACCATTGTGTGGAAAAAACTCCCACCTTCATTCCCCAAAAGAAATAACTTTTCACAAAAGTACTTGCTCATTTCATGACTTAGAATACCAAGTGTATATATTGTAAAGACCTGCCAAATCACAAAGAAGAAACTATCAACAACATTGATAACAAATCACTTCCAAGAGTAAACTGAGGGCTTGTGAGAAAATGTACCTTGACACACCATTATAGATAGACACAACAAGGTTATCACACAACCCGTAGTATGTGGTACAGATTTAATGGAAGTTTATTGTATAAAAAACTATCTCCATTTGCCAGCACAATCAACAATTATTGTTAGCAAACCAAATCATCATAATCCATTTTAGTAGATAATATTTTGGGGGGTTGTGTGATAACAGACAAGGCACACCTCAATGTGAAACACAGGTTTATTCTCCAGATACAACCTTGTTTATTAACACAAACAAAGGTCACATGACGCATGACCAAAATGACCATACATAAAAAAAAAACATCTGGTCAGAAGGTAGTGTGTGCCATGGATTTCCGCAACAGTTCAATGTAGTAGTATTTCACAGCTTGATCGGTCTGGTTTTGACACAATTCTGCCTGTTGACATGGCAAAGTACCCTGGTAAGGAAAAACATAGAACAGAGTCAGTAACTCAGGAATAATGTTGCAAACTATGTCAGCTAAAGCACACAAATTAAATATACATTATATATATATATTACCTACTGGCGGTCGCCAGTAGGTAGTTATAGTTAGGATTTTTTTCAATGCTGATTGATGTTTTTCCCTCTGAGGCGGAAGCCGGAGGTTTGCTTGCTTACTTGCACTCTGTGTCATTTTTACAGCATAAAAACGATTGATTACTAATCTGCTTATTTTTTAAATTGTATTATATTTTAACCAGGTGCTATTTTACACCTCCGCCCCCCCACCTCAATGCGAGATTAATTCGCTGAGGCTTTTGCACATTTCTTCCCACAGCGCCGCTGTACTCAGGCGCTGGGAAGCTTTCACGATCACTTTGGGCGCCATCTTTCATTGGGAAGGCTGGCCGGTTTGCTCTGCGCCCCTCCCGCCCTCCCAGGGTATTTAAAGGGTGTTACTTACAAACCCAGTAGCTGATTGATGTTTTTCCCTCTGAGGCGGAAGCCAGAGGTTTGCTTGCTTACTTGCACTCTGTGTCATTTTTACAACATAAAAACGATTGATTACTAATCTGCTTATTTTTAAAATTGTATTATATTTTAATCAGGTGCTATTTTACACCTCCGCCCCCCCACCTCAATGCGAGATTAATTTGCTGAGGCTTTTGCACATTTCTTCCCACAGCGCCGCTGTACTCAGGCGCTGGGAAGCTTTCACGATCACTTTGGGCGCCATCTTTCATTGGGAAGGCTGGCCGGTTTGCTCTGCGCCCCTCCCGCCCTCCCAGGGTATTTAAAGGGCGTTACTTACAAACCCAGTAGCTGATTGATGTTTTTCCCTCTGAGGCGGAAGCCGGAGGTTTGCTTGCTTACTTGCACTCTGTGTCATTTTTACAACATAAATCGATTGATTACTAATCTGCTTATTTTTAAAATTGTATTATATTTTAACCAGGTGCTATTTTACACCTCCGCCCCCCCACCTCATTGCGAGATTAATTCGCTGAGGCTTTTGCACATTTCTTCCCACAGCGCCGCTGTACTCAGGCGCTGGGAAGCTTTCATGATCACTTTGGGTGCCATCTTTCATTGGGAAGGCTGGCCGGTTTGCTCTGCGCCCCTCCCACCCTCCTTCCGTTCCCGCCCAATCCATGTATATGAACAACAGATTTGCCCAACCGCGCAGCGGGCGGGCGAAGCGGGCGCGCCGGCGGCGCGCCAAAGGCGCGCCAAAGGCAAGCCCGTCTGCGCCCGTCCGCGCCTGGCCCGGGCCTAGGGCCACCCCCCCTGGTTCGCCCCCCTTGCCTCCACGTATTCATTACTCGGCCGCCCAGCTCCAGCGTCTCCGCCCCACGACCAGTCAAACATGCATCATATCCCACCCAAATTCTTTGTTCACTAACCCAGTTACTTATTGCCCTGGCTGTCACACCATGATACCTTCTATCCGTAAACCCCAGGGTGGTAAGCACCACTCCATAAAAACGCACATCATAGCACTCACGAATGTCCGCTCGCTTGGCAAACATAGCCAAGACATTCACGAGTTGATCCATGATTATAAAATAGATCTTCTGTTCATGACAGAAACATGGATGGGCCAAGCATCCGATCCGGACCTAGTCATAGCCGTTCCGGCTGGGTATACCACCCATAGATTAGACAGGCAAACCAAGAAAAAAAGGGGTGGTATTGCCATTATTGCTTGTGACACCTACACTGTAAGGTTCACTATTATTCCACAGACTTCCTGCGAAGCCATAGAATTTGCAATCAAACTGTCCCCATCATACACCTTTAAAGGGATCCTCCTTTATCGCCCTCCAGGGCCTAGAAACGACTTCATTGGTGCTTCCAGGTCCTTTTTGGAAGCGTCTGCACTGATGACCCCGATACAGCTACGCTATCAGCCGACTTGTCTACTTTCGGCCTTTTTCCCCTGGTTCATTCCCCCACGTGCGAAGGAGGTCACACGTTAGATGGCATTTTTTCCAATGCCACGGGCTTCCAAGTCACACAAATACTCCCCTTAACTTGGTCTGACCACCATCTCATCCTGGCATCGCTACAAATACACGATTCCCAGGTCAACAAATCCAACCCCAACCCTCGCCAACCCTATTTGGCATGGGATGACATAGATGAATGCAGGCTGAAAACCACGCTCAACGACACCTTCCCCACGTTATCTCCAGACCCCAATACTGCTACTTCCCAATATCACAACTGGGTTAGTTCAGCAGCCAAAGACCTGGTTCAAGTTAAACAACGGTCATGTAACAGATCTACCCCTTTGGCCCCGTGGTATATGGATGAACTACGCACACAAAAGCAACAGTGTTGAAACAGAGAGAGACACTGGCGGAAAGATTACACTCAGGAAGCCAAATCCTTGTACAAAGAGTCGGTAGCTAAATACAAAAATCTTATTTTTGATGCTAAGAAAAAGCACTATTGTAACAAAATCGAAGCCGCACAAAACTCGAACAAATGTCTTTATGAGACCACTAAACAATTAGCAGGTTCTTCTGTTGATCTCACACCTCCCCCGTCCCAAGCTCTTTGCGATGCTTTGTCCAAGTTCTTCTTCAGCAAAGTTGACAACATCTATCGGATCTTTGCCAATTCCTCAAACCTTTCCCATAGGTCCCCCACCCACCTTGACGGACCAATCCTTCACCAGTTCAGAGAGGTGACTTGTTCTCAGGTATTAAATATCGTATCCGCCATCAAATCGGGGTAGGCCCTGGACCCCTGTCCCATGAAGGTTCTACGGCCTATCATGGAAGTAGTTCTTCCAGCCATAACCGATATTTGCAATTCCATGTTTTCTACAGGCACTTACCCGGATACCCTAAAGAAAACACTCATAAAACCGCTCCTCAAAAAACCCACCCTTGATAAAGAAGAACTTAAAAGTTACCGACCCATTGCTAGTCTTCCACTACTAGCGAAAATAGTGGAGAAAATCATGAACGCCCAACTTTCTCTCTTTATAGAGGAAAACAAATGTTTGGACGAATCGCAGTTCGGCTTCCGCCGATTCCATGGAACTGAGACCGCCTTGGTCAAGGCGGAGGATGACATTAGATCCATTCGGGATGCGGGAGGCACAGCTGTCCTGATCCTACTGGATCTATCGGCTGCCTTCGACACGGTCGACCATACCACCTTGGTCGACCGTGTCGAGAGTATAGGCATCCGAGGCAACGCTAAAAATCTTCTTGCCTCCTTCCTGGCTAACAGGACCCAGGTTGTCACTGTGGGACCTTTTGAATCCTCCCCCCTGTCACTGCCATGTGGAGTTTCCCAAGGCTCATCCCTTAGTCCGACACTTTTCAACATTTATGTGTCGGACCTTGCCACTGCTCTTTAGTACAGTTCCCTGAGTTGGACGAGCTGAGTCTAGAGCAGCTAATGGGGAAAACTAAATCTGGTTCCCCAGCGGACCCATGTCCCCCGAGTATCTTCCGTGTGGCACGCCCGCTATTGGAGGCTCGGATCATCTCTCTCCTAAATAGGTCCCTAGAAACAGGGTATTTACCTGGTGACCTTAAGGAGGCGCGAGTTAGACCTCTGCTGAAGAAGCCAGGCGCGGATCCGGCTGTCCTGAAGAACTATAGGCCGATCTCCCAGCTGCCTTTCCTTGCTAAGGTCCTAGAGCAACATGTGCTGAAGTCTCTATCACTGTACCTCGAATCCCATGGCTTACTGCATGAGCGACAGGCAGGGTTTCGAGCGCACCACAGCACCGAGCTAGTGATGCTCTCGTTGTTGGACGAACTGAGAGGCATGGCAGACGGCAAAAGGCCGAGCGCCCTGATCTTACTAGATCTGTCAGCGGCGTTCGATACCGTCAGCCATGACCTGCTCCTGGGAAGGCTGGAGGCCTTTGGGATCAAAGGCTTGGCCCTCAAGTGGCTGTGATCCTTCCTTTTGGGAAGGACTCAGAGGATACAACTTGGGGAGTCAATATCTGAAGTGGGTCTCTTAGAGTGCGGAGTCCCACAGGGCTCCGCACTGTCCCCACTTCTGTTCAATCTTTACCTGCAGCCTTTGATTGCATCCCTGGCTGAATTGAGCTGCAGAGTCTACAACTATGCTGACGATACTCAGCTAGTCCTGAGTATCGATAACACAGGGACAGCACAAACCCAAGCTCAAAATATCCTGAGGTACACCGTAGGTTGGATGACGAAAAACCTACTAAAGATCAACCCGGATAAGACCGAGGTATTGGTAATTCCATCTACCACCTCACCGTGGAGTGATCTGTATTGGCCTGCTGAGCTTGGATCAGCCCCAAAGCCTAGTGCCAACGTAAAGAGCCTGGGGATTAAATTAGACTGTGACCTGTCAATGTGCAGTCAAGTTTCCGCTGTTGTTGGAACTTGCACGAACATCATCAGACAATTGAGAAAGATAGCTCCCTTCCTTTCTCATTCGATGATGCGTTCAATTGTAGCAGCAACTGTCATCTCCCGGATCGATTATGGGAATGCCCTGTACCTTGGCCTCCCAAAAATGTCGACAAACAGACTCCAGGTCGTAATGAACGACGCCGCACGGCTAATCTTCAGAGTGCCCAGACGAACAAAGGCCTCCCCTCTTCTCCAAAACCTTCACTGGCTCCCTGTTAAGGAGAGGGTTGAATTCAAGAGCCTCTGTATAGCGCATAAGGCGATCTACGGCCATGCGCCGGCCTATATCAAAGCTCGCCTGGAAGTGTACAACCCGACAAGAACACTCAGATCATCAGACGCTCAGTTACTGGTCTGCCCCCGCTACAAATTAGTGACTAAGGGAGGGAGAGCCTTCTCTGTCCTGGCCCCCCAATTATGGAACAAGCTGCCTGAGGGGCTACGCAGGGAGATGAATCTCCTGCGGTTCAGGAAATCTCTGAAAACCCTGCTGTTTAGAAGAGCCTTGATCGCAGTGTAGTCCTGTAGCTGCATCTCTCTCAGGAGTGAACCAAGTTATTGTAATGACATCGATTTCCAAGCGCCTAGAGGCCTGCAGGTGATTGGGCGCGCTATAAATCAAAATTAACAATAACAATAACAATAACAATGTCATCAGAGCACACCGGATGAGCCTAACATCTTACGCAGATGACACCCAATTGGTCCTCTCTGTCAAGAATGACGGGCTTCAAAAAGCCAACATGTTCAATCAGGGTATGCAGGCAATTGGGAGCTGGATGGCCCACAATTGCCTGAAATTAAACTCTGATAAATCAGAAGTCGTTATTTTTGGCAATCTTTCCCCGGAGTGGTCTCCCTTATGGTGGCCCTCACCCATGGGCCAGCCCCCTGACCCGGTTAACAAGGTGAGGAACCTGGGTGATCTGTTCGACAATCGTCTGAACTTCCTACCACATGCCAACCAGATTTCCTCCTCAGCCTTTTACAAGCTACGGCTTATTAGGAAAATTCTGCCCTTTTTACCCAAAAATGCCGCCAAAACGTTGGTGAGTGCCCTGGTTCTCTCCACCCTAGATTACTGCAATGCTTTGTTTCTAGGTGCCCAGGAGAGAGTGCTATCGAAAATGCAGGCCATCCAGAACGCGGCCGCTAGGCTACTAGGGCGAATCTCTAAATACCAACCGGTGTCTCCCATCATAAGACAACTTCACTGGCTTCCGGTGAAGAAGAGGATCAAGTTCAAGTCATTGTGTTTGATATACAAGGCCTTACATAATGCCGGACCAGTGTTCTTCACTCAGAATCTAACCCCCTACTGCCCTTCCAGAACACTGCGTTCCTCCAGCTCCTTTGATCTGGTGGTCCCCTGAACCAAAACTGTCCACTGGGGTGACAGACGATTTCTTGTAGCTGCACCGAAGCTGTGGAACACACTCCCTCTCTCAATCAAGGCCAGCACCTCCCTCTGGTCTTTCCGAAAAAACCTTAAAACCGGGCTTTTTAACCTATGATCTTTTTTAATCTTTACTTCAGCACCCCTTGTGGGTTAAACATTGCAGTTATTAGCGCCGAGATGCCCTAGGGCCTTCGTTCGCGCTTTACAAATGTTGTTATAAATAAATAAAATAAATAAATAAATGCAAAATCTCAAAATTCTATTGTGAATAACTTTGGCGCCGGTTGACGAATCTGCCTGAAAATTTCCTCAAATTTGCCTCGCGGAGCTCCGGTCCTTCCTTGAAAGTTTGGGGGGGGATTCGTGAAGCGGGGGCCAAGATAAAAGGGGGGTCCCAAAACGTGTTTTCCCCATGTTAATTTCCATAGGGCGGTCAAACTCACTTTTAGCCCGAACGGCTGAATGGATTTCCACCAAACTTGGCAAAATTGTAGGGACTGGTAGCCCGATGTGCCTTTGATATGTCTCAAGATATGTGCTCCAGTGGTTTTTGAGTATTTTAGGTTAAAAAAAATATATATATCTATGGCAGCGACCCGGTACGCGCACCGGGGAGCTCTCTGGGCGCGCCACGTGAGGTGCGCACGGAAAGCTGATTGGCTCTCGGGTGTCTGTAAACATTCGAAACAGTCCGGAGCGGCCGCCTTCTTGTGTCTCGGTAGGATCGAGACACAAGAAGTGGGAAAAACAAAGGGGGAAATGATAATAAGGGGGCAGAGTAGACCCCCCTTGACCCCATAGGTTTGATGTGGGGGCTACGAAAGGGCCCCCCGGTTGAAAAATTTTTTTTTTTTATTTGCGCGGGGGGAGCGCCCGGTACGCGCACCGGGGAGCGGCCCGGGGAGCGTTCTATGGGGAAAATGAATGAAAGAGTTTTTTAAAAATGTAGCCTTTTTTTAGAAATTGGAGGTAGTTCGAAAAAGAACTGTTTTTTTTCTTCTTTTTGTTGTTTTATATTTTTTTAATGTTTTTGGAACATTTTGTACTTTGTTTGGCTTTTTTGAACTATTTTGTATTTTTTTTTGGTTATTTTTATTGGGAGAAACAAAAAAACAGGGAATTGAAAATGGCTCAACAGGAGCAAAAAAAATCAGGTAAAAATTAGGGTTTTTTGGGGCAATTGTGGTTGTCACCAGCAAGGAGGATGAGCTTTAGGCTCTGCTCACCATAGGAGATGGTCTTACCACAAAAAATACAGGTGACCCTAAATTCTCCAAACCGTGGTTGAATGCAAGGGATTGTCTCCCTTGTCTCTGGTCCCGATGGAGTGGGTTGTTTTCGTTTGGAGGTGCTGGGTGTAGATTGGGGAGGGTTGCTGGCCAGTTCTCTCATTTCTGCGGCAGCATAGTTGTTAGGATGTTTGCGCTGCATATGCCTTATCATGGTATTGTTCCCAAATGAATATTTTTTATTTGGGTTACGACGTGAGAGTTCCGTGTCACAAATAAGGCAAGTCACCTTTGCCGCATTCACTTTCTTTTTTCCCTCAGGGATGGAAAAAAACTCCCATACAATGTGTGGCTTGGGTTGGTATGGGGTATTGTGTTCTTACAGCCACCTCCTCCTCGTCCCCTCCTCCTCTTCCTCCTCCTTCTCTTCTTCTTGACCACCAATGTGATGTTGTGGTGGTCCTCTTGGTGGTGGGGGTGGTGGTGCAGATGCTCCAGCTGATGCTGCTACTGTAGCCATTTCAAAGTACAAAATATACCTCAAAGATTACAAAACAGGTCTTCCTCAGTCAAAGGACAAAGTCAGAATAAGGAAAAAAGGTGGGGTCTTTCATCATTTGGAAAAAAAAATGTCCTGAACAAATGAGAAGTGTTATTTTCATGTCACAAGACTAGGAATTTCATCATTATGAAACCAAAACTGTTCTGCACCAATTAAAAGTGTTATTTTCAGGTCACATGACCCGACGTGCTAACGCGACGTGCCCCTGGGCGCGCCCGGGTTGCGTCGCGTAAGCGCGTTGGATGTTTACGTTGCGCGTTCATATTCGCTCGAGTGCTTCCGGGTGCGCTTACGCTGTGCGTATCACGTGGACGCGGCTACGCGATACGTCACGATGATGTTTTCGTTCGCGGCAAAATCGCTAGCGGGACGCTCTCTGGAGCGCGCCCTGGGGCGCTTCAAAAGTCTACGCTTTCCGGGAGCGCTCCAGGGCAAATAAAAATATACATTTAAAAAATAGTTTTAAATACAAATATAATATATGATTCATTAATTTACAAAAATATTACATTTCATAGCTATAGACATTTGCTATTAACAACATTTTGAAATTCACTGAAAAAAACATAGGTTTGGGGCCTTATATATAGTTAGGAATTAGCATTTAAAAAACCTATGAAATTCACTGAAAAAAACATAGGTTTCACACCAGTTATAGTTAGGAATTAGCATTTAAAAAACCTATTAAATTCACTGAAAAAACCATAGGTTTCACACCAGTTATAGTTAGCTGGAAATTTTACTGACATAAAACCATTGAAATTCCCACGTTATAGTTAGTTGGACTCACTATAACTTGCGCGCCTGCAATGCACTGCTGATGACGTCACATATTACATCACTCATGACATGGTCAGTGACATCACTCATGACACATAGCGTGCAATAATTTGTGTCAACATAAAAAAACACTAAAACATTTTTAAAAAAGCGATAAAACACCAGATCTTAAAATAGCATCAACTTCAAATGCCTATACATCATCCGTAAAAACGATAAAAATTTGGAGTATTCATATACAAAGTGAACAGGGTTAGGGCAAGCACACAACCCTGGTGAACCCCCTTTGACACTATTATACTATTGGTAAGACTACTCTCAGAGTTCCACCTAACTTTGGCATAATTATTTTGATGTAGGTGACCCACTAGGTTGAGTATGTCAACTGGGAGTCGTAAGTCCTTGAGGGTGGTCCAAAGTCTAGTGCGATCCAAAGAGTTGAATGACATTTTAAGGTTGACAAATATGACATACAAGTGGCCCCTCCCGAGTTTCACTTCTTTCCAAATAATCAGGAGAAATCTGAACACCTAATCTAGGGTGCTCCTAGAAGCCATAAATCATGCCTGCAGGTGAGAGAATATATTATTTTCCTCTATCCAACTTTAAAGCTGTGTCAGCATAATTTTGCTGAAAACTTTCTGGGAAATATCTATGAAGCTGATTGGCCTATAGTTTGCTGGATCCCCTCAGTCTCCCTTTTTGAATATGGGGATTGTCTCAGCACCTTTCCAGCTCGCGCGGGATATCCCCCTCGTAAAATAGCATTAAAAACTGTTTGTAGCAATAGTCCCCATATGATGGGTTCTGCTTTATACGAGTCTCCCGGCAGTCTGTTTAGCCCTGGAGCTTTCCCAGTCTGAAGGGATCTAATTGCTGAGACAGTTTCCTCTATTGAAAAACTAACTACATCCTCCTGTGCTGGTTCTAGGTTATGATTCAGAAAAGGGGGTGGCGATGAACAGAGTGTCTGAATTAAGCAGACCACTCTTACCCAGTCCAAAGATCAGGGCTTGATCCATCACCGTTTTTTAGCTCACTGCACCATCCCAGCTCAGAACCTGGCTACATGCAAATTAGTCTGTTCCTGACCCAGTGCATGATGGGAACAGGGCAAACCAAACTACCAAGCCAATTCTTATACTGGGAAGGAAACAAGCTTCCGGGGACCGGTTTCTGGCATTTCAGCCGTCGTCGGCCCGGCTTGCTTGAATCCTGATGGTGCAGTGAGCAAGGGACTCCTGTCTGAGTATACCCTGCCACACCTATAGTGGCCAAAAACAATTCAGAAAAGGCGGTGGACCCCAACTACATATACTGCCACACCCTCGAAGTCGCAGGCTGTGCCAGAATAGAGTTTCTGAAAATAGACTTCCCAGGCATGTGGCTGTAAATGCAAGTCATCTTTGCTAACCTTCTTAGTTGACCCTTTCAACAGGAAGTGCCAGCAGAGTTGGCTGTCCTTCAATCTTGATGCCACTACTAGTGTGCCTCAGTTGGATAGTGATGCTATAGAGCTTGTGATGGCTACTAAATCTAATATATATGGTAAATAATCTGATATGAATGTTCCCTTTTAATGATATCAGATCTAGGGCAAGAATATCCTCAGATCCAACTTCCTATAGCTTACTTTTGCAGGCCAAAGTAGTCTTAAGCCAAATCAATATTCTGCCAGCAGTGCAGCTGGCTGGAGAGTGCTTGGTCTTGATATTGAACGTAGTAAGCCCTAGCCTATGTGCTTGCTCAGTCGCCAAAGTTTCCTGGAACAGACATATATGGATACTGTTCACTAACTAACCCCACTCCGCATTTTTTAGTTTAGACCTTGATCCTGCAATATTCCATGAGATAATGTGCAATTGCTCGTCAACATTAGTGCATCCCTGTGTCGGGTGTGTGGATCAAGAATTTACTATCATTAGGCCTTGGTTTACATATATTACGAGTGGGCAGGATAACTGTGCTACGGTTTACTGTTCCATTTAAGACATAATTACTGATATCCGCCTCAAGCTGGGGGTCTGGGGCCACAGCAAGGGCCATAATCAATTTAACAGTTTCTTAATTTGGTCAGTCCGGGATACAATGTCAATCCCATGACCCAAGCACCAACTAGATGTTTTCCTGGATCACTGACATAATATCGATTACACTAATATAGACTTACGCAAATATCGAAGTTAAAATATCAAATACAAAATATTGAATTCCTATCTACAAACAGGTAAGTACATAAATATTATATATCAATACAACGTATTTCAATATAGTTTAAAAAAATATAGTTAGACAAAATATCGTTTTTTTAAAAATGTCTTAAAAGTAATTTAAAATTAATGAAATAATAACTATAATTAACTAAAACATACTTTACATAATTAATTTACGTAGAAAAAAACCTACAATTAAATTTTTTAACACATATATATATATATATTAACATAATATTAATTAATAATATACAATATTTTTACTGTTGGATAGCGTAGGGGTAAAAATGACTATTCCCACTCCAGTGAGTGAAACAGTAGGGAAAGCGTTGGATAGCGTAGGGGTAAAAATTACTATTCCCACTCCAGAGAGAGCCACAGTCGGGAAAGCGTTGGATAGCGTAAACATTTAATTTTTCAACACACACACACACACAAACACACACACACACATATATATGTATATATATATATATATATATATATATATATATATATATATATACATATATTAACATAATATTAATTAATAATATACAATATTTTTTCTGTTGAATAGCGTAGAGGGAAAAATTACTATTCCCACTCCAGTGAATGCTACAGTAGGGAAAGCGTTGGATAGTGTAGGGGTAAAAATGACTATTCCCACTCCAGTGAGTGAAACAGTAGGGAAAGTGTTGGATAGCGGAGGGGTAAAAAATACTATTCCCACTCTAGAGAGTGCAACAGTAGGGAAAGCATTCGATAGCGTAGGGGTAAAAATTACTTTTCCCACTCCAGAGAGTGCAACACTAGGAAAAGCGTTGGATAGCGTAGAGGTAAAAATTACTATTCCCACTCCAGAGGGTGCAACAGTAGGAAAAGCATTGGATAGCGTAGGGGTAAAAATTACTATTCCCACTCCAGAGAGTGCAACAGTAGGGAAAGTGAGGTTCTGAAAATTACGAATTTGTTCGTACTCAGCATCCATTTTGTGATCGTCGACATTTTAGGTTGCCCTCACTCAGGCAGCTCGGCGAGCGCGATGTTTTTGTCGTTTCTGCCTTTGCGTGTCAGGTGGCTTCTCTGCTTGTGTTTACTAGCGAGTGTCAGGGTCTGGCCGAGTACACTAATTCCTGTCTGAGCTGATTAATCCCCGTCCGGACTACATGTTGGTTCACACCATTGTTTCCTCTAGGTTATCTTATCTACTGTCCTTCGCTACAAGTCTCCTGTATTCTCCTGTTTCACGGCTGCCCTTCTGCGACACACAGCTGTGTTTTCCTCTGCTTGTAAAACGAATAATGTGGATTAATTTGTAATTTACTTAAGGGGTCGAGTGACAAATGGGACCGGGAATTTGAGTTGCCTTAGTCTTAAAACATTGTCTCTAACCTTTGCCTATAGCTCATGCTCGTGTGTAATTCCCTTTTTGCATTGTGTTGTACTGTACATAAACCTGTGCGCCACGGAGTTAAGTGGCAGTCTCTTTTGAACCTCGTTGCATTGACGACTTCTAAGACCACTGTACTATCTGCAGCTAATAAATACCATCTTCTACGCCAGACAAAGAGTCCGTGTCTCTGTATTTGATAAGGCAGGTGAACTCCGGGGATTTAGGCGTACCCTGCGCCGCCGGGCCTTAAGGCTGCGGTTCTCCAAAAGCGTTGGATAGCGTAGGGGTAAAAATTACTATTCTTACTCCAGAGAGTGCAACAGTAGGGAAAGCATTGGATAGCGTAGGGGTAAAAAATTACTATTCCCACTCTAGAGAGTGCAACAGTAGGGAAAGCGTTGTCTAACTTGAGGGTAAACATTACTATTCCCACTCCAGAGGGTGCAACAGTAGGGAAAGCGTTGGATAGCATAGGGGTAAAAATTACTATTCCCACTCCAGAGAGTGCAACAGTAGGGAAAGCATTGGATAGCGTAAGGGTAGAAATTACTATTCCCACTCCAGAGAGTGCAACAGTAGGGAAAGCTTTGGATAACGGGAGGGTAAAAATTACTATTCCCACTCCAGAGGGTGCAACAGTAGGGAAAGCGTTGGATGGCATAGTGGTAAATATTACCATTCCCACTCCAGAGAGTGCAACAGTAGGGAAAGCGTTGGATAGCGTAAGGCTAAAAATTACTAATATATCTAAACAGCAGGAGAGTCAGGGTCAGTAGGCCACTCATTTACCCCTATAAATTATGTAACGACTACTTAAGAGTGACTGAGGTTCAATGATAATATTTTCAAATTGCAACCATCAAAAGTAAGTTCATAAAAAGCAGGAGGGTGTGAACAGGTGTGAGAAAAGAGGAGAAAGAAACTTATTTCCTAAAAGAACCCACTGGGGAGACCGAATGTCCCCCCAGTGTGCTTCAATGCCTGGATTACAGCGGAGCTGGTTTTTCGTGATGGAATCGTGAGGATGTGCTCAGACTGAAGTGACTGTGAATTTAAAAGATAAACAGCTGTGCCCTATACTGTCTTTAATAAAGGGTCAGCTGGCATCAATAAAATCAAATGAAACGGACACTTACTGGCCTAGTTACTTGAACCACAGTGTCCTAAATAGTGTAGGTCGACATGCTTCTGCTGTTAAAGGCTAATTTTAGCTCAGCTTTCTTCAGGACCAAGATGTATCCCCCGGTGGTACACACACGCTAAGGCGTGTCCTATCCGTGAGGATATGTGTGTGAAGGTGAAAAAAAAGCACGGGTTTACCCGTGCAGGCACTCCTAGAGTTCACCAGGGGCCGAAATCTGTAAAACATGAAGTCAATACATTAGGAAACAACATGTTGATCCCATCCTGTTAGACAAAAGAGAACAGGAAAACATAGTTGTCCCATTCAATATAATATCTAGGTAGAAATTCACCTATCGCAACACCTTGTTCTCCCAAATGTGGTCAATTCAATAGGGCCAATAAATATATATAGTGATGTGACTCAAAATCACTTGGAACCCCTTGTCAATAGGGAATTTCATTGACTGTAATTGTCTTTTTAGCATAATCACACCGCTTTAGGCCAGCAGACGTAAGCTTGATTATCCAGCCCCAGAGGAAAATGAGAAGGATTTATCAGTAAATACATTTAAAAACAAGTGCATTGCCCCGTCAAAGTATCTCTTTCTCAAACTGGGAGAGAAATTGATGTCTAGAATCCAAAAATGAAATTTAGACGTATGGAAGATAGTAGCACACTCACAATACATAGTAGTTGTATTCACTACATGGGCTTGCGGAGGGGGTGAACCTTCACGTCGCATACAATCTAAAAAGGAACATAATAAGTATTGGTATCATCGGCAAAATGGTGTTATAATAATCGTGCCGAAAAAAAGCCCACCGGTATAACCATCCTACTTGTCATGCAACGACTCCCCACCAGCAACCTATTTGAAGCACGTCCGCAGCCCGTAAAGCTCCGAAGATTGCCATGCTGCGAAGTAAAACACATTTCACGGGGGTCACATGATCGCCCTATGGTAGCGCGGTGACGTCATACCCCTTAAAGCCACAATGTTAATTCCGGAGAGATAAAAAATGCTATAATCACCCGGTTATTCCATAACATTGAACAAATTAGTATTTGGCAGAAAACCATTCTTATAAGAAACGTTTCTCAGGTAAGTATGTGTCTCGCCACAAAAGGGTAAAAGTATCTTATCTCGATGTCAATACAACGTATTTCAACATAAATTTCACTCCCGATCTCTCGATCCCTTTACAGAAATATTGCCAACAAACTGGTGCTTTTTCAAATACATGAAACTTTGTTGAAGCTATAGCCCGTATTATGCAGTAGCACAGGCGATTCATTCTTGTCAGGTCAGTTCTAAAAGGAGCATTTCTCAAAACGCACTGTGGTCATAAGAGAATCAATTTTTTCCAACACAACTTTATTAACAACACCCTCCCAAGAGCACAATGGAAGAAAGCTAGTTATTAAAGAGGGGAACTGTCAAAGGTGAAACCTTGCCACCAAGCTTATCCAAATCGGAGCCAGAGGATAAAAATGTGTGCGTTTTCTAACTGTGCCAAATTAGTAGTTTGCACATAGCTGTTAAACATAGGTCAAAACTAGGTCCAGATTGCTGCTGTTAGAACTAAAAATGAATCCAAATTGCTACAATACCCCAGCTGTCTGATTGCTGGATAAGGATAGAAAATGGATATTTGGTGGATATTGATAGAAAATGGAACTCACTATGGTCCCACATCAGAATACCAAACTACTTTTAAGGTTGTCATCGCCTCATCACTGTGCCCCAGGGAATATCATCATTCAATCCCGAGGTGTGGCTAGAAAGGCGATAGATCCACCTTTGTTCTTTTTCAAACAAACTATTGTCTGTACCGTGATACAGTTGCTCGACAATTGTCCATCCCATCTGATGTCGTTCGGAGTATGTTTCAGTTGTAAAAAGTGCGTTGTTAATTTTGTGTTACTCTTCTAGCATCGAATGTTACTGCGGTGTTCACAGATACGTAGGTTTATTCTTCTCTTCGTCATCCCTAAGTATCTCAACCTGCAAGGATAGACAATTAAGTAAAAAACATTTCAAGAATTGCAATTCGTATGATTTAGTTGCTGCCATTGCTTGCCGGGTTCAAGGTCCAGTGTCTTGGTACTAGTAGTTAAATAACAGACACTGCATCCACCACAGGGAAAATGCCCAGTTATCTGTGAGAGGCCCCAAGCATTCAGTACACTGCCCTCATTGACTTTATGATGATTTTTGGGGCGTGTATGGGCCAGAGAGTCCTTCAGGCTTCTGGCTCGTTTATACGAAAAAAGAGGATTTTCCCAGTCATGGTTGTTGCTCTTAAGTATCCTCCATTGTTTATTAATACATCGGCTTACAACATTTGACACAGAGTTGTAGGTCGTCACATATCTTAAAGGAACCTCACCAGTGGTATCTTTGGGATAATTTTCCAGCAGGGCATCCCTATGCTGGTTTTTAGCCCTCTTACAGCTTTTATTCATAAGACGACTAGGATAGCCCCTAAGTTGTAACTTGTTGGTTAAATACCAAGCTTGTTCCTTAAAACCTGTTAACTCACTGCAGTTCCTTCGGATTCGGAGATACAGGCCAAACGGGAGATTCTCCCTTAATGGTTGTGGGTTGGAGCTTGAATAGTGAAGGAGATTGTTTTCCGCAGGCGGTTTATAGTAGGTCTTAGTCCGTAGCTGGTTGCCTACTTTGGTAATGGTGACATCCAAGAAAACTATTTTGTCTTTGGCATATTCATGTGTGAATCTTAAATGTGGATCGCAAATGTTGACCCACTGAAAGAAAGTAAGCAGAACCTCCTACTCACCCTTCCAGACAATCAGTACATCGTTAATGTACCGTTGCCAAAGTATTACATTGGATGAAAAAGGATTGGTAGGTGGAAGGATGTACCCACCCTCAAAATTTTAGACATATAAACCCGCTACACTTGGGGCGAGTGTGCTCCCCATATATGTTCCTGTAGCTTGGAGATAGATGATCCCTTCATATTCAAGAAAATTACATTTAAGTGCCAAAGTGGCTCATTCCGCTATAAAGGCGCAAGAAGTATTGAAACCCCATGTGGAGTGCTCCAACATGTCAGTGATCACCCGGATAGTGGCATCCTGGGGGATACAAGTATACAGACTCTCGATGTCTAATGATACCAAGAAGCAAGGTTCCTCTGGCATCGTGATCGTCTGCAACATAGCAAGTAGGCTTTTGGTGTCTTTGATGTATGTACTAGTTGACTGAATAATCGGTCTTAAAAAGAAATCACAGTACTTGGATAGTAGTTCAAGTAACGATCCAAGGCCCGAGGCGATGGGTCTGCCCGGGGGAGGATGTACATTTTTATGTTTTTTGGGGAGAGTATAGAAATACGGTATTTTGCCTTCCGCGGTTGTCAGGAAATCCGCTTCCTGCTTAGTAATTTATCAATCACATTCTGCTGTTGTTACTAGATCAAGAATGTCAGCTCTCAGAGCATCAGATGGATCTTCCCTTAGGTGCACATAGTTAGTCTGGTTACTCAGTAAGCGTCAACATTCCCGATCATAGTCCTCCACATTTTGGATGACTATTTCACCCCCCTTATCCGCACTCTTCATCAAAATTTTTGTGTTATTTAGGCAACAGTAGGGAAAGCGATCGATAGCGTAGGGGTAAAAATTACTATTCCCACTCCAGAGAGTGCAACAGTAGGGAAAGCGTTGGATAGCGTAGGGGTAAAAATTACTATTCCCACTCTAGTGAGTTTAACAGTAGGGAAAGTAAAGATTTAATATATTAATACAAATAAATTAAATATCAATACCAATAAAAAACTTAATAAAAATAAATTTAAAAAAGTTAGTTATGCAATAATGAATCAATTAAAAATACAAATAAATATGAGTTAATAAAATTATTTTCATATTAATTCAAATTAATTACCAATTAACAATTAATTAACAATAAATCAATACCAATATATAATTAAAAATGGCTTACTTAATTACATTTAAATTACCTCTCACCCTATTCCCAAATAAACACACAATCCACTACCAAAAATAAATAAATAAAATTAACATAATTATCAATTAATCAATTTAAAAAAATGTAATTACCAATTAACAATTCATTCAAAATAAATAGCAATAAATAAATTAACGTATTTAATTAATTACAATTCAACTACTTCCCACCCTATTCTCCTATGAACCCACAACCCGCTACTGAAAATAAAATAACATAACATAAAATAATTATCAATTAATCAATGATTAAGAATTAATTACCAATTAAACATTATATAATTACCAATTAAAAATGAATTAGCAAATAATTCAAAATGAATACCAACTAATAAATTAACATATTTAATTAATTACTATTAAATTACTACCCAGCCTTTTCCCCTATAAACCCACAACCCGCTACAGAATTAAATTACGCAAAAATTGAATAACATAACATAAAAAAACACTTTAAACAATTCGATATTATCACAAATTTGATATTTCCTAATAACTTTAACTCGATAATTCTCGCCTCGGTGCCCACTCTAACCAGGGGACCCACTCGGCAACTCTGGGCATCAGCTTGCCTAATCTCCACAATGCCCCCCCCCCCACCAATGCCGGGGATGCCTGGCTCCACCTTGGGGATTCCCAGCAGGGACCATCCCACAGGAAAAGCCAGGACGGGTTCCCCAGTGGTATACAGCGCTGAGATGCCCCCCGGTGATTCGCGCGCTTTACAAACATACATACATACATACATATATTACATACTTTGATATTTTATCTTTCTATATTTTAAAAATCGATATTACATTACTTACCTTCAAAACGATACTTTTCACCACTATATTCTGTCCATTCGATATTTTGTCCATTCTTTATTTTTACTTCGATATTTGTGCAATTCTATATTTTTTACTCAATATTATGTCTGTATACCGTTTTCCTGCTGCTTTTGAGCAATTGCTCTGCGAGGACTGAAGAGCTACAGTTAATCACTACACAGTCTCCGTTAGAAGACTTCCCTAGGGGTCCAACCCAGCTTACTCTTCTAACAAACCAAATGTTGTGGAAGCTAGAATGAGAGAAGTTAGTGTTTTAGGATAGCCAGTAGCAGACTTTGTTTTTCAGTTAGCTAGAGGTTTCATTGAAATTGCCCTGGAGCGAGGGGACACTGGTTAAGATCCCCACGTGTGGGCAACTCTGTGGGGGAAGGTGTAAGGTCACCTTGCTAGAAAGGTCATTCACGCCAATGGTGTCATCTATTTGGGAAGGAGGCTACCTAATATGTTCAGTTCATTCCTATTAAGTGTAAAACTGCATGCGTTAAACCCAAGGGTATTAGCATATTGCCCATCCCCAGTTGAGTGATTGATGCGCGTTCATGCTCTAGCCATTGGCGGGGCTGTCCCCAAATCACTCCAGTTTTTCTGAGAGGTGGACATAAGCAAGGATTGAGTGAGATTATTACTGTGGCTTCCCCCCTAGTATAGTGCATTTCATAATATGATACCCCCCTAAATCTGGGTTTTCTGATCATAAGCGCCTGTTTGACCTTGCCCCAGACATTAAGCAGGTAATAGACTTTTAACTAATTCCCACACTGGCCTCAGATCTATCAAGCCTGTCCAATATTGGTAAAAGATTGTTTGATATTGTTTTTTTCGATGCAGTCATTAAAGTCTCAATGTCTTGCGAGGATAAACCTGTTGAGACAGGTGACACAGAATGAGATTATGGCATGGTTGGGGCTACATTTAATGCTGCTAGGCTCCTCAGGTGTTAGCTCCTGGACTTTTCTTCTTGGATCTGATCTTTACTGCCAATAAGGACTCGGAGTGTTTACCTTTCTTCTTCCTTTTTACTGGGGGACCAAACAAAGGAGATTTCAAAAGATGGGGTGTAGATTTCTCAGAGAGACATAGTTCTTGTGTGGTTTGATCGCTAACAGGTTTCCCTGAGTCAGTGTCCCTTGACAGCCCATTCTGTACTGGAGCCAAGTTTAAGGCTGTAAACGATCCCACCTTCACGGATAAACGACGTTCGACTGCTAGGATTTCCTTTTCTATGGCTTTACCATCCTGTGAGAGAAAACATCCAAGGGTAGAGATCCGGAGGTTCTTAGGATTACTCTCTCTATCTCCCATTTGCTTTTGTTTGGCCATTACTATAGGTCAGCTACACTGTATAAGACTTAATTCAATACATACAATAAGTACAATTGGATTTACTAAGCAGGGGTCAAGAAGGTTCCGGACAGCTTAATTGCAGTAGCTGATTTTCCATTGTCCGGGAAGAAGGTAAAATGCAAAACCCTAGTCAAGTAGGGTAGGGTCAACTCAGCCTCTTCCAGGCTCTGACGGGCATGGATAAGCCCACCCTTACTGCGGGAGCCCAGCGATGAGGTTTGTGCTTTCGGGAACAGTAGACCGACTTCAGCGCCTCCTGGTGCGGGGGCTGCTGGGAGCTGAGGACCACTGGAACCAATGTCAGTGGTAATAGGAAGCTGTACGGGTTCTCTTACAGTATTGATGGGTGGTATACCAGTCACAGAATGTTAGAATGTCAGCGCCAATCCTTATCACCCCTTGTTAGTAGGCTCATATGAAGGGGGAATTTGGGGGGAAAATTAAGAAATAGAAAATAAACAGACCAGGAATTTTACCTTAAAATACAATAGTTAATGTACTCACAAGTAAAGTGCCTTGATCAAAATCCAGAAATCCAAGGGGTGGCCCTGCCCTGCCTATTCCTAGCAATGACGGGTCCACTCTTGGCCCGGGCTTTGTCCAGGCACGTCCCACCTGCGTGCCATGCAGTGGGAGCTCTCGTTAAGCTTTATGCGCCTCCAGATGCGAAAAGAAAACTGTCAGCAGTGGGGGGAGCCTCAGGAGTCGAGTTTTCTGACAATCCCTGGCTTCAGGCACTGATAAGAGAGAGCTTCCCACACAGCAAGAGCTCTCGTTAAGCTTTATGTGCCTCCGAACACGAGGAAATCTGTCAGCAGTGCGGGAGAGCCTGGAAAGTGGAGTTTGCTGGCAATTCTTGGCTTCAGACCCCAGTAAGAAAGAGAGCATCACCACAAACTAGTATTGAGGGTAGCATTGTACATGTCAATCAGTAATTTTATTTTAACAATCTTAGTACAAACCTTAGGAAAATTAACATACACTAACCAGCATACATGCACATTGTAGAACTGAAACACACAAACAAATATTTTGGGGTTATCACCCCCTCTCGTTGAATACTTACATTCAGGAAAAGGAGTTGTAGATTAGTTGTTGTCGCAAATCCCCACCATCATCCTCATCATCACTGGCATCATGTCCCAAGCCTGGATCCTCTCTTGCTGGCGGCTGCTGGTTCCTGTCATCCAGTGTTAGTGGAATTTCCTTCTGGATTTCAAGGTTGTGGAGCATGCATGAACCTGTGATTATCTTGCATACCTTCAAGGGGTCATATTGTAGTGCGCCTCCTGTGCTATCCAGGCACCGAAAACTTGTTTTCAGTAGACCAAATGTCCGCTCAACAACTCGCCTGTTACAATTATGTGCCTCATTGAAATGCACTTCTGCAGGGATGACTAGGTTGCGCACAGGTGTCAGCAACCAGGGTAGGTTGGGGTATCCAGAGTCACCTACATGAAGCACAGAACACCATCTGGCATGCAATCGACACACCCTACACATAAAACTTCACCTATCAACAAGCCAGGCCCGTCATGTTGTAGCTGAGACATCATATGGGGATGACACTGTTTCTCAGGATATAGACATCATGTGCTGAGCCAAGGAACCGTGAACAGAGGATGAGATAGACATGTCCGCCAAACACACCACTTGTGGAAGTGCTTCTTGTTTCTGTGCACATGTTTATTGGCCTATGGTGGTAGTAACACAACAAGGGTTCCATCAGTTGCTCCGATGCCATGGGGTATATGTCCGAAAGCATAGAATTCCCCCTTGATGTCTGAAAAGTTACCTGGTGTTGGGAAATTCATGTACTGTTCCAGGTGATGTGATGGAGCAATGCCTCCAATACATCAAGCAGGACATGGCTGAACATCGCTTGTGACATTCCACCAGATGTTGCCACAGTATACTGGAAGGAACCAGGGGCAAAAAAATATAAGGCAGCCATAAACTTCGCCTTGGGAGCCATGCAGTTGGATACGTGCGACTAGGCATTAAAAGTGGTGTCAACTCCTCAGCCAACTGTTCAATTATTGGGATGGTGAAACGGTATTTTCTTGATGTGTCACGTTCTTTCATGGTCTGCAGGTCTGGGAAGGGCCTGTAGACTGGTGGTCATCTCAGATACCTATGTGTAGAGTGTAAACACAATTGTTGTTAGTTACAAATATACAAAATAAAATGAATTAATACTAACAGAAAATGAAATATGAGTACACATTATACTACAGAACATTTTAAATACATGTTTAAATGAATACGGTTGATCTCAGATACATATCACAGCATTATGACCCTTGCCAGACCTGTTACCACGGTATGGTAACACAGCAATTTGAGTCCCATAGTGACAAATTCACTAGTGTCTGTCACCATTCATGTTAATCAGGCATCACATACTAAACAACTCCCAACCAAATAAGCTGAGTTTTAGGTTTGTGAGAACAATTACATGCTTAAAATATACACACATAAGGATCAGTCAGTCAGAAAGGCTTTATTTCGATAAAAACATATCATAAAAGCTTCACATTATAAAAAACACATTTGGAGTGAAAAACAAGAAATAATCTATTTACACCAAATTTTTACACCCAATATTTACAAGTTAAAAACAACATTTTAAGCAATTAATTAAGAATCAGATAAAAAAATTTCATTTAAGCCTTTTGCTTCTAACATGCCATGCCCAGGATAAAAATTTAGAGAGGCCATGAATCTGCCATTAAAATGCGCAGGCCTCATTGTGAGACCTAGTGCCTAACAACCGACACAGAAGTTTGATCCACCTGTTCCTTGGGTGCATGTACGCCGGGCATTCAAACATAAAGTGCGCTATAGTTTCTGGTCTGGTTAGGCAGATAGGGCAAAATGCTGTTGTTTGAGCCACCACCTAAGGCGTCTCCCACAGTTAGATGGGAAAACTTTGGGGGCAAGCTCCAATTTGCTTGATATTACTTCATTTGTTTTTCTGGGCCACAAACTCTTGGGTGTCGCTATCTACAGTGGGTAAGGCAACCATATCCTGGACAGACTTCCAAAGCGTAAAATCAAGGAGGATATAATCATTCCTTGTCATGTGATTCACCCTATTGAATGTATCAGCACCCATGGAGTCCGAATTAGTTCGACTGTTAGCATCTCTTAACCCAAACTCCATGGTCAATGCGTTCAGCTGAATTGCCCTTTGGGACCATCTTTTTATTGGTTGAATAGTTAACATGGGTATATCCCTCCTTGCATCATCCTCATCTAGATCCAAAAAATCCTCTGTCGCAAGAGGCTCATATGTACAATTAAAATCTCCTGCGACCAGGACTTGCATGCCATCATTACAATCTCTAAGCTCACTTTCAAGGATGGTTACTATTGGAGACAGAGAGCCATTTTTTGTACCCCAAAAGAAACAAGAAGTACCAATTATATGGAACACCATATAAATACAGCATCCCACTTTCAAAATTATGCACACTACTGTCACAGGGTGAACACTGTCATGTTGTCAGGTCTGCATCACACATACAACTACATATACAAACCATTAACTATGTATGAGTTGCATATATGATGCCATCCCTCACTTGAATCTGGGACACAGAGATACACCAGTAAATCACACAACAAACACAAGCTGATGTGGCTGCATAATGTCACGGTCTGCTCCATCAAAAGTAAATGCTTTACCCATAAATTGCACACCAAACATTTATAGTCAGAAAACACACTGATTGCACACTGGGTCACACAGTCCCCAAATGCAGTGAATATGTATGGACTTGTACAGCCCCATAAAGTCATAGGCACTGTGACCAAACCCAGGAGGGTAAATTGAGAATTTATGAATCATGTTGGTATTAGCCTCAAATTCAGTGTGTCAGGTGCCCCTCAAGGTTAGCTCCTCATGGGAGTGTGAGCTATTCATATAAAGGTCCATTTCATCTTGAAAAACCTGCCTCCACACATGTAACGGTAAAAAATACAACAATTAAGTAAATATCTGCACTGTCGACCTATTATTGAAAGGACATGGTAGCCACATCTGAACCGATTCTGATACAGCCATTGGCTGCAAGTTATTATGGGTCAGACGCAGGAGAGTTTTCAAAGGATGCGGTAGCCACAACTGAATCGATTCTGAAAAAGCCATTGGCTGCAAGTTATTATGGTGTCAGACGCGTGTGAGTTTTCAAAGGACGCAGTAGCTGCATCCAAACTGATTCTGACACAGCCATTGGCTGCAAGTTATTATGGTGTCAGATGCAGATGAGTTTTCAAAGGGCCCAGTAGCTGCATCCAAACCAAATCTGACATAGCCATGGGCTGCAAGTTGGTATGGTAATAGACGTGCATTTTGGCTTGTGTCCTCATAATGTGGAAACCGAGTCAGTAAACTCCCATCACCAAGGTATCAAAGTCACTAGCGGTTCGATGATGAGTTTTTGAATGTTGTGGTAGGCGTGTTGTTTGCAAGCAATTTAATTCATTGGACAATTCACAAAATGTGACCGACGTGAATCTATCAGTTTGCACGCATGGAATTGACACCGCCTCTGCCATTTAGATATAAGTGTGTCTGTTCCCTTGAGACTTCACATGCCTACACAACCTGCATCATTCCTGCACCTCCCCGTCTCTCTGCTGCTGTGTCCACATCCTCTAGGAGCTACTATGGCACATACACTGGTCAGGGCCCCAGCAGTTAAGAAGAGGAGAACCAGGCCCTTCAGGACACCATCCTGCCAGTGTACAGCCAGCTGTATGGCAAACCAGAGGGGAAGGTGAGTGATGATCACACTGCATTTTGATTGAGCATGTGCAATTACCATGCGCTACTAGCATTTAGAATCTCACTGGGAAGCATTTAAATTTTACTTAAATGTGTGAAGATAACTGTTCTGGGCAGGTACACTGCAGTAGAAGTGAGGGGGAACTGATGTAACAGGAGTGGAATGCCGGGCTCCGGCCAGTCGGAGTGCTGATGGGCACCAAAGTGCGTCATTGGTATGGGTCGTGGCCCATTGCCAGCAATGAAGCCAGGCCTCAATTTCACTGAAGCTGCTTCTGGTCTGAGTGTGCTGCGCTTCGGCTGTCACCAGCGAGCATCGGAGTAAGGAGCGGCTGAGAAGGGATGGCTGGGACGTGTGAACCTTCACCCTCGCTAGTCTTGCAGGCGCTCCCCGGAGGCCCCGTGATGGCCGTCGGGCTGGGCACTGCAGGACGCAGACGTAGGCCCCCCCTCAGTCCTACCACAGCAGTCACTTTGGAGGAGTCCTGCACTGCACTGCATGGCATTCGTGGCCGGTGAAATACCCCTGCACTTCGTGAGACTACGGTGGTAGATCTTGGTTGGCTGCCCAGGTGTCTTTAAGGCACAGTGACATTTGTGTGGTAGGGGACCTTTTATATTACTGGCCGGATGGTGCCAGTGGCCTGTGCTTTGGGTCCGAAGGACCCCAAGCCGAGCACCCTCTCTTTCAAACAACCAGCAACTAGTTTGACTGCCCAGCAAGGATCCATGGTGGAGGCGGCGGGTTTGCAAGCACCTGGCGTGGCTGGCTTGGACATGGTGCTAACAGAACTCAGTTCATGCTTCAGAGCGCTGGATACTCTCTTCAATGCCCTAGACAGGAGATTAGAAGCCATGGGGACTAGTCTAGATAAACATGAGTGCCGCCTTTGCACAGCTGAGGGGAGAATCTGGAAGATGGCACCGCCCAGACAGCCAAAAAGATAGAGCTCATGGAAACACTTCTCAAATCGGTTGCAATTAAGAATGAGGACTTGAAGGCATGCAGTGGGAAAATAATATACGTATAACGGGTGTGCCTGAGTCCACAAACACAGGGAGGCTGGACCGGTTCATGGGAACACTACTCACTGACCTGTTAGGGGTTGAATCCTTCACCACCACATGTGTGGGGGAGTGTGTGCACCGCATTCTTGGTCTTTGGCCTAACCCGGGGTGTCCTCCAAAACCTATCATAGCCCGATTGCTCAATTTTCAGGGATAGGGGCACTGCCCTTAGAATGGCTTGTGAGAAGGGCAAGTTAGACTGCCATGGTTCAGGAGGCAAGACAAAAATATGGAGGGGTGAAGGCAAGCCTCTTGAAACTGGGGTTGCGATATGGTATGCTCTATCTTGAGCAATTGAATGAGGACATTGATGGATGCTCCTGAAAATTTGACCGCCCCCATGAGGCCCAGGAATTTTGTCAGTCCTACTCCAAATCTGGGTGGCAGTGCAGTACTCCATCCCCTTCATCAAAGAACATTCCGGACTCTGGTGCTGGTGCCGGTCTGTTTACGTCTGGTTAGAGCTGCGGGTTACTCTTTCCTGGTCAAATAAATCTGGATGCTGTGTGAGTTGTGCTATTTGGCCCAGTGCATTGCTCAATGAATATGGGGAGCACATGGCACTCCCCCCAGGACAGGACTCTTTACATATTTCATGGTGCTTATGTACCAAATGTGGTTGGAGAGGCGTGGCATTGCCACCTCCTAAATGCATATGCACATTCTTGTGTGTTTCCAGTATAGATCAATGTTTTTGGTTAAGTTTTTTATCAAATTTTGCAATGTGGGTTGGGTTTTTCCCCCTCAGTAGGGTAGGTGGGATGGGAGGTCGGAGGGGGATGTTGGGTTTTCAAACAACAAGTGTTGATATGTCTCAACTGGTACAGTCCATTGCTGTGCAGAACGGGTAGCTCAGACTCAGACCAATTTACTTTTTTAGAAGTAACGCATGGCTAACAAGGTACAATCTGAAGTAAATGTAGTCCTTATGACGTAGAATGTCAGTGGTCTGAATAATGTCCGCAAGTGCAAATTAGTAACCAAGTATCTGCACCGTCATCAAGTGGATATTGCCTTTATACAGGAAACTCACCTGGCACCCTCTGCAAAGGTGCCTCTGGGGGGTGGCTGGGGGCACACAGGTATTTTGCTGGATACAGTATATGCTCTATGCAGATGATATCATATTGTATATAGGACACCTGGATTATAACATGGTGCCGCTCCTGCATGAGGTGATGTGATATTACACTCTTTCTGGTCTGTGTATCAATTGGGGGAAGTCAGAGGTGTTCTGACTGACAGAGGCGCCTTGTGCTGAGCTCGTTGAGTTTCCCTTGAAGTGGTGTAAGGAATCCGTCAAGTATCTAGGGATTCACATGCATAGGGAGAAGGATCGTATACTTCAGCTAAACTATGGTCCGGTAATGAAAAGTTTAGTACGTAATATAGAGCGATGACTGTTGCTGCCCCTGTCCATGGCGGGAAAAACAGCCATCGCCAAAATGGTTGTTCTCCCCCAATTTTTATAGTTGTTTCATAATATACCTATGCTGCTCTATAACAGCTTTTTCACAGACCTGAGAACATTGTTGATATGACTGGTGTGGGGTGGTAAACAACCTTGGGTGAATTGGGATACGTTGATGTTGCCTTATGAAAGAGGGAGGCTTGGGGTACCGCATTTTCAAGTTTATTATTTTGTCGCACAGGCAAGTTTCACCAGGCACTGGTACCATGCTGACAGTAGCATCCCCTACTTCAGACTGGAGACTGACTTGGCCCTCCAGGCGAACCTCCGTACACTGCTCCCAGTTGGGTTCCCGCGTGACCTGCGGGATATCCAAACACATTCAACCACTAGCTGAGCATGGCACATGTCACTGGAGCAAGCATAGTTTACTTGCCTACACTCCTTGCTTACGGGCAATTGTTGGGTTCCCATACTGCAGGAGGCTCTGGTTAAACATACTATAGCTAGGTTCCATCTGGTTATGTTCGGTGATCTATTTCCTGGGAGGCATGTCTTCTCCTGCACAGAGGACCCCCCGCTTTCGTTGGGCAACTGTGATGGACAACTTCGTCCTGCATAGATTGCAGAGAGCTTTGCGCTCTCAAGTATTCAGTTATCCCTTAGAACCCCCTGAGTTTCCGCTGTTGACAGGTATTATCAAAACAAGAGATGGTAGGCAACTTGTAGTCAGTATGTATAGGGCAGCAGTGTCCCTGCTGCCATTGTGCGATGCTCGGGTGCGAGCTGCCTGGGAACAAGACATTGGATGTATAATGGGGTAGGTGCTTGCACAAATTTGTCTGGTTTCCCCTAATCTTCTTCATAAATTACTACACTTTAAATTCTTATGGCGGGTATATAAGACACCCAGTGCACTACATAAATTAGATCTGTCCCAGTCGCCCTCCTGCCAACGTTGCCATTCACCAGAAGCAGATTTTGCACATATAAAATGGACATGCACCAAAATTAAGGGATTCTGGAACACAATTTCCGGGTAACGTTCCCAAATGATAAAAAGGAAGCTTACACCCACACCATTTATGGCACTGCTTGTTCATGACCTTCCCAAGTCTAAACAGCAATTCATTGCCATCGCCTTGCTTATTGCCAAAAGTGAAGTGGCCATAAACGGAGGCTGCGTTTACAGTCCCATCGTACACTCCTGGTTGTGCAGAATGAAATATTGCAACATTAACAGTGACACATAAGCTCAGTTACAGCCACCTGCTGTGAGACCCCTAGATATATGGCAACCATTTCATTCATACCTGCGTGATACATGGGATAATGGCATTACCTCCACTCCGATCTGACGTATTGGTTATCTGGGAAGGGGTGCAGAGGGTTTACGTGTGACATTTATGATTCAACAGCTTTGTAATTTTAAATATGTATGTTTACCTTTCTCTGTAATATGGATATTCTGCATCTCATATCTTACTCTGTAACAACTATCTGCTAATCGTCTTGGACCTTACCCATTTTGGTAATACCCTCCACTGCACCGTAATCACCTTGTAAATATTTTCTAAACTCAATAAAAATATTTTTTTTTTTTAAAAGAAACATTTTGCATGTGACCTAAGGGTCTGTCCCCATGTCATCCTTACAGGTCAACTCCCAAGAGAAGGCCAAGCAGTGGAGGATCATTGCCTGGAAAGTGCTCTCTGTGGGATTGGAAACTCAGCATTTTTGTCATTGCCGCAAGAGGTGGCAGGATCTTCGAGGCTGGACCGAGAAGATTGCTGAATTCCTGCTGGGCCTGTCACTTCCAGGCAAGAGGGATGGATGCCAAACCCTGACCCCCCCACATGCTCTGCATCCTAGCAGTGGTCTTCCCCGACCTGAATGGGATGTTGAAAGCCACACAGCAGCAAGGAGGGGGTGAGTATGTGTCTTGTCGCACAGCTTTCTTTAAAAATGCACGGTATAGTATTTTAGCCTGCTGGACCTTATACAGCTCGGAAATCAGCCAAAACACTGTTCATTTTTAAAATATGCATATGCACAAGGATTATTAGATGCCTGATTATGCACCTTTCATCAGGGACATTTGAGGAAGGTATGTTCAGGGTAGTAACTATAGTGCCATGCTCATGCAATCAGCACAAATTAAAAAAACATGTGCATGGGGATAAGCTTCAGAAGGTATGCGATTGCTCAACATGTGTTAGCACATTGACTAATGTATGACCTGTTCCCAGTGTGGCCACAACAAATTTGTGAAGTATGCTTCATTTGGAGCGCTCAAGTGTGACAAGCCCATGCTATTCACCCCAGCAGCAGGTGACATCAATGTAGAGGCCTTGGTGAGTTTTGCTTGGTCAGTGAGCCAATGTTAGTTTCCAGCCATGGTGCTCAGTGTAATCAAATGTATCCCATGGGCCAATTACAGGTATGCTAACTCTGATCACCTTTCACATGGTTGCGTTGAAGATTATAGTCAGTCAGTCAGTCAATTGAGCTTTATTTTGATTTAGAATATAAATCATAAAAAGCGAACAACAATCATATTACAATACATTTAGATTACAGTAAAATCAATATGTACAAATAAAAGAAACATACCTAATCTCACAGGTATGAGGCTCAGTTAAAAACACAACTATTATTCTTTATCACTTGTAGGATAAAAATAAGAGGCTGTGCCTATGACTTCTCGGTTTTAGATTTGGTAAAAACGTAGTTAATACTTTTAAAAGTTCGCTAAAGGTTCATAAGATAACTTGTTATTGAAAGACAAATGGTTAGCTTAAGAATGCTCTATGTCTAACCGTACATTTAAGGAAATTCACGACAAGATAGGTTATCCTCTCTCCCTCCAACTGCTGCAGAAATAGAAATGCTAGGCAACATTGTCTGTATCCAGTTTGCTGCAGCAATGGGACCAGCCACTTTTTCCTGAAATCATGGAAAAAATTTGCAAAAAAGGATGGTGTGCATAGTCGATTGTGAGGAAGTGTCATCGCAAGGGCACGGCGGAAGATCTTTGGCCCAGTTATTTCTGATGGGGAATGTTATCAAACGATGAAATAAGTTCAGCCTGAACCTTACCAGGAGGAGATACCTCTCATAGCTTGTATTGTTAAATGTGAGGTATGTCTGAATAGAGGCAGTCGTTTGTATTTGAAGGGTGAGTGCTACTGAAGATTTTGTTGCCTCTTTCGTTAGTCTCACTTCCTCTAAATGGGCTAAACATTTCATTTTTAGTGCCTTTCTTGAAACTTTGGACATTGAGATGGGATCATGATAATACCTCACCCATCCCAGGTCTTGCAGGAACTTCTTGATGTAGCACAACCACCTAGAATTGTGGGCTTTTTCCAATGCTAAACAGTCGGTGAGGATAGACTGGGTGAGAGTAGCTTTATCGGATCTCCAAATTCTGTGCCATAATAATATTGGTTCAGCCTTTGCTAAGTCAGTGACGTGTGGGAGACCCAGCTCCATGTGGTAGGCCATGGTGCCTGTGCTCCTTGGGACCGCCAGAAGGTACCTCAGGAAGGAATTTTTCACTTTCTGAATTTCAGTTAAAGGCACGAACTCCCAGAGCCCTGCCCCATAGAGAGCCACTGATAAACATTTGGCATTGTAAATCTTGACTAGTTCTCGGGGGATCTCTTGCCTAACTTTCTAGAGAAGTTAACAAGTCCTGCTGTGGTTCTTAAAAAGAGTAACTTTCTAGTTTCTACAGCAGTGTTCCAGGCTAGTTTCTTATCTATTGCTACGGCCAGATACGAATAATTTTGCGTCGTCTCTAGTTTTTGGCCATATAAGTGGATATCCCTCATTTTTCGTTTGTGTCCTGTGCCTGCCCTCATAACGAAGGTTTTGCTTGTGTTAACTTTCAGGTCAAGACCAGCCATGAAAGCCGAGTATCTGTCCACGCTCTTTTGGAGTTCTAGGGGGGTACGGGCTAAGATGATGGCGTCATCGGCATAAAGGAGCGCGGGTATTGGTCGGCCATTCACCATAGGGAGGTCCTGGGATCCCCTAATCATCACATCCTCCAGGCCGTTAGTATAGAGTGTAAAGAGGATGGGAGCCAGGACACAACCTTGCCTAACTCCTTTTTCTACAGCGAATTCCCTTGTTAGTTCCCCCTACACCCCATAGCGAACTCTGGCTGTGGCATTAGAATAGAGTTCCCTCAAAATCTTGAGCAAGTTTTTTGGAACACCCATGTCGCTCAATAAAGTCCAGAGTTTCGAGTGGGACACGCAGTCGAACGCGGACGATAGGTCCACGTAGACCATATACATGTTGCCCCTTTTAACATGGACATATTTATCAATTAATAGTGTCAGATTCACTAGATTCAGAGGTCCAAGATAATCCTGCCATCGTCCGCCCAGTCCTGTAGTCGCTTGAGTATTAACCGACCTGCCACATTCCCCAACAAATCCAGGAGTGAGATAGGACGGTAACAGGTTAC
This sequence comes from Lissotriton vulgaris, assembly GCF_964263255.1. NCBI lineage: Eukaryota > Metazoa > Chordata > Amphibia > Caudata > Salamandridae > Lissotriton > Lissotriton vulgaris. Next base: position 780,316,589 of record NC_141691.1, read on the forward strand.
CGACCCCATGTCTCCTTTTTTGAAAATTGGGACGAGTATGGATTTAGACCATGAAGCCAGGAGACCTAAAGAGCATGTTGCATTGAGTACTTTGGTTAGAAATAGGATCCAGATGTCCATCTGAGCTTTAAAAAGGTCGATAGGGACGCCGCCTGGGCCCGGTGCCTTGCCGCTTTTACTTTCACGTAGGGCCAGCTCGACTTGTTTCATTGAAAACTGAAGGTCGATCGGAAAAGGGTTTTCAGGATTATCGGTGTGTGGAATGTTCTGGATGGAATAATCATGGAGCATGGGATCATCTGGGTTGATCTTAAATATCTTGGAAAAATGCTGAACCCACTCCTTTTCGTCTATTACAATGTCTATTTTAGGGTGATCGGTGTTATTTGCTAGAAAAGGGGACTTAATGACTTGCCAGAAAGCAGAAAAGTTTTTAAGAGCGCAGCTTTCTTGCAGTTAAACCCAGAGAAGGGACTTTAGCTCTTTTTTCTTCTTTAGAGCTATGTTATATTTATTCCTAAGGTTCCTTATTTCCGGTGGATTTCTCACCGTTTTCCTTAATGCCATTTTTAAGTCTTGATATGTAGCCGTACATTCATGATTGAACCAGCCCTTTTTTGGCTTGGATTTGTGTTTAAGTTCTATCCATAAGGCATCGTTTATGGTTTTAATAATCCTTCCAAAATTAGAGATGATTTCCTCATCTGTAGTGTCTGGGTCAAGGCATTTCAAAATGGAAGGAAGAGCCCCTGTAATCACTTGAGTGGTTATTTCCTGTGGGTCTTCTTTCCCCAGTTTCAGGGCATAGCCATTTAGTCTGTTCAGCATCAGATTGTTTTGGTCTAAGATGGAACCAGGATTGATTTAGGGGTTACTGGTTAACAGACATGTGATGCTTAATGGATAATGGTCACTAAGGGCGCTAGAATGTCTTGTGAATAATGTGTCCCCTGTCATCTCTCCGTTTGAGACCAGAATGTAGTCTATTGTTGATTGATGACCCTGACCGTGAAAAGTGGGGGCCAATGTTGCCTTATCGTTGTGAAAATGATTTGCTTGGACAAGGTTTAACTCAAACATGGTTTCATTAAGTTGACTTCCTAGAGTGCTAGGTCTAAAATGAGATATAGGGTTGTCCCTTTCATCAAGAATGCCTCATGTGTTATCATTGGCAGCTGGACAAGGGCCCAAATTAAAGCCCCCGCCCCCCAATTATCACTTTTTCCGTGTTAGCCTTCTCTGTGTGGGTTCGGAGAGTATAGCGGATCGAGGATACCAGGTTTGTTGCCTCTTTTTCTGGGAGATGTTGTAGTAATTCACTATAAGGAACCTATCCCTATTATTTAATTTTAAAGCAATGATCTGGTAGCTAGGCTCGAGTTTTATGATTTCTACTTCCATCACTGTCAGGAGATTGGAGATATAAATAGTTAAGCCTCCCTTTGCTCGTCCAGACGTTGATGGTATTGCTGGTGAGAAATAGGTCTTAAACCCTGCAATGTGTATGGGATCAAGTAACCATGTCTCTTGTAGAGCAATGATGTTGAAGTTGGAAATAAATGTCGTCCATTCTTCGAGCAAGATTTTAGTGCGTTGCCCTGCTATGTTCCAGAATGAGGCAAGGAGGGAAAACCTTGGTTCTCTCTCTTTAAATCTCCTTTTTTCTATGTTTATTGGAGTGATTTTTAGGTCCTGTGAGGGACCGGTTACAGCGGGAGGTTGATTGTTAGTTTTGGTCGCAGGGTCTTTAATGACGACCTGGGGCTCATTTTGTTTTTTCTGAGAATCACGAGGAGATGATCTGGGGTATGCCTCAGTATTTTTGGGAGCAGAGGTCAGAATGCTATTTGGTGCGACGTGTAGTATAGACTTGTAATGCAGTCAATCAAGTCCCTCTAGTCCAGAAAGACTCACATAACGATTTTGGTGGATAATTGGGTGGTTAACCTGGAAGTGATTATTGATTCTGGGATTATGGGTTCTAAGGTTGGGCGGAGGAACCAATAAAGACCTAGGGTAGAAATAGGTCAAGTCACAGGGCGAGATCGGTTTATTTTCCTCCTCAGGAAACCAGTTTAAGATGTGACTAACTGTTTTGTGGTCTCTAAAATTGATGACAATTATGTCTCCCTTTTTGTCCTTTGTTCTGGAACTAAGCCATGGAAGGTGGCGGACATGTAGTATCTCAGCGTTTAGATTTGGAGGGAGGGGACGATTCTGCCTGAGCCAATGTGTAGTTTTATTTTTTAACTGAGAGTGATTTTCCCTCTTTCCTTCATCTAGGGTTGGAACTCCTGTTAAGACCACCTCCAGTGGTACCGCCTCCGGTGGCAGTTCCACTCAGCGCCACCTAGGCTTTATTATTCCCTCTGAGGTGTTTTTGTCAAGTTTACTTTGTGTCTTTTCTAAGTTTGAAATTGTCTTCTTCATTGGGGCCTCTACAACTGTGTGTTGTGCAGCATGGTGCGTTATTTTGCCAGTATCTTGCCTTGGAGGTTTCGTTTTGCTTATATCTGGGCTTGGTGAATCGTTTTGGGCAGTACCGTTTGTGGACAGTACCGTGGGTGGGTTTTCTGGGACGGACCTGACAATGCGTTTAGATAGTCCTGTATTTACGAGTAGTTTTTCTTCTAAGGAACCAAGCCTGTCTTCTATTCTTTTAAGACTTTCTATTAGTGACAATGTGGAGGCTCTAATTAGATGTTCTATTGTTCCTATAAGATCCCAACAGGGAGTTTCTAGTGTCAGGCGTGGTGGAGGGGTACATGGATTGGGCATCGTCACGGTGCTTAGGGTATGAGATTTGGCAGATTTACCGAAGTCAGTGTGGCAAATTTTTTCCTCTGTGGTTCATTCCCTTTTTTTCTACGTTTCCTTGGCGGTGAGCCTTGTACTCTAGAGTGTTTAGAATGTTTCAAGCTTTTGCGCGTAACCTTTACTACAGGTAAGGGCGTGTCAGGGATAAGTTCGATCTCTGATGGTGTATTAGAATGGGGTGTTGGGACTGGACTGTGTGGTATACTATCTATATCAGGGGTGGAAGTTACGTCTCATAAGAGGATCGGGATACTGTTAATGGTTGTATCTGGGTCCTAATTTTCAGCAAGGCCACTATTATGTAATATAGTTTCTGACTGTGGCCGCGCTGGAGAGACACGGTTGTTTTTGATCAGTTCGATTGAGCAACGTCGTTCAGCTTGTCGTTCTGCTAGAGTACTCTCCCTGCCAGTATCTGAGGAGATCCTAAACACAAAATTGTCCAAAGTCCCTTTGTTAAGAACACTAGAGTCTTTTGTGTTGGCTAGTGCCATGATGCGAGGCAGCAATTATCTGGGATGAAGTCAAGCAAGGCGATGTTAATGTATGACCCCGAGGTACTAAGACCTTGATCAAATGGAGCTAGAAAGCTAACGGGGCAATAGTCATAGCGAAGGACGAAAATATAAGGACTTGGTACCTTGCGATGCAGGAGTTGGTAGAAGAGATGTCAGTGGGTAGGCCCAGCCCGGCCTCCTTCGGCTCCTTCGGGCTACAGAGGGCCCGCCCTTTGCCCGGGCTTCACCCGGCTGACGCCTGCGCGCGTCCCGCGACGCGGAGGAACGCCGGTGTTAAATGCGCCTCCGGGCGCGAAAGATCGCATGTCGGTGGGCGTGGCAGTCACGCCAGGAATTGTGGGGGCTGTGGTCCTCCCGCTCCGCGGCCGCTGATGGAATGGTTTGCAGCGGCAGGGAGGACCGACAGCAACAGTGTCCGCAAGCAGCAGTGGACCCTCTAAACAAAGGGCGCAGAGATCGCCTCCAGGCAACCAACAGGTATGGCAGGTATGCTATCTCTGGTCACCTTTCACATGGTTGCGTTGAAGATTATAGTCAATCCATCCAAAAGAGTGAGTCCATGTGCCTGACTTGGTAACAGTGACCACAAATGTCAATCACTGACATACACAGCTGGTCACTGGTGAAAACATGGCTGAAATTGGAAGGTATGATGTTAGATACACAATCATAATGGTTTACATGTGTGTAAATACACTGGACTATTCATACTTGAGGGTTTTGTAAATCATGTGGGTGATGCCTCATTGTCAAATTGAGAGATGTCAAATGTACATTATTCTTGAGTAAGTTAACAAAATCAGATGGAAAATAAGAGCAATGTAGGCTGTACAAAGTGTGCAATATGTGTAAACGAAGTGAGGGACATTCAGACTTGGCGCATACAAATCGGAATTTGTGCAGTCTAGACAGGATTGGTACGCAGTGTTGAATGGACTCATGAAGAATAGAGGTTCAGTACTAATAGTCTGTACAGACAATGCAACCAGATGGGCCAGTTGCATGGGATTCCACCTGCAGCATTGTGAAGATACAGCCATCTGCGTTATAAGTAGGTTGACTATTGTTCACATCTGAAAATGGTGATCTATTTACAATGTGTACCACATTCTGAATAATCTTCATACCACTGTGCATAGTTCACACAAGACAGTGTACCATGCGCCTCTCACCTTAGCTATGCCTAATACCTTGGTGTCTTTCCACAATAAGTGTCAGATGTGTGACCTGACAGTAGAGTAACTAAGCTACTGGACAAATGAGCACAGTCACTTTTATCTGTATAACATGACTCATGCAATGAGTACGCAAGCCTAAACTTTGACAAGGAAGTCATTTGACCCGCAACATTTGACCCAATGGTTCCTAATTTGATTATTAGGGATTGAAAAAGGGATACCATGTCTCATTCAATAGTGTGACTCCTATTTCCATTGTGAGCTCTAAACTCCCTTGCATGAGATGGGACAGGTATGTCAGGACATGAGGCCATCAGGAGCAAAAGAAAATAAATCCCCTGCTACACAGTAAAGTAGTTGACATTGTGGTTGTGCCATTTGATGTTGAAACTCCCAATGTTGCAGCTAACATCATGTGAGAGGGAACAATGGTTAACTGGCAGACTAACAAGTGCCATGTGATGAACAATCATAAAATATAGTGGTGCAAATCCAAATGATGTCTTTGTTTGATCTGTGAAGATTTGTGATGTTACCTAAGTGTCAAGTACATACGGATGACGTATTTGATACTTTTTCAATCTTGTTCACAGCATTAGCACCAGCCAGCCATGGACAAAAGGGATGCAGCTTGCCAGACCTGGTCCAGTGTGGAGTCGGAGGAGGAGGAACCTAGTGGCGGGGAGGGTGAGTGGAGCCTCCCTGAGGGTATTTCAGAGACGACATCTGCCGGATCTAAGGCCAACTCCAGCCCCAGTGATGACTCCCTTGTGGTGGTGGAGGAGACAGGGACTGAATCCTCAACATCGGAGTCCACTACCACCACCACTACCATTTCCAGTGCCTGTGGCCACTCCCCTAGAAGGGACCCGTCTCCTCTGTGCCAGGCACCTAAATCCTTGCCCTGGTCTCTTCTGCTGCCCTGAGTTTGGAGGCCATTACATCCAGAGACAGATCTCTGTGAGGCAGACATCAGTGCTGAATGTCCTCCAGGGGCATACCAATCATTTGACATACATGGTATCATTCCTGGAGGGCAATCACTTGGAAATGTCTGCCCTACTCAGATCCAATCAGTCTCTGGCCTCCACACTGATGACAGCAGTGTTCCAGCTCCAGCAGTCCCTCCCTCTTCCTGTTTCTCCCCCACCCACACACCCAACTACCCTCCCTGACCCAAGCACAAGCAAACCCATACATGCATTCACCTCAACAGCCACACGCAGCATACAAACACACAGAAACAAGGAGAAGCCCACACACACACACACACACACACTCAGGAGAAAGACACCACACCTATACCCACTGACACGCCAACAAACGATACACATGCATCAACAGACACTCCGCAGATGTCAGAACCCTCTGCCTCCACACCCCCTACCCTTGCCTCTCCTGATCTCCCTCTGCCCAGACACTCTACCTCTGTGACCTTGGAACCAAGCCCACCCACCCTCATTTAAGCCCTCACACTACAGCTGCCCCCCTCCATCTGACCCAACCACTGCAGTGGACCCAGCCACCCCTCCAGATCCCATTCCACCCAAAACCCAACCCAGTCGCCCCTAGTTTTGTTCCTTTGGTGCCTGGCATGACCCCTAGATGCCCCTCCCAGGGGAGGTATTACTCTGTCGGATAAGTGCAGGCAAGCAGTGTGGGAAAATACATTTGTGTCCAACAAAGCCATTGACTGAAATTGCACTGGCAATTGGCCTCTTTTTCATAATAGACTCAACTTATATTTTTCCTCAATTTAGCATTTTGTATTTTCAATTTTCTGTGTCCTCCAAATCGATTTCTCCTTAACTGTTATTCATGTGTAATATGTGGTGTAAGTATGTAATGATGTAGGTATAGCGTGCTTTGCATATGGTCCATGGAGTTCAAATACTTGGTCAGTATGTATCCTTCATTGTTATTGCTACTTTGGTTCGATGTCAACATTAGTTTTGTCTATGACTGTGACATGCAGTCACAACATTTTTTTTTAAATCAGAAACTATAGTTCAACATGGTTCATGCTTTCAGTTGTCAACATAAGGCAAGTTTTGCAAAGTGAAACAGTTTATGTCAAACATGCTGTATATGTTTGTAATGTGCAGGAAGACCACTCTCTCATCAATGCACCTGGATATTTATATGGAGTTTAACAACATTGAAGTGAGTTTGGACACAACCATATGCACAAAGTAATGTCACAAATTTTTCAGGTAACTTGATTAGGATAGGCAATGTCATGATCTGTTCGTACGTTCTGTGTGTACAACATTTGCTGTGCTTATTGATCAAAAAGCCCTTAAGGCCCACTCATGTGACACAGCTGAATAATACCTATTCAGTATAAAATAGTGTGGTCCCAGTGTATTACTGGCTTATACATAAAAATGATTGGTCAATATAGGCAATGGAAACTTAAATTTGTTAGTCCAATGTTATTTAATCACATTGGAAGTGCATTTTCATGAAACATTTTTAAGACAATTGAAAGGTGTGGTGTCCAGGGAGTGGAGAAGGAGGGGTGATATAGGTTGTTAGGTAGTTTGTGAAGGAAAATGGGAAAGGTATTTGTGATGGTGACAAACTTATCACATACAATTTTGGTATATTTCAATCACATACCCAAAAGTCAGAGTCCACAAAATATATACATGTTTGCCATATAACAAAGAATTCTCAGTTTGTTCATCACTGTCGATTTAGTATTGGCCGATGTTGTAAAGTTGACGTTTCGACCCATATCGTCGTAGGTAACTAACACCTTACTACCGGGGTCTTCATCAGGACTGGTGTGAAGTGAGAGGGGCTGGGAGACCATGTGGAAAGTAGCTGAGGGGAAAGGTCATTCTCATAGATTAGTTAATGGGAATCGGGGCTTCATAGCTCTCCGGAGCTTGTAGGCTAGGCGGAGTGAGACGTCACTGCATCAATGTGTGCAGCACACAGTTTTCCAATATGATCCTGCGTATTATTTCAAAAACGGGAAATTATTTCCAGGCGTTAAAGTTGAAAGCACCATTGCCTGACTCAATCAAAGGCCGTGATGCGGAGTAAATCCGTGCACAAGGCCGGTCGAGTCTAAGGGAAAAGTCTCGCTTAAACGCCTGGAAATAATTTCCCGTTTTTTAAACAATACGCATGATTATATCGGAAAACTGCGTGCTGCCCACATTGATGCAGTGACGTCTCACTCCCCCCTGATTGCTTGGTGCCTCCCTGACACTCCTGTGTGTGGTGAGTCCGAACCGCATACTTCCTTGACTTCCTGTGTGGGTTGCTTTTGCCAAGGCGTGTTGGTGCTCCCACCAGACACCGACCCCTCAGCACTTTGAGATCAGCACGGAGGGATGGAGCTCTTGGGGAATCCTCTCTGAAAGGCTGCCTTTCCATTGGCAGCAGAAGATAGAGGGAGGCTTCCGGGTAGGTACAGGGGGGAGGGAACCAGCTGTCCTTGGGGCAGGTATGGAGGGACTGTGGGAGGAGGCTGGGGGGGAAAAGAAAAGGACAAGGCAAGGTTTAAGGTGATTAACGTTAGAAACAGTAGACAGGAAATGTTATGGCAATTAATGAGAGGTGCAGAACGTTTTGCTTTATTAAGTATTTACAATGTTGCAACTTAGGTGTTTAGCTTGGAATGTTTCAGGTTTGAATAATAAGAACAAAAGGCGTATGGTGTATCATTACCTTGGGGGGTAATGATTAAAACTGCTTCGGATAATGGAGGCCGGTGGGCCATTACTCAAATGCAGGTTGAGAACCGTAAATATGTTTTTTGTGCCATATATGGCCCAAATAATGATGACCCGCGTATCTTCGATTGGTTAAATATTGAATTGCTTTCGTGGGAAGGTGAACTTATTATGATGGGGGATTATAACTGTGTGATAAACTATGAACAGGATGTGACTAAGAGAGGTATATTTAGACGTATGCGTAAAACACGGGCAGCGATATTAGAATTAGCTCGGATACACAATGTAAAAGATGTATGGAGGAACTTGTATCCAGATCAACCTGGCTATACGTTTTTACTCCTCACTCCACAAATTGTACTCACGAATAGACCTGGCGTGGGCATCAGATCAGGTTATTGAGGTTGGACGTATGGAGATCTTTCCAAAGGTCTCGTCGGACCACAACCCAATTTTACTGTCATTCAGTATAATACAAAGGGCTCCGGAAGTCAGACTGTTTACCTTCCCTAGATATATAATGGCAGATGCAGTTCTTGTAGGAACGCTGAAGGCGCATATTAAAGAATTTTTTGAAATTAATTTAGATAGTGCATCACTTTTATCAGTTTGGGATGCTTGTAAAGCCTCTATCACGGGGCTCGCGCAACAGTATGTTTACAAACAAAACGCAGAACAAAGGAAAAAGGATAAGATTGTAATAAATGGTATTTTGCAACTGGAAAAACAATTAGCCGATAATCTGAGAGATGGTGGTTTGGGGGTGCAAGATATTGAACAATTAGAAACTAAATTAGTGACTGCACGCTCGACCCTAAAATGCGCTTTCAGGGAAAATAATAGCCGAAAGCTGCTTAAATATAAACTGGCACAATATGAATGTGGGTATAAGGTAGGAAAGGCCCTGGCTTACAAGGTGGCAGATGACCGAGCTACAACATTAGTCAAATCCATTAAAGGCCCTAATAATATATCATATATATATATATGGATCAGTTTGTAATATACTACAAAAATCTATACACCCCAGAGGGCAGTTGTACAGAAATGCAGATACAAATGTATATTAATAAAAATCTCCCAGATCGCGAATACTTAGATCAAGATTGTGTTAATGGGCTGGAGGAACAAGTCACGTTAAAGGAACTACACTATGCTGTCGCCTCCCTCCCCTCTAATAAGGCCGCTGGTGAGGATACTCTCCCCATAGAATTATATAAAATTTGTGCAGACGAAATTTTACCACTTCTATGTCTAGTCATTAATTCAATTGGTATTACTGGGCAGGTACCAGAATCGTGGAATACAGCAAAAATTATGTTCTTCCTCAAGAAAAATAAATCACCTACGGAATGTGGATCTTACCGTCCTATATCATTGTTTAACGCTGACGCTAAAGTGTATTCCAAGCTATTAGCTCTTCGGATGGCCCCACTTATGCCATTGTTGGTAAATGAACAACAACATGGTTTCGTAGCCGGGAGGGACACTACTACACATGTTAATATGGCGATCACCGCCTTTGACGTCGCAGCAACTAATCACACCCCACTCGGTATGATACTCTTAGACGCAGAGAAGGCGTTTGACCGAGTGGGGTGGGATTACTTATGGGGGGTGATGAAAAAATACGGCTTTAAAGGACGTTTTTTAAGAAGTATACAAGCTTTGTATAAGGAGCCTAATGCCAAGATCAGCTATGCAGGGGCTGTTTCATCAAAATTTTCAATCTTACGAGGGACACGGCAGGGCTGTCCTTTATCACCCCTACTCTTTGCTCTTTCCATGGAGCCGTTTATTAATGCCCTTCAAGAGCAAGCTAAAATAAAACCTATGCATCATGAAGACAAAATTTTGAAAATCACTGCTTATGCCGATGATTTAGCAATCTACACTACCAATGTGGTAGATGCACTAGTAGGGATCTTAGAAGAAGCTAATATTTTTGGGGCTATCGCAGGTTATAAACTTAACACGAATAAAACGCAAGTTATTATGAATTACCAGTCTAATCCTCAAGCTCCAGGATATTGTCTGGCTGCGGTTTATTTAGGGGTTAAAATTTCTTCAAAGATCTCGGATATAAACTTATTAAATTATGAACCTTTATTGAAAGAAGTGGCAGCTCTTTTAAAAAAGTGGCATAAGATTCAGCTTAACCTGTTGGGACGATTGAATCTGATCAAAATGAATATCTTGCCTAAATTCTTATATCTTTTTCGTTGTATTCCTCTGCACGTTAATAATCTTTTTTTTTTAAAGTTGGACAGCATTATTAATAGCTTTTTGTGGGGCTATAAGAAGCCTCGAAGATCGATGGCAATTATGAAATTACCACTGGAAAAAGGGGGCCTTAATTTCCCAGATTTTAGAGCCTACTATTTTGCTTCTTTTTTGAACCGGCTTTGTAGTCTGTTTACTGGTTATAATCAATTTTTTTTCCACCAATTCATGCTTGGAAGAGAGGCAAAAAAAATTTGGCAAAAGTGCAGGACCAGAATTATTTTAAACGTGTAAAATTCAAGACTGCAGGGATTCAGTACGTATTTGGAATATGATTATGATTAATTGTGAGACTTCTTTTTTTCACACTGACTTATCACTTTGGGGTAATCCTGGACTTCCAGGGATTTTTAGTGACAATATTGGACGAGATTGGGCTAAATATGGCATTCTGAAACTGGGTGACTTATATGGTTCAAGTGGCTTCTTACAATTTGAAACATTGAAACTTTTGTTTAAATTACCGGAAATGATGTGTTTTAAGTATATTCAAATAAGGGACTATTTAATTCGTAAAATGAACTTGATATCTGTAAGTAGCTCAGACTTATGGAGCTGTTTTTATTCAGCAAATCGGAAATCATTAATTAGTATGGGATATAAATGTCTAAATCAGAATAAGCTGGATGAAGCTCATCGCTTAGCGATAAAATGGACTTCTATATTAGGATTCAATGTGACAACTCAGAACATCACAGCTGCTTTAGTAAATATTAATAAAGTGACTCACTCATCCAGTTTAATGCTTCAATCGTACAGAACAATATCTCACTTATACTATACACCACTGGGAATTTTCAAATGGGCACAAAACAATCTGAGCAGTGACCGTACTAAATGCCCTAAGTGTGGGCTGGTGGCTGCACATATTGTACATATGATCTATACATGTCCGGTATTAACAGGGTACTCATCGGGAATAGAAAATATTTTACATAAACAGAAAGTGATTAGTTTTGCATTATCAGCAGCCTCAATTTTACTTGCTATATATCCATCTAGCACAACCAACACAGATTTGTTAAACATTCTTTTGACCAGTGCTGGACTGGTTATCGTGAGAGCTTGGATCTCCCCGAATCCTCCTCATACAATGGAATGGTGGGCGTTAGTTAATGAAATTTATACTATGGAGGGCTCAATCGCAAGGAACCGGGGAATAAAAGCAAATGGGAAGTTTGTTAAAATTTGGGGCACCTTTCTAGAATAGTACATGATTACAGAAGACAGTAATAGTAGTAGGCTTTAGGGAATGTATTTGTGTTTTTCTATTTTTTCATTGCTGATCTATGACTATACATCATTTAACCATTTGCTTTTCGCTCTGTCTTAAGGTCACTTAAGGTCACATTTTGTTTATGTGTTATGCAAAGAGACTGACGTTACTTTATTTGTATTGTGATCTGTACCGTTATTTTCTATTTTATATTATATGCCTTGTAAAAAACGTATTTGTTGATCACCTTGACCTGCTTGCCAATAAAAATTTAAAAAAAAAAAAGAAAATATTTGTTTAGTCATAAACAATTTCCCTATAGGTAACGTGTCCCACATTTTAAAAAAATGAGCAAAAGCCACAGATCATTAACTAGTAGTTTATTACATTGGAAGAAATACCTTTTGTCATTTACAGTTTCAGACCTTGCACCATGGAATAATGGAATATAACCAAATACATCAGATTAAATAGGCTATAATTGGTTTATGTCATCAGCTGGAGCCAGATGCCCTGGCCCACAATAGGAATCACACATCAATAACACCATTAGTCTAAATCATGGCAGTCCTCTTTTTAGTGGCCACAGGATCATTCCAATACAGGGTTGCATAATCTGGTGCAATGTCACAAATAATTTTAAATGTTGTGCTACAAGAAGTTCTTTCTACAATGATAACACACATCAACAGCCTCAGACAATTAAAACAAAATGAGGATTTTGCAAACGTGAAAGAAGATTACTATGCTTTGTGTTGACTACCACATGTGGTTAGAGTAATATTAGCAGAAGATATTTGCGCCTTGCCCACATTCCACAGAAAACTGGTCTAACACAATTTTTAAAATTTCAATTCAATCACTGTGCAAGTTGTCTTTGTACAAGATATGTTTACACAAAGTCTGAGTTTGTCAACTCATGTTCCCTTAGTATGTTGCAACAGCAGCGTAAAATTGAAAAAGTCACAACATTGAAATGTCCAAATGAAGATGAATGAATGATTGAATGAATGACTCAGAGGTTTTTGTGTAGCGCAACGTTCACTCCAAGGATCATCTTGGCGCTTTAGCAAAAGGAGGAAAACTGGTGAAATGCAGATGACATGACGAAGGAACCTAAAACAGATTAAAAAACAAAAGCAATTAGTTGCTGACATTAAAATATGTTCACATTAATTGTGGGTTTGTAATGCGCTAGAATCGACTCCCGAAGGAGTATCTCTGCACAGTAGACCGCTGGGAACCCGTCCTGGCTTTCCCTGTGAGATGGTCCCTACTGGGTATCTCTAAGGTGAAACCAGGCATCCTCGGCGTATGTGGGGGGCCGTTGTCGAGATGAGGCAAGCTAATGCCCAGAGTTGCCGAGTGTGATCCCTGGTTAGAGTAGGCACCGAGATGAGAATTATCGAGTCAGCTGGTCCACAACCCTGCCACGTCAGGAATTGAACCCTGGTCCCGGGCCGTCCTCTGCTCTTGGGTCTGCCGCCTCTAACCAGTGAGCCACACCACTCCATAACAAAGAAATAATTATGAGGACACATTTTCTAAGAACAATCAAAGATAAAGAATATAAAACAACAGAATGCTCAATGTGCCAAATCTTTGATGAACATACATCTTTGCACTTTTTTTCCCTTAACTACCTCATTTATTAAACATTTCCAGCACTGACTGTCATCCTCATTTGATTAAAAGTTAGTTTAACATGTAATAATGTAATAAATCGTAAATATATACTCATACTAATGTGAAGGTTTCAACACCATCTTGACGTTAGTCATTTCCTTCCTCTTCGATGCTATTATCTTCATTTGGCATTTCAACATCCTCACCTGGTGGCTCTTCATGGTCTCCATCCTCTGTAATGTTTGGGATGTTCTGTCGTAGAGCTATGTTAGGTAACATGCAGCAGGCCCCGGTGATTGAATCATACCACATTGGGTGAGTAGAGGGGGTTCCTCCAGTTTTAGCCAGATATCAGACTGAAACTATGTGTCTCCTGAGGCGGAAGCCGGGAGCTTAGCTGTTACTTTTAAAAATTGATTGTCACCATTTTCACTCGTGTATTTTTAACATTTAGAGCTTACTCTTACCGCATCTTGACGCTCCTTGCATCTCCGTGCAGCGGATCATAGCGCTGTTCACGGAAAACGACATCAACAAAGGCAGCCCCTCCATTATTGGCGCGAATTACGGCCACGCCCCTTTCCCCGAGGTCACGCCCACTTTCCGCCTACTAGAGCGCCGCTGAATACGAGCGACCTACTGAAACTATGTGTCTCCTGAGGCGGAAGCCGGGAGCTTAGCTGTTACTTTTAAAAATTGATTGTCACCATTTTCACTCGTTTATTTTTAACATTTAGAGCTTACTCTTACCGCATCTTGACGCTCCTTGCATCTCCGTGCAGCGGATCATAGCGCTGTTCACGGAAAACGACATCAACAAAGGCAGCCCCGCCATTACGGGCGTGAATTACGGCCACGCCCCTTTTCCCGAGGCCACGCCCACTTTCCGCCTACTAGAACGCCGCTGAATACGAGCGACCTACTGAAACTATGTGTCTCCTGAGGCGGAAGCCGGGAGCTTAGCTGTTACTTTTAAAAATTGATTGTCACCATTTTCACTCGTTTATTTTTAACATTTAGAGCTTACTCTTACCGCATCTTGACGCTCCTTGCATCTCCGTGCAGCGGATCATAGCGCTGTTCACGGAAAACGACATCAACAAAGGCAGCCCCGCCATTACGGGCGCGAATTACGGCCACGCCCCTAATCCCGAGGCCACGCCCACTTTCCGCCTACTAGAACGCCGCTGAATACGAGCGACCTACTAAAACTATGTGTCTCCTGAGGCGGAAGCCGGGAGCTTAGCTGTTACTTTTAAAAATTGATTGTCACCATTTTCACTCGTTTATTTTTAACATTTAGAGCTTACTCTTACCGCATCTTGACGCTCCTTGCATCTCCGTGCAGCGGATCATAGCGCTGTTCACGGAAAACGACATCAACAAAGGCAGCCCCGCCATTACGGGCGCGAATTACGGCCACGCTCCTTTTCCCGAGGCCACGCCCACTTTCCGCCTACTAGAACGCCGCTGAATACGAGCGACCTACTGAAACTGTGTGTCTACTGAGGCGGAAGCCGGGAGCTTAGCTGTTACTTTTAAAAGTTGATTGTCACCATTTTCACTTGTGTATTTTTAACATTTAGAGCTTACTCTTACCGCATCTTGACGCTCCTTGCATCTCCGTGCAGCGGATCATAGCGCTGTTCACGGAAAACGACATCAACAAAGGTAGCCCCGCCATTACTGGCGCGAATCACGGCCACGCCCCTTTTCCCAAGGCCACGCCCACTTTTCGCCTAATAAAGCGCCGCTGAATAAGAGCGACCTACTGAAACTGTGTGTCTCCTGAGGCGGAAGCCGGGAGCTTAGCTGTTATTTTTAAAAATTTATTGTCACCATTTTCACTCGTGTATTTTTAACATTTAGAGTTTACTCTTACCGCATCTTGACGCTCCTTGCATCTCCGTGCAGCGGATCATAGCGCTGTTCACGGAAAATGACATCAACAAAGGCAGCCTTGGCATTACTGGTGCGAATCTCGGCCACACCCCTTTTCCCGAGGCCACGCCCACTTTCCGCCTACTAAAGCGCCGCTGAATACGAGCGACCTACTGAAACTGTGTGTCTCCTGAGGCGGAAGCCGGGAGCTTAGCTGTTACTTTTAAAAATTGATTGTCACCATTTTCACTCGTGTATTTTTAACATTTAGAGCTTACTCTTACCGCATCTTGATGCTCCTTGCATCTCCGTGCAGCGGATCATAGCGCTGTTCACAGAAAACAGCATCAACAAAGGCAGCCCCGCCATTACTGGCGCGAATCACGGACACGCCCCTTTTCCCGAGGCCACGCCCTCTGTAGACGACTTCCGTGTCTCATAAATATGTGCCATTTCCAGACGCGCAGCGGGCGCGCCTAAGGCAAGCCCGTCTGTGCCCGTCCATGCCGGGACCGGGCCAAGGGCCAGAACCCCTGATCAACATCCTCGACAGGTTCCACTACCCTATCCCAAATCTACATTGATGGCACTGCGCAAGATAAATACCCAATGCGCTTAATATAATCCGTACACATGTTTGGATACCACAAAATTCACATGTCCTCATTGCAACATTAAGCTACAGATAGCCAATGAAAAGGTCAAAACAAACGTTGCCACTGCAGCTAAGTCCACCGATTTCTCCACTGCACTTATTAACGCACGATCCCGTGTAAAGCACCGGCAGGAAGTATATGACTTCATCACGGATAACAACTTAGACTGCCTATTTCTTACTGAGACTTGGACGGATGAAGCATCCGATCCAGATATGGCAGTCGCGACCCCCCCAGCCTATAAAGCTTACCGCTTAGATAGAGTAGGGCAGCGTGGAGGAGGACTAGCCATCATCGCCCGCGACCACATAACGGTAAGAATAAAACACATCCCCTCCACCTCCTGTGAAGCCCTCCTATTCGATCTTAAACTCACTTCGTCGTTCCATTTCAAAGGTATCCTCCTATACCAACCCCCAGGCTCACGCACCAGCTTTCTAGCTAACCTAGGCGCAATACTAGAAGCTCCTTCGTTGGAAGACTCATTCACAGTAATGGGCGATATGAACTTCCATCTTGAGAACGCCTCCGACAAGGACACCCGTACCTTGATATCAGATATGGACACCTTGAGTCTTCGGCAACTGGTCACCACCCCTACCCATATAGCCGGCCATACCTTAGACGGCATCTTTTCTCACATGCAAGGCATAAATATAACAGACACAGTACCTATGCCATGGACTGACCATTTCGCCATTCTAATAAAAATATCAGTCAAAACAAATAGAATCAGACCTTACCCCGCATGGAAACCACAAGCTTTCAAGGTATGGAAGGACATTGATCAAATGGAGCTAACGGCCCTACTCGAAAGAACCCGACCTGATCTATCCTCTGATCCTAACTCTGCCACACGACAATTTCAGGAGTGGCTAGGAACTGCCACTGACTCCCTAGCCCCAACTAAAAAAACCTCTAGAAACAGAACAACGCCATCGGCCCCGAGGTTCACAGAGGAACTACGTAATAAGAGACAGTTCTGCAGAAATAGGGAGAGACACTGGTGCAGATCCTATAGCGCTGAAAGTAAGGCTAGCTATAAGGAAGTACTTGGACAATACAAAGCCCTCATTGTTGAGACAAAGAAAAACTATTTTACTGAACAGATTAACACTGCTAAAAACTCAAGTAAAAAACTCTATGAGATAACTAAGATCTTAGCGGGAAACACGCCGGAATCCACCACAATCCCAAGTCTTTTGTGACTCACTGGCCAATTTCTTCTTCACCAAGGTGAATGATATATACCAAGCATTCTCCACTAAAACAGTAATCAACTCACCCATGCCTGACAATGGGATTCAAAATACCAAACTATCCCAGTTCACAGACCTTGGAGAAACACAAATTAAGGAAATAACTGCCACCATTAAATCAGGCTGAGCATTAGACTCCCGTCCTCTCAAGGTCATTTGTCTGATCATGGACTACCTAGCCCCTGACATTGTTTCAATCTGCAATACAATGTTCAGAACAGGGATATACCCGGACTCCCTGAAGAACACTCTGGTCAAACCCCTACTGAAGAAAGCCAATCTGGACAAGGACCAACTAAAAAACTACCGCCCCATAGCCAGTCTACCTTTTCTAGCTAAGGTAGTGGAAAAGGCTATGAACATACAACTCTCAGAGTTCATAGAGAAACACCAATTGTTGGACAACACCCAATTTGGCTTCCGCAAGTGCCATGGTACGGAGACTGCCTTAATTAAAGCAACAGAGGATATAAGAGTGATCCGGGACCAGGGAGGTACAGCAATACTGGTATTGCTCGATCTGTCCGCAGCCTTCGACACGGTCAACCACAAGATCTTGGTCGACCGTGTGGAAAACATGGGCATCCGCCACATGGCAAAAAATCTGCTTTCCTCCTTCCTGGCTGGGAGATCACAGGTGGTCACATTGGGGCACTAACAATCAGACAAGCTCTCACTACCATGTGGGGTACCCCAAGGCTCATCCCTCAGTCCGACATTATTCAATATCTATGTGTCGGACTTGGCCTCTGTCATCAAGGCCCATGGAATGAGCCTTACCTCATATGCA
The DNA here is from genome assembly GCF_964263255.1 of Lissotriton vulgaris. Lineage (NCBI taxonomy): Eukaryota > Metazoa > Chordata > Amphibia > Caudata > Salamandridae > Lissotriton > Lissotriton vulgaris. The sequence goes on from NC_141691.1 coordinate 780,334,505, forward strand.
GATGATAAGCAGCTTGTGCTGGCCATTAACTGGAATGGAGAAAAGGTAGCAGAAAACTTCCAAGAGGGCATGCGGGCGATTGGAATTGCCAATTGCCTAAAACTAAACTCTGAAAAAACGGAGGTCGTCATATTTGGACATCTTTCACCCAGATGGTCAACTACTTGGTGCCCCCCTACGCATGGAACCCCACCTATACCTGTCCCCACCGTCAGAAATCTGGGGGTGACATTTGACGATAAACTAAACTTTATGGCCCACTCAAACAAAATAGCAGCCGCCGCCCACCATAAACTCAGGCTGATCAAGAAAATCATGCCGTTCTTACCAACCGCAGCAGGTAAGACGCTGGTAAGCTCCCTCGTGTTGTCATCCCTAGACTACTGTAACAGCTTATTCATCAATGCCCAAGCCAGAGTGACCAACAAAATGCAGACCATCCAGAATGCTGCAGCCCATCTCCTGTCTGGAACTCCGAAGTTCTCACCAATCTCTGAGACAATAAGGGACCTTCATTGGCTCAAGATTTGGAATAGGATCAAGTTTAAAGCGCTGTGCATAGTCTATAAAGCAATGCACAACTATGGTCCGCACTTCCTGAAATCCCAACTCAGGTTCCATTCTTCCACAAGATCGCTCCGATCCAAAAACCTTAAACTCCTGCTGATCCCATGAACTAAAACAGTCACTTGGGGCGATAGACGCTTCCTAGTGGCAGCTCCCAGATTATGGAACTCCCTACCAGCATCTATCAAAGAAAGCCCGTCCTTGATGCAATTCCGCGGAAAAATAAAGAACTGGCTGTTTGATCAAGAATAGTTACTGGCTCAGCCTTTGGGAACCCATGCACAGTTTCTAGTGCCGAGACGCCTACTGGCAATTGTTCGCGCTGTACAAATTACAAAAATAAATAAATAAATAATCATAAATTGGCCTTTAGGAGCCCAAAAGCCAGCTCCACTGGCCTCCATGTTCTTCCATGGACCTCATTGTAGTGGAATTCCCCTGACGTTGTTAGAGTCCTCAGTGGCTCCAACAACCATGATGGGTAAGAAAAAGCTTAGTCTCTTAAAAGAAAAATTTTATATTTAACCAACAAATGTAACAATATTTTAGATCATTATAGATGTAACCAAACAATTCATTAAGTGATTGTACTTACCAACAAGCCAGGCCCTATCAGGTCCAATTTGTGATATTTGCAGAGTTATGCTGCTTTATCAGTAATACAAAGTACTCATGGGTTAATCCTGGAAAATGCACACATATTCTTATGATGTACCAGTCTGGTAAGCAGTCAACTTGCACATTGATTGAATGTAAGTTCTTAAAATTGTATGTTTGTATTATTAATATAATGGTTCCACACATAGTGAAAGGTATAACCTGTGCTGAAAGGACTTACAACAATATATTCCATTCATATGCACACCTGTTAAGACTATCCCCAAGACCGCGCGCCCACTAATACACATGGTAACGCTTTTATAGTGCAATTTGTCATAGTATGTTGTTTAAACCATAGTATCTGTCTCTGTGGACATTAGCCTTAAAACAGATGAAGCTGGGCGTGGGGTGTCTGGTAACAATGTGCATGATGTTTGGCTTTCAGAAGTTCGTTATGATTTTCACTGATCAGAAGCAGCTCTTACAACAGAAAATGTTGTAGACTATTGTCAACATCAAATTTATTTTATTTGTTTGATTAATTAAAATCTTACAAAAAGCAGCTAAAACATTTACAAATGTAAAATGCTAAAACAATCCATATGCTCAAATAATTTTCATAAGTCTTAAATAATTACCATACCCATTGGATAATATAATAGTCAATCATTTAGAATTATTTTTTTATGGATGGTTCAGTAGGTTCGTATTCACAAAGCCCATAATTTAATCATGCACAGACTTCCAACTTTTTTTAACCATATAAAGGAATTTGATGAAGGCTGAATTAATTGGTAGGTCTTCTAGAGTTAAGCTTGCCATCAAAGCCTGCCTACAAGTACTTACACCACGTTCATTAAACAGTTTCTTAAGTGTACTTTTTCTTTCAACTTGCAGATCCGTACAAAGACACAATAAGTGTAAGATGGCTTCTTGTCCTGATTTACATAGCCTGCATAGGCAGTTATCATTTGTTCGTTTCCATGGTGCCAAGTGGCATAAGCCTGGAAAATAGCCAAATCTAGCATTCATAAAAATGTGGGGGGTTTTTTCGACCAGGAAGTTTCCAGGTAGGCTTGAACCTTTTTTTTCTTGAATCCATTCACAATCGGTCATGTATGCTTTCTTTTAACAAAATTATCTTTGTCCTTTATCAAGGAGATATGATCCGTAAGTTTATTCACTGTTTTTTTAAGCTCTCCTGCACAACGGTGGTGTTCCAGATAGGTGTTATACCAAACTCGTTGATTGCTATATTTAAATAGGAACTGGCAGTTAGGTTCCTATTATTTCTTATTTCTAGCCACAGTAGATGAGACATTTTGTTGTCCTGATTGTTTTTTATTCTGTTCCACACTTTCCTTGCATAACATTGATTGTTTAGCCCCAATTCCAGTCTCACTTGGGCTTTTGAGGCGTTCCTTGAGAGAGAAAATAAAATTCGATACGTTTTAGCAACCGCGGTGTTTATGGACTCTGCGTCTTTCCCGTTGAGCACCTCGCTGCCATATGTTAGAGTAGGCAGTAACTTTGCTGCAATTGTTTTTAATAAGGGGCGATGAGACAAATCTCCAATGGTTTTCTGGATTATTCTAAATGCACCGAAGAGGGAGTTCGCTTTCCTTGTAATATCGAGTTTTTGAGTCTTGAACTTGCCGTTATCGCTGAAAGTTACTCCCAAATATTTATAGTCAGCTACTCGCTTCAATTTTTTACCTTGCAGGATCCATTTGTGTCCGAGTTTTAGTCGTACATTTTTTGTAATTACCATCACCTTGGTCTTGTCTTTGTTTATGTACATACCATTTTCCTTAGAATACTTAGAGATGCCATTAGAGTGCGGGTCATACAGACCAATATCGTTACTAAATAACGACTATAAAATTTTTACAACTATAATTGCCACAAGATTGGCTAGCGTTATTGGTACTGTAGTCCATCAAGATCAGAAAGGGTTTATAAAGGGGCGACAATTAGCTGAGCTAACGCGTGAGCTAATTGGGGCTATAGATATTGCCACTGCCTTTTCTCTCCCCTTGGCCACTCTGACTCTAGACGCAACTAAGGCGTTTGACAGAGTTAATTGGCTCTACCTAATGACGTCTTAAAAAAATTCCACTGCGGTGAAGTGTTCTGCAGAACTATTAAGCAGCTATACAATGCACCATCAGCTAGGCTGCTGGTTAACGGGTCCCTGACTGAAGCATTTAACATTACACGAGGAACGAGGCAGGGCTGCCGGCTTTCCCCTCTCCTATTTGATCTGTACATCGAGCCTTTTGCTCAGGTGTTAAGGGAAGAGGCTAATATTTCATCCTTCTGTTTCGGAGAGTGGGAAAGACGGGTAGCACTATATGCAGACGACATCTTAGTGTTTACATCTGATCCAGTCAAGGCATACCCAGTGGTCATACAATGGGCTGAAGAATTCGTCCAAGTCTCGGGCTACGATATAAACTTGAGTAAGAGCGAGATTATGGCATGGAACCTACCCAACTTAGATGTTGGGATAAACATCTCATCCTCAATACGGTATCTGGGAATCAAAATAACTCAAGATGTGGGCAGCCTTGCACAAACTAATTTGGAAAGAATACACAGTGAAAGCAAAAGACTTATGAAATCTTGGACACATCTGCCTCTTTCTATAATAGGAAGGGTAAACTTAGTCAAAATGTGTATTCTCCCAAAATTCACCTTTCTTTTTAACACTATCCCAATCGCTATGGACACAAAAATGATGGAAAAATGTCAAAGAGAAATCAACTCTTTTATATGGAGCTACAAAACCACACAAATAGCATGGAAGAAGCTCAGAAGAAGAAGAGAAAAAGGGGGCCTTGCATTACCGGACCTAATGTACTATTCATGGGCCTTTCAGATGTCTTATTCTAGAATGCTTCTCAAAATGCCATCTAATTTACCTAATACATCCATGTATGGGGCCATGCTAAGGGGGACAAATCTAGCAGCAGATGGCTTTATGTTTAAATTTGGAAGTCAGACATTTTTTAAAAATATAAAATTGAAAATATTACATTCATGGGCCAAAAATTGGTTTAACATTAGGAAAAAACTGGGATTATCCTATTACTCAAACTATTCCCCAATTTGGGACTCTCCCGGTTTACCCCTATGCCTGAAAGACAATTTGTCCACTATAATAGAACAAGCAGGCATCAGCAAATGGGGCCAATTATTTAAAGAAAAAAAACGGATAACTTGGGACTAGCTATATGATCAAGTAGGGCCTGGGCTTTCCAGATTTAAATATATTCAACTGAATAGTTGGGCAAGATCTGAAACCCGTATAGATAGTAATATTGGAAAAATAAGTGAAACGGAACAACAAATGGTAGAACGACCAACTGGAGGAAAAGAAGTAGCTAGATGGTATTGGCATCTGCTGGAGGAAAGCAAAGGGGATTTTAAACTCCCGGATGAGTTATAGGGGGCAGAAATTGGGACTCCATGCGAGGAGAGGTGGATAACTTCCTTTGAATTATTACGTAAAATCGTAAAGCCTTCTTGGCTAGTACGGAATCACATTTTCTCGGTACATCGGGCATATTTAACACCACGGAAACTCTCTAAATATCAAACGGACAAGAAATGTAATAAATGTAATCTAGCAGATGCATGCGATGTACATATGTTCCTAGAATGCCCTAATATAGCAAAATTCTGGGAAGACGTGAAAAACACTTTAAATTCCATACTAAACACATCCCTGTCAATAACCCTCCCACTTGTCATCTTTAGGACGGAAGACAATATCACTGGCAAGGAAAAGTCATTTCTTTTTTACGCAATTTTAATAGCGAGAAGACAGATTTGTATTCAATGGGTAGTGAAGACACCTCCTTTACACTGTTCATGGCTCACATCATTATACGAGACATCCAAAAGAGATCTAAAAAGATCTGTAAGTAAGAGAAACTTGGCTTTCTGGGACCTCTTGACCAACTGGAGATGATCCGGGGTTTTTTTTTTTTGTTTTGTTTTTTTTTGTTTTTTTCTTTCCCCGGGTCCGATGATTATGCCATCTTTACTCTTTTGGACCAAGGGCTAGGACAGTTCCGAATAAGGTCCGGCAGGTTGAAACATACCTAGATGGAGTCAAAAGAACGCACCCCTAATTGCTGTTCTCGGTATATATCTCCCACCAACAGTATACATCACGTCAGCAATGTCATGCAAGGTGGTTGGTGTTCTCCGTCGAAAGGGGAAGGCAGATGAGGACACAAAAAAATAAAATAAAAAAATAGGTGCTTGCATTCCCACCTTAGTATGACTTAAGAGTATGACATCGTCCGCGTATAATAGGCTGGATATCTGACTTTGAGCTAACCTTGGGGGGTGTGCGTTGATGTCATTTAGCTCAGTGGTAAGATCAGCTAAAAATAAGTTAAAAAGTAAGGGAGCCAACACACATCCCCTTTTAAGACCACTTGATGTTGGAATTATTTTAGTTAATGTTGATCCGTTACCCGTCCTCACCCTAACCCAAGTTTCAGAGTGCAAGAGCTTAATCATCTGTAGCAGCTTTTCTGGTATTCCTTGTTTGGTAAGTTTATCCCATAATAGTTCTCTATCGACACAGTCAAAGGCAGATTTATTATCTACAAAACACAAATATAAGGGTTGTTTAGCTAGAATTGCTTTTTCAATGAATATTGCTAATGTTAAAAGATTTGTTGTCATACCAAGGCCTTTGACGAAGCCTGTTTGGTTTGGGGGTAATACCCGATTCGCTTTTGCCCAGTCAGTTAGATTTGTCAATAGAATTCCAGCAAACAGCTTGGCATCCGTGTCCTGTAAAGTAATTAGGCAATAGTTTTCTGGCAGTTGCCAGTTTCCTTTTTTAAATATGGGTGAACTGACCAGAAATTGGGCGCTTCTTTGAAAAGTGCAAAAGGGATGCCATTCGGACCAGGGGCCCCATCCTTTTGCTTTTTTATCAATCTTACCACTTGACTATTGGGTATTAAAATCTCTTTATCTCCTTCTTTATCAATTATTGTGGAACTTGCGTTGGTGGTACGTTGTATCTGTGTCGGTTGATTTAGATTTAGATGTGTTTTAAGAAACGTCACCCATTCTTCTTTGGGTAAACTGGATCCAATTCCAACTTTATTTGGTCGAGCTAGGCCGTTAATTAATCTCCAGAACTCCCTTGAGTTTGCCAATTTGCTAGCGTGGAATATTTTTGTCCACATATCTTGTCTGGCTTTGCTCTTTTCATTCCAAATCAATTTCCTTAGGGTACGGATTGTATTTCTCAATAGAGTAACTATCTCTTTGCTGTGCGGTGTCTTTGTTAACTGTCTCCTCAGCCTGTTTCGTGTACATCTGAGTTTCCTTACAGTATGCGGAAGAAAAATGTAAGGTTCTCTGGCTTCTCTTTTTTCACTTTGGGCCCCTTTTCTCCTTTGTACACCTGTTGTTTTAGTAATGTCAGTGACTACTTTATGGGTGAAGTTTTCCCATTGATCTATGGCATTTATCCTTATTTTTTCCTCCATAGATTCTGTCACTAGTTTTTTTGCCATTGATGTGATCTCATCCGTATTTTCAGGTTTCCATATGAATTTCTTGTAATTAATTGAACTGATCTCGCCTGGGATTTTCTGGAAGATCTCAGATTTTGGACACAATATATTAATCTCAATAATTTGCTGGCTATGATCACTGTCCGCTACTTTTATCAAGGTATCAGATGTCACCTTGTTAAAAATAGATAATGACGTCAATGTATAGTCAATTCGTGAATTACCATTTCTTGAGTGAAATGAGCAAGCCAGTGGAGAGTCCGTTGGAAGCTACAGTTTAATATCCTAAGGCCCAGTGCTTCCATGTCCTTCACCAAGTTTATCCCTATTTTATTTTGTTGAATGGTGGTTTTAGGTTCGGGTATTAGGTCAGGAATTGCCCATTGTTGATTTTGAGATTGGACATAGTCACTCTGCACTAAGGGCATTAACAAGTTTGTATTGAAGTCCCCTGTTACAATATAGTCGGCCAGTGGCTCTTCCAAAATTTGCTCCAATAATAAGTCGTTTAAGATAGTAGTCATCACTTTCTTTGTGGCCCGTTTAGGTGGTATGTAAACGTTAACTAGAGTTAGAGTTTTATAACGCAAACTTTTACTAGCTTTATAACAAATTTTTATTGCGAGAAGGTTTGAATTATTCGTATGGATTAGTTCATGTTTTGCATCTAGGTCGTTCGATACAAAAATTGCTAAACCTCCACAGGGGCGTCAAATTTCTGAAATTTAAAGGCTGGTTCGAAGTATCCTGTGTGGTGTTTTAACATAAATGGGTCTATTGCCCATGTTTCCTGCAATAGTATTATGTGATTTTGAGTTGAGAATCCTTGAATTTTAGCTTCCTTCCATTGTCCACAGATCCCGTTTATGTTCCATGAGCAAATCTTCATTTTAGCCGTAGGCTTTTCTTGCAGTAGCTCTTGCAGTACGGTTTGTCAGTGCTCCTTTGTACCGTGGAGGGATGCCATAATCCAATGTTCATTTGCCTCTTTTTTATACTCTTTCTCTAACAGGATAGAACAGGATTTGGCATCATGATTTATTTCCCCAAAGGATTTTCGAATATGGAGAAAACAGTGTTACTTACACCAAACTGGGATTTATTTGTATTGCTTCCAGTATTTAAAAGGGGTGCTGGATAGACCTTTGGAGGGAGTTTACTTATTAATATACCCCAATCAAGAAAACTTCCGTGCTCTACCAGGATAGAGTCCACTATTGGTCCTGTAGGTACTGTTATCAGTGTTAGTGGAAGTGTGCCTTCCGGGTTTGGCTGAAAGCCCACTGTTTCAATGTCTTCTGTTGATATCCTTTCAAGTATTGGTAAGTTTTTCATTAACCGCAGGATATTTCCTCAGTTTAAAATGTCGTGTGGTCCTCTTGATTCATAAAGTGGCTTAAGGACTAGTTGCATGGACCACTGTTTTTTTGAGACATTTTGTCACTTATTTTTCCCTTGTTCTTCCGTTTTCTACATAAGTGCCAACTCTGACCTCTTCTTACAACGAATAGATTATCCTGCATTTTGTCGTACATCAAGTTGTCTTTTTCTTTGGAACAATTTAATGTTACTCCAATATTCCCTATTTCTTTCTGTTCAGGGAGGACATCCTGATTTTTACAAGTTCTAAATTGGGTGGGCGAGTGTTTTTCATTGTGCTCGGTCAGATTTTGGTTTGATGGACGGATGTGACTTTGCACATTGTTCTCTTTATACGGTATGGTTCCAGACTCCTGTGTTGGCCTTGCGATCTTTTCCTCAGTCATGATATGCTTTTGATTACTTTGGATTTCAGAAAGAGTGAGATCTGGTCCATGATGGCGCATTGACACCGCCAGAGCGGAGGAACGCTGAGTGGGTTCTGGGCTGTGAGCATGTTTGGCCGTGCAGTATGCTCGTGACATTACACTTTCTTGCTAATGAAACCACGGATCTATGCTGAGTCCCTAATAGATACACTGCGGACTCGCTGCTGACGCGTGGTGTGGGTCGGAGCAGGAGATCAGGAAAGCTCTTCTCACATCGGATCTGTGCGGACCTATGCGCTTGGTGCGAACAGGAGGATGCTGCAATTCCGTCTGCTTGAGAGCCGAGTCCGGAGCCTGCTCTGCTTTGCTCGATTACCGCGTCTGACCTCTGAGGCTACGAGGGGTTGGTCGGTGGTCAGCTGGTTCGGCCTGAGAGTCTATCGACATTCTCCTCCATCAGCGACGGCAACAGATCCTTTCTGGATGGCGCCGAAACTACAAGCGCGAAATACCCGGACTACAGCTGCGAAGCAAACGCCAACAACGCTAACGACCAGTATTCCCACCGACCCGATCCTTGCTGGGAAGACTGCCAGCACTGCATCTGAATCGGCTCCGGATCCGAACAAGCAACTTACCGGTAGGCTGGAGAAACTGGGGGAGAGAGAGGGTGGCTCTAAAACTAATGCTGAGGATACTTTGTCACAAGTTATGGAAAGCGATGTAACTCTGCTTGAGACAGGAGGCAACATTGTAGAAAAAGGGGAGAACCAAAGTACTGATGTGGCTACGGGGGATAAAGTGGCCAATGATAAAACTAATGCTGGAATTATATTAAAAGGCTGCTCCCCTTCGAATGATAATGAAACAGAGACTGATGTTAATATTGGGTCAGCAATTTGCTCTCTTGCCCCGACTATCCAGGCTGCAACTCTGGTAATTGATATCGTTATTATTCCTACTCAAACTGGGACTCATCCTGTGGAAAATATATCAGCTAATCAGACACTATCTATTACTTCTGTCGAAATCCCAGCTGAAGTAGGAGCGATAGGGGCTGAAGGTTTGGATAATGTTGACTGTGCTGAGACATATGATGAGTACTGTGACCTTTATGATTTGGGTAACAACACACCATTAGGATCAATGAAAGACAAAGATAAAGCTATCAGCATCAAAAAGCTCAAAGGCAAATCTAAGAATAAGGCTAAGAAGGTTATAAGCAAACCTAAATCTAGTACTATGAAATCGATAGCAGAAAACAGCCCTATCAGACAATGGGTGCAAGCTAAGGGTGGCGTCAAGTCAATGGCTATGAGACTTTCAGGAAATAGCCCTACTGACTTGGGTGTTTCAGTGTGCGATGCAAATGACTCTAATGCTGCAATGGATGCACCTGGCTCAGTGGGGTCTAACAAGCAGCCAGTTGAGGTACTCATTGTAGCTCAGAATGTAGATCCTACCGTGGCTTCTATGGAAGGGCAAGATCTATCTGGTTCTGTAATCGAACCTTTAGAAATTTCCTCTGCCTCTATAACAATTTTAGTACTAACAACATCTGTGGATAATTCCTCTACACTTTCTCCTGATGTCACTACTACTTTACAAAGTACAGCCACTATAGTAAATTCAGCTATGGGTGGTACCGAGATGGCTTTGAGCGCAGAGTTAACAAAAGAAAATGCTTCAGAGGCGCTGGATCACTCCTCTCTTTTATCGGTGGATTGGACTCTTCAAGGAGAGGTGTCAGCTTCATTTCAGACAATACTACAATTACTAAATGTATATTAGAAAACAATTGGTTCTTCCTGAACGGCGCTGCTCCAAGATCCTTAATCTTGGAGCAGCGCCGTTCAGGAAGAATTTTCTCCCCGGCGCGTTGTATCCTTTTTCTTCGAATAGCCCTGTAGACAAGTGAGGAGTTAGTCACCCCACTGCCGGCAAGTCCACTGGAGATCCAAATCTTTTCTGAACTCCACTGGGAGGGACACCTTTCCTTACCCAGTTTGGGTCCAATTCCGGGGAGCCTCACAATTTCTACAACAGTCGGGCAGAATTATTAGCTACGCCGACAGAGCAGATTAATACAGCTCAACGTGAACAAGAATTTGGGAATTGAAATCCCGTTGGGTAGAATCATCATACCCACTCCCAGATTGTCCTCCCAAATAGTGTTGAGCCTTAAAATAGAACTTGTGTCGGGCGGAACTCTAAGCCACACCGACAGAACAGATTAACACAGCTTAATTCGCACCTCAACCCAGCGTGGTCAAATGAAGGCTGTTTGCTGTCCCCCACAGTCCTGATGAAGACCCGTTGTTGACTACACATGCTTGCTAGTTAAGGGTCGAAACGTCGACGATTAAGTGGATTATGTGCATATATATCATGTACCAATACTGACTAATACGGTGTACATTTTGATAATTGTATAATACGCATAGACCACATGTTTTTCTTTTCCCCCATTGTATATAATAATTGTACAGTCTTTTTTCACTTTTGCGCCGTAAGCACTGAGCACTTTAAGTCACCTTTGCACTATTCACTATTTTTGTACAGCCTTCTTTACAATTTACTTATGAAACCAGTATTTATGAGTGACTAAAATTTATAAAATAGTACATAAATACGTAGATGGTCTCTCAATTCTGCTTTTTGTGTCTCAAATATCTACATAGTTTATGAGATAGTAAAAGTAATTTTGTGTTCCCCAATGAACCAATTGTTTTCTAATATAGATTAATTGCCCAGGTTCATAGGGATACTGGGTTTACCCCATTTTGTTGTCTAATTAATTTTTTTTTTTTACAATTACTAAATGAGCAGAAACAAGAAGCTAAGACTCACTATCAGCAGATGAGGGAAGATAGTAGCAAGACACAATCTTCCTTGCAAGAAATGTCATGTAAACTTGGGGCTGTTTCCCAAGATATAGAAGAATTACAGCAAAGAGTGGTTCTAACAGAGGAAAAATCACATCATTCTGAAATAGCTGTGAATACACATACTGCTCAATTATCTCAAATGCAAGCTAAACTTGAGGACTTAGAAAATAGACAAAGTAGACAGAATCTACACGTTTTTGACATTGCAGAGGGAAGCGAAGGAGCTGACCTCAGGGCATTTATTGTTCAACTGTTTCAAAAAGCCTTTCCTGACCTATCTGATTGGGATTCGGATTCGCAAATACAACGCGCCCATCGGCTACCTCTATTTCAACAAAATAAAGGTGGTAAATATCCCGCCCAATCCTGATATGTATAGGTAACTATATGCTCCGACAAGCTATTTCTATAAATGCACGGCCAAATACTCTAGTTACCATTGATTTAGTCACATTTTTCGTCAGATCTGAATTGAGTAAACTCTCTCTGGAGCGACGCTGGAAATCGAAACAGTTTATTGACCCGATTAAGGAACTGGGTGATCAAGCTTTCTTACAAGAACCAGCTCAGCTGAAAGTAATTAAAAATGGCCATTCCTACTTTTTTCTGGAGGAAAACGAGGTGGAATCCGCTATGGCTACTTGGAGACTGGAAAAATGAGAATGAAGTGGGCATGAACTAATACTTTAATTTTTTTCTTTTTATCTTCGGGTCTACAGATGTTTATTCATGGATTTACTGCTATTCTCTTCTACCTGTCTCTTGATTGATTTTTTTGCTTGGGTGGCAATATGTAATATAAGACACTGATGAGTGTTAAGCACGGTCATTTTTCTTTTGCCACTGAATGCCCGGATCCTATAAGTGGCGAATTCCGCTTGATGGCTGCCAGTATAGCTGCAGCCGGTTCAAGAGGGGGACCCTCAGGTAGCTATCGGGTAGGGGGGTGGGATAGTGTGTGGGGTGGGGAAGAGGGAGATAAGTTTTGGGGTAAAAAATGCATCAGGGGACTCAAAATTCAAAAAATGAGAAGAATTATAAAATGTATTTGATTTGTTATAGAGGTTATACAGATAGGGACATTTACCTTATTAAATGTACCAAATAAAATGTTTAGTTTGGAATGTGGCGGGCTTAAATGACAAAACTAAGAGGAGCCTTGTATATGAAGAGCTTAAGATGTATAATCTTCAAATTGCGGTCATTACTGAAACTCATATAGCATATAAAGACAAAAACCTGCTTAAACAATTAGGCTATGACATCATGGTTTGTACTGAATTTAATGCTTCAATTCGGGGGGTGGCGATCCTAAAGCATAAATATCTAAAAGCTGAAATACTTAAGACATTAACCGATAAGGCGGGCAGATGGGCAATTGTACAAATAAAATTGGAAGGTCGAAAATATACAATATGTGGGGTCTATGCGTCAAATCAAGATGAGCCAACAATTTTTGACCAGATTAATATGGAACTGCTCGCATGGGATGGAGAATATATTGTGCTGGGCGATTTTAATTGTAATATGAACTATAATTTAGACACCACTAGGAAAAATTATTTTCAGAGAATGAGGAAAACTAGGGCTGTTATTTTGGATTTGGCGGCAATTCATTTTCTTAAAGATGCCTGGAGATGCCTATACCCCAAAGTGGCACATAAATTATGCTCACGGATAGATATGATTTGGGTTTCAGATTTTATTCTTGGAACTAGCTCAATGGTTATATGTCCAAGGGTAACCTCGGACCACAATCCGATTTCCTTAACTTTTGAGGTTACAACTGTAGAGTCCTCTCCTCGCCTTTTCTCATTTCCAAGATACTTGCTTTCCGCTATTTGGTTCGTGAACCAACTTAAAGAACATATAAAGGAGTTTATTGACATTAATACACATTCTACTCAATCTTCGATAGTCTGGGACGCTTGAAAAGCCAGCATACGTGGATTTACACAACAGTATATATGGCGGCAAAATAAAGAATGTCGATGTCAAAATGAGAAAAGGCTTGGAGAAATACTCGATATTGAACATCAAATTTCAGAAGCTTTATCAATTGGCGTTGTAGGAGAGTAGGGTCTGCTATCCTATGGTCACCCCAAATTTTTGCTTTTTGCTTCACTGGTTTCTGACTTAATGTGGCTGTGGGCCTGCTAATCAGACCCACAGCCTGCTGTTCTCTCTCTAAATTACTGCCAATGCACTCTAGGTGCATTATGAATTGGAACTGGTTCACCTTATGAGCCCCTGTAATAGTGTACCATAGGTACCCAGGGCATAGGTGTAGCCAAGGCCTACCAGGGGCTGCAGCATGTATTGTGCCACCCCTGGCCTGGCCTCCATATTTGACACAACTGGCTGATCACTCAGCTGGGGTAAGTTGGTGTAATCACCTCTTACTTAGGTACAGTATGCCTGTGCCTAACCCTAAACTGGACACATATGTTCCTATCAGCCACTCCTATGGAAGGCCTCATCAATCCTGGAGGCAGAGTGCTTGGAAATATGTGAGATGGTGCTCTAGCATGAGCTGAGCCTGTCTGCAGCTGTCGGGAACCACTCCCTAAGCTGTTCCGGGATATTGCCATACCATATACTCTTAAGTGCATTATAATCCTCGCGGTTAAATGCTATCTTTGGTTTGGCTTTATCAAAACATGTCGAGTAAGGTGTCATACGAATTGGAATACTATCCCCTCGCCAATTCTGGCGACGGGGATAGCATTCCACCCTTCTAGAGGGACACGACATGTGTGTAGCCTTAACCCCGGTTAAAGTTAAACAGAGCCTCAGCTTCACAAAATGGACGCTGCCACCACAGACACAAGTCTGGCCTCCTGCTGCTGACCGAAACTCGGCAGATGGGGGCCTGGACAAAGGGTTTCCTGCCTTGGGAGGTGCGAGCACCACCCCAGACAGGATTTTGTGTATTGGGTAGGACAGGGCTGAATAGAATCAGACATGCCCGGGGCACACAAGGTGTCCCCGTGCATAGGCCAGTCCAAACCGGTTCTGGGGCCTTCCAGCCCCAGTCCTGGCGCGGAGCTGGACAAAGGAAAGGGGGTGTAACCGCCCCCCTTCCTGGTTCCTCCCAGAGGAGGGACCTAGTAGGTGATCCACCCCCAGTTTGGGAATAAGAGGGGGAGCAGTGCCATTGCACAGCAGATCATCCCGAAATCAACTTTAAACAAGAAGAAGACTGGACTTCGACATTCTGCTGCACAGAAGGCTGAAGAGAATCTCCCTTGTGGCCTAGGAGTGGCCACCCTGTGAACACAGGTACCAACCAGCAACTCGACGTCTGCTTTGCCGCCGCCTCCCGCCGGAGACCGAGCCCAGAGCCCAACAAGAACCAGACTCCCAGACCTCTCAGAGCCCGATCCACAGTCCCTGCAAAGAAGGGATCCGTGGAGGCACCGAGTGACGTGGGACCGGACCTCTTGAAAGACACTCGAAAAACTGACTGCGCAGCTTCTGAGGCATCCTCGACGTTGTGCTTTGGGGATTGAGAACCCCCACCACCGAGCAGCCCTTGCACCGAAGATCAGCCCTCCAGCATCTCCACGATCTGCGTGGGGCCCTTTTGCATTGTGCCACTCGACGCGCCATCCCGGCCACTAGCCATGCGGCCAGCGGCCATCTTGGCGACGAACCCGAAGATTTACACAGCAGGTCTGGTTGCTCCAGACCTACCCAAGCTCCTGTGAAAAGGAGCACCCGCTCTGACCTTGCTGGTCCGAGTGAACAGCATCTTTCAACTTCTGCGTGGCTTGCATTTGCCAAGGCCTGTTTGCTCCGATCAGGTCGCCGACACCGCCAACAGCGAGAAACCTACGTGGGACAGCTCGTGACCGACTCCTGGACGTCCTTGACCCCGGGTATCCACGTGGCTGCAGAAAGAAGCTACCCGACAACGCCTGTTTGCACCCGACATCGCCTGGTTCCAATCTGGTTCCACGGTAGTCACTGGCTAGTGACTTTGAACACTGTCCCCTCTGCTTTCAGGTCTTCACATCTTCAGATCCACCCTTGGATCCACCGGAACTCTTCTCATCGAGCCGCCTGCAGCATCTTCAGCTCCAAGCACCATCGACCAGCGTGACGAAACCCGACACAGCTTCGACCCTGTGCACCCGCTTCCTGTGGGTGAGGTAACTCAGCTCCGCCGGTGCTCCTGCACTGGTACACATCCCAAGGGCCTGTGTTTTAAGTTTCAGCTCCGTAGGTCACTCGGAAGGTTCCTAACTTTCTAACTTTGTGCTTTTTACGCACCATAGACTTTGTATTGAGAAGTGCGTGCACTTTGAACACTGCACCCGAGTCCCGTGGGCCTTTCCCGACTTAGTCATTGCCAGTCTCGAATAGCTCCAGCGATTCCCAAGGCCCTAGGCCTCTTCACTTTCCTCCTGGTATCTCTTATACCACTTTCTTAGTATATGGTTTAGGTGGCCCCTAGGGCTCATCCATATTGTGCAACTTTTGTGTATTTTAAACTGTCTTGTGATTTAACGCTTGTGCTTCTGGGCTCATAAAGAGTCCAGGGGATTTTAATAGTTAATAAATCAATATATATTTTCAATATATATCTGTGTGGTGTCCCTTTCATGTGGTATTCAAGGGGGTTGTGTATGGTATAACAGCTGGCTTCACATGCCTTTCAGAGTTTAGCCTAAGACTGCTTTGTCCACATTACCACTAGGATAACTGGTCTACAAGGTTGAATTACAACCATCATCATAAGGGTTGCTTGGCATGGTACAAAGTGATCACTAAGAATTAGTGAGCATTATATACCAGGCCAACTTCTCACATTGGTGAGCAGCGGATTGGGATCTGAGCTTGCTGTTGTTTTACCATTACAATCTTTGAGATTATCATTTGAAAGATCATACAGGTACCTGCTAGGTACATATAAAACAAGACTAGTATACTTAAGTTCTACTGAACTTAGTTGTTGTAGAGCAAAGGGAGTAGCACACCCTAGCTACAACTACTAGATAGGTTTAGTAGGTAAACACCAGTGTAGGTAGATTGCAACACATCCACCCACACTAGAGCAATGTCTGGAACAGAGGGGTCCAGTGGACTTACTCCTGTTGAGAGTGACCCTCCAAGGGCACCATCCCAGTTTGCTATTTTTCCCTTTAAGGAATTAAGACAGCTTTGTGTCTTAAGGGGTCTGAAGACAGGGCCTTCCCCTACTACAGACCACCTAAGAGAGCTCTTGGATCAGTCTGAGGCTCTAAAGACCTCTAAAGCAAACCCCACAGGGGATGCTGAAGGAGGCCATCCTTCAGCGGATGACACTGTAGACACCCCTGCCCCTATCATCCTGGTAGATGAGGAAGCCTCCACCACTGGAGCTCCTCAGGTAGATGTAGAGGAAGAAGAAGAGGAGGAGGAGGTGGAAAGCAGTGAGTCAGATGATGACAGAGATAGTCAGGTGCTGGTCAGTAGACTGAACCAGGCTAACTTAAGTCAACTTGGGAATGAATCAGGTAACAACCCATTCAGACCCCCAGGTGGACTTAACCAGGAGCCTAGGAGGAGAAGGATTCACTCAGGTGACTCTGACAACTCCTATGCTTCTAGAGGTTCTCATGGTCACTCCAGAAGGAGGATGACTAGCCCTCAGAGAAGGGAACATGAGACCAAATTGAGAGAATCTCAAATTAGAGAGGCTGAATTGAGAGTCCAGAGACAAGAATTAGAGATTGCCCTGGCCCAAGAGAAACTTGCTAGAGCAAGACAGCCTAGAGAGAGTGGGGTAATAGAACCCACTGGTGGCAGCAATATCCACAAGGATAAAGACAGGTCTTTTGATAATAGAAACCTGAGTAAGATTGTGCCCCCCTACAAAGCTGGGGATGATATCCATAAATGGATTACTGCAATGGAGAGAGCCTGCAGAGTACAGCAGATCCCTCAGGAGCAGTGGGCAGCAATCTTGTGGCTCTCCTTTGAAGGTAGAGGCCGAGACAGACTCCTCACAGTTAGTGATGGGGATTCTAGAAACTACCTGGTCCTGAAGAGTGCTCTGATTGATGGGTTAGGCTTAACCACTGAACAGTACAGGTTAATGTTCAGAGATACCCAGAAGACACAGACTCAGGACTGGTCTGAATTTGTTGAGTGTGCCACTAAGGCTCTGGAGGGATGGTTGCTGGGAAGCAAGGTTACAGACTATGAAGGATTGTATAATTTGCTGATGAGAGAACAAATTTTAAATAATTGTCAGAACCAGCAGTTGCATCAACATTTGGTTGACTCAGATTTGACCTCTCCCCAAGAATTGGGAAAGAGGGCAGATAAATGGGTAAGAACCAGAGTTAAGCAAAAGAACCAGAACCAGAACCAGGGTGGTGACCAGAAGAAAACAGACCAGAAGGGTGGGGAGCAGAAAGCTAAAGACCAGAAGTCTTCAACAGGGCCCCAAACTGAGACAGAGGGTGGGTCCCAAACTTCCAAGAAGAAGAAGAAAGAAGGTCAGAAGAAACCCTGGTGTAAAACTTGTAAGAACACCTCTCACTGGACAAGTGAGTGTAAAAAGGGTGGAGCCCCCAGCACTGCAGCCCCTAAGGCACCTGCACCCACTAGTACAGTTAGCAGTGCTGGTCCTCAAGCCAAGGGATTAGTGGGAATCACTTTGGGAACTGAAGGAGATTCTGACCTAGTCAGAACTCTTACACAGGCTGTTCTGGTTTGTGAAGGGGACATAGATTTGACCCCTGACATAAGTCCCAGTAACCTGGGCAAATACAGACAGACACCTTTGATTAACAACAAAGTGGCTCAAGCTTACAGGGACACATGTGCCAGTGTCACTATGGTGACACCTAACTTTGTGGACCCTGGACAATACATGCCAGGCGATGATTACCTGGTGACCAATGCCAGCAATGTCACTACTACACATAGTGTGGCACTTGTTAACTTTTCCTGGGGAGGGGTAACTGGCCTAAAGAAAGTTGTGGTTAGTGCTGATCTCCCAGTAGAATGTTTGTTGGGCAATGACCTGGAGAACTCTCTATGGTCAGAAGTTGAGTACAGGACTCATGCAGAGATGTTAGGGATATCATCACATGTTCTTGCTGTGACCAGGTCACAGGCCAAAAAGTGCCTCTCTGAACCTCAGGTCTTGGATCCTGGAACAATGGACCAAGTACCTCCCAAGAAGAAGAACAGGAGGGTTAAGGCTGCGCCTTCCCATCCCAACTGCCTACAAGTGAGGATCAGGCTTCACAGGAAACTGATCTGGAGACCCCTGAAGGAACTGTCCCTGAAGAACTTGAACCTGATCAGGTTGAGTTTCTGGGGACAGGGGGACCTTCTAGGGCAGACTTGGGGCAGGCTCAGTTAACCTGTCCTTCTCTTGAACCCCTCAGACAGCAGGCTGCTGCTGAGGCTGCTGGGAATGCTCAAGGTGCCCATAAAGTATATTGGGACGATGGACTCCTTTATTCAGAGGCTAGAGACCCCAAGCCTGGTGCTACCAGGAGGTTGGTTATACCTCTGCAATTTAGGGGCTTCCTACTCACCTTGGCCCATGATATTCCTTTAGCAGGACACCTAGGCCAGAACAAGACTTGGGACAGGCTTGTCCCTCACTTTCACTGGCCTCACATGTCTGAAGACACCAAGGAGTTTTGTCGCTCCTGTGAAACCTGCCAAGCCAGTGGTAAAGCAGGTGGAACAACAAAGGCCCCCCTGATACCACTACCTGTGGTGGGGGTTCCCTTTGAGAGAGTGGGGATTGATATTGTTGGTCCAATGGATCCCCCTACAGCATCTGGGCACAGATTCATACTGGTGGTAGTGGATCATGCCACCAGGTACCCAGAGGCAATTCCCCTTAGGACCACAACAGCTCCTGTTGTGGCCAGGGCCTTACTTGGAGTTTTCTCCAGAGTGGGGTTTCCTAAGGAGGTAATATCAGATAGAGGTGCCAACTTCATGTCTGGATATTTGACAGCTATGTGGAAGGAATGTGGTGTAAACTACAAGTTCACCACTCCTTATCACCCACAATGCAATGGGCTTGTTGAGAGATTTAACAAGACCCTAAAGGGCATGATTAAAGGATTACCTGAAAAGCTCAGGCGAAGATGGGACATCCTTCTGCCCTGCCTTTTGTTCGCTTACAGAGAGGTCCCTCAAAAGGGGGTTGGCTTCAGCCCCTTTGAATTGTTGTTTGGGCACCCTGTAAGAGGACCCCTGTGTCTAGTGAAGGAAGGATGGGAGTTACCTCTCAAAAAGCCTAAACAGGACATAGTGGACTATGTACTTGGTCTCCGCTCCAGGATGGCAGAGTACATGGAAAAGGCATCCAAAAACCTTGAGGCTAGCCAAGAATTACAAAAAGCTTGGCATGACCAAAAGGCTGTCCTTGTTGAATTTCAGCCTGGACAGAAGGTATGGGTGTTGGAGCCAGTGGCCCCAGCAGCACTCCAAGACAAATGGTCTGGACCCCATACAATTCTGGAAAAGAAGGGAGAGGTTACCTACTTGGTGGACCTAGGAACTCCCAGGAGCCCCCACAGGGTGCTCCATGTGAACAGATTGAAGGCATATGTCAGCAGGGCAGACATGGGCTTGCTCATGGCTACAGATGAGGGACAGGAGGAAGAGAGTGACCCTCTCCCAGACCTGCTCACTCAGAACCCTGAGGATGGCTCAGTTGATGGTGTGGCCTTAGGTGGCAGCCTCACTGAACATCAGCAACATGACTGCAGACAAGTTCTACAGGCATACAGGCATATGTTCTCCTTGACACCCAGTCAGACTAACTGGTGTACACATGTGGTGGACACTGGTGACAGTCTTCCTGTAAAGAGCAAAATTTACAGGCAACCTGACCACGTCAGGGACTGTATAAAGACTGAGGTGCAAAAGATGCTGGAATTAGGTGTCATTGAGCCTTCAGAGAGCCCCTGGGCTAGCCCAGTGGTTCTGGTCCCCAAACCTCACACCAAAGATGGCAAGAGAGAGATGAGGTTCTGTGTGGATTACAGAGGACTCAATGTTGTCACCAGGACAGATGCACACCCTATTCCAAGGGCAGATGAGCTCATTGACAAGTTGGCTTCTGCCAAATATTTGAGCACATTTGACTTGACAGCTGGCTACTGGCAAATCAGGTTAGCTGAGGAGTCTAAAGCCAAGACAGCATTTTCTACCCCTAGTGGGCATTATCAGTTTGTGGTGATGCCCTTTGGTTTGAAAAATGCACCTGCCACCTTCCAAAGGTTGGTGAATCAAGTCCTCACTGGGTTGGATGACTTTTGTGCAGCTTATCTGGACGATATTGCTGTCTTTAGCTCCACCTGGGAGGATCACCTGGTCCACCTGAAGGAAGTGCTTGAGGCTCTGCAGAAGGCAGGCCTCACTATCAAGGCAACAAAGTGCCAGATAGGGCAGAGCAAGGTTGTATACCTGGGCCACCTTGTAGGTGGAGGCCAAGTTCAACCACTGGAGAGTAAGATCCAGACCATCAAGGACTGGTCCCCTCCAACTACCCAGACTCAGGTCAGAGCTTTCTTGGGCCTGACTGGGTACTACAGGAAGTTTGTTAAGAACTATGGGTCCATTGTGACTCCTCTTAATGATCTGACATCCAAGAAGATGCCCAAAAAGGTTCAGTGGACAGAAATCTGTCAAAAGGCATTTGATGACCTGAAGAAGGCCATGTGCTCTGCACCTATCCTGAAGAGTCCTGACTACTCAAGAGAGTTCATTGTCCAAACAGATGCTTCTGAGTTGGGAGTGGGAGCAGTGCTTTCACAGCTTAATGTAGATGGCCAGGACCAGCCCATTGCTTTCATTAGCAGAAGGCTGACCCCCAGAGAGAAACGTTGGTCAGCTATAGAGAGGGAGGCCTTTGCTGTGGTGTGGGCCCTGAAGAAGTTGAGACCATACTTATTTGGCACTCACTTCAAGATTCAGACCGACCATAAGCCCCTCCTATGGCTTAATCAGATGAAGGGTGAAAACCCCAAACTACTCAGGTGGTCCATTTCCCTACAGGGGATGGACTTTACAGTGGAGCACCGCCCAGGGACTGACCATGGCAACGCAGATGGTCTCTCCAGGTACTTCCACTTAGAACATGAAGACACAACTGGTCAAGGTTAGTCTAATGTCCCTGCGTTTGGGGGGGGGTTATGTAGGAGAGTAGGGTCTGCTATCCTATTGTCACCCCAAATTTTTGCTTTTTGCTTCACTGGTTTCTGACTTAATGTGGCTGTGGGCCTGCTAATCAGACCCACAGCCTGCTGTTCTCTCTCTAAATTACTGCCAATGCACTCTAGGTGCATTACGAATTGGAACTGGTTCACCTTATGAGCCCCTGTAATAGTGTACCATAGGTACCCAGGGCATAGGTGTAGCCAAGGCCTACCAGGGGCTGCAGCATGTATTGTGCCACCCCTGGCCTGGCCTCCATATTTGACACAACTGGCTGATCACTCAGCTGGGGTAAGTTGGTGTAATCACCTCTTACTTAGGTACAGTATGCCTGTGCCTAACCCTAAACTGGACACATATGTTCCTATCAGCCACTCCTATGGAAGGCCTCATCAATCCTGGAGGCAGAGTGCTTGGAAATATGTGAGATGGTGCTCTAGCATGAGCTGAGCCTGTCTGCAGCTGTCGGGAACCACTCCCTAAGCTGTTCCGGGATATTGCCATACCATATACTCTTAAGTGCATTATAATCCTCGCGGTTAAATGCTATCTTTGGTTTGGCTTTATCAAAACATGTCGAGTAAGGTGTCATACGAATTGGAATACTATCCCCTCGCCAATTCTGGCGACGGGGATAGCATTCCACCCTTCTAGAGGGACACGACATGTGTGTAGCCTTAACCCCGGTTAAAGTTAAACAGAGCCTCAGCTTCACAAAATGGACGCTGCCACCACAGACACAAGTCTGGCCTCCTGCTGCTGACCGAAACTCGGCAGATGGGGGCCTGGACAAAGGGTTTCCTGCCTTGGGAGGTGCGAGCACCACCCCAGACAGGATTTTGTGTATTGGGTAGGACAGGGCTGAATAGAATCAGACATGCCCGGGGCACACAAGGTGTCCCCGTGCATAGGCCAGTCCAAACCGGTTCTGGGGCCTTCCAGCCCCAGTCCTGGCGCGGAGCTGGACAAAGGAAAGGGGGTGTAACCGCCCCCCTTCCTGGTTCCTCCCAGAGGAGGGACCTAGTAGGTGATCCACCCCCAGTTTGGGAATAAGAGGGGGAGCAGTGCCATTGCACAGCAGATCATCCCGAAATCAACTTTAAACAAGAAGAAGACTGGACTTCGACATTCTGCTGCACAGAAGGCTGAAGAGAATCTCCCTTGTGGCCTAGGAGTGGCCACCCTGTGAACACAGGTACCAACCAGCAACTCGACGTCTGCTTTGCCGCCGCCTCCCGCCGGAGACCGAGCCCAGAGCCCAACAAGAACCAGACTCCCAGACCTCTCAGAGCCCGATCCACAGTCCCTGCAAAGAAGGGATCCGTGGAGGCACCGAGTGACGTGGGACCGGACCTCTTGAAAGACACTCGAAAAACTGACTGCGCAGCTTCTGAGGCATCCTCGACGTTGTGCTTTGGGGATTGAGAACCCCCACCACCGAGCAGCCCTTGCACCGAAGATCAGCCCTCCAGCATCTCCACGATCTGCGTGGGGCCCTTTTGCATTGTGCCACTCGACGCGCCATCCCGGCCACTAGCCATGCGGCCAGCGGCCATCTCGGCGACGAACCCGAAGATTTACACAGCAGGTCTGGTTGCTCCAGACCTACCCAAGCTCCTGTGAAAAGGAGCACCCGCTCTGACCTTGCTGGTCCGAGTGAACAGCATCTTTCAACTTCTGCGTGGCTTGCATTTGCCAAGGCCTGTTTGCTCCGATCAGGTCGCCGACACCGCCAACAGCGAGAAACCTACGTGGGACAGCTCGTGACCGACTCCTGGACGTCCTTGACCCCGGGTATCCACGTGGCTGCAGAAAGAAGCTACCCGACAACGCCTGTTTGCACCCGACATCGCCTGGTTCCAATCTGGTTCCACGGTAGTCACTGGCTAGTGACTTTGAACACTGTCCCCTCTGCTTTCAGGTCTTCACATCTTCAGATCCACCCTTGGATCCACCGGAACTCTTCTCATCGAGCCGCCTGCAGCATCTTCAGCTCCAAGCACCATCGACCAGCGTGACGAAACCCGACACAGCTTCGACCCTGTGCACCCGCTTCCTGTGGGTGAGGTAACTCAGCTCCGCCGGTGCTCCTGCACTGGTACACATCCCAAGGGCCTGTGTTTTAAGTTTCAGCTCCGTAGGTCACTCGGAAGGTTCCTAACTTTCTAACTTTGTGCTTTTTACGCACCATAGACTTTGTATTGAGAAGTGCGTGCACTTTGAACACTGCACCCGAGTCCCGTGGGCCTTTCCCGACTTAGTCATTGCCAGTCTCGAATAGCTCCAGCGATTCCCAAGGCCCTAGGCCTCTTCACTTTCCTCCTGGTATCTCTTATACCACTTTCTTAGTATATGGTTTAGGTGGCCCCTAGGGCTCATCCATATTGTGCAACTTTTGTGTATTTTAAACTGTCTTGTGATTTAACGCTTGTGCTTCTGGGCTCATAAAGAGTCCAGGGGATTTTAATAGTTAATAAATCAATATATATTTTCAATATATATCTGTGTGGTGTCCCTTTCATGTGGTATTCAAGGGGGTTGTGTATGGTATAACAGCTGGCTTCACATGCCTTTCAGAGTTTAGCCTAAGACTGCTTTGTCCACATTACCACTAGGATAACTGGTCTACAAGGTTGAATTACAACCATCATCATAAGGGTTGCTTGGCATGGTACAAAGTGATCACTAAGAATTAGTGAGCATTATATACCAGGCCAACTTCTCACATTGGTGAGCAGCGGATTGGGATCTGAGCTTGCTGTTGTTTTACCATTACAATCTTTGAGATTATCATTTGAAAGATCATACAGGTACCTGCTAGGTACATATAAAACAAGACTAGTATACTTAAGTTCTACTGAACTTAGTTGTTGTAGAGCAAAGGGAGTAGCACACCCTAGCTACAACTACTAGATAGGTTTAGTAGGTAAACACCAGTGTAGGTAGATTGCAACACATCCACCCACACTAGAGCAATGTCTGGAACAGAGGGGTCCAGTGGACTTACTCCTGTTGAGAGTGACCCTCCAAGGGCACCATCCCAGTTTGCTATTTTTCCCTTTAAGGAATTAAGACAGCTTTGTGTCTTAAGGGGTCTGAAGACAGGGCCTTCCCCTACTACAGACCACCTAAGAGAGCTCTTGGATCAGTCTGAGGCTCTAAAGACCTCTAAAGCAAACCCCACAGGGGATGCTGAAGGAGGCCATCCTTCAGCGGATGACACTGTAGACACCCCTGCCCCTATCATCCTGGTAGATGAGGAAGCCTCCACCACTGGAGCTCCTCAGGTAGATGTAGAGGAAGAAGAAGAGGAGGAGGAGGTGGAAAGCAGTGAGTCAGATGATGACAGAGATAGTCAGGTGCTGGTCAGTAGACTGAACCAGGCTAACTTAAGTCAACTTGGGAATGAATCAGGTAACAACCCATTCAGACCCCCAGGTGGACTTAACCAGGAGCCTAGGAGGAGAAGGATTCACTCAGGTGACTCTGACAACTCCTATGCTTCTAGAGGTTCTCATGGTCACTCCAGAAGGAGGATGACTAGCCCTCAGAGAAGGGAACATGAGACCAAATTGAGAGAATCTCAAATTAGAGAGGCTGAATTGAGAGTCCAGAGACAAGAATTAGAGATTGCCCTGGCCCAAGAGAAACTTGCTAGAGCAAGACAGCCTAGAGAGAGTGGGGTAATAGAACCCACTGGTGGCAGCAATATCCACAAGGATAAAGACAGGTCTTTTGATAATAGAAACCTGAGTAAGATTGTGCCCCCCTACAAAGCTGGGGATGATATCCATAAATGGATTACTGCAATGGAGAGAGCCTGCAGAGTACAGCAGATCCCTCAGGAGCAGTGGGCAGCAATCTTGTGGCTCTCCTTTGAAGGTAGAGGCCGAGACAGACTCCTCACAGTTAGTGATGGGGATTCTAGAAACTACCTGGTCCTGAAGAGTGCTCTGATTGATGGGTTAGGCTTAACCACTGAACAGTACAGGTTAATGTTCAGAGATACCCAGAAGACACAGACTCAGGACTGGTCTGAATTTGTTGAGTGTGCCACTAAGGCTCTGGAGGGATGGTTGCTGGGAAGCAAGGTTACAGACTATGAAGGATTGTATAATTTGCTGATGAGAGAACAAATTTTAAATAATTGTCAGAACCAGCAGTTGCATCAACATTTGGTTGACTCAGATTTGACCTCTCCCCAAGAATTGGGAAAGAGGGCAGATAAATGGGTAAGAACCAGAGTTAAGCAAAAGAACCAGAACCAGAACCAGGGTGGTGACCAGAAGAAAACAGACCAGAAGGGTGGGGAGCAGAAAGCTAAAGACCAGAAGTCTTCAACAGGGCCCCAAACTGAGACAGAGGGTGGGTCCCAAACTTCCAAGAAGAAGAAGAAAGAAGGTCAGAAGAAACCCTGGTGTAAAACTTGTAAGAACACCTCTCACTGGACAAGTGAGTGTAAAAAGGGTGGAGCCCCCAGCACTGCAGCCCCTAAGGCACCTGCACCCACTAGTACAGTTAGCAGTGCTGGTCCTCAAGCCAAGGGATTAGTGGGAATCACTTTGGGAACTGAAGGAGATTCTGACCTAGTCAGAACTCTTACACAGGCTGTTCTGGTTTGTGAAGGGGACATAGATTTGACCCCTGACATAAGTCCCAGTAACCTGGGCAAATACAGACAGACACCTTTGATTAACAACAAAGTGGCTCAAGCTTACAGGGACACATGTGCCAGTGTCACTATGGTGACACCTAACTTTGTGGACCCTGGACAATACATGCCAGGCGATGATTACCTGGTGACCAATGCCAGCAATGTCACTACTACACATAGTGTGGCACTTGTTAACTTTTCCTGGGGAGGGGTAACTGGCCTAAAGAAAGTTGTGGTTAGTGCTGATCTCCCAGTAGAATGTTTGTTGGGCAATGACCTGGAGAACTCTCTATGGTCAGAAGTTGAGTACAGGACTCATGCAGAGATGTTAGGGATATCATCACATGTTCTTGCTGTGACCAGGTCACAGGCCAAAAAGTGCCTCTCTGAACCTCAGGTCTTGGATCCTGGAACAATGGACCAAGTACCTCCCAAGAAGAAGAACAGGAGGGTTAAGGCTGCGCCTTCCCATCCCAACTGCCTACAAGTGAGGATCAGGCTTCACAGGAAACTGATCTGGAGACCCCTGAAGGAACTGTCCCTGAAGAACTTGAACCTGATCAGGTTGAGTTTCTGGGGACAGGGGGACCTTCTAGGGCAGACTTGGGGCAGGCTCAGTTAACCTGTCCTTCTCTTGAACCCCTCAGACAGCAGGCTGCTGCTGAGGCTGCTGGGAATGCTCAAGGTGCCCATAAAGTATATTGGGACGATGGACTCCTTTATTCAGAGGCTAGAGACCCCAAGCCTGGTGCTACCAGGAGGTTGGTTATACCTCTGCAATTTAGGGGCTTCCTACTCACCTTGGCCCATGATATTCCTTTAGCAGGACACCTAGGCCAGAACAAGACTTGGGACAGGCTTGTCCCTCACTTTCACTGGCCTCACATGTCTGAAGACACCAAGGAGTTTTGTCGCTCCTGTGAAACCTGCCAAGCCAGTGGTAAAGCAGGTGGAACAACAAAGGCCCCCCTGATACCACTACCTGTGGTGGGGGTTCCCTTTGAGAGAGTGGGGATTGATATTGTTGGTCCAATGGATCCCCCTACAGCATCTGGGCACAGATTCATACTGGTGGTAGTGGATCATGCCACCAGGTACCCAGAGGCAATTCCCCTTAGGACCACAACAGCTCCTGTTGTGGCCAGGGCCTTACTTGGAGTTTTCTCCAGAGTGGGGTTTCCTAAGGAGGTAATATCAGATAGAGGTGCCAACTTCATGTCTGGATATTTGACAGCTATGTGGAAGGAATGTGGTGTAAACTACAAGTTCACCACTCCTTATCACCCACAATGCAATGGGCTTGTTGAGAGATTTAACAAGACCCTAAAGGGCATGATTAAAGGATTACCTGAAAAGCTCAGGCGAAGATGGGACATCCTTCTGCCCTGCCTTTTGTTCGCTTACAGAGAGGTCCCTCAAAAGGGGGTTGGCTTCAGCCCCTTTGAATTGTTGTTTGGGCACCCTGTAAGAGGACCCCTGTGTCTAGTGAAGGAAGGATGGGAGTTACCTCTCAAAAAGCCTAAACAGGACATAGTGGACTATGTACTTGGTCTCCGCTCCAGGATGGCAGAGTACATGGAAAAGGCATCCAAAAACCTTGAGGCTAGCCAAGAATTACAAAAAGCTTGGCATGACCAAAAGGCTGTCCTTGTTGAATTTCAGCCTGGACAGAAGGTATGGGTGTTGGAGCCAGTGGCCCCAGCAGCACTCCAAGACAAATGGTCTGGACCCCATACAATTCTGGAAAAGAAGGGAGAGGTTACCTACTTGGTGGACCTAGGAACTCCCAGGAGCCCCCACAGGGTGCTCCATGTGAACAGATTGAAGGCATATGTCAGCAGGGCAGACATGGGCTTGCTCATGGCTACAGATGAGGGACAGGAGGAAGAGAGTGACCCTCTCCCAGACCTGCTCACTCAGAACCCTGAGGATGGCTCAGTTGATGGTGTGGCCTTAGGTGGCAGCCTCACTGAACATCAGCAACATGACTGCAGACAAGTTCTACAGGCATACAGGCATATGTTCTCCTTGACACCCAGTCAGACTAACTGGTGTACACATGTGGTGGACACTGGTGACAGTCTTCCTGTAAAGAGCAAAATTTACAGGCAACCTGACCACGTCAGGGACTGTATAAAGACTGAGGTGCAAAAGATGCTGGAATTAGGTGTCATTGAGCCTTCAGAGAGCCCCTGGGCTAGCCCAGTGGTTCTGGTCCCCAAACCTCACACCAAAGATGGCAAGAGAGAGATGAGGTTCTGTGTGGATTACAGAGGACTCAATGTTGTCACCAGGACAGATGCACACCCTATTCCAAGGGCAGATGAGCTCATTGACAAGTTGGCTTCTGCCAAATATTTGAGCACATTTGACTTGACAGCTGGCTACTGGCAAATCAGGTTAGCTGAGGAGTCTAAAGCCAAGACAGCATTTTCTACCCCTAGTGGGCATTATCAGTTTGTGGTGATGCCCTTTGGTTTGAAAAATGCACCTGCCACCTTCCAAAGGTTGGTGAATCAAGTCCTCACTGGGTTGGATGACTTTTGTGCAGCTTATCTGGACGATATTGCTGTCTTTAGCTCCACCTGGGAGGATCACCTGGTCCACCTGAAGGAAGTGCTTGAGGCTCTGCAGAAGGCAGGCCTCACTATCAAGGCAACAAAGTGCCAGATAGGGCAGAGCAAGGTTGTATACCTGGGCCACCTTGTAGGTGGAGGCCAAGTTCAACCACTGGAGAGTAAGATCCAGACCATCAAGGACTGGTCCCCTCCAACTACCCAGACTCAGGTCAGAGCTTTCTTGGGCCTGACTGGGTACTACAGGAAGTTTGTTAAGAACTATGGGTCCATTGTGACTCCTCTTAATGATCTGACATCCAAGAAGATGCCCAAAAAGGTTCAGTGGACAGAAATCTGTCAAAAGGCATTTGATGACCTGAAGAAGGCCATGTGCTCTGCACCTATCCTGAAGAGTCCTGACTACTCAAGAGAGTTCATTGTCCAAACAGATGCTTCTGAGTTGGGAGTGGGAGCAGTGCTTTCACAGCTTAATGTAGATGGCCAGGACCAGCCCATTGCTTTCATTAGCAGAAGGCTGACCCCCAGAGAGAAACGTTGGTCAGCTATAGAGAGGGAGGCCTTTGCTGTGGTGTGGGCCCTGAAGAAGTTGAGACCATACTTATTTGGCACTCACTTCAAGATTCAGACCGACCATAAGCCCCTCCTATGGCTTAATCAGATGAAGGGTGAAAACCCCAAACTACTCAGGTGGTCCATTTCCCTACAGGGGATGGACTTTACAGTGGAGCACCGCCCAGGGACTGACCATGGCAACGCAGATGGTCTCTCCAGGTACTTCCACTTAGAACATGAAGACACAACTGGTCAAGGTTAGTCTAATGTCCCTGCGTTTGGGGGGGGGTTATGTAGGAGAGTAGGGTCTGCTATCCTATTGTCACCCCAAATTTTTGCTTTTTGCTTCACTGGTTTCTGACTTAATGTGGCTGTGGGCCTGCTAATCAGACCCACAGCCTGCTGTTCTCTCTCTAAATTACTGCCAATGCACTCTAGGTGCATTACGAATTGGAACTGGTTCACCTTATGAGCCCCTGTAATAGTGTACCATAGGTACCCAGGGCATAGGTGTAGCCAAGGCCTACCAGGGGCTGCAGCATGTATTGTGCCACCCCTGGCCTGGCCTCCATATTTGACACAACTGGCTGATCACTCAGCTGGGGTAAGTTGGTGTAATCACCTCTTACTTAGGTACAGTATGCCTGTGCCTAACCCTAAACTGGACACATATGTTCCTATCAGCCACTCCTATGGAAGGCCTCATCAATCCTGGAGGCAGAGTGCTTGGAAATATGTGAGATGGTGCTCTAGCATGAGCTGAGCCTGTCTGCAGCTGTCGGGAACCACTCCCTAAGCTGTTCCGGGATATTGCCATACCATATACTCTTAAGTGCATTATAATCCTCGCGGTTAAATGCTATCTTTGGTTTGGCTTTATCAAAACATGTCGAGTAAGGTGTCATACGAATTGGAATACTATCCCCTCGCCAATTCTGGCGACGGGGATAGCATTCCACCCTTCTAGAGGGACACGACATGTGTGTAGCCTTAACCCCGGTTAAAGTTAAACAGAGCCTCAGCTTCACAAAATGGACGCTGCCACCACAGACACAAGTCTGGCCTCCTGCTGCTGACCGAAACTCGGCAGATGGTGGCCTGGACAAAGGGTTTCCTGCCTTGGGAGGTGCGAGCACCACCCCAGACAGGATTTTGTGTATTGGGTAGGACAGGGCTGAATAGAATCAGACATGCCCGGGGCACACAAGGTGTCCCCGTGCATAGGCCAGTCCAAACCGGTTCTGGGGCCTTCCAGCCCCAGTCCTGGCGCGGAGCTGGACAAAGGAAAGGGGGTGTAACCGCCCCCCTTCCTGGTTCCTCCCAGAGGAGGGACCTAGTAGGTGATCCACCCCCAGTTTGGGAATAAGAGGGGGAGCAGTGCCATTGCACAGCAGATCATCCCGAAATCAACTTTAAACAAGAAGAAGACTGGACTTCGACATTCTGCTGCACAGAAGACTGAAGAGAATCTCCCTTGTGGCCTAGGAGTGGCCACCCTGTGAACACAGGTACCAACCAGCAACTCGATGTCTGCTTTGCCGCCGCCTCGCGCCGGAGACCGAGCCCAGAGCCCGACAAGAACCAGACTCCCAGACCTCTCAGAGCCCGATCCACAGTCCCTGCAAAGAAGGGACCCGTGGAGGCACCGAGTGACGTGGGACCGGACCTCTTGAAAGACACTCAAAAAACTGACTGCGCAGCTTCTGAGGCATCCTCGACGTTGTGCTTTGGGGATTGAGAACCCCCACCACCGAGCAGCCCTTGCACCGAAGATCAGCCCTCCAGCATCTCCACGATCTGCGTGGGGCCCTTTTGCATTGTGCCACTCGACGCGCCATCCCGGCCACTAGCCACGCGGCCAGCGGCCATCTCGGCGACGAACCTGAAGATTTACACAGCAGGTCTGGTTGCTCCAGACCTACCCAAGCTCCTGTGAAAAGGAGCACCCGCTCTGACCTTGCTGGTCCGAGTGAACAGCATCTTTCAACTTCTGCATGGCTTGCATTTGCCAAGGCCTGTTTGCTCCGATCAGGTCGCCGACACCGCCAACAGCGAGAAGCCTACGTGGGACAGCTCGTGACCGACTCCTGGACGTCCTCGACCCCGGGTATCCACGTGGCTGCAGAAAGAAGCTACCCAACAACGCCTGTTTGCACCCGACATTGCCTGGTTCCAATCTGGTTCCACGGTAGTCACTGGCTAGTGACTTTGAACACTGTCCCCTCTGCTTTCAGGTCTTCACATCTTCAGATCCACCCTTGGATCCACCGGAACTCTTCTCATCGAGCCGCCTGCAGCATCTTCAGCTCCAAGCACCATCGACCAGCGTGACGAAACCCGACACAGCTTCGACCCTGTGCACCCGCTTCCTGTGGGTGAGGTAACTCAGCTCCGCCGGTGCTCCTGCACTGGTACACATCCCAAGGGCCTGTGTTTTAAGTTTCAGCTCCGTAGGTCACTCGGAAGGTTCCTAACTTTCTAACTTTGTGCTTTTTACGCACCATAGACTTTGTATTGAGAAGTGCGTGCACTTTGAACACTGCACCCGAGTCCCGTGGGCCTTTCCCGACTTAGTCATTGCCAGTCTCGAATAGCTCCAGCGATTCCCAAGGCCCTAGGCCTCTTCACTTTCCTCCTGGTATCTCTTATACCACTTTCTTAGTATATGGTTTAGGTGGCCCCTAGGGCTCATCCGTATTGTGCAACTTTTGTGTATTTTAAACTGTCTTGTGATTTAACGCTTGTGCTTCTGGGCTCATAAAGAGTCCAGGGGATTTTAATAGTTAATAAATCAATATATATTTTCAATATATATCTGTGTGGTGTCCCTTTCATGTGGTATTCAAGGGGGTTGTGTATGGTATAACAGCTGGCTTCACATGCCTTTCAGAGTTTAGCCTAAGACTGCTTTGTCCACGTTACCACTAGGATAACTGGTCTACAAGGTTGAATTACAACCATCATCATAAGGGTTGCTTGGCATGGTACAAAGTGATCACTAAGAATTAGTGAGCATTATATACCAGGCCAACTTCTCACAGGCGTAACGAATTTGGATGTTTTAATTTTAAATTAATTGAACTTAAATTTGCGTTAAAAGATCATCTTAGGGCTAAGAGCATTAGCAAATTGAAGAAATATCAACTTGACCAATACGAAAATGGCGATAAGATTGGTAAACTCTTAGCCTATAAAGTTGCTGAAAATCGATCTCAGAATATTGTTAAAGAAATTAAAGGGGATAACAACCAACTATTCTGTGATTCTGAATCTATTTTGCAACAGTTTGCATCTTTTTATCAAAATCTCTATACACCTGAAACTGTAGTCTCGGTTGATAATATTAAAAACTACATAGATTTAAACAAGGTTAAAACTTTAGACCTTGAACAATCTGCTCAACTAGTGGTAGATATTACAGTGACAGAAATTAGGGGTGCTATCAATTCCTTAGCAGCGGGCAAAGCTGTAGGCGAGGACTCTATCCCCCTGGAATTATTTAAATGCTGTTCAGAGGAATTGATACCATTACTAATCGATGTGATCCACGCTAAAGGTAAGGGGCAACAAGCACCAAATCCTGGAACCTAACCCAAATTATTATTTTTTTAAAAAGGACAAAATACCTCAGGAGAGAGGCTCGTATAGACCAATCTCGCTCATTAATAGCGATGCTAAAATTTTTGCAAAAATACTAGCTACTAGGTTGGCGCCATTAATGTCCCAGCTCATCTCTTCTCAGCAACATGGATTTATTCCAAAACGTGACACTACAGCACATATTAATATGGCTATCTCTGCTTTTGATGCTGCTCGGACCCAATCCACCCCACTCGGTATGATCCTATTAGATGCAGAGAAGGCATTTGACCAAGTGGGATGGGACTTTTTATGGGCAGCACTAAAGGCATTTGGCATTAAAGGGCAACTTTTGAGTTGGATTCAATCGCTTTATGATAACCCTATGGGCAAGGTATCTTATATGGGTAAATGCTCTTCTTTGTATCCGATTAGGAGAAGAACAAGGCAGGGGTGCCCTTTATCACCCATGCTTTTTGCTTTAGGTATGGAACCTTTCTTAATTGCACTTCAAAGCCAGACTTTAATATGCCCCTTTTCTATTGGCTCAAATATACATGATATCACTGTATATGCGGATGACGTTGAAGTTTTCTCTTCCGATGTACCTCAAGCCCTGAATGGTATTATATTGGAAGCGAGTATATATGGCTGAATCTCAGGCTATCGACTTAATACCACTAAAACCCAGATTATTATGAACCATCATTCGCCAACCCCTGTTCTAGGAATTTGCGGTGTTGCCACTTATTTGGAGGTCAAAATCTCTTCGAATATTGTTTTAATTGTAGCATTAAACTATGAACCATTACTAAAAGAGACTGCTATGCAATTTATGAAATGGCATAAACTGCCGCTTAGTATTATTGGCCGAATAAACCTGGTCAAGATGAAAATATTACCTAAATACTTATATTTATTTCGAGCAATCCCTCTACGGGTGAACAATTCTTACTTTCTTAGATTAGAGGGAATTATTAGTAGTTTTATATGGGGATATAAAAAAGCCCGCCGGGCTGTTTCCTCACTTAAACTTCCTTTCAATCAAGGCGGACTGGCCCTCACGGATTTTAAATTTTATTATTGGTCAGCTTTTCTGACTCGTTTTCGTAGTCTAATGGTCTCTGATAAAAGCTTATATTTCCATAGATTTTTACTTGGACAGGATGCTAATATGTTCCTTTACAGGCTAAACGACCCTAATTATTTTAAACGGGTCAAATTTAAGACAGTACGAGACACAGTTAATATCTGGCGCTCCATCATTGTCAAGTGTAATGCTTCTCTTCTACATTATAAAACACCTCTGTGGGGTAATCCGGGCTTACCCGCAATTTTTCATGATTCGTCTTGTCGTTTACTGCCTAATTCCGGTATTAAACTCTTGGGTGATTTATATGATCATAAGGGTTTCATGGTATATGAACAACTGAGGATGTGCTACAATTTACCGGTATCGGCTCGGTTTAAATGTTATCAGATTAAAGATTATCTAGTGAGGAAGTTAGAATTTACCATTGTATCAGATTCAAAAGTCTGGGATTGCATTTATAGAGAAACAGACAAAGCTATGATCAGTATTGGATATAAGATTTTTTCCGCTTTAATACTAACAATATTACAAAATTGACTGAGAAATGGAACAGAAAACTGGCAATGAACGTACCATCTGACTTAATTGCTCTATCTCTTAAAAGCCTAAATGTATCAGTTCAATCTTCTAGTCTTAAATTACAACTGTTTAAAACTGTATGTCAATTGTATTACACCCCCGAGAGAATTCTTAAATGGGCAACAAATAATAATTCCAGCGAGCGTACAAAATGCCCAAAATGTGATCTAGGTGGTGCTGATATTGTACACATGTTTTTTTCTTTCCCTTATCTTATTGAACTCTGGGATGGAATAACTAAGGTGGCCTCTGATAGACTTGCCCATCCTATAACACTTTCATCAATGGATGTGCTGGTGGGTATTTGTGGGGGTACTAATGTATTTTGTGATTTGTTGAATATTTTAGTTACCTGTGCAAGGCTTGTTATTGCTAGGGCTTGGGTTCAAAAAAATCCACCTACGGTTATGGAATGGTGGAGCCTGGTTAAGGAAATATATAATATGGAGCCTGCCCTTGCTATCACAAGGGGCTTGCAGGCTAAAAGAAAAATTGACAGAATCTGGGCGTTATTTATGTCTCATTAACAGTATACTCTTTTTTTTTCTTCTTTCCTGTTTTTGTATGACCTATTTTTTTCTTTATTGTATATGCTAAACTTAATGTTCTTGTGGAAACATATTTTGGCAAATTTTGTTTATTATTATGGCTTTCTCTTTTTGTTACCCCTTGATGCAAATAAAAAATAATAAAAAAAAAAAGAAAGAGTGAGATCTTTTATTATACAGCCATTTGCATTAGTTTTATTTGTTGCTTGTACTTCCTGTTTTATTTTTTTTCGACTTCCCAAGGGCAAGAGGTTTGGTTGGGAGTTTCGTTTACAATGATATTACTTTTGGTCAGTCTGTGTTTGAAACTGAGGGTGGATAATTTAGAGAAGATACCTCTTCTTCACCGTTTTTTGCCACTTTTGTTTGGGTCGTCCCATTGACTCCTCCGTATGATGATTTTTTCTTTTTGTTATTTTGTTCTAAAGTATTTGTGGCGTGCAGTGATTCTGATTTGAGTTCTGGTGTTCTTCCTCTTTCTTTATAGGGTTTAGATATTTCAATTTCAGTAGGCGCAAACTTTCCTTATTTGCCCTATTTCTTGCTTTCCTCTGTTTCTTTTTTTGTTAGTTCAAAAGCCACCAAGTCCTCGTCTTCTTTGTTCTGTTTGTTTGGCGAGTCTCCTGGTTTTTTGCTTGCTTTGTTTTCACTTGTATGGTGGGTTGTGTTTACTTGTTTTGTCGCATTTGGGATTTTAGTATCTTCAATAGACAATTTTGTTGATTGGTCCTGTTTATTTTCTATGGTCGATTCCCTTGTATTAGTAGGGTATCCGTCCTTCTTACAATTTTCCGCTTTCTTTTTATAAATAGCTTCTTTAGCATCCTCCAATATTGTCTTTACAACCTCCGGTATCAGTACTAGTTTGTTTATTATTGGTGCACATGTGCATTCTATGCTGGTTGGCACTTTTTCCTTTTTTACTTTTATTATTAAGTTATTTAGGTCAGAAAGTTTGTAACTGCATTGGCCATATGACCCAAAATGTCTATTTGAATGTCCATTTTGTGTGACTGCGCGCCTAAAGCTTCCAGAGTTAATACTGATGTTTGATAATGTATATCCCATATTGTTCCGGCGTCCATTTTTTCTGTTTGTTTTGACTTGTGTTCGAGATTTAGTTCATTGATACCTGGAGTGCTGTTGTTATCTTCGTTATTTTGTTCAATATCGGGAATTTCTTTGTGTGTAATTGCTGATGCATGATTTGACGATGAAGCATTCCATTTGATAGGGACGCAATCCTTTATGATTGCGGGCCCATTTACAGGTGATAATTGTTGTTTGGTTGCAAGAGCATTTACAGGCGATAGTTGTTTCTTGCCTTCTTTTTCAGTAATTGTACTTGCTAAGGTCTGTAGATAGATAGTATTTTCCTGATTAGCTGGTTCTTGTTGGTTGTAACTTTGCACTATGAATCGTCCATTTACATCTATATGTTGGTTTCCTAGTACTTGGACAAAGTTTTTCCCTTCATAAACATTTCGGCACCCTGGTATAGGTGTCAGTAGCAATTCATTAGGTGTGTAAGCTTGATTCTTTTTTATGATCACTTTGTCCTCTAGTGGTATCGGGGCAGGGGCAGGTTCGTCAAAAGGTACCTGTGTAATGTTAAGGTGATTAAAGTCCTCTACGCTTCCTGCACTTTCCCCTAATCTGCTTATCGTCTCTTGAGTAAATATTTTGTACAATGGATGTTCTAGTTGTAGGTCTGTTCCCTTTGATTTTTGTTAGGTTTGGCAACTATGTCAACTCCCACTTCAACATTTAGGTCCAAACCCTCTTTCATTTCCTTTATTGGTTTAAGTGGGGACTGTAATGATTTTAGTTCTTGCTCTGGTTGCGAAGTCATAAGTGCCGTTGTTGGGTCTTTCATAAAGTCAAATTTCTGGGGGATTTTTGTTGATCTTTTAAACATCCTTGCTATTGGTGAAATTAGCGACTGAGTAGGCTCCTTTATTTGCACTTTAACTCTGGCCTTTTTTTTGCGGATTGGATGCTTGGTTTCTTCGGGTCCGTTTCTTAGGGGAGCCCACCGTTCTTTCTTTACCTGAGCGCATTTTCTGGTAACTACCTTTCCTAATTAGATTTTTTGGTGTTGCTGGTGTTGGTGTTGGTACTCTGCTGCTGGTTTAGTTATATTTCACAAAATGCGTTCGCGTAATAGGTACAGATTTTTTTTTTTTTAAGGAGGTGTGTATAAAGAACCCACTACGTTCTTCTAAGCCCCCCACTACAGACGCTGTGTAGAGCAGGCTAACCGCTGCCTACTTAAATAATAAGAGGACCTTACCTTGTCTCAAGAATAATCAGCAGTATCTGACCCGGTCTCAACCACCTCACTATAAGCTGAAGCAGCGTGTCCTAGATTATGTCCTAGATTATGTCAATGGGCTGGATTTGTAAAACAGGGAAATTCCAAGGGATAATAGTACTCAACAGGCAGGTTATTATTGTATTAAAACCTTTTTATTTAAAAAACAGTTGCAAGTTATTTCTAATGCTTGTGATTGTTTTCTCAAAATTGTGTTGCATCAATACAAACAGAAAATCATGAAACACATTTTTTTTTCCTGTATCCATACAGATCAACGCCCATCAGAAATATACATATGGAAGGTCATTGCCAACAAAGTGCAGACCCTGGGGGTCTACAAGCGGTGCAGCATCCATTGCAGAAAGAAGTGGGAGGACCTACAATGCTGGACCTAAAAGTCAGCTAAATGCATAAGCTGCCAATCCGTCCAACATGGGAAACGTGTGCACCCCACCCTTGCCTTCCTAATGACCTACATACTTGAAGTGGCTTATCTCCAGCTTGATGAGCAGTTGAGGTCCATCAGCAGCAGCAAGGGGTCAGTTATTTGTGGAGTTTTTTTTATGTTACATAGCTATTTTTTGTTACAGCAACACATAATGGCATCAGCATAAAGGTTGACACATGTCCAACGCACAAGAAGAGTTCTTGAAGGTGCACGTTTTGCACAACGTGTATGATGGTGTGTTTTTTATATGAATTTGTGGGAAATGATTCCACTATATTTCTGTTCAGTACCAAAGGACTGTTATGAGCAGACTCATGCCTGCCTAAATAACAAATATACATGAGTTTCCTACGTGTTAAAAGAGACAGTTGTACCAAAAAGACCACAAGTTACAATGGTGTCAGATTGTGAAGCATATTACATTAGTCCTTTTACAGGTGACATATAGCTGAATGCACTTATGATATAGTGGTTGACCAAAATTCCCATTGGTGAGTTGATATTATAAACAAACAATAGTGAGCATGTGAGCCAAAATAACTAGAAACATTGGATTGAATGTTTTTTTTCCTCATATGACCTCCGTAGCTATAGCAACTTCTCAACCTGGCCCACCTCTGGTGCATATAACTTGGTGGTTCTTTGCGGGGAGCACCCGTTGCACACAACTTGAGCTGACCCAGAGGTTTTAATAATTGGAACTTATTCTGTCCCTTAGACTAATATGGTCTCATCAAAAAGATGGATAATCCAAAAAGTTCCAAAACAACCCTATGTCTGGCCTTTTTCTATAAACGTTTACCCTCTGATCTAAAGCTCTAAAATATCTTACAGAATTCCACCAGGCATTCCAAGTAGGAGGTTCCATCTGATGCCACAATTTACAAATCTCTCTCCTGGCCAGCAGGATCAGATAAAACACCAATTTATGTTACAACCCTATCAGGCCTAGCACCCCCGGTGCAAATACAATACCAAATAATATAAGAGATGGACTTACCTCCAAAACGGTACCCAGTACCCTGGAGATAGTCTTACCCATGCTTCTCTAACATTCTGGTATCTTGGGGCAGGACGTGAATACGTGAACATCATCTGCATTCTGACAACCACATCTTAGACAGGCAGCTTCTCTACCGCCCTTTATTCTGTGTATTTTAAGAGGGGACCAGTATATCTTGTGGAGTGTTAAAAAGTGGTTTCTTCTGAGTGCGGCAAATTTAATCAGTGGGTAAAGAATGTCAAGAGATACTTGCCAGAAATCTTTCAGCTTGTTCCTCAACAAGTAGTTCTCCCAGACCCGGAATGGCTATTCCATCTTTCTAACTACTGCAGCCAGGAGACGATTATACCATTGAGCCACTTCTTTCTTCCTTGGGGCCAAATCTTGTAGTTCATTTTTCATGGCATTATATTCCAAGAAGAACAAGCATTGACTCTTACACCAAGATGAAAGCCGATAAAACTTAAACCTAGACAGAACTCCGCTTGTAATATGGCTCCAAAAGTCCCAAGGATGACATTTATTACCCACTACGACATCCTTCCAGTGTGAGACACCGGCCTCTTTTAATGGCTGGGCTAGAGGGTCCAAAAGACGTGCCGGTTTTCCAGGAGAATCCCACACTGGGGCCCAATCGCTATATTAAGAAAGTCCCAAGCAGTCTCGACAATCACACCATAACCTGGCTGCCATGCGCAACGTCTTCAGGTTGACTTTCTAAAAAAAATTAGCAGAGCCAAATTTGTACATGAATCCCTACTAGCATAGCTTTGAACATGCTGCCTACCTGTGAGTCATCTAGAGTAAGCAGTAACATCCTGCAGTTTTTTAATTGGTAGGCCCAACAATACAGTTAAGCCCATGCCGGTTAGCCCATGCCCCCTCGCATTAATTTGCGCTTCAGTTTTTTCCAGGACAGCCTGATCCCTTTACCTGCCCATATAAAGGTGGATATCTTGCCCTGGATTTTACAACTGTCAGCCTTAGCAAATTCTAGGGGATATTATTAAACAGATATGTGTATTTCTGGAGGACACACATCTTAATCAAGTTAACCCAACCATAATGGGAAATTGGGTATTCTGCCATCTTTTTAATAAAACATCAACCTCTTTGGAAACTCAATCTAAGGTAATTTAGGACTTTCTGAAGGTCCTTTGTTGTTATAACTCCAAGATATCTGAGCTCCCTGGCGAAGATCGCCTCCTGATCAATGATATTCCATGCCATAATCTCGGTTTTATCATTGTTTATTTCATAACAGGAGAATTACCCAAACATCTGAGCTTCAACAAGAAGCTCCGTGAGTGTAGTGTTGATGTTAGAGGATAATAAAATAAAATCATCTGCGTATAGTGCTAGTTTCCTCACAAACCCATTTACTTCAAAAAGTAGCGATCTTCGGGTTTAGTCTTAAACTCTGTGCTAAAGGTTCCATATATACATCGAACAGAATTGAGGACAATGGGCAACCCTGCCTAGTGCCACACCCTATTTTGATAACAGGAGAGAGACTACCGTTGACCAAAATCCGGGCCCAGGGGGATTTATATATTTTTTTAAGGACTTCCCTAAAACCGTTGGCAAAGCCAAAGACCTTCAGGGTCCTATACAGGAAATGCCAATTCACAGGGTCAAAGGCTTTGGCTGCGACTACAGTAATGATTGAAGGAGGGAGACCTAGTGATGAGGCCAAATTGACTGCCCCGATTAAAGTGTGTACCAGTTCCGACATCTGCCTTCCCGGGAGAAAACCCTTTTGGTCCTCATGAATTATTGGCCCTATGATCTTACATAGCCGGTTGTTCAAAATCCCAGCAAAGACCTTATAGTCAACATTTAATAATGAAATTGGCCGGTATGACTGGCAATGAGTTGGATCCTTACCGTGCTTCAGGATCAATGTAATAACTGCATCGCTCAAGGAGACAGGCAGAGGGGATGTTCTTTCCTCTTGGCTCTAGCCCATCTCACAACCGGCCCTTTTAGTGGCCCTCTCAGCCAGGCCTTAAAGGTATCCCAGACAACGTGCAAGGGAGCAGACCCCAAGTTGTCTTGAAAAAAGATAGCTGTTTCAGACTTCAGAAAGCCAGGAGTTGAGGATTGCAGAAGAAATCTCCTATTTAGAGTCCATCTCCTTAGAGTGAGCTCTAGAGGGAGTTCCAGGTTAAGAGCTATGGCACCATGATCAGATAGGTGTATGGGCAAATATTAGATTGAGCTAACTTTATCGAGATCCGAGTGCTCCCTAAATATATAATCAGTTCTGGAGTAATAAGAATTCTTCTTGCTATAAAAGGAGTATTCCCTACTCTCTCCCATTTTTTTCCGCCATACATCACAGAGGTTACATTTTTCCAATATAGTCAAAAGATGGGCTTTAATGCGGGGAACTACTACCTGTGTTCAAGGGGAGAACCTATCTAGTTTATTATTTAAAAGCACATTGAAATCTCCTCTGAATATCAGAGGAGCCTCATAGTCGGCCAAGGGGAGACAAAGATTGTTCAAAGGAGTAATATCATCCTCTTTAGGCCCATAGTAACTAGCAAATGTGTATTTGGACTCCTGACATTTGATTTCCGCAATATCCCAGCACCCTCTCTCGTCTACCTGGGACTTAATAAGCTTGACTCCCGAATTCGCTTTAAGTATAACAGCAACATCCTTCGAGCAGCATTGCTTGTCTGTGGCTATGATCTTATCCACCCATCTCATTTTTCCAAAAAGTGCCTTACACTCTGGTTATAAAAGATGGGTCTCCTTGATCATAAGGATCCTGGCTGAACTGTTTTTTGAGTTTTGAAAATCAGGTGCTGTCTTCCTTTAACCTTTAAACCGTTAACATTCCAACTTAAGAATTCATGATACCGATTCATTCCCCAAGCAGGTCTTTCCCCCACAATTATCCTGACTCCACCCTCTGCTGTAACTACTGGAGTTTAATATGTCACATTAGATTGTTGTCATGCCTTTTCTTTTTTATTCTTTCCCAATGCTCCCCACCAACAAACGTGAAAACCCCAACTTCCCCCCAAATCCCTACAACCCACCCACAGGAACCCTCCCTGACTACCCATTGGCAATAAACTATTGCCTTTCGAGCTGGAGCCCTTCAGCTTCCAGCGTAAAATGAAAGACCAATAACAATAGGTGCTGAATTCCCTTAAACTATAAATTATAAGCTAGATTTAGTTTGTGCCAAGAAGATGTCTACTTCCTTTGGGAACCAGAAATTGTACATCTTGTTAGCCCATACAACTTTAAGAAAGGCAAGAAATCGTACCTGAATTTGAGCTCCCTGGTGCCTTAATGCATCCATCCACTTACCCAATTCCCATCTCCTATCTTCTGTAACCCGGGAGATATCGGACTGTGTTCTGAAGGAGGCATCCTGAACCTGAATAGAATTAAGTTTGAGGGCCGCCCCCAATATTTACTCCTTAAGAAGATAGGATTAGATACATACTAGAATTTTCCTAGGCTTTTTCCGGGCCGGATTCAACTTAAAGGGGTCCCTATAGACTCGCTGGATCTCGGTTTCCCAAACATGAGC
Organism: Lissotriton vulgaris; assembly: GCF_964263255.1. NCBI lineage: Eukaryota > Metazoa > Chordata > Amphibia > Caudata > Salamandridae > Lissotriton > Lissotriton vulgaris. The sequence continues at coordinate 780,376,953 of NC_141691.1, forward strand.
TGCCGTGACCTGGGAAAAGTCAAGATGTCTATGACATAAGCTTTTAAATAATCACCTTGCAGCCCTTTTTTCAAGTTTAAAATCCTGATGTTGTTCCTTCTCAAGATATTTTCGAGCCTCTCCAATCTCTCTGTCAAGTATTGCTCTTTTTCTTCCAGTCTAAGCACTGCTTGAGTGTTATCTTTAACCTCTAAACCCAATTTCCCCACTTTATTCGCAAGGGCCTCCATCCAATTCATCAGTGCTGACAGATTTTCCTCTAAACTAGTGCAGGTATCTTGAATCTTCTGATTTGTTTCAGAGGCGCAGAAGAAAACACTCATCTCCACCAATAAATGCCTTAACATCCTGTGCAATGTGTCCGGGCACTGCGCTTCTAGCACCTAGGACGTATCTCCTGGCTCATCTTGTTCAGCTTGACTACCACCTCCTGCCATTGAGGCCATGGTGGTTACATCACTTAATGGATAAAATTGATTAGAAAGAGGAATCGCAGAGTTTAACTCCAGGGATTAGCCTGACGCTGACGCAGCCTGTTTTATGGCTTTCGCATTACCCTGGGTGTTAGCCATGAAGTACGACCTAAGTAAGGGAGTCACTTTATTGGGGACTTGGTTCTTATTTTCTTCAAGCTCTTCACAGGAGTAGATATTCTAGATTTATTGCGAGGCATCCTATGTTTCTGGTTTATTACTGCAGTATCTGTGGCTTTCCAAGGTTGTTCGGATTGTTGTGCAAAAGGCTTTCCTCCTATAAAGGTGTGTGATCTTAATTTGTATCTTTTGCCTAGAGGTACCTCTGATTTATTTAGCTTTGACAGATCCCCCTCGGTAGGCTGATTCCCTTTTTTCTCAAACTGTCCAGATTGCTGTGTAGCTAACTCCATGGGGTCTCATTCCTTGATTTAGTTGTCCTGATTAGCTTATCACCGAATGTAACAAGGCATGCAGCTGAATAACTTTTTTGGGGGGAAACTTTAAACTTGTGCCTGTATTCAGCTCTAAATGGTGTCTAAAGGTGGTGAGGGTCTTTGTATCTGGATGGGATGTACCGCGGAAACTAGCCCTGCAGTAGTCCGGGCAGGGACCAGAGAGCTGATCGTAGGAAAGGCACCGGGCATGACGACAATCCACAAGTGCCCCCGCTGCCCTAAATAATGCAAATACTGGGCTGCGGCACATCCAGAAACTAGCAAACAGTAATTTATCAAATTGTAACCCCCCTTACCGCACCGCAGCTCACTGGAGCAGCAGTCTTAACTCTGGCCTCACGTCCCCACTGCCTCGCCCCCCCCCCCCCCCCCCCCCAGGCTACCGAGAGCTGGACGCACCGCTCACTGACCGCTCACTGTCTGCGAAGCAAAACCGTGTCAGCTCTGGCTCCACCTCGCACCTCCTTGGATCGCAAAGGGAAGCAGGGAAGACTCAATACGCTCACACCGGGGCCGGCAGAGAGGCTCAGACAAAGGTCCTGTCCTCGGACAACAACGAAACAACAAAAAAAAGAGAAGAAAAAGGTGTGCACAAACTTCCGGAAAACTTCAGGAAAATTTCAGCAGCAGAAACCCATAGCTAAAATTACAGGGCTAACGACTCACGACCGGCTAACTAACTGGCTGCCATGTTCCCCCTTCGGCCGTCATGTTCTGACCCCGCATTGGATTGAATGCTTACATATTTTATTAAAAACATCTCATCTCACAAATATGTTTTCAATCAAAAAGACTATTTAATTTATGTTAAAAGTGACACTTTTGCATGATGTCTTACTCCTTCACAAATGTGCATGGAGGAATGTCTTTAAAAAAAGAAAAGATTACACTTTTTTTTTAAACAGACAGGAAAGTATATCCCAAAAATATTTTTATAATGTCCTTTGTTATGTCCAGGTGATAAATGAATGATGGATATTTAAAGGGGCTTTTGCAGATGAAATGTTCCGTCACATGTATCCCATCTTGAACACTCAAAATCAAGGACAACTCATGACTCATTATGAAATTGTCAGAATGCATAAAGGTTTGATCTTTTGCATATTGGGATTTGCATTTTACCTTTTTTTATATCCTCATTTGTCTCTTCAAGAGAAAAAGAAAGCCCATTCCACTTGCACCAGTGTAAATGGAGAAAATCATGCCCTTTTGTACATTTGCGCTGGAAGCAGGGGAAGAGGAGAGAGGAGACACCAGCTTCGAAGTTGCATCCACCCTGATTAAAAGAAGCTTAGTCTTACAGTCTCAACTCCCCTGCTATCACTCCTCTGCCATCCCTCATTAGCCGAAGCACAGATTGGGAAAAAACAGGAAAGGAGACCCTACTTACCAGCTGTACTAGGCAGATAGGCTGCCTTTTAACTTTTGAATCAAAAATGTTATATGAATCAGGGTGTGAAGTATTTACTGTGATGTTGTACCAATGTTTGCCTAAAGTGTACGCCAGCATATATTTAGAATATATTGACAATGGGAAAAAAATTTGAAATAACTTAAGATATTTTGGAATCAAATGTAAAAGTATGTTTGCTCAGTACTAAAGTAGATTAGAAATGTATCAAGTAGTTACAAATGCTGTAGAAGTCATTTGTAAACCCCCCAAAAGTTATCAATTATTTTCTTCTTCAGCATAATATTTTTACATTTGTAAGTAAGTGTTAGCATTGGGAAATTCCCAAAGGGAACATGCATTCAGATTCTACAAAGATTGGTACAACAATGCTGTAATGATTATCACACATTGATTCATATTTGAATTTTTATAAATGCATATCTTTCAGCTTTTCTTGCCTTGTGTACACAATCCTTTATATATTTTTTTGTGATATATGTTCACTATTCTAACCAACAAATCAGAACCATTCAGAGGTGTTAAACAGTTCCTGAGTGAATTTAAAATGGTTAAGAGACAAGATCATAGATAATATGGGAGCATTATTGGGAATTTAGAACATTTTGACCAAAAGGTTTCTGAAGATGTTCCCCACATGCATGAGAAAATGATAATAATAAACCAAAGTTTGAAAGCTTTGAAGCAGGTGGAATCTGAATATTTGGGAAATGTTTTCAGAAAAAAGTTCATAATCCGTTCTATTTACACAGATACAATAATACAACTATTGTATATGTATTTTCAGCATTTGAGGAGCAGGCGAAGGGGACAGTCACCTCAAAGGCGTGGAAGAAGCTTGCCGCTGTGTTTCAGGTGGTGAGACCATGGACACCAATCCACACAGTGGCACAGAGGGTTAAAGGGATTGGAACTGAGGCCACCAGCTCATCAACATCTTTGGAGGCCTCCACAAGAGACCAGTCCCTAGTGGCAGCGGACCCTACTGGATCTGTGCCACCTGCATCCTTGTCCACCATCCAGACATCCCATCTCCACCCTCCCTCTTGCCCCACCAGGTGGCCAAACCTGGCCCTGCTAAAAGGGCTGGGGTCTGCTTCACCACAGGTTACTTCACCCCCTGCCCCTATTACCCTGGCTGCACTGGGCGAGGAGGTTATTGACCTCTTATGCAGCATCTCTGTAGGCCAGACTGTACTCCTTAATGACATCCAGGGCCATAGTTGCCAAATGCAAAAAGTGTCAGCATACCTTTAAACCACTCATTAGGCTCTGTCTACATACAGAGGTCATTTGCAGGACTAGACTCCTCACTGACCACAGTCTTACAGCCAGCCCAGGCTTGTGTCCTAACTCAGGTCCATTGTTAATCCCAGTTAAAAAGTCCCAGCCCAATCCCAAGCACACTCACTTCTTCGCAGGCACACACATCAACCCACACAAGCAGCACACTCACACACACATACATAAACACATGCAAATAAACACAAGGAAACACCCAAACAACATAAGACACTATTGACACTATAGTTATGCCTATTCTTAAGAAACCATCTTTGGACGCCGGCAAGCCCGAGAATTATCGTCCAATTTCACTTCTTCCGTGGCCTGCTAAAGTTACTGAGATGTATGTCAACTCTGTCCTCTCCAACCATCTTCTCCAGGCGAATATTTTGGACAGCACGCAGAATGGTTTTCGAGCTGGGCACAGCACGGAGACTGCTCTACTTTATATGGTGGAGCATTTACGCTCCGTGCTGGATGCGGGTCAAACGGCGGCGCTTGTGGTATTAGATCTGAGTGCCGCCTTTGGCACTGTGTCCCATCCCATCCTTTTGCTTCGCCTGGAGGAAGCTGGTGTTACGGGGACTGCTCTCCAGTGGTTCCGTTCCTTTCTTGCCAACCGTTCCTTCTGCGTGGCCGTTCCGCCCTATCAGTCCAAACATCACCCTCTGGATCTGGGGGTTCCCCAGGGCTCCTCACTGAGTCCCACGCTTTCCAATCTGTACGTGAGACCGCTAGCTGAGGTTGTCAGGCATTGGGGCTTGACCATGGTGTCTTATGCCGATGACACCCAGCTAGCGGTTACGATCAGCGGGGATGCGGAGGTGGATGCCCCCAGATTCCAGAATGGACTGCGGTCGGTTGCCAGCTGGATGACCTCCAACTGCCTCCAGCTGAACGCCAGCAAGATGGAAGTTATGATCTTTGGCAAACAAACGGAACTCTGGGGAGACAGGTGGTGGCCGTCGGATTTGGGACCTACGCCAACCCCGGTCGCTGAGCTAAAAAACCTTGGTGTTTGGCTCGATCCAACGCTATCTTTTGCCTGCCATACCAAACGTACGGCGGCCTGCTGTTTTGGTATTCTTCGTGGACTTTGGCCTGTTCTTAAAGTCTTCGACGCCACCACTAGGCAATTGGTGGTTCAAGCGACTGTGATTTCCCGGCTCGACTATGCGAGTTCCCTGCTAGCGGGATTAAATCAATCGGAAATCATCCGCTTGCAGCGTGTCCAGAACGCCGCAGCGAGAGCGGTTGTGGGACTACCCAGATTCTGTCCAATCACTAACACCTTGCGCACGCTGCATTGGCTGCCGATTGCACAAAGGATCCAGTTTAAGGTCCTGTGTGTTGCTTATGAAATCCTCAAGGGATCCCCTGCCATGATCCTCTCCAATCTTCTGTCCCGCTATGTTCCGACCCGGGCTTTAAGATCTTCGGACTTAGAACTCGCGGTTGTTCCCCGTTTTCAGCGTTGCAGAGCAGGCGGCCGCTCTTTTCAAGTACGTGCCGCAACGTTGTGGAACTTTCTTCCCCCTGCTATACGTGCTCTTCGGGATTTGCTTTCCTTTCGTCGTGCCTTAAAAACCTATTTGTTTCCTTGAATTTCCTTTGCTTTGTTTTGACCAGTTGTGTTGTGTTGCTACTTGTCGGGCGCCAGGACGCTCCTCGCTGGAGCATCTGTGCGCCTAATAAATGAACTTAACATAACATAACATAACATAACATTGACAATATGCCTGCAGACACCATAACCACCATCGCACCCACAACCACAACCACACGCACAACCATCAGCACACCCACAAGCACCACTACGTGTATTTTGTGTGTGACTTTAACCCGTTTGCTGCTTCGAACATTCAGCCCCAGTGCCTGAAGGTCCGAAAAAACGGGTGGGGCCGCGTCGTCCAATGGACGTGCGCAGCTCTACCGAGGTAGTGCTCGTGACGACCGTTGGCCAGCGGCAGCAGCCAATGGATTAAACACCACAATCTGGTGGCTCCCCTAAGACTTAGGAAGTCATTACATTTTGCTGGTGTGCTCCATTGTAGGTTATAGTGATTTGCCCTCACATTGTTACGTTTTATACCTATACAAGGGCGACCACTATTACTATTTATGTCCTGTTTTTACAAGGGTATTCATTGCAATTATTTTATGTTTTCGCAATCTACTGAAACTTGATTTTTCATTTCCAGGTGCTCCTAATAATCTCCCTACGTCCTGATGATGTCCCTTTATAAGTAATTTCATGGTGTTGAAACATCAACAAGATACTAGAGGACTGTTTTCATTTGATTTGGAATGTGATACTCTGAATCAGAGTGTTATTTAACAACCAGTGTTTCCATATCAGTTACAAGTTGTGTATGTACATATGTTTTTTGGATGTATGACATCACAACGCATGCTTTTACATCGCATGCTTTTACATCGCAAGTTTTACAACGCATGCCTTTACAACGCATAGTGTTAAGGGGTGCTGGATAGTGAATAGTTTAATTTACTATTCCAACTCCAGTCCCCGTGGATAGTAGGGAAGGTTTTGGATAGTAAATTAAATCTATTCCCTATCCTAGAGCGCGCCCCAGCGCAACGAGTTGTAATGGTTTGCGTTGTAAAAGTTGCGATGTAAAAGCACTGCGTGGTAAAAGTTGCGTTGTAAAGGATGTTCACCATGTTTTTTTAATATAGCCTTATAGCCCGCCGTAGCGGGCTATACCGGCTATTAAAGGCCCGCTGAATCGTTAAAGGCCCGAGCCGAAGGCGAGGGACTTTAACGAGACAGCGGGACTTTAATTGCCGGTATAGCCCTGCTTCGAAGGGCTATAAGGCTATTAGAACATTCTGCCACTAGAGGGCAGAATGTTCTAACAAATTAAACAAAGGGTTCTCGATGCTCGAGGGGATTTAAATCCCCTCGAGCTTCGAGAAGCCTTTGTACAACATTGGAATGTTGCTCTGCGGGCCTTTACCGGCCCGTAGAAGCAGGGAGCACTCCATTGTCTGCAATGGAGCTCCCAACATTCCAATGTTCTAATAGCTCTTACAGTCCTTAAATTCACCTACTTTACTTTTACTGTGCCGCTGTACTTTTGGGAGCACCTCCTTACCAAGAAAACGTATGAAAAGAAAATGTGTTTATTTTGAAACCAACTGAACAAATGTGATTTGGTTCTTGTAAAAACCAATCTCTTGAGGGTTATATATGGTTGCCAAGGAAGTTGAGGCTCACACTTCCGCTTAGGGACCATTGTTTTCTTTGTTCACTGTCCTACCCAGGTCCCAGGGTTACTGGCATTCCTCTTTTTTCTTTGAGAACACTCCATCGTAGTTGGCCTGAACCTGTCATTTTTCATTAATGTAGCAAAAGCAGATGACCATGAGCCGGTTTGATGGTTATATATGGTTGCAGAAGAAGTTGAGGATCACTTTTTCCTCTAGGGACCATTGTTTTCTTTATTATAGACAATGGAGCATGGGCCAGAAACAGAGACTAGGTTCAATTTGCAGTGGAGAAGTCTACGTGGAGCATGGTCATCGATGTAGCACACAGAGCAGGGCAGGTGCCGTGGGCTGTCGTTGCTGTAGCACAAAGAGCCAGCCGAGTGTGACGGGTGGTCTGTTCAGAAGGTCAAACGGGCTGTCATTGCTGTAGCTGAAAGTGCAGTTCTTGCAATGCCAGTCATTGCTGACGCTCACTGTATCGCAAAGAATTGGGATCATTGGAGCCCTGTGTTGGCGGTCATCACCGTAGGCAGAGTCTTGGCATGAAAGGGAGCATTCACGGTCACAAAGGGCCCAAAACTTCAGGAGTTCAACTTTTTTTCTAAGAGGAAGCTTAACTGATGCCAGTCATAGATCCAGGATCTGTGGTTTCACCTCATTGGTATCAGGAACTCAGCAGATGCCACCAAGGCTCAGGCAGGTCCAGTTGCAGGTACAGGCAGGTCCAGGGTAGCAAATCAGTGGCCAGTTGCAGAGAGGGCTTTGGAGCTTGTTGTGTTGAGTAGCTCACACAGAGGTCAGTTAACTGGCCCTTGGAATTACTCAGGAATTCGGGGATGAAGGGAGCAGATCCGATCTTCATTCTCCAAGATCAGGGGAGTCCTCAAGCAGCAGGGACGCCCTCTGGTGGTCAAGACAGTCCTTAAGCAGCAAGACAGTTCTCTGGTAGCAGCAAGGTAGACCTCATAGAAGCAAGGCTTGCCTCAAGCAGCTGGAAACTCATTTGCCGAAAAAGACAGTCCTTCTTCTGTAATGTAAAGGCCCGGGATATTTATACCTGGTGCCAGCCTTTGAAGTTAGGGTATTCCCTATTCCACTACCAAATCTGGTTCTGTAAAGTCATTCCCTTTCCTTGTCATGGCTCCAAAAAGTCTGGGGCAACAAAAGACTAGTGTCTGATTCCTTTGTTTGTGCTGGAGGCAAAGTTCTGTGAAATGTCAGTGGGGCTGGGCCCAGTTCTGCCCCGAACCATCAGGGTAGGAAGGCCAATCCTATCCACAACTAATCTCTTTTACATCACTGTCTGGAAACAATAAACAAACTCCCACAGCAAATCCAAACACAGTCATGTGACCCAAGATACTGACAGAAGGAACAAACGGTTAGGACAAGAAAATGCCAACTTTCTAAAAGTGGCATCTTCAACTTTGTGACTTAGAATCTTACTTTTCCATTAAATAGGATTTCAAATGTGCAATTATATCTGATCCTAATCAAAGGTTATCAATTATTTAGTGTGATAAGGTAATGCCATGCTAGTCAATGGAAAAGATAGGCCTTACAGTAGAGAGAAACAACTTTAGGAGGACCAAAACCTGGAAGATGTCTTTATATTACCTATATGTTGGGAGTGTGGTTTACCCTGGGTACTGGTCTTTGTTCTTATATTAACCGTCAAGAAACTTTGAACTTATTATGTGACATTTTGAGCCAGTATTTTGTTGCTGCATTATTCAATTTCAAGTCTTTGAGATGGTTTGCTTTCAATTCAACACAACTATCATATGTCAAATATTGTGGTTTTCCCTGAATGACTCAAACTTTACCTTCGCATCGCATTCAAACTGATTTCAAATTGGATTAATTTGGAATTATTTTTATTCTGGGCTATATTTTTTTATATATTATGATATTTTTAAAATTTTTATTCATTTGCTCTAGGATGTGATTTGACTTATTTTATTTAATTTTACTTTTGGTATCTAACACTGTTTTAACCTTTACTTTGGTCATATGTCTTAACTGATTTGATAGTTCACCAGTTGTTGCATACCAATGCCTTCACTTTTTTCTGAGGAAAACCTTGCTGCCAACGAAACAGCATAATCAGTAAACAAACAAAACAACATTATGAAAAAATCGAGCAAATTACTGTAATCCTGTAACAAAACAAGAGCAATACACCAAAATGCAATGATACAACATAATAGAACAAAGTACAAAACCACTACAGACCCCAATATACTAACAGAACTCAAAAGATGTACAGCTGCAAAACTAAAACAACAATATAAGAACACTTACAACATGACATCGCATAATCAGCACAATAAAACACCACAACACAAAACAATCATACTAAACTACAACACATAATAACACCAACACAACAATATAACAAACATATGGCACACCAAAAATTAACACGTTAGACAACATAACAAATACAAAGCAACTGTAATGTGGTATTTTTTTTAACTTATTCTTATTGGCATTTCTTATACAGCAATTCAAAACACAGACAGTGAATACATCTACTTACAGTATCTTCCTTCGAATCAACATGGCGCCTCAAGATATTTCTCCTCAGGAGTACATTGATCAATGATTAGCATGTTTATCACTGTGCTGCATTTCAATAATCAGGTTAATGGTACCCACAAAATCTTAGTGTACAATTAAACATTCTATTACTAGATGTACATTTTGTTTGAGTCTTGCACGTGAGTGGCCTGTGGCTTTGCATTAGGGAGTGACAATATAGCCCAATATAAATGAAATTACATTTTAAAGAAAAACCTCTGAAACAAACTTAACCCTGTGCAGTAGAGTGGTATAGATTAGGGATCAGCTGTTCGTATTGAGGGATCTGAGCTTAGGGGTTCCGAAAATGCACCAAAGCACACCTATAAACAATCACTTTTATCCTCAGTGTAGCTGCAACAACAAGCATCGAGTTTTGTAGAATCGTTGGCAGATTTCCAAATAATAATCCACAGTGATTGGTATATAAGGTTACTCTATTTTTATTCCTTCCATAGAAAAAGAAGACAGCAGCTGACACACGTTTTGTCCTTCTGGAATTTCTCAAGGCTATTTTCTGGGAATCAAGGGCAGTCATTTCTGAACTCTATTTTAAAGTAGTTAATTTCAATACAGAAGGCTTCCTGTCTGCCTCTCTCGCTTCAATGGCAAGTGGCTCCTTAAGCCAAGGAGACCCCACGTTTGTAGTTTCAGAGAAATCTCCGTCATTTGTTTAGCATGAACCACATAGTGTCTATATACAGACTCTCACCATCTAAGAGACGTTGTCACCTTGATAAGTGAACGCAGTTATAGCCACATCCAGACTGATCCCCGGATTTTAGGAGTGTGCTACGGGAAATCATCTGACTGCAGGATTTTACCCCATTCAGCGTCAGTGAATATATCTCCCATTATTCTTACCTATCTCCCTTGCAATCCACCCAGTGGGTCAAGGGATGCTGCGAGCAGGGTGGCATAGAACCACTTCACTTGGTGCCCGGCCGTCCCTAAGGTTATCAGTGCATGCAAGATTGGGTGCGTCTCAGGTTCCTCCCTCCCCTCCCCCACAGTTGTCTTAAAGTGCAGACTATTGCTTCATAATGCAGAAATTATCCCCGTGGAAGCTCACTACCATCCACCAGTTCTTCAAAGGGAAAGAGGCCTCTTTCAAAATAATAGGCTCGCACAATTTCCAACCTTAACCGTGTCTACGATGGCAGTTGGTCCACTGTAAATAATGACATAGGAGTGCTGTGTGGTAGGCCCACAAGAGGGAGTTTAGGGGTATATCTCGGGACTTTTTTAACATTATTCAACAATCTCTTCCAGGCCTGCAATGCTGTGCATTGTAGCACCGAATGATACGGGGTGCGGGTAGTCGGGACTAACAGCTTAGCCAACAGCAAACAGGGATAACCATCAGGATCCAACAAATATATGCCCTCCTTGCCCCCCCCCCTCTAATTACCGCACTAACCATTGCAGTTGGGTGGCCAGCATGTAAAACTCGAAATTTGGTACCCCTACTCCACCTTCTGTCATGGGGCGCTGCAGCGTCTTCAAGGATACTCTTGGACGTACACCATTCCACACTAATTCTCTCACAATGAGTTTAGTGGGCAGAACCAACCTGAAGGTTGACAAAATAATATAAAAGCCAGGGTATCATCACCATTTTGGACAGGGAGATCCTGGCAATGATAGGGAGTTGCAGTGTGCGCCAGAACTGGACACAGGATTTGAGTGACCTCACTGCTCTACCTAAGTTTCCCTCCTTCAGATTTTCCAGGGAATGGAATAATTGGACACCTAAGTACTTGAAGGAGTAGGAAGTCCACTGTATGTCCATCTGTAAAGCCTACGGTCTGGGTAGTGGTCATGTTACAGGAAATAAGTATGTCTTGGCCGTAATAACCCAGAGACCTGATATTTGCTCAACACTCTCTAGGATGTGGATTGCCGATCCAGTGCCTTTCATTGCATCCCCCAAATAGATCAGAAGGTCATCCGCATAAAGCGAAATAGTATATACTCATGTGCCAACCTTAAGACCCAGCCCAATCACACTCAGTTGGGCCCTTTCTGTGAGTGGCTCTATTGCTTAACCGAACAGAAGGGGCAAATGAGGGCACCGCTGTTGAGTGCCTTGGAACATTGTATACTGAGTTGGGATCGTTTTGCCTGTTTTGACCCTCACAGTGGGTGACGCATAAAGGAGCCGCACCCACTTCACCCAGACCTTCCCAAGGCCCATTGGCAGCATGACCTCAAAGAGGTATTCCCAGCAGACCATGTCAAATGCCTTTTCCAGGTCGATTGGCAGCACTGCTGCCTGCTGGTTGAGGGAAGGTTCCTCGTGGTATAATACGGAATAGAGTCTGTGAAGGTTGTAGGAGGTACAGCGGGATGGAATAAATCCATTCTGGTCTGGGAAAATAAGGGTTCTTTTGTAGGGAAGCAACCTACTTGCCAGGAATTTACTAAAGATTTTAAAATCCGGTTTTGAAATTTAAAGGGGTCTAAAGACTGTCACTCTGGCAGCTGTCTCATTAGTTTTAGGGAGTGGAACCAGAAGCGCATCCTGTGTTGTACCGGGTAGCTCACCCTGTTTAAGTGAATCGGCATAGAGAATCTCTAGCTGTGGCGCAAGACTGGTGGTGAACCGCTTATAAAATACCGTCGGGCGGCCATCATGTCCTTCCATTTTCCCCTTTGCCATATCTCCAATAGCTGTACGAATTTCGAGCACTGTCACCAGCCTCCCAATTCTTCTGGTGTCTGGCAATCCACTGCACGAATTGCTAGGGGGGACTAGGAAGCCCCTGTGGAGGGATGGGTCGGCTGCTGCTGTGGTAGCATACAACCTCTCATAGTAACTTTGCGAAGCAGTATTAATGTCATCCGGACTATAAAGGAGCTCACCCGTGTCCTGCCATAACTGGGTGACAGGTGAACCCTGAGTTTCCAGTTGGATCAACCATGCCAGGCGCCGCCCAGCCATCCCCTCCTCCCTCTACATGCTATCCAGGTATTCTTTGTAACTATGGCACCGGAGTCGATTTAATACCTCCTGGTAGGTCACCCTTGACTCCCGTAACTCAAGCAGGGAAGTGGGGTCAGCACCATAGGCGTTGTCTAATTGGCGTGGTTTCTCCTCTAAATCTAGGATCTCTTCGCGTATTTCCAGTTGTGCCCCAATCGACTGTCCTATACAATGCCACCGCACCATCAACTTGAAAGCCTCCCATTCCACCAAGGTCGAGGACACTGTATGTGCATTTATTGAGAAGAAGGACTTGATGAGTGTCATCAGAGGATCGATATGAGATATCCTCCAATTCTAATGGATTAAGTCTCCCGGAAGGCATTGGGGGGTCGTCTCCCTAAGGGGTAATAAGACAACAATGGCGGGCTGTGATCAGACAGAGTGCACCTCAAATATTTTGTTTCTGTATAGAGCTAGTAAGTGTAGGCGCACAGAGAAAGGTATCCAGTCTGGTGTGCACCTGGTGGATCAGTGAGAAAAAGAATATTCCCTGTCTCTCTTGTGTTGCCGTCCCGGAACCCCGCTGCTTGATGCCGTCTCCAGATGTCGACTAAGTCCCATTGTTGCATCCAGTCCCGCAACCCCGCTGCTGGGAGCAGTGGGTGGAAGTGGTCAGTCATAATGTCGGCCACACAATTAAAAACCCCTCTTAGTAATACCTGCCCGTTCATATTCTCAGCAATCTTGGCCGATAGGGAATCCAGGTATGTGACCTGATCCTGGTTGAAGGCGTAAATGTTACCTAGTATAATGTCATATCCTGCCAGTCTACCCACCATGATTATGTACCTACCTTCCGTATCTATCGTAGAGTGTGTGAGATCAAAGGGGTCTCCAGGTTTTACCCAGATCAACACCCCTCTTGAGATGGCCGAGGAGGTTGTTGCAGAGACTTGCCCTCTCCACCTTTTATGAAGTTTCCCTGCTTCATCCTTGGCAAAGTGCATCTCCTGGAGACAGGCTACATGTATATCCCTGCGCTTTAAGTAAGAATAAATGTTGTGATGCTTAGCCTTGGATCCCATCCCCCTTTTCCTGGTCAAAAACCTTTTGACGTTATGTGTTTGCACCATAATAATAGTGGATCCCTCACCAGCCACCCCATAGGCTTCCCCCACTCTCGTTCCCATCATCATGTTGAACCACTCTATTCTGAAAACAACAAAAAATAAATTAACATAGCAACTCTGTTGCTGAACACCTCTGGGACCCCAGGGCAGTCTAGCAATGGCTAGCCACCCAAACAGTGTTTAGAACATCAAACACTAGCTGAGGCCCAGCTCCAAAAGGTAGGGACTCGGTGGGGGGTAGTAAAGATAGAGCTGGAATCTAAGATGGGTAAATTGCCCAGGGCGCACCGCCCGAGCCAGGGTGGTCTAAATCTGGTCCCTGGCAGGTGTGAGGATCCCTCCCGCTCCCCCGAGGGTTCACCTATAGTCACCAGCTTGCTCCTACATCAAATGAGCTCATCTGCTCTGTTAGGGATCGCCACCAGTAGTTTTACTCTGCCACTATGGGAATAGTCCGAATCAATCCCCCCAGTTTCCCTTGAAGAGTGAGTCCCAGCCTCTGAGGGGGTGAGTCACGTGTCCAGCATGATGGCTGCCACCACCTCTAGGGCCCCCGCTAACTATCCTTCAGTTTGTGAGGACATCGGCTGGCCTGGGGCCCCCCTTCTGGAGCATCTCCTAGATCTCATCCTGGGCTCCCACCTCTTGGATGTTACCACATATGCCTGTGCTGACTTGGGAACTCTGGCTCTGTATGCTTCTAACCACTCCCAAGCAGATTTGGAGTCATAACAAAAGTGTGTCTTTTCAACTAGGAGTATGCGTAATCAGGCAGGAAAGATCAAAAAATACTGGAGCCCCTCCTTTCTCAATGCTTTCTTGACCTCTAGAAAGGGGGTTCACTTTTTCTGAATGTCCAAAGTGTAGTCAGGGAAGATGGAAACTCTACTGTTACCTACAGTATATGGGCCTTCGGTCCAGGCTATATGTAGGAGGATATCCCTATCTCTGAAATGGAGCAGTCTAGCCACCATCGTTCATCGAGGCCGGTCCGGAACTGGTGGTCTGGCCAGGACACAGTGTGCTCTCTCCAGGGTGTAGAAGGTCGACAGGCCATCATGGGCCACCACAGTTCAGAGCCATTGTTCTAGGAGGATACCATCGTATTACCCTCAGTTCCTTCAGGGAGGCAAAGAACCCTTATATTGTTCCTCCTTTTGCGCCCCTCTGCATCTTCTGCTCTCCCTCCAGGGTGCAGATGCGATCAGTGAGGTCTCCTATTTGCGCCACTAGCGATTGTTGCGCCAGGTCAATGATTGTTATTCTGGATTCTGTTCTTTCACTCTTTGGGCTAAATTCTTGTGCTCCTCCCTGAGCAGATCTAGGCCCACTGACACCGTACTGATGTTCTGATGGACGAGGGCCTTGGTGTCAGCAATAACCTCCGACATTCTCATCAATTGCTGCTGCACTTGGTTGCCCAAATAATTTTGCACCTTTTTGGGGAGAGTTTAATCAGTTTCCTGGGCAGCCCCATTTGGCTTTGCTTGTGGTTTGCCCATTGCAGTGGGATGATCTCAGTCCCTTCTCCACTATACCAGAGTGCCCCCAGGGGTTGTCACGCTAGTTTGCCTCCTGTGGCCCTCCACTCAGGTTCTAATTATGACGTCCATGAGTGTGCCATCGGACCTCGTGGTCCTCCATTCGCGATGCAGCCCCAATCACCCCGAGTGGGCTGGGTATGCTCAGACGTGAATCCCAGGCTCTCCACATCACTGGAGTCAAGCTATCCAGGCTGAAGAAGGCTGATAGCCAGAAACCGGTCCTTGGATGCTTGATTCCGGTCTAGGAAAGACATGGCTTGGTAGTTCAGGCTGGACTGTTCCCAGGAGGCACAGGGTCAAGGCTGATTTGCATATAGCCATTGTCTGACCTAGGGTGGTGTGGAGTGCAAAGAAACGATGGATTTAGGCCCAGAACTTTGTACTGGGTGAATGTAAGACATTGTTCTGCATTCTGTCCATCAACTGTGTTTTTTGCAATTTTCACCCCGAGTGGGCTGGGTATGCTCAGACGTGAGTCCTAGGCTCTACACATCACTGGAGTCAAGCTATCCAGGCTGAAGAAGGCTGATAGCCAGAAACCGGTCCTTGGATGCTTGATTCCGGTCTAGGAAAGACATGGCTTGGTAGTTCGGGCTGGACTGTTCCCAGGAGGCACAGGGTCAAGGCTGATTTGCATATAGCCATTGTCTGACCTAGGGTGATGTGGAGTGCAAAACAACAATGGATTGAGGCCCAGATCTTTGTACTGGGGTGAATGTAAGACATTGTTCTGCATTCTGTCCATCAACTGTGTTTTTTGCAGCCCCAATCACAGCAGGACACAGCCATGGCTCAGTACCCCCAGGGATCCTTCCCACAGTGATCCAGGTGTAACCACACCGTTAGTTGGTATGTTCATACAGTTTGTGGCCCCTTGGGGCTTACATGGAACCCCCACACTGATCAACTTGTTATGTACTCCCCTTCGCGTCTCCCGGCTTGCACAAGATCACTCAGGGGTGTCCAACCTGTCCCCCCAGGGATTCCCCGCAGCCAGTGGGTCCCCACTTTGTGGATGTGTCCCAGCTAGATCACTACAGGTCCCAATTAATTTACTCACATGGGCCCACTCTGCTCTCCCAAGGCCTGGGTCAATGTTCAAGGTACGGGGCCTGCAGAGACCTCTTGCTTGGAGGCGCCAGGATCTTTCTTGCTTCCAGTCAGGCCTTAGTGCACAGTCCCGGCTCCTCTCTGCTGACCTTGTCCCAGTGCCCCACTTCTCTCTGAGGACACTTCATGGTGGATCTCCTTTATAATGCAGCATTCAACATGGTCACCAGGTTTCAAAGCAAGGCACTCAGGGTCCTGCCCACACCCCAATGGCCAGACTCTACAGGCACACACTTTCCACTGCACCTCCGCCGCAGGGCTCCCCCTCGGGAGCCCCCGGTTTTTCAAACCAGGCTATGAGCCTAACCATCAACCTGGGTACCTGCAGGTACGACTCACACCTCTCAAGCTCTCCGCACCAGCCCACCAGAGTGCGTGGAGACCCGCAGTCTATGCCAGCGTTCCCCCAGAGTCCCAGGGTTGGCCGCCAGCTCCCGACCGGTAATCTCGTTGCTCTGCAGCCCTCGGGGCCGCCGGACCTCATGCTCCTCAGCTGGTTGGTGTCTGCGTAGGTCCTCCAATGCCGGGCCTTGTCATTACCGGATCCCCAGATCATCTGACAAGACCCACAGGAGCCCTCTAGAAGCTCTAGCCAGCACTCGCAGGAGCCCTTGATCCTTCTCTGCATGGCAACGGTACACACAATAATCCTCCGTCAGGAGGTATGCCACCATTTTCGCCGCAAACAGACCAGCTCCTCTATCGTGCAGATTTCAAGCACGCCGGCGTCTCCAAGCAGCAGAGACTCCCACAATCTGCTCCGGAAAGCCTCCGGGTGCCAGATCTGTCCCAGGATGGGCGGTCGGGCCCCATCCGCACAGAATGATTGTGGGCCGGCGCGGAGCTACAGGCCCATGCAACTGCCATCTTCAGCTTCAAAGTCACGCCCAACTGTAATGTGGTATGTTGTAGTTGTTTTGTATGTGTAGCTGTATTATTGTTTTGTTGTGTTACTGTCCTGTGTTTTCACTTTCTCATGTTTCATTTTATAGTTTGTTTTTGTTATTGTGTTTATATGTTGGCTTGATTTCATATGTAGTGATATCTGGTTCTCTTGTTATATTGCTGTGCTAATTAGTGTTACTTAGTACTACTACATTGTGCTGTGTGTCTTTTTCGGGTGTTTTAATGTGTTGCATCAGTTTTGCTATATTGGTGTGTTGTGTTGTTAGCTTGCTATGTGGCATCCCGTTTTGTACCGTATATAGTTATTGAAACGTGCTAATGTGTTTTGTTGATTTTGTTGTGCTACTATGTTGTTTCTGTTTGTCATCTGCAGTTAATCCATGTAAACATTGCAAAAGCACTTTTCTCAAACTATGCAGATGCCTCCAACGCAGTTGTGTCTCTTGCTGGTAGGTCCTGTGGGGTGGGGTGGGGGATGCCAACAGACGACGGAATAGGGAAAAATAAATAAATAAATCCTATTCTGTCGTCTGACAACATCCCCCCGCCTCACCATCCCACCGCTCTTACCTGCTGGAGCCGCTACTGCTCCAACTCACTACCATGATATTATAATAAAAAGTATTACATCAGCAAGGGTTCTGCATGGATTAACTCTCCACGCTGGTTTGAATGTGAGGAAAGAAGGTACACTGTGGTGGAATATACACAATTGAGTAGAGAGTAAGTGTGGTTTAAATATGAACAGATGGGCATCTCGTTCATTTAGTATGAATCTGCCAAACAATGGTTAACAAACTAAATGTTCAAATGGGTAATGTTAGGCGGCATAAATTCAATTACATTGGATCAGGGCAGCTGCTGTATTAGAGACATTTTAGGCAGCAAATATGAATCACACTGAAAGCATGAGAAGCCATTCTCATCACTGTGGAAATGATCCAGGGAAGGCTCTGTTTTTTGGCATTTTCCTCATACCGTTGATCACACAAGTTATTGAGGCAATTCAACAGTTGTCCTTTGCAGCTGGTGTTTTGTGTTCTACTGCAGTACCAATAAATGCTTGAATTGATACTTGGCACTGTCATCAGAGAAATGTCATTACCATATGTACTTGAAAAAACACCTGTAGTGTGATCACACGTTCTTCCCCATCAAATGTGCAAACTCAGTTATAAATTCATTTTTTATGAAATGTTGTTTTAAAATATGTAAGAAATTATAGTGTTTAATATTAAAAAAAAGACACTTTTGGATTTTTAAAATAGCAGTTTGCCTACCTTTAAACTTACAACATTTTCATATTTGATTATTTTAGAAAGATTTAAGATTTGCTCTCAGTGTTGTTTCAGAACCCCAAAGTGTCTGCTGTTCCCTAAATTAGCCAACCCAATAAATCAGAAATGTCATGTTTACGTTTCTGGCCTGTCAAATTTATGGGTGAACGTAATTCACCTACACTGACATCCTTTATTTTTTTTAAACTTAGTAACTTTGAGAAATTGATGAAATTGAAAGAAAAGGAGATGGAAAAGTCACCAAAAAAATAAGTTGTGTATGGAAAAAAAACGCAAAACCTACACTTGTGTTGGTTCAGTACGTTTTATAGGCGGGAAGTTGTTTAGAATTGATGGGCATTGCAACTTTCCGAAGGTACACAGTTGTGAATATTTTGAAACCCAGGGGCATATTACCAAGCAATAGCGATAATTATCACTATTGCTTGGTTAGAGACAAAAATGTATCGCCGACCTGCGGCGATTTTTATCGCAGATAAACCTTGGTATTACCAAGGTTTATCGCAAATGCGATAAAAACCGGCCACAATGCATGAAAATCGCTGAAAAGTCAGCGATATTCATGCATTACCGAGCTAATGCTCTTAGCTATGTTATCCACCTACCATTGGATAACATGGCTAAGAACTGCTCAGGGTCAGGTGTTAGCTTTTGGAGATATTCACGCTTAGCGCGAATATCTCCAAAAGTTGGTAATAGGAGATAGCGATGTTAGCGACTGTTTCCAGTCGCTAACATCTTGGCGCGCCCACTTTGCATGTCATTAGTGATAAATATCACTGACATGCAAAGCGGGGCCCAAGATGGTCGCTATCTCCTACTAGCTGTCGCTAACTGGTGTTAGCGACAGCTAGGTAATAGGGAGATAATTTTATCTCCGCTTTCTTGGCTTTTAAAGCCATAAAAGCGGAGATAAACCCCCTTGATAATATGCCCCTTAGTTTGTAGAATTTTAATTATGCTCATCACTAGCGAAATACTCAAAACCCAGTTCAGGGCAGCTGATGTGGCACATTCTTCACCGTATCAAAGTGTAGGCCTGAATCTTTGTCTGTGACACAAACTAATCGGATGCCTTGGAGATACAGTGGTACCAAAACACTCCCATATCTAAAGCTATAGTAATTAATGTTTAGACTTATTCAAAACCCAGGTACAATAATTGTTCTCAAATCCATTTAATAAATGTCGATATTTTGTCTAACTTGTATCCAGAAATAAATGCTTCACATACAGATTTGTTAACGAGGTTCAGGTGACATTCTGATTAGGTACATTATATCTATTATATTAGCTAAAGGAAGAGTGCTTTCTGAATCTTCCTTCGTCTCCTGTGTTAACAACAGAAAGGAAATCCCGTTATCATACATGTCTAAAACAACCTTTTGTGTTCCAGTATGTTAGTAAATTACATTCAAAGGTATTTCCTGGGATCCATGAAAATCATACCACCCTGTCTATGCCTGCTTCTCTAGTTTTAGAAAAGTCCAAGACTGGTGAACTTTTATGGCTACTATCCGAACCCAGGCCCAAATGTTACAGCCATTGCCCATGGCAACTGAAAGAGAGTTGGGTGCACAGGTATGGTGTTTTTTGGATTTTCTGAATAGGACAAAGAGTAGGATCCAAGCACCTCACACCATCCTGAATTTCCCAGGGTCAACTTGATAAGTTTCACTGAGTGTTAGCTGTTCCCGATCCAAAATACAGAACCTCTGGTCCCATGAATGGATGTAAGTTCAAAGTTAATTTGACATGTTCTTCTGTGTGCACGTGGGCCTTTCTTCTCCCACGTGACAGCACCACCCTCATTGTTTACCATTTTTATAGAGCGAAGTGAAGAAACACTGGGTGGTAGGACTTTTGTTGCTCCTCACAGATTTTGGGAAGGTCCTTTACAGAAATTTAATTTAACCCAAAGTTTATTTTTTACAGGGAATACTGGGTAAGAAAAAGTAGAGCAATCCATGCATTACGCTGTGGTGTTCTCGAATGTTACGTTTTAGAAATGTTTAGGGTTGGTCATTTTCCATGAGTGCTGGCTGACCCAGAGCCAAAATAACGCAACTACCCACATGCCAAGAGTTCATTTAAGTTCTAAGCAAAATTCTCGATGTTTCCATATTGGTTTCTCTGGACTTGTCTAAGGTGATTGAACCACGCATACAAGTGGGATAAACAGAGTAATTGGGAGAAGTGTGGGAACACTGGATGGCAAAGCATGTCTTGTTCACTGCAGATTTCAAAACTTTTCCTCAAGGAAAATTGAAGAAAGTCTGTGATTTCAACCAAAGTACCACATTTGCACGGCATTCTGCACAAAAAGTTAGTGGGATCAAAGCAAACCACATCACCCTAGATTCCCCTGGGAGTCTAGTTTTAGAAATGACTGGGTTGGCAGGTTTCTCTGGGTGCTGGCCATCCCTTAGCCAAGAATGGAAGTAAATTCTAAGCACATTTGTTTCACATTTTCACTGTGCATTTCTGAACTTTTCCTATTGTTCGCAGTAGCGGGGACAGACAACCCAAAAAAATAATAAAAGAACTTAACTGTCCGATGCTCCGATGTTCCTCTCTGGCTCCGTCACAGTGCACTGCAGGCACAGGCTACCAGAATCTCCTGGGCCAATCGTGACCCTGCATGAAAGCAGCGTCAGGATTGGCCTGAGTGCCGTGGATTTGCATTCCCAGGTAGACTGGGAGCCTTTACCTGCTCTATCCGCCCCAGCAATGCAGCTGGGGTTAGAGAGAGTTTCAGTGCACTTGACGGTTTGCCGGCCTGAGACGGCTGCCAAACTGTCATGCACACTGACAACTCATGCACCTACCACTCCCCCTCTGCCTGTCATCCAAATGGCCGCCGCCTAGACAATGCTACAGAGAAAAATAACAATAATAAACACAGGTTCATTATCGGTTTTTTTTTTTTTTTAATTGCTGCTGTCGGGGGCACAGTGCTCCTCTGCCATAATGGAGGCGCCGCAGCTGATTGTACATGATAGACCTATCCAGACATGTGGATCACTGTCTTTATTGGGAGAAGTTTGCAAAACTTGGGAAGTAGGACTTTTACTGTTATCCACAGATTCCAGAACCTTTCCTCATAGAAAAAATAGAAAATTCAGTAATTTCAGTAAGGATTGGACATTTGAACTGCATTCTGGGTTAAGAAAAAGTATAGGGGTCCATACAAACCAAACCACCATGGGCTTCCCAGTTTTCTTGTTTTCAGAATTGTTTGGGACAGTTTGGTGTCTGGGCTGCAAACTAACCCACAGACCAAAATATGGGAGACAACACTACCACAAAACTTTTTTTATCATTTATAATTTCTTCACTTCACATTATCACACTTTCATGCCCTTACTGTCGCTTGCGGTGGGCCCACCCACACAGATGAGGTACTATTTTTATTGGGAGAGGTGCAAAAACGCAGACTGGTAGGACATCTTTTATTTTACATTGAGTTCCTTTATATCTGTGGTTTCCCCCTATAAGGCAGTGTGCATAAATCCCATTTTGAAAAAGCCCAAAGAATGGCCTGGATTTATTAGGTACCCATATTTTGAAAAGGTACAAATAACAAATATCTCTATAATTACATACTTGCATACATTTAAAAATGCACAGCTCCCTTCTCTACCAGTTTTTATTAAATAGATTTCTTTTCATGGGTGTATGCATTGTTGGTACAGAGTGTCTAACTTAATAGTAAGCTTAAGCTATGTTGATGACTCTGGGTATTGCACGCTTTTGGATTACTGACAAACTATATATCTCTAGAGCCAGACAATTCTCACAGACTTCAAATTAGTTTACTTTTATTAATCGGCCTCAGTGCCGCATGGCAGGCCCCTGAAGGTAGCAGGTCCCCCCTGATAAGGGCCCTCAAAATCACTTTCTGAAAGGCTTTCCATATCTGAAAGCCCTACATGGAAAGCCTGTCAGAAACCGACATCGTAATCCTGATGGCGGAAACACCGTCACATAGGGACTACGTGCCAGTTCTGACTGGTCGCCAGGCTCCTTTAGCCCGTGAGAAGTCAGCCGAAATACCAGCTAGTTTCAATTCCGACCACCTAGATAAAAATTTGGAAGTCAGAATTAAAACCGTTGATGTTGGTCAAAGGTTTTCCGACTAACATCAAAATCAGGCCCTTAGAGTATTCATCGGCATAAACTATACATGTCACATATTAAAGGATGTTTTGGTAATTGATGCATGCTTATTTCACTTTGAAAAATTGAATAACTAGCATCACATTATATAACATTTGGTTTTATTTAATGCACTTCGGCCCCAGGAGCCTACCTCACAGCAGGGGAGGACAATGTACTGCACATTCTACACAAATTCTTCTGCACCACCCTACACTCTTAAAGAGTCTGGCTTTGCTTTAAAGTGCCTCTCACAATCTCATTGAGGTAAAGTCTTACCTGCTGCCATTAAAGCTTTTGTCAGGCATAGCTATCAATCGTACAGCAAGTGCATTGCCACCAGGTCCAAAGAGGGTTATGGTGGTCCCAAGGGTATGCAGACAAAATTTCGATATTTAAATATCGATATACAATAATATCGAAGTTTAAATATCGAAGGGACATAATATAGAAGGTAAGTAATATCGATAGATTTTAATATTGATATTAGTAATATCGATGTTTTAAATATCGATGTTAGTAATATCGATGTTAATAATTTTGATGTTACAAATATCGATTTTTTAATTAATTTTATGTATATTATTATGTATTCATTATGTTTTTAATTTATTTTTATGTAATTTAATTACATTTTGTATTTTAGTGCTGTAGCGGGTTGTGGGTTTATAGGGGAATAGGGTGGGAAGTAATTTAATTATACTAAATTAATTATTAATAAGTAGGAATTATAAATACATTTTAATTAATTGGTCATTCATTTTAATTAATTGGTAATTCATTTTTATTAATTGATTAATTGATAATTATGTGCTGTAGCGGTTTGCGGTTTTATAGGGGAATAGGGTGGGAAGTAATTTAATTATACTAAATTAATTATTAATTAGTAGGAATTATAAATTAATTTAAATTAATTGGTAATTAATTTAAATTAATTAGTAATTAATTTTTATTAATTGGTTAATTGATAATCATGTTCTGTAGCAGGTTGTGGGTTTATAGGGGAATAGGGTGGGAAGTAATTTAATTATACTAAATCAATTAATTATAAATTAATTTTAATTAATTGGTAATTAAGTTTAATTAATTGGTAATAAATTGTTATTAATTGATTAATTGATAATTATGTTCTGTAGCGGGTTGTGAGTTTATAGGGGAATAGGGTGGGAAGTAATTTACATTTAATTAAGTAATAATGTTTTTTAATTAATTGTTTTTTTAAATTATATAATTGTTAATTAATTATTGATTGGTAATTAAATATTATTAAATGGTATTTTTTATTAATCATGTTTTTAATAATTATGTATTGTATTTGTAAATGGTTTATATTTATTTAATAGTTACGTTTTTTATTATTTGAAAAAATACATTTATTTATAAGTATGTTTATTTTTACCCCTACGCTATCCAACACTTTCCCTACTGTTGCACTCTCTGCAGTGGGAATAGTAATTGTTACCCCTACGCTATCCAACACTTTCCCTACTATTGCACTCTCTGGAGTTGGAATAGTAATTTTTACCCCTACGCTATCCAACACTTTCCCTACTGTTGCATTCTCTGGAGTTGGAATAGTAATTTTACCCCTACACTATCCAACACTTTCCCTACTGTTGCACTCTCTGGAGTTGGAATAGTAATTGTTACCCCTACGCTATCCAACACTTTCCCTACTGTTGCACTCTCTGGAGTTGGAATAGTAATTTTTACCCCTACGCTATCCAACACTTTCCCTACTGTTGCATTCTCTGGAGTTGGAATACTAATTGTTAACCCTACGCTATCCAACACTTTCCCTACTGTTGTACTCTCTGGAGTTGGAATAGTAATTGTTACCCCTACGCTATCCAACACTTTCCCTACTATTGCACTCTCTGGAGTGGGAATAGTAATTGTTACCCCTATCTAACACTTTTCCTACTGTTGCACTCTCTGGACTTGGAATAGTAATTTTTACACCTACGCTATCCAACACTTTCCCTACTGTTGCACTCTTTGGAGTGGGAATAGTTATTTTTACCCATACGCTATCCAACATTTACTTACTTTTTTTAATTTGTATTACATTTGTATTAATTGGTATTTATATTATTATTTTATGTATATACATTTATTCGTCATTTATTATATTTCATTTATTTATAAGTTATTAATATAATTTTTTATAAGTTATTATTAATGAAGTATATACTATGTATTCTACCTTTATTATTTGTTTTTATTACATTATTTAATTTTAAATATTATAATATATTTTTAACTATGTTTATTACATTCATAAGTATTATTTTGTTAATATTACATTTTTTTTATTTAAAAAAACAATATTTAAAAAAAACGATATTTTTCGATATTTTATTTTTCGATATTTTTGTACTTACCCTGTTAGAGATAGGATTTTGATATTATTGTAATCGATATTTTTGTTGCGATATTTTTGTATGTAGATATTTTTGTATTCGATATTTTGTCAAAGATTCGGTCCCAAGATACGCAATAAGGGCATCATTTAAACAGTCATTTAAGAGGGTTTATTTACCGTGCCTTTGTTACTTTATATGCAAAAAGAACAATTGATGGACAGAATGCAGAACAATGTCATCAATTCACCCCAGTACAGAGATCTGGGCCTAAATCCATCATTTTGTTGCTCACTGTGCCATTCCAGTTTTGACCCAACCATATGCAAATCAGTCTTGTCCCTGCGCCCAATGTGAACAGTCCAGCCTGAACTGCCAGGCCAGGTCCTCCCTGGACTGGAAACAAGTATCCTAGGACCGGTTTCTGGCTTTCAGCCCTCATCAGCCACGATAGCTTAACTCTAGTGGCATGGAGAGCACAGGACCCACGTCTGGGCATACCAGTCCCACTCGGGGTGACAAATGCAAAAAGAACAATTGATGGACAGAATGCAGAACATTGTCATACATTCACCCCAGTAAAGAGATCTGGGCTTAAGTCCATCACTATTTTGCTCACCATGCTATTCAAGTTTGGACCCAGCTACATGCAAATCAGTCTTGACCCTGCGCCCAATGGGAACAGTCCAGCCCGAACTGCCAGGCCAGGTCCTCCCATGACTGGAAATAAGCATCCAAGGACTGGTTTGGGGCTTTCAGCCCTCATCAGCCAGAATAGCTTGACTCCAGTGGCATGGTGAGCACGGGACCCACATCTGGGCATACCCGTCCCACTCGGAATGACAAATGCAAAAAGAACAATTGATGGACAGAATGCAAAACAATGTCATACGTTCACCCCAGTTACTTATATGACACCATTGCTACTCTAGTAGTTTTTGCTATCACATCTTTTTGAGGCTAGTGGTTGTATCTGAGAGTTCTGTCTATGGTGGATGAGGAAGGTGAATAGGATACCAAAGAAGGTAGGACCATTAGGTCAAGCTTCACATATCAATTACCGCCCTTTCATGTAGACATATTCCGTGACTAATTTCTATATTTTAGAAGTAATAGGGGAGCAGATACTGCACCTCCAACTTTTCCCACAATAAGATACTCCTCTACATAATAGAATGAACTAAGACTATTAATCTAGTCAGTTAGGTATACACGGACATCAACATTTAATTTTAAGCTGCAGTCATTTAGGTATACAAAGGTATCAAGATAGTTTGGTTTGGTTACAATCCTTTAAGAGGAAGTTCCAGTTGAATCATTCTCAGCCTTCTAATTTCTGGGCTCTTTCCTTACTGCCTCCTCTCTTTTTGATTACATTTATTGGTGCAGCTGAGATTCTGGACCCTTCACTGTAACTCATTTTTACTGAATTTCCCTAACATCTGCTCACCTACAGTGGTTTGGTAAGCATTGAGAGTTTATACCACGTCTCCAGCTTTTACATTTGTTTTTCTCACTGCCTTAGTGAGTAAGAATTGCTCTTGCTTGTTTTTTAGATCTCCAAATACCCTAATTCCAGCCTCCTTTCACACCAACCTTTATTTCTGTTCGTTAAACTCATATTGGGTTTTCTTGTTAACGATAGTTTAAATGGGCTCTTATCTGTGGTGTTGTACAGAATTATCCTGTATGGCTAATGTTTATTTTGGCCTTACCACCCCCAGTTACCCATTTGCACTTTCTCAGTTGAAAGAGCGATTGAACTTCAAAGTTAGCAGCACTGCCCAATGGACCAAACTTTATCTTCTCCATCAATAATGGTTGCATGTGGGCTTTTTAGCAGCAGAATTCTCTATTAAAATTCTGAAATTCCTAAAAAGGTATGTTATTCTTCTTTAGTGGTATGACTGGAAATGCGCTCTGTTCTTGAAATCAGACTGTAATCAGTCCTCACCCTTATTCTATCAAGGATAGATTACTGCAATGACCTCTATTTAGGTGCTGGAGCGAAACAGCTAAATAAGATTCAGTTACTTCAAAACGCTGCAGCTAGGGTTCTGTACGGTTGACCTAAATATCACTCCATTTCGGCCAGCATCAAACAACTGCATTGGCTGCCAGTTAGGCACCGGGTTGATTTGAAAGCATTATGCCTGGTGCACAAAGCACTCTATGGAGGTGGCGCGGAAGACATACAACGAGTTTTCCCCCGATATGCTCCATCATGCTGTCTAAGATCGCTGGATTCTAGGTTGGTTCTCTGTCCCCAGATAAAGCGAATCACATGGGGGGGGGGGGGGGGGGGAGGGACGCTTCTCCTTTTTGGCAGCTAAGTTGTGGAACACGCTCCCCGTCTCACTTCCACTACACCCTTCACGGACCATCTTTAGGAAAGTTATTAAGACCAGGCTCTTCTTGCAAGGCTAAAGCTAGTGCGCTCCTCGATTTTTCTACCCAGCACCATGATGCCTCGGCATAGGAGCGCTTTATAAGTACCTTCAGTCAGTCAGTTACTTAATCATCTGAATAAAATGCCCAAGTATCTAGGTTATGTTCTCAAAACAACTCTCCAAAATAGCCTTCAGGGTTAAACCACTCCTTTGTAAAATGTCCAACACTATTCTTACCTTCTAGTCGTATTGCTGTTTGTCCTACTAACCCCTAATGCAATCTTCTGGAAAAATATAGCTCCTTCAATATCCCCCAACAACTCTCCTAAAATTCTTTGGAATAATGATGCAGCGATATGGAAACTGACAGGCATTTTTACAAATATGTATGCACGGAACAGAGTGACAAATGTTGTAAGATCTCCGAATGTTTCATGTAACGAAATCTGGTGATATGGAAAGGTTACATCCAGTGTGGTGAAGTGTGAGTCAGTGCTGGGAAACATATCCCGGTTGTGTAGCCTTACTTATCTCCAGGCAGTTTGCAGGTCTGCATTGGCAGTCACTACCTTTCACAGTCTCTTCACTTGCTTGTTCCACGAACCCCTTAATATCTATCCTTTGTTTCCATTCATGCTGTTTTGATGGTCAATTTGATTTGCTCCCTTGCCTCTGTGTGCTCCATATCCTGAAGCAGGCTGCTGCTCTCCATCTCTGTAGCACCTCTGTGGTGTTGAAATCTGCTCCTGCCGTAGGTTCTGCAAACATCCTGCTAAATCAGAGTGCTGCCTCACTCATTTCCAGATCCTCTCATCAACCATTCAACTCGAGGTATGATTTCTGGTTGGACTAGAGTTAGTCACTGAATATCCTCTCCAAGCATGAAGTAAGTGATACATTTGAATGATGTGATGTATTCAGTCTTTGTTGAATTACTAAGAAACTGAATTATGGATTAATGGGCAGTAGTCTGTCCATCAGGTTGCCAGAGGCTATTACCTCCTCCACCCTGATGGACTACCATCCATAAGATTTAGATGTGACAGCCAGCCCAGCAGCTATCTCTGTACATTAAAAGCAACTACCTTCACAACGGTTCCTTTTAATGCAAAAAATATTTGGTGGATGGTTGACATCAGTTTTGAAGGCAGTTCTCTAAACTTTGCAAAGATTTTTGGGCAATATTATCAAGAACGGCAATAACATTATCACTGCTGTAGCGGCAGGGAACTGCAGCTAAAGAGGCGATAAGGGGCTTACTAATATGTCCTTGTGAATTCCCATAGAAGGCCAGGTTCTGGTGTGAAGTGGGTAGCTCTGTATTTAGGGCATTAAATCAAGTCAGCACCTTGAGAAACCTAGCAAACTTGCACATTTTTTAAAACTCGACATGTCAGGGAATCTAGGCTGGAGTGACTTAAAATTATAAAATAGTTAAAACTTTATATGGTGCACAGCTACTTAATTGATGTCCCTCAGCGCTGAAAGTCTAGCTGCAGAGACCCAAAGCATAAAGCAGCCGAGCGGAGTAGGAGAAAAACCTATGTGAATAACCAAGTTTTTACATATTTATGAAGGACTATTTCAGTCTTTGTCTGTCTTAAGTGAAGGAGGACTGAATTCCACAGCTCGGATGCCACAAAAGTGAAGAAACTGAAACCTATGTGAACTTTTTTACAGCTGGGACATGAGCTAACAGAGCCCCGGATGACATGAGATGCCTCGAAGGGGAGTATGGCTTAATGAAAGGGTGCAAATAGCCGGCACCTGTATTCGAGATGGCCCTGGAGCAGTAGCACAAAGCTTTAAAACAAAGACTCTGTAAAGCGCTACATTGAGAGATATGCAATCGGGGTAGCAGTAGTATTTGTGGCTCTGCTGTGATGTCACCTATGCAAACCAACAAACCACTAGGGGTGGACAGAATTTACTTATGCCCTGTTAGTCTTTTAAAACAGAATTACTAATAAATTCCGTCACTCCACTCGACTGGTGAAATATTCAGCGCTGATGATAATCATATGTGCACTTCCATTTTTTAAAAGGCCATTTTTAAAAGCTTACACTTTGGTGTCAGCATCGAACTATTATGTACACAAAACACGCTGATTCATACCCAACAGACTGGAGGAGGTTGCCACCTTCAAGTGTGATTTCCTCCTCAGTAATGTCAGAAAGAAAAGCCAGACATTTATTTAATCCCATACACAACTATATATCAAGAACTCTGACTTGCTATTAGCTATATAACATGCTAATCTAGTTATGTTTCCTTAGTGTTTTTTATGAGTGTTAAAACGATCAAGCTATGTGCAACATTTTTGAAGAAAACTGCAAATAATTCAGTCTAATTTAAATGTAAATCCATTATGGTTTTTATTACAATGAATACAAACCTATTCTATTTTGGCAAACTGTTTGCTTTCAGAAAGTGCCCTACTGAGAATGCAATGGCCATAGAGTGGCATAATAGATCAATAAGCACCCCCAGTCCTGAGCAGATCTACTGTGATGCGTAGTTGATGCTGTCACTTCTAGCTAGCCCTGGCACGGGAGGCCCCGTGGGTAGCAAGACAAAATATTGAATTCAAAATATAGAACTACCAAAATATTGAAGTCGAAATATAGAATGGACAAAATATCGAATGGACAGAATATAGTGGCAAAAAATATCGAATTGAAGGTAAGTAATTTAATATCGAATAGTAATTTTTACCCCTACGCTATCCAACACTTTCCCTACTGTTGCACTCTCTGGAGTGGGAATAGTAATTTGTACCCCTACGCTTTCCAATGCTTTCCCTACTGTTGCACTCTCTGGAGTGGGAATAGTAATTTTTAC
This sequence comes from Lissotriton vulgaris, assembly GCF_964263255.1. Taxonomy (NCBI): domain Eukaryota; kingdom Metazoa; phylum Chordata; class Amphibia; order Caudata; family Salamandridae; genus Lissotriton; species Lissotriton vulgaris. The sequence goes on from NC_141691.1 coordinate 780,407,063, forward strand.
CACTGAGCTATCCAATGCTTTCCCTACTGTTGCACTCACTGGAGGGGTAATAGTAAATGTTATATTTATTATTTCATTAAATTTAAATAACTTTTAAGACATTTGAAAAAAAATCGATATTTTGACTAACTATATTTTTTAAAACTATATTTTTGATTCGATATTTTTGTACTTACCTGTTTGTAGATAGGAATTCAATATGTTTGCATTCTATATTTTTTTCTTCGATATTTTGGTAATTTTATATTTGTGAATTCGATATTATGTCAGTGATCCGGCCCCGCGAGTTCCACAAAAGCAGAGATGCAGATTGTGTTACAAAGTTACAAGTCACAAGTCCAGGTTGGCGAGTAGTGTGGAAGAGTAGCGCATGATGTAGAGCAATCCTGGGGCCTTTACAGAGCCTATTAAGGGCTTTGATAAGTCTTGAAGATGGGGAACCTCAGCCAGCAGAAGGCAATGAGCAAATAGGTGGTAGGGTGAATGGGAAGCCATTTCCAGCTATCAAGTAGAGGCTGCTGTATCTGCTTTACCACCTGTGCACCTTGCATTCCATGGCAGATATTTCAGGCCACTAAAACGGGGATGTAAATAAGGAGGTTAACAATGTAGGGGTGGGCAGAACTCTGTGAAATCTCACACAGTTGTTATGTAACTCAGCGGAATTCCACAAATTAAAATTCTTGAAGTTCTGCCCATCCCTACAAGCCATAGGCACTCCCCTGCAAGGGCTCCTATTGACCGTGGTTTGATCCGTTCCTGTTGCTGTCACTAGTCCCAGCCACACAAGTGGCTCAGCCTTTAAATCGGCAAAATTGGGGTAACACTGGGTGGTAGGAGTTTTGTGGATTTTTGTGGATTCTGGAAGTTTCTATCACAGAAATGCAAGGAAAATGTGTGATTTCAGGCATATTTTAAAGTGTGCATGGCATTGTGAGTAACAAAACTTCATGGGACCTACACAAGGCACACCACCCTGGAAAATAATGTATTTCTTTGGGGAGATTTAGTCCTCTAGATGAAAGTAGGAGTTTCCTGTGCACCAAGCATACCAAACTTTTTTTATGAGCAATTTTATTTAACATTCATAAAAAACTAGCCCTTTTCTTTTAAACAGTTAAATTCTTCACACTATATTGATGACTTTTTTGATTTGGGAGTTGGAGAAAGAGACCCCCTGCAAATTCACAGAATTGATCAATTTATGTGACCAAAACTTGAGATTCATGGCCAACAGAAACAGACAGAAAGCAGAATATATGGACATATAGATCCGACATAGAGAGGGCAAACCAGAAGTGGATTTGTTTGATAAACCAACAACACATAACACTCTCCTACATTTTAGCATTTCACATCCAAGGAACCAAAAACAGGGAAACCCCTTTGGTCAGTTCCTTAGATTAAGACGTAGCTGAAGTAATCTTGCTGATTATGACGAGAAGGCAACCATCATGGGGGATACATTCTGCAAACATGGCAGGAGACTCATTAGAGAGTCAAATAGGAGAGCAAGATTTTATGACAGTTATCATCTTTTAAGAAACGAGAAAGAAAAGTGATCCTAAACTAGTATGTGTTACTAGACACTAGGTCTTCAATAAAAATGTATTACACATTATCAATTCCAACTGGCACATCTTAAACAGTAATCCAGAGAACAACATACAGACCCCAAAACAAATGTTTGCCCATTGCCATAATAAAAACTTGAAGGACAACACAGTAAGATCTCAGGTCACAAAAAAGGTTAACTTTATTCAAAAAAGCATAGATGTGCCAATCTCAGTAATATCAATTACGAACTAGGACCTTAGTCCGCTATCGCTGTCTCCCATTATACCCGTTTTGGATTTTTCGCGCGTTTTAAAGAGCTTTAAATACGAACCCGATCTAGCAAACCTTTTTTCATTCTACCGGTGAAGCAGAGCGCTCCCGAACCTGGAACAGCACCATCTTGCTGCACGCTCGGCGGCAACTCTTTATCAGGTAAAACGTAGTAGACGAACGTCTTGCTTTCTGATTAGTTAAAGACTTTGGCTTTTGTCTTTATTACCATATCTTCATGGATATAATGTCCAACCCTTGGTTTGTTTATTTCTTTACCTTTTAGCCCGCAAACAAGCCACCATTTATCTTTAAGTAAAGAAGTTTCTGCAATATCCTGCATTAATTGAGTTGGTGGTACTCTAAAGATGCTGTGCCACGCTTAAAAAGGTACATATTTCGATATAAATTCTTCGTGTAATCCCTAAGTAGGTAGAACATCTATATTCCAACTATCACTAAGTTTCACCCACGTTAAAAATGCACGCGTATATTTCACTTTTTCTACAGCATCAAGCTAGCAAATACTTGGCACTATACGTGTGAGCTGCGGGGTTAATAGCTATTCACGCGCCCCTCCTCCACTCTTTCTTTTGGATTGAAACATCTACTTCAGAATTGAAGGTATTTGAACAATGTTAATGAATAGAATGCCGTTATGATATGTAGCATGTTTGGCATTATATTGGTGCCAAAATAAACATTAAGTATAATTATTCGAGCTAATTTATAATTATTTTTTACCCTTAGCTACCTCTTAGCGATGTGTAATCTGATGTTCACATAGAGGATGTCCAGCTACACGTCTATCGTTTTTTAACAATTCGTCTCGAGTAATCCAACAACCTCCACATACAACTATGTATAGAAGATTATTAGTAGGATCACCACATTTATAAATCAGGTAATTTGTATACCTACTCTATGCCATTGTTATTCACTATTATCATTCCTCCTCATACCTAAGTAGCCTATAGCAACTGAGTATGATCAGGATATTTGGTATGTGGTTACAGTCTGATTCTCTGATACTTATAGAGCCTACAATATACAGCTATATGCCACTATAATTCTAAGATAGAGATCTCCAATCCTCTTAATATCTCCCAAACGGCTTACTCTATAAGAAATAGCAATCCTGTGGTTACCCCGCCAGTAGTATCAAAGATAGGTTTTGCCCATGAGGTACCCCTTAATATATATAAAATTAAGGGAATCATCGTCACATTTTCTTTTTGTGTCAACATATTCTGGAGTTAAGCCAACTTAGAAAAAGGAATCTCTACCCTACACTTATTATTAACCTATTAAATTAGATGGTCTGTATGCCATACAACCATGTGTGCTTAAAGTGATCCATCTACTACCTTCATTCTTTATATATTTGGATGTCTTTTTAACTATGCAGGAATTAGCCTTTATCAAGTGGCTCCTTTGTGATTGAGAAATTGCGAGAAGATGTTTTTCAATTTTTGAAATACTAAGCAAGAACAAAACTCTTTAGCTGTAAGTTGGTTTTTGATTTATCTATTTTAGCCACTTTTGCTTTGAAGAATCTGTTATCTTTATTCTCGTAGACATTACATCATCATGAAGAAGAAAGCATGTATATGTTTTTTATATCAAGAAATCTTAAATGTTATCTTCCTGAGCACATAGAAAATATTGACTAGAAAATATCTGTCTATCATATGACTTTAGTGTTCAGATTTATGAGTCCAGAACTGTCAGTTTGATAAGAACTTTGACTTTAGTAATAAGAAATATAAAACTGTTATATTTTTTAGAACTGCTGTTTTTAATATTTTGTACAAAAAAATGTATGTTTTTTGTAAACTCATTATTTGGTCGCCAGAATACTGATGTATGTCTTTCTTATAAAAATGTATTTTCAGAGTTTTCATCCAGTGACTCCTGAGGAAGGCGTTTTTTTCAGCCGAAACGCGCGTCGAGTTTTATTGTCACCTTTTATATTCCGTATATGAATTATCTTTATTTGCATTGTTTATGATTTAAATATGTTGTATATTTATGGTGATTATTATGTGTTATGTCATTTTTATTGTATCATATAGTTTCAACGTGTTGTAGTTACTATATGATTTTTATCTACACAAATTAAATATATTTTTAACCTAGAATTACATGTCATTGTTCCTCTCTCTGTATAGTTTGGACAAACTGCACACTATTTCTTGCTGACGGCCTAGGTTTTTTTCTCATGTTGGTCCAATCTCAGTAATGGACAGTTCAAATGTGACCAATGTCTAGCCTGCAATAATACCATAGAAACCAATACCCACATGCACAATGGATATACTGTACAGTTGCAAACTATGACAAATTGAAAACACAAAATGTAATTTATGTATTGATCTACCCTTGTGGATAGGGATGTGTGAGTGATACAGGTTGCAGTTTCAACATTTGCCTGACCTAACACAGACAAGCCATAAAAACTTGCAAACTAACTGCCCCCATGGCAAAACACTATCTACAAAACTGACACTGGCCAGATAACATTGAATGGCTTAGTTTTTTAAAAAGATAATCCCAAGGGGGTAAATATGCAGGTGAGAAAATTGTTAGAAGTATTCTGGATCTTCATGCTTCCAACCAATTCAATATGGTATGGGGCCCTGGAACAAGCCCATTTTTCCTTTTACCCATTTGGGTAACCATGCTTACTTCTTTAACCAGTACATATCCAGTATTTAAGGAGAAGGTAATAGTGCCATTTCAATGCATGCTAGTACCTGATGGGACAATATATCACAGTTTTTGCATTGAATTGAGGTAAGAGGACCTCCCTGTAATTTTTTGGGCTATGGTGAATGCAACTATGAGTCATTCCTGCATTGTTTTTGGGGACTAGATCCCCCTTTATTACAGAGCAGGTTTGTCTCTTTTTGATTCTATATTCATAGGACACCGTGACTATGGCAACTATATTTCTAGGGAGAGCTCTAACAACATTGTGTAGCGAGATCTTCAGTTACTAATAGCTCATATTTCATTTTAGACCTGTGGGATAGTCTTCTGACTTCTATACTATGTGGTGAACTCAACCACTTAGAGGTTTTGATTTTGGATCTGTAGTAAATATACTGCTGCATGGGGGATTTCACTGAGAAAAGGTAGTTGTTCTCTCCACTCTATACCCCACGTATGGCATTTTGTCAACCAATCACCTTCGGTGGTAAAGATCTGTGTAAATAAGCCCATGTATATTCCATGTCTTTTCTATCTACCTCCAGGGGTCCATTTAGAAGCTCTTAGGGACAAGGCACTCTACTTTACACTTCAAGCAATTATATTTTCCTCTGTATAGGGATTGACGTAGGGAAGCAGGTATTTTTCCCACAGTACTTTATTTACCTCTGAGACTGAGACTGTCTTCACTGAATAGTGAGACTGTTTTCTCTCTTTTTGGTATTGTCTATAGACATCAGCATTTGTTTGATCTTAACAAGTATTTATTGGAAAATATTGGCAATGATCCAAAGCTTTTTATATTACAATGCCTTCGAGTAACAGATTGCATTACTTGTTGTAGGCTCATACAGAAAATTCTTTTAGTCAACATATTGCTTCTTGGTGTTATGTTTCCTTGGTGTCAAACACAATTCACTGTACATATTGGACATACACACTGTTTGAGTTCACTGTGGATTTACAATTTTTTTTGTGGTTATTCCATGTATGAGTCATGGTTTCACCCTTTTTAGGTTGTGATCGCCTTTTTAAAACATTTTGTTAATTGATATACGTTTGAATTTGGTTGTGCAACTCAGCGGGCTTTTCAATTATGTAGTTGCAAGTCAATTGGATAGAGATGGGGGAAAATGTGATCAAGGAGTTTCATGCCAGAACATGTATTGATTATATTGTATAAAGCCACAAAGAATAAAATAGAATTGGATGAATAAAACTGTATAACTTTAAAAAGGAAAATATGAAACTGATATAACCATCGAATGAACAATTCATGTTGTTGTTTTTAGTGAATTTAAGATGACTACAGTTCGAGTGAAGTGAACTAATTTGATTAAATACAGATGCCAACCTGTGTATTATATGAATGTATACATTGATACTGATATAGCATAAATACCCTTTTTGTTATGGACATGAACAGCATTTTATGTACCTTCATTTGAGTAATTGTATAGAAGAATGAGTGAGTATGTGTATTAAAGGATGAGTTAGTATGTTTTAAAAAGAATATTTTTCTGTTTACTTTGAGACCTGTTCTTTTAAAACAGACAGGATGGAGTGTCTCACTATGGAGCTCTAAAAATGTTTAATACCCAAAAGTATTATGCAAATTTATGTATTGAAGAAATAAAGGATAGGAGAAGACAAAACCCCTATAAGCGTGTATACAATAATATGTTTTAGATGTGTTAGCAGAAGCATAAATGAATGGTAGATGGGGATTGTTCCCTTAATTTCCCTGTCATGGCAACCCTATCCTAGCAGAGGGTCCCTTTTTCTATGAACATTATCTACAAAACCCTGGTTGTCTAGTTTAAAAAAATTACTGTGGTTTGTAGATTTCCATCGGTGGCAGCTGAGTATGGCCCCAACTCCCACATCTACCATTACTGCTGATCTTACTGCTGATCTCTCCATGGGCCTTTTGTTTCAGGGTTTCTTGGCTCACTCACACAAGTGGGGTACCATTGATGTTGTTTGACTTGGCAGAATCCTGGGTGGTAGAAAATTATTAGGGGTTGGTGAAAGATTTTGCTCAGCCAGTGGAGTTCACAGAGTTTTGCCCACTCTGTGCTCCACTTGGAGTACATAGTTGGGACACTGAGTTCTTTCTTGAGCACTGCTCACCAACGTTAAAAACAGCAAAAGAATCAAACATCCTCTCATTTGCAATTGGGATAGGGTTTCTTTGTCCGCAAGGGAGCAGACCACTGTTTAGTCTTTAGGGGTGAGGGTGGTGTGGGTGTTACGATGGGCCAGACCTATCCCATTATATTATTTTTTTAAATATATTCCTGCCATACAGTGGACCTTCTGGCCCCCATAGGCAAATTGGTGCAAATCTTCTGTATTCCCAGGGGGAGGGACAAAAAGACTGGTTTGTTCTGTGTTTGGGGGTGGAGGTGTGGCCAATACGACAGTACAACTGCACCTCTATCTTTTGCCACAAAGGCAAATCCCTTGTGTCTGATGGATTTTACGCCGCAAAAGAGGCATGCTTGTGTCAATTTCCCCAATTGGGACAAACCTCCTACCTGCCCCCAGAAATACACTATTGTCCAATCTGAGAAGGAGGTATGACTCAAACCCAGGGTAGGCACATTGTCCTTCTGTTTGTATTGTCTCCTCTTTGAAATGCCTGGTGTTTTGTTGGCTTTCTTCTCCCCGGGGGCAAATTGGGGGTGAATACCCCTATCCACTTGGGGAGCAGAAATTCTATTGGACTGGGAGGTGGCTGAGAGCATGGGCCTTGCCTATGAGCGGCTGCTCCTCCTGAAAAACTACTGCATATTGTTTAATCCCTGGTGTCTAGTGGACTTAATGACCCTTGGGGTGACACATTTGGGTAATCAACTCAATCCACCCTTAGAGGGACAGAAAGACTGTCTGGTTTCTTGTTGGGGTGAGGGAATGTCCATGTGCACTCTGGGCACCCCTATATTGTTTTTAAAAGAAAGACATACTTTGGTATTTAGTGGGTTTTGAGCCCCTCTGGGGGCAAATTGGGGGGTAATAACCCCATCTGCCCTCAAAGGGGAATGTAAGGACTGTCACTATAGTTGTTTTGGAGGTAGTAACATGGCCGTGCCCATAGTGGCCAGGCTCCACCCTTAATGTTATTTCTATCCCCTAGGGGGCAGTTTGGGGTCATTACCCCAACCTGCCTCATAGGGAGGACAGAAAGGTTATTTCTCTTGTTGGGGTTGGGGCATGGCCTTTCCCAAGTTGGGCAGCCCTCAACCCTATATAAAAAAAAAATCCATGGTCTCTAGTGGGCTTTCTGCCCGCTGGGGGGAGATTAGGGATAATCACCTCAATCTGCCCTCCGTTGGGGACGCAAAGACTGTCACCTTGTTTTTGGGTGTGGGGGTTCGGTCATGCCCATAGTGGGCAGCCCCCTATAGTTATGCAGAAAATATACCCTTGTGTCTGGTGGGTTTTCTGATCCCAGGGCTGAAAGATTATCTCTCTTGTTGGGATTGGGGCACTGCTATGCCCATTTCCTAGTGTCTAGTGGGATTTCTGTGTCCTGGGAACCAGATTGGGGATAATCACCCTTATATGCCCTCCAGTGGGGCAGAAAGACAGTCACAATAGTTTTTAAGAGTGGGACATGACCATGCCCATAATGGGCTGCCCCCACCTCCTATGCCAAAGCCTGTGTGCTAATCATCATTACACTACAAAAAAAAGACTCAAGCTGCTCGTGATTCTCGTCCCAAACAGCTTCTGTTTAGAAAATAATATAGGAATCCAACCAGAGAGTCCTTTATGTGCCTCCCTGATGTCGGCCATTAGTCGGCAGACGCACTGGGGAAGTAGTGCGAGTGTTGGCCATTTGCCGACACCTTCACTTATGGGGTAAGGAAAAAAGGAGGCTGTGAGCCACAAGATAACATAAAAATACTGGCTGATGCAAACTCCATTCCTCCTTCATCATCACGCTTGTGCATTCTTTACTTAAATATCTTTCAGCACAATAGTCCTTGTACCCTTAATCAAAAACACTTCCGTAGAATAATAGTTAATTTCTAAGCTATAAGATACTTCATAAAAAAGGAGGCACGCATGAAGCTTAAGTTTAGATTCTTTTTTGTCAGAAACCGTACTGCTGAGCCACTGTCAGATCCCCACAGTCATTGAGCAAAATTAAGAGGAAATCAAGATTCTTGTTTAAGAATGGGCATAAGAAAATTTGCAGGAATAAAAAAAGAGGAGTTGAAAACCCTAAGATGGCAGCCGGGAAACAACTATCCAATTTGCATTCAAGTATTGCAAATCAGAATGCTTGATTCGAATGTCTAGTGTGCGCTACCTCAGCTCACTTCATCGAAGGAGTAATTCCAGTCAGGTGTAATTCCTCTACCTTCCGTGAAAGTTTTAGTCTGGGTAGAGGCGTCCCATTTTTTCAACGTCTTAGTTTCGTCATGCTATGCTTGTTTCTTCCTATTCTTTTTTCTAGCGAACGCCAGTTGAGGAAGTGGTGCAGTTAATGTGCAAGCTAATTTTTCGGAGCTGAGATTCGCAACAGCTCGTTGAACGAAGCAATAAATCTGTCAGCCCAAAAGCCGAGCTGTAATTCAATTTGGCCCAAAGAATAGAGTAAATAATTCTTTGCAGAGCTGTAATTAGTCAGCTATTACCCGGGGGCTGGAATCCCAGTGAATCAGTATGTGGGGCTGTAGCCTACCAGTCAGAACTAGAAAAGGAAAAGCAATACATAGACAGAAAAGACAAGTTACAGAACAGAGGCAACAGTCAAAAATGAATTGGGTAATTATTGTTAAGGTTAAGCCTGCTAATAATATGTAAGGGAGAGTAGCTGTAGGATTCAATAATCAAAATGCTTGTGAAAACCTTCTTTTTTGCAGGTTCCCTCCTGTGTTAATGGTAGAAATGGTAGGCAGACAAAATATCGAAATTAAAATATCGATATACAATAATATCGATGTTTTAATTTCGACAGTATAGAATATCGATGTCCAAAATATCGACAGACAGAATATCGTTTTTTTAAGGTATGTATGTTACTAATATCGAATTTTACTATTATCGAATTTTTTTTTAGTGTTATGTATTTTATTATGTTGTTTATATGTTTGTTAAACATGTTTTGTAATGTATGTTTGAAAATTTGTAAATTTGTTTACATTTTGCGTTTTAGTATCAGAGCGGGTTGTGGGTTTATAGGGGAATAGGGTGGGAAGTAATTTAATAATTATTAATTAATTAATATATGTTTGTAAATATTTTTAATTAATACTTAATTGGTAATTAATTAATATTAATTAGTTAATTAATGAATATAATTTTGTACATAGTTTTAATTAATAATTAATTGGTGATTAATTAATATTAATTACTTAATTACATTAATTAGAGTAATTTTTATATATATTTTTTTTGTTATTGTTAATTAATTAATTGGGGAAAAATAATATTAATTATTAAATTTAATTAATTACAGCTAATGTGCTAATATATTTACTTTATTGTTATTGTTAATTAATAATTAATTGGTAATTAAATAATATTAATTAATTTTGGGTAAAGGAGTATTTTTAGGGTTCAGGGTCAGTTTTCAGTTTTTGGGTAAAGGGGTATTTTTAGGGTCCAGGGTCAGTTTTCAGTTTTTGGGTAAAGGGGTATTTTTTGGGTTCAGGGTCAGTTTTCAGTTTTTGGGTAAAGGGGTATTTTTAGGGTTCAGGGTCAGTTTTCAGTTTTTGGGTAAAGGGGTATTTTTAGGGTTCAGGGTCAGTTTTGGGTTTTTGGGTAAAGGGGTATTTTTAGGGTTCAGGGTCAGTTTTCAGTTTTTGGGTAAAGGGGTATTTTTAGGGTTCAGGGTCAGTTTTGGGTTTTTGGGTAAAGGGGTATTTTTAGGGTTCAGGGTCAGTTTTGGGTTTTTGGGGTACAGTTGTACAGGGTAAAAATAAAATAATTCAAATTAAATCAATTAAATGAAATAAAAAAAAATAAAATTACATTAAATTATTAAGTTTTTAATTTATTTTAAATGTATATGTATTAGTTTTAATTTTTTAATTATGTTTTAATATTTTTATTTAATATTTGTAAAATTATATGTATTTTAACATTATTTTTACATTATTATTAATACATTTAAAAAAACGATATTTTTAATTTCGATATTTCTGTACTACGATATTAATTTTTCGATATTTTTGTACTTACCTTTATGAAGATATGACTCTGATATTTTTGATTTCGATATATTTGTGTCGATATTTTTGTATGTAGATATTCTGTCTGTCGATATTATGACAGACATTCGGTAGAAATATAAAAGAAGAAGGAATGAAGTGCCAGAAAGGAATCCATTCAGATGGGTCTGTCTCTTCTCTCTCCCATTTCCCTTCCCCCCCTTTGGAGCTGGTCTTCCAGTCAAGTATTTTCTGATTGCCTGGTGGTCAGGGAGGGGCATTTAGCTGTGCAACAGATGAATTTAATTCACCATGTAGATGTAAAATTTCACTCAGATTAATGCTGTTACAGAGTTTTGGTTCAGTTCATCGAAAGATGTTCAGACCTCAGTGAGGCTGAGATCCTTCCTTGACAATAATTATATAACTAATAGCTGATGTTTTCTGCCATTTTGGAAATTGGATATAATATCACTGTTTTTTTTTTATTTTAAAGAAGAATTCAATAGGTGCAGATTTTCCTCTTGTGATATACATCTCTGAATTTTAAACAGGTACATATTGGATTTTTATTTTAAATGGGTTGATTTGTTTTATATTTGTTAAACCAGCGATGTTCTCAGTTTGATACATATGAAATGAAATCCTCTTCAGAATAGCCTCCTTCACCGCAACGGACATTCCACCGGGGTGCGGCTGAATCTGATGCGTGCACAGATCGAACGGCCCCCGGTTGTCCTCCGCACACGCCCACCATGACGTCAAACGGCCGGGGGCTGTCCGACGCATGGAAAAGGATAGACAATGATTTTTTTACAGGAGCATGACCATTCAGTCCTAAATGTTTTGGTGTTGGCTCTCATTCCATACATAATAACAATTTGAGGGATAATGCCAGAGTTTTCTCTTGCGAAGGTTTTACTGTATACAACGAGGAAAAATTTTCCTGGGGGAAAAATACAGCACACTCACAATTTTTCAGCTTTAAACTGGGGAAAACAGCAGTTTACACCACATTATCCACCATTCCTAAAGCAGAAAGCAGAAGTGGAAAGATAATACCATAAAACGAGAACAGCCATTCCATTATTCCAAGTGTTGATTCATTAACCACCCAATTTCTGTGTGGCAGTCCTTAAAGTCCACTTTGTATACTTATGTTTCTTGATGTCTTTCAAGTACTTCACAAAATAACTTTGATCTCTTCTCCAAATTCTGTCCAAACATTTTTGACCAAAGTATCAATTGACTCCATGTTTTTTAAGCCTAAAGCACTTGGTATTCCCAGGCAGTCTCCGGTTCAAATAAACAAGGCCACACTGTGCCTCAATGGAAGTGGATCAGGTGCATTCAGGGTTGAAAGCACTAATCTCTTCTGATCTAATTTAATCAGAGAAAAAGGCACTGGTAAATATTACCACTGTCATTAAAAATGCTGGTTTGCTTGTATGTCATATATCGTTATCAAACATATATTTTGATATATTGTATCCTAAATATCATGCACAAAAATGTGTCCCATTGGGTGTCAATTTTTCATTAGTATCAGCTATGGGTTGTGATTTTTGTCACTTTAGTACACAATATTTCTGTCTGACAATATTTTTGTCATGATACCATAATGGTGGGTTAGCACTAAGAATTGAACAGGCAGTCCTATTTGTATACTCACCTGTGAGTGGAGACAAAGGGGTTAGTTTAGAATTTGAAAGGCTAAACTCAGTCTGTCAGGCCAGCAGAGGGGTGTACTCTGATGTCCTGGTGGACTACAGCCTGCAATGCAGGCTGAGATCTCTGTGCCTGGAATGTAGACACCTATATGGCACTTTGGGGATGGCACAGAAGCTTAGCTCTCCTGGCACAAAGTCCAATACCTCCACACAGCAAAATGTCATGCTTTTCAAAATTAAATTCCTATTTGTTATTAAAAAACAAAGAACAAATTACTCTTACGCACTAAGGGGCCTATTAACAAGCTGATGTGCATCGCTTTTGCACCAACCAACATGGAACATGTGTGACGCAAACCTTAAGTGAGATTTATGGAGTCACACAAATCCACCTTGCGTGGCTTTGAGTGGCTGCATTAATCTGAAGTAAAGCAACACAGCACAAATTGCTCTGTTGCCTTGCTGTGTGCAAGGGAGGCTTTCCATGGGCATTGTGTGAGTGTTCCCAAGCAAATCTCATAGTTATTGACACATTCCCAGATTTACCAGAACTGGCAAACCTGATAATGTGCCAAAAAGATAGGCATTCCCAGGAGAGGTGTAATGAGGAGAAATGCCTTTATTTCTCCTTTTTAATTCCTCTTTCTGTGTGCTTCCTTCTGCAGCACCCAGAAATAAGAATATGTTTTCAGGATTGTTTTTGTGCAGTAAGGTGCCCCTTCTTTCTCAAAAACAATCCTGCATGCATTGCAGGCACACTTGTTCCATGGAGCAAGGGTGTCTGTGTTGGTGCTAGGCTGCCAAAGGGGTACGAGTGCAGAGGAAAAGGTAAGAATGTGCAGCATTGCCCTAAATACAGTGCATTCCTGCCCTTTCCCATGCTACATAAGCGTCACTTGCAGTTTTTGTTACATTCCATTTTGTGTCAAGGGGAAGATGTGTTGTAATGACCTTGTATGGTCCCACTCATAGACCATTGTGATATCATGCAAACGAAAAATCTCTACCAAAAACATTCAGGGCAAATTGCCAAAGGAGGGAAACACCTGATAGCAGCATTAACAAAGTAGTGAGTAGCGTATTTGAGGATTTTGATCAAGCAGCACTTAAGCATACGTCTAAACACCTCTGGATGCTAGCTCCTTTGGGAACAAGTGACTCATCCATATTTCTACACGACTGTGAGTCAACCATTTTCTAGACTGTAACTAAATAATTCTCCTTGAGAGAGCATGACTGTGCATGGTATGACGTCCTATAAGTATGACATGCTACCATTTAAAACTGTATTTTAAACTGTTTGAAGTCAAGAGTGCCTAAATTAACCATAAAGCTGGAAAAGCACTGACATTGGATTATATCCTGGTTGATTTATATGAAAAAGAAGTAGACATGAGTTCCCATATCATGCACTTTTTAAAGTTGAGGAAGACAATAAGTGATTTCAAATTGCTTGAATTCACCTCAGCCACTGATAATGAGAATGGCCCGCAATACAGTCCATAATTTATTTGCCCAACATTTGAACTCAGAAAGGAAGCCTACAAACTCAAATCAACTTTGGCACTGTTCCAATAGGGAAAATTAAACCCAAACTCTCAGGTCATTTTCCCTCTGAATTAAAACCCAGGCAACCCAAGACTGGTTTAGAGTTTTTAATCTCTTCTGTAGTGGGCAGATTGAGTGCTATGGCACAATGAGCACAGACCCTACATCTTTGCATGCCTGTTGCAGGCAAACGCTGACCCGGATGAGCCCAGTAACTACCGCCCCATATCCTTACTTCCCATCCTCTCTAAGATTTTAGAAAGACACATCCACCAACACCTTCACCGTTTTGTAACAACACACAGTCTCCTCCATCCCTCCCAGTCAGGCTTCAGAGCAGGCTTTTCAACTGCAACCACCCTACTAGGGGTCACGGAAAGCCTATGTCAAGACCTTGACAATGGAGACACCATAGCGCTCATTTTACTAGATCTGAGAGCTGCTTTCGATACGGTGTCTCATACTGTGCTTATTAACACACTCATGTAACAAGGCATAAAGGATCTCGCCCTAAACTGTCTCACTGCCTTTCTCACTAAACGTACCTTCCAGGTCTTCTCATTCTCAGCCAGCTCAGAAACCCACTCTTTTGCCCATGGGGTTCCTCAGGGCTCTATCCTCAGCCCCTTGTTATTCAATCTATATGTTAGACCACTGGCCGAGGTAGCAGAAAAATCAGGACTATCCCTTTTTTCATATGCCGACGATGCTCAAATCATTTTCTCCCCGTCTTCTCAAAAAACGAATGACCCATCGACGCTTAAAACTGGCTTAAACAGAACAGCTCTCTGGATGCAGCAACATTTTCTCAAACTAAATGGAGAGAAAACAGAGATTCTGGTATTGGGAAAGGAAAAAGAGCTATGGAACCCCCAACACTGGCCGAATTAAGGGGCTCATTAGGATTGCGGTTTTTCCGCATCCTCGGGGCCGGCGGAAGCCATCGCCGGCCCAGAGGATGCGGAAAAACCACAGCGGACTGACCAAAGACCCACCGCCACATTAGGATGGCTGGTGGGTCCTGGTTTCCGTCCGCAGCTTTTCCGCTGCGGCTGGCTTACAACCTGCTTAATTCAGACACTCTGTTCATCACCACCCCTGAATCGTTTTTGTCCACCATAAGCATGGAAGGGTATACTCAGATGTGAGTCCCTTGCTCATTGCACCATCAGGATTCAAGCAAGCTGGGCCGAAGACGGCTGAAATGCCAGAAACCGGTCCCCGGAAGCTTGTTTCCTTCCCAGTATAAGAATTGGCTTGGTAGTTTGGTCTGCCCTGTTCCCATGATGCACTGGGCCAGGGTCAGACTAATTTGCATGTAGCCAGGTTCTGAGCTGGGATGGTGCAGTGAGCTAAAAAACGGTGATGGATCAAGCCCTGATCTTTGGACTGGGTAAGAGTGGTCTGCTTAATTCAGACACTCTGTTCATCACCATCCCCTTTTCTGAATGGCTTACAACCGCGGCGGAAAAACTCTAATCTGGTGACGGTGTCTCTCAGACACCGTCAGGCAGATTAGGATGGGATGCAAAACATGCTTTTCCGCGGCGGCTTTTCCGCCGTGAAAAAGCATGTGTAACTTCACTGCGGGGGCCCGTTGCGTGAAGGTGAAGGGGGGCTGGGGAGTGCACATGGGGGGTACCGCGAGGTGCCTGCCTCTTTCTGCATGCAAATGCAATGACTGCATTTTTTACTTTGCCGCGGGTGCAGCTTGAAGCCGCACCCGCCGCAATGTTAAAAATAGAGGATGTGACCGCCAGGGTGGCGGTCACATCCTAATCTCACAGGAGGGGACTCCGCAGCCCATGCGGACGTCCCCTCCTCCTCAGTGATCGCGGACGGACGCAAGTCCGTCCGCGATCATAATCGTCCCCTAAGTGAGCAATCTTCCATCTCCGTCCTCTCAAGTCAAAAATAATTGATGACTCAATTAGCATGCATCCCCAATCCATCAAACTTGCAGCTACCTGGTTCACAATTCTCAAATGATTAAGGAAAATCTGTTGGATGCTACCGGAATCCACTAGAAAAACCGTAGTCAATGCTCTAATAACAGCCAGACTCATTATTGAAATATCCTTTACCTAGGGTTAAAGAAATCAGTAGTCCATAGGCTGCAGATGGTACTAAATGCCGCTGTTAGGCTTTTCTGTATAGTCCCAAAAGCCACCTCCATCTTGACCTACAGACGCAAGCTGCACTGGCTTAAAATTGAGAACAGAATAAAATTTAAGGCACTGAGTTACATGCAAACAATTAAATCCTGCTGCGCTTCTCGTTACCTCCAGTCCTAGGTTAGTCCCTACCTTCCCTCACGAAATATCTGCTCTGCCACACAATGAAGGTTCATTGTACCAAAATTCAAACGAGCCTGGATGAGGGGCAAGGCCTTTTCCTATCTTGGTCCCGCAATTTGGAACTCTTTACCCACAATACTCCGCAATGAAGCCAATTACTTACAGTTTCGCAAGTCTTTAAAAACCTGTCTTTTCGATAAATAACCACCTTGGCCACCCGTTCTCTCCGTCTTGACCCACTCTATGCACCGGGAAACCCTTTTTGGGTATCTGTTGCGCATTACAAATTGAAAAATTAACTAACCTACTAGGGTTTCATAATGATGAAAACCGAAAGTGATGGGTAGATTGGTAAACTAAGATCAGCTACTGGTAATTGCTCTGGGTCACAATCCACTCCATCATTGTTTGCCCATCATGCCACCTCAGAGAGGAAGTAATCTAGAAGGAACTGTCCATTCTGAACCGCCAGGCACTCTTTATTAAAATGTCCTAAAGAATAATGTGATGCACCCATCCTGTAAGGAAGCAGAGATTGTGTGTATATGTTGGAAGATGGATCAGAGTCTTTTATCTAATTAAAGGCCAAATACATTAATTGATGCCATACTACATTTGTTATGAGAGTCCTTCTTCATATTCAGGGGCTATGGAAACATTAATGTGCTATATCTTTCTTTCAACCACGATGTTTGAGGATTTTAGTACCCTTGAACAATGTCTTACCCAGCACATGGTTTTCATGAAATATGTTAAAGCTTATAGAAATTGGCTTCTATTCTAAGGTTAATAAATCAAAGGCCCAATAGGCTAATACTTTCTGAGGTATTAAGGAATGATGGTACTGATTAGGAAATAGTCAACCTTCTGGTTGTCGTTTATAAGAGCAACTATGCCCAGGTTAAATTAGGAAAGATTAGAGTTGACAAAGGTATCAGGGCTTGACTCAATTCCTGTGAAAGAAGGGATGGGGAAGACAATCTGCATCTGGTTTTAGCTGCCACACTGCACCTGGGCTTGGATGGTCCGACCCCACTGAAAAAGAGAAGAAACCCAAAAATATGGAGCCAGAGTTTTTCAACCAGCCCTTTGAAGTTCTGGTTGAAAAACTCAGGCAGCAGTGATATAATTTAGTATGGCGCTGAGGTCCTCGGAGGAGCTTTGCACATAGAGCACTTGAGGTCCCCATATTGCATAGACCCACAATGTTGTGCTGGAGGTTTGGGACGAGTGTAGGGATGATGCAGCATTCTAGAATTGACCAGGGGTGTCGGGCACTAGAACATTCCACCCCCACTTATAAACCTTTGTATAAGGGAGAGAAAGGAACAAGACCCAATTCTTAAATTGCAATGGCAGCACCACCATAGACAGCTGGAAGGACAATCCACTTGATGCCTTGATGGACTAAGTTCTAGATGGGTCCCTCTAGGGCCAGTGGAGCTGGCCCTCTTACACACCCTTAAGATCAGTTGATGGAGAACCAGGCAGCAGGAGATGAGGAGGCTAGTGCAGGGGGGGCAGTGAAATAAGATCCTGAAAATAGTTTCATTTGGCCACCACTAGGCCTGCTGTGAATGTTTCTGGTATCTGCCCAACTGACCTGAGATATTCACCTTTAAAGATTGTGACCTTTTTAACCTTTTCACCCAAACAGAATATGTGGGGCTTTGCTATGTTTCCTAAAAAAAACTCCAGAAAAGGGTCAAAGCCTACTACTTGATAAAGCTAATAGGTTTCTTTATCTAAAAGGAAGCCCCCTTAGATTGCGATGTTCAATCTGGTATAGGTGGGGGGCAATTGCCTTTTTGGGGGTTATGACCCACTGTGGGTCAAATGTGATGTCACAATGTCACCAAAAGTATTTGCCACACGTACATATTTGCAATTTAGTTCACAGTAATTAGCAGTGCGTGTTTAATTAATGTACTTTTCCTTTTTTGAAGAAAAATCACAAACTGGACATTCACTTACTGAGTATGCCGCTCATCTTTTTTTTTTCATCTTTTTTTTTTGTCCTCATTCGCCTTTCACCCGCTTGAGAAGAAGCCAACCACCTTTCGTAACCCTGCTGAACAAGATCAGGAGTCTTTGATAGATCAAGAAAGTCAGACCGGGATAAGCACCAAGGACAGAAGTTGTGTCAAGGGGTGAGGAATGGGATTTTATTCCACCTTGGTCTTTATAAACCTGACGGACCATATCGGTGACCTGTGGAGCCCAAAAAAAGGTCAATGGAGTATCCAAGAAAGGCATAATCATAGGACCAGGGAAAAAAAACCCGGGCTCACTATCTCCTCTGTATCAATAAATCCCAAAAAGCAATCTTTTTCTTCCAGCAAGATCTAGCCATGCCCATCTTGGCTACTTCGTATAACGAGCTCAACCAATCTGAGTGGGATGGTGCCGCTGAGTCCACCCAATGCTTACATATTTGTCTCCTAGCCATCAAAATTGCATAAAACAATAGAGATCTAGCAGGGCCCGTAATATGGTCATTGAGGCCAAAGATGATTAACCGCAGACTGATATCCTCTGATATTTTCAGGATGGACTCAAGAGTCTTCTTCAAATTTCCCCAGAAGGGGCAAATGGAGGGGCAATCCATAAACATATGCACATCTGATGCTTCTGGCAACCCGCATTTGTTACAGACTTTCCCTATTTGAAATTTCGATAGCTTGAGTGGGGAAAGATATGCTCTATGGTCCGTGAATAGATGATTTCGCTTCAGCCAGGAAGGTTTAACTAATCTGTGCAAGGTGTTAAATGAATCTATCCAGACCGAATCCCACTGAACCTCCATCATCTCTCCCCAAAGCTCTTCTGGCAGTTTAAAGGCGCCATCGATTTGCTCCTCTATTGCACAGTACCACACTGAAACCTCCTTTTTACCCACCGGCCTCACCACTAGTTGTGCTTCCAATTTACTGGTCTGCCCTAAAACTATGTTCTGGCTAATCTGGGCCTGAGTCCAGCTTTTAATCTGAATGTACTAAAATCTGGAAAGGCCAGACCCCACTCTCTCTCGTAGCCCTTCCCAGGAAGGTAGTGAACCCCCATTCATCAAATCGCCCTACGTTATGATCCCGGAGTCTCTCACTGGTTTTATCAAACTGTCCTGAAAGCAAGGGGGTGTGCCTGGGGAGTCCCACAGTGGTGCTAATCTGGAAAAATTACTTAGCCCCAATTTTCTTCTTATTGTGGTCCAATTTTTAACTATCGATCGGAGAACCTTTAGTTTAACTTTTTTGAAAAATATTTGGTCACCGAATTTAAACATAAACCCTTCCTCCAGTAGCCCTGCCCCCCTTAACATAGACCTAAACATCTCACCTCCTGCTGTACTAATGGGCATTTTCAGCAATATCCTTGAATGTAAGAGCTGAAATGCCCAGGCATAGTATTGCAAGTCTGGTAATGCCAATCCCCCTTTAACCCTTTTCCGCCTAAGCTTCTTCCAAGCCAACATAGTTCATCTATACTGCCAAATAAAAGAGTTAATCTCTTGTTGGCATTTCTCTATCTGATGTTTGTCAAAGGAGAGCGGAATGGTGTTGAAAAGAAAAGTAATCCTAGGCAGAATTGACATTTTCACTAAATTAGTCCTCCCCAAGATAGATAAGGGGAGGTGAGCCCACGATTTCATCTGCTTTTGACATTCTTTAAAGAAACGGTCAAGATTGTATTAAGGTATTTTGTCAACCTCCTGTACAATTGTAACCCTCAGATATCCCATAGAGGGACCGATTTGGAGTTGTGTGTATTTTACATTCCTTGCCATGATTTAAGTTTTGCTAGCATTCATTTCAAAGCCCGAAACCTGGCCAAACTCCTCTGCATGTTTAATGACTGTCGAAAAGGCTGAGTCCAAATCAGCTGTTAGGATAAGAATGTCATCTGCATACAGGGTCACCAGCCTCTCCCACTCTCCAAATTTGAAAGAAATTATGTTATTGTCTTCCCTAAGTATCTGTGTAGATGGCTCAATATACAGGTTAAAGAGCAGTGGGGAGAGCGGGCAGCCCTGCCTCGTCCCCCTGGTGATTTTGAATGTATCAGTCAACGTTCCATTAACTAGTAATATAGCTGTTGGAGCCTTATATAACAGTCTTATTGCTCTGCAGAATTTATCTCCCTAGTTGAATTTCCTCATTACCTCAGACAGGTATACCCAGTTTACCCTGTCGAAGGCATTAGTTGTGTCAAGGGTTAAAACAGCCAACGGAAGTGTAAAAGTGGAGAAAATATCTATTGTGCCTACTAAGTCATAGGTAAGATCTGCTAACTGGTGCCCTTTGACGAAGCCCTTTTGATCTGGATGGATAATGCTCTCAGCCACCCCCCCAGCCTGTTTGACAAAATTGCCGCACAAAATTTATAGTTAATATTGAGGAGTGAAATTGGGCGATAAGACCCACAATTAGTCGGGTCTTTACCCGGTTTCAAAATCAATACGACCATAGCATCACACCATGAGCTAGGTGAGTTTCCTCCCTCCAAAAGTATGCTGTTATAAACCTTGACGAGTACTGGGGTGATGATCTCTTGAAGGGAACAATACAACTCCCCCGAAAGCCCATCTAGGCCAGCGGCCTTGCCTCTTTTGGACTGGTCAATAACCCTTCTCACTTCCTCTTCAGTTATTTCTTGATCTAGGTCTAATTTTTGATCATCTGAAATGGTCGGCAGAATGACCTTCTCCAACCACCTTTTCCTTTTATTGCTGTCATCAAAGATTGATTCTTTATATATGTCTTGGAAGAAATCGCGAAAAGCCATCCCAATATCTAGGCTCGAAGGGCGAGATGATGAGTCGTCTCCCACCTTGATCTCTTTAATATGATTACGAATCTGGTCTGAATTTACTTTCCAGGTTTGTAATTTTCCAGCCCCTTCTCCAAATTCGAAATGGTAGATTTTGCTTGCTTCCCATCTGTGAGAAATTCTCTCTTGGAGGATACCCTCCAGCTGTTTTTTAAGCAAATCTAGTTTTCCTAGCACTTCTTTTGGATCGATTCCTGCTTTATTCTTTATTTCCTTCATTTTGGCCTCAAGGCCCATAATAGATTCTCTAAATTTCCGCTTTCTGAAGGTAGCTCTGTTCGCAATGCACCCTCTCCAGTAAGCTTTCAAAGAGTCCCAGACAACAGCTATACCGGCAGTGTCTAACTTCGCTTCCAAAAAATATTTAGTCTCAGATAGGAGAAAGTTAACTTCGTCTTCCTCCAACAAGATGGTTCGATCAAAAGACCAAGATCTAATCTTCTATTGTTGTTTGAGATTTAAGCTTAAAAGAATTGCAGAATGGTCCGAAAGATGAGACAGCAAGTATTCGATATCATTCACTAGATCGTTGAGACTGAGACTAATCAAGGCATAGTCAATTCTAGATTTTTGTTTATATTTAAAGTTTCTAAAAGAAACTTCCAATTGACCCCCCGCCCGTTCCCTCCATATATCAGAAAAAACCATCTGGTCCATTACTGTCAAAAGCAACTGCCAAAATTTGGAGGGGAGTACTGCCCTAGAATTTGCCGATTTGTCAAACTTAGGATTCAACACTATGTTAAAATCCCCCATCCACATTAAAGGGTCTGGGAAATCAATGAGGTGATGTCGGATTGTGTTTGAACATGCGGGATCGCCCTGATTTGGATCGTAGTAACCCACTAGACAGAGAAATATACCTCCTAAAGATACCCTCAAAATAAGCCATCTACCACTTTGATCTTCCCTGTATTCCACTAGTTGGGCTTTGGCTTGCTTTTTAAATAGGAACATTACCCCTCTAATATTTGCCGTCTGATCAATACAAACAGAGAAATCTACCCATTTATGATTTTTTTAAATTTCTTTAGGTTCTGCTTTCAAAAGATGATTCTGCTTTCAAAAGATGAGTTTCCTGGATGGCAATGACCTGCGCAGGAGAATCTCGTAAGTATTGTAGAATTTTAGCTCTTCTACCCTTTGTGCGCAGGCCATTGACATTCTAGGACAAAAACTGGAGTGAGGTCATGATGGTTCTTCCTTTACTTCCGCGACTAAACTACTGATCATCCGACACCCACCCTCAAAGACTCCTCCTTTAACCCCAATGCTAAACGTTTGGCATTTGTGATACTTATAGGGTCTTGGTGAATGAGGAACTTTTGCCTTTAAACCCCCTGTGACCCCCTACCCCAACCCCCACCCACACTTTGGGAAACCCATCCCTGATTACTCTGGCTGATGAATGGCCAGGTTTACCTCCCACAGCCTCTCTACCCACCCTCACCTCTATGTTGTGTTGTGTCTGTGCCCCTATGTTGAAGAGAGGATTAAATAGAAGGGTTCAATGAGCCTCAATTTCCACAAGGTCAGACCTCCGCTCATCTCAGATCAACCCTGCCCAGCCAAACTCATTCCCTCCCAGGAGGTATATACTTAGGGATTCTAATAGCTTGCCTGCCTCATATGGAGATCTGATGTTATACATCTTGTTATTGAACATAATTTTTAGAAAAGCGGGAAATTTCAGTTGCACTGTAGCGCCCACCTTCCTGAATTTGTCCATCCTTTGACCAAATTCCCACTGGCAGTCCAGTGTAACTTTTGACAGATCTGAACGCACCTAAAAGGAGAAGTCAGGGCCTTTTAAAGATTTGGCATTTAAGGCCAGATTCAAAATCTTCTCCTTGACTGCATAGGTTAGAAAATTAATGGGGATCTTCCTAGGTTTAGATCTACTCTGATTAAGACGAAAAGGGTCCCTGTGAATCCTCTGAATATCCTTCTCCAAAAATCCCACCGACTCCTCAAGATTTAAAGAGTCCCTAAGCATTGCAACAACGAAGGTCTTAATGTCTGCCCCTTCCTTACCCTCTGGGATCGTCAAGAGGCGAAGAATGTTTCTTTGGGAATTATTCTCAAGTTTCTCCATTCTGTCCCGTATAGCGTCCCCATCTCTGCGTAGAGTTTGAATTTTTTTCTGCAGACCCCAGATTTGCCTTAAGCTCCTCAACCGAGTTCTCCAGAGATTCAGTTCTTGAATTTAATAAGTCTACCTTTTTTCCAAGTTTTCACAGGCCGCTATGATCTCGACCTGACTATCCGTTGGCACTGCAAAACCTTGTTTTATGTCTTCTTTTAAAGAAGCAAACAGGACTTCTATCGAGCTCCTGACTGAAGACTCCTCTCATCCATTTACAATTTGGCACTGTTGCCTAATCTGCTGTTCCTCTGTTATCCCAGGGACTGTAAGGGACCTGGCTGCTAAGGGTAGTATAGAAGGTAGGTTGGGAGTCGCAGGAGTGGTGGCGCTAGTATTTACGCTGATGTTAGTATTGGAATGAATGAGATTAATCGTACTATTGACACTTTCAATGGGCTCTGTAGTTTCAATATTGGAGGCGAACTTGAGGGGAGTGGCTAAACCGTGCAGTTGGAGTACCTCCTGTTTTGTAATGGTAAGAATCTGGGGCTGTATCCTAAAAAAAGAACGTAACGAAGGAGTGACTTTGACTGAGCTAAGATTGGAGGGTGCTTTAATAAGGCCTTTACTCCTAAGCCCCTTTATGCTCCTTCCCTTTACTTGGTAGTTCTGAAAAGCAGTGTTGTGAGCAACCCGAGATAGCTCCTGTTGTATATCTCCTGGTATTAATGCCTCTGATATGTCTGCTGCGACTGCTACAGCTTTCGGGGTGTCCTGCTTTTTATGCTGCTTTTTATCCTGCCCCACAAGAATGCCAGTTGGTAGGATTTGTATACTGTGTGTTTCTCCTTCTTCCCCTACCTCCTACCCCCTTTCTTACTCGTGCTGATATTTAATAGGGGGTCTACCTTTAAGCCCTGCTCCTGCACCCCAATGCGAGATGACTCTTGCAGAGAGGATCCCTCGTTCTTACCACATTTGCCACTTTTTCCACTGCTGCCGCCTCCTCGTTTTTCTCGACCTCTGAGTCAATGTCACCTCTGTCTGTGGGGCTGCAGCCTTTCCTGCCAGCTACACGAGGAAAAAAGGTACTAATTCCCCTGGTGGTGCTTGGTGTGACACTGCAGCTATTCCTCCGGAGGAGACCGCGGGCCGCTACTCTGCGACTGCGTCTCAACTCCAGGGCTGCACCGGACCAGCGTGGCAGGAGGAGGGAGCGCCTAAAACCCAGAAGCTGCACAGAGCCCCTACACGCATGGAGAGAGAAGGAATAACCAAAGGAGTCCACGATGGAAAAGCGGAGGGAGCAGAGCGCTGCGAAGCTCAGACATCCATTGGCGACGCCTTCAAACCGGGTAAGGGAGAGCGCTGTTTCAGACGAGCGCTACCGCTCAGCTAGCGGGCGCCATGTTCCCAGAGAATGCCTCACATCTTGCACAACTAATAAAACAATTTCTTACAGTTATGATTTCACTAGGGTCTGAGACATTTGACATCTGTATGAGAGTTTACGTTTTATGTGAACTATTATGTGTTGTGCTATGTTATGTGTTGTAATATGTTATGTGTTATATGGTGTATGTCACGTTATATGTTATTTTATGTGTTATGTTTGATTATCTGTTATACTATGAAGTGAATTATAGTGTGTGATGTGGACTGTTGTATGTTATGGTATTAAAGTTTTGTATAGCGCTTACACCCAATGATCTCTTGGCACTGGAATGTAAAGGCAACCCTAGCCGAACAAATTAGCTTTTATGTTGGAAGAATTTTTTTTTTCTCATGAAGTCAAGGTATAAACTGAAACTGTAGTTTTCAATCTTAGGGGGAGATAATTCCAAGCCTTAGGAACAACAAATGACAGTGGCTTTCTGGATGTGTGTGATTTTCTGCAGAGACCGAATAGTAAAATAAAGGGTTCTAGACAATACACAGGGATGAATGCAATAGGTCATGAAATGCAATATCTAAGAGCAGACATATGTGATAATTGAACAAAGATGAGACAAAAGGTCAATTATAGGTGAACATTTTATGGTGAAGAACCAACACAGAGGAAAACACTATACTTAAAGTCAACATGCAAGGTGGAAAATGCTTTAAAAGAATAGACGTGAGGGCAGATGAATTCTTCCTCCTTAGTTTGCATCTGTATGATACTGTTTCTAAATTAAATTAATAACAAGTTACTTTGGTACCAGAAAAGTATCTCAAAAAGTTATCAAGTAAGTTATCAAGTGGGCTTTGAAAGTCCACAAAAGGGGTCTATATATTTAGCAAGACAGAAGTTGTTTTAAATACTCCATTGCTAAAGGCGTCATGCTCTCTGGAGAATTAGAGAAACAAAAGGGGATGATGGACGGAGCGTTTGAGCAAATCAAACACTCACCCCCAGTCAACAGAGCTGGGTTTAATCCATCACCATTCTTTAGCCCACTCAGCCACTCTGGAGAATTAGGCCAATGCGTGGGTAGCACAGGTAAGAGCGGTGAGGGGGTGGGTGCAGGGTAGGGTAGGGTGGAGTCGCCAGACAAGGGTATAGGTAATAATAAATAAAGAATAAAAAAATAAAACCACTGACCTTGCTCTCGCCGCATCACCGACTTGTCGATGCGGCGGGTGCAAGGTCATTTGTTTTGTTTATTTTTTATTTAATTTTACCTATCCTGATGTCTGTCAACTTCTCCCTCACCCCGCTCCCATTCCGCCCCACCACTTCACCGCCTCACAGCACTTACCTGTTAGGGCCATGCCTGATTATGCCCTGTTGTAAAGGAATACATAGTATGAGCTGTTTTCTTTTCAAGCATTGCTACTTGTTATTCTCTACAAACCTATACATATGTTTTTTATTTACAACCAGTATTGTAGATTTTGAGAAAAGCAGTTCTAAAAATAAATCAAAAAGTTCTGCAATAGATACATGGTGAACAACAGTCCTAGGACAAGGCTGGATACCATGCAGCGTCCAAGTGTCGCTGGTAGGAAGAGATACGAGAAAACTGCAACCAGTTGGCGTTTCAGTTGTCAAATTATGTGCTTCAATTTTGCCACGTTTTCTATATCTCCCTTCATTTCTACAAAAAAAATCTTGTTTCTTTCTTTTACAAAGTTGCTATGAAAACAACTGGGGATCAGAACCTAAACTGAGTAAAAAAAAAAACGATGACTGGCCAAATAGAACTACAACATTGAATACAGTTTTATTCGAACTGCAATTAATTGATTTCCAGTCTGCTATGCATCAGGGCTATGCATATTTATACACATAAAATCTAAAGTTGAAGTAAAAATGTCTGGTAAATGCTGGTGTGATAGGGTGCAATGATGTATTGGAAGTATGCAGGGAACGTAGCAAAGGTAGCAACCGTCTGAAAGTAATTCAAAGGAAAAGACAACCGGACAACCTTCCCGTTCAATATATCACTGCTGGTTACCCTCACCCCCCCCCCCCTTCCTACACAACATCCAGAAATGAGCTACATGAACCAAGCACGCAGGGATTCACCAGCCATGCCTGAAAACTACAGACAACATAATTTACAAGACGAACCCCTTTCACAGTCGGCATATACCAGGTTAGAGACAGAAGAGGAGGATAACAAGATGTACTGACAGCCTAATGCCAGCACCAGTGTGTGCTGCTCCCCTGCTCTCGTCCACCTAATAACAAGGCTCTAGACATCATGCAGTAAAAGAAAGTCTCCTGACCTTGTGCAATTATTAATTTTCACAGAGAATAATATACGATCAGATCATAACATGTAAGCCTTCGGGACAGGATGAAAGTGCATTGAACTGCTTGCAATCCAGGCTGGCAGAGCATTTGTTCTGGGATTAGTGGGAACATATTAAAACATAAAACTAATCTCACGGAATATATCTCTTTTAGTATTACACTCTGTATTCCCATTTGCCAGTTTTTATGCTGGTGAACTTCTTCTAACCCGCTCAAAATGACAAATTCGCAGCACTCGCAGAAAACATGAGACTTTTAGACGGAGGGCAAAGAAAAAAACGAATGAAACAACATTTCATGACTAGGGCAAGAAACGCTGTTCACAAATGTGAGTCATAAAGGAGTCTATTCTTCACATGCACAAATGGAATTCCCACTGTATTCGTCCGAAGTCAAATATTATTTTATGAAATGGTTAAAAAAATTCCAGTTTTATTAAATCCTACTGAGCAAATCCTAGTGAAATTAGGCACATGTAAATTTAGGGACTCCGGGGGATATTCTCAAGAACGTGCATGCCAAAATCGGTTAATGCAATCTTCCATAATTCTGTCTATATCGGGAAAATAACTCAGTGTCAACGTTGTATTCTCAACACAGCGGTAACATGTGATAGTTTCCCAACAATGCGTCAAATCTCTGCGATAAAAGCCCCTGGATGGCGAGATAAATCGAAACCCCAACGTGAAAAAACTTGCGATCGGCACAACTGCGATAAAAAATTCAGCAAGAAGCAGCACCAGCCTGCAAGTACCACAAGTCAGGTGGCCAAAATCACTATAAAAGCGGCAACCAAAAACAAGACCGAAACAACATCGAACCACCATGGAGGTAGCCAGAACAAGTACAGAGGACAACCTGAACCTCACAAGCCCCACGGAGGACCAGCCTGGGACCATCATTGGGGAGACGGTGGCAGGACCGGACACTACACAACATGACCTGAGCCAACAGCAACAGGGGGAGTAACGACCAGGGACCTGGAGGATGGGGGAGATGGGTACAATGGCACACATGCACAAGTAAGTATAGCACATCTGTGGACAAACCATTCCCAGGAGTCACAATTCCAACCAAGAGCCCAATTTACGCAGGTCTGCAACATCTCAGCACTATATAAGCACAAAAGTGAAAGGCACACCACCTGAAAGGGATAAGGGCCAGCCAAATCTGAGTGAAGGGGCAACTCACCCACAATGCAGGACACACACATAAGATGCAGAGCACCCCAACATTGACAACAATGTGGTACAAATTGCAACACTTTCACAAAAGAACAGAGGACACAACTACTGCCGCTTGTATGTAGCAAATGGCCATTCGCATTTGGTATAGCAGGAAACTGTGAGATGACAATGTACAAGTTCAACTTCACATCTGTGATGGTGTAGAAATTCCAAGTGTCCTGCTTCAAATAGGCGTCTCCTCATAAACAGTCACATGTACATTGCCATGCAGTCTGACAGTAAACTTGTACAATGCGTGAACATACATGTGAATACAATGTCAATATGCATTTCCCTTCCACATTTTAGAGGGAGAATCTACACCTCCTGCAGAGCAGACCAAAAAACACAGCACTGATGATGAAGAGGACCTCCCCAACATCTACACCGACACACTCCAACATTTCAGAGACAGCTCCGGTGCCCCCCCTCCAGGAGCAGGGCAGCCCAGCTGCATCCATGAGACCCCACCCCTTGCACATACCACACAGCAGGAAGCACCCACCACCACAGATGTCTCCCAGGACCCACACTACCAACACATGGCCTTCCAACACCTTGTGTTAGGGTGCCAGGAGAAAATGTCTGACCAGCTGTGGGTGGGTTTCGACCTTATGGCAGTCAAACTAGATGCCATATGTGGGTGTCTAAGTCCCATCAAGGACCACTCATAGTCCCTAATGGACACCAACTGTCCGCTCCTTGCTCTGCAACAAACCATGGCTGTCATCCCTGGAGTCATGACTCTAAGCCAAGAACAACTGTCTAGTCAGAGTGGCTCCAGCGATGTCACCCGGGAGTTGGGACACATGCGGAGGATCATGGAGAACTTGGAGCGGATGCAGGCGAAAAGAATATTTGCCACTGCTGCACACCATCAATTTAGCTGTGATCTTCCATGCCCTGCAGATCCTCGTCATGGCATTGTCACCACAAGGCCTGGCGCGGATGGATGCTGGTGCTACTACTACATCCACATCTCAACCCCCTGAAGTGTCAGTGCCACACAGTATGGCAGATTTTCCACCTACATCCACTGATGTGTCACTGCCACACAGTGATGCTGACAAAACACCACCACCAGCATGTGAGGTACCTGACACATCAGAGGATGAAGATGATGATGAATATGGCTTTGTGGTAAGAATGAAGTGGTAGCATTCATCTCCGCCATATGGCTGGGTTCATCTTGGTTCTGCCCTATGCATCATGACCTGGAATAACACCTCCCATTGTCCCCTATGCACTCAGCGACACTCACCTTGGACCTCAACATAGACTGCCATATTTGGTTTGGTTACCAATGAAACAGCAATCACACAGAGGACTGTAGTCTTCCACTCCCTATGAACTTGTCAATCCCGAAAGGACTCTGGCTGGCCCTCCATGGGCCAACAATGTACAGTGGGGTTTGCATGGCCCTGTACTGGTTCAGCTTCAACACTCCACTGAATAAGAATAAAACATTCCAATGCACACAGATGTGTCATGGCCATGATCAATCAAGAATGAAAGTATGGATGAATGTAGGGACAGTGATTCCACAAAAAGTTACTCCCTGGGTAATGCTATCAATGAGCATGTGTGGCTGTGACCGAGATAGGCATTGAGACACACATTGTCATTCAAATCAACACTCCTCACAGTTGAATACAAGTGAAGGTGCGTAAACTTTATTAGCATATGCGTGTCAGTACGGGCAAGATAAGTGCGACAACATGCAGACCAATGCAGCAGTATGTCAGAATGAGGAACGTTGCCAAGCGCCGCTGTCTACTCCAGGGGAGTGCCTCACCTTTCACAGGTGTGTGTTAAGCCGAGTTGTTGTCCGCTCATGTATTCGGAGTCCAGGCTAATGCAGTCATGTCCACTGTTGTTGTGGGATATGTGACCAGATCTCCAAGATGCAACAAGGTGTCGGGACATGTGCATTGTGATCCAACCTGTTACGGCTGCAGGTACATATTTACTCGTCCATGAAAGCGATTTCAACTTCATTGGCTAAAATTTCCAACATGAGGTTGTTGTCGACTTCATCAAACAGGACGGTGAGGCGATCCATTAGCAGGTTCGGACAGATGTGCTGCATCCACCCCCTTACACCAATTTGCACTATAGTCCAATAGGGGAGCGGTTCAATGTGGCCACTGCACACGAGGATTTGTGCAATCTCCCAGGTCCAGCTGCCAACATGTATGCCAGGTATCAAGGCATCCCATAAACAGATAGGCAGACATTCATGGACCACTCAAATATGTGTAGACAGTGCAACACAGGATGAACGCAGGTGACGTTGGCAAGGCAGAACTTAGCCGGTAACTGATTGGCATCACTGTATTGTATTGTATTGTATTGTGGCATACTTATATAGCGCAACCTGTCACCACCAAGGGCATCCTGGCGCTTTGACCCGTACTCAGTGAAAACAGTAGCTCAGCCTATCCTGGGAAAAAGATGAGTTTTTAGAGCCTTTCTAAAAGATAAGAGATCTCCAAGGCTTCTCAAGGATATAGGCAGAGAGTTCCAGAGTTTGGCTGCCGCTACTCTAAAAGAGCGGCCCCCCATCCTCACTCTCTGGAATCTTGGGACTACCAGTAGTCTGGATGACGAGGAGCGTAACGCTCTAGATGGACAATACCAGGCAAACATTCGCCGCAAAGGAATGGGGCCCAGGTCATGAATAGCCCTAAACACAATACACGCTGCTTTGTAGCGCACCCGTAGATGAACTGGCAGCCAATGAAGTTCTCGCAGTGCTGCCGTAGAAGAGCTGTGGTAGGGGCGAGAAAGGGCGAGTTTAGCAGCGATATTTTGCACCCTTTGCAACTTGCCCAAGAGTGTTACCGGGGCCTCCAGAAGTAGTGCGTTACAATAGTCAAGTCGACTTAGGATGGTACAACGCACTACTTCTGGTCTGGCTTGCACAGGGAGGAGAGGAAGGACCTTGCGCAGCATACGAATCAGCATCATACATGTTGAAGAGATCTTATTCACATGTAGATCCAACTGCAGGTTAGGCCCAAAAATGACGCCTAAATTGCGCGCTGATTGTGCCGCAGACACCGTCTCTGAGAAGGACGGAGGCCAGAAGTCCACTGGGAGGTCACGAGGAACTCGATCAGTGGAACAGTGTAAAACCTCCGTCTTAGTTCCGTTGAACTGTAACGAGTTCAACCGGAGCCAATCCGCTGTCGCCTGCATGCACCGATGAAAGGTCTCCAGTGTGACTGCGTCCTGTCCCTCCAGAGAGAAGACCAGCTGGGTATCATCTGCATAATTAAATGCACAGATACCGAAGGTTTTAATGAGCTGGACTAGGGGGCGGAGGTAGACATTAAAGAGTATGGGGCTGATGGCCGAGCCCTGAGGTACTCCTTGTCCCACTCTCCGCTCCTCTGAACTGAAGGGGGTAACGAAACCCGTTGCTGACGGCAGTCCAAGTAGGAGATTAACCAATCCCTGGCCTTGTCCCTGACCCCGCATTCCTCCAGCCTAGAAATCAGGGTGGGATGGCTGACCGTGTCGAACGCGGCCGACATGTCGAGCAGCACCAAGAATGCTGCCCGACCACTGTCGACTCGCGCCCGCAGATTGTCTAGCACGGTCACCAACGCGGATTCGGTCCCATGCGCTGGGCGGAAGCCGAATTGCGTCTCATCCAACCAGCTGTTCCCTTCTAGGAAGCTGGACAGAGCACGGGTGACCAGCTTTTCCATAATTTTAACCGGAAAAGGGAGCAGGGAAATTGGCCGGTAGTTAGAGAGGCAGGCAGGGTCGAGTGTAGGTTTTTTTAAAAGCGGGGATACCACTGCCTTCTTCCAGCAGCTTGGAACAGTAGCTGTCTCGAATGACTGACAGCAGATGGCGTGCAGGGGCTGGAAGAGGTCCTCTTGAAACACCCTCCATAATCTTGGAGGGAGAGGATCCAGAGGCGAGCCAGAAGAAATCGTCAGGGCTAAGTCGCCGAACTCCTTCAAGGATGGAAGGGGAAAACTACTCAGCTGGGGTCGACTGGCCTCGCTCGCCGGAGCTCCCAAACTGAGGGCCAGCTCCAAGGAAGGAGAAAAGTGACTTCTCTGCTGGGGTCGACTGGCTACGGTCTCCGGAGCTCCCAAGCAGAGAGCCTGATCCAAAGTAGGGACAGAGGGGCCGCTCAGCTGGGGTCGACTGGCCTCGCTCGCCGGAGCTCCCAGACTGAGAGCAGGCGCCACAGGAAGAGGGAGAAGGCTACCCTGCTGAGGTCGACTGGCTACAATTGCCGGAGCTCCCAAGCAGGGAGCCGAATCAGGGGCTGCGAGGGGAGAGCAGTTCAGCTGGGGTCGACTGGCCGCCGTCGCCGGAGCTCCCAAGCTGAGGGCCTGATCCGAAAGAAAGAAAGGAGGGCTACTCAGCTGGGGTCGATTGGCTTCCGCCGCCGGAGCTCCCGAGCTGGGGGGCTGCTCATCTGGTCGGGGTCGACTGGAGGGCGTGACCAGAGCTTCC
Source organism: Lissotriton vulgaris (assembly GCF_964263255.1). Taxonomy (NCBI): domain Eukaryota; kingdom Metazoa; phylum Chordata; class Amphibia; order Caudata; family Salamandridae; genus Lissotriton; species Lissotriton vulgaris. Next base: position 780,439,647 of record NC_141691.1, read on the forward strand.
TGACAGAGATTAGTAGCCCTCTGCAGGGGTCGACTGGCCATTTCCTCCGGAGCTCCCTCCTCAGTGGTGGAGTTCCGTGGGTCCTGCAGACCTGCTAGGATTTTACGGATTTTTTCCTCAAAGGCGTCCGCCAGAGAGTCACAAAGCGCTTGCGACGAGGGAACAGCACTCGCCACACACGTAGGGTGAGCCAGGTCCTTAACGATTTTAAAAAGGGCCTGAGCCTTGTTTGGGGCGTGATTCAGAGTAAGTTCAAGAAAGGTCGCTTTTGCTATCTTAATTTGAGCTTTATATTTATGCATAGCAGACCTAAATGCAATTTTCTCGGAGTCAAGGTACTGCTTCCTCCAGACCCTTTCCGCGCGTTTACAGTCGAGTTTGAGCTGGCGAAGTTCGCTCGTGTACCAAGGACTAGCTCGGTTCACTCTCCCTCGCGACTTCCGAAGGGGCGCTAACTTGTCCAGCGAGCTAGTAATGGACTGACAGAAGAGGGTATAACTATCTTCGACTGAGTTGCCAAGTTTGAAGTCCTCATCTAAGATGTTCGGCAAAGGGACAGTGTTTAGAATGCGGGACCAAAGTCTCTCTAGCTTAGCTAGAGGTAGTCCAGCCTTACGCGAAGTAGGGTCCTCCGACCAAAGGGAAAACCTGATCAGAAAGTGGTCCGTCCAGTATTGGCACTTGATGTCCACGAAAGATGCCCATTGAGGATCCGCAAACACCAGGTCCAAAGTGTGGCCTTTCCGATGCGTGGAGGCATTCACCAGCTGTACTAAGTTGATATCTGTACAGGCTTGGCTAAGAGAGAAAAATGCATTGTCCAGCGAGCTGCCTGCCCACAGATTGAAATCTCCAAGAACTAATAACCTGGAGTGGGAGCTGGCAAGTTCATAGATCAGGTCGATGAGAAGAGGAATGGATGGTGCTGGTCCCGGGGGATGGTAACAAAGAACACCCGAGCAGCAAATCGACTCCTGCTGTTTGACTGAGAACCCCATCAGTTCAAATCCCGGTACCTCTCGAATCTTTAACTGGGAGAGGATAAGCGAGTCTCTATGAATGAATCCGATTCCCCCTCCTCGGTTGAGTGGGCGCGGTGAGTGACTAATTTTATATCCTGAAGGGCAGGCTAAGCCCAGCTCGACCTCACAGTCCTCCCGAGTCCACGTTTCTGTGAGAAAGAGGACATCGAGCTGTTCAGACTCAATGAGGAAGGCTATTTCCGTGTGGTGCTTGCAGAGAGATCTAACGTTAAGCAAACCACAGGTGATTGGCTTGGAGGTAGAAGGTCTGACCGGGTCCTGCCCAGGTCTGAGTTCGATGAGCTCACTCCGAGTGTAAGCTATGCGGTTTGGACCGAAGGGGCCAGAGGTAGCGGCCCTAAGCGCGTCCGTTGCGCGAACGGGCGCAAACGGGCTTACCTCTGGCGCACCTCCGGCGCCCCTACGGCGCCCCCGCTGCGCACCGTCGCTGCGCACTTGTCTAGCGGCCATCTTAAATGGCCAGCGGGGTGTCACGTGGGTCCTGGCAGGGCGAGTGTCTCTCCCTCACCAAGATGGCGCTGAGAGTGGAAGGACTTCTCCCCACTCCAAGATGGCGCTCACAACCGGCGCGATGATGCTGCAGAGCCCCCGAGTCCCTTCTAGCCCACAAATGTGGGTGTATGGCGAATTATGGTGCGGGTAAGACTCCCTTATTTCCCCCTAAGCGGTAGAAGAATACAAGTTAAAAGCGCGAAGCGCTCGGCGCAATTTGCATAAAATAAGACAAGTGAAGCTTAAAAATTCTACAAGCAAGGAGCGATATGCGCGCAGCGCTAGAGCAGCGTTAGCACTAAGCACAAGTCAAGGTCTGTCTGAGCGAGGTAGGAGGTCCTACTGATAATACCTCCTCCTCCAATGTGTGGGTCCTGGCAGGGCGAGTGTCTCTCCCTCACCAAGATGGCGCTGAGAGTGGAAGGACTTCTCCCCACTCCAAGATGGCGCTCACAACCGGCGCGATGATGCTGCAGAGCCCCCGAGTCCCTTCTAGCCCACAAATGTGGGTGTATGGCGAATTATGGTGCGGGTAAGACTCCCTTATTTCCCCCTAAGCGGTAGAAGAATACAAGTTAAAAGCGCGACGCGCTCGGCGCAATTTGCATAAAATAAGACAAGTGAAGCTTAAAAATTCTACAAGCAAGGAGCGATATGCGCGCAGCGCTAGAGCAGCGTTAGCACTAAGCACAAGTCAAGGTCTGTCTGAGCGAGGTAGGAGGTCCTACTGATAATACCTCCTCCTCCAATGCGTGGGTCCTGGCAGGGCGAGTGTCTCTCCCTCACCAAGATGGCGCTGAGAGTGGAAGGACTTCTCCCCACTCCAAGATGGCGCTCACAACCGGCGCGATGATGCTGCAGAGCCCCCGAGTCCCTTCTAGCCCACAAATGTGGGTGTATGGCGAATTATGGTGCGGGTAAGACTCCCTTATTTCCCCCTAAGCGGTAGAAGAATACAAGTTAAAAGCGCGAAGCGCTCGGCGCAATTTGCATAAAATAAGACAAGTGAAGCTTAAAAATTCTACAAGCAAGGAGCGATATGCGCGCAGCGCTAGAGCAGCGTTAGCACTAAGCACAAGTCAAGGTCTGTCTGAGCGAGGTAGGAGGTCCTACTGATAATACCTCCTCCTCCAATGCGTGGGTCCTGGCAGGGCGAGTGTCTCTCCCTCACCAAGATGGCGCTGAGAGTGTAAGGACTTCTCCCCACTCCAAGATGGCGCTCACAACCGGCGCGATGATGCTGCAGAGCCCCCGAGTCCCTTCTAGCCCACAAATGTGGGTGTATGGCGAATTATGGTGCGGGTAAGACTCCCTTATTTCCCCCTAAGCGGTAGAAGAATACAAGTTAAAAGCGCGAAGCGCTCGGCGCAATTTGCATAAAATAAGACAAGTGAAGCTTAAAAATTCTACAAGCAAGGAGCGATATGCGCGCAGCGCTAGAGCAGCGTTAGCACTAAGCACAAGTCAAGGTCTGTCTGAGCGAGGTAGGAGGTCCTACTGATAATACCTCCTCCTCCAATGCGTGGGTCCTGGCAGGGCGAGTGTCTCTCCCTCACCAAGATGGCGCTGAGAGTGGAAGGACTTCTCCCCACTCCAAGATGGCGCTCACAACCGGCGCGATGATGCTGCAGAGCCCCCGAGTCCCTTCTAGCCCACAAATGTGGGTGTATGGCGAATTATGGTGCGGGTAAGACTCCCTTATTTCCCCCTAAGCGGTAGAAGAATACAAGTTAAAAGCGCGAAGCGCTCGGCGCAATTTGCATAAAATAAGACAAGTGAAGCTTAAAAATTCTACAAGCAAGGAGCGATATGCGCGCAGCGCTAGAGCAGCGTTAGCACTAAGCACAAGTCAAGGTCTGTCTGAGCGAGGTAGGAGGTCCTACTGATAATACCTCCTCCTCCAATGCGTGGGTCCTGGCAGGGCGAGTGTCTCTCCCTCACCAAGATGGCGCTGAGAGTGGAAGGACTTCTCCCCACTCCAAGATGGCGCTCACAACCGGCGCGATGATGCTGCAGAGCCCCCGAGTCCCTTCTAGCCCACAAATGTGGGTGTATGGCGAATTATGGTGCGGGTAAGACTCCCTTATTTCCCCCTAAGCGGTAGAAGAATACAAGTTAAAAGCGCGAAGCGCTCGGCGCAATTTGCATAAAATAAGACAAGTGAAGCTTAAAAATTCTACAAGCAAGGAGCGATATGCGCGCAGCGCTAGAGCAGCGTTAGCACTAAGCACAAGTCAAGGTCTGTCTGAGCGAGGTAGGAGGTCCTACTGATAATACCTCCTCCTCCAATGCGTGGGTCCTGGCAGGGCGAGTGTCTCTCCCTCACCAAGATGGCGCTGAGAGTGGAAGGACTTCTCCCCACTCCAAGATGGCGCTCACAACCGGCGCGATGATGCTGCAGAGCCCCCGAGTCCCTTCTAGTGGTAGTGTCCCCAGTAAATGCAGCATTTGTGCACAGGACAGTTCCACATGACAGGGGTTGTGCATGTGTCGGGGATGTTTGGCCATTGCGTTAGTGGCTCTTTTTGAAGCAGCATTATTCTGACCTGTGCCAGTTCTGTGGATGAAATGCCACTTCTCGGATTAATGAGTTTTTTTGTGTGCACCGGTTGTACGCCTGGGATGTTGTGGGAAGGCCATTCCATGCAAGATAACTTCGAACAAGGACTCCTGTGTGTGGGTTGTGTATACGTTGTTCTCTCGTCGGGATGTGCTTAGTGTGAAAGTCATTATCAGCTGCTATAGTATCTGTCAAGGGTTGTCAGGCACATGCAATTCCGAAGTCAGAGGTGCAGATGTGCTTCCACCTGATAGTTCAGACAAAAGAGCTTTCATCCCTAGTGTAAGTTTGTAATCTGCTTGTATTCATGAAATGTGAATTGGCTTGTTTGTGGTGGGGTTGGATGAGTGCGACTTTGGGATACATTTTTGACATGTCTTGCATGTGGCATATGAGCGGCATCACTGTGTGTTACGTTGCCTCACAGCTGCTCCTTCCTCCCCGAACCCATTTACTTATGTGCACTGTATGATTGCATCACTTGCGCTCCCATAGCACAGTATTGTCATGCCTGTCTCTGCATGTCCACAAGCCTGACATTGACACTGTGATGTTTTCCATTAAAAGTGGTGGGCCACGTGAGTGTAGGGCTATGGTAAGTAAAGGGAGGACACAGATGTAGAGTACATGCCTGGCTGAACTGTCGCTGCTAATGTTGCTAGGCATTTGGCTCATTCTGCGGTAATACAGATACAAACAACCATTGGCATATATGATCCTGGACCCCGAGCTGTCTTGTGCTCCTTCATTACTCAGTTTGTGCGAGCCCACCCTCCGGGTGCATGCTACATTGCAACATTGTCGCTTACAGGGGTGGATGACTTAGCTACATGTCCAAGCTCTTACCCGCTGCCTGAGGTGACATGGTTGCATCCGCTGTCCACAGCACAATGTAATGTGGTAGGGCTCAGGGCCATCATTCTTACATAATTTTCACACTGACACACTTGGATAGGTAGTGGAACTGGCTACGGGCATGTGCGCTTGGCCCCTTTTTATGACCAGGATCACATATCCAGTGACGCCTGTACCTCTAGGGGCAGAAAGCTGGGGGAAGGATGGGGTTATGGTCGGTCGGGCACTAAGGTCCGACTGTCCATTGAGGCAGATAACATAGTGCTTAAGAGCTAATGGCTTTCTTTATGTGTTTTGCGGGAGGGGTTCTGGCATCCATATTCATGGTCTGTATCTGCGGTTGTGTGTCTTGCAGCGTGTGAGGGCCGTCTCCCGGGTCATCATGGGTCAGTGATTGTTTGAAGTGGTTCAGTAGGAGAGCCCAGTCCAGTGATATGGGGTGTTTGCGCATCCCTTTCACCTCCTCCTCCCGTAGTGTCTCTTCCTCCGCCAATGCCCATTTTTGAACCGCCCCCACCCAGGGCCTGCAGTGGGGAGTGTTATACCTGCATCATCTTCATCATCATCGTCCCAGGTCTTCCACACTGCCTGAGGTGAAATTGTTGTGCCTTCAGTCCACAGCACGTAACTCAATCATAAAGGGTCCATGAGTTGTGGTGCACCGAGTTAGTGGCACCTGTGGTGCTCAGCGGGTGCACAACCTATGATGATGCGTCGTCTGTGAAGGTCAGGAATGGATTGGATGCGCGTGAGCCCTGCTGACCGCAGTGTAGGAAGGAGGCAGAGGTCAGCAGGTGCCCACAGCCACGTGGTGTTGACTTGTGGTGCACAGAGTTAGTGGCACCTGAAGCGCTCAAGGGGGTGTGCAGCCAGCAATGATGCATCGTCCGTGAAAGTCAGGAATGTATTGGATGTGTGTGAGCCCTGTTGACCACAGTGTAGGCTGGAGGCAGAGGTCAGCAGGGGTCCCCTACATGTGGCATTGACTTGTGGTGCACAGAAATAGCGGCGCGCCACCTGAAGCAATCAGGGGGTGCACAGCCAGCGATGATGTTCCATCTGGGCGGGCGGCAGTGGGAGCAATGTCTTTTGCCTAATTAATTCTGCCCCAATAAGGCCAGGTGGTGTTGACTTGTGGTGCACAGAGTTAGTGGCATCTGCGGTGCTCAGCATGTGCGCAGCCTGCGATGATGCGTGGTCTGGGCGGGCCGAACTGGTAGCAATTTCTGTTGCCACTGAACTGCATCATCTGCAATCATGACTCGATCTGAATTGTGAGCCCCACTGACCACAGGGTAGGTTGAAGGCAGTAGTCAGCACAGACATAACTCTGTGGTGTTATGCCACTGGGTTTGCTGGGGGCCTGTTTTGCTGATGCCAGCGATCGGCTGGCGAGGCGGGTGGTCACGGTGTAGATCTTGTGGCAGGGTGAGGGCCGCCGCCCTGACAGACGCGCAGGCCTTTTCAGAAGTAAACCATGCCCAGGGCCCCAGCCTATTTATTCACACCCCTATGCTGTAATGGCATACGCCGGGCCAGCCTACTCGGCTTGCACTTAAAGGGGGGGGGACACAGTTACATGACCGATATCTTCCCCACTGCCTGAGGTAACATGGTTGCATCCACTGTCTACACACCAAACACCAGCAGTTTATGTCCACATGGCTGTGTTCAGCATACTGAGGTCTGTCCAGCACATTACCACCACTCTTGGCATTGAGTGCATTCTTATTCATGGGTGACTTGCCTCTTTCACACATACTTGGTTCCCACTTCTCCCCACAATCTGCTATTGTGTGGCTGAGGGGCCATGCCGTTTTTGGAAAGTCCGCTCTCCTATTCTGCGCTGCCTCGGTGGTAGTCCAGGGTTGTGTGGTCTTGTTAAAGATAGCAGGGATTTGTTAGCATGAGCTAAAAGCCATTTTGTATTTTGGCAGCCATTTTAGGTAGCCATGTGCTCGCCATGTGCTGTTTCCCTCTTCAGAGCCTTGCACATGCTCAGAAGGGCCTAGCTAGTAGAATGCACCTGCTTCTCTTGTTTAAGTGTCAGGCTATTTTTGCTGCTGTATGGAAAAGTAACTCTCCTCCCACTTTGTTGAGCAAGCAGATCTTGCCTGCCCAAATTAGGCATTTTGCATGCTTACATGAGCCAGGACCTCCCCTTGGTCTTATGCTGACTATGTAACCCTAAGCATATATGAAGCCCCAGTTTTCTGTACTCCTTAGACTGTCTCATTCAGTTGCTAAGGCTTCTGTGTGACGTAGTATCCCTCATCTGAGGTGAATAAATGCAGTCTTTTTATATTTCAGCTTCTGTGCCAATTTCTTCTTTGTTGGTTTAAAAGGACCAAGTATCAGTGAGCCCCCTGAGAAGGTTTCTATTTTCTTCAAATGGCGCTCCAACGTGGACCTCATCAGATAAGTGACTATCTAAGGAAGTGATCTTGTCAGGAGAGAGAAATCTATTGAGGAGGACAGGACAGGATTCTACTAAGGAGGTACTCTGTGCACAGACATTCTGGGGATTCTCTGTCTCTGCAGCCCAGTATATTTCTGATCTTCCTGATTTTGATCCTCCACATGGTGTTTACCACTCCTGACTGAGAACCTTTTTGGCGTGAGTATTCTAAAAACGACCGTTAGGTCATTCAGAACTTGTCAGTTAGAATTTGGACACCAAGTGATTGGTAAGAGTTATTTTGATGCAACACTTGCTGTTGGTTTTGATGCCTTGGATTGATAAGGTAGTTTAGTAACGCTTACTGTGGCTTTTGATTTGTATGATTGGTCAATATTTGTATTTGTATGTATGTAATATATAAATTGCAATTTATGTAGGCAGGTAATGAGGAGATTTTTCTCTTTTTGAATTTGTTTGAACGGCGCAACGTACGAAGAGTACCTTAAACGCTACTTTGATTATAATACTGAATATTCTGCACTATTTTTGGCATGCCTGTTTCAAGCACACATCGAGGAATGTGTTGCTTTTTGGAGGTACCATAGTGAGATGTGAATTAAATTAGCCGGCTCCCCCGAGGGAATACCTAAATAGGTTTAGGTATAAAAAACCTATTTCTTCCTTGGTGACTCTGTACCCCTATGGAATTAAAATATGACAATAATACAAACAAAAATCCTTTTCTGCGCACTTTTATAAATGGAGACATGCAGAGCGATTTTTTGGTGCTCTACCAGCTAAAGCTAGTGAATTGAGTGTATTTTGACTTCTTGAAAATAAAACAGTTTGTTGGGCTGTTTTTTTTTGCAGTCTTTTGGAATACTATTGAGAAGCTCTTCTTGTAAATATGACTTACAACTAGTATTTACAAAGGGTTTGGTTTAAGTACAGTCTGTGGGCTGTTTCTGTCCTAAGTGTTTATCTGTGGGTTAATCGTGTGTTTAAATGTCTATGTGGTTCATGGTTTTCCCATTAGTACTTCTGTGACTAAAAAGCGATTGCGCTATTTGTGAAATAATGGCTAGCCTTAAGCGCGCTATATCATGTGTTCTGAGTGTATGACCCCTTCTGTATATGTCTGGAATGAGCTCAATGTGTTTAGTTTGTGTTTTCTTGCTGTCATCAGTCTGTTATGCAAAATGCCATTTAATTATTATTAAATAAAAATAATAAAAATCCAGAAATTAACCATATGATATTCTAAATAACTGCATGTCACAAATAAATGTACACAGTAAGCAACTATGCACATGTACAAACTGCCAATGCTTAAAAGATAAAATTAGAATTCACATTGAATAGGAATAAAATAGGCCTCAAAAACGAAATTGTGTGTTTTGCAATAAATAAACAATTATAAGATGTTACAACATTTTCCTTAGATACATTGTATTAGATATAAACAGGCAAACACATCATCTGAGTAAATTGGATGTTGCCATGCATTGAAATGCCTGGCAATAAATAAAAAAAGCTTTCCAACAGCTGTGTTTTAACTGCCGCTGAGCAACAGCTGTAGGTTTGATTGTAGGCCACAGAGAGACAGGAATGTTGACTCAGCTAGGACTTTGTCAGTTAAACACGGGGTAAAATCCTGCATTTCAGACTGCTGTTTTAAAAAGTTACAAAAATGAGGTTCATTATTTTGGATAACAGGAAAACATTTAAAGTAGGGATTTTCTTTCTTAAGGCCTTTTTACATAAGCACATTCTTGGTTCAGATGTGAAATAATGATTGTCCTTTTAAAAAAGTGCGCAAAACATTTCATGTTTTAAGTTAGGCTTCTGTGCTTAGGCTTATGAATGAATGCGTCTAAATATGATAGGCAAGAAATTAAGCTTGCTTTTTCTATGTGGAATTAACAAAATGATTGGTTTTATGAAGTTTTTTTGTTTTATTAATTATGACAAAATTATTTAAAAAATGAGTGCTTTTAAATTTGTTTTTAACCCCATCGGTGCTCATGACGAGCTCAGCTCGTCACGAGGCACAGTGCTCGTGTAAGCAGCCAAGGTGTTAATATTTATAAAGCCTAATATTCACACTGTGACCTCCTAGCATTAAAATGTAACTTAAGTTGTGTTGTACCGCATAATGAGGAAATTTGCATATGAAATATCACTCTGCCCAGGCGTAAAAAACTCATTTTTATAAGGGAATAAATTATATTTCTGATGCCCAATCTCTGGGATTTGTAGAGAACATTCTAAGGATGACTATTATGCAAAAAAATTGATGGGATATTCATTTTTAAGTGCCCCAAATATCAAAGTCTAAATTGAGCAAAATTCACTAATTTAAACAGAAATTCTGCATTCAGAGCAGCTTTAAACTGCCTTAGGCTTCAGTAAATGCATACATTTAGGTATAACACAAATAGCTGACCTCTATATTGTCAGACAAGTATACTGCACTTCTTATAATTGAAAATGTATAAAACCAGCAGAAGTTATTCTTCTAACTCTAAACTGACAAACAGGGGAATGGGGCTGCATTCCAGCTTTCTGTCATAAGAGGCAGCGGAGGGTCTAGACTTTTCCCAATCTGGGTTTAGACCCAATCACAGCACGGAATCTGCCCTCCTCTCAGTGACCGATAACATCAGGATGTCACTGGATGGAGGGGGCTCTATGATTCTGGTGCTGTTAGATTTATCTGCTGCCTTCGACACAGTGTCTCATGAGATACTTCTCGTCGTTTGAGGGAGATGGGCATAGGAGGTGCGGCTCTGTCCTGGTTGGAGAGCTTCCTCTCAGACCGCCTACAAGGGGTCAGATTGGGCTCCCATCATTCCATCTTAAGGGAGCTCACCAAGGGAGTGCCACAGGGCTCATGCCTAAGCCCCACACTTTTTAATGTGTATGTGGCCCCCTTGGCAGACATTGTAAGAGCTCATGGGTTCACCCCTGTGTCGCATGCTGACGATACTCAGCTTCTGTTCCCCTTTCAGACCCTGACACCCGCAATACAAAAATCTTTTGCGGACGGAATGAGGGCAATATCGGACTGGATGGCCATAAATTGCCTTAAGTGTAATGTAGGCAAGACGGAGGTCATGCTGTTCTGGGAGGCCACCCTTCTGTGGTCTCCTGAATGGTGGCCCCCAGATTTGAGACAAGCACCAAGTCCCAAACAGACCGTAAAAAATCTCGGTGTGTGGCTAGACAAGACACTTTTTCTTAAAGAGCACACAAATCAAGTAGCAGGATCCTGCTTTCGGGTCATCGGACTGCTATGACGTGTCTTCCCGTTCCTATCCGACACCTATAGGAAAACACTTGTCCAGACGTTGGTAATCAGTAGGTTGGACTACTGCAATGCCTTGCTCATCTCGGCCAATGAGGAACAACTGCAGAGACTACAGGTGGTCCAGAACACCACAGCGAGTCTAGTTCTCAATGCTCAGCCAAGGACTGCTTCACGCCCCCTCCTAAACAAACTTCATTGGTTGTCAATTAGGCAGCGTATAAAATTTAATATCTGCTGCACAATACATAATTGTCAGTATGGCAATGGATCTAAATACCTAAAAGAAAAATTCATTCCCTATAATCCTGGTCGCACTCTGCGCTCTAGCAGTCAGCAACTGCTCCAGGTTCCTAGGATTAAAAAAGCTAGGCAGGGAGGTCGAGACCTCTCCCACAAAGGCCCCATTCTATGAAAGTCACTTTCCCCAACCCTTAAAAAAAATTACCAATTTTCAGTTGTTCAGGAAGACCTTAAAAACATATTTATTTCCTGCCGGTTAAGATATCATCACCTTGATTCCTCTCATAGTTAATGACCAGGTTTAGGTTCTTTTGGTAAAGCGTGAGCGCGGAGATACCCCTTCGGGGATTGAGTTCCTGCGCTATACAAGAACATAAATAAATAAAAGGGTGACTTTGAATTAGGGAACCACATGGGATCACCTTTGCATACAGAATAGGACAGCTGGAAAGAGTTAAAAGTCAGTTCTATATTTAGAAGCCTGGCAGGGCTCCCAGAGCAAGGTCTTCTTTGACATTTTGACATCTGAAACTTTTTGAAAGACAAGATGGCAGCTCAGGCAAAGAAGGAGGAGTTGTGATTATTTTTTGTTGGCAAAAGCAAGTTTTTATGCACTCATATGAATATACCACAATACAATTGCATATGTGAGCTTGGCCATATATACAGCACTAATGCTTTTAGATTGGCGCTTACTAGGACTGAGGCAATAAAATTTTGTTTGACTTCATGTGCCCTCATGTTACACTTGCACATTTGCTAAAAGGATTGGGGTTTGGGTATTCATGTTTTTTTAGCTCTCTCAAAAGTGCTATGTACCTCCTATAACTTTGTTTATGCCCAGAGGCTACAAATAGGGGTTGATAGTGTTGACAGAAGTGAAACCTGTTTCAGGTTTCCTACTGTCAAAATGGGGGAAGGAGGCTACCTCCTCTACAAATTAAGGCTAGGTAAAATGTATGTTAATCTCTCTTTTTCTCATTTTTTTTAGCCTGTCTAAGCTGTCTGTGAAATAGCAATGAGACATTTAATTGGCTATTCAGTAATACTGTTCTAAACATTGTTAGCATTATTTAAATGAATAAGTATATATGTTATGTTACTGCCCATCCTGTTTGATGAAATTATGACAGGATCAGTAATCTAGATTGTTGTTCCCTTATTTTGATCTTTAAGGGGAACTAGATGTGGGTAGTTTTTGTTCTACAAGTCTTAGGTGATAACACCATTATTGTATGTTATTCTCAAGCTACATAGTTTTGCAAGGGCAGTGCTAGTTTTTTATTAGCTAGTCTAAGTAAATAAACTGACAGTCCTTATTAGAGCTTATGTTGCATAGTTTGGATCATGAAAAGTAGAATGCAGGGAAGATGCCCATGTGATCCTTAGCAAAAATGTTTTGAAGGAAATGTTGTTTTATAGATAAGAAACCCTGTTAAATTAGCAGTTTTAGATTTTCCTGTTGCTCCTATAACACGAGAGCATGGTCCTAAGAGTACAATGTAGGTGCTTTTATCAAGAAGAAGAATTTTAGAAGTATCTGCAGTCCTATACAAGTAATGTAAAGTTTATGAGCAAAAGTGTAGAACATTTCCTTTTTTTTGATGGTTTTCAGATTAGTACACAGGAATACACCAACTTAAGGATTTAGGGTATGTCTGTGTTGTTTTTCTCTTTTCCTCTGAATTTAGTAAATTAATACAGACTTCCTTGGCTGCTTGGGATTGGGTGATGTATTACTCTTGTCAGTTCACCAAAGAGTTCCTTTTATACTTGCCAATAGGTCTAGGCTGTTGTTTTTTTTTTACTCTCTCATAGATAGATGAAAGTGGTTCTTGGGTGCCTTGCTAATATATGGGGCGTCTCAAGACTAGGAAGTATTCTGAGACTATCCTCTCTGTTGATAGACTGTTTCTGTGCCTTGTCTAAAGACCTTTTGTTCTGTCCACCAATAGATATTTGCTACCTTTCAACCATTGCCAGAGGGGCCAGGACATCAAATTCAGCCTGGGGAGTCAGCATCAGCACCATTCCAGCTTGAAGCCAAAGTGAAGATAACCAGCACAGGCATTGCTGGCAACTAGGACCTCAGTGAAGGCAGAAGCCCTGGGATGAATTGTGTACCCCTGCCACTGTCTTGGGCGAAAGACTGGGTCACAATTCAGAAAGGAGAAATCCTGGTTCAAGTTTTTAATGCCCAGTTGAGAGTCACAGACTGACCAGAATGGCGAGGAGGCTTTGCTTGAGATGACCCCTTTTGAAACAAAGGTTGCTTCAGAGATCCTAGCATCAGGCCTCTGAATCCTGGTCCCATAGTGAATGCAAGTTTGCTCCTTTGTTTGTTGGTCACCTGAGCAAACTGGATGCAATGTGTGACCCCAACGAATGAGCAGTGGGCCAGCAGAGCAATACAGGAGTTAGGGAAGGACTTGAGTTTAGGGTACAGGTGCTGTGTCTCTGGTGCCTGTTAGATTGAAGTGAAGAAAACTGGTGTTCAGCCTGAGACACTGGACAGGATCGTTGAGAGCATTTACCTTGGTGGCTGACTGCCCTATCCTGAAAGAAGAGACTTTTTCCTTGAAAGTGGGCTGTGATTCTTGACTTGCGAGTTGTGCAGCTCTACCGTGGAAACAACAAGAGCCTGCCTGTGAGGCTCAAACGGACACAGGGAGAGAACTCCCCTCTGGTTGGTTGTACAGCGGCTTCAATTTCCCCAAGGACTTCTTCTTTTTCTTGCTAATAATGTACCCCCTTATTCATCCCTTTTTTGAGGAGGAGTAGCCCTTTGCAGTTCTTTGTTCTAATTCCTATGGCCCTGTGTGGTCCTTCTGGTCCCAAATATAATTGATGTTCTAGCCCTCATAAAGGGAACAATGGAAAAGTTTACTAAAACATTTTTTATTAGATATGTCCTGTTAGTTATTCTGCAACTGAAAAGCATAGGAGCCCTGAAAATGTTTTTACTAGACTGTTTTAGGATTTCCTTAGGACTAGGAGAACTGATAATTCTGTTTGTAACAGTGGTCATTACTCTCTCCTGCAATCTGAATGTTAATTATGACCCGATGCTTTGTTCCCTTTTTATTTGTGCTTATACCTCACATATACCCGCTTAATGAAATTTTTAGAATGGAAAATGCCCATTAGCAATGAATTAGGATATTGATAAATTTATGAAAATTAATGTACAAATATTTTCTATGTTCCTACTGGATCAAAGGAATGTCTTTAGCTCATGCTAAAAGGACCATCTGTTAAAGATTGCAGGGATTTGTTAGCATGAGCTGAAAGCCATTTTGTATTTTGGCAGCCTTTTTAGGTAGCCATGTGCTCGCCATGTGCTGTTTCCCTCTTCAGAGCCTTGCACATGCTCAGAGGGCCTAGCTAGTAGAATGCACCTGCTTCTCTTGTATAAGTGCCAGGCTATTTTTGCTGCTATATGGAGAAGTAACTCTCCTCCCACTTTGTTGAGCAAGCAGATCTTGCCTGCCCATATTAGGCATTTTGCATGCTTACATGAGCCAGGACCTCCTCTTGGTCTTATGCTGACTATGTAACCCTAAGCATATGTAATGCCCCAGTTTTCCGTACTCCTTAGACTGCCTCATTCAGTTGCTAAGGCTTCTTTGTGACGTAGTCTCCCTCATCTGAGGTTATTAAATGCATTCTTTTTATATTTCAGCTTCTGTGCCAATTTCCTCTTTGTTGGTTTAAAAGGACCAAGTATCAGTGAGACCCGTGAGAAGGTTTCTATTTTCTTCAGTCTGGGGGGGGCATGGGGGTGGTGGCAGTTGGTGTTGTGGACCTATCGGGTTTCCGAGCTGCATGATCAGTGTCTCCATGACATGTGTTGGTCTTCAGATGTGGCTCTGGGCTGGGCTCACTTTCATACTGCAGGTAGTCGTCCTGCTTTACACCAGTAAAAGGAAGGCGTTAAATCCCTGCTGCTAACGCGCCTAATCGCCCGTTTTTGGATCGCATCGCAGATCTGACTGGTCGTTGAGTATATCGCGAAGTGGTGGTTTTGTGTGTTTTTGCATGGGAACGCCTACTCTGCATATCATTAGCGTTAGTTGTTGCTCTCTTCCGTGGCAATGTTTTTTGTAGAAGCTATCGCTGGAAAACTGGCTATATCAGCAGTGTGCACCAGCTTGAGAATGGGGCGATAATTCTTTTGCCACTTTTGTTGCACTAAAGTACTGATAACTCGCAGATAAACCCTTGAGAATATGCCCCTCCGACTCGTAAGGCATCAGAATGTATCTGAGCTTTGAGCGAACTTCCACACCCCAGAAAAAGGAGTACCAGAAAATGGGATTTTACGTAGTTTTCACTTACTGCAGCCTTTGAGTACTTGGCCCCTGAAAAGCTGTTCCTTGCAGAAGTGTGTATCTGAGGTTGTCGATTTGACAACAGAAGGTTGTCTGTGTGTTGTCTGTGTACAGGCCATTTGCAATACAGCACAAGTGTTCTACTGTTGGAGCCTGGGTGCAGCCGCTGTCGCCATATACGAGGGATAGTGAGGCAGCGCGGGAGGTGTCGCACGGGTGAAAAATACAATACTGAAAAAATGTACCTTCTGTTGCCGACGGCAACCAGCGTCTCGTCTGGTCGTGCCGCTTCTCCTCTTCCTGCCTGGTCCCAGCAGCCCTTGTGACAGACTCCCTGTTCAATCCCTGAGCTGAGCAGGCAGGTAACATAACATAACATAACATAACATGTGTATTTGTAAAGCGCACGTTCACCCAGCGGTTTCTTGGCGCTGAATAACAGATGTTTATTGTTACCCAACTCAATGGTACTCATTTTATCGACCTCAGATGGATGAAAGGCTGAGTGGACCCGCCGGGATTTGAACCTGTGACCATGAGGTCGAACACAGGCCCCTGAAGTGGACGCATTAGTCCACTGAGCCACCAGACCCGGTAATATGCCCTGCTCAGATTAGGAAGTCTATGGGGTTTCTCCAGCCTGGCTGCTCAATGCAGCTGGGCTGGGAAAAACCTAAGTGTGCATTTGTGTTTTGGTCGGCCTGAGACAGCCGGCCAAACATACTTGAGCAATTAAGGAGTGGAGTGCACTAGCACTCCTCCTCCCCCCTCCCATGCCTCGGCCCCACCCCTAGGAGCCAGCAAATGTAAAATAATACGATGTAAGAACATCATTTTATTTTATATTTGCTGGCTCTGAGCCAGGCAGTGTAGTGACGCTCCTCTGCCATTGAAGAGGAGCCGCCACTGCCTGGGGGCAGATTTATCAAAATGACATACAACGGAGTGCACCAAGACAGCTCGCTGTGCAGCGTTGAGTGACATGGAAAGAGTAGAAATTTGTGGTATCTATTAAGATATGAGGCATTCCTGCTCTGACCCTGCACTGGCGCTTTGAGGGGCTTTTTCGGAGAGCCCTGCCTCACTTTTGCACCATGTACTGTGGTACATGAGTGACGTAGGGATTGCATAAAGATTCTTTAAGCCATGCAAATCCACCCTGGGTGGCTTTGAGTGACCTTAGAAATCATGAGAAAGGTGATGCAGTACTAATTGATCTGTCACCTTACTGTGCACCCGGGAGGCGTTAAATGGGGGTTGCAGTGGGTTTTTCTTTACAAAACCCATGGAATTTGACACTAGCCCAGATTTACAAAGTGATGTAAACCTGGGGAAGCGTCAAATCCGTGTGCCTCCTGAGGTGAGGAATAACGAGGAAGAATATGATCATTTCTCCTCGTTTTTCCTCTTTCCACGGGTGCTAAATTCTGCAGCACACATAGAAAGAGGAAAACACCTTTTAAGATTGTTGTGTGCAGGAAGGTGCCCCATCCTGCACAAAAACATAATATTGCCTGCAATAGAGGCAGTCTTGCACCATGGTGCAAGGGGGCCTATGTTGGTGCAAGGCACCAGGGCAGGCAGAAAGGACAAGAATGCACTGTATTTCCTAAATATGGTTCATTCCTGCCTTTTCCCTTTGGCGTAGGGTAGCACAGCAAGGTGCCTTGCTGCAATGCCCTGCGCCAAAATGCCATAAATAAGGCCCTTAATGGTGGCTAGTGCCAACTCTTGCCCCCTTAACCCATGCTGCAAGGGTGCCTGCTTTACAGGCAGGATTGTGTTAGTGCAGGAAGGGACACCTCCCTGCATAACAACGATGCTTAGAGGCATTTTCCTCTTTCTATATGTGCTACAGAATGATTGGTTGTTTAATCAATGGGACAATAAATTCTTTTAGGAAACAGTGCTAGTTAGGAGAAATAGTTTATCATATGAGGGTCACTGTTTGCAGTGGGTGCTGGTTGTTGAAAGCATGTTATCCTAAGACACTCAATGTTAGCCAAGGGCACTGCTAGATGAATGCTTAGTGGTAATCTATGGGGTGTTAATTTAAGTCAAGGGCACATTCAGACCCTGCTCTCATTTGATTTGAGAAAAAGGCACTGGGGAATATTGCCACTGTCATCTAAACATTTGGTTTGCTTTATGTCGGAATAATAGTAGAAGAAATATTGTATGAAATAAATATTCTATCTTAAACATAATTCACAAGAATGTGTCCTGATGGGTGTTGATTCTCCATTATTATCATTAATTGGGTGTTATTTTTGAAAATGATATATAGTACATAATTGGCTATTTACCATGAGTTGTGTGAGAGCTCGCTTGGTAGTACACATTTTTACTCTGCTCCTACAGCCTTTAATAATGGTTAGTAAATCAATGCAGTGTTGTGCGTTGCTTTTCCTTGCTTTGTTGCTACAAGAGCAGCCACACAAAACATAAGTAAATAATGCCATGTGTCTTCCTGCTTTGGGTCTTAGAAGAACTGGTGCTGTTTTAAATATTAGTGTACCAAGGCATTCATTGAGTGTACAAGTGAGTTTGTGGGATCTGTTGGGATGATTTTATTGCTAATAGTATTTTAAAATAATTTAAATGATGAGGTGCTGAATTGCTTATCTGTGTAGTCTTATTTTAAATAGTTGTAGTCTAGGCTGTTCAAAATAGGCAAGCATCTCTGTAGTTGTGATTTGCATAGGGTAATTTCCTAGTAAACTCGGTCACTTTGTGCCCCCAGTTCCGTTGTCTCCCTATGTCTGTATCTCTTTATTGGTACCTGAAGTCTCCCTTTCCAAAAACACGGTTTTCCCTAAATGTTCAGGTGATTTGTTTAATGTATCAATCAACAGTTACTGGATGTTGGAAAATGCCCCTTATTTTTGATACCCCCATTGTTTTGGACTGAGGTCGCTCCGTTGTTTATTCTGTGCACTGGCATTCTAATAACTAGGCTCCAGTGCATTTTTTCCAAACCCTAAATCATGTCAAATTTGAATATAATCCTAATTGACTTATTTTACTTACCTGTACGTGCCTAGTATATGGTACAAAGTGTTCCCAAGTCCTGCAAATTAAATGTCAGTATTGGACTGCACTGCAGCACACATTCTGCGTCCACTATAATGTAAGTATAAAACAGATCCTAGGCCTACAACTGTAGCCTGTCTGTACAGCTTTGAGACTACAATTTTGGCCTGTCAAAACAACCCCTTTTGACAGGCCTAAACTCTCCTTTCAAATATTAGGAAATCAACCCTAATAAGTCCTTAGTGCCCAGTAAGGCAGGGTGCATTGTATTTAAAAGTACAGTGATAAGCCCCAAAAGAAGGCCCAGGTGGTAAACTCCGCTCCACTTGTGGAGTTTGCGGAATTCAGGCACTCAGTGCTCTGCAGAGGAATGCTGAGTTGCTGAATTCCACCTTTCATGAGCAAAGCAGAGAGTTTTTGTCCGTTGGCATGCATGTGTTTTATTTTGACTCTCAACCACGAGTGCCAAGAGTCTCGGGCAGCTTGCTAGCATGCCAAGACTTCTCACACTACTAGTTAGCACCCACAAAACTTCAAACTCACTGACACGGTTTACGGCCGTGACAGTGCCAAGCTATTTTTCTTAGTGCCAATCCGAATCGCAAACGGAGCGGTCGAGCAGGTTTTCAGCTGGAGATGCAGCTCGTACCCGGCAGAGAGAGGCATTTATTTCCTCCTCCTCCTATTCCAGGACCATCAGCAACTGGATTTCGATATGCTTCAGCCTCTGCCGCTGAAAATGGGCCACTATCTCCTTCCTAGTGTGTGGTCCAGCTGGACCAGCAGGAGCAGCTGTTTTGCGAAAAACTAAAAAGACTAATTGTAAGTAATACTCTGTGCAAACAATTGTTTTAAATAACTGCGTGGCACAGTAGCAGTACATTGCTATCCCCCTGGGGTCATTGGAATTGTATGTGGTTATCATTGAGAGTCACAACGCCAACTTTATGTTTTACCCACACATGCCTTGCATATAAAGCACCAACTGTGTGGAAGAAAAGTATTAAGAATCAGAATATCACTAGATTAAAAAAACGTGATTTGATTATTTTTTTTTCTAAAGGCTTTTCAAGTAACTATAAACAGACACTTTGAGTATGGCATTATGCACTAGGTGGAGTACAAGTTGTGTGTTGTGCTAAAATTTGAAACCATGCTCATTGTTAGCCAGCACGTTGGGTAGTTTGCTACTGTCTGCAGCTGGGGTAGTGACAATTATCGATTTTGAATTCCAATGGCCCTGCTCTACTGCAAATGCATTTCTCTTTCAACCCTGACTCCAAAGAGGTAGATGAATAATAAATAATATACTGCTTCACACACACCTCATTTATGAAATGTGTATATTAATATTATCCTGTCTGCTGTAGTAGTAGTTGGGGGAAATTGATCTCATGGACTGCACTACAGGGAAAAGTAAGTGCTGTATAGATTGTATTTGGCTCATTTGACACTGTGTATTCCATATGCCAAATGTGACACCAAATCATGCACTTACTCCTGCTTTATTCTGTGGCCTCACCCACTACCACATATTTGAAACAAATTCATTCATTGGGCTGTAAGTAAGGAAAGGTAACTTGATGATTTACTCTATTGCAGGGGGTAGGGTAGACGGATTAGACAAGTAGGGTAGAACTTTTTTGATATAGAATAGAGGGGCCCCTACAATGATCAGCAATTTGTCATCTTTGGCTTATTAAGTCACTGTACAATTAGCAACAGAAAACCTGAAAAAGTGTAAAATAAATCTGTTAAGGGAAACCATGAAATATATTCTAGAATTACTTCATTTTACATGGTTATAAAATGAAATGCTTCACATGCTAAGAATGTATTTTCCAATTTGGTAGGGTGAGATGGAAAAAGTAACGGAGTGAAGTACTCAGAGGTGACTTAGTGGGCAAAGTTTTTGGCTTGCAATGCATTGAAAACATTGTAAATGCAGCATGAACTGAACCAGATGCGCAATGCACATCCAACACTTGCACCTCGGTCATAGGTGGCAAAAATGTAGGGATGGGGGTATGATGAATGATGGGTGGGATACATCTGGCTCACTTAACAAATACAGAAAGTCAAAGGAGAAGAACAGAGAATAACAAATACCCTCCACTTAGAAACATAGCTTTAAATGATAACCCTACATAAACCAAGTAATCAAAGTAGGTGAGAAGAATGCTCCTCATGAGAAGAGCTGCATAGCTTATTCATCCAAATAATCCAAATATTAATTCATCCTTTCATTCTAATTCACCCATAATCACCATGATTAAACTTTACTTCCTCTCATCCAGTCTTTCACCAAAATTTCCAATCCATTATCTAAGCATTCAATAGCCCCCCTTTCTTCAACCCATCCTTTCGTCCCATCCATCCCTTTACCTACACATGCGCCCTTTCACCCACCCACCCTTTCACTCATATACCATTCCCTTTCTTTTACCCTTCCATTCCATCATTATGAGAGCTTTAGCTGAGTTGAAGATGGAAGAGGCCATAATAATTACTCAACCACCGCTGTGGCTGGTAAAGCTGGAGGGGTGGTTTACTTCACGTCATATGTTCATGATGACGCCCTAGCAATAGCTAGTGAGCATAGTAATTGTAAGAAATCATGTGGCTCACCAGTTCACATCCCTGCTGTTGCTTCTCCCCCTCCAACTGACTCGTCTCCTCCTGCAGCGGCACTGGAGCCGCCATCAGCGATGTTTTGTGTGGCTAGAATAAAATAGTACAGAATATTTAGATGCCAGATTCACAACCAAAAATACAACTGCAATACAGCACTACAGTTCAGTTAGCACTGCAGTGTCTTCTAAATATCATTCTGGGCATTTCATTGATTGGTTCACAAAGTTAGACAAGCCAGGGGTGGAATAATGGTCAATGAAAAAGACATATGGTGTTGGTTGTCAAAAGGCAAAGGGAGTGGGACCTCATACTTTTTCCTAGCCATGCTGCACTGTCATGGGAAACTGCAGGTATATAGTAACCATTAATGAATGAGAAATCAGCACTCTACATGGGAAGGTGATCCATGATGACCATGCCTGCTCTCTCTTGAAGCCAACTGTGTTTGAGCATGAGCAGGACAAAATGAAAACTTTCACAACAAACATAAATGGTGAATTTTATTTAGAATACTAGCTTACCTGGGCCTGCTATCTGAATCTTCACAATAGACAGCACCAACATTCCAATACCTCAAGATTCTAACCTAAGACGTCCACAACACTCAGAAAAGGACTTACTGGGATCAGCAGAGCCCTCAGCAGCAGCACTGGTGGTCAGCGCCGGCTGACCAGTTTCTCCCTGGCCCTTGGACGGTGCCCATCATCTTGCCCTTGGGTGGTGATGTTAGAAATTAGGAAGAGAAACAAAATAGATCAGTGATTTAGTTAATCTCCACAATGTTTTATGACACGCAAATTCAGTCACATTGTACTTCTCTAAAACAGATTACCTATAGTATTACTACAACTATCATTGAGTTGCCCATAGTAATCCTGAAATCCCTATTCCAAATTTCCGTAACAAAAACTACATTTGGAACTAATGTATTGCAGTGAATGACCTTTGATTCTATTCTCATTTCTCAACCACCTTGATGGACCAACTTAGTCTCTCTTTTTTTCAAAGCATAGATACATACTACACATTGCTGTGAAATAACTTGGAACCACACAAGCTACATAGAAGAGAAAGTGCTACTCAGTGACTCACTAGTGACAGGAGAACAGTTTTTAATGGCTTTTTAATTAATCAGTCAAAGCGAGAGGCAATGATGAGTACAATTAGGCAGCGCTGAGCACATGCCTAGCAGAGACATTGGATCACACAATATAATACCAGCGTAAACTAAATATAACCCCTCTGAGTGTGAGCAGCATAGTAATCAGATTTATTTTTGCATTGTAGAGCACAAATACAACAAATAATTAATGCTCACACAGTCCTGGGATCTCGACGCCTAGCAGGTCGAGCAGGTCCTGTTTGCAGACCAGAATATCTGCTCAGCGGTGAATCAGCTGCTGGGCGGTGCGCAGAACCTGGCTGGTGCAACTGGAGTACCATTCTGCAGCGCCGCCGATGCTCCTTCAGTTGGTATCTGCTACTGGGCCTGCCACCTGCTGACAGCATACAGGGGACGTGGTGCTGCACAAAATAAAACTAGGGTTGCCATCTCCTCCTCTCCAAAAATTGCCTGGGGCTGCACACCAGGACGGAGTCGCCGCCCACAGGTAAGCCATGCCTCAGCCATGGCGCTGAGTGGGGTAGAAAAAAAGAAAGAGAAGAAAGGGAAAGACAAGAAGAAAGAAGGAAGTTAGGAGAAATAATAAACAAAGTATAAAGTCATTGAAAACATGAGAAAATGTCCCAAAAACTGAAAATACACAAACAAAAGACACACAATAAAAAAGAGGTGGAGATAAGTTTTAAAGGAGGAGGATTAGTAAGATTAAAGTGAAATTAAGAGAGCGCAAAAACAAGATGGTCGAGCCCATGCGGACCACATGGTGCTGTTCACGCATGGTTTCGAATGAGAGAACACACATGAGAACTGCACAGTGATGTTCACATGTGATTTCGAGGATGAGAATGCACTCTGTGTTCCCATCACAACGGGCCAACACACTCCTCCTGCTAGCAGAGGTCTGTGTAGCGCGGAACAGTTTTTTTTCAACTCAGCGAATTCCACTCAGGTCTACCCAAAAGCTCTTTTCAATGTAGCAGGGTTAGCTGTTTGATGGGAAATCAGTGGTATATAAGCTACAAAATTCCTTCTTTGACCTTTTAAATATTTCTTAAAAAGCTTAATTCACTTGTAAAGTCAGATTTGTACTAAATATTTTACAAAAGATACAAGTCATCTTTTACCTACCTAAAGTCGCTAGCAGCCCGTTTGCATGAACTTCCAAGTGTCATCCAGGAGCTAAATCACCCTTTTGATGAGATGTGGGCAGTTAGAAATGGGGGTCTCTAGTTGGCAATGGTTTGCATCTTTGTCCAAGTAGGGACCCTTGCGTCTTTTCAGGGTAGGAGAGTAATGCCCTTAGACAAACCCTGCTCAGCCTCAATAGTAGCTTGGCATAAGCTGACAGGCTTATCTTGAGAGAGTGTGTAAAGCATTTGTGCACACATACAGAAACACAGTGAATACTATATAAATGGGCACCACACCAGTTTAGAGAAATAGATATCTTTATCTAAACCAAAACAAGGCCAAAAGACACAAAACCACCCTACAAATGTCAAGCTGTCATCAAAAAAATCAGTTATTCTCAATAGCTCCGCCTGGGGCTATTACTATATCGTGACAGATGAAAATCCTAAAGTACAGCACTGACCACGAGGTGTACAGTATCGTGCCCACAGTCTGGGCCTCAGTGCGAGTCGGGCAGTGCATTTTGAGCGTCACGAGTTGTGCCCTTGGGGGCGTGGCTTGGACGCCGATCGGGATGGCGGCGTGAGCTCGCAGCTCCGCGCGGAATCCCGCTAATTCTCCTGTTTTCGGGACCCTAGGCGACCCGAAGACGACGCTCCTGCCCTCTGAAGTGTGAGGGGACAGCTGGGCACGATCGGAGAGTCGCTGGGGGACTGCTGGCCCCGAGAAGGTCGAGTGAAGAGGCGGCCGAGATGTTGCCGAGGGTGCGAAGAAAATGGCGGCGAGGAGGTCGGGCGGCCCCGAACTTCAGCCCTGAGCCAAGTTGTCGCCGACTGGCAAGAGATCCTGCACTCGGCTGATCGAGGCACTAGGATCGGCGGTGCTGTGTCCTGAGACCAGGGGACGCTGACCAGACCTGATTCGCCCAGGAGCTTGGGGACCTTCGTTGGCCACCGCCCTAAGACTCATCCTTCCCCCCTCAGGCTTCGGAGGGGGGCGACGGAACGGAGCTCGTCTAACTGGTCATTGCTCCTGAGAGCGTTGGTGGGGACATTGCACTGCCCGGTGCCCGGTGCCCGGAGACTGGCACGGAACCACGGGCGCCAACGCAAAACGGGCGCCTGGACCTGTGACGCAGCGCCCTGGCATGGCGGCGATTGGAGGGCCGATGCCCGGGAGTCGCGCTGAGGGGGACTCGGCGACATCAACTCGGCTGAGCGAGAGTCCCTCACCGGAGCTTGACCAAGAACAGCGGCTGAACCGGCGTTTGGATGCCATACTTGATGCGATCACCTCAACTAAGGAAGCATTGCACCATGACATTGCCCAAGTGGCCACGGGCCTGAGGCTGCTACGCGCGGATCACGCAAAGCTGGCGGACAGGGTCAAGGACCATGACCAACTGTTGCTGGACCTGAAGCCATCGGTGGTGACCGCGGAGCACAGGATCACGGACATTTTGGCCCGATTGGACTCACTGGAGCGGAGGGCGGAGGATGCCGAAGGCCGCAATAGACGGAACAACGTGCGGGTCGTAGGCCTGCCGGAACGGATTGAGGGGGAGGATGCGGTGGCCTATATGGAGAACTGGTTCCGCACTGTGGTAGCGCCGGAGGGGCTTACTCCTTTTTTCACCCTGGAGCGAGCTCACCGAGTGCCTGCTCGCCCGCTGGGGCTTGGCCGCCCCCCCCGACCGATGGTGGTGCGGCTCCTCCACTACAAGGACCGGGATCTCCTCATCCAGCGGGCCAGGATGTCGAGCCCGTATGAGGTGGAGAACAGTAAGGTTACGATCTTCCCGGACTACACTCAAGCGGTCCAGAAGAACAGGGCATCGTTCCTCGCGGTGAAGAAGGAGCTCAGGGAGGAAGGCATCCAGTACTCCTTGCTCTACCCGGCTAAGCTGCGGATCATAATGGATGGCTCTACGCACTTTTTTCAGACTCCGGATGAAGTTTGGCAATGGCTGGAGTCATATAGAGCGGGGACGGACAGATCGCATAAAAGTAGGCGAGACCAACCCAAGCAGCCCCGGGTGAGGCAGTCACAAAGCATCAGATCCCGCAACAGGCGCCAGCGGGAGAAACGGGAGGCTCAAATGGCGGCGGAGAAGAGGGATGCGCTCGCAGCGACGGCGGCCATTACAGGGTCGCAACAGAACAGTGAACGGGCAGAAACGGACTCGGGAGGGGAAGGCAGCAGGACGGGAGAGGAACTCTCAGAGGCGGAAAGCTCGAAGGGGCCGATAGTGACCCCACAGACATCGGATGGTATTTTCTGCGGCTGAGATAGAATTGGGCCTAGATCGAGACTTCATGGTAGGGTGGTATCCTGTTGATGGAGGGCGGGTTGCCGGGAGGGGGAGCTGTGTGCTTCGGAGGGGATGAAGGCGCGGGGCGCGGGCTCCGCTTGCTGGGGTCGGCGGTGACTCACCCCCCTTGGGCCCTTAAGGCCGACTGTGGTGGAGACCACAGGGTAAGAGTGCGAGAAGTTGGTTCAAGGTTTGGATGGGGGCGGCCATTGGGTTTGTGTGCTCTGTCCTGGGGAGTGGGGTTTGGGAAGTTTTTCAGTTTTGGGAATGTTCGGGGGGGGGCAACTGCATTGGGGGGGCTATGAACCCTCGTTATTTGAATCGGACTGTACGAAGTTGGAATGGGGACATTACCTAATTTGAAGTGCCTGACGTGGAATGTCCGGGGGCTACGGACTATGGTGAAACGTCACAAAGTACATGCATATCTAGTACGCAGGGGGGTTCAGATTGCTATGCTCCAGGAGACTCATCTCACCAAAAAAGAGTGCGCTGCCTTGCAGAAAAGATGGCGGGGCCAGGTGTTTGGCACCACTTACTCAGCGTATGCCAGGGGGGTGTTGATCTGGGTGAGGGCGGGGATACCCTTTCAAGTGCTGAACCAAGTAGTGGATCCGGATGGCCGGTTTGTGGCGGTGGAGGGGAGGTTATATGGACGGGATGTGGTTTTCTGCTGTGTATATGCACCGAACACTGAACAAGCTCGATACTTTGATAGCCTCTCGGGGTCCTTGGCCTCTTTCCTGGCGGGCCCGATAGTGTTAGGGGGGGACTTCAATTCGATCACGGATGTAGCTCTGGATAGGTCCCATCCCCCCCTGGTGGACTCCCCGGTGCGCAGGCTGGCCGCGCACAGGAAGGATTGGCAGGAACGATGGGGGTTGCTGGATGTCTGGAGGGGGCGGCACAGGGGAGCCAGGGATTATTCCTTTTATTCTGCTCTCCATGATCTGCATGTCAGGATTGATTCGGTGCTCTGCGGTGGATCCCTAGCTCCATTGATTTCCCATGCGGAGTACCTGACTAGGACTATCTCCGATCATAACCCCCTATTGGTACACATTCAGTGGCAGAGAGAGCGCTCAGTGATACCAACATGGCGGCTTCGGCCGGAGACGCTTGAGGATTCTGTGTTCAGCGATGCGGTTCGGCAAGGCATTGATAGCTATTTCGGAGTGAATGAGGGCACGGCCAAGAGTAGGTCCACTGAATGGGATGCAATGAAAGTGGTGGTGAGAGGGGTGTGTTTGGGTAGGTTCTCGAATGCTCGCACGACTGTGTTGAACGACCTAAAGAAAGCGGAAGAAACTTTGAGGGACTTGGAGCGCCGCAGGCCGGCTAGGCCAGATTTACAGGCCCAGTTATTGGAAGCGAAGGAAGTGGTTGCCACCGAGACGGAACGTTTAAGGTGTTATGACTACAGGCAGTATATCATCAGGGCACATGCAGAAAGGGACAAGGTGGGTACCCTCTTGGCCAGACTAGCTAACCCGGAACTTAGGGGCTGCCCGATCCTCAGCATTAATAATGCGCAGGGAGAAATGGTGTACTCCCAGGCAGCGGTATTGGAACGTTTTAGGGGGTATTATGAGGAATTATACCAGAGTCAGCTGGGAGTGGGGGTCCAGGACATTGCGGAATACCTGGAGGAGAGGCAGCTTCCGGTCAAGGACGAGGAGGACGCGAAGGAGCTGGGTAGCCCGATCACGCTCACGGAAATACGGGTGGCCATCAAACATATGGCCCGCAACAAGACGCCCGGGGTGGACGGACTGCCGATTGAATTTTATCAACAGTATGTGGACAGCTTGGCTCCCAGGCTGCTGGTGGTGTATACGGAAGCTTTCGAGGCGGGGGCGTTGCCAGGGTCCATGCAGGAGGCCTTGATTGTACCGCTCCTAAAGCCTGGCCGGGATGCCGCGGATGTGAGGTCTTATCGCCCGCTATCCATGCTGACGGTAGATTATAAGATCCTGAGCCGAATCCTAGCCACCAGGCTGGCCCCACATATGACGGGCCTGGTACACAAGGACCAGGCCGGGTTTATACCCACGAGGAGCACGGCGCTGAATATCCGCCGCCTGGTGGGAATAATGGACGCCATCTTGGACGGGGAGGGAGCTCCGGCGGTCCTGTCAGTGGACATCGAGAAGGCCTTTGATAGTTTGGAATGGTCTTTCCTGGATGGAGTGTTAGAGAGGTTTGGCATGGGCGAGGGGTTCCGCAGGTGGACGAGGGTCTTATATACCTCGGCAACGGCGAGAGTGCGTTTGGGCGGCCTAGTGTCTGCGGCGTACCCGGTGGGCAGGGGCACACGACAGGGATGTTCTCTCTCCCCCCTATTGTTTGCTCTGGCGATGGAACCCTTGGCGGTCCATGCGAGGTCCGGTGACAGGTACGCGGGGATAGTTAGCGGCGGGCAGTGGCATTATATATCGCTATATGCGGATGACTTGCTCCTGTACCTAGCTGACACCTCGGGGGCATTGGTCGGAGCGATGGATCTGTTGTCTGAGTTCGGCCGGCTGTCGGGCCTTAAGGTCAATTGGGCGAAGACTTGTGTGTTCCCGCTGCGAGCGGGATCGCCAGTCCCTGGCAGCGATTTGGGTGTGGTATGGGAGCCCTCTTGCATCACCTATTTGGGTGTTCGCATCTACCACGAGACTGCGGACCTATTGGAGGGCAACATTGGTCGCTGTGTCCGGGCACTGCGGGGCAGCTTGTCTTTCTGGTCGACCCTCCCGCTGACGGTTCTGGGTAGGATTGCACTGTTGAAAATGGTGGCGCTCCCCCGCTTCCTCTATTATTTCCGAACGCTGCCTGTCTGGATTCCCCAGGGGGTCTTTAGAGACCTGCGGTCAATGATTATTGGCTTCCTATGGGGGCATGGCCGCCGTAGAGTGGCCCTGAGCACGCTACTTCGCCCCAAGCTAGAAGGGGGCATGGCTGTGCCCGACTTCGAGCTGTATTATCTTGCGGCGCAGTTGCAGGTCCTTACACAGAACGTAGCTAGGGTGTTTCGGGGTCCAGAGGAGGACCGGGATCGGGGGATACAACGCCACGTGCTGTCCTACATCATCATGCAACAGAGGCTCGAGTTACGGGCCCTCACCATGGAAGAGCGGACGCTCCGGCTGTGCTGGCAGAGGAGCCTTCGGAGAGCGAGGGCATCTCGGCCTTATGCACCGGAGATCCCGATCGGAATGCTGACGGCTTTGCCGCACGGGGGTGATTGGTCCCCGTTGCTGGATTAGGAAGAGGCGGGACTGCTGGTAGTGGGCGACTTATACATAGACGGGGCTTTGGCGCCGTTCGAAGCGCTCCGGGACCAGTTCGGGCTGCCCGATGGAGGTTTCCTACTACACGCGGCAGTGGTGGCTGCCATACAGAAGCACTGGACAGGGGGGCTCATGGAACCCTCAACGACTATGGCGTGCCAATATGTGGTGATGGCGGCAGGTACGTTCAAAGCTGTGACGTGCCTCCATAATAGGATGCTGAATGAGGGACTGGAACCACTCCAAGGGCTCAAGGCTAAATGGGAGGTGAGCGTAGGCCGACCCATACCGGATACGGCATGGGGCCACATCCTGCGGCGCACGTGGAAGGGCACGAGAAATGCGCGCTTTCAGCAGGTACATTTCTATGTGCTTCATAGGGCTTATTTAACTCCTGAGAAATTACAGCGGTACTTTCAGGTGCCGGATGCTCGATGCCCACGGTGTTTGTCTCTGGGAGCGGACATGGACCATCTGTTTTGGGGGTGCTCACACCTGGGGACCTATTGGGCGGAGGTAGGGGAACTCCTGAATGAAGTGACTGATAGGGAGGTGGAATTCGATATGGCGGCGTGCCTGCTGCTCTGGTTCCCGCATACTAAACACACCAAGGTGACAAGCAAATTCATAGACCTGGGTCTGATTTTGGCGCAGAGGGAAATATCGTGGCATTGGAAGTCCAGGGGGGGACCCTCACTGCGTAGATGGAAGAATGAACTGCTGCGGTGGTCTGACTGCGAGAGTGTGCTCCGGATGAAGCAGGCTGTCAAGATGGGGAATGAGAAGGCATTGGATGCGGCGCGTGCATGGGAGTTAGTGGTACAAGCTTTGCGTGATTCTTTGGTAGAGGATGAGGATGGTGAGAACTAAGCCGATGGACACCGCGGGGCGAACACAGAAGTATTGTACCACGCACTGTAGTGGATCCATCCAATTCGACAGGACAAGGCACACACCTTAGCAGTTGCCAGGGGAGGGGGGGCTTTGGGGGGGCTGGTTAACGGGAGGTTGGGGTGGGCCGGAAGCCATTAGATGGTAGCTCGTTAGGGCACCTTGGATCTACTAGGACGGTGGGTACTGTGTGGAGTGTGGAATGGCTGGGGAGAGCGGCCAGGCGTGACAACCCATAGCGCTAGGGCAGGTCCCGACAAGGGCGGTACCACTGATTATCACTGGGATGGCTGACGGGAGTGATGTTGTGGGTGGGGGGGTAAAAGCAGATACGCAAAACGATATTTCAACCATGGTCCCTATGGGACGTGCACCGTGATGTTTTCCTATTGAATGAAGTAATATGCCGCCCGGCCTCCGGGATGCGGGCTGAATGGCTGTGTACGATTGGGATTTCTTATTGGACGGGGGGATATCACGAGTGAACTGGCTGATTAACCCCTTCGATGCGCGTGACAAGGTCAGCTCGTCATGGGCGTTACCTGCGCTGCGCGTGTGACGAGCTGACCTTGTCACGTAACGAGGGTTTTTGCGAATCGCAGCGCGCAGCGGGAAAACCGCTAGCGCGCATGCGGTTAATTGTATCCTGTGGTTTATAATTCTGCAATAAAAATATATTTAAAAAAAAAAAAACGAATGGTGCCCTTGGCTCCAGTGCAGGCAGCGGCATCGATGACGATGTCAGAGTTGGTATGGTGCAGCGGCGGCAGGCATCGGTGATGCGGTGCAAATTGGGGTGGTGGGTTGGGCATTTCACCAATGGTGCTCCCTCCTTCGTTGCAAGTCGCAGCGGGAATGCTATTTCCCTAGTAGCAGCCGAAACAACAGTTCTACGTCCAATAGGACAGAGGAAATTAAGTCATTGTGTCCACAAGACTTCAGAACAGAAGGCAAGCTCTACATCAAGCTCTAAATCAAGACCTACATCAAGCCCTTGGAAATCTTCTTAAAGTAGGATACACAGCACAGTTCAGTATTTGTCCTTTCCTTGGCAGAAACAACCAATGCAAGCCACCCCCACACAGCACACAGCACAGAGGCAGTACTGCTCCTTCAGCGTTCCAAGCTTTTCTCCTTGGCAGAGGTTCTGGGGTCTGGGCCCCAATATTTATACCACATTTTCTGTTGTTTTCTTGTGGAAGAGAGTCTCTTAGTTCATTACAAACACGTTCTGTCCTCTCTGTTCCAGCTTCATGGCAGGAGGTGGAGACAGCTTTGTGCATAGGAGGCGAGGCCCTCAGTGAGTCTAAACTCTATCTTCCTATCTTGTCCCCATGGGAAGTTATACTTGTAAGATCTTACAAAGTATCTACCATGCTATCCACTGTGACAGATAGACAGACAGCTAGCCTTGCAATAGTGAAAAACTAAATACACAATATTTCACTATCAGGAAATGTAGCACACCTAGTATCTGTCCTACCTTCACATACACTGCACCCTGCCCATGGGGGTACCTTGGGCTTTCCTCGGGGGTGCAAGTGGAAGCACTAGCCAGGTCAACATGGCAGTTGAAACTGCGTGCAGACACTGCAGTGGCAGGTCTGAGAAACATTTGAAAGGCTGCTTGTGTGGGTGGCACAATCAATGCTGCATGTCCACTAGCAGCATTCGTTTTACAGGTCCTGGGCACACACAGTGCACTGTACTAGGGACTTATTAGTAAATCAAATAAGCCAATCATGGAAACACCAATCCATACACATCATTTACACAGAGCATATGTACTGAATAGAAGTGGTAAAGTGCCCAGAGTCCAAAAGCCAACAGAACCAGGGTCAAAAATATGAGGTAAAAAAGCAAAAAGTCTGCAGATAAACCCACTGAAAAAGCCTTGTCTAGCATGGACTTGCTCCTAGAGCTGATACAAAGACCTTGTGTTTTGGGAGGTGGTGAGTTCCTCTGACGGGAAGATCACCTGAGCTATGCTGAGGATCCTAATTAATTGAATAGTGCCATAGCCTGTTACAGGCAGGTCAAGCTAACACTCCTGCCCCTCCTTTGTTCCTCTAGTCAGCCAGGCACCAATCCCAGTGGGAGAGGATCTGCCCCAGAACCGGTTATGTCAACCACAGAGGAAGGGTCACTCATTTCCCCGGCCACACCTCTATATGGTGCACAGGAGTTTTACACAGGGGCACATAGGATCTGCTCTGTTAGATTAATGTAGAGTGGGACACTATATGATTGCTTGCAGTAGTGCATACAGGAACTGCTGCATAAGTGGGTGGGGTTACCCCAGGGAAGTTTCGCACTATTGGTTAGGGAAGACTCAGAAGATACCCCACCCATAGGCTAGTGCAATCATAAATATGGCACCCTAGGGCTCCCTCTTCAGTACACTACTTAACCTGTGGAAAACAGAAGAAGGACTACTGCATCTGCTGTTGACACCTGTGAGGAGGCCTAAAAGCCTGGACCTGCTGCCATGTGCACCAAGCTAAAAGAATAAAAGAACTAGACTCCTATTAAGCTATGGAGATACAAAAAGCTGCTAGAAGTCCTTTTGAGGAAGACTCCAGCTAACCAGTTCTATATAAACCTGCCCTGGGTCCTGCTGGTGGCCTCTAATAGAGTTAGTTTTGGCCCTCATGTGTTGTTCCTGATGTCCTGGGATGCTTGGCCTTGTCAAACTGTACTCCTCTTAGCATCCTGAGAAACCTGGGACTTACAAACCTTTTGGCTCCAAAGACCTCTGAATGACTGGGACAAACCTGCTGAGTCAATCCAATGAAGGTGCATTGCTGCTGGGCCAGAGATTCAGGTTGCTCCTTTTCCAAGCTTTTGCACAGCAGCACTCCCTTTCAGAAGGAAAGGGCCTACTTATGAGTTGATGGTCTGATGGACCGCCAAACCCACAGTTTAACCGCCTCACTTAGAATTAGGTGTTTGGACCATCATGGAACCGCTGCTCCCACCAGGGATCCGTAATCTAACAATCCACTTTCTTACACTGGGTCTCTTGGTGCCTTACATTCTCAAGGACTCTGTGATTGTGGGTTTAACTGATGGAGGTTTTCTGTGTGGAAGAGGGACTTCCAACATTCCCCTGAGTGAGTAAGTGTGGTTGGGATGGTTGCAGTAAGAGAGCTTTTGAAACAACAGGGCTTTTAAAGGTGTGAACATATCTTACCACTCTTCAAGCTGAAGCACATAAACCAATTATACCTGTCTGGTGCTCTGTAGGGAAGAGTTCTGCTCGTAATGACCTATGCGTTTTGTCAGACTTGTCAGTGTTTGGGTGGTCTTCCCCCAAACCTTTTGCCTTCTTACTTCAATTTCGTACTAAAGTTCACTTTTGTTCGCCTTCGGATTCTGTGCACTTTACCACTTTACCACTGCTAACCAGTGGTAAAGTGCTTGTGATCACTCACCTAAACATTGTTTAATTGACTTACACCAGACTGGCACATTTAATTTACTTATAAATCACTTGTAGTGTGGTAGACCATATACCCAGGGACTGTAAATTAAATGCTACTAGTGGACCTGCAGCACCTATGTTGCCACCCACTTAATTAGCACCTTAGAATATGTCCTAGGCCTGTCATTGCAGCCTGAATGCCCTTTTAAGCAGACAATTTGAATTGGCAATATAACCACCTTGCCCAGTCTTAAACTCCCCATTTTTTACACATAAGTAACCCCTAATGTAGGACTTATGTATCCCATAGGTCAGGGTGCATTATAATTAAAAGGCTGGGCATCTACTTTTAAATTTTGCAGGTCATGGTAAAGAAATCCTCCTAAATTTGTTCTTCAATATTGTGAGGCCTACCTGTCTCCGTAGGATTGAATTGGGTTAACTTATTACATATAATACGTGCTAACTTTTTATTGGGACCAGGTAAGCAATTCATGTTTTTATCTATTACATTTTGATGACAAGTCCTCTTTAATGATAAAGTCATATTTCACATTACACTTTAAAAAATGTCACATTTAAAACGTTGGAATTTTCCTGCCTTTTGGTGCCTGCAGCCCCTTCTGGCTCACGTGACTGGGTGAAACTGACAGTCATACTTTCTGAACTCCTCCCAGACACACTCATACAATAGAGGGATTAGGTATGTCTCAATGGGCCATCTGCTGGCAGGATGGGAAACAGAACTTGGCACAGTCCCAATTGCAACTGAATAGACTGTGCTCTGCCTTCATTCAAAGGGTGTATCACCTCCACATTGTCACTGCAGCCAGCTTGGAGACAATGTAGGGACATGAGGAAACTCCATGAACTTCAAAGATGACACCTCTTGAAACTTCCATCAACTTCAAAGGGACACAAGGTATACAAACAAAACCCACAGACTTACTCTTAAGTTCACTTTCTGGACTTGCAGACACACTCTCAGAGGACTGCTTGCTGCTGTGATCTGCTGTACACTTTGCAAGACTGCAGTGCTGTACCCCGAAGAAATGCTTTGCTGCCTGGAGCCTGCCTTTAACCCTTAGAGAGAGCCCAGCCCTGCTATTTGAGCCCTGCATCTTCATCTGAACCCAGGACTACAAGAATGACTCCAAGATCTTGGTTGCTGGCCTCCTGTTCCGAGTCTCAGGGACATAAAAGCTTCCATAATCTTCAACCTGCACCTAGGCCCAGCCTTGAGTGATGTCCCACCAATCCTGGACTCTTGGTTGCAATGCTAAAGGTACCCAAATGGCCAAAATCAAATACTCAGGACTTTGAAATGCTTTGGCTAAGAACTGCTCTGAGAATCGATAGAAAACCATGGTAAACCTGCTCCTTTATCGTCCCGGCAATCCTAGACTCTTGGTTGCAATGCTAAAGGTACCCAAATAGCCAAAATCAAATACTCAGGACTTTGAAATTCTTTGGCTAAGAACTGCTCTGAGAATCGATAGAAAACCATGGTAAACCTGCTCCTCTATCGACCCAAGGTGCCTGACTTCGTGAGTGCTTTTGTATACTTTCTTCTCCGCATCTGCAAATTCTATTTAGCGGTGCTTCACCTGAGGGGTGTCTAAGCCCCTGGCACTCTCTTTGTCTACAGCCTCCTGCCTCATCCCACTGGAGATGTTTGACTTCCAAAAAAGAGGGTAATTCTGAATGTGGAAATCTTCACCACTGCTCCGACCCGAGGCTCTCCTACGATGACGCTCCCTCCTCGAACAACACCTGCAGCTTTGCCCTGTTGAGCTTTCTTTTCTCAAAGCATTTTTCTTTGAAATCCTTCCTAGTTTGAAGGTAAGCGCAGATAGTGCCCAATCCACTTCTTGTATTGAACCAGCGCTCAATCATAGTCAGCCATATTTTTCAACTCTGACCCGGTCTCGCACAACTAGATGTCCACAGTTGGCGCTTTGATCTTTTAGACACTAGCATTTACTAAAAACTGTAAAAATTCATAACCCTGGTTCTACTGATTTGACGTTTATCATTTTGGTGTCAAATAATGTATTAATATTCACTTTAAGTTTCGAAATTGGTAAAGGATTTTCCTTCTGTTGTTTTATCACTTCATTACCTTTTGTGTGCTGCATAGATACTTTACATGTTATCTTTGAGATAAGCCTGCCTCCTTTTTGTGCCAAGCTATCCAAGGTTAAGCGCAGGTTAATTTAGTGACTTTTTGGGGTTCACCCTGCCAGGCTTTGTGGCTGTTGCTTGACCAGGGCTCATAACCTAGTCATCCAAAAACCCAGTTTCTCACACCCAGGGTGTCCTTTAGAGGCTCTCCTATGCAGCCTTCAAAATGCATGGCTGGATGTATGAAGATAGAAGCGAAGACAAATGGAACAGGCTGAGAAATAAATACCTTTGCAGACAGACAGGAACACACCTGTTCTAGGTTAGTGAAGAACTGCATATCTCTGCTGTATTTAACCATTTATGGCTAGTGACAAGGGGATGCAAAAAGAACAAATGATCAACTGAATGCAGAACAATGTCATATATACACCCCAGTACTGAGACAAATGTACTATTAGCACTTAACAAACAATTAAACAGATGAGCAAGGGATTGCTCTGCTTTCTGTGTCTTTAGAAAATGACACATAGCAGTACCATTTATGTGATAATCTGGTGAGTGTTTGTACAAAAATATTGAGTTCAAAATATTGGAAAACATAAATATAGGCAAAAATATCATGATATAGAATATGGTTGTCAATAATACTGTTTTTTGGTAACTAATATTGTTTTAGGAATATTGTTATATTTAATATCATTTTCAGTAATACAATGTCTAAAATATATTTTTTGAATTATTTTAATGTGTTTTAGTTCATATAATATTTTATGTGTTAGCATTGCTGGGATAATAGCTATTATTTTTTTAATGTAATTTTATAAGTGATTTAAAGTTTTGTAGTTTTGTAGCAGATTGTTAAGTTTGTAGAAGGTTATGGCGGGAAGTTATTCGAATTAGAAATATTTTTTGATTATATTTCATTTGCTTTTTAAAGTTAATTACATTTTAATTGATAAATAATTATGAAAAAATAATAAAGTGTCATACTTTGGTTTTTAAAAGTGAAGTGGAAATAGTTTTTTTCATTTATTTGTATTTTTAGTATTAGTAATTAGGATGTTGGTGGCAGGCTATTTGGTTTGTAAGGGTATGGAGTATGAAGTTAATTAAGTTAAAAATACAATAGAAATTAGTGTTCATTCGTTTTTATTTTATGTTTATTTTTTATTCTTTTTTTTTTTTGGTCCTCATCTCACCTTTCAAGCCTCTGCGGGTCTTATGAAGCCGCCTTCATGATCTGTGGGCCCCACGGCTTACCGCACTCGCTTGGGTGTGCCGACCGGTCCCCATCTTCGTAAGGGACCCTGGTGAAATCATTAGACCATTTATATTAAGTTAATCTTAGATTCTTGCCCCAGTTCACAAAGGGGTGCCAAATGTTCATTATCTTGTCTTCCACACCATCATAGTCTAAACGGGCCATAGAGAATGCGGCTTTAAGCCAATCTTCCCTTTGCAGCGGTAGGGGGTCCTTCCACTTCCTGCACACCTCCCTCTGGCCAGCAAAATCAGATAAATTAATAATCCTCTGACCTTCTGAGAGAGGGTATGACTGAGACCGCCATCGTCTCCAAAAAACACCAATGACATATTGATCACTATGTTGGTATTCAAAATGTCTCGAATGTTGTCCCCCACCTCAGTCCAAAATTTTGCAAGAGCTGGTCACTCAAAGAAGATGTGAAGGTCGCTGGCGAGAAGTGTCCCACATCTAGGGCATTTGGGAGCTGGGTCTGGGGCGAACTTTGCGATTTTCGCTGGGGTGTAATAAAGTCTATTTACCACAAAAAAATGATTTTTCTTTAAACAAGCAGGCTTAACATATTTGTACAAGATCGTTAAAGAGGGCTCGTACAATGACTCTATTAACGGCCCGAGAGGGGTTTCCACCCATACTGATGCTAAGGGGGGTATCTCGTGATCCTCTATCTCTAACAGACTATTATACCAAACAGATTTATTTATTCATTGGGAAGATGGATTGCCACAAAGTTTCGATCTCTCTATCCCCTCTGATCTCCCCCTTTGCTGCCTCATACCATGATGTTAACTGTATATATTTGAATCTTGAGAACCCTGGCCCGATCTTTGCCCTCATGTAGTCCCATGGATGTATCCCCCCGGAATCTAACAGTTCAGACCAGACTGTGATGCCTGCCCTCCTTATCGGCAATGCCAAACTGTCTTGTAGGCAGTCCGGCGTTCCCGGCGCATCCCAAATAGGGGCATTGTCAGAATGGTATCCAATGCCCCAGCACCTTCCAAGCCTATACCATAACTCCAAGGCTGCCCTCAATACCTTCAGGCGCACCCGCTTGAAAAACCTAGGCGAACCAAACTTGTACCGAAAAGCCTCGCCATCTCCACCCCCTTCTACTCGCATCATTTCACCCAGCAACCTCCCCCAGGCAGACTCACCCGGTTTGACCAGAAGCATCCGTATGCTTTTAAACTGAAAAGCTGCAGCATATAGCCTAACATCAGGAAGGGCTAACCCGCCTTTTTTTAACCTACGTCTTAGTTTTTTCCACCTCAGGCGGACTCCCTTATTACCCCAAATGATGCTCCCAATCTTACTCTGAATCTTCATTAAACTTTTGTTATGGAATGTTAATGGTACAGAGGAGAAAAGGAAAGTCAGCTTAGGTAGAATGACCATCTTTACCAATTTGGTTTTTCCATAAATAGTCAAGGGGAGGTTCCTCCATCTACTGAAGAGACTATCAATTTCCTTCGCCACCCTGTTTAGATTAAGCTCTGGTATCTTCTCCAATTCCTTTACTACAAAGATCCTTAGGTATCTCAGTTCTTCACTTACTCTTCCTGGCCACTCCAGATACCAACACATCACCTCTGTCTTGGTCTTATTGACAAGAAACCTGGAGAAGGTCCCAAACTCACTCATGCACTCCTCCACCCTAGGGATTGCTGTCTCTGGGTCGCTTGTATACAATATTAAGTCGTCGACATATAAAGCTAACTTAGAGCTGTATTGTTCTGATCGAAATGGATGGATTGTATCATCCAGTCTCAACATCTGCGTCAAGGGATCCACAAAAAGGTTAAATAGGAGGGGCGAAATCGGGCACCCCTGCCTGGTTCCTCTCTGGATGTTAAAACTCTCCGTGAGGAGCCCGTTTAACAGTATTCGAGCAGAGGTACCCTGATAATAGTTCTGCAGGGTATGTATGAAGACTATATCTTTACTGATAGAGGGTCAATGGTTAACCTAGGGGAGATATCAGTTCTCCCGAGTCACCTTTCAGACCATGCCCCTTTGCAATCAATCTATTTCAGTAAGGAGGTACAGCAGCAAAAGCCAAGGTGGACTCTAAACGGGGCTAAGCTACTAGACCCCGAGGTGATTGCAGCTGTACAGGCCCCCTATAAGGAATTTTTCTATCTAAACTCAGATTCCACATAGATATAGATATAGTTTGGGATGCATATAAGGCCTGGTTAAGGGGGAAACTACATGGAATTATATGCTCCAAAAATAGGATTGAAGCCGAGGCACTGAAGGGGGTTGAGGGCAGGATAAGTAGTTTGGAGAAAGAAAGAGATGGTGCTAGCAGTGGGGTCCCGGAGCAATTTACGCAGATCATGAAGAAGCTGGAAGAGACAAGAGCTGAGTACAGACGAATATTAGAAGCTAAATGTAGGGCGCAGTGGAACACCAGAAGGATGCAGAACTATGAATATGGAGAGAAGGCCAGCGCCCTTTTGGCGTGGAAAGCCAGGACTGATCGCGCCAGGAGCAATATAAAGGAACTCATTATTAACACTAACGGGGAAACCTCAAATAAGATCGAGGATATGCAGTCCTGTCTCCTCTCCATCTTCTCGGAGCTGTATAGAGAAGATCTGGCTCTTTTGCCGAGCTCGATCCAGTCATTCCTTACAGATAAACAGCTTGTTTTGTTTTGACCATGATTATTAATGTATTTTACAGTTCAAACTACACGTGAGTGGAGGGGGGATAGGGGTGCTTTCTTCCATACATAAAGCACTGAATGCGTCACTGCAAACAGGCCTGAGTGCGCTCTTCGATACCTTCTCTCGAATTACTTAATTTTAATTTCTTAATCGGGCTGGCCTGCCTGACTTCAACCTGCCTGTGCGCTCATTTGTTAACGACCTCTCACACCTAGGTGACATTCCAGACCTGTCTGCATATTTGCACTTGCAGATTCGGCGGCCCTTTGCACCTTTTTATCTCTCCCCACCTCCTGTCTGCGCTCCGTCTGCCCTTCCATTCATGCTTTTTAAAACCTGCCTCCACTCCCCCACCCCCCTCACCTTCAGCTCATTCATGCTTCAGTCTCCCTCTAGTTACACCCCTGCCATCAATCAGCTGTCTGCAGGGCTGCTTCCTGTCTGGTGAAGCCTCCGCTGCCCCCGCAAACTGCTGTTGTCTTGGGTTTTTTCTGCTGTGTAAATGTTTGGTGAAGTGCTTGCTTAGGTTGGGATTTCCAGTGCTCGCCAGGGGCAGATCTAATACATAAGCAGTATATGCAGTGGCCCTGGGTTTTGAAAAAAACGTTAGCAGGGGAGTAACGCAGGACCCTGCACACATAAAGTCCCCAACCTTCTCGTGAGGGGCGGGGGACATGCTTTTGTCTGATTAAACACCCCAATATTTGCAGGTTGTAAGAAGAGCTAGTCTAGGTGAATTAGGGGGCAAACATCAAAAGGGGTTCGCAAAATCAGCATATTGCACGCACCACCTATTCTCTTTATGAAAGTATCTAACATGGCCCTTAGCTGCACAATGCCACCTTCATTTTTGATACTTGAAACTCCTCTAATGCACCTCCCCCAGTTACATCTCGAATGGTTATTGCAGGTTTCCTTCTTTGCTCCTCTAGACCCTGCGTCTTCAAGATGGCTTCCTCTCCCATACATCTTTCGTTATGTCACGGGTTGCAGCCTCAGTATCTCGTATACTGCCGTTTTTGTCAATCATGGGCACTGGAAACAGGGGTGCTGCAGCTCCCTAGGTAAGCTCATGCTGGAGTTCAGAACGTTTATAAGTAATAAATATGCCATTTCAATATTGTGTATATCTTATCTCGGTTGCGTTCAAATACAAAGATCAAATATTAGGCTGAATCTTGTGATAAGTTACTGCTTATTCTGAGACTGGAGTGTACTTATAATTTCTCTGACTGCAAAGTGAGAGAATTGTGTAAAAGTGACCTAGGTGACAATCCTGCTGGGGTAAAGGAACGTTTGTAGCATCTCAGTTTTTTCTAACGCACAGCAACATTTAATTATTAGGAAATCAACTATACACATATTTTAAATATATCAGCACTCTACTCAATGCAATATGAACACACTCCATGTAATACCACTCAGTACCACAGAATTACACACCACGTAATTACACTCTACTTAATGCAACATAAATACACTCGACATAATACCACTCAGTACCACATAATCACATGTCAAAATTACACTCTATTCAATGCAACATAAAACACTCCACATAATACCACTCAGTGCCACATAATTACACACCACATAATTACACTCTACTGAATGCAACTTACACTCCACACATAATACCACTCAGTACCACATAATTACACGTCACCTAATAGCACTCTATACAATGCAACATAAATACACTCCACATAATAACACTGTGCTACATAATTACATGCCACATAATTTACACTCTACTCAATGTAACATAAATACACTCTACATGATAACACTCTGTGCCACAGAATTACACTTTACTCAATGCAACATAAATACACTCCATATAATACCACTCAGTCCCACATAATTACATGCCACATATTTACACTCTACTCAATGCAACATAATACCACTCAGTACCACCTAATAAAACATCACATAATGACACTCTATTCAATGCAACATAAATACACTCCACAAAATACAACTCAGTGTGACATAGTTACACACCACATAATTACATTCTTCTCAATGCAAAATAAATACACTCCACATACCACTCAGTACCACATAATTACACTCCACATAATTACACTCTACTCAATGCATCATATTTATTTATTTACTTTTATTTTAAGAGTTTTATATAGCGCTGGCTAGACCCGGAGGTATCAGAGCGCTTTACACGAGGTTCCACAAAATTACAAAATTATATCAGTAACAATTTACATCAGTTGCTAGACAAACATTACACAAGCATGGAAGACGAGATAAGTGAAAGTGTAGAGGGGAAGGGGTAAGGGTAACGGGGTAGGAGGGAGATAAGGAGGAGAGACGAAGGAAAGATTGACCACAGTCCGGCTGGGTAGGTGACTGTCGAGGGGGAAGTCTCAAAACCCATCTCCTCTAAAGCAATCAGGTAGCTCCACAGGGCATTGGCCAATTAGCTAGGTCTCAATGGGAAAACATTTAAAGAACATAGATGACAAAATAAACGTAGAGTGGGGGGGTAATGGGGTAGTGGGAGAGAAATTCAGGGGAGAGAGGAAAGGATTGGGGATGGTAGGCAAAGAGTGAAGGAGGGAAGAGGTGGGGAGGGGGTAAAAGACACAACATGGAGACGAGGTAGTAACTAAATCTGAAGTCCGGCTGGGTGGGAAATGGTTCCCCACGGTAAAGGGGTCATTCCCAGTCCTCGGTTATGTGCAATTCGCTTGACACGGTGGACTCTCTCAGCAGGAGAAAACCAAGTGTGAATACAGTGTCTGACATCCGGCAGGGAAGGATATGGTTCAAAGTGGAAAGGGGATCAATCCCAGACCTCTACTATGTGTGACACCCTTGTCACTGTGGACTCTCTCAGAGGGGTCTTCGAGACTCCTGGGCAAAGAGGCCGGATCCATCCCCAACAACAGGAGTAGGAGTGCTTTGGAAAAGGGCATACTTATAAGGGTTATTTTAGGAAGTTGGGTTGGAAGAGAGAGGCACTCATTGTAGCAGGGTCTCCCCGACTAGGGGTTCTTCCATGTCAGTGCCTGTAGCACATTTGTCCACGAGCTGCATGCCCTTTGGACTCTCTCTGCTTTCTTATTCATATAGCAGCCGTCGGGTGAATGGGAAGTTCCAGAGTATCCCACAGTTGTCGCAGTCCCTCAGGTAACCTCGGCAATGATGCCAGGCTCCTCCCCTCCGGCCGCTCCATACCGTTGCTGGGGTAAGCAGGTCTTCCGCGAAAGCAGTTTTTCCTACTCTCAGGGGGCTGAGCTGCTGGGCTATGTAGCAGGATAGAGCGGGCCATAGATGTCCAGTGCAGGATCCAACGGTTGTTCAGTTACAACTGGTGACATCTTAAGGTAAGAACACAGGCAATATGAGTCATCACAAAATCAGTATCTCTGTGCAAAATAACAATCCTGATAATCATCGGTATTTCACCAAAACCAATACTTCTCTAAAATTAGACATTCATTGCTGCATCAGCAAAGGATCACTGCAAGTGAGAGAAAGCTGTCATGTGGAATTGTAGCTGTAAAAGATCCTCAGTGTAGATCGAGACAGGAGAAAACATCCACAAACCACTGGTTTCAGGCAAGCTCACAACACCTCTTCTTTAGCACCGCTATAATTACACTGCACACCAACAACGATCACCATGGAGGCAAAATCTGAATCATACTGAGCCATTCCACATGTAGAACTGGTGCTGCATCAACACTGTCCTGCTTGGCAACTTCTGAGGGGATAAATGAGCACATCGTCGTCCTCACACAGCCGCCATTTTAGAGTCAGACACTGTTCGTCAGCATTTGTGAGGAAGCTGCAGATGGCCCCACTACCAAAGTCACCTCACATACAGGTCACTCTGCATCTACAACGATGATCAATCAGTCGCCTCACCTTCATGCTGGATCACCGCCATAGCGGGTAAGATGTTCCCCGCTTTCCTCCGTTAGATGCCAATTTAGAGCCAGGCTAGTTTCAAGGAACAAAATAATCACACAAGGGACAAAACACGGTTAAAAGGTGCAAAAACCTTGTCGACATTAGGGTCAGACCAATACCGCCTGAGTTGGTTACATTATAGGGCATTCAGTATCCTCGTTGGCCACGCAAAGACCTCCGTAGTAGAAGTTGCTTTGTGATCCGCCATTTTGAGCCTTCGAGCATTTCCCATTGGCGAATACCACTCAGTGCCACATAATTACACGCCACATAATTGCATTCTACTCAATGCAACATAAATACACTCCACATAAATGCACTCTATGCCACATATCACTAATCAACCTAAATGAACTCCACACCATGACACAATTTCACTTAGCATAATTTCACTGAACACCACAGTTCCAGGCCACACAATTCAACTCCACACATTTCCAATACACACCACATAATTACACACCAAATAACATATTTCAACTCCAAAACTCCACAATCCACAATGTACCTCCAATCCACACCATTTAGTGGCACCACCTGAGCACCAATCATCACTCACCACCACCATTTTGGATCAGCGCACCACCTAAGCATCACCTAAATATCATCTAAGCATCACGTAAGTCTGCCCTCAGATTCTGGCATCTGTTGATTCTCCCCTAGTGTCCGTCTGCTGCTCGTGTTCTAATTAACTTACTGTTTTCCAACCTCCATTCCCCCGTTATTTATGCCCTGCTCCCCCATAACAAAAAAATGATAACAAACATGCATGAGAACAGGCAGGAAGAAGTTGCTAGTAGTGCGAGTACAAAAAAAACTAGAAGACATTTTTAATGTTAAAATCTTTTTTAAATCAGGTTGTTCAGTTGTATATAATGCTGCCTTTGTTTGTATAAAGGTAACAAAAATGCTTAACATTTTTTATTATAACTTTTCAACATGATGCTCAGCAGCCACAATGCTCTGCAACATTGACAAAAGTTCTGGCTAAAGACATAAGGTCCCAAAGGCGAGTCCTATTGGCTAAGCCAATGCTTGTTAATTCAAACACCTTTCCTCCTGTTGCTTAGACTGGAGTGAGAATAGTGAATCTAAATACTCTGAAGTTCAACACTTTACATAGTGTTGCTAAACCTAGATTGGGAATAGTAAAATTATCACCTCCGAAGTCCAACACTTTACCTACTTTTTCTTAGACTGGTATGAGAATAGTAAAATGCATGCTTTGAAGTTAAACACTTTTCCTACTGTTGCTTAGATTGGAGTAGGAATAGTAAATCTAATCTCTCTGAAGTTCAACATCTTCCCTACTGTTATTTAGACAAGAGTGACAAGAGTAAATCTAAACCCTCAAAAGTCCAATTTTTGCCTGCTGTTAACCGGTTCTATGCTGAGGACAGCACACAACCATAAAATCCCTCTACTGGTTACAGTAGAGAATTTTTTTCCTTTTCAGGCTCAGGAGTTAAGAAGAGCTTCCCCAGCTACTCAATGGATTTTTTTTCAATATATCGATGATCATGGCGTACTGATGTCAATATACTGAAAGTTAACGTGAAATGAGTTCATCGTCTCATTTCACTTTCACTGCC
This sequence comes from Lissotriton vulgaris, assembly GCF_964263255.1. Classification (NCBI taxonomy): domain Eukaryota; kingdom Metazoa; phylum Chordata; class Amphibia; order Caudata; family Salamandridae; genus Lissotriton; species Lissotriton vulgaris. The sequence goes on from NC_141691.1 coordinate 780,484,301, forward strand.
TACATGCTAGTTGGGCTACCTCAGCCCCCCATAGCACCTAGGCAGATGGGAGAGGTATCATTGGAAATGGAATAATCTCTCCTTTCCAATAGTACCATTTTCAAGTGGATTCCCGCTTGGAGATCACTGCAGGAGGGCTATCCCCACTCAAGGATCCACCACTAGACACCAGGGAGGAAGGAGCAGCCCTTTGAGCAAGGGCCTTTGCTCGCCCCCAATGTTTATGGGCATATTTAGTCTTTCTGCCCCTCTTTTTCATCAGAGGGGTGGGGGCTGCCCTTAATGGGCATGCCAATGCCCCCATGCCCCAAGTACAAAAGGTACAGTCTTTCTGCCCCCCTCGGGGGCAGGTGGGGGATATTACCCCCAATCTTCTCCAGGAGGGCAGAAAGCCCACCAGAAATAGAGGATTTTTTTTATAAAAGAGCGGTAGGGGCTGCTCAGAATGGGTATGACTATGCTTTAACCCCCATAAAAAAGGAAACCCTCTTGATGCTCCCGGGGACATATCACAGCAATAGCCCCTGATCTGCAGGGCAGAAAGTCTACTAGGCACTAGGGACCATTAGTTTTCCTAGTGCAGGGGTGGGGGCAGCCCTGAAGGGGTATGCTGATGCCCACAGCACGCCAGAATAAAGTGGGCACAGTCTTGAAATGAATGAAATGAAATTAAATTAAATTTATAAAGCGCATGGCTGCCCGAAAGCGTCTCAGCGCTAACAGAAAATAGAACAAAAAGCAAACTGAGGATGAAACCAATAATTAGGGATCCTTGGGAAAAAGAATAGTTTTAAGTGCCTTTCGAAATTTAAGATGACAGGGTTCTGCGCGGATCCAGTTGGGGAGAGAATTCCAATTTTTTGCTGCATTTAAGGAAAAACGGCGACCCCCTGTGCATGCCTTCCTAACTCTGGGGACCCTTGCAAGATTACCACGGTCGGATCGGAGAGCCCGGGATGATTTGTAAGGGCATATCAGGCTCCTGAGAATCGGAGGTCCTTTGCCCTGCAGAGCCCTATGGGTGACGCATAACGCTTTAAAGATGACTCTTTCGCGTATTGGCAGCCAATGGAGTGCTCTCAGGGCCGGTCTGGCCGAAGATCTTCTTGACGTGCCTGCAAGCTTCCTGGCTGCTGCATTCTGCACCCGTTGGAGAATGTTAAGGGTGGATTCAGGGGCTGCCAGAAACAGGGTGTTACTATAATCAAGCCTCGATAGTATTAACCCCTGAATCAGGAGTGTCCTGGACTGAGGAGGCAGGAGAGGGAGAACTTTCCGCACTGATCGGAGCAGTCCGAAGCAGGTCCCTGCAACTTTCTGTGCATGAGTCTTAAAAGTCAGATCGGGCTCAAGCCACACCACTAGGCTTTTAATTTTGTCCTTAGGTATGGGCAGCTCACCTAGGCAAGAGGGCCAAGCGGCTTTAGGGAAAGATGTAAGATGATGACCGAGGAGCATAATCTTTGTTTTCGCTCCATTGAGTTTAAGCCGCGAACTGGACATCCAAGAGAATATCTCAACAAGGCAGGCGGAGAGATTATCCAAACATCCTTCTTGTTGGGTTAGCGAGATGACTAGTTGGGTGTCGTCCGCATAGGTGACTGTTTTAATCCCAAAGGGGGCGACTACTTCCTCCAGTGGGGCCATATACACGTTGAACAAAGTAGGGCTCAATGAAGAGCCCTGAGGGACACCACACTGGAGGGGGGTGGATTTAGACAGCAGACCACCTTCCCAGACTCTGAAAGAGCGGTTATTCAGAAAGGATGTAAGCCACTTAAGGGCCATTCCTGCAACGCCCAGTTTTGCGAGACGGTGTGTTAGAATTGTATGAGCCACCGTATCGAACGCAGCGCTTAGATCCAGGAGGATCATAACAGCGGATCCTCCTGAATCTAAGATGCACCTTGCCTCTTCTGCTACCACTAAAAGGGCTGTGTCCGTCCCTTGCCCCGGACGAAAGCCGGTTTGAGAATTGTTCAGCAGCTGATTGTTTTCCAGGAACCCGGAAAGCTGCTGATTTACCATTTTTTCAGCGATCTTACTTAGACCGGGTAGCAGTGAGATCGGGCGGAAATTGGCCAGGTCCATGGGGTCCAGCCCCGGTTTTTTTAAAAGGGTTTTGACCCTTGCCTGTTTCCAGCTGGGTGGCACGACCCCACAGGAGAAGGAGGCATTTAGGAGCTCTGTTGCCACAGGGGCAATCGTGTCTGCAATCTTCTTAAGAACATACATAGGCGCAGGATCGGCCGGGGAGCCACTTTTCATGGAGGATAGGGCTTTACAAAAATCTTCCCTAGTGATACTGCTCAGAGAGTCAAGCCGGGGGCCAGAGACGGCCTATCTTTGGGGGAAGATATGAGCAACAGTCCCCATCTGCCCCCCTGAGGTGGGCAGAAAGCCCACTAGACACCAGAATCTATTTTAACTTAGTGTAAGGACGGGCATGTCAATGACCCCACCCCCTCAAAAAAATGGGCAGGGATATGTTTATGGGCATGTTAGGGAGAAGCCCCACAGTGGATGGTCACTCCTCTTTTTTTAGTAACACATTTGAACTGTTTCTGTCCCCCTTGGGATAGATCATTGATATTTGTAGGCTCATCAGACAACCATCAGATACCAGGGAAAGTTTCTCTGTCTGTGTGGAGTGTGTGCGAACTGGAGCTCGGCTGACAGTCTGCATGTACTGAGGTTTTGCTGGCTGTGAGTGTACTGACATTTTGAAGGTGGTGTGTGTAGACTTGGCTGGTGGTGTGGCTAGCATGAAATCCCCAGTGTTTTATTACCCAAAATCTTTTGCAAACCTAAAATTTAGCTAAAAAGTCACGTTTTTCTAATATGCCTGAGTGGGAAAGTTGAAGGATCACAGCACCGGCATAAATTTCCCACCGGCATAAATATCCTTCCACCTGTCATTACACAGAGATCGCCTGATGTAAATGATTCCTCATTAGTGTGGGTACCTGAAACAGAGTCAGCCTTAAAATGTATTTAAAAAAACTTCCCGGAATTGCTCTCGCTCACAGGGAGCAGCTACTTTGGCCGGTAGGAGCATTTTCAAAGGGCACGCCCACTGGGATCAACTTTGCTTTTTCTCTCATATAAAGGTTCATAAATGCTCTGGCTAGGCAGGAGCAAACACAGGTTTCCCTGTCCATGCTGGTGCAGGCAGAAAAACCGCAGTGTCCCAGGGGTGTACTCCTTGGAACACAGGTAATGTGTTGCTCAGGGTGATAGGATCCCTGGGGCAATTAATGGCCCAAGGAGAGCCCTCTTCCTTTTAAAGAGTTTAGCAGCTGTTAATATTGAAAAATACAATGTCCATGTACACCATGACATATGCATCTTTAACAGCGAACTTGCATCGCTGTTGTTGAATCGACTCAATATGACCTTCCCATCAACCCCAAGGCAGAAATACATGATCAGGAAAGCCCTGCAGCCCATGCCTGAAGCAACTCATTGACAGATCACAGGTGGGGTGCCGCGCAAACCTTAGACAAACTCACAAACAGGAAAACCCAGATTGATCCCACAGATAGGCAGCAACACCACAATGGTTTTAGGAGATTGACCCCCGTGAAACACACTTGGCAGGAGGTGCACGCATTCCCAAAGCACCATAAAGTCTAATGCTACACTAAATTAGGACACTCAACCAATCAGAACACAGCATGCACATTACACGCAGTGATCATGTGCTCCCAATGCCGGAAATCTAGACATGTACCCATTGGCCCCACATTGTGTCCACGGAAAGTCAAGACCCACCTACACTTCTAATCAAATGACCAGATTTATGGCCTAGGTGCAGGTTTCTGTCGCAAAAAGAATTTACAAAATACTTTATGACACTTCATGTTATGTAGAAAATGATAGCAGAAACAATGTGCTTTGAGACAGTCTTCAGACTCTGAATCTGTTGCCTGCTCTCTCAGCCAGCCTGTTTAATGAAACCAACTGTTCCTGTTTTGCCAAACAACTCTTGTCTTTTATTTTTTCAAGGTAAATTCACATTCAAGCAACACAGCCCTGGGGAATGGGGTCACTGGGGCCTTTAGAGGCTCAGAGAGAGGGGCAGCCTGGCCCGTCCATTTTTTGACATATTCCAGTTCCGGGGGAAGGGTCACCAGAGTCAGTGATGGTTCGTAAGGGAGAAATTTCAGCCCCAGGACTGGGTTCCTTGGGCCTGTGGGGGCTCGAGTAGGGGGTACTGCACATCCCCCCTCACCATATAGATTTATTTTGGCCCTAGGGATGGGCTCACAGGCTTGTGATGGCTCTGGGAGTGGGGATGCATGCCCCCCCTTCCTCTATACAATAATTTCCCACATGGATAAAAAAAACCAGCCCGGATGTTATTTTTTGTGTCTTTTGTATGATTCCATATGAGTACTGCAGGATCGAGGACATTTTTCATGGGTTTTTTTTGGCCAGGGGGTTCCTCTGGGCCCCGTATGGGGCCTAGGAGGTCAGGGTTTCCCTACCCTGCCCCCTTGTGTATATATTTATTTTACATATTCAGGACAGAGGAGTAAGTCCCTGAGTCCTGTAATTGCTGCCATTAAATGTTTTCTCATGTGTCTGGCAGCCAATCAGAGCGCTAGCCCCCATGGGAGCAAATTGGCTCAAGGGAAAACAGCTCCCTGGGCCAATCGGAATGCTCTATGCAATGTATTTAACTCCAATAACCACTGAAATTCACCCGTTTTATTCATCTCTAGTAGCTACCATGCTCTAAAATAAGTATAACTCACTTCCTGCCATGCACAGTGTTCTCATCTATGATGTTATTTCAAATGTTTCAATTTTGTTATTAACAATGAGATTGAACATGTCATGAGTGAAGTAATACCTGGGGTTGTTAGCAGTGAATACCGAGGGCACAAGTTACAGTTACTTTAGGGCAGTAGTTTTAATGTGCAGATACTCGGCAAATATAAACATACTACTAGTAAATGACTTTTGTGAACAGCAAACAACCATAAACTTCCACAAAAGTGTAAGTTGACCTTTGTGATTCAGTTCCAGTGTATCTTTTTGGCATTCAAAAAACAGTGCTTTTCGAACCCATTTTGTTGCTTGTTGAGTTTCCACTGATTTGGTAACTTGAACACACAATCGTTTACGGATATGTAGGCTTCTTATTCTGGGTGACTTTATTACAAAAAAATACAACATTATGCGCCAGTGTAGTCGACATTATTTCTCCGTCATTTGAAAAGCATTTAACATTCTTTTTGCATGATCTTCTAGATTTGTTGGGAAGCCCTGCAAAATATTGACTAAGATATTGGGACGAGGTTAAGTCATTTTTGTGGCGCAGTCCTGTCACAAAATAAATATGGCCATTTACTACGTCCCACAATGTTGATTTGCGTGGCTTTGCATGGTTTAGTAAATGCAAAGTATTGCAAGGTAGCGCATTGTGCTGCCTTGCATTACTTTGTGTTGAATAGGGACTACGTGGGTGAAGCATGAGCATTCCTGTACACCTACCCATGTATTCTGATGCAAACACAGATTTACAGAAATGTGTAAACCTGGGTTGTGCCAAAATGGTGCATATACCAGACAGAGGCGTAATGAGGTGCATTCTGTAGCCAGCCACGGCCTCTGGAGGGAGTTTCGGTGGGGCGGAGAGGCGGCACAGGGGCAGGGTGGGGGATGCTAACAACTGGAGTATGGATAATTGAAGGTAAGTAAACAATGTAATAAAGAAAACGAATTTCGGAGCGCACCCTGCAATGCGATGCAGTGTGCTCAACGAAATTTGTTTTATTTATTTATATATTTACTTACCTGTAAAGGTCCGTAATCCATACATTACTACCCCCCACGCTGCCCCTCCCCCTCCCCACGTCACTGCCCGACAGGTACTCCCACTACCGGCCGCGGCTGTCTCTACAGAAAAGATGAAAAGTGTCTAAGGCTCTCTGTATTCCCTTTGGTGACTTTGACAGAAGGAGGGTATCATCGGCGAACATCGAGGCTGGTACCTTAAGATTCGCCAGACTAGGAGCATCGATGTCCCTCCCTGCACTCAGAGCCTCTACTAGGTGATTAATAAAGAGGCAAAAAAGCGTTGGGCCAAGACACAACCTTGGCGTACACCTCTTTCTTTAGGTATGTGATCAGTGAGCTCACCTTGTTTACTGTACCTAATTTGGGCAAAATTACATTTGTTGAGCCTTTCAGCTGGTAACAAAGGTACGGGGACCCCAAGGTTTTATAAAATAGCCCACAATTTGTCCCTGGGCACCAAATCAAATGCTTATTTTATGTCCACACAGATCTAATATAGGCTGCCACCCTCTATGCACACTGTCTTCTAATATAATAGTTGTAACCTGAAGATTAGTTCTATTGTGGACAAATTTGCTCTGAACTCATCTTGAAAAGGGCTAAGAATAGTATATTCCTCCATCCAACTCTGGAGTCGGCCCAGCAGCACTCTGGCTTAAATCTTTTGCCTGACATCAATGAGGCTGATGGGTCAATAGTTAATAGTGAGGAGTGGTGAACCTTTTTTATATATCGTATAATTTCCACCCCTCCACCCCCAAGTAGAAGGCATTGGCATTCCCTGCAAGGTGGCATTGAACAGAATCCACAGGTAGGGAGCCCAGATTATGGGTTCATTGCATAATAAATTTGAATTAAGGCCTTTGAATGCAAGTTTACTTAAGGGCCCACAAATGACTATGGTGGTTGAAAAATAGATGAATAACAAATCCTGTGGTCTCCATGCCTCTGATAAAATGTTTTGGGCACAAGCTGACCACATTGAGGCTGAAGGATGGAAACAACTCTGACTATTTTTGATGCTGCTAGCTTTTGGACCCTGAAGGTGCACTAAGTCTCTAACCGCTTAAAAGGTATATCTCTAATTTCCTCAGTAACAATTGGCGTGAATGGACTTACTTATAATCCCCTAGTATATGGTACCAGCAGTACCCAGGGACAGTAGATTAAAGTTTCCCCCATGGACTGAGGCATTAGTTGTGCTAGAACGAGAGTGACAAGTTAAAACACGACTCCCACATTCTCATTGTAGATTGATAGAGCAGTTTTTAAACTGATAACTTCATCTTGCCATTTAGGGTAATTGAAAGACCAAACCTTTCTTTTTAATATGTATAACCACCCCTAAGGTAGTCCTAAGAAGGTGACGTATAATAGAAATTACAACATGTTTCTACATGTCCTGGTAGTAAAAACCCCACATTATGGTTTTACTGTAGGATGGCTAGAAGATCCTTCGGTGAGTACAGGGTTAGAGGCTGACAACTCTGCTGTGCCACCTTTTGAATGGGACTGCTAAATATGATACTTCAAGGTATCAAAAGAGCTGTTGCATTAAACCTGACTTGTCGCTCAAGTTAATGTAATTTTTCCACAAATGGCAATTTTAAAAAGTTGACAATATGTTGCCCACACTTTTTAAGTGACTGTTTATGGTTGCACAGAAGCTGATGTCCTGGAGGCAGCTTTCTGACCTCCTAGCCTGAGGAGTGAATGACGCTCAGGAAGGAACACAATGGGACTGCCATTGGAAGCGGTGTGGCCTCCTCCTAGGAGGATGAAAAAAGAGGGTGTAAGCCCAAAGGGGGAACTTTAAAGAGGAAGCCGCTTTTGATGGGCAAATGGTAGTCACACCAAAGCACTAGAAAACCTTTTATCTACCAATGATCTTTATGAACCTGGGTTTAATGACATTAACGATCGTGTCATGCCATACTGCGCTAGAAACTCTGAATCAATAATAGATTATATCTTTGTTTCCCCTGGATTACTAAGTCTGGTTTTTTTCTATAACGCCGCTGTGGCTGCTTTTAGCGACCATAACCCAGTCATCCTTGAGCTCGCTAACTCTGTTGGCTTGCTCAAGGAAGGAAATAATAAAACGATAGAGTTGGCTGTGCGGTCTAAGGACCAAGGTAGAAGGGTGAAGTGGTCCAAAGTAATCCCTGCAGACTTTTTTAACAATATAACATGTAAAGCCCGCAAAGAAATTGATATTTGTTTAGACAGCTCAAAACAGGGGGAGGAAGTGATCCCCGCTTATACTACTATGTGTGCACTAGTTCCGAAGAATTAACTGCCAAATCTAGAAAGAACGTACAGCCACACAAGGGTTGGTTTGACAGAGCCTGTTCAAAAGCACATAGTAGTCACTTGGCAGAACTTAAAAAATCACCAAGGGATAAGGGGGAAGTGTCCAGATTAAGAAAAGAATACAAAAATACTATTCGTGCACACAAAGATGCACTTAAAAAGGAAGCTTGGTCTGCACTAATGGAGAAGGCAACGCTAAGAGATAGTGCTAGCTTCTGGGCCATAATAAATAATCCCCTCTTTTCCGGTGAGGTTAACGACAATTTGGAGGCCAACATCAGTGAGGAAGATTGGCTAGCACACTTTGAAACCATCTATGGGAGTGATCAAGTATGTGAACTTTCCACTCTTTTCACAACCAATTCTCCCAAGTCGGCACTTTCCTTCTCCGTGGAAGAAGTTGAAAAGGCCATAATCAACACCGAAGGGAAAAAAGCCCCAGGCCCGGATGGTGTTCCAGCCGACATGTACAAGGCCAATACCCCCTTCTGGGCCAAAATCCTGACCAATATTTTTAACACTGCTACCAACTATAGTTTGCCTGCCTCCTGGTCACACGCAACCATTATACCTATTTTTAAAAAAGGGCAACGGGGAGACCCGAGGTGCTATCGCCCCATCTCACTCATTGATTCTTCTTTCAAAATCTTAGGGAAGGTGATATTGGCACGAATCGATGAGTGGGCTGCTAGCAATAACATTCTATCAAATGCCCAATATGGGTTCAGAAGGGGAAGGGGGACTGAGGACCAGTGCCTTAACTTACACCTGATCCTAGGAAAGTATACAGTAGCATCCAGTGGATCGATTTACTTAGGGTTCATGGATCTGTCCACGGCTTTCGACCTGGTCAACAGGTCTAGGCTGTGGGAAATCCTTCTGGACCTGGGGATGGACCATTCCTTGGTATACTTTCTGGCAGAAGCGCACCGGGACCTGGAAGCCTCAATTAGGATGACACAGGGGGGAGCTTGCACCGCTGGTTTTAAGTCCACCAGAGGGGTGCGACAGGGTTGCATCCTCTCCCTTTGTTATTTACATTGTACATAAATCACCTCGAATCCACCCTGGGTCTGGGGACAATAGACGTCCCGCGTTTTGGAGGGCTGTCCACCCCGGTCCTCCTTTACACGGATGACGCCGTGCTTGTGGCACGAACACCCCTCGGACTACAGAGACTATTGGCGGCTTTTGACGCCTTTATGACAACCCTTGACTTAAAAATAAACACTGACAAGTCACATGTCATGTCAGTGGGTGGGGGGAAGAACAAAAATTCGAAGTCCTTTTTTTGTGCCAACACACTAATTTCTAGTGTAAAAACTTTTACCTATTTAGGGGTGGTTTACGACGAAAAGGGCTCCTGGGCACCCCAAATATCAGTAAAAGTTAATGCCATGAAAAGATCTGCGGCAGCAATCTCAGGTTTTGCTAAACGACTGGGCGGTAAACCTACAGAAGCTATGCTAGCAATTTATAGAGCTAAATCAATTGCAATAGCAAGGTATGGGGCTTCTATATGGGGCTACACTAACAACGTAGTAGCGATTCAAGTAGAGGAAAACAAATTCCTACGTATGCTCTTAGGTCTGCCACAATCCACGGCTACCTTTTCTGTCCATACGGAATTAGGCCAGGGGTACATAAGTGACATTATTAAACAGTCTCCAATCTTGATGTGGCTAAGAACTTGGTTGAACCCTAACCTAACCCTGAATCACGCAATCTTAAGGGATTGCTTACGTCTGGACAATATGAAAAACATCCTGTGGCTATCATACATTAAAAATACCCTAAGGTCCCTGGGCCGCCCTGACTTATTTTGCAAACCAGAATGTATTGTTAAAGGTGACCTGGAATGGTTCAAATTGACTTTTATTAAATACAGAGAATTAGAGCGGGAGAGCGGAGAACTTGTGAAACCTACAGTGAGAGAGCACTATATCTCCAAGTTAACCATAGCTATCGAACCGTACTTAACGGTTGTGTCAATCCCGTTTCACCGCTGGCTACTAACCAAATTAAGATTTAACCAGATTCATTTTTTGTTAAACGATTCTAAGGTGTGGGCTAAGCCCGAGGATTTGCCCGTTTGTAATTGTGATAGCTACTCATTGCAGGACACTTTACATTTTATGTTTTTCTGTAATTTTTATTCTCTGCCTAGGAAAAAATATATTATCCCGTTGCTTAAAAACAAGGGGTTTGTCCAAGCCAAACCAGCTCTCCTATACTTAAAACAGCTAGACTCCCCACTAATAATGTTTGGTGTTGCAAATTTTTTGGTGGCTGCTTTTCGCCTCAAAAAATGTACCAGGATTAGACAACTTAACAGCACTGGCGACAACTTATGAAATATTTGAAATACCCTTTTACCTTTTAAAAAATATAAATATTTTAATTGCTCATTTTTAATAGCGCTATCAATTGAATGTAATTGTATCCCCCTGAACATGCACTTGTGTCTACTGTGTGCTTTTTATGATTTTTACTAATCGAAATAAAGTGGTTTTGAACTTGAACTTGAACTAGTCACACCAAAGAGGGGTTTTAGCAGGCAAGCTGGCATCATGGACAGAAAACACAAAGCTGTTGCCCAACTGTTTTTTTTCTGTCGGCTTGCAGCCCCCCCAGTAGCCACACTTATGGGATTGGCTAGAGAGCTCCATACACCAAGGGAAGGTTTCTACCATTTTGGGAGCTGGGAGAATGGTTCATTCTGAACTAGCTAAATGTCATACTTCACAGGAAGTTATCATTAGACGTGAGAGTAACTGGTAGCCCATTACCTAGTAGTCACTGTATCCCCAAGGGTGCGAACTAGGCATAAGAGTTGCATCCCTTTTAGCCAGACCTCAGATCACACCTGCACTGGAGAGGCAACAGGAGTACTGCCCTGCTGTTCCTGAATCCAGCAAAGAGAGGCTGCATCCTAGACTGGACTTGGCACCTTAGGCTAGCAAAGAGAGGACTGTGCTTCTGGTTTCCCGCTAGAGAAAAGTCATTCCAGAGTGACAGATAGAGAAGTTGACACCAGGAGTCAGGTTTCTGGCTCCCTTTTCCAGCCACAGAGTCATAAAAGAGGGAGAAGCCTGCCTTGACAAGTTGGTAACCGTGGATGCCTGATTGTCACTGACTGCTGAAGTACAACTTGGGAAATTGAGTCCAAACCCTCAAAAGTTGCACCCAAGTCAACTGGACGTAGGAGAGTCATCGAAGTGCAGCTTGGTCACCCATCAGGGAAGTTACCACAGTTAACCTACATGGCTGGTGTTTGTGGACCAAGGAGTGGCCCTAGGATGACCCCCAACACCAGCCCATGATCTTCAGCATCCTTGATCATCTTCAGCATCCTGAATCCTGCATCCATTGCATCAGAACCACTTCACTGAAGTCTATGGTGGATTGCCCACAGAGCCGGGAACAGGACTGAAGACTGATTTGACTTTGAGGTAACTGTTTTACCGGAATTTATTGGTTCCTGTGACTGGCTCGCTGCCAGTTCATGTCACCCTGAGACTGTGGTTATGACCACTTTCAAGTTACTTTACATAGCTAATTCTAAACCATGAGTCATTGGAAATTATAATGATTTATTATTTTTTTTAAATCATATCTATTTGTCACTGAGATGTCTATTTAAATATAAAAATACAATTCGAAATTGACATCAGAATTTTATTGTGTTCCATTTTTTTCTTATTCTGCAGTTTTGAAACTTCTAAATGCTTTATACATGTTCCTTTGATAAAGCTGACTGCTCTGAGCAACAGCTACCCAGGACTGAGCTAAGGTTCCAAATGAACCTCACTGGACCTGATGTGAAATTGTGACTTTATTAAACGGTGAGTTCACACAACCGTACCATAAAATAAACCACTTTGCTCACTGGTTGGAATCAGTTTTGTAGTGAATGAAGAAACCATGATATAATAAGGTTGATGTGTGTGTCTAGTTCTTGAAATAGACTTGGTTAAAACTTATCATCTAATATACTTGAAGACCTTAAAATGCAAGTCAAGATTGACCAATTAAATGTTGAAGTAATTGTGGACTCTGGAGATAGAAACAAAATAATTTTGGGTGGGAATTATTAAAAGGTATGGGAACACAAAGTTTTGTAACCTCCTGATCCTCACAATTGTTGATCTTTAGGGTAGCAACATTGTTTACAAAGAAAGAGCCATCAGAGGTAACATTATCTATCCAAAAGATAGATTCATGGCTTCAGATCAAATATACAATAATATTGAGACCTGGGGAGGAAGTACAGGTCTCTGTAGCTGAGGAGAAATTATTTTCACCCTACATAATGAAAGTAGGTATTTTAAATGTTTTTATTTTTTGTTGAAACAATAAAATAAATATATTATTAAAAAATTTCCTAATCGTTTTTCCTACAACATCCTGCTAGAAAAATAAGAAAAAACATAAATGTTATCAAAATATTATTATAAAATATAAAACATAATTAAACATTAAGAAAAAACAAATGTAACCAACATTTTTGAAATTACAAATTTTTCACAAATATAAACATGTTAACACATTTTTTAAAATGATATTAATAACAATATTTGTTCAACAATGTATAGACAAAGTATACTAAAAATACCAATATTCTTACCGGCGATATTCTTTTTGGTGATATCTCCTGATTCATAATATTCTTGCGACAATATTCTGGTCTCATGGTATTAAAAACTTAGTATTTTGTCCAAGCATCCACATGCCATGTCAGAATTTCTTTTGATCTGAGGAATTAGACATATAAGGATTCCATTGAGGATAGAACAATGGTTTAGTTGAGAAACTAAAAGAGTTCTAATTGAATGTGTGCAAAACAGCAGAGAGGAGATGTGTAAAACTCTAAGAACCAAATTACGATCCTTCAGGACCACTCCACTTTTAGCCATGGGATAAACAAATTTAAATTTGACGAGTGAAGCTAAAAGCAGCCGGGGCCCGTCCAGGTAAAAGCGGTGAGGTGGTGGGGCCATATGGGGGTATTAAATGCATTATTTATTTAATTTTCCCTCATCATACCTTCCACACGGCCTCACCGCTCTTACCTGGATGTGCTGCGGCTGGCTAAAAGTAGGGTAGATGTTAGAACTAAGAGTGTTGGATGATAGAAGGAGTGTTTGTGGAGAGTTGGCGGTTAGGCCAGATTGAAGGATCCTTTGCTGCTAAGAAAGGTTTATCCTGTTAGTGTAAAAAAAAATCATCACAATCCTGTAAAATTGGATAAAATATTAGTGGTGGCCAATTGGGCAGCTATATAAAGTGATGGAAGTGCTACAGACCTCTAGAAGTGAACCCAGATTTTTGGTAAACTAATAAACTTTGAAATTATGTACCTTTTCATAGACCTGTGCATTTACGTCATTGGCAAATGCTTATGATCATCTATTATATGTAAAACGCCGATTTTAGGTGTTATGCCTCAGAACTGTAGTGTTTGTTTATATCACCTGATGTTCTACATAATTTTATACTTGTTTTTTTATGATTCTCTCTAATAAGTTAATTTCTTTTGCCTGATGGAGGTTTGTGGACACAGGACTGAGATCCATGAAGTATTGTATCATGGGACATGGAGCACGCTGAATATCTTGGGAGGTTGTATAATGGTAAAACAAATGCCTGAACCACACAGCCTTAACCACGACCGCGTCTTTACCATGCATGCCTTTACCATGCAATATTGTGGTAAACACATGATTGGTAAATGGACATGTGTGCTAAAGGTCATACCCATGCCATGCCCCAGCACTGAAAACTGCCCCTTTTCCCCGACCCCACTCTGAGTCCTAAAAATTAACCCCACACCCTAAAATACAACACCAACCCCAGCCCCCCCACCATCAGTCCTAAAATCTGTCCACTACATACGTAAAGTACACCGACCCAGTCCCCTGCACCCTGAGGCCAAAACCTGCACCTAACCCTTAACATTGTCCCTTCTCTCCTGCCCTCCCTGAGCCCTACACACTGTTCCCACACCCTAAAAACTATCCCGCCCCCAGCCCGCTCCCAAGTTCTAAAAACTGACCTCTACCTCTGTAAACCAACCCAACTCAGCCCCACTGCCCTGAGACCGAAAATTGCTCCCAGCCCGGAAACTGTCACTTCCCCACTCTGCTCTCAGCCCTACAAACTGACCCTATGTCCTAAAAACGACCCCGTACCCAGCCCCCCCTCGCCCTGGGCCCATCAAACTGTCTCCTATACCTGTAAAGTACCCCGACCCAGCACCCCCTGGTCGGAGTCCTATAAACTACCCCACCCCAAAAAACTACCCCCACCCCCTCAAGACCCAGGCTCAGCCCCACTTACCTCACTGCATACTCTCCCAATCCTTCCTCTTTATGTGCCCGTCCATCCACTGTGCATCTAGACTGCGCATTGCCTTATCCACACATATGCGTTCTTAAGGCATATGCGTGGATATGGCAAGTGTGTTTTGGGTTGCAGGGAAAAGGCAAGCATGGCTGAGTCCATGTTGTTAAGGCTGTTTCCCATGCTATTTATTTTTAGAGGACATTGATGGCTGAAAGGCTTGATGGGAGGTTACCTTGGGGTGTGCCAACATTAACATCTGTGTCCACCTTGCTTTTCAAAGGGTATGACGCAGTTCTGATTGTTGGCAGGACTTAAGGCTTATTTAAAGGCCAATCACAGTAGAGAAGCCCATTACACTGAACACATCATGGGAAGTTATTGGTACAGTAACATGCCTGACTTGCACAGAATTAAATTAAATCTTACTTTAATTATGGTGTTACATATGTAATGTGTTAAGCATGTCACAACCCAAAAAACAGTTACAGAAGGTTTTATCAATGTTGTCTAGGACATATCACCAAGAACTAAAATGATGCACAACACCATTTATTACTGCCCTTTCTATTACATGGCTTCCTCCTTTTCTGACATTTAAGAATTCTCCTTTTCAATCTTGTGTTTTTGTCACACTATTCCTTCTGAGCCTCAGACTCGTTTATACATTATTATAATATTACCTAAATATAGCAACTGAAGGCCAGGTACATAAAAATGTTCCCAGTGCGAAAGACTCGGATTCAGAGTTATTGACTGAAAAATGCTTTCTTTAATGCACTAATCCTATTTTAGGAGTCAGCAAAGCAAAGTTTTGCTGACTTCTAAAGGGATTGCATCCCCATATTGATTCGGGATTTGGAAGGGACATGCTGTGTGCATCCCTTCTAAATACCAGATCGGTATGAGATGCATTAATGTTTTGCAACCGAGATCCGGTCACAAAACACAGAAAACGACCGACTCCTGAATTGGAGAGGTAAGCCATTCCCAAAAGAGAAGGAGTCAAATTGGAATCCTTTTCATTATGTGAATGCTAAAAAGATGTTTTTTAAAGAGAAGGCCCTGGAACACTGCCAAGACTCAAATCAATTTGAAAAAAAAGCTTCACTATTTCCTTTAAGAAAAAACAGACAGAATTTGTATAAAACGTTTACTTTATTTAAATGTGACTCCAAAAATGATGGTCTTCAGTATAGGCCACAACCCTTGTAATGGCCATCAATCAGACTGGCTGTTGCAATGTGCAACCTACCGCCATAATATTAATGAAATAGGTCAGAATACAGCTCTCTCTGAATTGGAATTTTGGGAGCCAACCTATCAGTACATAGGACTTTATACAATTCTTTACTGGTCACAAAAATACTGGTGAAAATTGCAACCAGTTTTTTGTGACCAGTATGTAAATAGGGTCCACGTAGAAGTTGCTTACATAATAATGAAAACATTTCAAAACTAGCCTGAACCCACCTGGTGTCCCTAATTACAACCAATACTTACATGATTTAGTGCTTTCAGAACACTCATTTATATTTTGTTTCATGTTGATGATTTCCCTCCATGAATACTTTGAAGCACTCCATGCCATTTTGTAAATTACATTTTTGCATCTTAAAACTTGAAACTTACCAGGAAACCAGAAAATGACAAAATCCAAAAGTGGCGAACATTAAGACTAATATTTATCATTGAAAGCTTGTAAACACTGGTGCACCTCTTGATGTCCTCGTAATTTATTACAGTGATTACGTTCAAGGCACTAAGGAGTTTGCTGAAAATATTTCTAACTGTAAGTCACAACTTGGGTTTGTGTTTCTCACACAGCTTCCGGCTTGGACAAGACCATTGGATGGTTAAAGCAAATTAATTATTAATCCTTAAAATCAACTATGGATTTATATCCAATTGATTAGGTTGCTGAAATGTAGGTACCTCATCCCAGTAAGATGGTCAGTGAGTTGCCCAAACTCAATGAATATGTCACAAACAGGTAATGCAAATGTTCCTTTGAATAGATGCTGTTTGCAAAATCACTTCCTTATACTCTATTGTCTAATTTATATAAAAGGTTTCACCTACGTTCTTTGTGCTAAAGAAATATTGGCACAGAATTTAAAGATGCAACTATTATGGTGAGTGACATAAATGCAAGCAACCCTCCTAACGGCCACAGAGAGAGTTTTTTATTAATTAGAAAAAAATGTTTAGCTGTATTTAGGTTACTATAACTAGGCCACAAATTGATAAAATTGGTCCTCAGCCTACTTCCATTGACATTCATTTTAAAGCTGCTGAAGAAAAAGTGTTGCTTTTATTTACCATGAATGAGTTTTCATGTTTTAGGTTTCTAGTTGATGTGTTTCCTTTCAGAAAATAAACAAATTGGCTTCATTTTCATTTTGTTCTAGGCGTTTCAAATAAAATGCATTAATTTGTATTCTTGGAAAACGAAGACATGTACCAAGAGAGGTGCTGCGCAAGTAACATTTTCAAGGCCTGCTCCCCGTGCCTAAACTGCACTTCATTCATTGCCTAAATACTTATTCTGTATTGTTTGCTTCAAAAGTACAATGTTATCTCCTTTGTTTGTACGTTAAAATGTGCTCAATTATTATTCAGAAAGTATCTGTTTTCTAAAACGTTCCTATTTCTTATGAAACAATTTCTCCAACATTGATTTGTACATTGTTAATACATCCCTATGATGCTGAATGTCGAGTGTGTGGTTTTTCACTGTCTGAAACTAATAAAATGTGCCTTTACTGGAATGTGTGCCAGACTTTCCTATCTTTCAAACTGAGCAGTTTCTATGCCAGTCTGTTTTCTGACTCTAGACTGCTTGCTCTCAGAATCAAAGACACTGTCCATGTTAGACTGTGTGCTGATTTATGTTTTAGATCTTTTGATTCTTTCGTCGGTGGCAGCTTTCATGTTGGTTAACTTGCTGATTTATATTTAGATTTTCCTTGACTTACAAATAGAATAGATTTGTGCTGAATCTTTGCTGAACTATATTTTGACTCTGGCTTCATACTTGCTTTTGTAAGGTGACCTTACGTCTTTCAAAATTTGCAGTTTTGATGCATTATTAATGCTGATTCGAAGTTGACTGGCTGTTTTTGCTTTTTGTGACGATTCATAAATTTGAATAAACCTTTATCGTTTTGACTTTTAATTGTATCTAGTGAAGTTTAAGAAAAACAAATTTATACAAAGGGCCTCTTGTCCTTTGGAATTTTCACAGCCCCGATCCCGCACATCCAAGCTTGTAATGCATTAGTTAAATGCATTGACATCACCTTTTCATTGGTAAGTATCAAAAATTGCTATGTGCAACGATGTGGACTGATGGATACAAGTTCTCAGCTGAATTTGAATTCTGGAATTACATACATGAAATACAAGAGGTACAATAGTAATTCATTACACTCTGTTCATCAATTCCCCTGCCTCTGCCATAAATGTTTCTACTAGGGGCAGAACCCTGGTGTCCATTTATGAGTCCCTGTCATCCGAGCCCTGGTAAATACAGAGGTAGTGACATTACAGGAATTAAAATATTTTAGATAATAATATGTGGAAATCAGTGTTAATAAACAGAGTCCCACATGTTTAACCAAGTTGTTTTAGCAGCAGCCACATTCTCCATATGAAACACTGAATTTTATAAATCTGATGTGCGTGGAGACTGCTTTCACAGGCCTGTGGAATTATTGGGCTACTCGTAATGAGTGTGTAAGCAGGTAGATTAGACACAAGGGAAGTTCCTACAATAAATGTGGATTGTATTTGTGTCGATTTTATCACCTGTTCTTATTTGGAGCTAAGAGCAAATTGTATTTGCACTCAATTTTGCACCAGTGGTTATTTCCCATACAAAACAGGGGATGGTAAAGGGCAGGACGGAGATGTTTAAACATCGAACGTGTATTGACAGTCAGATTAGACCACTGGTGAAAAGGGACCTTCCACACCAGATAGTAGAAAAGAGGTAGGAGGGTGAATAGAGGAAAGCAATGGTGGTGGCATACTTCCACTTATCTCAATATCATATATTGAGTCATATCTGTTAAAGGCGCCACAACATCAAAGATTTTTTCTGTTAAGATTCAGACTTGGCTTGGCCCATTTTGTGGTGTTTTAACGCTCCAAAGTGTTTACTACAAAAGATCTGGTTTTGTGCCTATGCAACTCAATCATGGCCCAATCTCAACTGCACATGTTCTTCTTCTGTGAGGTGTATAAAGAACAGAGGGTCTGATTACGAGTCTGACTTGCAGTGGCGGTCCACTGTCCGCCGCATTACGACTTCCAAAGCCGATGCGGCTGTAGACGGCCGGCTGAGCCAGGCAACTGGCATTTCCTTGCAGTGGTGCAGGAGCACCACAACGTAATATGCTGAGTGAGGACTGGCGCTGTCCCGCTCAGCATATTACGAGTTCCTGGACCGCCAGCCTTTTCATGGTGGAGCCTCACAATGAAAAGACAGGCGGTGCAGGAACAAGAGGGCCCTACAGGGCCCCTATGGCCCCCCCCACCATGGGAATATATTCAGGGGAGCACATGTACCCTCACAAAGTTCCAGCACTGCATGGACATCCACGTCCATGCCCTACTTGAAATTCTTTGCTTTTATCATTGCATTGCCTGTTTTCCAAGCACCGCCATGGGAATATCAAAGAACCTCCAACCTTAACCCTTTCAGTGCTGCGAACGTTCGGCGGACGTCGCGTGCACTACCTCGCTAGTGCTGCGCACGTCCGCTGAACGTTCCGATCCCGTTAGCGCAATGGAACGTCCGCACTGGGGCGGAATTTGCGGCACGCTTAACGGGTTAATATGAGTTGTGCATTTCCAACTCGTAATACTGTTGACAGTCCTTAGGCGGTCTTCAACAGGTTTGGCACAGCAGAGATGGCATAGCTCCTGCTGCACTGCACCAAACTCGTAATCAGGCCTAGAGAAGACAGATCGTAAAACCTCTTTTGAGGATTTGAGACATTAGGAAATGTAAAGAGGATCTAGCATATTTACAACTGCAGCAGACAGATCAAGTATGTGTAACTGTGTGTAGATTTATTTTTACTCCTGTCAAACAGGAGATTGTTTGCAAAATAATGATAATTAAAGTAGTGCATTTATTTTAGCCCTTGTTGAGGGATAATGCTTTGCAGCAGTAATGTGTGTTTTTAAATTTTTTGGCACTAAATCACTTTACTTGGATTTTATTATGAACTGTATGGTAAATCTTCTGTATATATGGTGTGACTGTTCTTGCTTGTAAATGGATACATTTCCTTACCAGCTTTTTTATATGTATGCTTTCATTGTTTGTTTTATACCTAATGAAGCCTTTTTGAACTTTGAACTTTGGCAAATGCAGGAAAACAAGTAGATGCATACATTTAGCTCACATGCTTCCCATTACATCAGGATTTTAATCATGTGCAGGAATACACTGAGTATTCAGCACTAATGCTTTTTGCATCACATTATTTTTACACCTGCTACTAGCTTGCTTACTGACCCACCATGGTGGCATACTTGACATATCAGTTCTCACGTTATACCATCTGGAGACTTGTTCAATTGGAACATGTCTCCATGCAATACATTCTCTGCATAAGCTAGTCTCTCACTGGCGGACATTATTGAAAGTTACATAATGTAACATTTGGAGAAATGTGAACAATTTTCTGTAATATGAAATTCTGGAATTTCTTATATTTTAGGTGAAAACTTAATTTCCCCCATGCCTTCTATTTATCAAGTGAGTCAACCAACTGTGCTAAATTGGATAAAACATGCTAAACTCTTTGGACAAAAGGGTAAAAGTCAGGGATTATGGGCCTCATACACAAGGCCATTGCGCCATCGGTGTGTCACTTTTTTTAGACTCACCAGTGGCGCAGTTTGCCTGCCCATATTTACAAGCCCAAGAAAAGTCACTGTGCGTAACTTTTCATCACCCTGTAAATATGGGCCTCTTTTACGCATTACTCTACGTAAAAGGGGCATTACATGGATGTTGCTATGGGTACTCCCATGCATTATCCATGGAACCTGACACATTCCCAGATTTGCAAAGTTTTGTAAACCTGAGAATGCGTCAGAATCCTACACCTTGCAAGGGGAGGCATACTAGTGGCACAACAACTTTTATTTCTTCTTGTTTTTTTGCCTCTTTCTATGTGTGAATTCTGCAGCACACACAGAAGGAGCAAAACATCATTAATTATTGTTTTTGTGCAGGAAGTGGTCCCTTCCTGCACAACAACAATCATCCCTGCAACACAGGCACCCTTGCAGCATGCCATAACAATGTCTGCGTTGGCACAGGAGAAAAGGACAATAATGCATTGTATTTTGTAGATACAGTGCATTCCTGCCCTTTTATTTTGATGCACGGTCATCCAGCAGGAAGGCAGCTGTGAGTCAAAACATAGTAAAATCAGGACTTACATTTTAGGAAAAGTAACGAAAAATTGTAGTTGTTAAAAATCGATAGGTCTTTACAAGCCCTTTGCGCCGCTGTTGCGTCACTTTTAATATGGGAAAAAGTAACGTACCGGTGGCGCAAGAGGATTGTAAATAAGCAGCTACCTTTTCTAATTACAACTTTCTTGAACATACACTTGTATACTCACTGCTAGACACTCGAGGGTTCAGAAAGCTCTTAGACATTTCCATTTTCTTCAACACAAACAGGAACATTGCAATAATTCTGAGTGGTGCAGGCAAAAAAACACTGAAATACATAGCATGCAAGCATGCATGGTAAGGAGGCAATTTGTCAGGCCTTTTGTAATTAATTGGCACGCAGCAAGTTGCCTTAATTGCCTTATGTATTGCTTGCCTTATGTAAGTGGAGGTCCACCAAGCACAGGCAATAATAACCTTTTGAAAAATTAAACATAGGCATGAGTGAAAAGGTCCAGAATGCACTGCGATGTTGTCTAAAACACCAGGGTTGGGGAGAAGTGCAGGCGCTTGACAGCTAGTCCAATCGTAGTTGTAAAAGAAAATGAAGTCCATGCAATGGTAAGATTGAGTAACTTAACAGTCTTTTAGTACTATTATAACTAATGATTCATCCAAAATCCACAGAATGGAAAGGGGCGACCACTCGGTCCCCCCGAACGTATGGTGGAGTACCCCGATCCCCCCGGGAAGCCATTTTGGGCGGGAGGCGAGTCTCGGCTGGTATGCCCGAAGCGGCGTAGCCGGGGCGCGCCTTTTCCCGCCCAAGAGTGGGTTGTCCTAGACACTGACGCCGCTAGCCACGCCCCGGAGGCGGATTGGAGGGGGGTCCACGCCCGCCCGAAGAAGGATAAAAGGAGCGACAAGCCAAGGAAGCATCCTCTTGTTCCTGTGCTCTGAAGCTGCACCTCCCCGTTGCACGTGAGCTCGAGACGGAACGAAGAGCCAATTTTGAGGATTTAATCTTTGTGTTTATTCTTTCAGTGAGTCGGAGTTTCTTGGCCTAGGACCTCGAGGAGCATACGTGGACGATGCCTAGCAAGAAGGTCGGAAAGAGGGTCGGGACTGATCAGATGCTTCGTATGCTGGTGAAGGACATGGCGGAGATGAAGAAGCAGATGGCGGCAATGAATGGTGCGGGGGGACCTAAGAGAGTCGTCAGACCAGCATTGCCGGGAGTGGTCCCTAACGGGAGAGGTAGAAGGGCCAAGAAGGGAGCGTCGGGTGGGGAGGCCCCGGTTCCCGAAGCACCCCCAGCGCACCCGGCCACGCCGATCGAGGCCCCGACTCCGGTCCCGAACGGGGGGCAACCTATCCCTGTGGTAGTCACTCCTGTGAACGGGGAGGATATGCCTCCTGAGCTGGCTGCCCAGTTGGCGGCATGGTTGGGCAAAGAGAACGAGGGGGCCACGGCTGATGATGCCAGGGCGATAATGAAGCAGTTGCGGCAATCGAAAGATGCTGCGAAGGCACCGTGTCCTCTTGTTTCCCCGCAGGCTCCCGTGGAACAACCAGTATCGGGCGTTGGTTCGGCAGGGACTACGGTCGCAGTTACCGGTTCAGGTAAGCAGCCATTGCCAATGGCGGGGGAGGGATCGGTACCTTCAAGGAGGGAGAAAGTGGTTCAGCATATCCCGATTGAGGTAAAAGAAAGGATATGGGCTGATAAATATGTAAACATGTTTTCCCTACTGACCGATCACTATGAGATTGAGCATGTAAAAGGTCAAAAAGAGTTTCTGCACCCTAATGTATGGCGCGCCAAGATGGCTGCTTTCAGAGTTGATGAATCGATAGGCAATTGGGGCAGAGCGTTTGGAATGTTCACTGCAATTATGGGGGAACGTAGGCCCGAATTGTTGGTGGAATTAGCCGTGTATCAGACACGTATCATGGAATTTTCTGAGACATATGGTGGCAATCAATGGTTTTGTTACGATAGCATATTTCGTAAGTTCAAGGAGTATGACACATCTCTGACGTGGGATTGTTTCGACTCCATTTCCTGGCAGAAAATGGAGAAGTCAGGCATGGCGAAGTCGCCATCTTTGGGGGGAAACGGGGTCGAGTTTTCCCGCCACTCGTCTGGGGCGCCCTTTCGGGCGGGATCAAGCAATGATCAGCACACAAGGAATAATGGCAACTCAGGTAAAAGAGGTGCATGCTGGAGCTTTAACAGAGGCAGAGGGCCGCAGGGGTCATGCAAGTTTAGGCATGAATGTACAGGGTGCGGGCAGTCCTCGCATCCCGAGACCATGTGCAGAGCCAAAACGGGTGACACGGGAAGTAGAGGGGGCGCCAAACAGGTCTGAAATAGTCCGAGGGGCGCCTCTCCCTACCCCGGTTGATACCATGGCAATGATTCCTTGGCTGAACGAATACCCGGATCATAGCTCCGCTGGGGTGTTGCGAGATGGTTTTTCGTATGGTTTCCGCATCCCGGCGGGGGATTTTCAGGGTAAAACACAATGTAGGAACCAACTGTCGGTTCTGCAGAATACGGCGGTGGTACAAGCAAAGATTGGGAAAGAGGTGACCCGAGGTCGGGTTGCCGGACCATATGACATGCCGCCAGTTGCTAATTTTGTTTGCTCGCCTCTGGGAGTAGTCCCCAAAAAGGACCCAGGGGAATTCAGGTTGATACATAATTTGTCAGCTCCGAGGGGTCTTTCGGTGAACGATGCGATTGACCCGGGAGTTTGTTCGGTGCGGTACGCATCTTTTGACGAGGCCGTCGCCATGTTGAATCGTCTGGGGCCCGGTGCGCTGATGGCCAAATCAGACATCGAGTCAGCGTTCCGGTTGCTCCCGGTACACCCAGATGATCAGCGTCTCCTTGGTTTCATGTTTCAGGGACGCTATTACATGGATAAATGTATGCCAATGGGTTGCTCCATCTCTTGTGCGTATTTTGAGAAATTCAGTAGTTTTCTGCAATGGGCGTTCACAAGAACAACGGGGTTTACACATGTGATGCATTATCTTGACGATTTTCTGTTCCTGGGGGCAGCCGGGGACACGGAATGTGCACAGGCTTTGAATGAATTTTGTGATCTCATGAGACGCTTTGGCGTGCCATTGGCACCAGGTAAGACAGTGGGGCCGTCTACTTCGCTCGAGTTTCTTGGAATAGAGCTCGATTCCGAAGAGGGGTGCTTCCGGTTGCCCGAGAAAAAGGTAATGAAATTTAAGGCCTCGCTTGAAACATGTATTAGCGAAACGAAGGTAAATTTGCAGCAGTTGCAGCAGACTGTGGGTCAGCTGAATTTTGCCCTTAGAGTGATACCAATGGCTCGCCCTTTTTCCCGCTCTATTGCTCAAGCCATGGTTGGCCTGAAGGAAGGGCACCACCGCACAAGGCTCTCGGCAGAGGTTTGCCAGGACATGCGCATATGGTTGGCATTCCTGGCGAATTTCAACGGTCGTGTCGTGTGGAACAAACCAGCGGTTTCCTCCGAGGAGCTGGGGTTGTGGACAGACTTGGCAGGGAGTGTGGGCTTTGGCGCCATATTTGGTAATCACTGGTCAGCACGAACATGGCCGTCATGGTGGCACGGGAGTGGGCTCACAAGTAACATTGGGTTTCTCGAACTGTTCCCTATTCTGGTGGCCTTAAAAACATGGCCTGAGGGGTTTCGTGATCACTCTGTGGTGTTCTGGTCTGATAATATGACTGTGGTTGAGTGTATCAATAGTCAGGCAGCACGCTGCAGATGGATTTTGAGATTGCTGAAGGAAATTGTTCTGCTGTGTATGAGACTAAACGTCCACTTTAGGGCAAGACATGTGCCAGGGGTGTTAAATCAGGCAGCTGATGCGCTTTCTCGTTCCCGTATGCAGGCCTTCTGGGGTTTTCTGCCCACAGCGGACCCGGTGGCGGCACCATTTCCCGAAGCTCTCTGGTCTCTCGGTGCCCCGGACTACAAGACCTCGTGGGAGAGAGTCTAGCATCCAGGACAAGGAAGGCATATGAAGGGGCGTTCCGTTCCTATTGGTCCTTTTTGGGTTCTGCTAGGGGGGTGCTTTGGGGCCAAGAGGAGTATGTCCTGAAATTTCTGTTATCGTTACATCAGGCAGGCAAATCAGTGGCTACGGCCAACAGGCACCGGGCCGCCATTTCTTTCATGGCACGGGCTCATGGTATCCAGGACCCCACAGCGTCTTTTCTGGTACAAAAAACGCTGCATGGGTGGCAACGCCTTGAGGGTAGCAGAGTGGATGAGAGGCACCCGATAGGTCTGGAAAGGTTGGCCCTGTTACTGTCCGTACTCCCTGCAACATGTTCATCTCAGTCAGAGACGGTGCTATTCCGGGCCGCTTTTGCATTAGCATTCCATGGGGCTATGCGGGTAAGCGAACTGGTGGCAAGGAACAAGCAGGATACGGGGGGAGGTCTGTGCCGAGAGCACATTCAAGTTAAGGGGGAGACAATGGTAGTCTCATTTGCCAGGTCCAAGACCGATCAGGGAGCGATCGGGGACAGTGTAGTAGTCCAGCGGATTCCCGGATCTCCCATGTGCCCGGTTGCATGTGTTGAGGAGTATTTGGTGCAGAGGGAGGCATCATGGGGGGGAATCTTGCTGAGGCACGCCGACGCCACCCCACTGACTAGGTTTCAGTTCCAGCGGGTGCTTGCAATGGCAATCGCAGCTGCGGGCTTGAACCCGTGCGAGTTTGGGACCCATTCCTTCCGGATAGGGGCTGCTACAGAGGCTACAGCCAGGGGTCTGAGTGTTGAAAAAGTGAAACAGTTGGGGCGTTGGTCCTCGAATTGTTATAAAAGGTATGTGCGGTTGCACATGTTGTGAAGCTAATGTCATGCACTCACGCTTCTTGTTTTTGTTTGGTTTACAGTTTCGCAAGCTTACGAGGCGGGGCGGACTGTGGAGTCGACCCGA
Organism: Lissotriton vulgaris; assembly: GCF_964263255.1. Classification (NCBI taxonomy): domain Eukaryota; kingdom Metazoa; phylum Chordata; class Amphibia; order Caudata; family Salamandridae; genus Lissotriton; species Lissotriton vulgaris. The sequence goes on from NC_141691.1 coordinate 780,510,145, forward strand.
CACCTGGGAACCAGCGGTCAAAGATCACCGGCTGAGGAAAGAGTGGTGTGGGTCGTGGGCCACTCATACGTGAGGCGTGCCACAGACGTATTCAAAGCAGGTGACATGATTCACATGGCTGGGGAATACGGGTGCAGGGTGACCTTCTACGGAAGGGGAAGGCTCTGTATTGACCAGTTCCAAACTTTTATGGAGGGTTTGTTAGGGCGGACAAGGTCACCGCCATCTATAATCATAGTGCATCTTGGGGGCAATGATTTGGTGACCACTGGTCGACGAGTACTTCTCGAGTTGATACTATCCACAGTAAGTTGGTTGGCGAGAAGGGTTCCGGGGTGCACGATTGCATGGTCCCATATGATTCCACGGAAGGTGTGGCGGGGGGCTAATTCTGTGTCTGCTGTAAATCATTCGGTGAAGAAAGTGAATAACAAACTTGGTAGACTGTTCCGTATAAGTACATTGCATTCTATTCCTCATGGATGTATCAGGGGGGACCATATGTATCTAGAAGATGGGGTCCATTTGTCCCGGGTGGGGAATTCTTTACTCATAGGAGACCTCGTAGCTTGGTTAAAGAGTTTGCAGCCATGACCTTTAAGTAGGAGTTTTTGTGGGGGGGCCGGATAGCCGGTCAACTATCCGGCCTGTGGCGGTAAGGTCATGATCGGTGAGCAGTAATTGGAAGATCCCTAGAGGTGGGGCGTCACCCATTATGGATGGGAGCGCCCGGGGGGAGGCGGCCATTGGCCCCTCAAACGGGGAGGCGGTCCCCTCTAAGGATGGGGATGCCGAAAGGGAAGGCGGCCATAGGCCCCTCCCTGGGGAGGAGGGGCTGCGGGCCCCTCCTGGGAATTTCCCGGGGCCAGGACATCTGCGACGGCAGATGTGGTAAGTTGTGTGGGGTGGGAGGGGGGTCTACGCTACCTTCTAGACACCTCACACGAGTCCTTGGACGACCACTAAGATGGCGTCGAGTTAACATGGGGCCCCCGTCAAGACAAGGGAAATTGGAAGTAGGCACAAAGGTACAGTCCTCTGTGCGACCGCCCCTCACAAGTGAGGGGGGAGTTCTGGTTTAGGGATCTGACACCGGTTACGACCTTGCCGTTGGCCCGTAATGTTAGGATGTACAATTTCAATTTTGAGAAATGCATTTGCAGGATGTTTAGTATCGGCTAGGAGATCCTTTGTATTAGAGATGTGTTAAGGTCAGCCAAGAACATCGTAATGTGGAAATGAAATTGTACATGATATGAAACTGTTATTTTAATGTTTAATTTTGTTTCATATTTTAATAAATACGGCCGGGAGGGTAACTCCCTCCCGCCTTCCAAAAGTTCAGAACCGTTTCCGTATTCCCATTCTTGGGGATTGTGTTGAGAGGGGGTGGCGGGTATCTCAGCCATATGGAAAGGGGCGACCACTCGGTCCCCCCGAACGTATGGTGGAGTACCCCGATCCCCCCGGGAAGCCATTTTGGGCGGGAGGCGAGTCTCGGCTGGTATGCCCGAAGCGGCGTAGCTGGGGCGCGCCTTTTCCCACCCAAGAGTGGGTTGTCCTAGACACTGACGCCGCTAGCCACGCCCCGGAGGCGGATTGGAGGGGGGTCCACGCCCGCCCGAAGAAGGATAAAAGGAGCAACAAGCCAAGGAAGCATCCTCTTGTTCCTGTGCTCTGAAGCTGCACCTCCCCATTGCACGTGAGCTCGAGACGGAACGAAGAGCCAATTTTGACCCACCCACCAGCCCCTGATGACAGCGAGTTGTTTTGAATAAAGTCGTGTGACGTGGTATCGTTTTTTCTTACAGGTTGTTCTGAATAAAGTTGGTAATTTGTTATGAAATAAAGTTGATAATTTTCTTTTTCAGCATGTTTTATTCAGCAAAGTAGTTGCACCAGAGTTGAACAGTGATGTTCTGTAGAGTTTATACTTGGAATTGCTTAAGTATAATTGTCTTTCCCCTCTTTAGTCTTAGATTGTCGTATTTATTTTGGTCGGGCGGTAAGGTCATGATCGGTGAGCAGTAATTGGAAGATCCCTAGAGGTGAGGCGTCACCCATTATGGATGGGAGCGCCCGGGGGGAGGCGGCCATTGGCCCCTCAAACGGGGAGGTGGTCCCCTCTAAGAATGGGGACGCCGAAAGGGAAGGCGGCCATAGGCCCCTCCCTGGGGAGGAGGGGCTGCGGGCCCCTCCTGGGAATTTCCCGGGGCCAGGACATCTGCGACGGCAGATGTGGTAAGTTGTGTGGGGTGGGAGGGGGGTCTACGCTACCTTCTAGACACCTCACACGAGTCCTCGGACGACCACTAAGATGGCGTCGAGTTAACATGGGGCCCCCGTCAAGACAAGGGAAATTGGAAGTAGGCACAAAGGTACAGTCCTCTGTGCGACCGCCCCTCACAAGTGAGGGGGGAGTTCTGGTTTAGGGATCTGACACCGGTTACGACCTTGCCGTTGGCCCGTAATGTTAGGATGTACAATTTCAATTTTGAGAAATGCATTTGCAGGATGTTTAGTATCGGCTAGGAGAACCTTTGTATTAGAGATGTGTTAAGGTCAGCCAAGAACATCGTAATGTGGAAATGAAATTGTACATGATATGAAACTGGTATTTTAATGTTTAATTTTGTTTCATATTTTAATAAATACGGCCGGGAGGGTAACTCCCTCCCGCCTTCCAAAAGTTCAGAACCGTTTCCGTATTCCCATTCTTGGGGATTGTGTTGAGAGGGGGTGGCGGGTATCTCAGCCATATCCAGCTGTGCTCTGCAGGGACGTGTTTTTGAATCTTTATGCAATCTGTGTAGCCACATTGCTAGAAGAAACCTGCACTCCAATAGGATTATTGTTAACCTAAAATCTCTTATGTAATATGTGCCATTATTTGAAATTACATATTATTTATATGTTCTCTGACTTTCTTTTGTGTCTGCAGGATATTATTTTTATCAAACAAAGGAAGTATGGGCTCACATAATACCCAATGGAGACGTTTTCAATTAATGCATCTACCACTCCATTTAAACATAGTTGCCACAGGAACATGAAGAAATGAAAAACCTGCTCTGAACATAGGGGACATTTTGAGAGAAGACACCTGTTTCTGACAGCTGTGGCGACAGATCTGTATTTTGGGACCTGCATCTGAAAATTAAAAGTTTACTTTTCGATTCTGAGTTCAAGTGTATGTATGGACTGCGCGCATTCTTCTCTTTGATACACTCGCCTGCACCTGTCTGGCTGACAGCTTATTTACATAAAATGCAGCGTGTCCTATTGCTTTGCCAGCTGTCATGACAGTAGCTGTATTATCTTCATTTTGCTAGAGCAGATGGTATTGCATCTTTCAAAATTACTTACGTTTAGTAGGTTTCTTGCTATAAAGTGAAGAACTGCAAATGTACCCTAAAGTGACTATTCTCTTATGCCGTTTTTTAAATGTAATTGTCTCCAAAGGACGGCGAGTGGGATGGAATTTCATGCTCCAAGTGGAATACTATCTCATGAATGCACAAAGTCATTCAACATGCGTTATGTTGTTATTTGGTCAAAGTGTCAGAAAAAGTATTAATCACACTATTTTTAATATTTCATCTTTTGCAGATTTACTTTATCTCTGAGTGATCTGCATGCTGGCAGATTTATATTTATTCATCACGTTGTATTTTTCCTAATAAAAAGGTACATTTAAATATTATGGTTCCCAACGCACATATAAATGGAGATGAAAAGAATGCCTGTGCAAAGTCACCAGAAGTGACAGACATTGGTACAAAGTGTTCATTAGCTATTTACTTTCCAGTGGAAAACTTTATTTGTACGAGAAAAGTTTCTTAAAATATTGTATCGTAGAACTACTCGCTACTTTGCTATTAGGGGGCATCCCGTGGGTCGCACAGTGGCATTCTCATGCTGCTACCCATTGTTTTTGGCACAAAGTTCTTCCTACTAACATTTGCAGATAGGGTTTTAAAGCAAAATAATGCCTCCTTGAGGGAAGTATAAAAATGAGAGTGTTTTTTTTTCAACAATCTTTTCCTACTTTGCATGTGTGGTGCACTATACAGCACACATACACACTAGAAATAGTGTGCAAGTATATTGAAGTAAAGTATTTTGTACTGGGAAGATATCATATTAGTACAAAAGCTATGCTAGACATCACTCACACTGTTGCATTCAGGTGTAAAGTTTTGTGCTTGAACAAGGCATCCAAATTGTGTGCCGGCTTGAGAACAGATCACAAGTGCTTTATATTAGTAGCTGTAGTGCTGTCCGTATCTCTGACGCGCAACACAGACAACAAGTTTGTTGGCTTCACTGTGTTGCATGACCTATTAGGAAATCTGAAATACAAGGGGGGTCTGGTCAGCACTAGCCTAAAGCTAATATTAAAGATGACTTGTTAATCATATAAAATAGTCAACCAATATAGTCACAATGTGAGTAAGTCTAAACAAAGTTATTCTTCATCAGACAAGGAAATCTGGATGGTTTTCTTTTTATTCACAAGCTTCAAAGAAACAAACAGCCAACACGTGTTTCGTCCGTACAACGTCCGTACGAAGACTTTCTCAAGACTAAACAATGTAGATATTGAGCATAAATGTAAAGAAGTGGTGTGATGACATCAGAGATGGAACAATCACTACGGATCGTAAGTCAGGTGGTAGGCATGAAAGTAAATGATATGGCCCCAACCCAAACAGGAATCTCCTGGAGCACAATTCACTGGTGACGTAAAGGAAGTAGAATTCTTAATGCTGACCGGAAAACAATAGTAATAGGACTAGTCGCGTTATCAAGCAGACGTGATGCCAATACTCCAGAACACGGAGGTGATGCCAGACTAGCGACACGACCGCTGCTATTACAAATATTAAGCTGTTGTGCCGTTCTCGTATTCGATCTAACATTTGATCTATAGAAGACCACCAATACTTTAGCTCTGGTCTACAAGTTATTACTTATTCCACAATCAGCGTCAAATAGAGGCACCCTCCTCTGACGTCATCCGAGATACTGGTCCTATTATTATTGTTTTCCGGTCAGCATTAAGAATTCTGCTTCCTTTACGTCACCAGTGAATTGTGCTCCGGGAGATTCCTGTTTGGGTTGGGGCTGTATCATTTACTTTCGTGCCTACCACCTGACTTACGATCCGTAGTGATTGTTCCATCTCCGATGTCATCACACCACTGCTTTATATTTATGCTCAATATCTACATTGTTTAGCCTTGAGAAAGTCTTGGTACGGACGTTGTACCGACAAAACCTGTGTTGGCTGTTTGTTTCTTTGAAGCTTGTGAATAAAAAAAAAAACATCCAGATTTCCTTGTCTCATGAAGAATACCTTTGTTTAGACTTACTCACATTGTGACTATATTGGTTGAATATTTGTTATGATTAACAAGTCATCTTTAATATTAGCTTTAGGATAGTGCTGACCAGATCCCCCTTGTATTTCTGCTCTGACAGGTCCTATGGATCTGCTTTAGTCACCCATGGTAGTGAGTGACAGTGGTCTTTCTAGCATTCTGACTGTTTTTGCAGTAATTGTTTAAATTATGTGCCTTAATTAACTCTTTTTTTTAAATATTGATTTGAATGTGCAGTTATTCCCTTTTAGGGAACACCACTACCAATACGTTTTTGTTAATATTAGGAAATCTACTCTGTTGGACTTGGCCTTTTTACAGCGTTATCCCAAACTTTTTGCCTTCTTCCTCGTATTTTCACTTAACTGTGTTTGTTGGCTCTAGGACTCTAGGCATTGTACTACTACGAATCAATGCTAAAGTGCATATACATCTGTGTACATTGTGTTAGTGATTGGTAATCCATGATTGGCATATTTGATTTACTGGTAAGCCCCTCGTAAAGTGCATTGTGTGTGTCCAAGGCCTGTAAATCAAATGCTACTAGTGGGCCTGCAGCACTGCTTGTTTCACTCACATGAGTAGCCCTGTAAAAATGTCTGAAACCTGTCATTACAGTGTCTGCAAGTGCAGCTTTAAACTGCCATATCGACCTGCCAATTGCACACACTTGCCAGGCCCAAACCTTCCCTTTTATTACATGTGAGGCACCACTAAGGTAGGCTCAAGGTAGACCCATGGGCAGGGTGCAGTGTATTTGAAAGGTAGGACATGTACTGGTGTGTTTTACATGTCCCGATCATGAAATACTGCCAAGTTTATTTTTCACTAATGCAAGGACTACCTCTCCCATTGGTTATCATTGTCGTTGCCTTGGAACATCTTACAAGTGTAACTTTCAATTGGTAAGAGATGGAGAGTTGGAGTTTGGGTTCCTGGAACTCAGGATTTAAGGACACATCTTTCTGTGAAGGTGATTTTTAAATTGTGTGTTTGAAAATGCCACTTTTAGAAAGTGGACATTTTCTTGCTTTACCACTGTGTGCCTCTGTTTTCAGAACACTTCTGGATCAAAAAGAGATTCTTTCAAGAAGAGCTGGAGAAGCTGTAAGAGGAGAACTACCATGCTGCTTGTTACGGTGTTGTGGTGGCCTGCTGCTTGCTGCTTCTGTCTTGGGTAGAGGAAGGACTGGACTTTTCTTTCTCATCCTGCTTGTCAAGGTTCTCCAAGGGCTTGTGTGTGCTTGATTCCTGTTGGAAGGCTCAGGGCCATCAAAGACTTCGTCTGCAGTAGCCAAAACTCCTCTGATGGGCGTTCTGACCTGCCAGGAGATGCCAATTTCAGCTCCGTGGTCTTGGAGGTGGTTTTGCTGCTTCAATGAATGAAAATGCACGTATTTACTTCCAGCCCGTGTTTTGCCTGCTGCAAGTCGCCATGCGGTTCAAAAACCAATGTATTGCTGTGGTGCAGCCAGGAAATCTATTCGGCGCCTGTCGTGTGGCTGAGAGATCCGAGTCTTGAGAACTGTGTTTCTGACGTCCGAGACTCCAGCTCCAACTTCAATGCAGGCCCTGCTATGGGGCTGAAGGAATCAACGCATCACCTGTCAATGGCTGTAAAAATCAATGCAGTGCCTGTTTTGCCTCTGTAGCGACCCAACAAGCCTGGACTTTCCATGCATAGTACCTGTGTTCCAAGTCTTCAGCGATAGCGCTGAATTTTCAGAATTCGAATGGACTGAATTGCTTAAACCTTTAAAAAGTGGTATGTTGGATTTTGGGCATTTTTGTCTTGTTTTATTTGGATAAAGATTGGTTATTTTTCTAAACTGTTGTGGTATCCATTTGTAGTGTTTTCACTGTGTTACTGTGTTTTTTATGTACAAATTCTGTACACTTTGCCTCTAAGATAAGCCTGACTGCGCGTGTCAAGCTACCAAAGAGGTGAGCAGGGGTTATCTTGGGTGTGTAACTCACTTACCCTGACTAAAAGGAAGGGTCCCTACTTGGACAAGGTGCATACCACTGCCGAATAGAGATCCCCATTTCTAACACTGGTAGGCTGCGGTAAGGATAGGACCTGTGTTTGTCTTCAACATGCAGTGATTGGTGTACACTACTTCACGGTGCAAACCATTATGGGACCACAAACTGTTTTCCTTTTTAAAATCTTTGATCACCTTCAGGAATTTTTTGTTGATACTTGAAACTCTGTTTGATTGCTGTACCTGTGAGGCCTTGATAAAATGGGAATCAACTTATGGCACCTGTACACCTACACTATGAAGAAGCTAAAAGTCTTTTGCACGAAGAAGGGGCTGCCTGTGAAGAGAAGATCTACAAGGCGGGATCTTGCGTTAGCCCTGTATTGCTATAAGGAAACAATCCTTTCAGTAACACTCAAGATGACTCTCAGGACTCAGGAGGACTTCTCTGAAAGTCTAAAGCATGTAAGACCTTGGAACATTCCAGAGGATCCCAAACCAGAAACCCAAGAGGGCCTTGCTTCTTCTGTAACATTTTAAATGTGGAAGAAAACTGTATTCAGTGCATTGCTTGTAATGCAAACTCTGAACAAAAAGCTCATTAAATTGAATTTTTTTGTTACTGTGCTTCTAAAATCGATATGCAATATGGACCCATTTCTTACTCACTAGTGAGAAGAAACAGGTACAACTTATCATCTGCTTCATTTTTCATCGCTGCCGTTTCTGTAACATAGCCAGTTTTGATAACATATCAACAGTTGAATACAAACAAAATATAATATGTACAAGGGGGACATGTATTGGATTTAAATTTACATATGCATTCAAGTTTAGGATACACAACACTTTCTTTGCCGGATTCATAATATAGAGAACCTTGAAACAATATTCCAGTGAATGTGTATGTAAATGTAATAGTGAAATTGCGATGTAAGTTGTTACATAAGCACTTTGTGAGGCATAGAATACCCCTTGCATTTGTTATCATTATATATGTGGCTATGTTTTTAAGATGTGTAACCTTAATAAAATATTTTCATTCAGAAATACATTTTAATTCTCCATACCTTTAGAAAACAAACATATAATTAATCTCTGATACCACCACAAAGGGACAGCAGAGTTTTTATCATCATAATTTGTTAAGGACATTTAGCATCATTCTGGTCATTTTAGGTATTGTCAAATTGTGTGTCTTTTTCTCAAGTATGGAACAAAATAACTAATATTTTGTTCAGATCCCTCTTGATTTCACAGTCTCCCTCGCTAATAACTGCCACTCTAGATTTTGCTCTGCCGTTACACATTTGCACAAAATGCCCTATTTTACCACACTTTAGACATTCTTTATTGTTGGCAAAACAAAACTTTGCATCTGAACTATGTGTGTCGCTGCCAAACTTTGAACACACCTTGTTTTGATTTTTATTGGTAAAACTCTTCTTTTGTAAAATATAACCTTTCTTTTTGACAGAGGCAACAGTGCCATCATCACTGTTGTCACTGCCTACTGCGTTCTTGCTAGATATCTCTGCCACCTTCTGATCAGAGCCACATTTCTGAAGCCCTCTCATGCATTTTTCGGATTCCTCAACTACTTTAGCTAGATCTATTGCGGTATGTAAATTAGGATTTTTAGCCGCCCTCAACCTCTCTTGTATTTTCCGATTGTTGCATTGAACAATCAACTGGTCACAAATTAATTCCTCCGTCATCTGCCCAAAGCTACATTTTACAGATAGTTCACGTAACCGAGCAACAAAATCATCTATGGATTCCCCTTCTCGCTGTTTATTCATGTAAAATTTGTACCTGTTCATAACCAGGTTTTCTTCTTTAGCAAAACGAATTTCTAATCTTGAGACCGCTTCCTTAAATTCATCTAATGACGACTGACCACTGGCTGGCAGAACTTGAGGAAGATATTTAAATACTCTTTGACCCTCCTTCCCTAATGTGGTCATCAAAATGGCTTTCTTTCTTTTGGGTGAAAAACCTTCCCCATCCAATGCTTCAATATAGTTGTTAAACATAATTATCCAATCTTCCCATGATATCTGAGGGTTACCTGGTTCACTTAGAAATTGAGATGGGAGAGCTATATTAAATTGTTGGGCCATTACGCTCACAGAATATTTTCCAAGTCTACTGGACTCTGGATAGTTATCTTAGATGAATATGCAACAACTATACAAAGAACAATAAACATCAGCAAAAGCACATTATGCCAAAACACAATATATACACTGTTAATATATATCTCCCCCCTCCAATAGATGTCCATTCCTCCAATGCGCGTGCTCCTCCGATACAGGTTGCAGTTATCACAATACAACCTCAAATGCTTTGTCAGACAACAGGATACTGATTGTTAAAACAACAGTCACCTTGAAGCTACAAGTCACTCCCACGGCGAATTTCAGCACACTGAATTTCCAGAATAAGGTGAGCGCATCACCGTTGTACACTTGACGCTTGTAGAATCCTCCACCTTAGGTAACAAACGACTTTATCGCCGCTACTCACTCGACGATGTCGCTCGTTGTATCTTCCAGTTCGGTGACAGTCAGTCAAGACGTCCGCTACCGTCTGACGTCACCTCGCAGCACGACGTTGCTGACTCTCTCTATACGTCAATCTTCTCAACGTGCGCTATCACCTGCTTGAATCGTTGTGCACGAGCCTCACCTCAAGCTTTCGCCTCTGCAGACATCACACATTGCAAGCTCCATTACTCAGCGTGCTCAGCGTTGTGGTAACTAAGCAACAGTAATCTTGAGAATGCTTGGCTTGCGCTCTCAGCGTTGCGGTAACTAGGCAACAGGAACCTTGATGAAACTTTGCTCGCGCAGCGATTTTAATAATATCACGCTGGATACAAGTTAAGTTTATCTCACCGCAAGTTTTATAAAGTGCTCCGATACATGTCCTGCACAACGTGGATTCTTTCCTTGGTGATGAGCGTTCGTTTTCTGTAAATTATCGAATAAATAAGTCTTCCACTGCAATCAAGCCTCTGTCGCTCTGGTCAGCATCAGTAACTCTCGCCAAATGTTGTAAGCTGTACTAATCACTCCACGCAGTTTTTGTGGTGTAAAGCTTCATCTGTTTAATTGCAGCACAGAATAAAAGGCTCTCTCACCAGCTGACCAAGCTCCAACTGCCAAGGCTGGAATGTCAGCTGGATGAAGTCACAACACAGAAGTCATAGAATCATTCTAACAGCCTGTAATGAATCAACACTAAAGAAAGACTAAAATCATATTTACAACATTTGCATACATTTAAGGATTCCAATATGGTCACAACTGTTTGAGCATGCAGGACTGTGCCTGTGTTCTAAAAAGCTAACATTTATTAGATTGGTTTAGAGCTTAGTCCAAAGAAAATTATTTCCTCAACATCACATGCTTCTATTCTTTAAAGGAAGATTAGGCTTCATATATTAAAGTTTTCTGCAATCAAAAAGCCTATGAATCAGAATTTTCCACCGAAATTCCTCCTTCTGGAATGTAATAAACCCTTTCTGACTCATGAAAGAGAACTTATGACCCTTTCTGAATACCAATTCCCAAGCCCTTCCTTAATACGACCCCTAACAGAAAGTATCAATGGTTTGTGACCTCAATTCCTAACGCAACCAATTGAAAATGTACAACCTCTCAAAATGGGTACGTACCTGTTAGACCTGGCACCATTGGCATGGGTCTCCCTTACATTTTTACTGTTGCCTCATGTGTTTTTGCTGGTGTTAGATACTTTGGGCACTGAGGCCACTGCTGTCCAGTGCCACAGTGTGAGTGCTCCCTACTGTAAATTGATGTATTGATTAGTGGTTCCCTGATTGGATATTTGGTTTACTTGTCAGACCCTAGTACAGTGCACTGAGTGTGCCAAGGGCATGTAAATCGAAATGCTGCTAGTAGGCCTGCAGCACTGATTGTGCCACCCACAGAAGCGACCTTTTAAAATGTGTCTAAGGTCTGCCATTGCAGAGCCTGCGTGCAGTTTGGTACTGTTATGCTGACCCACTTGCCAGTCCCTAAACCTTCCCTTTTATTCCTAGTAGTCACCCCTATGGTAGGCCCAAGGGCAAGGTGCATTGTAAGCATAAGGTAGGAACAGCCCTTCTGTGGGTGGCCTGTCCTAATAGTGAATTACAGCCATTTTCGTTTTTCACTATTGCAAGGCTACCTGGTCTCCATAGGCCAGAATGGGCAGCTGGATTGTTACATGTTTATAATCCTAGCAGACTCAGAGAACATGGTGGAAATCCGAGTTTAGTATGCCTGGACTCAGAATAATAAAATACATATTTTAGGGAAGTTTATTTTAATATTCTGTGTTTGCAAATACCACTTTTAGAAAGTAGGTATTTGCTTGCCTAAACATTTGAGCCTGCCTCTACGAGGTTGTGTATTCCTTTGTCTGGTTTTGGGAGTGACAGGGCTAGGGAATTTCAAGAGTCAGGCTGGGGCAGCCCGGTGGTGAATAGGGAGATCTGCATCTAGATGGGAGCGAGGAGTTGCACCTGGGACCTGAATAGGGCTGGGCCTTCCATCTACAATGCTGGCTCCACCCCATGTGGTTAGTCTGATGTCTCTGCCCTGCACACTGAAAGAAGAGAAGGAAGACTGTCAACAAAGTGCTCCAGGACTGTACTTGCCTTCCACAATGCTGGCTCCACCTCCCGTGGGGCGTCTGATGTGCCTGCCCTGCGCCGTGAAAGGAAAGGAGAAGTCTGGTAAACAGAGTGCCTCAGAACTGGCTTGAACTGGGCACAGGCCCCTCTCCCCTCAGAGAACAAAGGGTTTTGCGGTATTAGTACTGGGACCCTGATCCCATGAAATTAGATCACTTGTGGATTTACAAGACGAAACCTCTGCTGAGGAGAAGGAACCTGAAGAAATTGAGAAGAGACTATTCCCAAGCTGAAGTGCTGCTTGGGGGATTGGCCTGCAGTGGTTTACTGACTGCCAATGAGAGGAGAAAGAACTTTGTGGACTTTTCTTTCAACTTGTGCAAAGATCTCCAAGGGCTTGGAAGTGAGCTTGCCCCCTGACTGAAGTCCCAGGACCAGTGGACTTCACCAGCCTTTGTGAATTGCTGCTGGAAACAAGTGGCTACAGAAGCAGGGAGCTGTGACTAACTCCAACAACCGGCCCGATGTCCCGTAGGCACCGCATCAAGCAAACGTCCGCCTCAAACAATGCAAGCTCTGCTCTCACTGACTCCGTCCTGACTCCGTCACCGAGCCGTAGCCTGCACCGTGACTTGTAGACACTGCGACGTGTAACGCCTCGCTACACCGACGCGGTCACTGCTGCTGACTTCGAGTCCTGTGACCGCACCGGAGTTGGGCACCGCCTCGCACGTTTCACGACGCACTGCCTGACTGGCACCGCTGTCCAGACTGATCGACGCCAGCTCCCTAACTCCGGCTTGTTCGCCGCACCCCAAGCTGCAAGCACCGCATCGAAGCACCGTCTTGCCCTGCAACGCAGCCTTGGATCCACCGACTCTGCCAATGGGCCGCTGCCTGCACCGCATCGCAAGACAATACGTCCTGCAACGCTTCCTTTCTGCACCGCGATGATCACCGGAACCGGCTTCCAAATCTGTACCTGCCGCCCCAAGTAAAAGGTACTGTGACTAAGTCTGTCGACATTTGAGTGGGCCCGTACTGACGCGGTCTGCTGGATTTGCTAGACTGTTATTTTCAACAACCCTGTAGTCCGCCCGGGCTACCGACTCACAGAGAACCTTGATTAAGACTTTTTAACAATAACTCTTGAAAGCTAATAGTACTGTGGATTCTTTTTGTCTTTTATTGGTCTTGTGGTAACTCTATATAAAATATACTTATTTTTAATATAAAGCCTTGTGTGGTTTCCATTTGTAGTGTTGTCACTGGGTTACTGTATGTGGTCACAAATGCTTAACTTACAACGCTTCTGAAACAAAGCCTTGCTGCTCGTGCCAAGCTACCGAGGGGGGGGAGCAGGGGTTATTTTAGGAGTGTAATCCCCTTATCCTGACTAGAGGAGAGGGTCCTTACTTGTCACAAGTACCTACCTGTGCCAACCAGAGACTCCCAATTCTATCAGTACCTGATTCAAAAAGATGAAGCTGTCTTAGTGGTACAGTACCTCCTTTGGGGATCATGCAGGATGGCCTCAGGGAGAGCAGCGAGTAGTTCAAGCGATCAATGCCCACTTCCCTGACATGTTCCCAAATAGGAAACATTTTTTAAAGCAGTACCTCTCCCTTTAATAGAACTAGGGCTGTAAAATGAAAGTATTTTCTGGTTCAGAGCATGTTTTATAATCATGCAGGGTGCAAAGTAGAATAATGTAACCCAATATTTCTCTGAGTTAGTGTTTTATATTCAGATAGTACAGTTAAGAAACAGTGAGCAAGGTTTAAATCTTTCTGTTTCAGAGCTGCTCTTTCAGAAGCACTAAGGGGCATATTTACAAGGGCTTTATCTCTGCGCTAATTTTCCCAAATAAATTACTCTTATTATGCAAGATGGCATAATAGTGTAATTATTGGTAACTGAATCAGAGAGTAATGTGGAATTCTGAAAATACTTGTATTACTCTGGCACATTTAAAATGACTCCCAGGCATAGTTACTTTGCACAGTACTTTGTGGGCATTTTGGTAATGATTCACCAAAGCATGTATGATTACATGAAGTAGTACCACTGCAGTTGTCTTTTATGTACTCCTACACGTGTTTGTGAATTATCCTGAAATTGACCAAAAGACCTTTCGGTTGGTACTATTGGTATGTGAATAAACCATGAATATTTAATTTTAATCCTATAACATGTATGCGAGATAGTTATCTGTTCCTCTGGTGAGCCAAAGTGCTGGCCATACAGGAGATGGACCTCTTCAACCAGTTTCTCCAGCACATCTAGAGGGAAGGCATTGGCTCTCTCACCTGTTTGGCCTTGCATAGTTGCTCTGAGAGGTGGCACACGACTGCTAAAGTGGAGGAGGTCTTGACAGCAGCAGTGTCAGGAGGCAAGTGAGTTATTTTTCAAACAACGGTGTACATGTACGCCACTTAGGCAGTCATCGGCGTAGAAGGACACAGCCATTGGCCCTCTACAATCACAATCACCAATGTTAGCCTATGGCTGTGTCTGCTGTGGATGAAACTACCTATTGCACGGTCGACTTCTTTCGGCGGTGGTAGGTTCCCAATGCCCAATATGCAAGGGCAGACATCCATCATTTTAGCAGTCGGAACTACTACTATTGATGACTGTGAAGAGCGCCAGCACCACTCCAAATGAGTTTTAACATGTTTACATATGGACTACTTCATTGCCATAGGATTCCCATAACACACATTATCTGTGTATTGGATTACTGTGCATAAACTTTAAATGTGTATGGTGCACTGTACACCACGGTTGGTAATTTTTGACCTAAAATATCCAGAAATTTGAACTACTGTGCTAAGAATACATTTCTGAAAGAATAATTTGCACATTTATGTTACAGACACATGTGAAGGTCATAATGGGGATTATTGGTGGATGTTGGACAGTAAACCATTTTCACGTGGGTAATGTGTTAGGCTTTCTGTACCAGTGCTGTCAAATTACTTTTGAGTGACTCTTCACATATGTTGCTGTGGACATTTTAGGACAATGTTAAAACACTGTTTTCACTCCAAGCATAGGCACCCTGGGAGAGGGAGGAGGAAATGACAGCCTTCAGTGTACCACCAATTCCAGACCTTCAGACCATGGAAGAAAGGGATGTTATCAAGAAGCTTCCTTATGATAGGCAAACAATACAGGATTCATGTCATAAGTTGAAGCGTGATCTCCTTCCATAAAAAAACCACACTTATCCCTCTTATGTGAAACTTATGGCAGTATTGAATTTTTTGACCACACGTGCCTTTTAATACACTGCAGCTATATCTTGTGGTATGTCGCAACCAATTTCAGTGATGTACTATAAGATGTGCTTTCAGCAATAATGAGACACATTGGCAGCTACATCCAGTTCCTCAGTTGTGAGGATTGAGCCAATGTAAAGATTGACTTCTATGGATTTGGCCACACCCTACATGTGCAAGTAACCACTGTGGGCACCCATACTGCCTTAGAACCACGACAAGGCAGGGAACAAATTTACTGTAACAGTAAGCACTTTCATTATCTCGAAGTGCAATGTGTCTGCTTAATGGATTTGTATATCTCAAATGTCTGTGCCCGATTCCCAGGATCAGCCCATGATTCCATCATACTGGAAAACAGTACCATACCCCAGCTGATGTCAAAACTACTACCAGAGAGGGCCTGGCTTGTTGGAAAGTTTGATCTGTCCTAACTTTGTGTAGGTGATGTCAGGTAGTAAGATCAGAAAGTGTGCAACATATTGCTGCACCTATTTCTGTCTTCCATCCAGGAAACTCAGCATATCCCAATCAGCCCATAGATGTTGGCACCACTGAGGAATACAACTGCGCCAGGGGAAGTCCCCTTCAATGAGGCTCATGGAAGAACATGATGGCCAGTGGAGCAGGCTTTTGTGGTCCCAATGGCAAGATTCAGATGTCTGGACTAGACTGGGGGAGCCCTCCTTTACTCACCCGGGAAGGTGTGTCAAATCAGCGCAGCTTGCTGCATGCTCCACAAAATCACCCTGCAATGGAACTTCGCTTACATCACAGAGGATGGAGACCATGAAGTGCGACCGGGTGAGGATCATGAAATTCCAAGGGATTGTGTCCAAGATGAAGGAGCTGACTTGCGTCAAAATCTCATCGACAAATTCTTTTCATGAGTGTAAGCATTTTTGTGAAATGTTATGACTTTGACTGTTTACAGCAACTCTTGTGATGATGTGAGGAGTATGTTTAGGTAAAATATTAGGAAGCTAAAGGTCTGGCAAATTCTGGTGAAAGGTGTTTGTGGAGGAAGGTTTTGACACATTTGTTTAGCTTAGATTGCTGTCATGGACCGTGTACTCCAGTATGTGACTATGTGAATTGTGTCATATGCATGGTTTCATAGCTAATCTCTTTGTTTTTGTCTGTTTTCGGTACCTTCACCATGGCATCTTCATTTGGGCATTTAAGGGTTGTGACATTAGCAGGTATATGATGCTGTTTGGGCGTACTAAGAGGACATGGATTGTTCCTGGGAAGGACTGTCACTGTCTTTGGGTGTACAAAACCTATGCTAAGACAGCTTGCACAGCTTTTGGATGGAAGTCAAGAGGACTCTATTGGTCTTGTTCCTTGTCGTGTGGTGGTCCTAATGCAATATGTGTGCCATCATGGGCTCCAATAAAATGTTGTTGTGGCCTCAAATTATGCTAGTCTCTTTTCACATTGGCTAGATCCTCATTGTGTATAAGCTGCTGATGTTTCTCCTCATTGTAGGCCAAAGTGCTTGTGACATATCACTGACATTTATTTGTGACATTCCACCAGATGCACAACACTGGATTGGAATGACCCTGTGATCAGACACTTTTATACTGCCATGTGTCTGTTTATTTGTTTAAATGGTGTAGAATTCTTCTTGTGAGGTAGGTAATATGGCTTCAACTGATAACATAGACCAAGTTATTTTGCCTATTCTATAGGAAATTGTCTGATGTATTCCCTCATTCTACGCTGTTAAGGTCTGCACCTGAAATAAGACCACTAACACAGAATATTTGAGTCATGCCTGATTTGCTATGTTTCGAACATCATGCAAGCCTGTGACTGGAACAATGGAATAAAGATATTATAAGACAGTATACCTGTATGTATATGTTGGTGTGACATGTTTGTGATCTTTAGCTAAACATTGTGTACATGCACCATATCCATGCTTACACAAGTAGCTTATTCTGGCATTGTAAAGTTCACATGGGAGTACATATATACATTGGTAGATGTGAGATTTACTACAGCCGACAATGCGTTTGTTACTTGTGTATTTATTAACATGATAAAGGTGAAGAGAAACATTGTCTAAAAACAAACATAACAAAAAAAAAAGTGAAATAGTCAGTCATGATGAATAAAATCATTGTTGTAGATTGAAGCAGGGTCTAGTTTTACCATATAAATACCTAAGCCCATTCCTGAAGCATGAGACCCTCATATGGCCCCACCAGCTGGCATGTAGAAATTTGTTAAATTGATCATGCTGTCTCAAACATTTGCTGAACACGGTAGACCCTATGTCTCCCTGATAAACTCACAAAGACATCTTTCCCTGCAGAGGACACGAGCACCAGCTCACTGTCTTTTTGGTAAACAAGTCACCGAGGCCCCACTCCCATGTTGTCCTCGATGTGTACTTCTCTTCTGGCAATCACTGAGATATAGCAAAACCATAGAACAGGGAACATCTCTAATTAAGAGGAACACAATAGGGTAATATTTGGGTGGGGGCAAGTTGCAATATTTCAATCTCTTTATAATATTGATTTTCTGCTAGCTTCAAGTAACCAAGACAAGCAACATGGCATGAGAAAATGACCTCTAACCCTTTATAATCTTCCGCTTTTTAATAAAAGTTTCCAAGAAGTGATGCAAATCATTGTCGGTAAAAGTTCAATTTCATTATGATTGACGGTCAAACATGCGTCATGATCAAGACCTGTGGTTAGCAGTGCTGTTATTAAAATAATATAAAAGAGCTGCCCACATTACATTCGATGGACCACCTTGCACCGTGACACTCTTGGGTCACGACGTGCTTGTGTGCTCCCCGGTTAACCGTTGTTTTCATTTAGCATTCTTGATTAAGGTTGCAAATGCTTTGTTATTTTTTGAAATTTTCTCCCTCTCTCTTCTGCATTGCCTTGATTTTAAGTCTAATTAGATTGCATATTTTTGCTCTTCATCTAGAATAAGTATTTGATACTTGTTATTTACTAGATTGCTTAGAGTTATTTTTGACTAGAGATGTGTCTCTTTGACATTTATTGTTTGAATTTGTTTCTTGAAATAGTGCCACTCCTGATTCAGTTCCGGCATCTCACATGTGTATTTCCTTTTCTTAGATAGAGCACCCCTGCTCAAATTAAGGTGGTATAACACCACCTAAAAAATCACCCTCCAACAAGATGAAAATTGTCTGAACTCCAAAGCTGAAAATACTAGTCCCATCAGAAAGGGAAAAGTGTCCAGAAATAGTCCACAGAGACAATGTACTATACACACTACAAGAAATTAAGGTAGCCGTTTCTTGCTGGCAGTGGTGGGTGTTTTGCCATCTGCACCTCCTTGGTTTTTTCATGGATGTCCCCATTAGCGACTGAGGGGGGATCTGCTGCTGCAGAGACAGGGCTGTCTACAGACCTGTCTTCCTCTGGAATGGGCCTCCCTTCCTGTGGTTGCCGCAGATGTTGGGCCTGATGTTGTTTGACCACAGAAAGAGGTAGATGGTGGTGGAAATGCCCTGCTCAGGGTTTTGTGAATGTCCTGCAGCAGCCTAATTAGGGAGGCCATGTTGGAATTGTGAGCTTTCATCTCATTGCGTATGTCCTTCTGCAGCTGCTTCATCAACCAGATTTCCGTCAATACCTGGCTCTTCACATCTTGGAAGTACTGATAAGCTCCTAAGACTTGGCCAATGGCGGCCTGGGTATGAGTGGTTTCAGTTACCTGACTCTCCCTGGCCTCCACTACCCCTACCCTCACAGGCCTATGCCCTTGATGAAAGGTGCTATCTCCCATTGGTTACTGATTTCTCTGTGATTGGGCTGTTGATTTTTACCTCGGATTCCAGGACTGGGAGGCACAAGATGGCAGTGACCATGCTAGGTACACAGGTTGGGGGGACTGGGGTTGACTGGGGTGTTGCAGCTGGGGTAGGAGGTGTTGGTCTGGGCACAGTGAGACTCACTGTTGCAGTCTGCCTAGGCTGCCCAGATGTGCCAGGACTGTGATCCATGTGCACATGTTCAGAAGTGTTGTCATCACTGAGGGCTTCATCCGGGAGTAGAGTGGGAGACTGATCAGTGGCCAAGCTCTGCCCAAGTGCGATGCCAGATCGGCATTACTATTGTGACATCATTCTGGGTTTTGAACGTGTTCATAAGTCATTTGGAGACATTCAATATTTGTTCTAGAATTGAGAAGCTCATTAGATGTGCTGATATGTTGCATTTTAGATTAAGGAATGAACATGACATATCACAAACATTTAAGCCAACACGGTGGAGAAGTAACATGCCTATTCGACCATTCCAAGGCCTAGTTGTGTACAATACTGGAGAACAAACAACTTGGTTGTATATTTAACAGTAGTCATCATGTGAGCAGTGCAGAGTCAGTGGGACGACTGCCACTTCTAATAAACTGACTTAGCTTTACAAATATTTGAGGTACACTGTTGTATGGTGCCACTCATGCCATTAATAGTTTCAGTTGAGGAGACCAGGACAACATCAAGCTAAGTAGACAGACATATCTCTGAATAGAGCATTGTACGTAGATTGCTCAGTCTATGATAAATTAAAATCATGTCACACAAGTAAGAATGGTCAGATGTACTATTGCATCTTTTTTTCTGTTACTGAAACAGGGCCAAATGGTAGTTGTAGACATTTCAATACCTACTTCCCAACACTTGCCAAATGAATAACTTTATGCTAAGTAAGCATCAGTTGTAATATGGCAGATAAATGAGAATGTGAAAATGCACTATTGCATCTTGTTTTCTGTTACAGAAAACGGGCCTCATGGTAGTTGTAGTCATTTCAATCTCTACTTGCCAATACTTCCAAAATGGTTGGTGTAACATACCTGTTGTCAAAATGCAGTTGGGCTTGCCCATACATTTACATATTGACACATGATGATTTTATAGAGATACACTTACAGACACCAGTCCCAAATGTGGAATGTAATGGAGATTGATATATGCATTCTTATATTCAACAATATACATTGACACTGACAATCAAATACTCTGATCCACCATGGTAAAACCTGAGATGGGAGCATACAGGACAATAAAGTGGTGTGACAGTTAGTGAGGTGTAGCTTACCAGAATCCACTCCGTTAGGTATTTGTGGGAAGCTTTCAGAGTGCAGGATGGCCAATACCTTCTTCTCCTAGGGAAAGAGTTGGAGGACCAGTGCCACTCTTCTGGAGCTCCAGGATGTTGTTTTGGATGCCAGGGAATGCACCTCCCTTTCAGGTCCTTCCACCTCTTCCTTATTTCCTCCTTTGTGTACAGGGTGATAGCTACAGCATTCAGTATGTTGACTATTCTGTCCCACACTTCCCTTTTCCTATTGAGAAGGGTATGTTGGACTTTGGATCAAAACAGTTGTGGCTCTAATCGTATGATTTCATCCACTCAGCCTCTGAACAATGTAGATTTTTTTAAATGACATAACTCTAAATTAAAGTAAGCAACAATGACAAAAAACACCAACGTATAATAGGAAAAAATGCAACAAAAGTTTGGGGTGAGTGTTAAATGGCATAAGGAAAAAGTGCTGCATTATCTCAACAAAAAAGTGTGATCTCTGTCTTGCTGTGCTGCAGTGGAGAGGCAAAGGATCCTGGTCTGGGATGTAGTGTGTTTTAAAGTGGGATTTGCAGGTGTTTCCACTTGGCCAATGGATGTCAGCTGTGTTGTATTTGTATTTATTTATTTATTTATTATGCATCTTGTAGTGCGCAAACTAAAACCCGAAGGTGTCAAGGCGCCTAACAAAAAGATCAGAAAGCAGCACTCATACGCTTACTTATACGCTTGGACAAAGAGGCGTGTTTTAAGGGCAGCTCTGAAAGTTTGAAGGGAGGGGAGGGACCTGAGCTCTAATGGAAGGTCATTCCACCATTTAGGAGCCAAGAGGGAAAAAGCCCTACCACCCCATCTGGCTTTCCGAATGCGAGGGATGTGAAGAAGAAAATGATTGGAGGAGCGGACGTTCCTGCCAGGGTTGTAATAGGTCAAGATAGCTCCAATGCCTGTAGGGCTACTTTTTGCCAAGGCCTTATAGACCATACACATGGACTTAAAGACAATCCGCTCCTTTATCGGAAGCCAGTGCAGCTGCTTCCTGGCCAACGTGGCCGAAGAGCGTCGGGGAAGTGAAGGACGAATCTGGCTGCCGCATTCTGGACTACCTGCAAGCGCTGCATCTGACTTTTATTCAGTCCAGCATACAGCGCATTGCAGTAGTCCAGACGAGACCCCAAAAGGGCGACAGCAAGTTGCCTTCTTGCCTGCAGGGAAAGGTAGTTCCTAATTTTCCTGAGGACATGGATTATACCCCAACAGGTAGATACCGTCCTGTTGACCTGTTGGCGCATGTCCAGAGTAGGGTCAATCATCACCCCGAGATTTTTAGCCGAGGAGGTAGGCTTAGGGCAGGGACCGAGCGAGTCAGGCCACCACTCCATGGACCAAATATCTTCCCTTCCGCCGAACACCATCACCTCGGTCTTCTCCCCATTCAATTTCAGTGAATTGTAAATCATCCACTGGCTGACGGCCTCCATACAAGATCTAAATCTGGAGGCCGTTAGCTCAGTTGACTGGGAGAGAGACACGAGGATCTGGGTGTCATCCGCGTAGGAAACTACCTCCATCCCAAAAGATCTAATAAGTCTGGCAAGGGGGTCACATAGATGTTAAAAAGGGTGGGACTAAGCGCCGACCCTTGAGGGACCCCACATTGCACAGACAGGGATGGAGATAGAAATTTTCCCAGCATTACCCTCTGCTCCCTATGATCGAGAAAAGAGGAGAGCAAACCCAGGGCTGCCCCCCGGACCCCAATCTCACCCAATCGCGATGTTAAGATACGGGGAGATAGGGTATCGAAGGCAGCCGTGAGGTCCAGAAGGATCAGGAGGGATGTCCGACCCTCATCCACACTCATACGGATGGAGTCGAGGACCAGGGTGAGGGCGGACTCGGTGCTATATTCCCTCCTGAAACCATGCTGGGAAGGGTCCAGGCAGCCCGAATTCTCCACAAAGGCAGCTAGATGCCCATTTAAATGGGACTCAAGCATCTTTGCAGGGGCCGGGAGCAGTGAGATGGGGCGAAAAAATTTTAAAACCCCGGGATCTAGGGAGGGTTTCTTAAGAAGAGGTTTCACCACAGCATTTTTCCACTGCTGTGGAAAGACGCCCTCCCTCAAAACCCCATTCATGATCCCAAGTAAGGGGGGTAGAAGAGATCCTCTACACTGCTTCATGATCTTAAGAGGGCAAGCATCTAGCGGAGACCCTGACTTGGTTTTCTCAAGCAGTATGTCAAGATCTTGTAGGGAGAGCGGAGGGAAAGATTCCAGATAACCGGCCAAGGGAGGCTCCGCCGAGGAAACATCCGGGACCGCAGTAGCCGGAGGCTCAGCCGTTGAAACCCTTTGTGACTCCAAAGAAGAATAGATGTCGGATATTTTGGACTGAAAGAAGAGAGCTATGTCATTACAGAGCTCCTGAGATGGAACAACAGGATCGGGGACCTGGAGAGATGTGAGAGAGTCCACGATCCTGAAGAGCTCTTTGGGAGATGAAAGGGAGGAAGTCAGGGCCACAAAGTAGTCTTGTTTGGTCCCGATGACTTCCGACTTATATCTCTTGAGCAGGGTTTTGTGAGCTTCCCTGTCTTTGAGATCCCAACTGGCATGCCATCGACGCTCCTGTCTCCTTACTTCCTGCCTAAGGAGTTTGAGTTGTTCAGAGAACCAAGGGGCTGATGGTCTTTTCCTGGCTGAATAACAGGACCGAGCCGGCGCCAGTTCGTCCAAGGCCTCTGTAAGAGTGTTATCATAATGCGGCACCGCCGAAGAGGGATCCATCTCCCAAATAGAAGACAGACTAGGAATCCATGGGTCAAAAGAATGTTCCCCGATGTTTTTAAGATTCCTGCGTACTTCAAAAGTACTCGGAACATTCCAGAAACTTTCCTGGCTGGGGAAGGCCACGTTGAAAGGAACGGCCAGGTGGTCTGACCAGGAGAGGGAGAAAGGAACCATAACTGAAAGTCTCTGGTCGTTAGAGAAAATCCCATCAAGCGTGTGACCAGCTCGGTGTGTGGGTCCTTTCACCAGTTGGGTGAGTCCACATGCTGTCAGTGCCTCCAGCAACACGGAAGTGTCGTGAGATTCCAATAACTCTAAGTGAAAATTAAAATCACCCAGAATCGTTAGATTCTCCCGACCAAAATAGGGCTCCAGGAACTGAAGCAGTTTTAAGCTAAAGTCTGCTCTAGGACCGGGCGGACGATAGATCAGAATCCCGTTAAATGGAGAGATATGGGAGTCATGTAATGAAAAATACAACACCTGAATAGCATCCTTGGGGTCAGATAGAGGCATAGTATGACATTGAAAGCTGTCCCTATGCAGGATGGCTAATCCACCACCGACCCGGCCTACTCTGTCGTGCCGAGTCAGGCAGTACCCATCAGGGACTGCTTCAATAAGGTCTGGACCCGAGGAGTCCTTGGCCCACGTTTCCGTAATAAAAACCCATGTCGGATTCTTCTCCAAAACAAGCTCCTTAAAGACAATGTTGTTTTTAATGAGTGAGCGCGCATTAACGAGCAAGCACTTTACACTCAGTTCACTAGGAGATACTAGCGAGCGAGGCTGTATCCTTCCAATGGCCACTATTCTGGTCCTTTGCTGAGAGCATACGGTGATGGCCTACCGCCGTCGAGGAACAACCACAAAGGGATTACCAGTACAACTGTGTTTTTGTAATTGGCTCAGTGGGAAGCCACGACCTCGACGAAGTACGCATCACCAACATTGCAGTCCACAGCGAGTCAGGCAGGACACACTCTGTCAATGGCGATTGAAGGTTCAGGTTGCATGCATCATATTATGAGAGGCAGAAAACCGCAGACTCAGCATTCTTCCTGGGACCGCTGTCGTGGAAGTATGGCAGTGAAACCTGCAAACTCATAATCGGATCCAAAGTTATGTTTAGGTAACTTTAGTAATATTGGAGCAGCTGCACATTGTACCACTTGAAGTCCTCCTATAACATACTGAGGACATCCAAGGTAAAGCGAATTACTATAATCCAATTGTGATAGTACAAATGCTTGCACTGCCACTCTCCGAGCGGAAGAAGGTAACCGTCTCAACATTTTCTGAGTGTCCTCAGCAGACCAAAGAAATAGCAGCTAGCTTCCTAGCTGCGTCTCCCGGATAAGCTTACTATCAAGCCATACCCCCAAATGTTTTATAGCTGATTTGGGGATGGAATGGTCTCCAAATGAGCCTGGTCAATGCTAGGTGGCCCAGCGAGTAGGGTCATTTCTGACTACTAATACCTCAGTATTGTCTTCATTAATCTTTAGGCAACAGGCTGACAATTATTGTGCTACCTTATTTAGGCATACATTCAGCTGGTTAGAATCTGCTGCTATGTCAGGGGTAAGTGAGATGACATTCTGAGTGTCTGCATGTGACACTATCAAAAACCTGTGTGAGTGCAAAATCTCTGCCAGAGGATGGGCATAGTAATTTAATAAAGTAGGAGTTAGTGATGAGCCCTGAGGCACTCCACACTTTAGAGTGTGTGATTCTGAATAACGTCTGTTGTCATGAAAAGAGGCAAGCCATTTCAGAGCTAGGCTGGTCAATCCAGACTCCTCTAGTCCATTCATGGAGTGTGATTTGGTGTCAAAAGCCTCATTCAGATCAAGTTATGCAACTGCAGCTGATCCATCTTGGTAAATAATATTTTTCAGCTCTACCATAAAAGCTAAAAGAGCCATTTCCATGCTGCATCCTGGATGGAAACCTGTTTGTGTGAAATTAAGTACCTTATAGTTTTCCAGAAATGAAGACCGGTATTGGTTAACAAATTTTTCCAGCACTTTACGTATGCCTGGTAGAAGGGATATTGGCCTATAGTTTTCTGCTAGTGCAGGGTCTATTGAAGGTTTCCTTAACAAAGGCCTATCAACCACATGTTTTCCAAGAAGGTGGCAGCAGGCCACTCGGAAGTGACTGATTCAAAATGTCCTCTAGAACACTGTAGATTACATTTCCCCCTTACATAAAGGCAGTGAGAGGAGTGAGGTCTAATGAGGAACTTGATGTCACTGTCTTCATTAACCCTACTATGTCTACTTCCACAACATGGGGAAAGGCCAACAGATCTTCATCTTCAGACACTGTCCTGAAGGGTCCAATCAAAGGACTTACCATGCTGTGCTTTCTCTGCAGAGGTGGTATACATGTTATTGACTTTCGCAATAAAATACTTAGCCAGCAAATTACAGCAGGAGTCAGATAGAGGGGGTATAGTTTGAATTTTAGCATGTTTTGCAAAAGAGTTAATTAGTTTAAATAGCTCTTTTGCCGGGGCATAGCAAAGCTGCTCACCAAGATGGTCGTGTAGGCTTGCAGCTCTGCTGGCATCCCCAGTAAACCTTACCACTCTTGAACTATTGCATAGCCATCCTCACAATCAGTATCATACAACATTGCTGATTACAGCATGAAGCACACTGCTGAAGTAAAGACGGCTCCGGACCTGCTCCACCTTGTGCATGCCCTCTGAGGCCTGGAGGTGCATCCAGGGGCCTGCTGTAGTGTAGTTGTGTGAGCCCCACAGGGACAGGGTTGCGGAGAGGGGCTGCTTTGCGGAGAGCCGATGAATAGGCTGCTGAGCCTGGACCCAATCAGAGCCCTGCAAAGGGAGAAGAAGCAGATGCGGTGTCCTGAGGTAACTGAGGACTGCCGACACTCAAGGGTGAGTTAAGTTGGGACTGGACCTGCCGGAAGCCTGCTGCCACAAAAGGAGATTTAGAAAAGGGGGTGGTGATGAACAGAGTGTCTGAGTTAAACAAACCACTCTTACCCAGTCCAAAGATCAGGGCTTGATCCATCACCGTTATTTATCTCACTGCCCCATCCCAGCTCAGAACCTGGCTATATGCAAATCAGTCTGTCCCTGGCCCAGTGCATCATGGGAACAGGGCAGACTAAACTACCAAGCCAATTCTTCACCAGAAAGGAGACAAGCTACCGGGGACCGGTTTCTGGCATTTCAGCCTTCTTCGGCCCGGCTTGCTTGAATCCTGATGGAGCAGTGAGAAAGGGACTCATGTCTGAGTATACCCTGCCACACCTATAGTGGCCAAAAACGATTTAGAAAAGGGGGTGGTGATGAACAGAGTGTCTGAGTTAAACAGACCACTCTTACCCAGTCCAAAGATCAGGGCTTGATCCATCACCGTTATTTATCTCACTGCCCCATCCCAGCTCAGAACCTGGCTATATGCAAATCAGTCTGTCCCTGGCCCAGTGCATCATGGGAACAGGGCAGACTAAACTACCAAGCCAATTCTTCACCAGAAAGGAGACAAGCTACCGGGGACCGGTTTCTGGCATTTCAGCCTTCTTCAGCCCGGCTTGCTTGAATCCTGATGGAGCAGTGAGAAAGGGACTCATGTCTGAGTATACCCTGCCACACCTATAGTGGCCAAAAACGATTTAGAAAAGGGGGTGGTGATGAACAGAGTGTCTGAGTTAAACAGACCACTCTTACCCAGTCCAAAGATCAGGGCTTGATCCATCACCGTTATTTATCTCACTGCCCCATCCCAGATCAGAACCTGGCTATATGCAAATCAGTCTGTCCCTGGCCCAGTGCATCATGGGAACAGGGCAG
The DNA here is from genome assembly GCF_964263255.1 of Lissotriton vulgaris. NCBI lineage: Eukaryota > Metazoa > Chordata > Amphibia > Caudata > Salamandridae > Lissotriton > Lissotriton vulgaris. The sequence goes on from NC_141691.1 coordinate 780,537,162, forward strand.
ACTAAACTACCAAGCCAATTCTTCACCAGAAAGGAGACAAGCTACCGGGGACCGGTTTCTGGCATTTCAGCCTTCTTCGGCCCGGCTTGCTTGAATCCTGATGGAGCAGTGAGAAAGGGACTCATGTCTGAGTATACCCTGCCACACCTATAGTGGCCAAAAACGATTTAGAAAAGGGGGTGGTGATGAACAGAGTGTCTGAGTTAAACAGACCACTCTTACCCAGTCCAAAGATCAGGGCTTGATCCATCACCGTTATTTATCTCACTGCCCCATCCCAGCTCAGAACCTGGCTATATGCAAATCAGTCTGTCCCTGGCCCAGTGCATCATGGGAACAGGGCAGACTAAACTACCAAGCCAATTCTTCACCAGAAAGGAGACAAGCTACCGGGGACCGGTTTCTGGCATTTCAGCCTTCTTCGGCCCGGCTTGCTTGAATCCTGATGGAGCAGTGAGAAAGGGACTCATGTCTGAGTATACCCTGCCACACCTATAGTGGCCAAAAACGATTTAGAAAAGGGGGTGGTGATGAACAGAGTGTCTGAGTTAAACAGACCACTCTTACCCAGTCCAAAGATCAGGGCTTGATCCATCACCGTTATTTATCTCACTGCCCCATCCCAGCTCAGAACCTGGCTATATGCAAATCAGTCTGTCCCTGGCCCAGTGCATCATGGGAACAGGGCAGACTAAACTACCAAGCCAATTCTTCACCAGAAAGGAGACAAGCTACCGGGGACCGGTTTCTGGCATTTCAGCCTTCTTCGGCCCGGCTTGCTTGAATCCTGATGGAGCAGTGAGAAAGGGACTCATGTCTGAGTATACCCTGCCACACCTATAGTGGCCAAAAACGATTTAGAAAAGGGGGTGGTGATGAACAGAGTGTCTGAGTTAAACAGACCACTCTTACCCAGTCCAAAGATCAGGGCTTGATCCATCACCGTTATTTATCTCACTGCCCCATCCCAGCTCAGAACCTGGCTATATGCAAATCAGTCTGTCCCTGGCCCAGTGCATCATGGGAACAGGGCAGACTAAACTAAACAAAAGGAGAGACGTGAGTCTCGCTGTCAGCGCTGGAGGGCCAAGAGACTGCTGACAATCACCGCAGAAGAGTGAAGCCTGGCCCGCCTTCTTCCCAGAGGCCCCGCAGTGACATGGGCAATAGATGTGCCTGGGGAGCCAGCTGAGTGGGCCGCAGCTGGCTGCCTTGCACCGACACTACCTCATGCTGTTGCCTCTTGCCTAGAACACTTGCTGAGACTGGGCTGTTACATTGCCCTTGAATTGCATTGAGCCTGCGGTGCCAGGGATGGGCCTGGCCTTTGGTGGGGGTAAGGCAGCCTGTCTGTGAGGCCGGTCCGGGACACATCCTTGACCCTCCGATGCTGCATCCGCTTAGGCTGCCGCGATTGTGCCATCCATGGTGAAGTTCTGGTGCGCACATGTATTATCCCCTCCCTATCCGCTCCTCACATTTGAAAATGTGTGTCTGAGACTGCTGTTCCACAAATACTCTGACCGCCCAAGAATATCACACTGCGGACTTATCCGAGGTTAGATGTGCAGCCTGATTGAACAGGGGATGAATGACCCTTGATAGCAGACAGACAGAGAAACATTGCACAGGATCCTGATGCTCTGCCCCCCTGGGAAAGGGGACAGCAGAAATCCTGGAAGGCGGCTAGGGCTCAGGTAGTGCAGTTAACAGCATCTCCGTCTATTTTCACTATTGATCTACCTTGCAGGACATTGCCCCCCAGCACTGACCCCCTCCCCATCACCTACCGGGCCTGTACTATGGTGTGCGGAGACCCAAAACAACGCTGTCTAACATTCGACAAAACTAAAGCCTCAAGTACTACACTGAAACCCGCAATGGCGCGGGGGAGTGAGCCAGAGACATCCATGACACAGCCAGCTGGAATTTACGCCCTTATGGCCGTACTCCAGTCTGGATTTTGGGCTATGGAGGGCCGTGTGGCTGGATGCAAAGGGCGATGCTGATATGATCCTCAGCTCGGCAACATAAATAAGACACGCTTCAGAGGGGACGCACCCAAGCTAATGCCTGGAGACTTTTTGAGAACCGCACAGGTACCAGGGGAAAAATGCCAAAACCTAGTTATGGACTCAGGATGTGGTGAACCCTGATGCCTCTCCTTAGACTACAAATCTGTAACGCTGAGGGAAGCCTGGCGAGATGCTGACAGCGCCCGGTGTGGTTATGCACAAACTCAGACTGATCACGCTTGCTGGAATATAATTGAAACTGTTTCAGTTGCTATGGTTTTGGGTGGGTGTCCTTGGAAAAAAATTCTGGGGATCAGAGGGGGAGGTGGGGAACAGGATATTGTTCAATGTTGGGACCGTTTGCAATTCTGTTACTGTTGCTGGAGAGGTGTCCTATGCCACAATTATATCCATTACTTTACAACATGACAAGAGTTGCTAACATGAACCCATTTAAAGATACCACACTGGTAACCTGGAATATATGGGGGCCTAATAACCAACATAAAGGCATAAAGGTATGCGTTACCTACTATGCCACCATGTAGACTCCCAACAAGAAACTCACTTGCCTCCCAAGATATCACAAACATTTACTACGGCTTGGGGCCACCACATTTTTTTTGTCTAATTATAGCTCATATGCTAGAGGGGTCTCCATATTGATTCACAAATGAATACCCTTCCACCTGCAGGAGCTCCATACCTATGTTGAAGGGTGGTACTTAATAGTAGTGGGGAAACTCATGAGGCACTGTGTCCTACTGGTGTGTACTCCCTGAAAACAAGCAGCCCGGAATTCTATATTCACCTAGGGACACAATTGGATAACCTTGAAGCAGATTAAATCTGCATGGGAGGAGACATTAACATTCTACTTGAGGCAGACCTCAACAGCACAGCAAATGCCCCAGCCACAAAGCCCTGCATGAGGAGAGCACTCCAGAAGCTCTGTGACGCATTTCCACAGGTGGATGCCTGGCGTCAGCGTAACTCCCGCCAAACTGCATTCACATTCCACTCCTCACAATAAAACACATGGACCCGTCTTGATTATTGGTTACTAACCCTCACCCTTCTCCCATGAGTATCCTCCATATCACATCTTCCACATATGCTATCGGATCACTCAGCTATAATACTTAAATTGCTAATCCCCAGGTCTGAGGGGTTTGAAAGGCCATGGAGATTCCCAAGTACGAACCTACAAGATGAGGTGTTTTGTTCGGAACTCTGTGCTGCCATAGTGGAATATTTTGCAATTAATACGGGTACTGTAAGCTTGTGGCCTACACTGTGGGAAGCCTTTAAAACATACGCCAGAGGGGTATGTATCTGTAGGAATGCAGGGCTACTATGGTACCTTCGCAACACCCTGACCCAAATCGAGGACCAATTGACAGCCCTGACATGGAAGCAGAATCCAAATTATCTACAGAAGCCGCAACTCTGCTTGATGATTTTCGAGAGGCCACTGAGAGAGAAGCTGAATACCTGGGGAAATATGCAGCAGCTAGGAGATACAGTAAGGGGGAAAGACCCGGGTATACGTTGGCTAAACTACTATGGCATTCCTGTGGGTAATCATACATCTCCGCTATCAGTTGATCAGCCTGCACACTTATCACTAATACCACTGGTATCCAATCTGCAGTACTTGCATATTACACTGACCTTTACACCACCAAGGTATCCCCGGATGACCAGTACAAGTTGCAATACCTTTGGCAGATTGCAATGGTGTGGCTCCCTAAGGCACTATCTAGAACATATAGAGAGTAAGGAATTTCGTCCTTGGATGCTGGACGGGGAATACTCCTGATCCCCTGGTCAATCTTTATAAAGAACAATTGAAGGAGTATTACCTGATGAGGGAGATGAAGGCTTTTCCAGACTAGGAAACACTGTTCCTTTGTTAGTAAACCCCTCACTCACCACCTAGTGGTGACTTGCTTCATCATCGGGGCCCACCCAAGTGGCCTAGCGTCTCTTGGGTGTGCTTCAACACCTGAGTTACAGTGGAGCAGGTAGTGAGGTGTGGGTTGCAGACAAAAAAAGGTGTGAGTGTTAAAATTGTCCTGGTTAATACTTCGTATAGATTTTAATAAAAAGGTAACTGGACAATATTAAAAAATAAAGGTGAGATACTGGGAGGGGAGTTACGACCTACGTATCTCTGCTATGTGTTGGTCAACATGTTTCTACCATTTGGGGTGATCCCCGGTATTCTTCAGGACCAAAACAAGGAAGTGGGAGGTGTGGGTCCCCTAAAAGACGCACCCTGTCCTAAATCCTTGGTCATCCAGATGAAAAAATATTCCTCTGGGAAGACACTCCTAGAATGTAGGGTGCCAACAAAAACTGGAGTAATACTCTAGTTGGACTTCAGCGAGCAGGGGGGAGGTGCTTTACTCGTAGCAACATATTAGTTGGTAGTCATAAGAAAAGGCTGATCACCTACGTCTACCTTCCGCCGCTCGGTTACAGTGAATGGGCGAGCGCGGTATGTATATAACTGCTAGCATACTTCCGGGGTAGGTCACGTGGTCGCAACGGAGGCCCTAAGGCACATCAGCAATATTTAGCTGAATCTTTCACAGTAGAGGAGATCCAACAGGCCATGGACTTCATGGATGGCTTCAAAGTGCCTGGACTAGATGGATACAGAGGTATCTTCTGTAAAACATACATACAGGTCCTGGCACCTTGCCTCCTGGAAATGTACATGGAAGCGATGAAACAGAGCTAGCTCCCACCTACCCTCCGTGAAGCCGTGATTGTCCTACTTCTTAAACCTGGGAAAGACCCGGCGCTCTGCAGATCATCTTCATCCCCTTCAGCCAAAAACCCAATTGCTGAAAAATTACACTTTGAAAAAGACATGTTGATGATGTTTTTCTGATCTTGGCTGGGAATGTGGTCAATCTTGAAATGTTCTATTCCTGCTTAAACTCTAGTTCAGTAGATATCCAAATCACTATCAGCTAGATTCATGAAGCCAAATTGCGATCGCAATAGCTGCGAATAAGCAATTGCGATCGCAATTTGATTAAAAGGAATTCATGACAGTGTAATCCCTAAAAATGCGAATTCGCTAAAGAAAACTTGCGATTTCGCAAATAAATTCACAGAATCCTGGAAGAAGCCCATTTGCGATTCTGAAATAGCGAGAAACCCTGGAATCTGCGAATTCATCTGTTAAATCGCAAAACAATCGCTATTCATGAAAAATCGCAGAATGCGAAAATCCCGAAAATCGCAATTTGCGACGCGCAATTTAAGGAGAACCCAAACCAGGTGGTAACCAGTAAGGAAAAGAAAAACTTTAAAAAAAAACGTTTACAAACCACCAACAGGTGCAGGCCTGACCAAACACACTTAAGGATATGCAGCTGGAGCATGAGGACTCTCACAATGCCAGGACTCTACATGGTGGTCAGGCGGCGAAGGCTACAGTGAGCAGCACGGAACTGACGTAGGATCCAGGAGCGGATATTCAGCCTGCGGGTCACCCTTCTGGGCCAAACCAGGGAGCAAATATACGCTAAGTACCGCCTGAATGGGGCAATGATCATCAAGCTGATCCGGGACCTAGACCCCCTGATGCAGCACCCAACAAGGAGGACCAATGCTGTGCCCGCACATGTCCAGGTATTGTGCAGCCTGCACCTTCTGGTCTCCGGAAGCTTCCAGGGGATAGTCGCTGTTGCAGGGGGGATATCCCAGCCCACCATGTCCCGCTGCCTAAGGAGTTTCCTGGAGGCTATGCTGACCCGGCTACACCACTACATCTCATTCCCCACCAGCCAACAGGACTTGAATGAAACCAAGCTACAATTTTACAACATAGCACAATTTCCACATGTAATAGGATGCATTGACTGTACCCACATCCACATCTGCCCACCAGCACAAACGGAATACATGTATCGCAACCGCAAGTCCTACCACTCTCTCAATATCCAGATGGTGTGCAATGCTAAGACAATCATCACGGACATAGTGGCACAGTACCCGGGAAGCACACATGACTCCTTCATATTCCGGCACAGCGGCATTCACACACGACTTGCCAGGGGAGACTTTGGTGAAGGACACCTACTAGGTAAGTACACATGCCCCACAATAGTACACTGTGATAATGCAGCTGCGCAGAACAGGCACAACCCTCTGCTCCTATCATTCAGGTGACAGCAGCTACGCTCTCAGTGAGTACCTCCTCACCCCATACCTCAACCCTGCAACACCACGGCAACGGCGTTACAATGCTGCACACATACGCACAAGAAATTGCATTGAGAGGACATTTGGCCTTTTGAAGAGCAGATTCTGCATACTGCACAAGACTGGTGGGGCCATCAAATACAAGCCAGAGGTCTGCTTCCGCATCGTGGCCATGTGTGCAATCCTCCAAGACATTGCTACCAAGCGCAGGATACCTGTAGACATCTCTGGCAGTGAGTCGGAAGGGGATAACTGACCACCTGCACATGTGCGTCACGCACGCGGGGAGAATCCTGCAGAAGGACACAGGCGCCGTAACCAAATCAGCATGAACTATTTCTAGTGCACCCACTCCCCACACCCATTACTTCACTCATGCATGACAATAGTAATAATGACATGAGTCAGATTGAGTTAGACAGAATATTTGTTATTGTTACAGCACAATAAAGTGGGGATTCCCCAAACTGTTACATGATTGACATATTGCATCATATTTCCCATGTTCTTGAGGAGGGCATGCTTGTAGCAGCAGCATGGCCCCTCATGGTAATATTCAAATTTTCAATGCCCCCTCCGGGCAGATGCTCCCAATCTCCTTTCCACATCCTGCTCCTGATTCGGCCGTGAGGCAGTAGAGGGCCTGCTGCTGCGGCGGGGTGCTACCACCGGTGGCACGGACTGGCTACTATGGCTGGAAGTAGCCTCACTAGTGTCGTCACCCCCCCGCCTGGCCATGGCCAGTTGCCTGCATGCCCTGTACTGCTGTTGTCACCTGCTCCAGAGCTCTCGCGACATCCTGACAGCACTGGACCATTTGGACCTGCATGGCCAAGGAGCGTCCCGAGAGCTGGGAGGTCGCGTTGCCAATAATGTAATTGGACCGCATGTATGCTGACAGGCGGGTCAGCAGCAGCCCGTGTCTGCGCCGGTTGAGGTCCCGCTGGCTGTACATGGCCTGGGTGTTGGCCTCCATAGCAGCTGTCATCCTCTCCATGTGGTCTGACATCTGACCAACATTCCTGGCGGTCTTGTTTAGCTGGAGGTGTATAGCCGTGAGATGACGGGCTTGTGTCTGATGGACATGGAGCATACGGCGCTCAATAGAGAGCCCACCTGGCCGCACGACTGGTCCCCTGCCAGCGCGGGAAGTGTAATTGCGCTGCTCCCTCACCAGTCCACTTGACTGGCTCCTCATAGCCGCAGGGCGGCGGGTTTGTCGGCGTGATGCTGCTGGTGTTGTCAGCCCCACTGGTGATTGAGTCATGCGCTGTGGTACTGCTGTGCCTGTTGGCGCAGAGGTGGCACTGTCCACAGGGGCAGGTGGTGGAATGGCCGCTGGTGCGGCAGCTTGCCCTCATGGTCCTGGCTGTGGGGATAGATGTAATTCTCCCTCAGTGTCCTCTGTGATATCCTCAATTTAAAGGGCATCGCTGTCTGTACTGGGGACTTCTGCGCCACCTGTGATGTAAAGTGGACGTTGATTTGTGACATGTTTCATCCACATTTAAGCTTCCTACATGCATGCAGGCTACCATTCCCTGACTCGCTGCAGGATTGACTCTCACTAAACAGGTCTGGCTTCATGGCTAGATGGTAATTGTGGTCAGACTACATGTCCCACAATGCCATAGCGCTTTTGTGGTGTGCTTTGGCTGCATGACTGGGGTTTGAAATGGGATGATCTGGAGTCATGGACATTGTTAGGGGACAGGGGTCGCAGTCGCATGGAACTTACCTTGTGTATCTTGGGTGGGTCAGGAGGAGTCCAGCTGGATCACCCCCATGCATGCCTGCGGATTAATGGTGTCCTCTACTCGGTCCTCGTGTGGTGTGTTTGGTGGGACAGTGGGCTCCCCTCCACTTGTCGCAACACGCTCCCCCAGCTTCTCTGCGATCTTCTCCTTTGCTCGCCCTCTGAGGTCGTACCAACGTTTTTTCAGCTCATCCACAGAGCGCTGGGTCACCCCCACAGAGTTCACTTTTGCGTGGATGCGCACCCAAATCCTCCTCCTATCGGCCTCAGGCACCCTTCTGGAGTCTTTACCAAAGAGGCGATTGTGGTCCTTGCAGACTCCCTCTATCAAATATTTGAGCTCTTGCTCTGAAAATTTAATTTTCCTTTTTCTCCCAGTGAAAGTTTCACCTGCAGCTTCCTGTGACATGCTGTGCACTGGGGTGTCTCCGGGTTTTCTCCTGTAGGCACTCTGGAGGGGAGCTCTGGCAATGCTGCTTCCATTTCAGGCTCTCACTGCTGAATGAGGGTGGAACCTGATACTTCCTGGTTGTGATGTCATCACTGTGCTCAGAATGCGACTTCCCGTTTTTGCGATCTCGCAATTAGCGAGATCGCAATTTGCGATTTCGGTAATTGCGAGATCGCTATTTCAACACGGGTATCGGCCGATTCTGCAAATTTTTTCCGATTTTTGGGAACTCGCAATCGGCGATTGCGGCCGATTGCGATTCACTTTTTTTTCTCGCAAATTATCATGAATGCCATTCTGCGATTTCTAAATTGCGATTCGCTTTTTCTCGCAATTTAGAAATCGCAGAATTTGACATTGATGAATCTGGCTGTATGTCTCATAATTCTTCTATTACTTTACTTGTCCTACAAAGTACAAGATAGAAAATAATATTTCACTCTCTTCTGTATATCTTACCATTTGGCCAATTTCTCCATGGGAAGTTTCAAAAGAAAAGCGGATTTCTTCCATAAATTAGATGCCTTTATTGCCAGAATACGTGAACGTATCAACCCTGTTTAACTACTAAAATAATATTCAAGAAAAAGTTTGTGGTACACCCGTCTCTCGCTCCTTATGGAACAAATAATATCCCCTGCCCAATCTGGGTAAATTCCGCTGATGGAGCAAGGTTTCATACGTAAGAAACTTGCCCAGAGGTGATCCTCTCGAATAACATGTAAAAATGAAACCAACATGTTTTGTGGATACTAATAATTACATTGCATTACTACCTCTTGAACTCCACTGTATTAAGATGATAAGCTACTCAGGAAAGGGCTGAAAACACTGCTTTTTGTATAATCCCTTCAGTCTCAGTCCCAACTCATCAGTTAAGTACCGCGCCGAGACACTCCTGAGTATTCGTGCGCGATATAAATGTCTATAACATAACATAACATATCATCTAGGGGAAGGTTTTAAATGTGCTTTACTAACAAGTAATCCGAGTGGCTTAATATGGCTGCCGAAAACGCCAGAATCTTCTGCGCATGCGCCTACTGCATCTACGTAGTATGACGTCTTTCGCTTCTGTGGGAATTCTTTGCAGCTGCGAAGTAGTACTTAAGATGGCCGCCTGAATCTCACATGCTAATGCACTTGCTGTGCTTAAGCAAAATCTTGCACTTCTTACTAAACTGTTAATGCAATAGTTAAAATAAATTAAAGGGAATAGAGTAGGGATAAGTGGTATACAGTGCATTCATTTATTTTCGTATGCTAACATGTTTTTCTTTGACTTTGTTATTAGTTTGTATTTGGTCCTGGAGGGTGTCTGAAATTTCTCCATCTTGCCTGGTAGTGTGCAAGCCATTGGACATTGTCAAACTTCAAGCTGTGACTTTGAAACGCTGCCAAGTACAGTTTAACCAGAAGACGCGCCAGGGAAAATCACCTCTTGACCTAGAGAGGGGAAGGAGAAGAAGACAAAAAGTGTATACATTGTAGTTAGAATTAATATGAAATGTGGGTAGAAATAAAGCATGGGAAAGTGAAATTAAGGGGAGGGAACATAGAACAATAAGACCTAAGAAAATGACATTACATTAGTATGATGTGATGACCTCTCCCCATCCAATTGTCCAATCAGAAGTAGGGGATTCACAAATATTGCCTGGAGAACTGATATAGCAGAGGGAACTAAAATGTATCCTGTATTAATAGCAGAGAAAGAAGTTGGAGAGAAACGAAAAGAAAAAACACATTGAGGAAAGAAGGCACAAACTCTAGTTGGAGATAGTGATAGTGAATTTGATGATGAGTTTCTCAATTTATTATTGTTGAATTGTAGACCACCTTAAAATGAGTGAGTACTAGTCCTGTACACACAAATAAAAATTGTAGGTTCTTATGTCAGAACCAAATGAGTTAGGCAAAGTTCAAATAAATATGGTCTAGGTCCAGCATTGTTTGAATCGTTACTTTATAGTTCAATCTTGATCAGTACATACGAAAATACAACTAGCCAACACGTGTTTCGTCACACCGTGTGAAAAATATGACTCTTCAGGGCTGAGAAGGATATAAGGTAGGAAAATCATAAGAAAATAAATAAATTAAATGCAAAAAACGGTTGAGGAATTTAAAAGAGGTCAATAAAAGATGGTGAAGATCTGAGAGATTGAACGCACCTATCTACTAGTGAAGACCCTATGTTGTGAAAGAGACATAATATAGTGACTTTGCATGGACAAAAAACAGTTCTAATGTGGTGTAGTGACATGGTGAGAACAACATGATTGAATAAGCTAGTAAGAATAATATAGGCATTGTTAAAACAGTATATACAAGTCTTTGTTGTTGCTCCTAAGAGATGACAAAAGGTAGGCATATACAAACGGCAAGTTCTAATATAACGCTGAAAAGAAAAGATAGTCATGTATATCAGACGTTCTGAGCTACAATATGGGTATTAAAAGTAGATTAGATAATAGCGAGAGAAGCCGAAAACTTGTAAGATAATCGTAGTTGAGGTCTAACAATCTATGGCTAACAGTACAAGGGCGCCAAGTTCGAAATACAATGTGTGCCAAGGATAAATTACATCACAGTGCAATCTTAATCTTAAAGAAGTTAATAGGAGACAATTGTTAACATTTGTGTACTGTCAAAGGAGCGGCAAGTTCAAATTCACTGCGTGTGCCCCAACAACTTTTAAAAAAGCATGCCCGGTCGTGATTAACTAACTGGTGACATAAATCAAAACAGGTATATAGCTCACAGTCACATTAGCAAAGGGCGGCACGTTACAATTATCGTGTTTCAAAGATCTAATAATCACACATATGGTCGTAATCAGCACACAAGTCAATATCCCTGGTCACAAAAAGGATCAAATGCGGGGGATAACCAAAAGGAAGTGTATGTAGAAAACAGCAGTGGAAAGAGAATAGAGAAAGTGTAGGCAGTGATGTAAACTTATAAAAGGAAGTTCCATGTGAAAACTGGGTGACGTTGATAAACGATATGGAGAATGAAATACCTGTTGGATATCTGAGGTAGGGTACTGGTGCTGTATAGGGAGAAAGGGACTGTATAAATAAAAGATCGTGTGGATGGACATGGAAATATCAACACGTAGAAGGGCAATAAGCAGAGCTTACCGCAGGTCCGGTTGAAGTCTCAAACCAGCTGAGCAGCGAAGAGAGGCGCAAACAAGTAGGTATGGAGCGAGGAATCCCGCTGGGCAGTGGCTGCCAGTGAGCGGAAAAGTAAAGGACGGGTACGTCCGGATTAAGAAGTTCACGATAAATGATCTGCGAATTGGAGGGTAAAGGGACATCATACCTGTTAATGGAGGTACGAGTTCCAAAGCTCAGAATACTTACAAGCACACTAGTAGTTATGGAGGATGGGGAATTATCTTACCTTGTTTGCTGGTCGAAGCACGGGTAGGTGCAGCTGGCAGTTCCGTCGGGATCCAGATAGCGGATCTCACTGCGTGGGAGTGACATAGCTAAATAGCCGTATCTACGTATGAGTCACGTAGCGGTCGAGCAGGTGAGGTGGGCGGGGCTAATGGTGGAAATATTGTGTAGGCAGGGACTAGACCACGCCTCCTTTTCCCCTAACCGGAAGTGTGGGAAACAGGAGAAAGTGAAACTAGAGGATAGGTAGAACGAAAGGAAATGAAAGAGAATAGTAGCAAAGTAGGCAATACATACAAGTAATCGGCCATTGTTAATAAAATATATATATGTGGAAAAGAGTGTACTTGTTGTTGAATGACGTTATCAGTGGTAAAGAAAATTAGAAAAACTTGGACATATATACAGCCATCATAAACAAGCTATATGTGCAAGTGTATGCTCAATGACAGTTGACCTGATGTCAGTGACACAGGATAAGCGTGTATATCGCATTGAGGAAGCAATAAGACAGGAAATGGCATTGGTCAAAAAATGTGGGTTATGACCAAGGAGGAAATATGTAAATCAAATTGCAAAATGTCTGAGGACACGTAAGGCCCAAAGTGGCCCAGTAACTCATGTTAGAAAGAGAATAAAGGCATAACATATACACAGCATGTAGAAGGCACAGTCTGGTACAATGATCACGGAGGCAATCAGGAACCTGAAAAAAGTATTGTAGTTCATGGTCAATGTTAAGACAGTGTTTCACAGCTTGCAAACACATTATCCAAGTTGCTTCAAGTCTCCTGCGCCTCAGCTCGCAGTTACCACCTCTTATGCTTGGTTCAATGACATTGATTCCAAAGAAAGTGAGGCTTTTGTTAGGTCCTTGTGAAGTACATGCGTTGATGTGACAAGACATGGGGTATCTTGCATCTCCATGGCGCATTGCCCTTACATGTTCCAGGATACGTTCCTTTAGGGCCCTGATTGTGCTGCCCACATAGTATTTTTTGCAAGTGCATAATAATATGTACCTTACATATTTGGTGCTGCAGTTGATGTTCCTAGTAATTTGATATCTTTGATCTCTCCAATCCTTGAATTATTTGGTTCCGCTGTGTGCCCATTTGCAGGCCCCACAGCAACCACATTTGTGGAATCCCATGGATAGAGGGGTGATCCCAGAAGAGGCGGTGGTGGATTTAGGGACCGTGGGACTGAGTCTGTTCCTCAGCGTCCGGCCTTTCCTAAAAGTAATCTGTGGTTTCGTGGTTATGCATTCTTTCAGTGTATTGTCCTTGAGTAAGGTTTTCCAATGTTTGTTGAAGCTCTGTCTCATTACGGTGCTGATCTCATTGTAGTCAGTGACGAGTCTTACTGGTTGTTTTGTAGTTGTGGTCTTGATTCTAGATGCCAGAGTCTTCTCCCTATCTAGATTGTTGATTCTTATGGCAGCTTTGTCTATGGTTCCTGGTTTGTAGCCCCGTTTGGAGAACCTCTGTCTCATGTTAGTGATTTCCTTGTTGAATTCTGCATTCTCGCTGCAGTTTTGTCTCAGACCTCAGACAGTGGATCGACAACTGCACCAACACCCTCCAACAGCCACGGCAACAAGAGAGCCACCTGGTTCACCAACAAGCTCCAGGCCTCCAAACGCGCATGCCGGAAACTGGAGAAGACATGGCTCCATGAAGGCACACCGGACAACCACGCTGCCCATAAGGATGCCACCCACAGACACCACCACCTCATCAGACTATCCAAGAGATCCTTCTTTAAAGACCGCTTGGATAACAACACACATGACAGCAAAGAGCTCTTCAGCATCATAAAGGAACTCTCCAACCCCAGCGCCAACGTCAACGACATCCCGCCCTCACAAAAACGGTGCAACTCACTAGCCATCTAATTCCAACGCAAGATTACTGACATCCATGACAGCTACAACACCAAGACTGCCCCGACCACGCCAGACTCCACCCCCACTGTGAACACCAACAGTGCCAACCACCTGACCTCCTCGTCCAACATCAACGACAATGAGACACGCAAGGTCATGAACTCCATCCACTCTGGATCTCTGTCTGACCCATGCCCACACCACGTATTCAACAAAGCAGACGCAGACATCGCACCCCAACTACGGAAAGTCATCAACATCTCATTCAAAACAGCGACATTCCCAGAAAGCTGGAAGCACGCCAACATCAATGCCCTCCTCAAGAAGCCCAAAGCGGGCCCCAAGGACCTCAAAAACTTCCAGCCCATCTCCCTGCTCCCGTTCCCGGCAAAGGTCATCGAGAAAATCGTCAACATGCAACTGGCCAGCCACCTGGAAGACAACAACATCTTTGACCCGTCCCAGTCCGGATTCAGATGAAACCACAGCACAGAGACAGCCCTCATCGCCGCCACAGACGACATCAGGCGCCAACTAGACAATGGCGAAACATCAGCCCTCATCCTCCTGGACCTGTTAGCCACCTTCGACGTGGTCTGTCATCGCACTCTAAAGACACGCCTCCTAGAAGCCAGAATCCAAGAGAAGGCTCTTGACTGGACCACGTCCTTCCTTTCTGGCAGAACCCAGAGTGTCCGCCTCCCACCCTTCCGATCCGAACCCACCGACATCATCTGCAGCATCCCCCAGGGCTCATGCCTCAGCCCGACGCTGTTCAACGTCTACATGACCCCCTTGCACAAGTGGCCTGCCATCATGACCTCAACATCATCTCCTACGCCGATGACACCCAGCTCATCCTCTCCCTCACCAAGGACCCACACACCGCCGAAACCAACCTCCACGAGGGAATGAAGGCTGTCGCTGACTGGATGAGGAGCAGCGGTCTGAAGCTGAACTCAGACAAAATGGAGGTCCTCATCCTCAGACCCACCCCTTCAGCCTGGGACAACTCCTAGTGGCCGACCATACTGGGAGCAGCACCAACACCCACTTACCATGCACGCAACCTAGGATTCATCCTCGACTCCTCCCTCTCCATGTCAAAGCAGGTCAACGCCGTTCTCTCCTCCTGCTATAACACCCTCCGCATGCTCTGCAGGATCTACAAGTGGATCCCCACCGAAACAAGGAGAACGGTGACACAGGCCCTCGTCAGCAGCAGACTGGACTACGGCAACGCACTCTACGCAGGAATCCCAGCCAAACACCTACGACGACTGCAACGCATCCAAAACGCCTCTTCCCGACTGATCGTCAACGTCCCCCGCCGCAGCCACATCACCCCCCACCTGAGAGACCTACACTGACTCCCCGTCGACAAGAGGATCACCTTCAAGCTCCTCACCCATGCACACAAAGCACTCCACAACGCCGGACCAGCCTACCCGAACAGCAGACTCAGCTTCCACACCCTCACCCGCCAGCTCTGCTCCGCCAGCCTCGCCCTCGCAGCTGTCCCCCGCATCCCACGAACGACCTCTGGTGGCAGATCCTTCCCCTACCTCGCTGCCAAGACCTGGAACACCCTCCCTACCCACATACGGCAGACCCAAGACCTACTCACCTTCAGAAGGCTCCTCAAAACCTGGCTCTTCGAGCAGTACCAGCATCCCCCCCTTTCCCTCTGCACCTTGGGACCCTCACGGGTAAGTAGCGCGCTTTACAAGTAGATTGTTTGATTGTTTGATTGATTGATTTGGACTAGGTGTTTGGGTTTTGAGAGTCAAGAAAACCCCAGAGTGATCCGAGAGATGGGGTGCCAAATATGCTGCGTTCTTAACCAAGCTTCTTAGTGAGTAGCAGCACAGATGCACACAGAACCACGATGCCACACTTACCAACACAAAGTCGATACACGACTGGTGTCTATATTTAAAATTCCAATATGACACCCCCTGCTGCTGCCCGGATCTATCTTGCCAAATATCCACTAAGGTGTACTGTTTCATAGCCCCCAACAGATGCTCTCGGAATTTAGACAGGGCCACTGCCCTGTTGGATAGAGATTTATCCAATTCAAGATCCAAAACCATATTAAAGTCACCTGCAAGGACCATTGGTTCTGGAAAATCCAGTAAATGTGAAAATATGGTCTATAAACTAGAACGGTCATCTTGGTTAGGGCCGTAATATACGGTTAGAATTAGAAAGGTATCCATAATTAAGGTTTTAACAATCACCCAACTACAATTTGGATCTTTCAAGTGAGAGAAAACATGGGCCCTAGCTGACTTCTTAAAAATAATTGATACCCCTGAGATATTTGCTGTTTGATTTGCACTAACATGGGATCCCACCCAAGAATGGAACTTTAACAGGGCAGTCATCTCCTCTTCCAATAAATGAGTTTCCAGGAGGAAAATGACCTACGCCGTGGAATCTCGTAAGTATTGTAAGATCTTATCTCTCCTTGGCCTCGTGCGCAGACCATTGACATTCCAGGAAAAAATCTGCAGAGAGGTCATGGTGACTCCCCCTCCTCTACCCTAACCAACTGTAGAATTTTAATTATTAATGCCCTCACCACCTTAACTATACCATTTATTTTAATTCCAATTCTGGACAAATCTAAAATAGCAGAAATGAGGATGTTGTTAAGAATATTAACCCTCCCTCCCCCTTCCACCCCCTGTACCCTCCACCCATGGAGAACCCTACCCCCAGTCATCCGGACAATTAGTCCAGATAGCGCAACCTGAGATTTCCACCCAGAACCCCAACCTAAAGAAATAAAGCCGCTCTGAAGTGCAAATCATGAAACCTCAACCTAGGCAACCCGCCTCCACACACCTATCCATAAAGTGCCTCTTAACATCCCTAGCCTTAAATACAATTACAAGTATAAACCTATCTCTTAAAAGAAAGGAGGGAAGGATGAAAAAAGGACCTAAAGTATATAAGGGGAAGGTATGGAAGGGGAAGACCTGGTCAAAACTAACCTGATCTCACTTATCTCACCACCCTCCCCCTTTCTCCCCCCGTTTTCTGAGGAAACCCTACCTATCCTCCCCCAACCCTTTCCTAGACCAGCAAATACCTTAACTTATTATTTGTAAATGCAAATCCACACAAATCTGGGAATTAATCTAAAACTAATATCACCTGTGGCTAATGTATGCATTAAGACACCTGTAAGTTTACCAGTAGGTCCTCAGACTCCTGTACCAATCTTACATTGTACATTTTATTTTTAAACATAATCATCAGGGAGGCGGGAAATTTTAGTTAAGCCACTTCTCCCAATTTTTTTAATTCATCCAACTTCCTCCCCATTTCCCATTGTCGATCTAAAGTACCTCTAGCCAGATCCGAACGGATCTGGAAAGGAAAATCCTTACCCCTCAGTGATCTAAGTTTGAGAGAAAGATTCATGATCTTCTCTTTTACCGAATAGGAATGGAAATTAATAAGGATTTTCCTTGGCTTGGGATGATTCAGAGTATGTCTAAAGGGGTCCCGGTGAATTCTTTGGATATCCCTGTCCAGCTCGTCGGCAGTGATCTCTAAATCCAGTGATTCTTTTAAGAGATTTATCATAAAAGCTTTTAGATCACTCCCTTCACTGCCCTCTGGGACATTCAATACCCGTAAGTTATTCCTGTGGGAATTGTTCTCTACAATTTCCAGTCTGTCTCTCAATGCTCCCTCCTCTTTCTTCAAGGCTGCAAGGTCCCCCTTCATGACATTCAGCTGACCAGTCAGTGCCCCTACTTCAGATTCCAGCGTTTCTGTCCTCACATTCAGAAGATCCACTTTTTTATCTAATGACTCGCAGAAACTTCTGATCTCCTCTTGATTTGAAGCTGAAACCTCAAATCCCTTCTTTATGTCCACTGCCAAAGAGGCCATGGGTTGTTCTAAAGAAGCGATTGTAATGAGCCTCTGTAGCAGAAGCGGGAACTTGAACCAGGGCCGCGGCCTGAGCTGGAGCTGAAGCTAGGGCCGATGCTGGAGCCGGAGCCGGGACGGAGTCCTGAGCCATAACTAGAGCCGGAATATGCACCTCTGGACTTTTTGCCATTGCTCCTCCATCTGAACATTTTCCCACATCGTTAACAAGAGGGCTAAGACCCTTAAGTGTATCCTGAAGATTCCCTTAGGAGGCTTCATAAAATATCTGACCTGTGGACTCTTCTCTCCTCTCTTTCTCCACCTCCATCCTGTCACCTCTCGCTGCTGGCTCTGGGCTGTCTGTATCTGCTATAGTATCTACCGTAGCACAGTCCCCCCAGCCCTTAGGTACCTAGATCTACTGTTACTAGGGGAGGAATAGAGGTACCTGCCTCGCTTGAGTCTGGTGCTGACTGAGGTCCGACCTCTCCTATCATTTTGCCAGCTTCCCCCAGACACAGAACTTCTGGCAAGACCTTAAAATAAGACCTGAGGGAAGGTGTAATCTTAGGTTTTGAACTCAAGAAGGGTCCATTAGCCTTGGCTTTAGAAAGTTTGGGGTTCTTCTTTTTAGCCTCTCCTGATAGTTAGGTAGAGATACACTTTTTACTGACCTTCCCCCCTTTCCTGGTCTAAGCCTTCACCACCGCCCACCAGGCTCCACTACCACCGCTGCCACTGCCCAATTCCTCACACTCACTACTACTCTCAATATCCCTGAGGGTAAGACTGCTGGTATCTGGT
This sequence comes from Lissotriton vulgaris, assembly GCF_964263255.1. Lineage (NCBI taxonomy): Eukaryota > Metazoa > Chordata > Amphibia > Caudata > Salamandridae > Lissotriton > Lissotriton vulgaris. The sequence continues at coordinate 780,555,604 of NC_141691.1, forward strand.
CTAGTATCTAAGCCCCCCTTTTGTTTATTCAACTGCACCTGGTCAGCTGCTTTTTTTACAGGCTTAGATCTGTACTTCCTATCCCTCCCATGGCTCTTACTTTTGCTCAACAGAGAACTAGAAGAGGGAGCAGAAGCCGGAACATGGACAAAGACGCTCCACCTGGTATTCCGACACCTTTAACCTGCAAGCCTTCCTGGATAAACTGAGCTTGAGAGTTCACCGGCACCGGCTCCACTTCACCCGAACCTTGTATCTCCAAAAGCTTTGCCTCCTTGGACCTCTCCAGGTTTGCTTCTACTGCTGCTCCTTTAATACCCCCCTAAGGAGACCGTGGGCCGCCATCTGCGGCTCCTCCTCAACTCCAGTGCTGCAGTCCCCCAACGCGTGGAGCAGAACGTGAAGAATGAAGAACGATCCTGGAGTCCGCACAAGCAAAGCTGAGGAAGCCGGAGGAGCTGTCCTTCTCATCCTCGTCCCTTCCAATGCACATCCGGATTAGCTGGGCCTGTCTGGCTGAAAAAAAAAAGCACCGAAGGAGAAAGACAGATAGGATCTAGAGGTCGAGGTTGAGCCCCAACAAACTTGTACGGAAGAAAACCAGCCCACAAGTGCCTCAGCCTTACTTAAAGCCACCACACGTGGCCGTCATCTCCCCCACTCTGCCTCAGAAGAGCAAAACACCAAAACACAAAAAGAAAAACCTCCAAGACCCGAACTGGGCCTCACGGACTGTCCCTGCCGGCCACACAGCCCTCGCCACCTTGCAATCCCACTGCAGCCTCGCAGCCGCCGTTTATTATTAGTTAATTTTTATTAATTGTTTACTTGAAATAATTATGTAAATTATATAATACATTTTTTTAATTGAAATTAGGTGTGGGTTTTTCAATGTTGTACAGATAAACCTGGAGAAGGGAAATTAATATGATTATTTTACTATTTATTATTTATTGTAAATATTATAATTGAAAATGAATTATGTAAAATGTGCAAATATAATAATTTAAAGACATTTTTTAGATGTGTGTTCTGTAGTTTGTAGAGATAGAAGGTAGAACGTTATTTAAGTAATGCATTTAAAAGTAGGTAATTTTTTTGATTTATGTTATATACTATTGTAAACGTTAATTGTTTTTTGCTTTTTAATTGTAAATAATATTGTATTGATTTGTTGATGTAATTTTGGGAACAAATGGCCCGATTAGGATGGCGGGCGGACATATTCTATCGGAAACGGGACTGACCAACTAGCCGCCAGCGGTCCCACCCAGGCAGTGCACCGTGTATTCTCTGTATTGCGGCTGGCGCTGCAGGCTGCACCACCCTCTGCAATGCAAAAAATTGCACCCTGTACAGATCCCTGCACTACATGGTAGGCACCATGCGGTGTCTGCCACATGGTGCAGGAATATGTATGCCGGCACCATAGGTGCCCCCCAGTGCACACATCGGAAGGCCAGGGGGGAAGCAGGGCTGCTAAGGGACCCCAAAGTCCCTTTCCATCTGCCTGTTCATAGCGGGTTTACCACCATGAACAGATGGGCGGAAAGAGACATTGCATAGCCTACGGAGGTGCCTGGTAGGCACCACCACCATTATAGGGAATAAGGCCTTCTCCGCCACACCAGCGGGCTAAAGGAGCCCATCAGATGCATAGCGAGTGGTCTTTCCGACCGCCACCCATCTGCCTGCCATTGAAATATGGCGGGCAGATATGATGGGTCCCACTGCTATCCTAATCGGGCCCATAGGTTGGTATTTTAGTTATAGTAATATTTGTATTAATTTATGATGTGTAATAAAGATTATAAAAGATATGGAATTTGTTTTTTAAACATTAAATATACATAGAACTTTTACATTTAAATATTCAGATTTTTGGTTATTTAGTATAGTTTTGCAAATATTTTGTTTTCTTGAAGTGAATTTGTCTGTTTCTAATGTTGCGTAGAGTGTAGTAAGAGCAGTAAATTTAACCTGTTGTAGTCCAACATTTTCCCTAGTTTTGCATTGATTGGAATGGGAGTAGTACATTTTCCCCTCCACAAACCAACTCTTTCCCTTCTGTTGCATTGACTGGAGTGGGAATCGTACATTCTACCCCTCCGCAATACAACAAATTCCCTACTGGTGCACTGACTGAACTGGGAATAATACTTTTTACTACTCTGAAATCCAACACTTTCACTATTGTTGCACTGAGTTGAGCGTGAATTATAAATGTTACCCCTCCACAATCCAACAGTTTCCCATTTGTTGCATGGACTAGAGTGGGAATAGTAAGTTTTACCCTGCCGCAATCCAACACTTTCCCTTCTGTTTCATTACCTGGAGTGAGAATAGTACATTTTACCCCTTCACAAGCCAGCTTTTTCTCTACTATTGCATGGACTGGAGTGCAGATAATACATTTTCCCCCTCTGCAATTCATCACTTTCCCTACTGTTGCACTCACTAGAGAGGGAATAGTACTGTTTACCCCAAGGTAATCTAACACTTTATTTATTTATTTATTTATTTATTTATTTATTTATTTTAGAAGTTCATAAAGCACGCGGCTGCCCCCAACAGGGGTGTCCCGGCGCTGCGGACTGCAGTCAGCCAAAGGGGGTACAGCGGGGTGTAGAGATTTGAAAATAACCAGGTTTTGAGTCTGCTCCGGAATAATGACTCTGATGTAATGATCCTAAGGTCCGAAGGGAGATGATTCCAGAGTTTTGCAGTGACCACAGCAAAAGCACGACCTCCCGTTCTGGAAAGACGGAAACGGGGGGGCGTGTAGGAGGCGAAGATGATTTGATCTGAGGGCACGAACCGATTGAACCGGTTTCAGTCTGTGTCTCAGATAAGCAGGGCCGAGACCGTTAAGTGCCCTAAACGCAATGACCAATGCTTTGAATTGTATACAAGAGGACACCAGCAACCAGTGCAGTTTAGCCAAATACGGGGTAATGGAGTGGCGATACGGGATGTTACAGATCAGCCTGGCCGCTGCGTTCTGTACAGTTTGCAACCGTTTAATCAGGTAGGCCGGGGCTCCCACATACAGACTGTTCGCATAATCCAGATGGGACGTGATTAATGCATGAACCACAGTTCTCCGTGAGTCAAACGGAAGAAAAGGGAAGATTTTTTTAATCATGCGTAGTTTACCAAAACATGCAGCTGAAACTTTATTGATTTGTGTCCTACAGGACAAGACATTATCGAATTGAAAGCCCAAGTTCCGTGCGGATAAGACAGGAACTGGGGCAGGGTCAAATTCGACAGGCCACCAAAATTTAGCCAGGGGAGGAGATTTTTGATTAAAAAATAAGACCTCAGTCTTATCCGCATTAAGTTTCAGGTTGTTGGTAGTCATCCAGGAGGAGATGTTAACCAGGCATTGTCGGAAATTGGACAAATTGCCTTCAGAGTGATCTCTAAATGACACTTTCCCTATCAATCAATCAATCAATCAATCAATCAATCAGAATACTTGTAAAGTGCACTACTTACCCGAGAGGGTCTCAAGGCGCTGAGGGGTGAGGGGGAGCTACTACTGCTCGAATAGGCAGGTCTTGAGGAGCCTTCTAAAGGTGAGCAGGTCTTGGGTCTGCCGTAGGTGGGTAGGGAGGGTGTTCCAGGTCTTGGTGGCGAGGTAGGAGAAGGATCTGCCGCAGGAGGGTATTCATTGGATGCGGCGGACAGCGGCGAGGGCTAGGCTGGCAGAGCGGAGCTGGTGGGTGGGGGTGTGGAAGCTGAGTCTGTTGTTCAGGTAGGCTGATCCGGCGTTGTGGAGTGCTTTGTGTGCGTGGGTGAGGAGCTTGAAGGTGATCCTCTTGTCGATGGCGAGCCAGTGTAGGGATCTCAGGTGGGGGGTGATGTGGCTGCGGTGGGGGGTGTTGCCTATCAGTCGGGCAGAGGCGCTTTAGATGCGTTATAGTTGTCGTAGTTGTTTGGCTGGTATTCCTGCGTAGAGTGTGTTGCTGTAGTCCAGTCTGCTGCTGACGAGGGCCTGTGTCACCGTTCTTCTTGTTTCGGTCGGGATCCACTTGTAGATCCTGCGAAGCATGCGGAGGGTGTTGTAGCAGGAGGAGGAGATGGCGTTGACCTGTTTAGACATGGAGAGGGAGGAGCCGAGGATGAATCCTAGGTTACGTGCATGGTCGGTGGGTGTTGGTGCAGTCCCCAGTGTGGTTGGCCACCAGGAGTCGTCCCAGGCTGAAGGGGTGTTTCCGAGGATAAGGACCTCCGTCTTGTCCGAGTTTAGCTTCAGACGGCTGTTCCTCATCCAGTCGGCGACGGCCTTCACTCACTCGTGGAGGTTGGTTTTGATGATGTGCGGGTCCTTGGTGAGGGAGAGGATGAGCTGAGTGTCGTCGGCGTATGATATGATGTTGAGGTCCTATTGGCGGGCCACTTGTGCAAAGGGGGCCATAGTTGCACTGACTGGAGTGGGAATAGTACATTTTCCCCCTCCGCAATCTAACACTTTCTCTACTGTTGCATTGACTGGAGTGGTAATAGTACATTTTACCCCTCCGCATTCCAAAATTTTTGCTGCTATTAAACTGACTGGAGAGGGAATAGTACGTTTTATACCTCTGCAATCCAACTCATTCTTTACTGTTCTACTCACTGTAGTGGGAATAGGACATTTTACCCCTTCTGAGTCTAACAGTTTCCCTACTGTTACAGAAATTTGAGTGGAAACAGTATATGTATAACTTGTATAATTGTATAGTTTAGTTCATATTGTTTACATTTATATGATCATGTTTTTGTGTATTTGAAATTATCTTAACTATAATTATTAATGTTTTTAAATGCAATATTGTTACGTGTAAATAGCAATTTTTTATGTTGTTTAAAATGTTTCTTTGTAATTAAATATGCATATAAAAAAGGTTTGTATATTATAGTTTGTATGTATAGATATATATATAGATTTATTTGTTATATCACTACTTTTCAAATAAATGATTACATTGTGTTATAAATTGAAAACATGAGTCTAATGTATATATATATATATATATATATATATATATATATATATATATATATATATACAAAATCGATTCCACACAATGAAAAAAGGAATGTCCAGGCCAGCTTTGCAGTTTTCAAAGAGCTTTAATTCTTAGCTCCTTCCCAACGCGTTTCGAGGTAAAACCTCTTGATCACGAGCCTATATGAAAAATTTTCGCCAATCCTTCAGCCTCCAGCAACGGCGGGCTTCGAGTGAGGGAGCGACCCCTCCAATATTCCGGCAAATGCTATTTTAAGATAAAAAAAAGCAAAGCTCAAGCCCAACTCCTTAAAGCGTGTTATTTATTCATAACAAACAGCGTCAAAAAACACCCAACGCGTTTCGGTGCAGCCGCACCTTGGTCACGGGTAGATCAGTTTGCTGAATGCCCCCATTTAACTAGTGCTTAAACAATGAAAATAAAAGTAGGACTACCTGTCCCAAACACTGTTTCCATCAATTGAATACTGGCAGACGTCTTTAAATGATTACAACAGTACAAGAAGTATTGAGGTTGTTACGTATATGATATATATACACATCCAACTGTTGCATTTTGGTATGTTTCAAACAATTCATAATTCGGGTCTGCTGTTAAGCATACTGTCCAAAAGCAAATGTCGGATTGTGCCCCAGTGGGCTTTCAATCCGTAACCATACACAAGTACTGCCCCAGAGGGCATTGAATAATTTCTACTCATAGTGTTTGTTAGACCTGACATCATTGGCTTGAGTCTCTCCTCCATTTTTTCTGTTTGCCTCTACTGTTTTACGATGTTTTGCTGGTATATGCTTTGGGCGCCGTGTCACTGCTGATCAGTGCCATAGCGCAAGTGCTCCCGATGTTAAATTGATGTGTCTATTGTATCCCTGTTTGGCTTATTTGGTTTACTGTCAGTCCCTAGTCTAGTGCACCAGGAGTGCCGGGGCTTGTAAATACAAATGCCGCTCGTGGGCTTGCAGCACGTGTTGTGCCACCCACAGGAGCGGCCTTGTAAAAGAATGTCTACGGGTCAGTCATTGCGAGACCCACGTGCAGTCTTGTACTGTCACGTCGGCTGCGCAGGTATACCTACTTGCCAGCCCCTCCGACCTTCCCTTAACTTCATGTTAGTCACCCCTATGGTAGGCCCATGGGCAGGGTGCATTGTAAGTGTAAGGTAGGACAAGCCTGACCAAGTTGGCATGTCCTGATAGTGAAGTGCCGCCATCTTAGGGCTTCACTATTGCGAGGTAGCCTGCTCTCCGTTGGATAGAATGGGCCGCCGGAATTATTAACGCTATAATCCTAGCTGGCTCGGGGAGCATGGTGCAATGTCGAGTTTGGTATCCCTGAACTCGGGGTTTAATTACGCCTCCGTTGGTATGGATGGTCTTTGGACTCTGGGTTCGAAAATAGCCCTTTTAGAAAGTGTCTATTTTCTTGTCTAACCATATCTGGTCTCTGCTGGTCTTGCGTGTGTGTGACAGGAGCTGGGTGGCTCCAAGAGGTCTGGATGAGTCAGTGTGGGATGAGTGGGACATTAAGTTGAGAGTAGGGGGAGAGTAGTTGTTGATAGCCTGCCTTGCCTGATACAATGCTGGCTCCACCTCCTGCCAAGCGACTGATGGCTCTGTGCCTGCCATGGACGATCCTAGCCCCACCTCCTGCTAGGAGGACGATAGCTCTGCTCCTGCCGGTGTCAAGGCTGGCTCCACCTCCTGCGGGGCGTCTGAGGACCCGGCCCGACTCAATGAATAGGCCAGGTGCTACTGCCTAGCTCCGCCCACCACAGACCCAGGATGTTGGGAAATCCCCGGCATAGACAAAGGGATCAAAGACGAAAAGGGGTATAAGAGAAGGACCCCTGAACTAGGAAATCAGATCACTTCTGACAAGGAACCCTGTAACCAAGGACAAGAAGCCTGCTGATCTAAAGGACTGCTTACCCCTTCTGCCAGTGTGCTGTTGTTGGGGGAATCCTGCAGTGCTTCTTTATTTTTGCCAAGGAACCAGGAGAGAGGAACTGTGTGTGTACTCTCACGCTTGCTAAGAAAATCTCCAAGGACTGGAAGAGTGCCAGTCTCCTGCCGAAGTCACAGGGCCAAAAGACTTCACCTGCTAAAAAGTGCTATCCGCTGGAAGTGTGAATCCAGCACCTCTGAAAAGACCAGCAACCACGACGATCGGACGCTGGGCCCAACCGACGCCAGCAGCAACGCCAGTGAGTAGGAGTACGGCTCTAACTCCAGAGGACCTCGTGTCTGCCACGCTGCTGATCGCATCAACCGTGTGCCCTTCGACGCCGTGAGTGCTGCTCACTCTGTGCAACTGCATCCTCGACAACGCCTGCTGTGGCCTGATCGACACCGAAGACGCGACGCCGGATTGCTCGACGCCGCTGATCATCGTGTGCTTCATTTTCCTAAGGTACTGTGTTGTCAGGGGTCCGTGTGACTCCAGGCCCGACGCAGCGCTCCTCGCGGTCGACGCCAAACCTGTGGATTATCTCTGCCCAGCGTTGTGTAGCTCCCGTGTGAGTTACCCTGTTGCTAAGAACTGTGTTTCCAAGAAGAAGATTTGCTTGATACTAAAAGACTTTTGTGCTACAGAAGAAACTACCTTTGAACTATCCTTTTTCCTTCCTAAACATATTTATTCCGATTGTGTACAGTTTTGCCGTTATTTGGTCTTGTGCTAAGCCTTATATAAAAATACTTATTTTTATAATACTACGGTGTCGTGTCCATTTGTAGTGTATTCACTGTGTTACTGTATGTGGTCATAATTGCTTAACGCACAGCCTCTGAGATAAGCCTGTACTGCTCTGCCAAGCTACCGAGGGGGTGAGCAGGGGTTATCGAAGGGTGATCCCCTTGCCCTGACTAGAAAAGGAGTGTCCCTATTTGTCAGAAGTGTATACCTCTGCCAACTAGAGACAGCCGGTTCTAACATTGGTGGCAGCGGTGGGATTTGGACCTTGCATTTATGACCCATGTACAGTGATTAGTGTGCACTACGTAGTGAAAGCAGACCATAACGCAGTCACAATCTGATTTGGAAGGATTCTATTTTTTGTTCTCCGCTTTCCTGAAGCTTGATTTTTTGAACACTGCCAGTTTTAACCATGAGTGACAACGGAGTCACTGCCCCTGCTATCGTTGTTGTGGAAGAGTTCGAGAGGAGTAAGCTCAAGAGATACAAGAAAGATGAGCTGAAACACTTTTGCAACCAGTTTGAAGTTCCTACCACCGGCCTCTCGAGAAAAGATGATTTTTATAAAGCATTGCAGGCCTGGTGGGAATCCAGAAATCCCTCTGATGTGGTGGTGGTACCCACAGAGGAAGGGGATGAGGAGGTGCCAGTGAATGGACCTATGCCCTCTCCCGGAAGCAGTGTTTCCTCCAAAGGTCTTTCCCCTGAAGAAAGAGAAGAAAGGGCGAAAGAGCGAGCTTACAACATGGAGATGGCAAGGCTAAAGATAAATGGGCAGTTGGAGTTAGAAAATGCAAGAGGTAGAAGGGAAGCTGATTTAGAGATCAAAAAGTTGGAGTTTGAACGAGAGAAGTTAGCTTTGGAGCGTGAAGCCAGGTTGAGGGAACTGGATATCCAAGCTAAAAAGTTAGAGTTGAATCCCTCTGGTGGCAGCATTCCATCCGAGCCTGCAGAAAGTAAGTTTTACTTCCCAAAAGATGTGATCAAAGATTACAATAAGAATGAAGATATTGGTCAATGGTTTAAAGCATATGAGTTAGCATTGTTGGCCCACCAGGTCCCTGAGAAGAATTGGGGAGCAGGGTTGTGGGGTCGCTTTGTGAATGAGGGAAGAGATACCCTGTTAGACATGCCTGTTGCAGATAGGATGTCGTATGCTCATATGAAGGATGCTTTAATGTTGCGATATGGTTTAACCCCCGAGCAGTACAGACAAGCTTTTAGAGAATGTAAGAAGTTGCCTGGTACAACGTGGGTTGAATATGTGTCCTATTTTTGCAGAGCCATGGATGGTTGGGTAAAGGGCAGCAAAGTGGAAAGTTATGAAGCTCTCTATGATTTGTTTGCGTGGGAGCACTTGTCTAATAACTGTTTTCCAGAGCTGCGCCAGCACCTGATTGATAGCAAGATATCTAACCCTAGAAAACTTGCTGAGGAGGCGGACCGCTGGGTCAGTACCAGGGTCCACAAGGGTCCAGTGGGAGACTCAGCCAAAGGTGGGCAGGGTCCCCAGCAGAAGAGTGGGGGGGACAAGGGTAAACAGAAGGAGTCTCAGAAAGGGCCCCAAAGTAATCCCCAAGGGAACCAAGGGAAAGGTTCCCAGCCTCCCCCTGAGAAGAAGTCAGGGGCCCCGACGGGTAAACCTGTTCATAGGGGCCCCCTAACCTGCTACGGTTGTGGGCAGGTGGGACACCGGTTTTATGACCCCCAGTGTCCCAAGAAGGATTCGAATGCACCGCCGCGTGCACCCCCTCGTCAGTTGGCAAGTGTAGCCTTGGGAGGGGAGGAGATGGTTGTCCATGGTGGGAGGGGTCCCGCAGAAATGTCCCTGGTCTCGCTAGGAGACATGCAAATGGTCCCTCCACCCCCTCTGCCTAGTAACACTAGTAAATATAGGCAGTGGGTGACCATTAATGGCCATAGAGTGGAAGCTCTCAGAGACACCGGAGCGAGTGTGACAGCTGTCAAGTGTCACTTGGTGTCCAAAGAGCAGGTGGTTCCCCACGCATTCTACCCCGTGATAGCTGCCGATAACTCCCAGAAAGAGTGTGAGGTGGCTCAGGTTTCCTTTGAATGGGGGGGAGTTTCAGGTACTCTTCAAGTTGCTGTGAGGCCCGCCATGCCTGTCGACTGTCTCCTGGGCAATGATTTGGAAGACTCCCCTTGGGCTAAGGTGGAGAGAGCGGCGCATTTGAAAATGTTGGGTGTGCCAGAGTGGGTGTGTGCAACCACTCGATCCATGACAACGAGTAAGGGTGTTGATGGGGTCCCGGAGCCTGAAAGTACGGCCCAGGACCCAGCTGTGAAGAGAAGAGGCAGGAGGCGCGGGAAACCGGCCCCCGTTGTTCCCGTGGTCCAGAAGGAGGTAGACCCTGAGGGGGATGCCCTGGAGCCCACCGGGGAACAAATTGCCGAACTGGGAGATCTGCCCGAGCTGACCCACTGGCAGCAGGATGGTGGTCCCTCCAGGGAGGAATTCTGTGCGGAACAGAAAGTGTGCCCTTCTCTTGTGGGCATGAGGCAGCAGGCCTCAGCCCAATCCTCAGGTGATCAGTCAGGATCACATTTTGTGTACTGGGAGAACGACCTCCTGTATAGCGAGCCTAAGGCTGCTGAACCTGGGTCAGCCCGTGTGCTGGTGGTCCCCCAGCGCTTCAGAGCCTTCCTACTGGGTTTGGCTCATGACGTACCGTTAGCTGGACATCTGGGGCAGGACAAGACCTATGACAGGCTTGTCACCCATTTTTATTGGCCTCAGATGCGTAGGGATGTAGACATCCATTGCAAGACTTGTCGCACTTGCCAGGCAAGTGGCAAAAGCGGAAGGAAGCAGAAGGCTCTCCTCCAACCTTTTCCGGTGGTCAGCACCCCCTTTGACCGGGTGGGTATTGACATTGTTGGGCCCCTGGACCCCAAGACAGCCCTGGGCAACAGGTTCATCCTGGTCTTGGTGGACCATGCCACAAGGTACCCGGAAGCCATCCCTCTCAGAACAGTGACGGCCCCCGTGGTGGGACGGGCACTGATGGGTGTTTTCTCCCGGATGGGGTTCCCCAGAGAGGTGGTGTCCGACCGAGGCACCAACTTCATTTCGAACTACATGAAGTCACTGTGGAAGGAGTGTGGGGTAACCTACAGGTTCACCACTCCTTACCACCCTCAAGGAAATGGGCTGGTTGAGAGATTCAACCGGACCCTGAAAGGCATGATTATGGGTCTTGAAGAACCAATGAGGCGGAAATGGGACGTCCTCTTGCCATGCCTGTTGTTTGCTTACCGTGAGGTGACGCAGAAGTCTCTAGGGTTCAGCCCCTTTGAGCTCTTATACGGTCACCCGGTAAGAGGACCTCTGAGTCTGGTCAAGGAAAGCTGGGAGCAATCTCCCAGGAAACCTCCCCAGGATGTATACAGCTACATGCTGGCCTTTCGGAACCAGACTCGGCGCTTCAGAGAACTTGCTCAGGCAAATCTGGAGGCCAGCCAGGAGGAGATGAAGCGTTGGTACGACCGGAATGCCACTCTGGTAGAGCTTCAGCCTGGTCAGGAAGTGTGGGTCATGTCCCCTGTGGAACCTTGTGCGCTCAAGGACAGGTGGACTGGACCGTTTAAGGTTGTGGAGAAGAAGAGCGATGTCACCTACTTGGTGGACTTGAAATCTCCCAGGAACCCCTTGCGGGTCCTGCATGTCAACCGTTTGAAGCCCCACTTAGAAAGGTCCGAAGTGGGCATGCTCCTAGCTACAGATGATGGAACGGAGGAGGAGAGTGAGCCTCTCCCTGACCTCCTGTGGGCTAAAGAGCAAGACGGGTCGGTGGATGGTGTGGTCCTCTCTGACACACTGACCCTTGAACAGAAACAGGATTGTCGCCAACTGTTAGGACAATTCCCGGATCTGTTTTCCTTGGTTCCGGGTGTCACGCATTGGTGTGTCCATGACGTTGACACCGGAGACAGCCCTCCTGTGAAGCACAAGGCTTACAGGGTGACTGACAAGGTCCGAGCGTACATTAAGGAGGAGGTCTCCAAAATGTTCGCGTTAGGGGTGATTGAGTCCTCTAGCAGTCCTTGGGCCAGCCCAGTGGTCTTGGTCCCGAAGGCTGCAGCGCCTGGTGCTTCACCAGAACTCCGGTTCTGCGTGGATTACCGAGGACTCAATTCGGTCACGAAGACTGACGCGCACCCCATCCCCAGAGCTGATGAGCTCATCGATCGGTTGGGGGCTGCCCGGTACCTTAGTACGTTTGACTTAACGTCTGGGTACTGGCAGATCGCCTTGACTGATGGAGCAAAAGAGAGGTCAGCATTCTCCACACCAGATGGGCTATACCAGTTCCGGGTGATGCCCTTTGGGATGAAGAATGCCCCTGCCACCTTCCAGAGGTTGGTCAACCAGGTCTTGGCTGGACTGGAGGACTTCAGTGCCGCCTACCTGGACGACATCGCAGTGTTCAGCGCCAGCTGGGAGGAACACTTGCGCCACCTCCAGGAAGTGTTGTTGGCCCTGCGCGGAGCAGGCCTCACAATCAAAGCCAGTAAGTGCCAGATTGGGCAGGGTTCTGTGGTGTACTTGGGGCACCAAGTAGGGAGCGGCAAGGTTGCCCCCCTGCAACCCAAGATTGATACCATCCTGACTTGGGCGCCGCCCAAAACCCAAACGCAGGTGAGAGCCTTCTTAGGACTCACGGGTTATTACAGGAGGTTTGTCAAGGATTACGGTAACATTGTGCACCCCTTGACTTCGCTGAGTTCCAGGAAGCAGCCACGAAACGTGATCTGGACTGATGCCTGTCAAACGGCCTTTGACACCCTGAAAACTGCAATGTGCACAGCACCTATACTCTAAGCACCCGACTTTTCGAAAGAATTCATTGTTCAGACGGACGCTTCAGAGCATGGCGTGGGGGCTGTTCTAGCTCAGGTGAATGAAGAGGGCCGAGACTTGCCTGTAGCCTTCATCAGTAGGAGGTTACTTCCCAGGGAAACGAGGTGGAGTGCGATAGAGAGAGAAGCATTTGCTGTGGTCTGGGCGCTGAAGAAGCTAAGACCCTACCTGTTTGGGACTCACTTCCGGGTTCAGACAGACCACAGGCCCCTCAGATGGTTGATGCAAATGAGGGGTGAGAATCCAAAACTGTTGAGGTGGTCCATCTCTCTACAGGGGATGGACTTTACGGTGGAACACCGCCCTGGTACAGATCACGCCAATGCTGATGGTCTGTCCAGATTTTTCCGCCTTAGTGAGGAGGACTCCCTAGGTTAAGGGTAGTTCTCCCCACATTTCAGCTGGAGGGGACACGTGTTAGACCTGACATCATTGGCTTGAGTCTCTCCTCCATTTTTTCTGTTTGCCTCTACTGTTTTACGATGTTTTGCTGGTATATGCTTTGGGCGCCGTGTCACTGCTGATCAGTGCCATAGCGCAAGTGCTCCCGATGTTAAATTGATGTGTCTATTGTATCCCTGTTTGGCTTATTTGGTTTACTGTCAGTCCCTAGTCTAGTGCACCAGGAGTGCCGGGGCTTGTAAATACAAATGCCGCTCGTGGGCTTGCAGCACGTGTTGTGCCACCCACAGGAGCGGCCTTGTAAAAGAATGTCTACGGGTCAGTCATTGCGAGACCCACGTGCAGTCTTGTACTGTCACGTCGGCTGCGCAGGTATACCTACTTGCCAGCCCCTCCGACCTTCCCTTAACTTCATGTTAGTCACCCCTATGGTAGGCCCATGGGCAGGGTGCATTGTAAGTGTAAGGTAGGACAAGCCTGACCAAGTTGGCATGTCCTGATAGTGAAGTGCCGCCATCTTAGGGCTTCACTATTGCGAGGTAGCCTGCTCTCCGTTGGATAGAATGGGCCGCCGGAATTATTAACGCTATAATCCTAGCTGGCTCGGGGAGCATGGTGCAATGTCGAGTTTGGTATCCCTGAACTCGGGGTTTAATTACGCATCCGTTGGTATGGATGGTCTTTGGACTCTGGGTTCGAAAATGGCACTTTTAGAAAGTGTCTATTTTCTTGTCTAACCATATCTGGTCTCTGCTGGTCTTGCGTGTGTGTGACAGGAGCTGGGTGGCTCCAAGAGGTCTGGATGAGTCAGTGTGGGATGAGTGGGACATTAAGTTGAGAGTAGGGGGAGAGTAGTTGTTGATAGCCTGCCTTGCCTGATACAATGCTGGCTCCACCTCCTGCCAAGCGACTGATGGCTCTGTGCCTGCCATGGACGATCCTAGCCCCACCTCCTGCTAGGAGGACGATAGCTCTGCTCCTGCCGGTGTCAAGGCTGGCTCCACCTCCTGCGGGCGTCTGAGGACCCGGCCCGACTCAATGAATAGGCCAGGTGCTACTGCCTAGCTCCGCCCACCACAGACCCAGGATGTTGGGAAATCCCCGGCATAGACAAAGGCATCAAAGACGAAAAGGGGTATAAGAGAAGGACCCCTGAACTAGGAAATCAGATCACTTCTGACAAGGAACCCTGTAACCAAGGACAAGAAGCCTGCTGATCTAAAGGACTGCTTACCCCTTCTGCCAGTGTGCTGTTGTTGGGGGAATCCTGCAGTGCTTCTTTATTTTTGCCAAGGAACCAGGAGAGAGGAACTGTGTGTGTACTCTCACGCTTGCTAAGAAAATCTCCAAGGACTGGAAGAGTGCCAGTCTCCTGCCGAAGTCACAGGGCCAAAAGACTTCACCTGCTAAAAAGTGCTATCCGCTGGAAGTGTGAATCCAGCACCTCTGAAAAGACCAGCAACCACGACGATCGGACGCTGGGCCCAACCGACGCCAGCAGCAACGCCAGTGAGTAGGAGTACGGCTCTAACTCCAGAGGACCTCGTGTCTGCCCCGCTGCTGATCGCATCAACCATGTGCCCTTCGACGCCGTGAGCGCTGCTCACTCTGTGCAACTGCATCCTCGACAACGCCTGCTGTGGCCTGATCGACACCGAAGACGCGACGCCGGATTGCTCGACGCCGCTGATCATCGTGTGCTTCATTTTCCTAAGGTACTGTGTTGTCAGGGGTCCGTGTGACTCCAGGCCCGACGCAGCGCTCCTCGCGGTCGACGCCGAACCTGTGGATTATCTCTGCCCAGCGTTGTGTAGCTCCCGTGTGAGTTACCCTGTTGCTAAGAACTGTGTTTCCAAGAAGAAGATTTGCTTGATACTAAAAGACTTTTGTGCTACAGAAGAAACTACCTTTGAACTATCCTTTTTCCTTCCTAAACATATTTATTCCGATTGTGTACAGTTTTGCCGTTATTTGGTCTTGTGCTAAGCCTTATATAAAAATACTTATTTTTATAATACTACGGTGTCGTGTCCATTTGTAGTGTATTCACTGTGTTACTGTATGTGGTCATAATTGCTTAACGCACAGCCTCTGAGATAAGCCTGTACTGCTCTGCCAAGCTACCGAGGGGGTGAGCAGGGGTTATCGAAGGGTGATCCCCTTGCCCTGACTAGAAAAGGAGTGTCCCTATTTGTCAGAAGTGTATACCTCTGCCAACTAGAGACAGCCGGTTCTAACAGTGTTCAAAACAGATAGTTCTTGCAACAGTCCTGCCCCAGTGGCCTAATTTTATCTCATATCAAACAACCGCAATCTTCTCTCAAAATTTTATGATGTATTTCCTGAGAATGTCGTTCAGTTTAAGAAGTTGGGCTTGAGCTTTGCTTCTTTTATCTTAAAATAGCATTTGCCAGAATATTGGAGGGGTCGCTCCCTCACTCGAAGCCCGCCGTTGCTGGAGGCTGAAGGATTGGCGAAAGTTTTTCATATATATATATATATATATATATATATATATATATATATATATATATATATATACATTCATTAGACTCATGTTTTCAATTTATAACACAATGTAATCATTTATTTGAAAAGCAGTGATATAACAAATAAATATATATATATATAGATGTAATATGTGACGTCATCAGCAGTGCATTGCAGGCGCGCAAGTTATAGTGAGTCCAACTAACTATAATGTGGGAATTTCAATGGTTTTATGTCAGTAAAATTTCCAGCTAACTATAACTGGTGTGAAACCTATGTTTTTTTCTGTGAATTTAATAGGTTTTTTAAATGCTAATTCCCAACTATAACGGATGTGAAACCTATGGATTTTTGAGTGAATATATATATAAATATATATATATATAAATATATATATATATATATATATATATATATATATATATATATATATATATATATATATATATATATATATATATTACCTACTGGCGGTCGCCAGTAGGTATATATAGTTAGGATTTTTTCTCTATGGGACTTTTGAAAATTCTATGTCTAATAACTTTGGCGTTTGTGGACGGAATCGGCTGAAATTTTCAGGTAAATGGCACATTTTGTTTCTGAGCAGTCCCTGAAAATTGGGGGGGGTTTCGTCAAGGAAGGGCCGAGAAAAAAGGGGGGTCCCAAAACGCGTTTTTCCCATTCATTTTTCCATAGGGCGTTTGGCCTCACTTTTAGCTCGAACGGCTGAATGGATTTCCACGAAACTTGGCAAAATTGTAGGGACTGTTAGCCCGATGTGCCTTTGCTGGGTCTCAATATATGTGCTCCAGTGGCTTTTGAGAAATTAACGTTTTAAAAAACAGATATATCTGTGACAGCGTCCTGGATAGCGCTCCAGATCGCGTACTTTTCGCGTAACGGAGCTTTGCGAAGCGAAGCTGATTGGCTCTCCGGTGTCTGTCAACATTCTAAACAGTCCGGAGCGGCCGCCATCTTGTCTCTCGGTAGGATCGAGAGACAAGAGGAGGAGAAAAACGAAGGGGGAATTTAATGAAAGGGGGCAAGGTAAACCCCTCTTGACCCCCTAGGAATGATGTTGGGGTTATTAAAAGGTCCCGTGGGGAAAATAAAAAAAATTTGATTTTTCACGGTAGAAGCGCTTCCCGGTTCCCGAACCGGGCCGCAAACTGGTAGCGAAACGGGAATTCGCCATTTTGTGTTTCGGTTTAATTAAATTACAGGGTATAAGGGGGTACGGGAGACGTATCCTGGCCCCTTATGTTTTCTGAGGGTGGCTGAGGAGGCTCATATATGTTGATACATGTCTTCCAGCGGCTGTGCGTGAGCGTTTTTTTTTTTTTTGCTGCGTGACGTCTGTTTACGTTCGATTCGAAGGAAATCAGGAACTGTTGACCGCCATTTTGTCTCTGCGAGTAAATATTTTGTTAAAAATAATTGTTATAAATTAATCCTTATTGATAAATATTGTCTGCGCCATCTTGCCTTTTTTGCAATGCCACACTTTTGTTGAGCACAGCAGCCATTTTAGATGCCTTGACCAGACCCACTCTCTGCACGCCGCCGATCCTCAGCATGGCTCTCCACCCTCGCAAGCATCTCCCCCACGCACTGGTCACCCCCGCTCTCTCTCTCATGCATGGGCCATAAACCTCCCCCCATCTGCGCTGTTCTTCTCTGAGAATCACACCCTGTGCCCGCCCGACACCACCCTTTCACCCTATTCACTACCGCACCCTCTGACACTCCTCTTCCTCTGTGTCCGATTGTCCAGGCCGGTCCCAGGCTATCACCTAGCCCTGCAGATGTAGTTTATGGCCCCAGCTGTAAAGAATCACCCCTGTTCAAAGGAGTTACAGTAGATCAAGGCCCCCACCCGATGAGATCCGTCACACCACACGCGTTCCTACTATCTGAAAACCATCCTGTATTGTGATTGAAGAGGGGATTCTCACTGTGAGGGTGTGTGGGACCGAGCCTGAAGCGGAAGATTCCAGGGATGCCTCTTTGTACATCAAAGTTTTTACAATTATGTGTCACATTAAAATATATAGCACTCTAACAAAGTAGTAGGATTATAAAACTTTAATAACTTATAAATATATACAACGCAACAAAAACAGTAAACACATTTAAAAAAAAATTTGAAAAAAGAAGCAACAATGGTCAGTAGCTGTGTTTTGTGCGAATAGTCCCAAGGCAGCACAACGTGCTGAGTTCTGGACGGCACCCAGGTGATGTCATCTGGGTGCCGCACTGGTTTTTGGTATCCTACAATGCTGCTCCGAAAAACGGCGTGGGGCGCCCCGGAGGGAGGCCTCGTCAGTAGCGGTCTGTTGTGCGAATAGTCCCAAGGCAGCAGAACGCGCTGAGATGTGGATGGCACCCAGGTGATGTCCAGTAAGTTGCCGCACTGGTTTTGGTATCCTACAATGCTGCTCCAAAAAACGGCGTGGGGCGCCCCGGGGGGGGGGGGGGGGGGGGAAGCGGTGTGAACGGGCCTCCCCAGGTGGAGGCTCGTCTGCTGTAGTGGGGCGCCCCTTTACCGTTTCAGTTGCCATTCCGCCCGCTTTTGGTACACTGTGCCAAAATCCGCCATTCAGCTGAGTTGCTCCCGCTCTTGCGATGCAGCGATAGGCGGCTGCCACAGGACTCTCAAAATGGCGGCAGGCTCTTTCCTTTTTGGGCCTGGTCCACTAAAATGGCCCTGGGACACCTTGGAACTCGGACGCTTGTCTGCTAGGTCTTGGACCCCATTCTCGAAAGCGTCCCCTCAGCCTTGAAGATTCTACAAAAGTCTTGGGGGCCCCCGACACCTGCAGGCTTCCGGTGGGGAGCGGCTGCCATGATTGCTTGCGGAATGGCCACGACGGAGCCACGAGATGGTGGTGCTCTCATGCTGACGCCAGCTTCAGTCTGAAACATCCAGAAACAAGGTGGGGCTTTCATTGTTTGGGAAAAAAAAATGTTTTAATCCAATGAAAAGTGTTATTTTTAGGTCATATGATCAAGCCTTCCATCATTAGGAAACCAAAAGTAAAATGAACCAATGAAAAGTTTTATAAACAAGTCACATGACCTGTTATGCGGCATAGGGCTATAAAAAGCGTAGAAAATCCGTTGGCACGTGAGGCGGCGTCAGTAGCGGACCGATGTGCGAATAGGCCGAAGGCAGCACAACGCGCCGAGATCCGGATAGCACCGAGGTGGTGTCCAGCAAGTTTCTGCACTGGTGTGGCCATCCTACAATGCTGCGCCGAAAGTCGGCGTGGGGTGCCCCGTTGGCCTGTGAGATCGTGTCAGTCAGTGGGGGCTGTTTGAGGATCTGACTGCATTGGAAAGCAATGTGATGCTGTGCGTCGCCCCCAAGATGGAGGCTCCTCGGCTGCAGTGGGGCGCCCCTTGGTGTTTCACTCGCTATCCAGCTGAGTTGCGTCCGCACTTGCGGCTACAGTAGGCCGAAGGCAGCACAACGCGCCGAGATCCGGATGGCACCGAGGTGGTGTCCAGCAAGTTGCCGCACTGGTGTGGCCATCCTACAATGCTGCGCCGAAAGTCGGCGTGGGGTGCCCGAAGTGGGGGGGGAGGCGGCGCAAACGAGCCTCTCCCGCCTCTCCAGGTGGAGGCACTTCATCTGCAGTGGGGCGCCGAGATCCGGATGGCACCGAGGTGGTGTCCAGCAAGTTGTCGCACTGGTGTGGCCATCCTACAATGCTGCGCCGAAAGTCGGCGTGGGGTGCCCGAAGGGGGGGGGGGAGGCGGCGCAAACAAGCCTCTCCCGCCTCTCCAGGTGGAGGCACTTCATCTGCAGTGGGGCGCCGTCTAGCTGAGTTTCGCCCGCTCTTGCTGCTACAGCGACAGGCGGCTGCAACAGGACTCTCAAAATGGCGGCCTGTTCTTTGGATTTGGGCCTGGTCCACTAAAATGGCTCTGGGACACCTTGGAACTCGAACGCTCGAATTTTTTTCCTTTTCTCCACATGTAAAAAAGGTAAATGCCCGGTACGTTACCTGCCTCATCTGCCACGATGTACTCTCCAGAGGAACCGAAAAAAAATATAGTTATGGTAATTATACCATGCATCGTCATATGGAGAGGTGGCACCCGATTAATTATAGTGCTGCCCAAATTCGAGATTTGGTGGATAACCCCCGACCTGCCAGTACATCCACCAATGAAGTGGCAGTGATAGCATCAGAGGCAAGGGAAACAGTTCTAAATCTTCAGAAGAACTTTGGACAAATGAAAATGACATGTTTAAGTTGCGGCAAATTAATTTCATGTGGAGAGAGGAGTGTTAGTCTAATCAATAGAGCTTATGAACATCATCATAGTCGATGGTTGGTGGAGACATTTTGACTATATCCTGGACCTGCCTGGCCTCGCCCAAAATGGCGCCGGTATAAATGGGACTCGTAACTCCTTGTTGTGTACTGGTTGCATAACCTTGATATCATGAGAAAAGTATGCAGTTTTGAAGCACATGGCGGGCGGGGACGAGAATTGATTGAATATTTCGACATCCCTATTGATATTAAGTTCTGATGTGTTATTGATTACTGTACTATTGAAAGTTCGAATTAACGTCATCCATGGTACTTGCCCGCAAATGTATATCGAGATAATTTTATTGTAACTGGCCCTGTCGTATTTTAATTATAAAATGTATGTCCACCGATTTCGCAACTGTTAGACACCTTAGTTCTTGCAACCTAATGGCCCGCCCGTTACGTTCCTCTACAGTGTAAATGTCTCCTCATCATATACGATTACAGTTTGCTCCGTGGCCGGCCCATATGGTTATAGGCCCGTATTTGTA
Source organism: Lissotriton vulgaris (assembly GCF_964263255.1). Lineage (NCBI taxonomy): Eukaryota > Metazoa > Chordata > Amphibia > Caudata > Salamandridae > Lissotriton > Lissotriton vulgaris. Next base: position 780,575,909 of record NC_141691.1, read on the forward strand.
TACTGACATTTTCACAATAAAGGTTTTTAAAACAAAACATGGTAGTAGTATTTACATTGGTAAAGTTTTTAATTTTAGTCACTGTTTTCGAATCAGTAAAAGGCAAGTGAAATAAAGCAGTCCAATTACATGACGGATAAAAGGTATAATACGCAGGAACGCAGTAAAGATAAATGGTAAAGGGCTGTTGTGTTTTCTACTCCTGCAACATAAAGTGATCGTTAAGAATCTGATATTCAGGCGTATCGGCGACTAAGACAGCAGGCCGAGCCTGTTGTGCTCAACGGCTCCGTCATGGGACGAAGAAACGCCCTTTTTCTCGAAAAAGGAATATATTTTACTTGCAGGACAGTTGTAAATTTTCCGGGAAAGTACATTAGCCTGGAACATTATAACATATATGTTTAAGAAAAAATAATGTTCGAAAGCAATAAAAAGCGTAATTTTTAGGTCATATGACCAAGCCTTTCATCATTAGAATAACAAAAGTAAAATGAACCAATGAAAAGTTTTATTAACAAGTCACATGACCTGTTATGCTTACGTTACGCGCTGCGCGCTGCGCGCTGCGCCCCGGATCGTTTCCGGGAAGCTGCGCTTCGCGCACCGGAGCACTTCCGGGTGCGCTAACGCGGCGTGTCATATAACGCATTACGCGACAACGTAGGTCCAGAATATAGTCAAAATGTCTCCACCAACCAGCGGACGGAACACAACCCCTTTCAGCAGTCTAAAAAGTTCTGTTAAATGACAACAGAAGGGACAGGCAACAAGAACCATCAGTCAAAGAGGGGAGGGCAAGTTCTTCTCTACCGGGTCACGTTGGGGCGCTACCGGAACTGATCGAATTGGTAGTCTACAGTGTTTCCGGATGTTTCAGACTGAAGCTGGCGTCAGCATGAGAGCACCACCATCTCGTAGCTCAGTCATGGCCATTCCACGAGCAATCATGGCAGCCGCTCCCCACCAGAAGCCTGCGGGAGTCGGGGGCCCCCAAGACTTTTTTAGAATCTTCAAGGCTGAGGGGACGCTTTCGAGAATGGGGCCCAAGCCCTAGCAGACAAGCGTCCGAGTTCCAAGGTGTCCCAGGGCCATTTTAGTGGACCACGCCCAAATCTGAAGAGCCGGACGCCATTTTGAGAGTCCTGTGGCAGCCGCCTATCGGTGCATCGCAAGAGCGGGAGCAACTCAACTACATGGTGAGCGAGACGCTGTAGTCGCAAGAGCGGGCGGTAAACAGGTGAATGGCGAAAGAGGCACAGTGTAGCAAAAGCGGGCGGAATGGCAACTGAAACGGTAAAGGGGCACCCCACTACAGCGTGTCTTCAGGTCAAACGGATTGTGGGAGAAGGTCCAGAATGGAAGAGTCATCAAAAGGCAAAAAGTTCCGCCGGACCTCGGGAGCCGGCCGCCTATGTCGGGGGCGATCTTAGGCCACACCAGGGCAACACGACTTGGGGAGGGGGCAGGAGCCAAGTGCCCCCTCCCAGTCAGCGCCACCACACGGTATGTTGAAAATCTGAAGCCATCATTCTACAAACTCTCAACCAGCCTTGGATGGAAAAATCTTGAAGAATGTACAAACTGAAAAACAGTTTTTGTCTGCATAGCATCAGCAGCAACGCTTGCTATCAGAGTGCATGAGTTTCATGCTCGATCGATTGAGCAACAAAAAGTATAAAATAGTTATGTAAATAGTTATTTAATAAAATGTTTTACCCTGTTACTTTGCTGGTGTGTTGTATATATTTATAATATTTGCATAGAGTTTATCGTTATTTTGGGAGGGGTGGGTGGCGGAGCCGAGCTGTCTTGCAGCCATCATGGTGTGGAGCTCAGTTCATTTCACTAGTTTCGTATTTCTCATGAAGGGTTGTTCCTAATGTTTCTATTTTAGCGAGGTCAAAAAGAGATCCCATTAGTGGCCTACTGATTTTGCTCGATTACTTTTGTTTTTTTACACGATTTTTGACTATCTGCAAAGACTAAACAGAGTATTGCGACTCTGTGCTTGTTTGTAAATAGAGAATGAACCAAAGAGAATCAATTCTAAAACAGTAAATGCTTGGATAACAAACAATCAAATGGAGAGACAAGCAGGCACGACGGATTACAACGGGGGCAAAGGCCTGCGTTAACTACCCTTCACTATCTGCAAAGAGAGAGTACTACTAAGAGAAAAGAGGGGGGGCAGCGTTCAAAGCACATCAGCGTGCATAAACACGAAAATGTTTTTACCTATCACGTACTTGACATTTGACAGCTTTTGATATTTGCTATTAAAAAACCATTGAAATTCACTGAAAAAACCATAGGTTATAGACCATATATAGTTAGGAATTAGCATTTACAAAACCTTGAAAATTCACTGAAAAAACCATTGGTTATAGACCATATATAGTTAGGGATTAGCATTTACAAAACCATAATTTACTCGCATAAAACCATAGAAATTCGCATATAAAGTTAGTTGCAATAACTATATATCGCGCACCCGCAATCCACTGCTGATGATGTCACATATTACATCATTCATGACATGGTCAGTGACATCACTGATGACATCACTGATGACATCATCCAGTGACTGTATGTTTCTGTAAAGTTAAAATATGTCTTACATATTGAAGAATGAGTGGATGTATAAGTGTCTGGATGAAGGATTTAGTAGGTGCATGACTGACTGTATGAGAGAGTGATTAAATGTGTCTCACTGAGTGCATTGGTTAGTGACTAAACTGTCTGAATGTGTGCATCAGTATGTCTGTTGTTGTGTAAGATGCTGCATGTGTTAATCAGTACCTATATGAGTAACTATATGGGTTATTGATTGGTTGCCCAAGTATTTGTATGGGAGAACGAGTATGTGTGTGGGGGTGTCTGGGAGGTGTGTGACTGTGCATAGATGTGTTAGCAGTTGATTCACTAGATGTATGGGTTCAAAACTGCATGTGGAAACAGCTGTCTGGGTGGTTGACTGTGTGCATGAGTGTATTGGTGAGTGAATGGATATCTCAGTGCTACATGTCAAAGTAAGTACATATGTAAAACACAGTACATGTGAGAATTCACATATATAAATTACTGTGTATAAGAGCCGATGAATGTGTGAGTGGCTGCATGGATCATTGAAAACTTGTATCAGTGATTGGTATGAGAGTAAATATGTGTTAGAATATGTTTGAATAAGTAAGGTGTGTATAACTGTATAGTTGAGGAAATGGAGGTGTGATTGATTCAGTGCATGACTGACTAGGTGTGTGAGTAACTCCATGGATGAGTGACAGTCTGTGAGTGTCTGTTTACTCTGAGTGTATCTAAGGATATATTTGAGTCTGAAGAGGTTAATCGTATTATCACATGATTGATGTCATCAGTGATGTTTTCTGTGATGTCATTTGAGATATTAGTGATGACATTTGAGATGTCAGTGATGTCATCAGTGATGTCATCAGTGATGTCATCAGTGATGTCACTGACCATGTCATGAATGATGTAATATGTGACATCATCAGCAGTGGATTGCGGGTGCGCAATATATAGTTATTGCAACTAACTATATATGCAAATTTCTATGGTTTTGTGCGAGTAAATTATGGTTTTGTAAATGCTAATCCCTAACTATATATGGTCTATAACCAATGGTTTTTTCAGTGAATTTTCAAGGTTTTGTAAATGCTAATTCCTAACTATATATGGTCTATAACCTATGGTTTTTCAGTGAATATATATATATATATATATATATATATATATATATATATATATATATATATATATATATCAACAACTTCCAAGTCCCGCTGATTAGAAGAACCAGAGACGACACACCAGGAGATCTTTGCACAAACCCTTTATTCTGCACTCGTAGAACAAGGACGACGCGTTTCGGTGTTAGCCTTTTTCAAGTAGCCACCATTTTGTATTTTTAACATATATATGTCCGTCTCCCATGTCCCAATTCATAAACATGAAGAAAATACTTCGGTTTCAAGTCAATACATTTTGTTATAAAAACAATCTGTGTATATACATATATTAAACAATATAATCACATATTATTTGTACAGATGTGAGCATTTGTGTCTGACTTATGGCGGGACATGGAGACCGGCAATGTTATTGTAAGTCAGCAATCTCTTCAGCTGCGCGATCGTGAACTACACGTTCGCTATGATTGTCGGGAAACATCAAGTAATATTCTAATGAAAGATAATATGCTGAGACTATGGGAAACATCTAGCTATAGAAGTCTCGAACCCTGTCTTCATTACAATAATTGAACTACAATTCCCATGGGCCCTGCAACTCCGTATCCGGAGTTGCGACCCGTAAAAACAAATATACAATAACAAGGGAGCTCCCTGGTTATTACGGGATGAATCACCTGAGACGGGGGTGAGAAGTAATTGTTTTTGCCTTTGAAAGGCTATGTAAAGGCAAAAGAGGAATCCCGCTCTCAACATATAACTAAAACTTCACTTCCCGGCAGGCTAAGTCACTTGGTAGTCCCAAGTTACGGAAGCCTATAGATAGACTCTGTTTCCCCACAATCATAGCGAACGTGTAGTTCACGATCGCGTAGCTGAAGAGATTGCCACTTACAATAGCATTGCCAGTCTCCATGTCCCGCCCATAAGTCAGACACAAATGCTCACATCTGTACAAATAATATGTGATTATATTGTTTAATATATGTATATACACAGATTGTTTTTATAACAAAATGTATTGACTTGAAACCGAAGTATTTTCTTCATGTTTATGAATTGGGACATGGTAGACAGACATATATATGTGTAAAATACAAAATGGTGGCTACTTGAAAAAGGCTAACGCCGAAACGCGTTGTCCTTGTTCTACGAGTGCACAATAAAGGGTTTGTGCAAAGATCTCCTGGTGTGTCGTCTCTGGTTCTTCTAATCAGCGGGACTTGGAAGTTGTTGATAAATAAGAGTAGCGGCTGCTACTACCGAGGACATCAGCGTTGTTTGGTTGAGGATCGCTCAAGCAGCACTTTGGAGTATATACATATATATATATATATATATATGTATATATTTCGAGAATCGCCATTCACAGCTGCTTCCACGCAGAATAACGAGAGAGCAGAACCACCATATACGTGCTGTTTTCAGTGCTTTATTTGTGCAAAGTTCTTAGCCTGCAATCCGCCATGACACGTTCGCCTCCACCAACGAGGCTTGATCACATGACGTGTCATAGACATAGACAAGGGCATTTATAGTGCAGGTACTCTAATGGGAACTGCTGTTATCATTTCATATACAGACAGTGACGAAATACTATATGTTTAAAACGACAATAAAGGGCATAGTGCCCATAGAATATTTGCAAGGTTCTACCTATAGAAAAATCATCATTGAATTTTCAGATTAATCCCTAATTTCATTTATATTACACATGAATGATTTCATATATTTACACATAGATAAAAATCAAAAAATTCATGTATGTACACTTCATTTATGTACAGACTAATTACACTATGTACAAAGGTAATTGTAACATAATAACAAAAAAGCAGAACCATATATTTATATTCTAAGTCGTTTTAAAACCAGATTATGCTCCCCACTGTCATGGAAATCCAACCCAAGTGGAGACACAGATGCGGGGGCAAGATGGCGGACGCGTAGCTGATGCTGAAAGCAGTAGCCGAACAGTGGAGCCCGTGATTGCCTAACTCTACGTTGTGCAGTTATGGCGATTTGTCGGTCGGAACGCGGAAAATAAGCAGGAAAAACTACAATGACAATAACATCGCAAGCATAAATCTGTGGCTGCGGCTCAAGCGGCTTGAACAGTTGAGTGAATGCGGATGATTCTTTTGCTCACCTGCGGCTCGGCACGGCAGCTTGTCCGCGAACTGGTTCTTCTCCCAGCCGCGGTCTGTGCCTGCGCCGGTGGGCTGGTTATCGACGACAGCCTGCGGAGATTGTGGAGCGGAGCGGAGGCAAGGCGAAGGATCGGGGAAGCTGACCTGAGACGGGCTGGAAGGATTTCTTTGGTGGCGTTGACGGTGTGGCCGGCGCCTGTTGCTTCTCGGCATCGGCAGAGGAAGAGGAGGCGGGGCAAGGGCGAGACTCCACACAGTGGGCCAACGGGAGCAGGGCCAGAGCAAAGCCAGAGGCTGATTCCGAGAGTCAAATCGGCTGAGCCAGGAGCAGAGCCGAATACGAGCGGCGAAGCAGTGAAATTTGAAAGCAACCACAGAGCTGACAACATAGTCAGAGCAATGGCCCCCAAATTGAACATTGGTACTAAAACTGCTACAAAAAAGAAGAAAAAGACTGGGGTGAGACGGCACCGTTGACACCAGCAGAAGCAGAGCAGAAAACGCAGTCCCCACAGGTAAAGAAACAAATTGCTTCCAGGACAAGACAAGCCATGGCTGCAGCCCCCACTGCCCCTATTGCTGACTTTTTCCCAAAGGTGATTAAGGAAAAAGGATTAAAAAATACTTTGTCGGCAATGGAGGGAGGGGGGAATGATCAGTCAATAGCTGAAAATATAGCCACGCTAACACCAAACAATCTAGATGTGGCATCTGCGACCAAAGGTGGGCCTGAACAAGTGAAACATGGGGAAGTAATTAATAACCAAACATGGAAATCCAATGCTATTGAGAGTTCAGAAAATGATACCACGAACAGTAGCAAAACGACCGAAGGTGAGATAAAGGTGGGACCACAATGCTGTGGACAGGTTAGCTCTGAAACAGGAGATCTCAAAAAAGGATATATAACTCAAGTTTATAGGACTGACATGGACAAAGATGAGCACACAGCAGATGTTCTGGCTGAGCTGGAATCAGCAGAGGCGCCCAAAGTATATCAGGAGCACCCGGGGGGTCGACCAGAGACTGAAAAATGCAAGGAGAACGAAAAAGTTCCGAGCGAATGCTTCTTCTCTGTGTCAGAGGGGGACGAATGGTCAGAAGAGGATGATAGCTCCAATCTTGGGTCAGATCTGGACACAGAGAGTGATTATGAGCTGGATTTACCGGTAACAGCAGTAAAACCACACAAAGTCCGAGAGCACTCTCAAGGCGAGCCGAGTTGGGACCATTCGTCAGCAATGCCACTGCAGGGCAGTCCGGGAGGAGCGGCGGCTCAGATGTCGCTTCTGGAGACTATTCATAAAGAGATTTTGGCACATAGGGAGGAAGCCCGACAGGATAGTCGAAAGTCTAGAGCAGCAGTAAGAAAGATGCAGGGCGTAGTAAGGAAGCTATCCAAAGTCTGTATCAACCTGGGGGAACGAGTGACCAATCTCGAAGATAGAGTGGTCTCGACAGAGGTGGAGGCTGCAGCAGCAACCAACAAAGTCGAAGCCCAACGCTCACAAATAACAGACATCCAGTGGAAGCTGGAGGATATGGAAAATCGGCTCAGGCGAAACAACCTCCGGATTCTGAGGGTACCAGCGGGAAGGGAAGGGTCCGATACAAGGGCCTATGTTACTAAATTGTTTGAGCAAGCATTCCCTGAGCTTTCGAGTTGGGACTGGGCCACAGAAATTCAACGAGCTCACCGCTTCCCGTTTAAGATCAAAAGGGGAGCGAAGGAGGATGATAAACCAAGAGCAATTCTTATCTTTGTGAGCAACTTTTTGCTTAGGCAGGCGATTTCAGAGAAGGCAAGACCAGACGCTTAGAGGAATGTAGATGGGGTATCCTTCTTCGTTCGTCCTGATTTCTGCCATGCAACAGTGGAGAGACGCTGGCGACTCAGACAACTGATAAAACTGTTCAATGAAAAGAAGATGCAGGCCTACCTGGTAAACCCAGCCCAACTAAAAATCATCAACGATGGGAGAACGATTTATTTTTCCTCGGAAATAAAAGCCAAAGAGTTTCTGGAATCTCACGGGAAGTAAAGTAATAGGCCTGTGGTCCTAAAAAATTAAAAACTAAAAAAAACGACCGAACATTGATGTATAAATGGAGAATTGTGGCTGGTAGGGTGCAGCAATGTAGAGGGTGGTAAGGGGAGTTAGAAATGGCAAATGATTAGTTTTGAAAGGGCTTCACTGTTCACACTTCGTCCATCACACGCACAGACCAGGTCCAAGCGCCTCACAAGCAAGGGAGGGGGATTGTTGGGGAAAGGGGGGTGTGGGGGAGGGCAGGGAGGGAGGGGGAGGGGTAGGAAGGGTAAAAACAAAAAAAATGGAGATAAGGAGTTTTGAAGTGGAATTTGTCAGAGCTAGCAGTTATTCGCAGAAAATAATCATAATCCAGATTCGACAGGGAATATTAGATCAAAATTATGGCAAAAATGGCAAATACGACAAGCATTAACATTTGCACAGCTAATGTAGGCGGCCTGAACGACCCGAGGAAACGACTTAATGTAGAGCATTTTGTAAAGTTTAACAATATTGATATCCTCTGTATGCAGGAGACCCATCTCCCCTGGGCAAAACAAAATCTGATGAAATTGAGGGGGTATGAAATTCTATCTTGCTCCACACAAACGTCAAACATCAGGGGGGTCGCTATATTTGCCAAATCCTATTTGGGGGGGGCCAAACGTCATGAATCTGACAGCGGTGGTAGATGGGCAATTGCAGAACTCAACCTTGGGTACACTCTTTGTATAGTCTATGGGTCAAACCAAGATGACCCAGAAGTCTTTGATTTTCTGGAGGGAGAGTTAGCAAACTGGCCAACACCCATGATAATCTGTGGGGATTTTAATATATCGGTGGATTGGAATGATCCGGCGGGCTATTCTGGGAGGAAATCAAGGGTATTCCGAGCCTTGGATTCCCTCAAGAATTCCCATGGGCTTAAGGACGTCTGGGGGGAAAAGGAGCCTATAGACCCAGGCTACACCTACTTCTCTTTCCCTAACGTGAAATATTCCAAGCTAGATTATTTTTTGATCTCCTTTTCGGAAATGAATAAGGTTGGCATCAGGAAACTCCCGAAATCAATTTCTGATCACAACCCACTGATTATGACCTGTACAATTTCAAGTATGGAGAGGAAACAAAACTGCTGGTCGTTCGAGCGGAAGCTACTGTTAGATACCAGATTTGTAGAACACCTTAGAAAATGGGCAGAGGAATTTTATGATGTCAACAGGTATAGCACATCCAGAAATATGGTTTGGGTAGCCTTCAAAGCCTCTCTGAGGGGGGAAACAATTAGCGGCTCAGCTAGGCTTAGGAGGAAAGATAGGAGAGAGGTAGAGTAGTTGATGGATGAACTTGTAACGGCAGAAAAACAGCGTATTAGGGAAATCAGCTTGGGGCAGGATGGTCATGGAAGCCTTACAAGAATCACTAATATAAAAGCTAACCTCCAGAAAATAGCTACGGAGAAGGAGGCTAGAAGTTATCAAGTAGCAAGGGCAAGACGGTATGAAACAGGGGAGCAGGCGGGAAGAGCTTTAGCCCTGCAGATAAGACAGGAGAAGACTAAAAACATAATTCAGTGTATACAGGAAGAGGGGATAGAGTTTACAGAGCCCAAAGAGATACTGAGAGTATTTCATGATTTCTACCAAAAATTATATGATGAAGAAGAGCAGACCAGAGAGCCAAGTCCGGGCTTTGCAGACAGGGGTCCCAGAATAAGTGTACAGGATCGGGAAGAACTGGAAAAAGATTTACAGATTAACGAGGTAACGAAAGCCCTACTCGAGTTAGCCACGGGTAAGGGCGCAGGTCCCGATGGGATACCCCTAGAAGTATATGTGTGCTTAGAAAAACAGATTGCCCCTATTCTGCTTGACCTATTTAATGGGATTCTATATACAGGGCCCCTGCTCTCCAGTTCTATTCTCTATGTATATAGACCCCCTTATACAAAGAATCCTGGCCTCAAGACAAATAAGCCCGGTGGTGGTCAACGGATTCACCACCAAACTATTGGCCTATGCAGACGATCTGGCAATAACTACTGTGGACCCCCACCAAGCAATTCCGGAAATAGTACAACTGGCCAAAGAATTTGGCATCTGCTCTGGGTATAAGCTGAATGAGGGGAAAACCCAGATCATCTGTACCAAGAATATTAGGAAAAGTGATCATAGGTTTGTAGAGTGTGCCACATATCTTGGGGTTAAAATGAATTCATCAGTCGAGAAGATGGTTGAAGAGAACTTTCTTCCGCTGCTGGGCTCAATTGAAACAGAGCTTAGAAGAATTGATGTGCTGCACCTATCCCTTATAGGTAGGGTGAATGCCCTAAAGATGACTATGTTTCCTAAATTATTATATCTTTTTAGGGCTATTTCCCTATTTATAGGGGAAACAATGATCAAAAAAATTGAATCCACGTTTGTTAGATTTGTGTGGCAGTACGGCAAAATCAGATGCTCCATTAATTATCTATCACTACCGGTAGATAGGGGCGGTCTGTCATTGCCGAACCTAAAATTTTACCATTTGGCATGCCTGTTCACACAAATGAATATACTGATTCAATCTGAACCCTTGTCAGCAGTAGGATCTAATGAGAACCAAGATCCCCCCTCCATTTATGAGCTATTGCTGGGTAGAAAAGCATATGGGTTATTGCAGTGTGAAGTGGAACGGAGATTCTATAGTAGGACGAGATATAAGATTATCGAAGGGGTTTGGTGGACGTGGAAATCCATAGGCAAAACTCTGGGAATCCCTAAAATAAATGCTAATACTAACTTGTGGAAATCGAGTTTATTCACCCATCTTGGACAGAATGATAATAGTTTAATTTGGAGGGCACAGGGGATAAGATGCTTGGGCGATATCATGCTGGGAGAGGATATATCTAGTTTTACTGAAATACAGCGGAGGTTTGGGATCCCTGGAAATCACTGGCTGTTATATTGGCAAGTCGCTCAAACTATTTCAGCAATAAGACCAAAACTAGTGATGATACCAGATTGCCAACTGATTGAGTATATAAAAAGAGGGGGAAGGAAGATTGGTACAGCCTATAATTTTCTGGTGTCCTGGCTCCCAGACGATCTGGATAAAACTGAGGTGGCTTGGTCACATAAGTTGGGGGACCCGGACATAGATATAGATTTGGCCTTACTTTTAAGCAGTAAAGTATTTCGAGCATCAAACCTAAGGGCCCAACATTACAAGACGGTGTTTAACCTCTACTACACCCCCGCAAAATTGTATGGGTGGGGGTTAAGGGAAGACGATAAGTGCCCAAGATGTAACACAGGCCCAGCAGATTTGATGCATATGTTTTACAGCTGCTCTAGTCTGGCCCCAATCTGTGGTGAGATAACAACCTTTCTGAGGGGGCTGCTAGGTAATAACATCAACCTATCCCCCACGCTGGTTCTTTTAGGAACGGACTCCAAACTTAAGGTTGGGAAACATGCACAAGCATTGTTATTTATTGCTGTTGCAGTACTTCATATGCTAATCTCTGCTGGGTGGAAAGATTCTAATGCCCCCACTTTTCAGATGTGGATGTCTAGGCTGCTGGGTATTCACAATCTGGAAGCATGCCTTTATGAATTAAAGGGAAGAAAGAAGCAGGAGTTTGGTAGGAATATTTGGGCCCCGGTTGAGATCTGGAGAAACTCCGATTCATGAGTTTTGTGGGGATGTAGTCCCTTTGTTTTTTTTTTAGGAATCATGATTGCATGTTATTAACTTTTGTAGAGCTCTGATTAATTTATTGCATACTATGATTTTTTTACATTCTATAATATATATTGTATTATCATTGAACTACGCCAACTAAATTATTGCATATGATGAATGTTGAATTTCTATTTTTCCGGATATGTATTGATTTTGTAATCGTAACTGCCTTATCTCTAATAAAATTAAAAAAAATTAAAAAAGGAAATCCAACCCAAGTGGGTAAAGAACAAATCGAACCAAACAGATACTGAAACCCAAATTGTCAGTCCTCCCTATAGTGCCCTCCTTGGGGTACTGCAGATATTTTTCGTGTGTTTACTAAAAGTGCAAGTGCTACATAAAAACTATTCTACAAGGTTTAACAGGTTGCCGAATCCATTCTCGAGTAACTCCCTTCAGAGGGTCTCTTGTTTGCATATTTTTTCTCTTTTAGTTTACAGGAGTAAATTCGGGGGTATTAGAGGCAGGTGTACATGTCCTCACTGGCATTCAATCCTCCAGGGTTTTTACTATTTATTTCTAGAATATATCTCATCTCTAGCAGGCGCAACTTGGCGTCCCTGTTACCACCTCTCTTAAGAGGTAGAATGGAATCAACGAGAAAATATTGGAGACTACTGGAGTCACTATTATGGACAGATTCGAAGTGTCTCGCCACTGGATAGGTCTGATCCTTTCTAGATATGGCCCTGAGGTGTTGCAATATTCGTTTGTGGGCGGGCAAACGTGTGCTGCCCATATATTGGAGCCCACAAGAACATTGCAACACGTAGACCACATATTCGGTCTTACATGTGAGTCTCTAATTAATAGCAATGGGCTTTTCAAGGAAAGGACTAGAGAAGTGGGTCTTGTTTATTCCATGGCGACATGCTTTGCATGATTGGCACTTCTTAAAACCTGTAATGCTGTCCATCCAAGATTTAGAAGTGTCAAGACTACTGCTTACCAGAGCATTGGCCATAGTAGGGGATCTTCGAAATGTGAGTTTCGGTTTGTTGGATACCAAGCCCCCTATTATCGTGTCCCCCTTGACCAGGTTCTAGTTCCTAGTGAAGATTTTCCTAATTTCTGAATGCTGATTACTATAAGTGATAATGGCTCTAGCTTGTATTTGCTCATTATCACTCCCCGTTTTATCAGTTCTTACTCTGGGTACTAGGGCTTGTTCCCTTGTGATCTTTTTAGTACGCTTGATCTATTATTTCATTGCTGTAGCCCCTGTTAAGAAACCGTATTTTGCTCTCTCGTTGTGCTTGATCACATTCAGTATCCGAACTACATATTCTTCGCAACCTGAGCATCTCCCCGTAGGGGATACTGCGGATGAGATGTTGCGGATGTTGACTAGTTGCATGAAGCAACGTGTTCCCCGCAGTTGCTTTTCTGTGTAGTTTCGTTTCTAATATATTGTCTTTGATATAGACCTCCACGTCTAAAAAAATCACTGTCTCTTTGTGAATCTGTGAGGTGAATTGCAAGTTGAGATTCTTTACATTTAATTCCCTTACAAAATCAGTGGCTTCCTCAGAGGATCCCCTTCATATCATGAACAGATCGTCTATATATCTGAGGTATAACATCACCTTGTTGGTCATAATGTCCCTGTGTTGATCCATGAGGACCCGCTCCTCCCACAGCCCCATGTGTAGACACGCGAAGCTGGGGGAAAAGCAGGCCCCCATGGCCACCCCTCTCATCTGTTGGTATATCTGATTGTTAAATGTAAAAAAGTTCTGTTCTAAGCAAAGCTTTAGCATTCCAACAATCATTTTGTTATGACGTATACAATCTATGGGGTGCTTATCCAGGTAATGTTCCACTGCCTTAACACCGTAACAGTGTTTAATAGACGTACAAAGTGAGGTCACGTCCAAAGTCATAAGGAGAAAATCATCACTCCAGTCTACTGTGGCCAATTTGCAAATAAAGTCAGTAGTATCTTTTACGTAGGAATCCAGTTGTTTCACCCCCTCCTGTAAAAAATAGTCAATATACCGAGAAATATTTTCAGTGGAACTGTCTTTAGCCGAGATAATTGGCCTCCCTGGTGGCGTTGAGGCATCCTTATGCACCTTTGGTAAAAGGTAGAAAGTAGGGATGACAGGATGATCCTTTTTCAGATATCGGAATTCATCATAGGAAATTAAGCCACTACTTCGCCATGCCGTCAACTTCAAATTTTGGTCATTCCATGTTGTCTTTATTATTGAAAGGTTGCTTTTTCTGTAGCAATCTATGTCCCCCAATTGCCGCTCAGCCTCTTTTATATACTCATCTCGATTCCAAAGGACGATGTTCCCCCCTTTGTCGGCTTGTTTCACTATTATTTTGTTGTCGGCTTTGAGTTTACTGACCAAGATGTTGTAACCCTAATTCTGCCTGTTGATGGCCAATTGTTTTTTATTGGAGGCAGTGTATAGTTTTTTTAAATCCTCTATGATGAGTTCATGATAAATATCAAGATTGTCATGGGTTAGCACTGGTAAAAAGGTGGACTTGGCTTTGAATGGTGTGGTTCCGATCCCGGTACCACATATAGCAGTACTTGTAACCCCCAAACTTGTCTCCAGGTTTTCCCGTTGGAGACCCCAGATTTCCTGGAAGGCGGGCCCTTCTCCTGCAGTTAATAATGAAGGGCTTTGTGCTGCCGCAGTTTTAGGCTTTTTATAAGGCTGTAAGCGATGAAATTTACTAAGTTTTAGTTTCCTAACATATCTAAAGGCGTTCCATCCTCGTGTTTGCATAATTGAAATCCCTAGTTGGGCAGTATGATAGTCCCAGGGATAGGATGGCAATCTCCTTGGATGTTAAAGAAACATTAGCCAGGTTGATTATTGAGGGGGCAATGACGTCTGTCCCCGTTTTTTGTTCCATTTGCCCCGATTGGTTTTTTCTCTCCACCTGTTCTTGTGGCATTTCTGTCGCTCGAGCCGCTTGCGGTTTGCCTTTGTTTCCTTGAAAGGTTTTTGGATGCGCACTTGACCTCAGAGTGTCCCTTCGATTTTCACACAAACAGCTCACTTACTGTGCAGGGGTAAGTTTTGTAAACCCCAATCCCTGACTTTTTGAGGGACCTCCCTCTGTTTCACTCTCCGCTGCTGAGCTTAAGTCAGTTGATGAGGCAGATGTTGATGCTGCTTCTCGTGACTTCTGCCCCAACTTGCTGATTCGTGCCTTAATACCATCAAATCTGCAGGCAAAAGTAAAAATGTGTCCATTCAAATAATCCAGTCTATCTCGTTCAAATTTAAAAGCCTTTCGCTTTTTAATGATGTCCTCCTCCTTTGCCAGTCGCATAACCATGTCTTCCCTCATTTTTCTGATGTTGTCATCAATTTCGACTTTTGCCAGTTCCACCTCCAAATTCTCAATTTCAGTTTGTAATTTAACTCTATCGCTCTCCGCATATTTTACTAAAATCCTCATGAGCTTTGCGGAAGATTCCAGATTCGCTGCAGCCCATTCCTCTAACATAAGTGGATCCGGGCTGTCATAACTCGATGCAAGCGTTATACGGAGACCCCTGGGGACCTGTCCCACTTCGAGATATCGTGAAAGGGATTTGTTTTCCCACCATTTTGCTAGTTCTTTTTTAGTGAGTTTCTCCAGTTTCCGAAACAAATCCCTAGTAGTCGGGCTCGCGTTCCCCTTATCAGGTTGTTGGGAGATACAGGCAGAGTCCCCCCCAGCCGGGGTTTCGAAGACCAATTCAGCAGCCTGCTCCCTGTGTCTCAACACGGCGGCGGACATTGCTTGCAATGGCTGTGTTAAATGCAACTCACTGAAAAAAACGATGGGTTAAGTGTTCAAAGCTTTCCACGTTCCCACCTAGCACACTCTCCACTGCGCTATGCGTTCGCTGTCTTACCCGGATTAGGCTGCCTGCACACCTCAATTTTGCTTCAGTAGCATCAGCTCCTCCAATTCCGGACAGACGTGTGCTTACTCGCAGGGGCATCCACGGCTTCCTCCTACCGGAGTCAGGTTTCCGATTCCGGTTCACAGAATCTCAGCTTCCTGCAGTTCTTCGCCCAAACATCGGAGAGGGGTTCCGCTTGTACCCAGGAAGCTTCCAGGTACTATTAGATTTAGAGAATTGCCATTCACAGCTGCTTCCACGCAAAATAACGAGAGAGCAGAACCACCATATACGTGCTGTTTTCAGTGCTTTATTTGTGCAAAGTTCTTAGCCTGCAATCCGCCATGACGCGTTTCCCCTCCACCAACGAGGCTTGATCACATGACGTGTCATAGACATAGACAAGGGCATTTATAGTGCAGGTACTCTAATGGGAACAGCTGTTATCATTTCATATACAGACAGTGACGAAATACTATAGGTTTAAAACGACAATATATATATATATATATATCAGTCTTCCATCAGTAACACCCCTTTCGAGCAGGATAGATGAACGCGGACCCAAAGTTCCTTGGGCAAAAGTCTGTTTTTTTTAATCACCCTGCACTGCCGCCACGGCGAGTTTCAGCCCCACCTGGGCCTTGATCACAAGAAGCGTTGCGTCTGTTTTATCCAATATTTAAAGTGCTAGTGCAGATTACAATCAGCTGTTCACACAATAGCCAGTGAAGATATACTACATCAAGTCTGAACGTAATACATGTTTTTTGCCAATGCATCTGTTTCAAATGTCTGCCTCCAACTAGTGTGAATGTTAAAATGACAAATATAAATATCCGCAACTGTTAATATGTCATAATATCTGGTCAGTGCAGCTAGATATACTCATTTACCTGTTAGGTAAAATACGCAGGATGTACATATGCAAGACATCGTTCATGGAAAATACAGCCCAAGTGGGCAAGTAATCACTTCCTGCCAAATGAACAACTGCTGTGTTTAAAAAAACAAAACATATTACCCCCTTGAGCCAGCAGGTTCAATAAAAGTGCTACTGTGCATAAAAAATGTGAAAAGAATAAATACCCTCCATAAATATGGGTAAGTACTTAAAAAGCAAGCTAAATATTACGCATTATATATACACATTTTAAAACTTTATATTGAGGAAATTTCATTGAGAATCAGCAGTTTAAATTGATGCTAAAAGTGTGGAGTGACTGCGCCCGTCATACTAACGGCAAGTGTATAAATCTTCACCGGTGTTGAGCCCTACGGGGGACTTGGTGTTTAGGTCCAATATGTATCGTGTTTCTAAAAGACGGAGAATGCCTTCCCGATTTCCACCCCAGTCTATCACAAAATAACTGAGATGCAATGGGTTACTTTCATGACTCATCTCAAAATGCCTTGCCACAGGGTAGGCTCGGTCCTTATTTGTGATGTCACGTAACTGCTGGAGTATCCTTTTGTGCACTGGGAGTTTGGTGCTCCCAATATATCTTAACGCACAAGGACACTCCAGCACATACACGGCATAGTCCGTTTTACAATTAAGTCTTTTGGTGATACATACTGGGACTGGCTTAAAAGGTGTTGTGTAATTTATCCTGTTTTTGGCAAATTTGCATGGCTTACATGACACACACTTTGTAAAGCCCTTTTGTGCCGTCAGCCAGTTGGTGGGTGCTCTAGTTTCTGGACTATTTTTAACAAGGCAATTACCCATTGACCTGGCTTTCCTGAATGTCAATTGTGGTTTCTTAGACAGACTTACACCTATGACTGGATCATTAAATATCAAGTTCCAGTTTTTATTAAGTATCCTCCTGATAGCTCTATGTTGTTTGTTATATGTTACTATAACTCTGCAGGGCGGTTCTAGTTTGTCTGACCTTTTCTGCTTGTTTTCTTTATTCAGAAGAGCCTGGTCCCTAGTGAGAAGTCTTGTTTTGTTAATAGCTCTGTCTACAATTACCGGAGCATATCCTCTTGATAAAAATCTTTGTTTACTATTTCCCTTCTCTACTTGACAATCTTCATCACTGCTGCAAATTTGTCGCATATTTATATATGTGTGATTTGTTTTTGTGAATAATGGTCTCATTACAATGTCGGTTGGACCGGGCATCTGACCATTCCAACCGCCAAGGCTACAAAATATTCTCTGCCCTATTACGATTCAAATTGCGGACCAATTCAGCTGGAAAGCACTCTTCATGGTCCTGAAGGACTGGGCTATTTAAGGCCCAGCGGTGCCAGGGGACAACACCTGAAACCTTCGTGGGTTACCTGTTCTGGCGTACAAATTGCAGAGACACGGGACACTTCCTTCGGCGTCAAAGATCAGCGTTTATTTACTGCAGGGACACAGAAATCGCTAGAAGTACAACAAAGTGTATGTTCAGAGAGTCTGCTTCGAATTGCAAAAGTGGATCGCTCCTTTTATACACATTTTCGCCATTGCACACATACGAACAAAAGGTTACAACTCAGTTCCCACAGTAAACTTCAAAAGGGTCGCATTCATGTTTTCAGAAGCCCGGAACATAATTACAGTAGCATTGCCGGTTCCCAACTGTAAAAACACGCTATCCCACCATTAGGCACATTCCATTCTGGTTGTAAACGAGCGAAGAGAAGGGACAGAAACAGGTGCAAGGAAAACAAAGACAGACAACAGATTGAAAAGAGTGTGGGGGCAATATTGGAAGCATGATCACAGGATCAAAGGATTCGAGCCTGGCGCATGCAAGGCTGAAACAATAGACCGGCACGGCAAGATGAGCCTCGAGCGGAGCCATCTGCCTTTGCCGTGTCATTCCCCTAGCCATAAAGACACACTCAAAGGGATATGCATCTTCCGCAAGAGCTTGGGAGTACCAGGGTCATCAGGCGGAGATTGTTCGTTCGTCGGCTACGTGAGGGCAAGAAACAAAATGGATGCTGTATCTAAAATGGAACCCGAAGGTTCAGATGAAGAAACCCGTAAATAAGACGAACCCTTCTGAGTAGTGTAGCGAAAACACGTACACCCACTAAACTCGTCATTTGCGGTTCGTCGATACCAAACTCATCCATATCCGATCAAGCCCAAAACGCCATTACGATTCTCACGGAACCTCAGACGCTCCTTTTGCCCTCATGTAGGCAAGCACTAGTCGATATCAGAACCAATATCGATTTTCATCAGATCGTTCAGATGTTGCTGGAACATTATTCTATCCACCAATGTCTCTCTGGTAACAGATGGCCTTCTTATACACGTTGTAGCACAGAGGCTACATAAGGCAGGACCACACTGTACGCAAAGACAGCACGTGAACAGAAACGTCACAACAACCCCTACAATCATCAGAATCTTCCAACCCCAAGTCGACATCAGACCCCAAAACCATCCTAGAAGCGTCCAATCACCTTCATCCACGTGTATGGACTCGGAGATTTTATGCAACTTCGAGATGGCTTGATAAACAGTTGGAGCGTTATCAGGTATGAAAATACAGCAGCTCGAATGGATCACCTTGCACACACCACCTCTGTCTGCAAGAACAACGTCTAGAACCATTCGGTTCTGTAACGTCATAAGTCTATCCGCTTGAAGCTCTGCTGTCAAGTTACCAAGAGCACTTGCAGTTATATTAGCAGTTGATTCTACCACACGAGTCAACTCTCTCAGGTTCCTACTATTGACCATAGGTCCCCAAAACGGTAGGAAACCCTTGAAGAAGTCTCCTGCTTCTTGACCGGCAGTGTCCTCTTTGCTAATAACGCCTCTCACAACTCTAGTCTTGTGATAATCTGAGGCGACTGTAAAAGTCGGTGGCAAAAGATTCGCGATATAACAGGTGCCCGAAAAATCACGAGGCAACCACGTATAAGCGTGATCATAACACACAAAATAAGTACCCTTGGCAGTCAGGAAGACAGGGGAAGAGAGCATCGGTAAAACGTACGTCTCAGTACTAGCACTCTTCCCAAGCTGAGCTCTCGGATTTCGACCAGACCTTGCAGACAAAAATGACCTAGGTGGGGTACGATCCAGATCGGAGACGAGCTCTTAAGCTGTCTATCACCCACTGACATACTATACTCAGCCTCACTCAGATCCTTGTATGCTCGCACCTCTTCCTCTGGAATAAGTGATGCATCGAAAATATCTCTATCTAGATCAGCAATCGCTATTGCCAAAGATTTGTGGTACGGGCCGGAACCAAGGTCTGTGGAGCGTGGCTCTCGACGGGGGTAGGAATCTAGTGCACTACGGAACATGGTTTGGAATGCTCAAGCTGACCCCTGGGAGCTATAGGGAAGAACCAAATATGGAATACCCTTATCCATGGTATGTGGCATTAACCCACACACCCAGCAGTTAGTAGTGTTCATCACCAACTGATGCTGATGCAGAAGTTGGACAAAGGAATTATTCATAAATTCCGCACATCTAACCTGTTCATGTTGGGGCAGAAGATGAAAGGAATGTGGAGAAATAGTGGGAACAGAATTCAGATCATGAGAAGGAGGGGTAGGTGAAGTGGGAGGCAATAACGACTGAATCCCGAAATACACTCCACCCACCAGTAGCATAGAAACAGTTAGGAACAACATGAAAACCTGAAAAACAAAAAACATTTTGTTCGCAAAATCTTATGCAATTTGGATCTTTGCGCCGACATCCTCTCCATTTCCGACAGCTTAGAGAACTCCATCCTCTAAAGACCGTCCGTAACGTTCTTGACGCACCTTGTTCTGAGTAGCGATTATCAATTCCCAGGAGTTCCCAGAAACCGACAAAAGTAACCGACCTAGTGTCAGAAACCTGCTAAACAGAAGGAGGTACCCGCACGGCCCTACGGCCAACCCAGATGGTAGGTTTTAATCAATTGAACATTCAGTTTAATATAAGTCTCCTAGCTGCATGGAAGAAAAACACACGTGAAATATAAAAAAGATTCAAAAATCAGGAAAAAATGCAAATGTCCACAATGTTCATAGCAACAGTGAGGGGGTAATGTACATTCAAAAATAGAAGGGAAATTTTATTTGTCCATATCACGCGATCGAAGGAAATATCGACATTTTCCAGGTCGAGTTTGCTCTTCAAACAACGGTTCAGATGGCAAAACAGTGTTCGATTGTTCAGATGACAGTTCAGAACTTGAATTCTCCAATGCTGGGGACAAAGGTACAGTTTCAGATGATTCAACAGGTGTCTCTGACTGAGCTGAATCGTTCTCTACAAGTTGAGCATCACTAAATGGCACATAGTGTAAAATGGTATCGGTCTCAGTTGGGGCGACTCCTTTCTTTATCCAGTTATCTGCTGGCAAAGGAAGTGGGACTTTCTTTGTATGGATGGCATGCACCCAATGCTTCCTGCCGTCCAGCCGAACTGCAGTCCTTGTTGCCAACAGAACTTGGTAGGGTCCCACGAACCTCGGCTCAAGATTCTGTTTTCTCCCAAAATTCCGGACAACGACCCAGTCACCAGGTTGGAGCCGATGTCCTGGTCCTTCTGTTTGTGCCGGTAGAGCCTCAAAAACCTGTTGATGAATCAACCTCAATTTAGCAGTCAGATCATAAAGATAGTCAATCAACATTGGATATTCAAGACTGTCAAACTCCTTAGGCCTTGGAACTCCCCAAATGTTCGCAGGACGGCCGAACACAATCTCATATGGGCTAAGCCCTACTCGAGAGTGCACAGTCGCCCTGGTCGATAAGAGAGCTAAAGGCAATGTGTCAGGCCATGCTAAACCAGTCGTTGCTTGGATTTTGGCAAGTTTCAGTTTCAGAGTACCATTGTACCCTTCCACTAAACCCGCCGACTGGGGATGATTAGCACTATGAAATTTTTGGCGAATTCCCAAGCCCTTACACACACTCTTCATCACACTTCCCACAAACTCACTTCCATTATCTGACCATACGATCCGTGGCATGCCATACCTGGGGAAGTATTCCTTGAGCAGAACTTTTGCTGTGGACAGGGCAGTATTATCCTTAAGAGGGTAGGCCTCAATCCATCTGGAGAATGCGCAAACCACAACCAACACATATTTTAGATTATTGCATCTCTCCATATGGATGAAGTCCAATTGAATAACTTCAAAGGGGCATGTAGGAGGAGCAAAATGACCAGGTGGAGTGGGGGTGCCCTTGCCAGGATTATGCATCAAACATACCATACAGTTCTTAACCACTCTCTCAGCACACTTAGCAATCCCATCATTCTTCCATACAGGGGACAACAATTTACATATACCTTTCGCGCTAATATGTGACATGCCGTGGGCCATAGTAACAACAGCAAGCACATATGCATCCGGTAACATCCATCTCAGATATTCTGACAAATCAACCCAACATCCATTCGTGTCTAACTTCCCCGTGCTTTCTTTCCACTTAGCCTTTTCAGTTTTGGTGGCCTCATTCTGAATCGCTTTCACACTCTCAACTGTGTCCTCACACATACCAGTCTCCGTCTGCCATCTCACTGAACTCGTAACATACATTCGACCCATCAAATTCTTGGCCGTTTCCTTAGCAATCTCATCCGCAAACGCGTTACCACGACCCACATCATCTGTAACCTTTCGATGCGCACTGCATTTAATGATTGCCACCTGCTTAGGCAATGTAAGTGCATCCAAAAGATCGTTCACGAGCTGTCGGTGTTGGATCTTCGTGCCATGCGACGTCATAAATCCTCTTTCTCTCCACAATCGACCAAAACTATGCGCTACGCCAAATGCATACTGACTGTCTGTATACACATTCACTCGCTTCCCTTTAGACAAAACACACGCTCTCGTTAACGCAATCAACTCTGCCGCTTGCGCCGACTTCTGACTCAGTCTCGCAGTTTCCACAACCGTACTCAACGTCACTACAGCATACGCAGTCATCACATCACCATTCGGCAACTTGAAGCATGAACCATCAACATACAAAGTACCATCGGGATCTACCAATGGAGTGTTTTTCAGGTCAATACGACCCTTCGTCTCTTCTTCAGTTCTTAAGTAACAATCATGTGGCGCTACATCACCTGATTCCATATTGATCGGCAACAATGTTGCTGGGTTTAACACATTACAACGTTTTATCTGTATATGACTTGCCAAAAGTGTCAACTCATAACCGGACAACCTTGCGCTCGTCAGATGTTGAGTCTTTGTTCGATTCAAGAGAGTGTCAACTGCATGCGGAACCATCACTGTAAGCATATTATCCATGACCAGACCTGCGGACTGTCGTATGGACAGCACAGCTGCCGCTGTCGCTCGTAGACAACTCGGCAAGGCTCTAGCTACTGGGTCTAAGGTCGAGGAAAAATATGCACATGGGCGCTGTTTGCCGCCATATTGTTGCGTCAAAACACTCAACGCACAACCTTCTCTCTCGTGAACGTAAAGTGTAAACGGCTTACTGTAATCAGGAGTACCTAACACAGGGGCCGAACACAACGCATCACGCAATTCAGAAAAACTTTTCTGACAATCTTCAGTCCATGGCAAAGGAGTCGGAACATCCTTGCACGTGAGAGCTAACAATGGCTTCGCTAACAATGAAAAGTTTGAAATCCATTGCCTGCAGTATGACGTGATACCTAAAAAGGCACGTACATCTCTCTGAGTTGTTGGCACAGTCATTCGAGCAATTGCTGCAATTCTTTCTGGGGTCAACCTTCTTCCCTCCTTTGACAATAAGTAACCTAAATAGGTTACTTCTTGACAACAATACTGTAGCTTAGAAGGTGACACCTTGTGATGTAAGTCACATAAGTGCTTTAACAACGATACTGTAGCAGTTTTGCAAATTTGCTCAGTGTCTGCAGCCACTAACAGATCATCGACATACTGAATCAAGGCCGCACCCGCAGGTAACACAAAAGAATCAAGTTGACTCTTGAGGGCCTGACTGTAGATCGATGGACTCTCACAGTAGCCCTGTGGTGGCCGTTTAAACCAAAAACTGCGACCACCTAATGAGAAACCGAATAGATCTCTGCTTTCTTCAGCAATCGGAATGCTAAAGAAAGCATTCTTTAGGTCGATCACCGAAAACCAGGAGGCAGAGGCTGGAATCAGGGTCAGCAAAGCTGTAATGTCAGGCACCACTGGAAACTGTGGGATCACAATTTTATTCACTTCTCTCAAATCGATTACAAAACGGTACACCGGAGGCTTGGATGGGTCAGTTTGTTTCAAAATACGTAACACAGGACTATTACACACATTTCACCGAGTTTCTTCAATAACATCCTTTTCGATCAAATCGTAAATGATCGCTAATAGCGCTCGCTCGCCATCAAGAGAGATACGATACTGGGGGATACGTGGTAATCGCACATTTGATTTCAATTGGACTACATAAGGTGGTATGTCCAGTAGGCCCACATCATTGGGACCTGCTGCCCATAAAGACTCAGGAAGGGAACTCAATTCCGGCGGGAACTTATCAGTTGACAAGTACATAGGAGAGATCACTCTCTTACCTAATGTAAGCTCCACTCCCGTAGGAGAGCAATACAGAGTCGCATATAACCGCTTTAACAAATCCAGACCCAATAGATTCTCACCACAACCAGTAGTTAAAATCAAAGGAGCCTCTAGCTCACGTGGCCCGATCGTAAGGGACAAAGGGCTAGAAACTGGATTGCTAACCGGGGCGCCAGAGAATCCAACGGAAACATTCGTTAAGCCAGACAAAGGTGCGCCAGGGAGTTTCGAATGCATGATGGAACTTTTGCTGCACCAGTGTCCAACAGAAAAGGCTCAACTACGCCCGATGTGGCAACTGCGACGTAAGGCCCTCTCTGATCAACCGGAACTGATACTACTCCCTCTCTTTGTCTATGGCTGGCCTAGTAATTGTCGTCTGCACCAATCTCATGCTCAACATAATAGTCCTCCACATGATACTGTGCAGATCTACCAGCCGATGTATTTCGCTGATCAAAACAATTGTTCGCGTCCGATGAAGGAGTAGAACGCTCATTTTGATTTTGAGAGGGGCCACGACCTCTACCTCGAGATGCCTGCTGAGGACCACTACGACCTCCTCGGGCCGAAACACCATTATTTCGGTCACGTAAAACGGGACAATTGAACTTCAAATGGCCCTCTACCCTACAATATGCACACTGATTATACCCAAGCATAGATCTGGATGCAGAGGAGTCAGAGCGCGATTGCATCCTAGAAGACTGCGCTTGTGGTCGATATTGCTGTTGCAAGTCATTTTGATTCGAGCGCGGAGGATACGCCTGCTGCAACAAGACCTTAGTTTTAAGCTCCTTCGTTTTCTTGTCTGCACGATCATTCTCTTCTTTTTCCCTATTCTCATAATATTGAGCCGTTGCTAATATTTGAGCCGTGGTTGAAACAGCCCATGCACTTTCTGAATTTTTCAATTTGTTGCATAACTCAGGCAACAAATTTAACACACACTTATCAACAAACAATCGCTGACCTCCCTCAGTACTCATATCCTGACCACTATGATTGATAAATGCCTCCTCAAATCTAGTAAAAAAATCGGAGCCACTCTCGTCTTTCTTTTGCTTGCAAGCGGACAATTTATCCCAGTTCACCCTCATCGCTGGCATGAGTGTTTTCATGAGCGTAATGATTCTTTGGGGCAGATCCGTAATTAACTGTTCAGGCTTAGCCCCACCAACCTGCCGTCCATCAGCCGCTACAAGTGCAGCCCAATCACCACCTAACTCGGCTGCATGATTCTCTTGACGAATTTTCGCCCAGACTGGTTGCGGTACGACATTACCAAATAACATGTCGATATCAGCAAGGTTCATAATAGAAGCATCCACAAGTTGGGATAACTCCTTGTAATAACCTGCTGGATTCTTCCGGGGGTCAGGCAAAGATTGCTTCACCTGCAAGACTTCCGATCGCTTCCATGGGAGGTGTATCCAAACTCTCTGGAAGTGTGGCAAAATTGGAGGAATGACAGCAGCATTACCTGGCATCCACACTGGGGGAACCTCTCGCATAGGATACTGACCAGATTTCGCATTCGGGTCATCGGAGTCGTCATCAAACGACACTCGAGAAGGCACTTTGGACCTAAAAGCTAACAATCGCTCTAATGCACGCCGTACATCTCCACCTACGATCATACCGTTCGAAAACTGACCCTGAAGTTCAGTCAAGTCGGGCGGTACATTATCTAACTCATCATTATCCCACTCTTCTCTTAATGATTTGCACATCGCCTCAAACACGAATCTCTGCGTGGGCTCATTAAACTGAGAGAATGTATCGAAAACTATGCGCGAAGTGTACTCAGCAGGGTGTCTAATCCACCTACGCGCCATAGTTACTAGCGTCGCACTCTCCCTTCCACCAGGGATTTGACTTCGTCTCTGGGGAGTTTCAGAGACATCGGATTCAAATAACGATCTGAGAAGTGGAGAATAGAGAGTAGCAACAGAAGTAGGAATACGATTACGAACAGAAGGAGAAGAAGAAAGAAGAACAGGAGCAACAAGATTAGTAGTAAACGTAGGAGCAGTAGGAAGAGGAGGTGGTAAAGGAGCAGGGCCCACTTGAGGAACAAGGGGATTCGGAGGAACAGGACCACCTACGGGCTGACCAGCAGCCGCCGGAACAACAGGCGGAAGAACAGGAGGAACTATAGGAGCTATAGTACCCTGTACATAAGGGGGTGGTGATTTTAGTAAATAAGATAACAAAGGATCCTCTTTCGATGCTTCTTCCTTCTTTTCAAAACTCGACGGTAAAACTGGATAACATTTATCCACCGCCATGCTATGCTGTCTAATCGAAACTTCCTTTTCCTTCTCGGCCTTGTCTTGCTGATGCTGTTCTGCACCTTGCATCATCGAAATAATACCTTCTTTCTTGTTTTTCTTAATCTGCTTGATCTCTTTCTGTCTGGCCTCTTTGCGCCATAACCGAAAGGAATCAAACATCGCTGGCCTAGCTTTCTTTTTAAACAATTTGGCTTCGAGATTATCTAAAATCTCAGTTTCAAAACTACCATGGGGTGGCCAACTAAGGACGCCATCCTTTCTTGTATAACGGATCCAGAATTCATTATAGACAATGGGGCCTACTCCATGTCGACTATAGAGCTCATAAATCGGAGTTCCAACTGGAGGTATCGGACACGAGTCCTCCAACCGGGAATCCGTGTTGCAACACTTAAGGAAACCAAACAAAATACTACGGCCAGGCATCGTGCACGCTAACCGAGTTTCAAACTTCAAGGGTTATCGAATTACGATATCCTTGCAAAAATACGAGACCCTCGGTTTTTGGCAATTGCAATCGTCAAAGAAAAACCCAAAAGAGAGAACCAACAACTAAGGACCACAAACGCAATGGAACCATGCAACCAACCAAGTTTCAACAACAACAGCCAAGTTTCAAAGAACAAAGCAAATGTCCTAAAAAGGAACCAAAGAACCAACAACTAAGGACTGGGAGCGACCCACGAATACTTAACTGAAAGAACAATGGCGTCACCAGGAAGGCCCGTCTATCGTCTCGCCGTACAAAGGACTACACCAGGCGCCAAAACAGGTCGACAGTCAGGGCATCAGTCCGTCGCAGCCGTCTGGAAGCGGGAATCTTCGCGGGAAAAATCTTCGGACCACTTATTTCGACAACAGGATCGATGAAGCGGGGTGCACCTTCCCTCGGAGATTTCACACCAAGTTCCTCACGATCGTCAGGCTTTGGACCGGTACCACATGATGTCGCCCCACTGAAGGACTGGGCTATTTAAGGCCCAGCGGTGCCAGGGGACAACACCTGAAACCTTCGTGGGTTACCTGTTCTGGCGTACAAATTACAGAGACACGGGACACTTCCTTCGGCGTCAAAGATCAGCGTTTCTTTACTGCAGGGACACAGAAATCGCTAGAAGTACAACAAAGTGTATGTTCAGAGAGTCTGCTTCGAATTGCAAAAGTGGATCGCTCCTTTTATTCACATTTTCACCATTGCACAAC
Organism: Lissotriton vulgaris; assembly: GCF_964263255.1. Taxonomy (NCBI): domain Eukaryota; kingdom Metazoa; phylum Chordata; class Amphibia; order Caudata; family Salamandridae; genus Lissotriton; species Lissotriton vulgaris. The sequence continues at coordinate 780,603,406 of NC_141691.1, forward strand.
ATACGAACAAAAGGTTACAACTCAGTTCCCACAGTAAACTTCAAAAGGGTCGCATTCATGTTTTCAGAAGCCCGGAACATAATTACAGTAGCATTGCCCGTTCCCAACTGTAAAAACACGCTATCCCACCATTAGGCACATTCCATTCTGGTTGTAAACGAGCGAAGAGAAGGGACAGAAACAGGTGCAAGGAAAACAAAGACAGACAACAGATTGAAAAGAGTGTGGGGGCAATATCGGAAGCATGATCACAGGATCAAAGGATTCGAGCCTAGCGCATGCAAGGCTGAAACAATAGACCGGCACGGCAAGATGAGCCTCGAGCGGAGCCATCTGCCTCTGCCGTGTCATTCCCCTAGTCATAAAGACACACTCAAAGGGATATGCATCTTCGCAAGAGCTTGGGAGTCCCAGGGTCATCAGGCGGACATTGTTCGTTCGTCGGCTACGTGAGGGCAAGAAACAAAATGGATGCCGTATCTAAAATGGAACCCGAAGGTTCAGATGAAGAAACCCGTAAATAAGACGAACCCTTCTGAGTAGTGTAGCGAAAACACATACACCCACTAAACTCGTCATTTGCGGTTCGTCGATACCAAACTCATCCATATCCGATCAAGCCCAAAATGCCATTACGATTCTCACGGAACCTCAGTCCGCCGCAGTCTGTAACTTTGCCAATAGGGATTCTGATGCTGACAGCACTGCTGTCCAACCGCTGAGGAGATTACAATGAGACCGATGTACTATCGGTCGTAATCGGCAGTCATACCACAGCGACCGGCCTCCGAGCTACTGCTGCCACCAAACACCACAACTGTGTCCATAGGAAGTAGCAAGAAAAAGGACACAGCTGATGGTCATTGCTCAGGTGGACAGGCCTACATTTCATAGTATAAAACGCATCCCATCCCTGACCATGATCCTTTGCCACTACACTGCAGCTGCAAACACTACTTTGTTGGAGAGAAAAAGAAGGCAGCCATCACAACCCCACATCACCCTACATACACGCCCTAGTCAATATCCATTTTGCATCACCCTCACCATCACACTCACATTTTACCCTTTTTATTTTCAAATGGCACAAAAAAACTATGTTTTTCTGACAATGAGTTATCAGGATTGGTGGATGAAATCATTAGAGAAGAGCCAAATGTATTTGACTTCTAAGTCCAACAAATCTCTGTTCAAAGTAAGAATGAAATGTGAGACAGGGTCGTCAACAAGGTCAATATGTCTGTACCATACTGCGCACAAAGGAGGACATCAAGTAGAAGTGGCATGACCTGCAGAACAGTGTCAAGCGACTCATCAACAGGTACCACTTGGTGGCTCAGAAGACTGGCGGTGAGCCTCCTGGGCCACCATTAGACCTTATAGCCGGGGAGGAGAAGGTGCTTGCCATCCTGCACACTGAGAGCTTCACTGGAATACCTGGGAAACTGGAGACTGGTAAGTAAGACCTCATACCTGGCACAACATTTCAATACATAGTTTGCACATAACTCACCTTTGTTTTTGTCCATCAGATCCAATTTGTCCCATACTCATTAGCTAAAATATCAGAGATGTGTTATTGGCAGTTTCAAATATTATTCCTGCATATAATTCCCAAAATATCAATTTCCATCACATCCCAGCCGATGGAATGTTGTCTGCAAGTGTTTTCCTATCAAATGATCTTCACAGGGCACATATATTTAGCCAAAGTACAACAGTATGTGCCAACAGATCAACATCTTGCCAACCTGTATGTTACACAATGCAGATTTTCCAGTGTTGCCAAATTGTAACTGAAAAGACCAAAATTGTCAACAGGCCCTGTTGTCTGATCACCTAACAACATGTACTGCCCTCTTTTCCCCATAACTTCTTGGAAGCCATGTCACTGCTCAGCATCACCTCACAGGTAACTAGCCATTGTTCAAGTGTGGGTTGAGACAGGGTGACAGGACTGCAACCGCCAACAGGCCTTGTTGCCTCAGCACCTAACAACATGTACTCCTCTCCTTTCCCCATAGTTACTTGGCAGGCATGTCACTGCTCAGCATCACCTCACAGGTAGGTAGCCAATTCTCAGGTGTGGGCTGGGAGAGAGAGTCCGGACCTCAACCCCCATCAGGCCCTATCGTCTGAGCACCCAACAACATGTACTCCTCTCCTTTCCCCATACCTACTTGGTTGGCAGCCATGTCACTACTCAGCATCCCCTCACAGGTAGGTAGCTATTGTGCAAGTCTGGGCAGGGAGAGAGACTCAGGACAATAACTGCAATCAGGCCCTCTTGTCTGAGCCCCAAACAACACATACTCATCTACTTTCCCCATACCTACTTGGCAGCCATATCAACACTGAATGAATTGCACACATTACACACAAAGCTCTGCTCAGGCACATGTCCTCCTACTCAGCCTAAAATCTACTAGGTCCTCAAAAATTAAAAGAATAAAAACATGACAGACAGTCAATGAAGTGTGTAACAGAAATGTCATCAAAGTGTGAAGGTAGCTCAACCTACATGGCTTGTGAATCATAGGCAATGGACAGCACACATGATAACTAGTGCAAAATGTACAACACATATGTAAATAGGCCTGTATTGGACACACATACAAGTTTGATCTTAACAACACCCATGTGACATCTACATTGGTCTTGCATTAAGTAATTGTGAGATGCCATGTCCATCCCTTTTGTCTCGATGAAGTGGAGCATCTCACCCAATGAAAATGCCATACAGCTTTCATGTAATGGAAGTCAAATAAATTCTTGCTAAACTGTCAAACACAACGGCTATAGTCCATAATATCTACCTCCAGCCCATTTGTCCCTTGCATGCCTCTACTCACTGTGTAACAAAAGATGTGTAATATACATACTAGACTTACAACTATGACAATCTACTCTATCGCAACAGGTGGATCATGCACAACATCTGCAGAGATGCAACATTACGACAAGAGTCCAGCTCCAACCCAGGATCAAGACTCCAGTGATGCTGATGCTCCTGCACAGACGGAAGTGGAGGTGCCACCTGGCCCTTCTGGACATACATATAATGTTCTAGTATAAGGAAAGTTGAAGAGACAGCTGCTATTGTGCGGATGACAACATAGCCACAGTGAGCACTGTAGTGTGAGAACTTGTCACAGCCAGCACACAGCATTAGGCACTACATACACAGACCAGATGTATGTGTGTGACATACTGATGGATAGGATGCACTGTCATTATCACAATGTTCACCTATCTACCCCAATCTGGACTATATTGAGTATGCTCAAAGAACATATTATTTACTCACCTGATTTGGACTGCACCGTCATTTTGCATAGTCTGCATCGCAAACATTGTTACCTTCACCGAAGGGGTACCCAGCGCCAAGTTAATCGTGTGTTGATGCGCACTCATGTACAATACTGATATGTAATCAGTAGAATAAGACTAGGAAAGCTGTCATACATCAGGTGACATGTGCTAATTGACACGTTGCTTGGGAGACACACTGTTGTGTCCACATTGACCATGGATATGAGTACTGGCATGGAGGCCTTATCTGACCGATGATACTTACAGGATCGCCGACTGACTGTGGTTCTAAACCACACAGTAGGCAGGTAGATCTGTGGCAGTCACAGACATTAGCTTTTTTTGTAAAATGCACCTTGGGTCAAGAGATATGTCCTCCCACAGAGGTGGCCACCTATGTGGATACCAGACACCCCAATGGACAGACTTCTTTTATAACCGCCGGATCATTTGAACCATGTGGTAGGTGTGGTCAGCCCCGCCGGTCACAGCCATAGGCTGCAATTGAAAAATGTGAATGCAACTTTATAATGTCTGTGGCCATGTACACCAAAGTCCTATGTGGCTTGTATATACCTTGCATTGTTGGAACGTTTTCCTTTGCGACCAGACACTGCTTATTGCTTCACCTCCCCATTACCTGCTGCTGTTTGTGACCTCTGGGATCAATTATGACATATGTTATAGGGGAGTGGGCCCATCCCTTCACTCCAGAGGAGGTGGAAACTGGTTAACAAGGACCTCCCCCTCTATGAGAGGCTCTATGGCTTACCAGAGGCACTGGTAAGTGTCTTGAGTAATCTGCTTAACTGCTTACCTTCTGTACCCATTGACTACATTGTGCCTCTGAGTCTAAGTATTTTGCTATTTGCATAGATTGCATGGCCCGTACATGGGGCACACATGTAAAGGCCTATGGGCCCCAGGACTTTGAAGAGAGGAGGTCACCATTGAAATGTGTGAAGTGGGTTAATTCCTTATCTGTCAGAGGTATATCTTGATGTATCACTCTAGTTAATGGTGGCTACATCGACTTGGATACACACATCACGGTATATGTACATTGGTCTGTACAGGCATCTCACCATTAATCAGGTATGCATGCTGTAATAAGCAATCTAGGATGATGTTAACTAATTGTTCAGTTCCACTATACACTCAGCCCATATACGACTTTGCAGACTTGTTGACTGGAATGTATAAACAACTCACAAACACCTTCAGATGCAACCAATTGGTATGTTCACATATGGAATGGGCAGAGAATCAAATATTGGTTAGCAGTGGTGGAATTGGGCGGTACACTTGGGATAATCAGCCTCAGTCTACGGGGAACATGGCCTGACTTTGGTAGGAGAAGTGCTGCAAATAGTTGTGTTCCTGATGCCCAGCTACTCCTTTGATGTTTCCTAAACACAGTATTAGGTAACCCTACCTTTCTCATTAGCTGGTAATTTGTTAAAATGAGGGATGGTGACTGAGGTGAATGTCCTCATCTCATACTTTTTTACATTGACCCAAAGTGACAATGTGTGTCTGTCAGTAATGACTGTCCCACGGCTCAGACATGTCTGTTGATAGGTTCTTTTTGTACAGCTTCCACTATACCTCCTGATTGCACATCTGAGATGTGTACAGTAAGGCTACAAGGACACTATCTTCGTCCTTTTATGCTGTGTAAACTATGTTACTCTCCGCTACGTACCATGTGCATCAATGCACAGGGACTGGCAGTAAAGGTGTCTGGGCAGTCATGGACAGGTTCTGTACCCTTCAAAATTTCAAAACGGTGTACTGTGTGTCATGGTCCCTCACATCACATGCCATCTAGGATTGCCTTGGTCAACATGATGTTAGTGGCCTGCCTCAGTCTGTGCATATCATAACCAGCCTTGGGGGTTACCATCATATGAGCAGAAGAGGGCCTTTCCAAGCATTTATTCAGTTTAGCATGTGACATGGACTCATTAACAGCATCCCACATGGAGTTATGCATGTGCTAGATATCAAACTATGTTAAAGCTACCATACAGTGGTCCAAAAATGTGCTGTTACGAAGTTATTTCTACATCTCTTGCATCCATAAAAATCACTGCCCATCAAAAGAAGATCATCTGGAAAGCCATATACCTGAAAGTGCGGACCCTGGGGGTCTCAAACCGGCGTAGTGCCCATTGCTCCAAGAGGTTGGATGATATCTGGAGCGGACACGCAAGAGTGTGGAGTTTAAGGTTGGGATTGCCTCCAAAAGCAGTAGGGGTGCTTGCCGGAGCATGACTCCCCTGATAGACTGCATACTGGATGTGGTCCACCCAGATCTTCATGGGCAGTTGAGAGCCCAACAGCAGCAAGTTGGGGGTGAGTATTGGCCTGAGTGTGACATTGTGCATGAGCAACTAACTTTTGTTATCAGCAGGTTTCTCCCCATAAGTTTGGAGGTGACTCACGTTCCGCACAACAGTTCTATTGTGGCATAAGTAGGGATGGGCGTTGGTGCATGGTATTCACCACTGACCAAAGGTCATGTTCCCAGGAACTAAGCAGGGGCCAATAAAACATGTCTTACCACTGTGGCAGATCCACATGGCACCATAATGTCTCTACTTATCCGACATTGTAGCTTGATGTAATGTGCATAAGTGGTCCTACACAAGCCACTTGTTAGCCTTGTGTGCGCCGTGGAGCTGCATCAGTACTGTGTCTCATGTGATGGTGTACCATATACTTGTGGCATGGTATTCAATGTACTTTGGGTGCAGTGACTGTGTACCACATCCCCTTGGTATTTGATAGTGTGCAGTAGTAAGAGTTGGCTAACATCTGTATGCATGAAGATATTTCAGTTTGCCAAAGTGTACATGACTATATGATTGCGTGGGATTTGGGTAGATGAATCAAACATACCCAATGACATTGATAGTTGACATTGTGCAGTTAAATGTGTTGATGAAATGACACATGTTTGTGATGTTACAATCATCTCAGCCATCGCTTTTAAGCATGACAATGTAAAGAATCTATGTAGTATGCTGAAATGGGCATGCACATCAGTGAGCCATCAGTCTGTGGATGGTAACATGCATCTGGGAGTGATATGCTGACATGTTGATGTGAAGTATGTATCAGAAGTCAGTGCTACAAGGATACATGTGTCACAAATTCATGGAATGTGCTGCAAGTCCTCTGCCCTTGTGGAGTCCAATCTGGCATCTTCACTAATGGCCTCATTACAATGCCTCATGTTCCTAATGGCATAGACAAATTGAATGCAGAAAAGGTCTGCTCACAAGAACTGATCTTTAATGTGGATGTACCTAGGCAGAGTCAGGTACAATGGTCATTTATGCTGCTATCGCACATGATTTTGTGCATATATGTCTCCATACTACTATTCTGTACTACATGTGACACATAGCTAGCCTACTCATGTGCATCTGTCAACAGCATCATCTGGCAATGCACAGAAGTGAGACATTAACTTGGAAATGTTAGCTGTGTGGAATGGGCACTTCCATGTCAATTGTTATTTAAAAGTTAGATGTCACTAACCCCTAGTTGTTGCCCTGCATTACTACCTATTACAGATTTGGGACTCCCAGCCTTTTGTTTGTTGCAGGTCTGATGTGGATAAGTAGTGATATATTCATGTAGACATTGCATTAGATTACTTAAGCTAACAATTCAATGGTACCAGTTGAGAAGGTGATATTATTTCTTGCTACACACATGAGAGTGAAATTTGGGCAGTCTCACAGTAGCAATTGGAGCTGGCATTGGTCTGACACCTTGATGAGTGTTGTGCTCAGTTTATTTGACATTAATGCATGTTCTCAGAACAATGGTACAGATGATGTACTGACTAAGCATGGGCTAAAAATTCGTTCGGTTCGCGGAATTTGCAGATTTTCCGCGATTTCGCGATCCGCGAATCTCGCGAAATCGCGGTAAAATCCGCGAATCAGCGGGGACGAATTTTCAGCCAAGCACTTACAGGGTTACAGCAGCAGGTGCAAAAGTTGAAGCTAATTTTTTGTAGCCTTTTGCAAAAGGGTTACAAAGAAATTAACCTCAACTTGGGCACCTGCTGCTGTAAGCCTGTAAGTGCTTCCTGGCGCCTCGTTGCCTACTTGCAACTATTCTCTGACCCTGCTCTGACCCTTGAAGCAGGGTCAGAGAATAGTTACAAGTAGGCAATGAGGCGCCTGTCACGAAAATTAAATCTCAACAGGAAGCACTGACAGATATAAAAACAAGCATTTGCAATGCAATAGGTCTCGCATTAGGAAAGTTTGAGCTATTGGTCTTGTAAATGACAATTTTTTTTATTTAAGTGTTGGTTTTGAAAATAGCTAAATTAATAGCTTTGTCATTTACAATGCCAATAGTTATAACTTTCGCAAATGTGACACCTATAGCATTTGTAATGCAACATGTTTTGTATTTACGTGACTTAGATATATTGATATTACAAATTACAATGGCTTTTAATTTTTTAAAATAATTAATACTTAAATAAAAGTGATTTTAATTTATAATGGCAATATTGTTAAATGAGGAATGGTGTACCAGTACCTGATGGTCAGTAATATCAACCGTTTTGAGGGTAGGACCTACTGAGTTTGAGGTTACTGTTGGATAAGTTGAGTCAGCCGTGTCAATGACTGTGGTTTTGTCTACTTTTTCCTTGTCCTTTCTTTTCTTAACAGCCCCCTCCCTCCTCCCTCTTGCTTGTCTTACTTCCTCTGGTGTGTGGTCACGTAGAATTTTGGGTGTTTTTTCTAGATCAGAGTTTGAGAGTGATAGAGAAAGTTGGGAGGCTGAAAGGTCTACAACATTCGGGAGACTAAGTCTATTGTTGCCTTGTCGCGATTGTGCTAAGGAACCCTCTGCCTCTGGGGATCTTGCTGTGGCCAATGGCCCCATAGAGGATCGCCTCGCGATCGCGAGGTCAGTAGATACTCTGCCCTCTATTAGGCTGATGCTTTGGTCAATAAAGGTGTTTGCCTTGATGATAAAATCGTCAATAGGCCCTAACAACTGTTCGCCAATCCCGCCCTTTTTTACCTTCTTGGACTTACTACCCCTGGTATTCATTTTCGATAGAAGGATTTCGCAAAGTCTTAATAAGTGGGTGGACAATAGTTAGTGTGGGACGTACGAATGTGATCCGTTTATGCGGAACTTAGAGGGAGGGCCCGGCCCGGTCTCCTCACGTTCTCGAACGGCTTCAAACGGCCCGCTCTTTGCCCGGTCTTCGCCCCGGGCTACGACCCGCGCGCGTCCCGCGATGCGCGTTACTGGGCTTACTTAAATTCGATTTGGCAGAGAGGAGGCGTGGCACTGGGAGGGGGTGCGGCTCAGGCGGGAAGAGGACCCAGCTGTTGATGGTGAATGCTGGTCCTCGCAGTCCCGGGTGCCGCGCCTCTCACCTCTTCTGCAGCCACGCAGTTGGTCCTTTCCTCACTCTCAGATCAGTGGCAGATGAACGGTCTTGAAGGCTACTTCTGTAGCGAAGGGCAATAATTAGTGCACCAGAAATCCTCCAGGCGAGCGGCTCCCGCGTAGCGGGGGCCGCGAGAGGTTATCAGCAATCCGGTGGAGGCGTGGCAATGGGAGGGGGCGCGGCTCAGGCAGGAAGAGGACCCAGCTGTTGATGGTGAATGCTGGTCCTCGCAGTCCCGGGGGCCGCGCCTCTCACCTCCTCTGCGGCCACGCAGTTGGTCCTTTCCTCACTCTCAGATCAGTGGCAGATGGACGGTCTTGAAGGCTACTCCTGTAGCGAAGGGCAATAATTAGTGCACCAGAAATCCTCTAGGCGAGCGGTTCCCGCGTAGCGGGGGCCGCAAGAGGTTATCAGCAATCCGGTGGAGGCGTGGCACTAGGAGGGGGCGCGGCTCAGGTGGGAAGAGGACCCAGCTGTTGATGGTGAATGCTGGTCCTCGCAGTCCCGGGGGCCGCGCCTCTCACCTCCTCTGCGGCCACGCAGTTGGTCCTTTCCTCACTCTCAGATCAGTGGCAGATGGACGGTCTTGAAGGCTACTCCTGTAGCGAAGGGCAATAATTAGTGCACCAGAAATCCTCTAGGCGAGCGGCTCCTGCGTAGCGGGGGCCGCGAGAGGTTATCAGCAATCCGGTGGAGGCGTGGCACTGGGAGGGGGCGCGGCTCAGGCGGGAAGAGGACCCAGCTGTTGATGGTGAATGCTGGTCCTCGCAGTCCCGGGGGCCGCGCCTTTCACCTCCTCTGCGGCCACGCAGTTGGTCCTTTCCTCACTCTCAGATCAGTGGCAGATGGACGGTCTTGAAGGCTACTCCTGTAGCGAAGGACAATAATTAGTGCACCAGAAATCCTGTAGGCGAGCGGTTCCCGCATAGCGGGGGCCGCGAGAGGTTATCAGCAATCCGGTGGAGGAGTGGCACTGGGACGGGGCGCGGCTCAGGTGGGAAGAGGACCCAGCTGTTGATGGTGAATGCTGGTCCTCGCAGTCCCGGGGGCCGCGCCTCTCACCTCCTCCGCGGCCACGCAGTTGGTCCTTTCCTCACTCTCAGATCAGTGGCAGATGGACGGTCTTGAAGGCTACTCCTGTAGCGAAGGGCAATAATTAGTGCACCAGAAATCCTCTAGGCGAGCGGCTCCCGCGTAGCGGGGGCCGCGAGAGGTTATCAGCAATCCGGTGGAGGCGTGGCACTGGGAGGGGGCGCGGCTCAGGCGGGAAGAGGACCCAGCTGTTGATTGTGAATGCTGGTCCTCGCAGTCCCGGGGGCCGCGCCTCTTACCTCCTCTGCGGCCACGCAGTTGGTCCTTTCCTCACTCTCAGATCAGTGGCAGATGGACGGTCTTGAAGGCTACTCCTGTAGCGAAGGGCAATAATTAGTGCACCAGAAATCCTGTAGGCGAGCGGCTCCCGCGTAGCGGGGGCCGCGAGAGGTTATCAGTAATCCGGTGGAGGAGTGGCACTGGGACGGGGCGCGGCTCAGGTGGGAAGAGGACCCAGCTGTTGATGGTGAATGCTGGTCCTCGCAGTCCCGGGGGCCGCGCCTCTCACCTCCTCTGCGGCCACGCAGTTGGTCCTTTCCTCACTCTAAGATCAGTGGCAGATGGACGGACTTGAAGGCTACTCCTGTAGCGAAGGGCAATAATTAGTGCACCAGAAATCCTCTAGGCGAGCGGCTCCCTCGTAGCGGGGGCCGCGAGAGGTTATCAGCAATCCGGTGGAGGCGTGGCACTGGGAGGGGGCGCGGCTCAGGCAGGAAGAGGACCCAGCTGTTGATGGTGAATGCTGGTCCTCGCAGTCCCGGGGCCGCGCCTCTCACCTCCTCTGCGGCCACGCAGTTGGTCCTTTCCTCACTCTCAGATCAGTGGCAGATGGACGGTCTTGAAGGCTACTCCTGTAGCGAAGGGCAATAATTAGAGCACCAGAAATCCTGTAGGCGAGCGGTTCCCGCGTAGCGGGGGCCGCGAGAGGTTATCAGCAATCCGGTGGAGGCGTGGCACTGGGAGGGGGCGCGGCTCAGGCGGGAAGAGGACCCAGCTGTTGATGGTGAATGCTGGTCCTCGCAGTCCCGGGGGCCGCGCCTCTCACCTCCTCTGCGGCCACGCAGTTGGTCCTTTCCTCACTCTCAGATCAGTGGCAGATGGACGGTCTTGAAGGCTACTCCTGTAGCGAAGGGCAATAATTAGTGCACCAGAAATCCTGTAGGCGAGCGGCTCCCGCGTAGCGGGGGCCGCAAGAGGTTATCAGCAATCCGGTGGAGGAGTGGCACTGGGACGGGGCGCGGCTCAGGTGGGAAGAGGACCCAGCTGTTGATGGTGAATGCTGGTCCTCGCAGTCCCAGGGGCCACGCCTCTCATCTCCTCTGCGGCCACGCAGTTGGTCCTTTCCTCACTCTCAGATCAGTGGCAGATGGACGGTCTTGAAGGCTACTCCTGTAGCGAAGGGCAATAATTAGTGCACCAGAAATCCTCTAGGCGAGTGGCTCCCGCGTAGCGGGGGCCGCAAGAGGTTATCAGCAATCCGGTGGAGGCGTGGCACTGGGAGGGGGCGCGGCTCAGGCGGGAAGAGGACCCAGCTGTTGATGGTGAATGCTGGTCCTCGCAGTCCCGGGGGCCGCGCCTCTTACCTCCTCTGCGGCCACGCAGTTGGTCCTTTCCTCACTCTCAGATCAGTGGCAGATGGACGGTCTTGAAGGCTACTCCTGTAGCGAAGGGCAATAATTAGTGCACCAGAAATCCTCTAGGCGAGCGGCTCCCGCGTAGCGGGGGCCGCGAGAGGTTATCAGCAATCCGGTGGAGGCGTGGCACTGGGAGGGGGCGCGGCTCAGGCGGGAAGACGACCCAGCTTTTGATGGTGAATGCTGGTCCTCGCAGTCCCGGGGGCCGCGCCTCTCACCTCCTCTGCGGCCACGCAGTTGGTCCTTTCCTCACTCTCAGATCAATGGCAGATGGACGGTCTTGAAGGCTACTCCTGTAGCGAAGGGCAATAATTAGTGCACCAGAAATCCTCTTCTTTCACTCTGGTCCACCCTTTTCTTGGAAGTCAGTGCAAAAACACCTGTGATTAGTAGTGCGCTTTAGAAATCATAATTTCATTTCATTTTATTACCCTTGTGTTTTGAGTTTGAGGAGTGCACCAGACAGGTGAATGCCATTATCTCCACACAAATTGATTATGGGGAGAGCCATGAATAAAGCCTGTGGTCTTATCAAATGCATTAGTGAATATAACAGATGACTTGGTGCCTCAGGAGGTTGTAGAGGCTGATACTTCACCTCAACAGGAGCTGTGCCATGACCTTAGTCCCAGAGACTGGGTCATGGTGAAGAAACATGTGCGAAATTCATGTTTGGTACCTCATTGCGTGGGCTGTTCGAGGTGATTCTGGTAACCACAACTGCTGTTAAATGTGGTCAGCTTCTGAATTGGGTAAACATTGTCCCATGTCCTCTTGACGACAGGGAGCCTGTCTCGGATGTGCCAATGGCTGCTGAAAAAACCCAGATTCTGGTCAGCCAAGATGTTGAGGACACGCAAGCTAGTGGGATTCCATCCACTTGGCTTCAGGGGGGTTCAAGAGAATCGGCTCTTGAAGGTACCGAAGGCTCACAAGAGAAAGGGATCACTAGGCATGACATTGACCTCATCAAAAAGACTATTGCATCTGAAGCGTGAGTAAATCCGGGAGACCATTGGCCCAGAAGACAAGAAAGGTCGAGACACATTCTTACAGAAGTAAGAGTACCATAAAATTCACAGAGATCTCTAGGTAGCCTGAACAGAGCGACAGTGATGGTGAAGGACCGTCAGTGAGAAGGACCAAAAGAGCTAGAATACCAAGTCAAAGGTACACAGCACCTGGATGGACTTATTTGGCAATTAATGATTGATAAAAAGCACATAACACCTTTTGCTACAACAATTAGAGCCTATATGAAGCACTTTGAAAAACTGTTATACTCCAATTGAACTGTGAGATTGATTTTTGATGTAAAAGACTAAATCAATTTGTGATGAAAATCTTCAACAATAAGCAAGACCTGTGCACCTATTGAGAAATTAATTTACAATGTATGAAGAACACATCAACTGTGCTATAAAGAGTCTTTGTTGAAAAACCTTGCCAGAAAGCGTTCAAACTTTGCCTGTGCTGCTAAAACTTTGCTAAACATCAGAACCAAATTCAATCAGAAGTTGCAACGACATAACTTAACCTGTATTTTACACAAAAAAGAAAAAGAATTTGGAAAAGTGAAAGAAAATAGACAAAGAGATATTGTGGCCAAAGCTGCCAAAGATTCAAAAGTACCATTGTGGGTGCTTAAGGAATCAGAACTTTAAATAGTGGGAAATCAAGCTGCGTTAGCTATAGATTGGCAACATAGAGTAAAGCTATGTATATTACAGCGAAAGAATGAAGTTCATGCAAACTTTGTTGGTACAAGTGAAAATGGTCATACATTCCAAATTTTGGGAAATTGGGGATTATTTTTAGGGGGTGTGGATCCTGTGTTTCCTGCAATTTATTAAATCTGTGGGACTTATTACAGACTGCCCAAAATAATTGAACAAATCTTGTTACATGGGTATAGTTTTTCCAAAAAGTTCCCAATAGAGTCAATCTCATGAAACCAACAAAGTGACACACAAAAGACATAAAAGAGGGGCAACTATTGGTGAGATAATTAGAGACATCTTTGGAGCTATAATAACATCTGTTGGAGTGATACTGAATCCTCATAAATTACGAAAGCTATCTACTGTAGTAGATAAAATAACTACTGACACTGCTGCTGGATTCCTAGCAATAGATACTGAAACGATTGCTATTGGATTCATGGTTCTTCAAAATCGACTTGTTTTGGACGGTCTTCTGGCAAAGGAAGGCAGAGTCTGTCAAATGTTAATGGTGCAAAATTGTTGTACTTACATTCCAGATAAATGTAAAGACCTGAAAGGATACATTAAGAACATTACCTATCTTGACAGAGACCTAAAACATTGAAAGGCTGATTGTGCCTGGGAATCAATAGGGAAATGATTTTCCTCTATAGGTAGATGGTTTGCAGACTTAGGAAGCAGATTGTTGGGAATAATCTTGAAACCCATCTTGACAATTGCTATCTGTACAGTAATTTTGATAGCCATTTTCAAGATTTAAAGTCGTCTGAAAACTAAAACAAAAAAAAAACCAATGGGTATGAAACGAAAAAGGGTTGAGATAGATTTAGAAGGCATGAAAAATAAATCTTTTGATGGAAGAAACACCCTAGAAGACTCTAGGCTAAAAATCACGAATACTATGGAGCTGTAAGATGTGACATCAGATAAGAAAATAATGTGAAGGATTAATTTGCCATCAGACGGGGGACTGATGCAGCAGTAAAGCTGTAAAAATCTCTATATGACATTCAAACAGATTTGAGACAATTCAAGTAATTCATGAATAAAAGTGCACCATCTATACGTTAAAAAGACATGAGAAATAAACTGGAGAAACTTAGTCACTGCATCATAAAAGCATGCAGAAGAATAGTTCAAAGTTCAAATGATCTTTATTCGGATTTTAGTACATCCATAAAAGTGCATACAGAATGAAAATACATTAAAAACGAGTTAAAAACACATATATAAAAGTTAAAAACAGATTATCTGATTGAGTTTAAGCAGCATATGTAACGTAAAGTGCAATGTACATAATATATAAAGTGCAAAATACATCGTAAAGGAAGAGCATTAATCTATTAATGTACTTAATCACAGAGTTCAATTTGTATTCTCCCACAGGGATTATTTGAATCAAAGCACATATACAATTTAATCTGTAATCAGTTTTTAGTAGAATGATAAAGTGCACAAAATACATAAGATGGCATAGTACTATTATCCATTAGCCATGTTCCATACTTGCCCTTGATCTCACGCAAACTTTTATGAAGCAACTTACAGTATATATAACTTCATCTATGTGCAACATTTGCAAAAATTTTAATGCATGAATGGAATCTCGAAGATTATATTTACGAAGAATCTGCCTTAAATATTGACAGGTATACAATTTGTAGTGGCCACAAAAGAAGAGATAGTGCAATAAGCTTTGTTTTCCGCCTTGAGAACAAGGGCAGTCCAACTCTTCTAGTTTTTTGTTATAGCCAATGGGGAAGCTGAGCAAATTAACTATGCTTCCATCCCGAAACCTGAATAAAAGACTCCGATTCCATCTTCCTATAGGGATTGACAAATATCTTAAAGGATTGTTCAGATTATCAATACCTGGGTCAATAATACACAAATATCTAGTGACAACTGGTTTAATGGATTCTGATCTCATCCGATCCTCATTGTATAAATCCAGCAATGCCCGTTTAATGCTATTCTTATGAGCGGGTACAATAGAATCAGGGGAGCTGAATAAAGATCCTAGACCCACGCTCTGCAGACTGTTTTTGACAGCATTTAACTAGGGTATGTGATGGGATCTATCACTTAACAGACAGTCTGATATTATACTGCGCGTTAAGGATGCTGCTGGGTTTAGCCATATTTTAATCCAAAAAAGCGCAGGCCTTGACTTGATAAAATCGACAATATATGGCAGCCTTAGTTCATTGTGACAAATAAATGTAGGGGCACAAGGAACTCCCCCCAGCACCCTCCTACAGAATCTATTTTCCTCCAACTGGAGGGCCACGCTGTTACAATAACCCCACACTTCAGCTCCATAAGTCCCAGTTGGACGGCATTGGGTGCGATAGATGTTAAGGAGGGGGGTAACAACATCAGCCAGTTTTGGTTGGCGGAGGGATAAATTGAGTTAATTGACTTGCCAATTTTATTTCTCGCATGGGCAGCGTGTGGCTGCCATGAGCCTGAGTTAGAGAATAACAACCCTAGGTAGGGGAAAGTGCTGGTGCATTGTAAGGTGTTGTTACCAGATTTAATTGAAGTAATATTATACTTTTTTGGTCCGCAATTCATGATAAAAGATTTTTTATAATTGGTATTTAGACCAAGATCGGACATAAAAGCAACAAACCCAGAGATTAAAATGCGTAAAGCATTCGGTGTACGCCCCATTAATACTGCGTCATCCGCATAAAGTAGGGTAGTAATGGGGGAACCATTTATAATTGGGACATCCTTAGTGATCTTACTCAAAGTGCTACTCAACCCATTAATATATAAAATAAAAAGCAGTGGGGCGAGTACGCAGCCCTGTCTGACTCCTCTGCTAATAGGGACATCATTGGATAAATCACCATCATTATTAATTCGTACTCTCGCTTTTAAGTCCCTATGTAAATAAGAAAGAAAATACACCAGTGAGTCATCCAAACCATAATCACGCAAAAGTGACCACAACCTAGAACGATTAACAAAATCAAACGCAGAACTCAAATCCATAAAACCTAAATAAAGAGGGGATTTTTTAACAATGATATATTTGGCCATGATCAGATTTAAATTTAAACATTGTTCAATAGTGCCTACTTGGCTTCTGAAGCCCAGTTGACTACAATGGAGAACATTGTTGTCCTCAGCCCAATCCCTTATCCGTTTAAAAATTACCCTTCCAAGAACTTTTAAGGTATTATCGATCAGTGAGATCGGGCGGTAACAGGCGGCATCCGACCTGTCACCTTTTTTAAATATTGGTACGATGACACTGTTCGACCAGGATTCGGGGATTGAGCTATCATTCAGGTTATTAAATAGATTACATAATAGAGGGGCCCAAAAATTAATTTCTGATTTAATCTGATCAATTGAAAGGCCGTCCGGGCCAGGGGCTTTATTACTAGCGCTATCAATAATAGCATCCTCGACCTCTGATAATGAAAAGGTCAGAGGTTCAGCGCTGTTAGATAGAGAGACTGTATCTAGGGGAGTGGCTGATGTGGCGTAAATTTGGGAGAAATGCTCTACCCACGCCTCACCCGTTATATTACTGTTAATTGGCTTGATGTTAGAACCAAAAGATCTTAGGGACTTGACTTCTCTCCAGAAACCTGTTGTGTCCTTTAGTGTGGCAGTACGCGTAAGAGATTCCCAGTGATTGATCACTAGAGCCTCGGATCTAATTCGTAAGGCAATTTTATATTTTGCTCTTAATCCTCTCACGAGTGGAGCATCCCTTGGGTTGGTATTTAAGGCTGCCCTCAAGTCCCTATTGGCCTTAGAGCAAGAGGAATCAAACCAGCGGGGACCAGGGAATATATTCTGCCTAGCAGGTTTGGAAGATTCTGTTTTAATGGCCCCACATAAATCGCCAAAGGCGCCAACCACCTCATTACTAGGACTTGTGTATGACAGGCAAATCTCTACTGTCACAGGATGTTTTTTAATTACTCTGGATAGAATCTCTTTGTTGTCAACTCCTTTCCATACTAGTCTCAATCTATCTGTTGATAAAGCCAGATTTTGAGGCCCGGCCTCTAACTTTGCTGCAACCTTTGAGGTCTGTGGATTGTGTAAGTATATTCTAAGCGGGTAGTGGTCGCTATAAGCGGAACAGATGACTTCTGCTTTTAAAATTATATCAGTTAATTTTGGGCATGTAAATATGTAATCTATCGTAGAAGCACGGCCCTGACCTATAAAAGTGGGGGTTGTTATATTATTTGCACTAGTTCCTGCAATCTCCATTACATTTACTAGGTCACGGGAAGCTATGTGATTTTTCAGTTCCTCTCCGTTTTTGCATAGAGGGCTGTTACGATACATATGAGCGTTAAAGTCCCCTCCAATGCAGATGCCATCGAAGGGCCCATACTTTTGCCCTCCCATAATTTCATCTATAAAGTTAAACAATAACATAAAATTACCATTAGGACGGCTAACAAAGTCGTTGTTATAAAAATTAATAATACATAATTTCAATCTGTTAATGTACTTCATAGCCATAAAACAACAATTACCCGGTGTAGGGATCAATTTAGTTTGCACCCCGGATTTTATTTTAGACCAGATAGATAGACCCCCACTAGGTCGTCCCATGTGCGAAGGGGAAGCCTTTAGATTATAAAACAGAAACACTCCATTGTTGGTGACGTTGTGCTCCAAGTTTCTTGTAGCATCAATATATCGCAGTTATTATCAACCCAATTAAGCCATTCTGTAATTTTCAATTTGGATTTTAAACCTGCTATGTTCCAGCTAACAAGAGATAATTCTGAATCCAAAAGCAATTGGTTATGAGTCGGGGGTATTTGACTCTGGGCAGTTCGAGGCAAGAATTGTAAGACAATCTGGGGTTCGGATGTTGGTGTCAAAGATAATTCGACAGAGGTAGTCAAAGATGGTCAGTCTTGCATATCCAGATCCGAAAGAGGTGCAAATCTATTATACATTTGAAATGGGAATGGGGGGGGTTGAAATTGCATAGGCGGTGGCCGGAAATGCATAGGTGGTGGTTGGAAATGCATTAAAGACGGTTGGAATTGCATAAAAGGAGGGTGAGGTTGTATTGCCATTTGCCTATAAAAATAACTCAAGGGTAACATAGTTGCAACAGTAGAAATGGTAGAATAGTTGCTATTTCTGTTAAGGAGGTTTCTTACAGTCCCTGGGTTTTTAAAATTAAGAACTATACAGTCACCTTCCTTATCCTTAAGTAAAGGCCCGACCCACGATACCCTGCGGGCCGATATAATCTCTCTTGAAATGTCAAATCCAACGCCTTTGTGCTTAGTCAGCCAGTCTATGCACTTATTCCGCAATTGCACCCATGATTCCCCCTGGTCCTCCCTCAACTGCGGTACTCCTGCTAGGACCAAAACAAAAGGACAAGCATCTGGTGGCAAATGTAAGGCTGGCCCTTGATGTTTGAAAGGTTTACTTGTCACTTGTGGGCCAGTACCCTCATTAGTATTGGCAGCAGTTGGTCTTAATGCTGTTGTGGATTTGGTAGGACCATTATTGCGATTAGAAACAGAAATGTTAGAAATTGATGGAGTAGTAGTTTTTCTAGGAGCAGGTATGGGAGTCGGTTTCGTGGGTAAATTGGATGTATTCAAAGTTGACCCTCTGTTGGCAGGTCGGGGTTGAATTATAGGTGGTGCAATAGACGGAGGTAGTGATCCAGGATTGCTCAGAACCCCACCCAAAGAGCAGGTAATTTCCTGTTTCTTTGATAATGTATTGTTTGCAGTTTCCAATTCCTTTAAGAAGCGGTCAGCTCTGATTTGGTCCAGGATGACAGACCCCTTCCTTTTTATTTCTCCATTCTTGACCAGGTTATCTAATCTATCCAGTCTTTTAAAAACGTTATTAAACTGATTGATCATTTGCTTTTCTAGTCGGTTAAAAATAGTATCCACTATGGTTTCTATAAGGTTCCCATTCTGCCTTGAGAGATTATAATTATCTCCCATTAATGCTGTTTGAGTCCATATGGTATTGGAATTCCCACTAGAGTGAGTGGTAGTAGCAGCAGAAATACTGTCCATATCAGCAGAGTCTTTGTCTTCCGTAAGGACAATTGGTGCCCCCGAAGATTTATTTTTGTTCCACAGACTCTGAGGTGTGGGCTGATTCTTGTGGATTAAAGGCTGTTTCCTTTTATTAGCACTTTGCTTAGTTGTGCCTCTTTTACGTTTTTCCCCTCCCGGTTTATTGCTACTAGAATCAATACTATCCAGGTTAATGACATCGTCCTGGAAAGCTGTAGTAATAGTAGAGACACTTTCAGTCAGTAGGGATACCGGGGAAGTTGATATCAGTACCGGCTTAGAGATTACAACCGCTGGTATTGAAGAGGCAGGGTCAGGTGCTATGTAAGTAACAGTATTTTCATCATCCAGAATAGTGGGCACATCAACAGAAGGATGCGACGGTTTTACCACAATTACTTCAGGGGTTATGTATATATCTCCGTTTGTACTACTTGTTATACTCGATTTGTTGTTAATGGTAAGGGAACCCATCGAGTAACCTCCTCTCAGTCTCCACAATTTCAATAAAAGCAGTTTCTATCAGGGTTTCAAAGGATGTGGTGAGGGAGACAGAAGTATCAACACCCTGGGTTGATACATCGACATTATTACTATCACCCATTTTATAATCCTAGTTAGGTGCTCACCTTTGAGAAGAAAGTTAGAGGGGTGGCCCGCCCGTCCACTGCAGACCACTGACGGCCACAGACGGCCCGCCCTTTGCCCGGGCTTAGCTCCGGGCGCTCCCGCGCGCGACTCGCGGGGCAAGAGGCGTTGCACTCTTTTTACGCGCCACCGGGCGCTCTGCTGGCGTCACGGCCGCCGGGGCACCTGGGAATTGTAGTTCCCTGCCCTCTCGGTGGCGTCGTTCCAAGTGCGGCTGTTCGTCGCGCCGTTTCCCTCACGGCGGAGTTGAGGCACAGTTCTGGCGGCCCCAAGGTGAGGTGAATCAGGTAAGCCGTTTCCCTCACGGCACTGCTGCCTCTGTCTTGGTCACAGGAAGCTCCCTCATGCAGAAGAATATAGGATAGATGAAATCATATTAATTTGAATAGTATAGGTGTATATTTCATTATTCAGCCTTAGCATAATTATTTCAATGTGTATTATAATGGTAAAGTGATGTACTCATGTTTTTTAATGTTCCTAACCATCCTATCGCGATAGTAGAATTTTGTGAAGAATTAAAGAAATCAATGTAATTTAGTGTGTTATTGAGGGTTTTACATTCTGAATTCCATGTTCTGTCTATGTGAAGACTGTGCACCAAATAAAAAAAGCAAAAAGTGGTGTTAGACAGTCAATTGAGTGTAAACCCCCTGAAATCCTTAGACAATAATCTTGATGTATATGCTAATTTAGAACACTTAAAAAGAGATTAATATTTTATGATTTGAAATAAATGTACACATTGGTACTTTGAAACTGCAGTAAAATGGCATATTTACATAAATCACAGAAGTTTAACATCTCTGAATTTATATAAGTTGAAATGGGCTGATAGAATATTGCTTTACCTCTATGAAATGTATATTTCACTTCTTATATCCTGTATATTATTAAATTGACTACATTCTAGGCCTGCATTTTGCTCTTCTGTACTGTCTTATACGTGTGAGAAGCTTTCTCAAACTTACATTGTGAAACAAAACTGTTGCTTCCTAGAAGGAGTTCACACTCGCTCAGAAGGACTTTTTGCAACAGAAGTGTATACTTTGGGAACCTTTGCTATGGGGAGCTGTCCTCTTGAACTCACTCACACCCCTGCTGCTAAAGTCATTGTTTGGAGGTTTACATGTACTGGATGACCTACAAGTTACGTGATCATTACCACCTCTTCTGTTATATGTTTCTTCCTTTATGCCACATGATAATCATCTCATATTAATTGACCATTGAACTGAGTGGTCTTACAAGATGGGGTGACCAAGGAGGTCTCACCCCGGACCTAGAGGACTATATTATACATTGATCTGATGAATGAACTTTTGGATGGGATACAATACGGTTCAGTTTTGTCAGCCGGACAGATTCAAGAAAGAGTGCTTTTGGTTTTCCTGCAACTCTTTCAGTTCATGCTCATCCCTTATGGACTCTATTCGCTTCCTCCTTTTGGACTGATACATATGCTGTGTGCACCATTAAGGGACTCCTTCCCAGTGGGACACTGCACACAAGCTCTCATGAGTCATGTCCGTGCTGAACTCTCCTAATCCTGTTTCACCTTATGGCAATTCCAAACCAGCCAGACTATTCTGTACTCTTTAGTAAATAACTGCTTATTATTGAATGTGATGCCCTTACATTTAAATCTTTCATAAACTAAACTTTAACCAGAAACCTGAGTTTATGAATTATCATGACTTTCCTTTTAAATGTAATTGTGCATTCTGTATATTAATGCCAAGAGACCAGCTTAGAGAAATCTCCGAATATCAATTACTAATGTTATTGGTTTTGTACAGCCCTAGCAGAAGTATTGGTTTGCATGATTTTAGTCCAGCTAAACTTCTTCAGAAGGTTATGACTTGCTGTAGTAATCCTTTACATGTATAGCCTGGTTTTGAGAGTCAAATACATGAACCTAATTATTAGCCTGTGAATCGGAAATTCAATTCCTGATCCTCATTGGAATCTGGATATTGGATTCCTTATATCCAACCCCTCAGTGGCACAAAACAAGATCCATTGGTGGATCAAGTGAGTCACAATAAATAGATCTGGTAAAAAAGGGCCCAGTTTCTGTTGTAAGTGTTAACATACCTTGCCTAACAAGCTGCTACCATCAAATGTTAGATGGAACTTGATTTAATTGCAGAAGAGGTTTTGAATGTATTGTTTCGTGGATGTTTTCAATCCATAGTCTGTTTGACAGTAATGATAGCTTGTGTGTTAGGCTCAAAACGATTATAACTTCAGGTTGAGATGGCAATATATGTGCATTTACATAACGCTTTGAAACCTTGAAATGAATGTTTTCAATTCATAACAAAATGAGAACTTAATTTGTGAGCTCTTATGAACTAGGTGTGCGAGTGCGTGATGTTTGCTATATTTGTAGCACTTACTAACATGCAATTGAATTGCAAGCAAGTAACAGAATGCCACTGTAAATTATAATTTTAGATTCTGAAAGCAATAACAGCAAAACAAAAATGACATTGATAAGCCATTTGACTACGCTGGGGAAGGGCCTGGTGATGCTGTTGAAACAACAGTCTTTCTCTGCAAAAATACAGCTTTCAGTCGGTTTTGAAAGCCCACATTTAGTACACTTTAATGATGCTGCAGTCTTTTAACAGCATTGCCTTGGAGGAAGAGAATACTTAACTATCAGAGACAGATATTTTATTAATGTTGGTTTTCATGTTGACATATAGGTTAAGCCACAGGCCCAACGGCCCAACCGCTAATATAAAACATGCAAAAAAAGGAACGTGGATGAGCCGTTAAGATGTGCTCTGCTGTGTTCAAAGAAAATGAAGCACAATCCTTTTAGAGCGATCAGATGACTGAAAAACTCAAAAATAATATCTAAAAAATCAACTTATGTTTCAAATCGTTACGTAAATCATCTTCTGTATCAAAGTTCGAGCTAGCCTAATGTTCTAAGTTGTCTGTGACTACACTCAAAATGCTAACGAAAATCAACCACAGCTGTGGAAAATAATTTAAAGCAGTAGGCACATTTAAGAACATGGAAAGCTTTTTTCGGTATGCAACCGATTAGAAAAGCATAAGAAAAGTATGAAACAGAAACAGTGCACATATGAAGAGCAGGTAATAACAAAATATATATTTTCAAGGATGGAGACTTGCAAAGCATTGGAAATCTCATTGTGACTTGAGTGTGTTTTGTGTCGAATGGCAATGAAAACTGCAATGTTATTTGTAATGTAAAAGCCGGACTCTAAATCTGATTATTTACTGCTATGATGTATATGCAATGTAGGTTGTTTTATCACTGGTCACAGTGCATCATCAGTGGCAGCAGACAGGGGCAGCTCCTCTGTTATGGTGGAGAAGCGTTGCTCCACTGTTGAGAGGCTGCGGAGGCAAACTTTAAAAATAAAATGATGATAATACCAATTTATTATAATTTTCTTTTTTCTTACCCAGCCATTTCCAGGGCGCGTCCAGGCTATCCTGATAGAGTGTCACGTCAGAAGTAGGGAGGAGGAATGGTGGGCACTGTAAGTGCTCATGTCGGTTTGCACAGCCGTCTTAGGATGGCCAAACTGACATGCGCACTTACAAATCTCTAACCCAGCTGTGTTGTACAGCTGGATGGAGAGTAGGCCCAGGCTTCCCGTGCCTGAGCGAGCGTCAGGTCAACCTGCTCAGGCCAATCACGCCACTACTCTCATGCTGGTACCAGCATGAGAGCAGCGCTGTGATCTGCACCTGGGAGCCGGTGCAGTGTGCACCAGCATCTGGAGACAAACACGAAGGTGGCGGCTGTAGCAAAGCTAAGTGTGTTAATTTATTATTTCCAAATGACCCCACCACACCCTTGCATTGGCGTTGCCTCAGCACTTCTAAATCAGACCAGCCACAACTGGAAGTAGAAGTCTCCCTCGTGTTGTCCACAACACTGCAGAGTAGAGGGTTATGGTCAACACATAGGAGAGCTAGAGGTGCACCACAGTTACAATAATTACAAGGTTTGCTAAATGTTTCCACAAAGATCAAGAATCGGTAAGAAATATTCTCTTCATTTTTGCTTCATATGTACACAGCAAACCCAGTCAACACATTTCGTCCCTTAACAAATGGACTTCTTCAGGGCACATCAATAGTGGGAAATTCTACTGGAAAGACCAGTCTCATGAAAAACTGAATGCTTCATCTGTTGAAACCATCAACATGAACTTCAGTCTGTAGTGTAGTTCCTATATTCCCAATAGGCTCTGCGCATTGGAATAAAATATCCTGTAGCTTAGACGTAGGACTGAGATCTACTAGGTCTCTACCGGTTATATTAGACCTAATTGTGAGTGACAGCTAGCTCAGAGGCCACTAGAAACTTTCTCGAATAAACAAGAAGGATTAGTTTCTGACAACCACTTAAAACAAGACAACTTTGTTTCCCAAGAATAAGAAATCAAATCTCTAGAGTCGCGGAAACAATAGATAACTATTTCACTCAGTCAATCGTGCATGCGTAGTTTCACCAGAGGTGCAAGAGACATAGATAGATGGGCGTTTTCAATAAAAAGGTATTTATTGAACAATCTTCTTTCTCAAGCATTGAAAATGAACTGCTACAATAGTAAATCTTACTATGAAGTACAATGCATATAATACGAACAGTATTATAAAGTAGTACTGTAAAAGAATGATATGGTTTCTAAGCTGTTAGAAATGGGATCCCTGACTGGCCAGGGCTTGCGCCAAAGTCAGTCAGAGACCACCATTCCCAAGTCAGGGCAAGGGAGTTGCACACCAAGATAACCCCTGCTCACCCTCTAGGTAACGTGACGCGAGCAGCAAGACTAAACTTGGAGGCTATGTAGGTTAAGTGTTTGCGCTCGCACCCAGCAACAACACCCAAGGCCCACCACAAAGGAAACTCCACACAAGGTTATATGTAAAAATAGCCTTTGTATTACACCAAAACACATTAGATAAAAACACACACTTTACAATGTGCCAACAGGCATGGGCAGAATTTACAGGGGATATGTACAACACAGGGCCACATGGACCACTGTCAGGAATAGGCACTTTTAGAACTAGCACTTAGGTCATAGAGTATAAAACCACTGTAGCACAAATTAGAAAATGTAGCACACAACCAGTAATTACTGGTAACAGGTAAGTACTAAGAAGAGAAGATGGGGGGGTCAAAGGGGAAATTTAACGACCACGGTAACTCAAAACCCCTTAGTCAATATGAGAAACAAACAAGAGTTACCTGGTCCAATTGTTTGTCTACGTGTTGTGTCGTGCCTAAAGAAGCCGTCAGACCAACATGTCACCACAATTATAATACTGGGTTAGAAAAAATTCCCATCAGCCCACCATTATTGGCGGAGTTTCGTCATGTGGGATGCAGGCCATAAACCTGAATATCTCCCAACGCACCTGGTAATGATGCGGTTCTGGAAGGTACTTTTCTGAACCACAGTACATCAAAGTTAGGACCGATGGAGTGCAGTGCTCGTAAGAGAGAGAAAAAGAAAACAAGTGTGAGTAAAATTGGCTCCTGTGACAAAAAATATGTTTATTAAGTATTGTCCAGGGTCAAGAGTAAAAACAACGCCTATAGCTTTAAAGAATAGCTATATCATGGCGTAGTGCATGGGGGTCGACATGTTTCAGCTTGTGCGGACAATTTGTCCAAGCTTTCTTCAGGACCGAATGGTGTTATGCATCTGCACTATGTGAAAAAAAGGTTTATTGCCATATTGGATTGATCCTACCAGAACTTTTGAGCCCAAAATGTTCCCTGGTGTTCATCCAACTAGCCGTGATTCTCCTAAGGAAGAAAAACAACAGGGTGTAAGAGAGGACAAGTGATACAACGGTGATTCAAGACACAACACTACAGGAGTAGACAGGGCGACAGAAACCGTTCTCCGCCTATCAGGAGCATTATAAGTCTCCGGATTTCATTGATCAACAATGTTCACAAAGTATTAGTTTGTCAGTTTTCTACTCACCCAGCATTCTGTGGGAGAAAGCCTCACCTCACCCGGCACCCACTCGGGAAGAAGGAGGCCCCGCTCTGTTAGAGATGGAAAAGGATAAGGACCTCAAAAACTTATATTGTGGTACAGAGTAGACATACTCTCCTAATCCATACAAATACACTAACAAAAACCAGTTAATTAAAAAGAGACTCAACCCTAAAAGAGGACATGGTAGTGACCAAGCAAGGGTATGACACTAGTTGTTAAAATAACACTCTGGGTTCAATAGTCACCAGAGGAAGTTTGTCTATACCTAGCCAAAACAGTGTATTAAGAACATGGTATAGGTGTGGCCAGGAGGATGGAATAGTACAAAAGGGCCAACCTAATGTTAAATTAAAGAGAGGGAAAAACAGGGCTCTAAATGGTAACTCTTATTGCTAAGTAGTGGATTTCCAGGGAGCCATACCTGTTCGTCGGTACCTCTATGTCAAGCGTCCGAGCGGAAGTGGAGGTGGTTTGGGCTTTGCATAGCTCCTCCTTATATACCTGCTCTAATTAGATGATAATAGACAGCTGGCTTATACGCGCGAAAAAACGGCACTTAATAAGGGGGTGTGTACTCAGTAATGGGCTGCCTGACTCGCGTGCGCCGCCCGGGTCCCGCGCGCGCATGCGCCAGTGACCCTTCCCTATTCTATCGCGCTTGCACTCTAGCGCGCTGTATACTCAGCCAAGGCCACATGGACCACTGTCAGGAATAGGCACTTTTAGAACTAGCACTTAGGTCATAGAGTATAAAACCACTGTAGCACAAATTAGAAAATGTAGCACACAACCAGTAATTACTGGTAACAGGTAAGTACCACCTAAGCAACCCTAACCACCTTAGGAAAATGTCACGCAGGGAACCAGGACCTCACTAGCAACACCTGTACTAGCAAGAACAACCACCTAAGTATCACAATACCTGTAGGGGTATAAGCACATTACACATGATGCATCACAACACATTCAGAGGTGTAGGGAAGGAAAACAATTGCGTAAAACTCACATGAGCCACCACCTGTGGCAGTCCCTAGGCCAACTGGCCTCTCTAGGGCTAGGACGCCCTGTGTCCCAAAGTCAGGGGCCTAAACGGAGCAGCTGCCCACTAAGTGCTGGGCAGCTGCGGAGGTAATGAGGACCAACGTTGGAGCCTCGCAGGCTCTGGCCAACGGCTGTCCCCTGGGAGCCTCGCTGGGCTCTAAAGCAAAACACTTGTGTCCCCCAAGAGCATTGTGGCTCTAAAAAAACAGAATGGCACTCCAGATCGTTGGAGTCCCTCGTGGGGGACTCGAAATAAACAAATGGGCCCGAGCCTCTCGGGTTCTAAATAACCAAACTGTGCCCTTGAGCCTCTCGGGCTCTAAAGAAATGCCCTGGTCGTCGGAGCGGCCCTCTGCCAACTGGGGCCGCTCAAAGTGGCTCAACTCCGTTGGAGACCCTCTCAGGGGACTCTGAACACAAAGTGCCACCTTGCTGGGGAAGCGGCCCGCTATTCACGGTGGTGGGGGGGCGCTCAGAGGACACGCAAGACCCAACACGAGCCCTCACTCACCGGATTCCTTACAGCGGCGGCTTCACTCTTCCTTGCGGCAGTCTCCTTGGAACCTCCAAGGCTCCCTCTCCAGCAGGCGGTCCGGGGCTCTCCCTCGTCCTCGGGAGCCCCAGTCAGGAGGCGGCCGATTTCTCCCGGCCTCAGGAGCACGTCGTAGGGAGGTGGTGTGGGCTCCTGTCTTCCTTCCTGCTGTCTCTGTCATCCCGCCCCCGGCCTGCCTGACTTCCGGTTCAGCCAGGCGGCAACGGGGACAATCTCGGGGTTGGCTCCCGATTAGGGAAAAGGAATTCACAATGCCGGCAATGCCCCTGGCTGGGTTGGCACTCGTCAGGGGCCAACAAAGGGGGCAGGCACACTGCAATCCACGGCGTGGGCAGCCGCAAGAGTAGAATAAAAGCGCTACCAAGCGCTAAGGCAGAGACAAGCGCTCCCAAGCGCTAGGGGGGGTCAGGAAGATCAGGGAAAAGTGCTCCCCAGCGCTATAAACAAAAATAAAGTGCTCCCAGCGCTATGGCCCAGATAAAGCGATTCCAGGCACTTGAGGACAGTAAGTCCAGCCCAAAGTTCTTTTAGGCAGGCAGGGGGGCAAGGCTGGGCCCAGAGCCAGCTCACTGGGCCTCCAAGCAGGGAGGCAGTCCAAGTGGCGGTCCTTCTGGCGCCCAGCGGCAGCAGCAGCCCCCCTCAGATAGGATCCTGGAAGAGAACATTTTCATGGGGTCACAGCCCCTCTTTTTTTTTTTAAAAATATATTTTTATTGCAGATGATCTTTACAGATGTACGCCGGTCAGAAATGACATAATTGTCATTTAGATTCAACGACATAGAGAAATTTGGTGTACACAGCCATTTAGCCCACAACCCGGAGGACGGGCGGCAATAATCAGAATTGCAATATGTCTACGTACTTCATATTATCATTGCTACATCGGGCAATCAAGGATTCTACATCTGCTTTTCTTTTCCTCCCGGTTCCCCAACAAACAAACTATTCTATCCCTAGGATCTAACAGTAAGGTATCTACTTAGCCGGCCCTACTTACTCCCCCCTCTAGCTCGGTCCCTCAATTAAAGCTAGATGTTGGCTTTTGAGGCAATCCTGGTCAGCTGGGTACAAATCCGAGGAGGGCTTCCTTATCCAGTCCACTGTGTCCTTAGTGTATAAAGGAATAGAAATTGAAGTTTAACCCCCCCTCCTCCCCCCTCCCTCCCGGACTCCACCATCGGTGCGTCGTTATTAGGATAGTCATTGTGGGTCTGGAACATTGGGACCGTCAAATAGGAAAACATGCATTGAACCTGTAGTGTTACGGGGAAGCAGTCCGGTCGTTACATCAGTCTTCTGAGTCGCTTCTTGTGTCATAATCACGTAACGCTTGTACCAAGGCCTCCCACGCCTGCGCAGACTCTAAAGCTTTAACATTCTGCTGTAACCGTGCTAGTTGAAATCTCAGAGTGCTCTCCCCCCCAGCCCATTTAATGAATTTGTTGCGCCACTTAGCATCTACTGGACCCGTTCGTGCCTTCCAGTTCCGTATGATTTTGCGTTTCGCCAGGATAAGTCCCATATCTATAAATTTGCTAGTGACTTTGTTTTTGGGGGTATGTGGGAACCAGGGGAGAACCCCAACCGCCATGTCAAACTGTAGTGCCCTCTCTGTCACTCCATTAAGAGTATCTCCCACCGAATTCCAGTAGAAGGTCAAACTAGGGCAGGTCCACAACATGTGACTAAGCTCCACTCCAGTGGCCTGACATCTAGGGCAAGCTGCATTGTCTATTGCAAAGTATTTTTGAATCTTTCCCAGGGTTAAGTACGCTCAGTGCAAAATATAGAAGTGTACTAATTGGAACCGCGTGTTGCTCGTACTCTTCCAGGTCCGGCGCATCAGCTGAGCCCATGTTGTTTCAGGGATTTCCTTTCCTAGATCCGCTTCCCATTTACCTCTAAGCGCCTCCAGCGGAGGAAGTCCCTCATTAAGCATTCTGGTGTACAGGCATGTGACTGCTTTAACCGTCCCAGCCGCCATCATAGTATATTGGCATGCCATTGTTGTCTGTGGTTCTTCAAGCCCCCCCCTTCCAGTGTGCCTGTATTGCCCGCGTGATCCCCGCGTGCAGTAGGAAGTCACCTCTAGGAATGTCAAAGCGATCCAAGAGCGCTGGAAACAATAGTAACATCCCGTCTTCGTAAAGGTCACCCAGGACTTGGATCCCTGCTTCCTCCCAGTTCTGCAGTTGCGACCAGTCTCCACCATGCGGTAATGCTGTGAGCATCCCCAGCGGAATTTCAGGGGCGTAAGGGTGGTTCACCCCCGTTTTACGCTGTGTTCGGTTGCAGCATAGCCTAAGTGTACGTTCCTCTCGCGTGAGGTCCTTGAGAGCTAATCTCTGCTGCATTGCTATGTAGGAGAGCACGTGTCTAGGTATTCCCAGGCCCCGTGTTTCCTCAGGACCTCAAAACTCTCGCGCTATTTCTTGAGTGTATGTCTGTAACTGCGCTACCAGGAAATACGTTTCGAAGTCGGGTACCGCCAGCCCACCTTCAGATTTAGGTCTCATCAGAGTTGCAAGTGCCACTCTGCGTCGGCCCGTTCCCCAGAGAAAGGACACGATAAATGATTTCAGTTGCCGAAACACAGCAGGAGGAATCCAAATCTGGAGCGTCCTAAAATAGTATAGCAGGCGAGGTAACGCCACCATCTTGAGCAGCGCTATGCGACCCGCTACCGACAGTGGGAGGGTGGTCTAAAAAGTCATAATACCCTTAAGCGCTCTGATGCTGCGAGAGATGTTACCCTCTAAGAAGTCAGCTGGGGTGCGATAAATATAGACCCCTAAATATTTCAGACAGTTAGGTTCCCATCTGATCGCCCTGGTCATAGTGGGCTGGGTTTCACCCTTGCGCATTGGGAATAAGCACATCTTAGACCAGTTCACCCATAGGCCCGATATTTCACCGAAGGTGGTCAGTACGGTGTCAGCTCCCCTCAGAGCTCCATCTGCGTCTTCTAAGAAGAGCAAAAGGTCATCCGCGTATAGGGAGATGAACTGTTGCCCTGACAAGGATCTTAACCCTTTATAATGGGCTCCCATACGAATCGTCATTGCGAGGGGTTCCACTGCCAGTGCAAAGAGCAACGGGGATAGTGAACATCCCTGCCTCATACCCCTTTCCACCGGATATTGTGGGGATATCAGCCCTCCCGATCTCACTCGCGCCAATGCTGATGCATATAGCACAGAGGTCCACTGTAGACATCCCTCACCCACCCCATAACACCTAAGTGCCCTGTGGAGGTACTCCCACTCCAGGCTATCGAACGCCTTTTCCAAGTCAACCAACAGTATCATGGGGTGGGGGGCCTCCCCTTGGTCCTCCTCTAACAAGCGAATCAGACGGCGAATGTTCATAGTGGTGTTGCGCTTAGGTATGAAGCCCGCTTGATCCCCATGAACCAGCATGGGCATGTGCTCCAACAATCTGGATGCTAGAATGCTGCTTAAAATTTTATAATCTGTTGTGAGCATCGACAACGGTCTGTAAGATGCCGTGTCATTGCTCTCTTTATCGGGTTTGAGCAGGGGGATCACCAACGCCTCGCGCATAGTGCGCGGCAGGCAACCCAGTTGTCTCACCTCTTTATATATTATCGTAAGTCGAGGGGCCAAAAAATCTATGTATTTAGTATAGAATTCAATGGGTAGTCTGTCCAGCCCAGGGGTTTTATTGCGTGCCATCCATTTTATGGCGCAACGGATTTCCCCTATTTTGATGTCCTACGCTTGCTCGGGTTCTAACTGCGGGAAAGGGAGTCACAGCCCCTCTTTTATACACCATTTCCCTTTGTCTGGCTTCAGGGTGAGGGGAAAAACCAGTTGCAGCTGCTCTGGGAGCACCCTTGATGTGCTCAGCCCCTCACTCTATTCACTGGCAGGGCTAGGGTTATTAGATGCACCACAGGGGGCAAAGCCAGCATTGTGTGGGGAAAACCCAGCCCTATTCAGCACCCAGGTGCACTCCTCCCCAGCCATCAGCATGCTAATCTCCACACTCACCACTGGGCAGACCCATCCAGACTCCTGGAGCCAGGCTCACCAGCCAGCTCCAGCCAATCATGTGCCAGCACACTCACTGCACACGCACACCCATGTCTAGAAGCGGCACTTCCACACTAGACACATACACGCCGCACATAACATTGCGCAGCATTCAATCTCACGAGTCCGCACATACCAAACTCGAGCCTGCACACCTCACGCATCAGGAACTACCAGGGACACAGACATTCCCCATGCATTCCTATGGGAGGGCAGGCCAACATTACTCCACGCACTCAGAGTGCGCACGCACTTTCCACTGGGACACAGTGAAAGTGCGTAGAAACCAAAAATGACTACCACCATTTCACATTCAAAAAGCAAAAAGTTTATGGGTGAACCTGCCAGAAGGGCCAAGTCCAACACAACCCTCTTCCAGCCAAAACGCAGGGGAGACCAATCACCACCGTGATGGACTTCCCTGCTTGGGGCGATAGAACACGGACGTGGGCCCGCACCAGGGTGTGGTGCCGCCGAGCTGGAAAAGAGCGGTTGTAAAGGCTCTTCTGAAGAAACCCAATCTGGATTCGTCAGATTTGGCTAACTTCAGGCCCATCTCTCTGCTGCCGGGTCTCTGTAAGATCGCTGAAAGACTGGTTAATCGACAACTATCCGTCTTTCTGGAATCCAATGGCCTGCTGAGAGATTCACAAACGGGCTTTCGGCCAGGGCAGGGTACAGACACCGCCCTCTTGGCAGTCGTTGAGGAAGCAAGGAGGATTTTGGATTCAGGAGGGTCAGTGGCAGTGATCCTCCTGGACCTCAGTGCTGCCTTTGACACTGTAAACAATCAAGTGTTGATCCAACGGCTGTCCAATGCGGGGGTCACAGGAGTGACGTTACAATGGCTTAGGTCATTTCTGTGTGGTCGTACCTATCAGGTCTGGGAAGGCAGCGAGAAGTCTCAATCTATCCCCCTCCAGTGCGGTGTGCCACAGGGCTCCTCGTTGAGCCCTACGCTGTTTAACGTCTATATGGCCCCCCTGGAGGATGTGGTGGCCCCTTTTGGGATAAAAATTGTCAGCTATGCTGACGATACCCAGCTGGTGGTCGCATTGTCTCAACTGGAGAAGAACCCAGACGCGCTGCGCCTATGCCTGACCAATGTACACACCTGGATGTGTGAATCGTCGCTCAAACTAAATGGTTCCAAGACGGAGATAATGCTGTTAGAGCACAAAACTCCCTCTCTCCCCTTGACCGTTTGGCCCAGCTGCCTGGGGGAGCTTCCCAGTCCCAAGCAGGAGATCAAGAGTTTGGGAGTATGGCTGGAGCAGGATCTCTCCTTCAAAACTCAGGCCAAGAAAACGGCGGGGGTCTGTTTTGGGCTTCTTCGTTCAGCCCGTAAAGTCTTGCCCCTCCTCCCCTTGCCATCGAGGAGGTTACTCATCCAGGGGCTAATTATCTCCAGGCTTGATTATTGCAATGCCATATTCCTTGGTGCTCTGGAAGCCACGCTCAGTAAGCTGCAGCAGGTGCAAAATGCTGCGGCTAGGCTGTTGACTAATACATCAAGGAGACAATCAGCTAAGCCCGCCTTGGAAGCATTGCATTGGCTCCCGGTGAGAGAGAGGGTCAAGTTTAAGGCTCTCTGTACGGCCCACAAGATGCTCCAAGGGAAAGGACCTCCTTCTTTAAGGAAGTTAGTGGTGCCCTATAAAGCCAACAGAGCTCTTCGCTCTGATCAAAAACTTTTGCTACAGGTCCCCAGAGTTCACAAAGCTCGCACTGGAGGCAGAAGATTTTCGGTGCATACAGACACCCTTTGGAATTCGCTCCCTTTGAAATTGCGTCGTGAGACTTGCATTCTTCATTTTCGGAAGTTTCTGAAAACACACCTTTTCCCATCTTAATACGTCGAACTGGCTTTGCAACGGTCTGACGGACTCCTTGACAAGCGCGGGGACGCCCAAGGGTAACCACGCGCTATATAAGACTCAAATCAAATCAAATCAAATCATCAAATCAAATCAAATCAACTGCAGGGACACCCTCCTGTTCTATGCCACGGTGAACCCGTGGGGTTTCTTCTAAAACTACTGTAGGGACTAACTGAGCTACCCCACTGGTAATCCCCAACTGTCCTCGGCCAGGACCAGGCCCTAGGCCACCCAGGTGCCACCGGT
Organism: Lissotriton vulgaris; assembly: GCF_964263255.1. Taxonomy (NCBI): domain Eukaryota; kingdom Metazoa; phylum Chordata; class Amphibia; order Caudata; family Salamandridae; genus Lissotriton; species Lissotriton vulgaris. Next base: position 780,637,103 of record NC_141691.1, read on the forward strand.
CCTTGCCTATTCGCAGAGTGGGGGGTAGTAACCCCTGGCACATAGTAGCCATTCTCCACTCTTCCTGTCTGCAAGACAGGACTAGACTGCCACTGGTTCTCCAGCCTAGGGTCTACATCCTCAGGAAGACCAGGAGTCTCAGGGAAGGCTCTCCTCCCCTTACCTCTTCTCCCAGGGTTCCTCCTCCTCTGGCGAGGGGTATACCTAGAAAGCCATTCCAACCCAGGGTTTAACCCTTGAGGTTGCACCGGGGTCAGAGGTGGGTTCTCCCACCCTCTGCACCACCTTCCAGAGGTCTGCACCCTCCCAAATGGAGGGGTTCCCCTGGAAGGTGAACCGGTCGGGACGGTGCTTATAGACGTCCTACCCTTCAGGTCAGGCAGATCCTGAACCTGGCCTTCCAACCTCGGGTCTAGAACCTTTGGTGGAATAATTGCCTGGCACTCCAGGACTTCTGGGGATTTACACACCATCCCCCTGAGGCTACAAAATGACACATATGTTCTGTGACTGTCTGTCTGGCGCAGATCTTCTGTACCCTGTACACCTGACAGTGCGCGAAGATCCTCCAGAACAGAAGTGGTGTCACCATGGTCATTACACGGGATCCTAGCCCAACTGGGTAGTCCCTGACCCACTGGTTCTTCCACTGGGGAATTCATCCCCCAATCACTCCTCACGCTGGACTCCTGTACCCTCCCTACCGGAGCGGCACTGCCAGACTCTAGAACCACGGGAGCTCTGCTTATAGACGCTCCAGGTCCTCTACTCACTAAGAGATTTTCCTCAAATGGAGTAACAGGACAGCCTAGGTCCCCAACCTGGTGTTCCCTACAGAAACCATCTAAGTCCTGAGGCAGGATTTCGTGCGTCTGGGGCCCCTCGGTGTCCCACTTACTCTTGCTCCACTGAGCCAGGCAGTAAGCCCCTACACCCTCCTCGCTATCCTGGGACCTAGCTGGGCTACACTGAGCCTCCTCCACCACGCTGGGCTGGAGGATACCTGAACCACTACTTTTGGAGTCACTCACTAATGACTCTAGAGAGCCTCGAGCACTTTCCCAGCGCTCTGCTTCCTCTGCAAGCTCCCAAAACTAAAGTGTTCAGACTTCAACAGGTGCCGGCGCAACTCTGAACAACAAACACTGCGAAACTGCTCTTTGAGAAACATATTCACTACTCCGTCCCTCTCATTGTCGAGTTAGACGTCAGCCACTCCTCCATTTCATCCGAACAGTCATCCACAAAATACTTCCACTGCTGTTGAGGTGGTTTCCTATGGTTCCTGAACTTCAACCTGTTCTCCTCCTCTTGGGAACAAGGTACCATACGCTGGGAACTGGGACTGGGACTTCCTGCACTGAAGTCTAGATAGCTGCCACCACTGGGCTCAACCCTCCCTGGGGAGTCCAGAAAACCACAATTACGCACAGGGGATAGTCTACCGTCTAGGGCTATCTTCTCCCTGGCCCATGCCCTCTTAGCCTCCTCTATCCTCTCCTGCGCTAAGACCTTCTCAGCCTCTAGCTGTTGCTTCCTAACGCCCAGTTGTGCCATAGCCTGGGCATTCTCTAGCCTGACCTTTTCTAGAGACAGCTGGTGCTCCCTTTCTTTCATCCTATCCTCCCACTCCTCTTGGGACAGGGAAAGGGATGAGGCGCTGCCTCCTACGCTGGACCCAGCAAGGAACTCCCTATCTATGGGGTCTCTACTCTCTACTGGTGTCCAGGTACTGTCAACTTCTCCCTCCTCTTCTGAATCTTCAGGGCTCCACACAGACCCACCACCCTCATGGTGTGAGGCCCAGGCCCTTTCCTCACTGCGCTCAAGATCCCATTGATCCTCTTGCCACCTTATCAGGCGGTCCCTAAGTCCGTAATAGTTTGACTCACCCCACCCTATGTCTTTCTCTTCACAGAACCTTACCAGCTGCCCTTTACTGTATGTATCTAGATTACTGAACTCAAAAGCAGGCTCCATTTTGGCAGACCTTCTAGAGACAAGATTACACAGGGAACCTAGGGGTCTGAGCCTAACACAGGAGTACACAATTCACAATGGTATTCAGCAAGTACCCTATCCCAGAGACCTCACCCTCACTTGTCCAGTGCAACACACAATTCATCCACACACAACAGCCCCTCGGACTGGTACAGCAGTTTCTACCACCCCTGATTCTCAACCTGACCACACGTGACACAGGTACCAAACTCTGGGAGCGGGGCGGGGAACAAATGTACTGGACACAATTACACAATGATACCTTTAGGAGAAGAAATATGGAACTTCAAAAAATCAATAATCCCCAAAATGTGGTCATCTAAAATGCAGAGTTTTGTAGTGTGGCCAGTTGCCACTGCGGTACAATGCAAACACAAATCCGGACCCTCACCGCCTGCCACCAATGTTACAAATGGGATCCCTTGCTGGCCAGGGCTTGCGCCAAAGTCAGTCAGAGACCACCATTCCAAAGTCAGGGCAACGGAGTTACACACCAAGATAACCCCTGCTCACCCTCTAGCTAACGTGACGCGAGCAGCAAGGCTAAACTTGGAGGCTATGTAGGTTAAGTGTTTGCGCGCGCACACAGCAACAACACCCAAGGCCCACCACAAAGGAAACTCCACACAAGGTTATATGTAAAAATAGCCTTTGTATTACTCCAAAAAACATTAGATAAAAACACACACTTTACAATGTGACAACAGGCACGGGCAGAATTTACAGGGGATATGTAGAAGACAGGGCCACATGGACCACTGTCAGGAATAGGCACTTTTAGAACTAGCACTTAGGTCATAGAGTATAAAATCACTGTAGCACAATTTAGAAAATTTAGCACACAACCAGTAATTACTGGTAACAGGTAAGTACCACCTACGCAACCCTAACCACCTTAGGAAAATGTCACGCAGGGAACCAGGACCTCACTAGCAACACCTGTACTATCAAGAACAACCACCTAAGTATCACAATACCTGTAGGGGTATAAGCACATTACACATTCAGAGGCGTAGGGAAGGAAAACAATTGCCCAAAACTCACATGAGCCACCAACTGTGGCAGTCCCTAGGCCAACTGGCCTCTCTAGCGCTAGGACGCCCTGTGTCCTATTCAGGACCCAGGTGCACTTCTCCCCAGCCATCAGCATGCTAATCTCCACACTCACCACCGGGCAGACCCATCCAGACTCCTGGAGCTAGGCTCACCAGCCAGCTCCAGCCAATCACGTGCCAACACACTCACTGCACATGCACACCCATGTCTAAAAGCGGCACTTCCACACTAGACACATACACGCCGCACATATCATTGCGCAGCATTCAATCTCATGAGTCCGCACATACCAGACTCGAGCCTGCACACCTCACGCATCAGGAAATACCAGGGACACAGACATTCCCCATGCATTCCTATGGGAGGGCAGGCCAACCTTACTCCACGCGTTCACAGTGCGCACGCACTTTCCACTGGGACACAGTGAAAGTGTGCAGAAACCAAAAATCACTACCACCAATTCACATTCAAAAAGGAAAAAGTTTAGGGGTGAACCTGCCAGAAGGGCCAAGTCCAACATAAGCCATAAAGTGCATAAAATGTATAAAATACCTACAGTGAAAAAAGGATGACTAAAAGTACTCAACTGGTGCTTCTAAATACGCCTACCCCGTTGTATCTAACCTATGCCTAGTATGAGGGAGGAAGTATAAGAGGAGTAGCTTAAGTTTTAGGAGTTCTCTGCCAGGAATCTGATTCCAATATTTCTCAAAGAGGTCTAATCAGCTCCGTACCTTTGGTTCTAGAATGAAGGAGGTCTTGTATCTCGTTCTCGGGACTCGATTTCCCAGATACCCGCAAGGGTAGCCTGGAAACACTGGAGCTGGATTTCTCGGCAGGAGAAACGACAGAGTCTCGCATTGCGTCTGCTGGAGGGTCGGCTTCCTTCGGCACATGCTGCTGCAGGACGTCGGGCAAGTAGATAGTCGATCTGCTCCCAACCACTGTGTGTTTGTTTAGGCAAATCAAGGCATATTTATACTTTGAAGGTGCCAAGTTTGATGCATGTTTGGACTTAATAACGTCACTCAAAGGCTCATTTCTTGGAAAACGCCGGGAATTCTGGGAGAACTTAATATTCAAGCAGGGGGAAGTCCTGGGCTGCTGCTGAAGGTGGGTTTTTCCAAGAAAACGTTGTTAATTCTTGGAGTTTAGTGGAAGTATCCATGCCGTATTTGGGCTGTTTGGTTTAGGCCAAATATGGTAATGATTTCTATGCCTATATAAGGAAATGTTAAAGTATACCTACATAAGGGCATGAATCGGGAAATTTATACTAGTGTCCGAGATTCCTTTACAACACCCACTTCACCGTCTTAAGTTCAATAAAGCTAACCTAGCAAGCACTGAACATATCTAAAGCTAGTGTTTACAATCCCACCCCAATACATAAAATGCATTTGAACTGGGTATGCAGAAAAAATATTTTTAGCATTTACTACAGTACGTAATATACTTAAGGGAACAATTTCTAAGCATACAGTCTTTAGTCTAATTTATGCAGTTTGAAAAGAATCATGAGATTACAATTATGAAAACGTCTCTTAAATACAGAAAAAAAGTCGAGATCATTTCATAACATAACATGTCGTAGCAATCTTTCTATTAATAGGGACGAGGCCAAATAGCTCTTTTAGTCAGTCTTCAAAAAATTGACTTGTTCTCTCGGAATAGTTCTACTTTAAGCAGATTAGTCTGTGCCAAAAGTGCAATCTTTTGGAAAGAGAGAAAAAATTCAATTTGTTATGAAAATAGAGTTCCAAATGTTAGAAGTCTTTGTTTTGAAAAATGAAGGCCGAATTTCAGAGTTCAGAGAACACTGTGTGCATGACTCAAAAGTTATTCTCGGTGTCAGGAGAAAACATCAAGTCGTCTAGGCTGGCAAAGAAATTGTCTACCACAGTAGGTGAAAGTGGAACCACTTGATCTAGGAGATCAAATATGCATAGATGAGAAGCATTGCCGTCAGCGCTTGTTGCCGCGTTAGTAATGGTAATATACAATGGTAATTGTGTGCCTGGTGTTTCTCGTACCTCACCCTCAGTTAGACTTACAGGTGAGATCTCAATGAATGCCGTCATCAGGATCTGTAGCCGTTGGGGGCAACACAATGCATGAGCCGTTACAGGACCTAGCAAGGCGTCGACATCCGATGGCAGGACTGATGGAAGTGTAAGACAGATGTCTAACACGTATTCCTCTCCGCAAAGCAGGCATCGTATAACAGGTAAGATGCAATCTTGCCAGATTGGTCTGAACGAGAGAAGTCATGTCGTATTCAGATCTCTTAAACGAGCCAAGCCGAGAATCTGTGTTATTCTCTCACGATACCTCTGGGCATGGAACGTTTGTTCCATGAGGTTCTGGGTATCGCCGGTTACTGGACTTGCCATATCGGAGCAGAAGAAATAAAAATAGTATTCCTGCTACGAGTCCCAAGATGAGAGGCAGGCCGCCGAACACAGAGCGCACGAAATTTGGAAAAATGCCGAAGACTGCTTCAAATGGTGTTAACAGTCCCGAAAAAATCGTCTTAAATACATGTGCGATGCCACTGGTATCAGACATGTTTAAGATTTCACTTAACATTTCTGCGAAATGTACAGGGCAGTTTGTTGATAATAATGCATGTATCTCTGCAGATGTCCTTGCAACTTGCAGATCATATGTTTCTTTTGATGATGTCAGTGGCACAGATTTCTGCAAAATAATAGACTTCTGTCTGCTTAAAGTATCAATTCGTATAGAAGAGATATTCAGTGAAGGCCATATTGCCATCTGACTGTCTGACTTGCGAGTTGGATACAATACTTGCATACAACAAGTGACCATGGACGACACACTAACCAGATAAACTTTTCCTGGCACCATTCCACAGCAGCTGTGATTATTCAACATAACATAACTGCCATTGGATAGCTGCCTGAAAACGGGTTCTATCAGTGTGGAGGGAGTACCGTGCAGGTGGCATGAAAGGTTATTAGCAGAACCGTCACAGGCTCCGTGTAAATTAATACCGTGGCACAGACGTGTACCACTTAGTGAATTTTTAAAAATTTTCCCACTAAGGAATACTTCTTTCCCCTTATTCCAATATTTGTGTGTATATGGTAAGGTCCATGTTGACTTAATGTATTCTTTACCCAACCTTTCATACAGGCATTCTGGTATATGCTGTAGACAATACTGAAACTGGAAAATCGTCACTGGAATCATGATGGTGCCATGAAATATCCATTCTATTGCAGTTTTCTTAGAAACTGTCAATGGTAATCTTTCCAATTTTTCAATGCTCAGCACCGTATAGTCTGCTCCTCTTTGTGCCAAAGAGATTTGTTTATCTGTAAGGTTAAACCTAGTAAACAATGACGTTGTGTTGATAAGCCTCCATGGCACGTAGCCTGAACGCAGATTTTGTAATGTCCAGCCTAGCTGCATTATAGAACGTAATTGAGACTGGCCGTAATGTAACATTAGCAAGTCTTGTTCCATTATGTCAACTGCAGAGGATACAATGCTGTCCAATGAATATATTTTGGAGGACAGAGTAGTTAACCCATTGTCCACTACAGAGAGAGCTTTCTCCAAGTTAATAGGATCAATTTCTTGTATTCTTTCTGCAGTTCTAATTGTGTTATTTTCCAAGCTTCGTTGACGCAGCATATATACCGGTGTATATGAAACATTTGCGAGGTTTGCGAGGTCCCAATAAGAAATCTCGCAAATGATTGCTTTCTTTAAGTAAAGTCAAGTATTGTTTAATTTCTGGAAGTGTAGAAGTTTTCAGCCATTCAAGGCATAGTTTCCCTACACTATATGTTGTTACTATCCCTGGATGTTGTCTCTGGGAGTATTTTGGACCTGGCCTGTTAAGAATTAAACCCTGTGTTTTGTTCAGGAATCTATCTTGACAGTTATTGGTGTCTGTGGGCCAGATTAACCATTTTTTCCAAACAGGACTAGTTCTGTTCAATTTGAAAACATATTGTACGTCTATCTCCCCTTCTGTTGTTTTGTTATTTTCAGGTATGGGCTTTGGTATAGACGGTTTATTTAAATCTTTTATTTTTGCTATGCCAAGACAAGAGGTTTGTTGCACAGTGTCATTTAAAAACATTATTTGTTCAGGCCCTGAATAAAGCTTCCAAACCTTGCACCTGCCATTCTTTTGTGCCCCAGACCGTATTTGTCTCAATGTTGTCTTTCCAGAATTCGTAACCCAATGTGGACAACTTAGCATAAAAGTTTGCAGAATACATTTGTTTGGTATTGGTCAACATAGTTTTCAATCCTGTCTTATTTACATTTTTGAAATAAAACGTTTCTGGATCTGTAACATTAAACCCTGAGAAGTAAGTACATTTTTCATGAAATGTTTTAGAGCTGCCTTTTAGTGGTGTTGGACAGTGTTCCCATTGATTTTACATAAAAACATTTCTAGGGCTTGCAGATTTGTGCAAATAGTGATGACCAAAATGGTTAAAACAATACATTTGTTCATAGTCTGACTAGATCCACAATCTTTGGAATCCAGACAGGTCTTGCTGGGACAGGTGGTTTATCTTCAGTGGCTGTTGGCTTTTGTGTTGTGTTACTCAGACTTCTTCTTGTTTCATTTAAGTCCTGTAAGACAGCCAAACGATCTTTGACATCAAAGGGTTTCTGTTCTATCACTGAAGTCTAACAATCGAGATCCTCAATCATCATTCTTGTACCAAATAGTAGCTCATAAGGAGTGATTCCCCCCAGAGAATTTCTTGGCAGATTGTTAAGACTACGTTGGATACTTATTAGATGTTTGACCCACCCATCACCCGAACCTAATACCTTTGCTGTTATGGATTGCTTTATGTCACGTTTTTTTCTTTCCACTACCGCATTACCCTCAGGATGGAAGGGACTAGAATACCGCAATGCAACGCCCAAGCCTCCTTGTAAGCTCGAGAGCTAAACGCAGGACCCTGATCAGAATGTAGCGTGCCTATTGCGTATGTGCCAATAAAGACTCGCAAATCCTTTATAACAGTTCTGGCGTCAGCCAAGCGCTGGGGCCATAACCAAATAAATCTCATCTTAGTAGTTGTGGGACCGCAATTGTCTGTGGGGATGCATGCGGGTAGATATCCTAATGCTGTCTAACAGAGGTGTCTGTATCTGGCTGGCTACTCTACAGTCAGGTGTCTGGGGCGGTTCATTACTACGATCTCTGTTGCAGTCTGGGCAAATAATTGCAAAATTGTATACATCAACTACCAGTACATCTTTTCTAACTCTATTAAAGATTTCAAGATCCCTTGATGTCTCAGACCCTCTCCCATATGTGCTTCTTGAATCAAGTAAGCTCTCCCCTTCCTGTTTTGAATTACTCTGTCCCCCACTCCAGGGATTTGAGCAATAGGAACAGAGTTTGCATCAATTATGTATGTATTATCGAGTGGATAGTTTAGAGGTAACGCTGCATGATTGCCATCCATTGAGGCTTTTACTGCTAATAGCCTTTCACCATCTATCGTTCTTTTTGAGCGTTTAATTGTAGCTATGGAAGCCGCTTGCACAGCTGACTTTGCGGCTTTATCAGCCAATGAATTCCCTGCAACGTGAACGCCATCACGTTGATGACTCAGTGTATGTATCACGTGAGTCTTTTGTAGTTCTTTCTGTGAAAGAACTACTTGTTCCCAAAGCAACTTATGCTTGATTGTGCCACCTTTAGCGTCTTTAAATCCGTTTTGAACCCAGTTCTGCAGATACTCATTGTAAAATTGGACGCAGTAATTCAAATCGCAATCTATAAGTGTGGGGAATTTGCGTTCTGTATTTTCAAGGGCCATCTTGAAAGCCTGTAGTTCAGCTCGCTGAGCTGTACAGTCTCCGAGTGATTGAGTTTTTGTGACCATAGGTCTAAATTTGCCTTCGCGCCAGCGACCTTTAACAATCACGCACGCAGCACTATGGGCTTGTTTACCCCCAATTACGGGCTGTGCTGATCCATCTGTAAATATTATACAGCCATAGTGTTCAAGAGGAAGAATTTCAGTCGGCAGAGGACATTCGTGTTCATATTGGAGAAATTCGTGTGTCTTTAGACTAGGGTCAAAAAAGTATTGAACGTCTGTTGCAGCAAGAGAGTTAACCCATTGTATCCATCTCGGATGTAAAGTTTTCGAATTAGGAATGCTTGCTCTTGTCACTGCCTCTAAGGCAGGTACAGGTGTAACAATCATTATGCGTTTACCCTGCGCGAGAGCTCTCTCTTTTGCTACAGCAGTTTGAACCGCTGTCGGAATTTTCTCTGTAGAAGTGAACTTCATTTCTGCTTGTGTGTACAAGTGTGATTTGTAAGCTATTGGTACCGTTTCTCCTTCATTAAAGGTTAGGTATGCGAATCCGCATCTTCCTTGGATGATTCGGATTACAAGGTTGCGCACGTTTTCGCGTGCGTCTAGTTTAGTTTTTGCTAACACGTCTGTTTGGACTGAACGCAAAACTTCTGTGTGTGTTTGAGTCCAATGTGTTGGTTTAAAATTAGGTTTGATTAATTCGTAGAGAGGTTTAACCCTCTCTGCGTAATTCAGAACGTAAGTTCTTCCAAAATTCAGCAAACCTAGAATTGACTGTATGTTTTTCAGCGTATTAGGAGGTTTTAGCAGCACATATGTTTTTTAGAAAGTTTGCTGCTAGGCTTTTGCCTTCACCTGATAGCTCATATCCCAAGAATATGACATTGAGGTGGGCAATTCTTGATTTTTTAAAATTGAATTTATACCCCTCAGAAGCGAACCCAAGAATTATGGTGTTAACTCTTTTCAAGTGCTTGTCCAAGTCGTCATCTGTAAGATAGATTTCATCGACATAAGATAATGCCTCATCATCGTACGTTTGGCGTTACTCTTGCTGAAAATAACCCTGGGCTATTCTTGAATCCTTGGGGGAGACGACAAAATTGTCACTGGGTCCCCAAAATTGAGAAAGCGGTCAAATGCCTGCTTTCTGGTGCAATATTTTGAAAGAAAAATCCATTTGAAATATCTAATGTTGTTTTATATTTTTTGTGCACAATGTTATTTATCAGTGCTGCACTGTGTGAGTTTTGCACTGCAAATGTTTTGCAACAAGAGTTTAAGTGTCTGTATTCCAATACTGCATGTTTCAATCATCCCTTGGTATTCAAGTTGATTTAAAATCTCACTGACCTGTTTTTTTCGCTTCTTGCTTAACTGGGTACTGCCTTTGTGCAGTGGGCTGGTTTTTTTAACTGGATTTTATGGTGAGGAGAATCCTCGTCCCATCCTGCATGATTTTTATATAATGTTGGAGCTTGGGCTGCTGCTCATTTTCTGGCATGTGTATATTTTTTATGAATTGGAAGGTGATTAGAGAAGGCTGGCATAATTATCTCTTCGCCATGTGGGCACTCCCTGACAAATTCAGGTGGCCAGTCTTGTTCAGCTAGAAGAATGTCATAGCCCTTAGAGAGCTTCTCCCAGAAGAGTGCTCCTATTTTTCTAGTTATGTCCCCCTCCATCCGGAGTGTTACTTCATATAATTTATGGGGTACACTAACCCTGGTGTCTGCAGTTTCAACCTGAATACATTCATTCAAGTCCACTGTCTCCAGATGATCCTTCAGGATCTTGTGAACTATAGTTACTTCTGATGCGCTGTCTAGCATTGTCTGAGCCCACTCCCCGTTCTTGAGTTGTGTCCTCAAGATCCTCGGCATGTCTGATTTTTATGCTTGCTACCTTTGGAAAATTGAGCTTTTTTACTTTGGTGAACAGTTCCTTGTCTTTGAACTTGACCCATTCTTCCTTGTGTTCTGACCGTCCTCTTCTTTCCGATTTCTGCGAAGAAGTCTGAAAAGATCGAGAGGGACGTGTATCATTATTTTGATATCTATCAGGTTTTTTCAAATTATCCCTATTCCTAAGATTATATCTCTTTTCAGAGGGCTCCCTTTGGAGAGACTTGTCTCTCTGTTGGGGAGACCTTCCTGTGGGTTGAGAATATTTTTCTCTATGAAGAGATTGTTTATTACTCTCCCATTTCTTCTTTGGAGTAGTGAGATTATTCTTAATAAATGTTCTTTTCAGGATTTTCAGTTAGTTGGGGCTTCAATGGTTTACCACCCAAACTATCTCTACCTAATTATATGATTTTTCAATAATTCTAGCAAGTTCATATGGTTGGTCTGCTATATCTGTTTCTTTTAACTTCTGGCGGATTGGACTGTCAATTGTTAATTGAACCAATTGTCTATATGCTTTTGTTAATTGTTTTAGCTGAGCTAAAAGTTCTCTATCTGACATTTCTTCAATGTCAGGATGTGGTGTATAGCTGGCTAGTACCGACCATGTAGCTCCTGGTCTACCTAGTGGACCGAGCCTGGTAATGTGATTTTGATGTTTTAGGGCGCCATTAAACCAGAGCTGATGCTCTTTGTAAGGTAGTGGAATTTCAACGTCCTCGAAAGGGACGTATTCCGCTGGAGGTTCCTCTTCTTTGTAGTAGTGGAATTCCCGTGTTACAGGATTTGCTTGTGGAAAAGTAATCCATGAATAGAATACCTCTCTCTGCCGATATTCATGTGCCTCTATCACAAATATAACTTTACCACCTCTCGATGATACTCCATTTTGTATAAGTTTTATAGTTATGGTTTTCCTTATATTTGCCGGGATGATTATAGCATGTTATGTTATGTTATGTTAACTACATTTTTAAGCGCACAGCTGCCCCATCTAAGAGGCGTCCCGGCGCTGCGCCTGGAAAGGAACACAACACAAACCGAGCGAAAGGAAAGAATCCAGAATAAGGAAGATTAACATCTGTTTGGGAAGATATAAGTTTTTACGGCTTTCCTGAATGTCAGAAGGTCATCGAGAGCACGCACATGGGCAGGGAGAGAATTCCAAAGTTTAGGGGCAAGCACTCTAAAAGAGCGACCGCCAGACCTACTCCTTAGAAAACGAGGGACTACAGCTAAATTTTGTCCACAGGATCTCAGCAGACAGGAAGGGGTGTAAGGAAGAATGAGATGCTCCAATATCTGGGGAGAGGCAAGTTTTAATATCTTAAAAGCAAGACTTAGGCCCACATGCATCAAGCATTTTTGGAGTCGCAAACGGTGCGATTCCTTAAAATCGGCCGTTTGTGATTCCAAAAATGCTTTTTTGGATGCATCAAGCAATTTTAGAAATCGCAACATTTTTGCGATTTCTAAAATTGCGATTGCTTTTAAGAAATCGCAAATTTGCGATTTCTTAAAAGCAATGCATGATTACTTTTTAAATTGCGAATTCGCAATTAGAGGGATACATTTACCGAGTAGTTGAACTACTCAGTAAATTTGTAAAAAGTGTAAATAACGCAGAAAATGCATTTTAAAAACATTCATGTTACGGACACACATGTCCTTAGGACATGGGCGTGTGCAACATGATGCGAAAACCAGATTTCATGGGTGCAGGGGGGGTTCATTTGAACCCCCCTCACCACCCTTGAAATGCAATCAGGATTTGCGATTTTCAAATTGCGAGTTAGCAATTCCCATTCATTCCTATTGGCCCATAGGAATGAATGGGAATTGCGAATTCGCAATTTGAAAATCGCATTTTTTATGCGATTCGGTAAAAATAGCGATTTCTACCGAATTGCATAAAAAATGACAAAAATAATCATGCATAGGCTTTTGCGATTTCTAAATTGCGAATCGCTATTTATCGCAATTTAGAAATCGCAAAAGCCGATATTGATGCATGTGGGCCATAGAGTCTTGAGTTCTATCCTCTGAGGCACAGGCAGCCAGTGAAGCTTGGTAATAGTGCTTCTAGCAGAGCAGAATCTAGGGAGACCGACTAAAGCCCTAGCTGCAGCGTTCTGAACGCGCTGCAATCTCATAATTTCAGCCTGATTGGCCCCAAGCAGCAACGAGCTCGCATAGTCGAGCCTAGACAATATGACTACCTGAATAATCAATTGGCGAGTCGGGGTGTAAAAAAATTTCAACACCGGTCTGAGCCCCCGTAGATAACCGAAGCAGGTCGCAGCTATTTTCTTGGTATGACAAGAAAAACTGAGCGTAGAATCTAGCCAAACGCCTAGATTTTTCACCTCAACAACCAGAATCGGAGTGGGGCCAAGGTCAGCAGGCCACCACTTATCACCCCAGAGGCTGCTCTGTTTGCCCACAATCAATACTTCGGTCTTTTTGGCATTGAGCTGCAGGCAGTTGGCCTTCATCCATCCAGCCACCGCACTGAGACCCTCACGAAAATTAGCAGCCGCAGTATCGAGTCCCCACTAAGTGCAACCGCAAGCTGCGTGTCGTCAGCGTAAGACACCATGGTAAGGTCGCAACGCTTGGCGACAGCAGCCAGCGGCTGCACAAAAGGTTGAAAAGCGTGGGGCTCAATGCTGATCGCTGCGGAACTCCCTGTTCGATGCTATGGGGTTTAGACTCAAAGGGAGGCGTGGAGACCCGGAAGGTACCGATCGGAGAGAAACGATCGAAACCATTCCAGCGCCACGCCCTTGACGCCCGCCTCTCCCAGCCCCTGCAAAAGAATTGCATGGGAGACAGTGTCAAAGGCGGCACTGAGATCTAGTAGTACCAGTGCCGCCGCTTGACCCGCATCCAACACAGCGCGTAGATGTTCAACCATGGAGAGGAGGGCTGTTTCAGTGCTGTGTCCAGCATGAAAGCCATTCTGCGAAGGGTCTAGAGTGTTAGCAGATTGAAGGTGATCGGACAGAATGCCGTTTACATGAGCTTCTGTCACCTTCGCAGCCCATGGAAGGAGGGAGATAGGACGATAGTTCTCGAGTTTTAGAGGGTCCAGTGAGGGTTTTTTCAGGATGGGGGTGACATAAGCTTCCTTCCATCTCGAGGGGACTATACCATCCGGGCTTTTTTCATTAAACCCTGTAACGTCTAAACCCGGTTGGTTCGCATTTACTGCAGCTCCACCAGTTGCGTTGTTGTCGGCATTTTCCCACATTGTTTAATGAAAGTTTCGCAGAATAATTTTCAAGGGAACAAAGATTAGGTGCACAATATTTTGGAACACTGTATCCTTCAACGTTGAATGGACCAAAACTAATACATAGGATTCTCGTCCTACTAAGTTTTGGCGGATATTATGCCCTTTCACCCACTCCAGTCGTCTATTGGAGTTTTTACCGAAAGAGGGGTCTTTGTGAAAAGCACGACTGAGGTACTCTAGTATCTAGCGTTAAATTATTGCCTTACCAAACGTTGGGCGCCATGTACTGTGGTTCCTAAATTCCCAACAGGCTCTGCACATTGGCATAATATATCCTGTAGCTTAGACGTAGGACTGAGGTCTACTAGGTCTCTACCGGTTAAATTAGACTTAATTGTGAGTGCCAGCTAGCTCAGAGGTCACTAGAAATGTTCTCGAATAAACAAGAAGGGATTAGTTTCTGACAACCACTTAAAACATGACAACTTTGTTTCCCAAGAATAAGAAATCAAATCTCTAGAAACAATAGATAACTATTTCACTTAGTCTATTGTGCATGCGTAGTTTCTCCAGAGGTGCAAGAGACATAGAGAGACGGACGTTTTCAATAAAAAGGTATTTATTGAACAGTCTTCTTTCTCAAGCATTGAAAATTAACTGCTACAATAGTAAAGCTTACTATGAAGTACAATGCATATAATACGAAGAGTATTATAAGGTAGTACTGTAAAAGCATGATATGGTTTCTAAGCCATAAAGTGCATACAATGTATAAAATACATAAAATACCTACAGTGATAAAAGGATGACTAAAAGTACTCAACTGGTGCTTCTAAATACGCCTACCCTGGTGTACCTAACCTATGTCTAGTGTGATGGAGGAAGTATACGAGGAGTAGCTTAAGTTTTAGGAGTTCTCTGCCAGGAATCTGATTCCAATAATTCTCAAAGAGGTCTAATCAGCTCCATACCTTTGGTTCTAGAATGAAGGAGGTCTTGTATCTCGTTCTCGGGACTCGATTTCCCAGATACCCGCAAGGGTAGCCTGGAAACAATAGAGCTGGATTTCTCGGCAGGAGAAATGAGTCTTGCAGTGCGTCTGCTGGAGGGTCAGCTTCCTTCGGCACTTGCTGCTGCAGGGCGTCGGACAAGTAGACAGTCGATCTGCTCCAAAACACTGTGTGTTTGTTTAGGCAAATCAAGGCATATTTATACTTTGAAGGTGCTGAGTTTGACGCATGTTTGGACTTAATAACGTCACTCAAAGGCTCATTTCTTGGAAAACGCTGGGAATTTTAGGAGAACTTAATATTCAAGCAGGGGGGAGTCCCGGGCTGCTGAAGGCGGGTTTTTCCAAGAAAACGTTGTTAATTCTTGGAGCTTAGTGGAAGTATCCATGCCGTATTTGGGCTGTATGGTTTAGGCCAAATATGGTAATGATTTCTATGCCTATATAAGGAAATGTTAAAGTATACCTATATTAGGGCATGAATCGGGAAATTTATACTAGGGTCCGAGATTCATTTACAACAAGTCTTCCTGAACTGGTCCATCAAAAATGTATAAGGTCATCACATCTTCTCCATCATTTGGTTCTATGTTCATGTGTATTCCATATTTCAATTGTTTGGAGAGGCAGGGCATATGTGACCCTCATCAAGCACTGCAATTGGTTCCAAGAGGGAATACCGAGCAACTCCTGTCGAACCAGGTGTCAGTAAAGACAGCAGAAAAATGTAGATAATAACTTTTTGATGCACTGGTTCAGGAAGACTGATATTTGTGTTGGTGGTTTCTATAGATGAAAGTTTTTTATGAGATTGGGCTTTCCAATAGAATTTCCCACTAATGATGTGCCCTTAAGGTGTTGGCTGGTTTTGCTGTGTACATATGAAGCAACAATAAAGCGAAGGTCTCTTACTGATTCATGATCTATGTGGCCACATTTCACAAACCTTGTAATTATTGTAAATGTGGTGCATTGGTAGCTCTTTTGTATATTGATTCTCCTTAGTTTAGGGAGGCACTTTTCGGCAGGTGTCTGCAGAGAGTGCACACAGAGAGATATGCTCTCTTGTGAATATTTTTGAAGGCAACTAACTCACTAAGTCCTTACTTGGACCTGTTGGTCTTAGGCATCTTTAGAAGTTTGCATGAAAGCAGACCTTAAACCCTTAAAACCACCATGTACCTATGTATGCTGTAAGAAAATCAATTAATATATGTAATGATATCAATGTAGGCCTACAGACTTTGCATCAGGGTGTCCAAAATTCAATTAGCAATAAATGATAGGCATGTCTACATATATGAAAATGTCAATGCATTCTCAAAATTATGGAAACACTTTAGACCTAATTATGATGTCAGTCAGATGAGCGTCCGACCAATATAGTAGCAGAATGGAAATGCCCGACCATATGTCGACGGTTACATTCACTGTATTTGGATGCCAGTTGCCTATGGGTGGTTGTAAACATCCATTTTACAATTGCAGCTTGTGCTGCAGACAGAAAAGGCCCACAGCACAAGCTACAATTGGATGTTATTAAACATCCCTGCATTGTGTGGAAGGTACCATGCGGTGCCTACCACATGGAGCTGGGATGTTTACTGGGCATCATAGTTGCCCCCTAGGACCCATAGCGGAGCACCATGGGGCCCTGCTAGGGGTCCCCAAAGTCACTTTCTGCCTGCCTTTTTATGACTGGGAGACTGCTATTAAAGGGCAGGTGGAAAGTGACATAATGATCCCGACAACTGATCCAATGCTGGCTCTGGCGCCATTATGGGATTATTATTTTGCCTGCCTCCCCAACGGGCACTTTAAGCCCATCTAAAGTGGAGCCTCTCCCCCCATGGGTTTCCCTCCGACCACCAGTATTATAATACCACAGTCGGGCGTAAACCATGGATGTCGGGCGAAAAGCCTCAGACTAACTGTCAGAGGGCTTTCCACTCGTCAACATAATCGGGCCCTTTGTGTTTCACTATTAAAAAGACAAACTTAAAGCCTTTAACACATTTTCAGTAAAAAAATATAACAGAAATTAAAAAAACTGATTTCTATTTTCACACTAGGTTTCCTAGAAACCTCAAATGATATAAAAGACAACTGAATCAATCACACTCAGCCCTGGGAGCAACTCGAAACACTGTTTACATTACGTTGGAGTCACTGATGCCTCTCCCCAAGAAAACTAGGGTTTAGATTTTCTCCAAAGTAGAGCTCCACTTCTGCCCTCGAGCAACCCCTAGAACTTGACAATACACTTTTTAAAAAAAAGAGTTTTTATTGTTAGTTCGTTGTCATAGATTCACATACAGCAATAAACATTAATCGTCTCCATTTGTGATTACTTAGTACATTACACTTTCCACTGCGTACATAACACTTTACCTCAACACATATTTCGTATTGCCTAACAGATGACACCATTCCTACAGTGTCCCTCCCACAATACTACATATGAGTTTTTAGTGTACACAGATCACCAGGTCTCATCTCTATTCATGGGCTATCTTCAGGGATTGATGTCGCTCGCAGAGATTCACAGACATTCCCCAAAAATTCATTCCACTTCCCCCATATTCTGGAACATTTTTTGGGACATCCCCTGTGTGTATAAACCGCTCTTTCAGCCACCATAGCAGCATCCATGTCATTCTCCCACTGCTTCTGTGTAGGCACCACCCCAGAGGGATGTATGACGGTACAACGCGTACCGTTACAACGCAGGTTTTACAACGCAAGTCGTTACAACGAGTTGGGGACACTGGATAGTGAATAGTTTAATTTACTATTCCAAATTCAGTCCCCGTGGATAGTAGGGAAGGTGTTGCATAGTAAATTGAACTATTCCCTATCCTAGAGCGCCCTCCAGCGAAAGTCGTTGTAACGACTTTTGTTGTAAATCCTGCGTTGTAACAGTACCGCGTTGTGACGGTTCCGTTGTGAAGGATGTTCCCCCCCCCCCCCACCCGGAGCCCCATTTCCTGGCTATATTTCGCTTATCCATTGTCATCCCAAGCTTTGCCCAATTCTGTAGGCCCAGGTTAAGGTCAGTAGGCTGCCAAATATTTAGTAGGCAGCATCCAGGATCTCGCTGGACCTCTACCCCACCCACCTCCGAGATCTCATTCAGCACCTGTTCCAAGTAGGCTTGCATCTTTGGACATTCCCATATTATATGAAAGAATGTTCCGACTTGCCCACACAGCCTGAGGCAGAGTGGATCAAGCGTGTGCCCGGACAATACACTTTTTAATGCCTCTGTCCTTTGTAGGGCAGTACAGCCAAGAGTAGGCAAATTGTATCCAAGTCCATATGACTTATGAGGTACCTCTTCTCCTTAGGACTTTGCTCTTTGCAGTGGATGCCACTAGCTGTTAAATGTTACTTTTCATTTTTCCCTTTTGGTGAGTCCAATCTTGATATTTCATTTGAAATAGGAATCTCTGTCCTAATGGGCCAGCCATGAACTTCCACACATAAACTGCATGGCAGTGCTTGAGTCTGCACAGTTCTGCAGTTCCTCCACTATCCAACACTCTCCACTTTGAGTCCAGGCAGGGATGATGCCAGCTCCTGATTTCAGTGTATTCTACTTTTTCAGTGTGAGGAATAAGGGAAAATGCTCGGTGATTGTGCTTGGTTACAGGTAGACTCACCATAGAAACCATTTGTACAGTTCTGGGTATTCCTGAAGTGATGATGGTGGTCTTGTAGCCCTAATGAGGGGACTTCGTAAATACAAGATTGGGAGTGTTAAAGGTCCACCAGGCACATTTAAAGGTACATGGACTCCCCTAGGATCTACGTGGAAACCATTTTGGATTTCTTTATGAGGTGGATGCCATTGACTCACAGATCAACTGCTGCTGTACTTAAGAGGCTGCTTCTTTGTGTGAGAATGGAATTCCATTAAGATTTTTTGATATTTTGCTCCTGGTGGCACAATCCGGCAATCAGGAGTGATTTGGGCCTCCTAAATGTTTCTTGATAAAATCTGGATGCCTTCCCACAGCATTTTGGCACTGTTGTTACGTTCTTCTTTACAGAAGCTCCCTATAAGTGTCTCACTGCCCAGGACTGGTGGTCTGCTGACCAGAGGTCATCATGGCGGCAGCAACCCACAGTCTTCACACACGAGCCCTCTGCCTGCCTGCCTACACTCTCCATACGCCTAGGCCTTCAATCCTTGCATCGTGTCTGTGTGTCCAGTAGCAATCCCAAAAAGTCCCAGGAGACCCCTTCCTTTAGGGTTCCCAGGGAGCCCACCCTGTTCTGGCATTGAGATGGCGTCAGGGAGCTAGTGCCACTAGTTTTGGAGACAAGGGGCCAGATGTACGACCATGTTTGCATGTGTAAACGAGTTTGCAAACCAGTTTGCACATGCAAAAATAGCATGGGGAATGTACATTTAGGCTTTCGCAACTCGCTATTAGGAAGGGGCGTTCCCTTCCTAATAGAGAGCGCAACCCATGTAAGAATGTTTTGTGTCCTCAATTGCGGGTGCCAAATACTCACAAATTACCACCCTCTTCAAGAGGGTGATAATAGGTCGCAAAAGCAGGGGATTTTTTTTTAAGGGCAGGCAGTGGTCCCAGGGACAACTGCCTGCCCTTAAAAAATTTAACAAAACTGTTAAAATTCTTTTTTTTTTAATTCATCCTGTTTTCTACATTTAAGAAAAAAACTGCTTTATTTAAAAGCAGTCACAGACATGGTTGTATGCTGAGCCCAGTAGGCCACCATACCTGGAAGGGCCTGCCATTCGCAATGGGGTTGCAAATTGCGAAAGGCTCATTAAAATTCATGAGCCTCTCTATTGCGGCCCCATTGGGAATCGATAACAGTATGAAATACACTGTTGTACATTGGTAATAGCGCCTAGCAAAGTGCGAGTTGCAAAAGACTCACAATTTGCAAGGCGCTATTTCCACGGTCGTACATCTGGCCCAAGTTCTATACATCTTCCAGTACTAAGAATCCAGAGTGGGCCCCTCATATTTCAGACAGGGGTTCTGAATGGCCCATCCTCTTGTAGCTATTGCCCATCATCTTTTAATCCCTTGCCGTTACAGGGTGTAGAAATGGAAACAATAGAAGGAAAGTTCAAGAAACCTGTGTGTCACCTTATCAACTTTCTTAGCCAGTTCCTTGATGCACATGACTCCTCCCATACTAACTGCCAATTCAAGGGAACAGTCCACTGCTTGGCCAAGCTCTAAAACCACATTCTAGGAAGAACGCAAGATCACAGCTGAGAGTAGAATGGAAGCACACCTCCCCTTTGAGCCAGGTCCTGTCCATTCATATCTGATTTCCATCCAAGCAGCAGTGGTTTCTCTTAAAGGGGCGGAGGAGCGTCCCCCTGCCGGCTGGAAGCGCAACAGGTTCATGTAAATAATGGTAATGTGCATTACAATTTTATTACAGAAACAGAGCAAGTGTTATAGTTTGTGGTCAGGGGTGGGGGCTGATGGCAGAAGCAGGATCAAGATGACTTGTGAACATGGCAGTGCGGAGTGCGCATGTCAGATTGGCTGGATGTCTTGTGAGGGCCAGCCTGACATGCACACTTCAGACCACACCAATCACAGGGGTTTTAAACTGCCAGGGGATTGCAGGCACAGCCACCTAGACTCAAAAAAAGGTGCTGGGTAAGCCTGATCTAACCAATCCTGGTACTTCTCCCATGCTGAAAACAGCATGAGAGCATCTCCAGGATTGTCTCGGTTCGCGTTGGCTGCAGGAAGCCAACCACCTTCCATTACTTTCCTTTGCTGTGACCCAGCAGCCATGTGCGCTTGCAGCACACACAAGCCTCTGCTGACACTGCTAGCCAGACTAAGCTGCAAGAGGTAAGACAAATAAAGAAACAGCTGTGAACATGTTTACCCTCCTTTTAACTGAGGAAGGGGGTTGCAAACCAGGGAGTTTGATTGAGTTAAAATCTGCCGGTAGCTGCTAATCTTGCTGCGCCTCATGTTGAATGGACAGGGAGAAGCTGTCATCATCTCCTGACTCCTCTTAAAATCAGACAAAAAATCTTTATTTTCTTTTACCCGATTGCTTTGAAGCAACCTTAAAGTGGTGCAAGTACTATAAAGCGAACCCAGTTACAATGCGTTTGTTTTCACCATGTGGCAGGCAGGGTGTGGCTTTATCTGGGCAGCCGGTGAGGTGGGTGTAGCTGGGGTAAATGGTTGTTGAAGGGTCTAAGGTAACTCCTAGGGGAGTCAATCTTTTCACTACTTACTGTGTGTACCATCAAACTGTCACAGGCTCATAACCTGTGCTTTGCACAATACAGACATTGCGCAAACGGGTCTCTAATGTGCTCCCCTTAGCAGTTTCTGAGAGCTTACAGTCGCCCAATGATTTCAGAAAATAAAACACTAGCCTGGTACTTTCCAAAAGAGGGAGGGAGGGGCCTCTAGAAATTGTTCAGGGTTCTGGAAACAGGGCGGTCCCTGGCAGTGTGGGACACCGTGTCCAGTGCACCTAGCAGGTGCCCACAGCTCCGGAAATAGGTTTGTAAGAATAACTGTATTATGATGAAAATCAGAATCTTCAAATCCTGCTTATTTTATGGTAGGACCGTGCAATATTCTTTCACCAGTGCACCAAAACTGCCTGCATGCAGACTTGCAGAACATTGCTCTGTATGGTTTTGACCCAATCATGTATTAAAACGACCATTTGCAGACCAACCTGCTTTCTGCAATCTGGTGTAATCTGGACCATTCACACCACAATGTTCCACGTACAGCGTACAATAAATCATGTTTGTGATTCTAGTTTTGGGATTAACACGTCCTCTGCTCAACACACTGTGATTATATGCAGATCCCTTAATCTATCTATGTCTAAAAAAAAATCATGGTGTAATGTAGTCTGGTTTTGTTGGAAACTATCCCGATGCCCTTGGGACAGATTCACACTTTTGAAAAACTGACACAAAAAAGGTTATCTATAATTTAGCTGTGCATTGATCTTGAACGCTGTATCAAACAGCGCAAACATATATATTTTTTAAACAAAACAGAACGAGGAGTAAGCGTAGGCATGTGAGTATTGCAAAATGATTTCAGTTATCTTGCACCTTCAGGGCACTTGCACACCATGCACTATTGTTTTGTGCAGCACTTACGTGAGAAATGAAGACAAGGAAAACCTTTGACCTCTCAGATTTATAATAACCCAGGGTTGCAGGTTGATGTTTTAGATAGCACATCTTCCATCCTCCTGCCCTCCGTACCCACACTGACTTTTGACGTGTACAGCAGCAAGGTTTCAGGAGTGGGGCGAACCAGTATCAATCTTGGGGGGAGGTGCTGCAAAGCTGAGCATGGGATGTGAAAAGATGGAGATAGATGAGCAGCAACGAGGTCATGGGCTGTAAAGTCAATGATTGAAGGTTCAGGTGTATGGCAAGATCATTGAGTCACTTTAAGGTTTACTCGCGATGCATATCTTATTTATTTATTTATTTTATTCATAACGTTTTTATATAGCACAAACTTGACCCTAGAGGGTATCAGAGCGCTTTACAGTTAAATAAGTAGAAAATAGATAACCAAGACACATAAACAATGACGTTGTCCATTGCAATCAGAAGTGGGACAGTGAGTTATAAACAATGTTCCCTCTAATTTTTTTCCTCTGTGTGCAGCAGTGGAGGGTCTCTGTGCGCTGCCACCATGGCTATGTGCGCCAGGAACTAGACCGCAAGTGTGTGCGGCGCCAAATGTCACTCAAAACGTTTACTTTAAAAAGTGAAAAGATGGTGCATTTTCCTACATACAGCTCCACAATAAGGGTCTTAGGGCAGTTTGCAAATTGGATAAACATGCCATGACATGACATGAATTGGTTACACAGGCAAGTACACTTCAAGTTTAGAAAAGCAGAAGACTTCAACGGTGGTACCATCATAATATTTTAATAAATATTCTTAACTGGAGCACTGTTCATTGGGTGGGGAAATGTTGAGAGCCTATACAATATCACATATAAATATTAAGGGAGAAGGCCGTTCAGACACGTCAAGTGGCATCACTAGATGGGTGACAAGGTTGCTTCTCATGGCGATCCTTGCCATTTTTTCAGTGCTGATAAACTCTATCTAGGTCAACTTTCCCATTCAGGAGATAGGCCTTTGTCCTCATCAGCACATCCAAATGCTTCTGCTCTAGTCGATTCCTCAATGTACTCTTGATAGTATTCATGAGGCTGAATCCTCGTTCACAATCTGCACTAGATGCTTGAAACGTTGCGCAGAAAACAAGCTGAGACACCACACTATACTGAGCAGCATTGCTTGCAGTGAAATTCGCCATGTCTTGAAAGCTGGTAAATAACCCACCGTTTACATGTTCTGCCACCACATATTTATAGTTTCTGTATTGTTGAAGAACATCTTCTGGTGTTTCACAATCACCCAGGACCAAGACATTTTTATACTTTTCAACAAGTCTTTGTTTATTCTCAGTCCCAAAATCAAAATGTGATTGTTTTGCTGTTGCCTGGATTTTAAAACTTGCCCATTAATTCAGCTCATCTTCAGGGAACCTTTTTTGCATGTGCTCACAAAGAAGGGAAACAAAAGACAAAATAGGCCCACTGTCAAACTCTTGCCTTTCCTTGTACAACACCATTGCTGCTCCAAAAGACAGTCTCCCCCAAATACTGTTGCTTAGCTTGGCCAATATTTGCTCTTGCATACTGTGCAGCTTCAACAGTAGTCAAATAACTTTTTGGGAATAGTTTGCACAAAGCTGCAAATTCACCCAGAATGTCATTAAGTCCTGCAAGTGAAATATGGTAGTTGGAGTTTGATAGCTTTTTGTAACAATATTTAGCAACTGGATCATTCTCCTCAACCTTCTCACCGGACTTCATTGAGTGGTCGAAAAGAGACCACTTCACATTCAGTGACCGATGAAATTTCATCCAGCTTGGACTTCATTGCAGGAGATCTGGAGAACACAGTGTAGACAGTCCTCAATATTGTCTCCATCTCTTTAACCATTGGAACCCTCTTCCAGGCATCATCAACTCCCAAATCTTCTCGATGGGTGACACAATGATGCTCAACTAGATGAGGAATGGATTGTTTAAGGCCGGTAGCAACACCATTATTCTTACCCAGCATCACAGACGCACCATTGGATGTGAACATGACCATTTTCATAAGGTCCAGTTCATTGGCAGTGTAGAATTCTTTCACAGCAGTAGTGATAGCCTCAGCATTACAACTAGTCAGCTTCACTATGCCCCCAAACTGTGTTTTGTGCTCTGTTGATGTTACAGGTCGGAACTTGAAGTACAGGATGAGCATTTTTGTAACAGAAATATCTGTGCTCTCATCAATTATCAATGTGTGATACAAAGCGTGCCGAAGTTCCGCCATAGCTTCACAGTGTATCACGCTATTGATACCCTCAAGGAACTCAAAGGCATCGTTCTTGCTTCACCAGCTGTCTGGTATCATGACATATAAAGCTAGGTGGTCATGGATGTCTTGTACAGATAACATTGAAGTAGTCATCTTGACTGCCAGCAACACGTTGTTGATGAGAATCTTTATCTCCTCAGGCATAGATCTTTGGCGTTCAACTACGTCCATTCTATTTACTTTGTCAGTGGCACTTTCTGTCACCATTGCCCGCACTCCATAACCAAACCTGGCAGCAGCACTTCTGTTTCTCAATATCACCATGGCAGACTCCTGTACTTTTATAAGTAGATGGTGTTTCATGTAATCCAGTTTCCAGCCATCACTCCATTTCTTCCCTGTGGAAAAGTCCCCAACAGTCTTGGCTTCAGCACATGCTGTGCAAATCAAGCCCACGTCTGGACTGTATTGAAATAGTTCCCCGAGTTGCACGCAAACCTTGCTTCATGATTTCTGTGTCTCAGCCTCCACAATTTCTTTCATCCACACTTCCTTGAATACAAGGCAACATTTCTTCCTTTGTGGTGAAGCACCGCACTCTCCCAAAGTTACAGCTTTGCACTTGAACATTTCCGTGCCCGCCGGTTTGGATGTATGATGTTACCACGCGATCAAAATGATCGCGGTACATCACAACGCAGCTTTTACAACGCAAGTCGTTACCCCGACTTGCGCTGTAGGCTGCTGGACTTAGGAATGGTATAATTTACTATTCCAACTCCAGCCTACGTACAGTAGGGAAGGTGTTGGAATAGTAAATCTACTATTCCTTAGTCTAGAGCGCCCTCCAGTGCAAGTCGTGGTAACGACTTGCATTTTAAAATCTGCGTTGTGATGGCACTGTGGTGTTTTGACTGCGTTGTAAAGGTTGTTTACCGTGGGTTTGAACTTGCTGTGCCACAAAGCCTGCAAAATAAGGGACATGGTTTACGTTGACGCCTAGCTCATGAATGCAATCTGTTATACTACAATATACAAGATACACCACAGTTTAACTCTACCAAACAATTACCTCTTCTGCTTGAACTCGTGTACGCCTGTTTAAATGTATATGGTGCTGGCTGCGAAACTTGCAACAGAAGAAAACATGGGTAAGTTTATTATACTACAATGTACAAGATGCACCACAGTTTAACTCTATCAAACAATTACTCTTCTGCTTGTACTCGCGTACGCCTGTTTAAATGTATGGGGTTCTGGCTGCGAAACCTGCAACAGAAGAAAACATGGGTAAGTATATTATACTACAATGTACAAGATGCACCACAGTTTAACTCTACCAAACAATTACCTCTTCTGCTTGAACTTACATACGCCTGTTTAAATGTATGGGGTTCTGGCTGCGAAACCTGCAACAGAAGAAAACATGGGTAAGTATAGTATACTATAATGTACAAGATGCACCACAGTTTAACTCTACCAAACAATTACCTCTTCTGTTTGTACTCATGTATGCCTATTTAAATGTGTGGGGTACTGTCTGCGAAACCTGCAACAGAAGATGCACTAGTTTAACTCTACTAAACAATTACCTGTTTATTCTGTCAGTACTCATGTCTGCCTGTGCAATTGTATTCGTAGTATGGTCTCACAAACCTGCAAAAAAAAAGGGGTGCAGATTGTGAATCTATTTACCCAGCAACCCCCAACCCAACAAGGAACCTAAACAGAATTACCTTGTCTTTGTGGGTACTCGCACCTGACCACTCAAATCCAAATACCTTACAGACTGGAAACCTGCAATTGAAGACAAGATAGTCATCAACAACTTGAAGAATGACAAACTATGAATGGGACCAATTTAGAGGCCCCAATTGGAAAAATGACCAAATAATTACCTGGGATTCCAGTCTAGAACAAACAGGTATTTGCCCATGTGTTCCATTATTAGCATCCATTACCTTAAACTGGTCTATAAATCTGTATTTTGTGTTACACCTTCTGTTATGCAGCGTTTCCCTGACATTCAAACTGCACAAATGGTTGAGGTGGATGAACAAGGAAATTCACAGGAGGACTGAGCAGCACACAATCCATCAAAAGATCCCACCTGACGATGATGCAGTGGTGTGCAAAAATATCATAACTACATTTCAGCAATTTTCAGGCAACCATAAATATGTCAAGATAACTCTGAAGACTAACAGACCTGCTGCAGAGAAATCTAAGTTTTGTCTACTGGAAGTCGACTCATCATTAAGTAGCCGAGGAGGTTAAAGTGCCTGATGAAAAGCTGGTGAACCATGCAGATCACAAATTACATGCAAAGTAAATAGATCAGTGCATTACTCCTTGTGTCAGAAAGCCCCTTTTGTTATTTGCAGTTTATACGTTTAAATCCTAATATAGAACAGTGAGCTATTAACTACTAAAGCGCTGTATTTCCATTCATTGCAATTGCAGAAAACCTGCAACAGACCACCCGAGCGGAAGAGTAACATAGCTTTTGATTGTAAGAATTTAAGGGTGTTTTCGAACAGTAAATAAAAAAAATAAAATAAAAATTCAGCCTTAAGTTTAAAAATCTGCATCAAGAGGAATAATCTTCAATCTTGTTTTACTTGCAGAGATTTTTACATATTTCCTGCATCTTCATTGCTTTGATTTTGTTCACAAGAAAATGTCACCCTTAACCATCGAATGCTAGTCAACCCGTCAGGTGTCTTAAGTAGAGATGACATGTAACACAGACGTGCTGTTGTCCGCTTCAGTCCATTAGCACAGGATTATGTGCTTCCTAGAATTCACATGACTTAATTTGCTAATCATTTCTAAATCTATTTTTCTTGGGGGCTGGAAACAGACATGAGATAATGCTGGATAAAGTGATCGAAAGCAGGCACTCGGGTTAAAGGGGTGGCCATGCTGCTTAATAAAACACAAGCGGTTTCAGCTGAAGCAGCGCATGTCCAGCTTGCACTAAGAGAAACTCAATAAGTAAATAGTACTTCAAGACTAAACAAGAGGCCCCGTGTAACAACTGAAGTAAAAGGGCTAGTCGCCATGGGAGGGTACAATGAAGACAAGGTCGTACTAAGGAGGGACTAACAAGCCTATTAACCAATCCGAAGGCAGCATTTATTTAAGACAATGACACAAGCTAATGGAAAATGTAGGAGGAGAATGGACTCTGTTTCTCTCCCATACTCTACTACAGCAGTTTTGCAGAGCAAACAGCTCTGGGTCTGAGGACGGTAGGTTGTGGAGTAGAGTGAGGGTGAGTTTCAGAAGGTGTGGGTCTGAGGACAGTAGGTTGTGGAGTAGAGTGAGGGTGAGTGGCAAAGGTGTGGGTCTGAGGATGGTAGGCTGCGGAGTAGAGTGAGGGTGAGTGGCAAAGGTGTCGGTCTGAGGATGGTAGGTTGCAGAGTAGAATTTTGTTGCGTGTTCAGTGGTGTAGCTAGAGGGTGGTAGGCTGTGGAGTGCAGTTCAGGCAGCTGTGAAGTGAGGTGCTGGTAAAGCAGAGTGGTCAAAAAACTTCCCAGCAGCAGGGGTTTGCTATCTTTAGCTATATATAGAAAAAGGAAATATGTGCCATCGCCTCGAGGTGGATGTATGGCACGTGGGTGATGTGTGTGTGGATTGTGAGCAAAGTTTAAAGAGCCACGTGGTTGTTGATCACCTGTTATCAAGTCCAAAGATTATGAGTTTTCATGTCATTGAGGTGCAGCCTGGTGGCAGAAACCCATCGGTGGAGAGTCACTCAGTAAATGGAAAGAAATTATTAAAAGAAGAACTGAATAGGTTGGTAATAGTGTACATTGAGTGATCACTGATGCATCCAGATCATCATCAATGAAGTCATTGTTAAACACACATGCTCCTGAATGGAGGACTGACGCACAGCAGCACAACCTCATCCCAGCAATGTGCAGATGGTGTCCATAGTGCTATCTTGCAAAGCCAGCCTTACTCTGAGTCACACGGTGTGGGTGGGCCAGGAGCACACAGATTGTGGCCTTTTGTTTAAGTATTGATGTTCATCACAGCCCATGAAGGGGCTCTGATTAACAACAATACTTAAATCGTACAGCCACTCATACAAGCTCCCGCACATGCACACGTCATGCTAGGGGCGTGGGATTGACAAAAAGGAGATTGTGTCTCTTGATCCCCCTCAGTGTATAATGATAAGGCAGACAGTAGTTCAGACAGAGATAGGCTTCCAGAAACATCCATGTCACATGACTAACTCTTCATAGCAGAGACAGTAGAAAGACAAGGTGGACTCCACCCCAGTTCAACTCACCTTCTTAGAGGTTCGAGCTTGAAATATGGTTCATCTGACCCCAACTCAACAGGCCCTCCTCTAACAGTTTCATTAGAAGTCCCTTCCTCTCTAGCAATAGGCTTCAAGTAGTGATTCAAATTCAAATTCAAAAGAACTTTATTCGGTTTTCGTGGTGAAAGCCATAAAAGTACAAATATACACAATAAAAAAATAAGGAAAGTTGTTAATAACATTAGGTTCAAAAAATATAAAAGATTAATCTCTCACAGAGAGCACTATACTGTCTCTAAAGTCCGTATTTAATGCAGCTATATGGTTTTCATAAGTTCGTGCGATGCCTGAGGCACAGTTTTAAATAGTGTACGACTGATTTCGTTGCTAAGATGTTTTCCAGAAACTGCAGCGCCAGGTACGCTGGGCGGCATCTGTGGATCTTCATGACTTTTAAAATTGGTATAATCCACCTTTTGCGAAGTGGCGTGTAAAATCTGCAAAAGAAGAGAACATGTATCGTGGACTGAGTTGAAATAGAGTCACAGGGGCACGGTGTCGTATTGGGTGTCCATATGTTCTGTGACGGAAATGAAACCATAATGTGAAAGAGATTAAACCTGAAGCGGGTGAGAAGAAACTTTTCAAATTGCGTCAGGTCATACTGCAGATACGGTTGAATAGATGGAATCAGTTGTATCATAAGGCAGTGTTGGACTGAAGGCTTTCCTATTTCGGACATCAGTCGCAGTTGAGTTAGATGGGACAGGCATAACTTTTTTAAGTCTTTCTTTGATATGTCTGTTACTGACTGAGGTTCTTCGAAGAACCTCAAGAGACCGATATCCGCAAGGAAGGATTTTACGTACCTTAGCCACTTAATCTTGTTCATACAGTCTAGTTTCATACAGTCCTCGATGATTGCTCTTGTCAGGTGACATTCATCTGTTGCCCATATTCTGCGCCACAGCATAATGGGTTGAATCTTAATGAGGTCTGAAATATGATCCAATCCAAGTTCCAAGTGGCAACCAAAAGTAGTTGTGGATTTGGGGACTGCTAGTAAGAATTTTAAAAAGAGGTTTCCAATTTTCTGTATTTGTTCAGCGTTAGCTGTTCCCCAGACTCCTGCACCAAAAATGGCAGTACTAATGCATTTTGCGTTATAAATTTTTAACATCTGTTATAGGTCTTTTTCCTAGACGGAGGGAGAACGCTTTTAAAGCTCCAATTGTTCTTAAGAGAGACAGCTTACGTGAAGTGATTGCTTGTTTCCAGTTAAACTCTTCGTCAATAGTGATGCCGAGGTATGAGTAAGTTTTAGTTCTTTCAAGAGGGATTTTATCCACAAGTATTGACTTTACTTTTTTCCTTTTGGTACCAGCGTGCATCACAAAGGTTTTTTTTATATTGACTTTTAGGTTGAGACTTGCCATGAATGTGCAGTAGTTGTTTAGTGCTTTTTGTAACTGGATCGGGGTTCGTGCCAAGATCACCGCATCGTCAGCGTATAACAATGCTGGGATCGGTCGCCGACCCACTTCTGGCAGATCTTTTACGCCCTGTAGCATGGCAGCTTCTAATCCGTTTGTGTAGAGCGTAAATAGGAAGGGGGCCAATACGCACCCTTGCCTGACCCCCTTCTGTACTGGAAAGCTGTCGGTGAGTTGGCCCTCCAATCCGTATCGAACCTTTCCCGTGGCTCCAGAGTATAACTCACGCAGGAAGTCTATGATTGCAGGCTCAATCCCCATTTGCAGCATTATTGCCCAAAGTTTTGAATGTTCTACACAGTCAAACGCTGCCGTAAGGTCAACGTAGACCATGTGTAGAGTTGATTTTTTTGCTGAGTTGTATTTTCCAGCCAGTAGTGTTAAATTCAAAACTTGGTCCACAGTGCTCAGGCCTGACCTAAACCCATATTGAAGATCTGATAGTGCCCCGTGTTCTGTTGACCACTCCTGGAGACGGTCTAGAAGTATCCTCCCTGCCATCTTCCCGACCGAATCCAGGAGGGAAATGGGACGGTAACAGGTGGGAGAGTCTCTGTTGCCTTTCTTAAATATGGGGACCAGGATCGATGTAGACCAGGAGTTCGGGAGGCTGACTTCCTTGGCTGCATTCAAAACCCTGGTTAAAAGAGGGGACCAGAGATCAGGGAGTGATTTGTAAAGGTCCATTGGGACTGAGTCCGGTCCTGGGGCTTTGCCATTTTTTGCAGTCTTTATCGCTTTTGTTACCTCATTCATAGTAAATTGAATTTTTTATCGGGTAGTTCACCGGAGGGGGGAGCTGGGGGGTAGAGACCGGGTCTCCAGATTTATCCTTACCGAAGACCTCTGCGAAATGTCGCACCCAGTCCTCGGCGTTTATTGCAACATCCAGCGAAGGACCGTCGTTTTTTCCATTTAAGAATGGCGATTTTACGATTTTCCAGAAGGCTACATTGTCCTTTTGTGTGCTGCTGTTTAGGAGTTGGGTCCAGAGATTTCTTTGTATCTCTTTTTTTCTCTGCCTGAGTGAGAGCTTGTATGTTTTCCTTAATTGCCCAATCTCTTCTCTGTTACGATCTTTCTTTGCTAAGGCTTTCTTTAATGCTGAGTAGGTTTTTGTGCACTGAGTGTCAAACCAACCTTTTCTTAGTTTGTTGTTTTGTTTCCTGGGTTTGGTTAGTTCTGTACCGATAGTTTTCACTATCTCATTATAATTGGTCAGAATGTCCATTGGAGTGGCCAAGGGATTTAGACAGGTATCAATATGAGTCATGCATTTTTTGATTATACTTGTGCAGGTTGAGTCTTGGTCGAGGTTACCCCATTTGAGGGTGAAACCATTCAGTCTGTTCAATGTGATTCAAAAAGCGATCCTTTGTTTGTGTTTATGATCTGATGTGTAATGTTAATATGCTAACAGTTCTAGGGGTCCTGAATTGTAGAAGGAGCACACAGGCTCTCATTTTCATAATAATATTAGTCTGTTTTATTAAGTTTTACTAACAGCCTGAAGATGATTACATTTTTAACTTACAATCTCATATTCACACTTTGTTTTCTTTTTGAAGCATGATGTAATGATGTCAGAGGGTGGTGATATTTAATTGGGTTGGGCAAGTAGGTGTTCTTTCCTGAGATAAAAATACAGGTCTCAATTAAGTGGACAAACTTGCTATCTATCAGTAGGGGTTGGGTTTTTGGTGGTGGGGGGGATGAGGCCAAGTGACTCATGGCATATGAAACCTTCCACCTGCTCTCATGTTTTAGCCATCAGCACTTTGCATGCTGGAAGTTTCAAACCTGTTACTATTATGGTCAAGAAATAAAAAATATCCCCAAAATGAAAAGCACTTTTGGGATTAGAAAGCCAGGACTGAATGTGTTGCACATGCAGGATACAGTAAAAGTGATCCTTCATGAAGGGAATTTTTTAGGAACAGCTGAATGTGTTGCACATGCAGGATACAGTAAACGTGATGCTTCATGAAGGGCATTTTTGAGGAGCAGCTAAATATTTGTTGCACATGCAGGATACAGTAAAAGTAAGGCTTCATGAAGGGTATTTTTTGAGGAGCAGCAGTGTTTTTGTTTAAGTATTGATGTCCATCATAGCCTGTGAAGGGGCTCTGATTAACATCAATACTTAAACAAAAGGCAACAATTGTCCCCGCACCACGCTTTACTAACAAAAGAGTAGAGCCAGTTTCAAAACACATTGTGTACTTTAGTACACGCTGTGTTTTTAAACTCTTTTGTTAGAAAAGCGTGGTGTGGGGATGATTGTGGCCTTTTGTTTAAGTATTGGTGTTAATCAGAGCCCCTTCACGGGCTGTGATCAACATCAATACTTAAACAAAAGACCACAATCTGCTCGGCGCTCTACAGCCACATCCCCATAAGCCCACAAGCACCCCAGGCCCCCAGCCCCTAAGCCCACAAGCCCCCAAGACCACAAGGCAGCCTTACCTGCACTCGTCACAACTCCTCCAGCACGCACACCGCATTTAAAAGGGCCTGATTTTCACGCTGCTCACTTCTTTAAAGTGGCGACGCTACTCTCTCGCGCGCCGTCATGGCTGTGTGCGCGCTCCACATACTGCAGTGCATGCTGATTTCAGGAGAGGTGCGCGCGCGCGTCTTAAAGGGAACAGTGGTTATAAACCAGTACTTAGACTGCATGCAAGCCTTGGTTGGAGAACAGCTGTTCAGATCAGTATCCAGAGAATGAGTTTGTGGGTTTAGGGTAGAGATTTGTTCATTAAAAGCAGTTTGAATTCTTTTTTAAATGAAGTGATTGAAGGGATCATTCTGATTTCAGGGGGCAGGGAGTTCCAGATTCTCGGGGCCGATCTGGAGAAGGCTTGGCTGTAGTTTTGCTTTTTTCAAAATATTTGAGGTTTCAACAGTAAAGTGCTGGTGCTTCTAGATGATCTGCCACCGCTGGACAGTTCCAGTTTGTCAGTTAGGTACCTCGGTGTATTGAAGTGTAGGGCTTTGTGGGTCATGCAAGTAATTTTCATCTGAATCCTTGCCTCATAAGGGAGCAAGTTTAATGCCTTCAGATCTAGAATGATGTGACTGTACCTTTTTGATCCAGTGATAAGTCTTGCAGCAGAGTTAAGGGACGCCCTTAGTGGAACCAACTTGGATCTTGACAGACCACATAGGGTAGCACTCCCATATTCTAATCTGGGGATAACTAGTGCTTGCACCGCTGATCAAGGTCATTGCAGGGAAGGAAGGGTTTTATTTTTCTTAGAATACTCAGTTGAGAGTTTGCTCCTCTGGTGGCTGAGCTGATGTGCTCTTGAGGGATCTTTTTGGTGGGGAAATTAAGAGGAATTCGGTTTTGAGCGAGTTGAGTTTAAGGTGGTTTCTGGTTAGCCATTTTTTTTTGAGCAGACGGATATCCTCAGGTGAGGAGATTTTAGGGTATAGTTGGGTGCCGTCTGCATACATGTGTTATTGTACGTTGGAAAATTTCAAAATTTCAGTTAGAGTATCCATGAACAGGTTAAAGAAAGTAGGTGATAAGGTGGACCCCCGGGGGACCCCTAAAGTGACATGAGTGGTAGTGGACAAGGATTGCTTAACCTTAATTCTTTGAGTTCTGTTGTGTAGAAATGAGGCAAACCAATTTAGGACAACTCCTGATAATCCCATTCTGTGTTCAAGTAATTCAAGGACGCTGCCATGTTTGACTGTGTCGAAGGCTGAGGATAGGTCTAGAAGGATTAGGAGGCGCGATTTGTTCTGATCTAGCATTTTAAGTGCGTCATCAACTATGTGGGTAAGGACTGTTTCCGTGCTGTGACCTGGACGGAAACCAGATTGGAATTGATCAATAAGGTGTAACTGATCAATGAGATTGCATAGCTAGGTATGTATGCATTTCTCAAGGAGCTTTGCCAGAGAGGGAATGGTGGAGATGGGACGGAAGATATCGGGGTTCGTATGGTCCACTGTGTTTTTTTTAGAATGACTGCCAACTCATACCAATTGCATTGTATATTATTGCACTGTTTGGTATTCACCATTTGTATAGTGCCTCATACCCATGAAGAAACTAAAGCAAGAAAATATCGGCAATTCAGCTTCCTGTCCTCAAACCTACCCTGCAAGATTATGCACCTTTGCAATATGAATTGGGGGGTAGAGAGTGAATATTGTATTAGCTATGAGGCTTGAGACACTTGCTGTAGAGATCATCGTGTGATAAGAAAGTTTGGGGGAATTATAATAGACTTAAGACAACTCTGGTAAAAAATGCAGTTTTGGGAGAGGTCTGTGTTTTGTCCAGCAACAGTTATGGCTCATAAATTAGAACAGAGGGCTAATGTGTCTTGCATGCAGACTGTAAGTCATGTGTATTTGCAAAGCTAGAATCTGGCCAAAATAGGCAGAGTAGCTTTGTGCAGGATAAAGGCAGGCATACAGTGAATGAGTGATAGGAATGGTAGCTTGTTATTGATGTGTTAATGCATTGTGATGTGCTATTCTTTAAAGAAGTGTGGTTTCAAATCTTTCCTACATTACATCAGTGTAAGGGGGGTAGTTGGATATGAGAATGTTGTTTCAGATCCTGGGTGCAGAGATAGACGAGGCATGCTGTCTTCTTTTCTTCTTTTTTACAATTCTTAGTATTCAGTCTGATAGTATCCTGGAGCTCTGCATCTCCCGACCCCTCCTTACATGTTGGGCTTGCATGCTTCGCTATACATCCCAAACTTTTACGCCCTCCAATTTGAAATGTCTCCAGCCGGCACAGCCTTCAAGGCTTTAAAGAAAAACCTCTGTGTTGATTGAAGCCATATATCTGTCTGTCTTCCCTTTGTTTCATGTGGGATAATCCTACAACTGTTAGAGGGGAAGTACTGCTAATCAGCTTGTGGAAATTGTAACCCTCACCTCTCTCTCTGCCAGTAGAAGGGCATTTTGCCACAAGAGCGTACCTTTTTAACATGCTCCTGTGGCGCAAATCCCTGCTGCATATTTACAATATGGAGTTAAGCCATTTTCTGTGGCTTAACGCCACTTTGTAAATATGGTACCATTTAACACATGTATCTGCGTGAAAATGGCATGCAATGGGTGTTGCTGTGGGCATTCTACAAAAGGGGTAAGAAGAAAGCCAAGCACAAGATCTATAATATTTCATTACTACAGAATATCAGGCCTAAATCTATACATGAAAACATGCATGAAAAAATAGAAATGTACACATGACTAGAAATAATTATTTTTATGACAAAATATTTTTTTTATTTTTATTTTTCAATATATTTTTCTCTTATTCCTTTTTCATTTTTTCATTTTGATATTTTTAATGATTGTTATTTCACAAAAATAGTGCAATGTTTACATTACACAGACACAAACACATATTTACGAATATTTTTTTCAATAACAGTAAATTACAGTGCTATACAAAGAAAATCAAATTTTTTTTAATTGAGAGGAAGAGTTGGTATGTGACAAATAGTTCAAAGGCTGGCGGTCGATGAGAACACTTGGAGAACCATCTCAACTTTCTCTATAATAAAGTACAGAAAAGACACTATACAAAACATACATAAGGACTCTGGGCCTGGGACTATGATCATGATACAAATATGAGCACTATATGCTTCTTTAACTTGGATGTCTATGCCAATGTTGACAGAGGAACACAAAGTCTTCTAGATAAATCTATAATGAGGTTGAATGTGAGAACAAATATTCTTTATTTCGTGAAGCGAACACCCAGGAAATGCTCTAAAGAAGGAAAAGGAGACATAACCTTATGGCTCCTTGAATAGAAAAGATGGAGAATGAATAAAATTACCCATGCAAAGAAATAGTGCTAGAGAAAAATAGACATGCTTTAGAGATCTTTTATTAGTTAAAGAGGAGAAAAAGTATTTTATATAGTAACTATCTTTAGTCTTTTGATGGCTGTTTAGACCCAGTATACCAAGAGTGTTGCTCGTTAAAGGGTAACTTTGTAAACACCGCATATACCTATAATTTTGGGCCAGGACAATTATCTCAGATTTAAGCCAGCAAAGATTGTTAATCTTTGGGTGTGAAGACGTCACACAAATTCACTGTTTTCTACAATGATATATGACAAGAAGACAAGATAATAAGTATGTTTATCCAATATATAGTTCAGATAGCGATATATTCAAAAGATGTATGACGGTAATATCATGGTATATACCTTATTTCAGGGAACTACTAAATGTCCAAATTGGATATTGAAATGATTTAAGCCTCATAAAGACTTATCAATCTGTGAAAACAAAAGGAAATCATCCATATTTAGTCAATGGTTTATTATTTGAGTAAAACAGAGGGACCATTTGTATTTCTTATTTAGATTTTTTAATTAGTTCAGAAAAGTGATTCTATTCTGGCCAGCCATGCGGAGAAAAAAGAGAGATGTAATACTTACAATGGATCTAAACAATGGTGTTCATCCATATTTAAAAGTTGATTACAATTTGAACAGTGTTCTTCACAGAAAGGGCAACTGATGTTGGGTACTGCAAAAAGTAAAAGATATGTATTCTGGTTTTTAGTTAGATGTCAGCGAATGGTGTTCCATATTTTAATTGTACTATAACCAGTCAGATTTTACTTACTTGATATTTATTGGGGTAGACGCACCGTCGGTAAAAGTTTTTGTATTGGGCCAATAATTTTTATTCCCCTTCCACGGGTATTATCTGAAAGCATAGATACATATAGGTGTAAAATAGCCCACACTATGTGCCCCAATGTTCACAAATTTTGTCGGCACCCTATTGATATATTATCATTAGATTGGGATTTCAGAACATGAGGGTATTAGTGTTTGGAAAATTTGGTGCCCACTATTCTTTTTTATATAAGATGGTACGTTATGTTAAAATCACTTATTAAGTGCACATCCACCAAACTGTTTCATGGCGCTAGAGTCATGGCGAGGCAGCGGCGGGGGGGTTGGCTTACTCATCAAATGCCTGGGCAAACAGCCAAATCATAAGCTGTTTTCTGAACTGTGCATAAGAAGTCAAGGACCTCATCTCCCTATGGAGGGAGTTCCAGAATTGTGGGACCAAAACTGCAAACCTTAAACCACCATGCTTCTTATGTTTGAAGGAGGCGGTTGCCAACACGCTCAGATGGGAAGACCTCAAGTTTCGAGATGGAACGTAGCGTTGAAGCCTAGACAAAATAAAAAACTGGACTATTGCCATAAAGAACTTTAAAAATAGTGCATCCCAACTTGAAGTCACAGCGCTTGACCACTGGGAGACAATGGAGGCTTTTCATAAGTTGCCTAACGTGATGCCATTTGGGTTGGTAAAAAATCAGCTTGGCAGCCTGGTTCTGAACCAATTGAAGGCATCTCAGTTGGTACGCCTGGATGCCTACATGCAATGAGATGGCCTAGTCCAGTCAGGAGATTACCAAGTCTAGAACGACTAGGGTCAGAGCTTCCCTACTCAAGAATCTGCTAATCTTTTTTAATCTCTGCAGTTGGAAACAAACAGCAGACAAGTGAACTGATCTGGGGTTTCATGGACAGGTCATTACTGATTACTATACCCAAACTTTTGGTAGAGCCTGCCGGCACGGGGGAATTGCCCAGTGAGGGGGGGGGGGGCAGAAGTTGGAGTGCCACAGATTGGCAGACCCACCTGTGAGGATCAGCTCAGTTTTGTCAGGGTTCAGCTTCAGTTGATCATTATTCATCCAATCACTTATAAAGATCATAGTGGCTTGGAAGTTGGACACTGATGATACTGATGAATTAATGTCAAACACAATTGAAGATCATCGGCATAGTTAAAGGTTGCAACCTTTCTTTCTCTCAGTGAGAAAATTAAAGGAAGTAGGTACAGGTTAAAAAGAAGGGGAGAGAGAGAAGAGCCCTGGGGAACCCTACAGATAATTTCCCTCTTATTAGATGAGAAGTTGGCGAGATGCACCGCTTGAAGCCAGTTGCTAAGAAAGGAGGAGAGCCACTTCAACCCCAGACCCTGGATTCCGGCATTGCTGACACAGTCAATCAAGATGTCATGATCGACCGTGTCAAATGCTGCTGACAGATCCATGAGAACCAGGGCCTGGGTGATGCCCTTATTAGACCCCCTATAAGTTAATCCATGACAGCAAGAATAACCGACTCCGTAGAATGTGTGGGTCTAAAACCAGCCTGATTGGAGTCCAGAACCTGGGAATGTTCAATGAAGGAACTGAGGCCATTTGCTACATGAGCCTCTAGGGAGGCAAGGAAATGGGGCAATAGTTACTGGGGACCGACGGGTCCACACCGGGTTTCTTCAGGTTTGGAACAATTTATGCCCTTTTAAATGAATCAGGGATGATGCCGAGCTGAAGCAAGTTGTTAAGAAATGAAAGCGGAGGGTCTGGACAAGTGGTGAATGCTACTCAAAGTATGTGAGGGAGACAACAATCAGTGGGGGAGCTGGAGCCAACCTTTTTAAGAAGATAAAAAAAGATCTCCTTATAGATCGGAGGAATTTGATCGAGCTGATGTGGGTTCTTACCAATGTTCGAGTCCTGTATGGGAGAGGCAGGAGGAAGGATACTAGCCTTAATGGTGACAATTTTCTCAATGAAATATGAATTGAGGGAGTCACATAAGGACTGTGAAGGGGCAGGTTTCATCATGACCAATGTTCCCTCTAATTTTTTTCCTCTGTGTGCGGTAGCGTAAGGTCTTTGTGCGCTGCAACAAAGACAATGTGTGCCAGTAACCAGACCGCGTGTGTTGGTACAGCGCCAAATATCACTCCAAACTTTTGCTTAAAGAAGCAAAAAGATGGTGCATTTCCTTGCATACAAATCCACGTGAACGGTGTTAAGGCCTGTTTAAAACAGTCCCACATAGCAATTTGAAAACTTGGCAGCTATGTTGCTGCATTTCTTTTCTTGATAGAGCTGGGCTGCGGGGTGATTGTGTGCATTTGTTCAAGTTTTCATGTTAATTTCAGCTCATGATGGATGCAGCAATTAACATGAAAAGTTTAACAAATGCAGGAAAAATAAAATTATAATAAAGTTGTTCTTATAATTTTACTTTTCGCAGTTTCAGGGATGGGTTAGGGTAGGGCTGCATCAAGCTTTTGATTAAAGCATTTTAATGCTAGTGTCCGCATCGCCGTATTAAAATGCATTAGTCATGTATTCTACCACCCCCCCGACAATACTGCAATTGAGGCGCACTGCTAAGAAGGCAGCACCAGCACACTAAAATTGTCTAACATATATGAGCATGCAACTGCGCCTTCAAATTTGAAATGCTATGCATCAGAGATAGAATATTCATGAACAGCACTGAGCAGGTAGGCCAGATATTTAACAGATCAATTAGCCCTGCCCCAATCAGCTTTCCTGTGATTCTACTCTGGGGGTACCAGCCATCACGTGGGTGATCCATGGAGCGGGTCTTGCCTGCTGTTTTCCCACAATCACACTACCCTTTTGGTGACCAGAAGCACACACATGCTTCGAAGATTGGACACACCTGCTGGTGGTAGCTTGGTTTTGCCTTCCCGCACTCTCCAGCTGAGACGTCACATTACCGGGGGCGCTAGAGGGCGCACAAGCAGTATGGCCGCACTTATGTGAGGCTCCTGCAGCCTGGATACAAAATCCGGTATTTATCCTAATTTTCCACCGCCTTTGCTCGTCCTGACCACCCTTGGACAAGGAGACTACAGTTATGCAGCCTCTGTAAAACTTTCAGCACCCTACGACTTGCCGATCTGAAGTTACGAAGTCCGGAGTTTCCGACCGGAGCCGAGCCCGAGATCGTCTGGAGAGGCTGGTGGGTTCGGCAGCTCACGATAGTCTGCGGCGCACCACGAGGCGATTAGGCCCCGAAAAGAACTCTTTGGTGGAGCGGCTTTCTGACAGAGCCGAAACCAAGTAAGACCCTCTGAGTGAACCGGGAGGGACCTGCGGCGATACTACTGCCAGCAGCTGTGCAATTGTTGCCCTGACTCGCAACTGCTACTGCCGGCGAAGGGGCTTTGTGCATAGCGTGAGACGAGCGGCCTTGGAGCGTAGCGGCCATACTGCGTGGACATTGGTACACAACATTGCCATGCGATGTGTAAATTTCATTGTATATTTGTGTAAATTTTTGTAAATATGTGGATATAGAGATGTGTCTTTTTTTGCTTTAAAAAATCTTTTTTTTTAAATCATTAAATAAATATCAAATAAGTGGTATAAATAAAAATACCTGGTCGATCTAGACAAACAGTGTTTTCGACCCTCCTTAACTGTCGATATAAATATAGGTGGCTAGGCATCTTCTTGAGTGTGCTACTTTAGCAAAAATGTGTGGATGCGAGCTTGCACTCCTTCCCTTAGAATTACTCCAATATTCAAAACTTAATTATAAATGCATGCGCCCAGTGTCTGTGGATCGCCCAAACACAGTCAATGCACATGTATTAAGGAAAGGGCACTCATTTTACGCTCCCACTGTTGCACTGCAGAAAAGCGGGAATCATTCCCACCTGTGTATTCCATTTATCCCAGTACTCCAATTGTAAACTCATTGTAAACATGACTATTTCGTTTTCCAGTGTTAAATCCATGTACTCTTATCCGTTCATCACTACGGAGACAGTGCGATCATATCTGTGGTTTTTATTAACATCTTCAAATACCAATAGTACGCCAATCCAAACTTTATGCATAGGTACATCCACATTAATCCCATTTTGAAGTCGGCGATGCTTTATGAATACCCAATGCATTTCGAGCCTTCTTGGCTCTTCATCAGGGGTTACTAAAACAAATACGATAACAATTTAGGTACATTTGTAAACAATGGTTAATTATAAAACACCGAATATATACGGCAAGCTCATTGACAGATTTATGTACTAATGAAACGTAATTCAAATACCCCTAGTTATTACCCCATGTTTTTCCCAATAGCACCTACAACTGTAGTGACCCTTAATGCGCTATAAACATGAAAAACATCGCTCCACCCATTACATCAAGAAAACCATTATCCTCCTCATGAGTCCTCCCCTGTATTAATCCCCATTCACTCTCTGCCTAAACTCCCCTCCATCTCCATATCCCAGATTTTTACCTTTCGAAAGAACGGTCACTATCAGGACTCTGGCCCCTCATCCTATCCTCCATTAGCACACTGTTTCTTCCTTTCACCAATTGTTAATCCACATTTTCAGCTGTGTGCATTCATCCTTTTAACAGACTGACATCACGTGACTTGCTTCCCCTACTACTTCTTTCAATTACCTCCGCAAATCTACTGAAAGACTCTCTCTCAACCTCTGAATCATTTTCATACGTGTTCATCAACTAATAAATATTCTTTTAAAAATAACCAGACATCCCCTTCCCAACAAGTTGTATGACAAAAACCATTGCGATTTTTAATCTGAATGTGTAACATGAACCCAACGAATACCACTTGTCTTAACAAATACATGCGCATTATCCTCCTCAAGAGTCCTCGCCTGTTCTATTCCCATTACACTTTCTGCCTAAACTCCCCTCCTTCTCCATGTCTCAGATATTTACCTTTCACACAACGATCACCCATCAAGACACTAGCCCCTCATCATATCCTCCGTTAACAAACTGCTTCTTCCTTCCTGCGATCGTTAATCCAAATAGTCAACTATGTTCACTCACCCTTTTTACGGACTGACATCACGTGACATCACGTGACATCACTGCTCTTATCCATACCTTCCGTATCTCTACTGAAAGACTCACACTCCCATAAGCCCCCTCTCTCCTCAACTTCTGAATCATTTGCATGCGTATGAATCAGACTAATGCATTCTCTTTTAAAATAACCAAACATCCCCTTCCCAACAAGTTGTTGAACAAGACCATTACAATTATCAATCTACATGTGTGAGATGAACCCAAAAAAGCAATTAAATTACTGCTCCCGGGCTGCTAAATATATACCACTTTGCACTGATAGAGCTAACTCTGTCTGAACAGGACAGCACAAAAACACAGGAATAAATCTGTGCAAGCAGCTGAGGCTGCGACAACAGCTTACACAACAAGATACATGCACATGCTAAAGGCACCTTCAAATGCCGCTTTTGTAGGCTTGCTGCATTTTTTCTCTTATTAGAGTGCAGCTGCGGGGTGATTGTGCGCCTTTCTTAAAGATTTCTTGTTATTGGCTGCACCCTTCATGAGCCTCAATTAACATGAACACTTTAAAAAAGGCACACAATCACCTGGCAACTCAGCTCTGTTAAGAGAAGAAATGCAGCAAGTCTAGAAACACAGCGTGTGTTTAGGTGATTCTAAAAGCACACGCTGCGTTTGGTGCTGCATTTCTTTCCTTTTCTAGAGTGCGACTGTGGGGCTCATTGTTTGCTTTTGTTTAAAGCATTCATGTTAATCGCAGCTCCTGACGGGCCTGCCATTAACACGCATACCTAAACAAAAGTAAACGATGAGCCCCACATTTGCACTCTAGTAAACAAAAGAAATTTAGCAAGTGCTCCCTCCTTCCTCTGAAAGTTTGAAATGCCCGTTTTTCGCGCTGCAGTGGCAGCGCCAATGCTCTCAGGATGTGTGTGCGCGCCACTCACACAGCACTGCGCGCTCGGGGGCATTGATGTGCGCTCGCGCTCAGCCGCGCACGTTCGTGGGAACACTGATCATGACCCTATCTGGTTTAGCGAGCTCGTCAACTATAGAGAAGATCTCTTTAGACTTATTTGTCGAGCTATTGATTTTTGGGGAGAAGTAGTTCGCCTTAGTTTGAAAAATCATATTTTTATATTCTTTCAACAGAGTTAAGTATATGTCCTTTTTATCCGAGGGATAATGGCATTGCCATCGGCGTTCTGCTTGTCTTAATTTTTAGGTCATCAGAGAACCACCGTTGGGCATCGTGGGGTTTCATGATCTTTGTTTTCTTAAAAGGAGCAACACA
This sequence comes from Lissotriton vulgaris, assembly GCF_964263255.1. Classification (NCBI taxonomy): domain Eukaryota; kingdom Metazoa; phylum Chordata; class Amphibia; order Caudata; family Salamandridae; genus Lissotriton; species Lissotriton vulgaris. The sequence goes on from NC_141691.1 coordinate 780,680,281, forward strand.
GTCACTGGCCGATTCAAGCCATATCTTAATGCTCTCTACCTGAGTCTGAAACAACTCCAGTACAGACAGGGACGTGCCAGTTAGAAGTGAAGAGAAGTGGTTGATGTCCGTGCATCACCAATTTCTAATCATTTGGTTCTCTATTCATTGGGATTTTGAAGGGAGAACACAGGAGAGAGTAAACCTAATCAGATGGTGGTCCGACCAGATGCAACGAGAAATCAAGGGAGTGGATATCTTCAGGTTTAATGTCCAAACTTGGTCTAAAGTGTGCACTTTTATATGGGTGGCTACACTCAGGTTCTGGGGGCAGTTCATCCCAGAAAGAAGATCTGCCAATTCCATCGAGCTTGCGCTCTCCCATATTTCATTGGGCCAATAGTTAAAATCGCCAATTATAAGAATTCTTGAATGACTGAAGACAAGGTGGGAGATCATTTTGCCCAAAGCCTGAAGAAATGTAGGCATATGATAAGGAGGTCTATAAAAGAGGGCGCAGATAAAAAGCGACTGAGAGAATTTAAATGTTAAGACTAGGCTCTTAACGAAGGGTAAGCCCGTGACCCCTAAGGAAGTAAACTGATGTTCTTGCTGGATAATAGCTGCAATCCCACCTCCAGCTTTCCCTGAGGACCGGTTTGCCTGAAGGATATAATATCTGTACAGAGCAGCTGCTAAAATATCCAGGGCAGACTCTTCAGTAAGCCACGTTTCAGTGACAAGGAGTATATCTGGGTTTTCAGATTGAACGAGCTGGAAGATTTTAAGCTGGTGTTTCACCATTGAGTGGGTGTTCAGATAGCAGACTGTAAGTCCCATTAACTTCTGAACCTTGTGGGTGTCAGAGATGGGAGGGGGTGTGTTGTTAGCAGAAGAGACTTTAAAATGAATTTCCCGGAAGATATTTCTGTGTGTTAAGATTCCCGCCTTGTCTAGGGTGGCTTGGGTATTAGCATTAATTTGAAGATTACCCTGCAACAGTTTCAACTCATTGGTAGAGTAGCGGGAAAATGGGCATGGAGTGTGAACGGGCGCAGACAGGCGTGCCTTTGCGTGCCGGAGGCAGGCCCGCCGCGCTTGTCCGCTGCGCGTCCGGAAGCGCATCTTATTTTTATCCTTTAAAAAACCCACCACCCGCCCGACAGCCACCCGAAAGTGGGGGTTGTCTGAGTGGGCACGAGATGTGGCCTCAAGTGTTTCTCTGTACAATTGGCACAGAGATGCCGTGATGGACCGGAAGCGCTGACAATAGCAAAGTAAATAAGTAAAGTATAAGAGTGATGTGAACGGATTCTACCAGTTGTGTATACGTGGCGATGGCAGTATGGTTTTCCCTTAAAGAAAGACTAGAAAATACCAGGATCTAAAATTAATCTGGTATAACAGGGACAACTCATTTTCGGTGCTCATTATTCTATTTTATGAGAATAAAACTGTGATATCAGAGAAATCTACCAGTTATGTATGTGTGTCGATAGTGGTATAGATTTCCCGTATCATTAGACTATAAAGTGCATGTTGCCCGTGCCATGCTGGATTAATATAAATTAATCCAGCATGGCATGGGCAACATAAGATTTATTATTATATAAAGTAAGCCTTCCCCGCATTTTCTTAGTGTGGAATATACACCTATAGCCTAAATAAAGGGATTGCAACATCATTTACCGCAGTTAGTGATGAAAAAACAGGCTCGAATAGTAGTCATCTGGGTGAACAGCAATGAGAAATGCCTGAAAACTTGATATTTTTATAGCTGATTGCTGTGTCTAGATAGTGTCTGATGTCATCAGAAATGGGCCGGTACTAGACCAAAAAACTGCCCTGCTAGAACCTGCACATAGGGTTGAAAAGGGAACTAAAATGCTGCTTAACAACGGCATCTATTTTGTAATGGATAATCAACGTTCGTAGTACTTCCAGCAAATCGATATGGAAATTGTGACCATATGTAATATGGACAACCTAATTTTTAGATGAAATATGCTCACAGAGCATTGCATTAAAAAGTATTTTAGTCAGAGTCGAATAAAGAAGCTCCTATATGGAACAATGCCAGAGCAAGATATTCCAATGTGATTGTACATGTCAGGAAATCAGTAGTGGTGGAATATTATTTTAAAAGCTTTCTTAATATATGGTGTATTACTGGTTATATTCAATTACTTGGGCCCACGGTATATCCTGGTTCAGTCCTTTCCTAAAGGTATCTGACATGAATATCCAATATACCTTTTCCTTATGGGTTCACTTCTTTGGTTATTTTAGGGGAGAATGTTTCAAGGATAAACCATTTAATATCATCTTCAGTATGATTTAGTGTTACATAGTGTTCCACTATCGGCGCTGACATCTTTTTTGTGCGAATCGCTGAGCGATGCCCAGTGAGTCGTATGTTGAGGCTGCGTGCTGTTTCACCTATATACCCAAGTCCACATGGGCAGAGTAAAAGGTAAATCACATTTTTGGTTTCACAGTTGGTCATGTTTTTCAACTTTACAGTTTAGCCATTCAATAGATTGCCCCTTGGCAATCTATTGCCAAGGGGCAGATTTTACATGTGCCGCATTTACAATTTCCTACCACTGTTGAAATCCCCACAATACTTCTCTGTACTGGTTGTTTTATTTGGGGTAGCACTAATCATACAATTAGATCTTTGAGGTTTTTATTATTGCGGTAGGCAAATGAACGCTTTGGTATTTTCTCTTTTGTTTCTTTGTCGACATTCAGAATATGCCAACTTAAAGAGATGATTTGTCTTATTTGTGCATTCATCATTAAATGTTTGGTAACAAATACTAGTGCTGTGTTACTCTGTATGTGTTTATTGGTCAGTAGATGCTGTCTGTCATAGAATCTCGTTCTCTTATACAAGTCTTTCACCAGTTTTCATGGGTATCCTCATGGGGTGGAAACTGTCATAGTGGAAGAGTGTGTTACAAGCTGTGGGTTTAGTGAACAAATCGACAGCCAGCTTTCCTGCAACATGTTTAATATTAATGTCTAGAAATTCTATCTGGTTATTATTTACAGCAGAAGTAAAATGTAGTTTTTTGTCACACAGATTTAACCATATCAGAAACTCATTTAAATTATCCTCAGTATCTGACCAAATGAAAAAAAGATATTGTCTATGAAGCTTGACCATTTCCATATAGATTAGAAGAATTGCGCCACTTCATTGTAGATTTGTATGTATTCAAATTTGATGAAAGTTGTGTTTCGAGCACACCTTTAGTTAAATCTTATTATCTGTTTTATCTTTTTTTATAACGATCTGTGTGTTGCACCTAATGGAGTATGAACCTACTTACTCCTAATATTAATGTAGACATGTGGTCAACTAGCAGCAAGGCTAGCTGAAACTTAGGCTCGCACTACCTAGGTAATTCTAACAATATTAATTCACAATTTATGCAATTTTTAAATTGTTAATCTTTGCAGTTTTATTTTTTACTTTCAAAGGTTGAAATAAAGATCAATTTTAACAAAACTAAACATCTCTTTGTTAAATAGGTACATATACAATGGATCAACATGTAAATTCTTTACATAACAACGTGTTTTTGAAGTTGTAGCAAAACCCAATGCATTTCAGGACTTGTTAGTAGACCCTTCGTCAGGGGTAACGTTGTAATCTAGAAATAATAATGTACACGCACATCACTGTCTGGAGGATCTAAATATAAATTTGGCAGAATATGGCAAAGAACTTCAAGAAACCAAATTAAGGAAGGCGATTAAACTGACCGCGTTTGCATTTCTTAGCGAGCCTGACATTAACACAAGATTGTTCGTGAGCCTAATAAATATGATTCAAAGCGTCCCTGATTACCTAGGCGATGGAAGAAGTAATGAGCTTCGCAACATGGTTGGCGACTTGCGGTGAGAGGAGGGCGCTGATTGGTGGAGGCAATAGGGTTTGTTACCAATAGGATGGCTGGATACGCCGGTGCTCTATGGTTGTTTAAATACATGCTATTTTTGCGCACTGAAGAGAACTCGAATGCCTTGAGTTTTGATGGAAGTGAATGGCGGAGGAGACGCGCTGTTTTGAAGAGGATTTGAGTAAGTATATGCGTTTGACTCATTAAAATACGTTTAGTTCGAGTGACAAGGAGTTTTTTCTGACGTAAGTCTCAATGTTTACAGGGAACTGAGAGAGTCATACGGGTGAAGTGTTGGGTGTCGGGAGAAGTAGCAATTCTTCTGGTAAGAGATCGCCTCATCACTCTCTTATGCACGCGGTTAATGTAGAGTGTAAGGAATAGATTTTTCAGTGTTGGTTTTAACTTGTTTCTAGGTTAAAAGAACGGCATGTTAATTGGACTCCTGAGCCTTGCGGTGATCTTTGTATAGGTAGGGGAACGACATACAAGTTTTTTTCATATGGTTATAGAAATAAACATTCAGTTATGAAATTAGAACGCATTGGATTTTTCAATAGAGTCTCTAAAAAGTCAATTGGTTATACGCAGCGAAAGAGGGAGTGGTCCTCTATTACAGATGTGAGTTACGACGAGGTTTTCCTTTTTTTTCAATCACTAAGGTGACACTGGTATTGGTGGTACTTTATTCCTGTACTTGCAGGAACTTTACACTTGATATATGTTGTTGTTGGCTATGTTTGCATCATTTATATCTGATGTCTTCAGTGATGTGCTTGTACATTATTATTTCTAGATTACAACTTTACCCCTGACGAAAGGACTACGAACAAGTCCCGAAATGCATTGGGTTTTGCTACAACTACAAAAACACGTTGTTATGTAAAAAATTTACATGTTGATACATTGTATATGTACCTATTTAACAAAGAGATGTTTAGTTTTGTTAAACTTGATATTTATTTCAACCTTTGAAAGTAAAAAATAAAACTGCAGAGATGAACAATTTAAAAATTGCATAAATTGCGAATTAATATTGTTAGAATTACATAGGTAGTGTGCGCCTTATATTCAAATTTGACCATATAAGTATTCACCACTGTTGGTGCCCAGGATGCGCCCATGCTTACACCCTTTATTTGTTGGAATAACTGGCCGTTGAACTCAAATATATTGTCCTCAAGAACTACTTTGAGGCATTTGATGATGAAGCTTTCATTGCAGTCGATGTTCATGGTTTGAATAAACCATTCCACCGCTAGCAACCCCCCTTGAATTGGGATGTTGCTATAAAGACGTTCTATTTCAATAGTTACTAGCCATTGTTGTTGTGGATTGAAGGGAACCTCCTCAATGAGATTTATAATATATCACGTATCTTGGACATATGCCGGAGTTTTGTTAACATGGGGGCGTAGAATGGCGTCCAGGTATTTGGACAATGGCTCTGTAACAGAGCCTATCATCGTAACAATGGGTCTGTATGGTGGGTCCATCTAATGTTTGTGTATTTTGGGACACATAGGCCAAATGAGTGTTTTTCAATTTAGTTAGAAGTTCAACTGTAATGTGCTGGAGTTGTTCCAAGCTAGGTATGAAAAAGAACTGACCGAGATTTGAGTCAGGGTAATTTCTTTTTAGAATATAATCAGCAACAATATTGGAGCAAATATTTATGAACTTTTTCTCCTAAAAATTGTCAGCTTGTCACATAGATAAGCTGAGGTGACAATCGGTGTTTTCTTTATCCGAGGAGACTTTAGCTCATTTATAAATTTGAAAAGTTCTTTTGAGGTATTAAAAGTTTTCATTATTCTATCAGAAAAAAATAAAATGATTTAGAGACTTTGAGTTGTTCTTAACAGGTTTTATAGAACTTCCTATTGAACAATATTTAGATTAGGATTATATGACCTATGCCCTTTGCATTCCAGCTTCTGAGCTTCTAAGGAGAATTTGGGATTATGTTACATTATTACATTATGTTACATATACCTATTAGCTTTTGTTTTTGTAAGGAAATGATTACAGCAAATATATCGACAATGTACATTCTAAAATAACTCAAGATTGTATCAGGGCTGATCAAGGAGATGATCAACAATCAAATAAAAAAATAGAGCAATCCAAGAGATTTCTATTTCTGTGGGGTAGAGGAGTGCTTCTGTTTCCTTTTAAACTGAATGTTGGTCACCAAATGTACCTTTTGAGTATCAGAAAGAAGGACAGTGAAGGGATTGCAAGATGAGCACTCAATATGAATGGAGAAGAGTTTTTTACTTCAGTGATCTCAAATGAGGAACATTTTGTATTCGACAAGGGACCAGTTTTATGGGTTGGTGTCTGGTTAGTTATATTAAGGTTAAAAATGTCCATAGATGTGTGTAAATCGCATGCATGGGCATTCAAACAAAGATTAGGACGCCCTATGAATATGAAATTGCATTTCCTACTAGTGACTTGTCACTAATTTTCCAAGTATGGATTGGGTACTCACTAACAGAAAATGTACTCTGATTGTGGCACATAGTCTGCCCTAAAAAAGTCATGGAGATAATATAGTAGTGAAAGACTCCCTAAAACCACCTACTAAAGGGGATAATTGGCCGAGTTCAGGGAGTATGTATCTTTAGCTGAGTTTTCTCACAATATTGTCCTTGCATTGTACCCCATGACTCTTTATCTAGCAGTTGTATTGTTAAACTATCTCCAGGAAAAAGAACACTTTTGCACAATGCAGGGCATATGAGTTTCTCAAAAACATCTTCACTCATGCTAATAGTCTGCACACCACCTCACATCTCTGAGCTTTGTTTTATGTTGATGTAGAAGTCTGAACGGTACTCTTACCCAGACTCAGATTAATAGACCTTGGAGCTATTTGTAAGATGTACTGACAAAATGTGGCATGGTCATGATCCCCTTTAATTGATCAGAGTAATCAGCAGTAAAAGTGGGGCCTGTAATGTTTTTTTTTTCTTTTTGGAGTTTTATATAGGGTGAACTAGACCCGAAGGTATCAGAGCACTTTACATAAACACCAGTCACGGTACAGATGGACACATAATTTTTGTTAGGCACTGGGAGATTAAGTGATTTGCCCAGATTCACAGGATGTTGTCGTCCCTGCCGAGATTCAAATCCCGTTCTCGGGCTTAGAGGTCGACCGCTCTACCCGTTAGGCCACACCCTAACCAATCCCACTTTACTCATTATACTCTTTGTTGTTGTAAGAAAAAAAATTCTGGTAGTTTTCTTTTGGTAGAGTCACCCGTAGCTGTACATTTCCATTTTACCACTAACAACTCAGAAACCGATGGGCATTATGTAAAGAAAAAACTTTAATAATTTCACAGAATACATTCTGCTGCCACAGTGTCTCATTCTCTAACTTTGTATGCATTCACACCGAATTTGTGTGAAGGAGACAGATGCTATTAAACCATTCCAATCATTGCAAACTTTAATGTAAATATAAACACCCATACTCAACACACTAGTCTACATTTGAACACATGCTGCATACAACTCTGTAATAGGGAAGAGAACTCAGTGGTCATAGTCCTTCAGGGAATCCTAATTGACTCAACAACATAACTAGGTTTCAGAAGTTCTAGAGCTCATCATATGGAAGTCCTTTAATGGGCCCTGATCCCAAATGTCTTCTGTTGTGTTCTGCAGCCATCACCTGAGGCCAAGTTTTTGCTCACATTCTGTTAAAATACCTTGAGTCATATAAACATACACTTTAATAGTTGCCTTGAGCTGCAATTTCATTTTCATCAGTTTGGTGCAATGTAAGTATTAGGGGTGGGCATTACATTCCGATCTCTTGTGGACATTTGGCCACTTTGCGTTACCAGAGTTCCTGCCAAATTCTGCCACCTGCAACGATTTTCTGTCTCTAGGAGGGCACCCAGCGAGATTTACTCACCACGGGTAGTTGCAACTGTTCTTGATCAGAAAGCTTTCACTCGAGCAGAAAATCTACTCAATTGGCAGCAAAATCAACTTGAGAAACAACACCCTCTGGGGAGCCCTGAGGTGCTGTTGATGCTGATGTTTCAGTGCAGAACGAGCTCCCTGCGCTAAAAGTAAGCACCAGCAGCTGAAGGTGCCAAATTCTGCCTGTTTCCGGAACTTCGCGGAATCTTGTGGAGTTTTCATTTAACTCCGCAGAATTCTGTTGAGTTAAACTCTGCGCGTTACACCGACCCCCAGTAAGTATATAGTAAATTTACTTCGTAATGTTGTATTGTTCTCTACTCCTCGCACCTAACAATTTTATCCATTGCCTTAGTCTGTGTTTTAATTTCATTATCTCAGTAGATTCTACCATGACACCGATTGCTTTTTGACGCTGCCTCAGATTTACAAGGATGGGTCAATCTAAAGCATCGCCAAAAATGAATGCCATGCATATTTCTCCACATTTTTGCTTTTCCTATGCGTGTTGTATTCTACAGCACACAGAGAAAGCGCAAAATATCAAGAATCACTGTTTATGTGCAGGAAGGGACACCTTCCTGCACATAAACAGTGATTAAATAATGATGATTTGCTACTCCTATGCATTCTGCAGCACACATAGAAGTAATAAATCACCATTATGTATTGTTTGTGTGCAGGAAGGGACACTTTTCTGCACATAAACTAGCATACCCTGCAATGCAGATTGCAAGGGTCCCTGGGTTGGCACTAGGCAGCTAACTTTAGGGCCAGCGCTAGGGGAAACACAGCAGTGCACCGTTTTGTTGCTAACATGGCGCATCCCTGTGCTTTAGAACTGTCGGAGTGTGGGCTGACAAATTTGGCGCTGCTCTGCGTACTGACATTCCCTTGTACAAATGCACCTGACTCTCCCAGTGTAGGTCTATTGTTACAGCAAATTTGTATTTGATAGCTGGGCAGTAGTGTAACTAACTTGCAAAGTCGAATAAAGCCTGAACTCAATTAAGCCTGAGACCAGGAAATAAATACACGAATGAACTCACATTGAGGATAATTGACTCTGCATATGTGTTTGTGAGTGTGGCTTCAGTGAAAAGGTACACATCATTGACTTTTCTATAGTGTAACAAATGTATATTTGAGGCATACTGATGGGCAAGCCAGTTTAACACAGGCCTCAGTGAAATTACCTAATCTTGTGCAAATCCTGCACTTCATATTACGATTGTTACACTAAATGGATATATATGATGTAATACAATGGAGAACATTAACGAACCAAATAGGAGAAACTGTTCACATGGTGCTTAATTTTGCCATTTGTTTCAACACAGAAAGTATCCTTGTGGCACAAATAATGCTTTTGAGATAACAAGCACTGCAAAATGTTGAAGACTGCATTTCCTGTAATAATGCATAATTTCACAGAATTGTTTAGGAATTTGCCATCATTTCTGAAAAGGAGATTCTGCAAATAATTTTAAAAGTATAGATTTATACTTCAGCCCCAAAAAAATGAGGCATTGCTTTTAAGATTTACAACTGAATAATAGGGGTACAGTCACAAGAAAATTCAGCATATTCACAAGCATATTCACAAGAAAATTCAGAGTGAGGTGTCATGCTCTGACATTTTTAAAACATAGGTATGCGAGTATTCACAAGATGGAATGCCCAAAGCAACACCCATTGCATGCCCATTTTCTGCAGAAGAAGCAGCAGAAAGGGACATAATTACAAGGTGGTGTTGAGCCATGCAAAGTGGCTTAGCGCCACCTTTGAAATATGGAAAATGGTGCCTTGCCACCCGAACGTCAAAAAAGTGACACTACAACAGCGCTGAGTGCTTGTAAATATGCCTCCTAGTGTCTTAGTAGAAGACAACCAATTTACTCTATGCACCATCTGGTAAAATAATACATGTGCCCCTATCGTTTTATGTATTCATATGCTTGAGCTTGTGCCAGGATTATTGTTTTCTTTATTCATTTCATTCACTCACATGGCTTGGTTCAAACACAGGAACTTTCCTGCATCAAACGGAGGGGCATATTAGCAAGAATCTCTTTAAAATTATCATTGTTTTAGCAGCAGCAAACTGCTGCTAAAACTGCGATAATGGGCTTGCTAATATGCGTTATAGAATTCCAATAGAAGCCAAGGTTAGATGTCCTGCACATCTCACCTGGGCTTCTTTTGGAATTCTATACTGCATATTAGCAAGCACATTATCGGCATTTTAGCGGCAGTTTGCGGCTACTAAAACGGCGATAATTTAAAAAGGTTCTTGATAATATGCCCCGTAGCCGACGTTAATTCACACTAAGCATTCACAAATTCACTCACCCGCATTAAACTACTTTATTAACAAACCCACAGTCCTCTTTCTACCATCAATAACTCCTTCGCGAACGTCATCATGACGACGCCACTTATAACGTAATATACGGTGAGGTACCTCATCACCAATGAATCGAGTAACAATGGCGATCACGCCAAAGCATTTTTCACCTTGAAATACCGGTAAGCGGCTTGATATACTTTTAGCATACGACTCGCATCGCTCTATCAATATAATATGTCAGACGTTGTTAAACTTTAGGCCACACGACTCGCATCGCTTTACTGGCTAGACGCTGTTAAACTTTATGTCATTTTTTTACTTGATCCCAGGGAGTAGGAGCACTATAACCTTCTATCCCGACCCGCGCACACATTTTCCAATGTTATGACACCTCTTCAACTTTAATGTCACCTCACTTTATTTTCATAACCGTTCAATTTTTTAAATCTCAAGACACCCTTCCATATCCAACATCACTTCACCAGCACCATTATCATCAGCGATTTTTTCATTCACCTGGGTTAAGGTTCTTCAATTAGTTTTCCCCACATTAGTCCAGTGGCATTCCTCTTTTGGATTAAATTTATAACAGCCCATACTTCATTTGCAGATTATCCCCAGATGAAGGCTTCAAAGCCGAAATGCATTTGGATTAACAAAGTATACACATCAATTACATGGCATTCTAGGAAGTGAAGTTTGAATTTACGGAAAATGAAAAAATATTATTGTGATGCAACAATATCATTACATTTTTAAATCTATGGACGTAGTATGGTGTTTTTTTGAATAAGGCAACCAAAAATTGAAACCTTCTCAAAGGATCTTTCTACCAGTTCCCGGGGGGACATATCTCACTTGCATCGGGATGCAATTTATTTAAAATAATACATGTGCACTGATGCATTTTGAGTCAGACAGCATTCTTTGTTACTTAATCTGCATATATTTGCAAAGGAATCTAAACATGTGTTCATTATTAACCTGCACAGAGACATATACTGAGGCTTTCCTGTTTTCAGTTTCTATTTTTGGTAAATTCTGGTGGGGTTTTTTCAGTGTTTTCAACATCTTAAAAAATAGTTGGTATCAGTGGTTACACATTTTTGCGCCACTAAAAACATCAGAAAAAGTGTTTTTCCGGTGTTTATGGAACGTTTTGCTTTTATTATTGCTTGCTTTCTGCACAGAAAGAACATGGTATTTAGACAGTGTATGTATAGTGTATATGAGGTCCAAATAGATTTTTGCAAATTAATCTTATTGTAGTACACCATACAATACTTCTTCAGTGAGTCTTTGGTCATGTGCGCTCGCTCTTTCCTTCCCATGGAAACTTCTGTGAAAAGGCCCTCTCAGCATTCATAGCGCATGGGCTGAGAACCATCAGCTAAGGGACACAGTTGGCATGACTCTTTCTTAGATGCCACATAAAGCACAAAATGATAAATATTTGCGTTTTTGTTCCTGTGCATAAGAAAACAGTGCACCAGAATGGACTAAAAAGTCAATAGCATCCCTCATTAACTCTGAAGATTGTAAAGATGCGTTCAGCATACCATCTAACAAGTGGCAAGGATCTCCTACAGGGACTCACTTCAGCTCGGGTATCAAATTTGACTGGTCATCACACAACTTTTTTATATACGTAGCTGAATCACTGCAAATACAAACAATATCACTCCAATCTTTGTTGAACTTGTGAAGAACCTTTTTTGCAGAGCATTGCAAGTGACACTGCTTCCATGTTTTCCAAAAGTCTGGTGTCATGTTTTCACCACTATACCAGATGCTTGGTGATATATATACTTGTCACTATACTTTGCATTGAATGTTTGCCTGAGGTGTTGGCAATTCATCTACTATCAATACTGACCGACTAGAAAATATGGTAAGATGATGTTAAGGGGTTTTACCCATTCTCTGTGGGTAAATGTTTTGACACATCACATATTAGGAAAGATTTTAATGAAATCAGCCATTTTACCTATCAGTGAAAGAATCAAATGCACCTAAAATATCAAATATGAGTTTGATATTTCCTGATTCTCTACAGTTTATAAAATAATTAAACTAGACCTAAAACATGAAACTAAACCCTGCTTTTTTAGACCAAAGGTCACAAAACTGAAAAAAGTAAAAGGAAGAAGAAACTATATTTTAGTGGCATCCCTAAAGAACAAAACTCAAGCAGAATAATGTGAGCCAGTCTCTTACTGCTAGCTTGTATAACAAAGTTATATTGTATTGACGCCTTCAGGAAGAAAAAAGTGACTCTTTCACTCTTTTTCCTTTCTTTGAATGGCATTTAGTTTTTGGTTGTCCAGGTGTTTTTTCAGTGTTTATTTGTTTTCACTGGTGAGGGCTATTTTTCTTTCAGTGGGGTTTTATCAGTTATTATAGGTTTAAACCTAAAACCCCACAGCCTACATATACCTAAGCAGTGCAGCAACCTACTTTATTTTTAAAGGTGGGCAGCAGAAGTTACAATATTACCTTCAATAAATGACGCTGAAGAGGTCCAAATACCAAAGGTTCTGAAGTGCAACAAACAGTACATTTTCACTGGTTAACAGCCACTTCATTACAGTGACAGACCTTGCAAAAGACACAGAACTTCTTCTTTATATATATATATATATATATATATATATATATATATATATATAGGAAATTTTGAGACATTACACCATCCAATTAGTAACTTCTTCTTTTTTTTTTTACAGTTTTATATGGCTTGAACTAGACCTGAGACATCGGGTATCGGAGCGCTTTACATGAGCACCAGTTTCGTTACATGGGGACACATTTATTTTTGTTAGTAACAGGAAGATTAGGTGATTTGCCCGGAATCACAGGATGTTAAGCGTCGTTGGCGATGCTCGAACTCAGTTCCCCTGCTTTGAGGTCGACCGCTCTAGCCATAAGGCCACATCCTCTCCTTTATGGTTCCTCATCCAATGAAAAAGTATACGGTATTCATAGGTACTAGACTGCCACAATTTTGGGGATAGCAGTCATTGTTTTAATATAAATTGTGACTGAGCTTGTTTCTTTCCTAAAAAGAGTTGCCCACAAGACTAAGCCTGTTACCTTATTTGTATTCTTGCCCCATGTTTGCTAGATTTGCTAAAATGTTAACTAAAGTCTGAAACAAATGTGTGTTAGGAATGACAAGCCCCAAACAAAATAAACAACAGTTACAGTACAGTTACGTATCTACAAAAATTTAAGGAAAATATAATGTAAAAAGTCACTTCAAACAGAATTAAAAGAAGGTGATAGAGAAAGCAAAATATACTTATGTGAAGAAAACTGGTGGTGATTGAATAGTTTGATGAAAAGTCCCTTCGTGGAATGTTTAATGAATCAAAAGTTACTAGCAAACAAGTGTGTGTAGTCTACCTGAAAAGCAGACTTAGTTCAATTAAGGAGTGTCTCTTTCAACTGAAAGTGTTCCAAAGATAGAACATGTACCGTGGACAGGAGGCTGTATCAAGCAAGGCAGTTTCAAAGTGAGATGCACAAAATCGATTGACACTGTGCCCGATTCACAGAACTAACTTAAGACAAAATCCTAAACTTACTACCATTTGCTCATTTTGGTATTCACAGAAGGCACTTACTTATCGATGAGTAAGTGCCTTCTGTGAATACCAAACTGAGTAAGTGCTTTCTGTGAATATCAAAATGAAAGTTAGTTTAGGATTTTGTCTTAAGTTAGTTCTGTTAATCGGGCCCACAGTGTTGGAAAATGAATTGTTAATAGTGATAAGTAGTGACTTACTACTAGTAATATATCACCACAAACACAATAAAAGGTTCAATTATAGTCTCAATAAATCATTCCCTTGCTCGACCCTTGATAGCTGGCAACAAGCAGGCAGGGTTAATTTAGGAGACAGATGTGTAAAGCATTTAAATACACCAATACATTAAATCAAACACACCACACAATAAACATCCAACTCTAATTTATAAAAATGGGTGATATTTTTATGAACAAATTGACGACAAAATGACATACTTCCAAAGTAGCGAACCAGAGATATACATTTTTAAAGATTAATTGTAAAACTAGTGTTTAGAAGCAAATAGCAATCAAAGGGTTACAAAAGGGTTGTGCTAGACCAGTACAAAGTCAAGAGTTCTTTACACTTACTTACAGAAGTGTTTCTTGATGCAGGAAACTGGTCCCCAGCCCCAGCCAAGGATTCAGATGCTCTTGTATGCCTCTTGAGGTCTGGGACTACAACTCCCACAACGCACCTGGCCAGCTTATGGAGCTTTTTATAAAAGTTGCTTGGAACTACTCCAAAGTTTTGGCACTTCTTCCGGGAGGTTTTCATGAGGGTTCAAAGTGTACACATCACCAATCCAGGGGTTTAGGACCTCTGAGATGGTCCTTGGGATATTGGGACTGCAATTTCCACAATGCACCTGGCCTTATCCTTAAAAGTCCACTGGACGCACTCCAGGATGGGGACTTCTTGATGGACGTGATGCAGGTGGGCTCAGTTGACCTGTAGCTTGCAGGGAGTCCAATCCTTAATCCTTCTAGAAGTAAGGCAAAGTCCTTAGGCTGCAGTCCCAGAATGTGCAACAGGTGCAGTCCTTCAAAATGCAGACCTTTGGGGTGCAGATCAGGTTCCCAGCAGGGCAGTCCAATCTCTCCTTGTAGTTTCAGGCAGCAGATCTGCTGAGCTATGCAGATCTCCCATACGTATTCACAGTTTCTAGGCGTCAAGCAGGGGAGCACCCCTGACCAGTGGGATTACAGGGTGCCACCCAGGTGTATGAGCACTTCCTCCAAAGTATGGCATATTCTTGTCCAGGAATGCACAAGCTTTGTAGTATATTATCTTGATGTGTTTATCTTGTTACATGGGATGTGTGCAAGCTGTTTCTCATGCCAGCTGGTTCCTTCACAATGCATGTATAATGTGGGCTCTCTGGCAGTTGGTTACCTGTCTTTGAACAGCCATTAGCCTTCACTACACTGCTGGGAACTGTTGTAGAAATAAACTTATCTTCAAGTTATTTGTCCAAACGCTTTTTACTTCTTTTTTAGCGAGGATCAAAACCCCCAGATGGATCCAGCCCACCCTGTGGAGTGATCTAAGCAGCGCATTTGACATGGTTGATCATGGAATTTTACGGCCCACTTTGTTGCGGATGGGCGCCCCGAGGGTATTATTTTCTTCCTGGCTAGGCTGTATTAAAAACTGCAAACTTGTGTGCGTTTTTGAACCAAGGGAGAATGTACCCCTAAATTTAGCGCACAACGCGGCATAAGACAAGGTTGTGTTTTAGCCCCGTTATTGTTTATTTTATTTATCAATGAAATTGACGAAATTTTAAAAGGTGTTCAAGCAGATGCTCCCAGGCAAAAAGGCGTATCACTGCCGGTGTTATTATATGCTGATGATGCCGTGCTTCTTTCTAGGACCCCTCTGGGACTGCAAAGATTGATGGATAGATTTTCTCTGTTTATTAGGGACAGGAAACTACTCATCAATAAGGATAAGATGCATATTATGACCTGTGGGGCAAAAAATAAGAAACCTACTGCCTTTTTCATTGACAGTAATAAGGTACAATCAGTTGTTTCCTTCTGTTATCTTGGAATAACTTTTTCCCATGATAGGAAGTGGTCTAATGAGTTTAATAATGTCAGTAATATAATGGCGAAAAGTGCCCATGGTATTTTTAAATTTGCGGCAAAAATTGGGGATAGACGAACTAGAGACATGCTGCAAATCTATCAAGCGAGATGCACCAGTATCGCATTATATGGGGCGGCTATCTGAGGTCATAGTAGTCACCATAAATTGCAGCTTGAGGAAAATTCCTTTTTCAAAAAACTTTTATGTTTGCCCTCATCTGCCGCCACTGCATTGACCCATCGGGAACTAGACATTAATCATTTGAATGATCTGTTAGCGTTAAGACCACTAATGTTATGGCGTTCTATTTGGCTCCAAGATGAAAAGACCTTAAACAGATCTATAATTGAAGATTGTCTCCCACTGGACAGGTATAGAAAAATCCCATGGATAAAATATGTCTCAGATTGTTATTCACAAATATTTAATCCCGATGTTCTGGCCGACCCTAAGGCTGCGCTGGCTATATCGAAAACAGAACTGAAAGCAATCTTTTTGGACAATATGGCAAAGAAGAGGGCTTTTACATGTCGGTCCATGACGACTGTTTCCTTTTACAGTAAATACTCCCTCACTGAAGGCTTTCCACCGTACCTTGTGCTGGTAACGAGGTCCTCGCGTAAGTTCGTCCTAACCAGACTTAGGTTCGGAATTGTGCATGAGTTGGTGTCTTTGCCTAACATAAAGCAACATTCTAAAGGACCGTGCCAGTGTGATGGTATATCAAAACAGAGCACCCTGCACTTTTTACTTATATGCAAATTGTACCTGAACTATCGAATTTTGTACCTTAAGCCTTTATTTGTTAAATATGGGGTACGTACAGTGGATGAGGCAATGAGTCTTATTTTTAACATGAAATCTGCTGATATCTGTTTTTATACTGCCACGTTTTTAATCAAATCTATCAGTGTACGTAAAAGTATGATATTTTAGCACATTGGTCTGTACTGTATTGAAACCTATTTTTAAATTTCAATGATTTATGTATATGTACTTTTTATATGTGCTTTTATGGTCAATTCTTTTGTACCGAATAAAGCTTCATAAATTGAATTGATCGCCCTTGCCTCTGCGGTTGTTGACTTCATTTAAAAAAAATATATATATATTTAAGAAGAAGAATTTTTCCGACGTAATCTCTGTGACAGTCGTCTGCTTTTGTCTCACTCGTATCACCTACATCTCCTTCTTCCAGATTACTTTTGAACATCAGGTTTTCCTCTGCCAGTGCTCCAGGTCAGGCCTTTGTTCCCTGCTTCACAGAAATTTAGAAGCACTTTGCCGCTGCTTGCCACCCAGTTGAAACAATCCCTTCCTGCACTGTTATTCGCTTCAAGAGCTTGCATCTTAATGAAGGTATACTTCTATTAGCATCTGTTATCGGTGTCAGTGAAGTTATTATAGAGTTTAAGACAAGCAAGAGGTGAGCAGGCATTTTGCTTTTTGGTGTATTTGGACAGAACTTTCATAAATATCAGTTTCCTCCTATTGTCCATCATGCATTACTATTGCAGTCCACCACCAACTCTTTTACAGAGTCCGGGTGATCAACCCATAAACTTGCAGAAGTTGTTGAGGTTGTTTAACAACTTTATGATTGCCGTAGATGCAAAACAATTTTCAGAAGCTAGGAAGCAGGGTCTTCTGTCAAACACCATAGGCACCACGGTGTTAGAATAGACCCGAGATTGCTCATGCAGTGCCCTATATAAGTTAGCATTTGTGGCACCATTTTATGTTCAGGCGCCATTTTGATTCATGATCGAAACTAATCCTTTACTGTTAAGTTTTGTTTCTGAAATGTTAGGTTTTGCTTCAGTAATGAATAGACTGTTCATATTAGTGCATACCTTTCTCACCAGATAGAGCCCTTTGCCTATGTTTTTGTAGTTCATTGCTCAGCTGCATCTGCCTGGAAAATTCCATTGTAGGCGTGTCTTTGCTCAGCTATGAAATGTACATAATGTATCTCTATGCTTGTTGATTTCAGTTCTCTCTGTCCCACTCTTCGAGACTGTGCAGAAGGGGCTCCACTCTGAATGCATCTGAACAAAACAATTATTGGTATATTCTCTACTGTTCTCAGAACTCTTCATTTGGTATAGAAGGTTAAGAGGTGAGCTGAGGGGACCCGGGTGGCCCCAAGCTGGTCACTTCCTTCAGAGGCACAAAAAATCTACGAGCATTTACCTGCCATTCAACCCCCTCTCAGTGCTGAACATTATGACGATTTTTTGCAAGGCCATTGACAGACTTAAGTTCAATCAATCCGTCAATCAAGAAATTTGTAGAGCACACTACTCACCCGTGAGGGTCTCAAGGCGCTGGGAGGGAGGTGCTGCTACTGCTTGAATAGCCAGGTCTTGAGTAGTCTCTTGAAGGTTAGTAGGTCTTGGGTTTGCGGTAAGAGGATGGGGAGGGTGTTCCAGGTCTTGGTGGCGAGGTAGGAGAACGGTCTGCCACCTGAGGTCGCTCTTCGGATGTGAGGGATGATAGCTAGGGCGCGGTCGGCTTAGCGGAGCTGGTGATTTGGGGTGTAGAAGGTGAGTCGTCTGTTGAGGTATCGTGGAGTGCCTTGTGTGCATAGGTGAAGAGTTTGAAAGTAATTCTCTTGTTGATGGGCAGCCAGTGCAGATCTTTCAGGTGGGTTATGATGTGGCTGTGTCGGGGGATGTCGAGGATCATGCAGGCAGAGGCGTTCCGTATACGTTGTAGTCGTTTCAGCAGTTTTGCGGGGCACCCGCGTGGAGGGCGTTTCCGTTGTGCAGCCTGCTGCTGACGAGGGCCTGGGAGACCGTTCTTCTTGTGTCAGTGGGGATTCACCTGTAGATCTTGCGGAGCATGCAGAGGGTGTTGAAGCAGGAGGATGAGATGGCATTGACTTGCGTGGTCATGGAGAGTGTTGAGTCGAGGATGAACCCCAGGTTGTGTGCGTGGTCCGTGGGTGTCGGTGCTGCTCCCAGGGTGGTCGGCCACCCGGAGTCGTCCCAGAATGAAGTGGTGGAGCTGAGGATGAGGACCTCCAAATTGTCCGAGTTCAGCTTCAGAAGGCAGTTCTTCATCCATTTGGCAACCTTTGTGGAGGCTGGTTTTGGCTGTGAGTGGGTCCTTGGTGAGGGAGAGGATCAGCTGTGTGTCGTCGGCATAGAAGATGATGTTGAGGTCGTGTAGGCTGGCGACGTGTGTGAGCAGGGCCATGTAGATGTTGAACAATGTCGGGCTAAGGGATGATCCGTGGGGTACGCTGCAGATGATCTTGGAGGCGTCGGATCGGAAAGGGGGAGAAGGATGCTCTGGGTTCTTCTGGAGAGGAAGGAGGTGGTCCAGTCCAGTGTGTGGTATCCTACATTTGTTTATATTCAACTTGTAATGTTTTACTTGCATGTGCATGCAGTTCTAACTTAGAACATCTGTACTTAGAATGTTAGATCTCAAGCTGAGTCAGTTTCCTGCTTGACTTCAGAGGATGAGGTCTCTAACTTCAGAGTTTACAATAAACTCTCTTTGAATTTACATCAGCCTTCCTGTACTTCTTTCCATGGATGATACTACATTTTGGACTTGACCCATGCACAGAGACCTCAACTCAATAGCCTATTTTGGATTTAAAGGCTAACCTATTCAACGCAGCACCTCGAATTGAAATTGTCACATTGAACTTGTTAAAAATATTTATGCTTTATTTATATACGGACAAGGTCTGGATTTGGTGTTTATAGTAATTGACCTCCGTGCCCAGCAGTCATTGGATGCTATCTTTGTGGAAACTAACTCGATGATCGTTCCTGTCTTTGAGTTTTGTGTGTTCGGTGGACACCCTGGCCAGGAGTCTTTTGTTTGACTTGGTGTTTGACATTGGCCGTTAACGCGCATGACTGATCTTTAAAAAAAAAAGAAAGGAAAAGAAAGGAAACAAGCTTTACCGTTGGACCAGCAGACTGCGTGTGGTTGTTCGAAGTGCAGCCTGGCAACCCACGGACTCTCTGCACGGTCACCCGACGGCTCTGACGTTTCATCTTGCCTGTCTCTTTGTCATCCGACGCTGCGTGGAACAACGTAATCGTCATCGCCGTACGTGGTAACGTCATCACGATGCGTGGTGACGTCGTCACGTTTTCAGCCATCTTGGAAATTAAAATCATCTATCTACGCAACTCAAGGCTGTAGTTTTGCAAGTATATCTGCTGATTGGCACAGCTGTTAGCCTATCCCTTCATGTTATTTACTTTACCTGCGTTGATCGGCACAGCGTAATAGCCGATCTCTTCGTATTAATCGCTTCACCTACGCTGATCGGTACAGTGTAAAAATCATTACTTATCCAGAGCTTCATTTAACGCTGATCAACACAAAAGACACATTTCAAGTATTCAAAATACACTGGTTGTTTGTGTCAAATCGTGTTGAGCATTCCGGTAAGACATTAATATTTTATTTGTATCTCCAATGTCTTTGCTGATCGGCACAGCTTTAGCCGAATAATATACATCTTTGGTGGAATTTCATGAAATTGATATTTTATTCAAATCCCTGACGTTTTATTGTCATTCACTTACACAGTAAAGAGTAGTATATATGTGTATATATATATATATATATTAGTTTGATATTTTCCACAGTGTTGCAATCATTTTCAAAAGTTATTACAATCTTTATCTCATAAATATATATTATGAGTCACGGTCGCAATGCAGAATGTAACTACACCACAGTTTTTTCTCACTGAGCCGGGTGATCCTCCAATTCCCTGGCTCAAGTGGAAAAAAGTTTTTGCTCATTATGCGGGAGTGTGTGGTACCTCGCTGAGTGCTGAGAGAAAATCTTCATTATTTATGCACTGTCTTGGTTCAAAAGGGCAGGATGTCTTCGATAACCTTCCTGACTTATCTGATGCAGATGGGAACAAATTTAATGAGTATGAGATATGTATAAAGAAAATGGATTTGCATTATCTTCCCAAACTTAGTATGGTACGAGAACATTTTCACTTTGGAAAGAGGATGCAAAGACAGGATGAAACTGGAACAATATGTTACTGCTCTTCGGAAACTGGCTGCAACATGTTCTTTTGGTAGTTCATTAGATGAGCGTCTTAGAGATGAGCTTATGCTCAGCTTTTTTCTTGAAAAGGCGAAAGACAGTCTATGGCAAAAGGACAACCCTTTACTTCATGAAGTGATCACAGCACTTAAACTCCATGAACATTCTAGCACTTGTTCAGAAGTCATTCGGAAAAATAGTTCTGAGGAGAAGAAGGGGTCTACTGAAGTAAAAGAGATAACGACATCTTCTAATTCCACTTCCCAGAAATCAGTTCCTCCTGAGACAGGAAACTCTAATGATAACAAAAGTTCAAACTTTAATTCAAAATTATCTAATGTCAGGTGTTATCGTTGTGGTAATTGTGGCCATTTTGCCAACGCTAAGAATTGCCCTGGATGGAAAGCAACATATTCAGTATATTAAAAAGAAAGACCATTTCTCAAAGTGTTGCAAATTTAATAAGACTCAAAAAAAGTTAGGGAAGTGACATTTCTGATCAGCCAAAAGAAGAATCGCTTGTGTGTCAAGTGAATGTAGTTGATATGGATGGTCCCATGGAAAAAGAGTTAATGGACAATTGTCCAGTTGATATGTAATTTGATTCTGGTGCTAAGATTACGTTAAAACCTAGAATTTTTTATGAGAAATATTTACTAAACAAAGTCAAACTACGTAAAGCAGACATTATTCCCAGAGGTTATGGTGGTCAAATCATCAACTTGTTAGGATATTTTGTTGCTACTATTGATTTCAAAGGGAGAATAACAGCTGGGAAAATATATGTCTCAATGAAGGAAGATTCGCTCATTAGTTGGGCACATCAAAGAGAGCTGGGAGTTTACCTTGACCCAAATCAAGTCCCTTCAGCATGTTTGAGAGATCCTCCCTCTGGTGTGGAAGAAGTTTCTGCTATGATTGGGACAAAAAATATCCAAGTGTTTTCTCCAAATAGTTGGGTTGTCTCAAAAAGTACCTACGTTTAATAAAATTTAAAAATTACACCGTCCCTAAAGTAGCAAAGGTGAGGAATGTCCCGTTTTTGGTCCGTGACAAAATGAAAGCTGAGTTAGACAAATTATTGGAAAATGGTGTCATAGAGGAAGTTAAAGGCACAGAATGGGTTTCTCCGGTGGTTACAGTCCGGAAGGCCAATGGCGAGGCAAGATTGTGTGTGGATATGAGAGAGTTAAACAAAGCTGTAGTTGTAGACCATTATCCCCTACCAAATATTACTGAAATGTTGTCTTCTCTAGATGGTGCCATGCATTTCTCAACGTTAGATCTTTCTTCTGTATACCACCAGGTCAGGTTACACCCATCATGTCAAGATTTCACAACATTTATCACACCTTTTGGTACCTATAGATTCCTCAGGATGCCTTTTGGCCTGATATCGGCTGCTTCAGTTTTTCAAAGAGTGATGGAGGGCATTCTAGTTGGCATTCTTGGTGTCAAAGTTTATCAAGATGACATTTTGATGCATGGCATTACTCGTGAGGAACATGATGAAAGGATGTGTGAGGTTTTAGAAGATTACAGGAAGCTGGACTTACACTTAGATTGGGTACATGTAAACTTGGCGTTGAGAGTATTGAATATCTTGGTCATATTGTGTCAGGTTCAGGTATAAAACCTAAACCATCACTAGTGGAGGCTATTTCCAGCCTTAAGTATCCAAAAAGCAAAGATGAATTGGCAAAATTTTTGGGAATGTCCGAATTTTATAAGAAATTTATTTTGTTCCGGGGTTTGCACAAAAGACAGAGAAGTTGAGGAATTTGTTAAAAAAGGGACAAGAATTTTTATCGGATAAAGGTTGTAGTGATGAGTATGATCTTATTAAGAGTTGTCTTAATAATGCTCATGATCTTAAGAGTTGTCTTAATAATGCTCATGATCTAGCTAGTTTTGATCCAAGTAAATATTCCTATATTATGACAGATGCCAGTTGCAAAGGAATTGGAGCTGTCTTGTTGCAAAAAGGAGAAAAGGTAGACAACACCATTCTTTTCAAAAAGATTCTCAATAATTTCAGATCATAAACCTCTGAAAGAAGTTTTTGAAAAGAAAGGGATTGATTGTATTTCACATAGAATAGGAAAATGGGTTGTGGTTTTACAAGATTTTGAATATAATGTTTCTTATCTTCCTGGATCCAACAATATTTTAGCCGACCGTTTGTCTAGACTTACAAGGGATAGTATTTCTGAAAAGCATGAGGATTTTCTCTTTTGTAATGAAGACTTTTCTAAAAATTTAAAGGTGTGTGTTGGAGGGTGTTATCATAGAATGTGAGTGGAATACTGCTTTAAGGTCAGATGACATTCTTCATAGAGTTATTGGATGTGTGCGCGATGGATGGTGTCAAAAGAAAGACTGTTCTGAAGAGATTAAAGGTTTCCGGGGTGTTAAAGAGCAGCTATTCTTACGTAACGGTCTGTTAGTCAGGGGCAGTAGGCTGGTTTCTCCTGTTAATCTGAGGTCCAAAATTATTGACAATGCTCATTCCAGTCACATGGGAATAGCAAATACTAAGGCGTGAGTTAGGGAGGTATATTGGTGGCCTGCAATGGACACAGAGATTGAAAGATTGGTACGTGATTGTACACAGTGCTCTGTGAGTGGCAAAATTTTGAAGTGTATGACTCAACCCATGACAATCAGAAAACAGTCTAATGGTCCATGAGTAGATATTTCTTTGGACATTCTGGGTCCGGTCAAAGTTAAAAGTCAGGATAAATATGTAATTGTTTGTGTAGCCATGTTTTCAAGATGGCCCTTCATCAAAGTTGTGAATCGCGTGGATTCTTCATCTGTTATATCTTTTCATGACAAGTTGTTTGCGTGTGAGGGTCTGCCGAATTCAGTTCTTACTGACAATGGGGTGCAGTTCACTTCTGGTTTGGTCGAGAGTTTTTTGAGTGAGAGGAGTATACTTCACAAACCTGCTTCTGTATATCATCCTGAAAGCAACGGTGTTGTAGAAAGATTTATTAAAGTCCTTAAGGAAGCAGTGCAGTTGGCCTTTGTTTCCAGATGCGATTGAGAGGAGGCTATTAAAAAAAGGTTTGTGAATATAGATTTACTACACATTCTTCCACTGGTATCTCATCTTTTGCCTTGTTCAAAGGAAGGTCTGCTAATACTCCCCTAAAACCTTCTTGGGTTTCTAAGAAGTTGTGTGTTTCTGCAAACTCGAATGATATCTCTCACAAGACCACTGATTGGAAGGAGAAAGAATTGGGAACAATGGAAAAGAGGAAGCATGAGTATGATACAAGAAAGGCTGTAAAGAAAACAGTGGTAAGTGTGGGAGATATTGTAAGAATCAAATTGCCTGAGAGGAAGTTTAGTATTTCCAAGTTCAGTCAACCTATAAAAGTTATAAAACTTTTAGGAAATGCTGTTAGGACACAAGATCATAAAGTATGGAATCTAAGTAGAATTGTGGTATGTCGCTCCAGTAATGTTGAGGTTGAATCTTCTTCTACCGTGTAATGTGTTACTTGCATGTGCATCCAGTTCTAACTTAGAACATCTGTACTTAGAATGTTAGATCTCAAGCTGAATCATTTGCCTGCTTGACTTCAGAGGATGAGGTCTCTAACTTCAGAGTTTACAATAATCTCTCTTTGAATTTACATCAGCCTTCCTGTACTTCTCTCCATGGATGATACTACACAGTGCCTTGTCTCTTATTCCTGCATTGTGGAGGCGTGTGTGTAGGGTGCGGTGGCAGACCATGTTGAAGGAGGCTGATATGTCCAGGTGGATGAGGGCTGCGGTCTCACCATTGTCCAGCAGTGCCCTGATGTCATCGGTGATGGCGATGAAAGCCGTTTCAGTGCTGTAGTTGCTGCAGAATCTGGACTGGGATGGTTCCAGAGTGTTGTTCTCTTCGAGGTCGCGGGTCAGCTGTTTACTGACTGTTTTCTTGATGACCTTCACCGGAAACAGGAGTAGAGAGATGGGGCGGAAGTTCTTCAGGTCCCTCGGGTCTGCCTTGGGTTTCTTGAGCAAGGCGTTGAGCAAGGTGTGCTTCCATCTCCCTGGGAAGGTCGCGGTCTCAAAGGAGATGCTCATGCCCTTGCGGAGGTGGGGTGTGATGGCGGTGCTGGCTTTGTTGAAGATGTGGTGTGGGCATGGGTCTGACGGGGAGCTGGAGTGGATGGTGTTCATGATTTTGATGGTGTCATAGTCATTGATGTTAGTCCAAGTGAGCATGGGGTTGCTGTGGGTGGTGTCCATGGTGCTTGAGGTGTCATTGGCTATCGTGGTGGTCTGGTTGTCGAAGCTGTCGTGGATGTCTGTGATCTTGCGATGGAAGAAGGAGGCAAGGGAGTTGCACAGGTGTTGCGATGCTTTGATGTCGTTGGTGTTGGAGCTGGGGTTGGAGAGTTCCTTTACGATGTTGAAGAGTTCTTTGCTACTGTGTGCGTTGTTGTCGGGGCCGTCCTTGAAGGTCTTTTTGGCGGATCTGGTGAGGTGATGGTGTTGGCTCATGGCGTTCTTGTGGGCTGCGTGGTTCTCCAGTGTCTGTTCGTGGCACCATTTCTACTCTAGTTTTTGGAAGGTTTGTATGGAGGACTGGAGGTCTGCGGCGAACCAGCTGGCACTCTTGTTGGGACGTCTGTTGCAGGTTTTCTTGATCAGGGCGAGGGTGTTGGCGCAGTCGTTGATCCAACGCCTGAGGTTGCTGGTGGTGGCGGCGGGGTCGGTGGGGTCTGTGGATAGGCTTCGGGCGAGGGCAGTGTTTAGCTGGTCTTCGGTGATTTTGCTCCAGCTGCGGCGGGGGATCCGTTGGGTGTGGTGGTGTGTGGTGGGTTTCCGGAAGGTAAAGTGGATGCAGCGATGATCGGTCCAGTGGAGTTCGGTGGTGTGGCTGAAGGAGATGTTGGAGCTTGTGGAGAAGAACGGGTCCAGCGTGTGGCCGGCGGAGTGGGTGGGCATTGTGACAAGCTGTCTAAGAGTCCAAGGTTGGCCAGGTTGTCGATCAGCTTGGTAGAGTTGGTGTTGTTGTTCTCAAGGTGGAAGTTCAGATCTCCGAGGAGGATGTAGTCCGTGGAGGCGAGGGCGTGCGTGCTGATGATGGAGTTGCTGAACTGAGGCCGGGGTCCGGGGGGGTCTGTAGATCAGGGTTCCTCTGAGGGTGGTATTGGGATCAGTGTGTATCTGGAAGTGCAGGTGTTCGGAGTTTAGAGAATTCCTAAAAAAGGAGCGTCATTTTTGTGGAACAAAGATCATGAAGGTGCATTTATCAAATTGAAACTCTCTATTGTAAATGCGTTACAGTTGTTTCCTTTTAATCAGAAATTGAGGTGCTAATTGTAGGTGGATGCCAGTGCGAGAGGATTGGGTTTTGAGAGGACAGGGGCTCTTGCTTCGAGACCTTTGTCAAGTGCTGAAACCAGATATTACACTATCTAATATGAGGCATTGGCTTGTTCTTGGGCAGTGGAATATTTTGAAACATTTTTGGGAGCAAGAATTTACCGTACAAACTGATTACAAACCCTTATTCTCTTTGCTTAACTGCAATGGTACTGTAAGGGTATCTGCATGTTTGGTAAGGATTTTATCGAAGATGTATGAATTTATTATTTGTGCTGATCACATAAGAAGTGTTACGAATGTGGGTGCAGACTGTTTATCTAGGTTACTGGATGTCAGTAATGTGTGCATCAAGGAATCATCTGAGAAGTGTGTCGTGGCTTCAACTCTTACTTTGTTTGGTCGAGAATAATCCAGGGAGGCATGAGTGAAGAGTGTTCAGGAGGATGAAGAGCAGTTGAAAATCAAGAATTTTATTAATAGGGGTTGGCTAAGTGAAAAGAATTCTTAGTCATACTTTACAAATTGTGTGGAAAAATGAAGATAACATTTCCATGGAAGGTGATTTGATGCGCAAATGAGACTGTATTCAATCAATCAATGAGGGATTTGTAAAATACACTACTCACACGTTAGGGTCTCAAGGCGCTCGGGCGGGGCGGGTGTGCAGGTCTGTTCGGGTCATTCAAAATGCCAGGTCTTGAGGTCTTTCCTGAATTGGTGCAGGTTCAGGCTTCACCGGAGGTGAAGGGGGAGATCGTTCCAGGTCTTGGCTGCGAGGTAGGAGAAGTACCTTCCACCCACTCTGTTCCTGTACAAGCGTGGGACGGTTGCTAGGGAGAGGTGGCTGAGCAGAGGTTTTTCTTGGGGGCATGGAAGAAGAGGCGGTTGGTGAGGTATTGTGGTCCGATGTTGTGGAGGGTCTTGTAGGCATGTGTGGGCAGCTCAAAAGCTATTCTTTTTTCTATGGGGAGCCAGTGGAGGTTGCAGAGGTTTTGGGTGATGTGGTTTTGCCATGGGATATCGAGGATTAGTCTGGCTGCAGCATTCTGGATGGTTTGGAGTTTGCAGAACAGGTTTTTATTGATTCCTGTATAGAGGGCGTTGCCGTAATACAGTCTGCTGGTGATGAGAGTGTGAGTGACCGTTTTCCTGTATTCCAACGGTATCCATATGAATGTTTTACGTAGTATGCAGAGGATGTTGAAGCATGCAGAGGAGACCTCCTTGATCTGGTGAATCATAGTGAGCAATGAGTTCAGTATGATGCTTAGGTTACGTGCAATGGTCTGTCAGGGTGGGTGGGTTCCCAAAGGCGGGGGGCCATCAGGTGTCATCCAATGCGGAGGGGTGAAGCAGAGGATGAGGACTTCTGTTTTCTCTGAGTTGACTGTATTATTCCTCCAAAGGGTTTCGTACCACGATCATTCAGGTGGCTCATACTGGCCATTTGGGGAAGATCCTCACGAAAAAAGAATTAGAGAAGTTTTTTGGTGGTCTACTACTAAAGTTACCACTTTTGTTAAATACGTTTATATAGCCTCCAGTGTGTTATTGAATTTCTGCTCAAATGACTTAAGTGCCTCAACAAGGGCATCTAACTTGCTAATCATAGAGTTACTGGGATCCGGATTGGTTTCAGCTGGGGCTTTTTATAGTTGATGTATATCTTTATTTTGAATATTTATTTTCTTACTGCGTACAGATTTCTTTCTTGGGTAGGTGTTTACTGATTGAATAGGGGGCTTTCTTAGTCATTTCAATGGGGTGGTGATTTGCATTCAGGTTGAGAAATTGACTCAGAAATAAATTGAATGCACCAATTATCCCCTGCGCCCCCAGTTACATAATTGACCATTCTTAAGCCTTTCGTCATTAGTTGTGAAACTCTCTATGGGATCCCTTGAATCATTAAAAAAAATATTGGTCAAAGTTGCAGAGGATATTACAGATTCTCCACATGTTACCTGATTCTTCCACCCAAGATATTTGCCTATCTATGGCCCCCATTGCTCCTTTAAAATATTTTAATAAAGACAGTTGTGATTTGTCTGGGGGCTGAGTCAAAGACTTATTCGCAGGAGCAGGGTGTATTCTCCTACCCATACTCAAAGAATGCTTTCATAGGGGAGAAAAATAATGACAATAAACCAAGAAATCATCAAACTTCAAAACAATAGGATGAAAAGTAAGTGAAGGTTAATACAATAAAGATTGCCAGAATATCGAAGCGCCTCCCCCTGAAACTGTGACGCTAGTACAGGCCCCTCTGATATTCATGAATCCAGGACCAGCACGGCACAGCACCGTGGATGCCCACTTTCAGGGTACAAGAGTCAATGCCCCTCCCTCTCCATTTTAGTGAGGTTAAACTTTCAAGTCCTGGAATACATATGCAGGGAGTAGACAGAGAGAGACTTGCAAATACTGAGTTTCCTTTCACAAAGATCACAAGGGAAAGAATATAGATGGATAGTCAAAAATCACAAAGTCCCTTACTCTCGGCACAGCTTGATGGTATTTTCCGTGCTGCTTACAGAGGGCTTATAGTCCTGTGCTCCGACTTTGGTTTCCTCCGGGTTGAGACAGGCATGAGTAAGTTAGGATGCCTGGCCTCAGGAGCTACTACAAACATTGCGTAGACCAATATTGGGCAATCTCATAGTGACACAGATCATAACCACCAAGGGGGGGTGGCCTCACCTCCTCCTGTCCCCGAGGGGTGCAGGAAGGGCGTGTGATTTTGTGCTCTTTTATGCACAGTGCTGTGGTCACAGCCCTCCTCCTGGTCACAGCAAGGCCTCCTGAGGTTTGTAGTCCCAAACAGCCGCAGTCGGTAGTGGGGAGTACCTGCTGGGCGGTGACGTGGGGAGGGGCAGGGTGGGGGGTAGTATGCTATGCCTTACGGAGGTTTACAGGTAAGTAAACATATGAATAAATAAAACAAATTTCGTTGCGCGCACTGCATCGCATTTGGGGATGCAGTGCAAGCAACAACATTTGTTTTTATTTATTTATATGTTTACTTACCTGTAAACCTCCATAATGCATAGTTTACTACCCCCCACCCTGCCCCTCCTCCTCCCCATGTCAACACCCAGCAGGTACTCCCACTACCGACCATGGCTGGCCCCAAGCACTCTCCCAGCCACAGTGACAATCGGTTAGGTTAGGTGACAATAGGCAAATTAATGATTATTAAGTGTCTAGTGATGAGGGTGCAATTCGTCGTACTGTACTGATGGACTTGAGTTCACAATGATTTACTTTTACAGATCCTACCAATGCACTTCCTTGTGGAAACATGAATGAAGACCCATGCAAGTTACCTTTTTCATTATGTTGTCAAGAGTCATAGAGAGCTGCAACTAGGCCCCCCCGAAACGCACCCACGGACCCTTTTCCTGCCGCAGCTGCAGCTTCACCTGCAACAGAACCACCAAACCATCAAGGACCAAACCCAACCACCTCCGCCGCATACTCCTCAACACCCACTCCGCATGCAGATACGCCATTGAGCTCTGGGACCTGCTCGACGCCACTGCCCCGGATGTAGCTTTCCTGACCGAGACGTGGTGGAACGACTCCTCTGTACCAGACATCGCCATTGCCATCCCAGGCGGCTATCGAAGGAGAAATTGCCATCGTCCACAAGTCCACCCTCAAGGTCACCACCCACGCAGACGACACCCTCAAAGCCGCCGAACACTTGCACTTCCAGATCCACACCGACCCCTACACCACCCTCAGAGGAATGCTCGTCTACAGAACCCCCGGACCCCGGGCCCAGTTCAGCGACTCCATCGATGACTTCGCCAGCACCCACGCCCTCACCTCCATGGACTACATCCTCCTCGGGGACCTGAACTTCCACCTCGAGAACAACAACGACATCAACTCGACCCCGCTGATCGGCAACCTCACCAATCTCGGCCTCAGACAACTCGTCACTGCACCCACACGCTGCCGGCCACACGCTTGAAGCCGTCTTCTCCACAAGCACCCGTGTCACCTTCGACCACACCACCGAACGCCACTGGACCACCACCGCTGCATTCACTGCACCTTCAGAAAACCAACCACGCACCACCGCACCCAACAGCTGCCTCGCCGCGGCTGGAGCAAAGTCACCGAAGACCAGCTATTCACCACCCTCTCCCAGAACCCACCCACCGACCACAACAACCCAGACGCCGCAGCCCGCAACCTTAGACAGTGGATCGACGCCTGTGCCAACACCCTCGCCCCACTGAGGAAACCCTCCAACAGCCATGCCGGCAAGAGAGCCACCTGGTTCACTGATGAGCTCCTGGGCTCCAAGCGCACATGCCGGAAACTGGAGAAGAAATGGCTCCACGAACGTACACCAGACAAGCACGCAGCACACAAGGATGCCACCCGCAGACACCACCACCTCATCAGATCAGCCAAGAGGTCCTCCTTCAAAGACCGCCTGGATAACAACGCACACGACAGCAAAGAGCTCTTCCGCATCGTTAAAGAACTATGCAACCCCAGCGCCAACACCAACGACATCCCGCCCTCACAGGAACTGTGCGCCTCACTGGCCATCTTCTCCCACTGCAAGATCGCTGACATCCACAACAGTTTCAACACCACGACAGGCCCGACAACACCAGACTCCACCCCTCCTCTAAACACCAACAACGCCAACCGCCTTAACTCCTGGTCCAACGTCAGCGACGACGAGACACGCAAGGTCATGAACTCCATCCACTCAGGATCTCCGACAGACCCGTGCCCACACCACATATTCAACAAGGCAGACGCAGCCATTGCCTCCCAACTACGGAAGGTCATCAACATCTCCTTCGAAACAGTGACATTCCCGGAAAGCTGGAAGCACGCCGAAATCAACGCCCTCCTCAAGAAGCCCAAGGTGGACCCCAGGGACCTCAAGAACTTCTGGGCCATCTCCCTGCTCCCGGTCCCGGCGAAGGTCATCGAGAAAATTGTCAACATGCTACTGACCCCCCCACCTCGAAGACAACAACATCTTGGACCCGTCCCAATCCGGATTCAGACGAAACCACAGCACCGAGACTGCCCTCATTACCGCCACAGACGACATCAGGCACCAATTAGACAATGGCAAAACATCAGCCCTCATCCTCCTGGACCTCTCGGCCGCCTTCGACACGGTCTGCCATCGCACTCTAAAAACACGCCTCCAAGAAGCCGGTATCCAAGAGATGGCCCTCGACTGGACCACATCCTTCCTCTCCGGCAGATCACAGAGCGTCCGCCTCCCACCCTTCCGATCCGAGGCCACCGACATCATCTGCGCGTCCCCCAGGGCTGCTCCCTCAGCCCAACGCTGTTCAACAGCTACATGGCCCCCCTCGCACAAGTGGCCCGCCACCACAACCTCAACATCATCTCCAACGCCAACGACGCTCAGCTCATCCTCTCCCTCACCATGGACCCACGCACCACCAAAACCAACATCCACGACGGAATGAAGGCCATCGCCGAATGGATGAGGAGCAGCTGGCTGAAACTGAACTCGGACAAGACGGAGGCCCTCATCCTCGGACCCAACCACTTGGCCTGGGATGACTCCTGGTGGCCGTCCACTCTTGGGACAGCACCGACACCCACCGACCATGCACGCAATCTAGGATTCATCCTCGACTCCTCCCTCTCCATGTACGAACATGTCAACGCCGTCTCCTCCTCCTGCTACAACACCCTCTGCATGCTCCGCAGGATCTACGAGTGGATCCCGACCAAAACAAGAAGAACGGTGACACAAGCCCTCGTCAGCAGAAGGCTGGACTATGGCAACGCACACTACGCCGGAATCCCAGCCAAACACGTACGACGACTACAGCACATCCAAAATGCCTCCACCCGACTGATCGTCAACATCCCCCGCTGCAGCCACATCACTTCCCACCAGACAAACCTACACTGGCTCCCCGTCGACAAGATAATCACCTTCAAACTCCTCACCCACGCACACAAAGCACTCCACAACACCGGACCAGCCTACCTGAACAGCAGACTCAGCTTTCACACCCCCACACGCCAGCTCCGCTCTGCCAGCCTAGCCCTCGCCGCCATCCCCCGCATCCAATGAACGACCTCCAGCTGCAGATCCTTCTCCTACCTCGGCACCAAGACTGGAACACTCTACCTACCCACCTACGGCAGACCAAAGACCTACTCGCCTTCAGAAGACTCCTCAAGTCCTGGCTCTTCGAGCAGTAGCGAAACCCCCCACCTCCCACCACCCCCTCTCAGCGCCTTGAGACCCTCACGGGTGAGTAGCGTGCTTTACAAATACCATGATTGATTGATTGATTGATTGATTGATTGATTGATTGATTGATAGAGGGAGATGTTTCTAGTGCCATATCTCCAAGTACTAGTGATTTGGAAGGTTGTTCCACTCCTACTGTAAGTGATGGTTCTTGTCCTTCGGTGGAAGATGTAATTGACTCAAAAGTTCAGTGCAATAATAAAGCTGGTGATATGTATGTGGGGGTCAGATAGTTCTGATATTTTAAGACAGGAATATGTTGATGATTCAATAGTTCAGTTCATGATACAGAATTGTTAAGTAAACCAAAGAGGTCCTCTGTTCACCCCCAAAAACTTGATGATTTTGTTTTAAGTTGAGTTCTTCTGATTATTATTGGCAATACATGACACTCTTGTTACTGTGTTTTTAAGTCAGCCTCTTTTAGGTTTTTCATAACATGTTCAGGTTTTGTTGTTCTTCCACTGTTCTTTTGTCCTTCTTTCCATTTTCTTCAACTCTCTTTTTGCCATGTTTTTTTTGTAACCTTGTTATTTTCATGTTTGGTATTGGCATCCTACATATTCATTGTGGTTTTATTATAAAAGAGGAAGATATATGTATGTGTCTTGATGTGTTTAGCTTGTCGCCCACTCTCCGCACTAGCTGTTTCTCATGCTAGCTGGTGCCATCACAATGCATTTAGAGTGTCACCTCTCTGGAAGTTGGTTACCTGCCGTTGAGCCTTTAGCCTTCACTCCACTGCTGGGGACTTTTGTAGAAATAAACTAACCTTCAAGTTATTTGTTTCCACGTTTTTTACTTAAATTCTCTCAAAATCCAATATGGAGAACGTTTCTCTTTTGGGGTTAGACCTGGGTTCCATAACACACCACTTCCAATTCCCTGACTAATCTAATTACTGAAGCTCATCTGTGGCTGGGGTTGCAGATTTGGGGCTCAGCCTGTGCTGGTCCCAAACTGTCATTCTCCCTTTGAAGAGGAGTTTAGCTCCCACATCCTCTTCCTGTCTTTTGGATTCTGCAGCTAAAGCAGGTTGCTTTATCAAGGCCAAGAAATATACGTTTCACATTAACTGCTAAATGCTTCTGGAACTATGTTTCACAGAATGATAAGTGTGAAGGAAAATGAAGTGTTCTACATGTTTAACAGACCACCAGGCAAAAAAATGGCATTTGGCCTTCGTACTGAAATTGTGAGAATACAATTTATCATATTAACACTGCAAGGTGATATACACAGTATTCGTTGTGAGCATTATTTGAGATTAATATGAAGAACACTTCATTTTCCTTCATACTCATTATACAGTGAACAATAGTTCCAGCAGCATTCAACAGCTAGCGTGAAACTTATATTTCTTGGCCCTGATGTAGCGACATGTTGTAGTGAAACACTTGTAATTTTCATGTAAATCCTGCTTACCTGTAGAATCTGCATATTGTTTGGACAACATAAACTAAGGGCTTGGTGTCAAGACTGATTCCAGACACCCCTGTAGGATATGTTGGGGCATATTATCAAGAAGGACGTTAAAATTATTGCTGCTTTAGCAGCAGGAAACTGCAGCTAAAGCGGCGATAATGAGCTTGATAATATGCCCTTGAGAATTCCAATAGAAGCCCATGTACCCACCAAAACATGGGTTTCTATGGGAATTCACAAGGACATATTATCAAACCCATTATCGCTGCTTTAGAGGCAGTTTCCTGCCGCCAAATCAGCGATAATTTTAACGCTGTTTCTTGATATTATGCCCCATTGTCCTTTAGACCAGCTAGCTCAGAGTAACACCATAAGCTCCCTAACCTTACCAGACATGAATGGACTCTGGCAACCACTGAAAATGACAACCCTGATCACTCATGCATAGTGGTAACACTACAGAATCTTTCATTCTGTCACTTGTGCTCACTTATTCTCAGAGAAGTATTCAGAATACACAGTGAGACGTTTTCAATATATTTATTGAACCAATGTTATTCTTGTATAAAATACATTTGCTGCAATGATTAGTACACATAAGCAGATAAATAATATGAAAAACACTGAAAAAGTGAACAGTTAATACATTCTTACCATGGTGCTGAAGCAATGAATAGATGCAGGCATATATGCAAAATACAATTATCTAATGATGCTGACCCTACTCGGAGTGTACCTAGAGTGTGTATGGGTGTAGGGCAAGAATCCCCTAAAGGGACGATCCAACTCCATTATCTGACAAGAGAGAGTGAAGGACCCCGTCTTGATCTCAAATTGGATACCCGTCACAGAAAGTCAGACCAGTTTGTGGTGATTTCTCAGTTTGCAGAAACCTTTAGTGTCAGCAGAAATGCCTCGTCTCCCAATCTATCGGGATGCCTATTATCTATATATATAACAACAAATGTATGTCTGTCTGTTTGTCCTTTATGCATTACTACACCATTCTTCAGATCGGCATGAAACTTTGGGAAGTTGTTGAGTACACTCCCGCGAAGATTTCTGGCAAAAAATAAATAAATACAATTTGTTAAATACCAGTCCCCCCACCCCCAGGGCCCTCATTATCTTTCTAATACTGAACGTTTACAGTTTCCGGTGCGACTCGCTTTTGCAATGACCATCAACAAAGCACAAGGACAATTGCTTCAAGTGTGTGGACTAGTTTTTGAGAATCCGTGCTTCTCACATGGACAACTGTATGTGGCCAGCTCACGCGTCGGAAAACCTTCTGATTTATTTGTGTACACACCAGACGGAAAAACAAAAAATACTGTGTATCCACAAGCACTCGAATAAATAAACAGAATTAAACAACACTTAAAATGTTTTCCATATTAAAATGAATAAGTTTCAATAAAAATGAAACAATGTAATTTGAATGTTATCATAAAAAAATTCCTTAAATTTCCTTTCTTCTGAGATCTCAGCAACGCACGAGGGGTAAGCTAGTTTATAATAAAAAACAGCCTTCGCGATGTGAGTGTTAGATTAGTAATGTTATGGATACGTAGAAAGCGCTGTCACCATGTGGATGAATATAGGACGACATTTGTGCGTAGAGAGGCCTAGTACATAATGTTCAAGGCATCGTGATAATGTTGTGCGAAGCTGGATTTGTAAACAAAGTAGTTTCGGAGAAACAAATCAAACATTGTTGTGCATTCAAATGTGTGCAAAAATGTACAGCTTAAATGTTATTTTCTATGACAATGTAAGAAATAAGCTGCTTCGCAACAAGGGCCTAACACAGAAATATAACATTGGCTTATGAAGAATATCTTTTGTTGTATAAGTATTGAATAAACTCACGATTGATTAACTAAATTTTGATTAACTAGTTCTAATCATTCAGTCTTAGACCTCAAAACCAGTCAATGTTTACCATATTAAAATGGTGTCTCTACAAAAATATGGCATACCAAAATCGTTTTATTCACAACATCAATAGTTCATCAGTTTTGTCTATATTTATCATAAAAATCTTTAGTATGCACAATTTATTAATTACCCAAAACTGGAGATCAGAAAACTTTTTTTGAAAAAAAGGCATACATACCTTGAATTGCATAAACCACCACCCATGTGCAAATTAGCCGACAAATGGTTCGCTAACACAATGCATATTGACTAAATTTAAAATCTGCCTTAAAGTGCAAGGTGAGAGATACGTCCAAGTTAAGAGCATGTAGGAAAACGTATACTGAAGCAAGGAAATACAGGATTTCAGAACTGAAAGACAAGGCATGGAAGGATCTCAGTGAAGCTGCAGAGTCCAGTGATAGCACGAAATTCTGGGCAGCAGTAAATGCACCTTTTCTTGTGAATTCAATCGATGCACCAGCTATCGAGCTAGCGATATGCGAACAGACCTGGATCAATTTTTTCTCTAGTGTATACGCAAAACGAAAGTCTAATGAGGGTATTCACGAGAGGCTACAGCCAGTGAATGTTGACCAATCATTTATTTCTATCAAACCTGACATCTTGCTGCAGGACGTAAATGCTGCAGTTATTGCTAGCAAGAGTGGAAAGGCGGCCGGTCCTGATGGGATACCGATTGACCTCTACAAGTCAAACTTGGAGGTCTGGGGTACCATTTTAACCAAGGTACTGCAAGGATGCTGCAAGAGAGGATTCATTACATCATGGTCTGAATCTATTATAGTCCAAATTTTGAAAAAGGGCGATCAAGATAATCCTGCCTGCTACCGCCGGATATCTTTGTTGGATTCTCTGATGGAGGTGGCAGGCAGGAATACCCTAGATCGATTGCAGGGATGGACCGAAGAAAATGAGGTTTTAAGCGACGTCCAATATGGTTTTAGGGCCTGCCTAGGAACAAACAAGCAGATTTTAAATTTAAGTATTTTAGCTGGTAAATATTCTAAGGCAAAATCTGGGCAGTTTTATTTGGCCTTTGTAGACCTCTCTGCGGCTTTTGACTGCGTAGTCCACAAAAAGCTTTGGGGGGTGCTAGAGGAACTAAAAGTTGACCCTGTTTTAATTCAATTTCTAAGTCATCTATATACTGGGGCCACTGCAAAGGTCCGCTATGGAAGCATGGGCGAGTGCACTGCCCCATTTAAAATAGAACAAGGCGTAAGGCAGGAATGTGTGTTGGCACCACTCCTGTTCTCTCTATATACTAACGCCGTGGAGCAGGAGTTGGTGTCACACACTAGGGACCCGTCATATGAAAACTCCCGTCCCATCGCATCCCTCCTTTACGCCAACGACGCTGTCCTTATGACCCGCAGCCAAGACGGTTTACAGGGGGCACTTTCTTTTTACTATATGTTTATGGATAGGCTTGGCCTGAGATTGAATGCTAAGAAAAGCTTTGTGATGTCCTGTGGGGCAACGAAAAACAAGATAAGAAAATTTCAGGTGGGGGGAGCGAAGTTGAAACCATCCACTCATTTAGTTGTTTGGGCGTGCTTTTTGACAGGACAGGTTCCTGGGTACCAGCCGTTAAGGCTAGGAATTTACTACATATGAAGTCCATAGTGGCCCTTTTTAATTTTTTGAAAAAATTAGGGAAAAGGCCTTTGGAAATCGTGCTAAAGATTTATCGCGTGAAATGCATGAGCATAGCTCTTTACGGGGTCGGAATCTGGGGATTCCAAGACTATACCCTAATCCAGAGTACGGAAAATGCTTTCTTGAGGTCCCTCTTAAGCGTTCCAAACAGTGCATCAGTTTTTAACTGTCATTCTGAGCTGGGAGTCACACATATTTCTGACTTGATTAGGGCCCAGCCAGCTCTTTTATGGCACAGAATTTGGACTACAGAGAGTGTCGCCCTTAACAGGGATATAATGAGGGATGCCATGAAATTAGATAACACCCGTAAAATTCTATGGCTGAAATATGTTGAGAATTTTATGCAGGACATTGGACATCCAGAATATTTTTCCCTGCCTGATAGCTTGAACACCATTAAACGCAAAGAGTTCAAAGGAATCGTTATGACTCATCTAGAAGATAATAGGTTAGCTCTTGCCTTGAGTAAACCTACAGTTATCTACCATCAATTGATTATAACCACATGTAGCAGTCAACCATACTTGCAATATGTCCCGAGCAGATATGAAAGATCTCTTGACCAGATTTGGATTTGGGACCTTCCACCACTTAATTTCGTACCCAAACATCAACGACTGGTCAAGAGAGTTATGCCAATGCCCGTGTGACAATGTATCACAACAAAGTACGATTCATGTGGTTTTATTCTGTAAGTTTTATTCCACTGAAAGGGAAAGATGGTTAATACCATTAGTAAAAAAGGGAGGTTGGAGGCAATGCCGTCCTGCTTTTATTTATTTGCAGATGTTGGACAGTTTTTATTGTATCGGCTCCAT
The DNA here is from genome assembly GCF_964263255.1 of Lissotriton vulgaris. Lineage (NCBI taxonomy): Eukaryota > Metazoa > Chordata > Amphibia > Caudata > Salamandridae > Lissotriton > Lissotriton vulgaris. Next base: position 780,718,644 of record NC_141691.1, read on the forward strand.
GGTGGGATTCCTAAAGAATGTAATAAGGGCCAGGAAAGCAAACAACCAGTGAATTCCAGGAAGAGCCTAACATAATCTCTCCAAAGGAAGAATCATATGTTTATAAGTATAGCATGAATTTACCAGTATAATTAAGTGGATTGTTGTATATAGATGTATTTTTATTGTAATATTAGGTGATGAACTTGTTCTTTTTCTGTATGTATGCTTTTATGATTTTATTACCTGAAATCAAATAAAGCTCGTTTTGATTGATTGATTTGACTAAGCACTTGTGCAAGTAGAAGCCATTGACAATTAAATAAAATAATGTTCTTGATCGTGAACGCCCTCTCGTTAAATCCAAACATAAATATCTTCAAATGCTAAGCAACTATTTTGAAGGCCAAAAAAGTCAGGGGCATATTATCAAGGAACGGCGTTAAAATTATCGCCACTTTAGCGGCAGGAAACTGCCGCTAAAGCGGCGATAATGGGCTTGATAATATGCCCTTGAGAATTCCAATAGAGGCCCATGTTCTGGTGTTAACATGGCTTCTATTGGAATTCTCAAGGGCATATAATCAAGCCCATTATCGTTGTTTTAGCTGCCGCTAAGGCGGCGATAATTTTAACGCCCTTCCTTGATAATATGCTCCTCAGTTCCTCCAAAGCCAAAATGTCAGTCTCCCCTATTTGCTGAAATAACTTAAATAGAGTGCATAAGTGCGTCCCATACCCGAATATTGATGTTTGTCATTATGTAGGAAGAACAGCGAACAGTCACGGATATTTTTCACAGGCTGCCTTAGCTGACGAAGCATTGAATTTAATCAGGCGAATACATCTTTTAGCAGATTTCATCAAATAAACTTTGATAAACAGGCGTGTTATTATTGTGCGCTGTGCATGGAACTACGGGCAATTACATCGAATGGGAATCCCGTGGAGCGATAGGGTACGGTGTGACTGGATGAACGAACGGACGCCAGAGGCAGTTTAATGTCGACAACAACATGACATTATTTGACTGTCACCTACAGCTATGAAATCCAGATAGGCAGCAGGACGTCCTGCCACACATGGTAAATATTTCTGACACCAGCATGCTGTATGCTATCAAAAAAATGTCAAGGCACGTGATGTTTCCGAAGCCTCAATTCATCTTGATTTATTGTTCCCAGTGCATTACAATGACGGTAATGTGATCGCAACCTTCGAGCGTTTTCCAGACAACCTATTCCAAACTAGGAAAGTGCGTCATGTGAATATTGTTTACAGTTGGATTTGCAAAAAGCAGGAAATAAGGTTGCTGTTGATCAAAGGGAAACATTATGGAAAAATGTCTATTTTTCTGCTGCTAAATATCATCAAAGGGCAGCCAGCATGAAAGAAATGTGTGTTTCGCTCAAGATGTGTGACTTGCTCTTGCAATATTAATGAACATCGACTAGATGCCTCAGGAACTTTGCTGTTGCAATGCATTAGCAGAGACCCTAAGTGCTAGACATTAAGAACAATATAATTGCAACACAAAACAATTTTCTGCATTTTTAAGGCATTCCAAAGTAGAAAATGCAAAGGGTTTGTGAATACATTTGGTGAGGAATTAATCAGTGTTAGACCTGGCCTTTTTGGCGGGGTTATCCCCAAACATTTTGCCTCCTATTTTTCTGACCCAGTTTTCGTTGGCTAAATGATGCTGGGCACTTTAACACTGCTGATCAGTGTTAAAGTGCATGTGCTCTCTGTATAAATTGTGACATGATTGGTTTTCCATGTCTGGCATCTTTGATTCTCTGGTAAGTCCCTAGTAAAGTGCATGGTGTGTGTCATAGCCTGTAAATCAAATGCTATTAGTGGGCTTGCAGCACTGGTTGTGCCAATGACATGACTAGCCCTGCAAATGTGTCTCAGAGCTACCACCTTAGTGCCTGCACACATGTTGACCTTGGCAAGTGAACCCACTTTGAATGAATTTAAGAATTAATTTGAGTAGCGCACTCCAAACAAAATCAGGATGGGTGAACACAAGAATATGATTCGAAACGAGAACACCAACTTGAATCTAGTTGGATATTGGTTGGAACAGTGACACAACATTGCACAACTGCAATTCCTGATTTTGGAAACCCTGAAACCCAAGGAGGGTGTAGACCAGAGTAAAACACTGTTACAAAAAGAAATCCAAAGGATTAAAAAAAATCAACACCATGATGCTGTTTGAATTGAATGCCAAACTCGATATGAGCTGCTTCCTATGAGAAGGTACAATTGATATGAGCAGTTTCCCATGAGTATATAATATCTGATTGAAGCATATGTACAGCTTCCATCTAGGTATACTCTTTTCATACCATCAGGAGATTGCATTTACACTCACTAGGTTGCTTTCACGTTCAATACCACACATACAAGCATACACACTTTTTGAACTCTACAGTTGTGTTTTGTATAAATCAATATGACATGTAAAAAATACTGACTGTGCTGTGATAATTGTTGTGCAGGCATGCTTTCAAATTTAGAGACAATCGCAGCTGCACACCTATCCTCTTGTCTCTCGCTAAGAAAGACACTTTGTTGGTTGAAAAAGTGTAATATTAAGATGGCCATCGCAGGAGCTTATGAGTTGAGGAAATTTGTAATAACAGCGTTGTAGTTTACAGAAAACTAATTCTGGGCGTTAAAAATATGGTGAACAATGGATTTTCTTAGTGTGTTCTCAAAATGAAGGAAGCTGATGTACATCCCCCCACATGCACTATAAGAACACATAGTGAGATGGATGAGCACAGTGGTAAGATGGTTGCTGAAGTAAACGCGAGTAGAGCATAGTTGTTGAGGGCAGAGTTCACATCAGTCTAAAGTTACGCTAAAAAGCGATGGAAACTAACTTGTAACTCACAGCTTTTCGGGAAGCCTTAGATGAGAAGGTTGGACTGCTAGCAAAGTTTGGATTTGAACAACTGGGTAGGTAGTGTTTTGGGCTGAAAGGACATGAAAAGGCATGTTTTCAGAGGGAATGTTTTTACCAAGCATTTTTTATGAGCACACTAGGTCCTTAGTGCTTATTGGTTTGTTTCTGGTCCTGGTCTAGATCAGTGATTGAAACCCTGGAAACACAGCAATCTCATAAGGTATGTCCGTGCCGCATGTGCACAGCAAGTGTTTGGGTTGGTTAGCTGTTGAGTGATATTGACAACACTTATAGTCTTTCAGATTCTAAGGAGTGAGTCTAACCCCCCTAGAAATGTATTTTAAGACTCTGTTTTGCAGTGTGTATATTTAAGATTTTTAACCCCTTCGAGGCAGTGGAGCTGTGCTCATGACGAGCTGAGCTCATCATGACCACACCCATTAACATTGACCCTCAGCACAGGAGGGGAAGATCTCAAGCAGTAATGGTGTTAATATCCCACTGCGTATATCACAAGTGAAGTACTGTTGGTCGCACAAAATCAGTGAGGGTCACAGTGGTGATCGTGTAACAAACATTAGAGTCACAAAAGACCAGGAATTTTGTCCATTATAGTATGCTTTCATAGTGATCCCTTTGGAAGTTGGCACACAGCTTGGATGTCACACTAGCAGGCTAATAACCACATGGTAGAGAATGCAGACATTTCCTGAAATTGTCCCACTGTGATGTTGGAAGTTTTTGGAAGTCAGTGTACCTTAACTGATGATGTTGGTTTTATTTTATCATGTTTTACATGTCCCTGAAGAAGATACCACGTATCCAGAAATGCAAAGGGCATCATATGAATAAGATGAAGTTACATCAAGAAGAATTTCGCATTGATGGTTGTTTTTGTATATATTGTGTTGATTTAAAATGTATTTATTTATTTATTTTCGCAATTTTTATAGCGCAACAAATACCCTGGGGTGTCTCGGCGCTTGTGGAGCTACTGGAAATCAGTCATTAACTTACTGGTTGAACAACCATGTTTTTAAGAGCCTGCGAAAGCTCATCAGGTTCGGGGCAGTTTTAATAGCCAGTGGCAAGAGATTCCAGAGTTTTGGAGTGGCCACCAGAAAGCGCCGGTCTCCCCAGGTGGCAGTTCTTGTACGCGATACAGGGAGAAGACAGATGTTAGCCGATCTTAGTTGCCTTTTGGGGGTGTACAGCTGAAAAGCTTCTGTGAGGAACCTAGGTCCGACGCCATGTACTGCCTTATAGGCAATGCAGAGGGCCTTAAACTTGATACGGCTCTCGACTCTCAGCCAGTGAAGATGACGAATGGCAGGAGTGGTGGGTTTGCGACAAGGAATGTTAAGAAGAATCCTTGCAGCCGCATTCTGAATAGACTGCAACTTTGTTAGGACACGCTTCTGTGTGTTTAAAAAGAGAGCGTTCCCATAGTCTATTTTAGAGAAAACTAAAGTAGAAACCAGGGTCTTCCCAGCTGAGGTAGGGAGGTAAGGCAATAGTTTCTTAATTTTTTTCAAAATGAAGAATGCTGAAGAAACAACCTTGTTTGTGTGGAGGTCAAAGGACAGTTTGCTGTCAAAGATCACTCCCAGGTTTCTGGCCTTTTCTACTGGGACAGGTGATGGGCCCAGCTTTTCAGGCCACCAGATAGGAGACCATTCGGGAGAGAGCCTGCCGAAGGTCATGATCTCGGTCTTGTCCGAGTTAAGCCTCAGACAGTTTGAGGCCATCCAGGTACTGACCTCGAGCATGGCTATCTGGAAGTTGGCTGCCACAGTGGGGCCATCTCTGTGGATTGCCAGAACCAGCTGGGTATCATCTGCGTAGGATGTAAGCCGTACCCCATGGGCCTTTATTACCCTCGCTAAGTCCGCTACGTAGATGCTAAATAGCATAGGACTTAGCGAGGAGCCCTGTGGGACTCCACAAGGGAGTGCAGAGATAGGGGAGTAAAACTCTCCCAGCCTCACTGTTTGGGTACGGTTCTCCAGGAAAGATGAAATAAGGTCCCTGGCCAAGCCATTTATGCCCAGGGCTGTGACACGGTCTACCAGAATAGCATGGTCGACCGTGTCAAAGGCTGCAGACAAATCCAGAAGGATTAGGACAGCCGCCCCTCCCTGGTCCATGATAGCCCTGATCTCATCTGAGGCCTTTATCAATGCGGTCTCTGTTCCATGCCCTTTCCTGAACCCAAACTGCGTTTCGTCGAGGAGTTGGTGAACCTCGACGAACTCTGAGAGTTGTTTGTTCATCAGAGATTCGCATATTTTGGCAGGAAAGGGCAGACACGCAATGGGTCTGTAACTGGCCACAGCTGTAGGGTCCAGGGAAGGTTTTTTCAGGAGGGGTTTAATCACCGCCTTCTTCCAAGGACTCGGGTAGTGACCTGTCTGGAATGCAGTATTGCAAATTTCCATGAGTGGACGTGAGATCACTTCTGTGAGTTTTGCCATCACGGAAGGAGGGCAGGGGTCCAAAGGGGAGCCAGACTTAGTGGTGGAAATGAGTCTGATAATATTGTCTTGTGTGGTGGGCGTGAAACAGGGAAAGCGATCATGGTTATGATTAGAGATTGCTTCTTCCTCAGTACAGACTCTGTGTTTAGTCCTGGTATCCCCTTCAAAAGAGGAATATATATCTGCCACCTTTGTGGTAAAAAACGTGGAGAGATCATTGCAGAAGGTCTGTGAGGGTTCGACCCCCAGTCCCGTGGAAGAAGTGGGCAGGGTCGTGACGACAGAGAACAGCTCTCTTGCAGAATTAGTGGCATTCTCTATTTGTGCCGAAAAAAAGACAGTTTTTCGGGCAATAATCGCCTTTTTATATATCGTGAGGGCATCTTTATAAGTTTGTTTGGCTATGGGGCAGTAGGCTTTCCTCCAATGCCTTTCTAAGTTCCTGCAGTGTTGACGCTGGAGTCTAAGATCTTCAGTATACTAAGCTCCCGACGGAGATGCTCTATTGGGTCTCGTGAGTTTCTCCGGGGCCACTTGTTCCGCGGCACTCCGAATCCAGTCCTGGAATTCAGAGGCTGATAGTGGAGGGATATCACCTCCCTGAGGGCAGGAAGAGGTCAAGGAATCTAGCATCTGAGGAATATCCACGTTCTTCCAAACTCGAGTCCCGATCCTGGTTCGTGGTCTGGAGGGAGGAAGATTTGTGGTCCGGATATGTATCTCAAATATAATAGCCCTATGGTCTGACCACGTGATAGGGGTGATGTCCAGTACAGAGATATCAGGATTCTTTGTGAACAGGCCATCTAGGGTATGTCCCGCCTGATGTGTGATGCCCTTAACCAATTGATGCAATCCCAACTTTGAGAGATCAGCAATTAGTTGGATGGTATCGGGGTTGTCCTTCTCTTCCAAATAGAAGTTAAAATCTCCCAGTATCATATATTTATCAGAACTTATAATATAATCATTAAAGTCTGAAAAAGTGGAGAGAAAGGGGTTTCGGGGAGCAGGAGGTCGATATAGTAAGATTCCTTTCAGGGCTTGTTTAGAGTTAATGCCGATAGCAAAGGTAGCTGCTTCGCAGTTGGCGGAGTTTATGGGATCAAAGGTGGTACGGTATTTATCCTTATAAATAATAGCGAGTCCGCCACCTCTTGCTATGGGTCTGTCGTGTCTAGCTACACTATATCCATCAGGGGTTGCAGCGCAAAAATCCGGCCCTGACCCGGCATCTGCCCAGGTTTCGGTGGCAAATAGTAAATCCAGGTCATGGGCGAGAATAAACTCGTTAATCTGGAGACTGTGGGATGGAAGAGAGCGCGTATTAATAAGCGCAGCTCGACAGCTATGAGAGAAAGTGTTCTCCGAAACATGTGACAGGATGTAGTTAGGGTCTACATGGACTGATGGATGAGATTGTGGAAGTTGGTAGCTACACCCCGGACACGGGGGGGACAAACGCCCATCGCAGCGGTAAAAAGACAGGAATGCAGTCTTGATGTACATTACCATGGTTCAGCTCTTTTAAATGCTGAGGAGAGTAACGTAGTCGGGGACCAGGGGTTGTGGCCCTGGGCCGTGTCCGGCCGCGGACGGGCGCAGACGGGCTTGGCTTTGGCGCGGCTTTGGCGCGTGCCCGCTGCGCCAGCCCGCTGCGCCGTCTGGACATGGTACTAAATTTATAGAGCGTGAGGAGGGTGGAAGGCCGGCGCGACTAGAGCGCAGCCCCAGCCCACATCCAAGATGGCGCCCGCCGCCACCTTCTGCGAAAACAAAGCGGCTAGGCGAGGCAGAGAGAAGAGGATTAAAGCGTGAGGAAGGTGTTAGGGTGCCTGATCTCAATTCTCTTTTTTAAAACAATCTAGTTAAAAGCCCCCAAGAAAAATCAGCACATAAATTTTAAAATGCTTAAAATCGATATTCACGAACTCAATAATGCAGCAAATTGAAAACTAATCACAGTTGGCTCGCAGCCCTAGTACTCCCGACTAGGGAGAGCTCTGAAGGCAGCGAGCGGCAAAAAGCTCCCAGCTAAATAGTCTGGGAGGGCGGGAGGCCGGCGCGACTAGAGCGCAGCCCCAGCCCACACCCAAGATGGCGCCCGCCGCCGCCTTTCGCGAAAACAAAGCGGCTAGGCGAGGCAGAGAGAAGAGGATTAAAGCGTGAGGAAGGTGTTAGTGTGCCTGATCTCAATTCCCTTTTTTAAAACAGTCTAGTTAAAAGCCCCCAAGAAAAATCAGCACATAAATTTTAAAATGCTTAAAATCGATATTCACGAACTCAATAATGCAGCAAATTGAAAACTTATCACAGTTGGCTCGCAGCCCTAGTACTCCCGACTAGGGAGAGCTCTGAAGGAAATAATTATAATATGTGATTACTCAAAATCATGTGCGTGATGTAACAATGCTGTAAGAAAATACATTGTTTGATGATCAAGCTGTTGTAATTTGATTTGTCATTACGAAAAGTTTTTGGGGAATATTTTGTGAATGTTAAATACTAATAGCTGTACACACAATTTCTCAGGTACATTCTTAGTTGAATTATCATTTGAAAGTGATCCCACTTGCCAGGCCATAGCCCTCCTTTTTCTGACATGTAAGGCACCCCTCAGGTAGGCTCAAGGTAACCCTATGGGCAGAGTGTAGTGTATGTGAAAGGTAGGACATGTACCGGTGTGTGTGACATGTCCTGATAGTGAAATACTGCCTGTGTTGTTTTTCACTTTAAAGGGTTATCTGTCCCACAGGCTAACATGGGAGGTGCATTGTATCATCTTACAATTATAACGTTCCATAGGCACAAGATAGAAAAATGGAGTTTAGCATCTCTGAATTCAGAATTTATTAACACACCTTTTGGTGAAGGTGGTTTTTAAATTCTGTGTTCGAAAACGCCACTTTTAGAAAGTGTACATTTTCTTACTTTACCATTCTGAGTGCCTATGGCAGTTTGTGTATTCAGCATCAGGTTTTGGAGTAACAGTGGCTGGGGTTGTGTATTTACTCAGTCACTAGGGGGTTGAGGTGTGCCCTGCCTTGCCTGGTTGGCTCATTGCTGGGCTTAATAGACCTGGTCTGCATTTAGAGTGGTGGGAGGAGTTTGGCTTACACCTAACTAAGCTGTGTCTGTTTTTCACAATGCTGCCTCTGCCCCCTGTTGTCATGCTGCACCAGAGCGGACAGGACTGGTTTGGACTGGGTTCAGCGACCCTTGCCACAAAGAGAACAATAATAAATTGGGGTATAAGAACAAGAGCTACAAACCAAGGATTTTAGATTACTTCAAGAAACAAGAGGAACCTGCCAAGAAGAAGAGCTGAAGGACTGTGTGAGAAGCACTGCCTTTTCTGAGTCAGGGGTGAGTTGCCCTGCAATTGCTGCTTCTGTCTGTGGTGGAGGAAAAGGACAGACTCTTTTTGCCCCGATGTGGTATCCTGCTTTGCGTCCTGCTCCCTGGTCAGTGCTTGTCGAGCACTGTTTATAAAAAGTCTGGTGCTGGCTCATCATAGCGTGTGCAGGGCTGCACTGTCCCTCGTGGGATTGAGCCGACGGAGGGGAGGAAGAGCTCTCACTCAGCTAGTGTGTGTCCCAGACCGGAGCCCTGACCATGTGGGTCAGCAACGTAGCCAGGAGAAGACCATGAGGCAGCCAGGAGTGGCCTGGATTCCCCAAGCACATCCACCCACCCCTCCTCCAAGAGTTCAGAGTAAGCAGAGGGAGAAGCAGCCTCCACAGATGCACCACCCAGCTCCAGCCCCAGCACTGCCCATCGCAAGACGGAGCCACGTGATCTCAGGTGTGCTGTAGGCAGAGGAAGAACTGAGCCTGTGCACCAGGCTGACATGAGCCCCCTTTGTTTTGACCCCAAGGCCAGTCCACTGAGTGGGGCGAGAGTCTCGGTGGAGGTCTCACTCAGCCCCATTCTTCAGAAGTACCACGCACTCTTGACAAACCAGGCCAGCGGTCCTGTAAAAGAAGCAGTAGTAGTGCACCAGGAGGTGTGCTCAAGAACGGTTAGTACTGCGGTGCTCACCAAAATGGGGGAATCTTTGCTCTTTGCTTCCCTGCAGCTGGTAGCTAGTGGGGATTGAAAGCCCCGTCGACTACTTCTATCACCATTAGGCATGGGCAGATTTTGCGGATCCACGATCCGCGAATTTGCGGATTTGCGGATTCGCGGATCCGCAAAATCCACAAATTTGCGGATTCACGGATTTTGAGGATTTCCATAATGGGGGGGGAGGGTTTCTGTGCGCCCGCGACGACGCTCACGTTTGTTTTTGGGCTGATGAATGAGTCACTGAATTTGAGCTTCAACTAGTTCCCAGCAACCATGTGTGTGTTACTATGCAATCGCCCCGAAGGGCGCAGAGGTCCCTTGAGTGAGCTGTCCATCATAGTGAGTAAATGGTGGAAGTCAAGGATGCAAAGGCCTCTATCCAGCATCACAGCTGATTTTCGACAGTAGATTTGGGAAGATGGTACACCTGCCAAGCCTCGACGACGCTCACGATTGTTTTTGGGCTGATGAATGAATCACTGAATTTGAGCTTCAACTAGTTCCAGCGACCATGTGTGTGTTACTATGCAATCACCCCGAAGGGGGCAGGGGTCCCTTGAGTGAGCTGTCACTGTCTCAACCTATAATCCTGTAACTATTTTAGGATGGCGCCGGCAAGCTGCCAGCGCCATCCTAAAATAGTTACTAAATTAGCTTCATCAGGAAGCACTAATAGATAAAATAAAGCAGGTCTCGAGCACCTGCTTTATTTTATCTATTAGTGCTTCCTGTTGAAGCTAACTTAGTAACTATTTTAGAATGGCGCTGGCAGCTTGCCGGCGCCATCCTAAAATAGTTACAACTTCAAGCTTGAAGCCTTGAACTTTTGCCCCCCAAATCCGTCGCTCGCGGATTCGCGGATTTTCTGTAAATTCGCGGGAGTTCGCGGATTGCAAATTTACCGAAAATCCACGAAATCCGCGAGCGGAATGGATTTTGCGCTCACACCTAATCACCATCAATGACTGCATAGTTAGGGTAGGACATGGTGACTCATGTTCACTATTATTTGGTTATTTATACTGGTAAGAGTAACAAGTGTTATGTGCAGAGCAGTATGATGTTTTCTGAAGTGTAATTACAAGAGTTTGATAGCCTAATGTTGTGGGTTATGCCAGTTACACCTGGTCATGATAGGGGAACGAGTACCCCTCTCAGAAATTGCACCATTTGTACAGTAATGGTGCACTAAATGACTTGTTATGCCTACGTTTTTGGGTATGTTTTTAGAACCTGTGCAATGTATAAATATTTACTTCAGTGAACTACATATGTTATGACAATTGCATTATAACAAATTGATTTATAATCTAGGTGAGATTCATGATCCTTGCCTTATGGCAAAGTGAATTATGTGGTTGTAGTCTAATGTGTTTTCTGTATAATACAAAAATATTTTTATATAACCTTGTGTAGTCTGTTGTGTGCCTAGTGTGTCACTGGTGTGTGTTTCTGTGTACACATTGCCTCTGTGATAATCCTGACTTCTCTGCCAAGCTACCAAGGGGGTGAGCAGGGGTTATCTTGGGGGTGTAACTCCCTTACCCCTACTAGAGTGGTGGGTTCTTCCTGGCTTAGGTGTCTACCCTAGCCAACCAGAAACCTAATTTGTAACAATCAGGTATACATTTTTACCAGTTTTTTAAAAGTGCTTTGGTTTACAATGATCCAGTTTGACAGTATATTAGCTGTGGTGATAAAAGTAGACAGTCGAAGTGAGCAAAACACAGCCATGATGGCAATCGATGATGTGAGCGCTGAAATAGTGACTCGTGGAGTGTGGACATTTTTAATTGTGACTGGCGATTCAAGCAAATTACTAGTATTTCATACTTTAGAGAAGAAATATGAAGTTTCTTAATTATACCCAAGTCAGTCATAGTTCTGCACAATTTCTGTAAGTAAATGTACTGGCCAACAAAGACAGCATAGCAGCTTGCAAAGATTTGTGCATTCCTACTTTAAATGAAGTTGGCTACCCGTAGGTTATAGCCTAAGGCACTTGTAATATGCTGCACAGGTTATCTGCTACGTTTTGACTGAGTATCCACTGAGTAACACTGTATTGCTGCAGTTTTAGAGCACTATTCATCAACATGTCATGCATAGCATCAAGTAATCTGGCTGCACTATGCAGCGTGAAAGAAAAAAGACAGAAATGTGTTGTTTTTACCAATATACGGCACATTCTTGTCGTTTCCTAGCATTGGTGCACTTTTGGCTGCCTAGAGTCATTTCAGTCTCACTTGCACCATGTTGCAAGAGTTCCTGTGTTGCAGGCAGGATTAATTTTGTGCAGAAAGGGACAATCCTCAGAGATATTTTTCTCTTTCTATTCTAAGTCTGCTGCAGAATTCAGCACACTTAGAAAGAGGAAACAACAAAGAGAAATAAACATATGTCTCCTCATTGTGGCTGTGGGGGGGGGACCGTCCAATTCTGATGGATTCCTAGGTCTGCCAATGTAGGTAAATCTGTGAATGTGCCAGAATTTGTGATTTGTGCTGTCTTGAGTTACTCTAGATTCATCAAGCCATAAAGGCCATGCAAGGCGGTCTTCCACGGCTTGATAAATTTCATTTAGGTTTTGTGTTTTCTTTGCATGGTGCAAGGGCGATGCAACACCTTGATAAATATGCCTTTTAGTTTCCATTTTAGTCTTACAGCTAGCTGTATTTTCTGTGTAGGTTTATACTCTTTTGATCTGTGTCTTTTTCATAAACATCTTGCACAAACATTTCAATCTTATCACTATACTATCCCACATTTATCAGATTGCTTTTTATATCGAGTCTGTTTCACATTGTTAAGGTACATACTGACATTTTTTAGCTGAAAGTATTTTATTAAGATTTTACAGAAAGTTAGACAGTGGTAAACAAAATAAATACACAGTAGGAAAGGATGGATACATCGTGGGGAGGGGGTGTAGGCTGTGCATAAGATGATTAAGTGGACATTGTGCAATATTGATTGAACAGTGTAATGCATATAGGATATAACATTGACACGTAATTCTAGATAACACATAGTAAGCTTGGCATGACGTTATAATACATATGGTATTAGCTGTAATACCAAGTATACAAATTGTTTCCCAGGCTTACATAATGCCAGTGTTATCATCTTTATGATTAGAGGCATGTAGAATATTAGAAGGCAGAATTATACACCATTGCATCTATGACCATACGAAATGCACAGGGGTGAATAGAAAGATTTTGTCACACAATTATGTGAGTGGATGTTAGTGAAAGAGGTTTTATGGCCATACAACCTATTTCACTAGCATACTGACATGTTTTTATCACAATTATTATAAATTGCTCTAACGGCCATCTTTAATTTTTTGACGAAGGTGCTAGCCAGTGCTGTGCTGTATGTTGTACTTTGGGTTATGGGAAACAGGGTTATACCCACTAGAGTCAAAGGGACCTGGGTAGTTATCAGTACATAGGGAAGGGTTCCCAGACAAAAACCAAATGATTCAAACTTATATCTTAATATACAATTAATTCAAGGAGCAAAGCTATTGAATGCAAAAGAGTTTAATTCAGATTTGCATGTATTTGCTTTCATTGGTTAGAACTCATAATACATTTTATTATATACATGACAAATTGTAATAAATGTGCGTGCCCAAATTCACAACGGGGAGGGGTGAAGTGAAGGAAATGTCAAGGATAGGGTAGGGTAAAGGGATAGTCTGATTCATTCAGTGGCAAGTATTATTCTCAATTTAGAGACTGAGTACATGTGGTCCCTTTAGCCAAAGGCCACAACATAGGGCTCATAGAGAGTCCAAAATACAACTGATGAACTAACTCAGCTACAGCCGTTAAGGTCTTGCTTGGGGTAGGAGATTGGTCGTGGTTGTGTAGTCAACGTTTCGACCCGGATTATAAGTAGGAGAGTGGTCCTTACAGAGCGGGTCTTCTTCAGGACAAAGAAGTTGTGGGAGGCAACCTCCTAGGGAGTAATTAAAAAGAGATCAATTAGCACACACCCATCCTGTTAATTATTACAAGGAGGGCGGATTTTGAGAGAACAATTTAACAGTTAAAAACGTGTTGTCAAATTGTGTCACAGACACAATACATATAGTGTGAGATAAAGAAATACACAGGGTCTGTTAATAGCTCACCTAGCGCGAGGGGCGAGAGAAGCAGGGTCAACAGAAGATGAAATCACCCCGGCCAGATTATAGGTTTTTGACTGAAAATAATAAAGAAAGGGCTTATTTATCTACAAAATCATTTGCATTGCGGGTCTTTTTACACATATCGGATACGCAAAAAACCTATTGAGTCATTTCTCTTGATTGTCTGGGGCAAAGGGTTGTGTCTATACTCCACAGCACAGATGAAAGTCGTTTAATCACTAGTATCGTGAAAACGATGTGCCCCCAGTGTATTGGCATGTTGTCCAAGATTTAATGCACATTATATAACACCACCCTTTGACCTAGGTCTTACCAGTCCCAGATAGGATTATAAGGTTTAGATCGGTCCAAGGTACTCATTGGCAGTGGTAGATTCCATACTTAGGAACCAACTGTATGTGGAGGACAAATTTACATAAGCTGCTATTGGTGGCCTATATTTACACAATTTTGTAAGGGCCGACCCGTAAACTCGGTGAAAAGCATACCTCTAAATTCTGAAGGTTCTCAGGGCGTCTTGCCAGTGGAATAAAATGTCCTTTGTGGTTGTTGATTCAGTCACCTTAGAATTGGGGGACGGCATTTATCATTGACGCATTGTTACATAGTATCTTAAATGTGGAATATAGTTAATTGCATGAGGCTTACCACTATTATTCAATTCATTGGCAGAATGGTTGGATCCTATGCATACAGCACACAATCAAGTGCTTCGGTAAATCGTACTACCCAGTTCAAATTATTAAAAACGGATGAAATATGCCTGTGCATGGGGGACACAAAATGGAAATAGATTTGAATATTAGTGCCTGGGGTCCAAAAAGGCACAGTTTAAGAAAGTGCCTGGCTGTGGATTTATTCTAGAAGGACATACCTCTGATCAAATGAAGGATTCTGAGGGCATCTACCGGTAGGATTTCTTGTGTGATTCCTTACATTATTTGCTTTAAAAATAAGGAGAAGGGCATTGGTTAGATGTTAGTGCCGCGTTTCCCCACATTCCATAAACAGCAATTACGATCTGATAAGTGAGGCTTACCGCCAGTATTTCAAATTATCTGGAGGGAGAGTTGATCGTGTGTACTCGGCACAGCCCCCTGCAAGACAGTAAAGGAGCCACTAGGTTCATGACGCTGGATATTACGTGCCGCGTTTGCTTGCTAAATAACACAAAAGAACGGGAAGAACTATTTACCTTAGACGTGTTACGAAAATACCGGAATCTATCCCATACGTTAAAGCGCTCCACGCTCAGCCACAAACAGCGTAGCCGCGTTCACTTCCTGGTTGGTTTTTTTAAGGGGGTGGGGCTAACGCCCAGATCTTAATGGAAGTCGAAAAAAAAATAGCCCCACACGGATCGAGGTAGTCCGAGTGGAATCATATTTTCAACTTATTACACCAGAAAAAAATATATATTATTCGTATGCCTATTTTTAAGAACTAACACGGACATTAATTACAGATTTACAGAAATTGTAAAATAATTCGAGCATGTTCAGAAATATACAAGGGTGCATCGGGGGACCAAGTGGGAATAAGCCTCATGTAGATGTTACGGGCGAAGTCGTATCTGAGGACTATTGGATCAGAGGGAGTAATTATATTGATCAAGTCATTTGTGTGCGTCGCGCCCCTTCTTGCTGGATCATATTCCAACACTCTTAATTATTATCCAAATGGCATGTAAGACTACATTGAAAGGAGATACATTGAAGTTTATGCTATTGCTTCATCAATCAAAAGGACCAAGTTCCCAAACTAAAAAAGTATTGTTATACAGAAAAATAGCCAAACAATAAACATTCAACTACTACGATGTTAAACATCTAGACATTTTACAGATTTTTCACGGCAAGTACATGTCGTATCCAAAGGGTAGAGTGCACTTATCTCATAGGATAGTGTAACTCTTCCGATTCGTAATTTAAATAAAACTAAATGTTATACACCTAAACATTTCCTAGGTTTATCATCACAGAAGCATGTCATATCAAGGGAGTGGAGTGCAATTATCTCGTAGGATAGTGTAACTCTATCCCGATACACAGTTTATTCATAGTGTCAATGCAAATCTAGGAATGAAACGTTTTCCACTAGCAAATCATAAAGATTGTGAAACAAATTGCCCCATTGAGACAAATAAATAAAAATAGGTCAACTGTGCAATACTGTTTTACGATTTTTGGGATAACTTTGATTGTCCCATAGGTTATACTGAGGACAAAAATCAAAGAATAACTAATTGTGCGAAACTGCTTTCAGATTCATTTAAACCCTCAACTACAGAATTGAATTTATGGATCCACTTCAGCTCTCTGACATTTAGAATGCTGGATAAATCGCCGCCCCTTGGACCTAGTGTTACATGCTCCAAAACCACCCATTTCAATGTTTCGGGCATGTGGTTGTGTTTTGGGCAATGCTCGACAAGGGGTGCCCCAGGTACCTTACATCTAATTCTGCTACAGTGTGATAGGAATCTTGCTTTTACATGCTGCTGAGTCTGACCTACATAAATGAGATCGCATTGGCAGATCATGCCATAGATCACATTCCTGGTGTTGCAATTCGTGTGGCTTTTGTGTGTATGTTGATGGTTTTTGAAAACAAAGTCCTTGGATTGGATAGTTGAAGGGCAAGCTTTGCAGTTCCCGCATCTAAAATGTCCAACTACAGGTGGTTGTTTCCAGCATGAAGCCAAAGTCGGTTCAGATGGGCACTCTAAGAAGGATGAGACTACATAGTCTTTCACATTCCTGGCTTTTTTGAAGGCATGTATGGGTACGTTTGTAATCTCCAAATCATCCGCAATAAGCCCCCAGTATTTGTTTATTGTCTTTTTTATGGCATGGCTCTTAGTTGAGAAGGTCGTTACGCAAATCATGCGTTCTTCTGATTGACAAATACGTGAGGTAGGTTCCAAGAGTGTTTCACGGTGACAAAACCATGCCCTCTTCCTGGAGCGCTTGATTAACCGTTTGGGGTAGCCTCTCTCTATTAAACGTTCCATCATTATGTCTGATTGTCGCATATAGTCTTCTTTGTTACTGCAGTTCCTTCGAACACGAAGGAACTGACCATAAGGCAAGTTGTCTCGAAGGCTGCGTGGGTGGTGACTTGAATATTGCAATAATGAGTTTAGTTCCGCAGGCTTTCTGAATTGAGTGGTATATAGTGTGCCTTCCTCTGCTGCTATCGTGATATCTAGGAAGTCAATCTTGTTGTTGCTGGCCTGCATCGTAAATTGAATGTCTGGAGATTGCAGGTTCAGCCAGGAATGGAAACGTTCAAGTTCACTGTTGTTACCCTTCCAGATCACCAGCACATCATCAATATAACGCACCCAAAGTTGTATTTGGTGCCGAAATGGGTTGTGATCACAAATGACAAAAGTCTTTTCATAAAAAGCCATGAACAAAATTGCCAGGTCCGGGGCAAAGGCTGCCCCCATTGCCACGCCCTTCATTTGTAGGTAGAATACATTTTGGAACATAAAGAAATTCCTCATCATGGCGATCTTCAGTAAAAGAATTATAAATGAAGTAGGTACTTGTACCGGGGCTTCCCGACTGTCAAGGGCTAAAGTGGCCTCCATTAGGGCCTCCTCCTGGAGGATACTTGTATAGAGCGACACAATGTCGCAGGTTACTAATAGTTCCTCATCAGGATTGAATGGTTTCCCATCTACCAAAGTTATGGTGTGTGTGGTATCTCTCAAATAAGTAGAGGTGGCCTCCGCTAGGGGTTTGAGAAAGAAAAACTGAAGATCGCCATGATGAGGAATTTCTTTATGCTCCAAAATGTATTCTACCTACAAACGAAGGGCGTGGCAATGGGGGCAGCCTTTGCCCCGGACCTGGCAATATTGTTCATGGCTTTTTATGAAAAGACTTTTGTCATTTGTGATCACAACCCATTTTGGCACCAAATACAACTTTGGGTGCGTTATATTGATGATGTGCTGGTGATCTGGAAGGGTAACAACAGTGAACTTGAACGTTTCCATTCCTGGCTGAACCTGCAATCTCCAGACATTCAATTTACGATGCAGGCCAGCAACAACAAGATTGACTTCCTAGACATCACAATAGCAGCAGAGGAAGGCACACTATATACCACTCTATTCAGAAGGCCTGCGGAACGAAACTCATTATTGCAATATTCAAGTCACCACCCACGCAGCCTTCGAGACAACTTGCCTTATGGTCAGTTCCTTCGTGTTCGAAGGAACTGCAGTAAGAAAGAAGACTATATGCGACAATCAGACATAATGATGGAACGTTTAATAGAGAGAGGCTACCCCAAACGGTTAATCAAGCGCTCCAGGAAGAGGGCATGGTTTCGTCACCGTGAAACACTCTTGGAACCTACCTCACGTATTTGTCAATCAGAAGAACGCATGATTTGCGTAACGACCTTCTCAACTAAGAGCCATGCCATAAAAAAGACAATAAACAAATACTGGGGGCTTATTGCGGATGATTTGGAGATTACAAACGTACCCATGCATGCCTTCAAAAAAGCCAGGAATGTGAAAGACTATGTAGTCTCATCCTTCTTAGAAAGCCCATCTGAACAGACTTTGGCTTCATGCTGGAAACAACCACCTGTAGTTGGACATTTTAGATGCGGGAACTGCAAAGCTTGCCCGTCAACTATCCAATCCAAGGACTTTGTTTTCAAAAACCATCAACATACACACAAAAGCCACACGAGATGCAACACCAGGAATGTGATCTATGGCATAATCTGCCCATGCGATCTCATTTATGTAGGTCAGACTCAGCAGCGTGTAAAAGCAAGATTCCTATCACACTGTAGCAGAATTAGATGTAAGGTACCTGAGGCACCCCTTGTCGAGCATTGCGCAAAACACAACCACATGCCCGAAACATTGAAATGGGTGGTTTTGGAGCATGTAACACTAGGTCCAAGGGGCGGCGATTTATCCAGCATTCTAAATGTCAGAGAGCTGAAGTGGATCCATAAATTCAACTCTGTAGTTGAGGGTTTAAATGAATCTGAAAGCAGTTTCGCACAATTAGTTATTCTTTGATTTTTGTCCTCAGTATAACCTATGGGACAATCAAAGTTATCCAAAAAATCGTAAAACCGTATTGCACAGCTGACCTATTTTTATTTATTTGTCTCAATAGGGCAATTTGTTTCACAATCTATATGATTTGCTAGTGGAAAACGTTTCATTCCTAGATTTGCAATGACACTATGAATAAACTGTGAATCGGGATAGAGTTGCACTATCCTACGAGATAAGTGCACTCCACTCCCTTGATACGACATGCTTCTGTGATGATAAACCTAGGAAATGTTTAGGTGTATAACATTTAGTTTTATTTAAATTACGAATCGGAAGAGTTACACTATCCTATGAGATAAGTGCACTCTACCCTTTGGATACGACATGTACTTGCCATGAAAAATCTGTAAAATGTCTAGATGTTTAACATCGTAGTAGTTGAATGTTTATTGTTTGGCTATTTTTCTGTATAACAATACTTTTTTAGTTTGGGAACTTGGTCCTTTTGATTGATGAAGCAATAGCATATACTTCAATGTATCTCCTTTTAATGTAGTCTTACATGCCATTTGGATAATAATTAAGTGTGTTGGAATATGATCCAACAAGAAGGGGCGCGACGCACACAAATGACTTGATCAATATAATTACTCCCTCTGATCCAATAGTCCTCAGATACGACTTCGCCCGTAACATCTACATGAGGCTTATTCCCACTTGGTCCCCCGATGCACCCTTGAATATTTCTGAACATGCTCGAATAAATTTTACAATTTCTGTAAATCTGTAATTAATGTCCGTGTTAGTTCTTAAAAATAGGCATATGAATAATATATATTTTTTTCTGGTGGAATAAGTTGAAAATATAATTCCACTTGAGCTACCTCGATCCGTGTGGGGCTAGTCTTTTTTCGACTTCCATTAAGATCTGGGCGTTAGCCCCACCCCCTTAAAACCAACCAGGAAGTGAACGCGGCTACGCTGTTTGTGGCTGAGCGTGGAGCGCTTTAACGTAAGGGATAGTTTCCGGTATTTTCGTAACACGTCTAAGGTAAATAGTTCTTCTCGTTCTTTTGTGTTATTTAGCAAGCAAACGCAGCACGTAATAGCCAGCGTCATGAACCTAGTGGCTCCTTTACTGTCTTACAGGGGGCTGTGCCGAGTACACACGATCAACTCTCCCTCCAGATAATTTGAAATACTGGCGGTAAGCCTCACTTATCAGATGGTAATTGCTTTTTATGGAATGTGGGGAAACGCGGCACTAACATCTAACCAATGCCCTTTTCCTTATTTTTAAAGCAAATAATGTAAGGAATCACACAAGAAATCCTACCGGTAGATGCCCTCAGAATCCTTCATTTGATCAGAGGTATGTCTTTCTAGAATAAATCCACAGCCAGGCACTTTCTTAAACTGTGCCTTTTTGGACCCCAGGCACTAATATTCAAATCTATTTCCATTTTGTGTCCCCCATGCACAGGCATATTTCATCCGTTTTTAATAATTTGAACTGGGTAGTACGATTTACCGAAGCACTTGATTGTGTGCTGTATGCATAGGATCCAACCATTCTGCCAATGAATTGAATAATAGTGGTAAGCCTCATGCAATTAACTATATTCCACATTTAAGATACTATGTGACAATGCGTCAATGATAAACGCCGTCCCCCAATTCTAAGGTGACTGAATCAACAACCGCAAAGGACATTTTATTCCACTGGCAAGACGCCTTGAGAACCTTCAGAATTTAGAGGTATGCTTTTCACCGAGTTTACGGGTCGGCCCGTACAAAATTGTGTAAATATAGGCCACCAATAGCAGCTTATGTAAATTTGTCCTCCACATACAGTTGGTTCCTAAGTATGGAATCTACCACTGCCAATGAGTACCTTGGACCGATCTAAACCTTATAATCCTATCTGGGACTGGTGAGACCTAGGTCACAGGGTGGTGTTATATAATGTGCATTAAATCTTGGACAACATGCCAATACACTGGGGGCACATCGTTTTCACGATACTAGTGATTAAACGACTTTCATCTGTGCTGTGGAGTATAGACACAACCCTTTGCCCCAGACAATCAAGAGAAATGACTCAATAGGTTTTTTGCGTATCCGATATGTGTAAAAAGACCCGCAATGCAAATGATTTTGTAGATAAATAAGCCCTTTCTTTATTATTTTCAGTCAAAAACCTATAATCTGGCCGGGGTGATTTAATCTTCTGTTGACCCTGCTTCTCTCGCCCCTCGCGCTAGGTGAGCTATTAACAGACCCTGTGTATTTCTTTATCTCACACTATATGTATTGTGTCTGTGACACAATTTGACAACACGTTTTTAACTGTTAAATTGTTCTCTCAAAATCCGTCCTCCTTGTCATAATTAACAGGATGGGTGTGTGCTAATTGATCTCTTTTTAATTACTCCCTAGGAGGTTGCCCACCCACAACTTCTTTGTCCTGAAGAAGACCCGCTCTGTAAGGACCACTCTCCTACTTATAATCTGGGTCGAAACGTTGACTACACAACCACGACCAATCTCCTACCCCAAGCAAGACCTTAACGGCTGTAGCGGAGTTTGGCTTTGTTCATCAGTTGTATTTTGGACTCTCTATGTGCCCTATGTTGTGGCCTTTGGCTAAAGGGACCACATGTACTCAGTCTCTAAATTGAGAATAATACTTGCCACTGAATGAATCAGGCTATCCCATTACCCTACCCTATCCTTGACACTTCCTTCACTTCACCCCTCCCCGTTGTGAATGTGGGCACGCACATTTATTACAATTTGTCATGTATATAATAAAATGTATTATGAATTCTAGCCAATGAAAGGAAATACATGCAAATCTGAATTAAACTCTTTTGCATTCAATAGCTTTGCTCCTTGAATTAATTGTAAATGAAGATATAAGTTTGAATCATTTGGTTTTTGTCTGGGACCCCTTCCCTATGTACTGATAACTACCCAGGTCCCTTTGACTCTAGTGGGTATAACCCTGTTTCCCATAACCTATTCAGTACAGGCGCACGCCTGTGAGGTTAAGCTACCTCCATTTTGGAGGCCCCTACGGGTTTTCATATCTCTGAATTTTTTTCTAATCCGTTTATGATTTACAAACATGGTAGATAAGGAAATTCTTACCTATACAGAAGACTACATAGATAAACTATTGCATGATCCCACCAATAATTTCTTGTCAGTTGGTACACCTATTATTGACATTACCCTCAATTATAAAATCTCCCAGCTAGAGAGACTAGAGAAGAAATTGCTTCGCACAAAATTACACGGTCATTTTCTCGCACAGTGCCTTCAAAACAACATCATACCTACAGGCCTGCAAGTCAGAGTTGAACCTGCCATCTTTGTAGACATTCCAAAATTTTGTGAGGGGTTCAGTTTTGTTGCGAATAATTGTTCCAGACACTGGATGGTGTTGGGGATAGAGACCGCGGCAGAACAGGTCGTGGCCCTGAACAAACAGATATCTGAATTGAAGGCAAGCATCTCAGGTGACAGTACCCTCACCAATTCCAAAGAGGCACTAGCTAAACTTGTCGCTACCCTCCAAGATTTCGAAACCACAACCATCAAGAAGAAGCTTGACAAACTAGCTAGAGATCTCAAGTTCTATGATAAAAAGAAAACGTATCCCTGCCTAGCCGACGACTATTTCCGACAGGACCAACAGGGACGTTTTAGAAATTGTGGCTACAGAGGCGGTAGATCGAGAGGACGATTCACCACATTTTCAGATTCTTCCTACAGTTCTGGAGAAGACTCTGAACAAGCGGGCACCAGCAACTCCTACGGTTATCAGGATACATATCGTCCCCAATACCAATCCAATTCTTTTTTAGAGCAGGGGACATGGAGACCGCCCCGTGGACGAGGCAACAACTGGAACTGAGGGACAGGACGGGGTCAGCAAGGCCCTCCGATGCAGTGGGACAACGATGGCGGCAGAGGTCATGGGATGAAACAGGTTTGATTCCAACCGGAGAAACACGGGGAACACTCAACCAGGCGCAAGAACTACAGGTGGTAAAAACAATTGACACACTAGTCATCAATCTGTCATCTCAACAAGTCAATGAAGATGAGCTAAGGGTTTTGAGTAAGGGCTTGTCCTTTGTCCCAACAACTCCTCCAAATTGCTTCAATACACTAATGGAACTTTCAAAATTTTTCCGAAAAATAAGATTGCGATTCTTCTTCAAGAACAGACCACCACCCAAGAATATATCTGTAACCGGATTTAGGGTACCATTCACTTTTGTACCTCCAACTAACACAATGAGCCACCGAATACTGGCGTATGAAAGCATCATCACTGGAGAAGTCAAAAAGATCTTGAGTGAGAAGACCTATGTGAAATACAATATTCGCAAGACTGAAAGAACAGCCCTGGAAACTTTAAAATCCAATCACAATGTCGTGGTGAAGCCAGCCGACAAGGGTGGGGCCATCATAATGATTATGATTGCCCCACCCTTGTCGGCTGGCTTCACCACGACATTGTGATTGGCTTTTAAAGTTTCCAGGGCTGTTCTTTCAGTCTTGCGAATATTGTATTTCACATAGGTCTTCTCACTCAAGATCTTTTTGACTTCTCCAGTGATGATGCTTTCATACGCCAGTATTCGGTGGCTCATTGTGTTAGTTGGAGGTACAAAAGTGGATGGTACCCTAAATCCGGTTACAGATATATTCTTCGGTGGTGGTCTGTTCTTGAAGAAGAATCGCAATCTTATTTTTCGGAAAAATTTTGAAAGTTCCATTAGTGTATTGAAGCAATTTGGAGGAGTTGTTGGGACAAAGGACAAGCCCTTACTCAAAACCCTTAGCTCATCTTCATTGAATTGTTGAGATGACAGATTGATGACTGGTTTGTGGAATGTTTTTACCACCTGTAGTTCTTGCGCCTGGTTGAGCGTTCCCCGTGTTCCTCCGGTTGAAATCGAACCTGTTTCATCCCGCGACCTCTGCCGCCATCGTTGTCCCACTGCATCGGAGGGCCTTGCTGAAGCCAGGAATGTGAAAGACTATGTAGTCTCATCCTTCTTAGCGTGCCCATCTGAACCGACTTTGGCTTCATGCTGGAAACCACCACCTGTAGTTGGACATTTTAGATGCGGGAACTGCAAAGCTTGCCCTTCAACTATCCAATCCAAGGACTTTGTTTTCAAAAACCATCAATATACACACAAAAGCCACACAAATTGCAACACCAGGAATGTGATCTATGGCATAATCTGCCCATGCGATCTCATTTATGTAGGTCAGACTCAGCAGCGTGTAAAAGCAAGATTCCTATCACACTGTAGCAGAATTAGATGTAAGGTACCTGGAGCACCCCTTGTCGAGCATTGTGCAAAACCCAACCACATGCCCGTAACATTGAAATGGGTGGTTTTGGAGCATGTAACACTAGATCCAATGGGCGGCGATTTATCCAGCATTCTAAATGTCAGAGAGCTGAAGTGGATCCATATCTTCAACTCTGCAGTTGAGGGTTTAAATGAATCTGAAAGCAGTTTCGCACAATTAGCTAATATTTGATTTTTGTCCTCAGTATAACATATGAGACAATCAAAGTTATCCAAAAAATCGTAAAACAGTATTGCACAGCTGACCTATTTTTATTTATTTGTCTCAATAGGGCAATTTGTTTCATAATCTATATGATTTGCTAGTGGAAAACGTTGCATTCCTAGATTTGCAATGACACTATGAATAAACTGTGAATCGGGATAGAGTTACACTATCCTACGAGATAAGTGCACTCCACTCCCTTGATACGACATGCTTCTGTGATGATAAACCTAGGAAATGTTTAGGTGTATAACATTTAGTTTTATTTAAATTACGAATCGGAAGAGTTACACTATCCTATGAGATAAGTGCACTCTACCCTTTGGATACGACATGTACTTGCCATGAAAAATCTGTAAAATGTCTAGATGTTTAACATCGTAGTAGTTGAATGTTTATTGTTTGGCTATTTTTCTGTATAACAATACTTTTTTAGTTTGGGAACTTGGTCCTTTTGATTGATGAAGAAATAGCATAAACTTCAATGTATCTCCTTTTAATGTAGTCTTACATGCCATTTGGATAATAATTAAGTGTGTTGGAATATGATCCAACAAGAAGGGGCGCGACGCACACAAATGACTTGATCAATATAATTACTCCCTCTGATCCAATAGTCCTCAGATACGAATTCGCCCGTAACCTCTACAGGAGGCTTATTCCCACTTGGTCCCCTGATGCACCCTTGTATATTTCTGAACATGCTTGAATTAATTTTACAATTTCTGTAAATCTGTAATTAATGTCCGTGTTAGTTCTTAAAAATAGGCATACGAATAATATATATTTTTTTCTGGTGTAATAAGTTGAAAATATGATTCCACTCGGACTACCTTGATCCGTGTGGGGCTAGTCTTTTTTTTACTTCCGTTAAGATCTGGGCGTTAGCCCCACCCCCTTAAAACCAACCAGGAAGTGAACGCGGCTACGCTGTTTGTGGCTGAGCGTGGAGCGCTTTAACGTATGGAATAGATTCCGGTATTTTCGTAACACGTCTAAGGTAAATAGTTCTTCCCGTTCTTTTGTGTTATTTAGCAAGCAAACGCGGCACGTAATAGCCAACGTCATGAACCTAGTGGCTCCTTTACTGTCTTACAGGGGGCTGTGCCGAGTACACACGATCAACTCTCCCTCCAGATAATTTGAAATACTGGCGGTAAGCCTCACTTATCAGATGTTAATTGCTTTTTATGTAATGTGGGGAAACACAGCACTAACATCTAACCAATGCCCTTCTCCTTATTTTTAAAGCAAATAATGTAAGGAATCACACAAGAAATCGTACCGGTAGATGCCCTCAGAATCCTTCATTTGATCAGAGGTATGTCCTTCTAGAATAAATCCACAGCCAGGCACTTTCTTAAACTGTGCCTTTTTGGACCCCAGGCACTAATATTCAAATCTATTTCCATTTTGTGTCCCCCATGCACAGGCATATTTCATCCGTTTTTAATAATTTGAACTGGGTAGTACGATTTACTGAAGCACTTGATTGTGTGCTGTATGCATAGGATCCAACCATTCTGCCAATGAATTGAATAATAGTGGTAAGCCTCATGCAATTAACTATATTCCACATTTAAGATACTATGTAACAATGCGTCAATGATAAATGCCGTCCCCCAATTCTAAGGTGACTGAATCAACAACCGCAAAGGACATTTTATTCCACTGGCAAGACGCCCTGAGAACCTTCAGAATTTAGAGGTATGCTTTTCACCGAGTTTACGGGTCGGCCCTTACAAAATTGTGTAAATATAGGCCACCAATAGCAGCTTAAGTAAATTTGCCCTCCACATACAGTTGGTTCCTAAGTATGGAATCTACCACTGCCAATGAGTACCTTGGACCGATCTAAACCTTATAATCCTATCTGGGATTGGTGAGACCTAGGTCACAGGGTGGTGTTATATAATGTGCATTAAATCTTGGACAACATGCCAATACACTCGGGGCACATCGTTTTCACGATACTAGTGATTAAACGACTTTCATCTGTGCTGTGGAGTATAGACACAACCCTTGGCCCCACACAATCAAGAGAAATGACTCAATAGGTTTTTTGCGTATCCGATATGTGTAAAAAGACCCGCAATGCAAATGATTTTGTAGATAAATAAGCCCTTTCTTTATTATTTTCAGTCAAAAACCTATAATCTGGCCGGGGTGATTTCATCTTCTGTTGACCCTGCTTCTCTCGCCCCTCGCGCTAGGTGAGCTATTAACAGACCCTGTGTATTTCTTTATCTCACACTATATGTATTGTGTCTGTGACACAATTTGACAACACATTTTTAACTATTAAATTGTTCTCTCAAAATCCGCCCTCCTTGTAATAAGTAACAGGGTGGGGGTGTGCTAATTGATCTCTTTTTAATTACTCCCTAGGAGGTTGCCCACCCACAACTTCTTTGTCCTGAAGAAGACCCGCTCTGTAAGGACCACTCTCCTACTTATAATCCGGGTTGAAACGTTGACTACACAACCACGACCAATCTCCTACCCCAAGCAAGACCTTAACGGCTGTAGCGGAGTTTGGCTTTGTTCATCAGTTGTATTTTGGACTCTCTATGAGCCCTATGTTGTGGCCTTTGGCTAAAGGGACCACATGTACTCAGTCTCTAAATTGAGAATAATACTTGCCACTGAATGAATCAGACTATCCCTTTACCCTACCCTATCCTTGACACTTCCTTCACTTCACCCCTCCCCGTTGTGAATGTGGGCACGCACATTTATTACAATTTGTCATGTATATAATAAAATGTATTATGAGTTCTAACCAATGAAAGGAAATACATGCAAATCTGAATTAAACTCTTTTGCATTCAATAGCTTTGCTCCTTGAATTAATTGTATATTAAGATATAAGTTTGAATCATTTGGTTTTTGTCTGGGACCCCGTCCCTATGTATGTTGTACTTTGGCAAACCTACAAAATTAAAACAACCTTGCACCTGTCAAGGTTTATGAGTTTTGAATAAATCATGCAGTTAGTCGTAGAAACAAATATCCAAATATTAGTGGGCAAAGCTAATTCAGCCATTACTAGACCTTTGAAATATCATCATTTACATTGTTGCTCCTCAAAAAAAATGGGCTTTTGACCTGTTCAGAGGACAAGTGCTCACTCACCTCACACTATTCACTGGAGCATTGTTCTTTCTACTGAGGTCTGCCTGCATTGAAGGGTAATTGTTTTAGATCTGAAAAATAAACTCAATTATCATATTACTTTTGTCATACAGACTTTGCATACTGAACTAAATACTTTTTATAGAAGTATGTTTTTCATAACATAATCTTATCAGAACTTGAGTGTGAACTTGACCTTAAAAATTACTTTTTGTCCACAATATTGGAAGGTCTAACACCAAAATACCTGATCCCTCTTGCCAACTCCCACCTTTAGGTCAGCCCTGCCCTCCTTTTCCCAAGGTTTTTTGTAGCTAGACCACTGCCTACACTTTCAGTTTACCTAGCAGCTGTGTGTCCTATCCTGCTCCCAACTGAATACCCACTGGGTGCTTGTGTAAATCACTGTATCTGAACAGCTGACTTATTAAATGCCTCCTTCTGGTAGCTCACTTGAGCCTGTCACATTGTGCGCTCAGCTGCAGATTAGCCCCTCTTCGCTTTGCAAAGTTGGCTCTTCTGCTGTCGGACACTCGACCTACACTTTCAGTGAACCCAGCAGTTACCATGACGCTGCACCATTGGGCTTCTTCATTGAGCTTTACTGATATTATTGTTACTACAACCAACACTGTTCCTATTCTGAACACCCCCATTACCATCAGGTTTACCACTAAAAAATTACTACCACCACCATCACTTACATTGCTATTTCCAGCACCAAATTTACCACCAACATTGTGACCACAAATGTTCCACTAACACCATTACGCTCACCACAATGTCATCATCACGGCATTTGAAATTTCCAACATGACCAAAACGACGAATAACATCACAACCTATACCTCCACCATTTTACTATCACCACTATAACCACCACCATTACCATTACAGACAACATTACGAATACTATTACCATCAACACTATTACTTCTTGTACCAACCCTATGACCATCAACAAAATAACACTGCAACTATCACTGTAATCCATACTACTTATGTCACACTACTGCCACCACAATTAACATCACTCTCCACCAGGAGCATCACCGTCATTACCACTGCCACCATAACCATTATCAAGACCATCAATACTGTTATCATTACCAACACCACTATGACCATTACCAACACCATTACTATCATCATTACCACCACTACCATTACAAATATCATAACCATTCCTACCATCATTGAAAACACCACCATTATCATCATCATAACCACTACCATTGCCATTGCCACCAGCATTACCACATTTTTGTTACACAAGGGAACCCAAGGAAGCAATATGCTAGGGACCTTGGGGAATTGTATCTTTATACAGGACAATGGTCCCTAGACCAGTGGAATTTTTGAAAGATAAATATATACTACTATTATAAAGAGAAAACTGTGAACCTTTGAGCCGGGTAAACTCTGGAAGTACAGCACCAATAACAACACCCAATACATCATTGGAAAGGGGAGGTCCAGGAGATGGACATAGGCTATACACCACCACACCATATACATTAGGGGGGGGAAGAACGTTAGGGGAAAAGTAGTCCTTGGGCGTATGCATACAGTGATATGAACGCAGCGTATACAACGCTTGCGAGAGGCGCAATGGCGTGTGGGCGTGGCGTTACTTAAACACGGCGCTCAGCGTCCGGACAGGAGCACGGGGAGGAGCGCGGAACCGACACCCGGTTCAGTGCAATATCCGCCACCATCATGGTGAAGAGAGCGGCGGCGACAGTGGAGCCGTGGGGAGGAAAAGTAACGCGGCGTTCGCCAACCCTGTCGGTGAACGTAAGTCGCGCCTGACAGCTTCGCTGTAAGCCCGCATGCATGCTCGCAGCCCAAACAACTAAGCTCTGTTTC
The DNA here is from genome assembly GCF_964263255.1 of Lissotriton vulgaris. Taxonomy (NCBI): domain Eukaryota; kingdom Metazoa; phylum Chordata; class Amphibia; order Caudata; family Salamandridae; genus Lissotriton; species Lissotriton vulgaris. Next base: position 780,747,902 of record NC_141691.1, read on the forward strand.
CCAACCGCAGACGTCCCGCCCCAGTTAGGCCAGACATCCTGCGGCTGGACCCAGCTCCCATGTGCTGCAGGTAGGGTGGGGGCACGGCGGGGCAGAAGCTAAGGGCTGTGGAGCTGGGGGAAACTGTGGAAATGGTGTGGACTTTGGGGTATATATTATGCATAGCAGGCGAGTAGAGTGCATGCAAGGGGAGTGGCCCAGTTCACTCGCTCTCCCGTGGAGCGTCGAGGTGGGGGGGTAAACTGCTTCCTCAAATGAAAACAAGCTGCAGCCAGCCACATTTGTTTTCAGGACTCTCCCTCCACCCTGACTTCCCTGTGGGAGGAATGGCAGGTATGTATGTGCCTTGGCGCGCCTCCCGCTACAGATGATGGGGAAGGGGAGTGTGATGGGGGGAGAGAGGGGGACACTGCTTCTCTGGTGAGAGCCGTCCGGTAAACAAACAGATTAACATTTCACAGAAACTGCAGCCGAAAAGAAACCATGACGGCAAATTGGATGGCCGGGACAGGTGAAGCTGAGGCTCTCAGAACAGAAGGCCAGGTAGTTTGAGGGGAAGTGGGCAAAAAGGGGTGACTGGTAAGAAAGAGAAAGGAGCTGCCCGTGTCCGGGGTGCGCAATGCTGGTGAGTACCTTTCACCTTGCAAAGCCTACCCGGACAACGTCGGGACGGGCTGCTAGTATAGACTAAATAGGCCCTATATTCTTTGTCCAGCCGGACAGTTTTTATTTTAATAATAAGCAATTTCACAAAAATCTACTGTAATGACAGCAGGACACCAGCCGATGTCCGACTAACACACTTAGGAAGAGGACAAACAAAGAGTTTGAAGGCAATATGAACAGTCTGTGTAGTACAATTCACAGTCAGACAATATTAATTGCACACTATTGCTGGCATCAAATAGCACAGTTCATACACATATAGTGTGACACGGTCGACGATGTTTCGAACCTATAACATATTAAAGGTTCATCTTCAGGACATCAAATATATGCCTTCTCTTTATATAAAATAAGTCACAGTTAACTTTTTAGCCAGTACTATGGGCACTATTGCCATGACACATATTAAATACAGCAAGGAAAGGATTCAAAAGGGGAGAAAAACAAAACAGAATACACAGATTAGGGCATTTCTTAAAAAAACTGTTGATCACACACACAAGGTATACACTGAGTATTAAAGAATGCCTAAACCACAAAAAATAGTGATTAGTACGGTAAACATGGTATAAGGCAATGGCCACATAGCTACCAAGATTTTTATAAGCCATTATCAGCTTACTGGATTTTCAACAACAAAAACCATCCTCTGATAGGAAGAGCACTGAAAGGAGAGCAATGCCGTAATTAATGTTTAGTTGTTACCAGCATCACTATTTTTTGTGGTTTAGGCATTCTTTAATACTCAGGCTAGTGATTCTCATACCAGTCCTGCAGGTACACCCACGTCCCTTGGTATTCACAGGTTAGGTGTCCGTCTAAGGTGAAGGTTGAATTCTGGTTTGGCCCTCCTTAATCTCTCTTGCTGGTCACTGTCACCCTCCGGTTCGTGCACTGCATTATGACAACCTAATTTCACGGTGTTAACTCACGTTACTATGTCACTTGTCGCACTAATGGTCAATTGACACGACTGTTTTTATCACCTGGTCGAACTTTAAATGAATGATTTTGCTACTATTGAATGTTTTTGTTCGGTCAGCAACGGGTAATAATTGGTGGAGTAAACTAAGTGTATACCTTGTGTCTGTGATCAACAGTTTTTTGAAGAAATGCCCTAATCTGTGTATACTGTTTTGTTTTTCTCCCCTTTTGAATCCTTTCCTTGCTGTATTTAATAGGTGTCATGGCAATAGTGCCCATAGTACGGGCTAAAAAGTTAACGGTGACTTTTTTGATATAAAGAGAAGGCATATATTTGATGTCCTGAAGATGAACCTTTAATATGTCATAGGTTCGAAACGTCGTCGACCGTGTCACACTATATGTGTATGAACTGTGCTATTTGATGTCAGCAATAGTGTGCAATTAATATTGTCTGACTGTGAATTGTACTACACAGACTGTTCATATTGCCTTCAAACTCTTTGTTTGTCCTCTTCCTAAGTGTGTTAGTCGGACATCGGCTGGTGTCCTGCTGTCATTACAGTAGATTTTTTGTGAAATTGATTATTATTAAAATAAAAACTGTCCGGCTGGACAAAGAATATAATACCTATTTAGTCTATATTTATTTTTCAAAAATTCCACTTGTCTAGGGACCATTGTCCTGCATAAAGATACAATTCCCTAAGGTCCCTAGCATATTGCTTCCTTGGGTTCCCTTGTGTAACAAAAATGATATGTAGCGCAATCGCTTGATTACAAGGGTCTAGCACCCCTATCCCTCTTTCCGAATGGGTCCCTCCCCTTGTCCCTCTGGGACACTTAATAATTTCCACTTTTTTCTTATCATTTACATAGGTTTTCCGGGCATGTCTGATCACACACCCCTGTACACTGAGGACTATATAAATAAACTGTGTGAGGGCCCATCCTTATTGAGAGATACCGCTGATACCCCAGCTGCACAAAGCACCAGTCTTGGTGACCAATTAGAAAAAACAAAAAAGAAAGTTGTTAGGCTTGAATTGATGAAACTTTTGCTTACAGCCTATTTAAAAGCAAATATCATTCCATTGGGGCTTCAGATTCGTAATGTGCCCGGTGTGTTCACCGATAACCCCAAATACTTGAATGGATTCAGCTATATCAGTACCACAGCATCAAGACATTGGATGGTGCTAGGTATTGATATCGCATCATAGGAAATTAAAAAGCTTGAAGTTGAAATTATTGATTTAGAGAAATTGATTAATGACAAGGGTGTAGTCCCTGATTGCAAAAAACGTCTTGAAAAAATCAACAAAACAGTTGAAGATTTTCATAGGATTGAACAGAATAAGAAATCGATCAAGGTAAAAAAGGACATTAAGAATTACTCGCAAGAAAAGACTTATCCATATCTTGTGAAAGACTTTTACACAAATAAGGCCTACGGTGGCTATAATCAAAATGAAAATCAAAGACCGTGGGGCCGCTATAATAAGCGACAGACATTGGTAGGTTTTTCTGACACTTCGGCAGAGTCGTCTGACAGCTCTGACCAAAGTGACACACCCGGGCCCTCAAATAGGACTCCTTTTTTACCCCGAGGCCAACAAGAACCGGCCAAGCGAGGCAAGGCCAAACAACCACAGCGATGGCCCTATCCTCCGGGCGAGCGCAACATCCGCCGCCAACTTTATCAGTGGTAATTCTGAGTAACATCATGGTTGATAGTATAGTTGTCTTGCCTGAATCTTTGGCGACCAACAATACTCTCCCAATCTTTAACCTCACTGATCATTTATTATCTAGCAGTGAACTGTCTTTACTGAGTAAAGGGTTGTCCTTTGTCCCTACTGTTCGCCCCAATTTTTGGGAGATTCAAACTGAACTATTGAGATTCTTTCGTAAGCTTAGATTACATGCCTTTTTCTCACTCAATCCAAAGCCATCAATTCCATCTAACACTCACTTCAGGCCAACAGCGACCTTTCTGCCCTCTGCTAATATGGTCCCTTCAGAAATTTTAACTTTTGAGAAATTGGTGTTAAAAGATATTTCTGATTTAGAAAATCGCAGAGCCTTTATCCCTTTTAACATCACATTGGATAAGAAGAATGCCATAGCCAGTCTGAAAACCAACTACAAATTGGTAATCAAACCGTCCGATAAAGGCGGTGGGATTGTTCTGCAGAGTATTGAGTTGTATAAGAGCAAGGTCTTCCGCCAATTATACAATCAGGAACATTACTGTAAACTATCTAAAAATCCCACCAAAGATATCCAACAACTGATAACTCAAGTTACTGATGAGGGCCTTGCACTCGGTTTCCTTAGTCGTAATGAATATCAGTTTCTGAACAAGAAAAACCCTAGAATACCGGTAATTTACACCTTACCGAAAATTCATAAAGACACTGCAAGACCCCCCCGACGGCCTATAGTATCTGGCTGCGGCTCGGTCCTAGAGCTCCTCGGCCTCTACGTCAACTGCTTCATTAAGGATTTCGTGCCTGTCACTGAGTGTTATGTTCGTGACAGCATGCACATGATTAATATAATCGAGGAACTTCCATATGACCCTACATCCAGAGTACTTTGTACTCTGGATGTGGAGTCATTATATACCAACATTACTCAGAATGACTCGATTCTGGTCATCCAAGAAGTCCTTGATCAACGTCCTCGGCCTCATCAGGTTCCCACCCTTTTTATTTTGCAGTTACTCGAAATTTGTTTAACAAAAATATTTTTCCTTTTTGATGATCAATACTATGGCCAGATTAAGGGTTCTTCTATGGGGGCAAATTTTTGCCCCCAACCTGGCCATTTTGTATATGGACCATCTTAAATATGGCCGGATTATGTCTTCAACTAACCCCTTCCATAGTGGCATTGCCCTATGGAAGAGGTATATTGATGACATTTTTCTAATTTGGCAGGATTCAGAAATTCTTCTTGGTCAATTCTTACATTGGCTTAACAGCAACTGCAGTGGTCTTACTTACACTCTATCCACCAGCCATTCGTCAATTGCATTCTTGGATCTTAATATCCAGTCCTATGAAGGCAGACTTATCACAGGATTGTATCGAAAACCCACGGAGCGCAACACTCTGTTAAGTTATCAGAGTCATCATCCGTGTGCATTACGCAACACTCTTCCATATTCACAGTTCCTGCGGTTACGCAGGAATTGTTATATGAAAGAGGACTATTTCCGTGAAGCAAACTATCTCAGCATGAAACTTAAAGCAAGAGGCTATCCTCCTAAACTTATTCGGAGCTCCCTTAAAAGAGCTTGGTATTGCCCCAGGGACACCTTACTAGAGCCTAAATCTAAGACCACTGAAAAGCGACTAGTATGTGTCACCACCTTTTCCCCCAGCATCAAACTTCATCACTAAAAGTGTTAAGAAACACTGGCCAGTTGTAAATGCAGAAGTACTCAGTGTGGATAAACCATTGTTTGCCTTCAGAAAATCTAAGAATATTAGGGACCATTTAGTGAGGGCTGCTCTACCTCCCACTAACAGCATCAACACACTGGATGACCTATGGGGCCTCCCCAGTGTGACAGGCCATGTGTCAAATGTGGGAATTGTTCTATGTGTAACACCAGTGTAGACGGTAAAGAATTTCTTTATGAGGACGTTAAATTCATACCAGTCCTGCAGGTACAACCACGTTCCTTGGTATTCACAGGTTAGGTGTCCGTCTAAGGTGAAGGTTGAATTCTGGTTTGGCCCTCCTTAATCTCTCTTGCTGGTCACTGTCATCCTCCGATTCATGCACTGCGTTATGACAACCTAACTTCACGGTGTTAACTCACGTTACTATGTCACTTGTCGCACTAATGGTCAATTGACATGACTGTTTATATCACATGGTCGAACTATAAATGAATGATTTTGCTACAATTGAATGTTTTTGTTCGGTCCGCAACGGGTAATAATTGGTGGAGTAAACTAAATGTATACCATGTGTGTGTGATCAACAGTTTCTTGAAGAAATGCCCTAATCTGTGTATTCTGTTTTGTTTTTCTCACCTTTTGAATCCTTTACTTGCTGTATTTAATGTGTCATGGCAATAGTGCCCATAGTACGGGCTAAAAAGTCAACTGTGACTTTTTTGATATAATGAGAAGGCATATATTTGATGTCCTGAAGATGAACCTTTAATATGTCATAGGTTCGAAACGTCGTCGACCGTGTCACACTATATGTGTATGAAGGTAAACAGACATAATATCGATTCCAAAATATCGTTTGGACAAAATATCGAGTAAAAAATATAGACTAGCCAAAATATCGACCAGACATAATATAGACTACAAAAATATCGAGTAATATCGATATTAATAGCCAAAATATCGAATCAAAAATGTAGACTAGACATAATATCGACTAGATAGAATATAGACACAAAAAAAATCGAAAATAAGGTATTTATTAATAATTTTTAATAATTGTGTAATATAAATCTGTAGCGGGTTGTGGATTTATAGGGGAATAGGGTGGGAAGTAATTTAAGTATAACTAATTAATTATGTAAATTATTATTAATTGTTAATTAATTATTAATTGGTAAATAATTACAATATAATTGGTAAAAAATAATAAATATTTAATAATTAATTTTTAGTACATTATTTTCTGTAGCGGGTTGTAGGGGAATAGGGTGGGAAGTAATTTTATTATAATTAATTAATTATGTAAATTAATAATAATTGTTAAATAATTATTAATTGGTAAATAATTAAAATATACTTGGTAAAAAATAATACATAATTAATAATTAATTTTTAGTACATTATTTTCTGTAGCGGGTTGTGGGTTTATAGGGGAATAGGGTGGGAAGTAATTTTATAATTAATTAAATATGTAAATTAATAATAATTGTTAAATAATTATTAACTGGTAATTAATTAAAATATAATTGGTATTAAATTATAAATATTTAATTGATAAATAATTATTATTTAGTATTTTTTTTTCTGTAGTGGGTTGTGAGTTTATAGGGGGATAGGGTGGGAAGTTAATTAATAATAATTAATTAATTATGTAAATTAATTAAAATTGTTAATTGTTAATTAATTAATAGTCATTTTAACCCCTACGCTATCCAGCGATTTCCCTACTGTTGCACCCACTGGAGTGGGAATAGTAATTTTAACCTCTACGCTATCCAACGCTTTCCCTACTGTTGCACCCACTGGAGTGGGAATAGTAATTTTAACCCCTACGCTATCCAACGCTTTCCCTACTGTTGCACACACTGGAGTGGGAATACTAATTTTTACCCCTACGCTATCCAACGCTTTCCCTACTGTTGCACCCACTGGAGTGGGAATAGTAATTTTAACCCCTACGCTATCCAACGCTTTCCCTACTGTTGCACCCATTGGAGTGGGAATAGTAATTTTAACCCCTACGATATCCAATGCTTTCCCTACTGTTGCACCCACTGGAGTGGAAATAGTAATTTTTACCCCTACGCTATGTAAATGTAAATGTATTTGAGCTTATATAGCGCACAGCTACCCACAAAGGGTTTCCCGGCACTTGCTTAGGGAACCCGTCCTGGTATTCCCCTGTGAGATAACCCCGGCAGGGTATCCACAAGGTGAAAGCCAGGCATCCCGCCGCGAGGGGCCGTTGTGGAGATTAAGCAAGCTATTGCCCAGAGTCGCAGAGTGTGAACCCGTGAGTCGAGAAGGCACCGGAGCGAGAATTATTGAGTCCGTGGAATTTTTGAGCCCAAGACCCGCCGAGGCGGGGAATTGAACCCTGGTCCAGGGCCGATCTCAGCTTACGGGTCTGCCGCCTCTAACCCCTGAGCCACACTTCTCCACAACGCTTTCTCTACTGTTGCACCCACTGGAGTGGGAATAGTAATTTTAACCCTTACGCTATCCAATGTTTTCCCTACTGTTGCACCCACTGGAGTGGGAATAGTAATTTTTACCCCTACGCTATCCTGCATTTTTCTACTGTTGAATTCACTATAGTTGTTACAATAAAATTTAACCAATTTGCTATGCTACGGTAAAAATATTATATATGTTTAGGTAATAATATGTATTTATATATATATATATATATATATATATATATATATATATATTTATTAATGTTTTTTTTACATTAATTATTTATTAATATTACATTTATTTAATCATTTTAACTAAGTTTATATTAAATATATTGATTTTTATATTAGTTTTAACTTAATTTAAAGACATAAAAAAAACGATATTTTGACAGTCTATATTATTTACAGTCGATATTTTAGAGTCAATATTTTTGTACTTACCTGTATAAAGATAGAAACTCGATATTTTGTCCCTCGATATTTTCTCATCTATATTTTTGCAAGTCGATATTAATGGGCTCGATATTATTTCAGTGATCCGTGTATGAACTGTGCTATTTGATGCCAGCAATAGTGTGCAATTAATATTATCTGACTGTGAATTGTACTACACAGACTGTTCATATTGCCTTCAAACTCTTTGTTTGTCCTCTTCTGAAGTGTGTTATTCGGACATCGGCTGCTATCCTGCTGTCATTACAGTAGATTTTTTGTGAAATTGCTTATTATTAAAATAAAAACTGTCCGGCTGGACAAAGAATATAGTGCCTATTTAGTCTATATTTATCTTTCAAAAATTCCACTTGTCTACGGACCATTGTCCTGTATAAAAAAAATTATAAAATAAAAAACTGCATTACCACAGCACCATTATCATCATCAGCATTTACAGAACCATTGTTATTATTACCACCAACAACAATACCAGCTTAACCGTCACCTCCATCATCACCAGCATTATTAACATCACCACATCACTACCTACCGTTATCACAAACACTCCCACAATTTGCAAAAACATTGCCATCAATACAATTTTGACTTCTACCATTATTTCTTCGGCATCTATTCCAACTACCAACACTATTAGCATCACCACCCTTCATATCACTGACATCATTATTACAAACACTCTTATCACAATTGAAACAATCATTATCACCACCATTATCACAACCACATTTATTACATGCATTGCGACCACCATTTTCAAGACCAACATCACCATTGCTACAAAGGCCAACAGATCTGGCTGTAATAAGTTAATACAGGCAAGTTCAGGCATGAGCAAATGTAGCCTGGATGTGTCAGTTCATTAAAGACAGACCTATTCACTTTGCTAATGCTTGTGTTTGTCACATATTACTGTCCATATATATATTCAATGAAAAAAACATAGGTTTCAGCCACGTTATAGTTAGGATTTAGCATTTAAAAAACATTAGAAATTCACTGAAAAAACCATAGGTTTCACACATGTTATAGTTAGCTGGACATTTCACTCATACAAAACTATTGAAATTCCCCCGTTATAGTTAGTTCAGCTAACTATAACTCGCGCACCCGCAATGCACTGCTGATGACATCACCTATTACATCACTCATGACATGGTCAGTGACATCACTCATGACATCACTGATGACATCTCAAATGACATCACTGATGACATCATCCAGTGAATGTGTGTCTTTCTGAAAAATAAATATTTTTATATATGTATATCTAAAGGTCGATGGAAGAATAAATAGGTAAATTAGTGTCTAAATTGATGTGTTTTTTTTAAATTGATCGTATAACTGACTTTTTAAGTATATCTTAGTGAATACATGTATTAGCGAGTAATGTTTAAATATGTAACTATCTGTATCAGTGTCTCACTTTGTGTATAAGTGGCTGCATGGGTTGGTGAGTAGCTACATGAGTGTCTATATGGGTTATTAGTTGTTTTTTTGAGTATCAGAATAAGTGTCTGTATGGTTTGGTGGGGGGTATTACTTAGCGCACAGATGCATGAATGACTGACTCACTGTTTGTATGTGTTTTCAAGACAGAATGTGTGCAGAACTGTATGGGTGTATGAGTGTGTGTATGGGTGTGTTAGTGAGTGAATGACTGTCTGAATAGTGTCTTTATGAGTAACTACATATGTTTTAAACTAGTATATGTGAGTATTGATGTATATAAGTGAGTATATGTGAGAGTGAGAGATTGGAAGAGTTCCTGTATAAATAAGTATGTGTTTCTATAAGTGATTGTTTAAGAGAGTAGGTATGTGTACGTTTCTGTAGAAGTAAGTGTAGTGGTGTGTGTATAGCTGTATATGCAAGTAAATGGATGTTTATTTGCATGTGTAAGTATGTGTGTGAGTAACTGTATGGATGAGTATCGGTGTACAACAGGATGTGTAGGTGTATGAGTACATATGATGAGTGAGTACATGTATGAGTGACTATATAGAACTGTTGGTGAATGAGTGGATGTGTATGTAGATGTTGGAATTACTGAATAGGTTGTTGTAACTGGTATTGGTATCTCCATTTTTTTGAAATTTTTATTTTCTATATTTGAATGTGTGTATTAAAGGTTATATTAGGGTGAGAGGAGGTCTGCCATTCTTTCACAAGGATGATGTCATCAGTGATGTCATCAGTGATGTCATTTGAGATGTCATCAGTGATGTCATGAGTGACGTCACTGACTATGTCATGAGTGATGTAATATTTGACGTCATCAGCAGTGCATTGCGGGCGTGCGAGTTATAGTTAGCTGAACTAACAATAACAGGGGAAGTTCAATGGTTTTGTATGAGTGAAATGTCCAGCTAAATATAACATGTGAGAAACCTATGGGCTTTTCACTGAATTTCTATGGTTTTTAAATGCTAATTCCTAACTATAACGTGGCTGAAACCTATGGTTTTTTCAGTGAATTTGCAAGGTTTTTTAAATGCTAATTCCTAACTATAACGTGGCTGAAACCTATGGTTTTTTCAGTGAATTTGCAAGGTTTTTTAAATGCTAATTCCTAACTTTAACGTGTGTAAAACCTGTTTTTTTCAGTGAATTTTTAAGTTTTTGTAAATGATCATTTTTAAATGTATTATTATTATATTTCTTTCTTTTTATACCATTCCCTACATTTTTATTATAAATATTTATATTTATTTTATTTTTTAAGTTATATTTCATATTTTTAATGTAAAATAAAAACTAAATTCAAAAATATCTTTTTTAATAATAGTATCTTTTTTTCAATATATTAAAATTAAATTCTATATAATTCCTTTTTCATAGTTTTTTTGGGGGGATAATCGTATTGTACGTGTACGATGATCGCACCATACTTTGTACGGCAAATCATACGCTTGCGGTACCGACGCATACGCTACGAATGCGCTTTGTCATTACGTTTCGCATCAATGCTTTCGTGTGACGTCATGTACGGCGCCCCGTACGGTGCAAAGTTACTAATTGTTTAAAAACATATATTTATGTATTTAATGTACATACTAAGGGTAGACATTATCTGGGATAATCATGAAAATAGTTTTTTTAACTTTTAATAAGCGTATATTACTTTTGAAAACAATTACAAAAATCGGTATGGTACGTCGTACGTACTTGCAGCGTAAGAGCACCGTGAGCGCACCATAAGCGTAAGCAAAGCCATGTGACCATAAAAGGAGAGTTTTCATTGGTTCATACTACTTCCTATTAACTGTTGAAAGACCCCTCCCATTTTGATTATTCTACGTGGACTTTCCCAGGAGAAACATCTATTCTGTGGAGCTGTAATCCTTTAGAAGCAAACTGTACAATGGCTGCTCTTTTTTAGAATTCATCAGAACATTCCTCTGAGGAAGGATTTGTTGCTGAGCAACCTCTGAAAAAGAGAGAAGCAGCTTTGATTTGGAAGTTTTTTACATATCCTGAGGGACAGAAAAAGGTGAATGCGCCGAAAGTAACTTGCAAGATCAGTGAGGTTACTCTTTCCAGGGGTGACCCCACTAAAAAGTACTCTTTCGGGACAGCCAGCATGGTTTGCTCTGTCAAAAATTTGCATCCAAATAACTATGCAAGGATGGCAATACAAAGGTTGCAGGAGAATCTTCAACCTGCAGTTCCTTCTACCTCAACTGCACCACCACCTCATCTGAGCAGTGCACACAGTTTTCGGATCTCACAATACATTGTAAAATTTGCAAAGAACTACTTTGTTACGGTGAGCAGTCTGTTGACCTCATTGTGAAGAGGAAAGAAGAGCACCGTAGTCCAAGACAATAATTTTTTTTAAACTTTGTTGTTCCTGTTCCACAGTTTTTATGTTTCCAGTTGTATTTTTTTGGTATAAAATACAAAAAAAACTACAAACTTGTTGAAAACATACAAAAAAAAATAAAAAGACAAAAAAACAGTGCTTTTCAGAACTACCTTCACTGGTCAAAGAAATAACTATATTGTATTAGTTTGTAAAAGTTTGTCAGAATGAATGTGTAGTTTATAAATGAATGAATTAATACATTACTAGTGTATGGTGAATGTTGAAGTGCAGAACTATATGGAAGTGCTACATCATAAATCTATAAGGTGTTTACCTATAGTATACTGTAGTAACTCTGAAGCACTTGAATGTAACATATGCACATAAATATGTTACAAGTCTATGCTTCAATTTGCACTGCTGGTGAAACTGCCTGGGTGACTTTGTATGTGTTAGGAGCGGATATACAACCCCCTTGTGCCTCTTTTACACAGCTGTTGCATCACTTTTGTCACAAAGCGGTGGTGCAAGAGATGTGCCATGGTGTGTGGTATTTACAATGTGACGCATATGGAAAGTGCATGACATTGTAAAGCCCTGGGCCAGAAGGAGGCTTTCCTGCTCGGGGGGGGGGGGGGGGGGTGTTCTCGCGCAGGAACGCCTCCTAAAAGTGACTGAGTGAAATCTATAAGATTACAATCAGTCACTTTTGGGCTTATGCTGTGTAAAACCCCTGCACCTGCTTGAAACAGGTGTAAGGATTGACACAGCATTTTGAGCATAGGGCCCCAAGAGCATTGCTGGAGCTGCGTTGTGCTTGCAACGCAAGTCAAGCAATGCGCCACCTTCACAACACAAATACATCACATATCTGTGCCATTTTTGCCCCATAATACACCACATTGTAAATACAGTGAATCCATGGTGGTGATGTCACAGTGCACAATGACTGGCATATCTCTGGGGCTGTACCACTTATTGTACATCTGCTGATTAGTGTTTGAATGTAGTGAATGGATTACTACACACTGATCATGAGTCACTACAAAACTATAACAGGAGTGACAGAGTGTTTGGTGGAAGTGTAAGGATGGAGACTGGGGAATTGAATATATAAAAGGTAAATTTGCAGGTGCATAGAACAGTGCATGCATAGTCTTTAGGAGTTTGAAGCAGTCCATGCCCTAAGGCCCACTTTGCACCATGAGTACTTGGGTACTGGCTGAATGATTACAATTCTTCAAGGACAGTGTGCGGCTGAATGTATAGCAGTTTTATTTTTACAACAGTGTATAGATAAGCACATACTGCTGTATGGTTCACTACAATTCTGAAACAGTAGTGTGAGAGTGTTTGGTGAAAGTGTAACAATACAGACTGGGGAATTGAAGGTATAAAAGGCAGGTTTACTGGTGTATAGAACAGTAAATGCATAGTCAATAGGGATTTGAAGCAGCCCATGCCCTAAGGCCTACTTTGATGCATAACTACTTGGAAACCGACTGAATACTTACACTTCTACAAAGAGATTGTCTAGCTGAATATATAGCACCTTCACCTTTAGAACAGTGCATGCATAAGAACATAAGGATGTAAAACTCACTACAATACTAAAATAGCAGTAGCAAAATGTTTGGAGGAAGTGTCAGGTACAGACTCTGCAATTCAAAGTTTAAAAGCCATGTTTGCAGGTGTTGAGAAAAGTGCATTTATTATCTATAGGTGTTTGAAGCAGTCCGTGCCCTTAGACCTACTTTGCTGCATGACTACTTGGGTAGTGGCAGAATGATTACACTTCTACAAGGAGAGTGTAGTGATGAATGTATAACTGCTACACTTTTTGTACAGTGTATACATAAGCATATATATGCTATATGGCTCACTACAATATTTAAACAGTAGTGGCAAAGTGTTTGGAGGGAGTATAAGGATAGAGACTGGGTAATTAAGGATTTAAAAGACAAATTTCCAGGTGCATAGAAGAGTACATGCATAGTAAATAGGAGTTTGAAGCAGCCCATATACTAAGGCCTACTTTACTAAATGAATATTTGGGTACTGACTGGATGATAAGAGTTCTGCAAGCAGTGTCAAGCTGAATGTGTAACTGCTTCGCTTTTAGAACAGTGTATAGATAGGCACATACTGCTGTATAGTTCACTACAATACTGAAACAGTAGTATGAGAGTGCTTGGTGAAAGTGTAACGATACAGACTGGGAAATTGAAGGTATAAAAGGCAAGTTTGCAGGTGTATAGCAGACTGCAAGCATAGTCTATAGGGGTTTAAAGAAGTCCATGTCCTAAAGCCTACTTTGCTCCATGAGTAGTTGGGTACTGACTGGATGATTACAGTTCTGCAAGGAGAGTGACTAACTAAATTTATAAGAGCTTCAGTTTTAGCACACTGCATAGATAAGGACATTCTGTTGAATAGCTCAGTACAATACTGAATCAACAGTGACAGAGTGTTTGCTCAAAGTATAAGGATACAGACTGGGGAATAGAAGATAAAAAAGGCAAGTTTGCAGATGCATAGAAGACTGCAAGCATAGTCTATAGGGGTTTAAAGCAGTCCATGGCCTAAGGCCTACTTTGCTCCATAATTACTTGGGTACTGACTGCATGATTACAGTTCTGCAAAGAGAGTGCATGACTGAATTTAAAAGAGCTTCATTTTTAGCACAGTGCATAGATAAGGACATTCTGCTGAATACCTCAGTACAATACTGAATCAGCAATCACAGAGTGTTTGCTGGAAGTGTAAGGATAGAGACTGGGGAATTGAAGGTATAAAACACAAGTTTGCCGGTGCATAGAACAGTGCATGAATAGTCTATAGGGCTTTTAAGCAGTCCGTGCCCAAAGGCCCACTTTGCCCCATGACTACTTGGGTACTGGCTAAATGATTACAATTCTGCAAGGAGACTGTCTGGCTGAATGTATAGCAGCTTCACTTTTAGAACAGTGTATAGATAAGCACATACTGCTGTATGGCTCAATATAATACTGAAACAGTAATGCGATAGTGTTTGCTGGAAGTGTAAGGAAACCGACTGGGGAATAGAAGGTATAAAAGACAAGTTTACTGGTGCATAAAAGACTGCATGCAAAGTTTATAGGAGTTTGTAGCAGTGTATGACCTAAGGCCTATTTTAATGCATGAGTACTTAGGTACTGACTGGATGATTGCAGTTCTGCAAAGAAAGTGCCTGACTGAATTTATAACAGCTTCCATTTTACCACAGTACATATATAAGGAAATACCACTGAGTGGCTCACTACAATATTGAAACAGTAGTGTGAGCGTGATTGGTGAAAGTCTAATGATACAGACTGGGGAATGGAAGGTTTAAAAAAACAAGTTTGCAGGTACATAGAAGACTACATGCACAGTCTATAGGGTTTAAAGCAGTTCATGGCCTAAGGCCTACTTTGCTCCATGATTACTTGGGTACTGACTGGATAATTACAGTTCAACAAGGAGAGGGTCTGACTTACTTTAAAAGAGCTTCATTTTTAGCACAGTGCATAGATAAGGACATTCTGCTTAATAGCTCAGTACAATACTGAATCAGCAATCACAGAGAGTTTGCTTGAAGTGTAAGGATATAGACTGGGAAATAGAAGCTATAAAAGACAAGTTTACCGGTGCATAGAAGAGTGCTTGCATAGTCTATAGGGGTTTGAAGCAGTCCATGCCCTAAGGCCCACTTTGCACCATGAGTACTTGGATACTAGCTGAATGATTACAATTCTGCAAGAAGAGTGTCTCAAACCATTACTATTACATAATAATATATTTATTCTTGTAACATCTCATAATTTTATAGAGCTTCTAAAATAATTTCATCAGGTATTTCATTTTCCTGGTTATCAATTTCAAAAGTCATATGATCAAACTCGATGTCATCTAATGCTTCCACAAAATCAGCATCCAAGGTTTTGTCTAGAAAATCACAGCTGATATCTGCAGCATTAATTTCTTCCTCTTCATTCTCGCTGCCCAGGAAAGGTATGTTTAGCTCTTCTATGAGAGAGTTACTAATTTCGAAACCATCTTCCATATTGCTCTGTTGTTTTTCCATAGTGAATTTATTATGTTGTAGGTCCTTGTACAAAAATATAAACACTTAGGGGCAGATTTATGTTAACTGGCGCATCCCCAGGGATGCGTCAGTTAACATGCGCCACAGTGCGCCACAGCTCCGCCAGCCATGATGCGCCGCATTTATAATGCGGCGCACCATGGTGCAAAAACGGCACAGATGCGTGACGCATCTCTGCCGGAAATGTGGCGCATTGCTGGAGTTGCGTCGCAAGCGCGACGCAGCTCCAGCAAGGCTCGGGGGTGCCCCATTTTAACAATGCTGCGTCAAGACCTACGCCTGCTTCAAGCAGGCGCAGGCTTTTGACGCAGCATTGGCTTAAAAGTGACTGAGTGAAATCTCATAGATTTCACTCAGCCACTTTTGCGAGGCGCACCTGCCCCGGAACGCCCACCCTGCGCCGGAACGCCCACAAGCGGCGCACGGCTTTACAACGTGACGCATCTGCCTAGATGCGTCACGTTGTAAATCGTTCGTAGGGATGCGCCACGTTTACGCCGCCTTGCGTGACGCAACAGCGGCGTAAACGTGGCGCAAGGGCCTCATAAATCTGCCCCTTAATTTTATAATTTTCCCCATTAAATAACAAAAAACTAGCTTTATCAAATATTTTTCCCTTTAAAAAATATTATACAAATACCATTCTCAACTACTTTATAAGATTATATACATATAATTATGTATATGAATGTTCAGTTTTAAAAAAAATTTACATTTTCAAACCAGTCACTCCTTATCACTATAGGAACAAACTAAGGCTGTTATAATAAAATGCAGTACTAAAAAAGTACAATATGTCTATTCACTTTACCTGTTCCAAACTAGTAGATGTGTTGTAGTAAAATGCAAAGAATACTGGTACACTCAGTATATATATTTTAATTGTTTCAAATGTCTTTAAAAGATACAAACCATCTTTACACACTTATGTACTCCATCCATTTTTTGTTACTTCAGCTCTGTAGAAGCACATCCCATCCACTATTTTTAACAGTTACTTATACTTACCTTAAAAATAATAAATAATAAAAAAAATTATATTATAAAATTACTGTCTGTAGAAGACAAAAAAATACAGTTACAATATATCTTTTACAACACAAAATAATGTGTAAAGCATTCCATTTGCCTTTTTTGCTGTTCTCAGAATATATTGAATTTCATTAGAAACAGTGAGTTCAATAGTACTCATCACATAACAGCGGGCAAAAAAAAGACAATAAGATTATCTTAAAAAAACATTCAACATTCTCAATAACAATCTAAAAAATAGAAATAAAACACATGTTAAATGTTTTTTTCTAACAGCAATTTTTCACATAACTATGAGATATCTCAAAGAATCTTACAATACCAAAACACTATAACTAATTTTCATACACTGCAAATAAAGTTACTTACAAGTATATGCTGACAAAATATACAACAAATAGTCCTTAATGGTTTTACATACTTTTCCTTATGGCCAAATAGTACATCTCAAATTCTTAGTTCAGAAGTTCTTTAATACTAATCCTCAGCATCCGCCTCCCACGTTTCTGATCCAAAACGAACAACATCATTTGCAACGTCCCCCAGGGCTCATCTCTCAACTTGCCGCTATTCAACATCTACATGGCACCCTCACACAAGTGGCCCGCCATCACAACCTGAACATTATCTGCTAAGACAATGACACCCAACTCATCTTCTCCCTCACCAAGGAGCCACATACCACCGAAAGACGTTACCAACTGCATAAGGATCAACTCTCTAAATCTCAACTCGTACAAACACCTACAAAGACTACAACGAGTCCAAAACACTACCGCCCAACTGATCATCAATATCTCCCTCCGCAGCCACATCACCCACCACCTGACAGATCTACTGTGGCTTCACGTCAACAAGAGGACCGCCTTCAAACTCTTCACCCACACTTACAAACTACTCTACAACACCAGACCAACCTACCTTAACAGCAGTAATCCTGAAATGTATGTATAGTGGGTTGTATTTATACCGAATTTACAGGCCCTGCATGTGGAACATTTAAAAAAAACATTCTTTGTGTTAGCCATGTCCCTGCAGTTTTAATTTCTGGGCTCGACCCGACCAGATCGTCCCGCATAGATTTAGTCGTCCTGAATGTAATGGTGGGTGACTGATCAAGTCTGCTGGCTAGTACCCCATCCATGAGTACTGTAGGCCAGTTTTTATGTATTATAGCCTTGATTTTCCTTTCTTGCCTACTGAAAGTGGTTATTAGGCGGGGGGTCTCATTCTCGTCTGCGACCTCAGCTGTTTTTGGGCTTAATAGTTGCGTGGTCGTTCCCCAGCCCTTATCATAGCTCTGGAGAGAATATCATCCGAGTATCCCCGACTTTTGAACCATACCATAATTTCAGTGGCACAGCTATCAAAGTCATCCGGTGAACTGCAAATTCGTTTTAATCTTAGCAGTTCACCCAGTGGAATGCTCTCAATCAAATGCCGAGGATGGTTGCTGCTGGCATGCAGGATACTGTTGCCAGCAGTTTCTTTTCTGAATAAAGTAGTTGCTAGTGTGTAGTCAGAAACAGTAACATGTACATCTAAAAATTCCACTGTGGTTTCGCTAATCTTCGATGTAAAATGCAAATTGCATGTATTAACATTTAACTCCTTTTCAAACTCCTTGGCACTTTCCACATATCCGTCCCAAATAGCAAAAACATTGTCTATAAAGTGGAGCCAATGTTTTACCCTTTGTCTTTTGGGGCTTTTCTCAAGGACCTGCTTCTCCCACCAGCCTACGTGCAACCACACGTAGCTGGGGAAGAAGCAGGATCCCATAGCCACACCACTCTCCTGTTTCCAGTGTTCTTTGTTAAATAAGAAGAAGTTGTTATTCAGACACCATGCGATTAATTTGCAAAACATTAATATACATTTATATATATATATGTGTGTATGTGTGTAGGAGTGACTGTTTAACCAGTTTGTGCATAAAATGTATGTAGTGATCTGTTGAATGGAGTCTAAGGAAAAAACAGGGGTTCCCAA
The DNA here is from genome assembly GCF_964263255.1 of Lissotriton vulgaris. Lineage (NCBI taxonomy): Eukaryota > Metazoa > Chordata > Amphibia > Caudata > Salamandridae > Lissotriton > Lissotriton vulgaris. The sequence continues at coordinate 780,766,763 of NC_141691.1, forward strand.
AGCGCAGACTTCCCATGCATTTTCCATACGCTTCTTTAAGAAATGCCAATGTAAAAACTAATTAATAGAATTACACAAAATGTGGTCGTAAGCTAGACTGCACTTTATGTGACTTAGTGTTAATCCACTTGTTAGTAATTTGAAAGTTAAGGGTCAAACACATTTTCATATTTGGACCGCTGGGTTTTCAGGAGGCTCGAGATACTCATGCGGTGAGTCAGTTAAATAATAGAGCATTCTGATTGGCACAGGGATCTTTATTTCATTTACGACAATTTGCTGCAGCTCCATCAGGCTCTTGTGAGAGGGAACACTCTAAGTCTGTGCCAGCAACATGAGAAAGATGTTGGTTCCAACCATTACAAGACTTTGGTATGTAGTCCCCTGTTCTGAAGTCTAAAAACAAGTGGTATAAGGGGGCAGAATATCACTATGCGACACTGTCCCCTCCTGTTTTAAAAGAAGATATGGCATCGGGGTGGGTTCCTCAGGGCCTAATGAGGCGCAGGAAGTGTGGGGTATGTGGCACCATTCCCTTTTTTTAAAAAACTTACCTGGGGGGTGGGGTCCTCAGGCCATAATAAACGCAGCCTCCCTCCACTTTAAGAAATATACAGTCCACGGTTCACCCTTTTAACTGCTGCATAGTATGGAAAAGCATCAAATCAGATAAAGCTCTGCCTGTTTGGCCCTGTTGCAGGGATTCTGCACAAACACAGAACTATGCTGAGAATTATGAGACCTTAGTGTATAGGTACTGGGTCTTCCTACCAACTTAGTACCCACAAACCCAGGACCGACTAGTTATAGTGTCTCTCTTGCTCTCCTACTCACTACACTGAGAAGCAAATGATCAGACACCCCAAAACACAAATCTCCCAGATCTCTCAGGAATTGTCACACCATTTCGCACACTCTCTTGTACTTGTCCACAATAAGATCTGACAGAGACATAAAATAGTTTAAAATATTTATTTTAACTAACATGCCCTAACATGCAGTATATGTTCCATCACAAGCACGAAAATGCATAGTACAAGTATTGTCAGCATAGCAGCTAGTATATATATCATAAAAGGAGATGTCAGCATAGAAAGACAATAGAGAAAGGACTACAGTGCCTAACCTCCCTCCCCTTGCTAAGAAGAAGTATTATGATATATTAGAAGATCTCTGGGCTTTGGAAGCAGACCCCCATACCTTAGCCTATAGATGGTAGATCTACATCATAGGTGTGACAAAAACCTGACTTTATGACTTTTGGTATTCGCAAAAAGGCTATTAGGAGTAGTAAAGTTATGATTTCTAACTTTACTACTCCTAAATGCCTTTTGTGAATACGGAAAGTCGTTAATTTAGGATAGTGTCTCAATTTATGAGTAGTAAAGTTAGGAATCCTAACTTTACTACTCCTAAATGCCTTCTGTGAATACTGAAAGTCATAAAGTTAGGATTTTGTCTCAGCTTTCTTTTATGAATCGGGCCCTCTGTTTTTTTGCTCACCTCACTTTTGCTGGATTTATTTGGCCGCAAGAAATAAAACGTTTTGACAACGTTTATAATGTCGATCATTATATGATTGAATTGAGAACCTATGCTTATGTTCTTAATCCTCACATGTTTATTCTTGGGAGTACATAGACCCCAATACAGAAGTGAGTATCTGTAACAATAGCGCCGAGACACCTGTACGGGTATTTGTGCGCTCTAAAAATTGCATAAAATAAATAAATAAATAAATAAATATATAGAAAGGCACATGATCTAGCCCACTAAATCACTGAGGATCCTAATTACAAGCAATTTGATATGGAATCCTTGGGTATCTCTTCACAGATATCAGATAAAGGAGCACCTGGGTACTTAGGTATGTAGGGTTACACCTCTAATTATTTCTTAAGCTTATGGCGTACATTTATCTTTGTAGCCCTGATGAAGTTTCATGTACCTAATGATGAAACACGTGTTGGCTACTGGAATTATCAGAGTTTTTTACAGAATGTATTAAGAACATCTTAGACAATGAGAAGAAGAAGGAAAATAAAAAGACGAAGAACAAAGAAACGCTACGGCACTAATGGACTGTCATTCTGTACATTGGGTTGCTCAAGGGTCACATTAATTCATTTAAATTGAGAATTATCCTAATCTAAGATGGGGTGTTGTTAGCCACTCTTTTCCCTTTGGAGTAATATACTTTTTGTGACTAATTTGGGAACACTATAGGTTTGGGCGGACAATAACCTTGCCACAGTGATTCTTTATTTTCAAATATAATAAATGCGGCCTAAAAAATCTTTCCTTGTGATTGCTGTGAAGGATTGAAGTATTTTATTACAAATAGTGGTAAACTAAGAGCAAAGTGTGCCGTAAAACATTTTGTCGCCATCTTCAATGCATACTTGAGAGTAGTAGAAATGATAACAATGAAGCATAGCATATTGGGGTTTAGAAATATTGCATTGACTTAGTGACTGAGCCTAGAGGAATAACAGCCATCATATTCTATTCTTGTGTTGGTTGATTGCTGTTAAGTATTGAAGTGCTTTATTACAAATGGTGGTAAACTAAGAGAAAAGTGTGCCGTAAAACATTTTGTCACCATCTTTAATGCATACTTGAGAGTAGTAGAAATGATAACAATGAAACATATTGGGGTTTAAAAATATTGCTTTGACTTAGTGACTGAGCCTAGAGGAATAACAGCCATCATATTTTATTCTTGTGTTGGTCCTTACTCTTTCCGCTTAAATGTCTTCATATTGATGTTCTCTTTTACCTCTCCTTCGTTCTTCTGTTGTCCCCCCTGTATCAACACCTCTTTGTCCCTGTGGTTGCTCATGCTCATCTGGTCTTTCCTTTGTCACTGCTTCTCATCTGTCTGCTCTGATTCAGTTAAACTTAACACCCTATTTCCCTACCCAATCTCCCTTGTTGGTTCCCATCATTGACATCCCTCACCTTGCTCCTCACTGGATATTTTTCTCACTCAGATTATTATTGTTCACTCTGCTGCTCCATTAAGTCCTCTGACCTTGCTTCTCATCCCTCACTCAGTCTCTTTAACTTTCTTTTCCTGATTCCCCCATCATTTAGAATCTGCCTCACAAACACATCTATTTAGCCACAGATGGGATCTCTGGATACCCCCAGTCCCACTCTTCTGCTACATTGACTAACCTTCTTTCCATCACAGCTCCCATTGCAGGCTCCCTCCGGTTGACACCACTCAACTTGCTTACCATCCCCCCATTCAGTTATCTCTCTCTCTGTCTCTCTATTTCTCTCTCCCCCTCTGTCTGTCTCGTTCTCTATTTGACTGTCCTCACTTACCTTAACTGCCCAACCCTTCTTTCTCTCCCTATTCGGGGTCTCTCAAGCTCCCCTGTCGTGCTCATCATATGTATTGCAGCCTTCCAATATGTTGCATACTATATGCATTTATTCTTAGGTCCAGCATTCAATGATACTTGGTTTTTGTGTGTCATGATAACCACAACAGTTCAGATGGGCCTGGTCACAAACTGCATTTTATAGCATGTTTAGTATTACTACATTAGTACTAATAATGCATTACAAACCTACTATCTACTATTCACAAATCTACATGCATACTATCTTTTTCTGTGAGAGATCTCCGCTCTAATTGCAGCGTCCCCACACATATAAGTATATGTTTTTTTACTAAATGAGAGACAAGGAGGAGTGTCTGAAATTTAAGGAACACTTACTACTAAAGGGAAAGGATGAATGGAGAAGTGAGGAGTTGTTACTGGAGGGTTAGGGAGGGGTTTTGGGCATGATGTGTACCCATCTAAAAAAAAAATACGCCTAACATTTAATTTAATATTCTTTCCTATAAGATTTTATTATAAGTCCCATCCTTTGGTATTCTCTATTGGAGGGTGTTGCAGTACCTGTGAGTAGCCATGGGTGAAAGCTGTTTGGCATAGGGGAGGGGAGGGAGGCTGCCTGCTTCCTGTGAGACAACGCGGGACGACACAGGACCGGACTGGACCAGCAAAGGTAATTTACTCTTTTTTTTAATGAAAATTAACCACCATCCCCGCAACCACTGCCTCCCCCCACCTGAGAGTCATGCCGGACGCGACTGCCACATGACCTCTGGTAACAGCTTACGGCACAGTAGCCCGTACAGCAAGCACTTGTGTCTAACCAAAGGGACCTCTAGGAATAGCCCAAAGAGAGAGGCGGGGCCTTGGTCCCGCCGCAGGTATGGCAGGGCACCTCCCCCCTTCCCCCACCTGCTCTTCGTAGTGGGGCGCACCCCCGCCGCATCATTATGACACGGTGGGCGCGCCTCATCAGGGATTGGCCTTAAGGGCCCCAAAGATACCCGGAAGCGAATGAATCGCTTCCGGCTCACTGGGGGGCAGTGGTCAGGCCGCTTAGAACTGGACTGGCCAGGAGGGGGGTTTAAAAGGCCAGGGAGCACAGGAGGCTGCCTCTGTTGTCCGCACTCCCAGGTCTGCCCCACCCAGCCTCTAGGAGGCTGCAATCTTTTTCTCTCTGTTTTTCTCCTGCTGCAGGTGTGCGTGTTTGGTGCAGGATGAGCTTCCGGTAGGAGAATCGACTTTGAGGGGCCAACGCGTCAGGAGGGGCGGTCCAAAAAACGCAGAGGAATCCCTGTGGGAGAATTTCTGTTTTTTCTCTCCTCTGCAGGGCATTTGGCAGCAAGAGCCGTTAAGCAAGATGGGCGCCGCGAGGAGTCAGCGGTGTACACCAAGCAGGGACAGCGAGCCATCGAAGGGAGCGGGGGAGCGGGGGAGCTAGGTGGATTCGTCACCAAATTTTGAGGCAATGGCCTTTCCAGTCAAGGTGAGCGGGGGACGTGTGTACTATGTGTGTCCCTGTAATAGGAGCGGTATGAGTAGGGGTAGGCTGGGGGCGTGCGCTGCGCTCATCCGCCTCCCTGCTAGTGGCATGCGCTTGTCTGGTGCATGGTGGAAGCAGATGATGCAGGTCAGGCAGAACTGGCGAATATACCCCGAGGCAGGAATCGTGCATTAGTTGTAGATGCAGCAGGGCCACTTTCTGAAAACATGCAGGAGCGCATACCTGCTTACGTCTTCTTTTCTTACCAACAAGGGGCCTCATTGAGGATTGGAACAGATGGGGAGTGGGCAGAGAGAGCAGTATAGCAGCCTCGTTCCCGTTTTTTTAAGGGGGTTTTCTAAACACTATTCTATTGTTTTTTGTTATTAAATAACGGCTCTGTTCAAATTAGCCCCTCCCGGGGCCAAGAGCTCTAGAATGGTTATCATCGACATGCCACTTGCCCTCTAGGGATATAGTCGCACCGTTGATGTCCAAAGGTCATTGCTTATTTAAAAGTTTTTTAGGACCGTAGAGTGGTCCAATGGGTGACAGAGACCTGAATGCATCATGACACAGAAAGCAAATGTAGGTAGCAGCTGTTGGGGTCACAGTTCACACTGGGAAGCACAAGCAGCGTGCAGCATAGAGTTTCCCGGGCATGTTGCACGTTTTTGGCTCTCCAATTCTGCCCGTCGCACAGAGGAAAAGTTGTGAGCCTTGGCTCAGCCTCCTGTAATTCTGAGCAAATCCTTAATCTCCCTGCACCTCTCAAAAATAAACTTCTTCGTGTTATGCCTTTCACAGAAAATAGGGGACGTCTGAAACTGGCGCAGTTTAAATCCATAAGGCAATATCAGGGTTTTTTTTTAAAATACATTATTTGGACATACATCAGTGTCTGGCTCCCTGATTCGAGATGGGGGTGCAGACAGTCACGCACGGTACAGACTCCATTTATTATTCCTTTCAGGGAGGTCAAAACTGGAGAGACTTAAAACCATGAGGTATTACTTACTTACTATGTGTTACTTACTGAGCATAGCAGGACACTGTGCTGGGGAGTCGGGGGGCCCATCGTGTGCTAATCGGTGGGCACAATGTTACACATGTTTAAAAGATATTAGCTTGGCCATACAGCGGTGCCAGGCTCCCTGACATGTTGGGTCAGTTAGTCACACACTGTACACAGACTCCAATCTTTACTCTGAGCTAGCTGGAAATAATGGCTGTCGAAGCTAGTGCCCTGCTGAAAGTGTAAAGTCACATGTCTTTGAAAGTGAATTTGTTTGTATTATCTAGCAGGCTGGCCCTGTAGCAGTAAGACAGGCAGACAGTTGTGAGTTCATGGCTGTCAGGAAAATGTACACAGATGCCATTGTGAGAAGTTAGGTGGAAGAGATGACTTGTGAATCTGTATAGTTGTGGTATGTTGCCTGCTGTAGTACATGGAATTTGGGAAAGACTAGCTCATTTCAAAAGAGCAAGTTCACAATGAATATGCCTTAGCTAGGAGGGATTGAGAGTGAAAGAGCGAACAGCACGACACCTGAAGGATTAGTGTTGAATTAATATAGCAAAGTATAAAAACGATTTGAGTGGTGGTAGGAAACATGCTCTGGGTAACCGATCATTTTTATAGGTCCCGTATTGGTGTTGACCAAACGCTTTTAGCTTCTGCATTCAGTAAGAATTACTAAAAGGTAGTATGGTACATTTGTTATTTAGAAAAATGTATGTATTGCATAAGAGGTGTAAACATGTTTTTGACAAAGGATTCGCTTAAACCCATTGGACATAGTACTCTGTGTGTGTGTGTGAGACAGGGCAGCAAGCACATAATAACATGTGTAAGGCTGATAGTGGCAGGCATGTTTTAAGCCCAGGTTAGGCATACCTCCCTGTTTAATGTCTGTGAATACGAAACACCTGATGATTGGGGGTAGAGTTGACAAGTGTCCATATATGTCAAAGCAAGGATATGAGGTGTATGACCTAAATACGTCAGGTCTCCGGAACGAACGTGGGTGTACTAAACAGATGGCATATGCACTAAACACTCAAGGCAATCACTGCCAGGCTTACAGTGGGGTGGGTGTGTCCCTAGGTTTATGAGATAGTACAGCTGCATTGTTTACACTGTGCAGGAGCACAAACTGAATGTGAGGAACAACATAGAATGTATTACAACCCTTTGTAGAGTCGGTAGGGGGCACTGAGGGTACAAGAACATACGTAGTACGTGTGTGCGCACTCTGGAGGTGTTACACTGGGAACAAGAAGGCCCCCATGTGTTGCAAGCACAAGGTAACCCATCTTGTCTGACTTTTGCTTTGATTAAGACGAAGCCTTAGGAAATTTGGTGTTGGTTTTAGATGCATTTATTATGAACAGGATTTGGCAATGCCAATACCCCGGTCCATTTGTGCGCACCCTGGATGTGTTACACTGGGGACAGGAGGGCCCCCATGTGTTCCAAGCACAAGGTAACCCATCATCTCTGACTTTTGCCTTGATTAGGACGAAGCCTTAGGAAATTTCGGGTGGGTTTAGATGCATTTATTATGAACAGGATTTGGCAATGCCAATAGCCCAGTTTGGCAAGTAATGTGCATTTCGAGCATGGCATCAGCATTCCTTAAATAACCATGGGTTCGCTGTTGCTCTCCACTCTGTACCCGGTACCCTCCGTAAGTAGCTAGGAACGCGATACTATATTCCACTGTATACTTCCATTCTTTAAATAATGGGGCACTTGAAAATGTGGAGTACACCTTCGGGGGGGCGGGTACATGGTACATAGTATGCTGTTAAATATTAGACCGTTCTCCAATGAGAGTAATGGCTTGCATTCCCCTCTAGTCAGGCGCAGGGGGTCAGCCATGGGCATTTCACTTTGTTGGCAACATTTCTCAAAAGGGGTCCAAGATGGGATATGGTACTGTCCTTTCCCCTTTTCAAAAGCTTCATTTATTGGGTTGTATCAATGACACCGACACAAGTGATGCTTGGGTAAGCATTTGGTCCCCTGCGGACATTCGGGAAGAGGAAGAGGCCCCACGTATACAAATGGGGCTATGCTAGGTCCCCTCACTGTACAATAATGTAATTGGTCCCCAGGTAATACATCTGATGCTGTGCTAAGCGCTTTCAGTTGATAGTCGGATGGTACTGCATCTAGTGCTATGCCAGATGCTCTCATTGAAGGACGGACTTAAATGATCTTTATATAATACAACTGATGTTATGTAGCCTCTCACATTAAAACATTAGGGCAGGGACCAGTCACGGTTAAATTAAGTTGGACCGGTTCACAAGAAACATGAACTATATACTATTAATACCGACTGGGGGAGTTATGCGTAGCATATTACAACAATAGATTCCAAGTGTACTCAAGTAGATTACCAACACTTACGATGTCATAGCAGTACATCCCAGGTGAGGTTATCACACCTGCAAGAGCAACTCCGCGGGTATGTGCGGTTGCACACATGGATTAGGGGTCTGTGTTAAAAGCACTGATGCACCAATTATTGGTACACATGTGTTTCAGAAGGGCGTTATGTCACGCAGTGCTATAGCACCAGTCCGCTTATACCTGCATGCGCAGTATACTGGTGGTTTGTCACACCGTATCTATACACCCTTGTGCGCATATCCGTAGGCACAAGAATGCATTGTGCCACACAGTACCTCTGAACCAATGTTGGGCACCTGACAGTCATTAGCCATTTGCCATCACCTGGTACCGTTGCACCCCCCGTTTTTTTGCTTGAACAAGGGAGCATTCTTTGCCTGTGCTCTGTCACACGATGGTTATGCACTCTGTGCTGGAACACTTATTTAGTGTGATGTTGCATGGGGTCGCACACTACAGACGTTCTGGGGCCGGTACGACTGAGCATCCTACTTCTGGGTTTTCTTGCACGGTACCTATTCCCCGTGGGCCTTGGGGAAATTGGTTGCCTCTGTTGTCCGACAATAGATGTCTGGGTTGTGTCATCACAACAGTACCTATGCATCCTAGGCTGGGGGTGCAGGTGACAAAGGGGGGATCAGAATCATGAAGTAGGGCTGGTATGTGAACTGTATCTTTTGTCTAAAAACAAAAAAACAGTAATCATTTGTGTTTTGTTTACTTTTATGTAGGAATGGATTCATGGCTGATACCTGGGAGTGCTTCACACCACAACAACTGCAAGGAGTCATCAGCCAAGGGGGACCGGTAGATCCGGAACATGAGTGGCAAGTGATGGCAGCAAGTAGGATGGGTGATCAATAAAGGGCTCAAGAGATGCCAGCTCTATATATTGGTTGTGCATAGGTGTGTTAACAATTTGTTGTGCCAACTGTTTTGATTTACCAGTACGCCGCTTCACAGGTATATGCCTTGCCAGCTTGAACAACATTAGTGGTAACATGTGTATACAAAACCTCAGCACCCCTTGTCAGGGAATATTATTCTGCCTTAACGGTGCCTGTGCTTGCAGGTGCCATCGTCATGCTACGTTTTCTGTGTAAAAATGTGTAAATACTGTTTATTTCAATTTTTATTTGATTTTATGTTTTAATAAATACGGCTGGGGGTTGTACGACCTCCGCCTCCAAAGAAATCCCTCTCATGTCCATCATTATTAAATGTTGGTTAAAACACAAGGTGGGGGACGGGGTTGTTCGGTAGTCCCTGGCCATAGAGAGAGGTGGGCTGGCATCGGCCCCGCCGCAGGTATGGCAGGGCACTGGACCCCCCTTCCCCCCACCTGCTCTCCGTAGTGGGGCGCGCCTCCACCACATCATTATGACGCGGTGGGCACGCCTCATCAGGGATTGGCCTTAAGGGCCCCAAAGTGACCGGGAAGCAATTGGATCACTTCCAGGTCACTGGGGGGCAGTGGTCAGGCCGGTTAGAACCGGCCTGGCCAGGAGGGGGGTTTAAAGGACAGGGAGCGCGGTAGTGGGCCTTGGTTGCCCGCACTCCCAGGTCTGCCCCACCCAGTCTCTAGGAGGCTGTAATCTTTTTTCCCACCCACCATCCCCTAAAGCAGGTATTTGTAGTGTGTTATTAAGGTTGCTCATATGTGTTTCGCATTAAAAAATGGATGACAGGTGTGCCGTATGATTATTGTGTTACTTATCAATTGTCGTATTTATTGCTATTCCTTGGTCAGGCGGTAAGGTCATGATTGTGAGCAGTAAATTTAAGATCCTTAGAGGGCCGCGCCATTCTTGAATGGGGTCACCCAAGGGGGGGGACAAGTGGTCTCTTCTAGAACTCCAGGGGCAGTTACAGCATGTTGGCTACATGGGTGCGGAGGAGGGGGGAGTCATGCTTTCTCTAGGCTGGTTGGCCACCCCACACGTGCACAATGACGCCAGTAAATGGCGCAGAGATGCAAGGGCCCCCCTTTAATGGAGTTATTAGAGCGCACATCGACTGAAGGGTATGGTTAATAGGGCATACAGGGGTAACTGGGGGGGGGGGGAATTACCCTCACGGTAAATGGGCTCTCTGCGCATGTGCACTCCGACAGGAGGGCATGGTTTAAGTGATAAGGATCTGAAACCAGTTAGCGACCTTGCCGTAGGCCCAAATAGGATATGCAAAAAAGGAATTGATGTATGATATTGTTTAGATTTTAGATTCGGATAGGAAATACCTTGTACTAGAAGTATGTTAAGGTTAGAGGTTAGCCATCTGATATCTGTACATATTAATTGTAATCAAATGTCATGCTGCGTTTTCTGCGTAAAAATGTGTAAATATTGTTTATTTAACTTTTTATTTGATTTTATGTTTTAATAAATACGGCCGGGGGTTGTAGGACCCCCGCCTCCAAAGAAATCCCTCTCATGTCCATCTTTAATAAATGTTGGTTAAAACACAAGGCGGGGGAGGGGGCTGTTCGGTAGTCCTTGGCCATAGTAGCGAGCCTACATGTAATTGGAACTTTTCAAGGGCATGTAAAATGATTGAGTTATTGGCTCTGCTAATACTTGCTTTTTTCTCCTTTTTCTTGCTAAGAGACAACCTAGACATGATTCTTGAATCTCTCCTGGAACACACGACTGAGCTTTTAATAAATGTTCGAAAATGTGCTACACCGGAATTTCAACATATGCTATTCGATGTATATCTGAGTTCAATTTATATCTAAATTGAAGCTATAAAGTAGACAGTCTGGTATTCTGTTTTTTTAACACACAATTTCAGCTGCTGTCTGGTCGCCAGCAGCAGTGCAGGCTTCTATGGGTATCCATTCTTTGCACACGGACGCTGTCACAATTTCAAAACAGCACTTATTTCTACTGAAAAGCACGCCGTAAAAGGAAGAATTTTTTATCAATTTTTACTCGACCAAAATCAAAGCATCTTTGAGGAGCTAATATTTGCGCGTAGTCCTATGACCAAAAAACTCGCTTTTAGGAAACGAAGTACAAATAATTGTCATAACGGTTGTTCTATATTACAGAGAATAATAATAATATGATAACCTAATGCATACCTTCCTGAGAGAAATTATTGATTTTTTTTGTTTCCATGTGGCAGTGTATATTTAATACTGTGCTGGCTGCAGTTCAGCATTTACACTTGGGCAGATGCTTTAAAGGAGAGTTGTAATGATCATTTTGCTCAATGTCAGGGAATGTTAAGTGTATTGTTAATGAAAGAGTCACTTGGGTTATAAAATATTGAGGTGGCCGACTTCTAAAATAATCACCGTTTAGTCAGTGACTGAGGACTCTTAAAAAGTTGTGAACCGAGGCCAGAAAATGTCAGTGTGATGACTGAGTAGATCCTGTGATGCTTTCCTTTTCACGCGCTCCCTGCTTTTCAGTCACAAATAATGGAGCGCTGCTTTCTGTCTTATTTTCGGATGCCACTTAATGAGACAGTAAATGTCTTATAAAATATATATAAAATATTACTTACTGCAATATATTTGTTAAATATTTAGTTATCAAGTTGTGTTAACTTATAGTTAACATCATAGGCTCCATAGTTTCATAGATTATGACAAATAAAGGCGAGTCTGCTTAGCTCATTAGGAAATATCGTGCAGAGAGAATATTCACATCATATTAGGTTCACTGAGCCTCAGACAACAAGGAATATATAACTGTAAACTGTGGGGGCATATTTAAAGTAATAAAGTCTACCAAAAAGTGGCAGAGGTGGTATCAACACGTCCCCCTTTTGTTGGCAAATCAGTGGTATCTCTCTAAAGTTGAGTCTTAGCAACAGAACTAGAGGAGAGGAGCTAGATGCAGGGCCGGACTGGCCGTTGAGGGCACCAGGCATTTTCCCAGTGGGCCGCAAGGAAGGGGCGTTTTTTGGCTCCTGGGGAGCTGGATTTGTTACCAGGAGCCATCAATATCGGCCCGCTGTATTAAAATTGGCCAAAACGGGCCCTAGTAAACAGCTCGGGCCTCCCGCAAGTGAGCTGGTAGAGCAGTTTACCAGGGCCGTTTACGGTTCCAAGTCTGGCCCTAGCTAGTTGTACGAAGATTTTTTGCAGTCCCAAAAGGCCAGATTTGAAAATACAAGAAGACTTTTCTAATGTATCATAGCCAACTTTTAATTTGGTAACACAATACCTAATCACGATTTGGATTTACGACCTAATAAAGCTTCAGTATTTGGAAGGGGCATGTTTATGGCATCCCTTACGAATTCCAAATCATATTGGAATATACTAATGTTTTGTGATCAAAATTTGGTTGCAAAACATTTGGACGTTACCATAAGCTCAAAGTGATAATCCATTTGCAAATGGATTGGGGTCCCTTTGGCACCTCTTCTCCTCTGAGTATGTTTGCAAAAATATTTTTGAAAATCAAGCAGTGGTCCCACTGCCTACTCTAAAAACATAGCAATGAAACATTACATTTTTTTACTTCTAAACACAACCTGCTTTCCTTTAACGAAAATATGCTGCATTTAAAAGTCAATAACCAAAAAAGGGTCCCTTCCGTATCAGAGTAAGAAGAAAAATTACCCTTGCAGGAACTTGAAGAGAAAAAAATATATTTTCTTTAAAAAAAACCCTCACCCACCAGGGTTGCCCCTTGGTGGCATGCTTCATCATAGGGTCCATCCCTGCCCTCTATTGACAGGGGCATGCTAACGGGGAACAGGATCCAATGGTACAGGGGGTGGTTGCCGGACTAGTGACCAATAAGCTTTGGCAGCGGTAAGCACAGCAGAAAGGTAATTCGAAGTCCAGTGAAACAAGGAAGCTGCTTGAATGTTCATGGAGGTCAGGACTACATTTACCACAATGCACTGGACCATCTACTTCAAGGTGATCCCTCAGAGGGCCCGATGGGCTTTGATTCTTTGGTTGTGGTATGTTGTTTTTACCTGTAATTGCAAGGGACCTGTGCTACTATTCTAGGAAAGTCTAATGATGCCTTTGGCACTCAAAGGGTCCCAGTCTCTTGGGAAATGAGCTTTGGTCCAGGATGAGTTGCAGTCATGAATTTCCAGGAAGTTTGCCACAGGTGCAAAGTACAATGCCTTTGGGTTGTGCAGCTCCTGTTGTCGCAGACTTATGTCTCTTCTTGTGTCCTTTGTTGCAAGTCAGATTAGAACTGAGGTTCTGATGTCAGGGGTAGCCCCTAAATTTTAGATTTAGTGGTGTTAGGTGTCTGGCTGTAAGTGGCTAATGGGCTACTAACCCCAACAGCTAATCCACCCATAAGGTGATCACATTGGGGGTTAAAGGTGACCTTTACTACCCAGAGCCCACTATTCGATCATTTTTAAAAATGGCAGACCAGGTAGCTGTCTGGGAATGTGCACCTCCTGAATACCAAATATTCTCACCTTCCTGGGTACAATCTGCCTAGGGGTAGGGGGAAGGTGGTTTCCTCCTTTGGGAGGCAGCCTGGTTGCATATCACAGATGGTGCAGCATTTGAAGCGTACCTCCAAGCTGTGCATCTTCACTAGCCATCTTGTCAGGTAGGGAGATGTGTCCTCCTTCCCATCCAGGCCATTGTTTCTGACTACTGAGAAAATTCCCACCTCCTGGCAGGGGATCAGATTTCTGTCTTGACGTCAGCTGCTGAGGGCTGGCAGCCAGATCAAAAGAAAGGCTGGAGCAACCAGGTGGGCAACCTCTAAGGTTGTCACCTAGGTGCATACCACATTGTCCTCGACACGTAATTTATATCAGAGATGATGAGGCACATTATATGATTCAAGCAAGACATATTCAGGTGGTAGAATAAAGGAGCTGCCAACCTTGGCTTTGCCTGAGTGCCAGCTCTATCACTTATAGTAACCTTTAATGATAATGGCCTCTGTATGTACATATACGCTTCCACTTACGTGGCCACACCTTTCATATATTGCACCTTGCCTCCTGGACTCATGAGGCCTTCTTTGTGGGTGACTGGCATATATTAAAAATAGTGCATTGACTTTGCCACATAAGGCGAGGGCAAAGTTGAGTTCGACCAGTTTGCATGGATCCTGCAGTCTACAATGGCACGCTTGCTGTCAGTAATTTACGCGGGTCACTCAGGGTGGCGCAAACAGTGCTTCAGGCCTTGGTGACGCTTTTAACATTCATCCCCAGGATACCACTGGTACCATATAATAGGGACTTATTAGGGGGTTAAAGTCTTTGCCAATTCGGGTTACCAATTCACACATATCAGTGTCATGGATAGAGCACTGGCACCTGGTTAGCAGACTTCAGAGCAGTGCCTGAGCCATAAACCAGCATCTAGTAGTTAAACTTGGGTCAACATGTGGGGGTGTATCAGCACTTTTTAGATACATTGCACCTTGCCATATGAGCTATTAAGGGGCTACTCTAGTGATGACATGTATATATTAAAGCAAGGTTTAGGGCTGGAAAAGGGTATATTTTGCCAGGTCAATGGCCTGAGTAATGTTTTACTACGTAAATGGGTGGCAAAATCTGTGGTGCAGGTCCACTAGTAGCATTTAAATTACAGGCCCTGGGTACAGGAGTTATCACTTTATCTGGGACTTACAAGTAAATTAAATGTGCCAAGAGGGCACAAGCTAATTCTACCATGTTTAGGGGAAAGAACACAATAACTCTAGTACTGGTTAGCAGTGGTAAAGTACACACAGTCCTAAGGCCATCAAAACAAGATCAGCAAAAATAGGAGGGGTGAAGGTGAAAGGTTTGGGGGAAGACTGTCCTAAGGCTGACAGATCGAACATTTACTATTTTCCTTAAAATGCTAGTTAGAAGGTCAGTGCCATATGTCTGCTGCTGTCTTTCCAAGCACTGGCACACTTTCAGGTGACATTGCACACATATGTATATGTACGATTGTGCAAAGGTGTGTGCATAATGTCTAGCATAGGTTTAGAACTGCAAGGGTACCCTTCCAGTACAAACTACTATGTTCTGACTTACTTTACAAATGTTGCCACTTTGTAAGTGTGCTTTATAGTACAGGATCCATGCAAAGTTTGGAGAAAGAAACTTTTTTCTACTTTTCAGCTGGCAAAAGGAGGAATATTTATGGATCCAAAGCCCTGTCAACAAAGTTTCACGAGATAAGGCGTTTTGTCAACAAGCACGTCCAGTTATGCAAAGTAACTCAACATAGGGCAAATCACTATTTGAGTTACTTTTAGACACCTTTCCAGCTCAAAAAGGTTTTGCACTGGAAATAAATAGTTTATCAAGACATTGAGCTGGTTTGCATTACACTTTGTAACATTGGATGTATGACATTACAACGCATGCTTTTACCACGCATGCCGTTACAACACAGTTTTTACAACGCATACCATTACAACACATAGCGCTTTGGGGTGCTGGATAGTGAATAGTTTGATTTACTATTCCAACTCCAGTCCCCGTGGATAGTAGGGAAGGTGTTGGATAGTAAATTAAATCTATTCCTTATCCTAGAGCGCCTTCCCAGCGCAATGCGTTGAAATGGTTTGCGTTGTAATGGTTGCGTCGTAATGGTAGTGCATTGTAAAAGTTTCGCTGTACAGGCTGTTTACCTGTAACATTGCACCGGTGCAAACACCTAATAAATCTGCCACCTAAAAGCTTGGTATTTAAGTACAGGAAATAGTTTAAAACTTTGCTAATCCACAAGCAAATAATTTATTATGTTATCACTACAAAACATCCCTTACCACAACATACAGTCACCATGCATTTTCTGCAGTGCATGGTTGTATATATCACATTCTTTTACAATGCATGTATTTATGACAAATTAAGTAAGTATCTAGTACTAAGGTATGGTTCAGGGCTGGATAGAGGTAATGGGTGAGCTGTATTCAGGTACTTGTAACAGGGAATCCAAATGTTATGTAAGAGCATGATGTATTTGTAGATATTTATAGTACTGTGATTTGTGAAGCTCAAATTCTGTTTAGAGGTCTTGAAAAAGACTTAATTTGTGAGCCCATTCAAACTTTCCCCACCTGTGCTATATCAATGAGGTCCCATTTGTGAAATCCTTCAAGCTTTAAGTAGTGTTGCAGTCAGTGACCCTGTCACTGAGGAATCCCAATTGTGACCCTTCGCTCACACCAAGTCAACCTGAGTGTCGACGGCCATGCCTAGAGGACCACCTTAGACATTTAAGGAAGACCACAGAAGACGCGTACAGCATATCAATAATCATATTGCTACCCACTAGAGTCACCTACAGCCAAAATGACAGATCAGACCAGCACTTGCACTGCCAATTGTTCAGTACCAGTGTTTAGAATTTCCAGTAGTATAATTGTACGTGTGCCATTCCCATCCCCCACCATATGTTGACTTTGTGCACTTACCATATGTTATGCTTGGGTGTTATCAGCCCAAATAAACGACCAGATTTGGGACAGCCATGCTTTGAACCAGTTCTATAGGATTATACCATTTAACAAAGAGGTTGGAAGCCTCATATAAATCCAGCATTTGCACCAAACGGGGACATGTAAGTGAAGGGTTGGATAGGAACAAACAGGTCACCTGAGAATATTTTATCATTTGTTTGCCACAAATACCCCAGTCAAATGCCCATAAATGGGCAACACATCAAAGCCACACTGCCAGCGACTCAATGGGTAGGCAAAAGGGGGGACAAGGGACATATCTGCTTGGTGCCTCTACCTATTTTGAATGGTCAAAAAAGAGTGCCATTCACCCAATGCTATGCTTGTGACTGGGCATACAAAACCCAGACATGACAGTTGAATTTGGGATCAAAGTACATTCTTATCAGTACCATACCAAGAAAACCCCAGTCCAAAGAACCAAACATTTTCTCAAGATCAATAAGTAACAGGATAGTGTGATCCCTGATATGGTGCATTTGTGCCAGAATCAGTTTTACCCTGCATATGTAAGGGTGGGTGCTGTGCTCGTGCATAATACCACATTGGTCGGTATGGACCAGTTTGGTGAGCACTCTGATGAGTGTACTTCCCAGGACCTTGGCATATAATTTACCCTTGAGATTGTGTGGGAGATCAAACAATAGGACTTGCATTGTGTAAGAGATGTTTAAGAAGCACAGCAATAATTGGCAGACCCAGATAGGTGGGAAAGCAGCCTGGTCCAGACTGGGAACTAAAACCCTGGCAAAGTGCTCGCTGGGCAACCGGGGGGTTGGTGGTGCAGCCGAGCTCTTTGCCAAGGCTAGTTTTGGCTGATTTTTTTACAGAGACTGAAAATGGCCCTGTAACAAAAACAGCCCCACGGGGCCAAAAACCAGCCCTCACACTGGTTGCCCACCAGGTTAATTTCTGGTGCCCGCTACGGCTGTCCAGCCCTGGAAGCAGCCCTTCTGGATGGCCTCGGCATACATATCTTGTAACAGACGTAGAAGGAGTGACTGCAACCTATGGTAGTACTTGATGGTGTAACAGTCTGGTACAGGTTTTCCACCACAGATCAAATCTTTAAGGTCTTCCTTAATTTCTGCTTGTATAAGTGGACATTCCAACTCCATCTTCTCTGTGGAGTCTAGCCACATGAGTGGGAGATTCCAATAAGAAGAGAGGAACATTTGTGAGATGGGCACACTCGTAACACGTATAGGGAGCAGTAAAAACACGCAATGGTGGATACAATTTTTGCTTCCTCTTCGGTCAACAATATGAAGGAACAACAGAGGGGCAATATCTTTAGGTGCCAGCCAGGAGAGGAGTTTGACAGATTTATTCCCCCATTCGTACACTCTTCTAGAGGAAGCAATCCTGCATTGGAGTGCCTCCTCCACATAGAGCTGTCTAAGATTAGCCCTGTCCAGTTCACGCTGGAACCGCATTTTCTCACACTGATAGTCATGATTCAATGCCAAAACATTGGCCTCCAGTTCTAGAATTGGTGTTGTTTCTCTTTCCTTTTACCCTTGAGTGAGGCTTGAGCAATTCTGAGCAGGATAATCATCCCTGCTGCCCCTAATGTACAAGAATAGTCAGCTCTATCTTAATTTGAGGCTAAGTAGGCCTTCAGCTCTTGTGCATTAGAACTGTGTACATTTGTTGTTCATTAATCAACTAGCATTGAGTAGCCATGTTGGGTGACAAATCCCCCTCCTACGTCTCAAACTAAACTATTACTGGGCATGGTCCAAAATACAGAGTGGTAAAATATAGACTGCAGTTGTATGAAAAATGTCTGTGGTGGCAAGCAGCAGTAGATATTCGCCAAGCATAGCAGAGCCATAATTCATCCGCCCATTGATACATTGGGAGTGCAAAAGCTATTCTGTGTACATCTTATACAATACTGTTTTACCATTCTATGATATCTCCAAAATGCCCACAGATGCCCTTGTTAGCTTCATTGTCCACAATATGTTTTTAGCATAGCTGTGCTGTAGATGGAGTTTGTAGTCTTTTTGGGTGATGTTTATTCGTGCCTGTCGTTTGTTTCAGCATGTGTGTGATTCAGTGGGGGATATTTTGTCTTTAGGAGTTCCTAGCATGTTGCTGCAGAGGAGCCTTGCAGTGACTCATATACTAAAATAAGGTATATAGCAGCTATTTTGTGACAAATTGAGCTATCATAGTATTATCAGTAAAATGCTATCCACATAGAACCCGATTTTATGTCAAGGCCTGGAGGCCTACTAGGGAAAGGCCTAGATATTGAGAGTGAAAAATGATCAAAAGGGCACAAACATAAGGTTGTCATTTGTGACGAATCTTATGGAAGGTTTGAGGTGGAGCAAACTCAGCTGTGACCCGTGCATGTAAGAGCCCCCCCACCCGGCCCCACTTCTCTTACCTGCACGGGCTGTGGCTGAGCTAGGTTACTTGTCAGATTTTGAGATGGAGGATTTGGATGAGGTTTCATTGAAAGGGAAGTTCCCTGTGTATGGCAATAAGACTAAGGAGAATGGGTCATTTGTTGATCGTTTTGGTCAAGACATGTTCAACCCCTTGCTTATAAAGGGCCCAATTCACAAAGATAAACTGAGACAAAAGTCTAACTTTGGTCGCAGTAAAACTTAACCAAAACTTAAATTTAAGACCAAAACAAAGGTCTAACTTTACTATTCATAATTGCCCTTCGTGAACACAGAGAGTAGTAAAGTAAGACTTTTTTCTCAGTTTACCTTTGTGAATTGGGCCCACTGCATCCGCTCTCCACAGAGTGGTCGCCCTCTGATCATGTAGTTCAGTATATCCAATATTGGCTTTGAAGGGAGATCTCTAAGGATGTATGGGTTAGACTGAGGTCTGAGTGCCCTACACCCTATGTTAATAAGAGAGTGCTAGTGACTCCTAAACTAGATGCAAAGATTATTGCATTGATTGGTGAAGGAGGACGTGATCCTAGGAAGGGTCTTGACAAGAGTTTTCGATCCTTTCAAGGTAGACTTTTGGATGTAGTGGGTCTACTTTTGAAGATTTGTGACATTTGTTCTGCATAAGAATAGGATTGATGTGGATGAATTAAGCCAATGGATACAGAGAGCAATATTTCTATCAATACAGCAATCTCAAATGAGAGAAGAAAGATAATTTGATTAAAGATATATCCGAAACTGGTGGATCTAGCCAGTAAGGAAGAGGGCCCGTCTGCTAAGGGATTATAAATTGTTGATGCCTTGATAAAGAAAGATATTTGGTGCTTTTAGTTCCCTACAAAAATCTCAGAAGATTAAAAAGGTATTTCAGGAGTGGGCTTTTGGGAGGGCCAGGAGAACCAGGGCTCGTTCCCCGGCCATGGTCAAGGTACTATCAGAAGCTCCTTAACTTGTGGCTTCGGAAATGACTGAGGACATCAGTCTTACTGCATTGGCCTATTCTATCTCCAGAGGCAGAGAGCTTGGAGTAGGGACACCAGTGGTGAATAAAGCAACAGAGGATAGAAAGGTAACATTAGACCTTTCGGTTAACCTTTTAAAATTGGGCAACGGACTTGCCCAGTTTTATCAGAGCTGGCTTCAGATTACAGTGGATCCTTGGGTTCTAGAGATAGTTGTGGTTTTCAGATAGAGTTTGTGAGAATACCAGTGCAAAGATGTTTACCAATGAAGCTAGTTTTCGATTGGAATCAGATGAAGTTGATAGATTTGGAGATACAGGTGTTGATTGCAAAAGGAGCAGTTATCTTATAAGAGGATCAGGTAGACGGTTTTGGAAGCAATATATTTATAACCCTGGGCAGAGTATATATAGTGGTGCCCCGCGTAGTTCCATGAAGTTATAAAAACTCTGTGGAACTACAAGGAGCTCCTCTCCACCCGGGACAACAAAAAACTTTATTTAAAATCTTTTTTTAAAACCACTTACCTTGTTTCTGACAGCCTTCCTCCTCGCCACAGTGTCTCCCTTCTTCCATCTTCCTCCTTTTTGCGTCCCCATTACGTGTTATGTCGTGCGTGAAATGCACATGGATTGAAGTACACAGAGACAGTTTGTCTTTAGCAGGAAGCAAGACAGGAATT
Source organism: Lissotriton vulgaris (assembly GCF_964263255.1). Taxonomy (NCBI): domain Eukaryota; kingdom Metazoa; phylum Chordata; class Amphibia; order Caudata; family Salamandridae; genus Lissotriton; species Lissotriton vulgaris. Next base: position 780,787,510 of record NC_141691.1, read on the forward strand.
TACTTGGTGATTGTGAAATATGGAGGCATTGAATGAGCCTGCAATTTATGGTGAAAATCATAGTTTTCTCAAGGATTAGCCAGATGGCGGGGAAGAGTAGGAGGGCAGCCTAGGGATGCCACAGTACAGGTAAGCGTTTTTAAATGTATTTTTAATTCATGTTTAATGCTTGTTAATAGGGGGATTGCATGCGGGGGCTGGTCAACTCCGCTCCGGTGCGCAGTGTGCAGAGATTTGCCTTCTCCTCATTCGCCGCGGAACGCAGAGAATGCAAATCGCTGCACACTCCGCAGGCGGAGCAGAGTTCTCCACCCGGGGTTAGTGGTGGATTGGTTCTCATGGAAGTTCCACGACTACAGCAACTGGATGTCGGACAGGAACGTATTCAAGAGTTGTAACAATTTGTGGGCTCCTTTTCGGGTGGATCTTTGCGAATAGGCTGAATGTTCAGGTAGGGAAGTTTTTCATCTGGTGTCCTGACCCAGAAGCAGCAGGGATAAATGCTTTTCTCCAGGATTAGAGAGGTCTATGCCATTATGCATTGCCATAATTTGCGGTTATCGGAAGAGCGACTGGGTTTATTCACAGATGGAAGGAGACCTTGGTAGTGGTTGCTCATTTGTGGAACTCTCGAGTGACATCCTTTCATCTTGAAGATAAGTGTTGACTTCCTGTGTTGCTACAGATATTTCCAGAGATTTTTATGATTCCCTCAGAGAGAAATACACAGTCTAGTTTGTGCAGGTCAGCTAATGTTGGTGACATGGAGACTTCCGGAGAGTATGGAAGAAGCCAGGACTTTCATCAGAGGCTTATAGACTCATTAATGAATCATATTTGTAGGCAGCAGGAACAAGGAAGGGATGGCATGGGGTAAATGGTTTGCTGTTGTGAGGAAAGGGATTTTGATCTGGCATTCAGGTCTGTAAACGTTTATAGATCAGCAATTGCAGCTGGACATGTTTTGGTGAATGATTTATTTGTAGGACAGGATGAAATGGTGAAGAGATTATTAAGGAGCATTAGAATTGCTAAACCTCCAGGTTCTAGATATTCAGCTCTTTGGAGTGTTTCTAAGGTTCTAAGTTTTTAGAGAGATGAAATATTAATGGAGATTTTTATTTGAGGGATCTTTCTGTGAAATTGACAATGCTGTTGTGCTTAGTGTCATTTTGTAGGGTTCATGATGTTCATGCTTAGGAGGTATCCTTTATATCATATACCCTAGGAGGTATATGTTTTCATTTGAGACAGGGAACTAAGACAGATTCTTCATCAATATTTTGTCCACATTTCACTGAAAGACAAAAGTTATGTGTACGGTGGTCTGTAAAGGAGTATGAGTGCAGAGTGGTTTTTCTGAGACCCATTAGAGTGGAATAGTTGTTTATTTGATTCAGACATCCTCATAAGGCAGTTTCCACTCCAATTCTGGCTAGATGGGTGAAAGAGATAATGCAAAGATCTGGTGTGGATGGATGTATGCTCAGTTCACATTCTGTGAGAGGTGCAGCTGCTTCAAAGGCTCGTACGGTGGGTGGACATTTGCAAGGCACTTTGCGTTGTGGTGATTGATCATCTGATTCAATTTTTAGGTGTTTTTATATTAAGCCGGAGGAGAGTGCAACAAGATGTCAAGTTGATAACCTTTAAATTTGCATATTATTGGCCTGACTTGACACATCTGGTTGCGCTTGACTGGGACAAAGTCACAGGGGCATATTACCAAGCAATAGCGATAATTATCGCTATTGCTTGGTTAGAGACAAAAATTTACCGCTGAGCTGCGGCGATTTTTACCGCAAATAAACCTTGGTATTACCAAGGTTTATCGCAAATGCGATAAAAACCGCCGCAATGCAAGAATATCGCTGAAAAGTCAGTGATATTCATGCATTACCGAGCTAATGCTCTTAGCCATGTTATCCACCTCCCATTGGATAACATGGCTAAGAACTGCTCAGGGCAGGTGTTAGCTTTTGGAGATATTCGCGCTTAGCGCAAATATCTCCAAAAGTTGGTAATAGTAGATAGCGATGTTAGCGACTGTTTTCAGTCTCTAACATCTTGGCACGCCCACTTTGCATATCATTAGTGATAAATATCACTGACATGCGAAGTGGGGCCCAAGATGGTCGCTATCTCCTACTAGCTGTCGCTAACTGGTGTTAGCAACAGCTAGGTAATAGGGAGATAATTTTATCTCCACTTTCTTGGCTTTTAAATCCAAAAAAGCGGAGATAAACCCCCTTGATAATATGCCCCACAGTTTGAGGCTGACCGTGATGGGGCCCTGGTCGGATATTCTAAGCGCGAGGCCCCAGTAAAGTATTACCTTTACACTTAAGAACTCAACTGGAGGAAATCTCTTGACAGCAAGCAAGGAAACTTCATTAGGCCAGAATCGCAGCTTGGTTCAGCTGGAGCTCCCTGTCAACACCAAGAAGTCTTGAGCTCTGGAACTTTCATCAGGTTGAACCTTAAATCGAGACCATGTCACGGTTGGAGGTGGTCAGCTTGACTCTTGACATTGGGTTGGTCCACTTATGGAGTTTTTTCCAAACGTTCCTCCAAACTTCTGGAACTTCTTCCTAAAGTTCCTCCCTGAGGGTGGTTCAAAATGTCCACAACACAAATCCAAGGGTCTAGAAGCTCTGAGATGGCCCTTGGAAGTTTGGGACTACGATTCCTACAATGCACCTAGAGAAATCCTTAAAAGTACACTGGGCACACTCAAGGCTGTGGTCTTCTTGAGGGAGACGGTGCAGCGAAGCTCTATTAACCTGTCGCTTTCAGAAAGTTAGATTACAATCCTCTGGGGTGCAGACTGGGGTCCCAGTAGGGAAGCCTTTCTGCTTGTAGTTTACAGTAGCAAACTAAGTTGCTATCCATCTCTCGTAAATCTTTTCATTAATCTGTGGTGACAAGCAGGGGGGCACCCCAGTCCAATGAGGTGCAGGGTGCCACCCAGAAGAATGACAGCGCCCTCCAAACTGTGGCATATTCTTGTCCCACAAAGCACTGCACTTTAAAATTCAAGATGGATGATTTCGCTTCAGAAGAATAAGACCTGGCTAAACCAACCTACTGTGGTAGCCCATTTCCATTAACCCTCCCCCTCTAGACCTTCTGCAAATTCCTTTCCTGGGCCTGTCATCTGTTTGGGGGTACATGAAGGGGTTAGGCATGGCTGGCTTTCCTCGCTGTCCTGCTCTTGTTGAAGCCTAGTTTGATTAACCCAGCCCCCTTTCTGACCTATTCTCTGTGGCTGCAGAGTTCTCCCCACCAGATAACCTTTGCCCTTTGCTGCTACTTTACCCCTCATCAAAGCAGCTGGCTATGCCTGACAAGGCTGTCCAATCAGGGTAGGCTAATAAAAAGCTGGATTTTGGCTTACCGAAAAATACATTATTTTCTGTACTAGTTATGATAAATTCAGTTGGCAAGTTGCTGTATTTATCATTGCCCATATTGAAGTCCTTTCTTGCAATTGATATACTGAAATACCATATTCCAATGTTAGCCTATGGAACTAATAATCTATAATGGGGGAAAATTAAATTGGCAGGTTTTCCTTCACCGGGGCATTTAAAACATGTTTTACAATGTCTCTGCTTATAATTGTATGGCACTCAAACCCTGGGGCACCACGGGGAGACCTAAGGGGTGACTTATATGTAAAAATAAGGTAGATTACCACTTTGGAACTACCTTTAATTCCAAAGTTGAATTTGCATATAATTTCCTTTTTAAAGACAGTCAGCTAAGCAGAGCTGCCTTTAAGAAGACAGTAGGCCTACAGCAGCGCACACTCCAGTGCAGGAAATCTACTAGGTCTCTAATCCCCATTGCTCTATTATATACTAGGGACTTATAGGTAGTTTGAATCCCCATTGCCTTATTATATGCTAGGAACTTACAGGGGTCTGTCATTGCTAATTGTAATTATGCCTTATTACGATATACCTTTTTTATTAGAGCACTGGCTGGGCCTGGTTAGAGTCAGTTACTAACAGTATCAATCAAACAATGGGGTGAACGGGGCAAAAATGATGACTTTCTCACAATAATATTATCACTCCCAGTATAAACCCTTCCCTGCTGTTCTTTATTTTTTGCTGCAGGACAAGTTTAGGATCTTGATTATGTACCAATGGATTGTTTTGGAGGAAAAGATTGTTTCTTAAAGAAGTAGTTTATTGTTTGAGTTGTGGATCTTTTTTGGTGATATCTTTACAGTCCAACTTCGCAGTCCATAATAGAAGAAACAGGACTGGCTGATTAGTTTTTTTGTTATGTCTTAGAATGTTGAAAGATTCTGAGTTCTATAAGCTTTAAAGATGATGCTGAGTGGTGGGAATAAAGGGATTTACTGCATAACATTGGCGTTCTTGTTTTTAATAAAATCCAGATGTTAAGCCCACTGTTGCTGTGGGGAATCTACATTCACCTTAATTCTATTACTGCATATTTTCAGCAGCCATGAGTATAGTACCTAGTGCTAATTATGGCTTCATTACAAATTGTCTGGGGCTTAAAGAGTTGCGATATTGGGGCTAGGATTCAGCTGACATCTGCCCTCCAAATTTTAGTCCACAGAATAGGGAATATACTAACTGACCTGGAATTAACAGTTCCATTTCTACAGGTTATTCTCAACTCAAGAAACTTTTATGCTCGGATTTACCACTTGTTATGATCATGTGGTAAACTTAGCAGGGGGCGTGGTGGTCAGAAGGTGGGTGTAGGTGATTGTGAGGATGTGGGCAAGCACAGCAGGCTCTACTGTGGCTGGTGGAGAGTTAGATACTCCTCCGTGCTGTGGGAGGGGGTTGGGTGGGAGAAAACTACACTCAGTCTTCTTTCTGTATATTGATCAAAGACAAGGAGATAATGGACGGAATGCTGAAACTTTTCATACACTCACCCTCAGTCAAATATCTGGGTTTGTGGAAAAGCAGCCAATCTCTAATGAATAACAAAGCTGCTCGGCGCAAGACGCCTCTAATTCACTTCTATAATAATTACCAAAATGAAGAGGCAGGCACAGGAAAACTGGAAGGCAAAAACAGGTGTATTGCTCTAGAGGAGAACACGTCAATTCGGACACTCAGAATGTCTTCAGGAGGTGTTCTGAAAACTTCTCCGCTGCTCAGTCTTTTATACAGTATACAGCTGGTTTATTGGTGGTCAAACATCCTAGGAATTCCCGCCCCCAGCAGGTTCTCACAGAGTCCCAACAGTTATCGTCCCCCACCCAGATCTTAACCAATGATCGATATCTCACAGCTGGACATTCCGACAGGATCTGTAAATGTGTGGGATTGGCTGGATCTAAGGGTTATGCTAGTGATAAGATCAAGCGTTTCTGTTCATACAACAAGTCCTGCCGTGTGGGGGGGGCAATAAACTATGTCCACAAGGGTTCGTTTAGTGCCTGGGACCAGATCGAGTGGCCAGGTGCTGTCAGGGGGTTATCAGAAGGGCCTACTCGTGTGCGGAGGATGAAAGGACAAACAAGTTTAGGGCAGAAAGTGGCTCCGGGGCTTTGTCACGAGGACATGGTTTTATGACCTCAGTGCGTTTTGTCATGTTGAGTCAGGGCGCTGGGGATGATTGCGAGGTCGGGGTGAATCGTAGGTGACTCGCAAAGCACAAGATGGCAGCAGTGCCTAAAATGGGTGCCGCTTACATGCATACAGTGGCTCTTGTTAAGCAAGATGGAGCAGGCGATGTTCATGTCGATTATATTTTAACAGGTTGAATCCATCATCATTCTTTAGCTCACTTCACCACCTCAGTTCAGACCCAGCTATATGCAAATCAGTCTTGACCCTGTGCCTCATAGAAACTGCCAACCCAGCTCATTCCTGAACCGGAAACAAGCATCCTTGGACCGGTTTCTCGGTAACACCCTTCATCAACCAAGCTAGCTTGAATCCAGTGGCAAAGTGAGAAAGGGACCCACGTCTGGGCATACCCTGCCAACGTAGTGCGAAAAAAGCAAACACAAGGAGTTTATGGACGGTGTGCTGAAACTTTTCATACACTCACCCCAGTCACAGATCTTGGTTGAAGCCATCAATTTTCTTTAGCTCACTTCGCCATCTCAGTTCAGATCCAGCTATATGCAAATCAGTCTTGACCCTGTGCCTTATGGGAACAGTCCAGCCTGAACTGCCAAGCCAGGTCTTTCCTGAACCAGAAACAAGCATCCTTTATTTTCCGGGGGGGCCTTGTTAGACCTTGTTGGAATCTTTGGATGAGCGCCCTGCCGTGGACACCTGTGTCTCGGGTTCTCGTGCTACCCCATGCTTCCTGCTTTTTTAATTGGCTTAATTTTAGGTTTTTTGTTGCTGTTGTTATTTTACCCATTTCACTCAGCTTATTCATCTGCGAGTTATGGCTGTTCTGAGCTAGTTTGACGGAAACAGAGTCCCCCTTCCATCTTAGACAGTAAGGCGCAGAGGACATACCCGATTTAGGGGTCCCCCGACTTCCCTTGTTGCCTTCACTGCCCTCGATCCTGCTTTCCTGGGGCCTCAATACCTTAACGGCCTCCCTCGTTTGGCCGTCTTCAGTCAGGCAGAAACCGTTGTTCTCTGCGGTGGAATCGTCGCTCTCCAGTCTCTCCATCTCCTCGGATCCGGTCTCACTCTCCAGCATGGATGCAGAGCCACCCCCGCCTTCCCTGTGCTTGCTCTGCCTGTAACGCTCCCGGATGAGCCTCTGGAGAGACCTCTTTCGGAGCAGCCCTCGAGCAGCAGACCTCCAGACCCATCTTAGTTCCAGGGCAGCCACAAGACAGCGCGGAAGGTCCGGCAAAATTCCCACACACATCCCTGAGTAGATTGCGCAGGAAATAGGTTGACTAAACTCTTAAGAAAGTAAGGAAAGTAGGGAAAGTTAACCACAGCATCATGGATGCTTATAGCATACTGCGTGATGGCAGAGCAGGAGAGCTACCGGCATCGGAAAGCAACTGCTCAGCTCACGGCCTCCATGTTCTCCCAATCTCCCCTGAAGTAGGGTTCTCCGGGGGGGTGCAAGGGTGGGGTTGGGGTAGCACGGGTGAGGTAGCTGAGGGGTAAAAAAGAAGAAAAAAGTACATCTCATTAATCTTTTAACTCAGTTACGTTCTATTTTTCACTGTTTTTGGTTGGGTGTTGTTACTCTGCAGGACGGGGCAGAGTCAAATCGCGGCTTTTCAACCCTCCATGAGAACTTTACAATGTTTATCTTGGAACGTCAATGGCCTCCGAGTTAAGAGCAAGAGAGAATGTTTTTTTCCAGTATTTGAAGGATTCACCAGCACATATAATTATCTTACAGGAAACACACCTCCTAAAACAGGAAATTACTGGAATATGTGGGAAGCTTAGGTGGGTCGAACTCTGTCTTTGCTCCTGTCAATCTGCCAATGTTAGGGGTGTTGCAATTTTAATTAAAAGACAAGCAAATGCTAGCCTCCTGAATGTCATGACTGATGCAAGTGGCGGATGGGTCATAGCCAAGATATCTGTGGAAACTCATTACAGTAGTTGGATACTATGGACCCAATCAGGACAACCCCTCAACTTTGAAAACAATCTTTTTAAACCTTTCCCGGGCACAACAATCTTAGCTGTGGACTTCAATATAGCATTAAATCCTAGGCTGGACAAATACCCAACCAATGTCCTATCTAAATCTAGAACTTACCTAAAAACTAGGATGAGGCAGAATGCGTTATCTGATATCTGGAGGGAAAGGTTGGGCACTCAACTGGGGGTGTCTTTCTATAATAAAAAAATGTAGATACAAATCTAGGATCGACTATATATTAATTAGCAATGATTTAAGAGGTAACATCAAAGATATAGATTATCTGACACCCCATCTATTGGACCATGCAGCTGTATGGATGGATTTTCTAATTTTACAGGTAACGAACAGCAGAGGGTCTGGACATTTGATCGTACACTCCTCCTAGATGAGGCTGAAACTGGCTATTTATCCCAGGAGATAAAATCCTTCTTAAACATTAACATAGGTTCAGCAGATTCTTTGGTAGTATGGGACACTCTGAAGTCAATTTTGAGAGGTTTAGTTACAAATAGGACTTCTAATAAAAATAGGCAGTACAGGGAGGAAATTGTGTCAACGGAGCGTCAAATGAAGGAGGTGGAAAAAAAGATTATTAATGAAACCGATCAAGACCATATCCAAACACTAGCAGCCAAACAGGAATCTTTGAAAGCCCTTTTGGATAATATAGTTCAGACTAGAATTTCCAATAGGTGGGAGGTAAGCAAGCTTGCACACTTTGAGTATGGCGAGGGGGCCGGTAGATTACTAACCTGGAAGGCCAAATCGGACAGAGTGTGTAATCTGATAAAACAAATAGATATCACACATTAGTGGAGGAGTGTGGCTCACTGATTAGAGCAGCAGACCCTGATGCAGAGGTCTGGCCCGGGACCAGGGTTCCATTCCCGTTGCAGCAGGGTCTTGAGCTCAAATGTCCGCGGACCCGATAATTCTCGGCACGGTGCCTACTCTAATCATGGGGTCCCGCGCTGCAACTCTGGACAATAGTTTGCTTAGTCTCCACACCGGCCCTAATTGCTAAGGATGCCTGGCTTCACCAGGGGGGTGCCCAGGAGTTGGGCGCCTCACAGGAACAGGCCAGGACGGGTTCCTCAGTCGTTTATTCAGCGCGGGGGCACACTTGTAAGTGTAACCATGCACTTTATAAGCTTCAGAATTGCATACCAACAATCAAAGAAGAAGAGATAGGAGAAGCTTTTCACACTTTTTTTAAGGACCTATACGACGAGGACAACGACATAGATAGCTCATCGGCACGGGATTGGTTAAATCCAATCCATCTCCCAGTCTTGGAATTCACCAAACGAGAAAATCTAGAAGTGGAAATATCACTCCAGGAGGTTAGGAAGGCACTTTGCGCCTGTAAGGCTAGTAAGTGGTGTGGCTTACTGGTTAGAGGGGGCAGACCCGTAAGCAGAGAACGGTACGGGACCAGGGTTCAATTCCCGATGCCGCAGGGTCGTGGACCAGGGTCAAAACGGATTCGATAATTCTCACCTCGGTGCCTACTCTAACCAGGGAACACACTCAGCAACTCTGGGCATTAAGCTTGCCTCATCTCTACAACGGCCCCCCACAGATGCCGGGGATGCCTGGTTTCACCTTGGAGATACCCAGAAAGGGACCATCTCACAGGGAAAACCAGGACGGGTTCCCTAGCAGTCTTCAGCGCCAGTATACTCCATGGAGTCGCAGTGCGCTTTACAAGTACACCCACATTTACATTTAAGGCGGCAGGGCCTGACGACCTACCTGCAGATGTGCATCAAATTCTGGGAGAAGAGATAATTCCATTTATGACCACTACTTTAAATAAAATTCTGGTCAATGAGGCTAATCCATCTACCTCTTGGGGTGAAGCTAACATCACACTGATCCTAAAACCAGGCAAACCATCTACAAACTGTGGGTTATATAGACCTATCTCGCTTTTAAACTCAGATTATAAGGTATTTACCAGGATATTGGCCGACAGGTTGTGAGCAGTTGCTGGAGATTTGCTGCAATCCGACTAGAAGGGCTTTTTAAAAGGTAGAAATCTTTTTGATCTTACGCACAATTTCATAGATGCGATTGACTTCGCCTCCATCTTTACACTCCCTTTGGCAGCAATGACATTGGACGCAACATAAGACTTCAACAGGGTTAACTGGAACTACCTTGCTGCCGTGCTTGAGAAATTGATTTTTTGGCCAAACTTTCGCAGAACCATCAACCTGATATATAGTGATCCTTCCGCAAGACTGGTGGTGAACAGCAAATTTACTAAACCCTTCAGTATTAAGAGAGGAACCAGACAGGGCTGCCCCCTCTCCCCCCTCTTTTTCGACCTGTATAGAGAGCCATTTACTCAGCATCTTAGGGAGGAGTCCACTATTTTATCATTTAAGAGTGGTACATGGGAGAGGAAGATAGTAATCTTTTCCTCAGGTTATTAATTTAGCCAGGGAGTTTGGTTGAGTCTCTGGCTATGAAGTCAATGCAGATAAGACTGAGACTATGACTTCGAACCTGCCGAAGGGGCGACATGAGGGATTTGGGAGTTAAAATTGGCCCTAATATAGAGATGATAGCCAAGGTGTATCGTATGAATATTCTAAAAGAGAGCCAACAACTAATGAAATCGTGGTCCCACCTTCCCCTGACTATCTTAGGTAGAGTTAATTTGATAAAGATGATAATTCTTCCAAAAGCAACATTACTTTTTAGCACCATCCCATTACATTTTGAGAAACAAATAATTGACAGATTTCATCAATCTATCAATTCATTTGTGTGGGCCTATAAAGCAACTAGGATATCTTTGAAAAAGCTAAGACGGAGAAGAGGAAAAGGTGGTCTTGCACTCCCAGATATTCAGTATTATGCGTGGGCGTTTCAATTATCCCATTCAAGAATGTTGGTAAAATCTCAAGATTCATCAGGTAGAGGGAAGATGTTTACAGCTATGTTAGGACAGGCGGGGATTCCACATGAAGGCTTTCTTTTCAAATATGGAGGCAACATTTTTTCAAAAAAGTAAGGCTGAAGGTTTTATGGGAGGTATCTTAAATATGGGCTAGAATTAAAAAATTAACGGGTCTAGAATATCTTTCAAGGTTTGCTCCATTGTGGGATAGCCCGGGGACACCAAGTTGCCTGAAAGATATGTTGGCTGTACCTTTAAAAACAGCAGGGTTAGCAACATGGGGAGATTTAGCTGTAGTGTAGATGGCTCTCTCCTACCTTGGGCAACACTTCATAAAAAACTGGAAGAGGGCATGTCCAGATTTAAAAACTTACAAGAGTTGGTCCCAGAATCTTAAAAAACCATTTGGGTTGGGGAATGATCTAGAAACAGATCTGGTAAAAAAGCTAGCAGGGAAGAAGGAGGTATCATTTTTTTACTGGGCAATTGAAGAGGCCATTGATGAAAATTTTAGATTAGCCGGTGAGCTGTGGGAAGAACCCAGTCTAGAGATCGATTGGGTGGAGCTATGGCAAGCTTCTTATAGTACTTTGTTCTCAGTTGTGAAGCCAGCCTGGCTGAGCAGAAACCATTACTTCACCACACACAGGGCCTATCTATCCCCGGCGAGACTTTCTAGGATGTCCAATAGTCCACCTGCTAGATGTAAAAAATGTGATATGGAAAACGCCCTTGCTACACATATGTTCTTGACTTGCCCTGCCATTTTGGAATTTTGGGAAAAAGTCGGGAATACCTTAATGACTATCTTGGGACACCCAATACACATTTCCCTCAGTTTAATCATTTTCTGCATAATAGGTGAAATCACAGGCCCCAATAGAGGTTTCTTATTTTTTGCTATATTGCTGGCCAAATAGGAAATATGCAAGAGACGGGTCGAGTCCTCATCTCCCACACATTTGGACTGGCTTTCCTACTTGTATAAAACATCTAAGACTGATCTGGCCAGATTAAAAGACAACAAGAAGAGAGCCACTTGGGACTGCCTGTTAAATAAGATTCCAGCCTAGACAGCCATTACTGTTGTTTTTTGTTTTGATAAATCATGCTGGTAAAAATCTTTTTTGTCCAAAGATTAAGCCTCACGGGAAGCTCTCAGACTGTGCTGGACCTCACTACTACCATTGGGGCCCCAGTTTACTGCGATATAAGGTGGGTTCTCAGCAACAGTTTACAGTTCTCAGGAATCAGTACAGAGCGTAACCACCCTCTCATAAACAACGAGAGGTCAGTAACAAGAAGGAAATCAGTTTGCTACTGGTAGGCGGGCGACAGACTGGTGGGGTTTTACCCCAATGACCTACTTCTCTTAAGTGAGTAACAGTGGCCACCTTTGGATCTCCAGTTAGCTGGGGTTAGAGGCAAATGAGGAAGAAAAAAAAGACTGATTTGCATATAGCTGGGTCAAAACAGGAATGGAATGGTGAGCAATAAAACAATGGATTTAGGCCCAGATCTCTGCACTGGGGTGAATGTATGACATTGTTCTGCATTCTTTCCATCAACTGTTCTTTTTGCATTTGTCACCCCGAGTGGGACGGGCATGCTCAGACGTGGGTCCTGTGCTCTCCATGCCACTGGAGTCAAGCCATCCTGGCTGATGAGGGCTAGTCCTAGGATGCTTATCTCCAGTCCAGGGAGGACCTGGCCTGGCAGTTCGGGCTGGACTGATCCCATTGGGCACAGGGTCAAGACTGATTTGCATATGGCTGGGTCCAAACTGGAATAACATGGTGAGCAAAAAAACGATGGATTAAGGCCCAGATCTCTGTAACGGGGTGAATGTATGACATTAGTCTGTATTCTGTCCATCAACTGTACTTTTTGCAGTATAATGATGCCATGCACACTAGGACCCTTGTGGTTCTGGACAGACTCTGAACAGGAAATACTTGATATGCGGGCGGAAATATTACGGTGTGGTTCTGTGAAGTATAACATAATAAAAAGAGCATGAACGAATGTTGGAGAAGAAAGATATGTTTAATTGCAGCTCTTGTGTGTGGCATAATCTATATGCATGCTCCAGGACTGGGGAAGACAATGCAGATGGCCTGGAGCCCAAATGGTGTTATCAAGTGCATTTCTGGTAAGACAATGGCTGTTATTCTTGCATCCAGAAGATAGAGGTGTGGACACAACAGACCACTCAGAACTGACTAAGCAGTAACCCTTCCCCTCGGGAGTATAACTCTGGCTGACTCAGAAGAAGAGCCTAGAAGGTATGTTTACTTTACGACTTATGTTAATTTGTCCTTACACTAACGAGTGATAAGTTGGGCTTTTTTGCTTCCAAACAATTTAACAAGCTTGTCTTCAAAATTTGCCAACTTTGTGGTCTTTATGAAGACAACAAAAATGCGAGGAAAAAATCTGCGACAAATCTCAATGCAGTAGCTTTTTATAGAGAAAACAAGTTTCTGTGAAAAACATCACCGGCAAAATCTTTTCTTTTTGAAGATATCTCCATGAATTAGAGAAGGTCTGTAAAAATGTACCATATTTACAGTGTAATTAAATTGCTGAATTGTGAACTTCGTTCAACTTGTCAGGTGGAATTAGAACTGCTCAAAGTCTCTGCTCAAATCAGGATGCTCACAGAAGGCTAGAGATGTGTGCCTGCTGCCCATATGCTGATCAGCTAAGTCCTCTGGTGAGAAGTCAGACATTTTTTTTATATGCAGGTTTGCAGTGACAAGCAATGGATCCATGGAGTAATCCAGAAAATGTACAACAGTAGTACACTTCCAGCAGTATTTCATTCCCTAACATTTACTCAAGTGGAATTAGAACAGGATGGAAAATTGCAAAGTAAGCAACGGTGACAAAATTATGCTTTTGCACACCTGACTTTGTTTTCTACTATACAGGAAATGCACTCAGCCAACTCTTAAGAGAACCAGACTGACGTATTTGGAAACTCTGCAAAGGCCATGTGAATACCGACAAATTCAGAGTTAGTGGGTACTTATCTATGATTGCAGAACAACCCACTCATAAACAGCCACAATCTCATCCTTTACAGAAAATACAGATATGGTAAATCTGATATAAGTGCGAATTTCCTTTCAGAAATGCAGCAAAGGGTAAAAGACGTTCTAAACACTAAAACGCTTTAATACACCCCACATGTACATCATAACAATACTACCATATCTAAGAGCCTTGAAGAAAGATGAGGCTCACAGTCCAGTTTGGACATTTCTTGTATATTCTTATATTTGCTCAATTAAACGTGTATTTGCTGTAAACCGTAAGCTTATTGACTGAACTCTCTCCTGGCAGATTACTTCTAAGAACCCAGAATTTACTCAGAACATCAATATGCCTCAAGGGTGGAATTGTCTTTGCAGCAGGCGCCTGAACAGGGGGAAAGCCTTAGAAACTTGCATTGTCCATTAGATATGCGTACTATATAATTTTCATTCTCTGCGGTGTACATTTAAATGATTTCCATGCACAGTATTATTTTGTTAACCTACCAAGAAGATCTGAGAACGTCCGTCTTCCTTGGAAGTGAGTGATGATCTTAGGAGCCGACTTCCCAGCTCAAATAGTGCAGCTTGCTAAATCCTGTACGTAACCAGGAAAGGATGTGGCGTAATGGCTGAAGCTGTTGACTTTGGAACATTGGGACAAGGTTCTGGCCTCAGTGTCGGCTCACCATCCTGTGATTCTGGGCAAATCACTGTATCTTCCCGTGCCTAAAAAAATGAAGTGTCCTTCTGTAATGTAACACACTCATGCTAAGTGCTCCATTTAACGTGCTTGAGGTAAAGTTCTCCAATACCTTCGGATCTAGTTTGCACCATATAAAACTGAAGAAACAAAACAATGTGGCCGAGTGAAAGGAAGGATATGGTATTGTGATTTATGAGGAAGGAGACCTGTGAAACAAGTTACAGTTGATTATTTTCTGTTCTATTGACCCTCACATAATACTGTAATTGTGCTAAGTCCTGTTAAGAAACCCCCCATGGCTTTCCTACCTTAAGGATTGGGATTTGATTCGCTCCCCCCCTACTCTCGTCTTACTAGAGAGATGTTTGTGCTATGAGAGTTTTATTTAATGTCTTGGGTTTACTGTTTAAACTTTGATTAAAGTAAAACCATAGATCACATTAAAACTACATGAACATCATTATTAATACACAATGAGTCTTCAGTAGCTGCAAATTACCATCAACATTTCATTCCACAGTTCAAAGTCTGTTGTAGTAGAGTTAGTTTTAGAACCACAGTCACTAAAAGTTCTAACCTTTCCAGAAAGCAATGTTCTTGTTTTAAATGATCTAAAAGGAAACAGTTAGGGTTTCCTCCCTTGATCTAGTAAGGGATTTATGATCAGTATGTTCTTTGCTCAGATTCAAACACTGCTATCCCTTGTAAATTTTAAACAGCTAATTCTAGATAAAGGAGTAAAGCTTCAGAACTTCTCTTCACTAAACTCACACATACAGCATGCCTAACTTAGAGTGACGACTCACACTGCAACACTTACATGCTGCCTCAATCAGTCGTTTTCACTCTGGTACCTTCTGCAGGTAACTGGGTTTTGTTACAGTACCCTCCACCACCACTTTTTGCCTGGTATCTGGTGAAACTTTGAATAAAGTGTGCTGGGTTCCTGCTAACCAGGTCCCCAGCACCAGTGTTATTTTCCTAAACTGTACCTTTAACTCCACAATTGGCACCACCCTTTAGGCAAAAACCACAGGTGATGGACAGAATGCAGAACAATGTCATAGATTCACCCTAGTACAGAGATCTGGGCCTAAATCCGTCGTTTTTTTGCATTCCACACCACCCCAGCTCAGACATGGCCATATGCAAATCAGTCTGACCCTGTGCCTCATGGGAATAGTCCAGCCCGAACTGCCAAGCCATGCCTTCCCTGGACCGGAAACAAGCTTCCGAGGACCGGTTTCTGGCATTCCAGCCGTCTTCAGCCCGGCTTGCTTGAATCCAGTGGTGTGGAGTTCATGGGACTCACGTCTGAGCATACCCATCCCACTCGGGGTGACAAATGCAAAAACCACAGGTGATGGACAGAATGCAGAACAATGTCATACATTCACCCCAGTACAGAGATCTGGGCCTAAATCCATCGGTTTTTTTGCATTCCACACCACCCCAGCTCAGACATGGCCACCCTTTAGGCCCCATGCAGGTCCCTTGTAACTGGTACCTCTGAAACCTAGGGCATTGGACCTAAAGAGGGCCCCTAAAGGCTGCAGCATACATTGTGCCATTGCAGCCTGTGTGTGTTGCTGCAGAGAAAATCAAAGAGTCAACATGGCACACACGCCTGTCTTCCATGCCAGCAACACATTGAGTGCTATAAGCAGGGTGCACTATACCCCATGCATCCCAGTAATATCTAAGCAAAACCTTTAGATATTACAAGTGCACAGGGAAGGCATACCTCGTCAAAATGAGTTACCCAGCAACATGATGACTTCACTGCACCCCAAGGCGGTTGGTACTAAACACCCTTTCTTAATAAACCCACACTGATGCCAGTGCTGGATTTATTAATAAATTCAACAGAGGACCCATTAGAGGGGTCTTCTGAAACCGTACTAACTACTAGTGTGCTCACTGACTGGTCTCAACCAGCAAGCCACCCTAGACAGGTTTCTGACCTGATGTGAGAGCCAACGCTCTTGGAGGCTAGGACCAAAGTCTGCCCTGGGCAGAGGTGTTCACACCTCTTCCAAACAGGATGAGCATTCCAGGGTGGGAAGCTTTAAAGACTGTCCTACCTTTGTCATGGGACCCAGGGTCTCTCCAGATATTTGAGACACCAACCCCCTTGTCCTGCACCCACTTCTGGCAGCAAGGACGACGGGAAAATGTGTTAAATTAGGAGGTGTGCACACATTTAGCCAGCACAACCCCTAAGGTAGGCCAATGGATGTGGACCCCTCTTTTCAGTTCCTCCAAATTGTTTTTGGAAAGAATTAGGCTACTAGGGTCAGAGTCATGCCCACTTTCCACAGGAAGTGGTCATATAGCAGGTATAGACACCCTAAAGGTAGGTAGTCAATTGGCTACTAACTGTCAATCCCTGTAGCACCCCTAATTTGAGTATTTAGGAGGCACCACTGACCCCAAGAAATCAGGTTCGACAGATCAACATGAAAAAGAGTCACTGTCTTGAGAGAACTGCAGCAGAACTTTGGACTTTGACGCAAAACCATGACAGCCTCACCCCTTGCTCAACAACCACGACAGAGTGACTCGTCCAGCTTTCTATAACCTGACAGCACTTCAAAAACCGCCAACAGTCTCCCTCGGAGTAAAGGAGAAACTCCCTTGCAGTGAGCAGTCATGGACTCACAGAGTCTGGTCCACCACCTTGCAGCTTTCTGCCAGAATGACACTACAGACAACCAGAACAGGTACTCATGCTATGGAAGGTCAGCTCTGTCTCCCCACAGAGTGCGAAGATACCAGGACCAAACAGAGCCTTGCAGCACCAACCCCCCGGGTAACGGATGCTCTGCACCAACAGTGAGTGTCTAGCCCAGACTCACTGCACCCGGATCAAACAGCCATTGAGGGATGTCCGCACCATTGAGACCCACTTCGATAGTGGCCCAGCTCCTTTGCTTTTGCCGCTGTAGGCTGTTTGTCTCTGGCATCTTTGTGCTTCAGGCCCAGCCTCCCTTTCCACTCTGCACCCGAGCTGTCTTGCCTGGACAAACTGGCTGTGCCCCCTTGCTCTACAACTCCTTGCAACCTAAGCCCCCGTTTGGGAGGCCTCAGACTTACACGCAAGTCCATCTGTGCATCCTGTTTCCCTTTACAATAGAGCACCAGCAACCAGCCTTACCAGCACCTTGCACCCGTTAGAATAAGGGTAGGTATCAATGAACAGCTGGTAGTACTTTGAACCTTGGCCTATTACCACTCAGAACTCCGAAGGTGAACCCCTGAAACCAACTGTATTTACCTCTATTGTATTTTTGATTTTGCTTCCATAGGAATATATTGTGCGTAAAAGCGCCCAACTGTAAATGCTTGATTTATCTTGTACAATTTATTGCTAAAAAAATTACTTACTGATGAATGTAGAACTTGGTATTAAACTATATATACAAAGAAGTGTTCTTTGAGTGTGTGTCTCATTTATTGCCTCTGAAAGTTAAACAACGGCTTAGCACTACCCTCTGATAAACCGAACTGCTCGCCTACACTACCACAAAAAAGAACATTAGTATTATGTACTTTAGCCTCTGTAAGCCAATTGGGGACCCACTGGACTCCTTGTGCTTCATTATTGTACACTATATAGAGATTCAGCTTCCTACACCTTCCCACTAAGATGCTATCTTCCTGAATATACCTGAGGCTGAGCACGTGTTCAGGTGTGGTTCCTATTTATATTGGGTCACACCCAAATTTGCTGCCACAATGGAATTCTGAACAATGTAGTTCTGAGTAGTCACAAGTCTCTATACATGATCTCTAAAGCCTTTACAGATTTTCTCTTGGCTTCTGAGACTCTCCCAAGTTCTCTTGGAATGACCATCATGGTACCAAAGCAATCGATCGTCTAATCAGATAGTCAGCTAGTTTACAAGGTTCAAGTAATGAAGCTACATGATATCAGTCACAGAGACAACATGCAAGCAGTGAAATGGCATGGTTCCAGTTGCAAAGACCTGACAATGCCTATTTGAGATACTTGCAAACTACCAATGCTCTTTGGCATGTATGACATCAAATATTGCAGGGATTCTGTGGAGTCACAGAAATATGCTTGGGATCGTAGAACATTAGAATGCAGGGACTGAGTCACTGTACCACCTTAGCACCCTTGGGCCAGGGACCAACTAGCTATAATGTCTCACTTGCCTTCCTACTCACTCACAGAGGCACACATGATTAGACATCCCAAAGCACAACTTCCGACCCTCTTAGGAATTGCGGTTGCAGGACACACTCTTTCGCTCTCACACTCGTGCTCATGCTAACAAAGAGAAAACGACCAGTGGCCTGGACAGGACATATGACGAAGCAACGATCCTTCTGTTGGCACACAACTCCTGCCATGTCTTCCTGAAATGCTTCTCTATAGATCCTTCAGATTGGTGTAATGCTGCCCCCTTACATTGTTTTGCCATTAGTGGAGTTATAAAGAGATTGCACATCCTATTTTTTGCGCGTGAATGCGCTTAGCATCCACACCATTGTTGATCTTAACGGATTCACTAAGTTTAGCCTCATATGCTTGAAAGTCTTGTCTGTCATTACAGTTGGTATCACTATTGGTGCCATGGAGTATCTTTAAATCTCCCTAATCCAGATGCTTCTTGGGACCACTTTATCCTGTTGCAGATTCTCCATTCTCTTGTGAGATGTGCCTGCTGTTGCACAGTAAATGGTTATAAAAATGAATGCGCCACATTATCTGCTTATTCACTACTTTGCAAAAGAAAACAACATAATCAATGATATCACACTACATTACAGATGCGCTTTTTTGGGCAGATTTCTGTCAAATTACTCCTATAGGTACCTTTAGCTAATACATTGCCATCACATGGCCAATCATTTGTCCATCATACTCAGTACGTCACACAGGGTGCATATATTTCATACATATCAATATTTATTTCTTATACTACACTTGTCATACTGAACAATGCATTTAATCCAGAGTCCATCCACCTTGTGTTTAGCCATAGTTTTGAAATGGAACTGGATCTATATTGAGTACCCTATAACTGTGATCATCTTATTCATCTGTGGCAGCATTGGGCACTTCTCGAATTTGTTCTCTAAGAAATCCATATGCCTTAATGTGTTCCTAGTCTGGTGTGTTGCTTATGTATTTGATGTTTGTTCCTTGGCTTGCCCCCTGTAAACATCTGTTGATAAAGTACTCCAAATACTATGGGACTTAGGGGCAACTGGACAATCCATGTGGCACGTGTTGCCTGTTTTCCATGACATCACAAAAACCAGTTACTACTGCAAAGTCACTGAGTTGCCATGACTTCCTTTTGCCGCTAAAGTTTTCAGGGGTAATACATATTCCTGAATGGTGAAGGTTGCCATGGGGTAAAGCCTCACATAGAGGCCCTGATTACAAAGTAAGTAGTAAACTTTCACCCATGTGCACCAGAATTATTGGTATTTACCGGGTATGTGAGTACCCCCTCCTCATTCCACATAACCTGCAATCAGGGCCAAAAGGCACACACTGATGGGTGTGTTAAACCAGTTTTAGAATGTCACAGTAAAATAAAGGTCTTTCAGTCTCCTTTTAGTTAAATAACCTAGGGTCAGATGTACAAAGCATTTGTTAATCAGTTGCAAATGAGTTAGCGATTGCAAAAAAGCAAGTTTCAAATGTAGAAAAATGTATTTCTGATCCACTTGCAAAAGTAGAGTTACGAACGGAATCTTACTGACTCTTTATTTTGTGATTGGATATAGTGATTTCCTATTAATCATTTTAAAATTACGGTTCCTAATTTTGACTGCATTAATGTAATGTAATGTAATGGGGTTTTTGTAAAGCGCAGGCTGCACTCCAAGGAGCATCTTTGCGCTGTAGAAGAGATTCAGGATCCGCCTGGTAAGTAAGGTGGGGAGGCGGGAGTATCTAGACTAGGTTTTTACATTGTTCTTCAGAAAGAGTGAAGATCCAAGTTTTGAGGCCTTTCTGAAAATCGCTTCTGTGGGGATTTGACGGAGATGAAGGGGGAGAGAGTTCCAGGCTTTGGAGCCTAGTACCGCCAGGGATTTTCCTCCTTTAGTCTTGAGTCTGAATTTGGGAATGGTGAGAAGATTGGACCCTTGAGATCTGAGACATCGTGTGGGGCTGTAGTGGCTTTTAAATTGCAATTACTTGCACATATGTGTTTTAACACTTGCAAACTAGCAACAACTGGGAGCAGGTGGTAATCAAGTGCAACATTTAAAAGTAGAAGTAATACCCTTTTTTTCCACAATGGTTGTTCTATATGCTATGATGAAGAGAATGAGGGTTTTTGCTCAATATCAGCAGAGAAGACAGGAGTGCATTTTCAGAATCAAAGCAACTTTATTCCATCAGACTGAAAAGCAGATTTATGATACGTATGGGTTGAGAAGTAAAGTTATTTTAGATAGGAAGAGCCAGCACTCTTCGAACATACAAGTTGTATGAAATGCATGCTGCTTAATTACAGACTTTGTTGCAAAATATCCTGCGTCACCACATTTGCCATTTTGTTTGTGTTGGATGACAGAGCATATGCTCTGTATACTTGGAACATGACTCCATACCTCAATGTTACTACCCATAGCCAATACGGATATGATCATGCACGCAGGTGAAACAGAACCAGTCATAGAAAACACTTTTGCCCTTTTTAAAGCAAGATTTTGCTGCCTACAAAAAGTTGGTGGAGCTCTAAAATAATTATCTGAATGGACTGTCTAAGTAGTAGCAGCTCGGGCTGTGTTGTACAGCACTTCAACCAGGAATGGACTTCTTATACAGCCTGAGGTTGATGGCTCTGATGAGGTGGAAGACTTACCACCACAGAACCAAACGCATGATGCCATATGATGGCACAAGGACTGCAGAAGGCGGGGATAAACGTACATACATTACAAACCACTATTTTAAGGTAAGTGTCTTGAATGTGCAAAATTGACTACAGTAATAAATACAGTCACAAACACTCGTAGTCACAATGTAGATTAGTACTGTTCTTACAAAGTTTGTGACAGGGAATTTAAAGACCCCAAATTACAGAACATTAGATTATATCTTAATGAATAATTGATGTTTACTTCAAAATGTACAAAACAAATGAACATTTATGTTTTTTTTGTCATTCAACGTTTTAGCAGTTGGCCTCTCCATATTTGTCGTGCTAACATGCACCTTCTATATCCTCAACCTGACTATGAGTATTCCTGTATTTTATCTCATCCGACACAGACAATCTACTGGAAGCCTTCTCACCTTCTAGAGCCGGGGTTGCTTGATCACTGGAACATGTTTGTGGAGTTTGCAGCAATTTCCAAACCTTTAGCTACATCCTTACTGCAGTGTGCAATTTCCTGTTGAACATATATATGGTTCTTCTTCTAAGCATCTTCGTAGCAGTAGCCAATTGTTCAAAATTCTAACATTCATAACCACATGGATGTGCTTTCTAAAAACTGTATGGCATTATATTTTAATCTGTTGCTGAGTATCCTCCTGAATTGCATCACATAATGGTTTCATTGAAATTATAAATGCTAATAATGAAACTAATCCCACATTTCAAGCCAATCATGTTCATAGCATCAAATAGCTTATTTTGTACTTTCAACATAGATTTCTTTATGCGCACACATTCATCTCTAGATGGTGGTGAACCTCACTTATGTGTTTGAGTAGGACGTGCACTTATAGGTAGTGGTCTATGGATACAGACGCTTGTTCTATGTCTTGTAGGCAGATGAACCGGATTAGAAGATCTAGCTGTTTGTCTTCTGGCAGACACTTTTCTTTCACAAACTTTAGCAGGACTTTTTAATGTCCGTTGGTGTATGAAGATCAATGGCAAGGAGAAGATTTAGGGGGAAGGAGGCTGTGGCTTCTGTGGGTGAGAATTGCCTGCTCCCCTGTGGTGCTTGAGGGAGTAGGCGGAGCTGGGCTGTGCCTCTGCCTGTTTTCCCCGCCCCTTTTCACCTATGGTTTTACTGGATGTGGATCCGCACCTGGTAAAACCGGATCTGGGGCCAGATTTATCAAAGTGTTGCCTTTCCCCATGTGTTACACAAGGTAGAGCAAAGGCGATGCAACACTACAGTCAACATTACCAAGCCATGCAAGGTCACCTTGCATTGGGCTGCAGTACTTGATAAATCTGGAGTATTGCAACGCCTTTAGTTACTCTTCCCCAGGAAGGCGTTCCATGCCTTCCTAGGGGAGGCATAACAAGGCGAAATATAGTTCTATTACCACAATATTTGAAAGAGAAAAAGCCTAAGGGGATTGTTTTTGTACAGAAAGGTGCTCCTTCCTGCACAAACACAATGCTAACTGCAAATCAGGCACACTTGCACCACGAGACAAGGGTGCCTCCATTGACTCTAGGCAGCCAAAATTACGCCAGCGCAAGGAGAGGACAAGAATGCACGATATAATGGAAATATGTGTAAATGTAAATGTATTTATGTAGCGCAAATCACCGACCCGGTATCTAAGCGCTTGCTTAGGGAACCCGTCCTGGTATTCCCCTGTGAGATAACCCCGGCAGGGTATCCACAAGGTGAAATCCAGGCATCCCACCCCGAGGGGCCGTTGTGGAGATTAAGCAAGCTATTGCCCAGAGTCGCAGAGTGTGAACCCGTGAATCGAGTAGGCACCGGAGAGAGAATTGTCGAGTCCGTGGACATTTTAGGACTCAAGACCCGCCGAGCCGGGAATTGAACCCTGGTCCCGGGCTGACCTCTGCTTCCAGGTCTGCCTCCTCTAACCAGTGAGCCACACTTCTTCACTGTATAGCCCATTCTTGCCCTATTCCTTTCATGCAGTGCAGTAAGGTGTCTGCGGCGTTGTGTTGTATAACATATTTATAATTTTTCGTCTGGTGTTTATGAACTCTGCAAATACAGGACAACTAGTAGTAGTGAAGAGCACTGCCGTCTGCCCACCCTCCAGGTATACCCCTTCAGTCATCTGATAATGGCATAAAGACAAATGTGATCCTGTGGTCAGCCTTTACGCCATTTGAACCAAACAGTAACAATTTTTATTTGCAGTTTTGTTTTGCACAAACTCAACCCAAAGGTATTGGAGCATTAACACAAGCACTGTTAAATTACACTAAGTCACATTTCTTTTTTTTTTAGACATGAGGAGATTAATTGCAAGTCTGGGTGGTGAACTTGCCGAGTTTGCACAGATGTTTTCACTCTGCGTCACGCGTAGCTCGCAGAGTTCCAAAAAATTAGGGTTTTCCCTAGCTCGCGTTTGTCAACGTCAAGTTGGCGAGCAAGGAAAATCCACCTCACAGCGAGAGTTTTCCTCGTTCGCAATCGTCAGCATCAAGTTGGAGAGCGCGAGCATGGAAAATCAAACTCCCAGTGAGATTTCTCAACGCAAGCAGTCAGATTTCTCATTATCAGTGGTCGCGTATGCTCGCGACCGTTCGTGTTGAGAAACTGTCTGTTTGCACTGAGAAAGGAAGCACCTCCCGCTTGCTCTGTGCATGGTGCTGTTTGCATTGATTGCACAGTGCAGAAAAGCACCTGGTGCTGAAACTCACCACCAACAGCATACATCCAACGCACTCCGATGCTTGCTGAGCTCCGCATAGCGCAACAGTTTTATTTGCACTTCATGGCTTTCCACATAGCAGAACTCCATGAACACCACCCAGGCTTAATCGATTGATTTTCCCAGAATCAAAAGGAAGATGAGCCGAACCAATGCCTATGAAATGGAGCCAATTGACAGACATCTCTTCAGAGGTTTTCCAATATCAATAAACATCACCATTGGAGTTCCACATGACTTTGCTCCATTCCTGATACTCTCCAAAATGTATATGTTTTAATTGGTGCAAAAAATGACTTCCCAGACTACTGACATTTCTCAAGTATGACATTGAAACCTAGATCTAGCAAAAAATACCGGACTGGACTAGGCTACAACAACAGGGTGCGACTGCCTTCCTTATGTTCAAATGTTCAAAAAAGGGTCCATCAAAGCTTTCTCTGTGGTTCTGGAATGGAATGCTCGTGGAGTTGAGGTGTTTTGACAGTCGGAACTGACAGATGAATTAGACAGAATAAAATATCTTTTTTACCATCTTCTGGTGTCAGAGCAGTAGCTTTGACCATCACAATCCTCCACGCCAGTTTGCTGCTGCTCTGACAGACATTGCTTTGCAACAAATTTACAGGTTAATGGCACGTGAAAAGATATTAGGCTTTCATCATGCTGATAAGTTTGGGATGCCATCACCTGTTTTTATCGATGCAGTGTTTGAATGTTTTTTTCGGTTATCATCTGCCATTAAATGTGAGTTTTTTCATTTCTAAGGTCGTATGCAGGTGAAAATTACTGCAGTTTCTTACGTTTCATTCTGATTTCATTCTTTGAACTATAACATTTCCTCATTTACAATGGACTTCGTTTCGCCAGGCGATTTTCACATTTAGTTTTCATTCTGATAATGCACTGGGTCATTTCTGATGCACTTCACCTTGCTCAGTAGAGCAGTAGGTGATTACAAAAGAGAGTGGCATAATGATTGTCCTCCCTGAGGTTGCATTGCTTGAAGATTTTCTTTTCCATTCTGCTGGGCTTTTATCTCGTGCTACCACATGCTTTAGGTGTCCAGCTGTTTGGTGTACTGATGTCATTTATGTCAGTGAATCCCAGACACTCCTTCCTCAGAAGCAGCATGTGGAAGTCAGCATGATCGATTTTCTGTTTAAAATTATGAGAAATGATTTTTGAATTCTCAGAAATATGCTGTTTTGGCCATGTTGCTATGAGCCGCATCTATATCCAAGCAGATGTTGAACCTTTGAATCATTGTAACTCTTTTGAAATGTGTTTACTACTCCAGCTCTGTATCCTAATGTATATGTATGTACACGCTCATGTTCATGCTTGTTGCTGCCTAATTCATCTCATTGTTTTCGAAATTGGCTTAGCTGGTGGCTATTGTCATTAAGGGAAATGTGTCAACATCAATTAGGCACACAAGGGATTTCTGAGCTTCCCTTCTGCTGAAAGGTTTAGAACCTGGTGTAAAAAGCATATTTGTGGTTGCAAATGGCCCGTTGTAACCGTAAAAATGCTTTTTCAAATGTACAAAAGGAAAAATGTGATTCGGTGACTTGTTACAATTGAATTCTTTATTAATATATGGAACTCAAAAAGTGATCCACTTAAAAAATTACAAGAGGATCACAAGATGAGATGACATTGTACATTGTGCAAATAAAGACATTTACCATAAAATATTATTCGTATAAATGACAAAAGACGAGTCACTCACTTTTAGAGGAATACAAAATGAAAGAGCATTTAATTAAAGTGCAATATTGTAACAATAGGATCACAACCATAAAATCCGCAGAAGATATAGCTTAAAAGAGAAAAAAAGCTTATATAGTCGTAACGGAAACATCCTTTGACATAATTATGACTAATAATTAAGTGCAAAATGCAACAGATAGTATAAAGATACTAATGAAAACAACATTGAAGAAGAAGAGGACAAATATCATAATTAAACTAGATTGTAAAATACCGTAATAATTCCTTTATCCCAACAAATACATATAAATAATTATGTACACAATTTCATGCAATACAAGAAAAGAAAGAATGATAAAGAATCTAATTGCTCGTCCATAAATGGAAAACTTTATTCAGTCTAGCAGCAACAGTTAGTGCAGAGTTACTTAAAATATTTAGAAACACGTTAAAAATAATAAAGGGAAATTCAGGACAATAATATGATGAAGTTGGATATAGTTACAATTTCTTTACCACAACAGATAAATAGAATCAATTGAGTACATTATTTTAAGTACCACAATGAAATGAGTGGTATGCAATCAAAGACTTTACTTACATTCTTATAGTGGAACATCAACCAGACTAAAACTAATTTAAAAAAGCCTTAAAAAAGTTGAAGGAGAAACTCAGGAGCTGAAACTACAGATTTGATATAATTCTGAATAAACAGAGGATGTAACAGACGTAGGTGGTGAGGTAAAAGGACTGGGCATACAAAGAAAACATTGTCAATGTTCTCAGTGCCCAGATTACACAGATTGCAATGTCTTCCTGTGCTCGCAGGGCGAGACCAACTTGCTATTAAGTTATTTAAAGGTGAAAGGTTCATACAGAATAAAAATAAAAAGCGGCGAACCGCATGATCTGAATTTCAGGATAAATATTTCTAGGCAGCTCTCTTCTTAAGATGTCTTAGAAAGCTAATAGTTCAGCTAGTGCTTTTTATAAATGTATTGAGTTCTGTGGGTGCAAGAGAGAGCACTAGCTCCTCTTGTGTGCAAAAAGTTTTATTCCTGAGGTGTAGTCATGTTCAAACAAGTATTTGTCACTTTTTGCACCAATGATCTCTCAATTTAGGAATCCCCTCATTGTTTTCTAGTTACTATTCTTTAGCAGATATCCCCACAGGATTACGCTAGCTATACCTTGGACAAATTAATTTATCAAAACAAATTCCAAGCGAATAGCTAGAGTTGGGACAAGGAAATCAAAGTTATTTAATTTACGTAAAATATGGCCCTCTATTTTATCCAGGAAACTCCATTCTTCAATTTGAATGGATGTAATAGCATACATGAGACAGACAACATGTGCAAAAAATGCCCACGGCCCATTTCGTTATAGAATCTACGTAAGCCTTTAGCATGTGATATGACTTTACTGGAGCAATGATCAATATGGTTTTTGTTCTTAGTATTACCAGATATAATTTTACCCAAATAAAGATAGAACTATACAATCTCGCGTTTCTCGCATCCTATGCTCTTTACAAAGATACAAACTTTTCTATTCTACCTTTCGAGGTGTCCATCTTCATGTATTGAGGTGCAGTATATTTTTGTAGAGCCTTCAGCTTCCTACTCAACCCAATAGGGGTAAGATCCATAATTATATTATCATCCGCACACATTAGATATGGAAAAGGATGGCCACCTATTTTGGGTGCATCACTCTCTTGGAAAGAAAAACAGTCTGGAAGATCCACCACATAAAGGGAAAAGAGGATCAGTGCTAAAAGACAGCCTTGCTCTAGGCCATCTTTTGTATGAATTGTGGCTGAAAGGCCTTGATTTCCTCCCAGAAGAACCTGGGACCATGTATTAGAATGCATGGCATATAAAAGGGGGGGAAGGGATTCCTATTTTCTGAAGTTTTTCCAAAGTAATGATGATCAATCTTAAGGCTGGTGTAAAATCTATAAAAACTATGATAATGTGCGAGTTACAAAATTAAGTGTACTTCTCTTCAATTATTTTCAACGTACAAATATTATGAATGGTACAATGGTCTTTCCTAAATCCCGCTTGTACAAGAAGGAGAATTTTCTTTTCAGACACCCAGGGGCATATTACCAACGTTTAGCGATATTTATTGCTAACGATGCTTAGCAACAATTTTTTTAACGCTAAGCATCGCCGGAAATTATCGCAGAGATAACTTGCTATTAGCAAGGTTTATCTCAGAAGTGATAAAAATCCTCGCGCTAACTGCCAATTGAGAGATTATCGCTGGAAAACCAACGATAATCTCTCGAAGTTTGGCGTTAGCTTGATGATACGGGCTCACAAACTTAGCCATGATATCCACCTTCCATAGGATATCATGGCGAAGTCAGGAAAATAGCAGGTGTAAAAAAAGCAGAGCTAACCGCGGTTAGCGCTGCTTTTTTTTATTACTAACAGGGTTAGCAAAATCCTTGATAATAGGAGAAATTTCGCTTAACAACATTTCTCCTATTATTTTTCTCTGGAACGCCCCCTTTGCATCTCATTAGAGATGCAAGGGGAAGCATAGAGAAAAAGGGTGCTAACATGCAGATGTGCGTGTTAGCACCCTGTTGCTGATAGGGAGATAATTTTATCTCCGCTTTCTTGGCTTTTAAAGCCAAAAAAAGCAGAGATGAATCCCATGATAATATGCCCCCCAATTATTAAGGTCATCCAGTACACTGCCCACAAAAACGTTCCCAACTGATTCTAATTGGGCTATTTGCCAATACTTGTCCGGGAGGAGCCTCAGCCCTTTTTTAAAAAGAGGAATTAAAATACCACCAGACCAGGAGGGCAGACTCTTTCATAACTGGTAGCAATATCTAAAAAGAGGGGCAAGGAGTGTGGCCCATAGCAGGCGCTCTTTCTTGATCAAAGACCATGGGAATTTGGTCCTGGCCCATTGCTCTTGAGGAACTCATTCTTTTAATGAGACCTACAATCTCGTACCTTGATAGAGTGAATCTAGATGCCAACTCACTAGATGGATTACTTGAAGAAGTAGGGCTTACAAAAGAATTAGGATTAGATGAGTACAAATCTGTTAAATACAATTTCCAGTCTTCCTCTCAAATAGGGTTAGGGTGAGATTTTGCCTTTGAGTCACAGCAATCATATATTATTTCCCAATACTTTTTAGCATTGTTCTTTGAGGCCACCTCTTTTAGGGGGAGCCAGTAAGAGTCTTCATTTTCTTTCCTGAGGGAGCGTTTATTCCTAGATCTTTTCCTCTTTAGTGGGAAGATTAACTTATGGTGATCCAGGGAGAAGTTTAAGAATTGGGCCCTCACTAAACTATTTATTTCCTTATTTAAAGAGATTGGAGACTATTCAATTGCTTATGCCGAGGAGGTTCAAAGGTGACCTTACAAAATGCCACCAGAGTAGTCATATAGCAGTTGAAGGAGCCCACCAGATCTAACTTAGAAGACTGTTAGTTTCCTGATATTGATAGCGGATTGTCATCTATTAATGTTAATAAGGTCTCTTTTACTTTAGATGCTGCCTTAGTATTCCAGTGGATTCTGTCGTGTGTTTTATTAAATCCCACAGGAATATGTTTGAAGTTCCAGGAGTTTACTTAATTTAAAATTACCTCTAACTGACAGGAGATCAACATGTGGTCGCTAAGGGAATTGTCCAGAACTTTCATATGGGACAGCCTATTAAAGGTGTTTGAGTCACAATTCAATAATCAATAATATATCCCCCAGTAGGTGATTCGTGGGTGGCTTTTGTGGCAATATATCTTCCAAGTCTCCTATAAACAATTAATAAGTCTGTTTTTAAAGGCTTCTAACAGTGTCACCCCTCTTTTGTCTAACTGACTATTTTTTGGAGACAAAGAGGGCAATATTTTTAAAGCTTCCTTTTTTTCGGAATTGGCAAACAATCTTATACCATGATTTGAAACTTTAGCATTAATGTTGCCTACCAATATTAGATGTAGGCAGTTTTCTCTTGTCATGGTAGAGGAGATGAAAATAAAAAGCTTTTCTATTTAAAAGAAATGAGAGGAACCGGGGGTTTAAGATTTACAATTAGAAAAGGCGCAGTACTATCAGATTTCTCCCGAAAATCAATTTTGACTGTCTGAATTAAATTAGAATCATGACTAATGCCTTTATAGACCCATTCAGTATTGGTTCTGAGCAGTACAGCAATGCCTCCTTTAGCATGACCTCTATTCACCGGGAGTGCAGGACTGCCTAAGACAATATAATCCTCTGTAGACCAGAAACCAGTGGACCAAGATTATTGTATGCATATTTTATCCGCTTTTTGTTCTTTTAAGAATTGTAATTTACTTTGGACTTTGAATAGGCCGGCCTTTTTCCAGGCAATCAACTTAAGCCCAATCCTAGGTGTCATTTCCCATTTCTTAGCCCTCTTGAGCTGTTGGCATTTATGGCCCCAGCTATCCAGTTCCATGTTTTGTCACCCTCAGCTTTAGGCATTGTTTAATTAATCGTTCTCTCCCAAAGCAAGGAAACTCTCAAACTATTTTTCCCTATCGAAACCCGCAATTCTTTTTCTCTCTTCTAGAAGGAGGCAGCTACTGGGGGAGGTACAGAAGAGCTATTAGGCAGACCATTAATATTTTTTGGGTTATGTGTTGCTTTCTTATATGCACTCTTCCTTAATGGGGTGAAGACATCAATACAGCAACTTCACAATTTGTCACTGTTCATGAGTATATGGTTAGATATCACTTTAGCCAGGATGGGTTCCACAGCGGTATTCGTACAAGCGCCTTGAGACCCTTGCGGGTGAGTAGTGCGCTATGCAAGTATCAATTTACAATTTACATTTACTTTTGAGTAAAAGATCACTCTTGCTCCCCCAGAATTTCCCTAATTTAATATTTGTACCAGTGCCATATCACTAATCTGCACAATTTGTAATTAGGGCATGTCAGAGAAACAACCTATAAGGAAAGACCTATTCATGATTAGTTTGTGATCAAAAATAAAAAATAAAAAAGGGAGAGAGGCACTACTAACTTTGAACCATTTTCCAGATTATCCCCAGAGTGTGAATTCCCCACAGGATTATAGATTGTATTTACCCCTATTGAGGAAGAAAATAGAGAAGCTTTGAGATTAAGACTATATAAAGTCACCTTTGATGGACTAGAACCCGGGAGAATGGATGCTTGTAAAACCAAATTTGAGTCCTGGAAGTCCCTTGAGACAGGTGGAGTGCTTCTTGTAATGGCTTTAGGCTAATCTTCTTCCCTCTCCAGTAACAACGGAGGAAGAGTTGTGGAGGGATTTGAGTTGAAATGCAGTCTCTTTTAGTTATTCTACTAAGCTTTTTCCCTTTTTTATTCTTCTTCTGAGTTTGGGCGCAATTAAATTTCCTTTCAGTTTTTACAACCTTTGCAACAGAATTATAAGTTATAACGTCCTTTCTTTTAATAAAAATAGTGAAAAAAGCCTAATTTTGACGTATTTGTTTCATGTTAGAGCCTGTGGTATCCCCAGATGAAGGTAAAGAAACCTCAAGATTGAAAAACTGCTGTAGCGAAAAAGGCTGATTTATTTCAAATAAGTGGCTGAATACAATGTCGGTCGGAAAGGCTCTAAATGGGATTCAGATTTTCCCAACCTGTTTCGGAACCTATGTTTGTGACCGAAATGAAACATTTCCGACCAACTGATTACGATGGAAAGGTAACCGTTCAGTGTTTCCGACTGGCATTCATACAAGTCTATGGACCGCATTTCTGACCAAGGTATTATGATTTCAGATTCAGACAGCCTTTCCACATTGGTTTGTCCAACACAAAATAGCTGTCAGAAACTGACTGTGGGGGCCCCCTTCACCCAGAGGCCTCCAGTTGGGGCGCGTGGGGGTACCCAAGGGACCCTTCTTTACAACCATGCACAGTGTGAAGGTTTTCCACAAGCACCCTTTTTTTCAATGGCAGCCTGTGTTGTCGGTTGGACCACAGGCTCCCATTGAACTCAATGGGAGTCCGACAGAACAGTATTACCGAAACATTGTAATTGGTCGGTCGGTTTCTCCCAACCTGAGTTGGTCAGAAATTATTCTGACAAGGAGTCGTTCGGAATGATTTCTGACGGACATCGTAATGAGGCCCTAAGTCTACATTGTATTGTATTGTATTGTATGTAGACTTATTTAGCGCGCTGTCACCCTATGGGTATCCTGGCGTTGAGATTATTCTACAGGAGATACAACCTGGAGGTATGCAGGCGAGGTTAGAAGTATAGTAACTAGGCTGACTTAGTCGCTAGGAAAGAGCCACGTTTTTCGAATTCTAACAGGTTTTGTCTGAGAGCCAGTAGGAGTTTATTCCACAGACTTGAGGCTGCTGTGCTAAAAGCTCTGCCTCCTATTCGGGCTTTCTTGAATCTGGCTGCTCAGACCAGTCTAGCAGAGGTTGAGCGGAGGTTTCTGGTTGGTGCGTACCAGGAGAATTTTCTCTGCAGTGGTATAGGTCCCAGTCTGTGGACTGCTTTATGAGCAATAAAGAGCGATTTGAACTGGACTCTTTGTGGGATTGGTAGCCAAAAAGGTTGCGCAATGATGAAAAGGCAGAGGGTCTGCTCTGTCTATTTAGAGCTAGCAATTATTTGGATCCTCTGTAATTTTTTGATCAGAGACATTGGTGCTTCTAGTAGCAAGGAGTTGTAGTAATCTAATCTGCTCAAGATGACGCTCCCCACTACCTGGGCTCTGGCAGTCAATGGTAGCAACAGAACTATCTTCCGCAATGCTCTAACCAAGGACCAGCAGGTACTGATTGTTCTGTTAACTTGCAAGTTTAACTGTAGGCCACTGTCAAAAAATACTCCAAGATTTCGTACTGTCTTTGATGGAATCAATGAAGTATCTGTTGGAAGAGGCCAGAAATGTACAGGGAGCGGGCAGGTTGCCGTATTCATTGTGAAATGTACAATCTCGGTTTTACCCCCATTAAATTGTAGAGAGTTGTCCCCAAGCCATTTTGAGGTTGTTTGCATGCATTCGTGGAATTTTGCTAGCGATACTGCCTGAGAGCCTGCTAGTGAAAAAATAAGCTGTGTCGTCAGCGCAGTTTACCACTTTAATTCCAAATGATTTTATATTGGAGATAAGAAGGCGCATGTAAATATTAAATAGGATTAGGCTTATTGCTGACCCTTTCGGGACTCTCTGTGTTTCATACCTTTATATTTAGAGACAAATGGAGGGATTGCTGTCTATCTGATAGGTACGAGTGAAACCAATTAGGAGCAGTCCCTTGAATTCCCGATTTCATGAGTCTTACAAGTAGGATCTCATGGTTTACCGTGTCGAATGCGGCTGACATGTCCAGTAATATAAGTATAACCGTTTGACCGATGTCAGCACGCATTCCCATCTCATCCAGGACAGTTACCAAGGCTGTTTCCGTGCCGCGTGCGGGCCGAAAACCAAATTGTACTTCTTCGGTCTGTAATTGGCCAGGGATAGAGGGTCTAGTGTGGCCTTTTTCAATAAAGGGGTCTTCATCCCCTTCTTCCAGCTTCATTACCTTTTCCCTTGGAAATCCTTCTCCTGCTGAAGGGGGTGTCAGCTTGGCACCCAAAGTCGCAACATGCATAAATGAGGGTGGAATAGTACTTTATTGTGCATGGTTATTTAAAACCTTTACAATATAAATCAGGATTCAGTAAAACATAAATCAAATTTTAGCATGTTAAAACAGAGATTCTGTCCTTAAGACAAGACACAAGATTCCGTAGTGAGATAACTGCAGCAGAATTTAAAAGAAACTTAGCATCATGTTAGACAGCCTATTTATCCTAAAAACAGAAGAATAATAAGATAAAAAAAATAAAAAGTTAAGGAATGGATTATCCGTCCTTGCCTGCCAACGGAAAATAACAAGACTCCCTAAGCTGATCCGGGATAATGCCATACCATATACTCTTAAGTGCCTTATAATCCTCGCGGTTATATAGCAACTTTGGTTTGGCTTTATCAAAACATGTCATGTAAGGTGTCATATGAATTGGAATACTACCCCCTCGCCAGTTCTGGCGATTGGGGAAGTATTCTACCCTTCTAGAGGGAGAAGACATGTTACTTTACTCAAACGCGGTTGATTTAAAATGAGCCTCAGATCCACAAAATGGATGCCTCTGCCACAGACACGGGTCTGGCCTCCTGCTGCTGACCGAAACTCAGCAAATGGTGGCCTGGACAAAGGATTTCCTGTCGCAGGGCGGTGTCAAACCACCCCAGACAGGAGATAGTGGATTGTAGCAGGGAGGTTTCAAAGAAACCAGACACTGCCTGGGGAGCACAAGTCTGCCCCTTGCATAATCCGGCCAAACCGGTTCTGGGGCACACCAGCCCCAGTCCCAGCACGGCCTGGATCAAAGGAAAGGGGTGTATCCACCCCCTTCCTGGGTCCCACCCATAGGAGGGGACCTAGCAGGATATCCAGCCCACCAGATTCGAATAAGAGTGGGAGCAGTGCCAATGCAACTCAGATCATCCTGAAGAAACATAAGAAAGGAATTCTGGACCCTTCAACATCCTACTCAACGTAGAAGACTGAAGAATCTCCCTTGTGGTCAAGGAGTGACCACCCTGTGGAAACAGGTACCAACCAGCACCTCGACCCTTGCTTTGTTGCAGTTCCCGCCGGAACTCGAGCAACAGAGATTGACGAGATCAACTTTGCCTGCCTTCCTCCAGCCCGATCCACAGTCCCTGCAGAGCTGAGACCCATGGAGGCAACCGGAAGCGCGGGGCACGCCATCTTGAAAAGGCCACGAGACGCTGACCGTGCAGCCCACGAGTGACCCTCGAAGCTGTACACCGGGGTTTGAGAAGCCCCATCCCTGAGCTACACTTGCACCAAAGCTACCCCCTCCTCACTTGAGGAGTGCTGCGTGGGGCCCTTCTGCTTGTGTTGGCTTGACGCGTTGGCCCGGTCACTTGCCAGCTGGCTTGTGGCCCCTGTGCCGACAAAATCTTAAAAACAACTTGCTTTTCTGGTTGCTCCAGATCTGCACCAGCTCCTGTGAAAAGGAGCCCCCACTATGACCCTCCTGGTCCGAGTGAGAAGCAATCTCCCGGTTCTGCAAGGATTGCTTTTGCCAAGCGCTGTTTGCTGCAATCTTGAAGCCGACAGTGCTAACGGCGAGAACCTGCGTGGGACAGATCGTGACCTGCTCCTGGACGTCGCAGATGCCCCAGAGCCCACGTGACAGCGGAGAGAAGCCTCTTGACAACCATCTGATTGCGCCCGACATTGCCTGGTTCCGTCCTGGTTCCACCCTGGTCATTGCTGAGTGACCCAGACTCTGTCCCCTCTGCTTTCAGATTCATCTCGACTTCGATCCACCCTTGGATCACACCAGACACTTCTGCTTCCCATCGCCTGCAGCTTCTCCAGCTCCAAGCACCAAGAACCTGCGTGTCAAAACCCGACGCCTCGTCGACTCTGTGCACCCACTTCCTGTGGGTGAGGTAACATTGCAACGCCGGTGTCCCTACACTGGTACACACCTTTAGGGTCTGTGTCTTAAGTTTTGTTCCTCTAGGTTCAGCGGAAGTATCTTTAAACTAACTTTGTGTAACTTTTACGCACCATTGACATTGCATTGGTGCAAGCCGCACTTTACGTGCTGCACCCGAATTCTGCGGGCTTCTCCCACCTT
This sequence comes from Lissotriton vulgaris, assembly GCF_964263255.1. Lineage (NCBI taxonomy): Eukaryota > Metazoa > Chordata > Amphibia > Caudata > Salamandridae > Lissotriton > Lissotriton vulgaris. The sequence continues at coordinate 780,822,769 of NC_141691.1, forward strand.
CAGCATTGCTAGTCCTGACTGCTCCCAACGATTCTCTAGGCCCTAGGCCTAACCACTGTTCGATTGGTATCTCTTATACCATTTTTTTAGTATATGGTTTGAGTGGCCACCCGCCCTCATCCATAATTGTGCATCTTTATATGTTATACTGTGCTTTTGATTTAACGCTTGTGCCCCTTTGCTCATAAAGAGTACTGGGGATTAATTTAGAAATAAACACATATATTTTTATAATATATACTTGTGTGGTGTCCTTTCATTTGGTATTACAGGATTGTATGTGGTAAAACAGCTCGCTTAACACGACCTCTTAAGTTAAGCCTTTAAGGCTGCTTAGTCCATGCTACCCCTAGGATAGCTTGTCTAACAAGGTTGACTTACAACCAGACACCATAAGGGATTGTTGGGACTGATACAAGGCGGTTCCAGAATTGGAAACACCACATATCAGGCCAACTTCTCACACAGCCATTGACCCCGATGTTTTCCCTATTACAATGCTCTCTTTTTAAACCCAAATCATAATTCAAACTAGCCGGTCAGCTGGTCTCAATCTCTAAACTATGTGTAGGGGCTTGGGGCACGTGAGGTATTTTTCTTGAGACATGTGCACAATCATTGTTCAAATGCAGTGATTCTTCAACCGTTAAAATCTTTTTTTCGGTAGCCCCCATGGCTCCTGTAATGTATTTTTGATAGTGTGAGTTGGGATTTGTCTAGGAACAGGTTCTTGCCTACAAAGCCAGCAGCAGTAGGATGCTTTCTCTTGCTCATGTTTCACAAAAATTGGTTATAACTACAAAAGACGTATCACTAGGTACAGGTCACAAATATTGCTTTTTACTCCTTAGGGAATCATTAAAAGTTTAAAGTTGACACGGAGACATGGCTGCAGGAGTCCTCCTTACCCGACATCGCGACAGCCATACCCCCTACCTACAAAATACATAGACTTGACCGCCTTGGTAAAAATGGAGGTGGAACGGCTATAATATACAAATCTGTTATCAAGCTACACATTAACGACTCCTATTTAGAATTTTGGGGCGAAATGTGTATTGCCACCCTGACCATAGGAAACAAAGAGTCATGGAAGGTGGTTCTTATTTATAGACCCCCAGGAGCCAAAACCCATTTTGTGGAGAATCTAGTGGAAGTAATAGCACCCTACGCCCTAGCCACGGGGAACTTCCTTTTGTTAGGGGATACCAACTATCATCTGGACCAGACTCTTGACCCCTACACTGCAGACCTAATCACTAGCTTCCAGGCCTTACAGCTACGCTTACTCCCACAGGTCCAACGCATATTGCCAGACATGCACTAGATCTCATATGTACTAACTCCCCAAAAGTTGAGATCAAGCAGATTGATTCAATCCTTTGGACTGATAATTTTTTTTCTTATAAAATTTGACATCGCTGGCCTTCAGGTCAAATCCCAAAATACTACCCAGGTAAAACTAAGTAGACCATGGAACAAGATCACCTCAGACTCCTTCGATGTGCATTTCTCTCCTCAAGCTATCACTCACAAAACTGATCCTAACACAGCAGCCAAGGAGCTAGAATCCGCAATCGCCTCGGCGTTAGATAACATTGCCCTGGCATGGGCTTCTAAGCCCCCAACTAAAAACTCACCCTGGTTTATGCCGGACCTGGAACAAGTCAAACACTCGGTCAGGGTAGTAGAAAGGAAATGGAGACAAACAAAAGATTCAAAAGATAGGGAACCATACAAGGCAGCACACAGGCAGTATATGAAAGGGATTGCCGAGGCAAAAAAAGTTTACCTCGGCAAAAGGATAACACAGGCAGCTAACTCACAGAAAGAGCTGTATAGCATAGTCAAAGAATTCACTAATCTTTCTGCCAACCAACAGCCACTCAACGAATCTAAAGAATGGGTGGATTCTGTGGCCCTCTACTTTCATGAATGGAAACGAGCCCTATTTAGACCTATCAGGAAAAACACTGCCACCCCATGGACTGACTTAACCAACCTAAGACCCATCTCCTTACTACCATTTTTGGGGAAATTGATTGAAAAACACGTAAATCATCAGCTATCCGGACACATTGAACTTGCTAGCGCCCTGGACTACTCCCAGTCAGGGTTCCGCCCCAAATATAGCACAGAGTCTACCCTCCTGTCTGTCACTGATGACTTACACATGTAACAGGACAAGGGCTTCTCAGTCATCTTGGTTCTATTAGATCTGTCGGCAGCGTTCGACACCGTGTCTCACACCATCCTGACCGAACGGTTGTCGAACGCTGGCATTAAGAACAAAGCCCTTGACTGGCTGAAGAGTTTCCTATCTGATCGCACCCAGAGAGTTACCATGGGTGCGTATCGCTCAGTGGAAGTAGAGATCTCTAAGGGGGTGCCACAGGGCTCCTGTCTGAGCCCTACCATTTTCAATATCTACGTGGCACCCCTGGCAGGAGTGATGCGTAGATACGGCTTCATCCCCGTATCATATGCAGATAATACGCAGCTCCTCTTCTCTTTTAAGACTCTCTCCGCTGAGGTTAGGAACTCTTTTTCTTCAGGTATGAAGGCAGTGGCAGAATGGATGTCCTCCAACTACCTTCAATGTAATGTCAGCAAAACGGAGGTCATGTTGTTTGGGGAGGCTAAAATGCTATGGACTCCGGAGTGGTGGCCATTAGACGTAGGAGCAGTTCCTGAACCGAAACAGGTCGTGAAGAATCTGGGAATTCGGTTTGACCAAGATCTGTCACTCAAACAACACACAAACTACATTTCAGGAATATGCTTCCACACCATCAGCCTATTACGCAAAGTCTTCCCGTTGCTACCCGACTCTGTTAGGAAAATCCTTGTTCAGGCACTAATCCTTAGTCGGATCGACTACTGTAATGGCCTGTTGCTTTCTGCCAACGAAGGGGTGTTGGCTAAGTTACAGGTCATTCAGAACACAGCAGCTCGCCTTGTTCTCAATGCCCCCCCGAGAACTGCCTCAAAACCCCTCCTTGAGCAGCTGGACTGGCTCTCAATCCGACAAAGAGCCAAATTCAAAATATGCTGCCTGATTCATAAATGCCTGAATGGACAGGTGCCCGTCTATCTCGAGCGGAAATTTGTCCCCTACGTCCCAACACGATCTCTCAGATCTAGTAACAATCTCCTCCTAGTGGTCCCCTGTGCCAAAAAATCCAGACACGGATGTAAAGGTCTATCCATTACTGGACCCAATCTATGGAACAAACTCCCTCTGTCTCTGAGACAATGTAAAGAACACCTTACATTTCGAAAACTCCTGAAAACCACACTGTTCAAAAATGAGATCTAGTTCCCGCTTCACGCCTTCTGTTTTACCGGTTCCAAAAGCGCAGAGATACTCCAACTGGAGTTGATTCAAGCGCTATACAAACCAACAAATAAATAAATAAATCAATGAGATCCACAAGCTCTTCCCTCAGCAGCCTCCTGTAAGCCAGGCCATAGGCTCACCGAATAACAGCCGTAGGAACCCCAACAATCGCATTGTCACCCTAAGGGAATTCTCACCTTGCTTAGAAACAGAGGTTGAGGCAACCCTGCGCAAAATGAAGTCTGGAGCCCCTGGAGAACCTGCTTCCACACAAATCTTATCTAAAATAGCTCCTATCCTGATCCCTGCCCTCACTAAAACCCTGAATCAGTCCCTACTACATTCCTTGGTTCCATTTCATTGGAAGGAGGCATTGTGGAGAAGTGTGGCTCACTGGTTAGAGGAGGCAGACCTGGAAGCAGAGGTCAGCCCGGGACCAGGGTTCAATTCCCGGCTCCGCTGGGTCTTGAGTCCTAAAATGTCCATGGACTCGACAATTCTCGCTCCGGTGCCTACTCGATTCACGGGTTCACACTCTGCGACTCTGGGCAATAGCTTGCTTAATCTCCACAACTGCCCCTCGTGGCGGGATGCCTCGCTTTCACCTTGTGGATATCTTGCCGGGGTTATCTCACAGGGGAATACCAGGACGGGTTCCCTAAAGCAATTGCTTAGAGACCAGTTGGTGATTTGCGCTATATAAATTCCTGTACATTTACATTTGCATTTAATAAGACCTATTCTGAAAAAACCCTCGGCTGATCCTAAATCACTCCCTAATTATCGGCCTATCTCCTTTCTCCCCCTATTTGGAAAGATTATGGAGTCCTTAATTAATAAACAACTCATAAGCCATCTGGAATCCAATAAGCTCCTGGACCCATCCCAGTCGGGCTTCATGGCATCGCATAGCACCGAAACTGCCCTGTTGGAAACTGTTGATAATATAAGAATGACTCTGGACTCCAGCCAGTCTGCCATACTTGTCCTCCTTGACCTATCTGCGGCCTTCGACACCATCTCACATCGCATTCTTTTAGAGCGTCTTGTTGAGGTTGGTGTCGAAGGCTCCGCACTACAATGGATAAAGAGTTATCTGACCAACAGGCGGTCCAAGGTCCAAATTGGAGCTCACGCCTCCAACTTCCATGACAACGACAAGGGTGTCCCCCAGGGGTCAATATTGAGCCCCGCGCTCTTTAACCTTTATGTGTACCCCCTTGCAATGGTCATTCGAGCGCACAGTTTTGGAACCGTGTCTTCAGCAGATTACACTCAAATACTGGTCACAATAAACCCCAACCCAGATGAAATCAAACTGAGGTTTAAAGAGTGCATGGTATCTATTCATGATTGGATGACCCAGAACTTTTTAATGATGAACGCGGGTAAGACGGAGGTCTTGCTATTTGGAAAAGCCGATAAAATATGGTCAGAAGACTGGTGGCCAGCCTCCCTTTGTCCATGCCCTTCGCCCAAACCCTCTGTCAGGAACCTGGGGGTAATAATCGATAATAAGCTATCCACGTTTGACCATATAAGTAAAGTAGTGCAAACTGGTTTTGGCCTCATGCGTAATCTGAGGAAAATCTTTAAATGGATACCCCTCTCAGCTCGCATGCCCCAAAAGGAGAGTGCAAGTTGTTGGTTTGGAACCCCAGCAAAACCTAAGGAAAATGGTTGAGAGGATGGTACTACAGGCAAATGCAGGTAAACAGTTAGAGAACAGTTAAGAAAGGCTTGGGACAGTACCTTATCTGGTTAACTAGTAGTAGTCCTTATTTGATCTGTCTGTGGCTATTTACCAGTTGTGTGTCCCCTCTGCTCCTGTCTCAGTCAGATACCAGAATTGCTATCAGTTCCTGTATGGCAACAGAGCTTTCTCCTCTGCTATAGCAGCAAGATACAAAAGATGCTTACCGTGCTGTGGGGGTCGAGCCTGCGCTTTTTTGCGTGCTGGTGACTCATCCCCCCTCGGCAACTATGGAAGCTTTGCATCTTGGGCCTCCAATTCCAAACAGGGTGTTTGTCAACAGAGCTTTCTCCTCCGCTATGGCTGCAAAACACAAAAGATGTTGCCCTAACACAGCAGTCATTCCAGGACAGTCGTAGCAAGAGCGCCCCCCTGATCCGCAAAGGGAATGTGCACTGTTTAGATAATAAAACCACTGTGTTAGACGTACAGCTTTGATGCAATGAATTGTCTGGATGTTAAAAGCTGTCTTCGTAAAACACTAGGATGTCTTTTTCTGTTCTTAGCCTTGAACGAAATGTACATACAATGTTGCAGAACGACTGCTTAAAAACAAGCAATGTGTGCAGCGTCTTCTCAGAAATAATACGATGTAAGGAAAACATGTAAAAACAAGATTGCTAAAGCCTGGTCATTCTCAAATGGATAAAATATAAAAGTAAAATAAAGACCTAAAGTGGCTCCAAGAGGGACTCACTACCATGGGAATTATTGGCTACTGTAGAGAATGGATCCCATTTTTCCACAAATTGCATAACCTTTAGCAAGGTGACATGTAATTATGTACAAGTTCTGGTACCATTGATGGCGAGTACCTTGAATTATTGAAAAAATTGAAAGTGAGTTTGTGTCATGCACCTACACTCATGATGGCTGATTACAATATCATTTTTTATTTATTCTGTCATGAAAAAGTTTGGTGTGCACTTCCAATGCATGCTCTGGAACAAGGGGGAAGTAATGGGGGAATTAATAGCATACATGTCAGGAGCCTTTGAATCCAGTTGCAGCAGTTTGCTCGGGAATAGAGCTAAGTGAAGGAATTGTGATTAGTCATAGTCTGATTGTTTACATTCCACACTCGATTTAAACTATGTTGACAAGGATGGAAGCACAACACATTACAAGTAGCAGGTTAACATGATACAAGCAGATAATAATTTTTGCTGAGAATATTTCAATTTAAAGATGCAATGTTCAAGTTCTTACCCAGCAACATATTAGGTTTTTGGATACTATTCAGGAACCAAGAGAAGTGACAGTGGTAATGTGCCAAACCCATTTGACTGGCAAGGATTAGATCAAGTTGGGGGACAAGAATGATGACCACATGATGAAGTATTGAGCTTTACAGGAAGGTATTGACATTCAACAGTATCAAAATGTAGAATCCGTGAACAATGATGAAACACAAAACTCAAACAATGTGATTTACTATTTTAAGGATGTTTTGCAGATTTCATTGACTGAATTAAGGGACCTGCAAGATTATGTCCCTGATAATGAGAAATTGAAATGGGATAGATTAGGGTACAAAATTAACCATCAAGATTCGTATGTGACCAAAAGAAGTATATTCTCCCTTAAGCAATGTTCCAACCCAGGAGCAGAATTTCAGTCCAAACCCTAAATGCTGGAGGTCCACAAACAAAAATGCCCACTCCACCAAGTCAAAAGCCATTTTTGCGTCCAGCGAAAGGATCGCAGTGTCCTCCCGCACTTTATATTTCCGACCCAGTATGCCAAGCAGGTGCCTGAGGTTCAGGGCCGTGTTTCTGCCAGGCATGAATCCCGATTGGTCCGGGTGGACCAGTTTGGCAAGATGTGTGTCAGTCTGAGTGCTAATATTTTCGTTTCTGCATTAATTAATGAGATCGGTCAATATGATGTGTATTCCACAGCCGGTTTGCCATGCTTGTGGATGGTCACAATGGTGGCCAATCACTGATCTCTGGGAGCATTCCTTGGGCTTGACTCGCACATTTTCAGAATATAAGGGCTACTTTATCTGCCGTCTATTTATATAATTCTATTGGGACGCCTTTGGGACCGGTGGCTTTACCTGATTGTATCTTGCAGATGACTGTCTTGAGTTCATCCACCATAATGTCTGCCTCTAGTCCCTCAGTTTATTGAGGCATGAGCCTCGGCATGTAAATGTCTTTAAGGAATGCGAGTGCTTCCAGGACAGTGGTAGTATTCGTGGATGTGTATACTTGTTCGTAGTGTTGTGCTAGTGCAGTCACTATTTCTTGTGGATCAGATGTGAAGCCCCCAGTTTCTGCTGTGATCTGTGCTATCCATCTATTTGCCCGTTCCCTCCTATGTATCCAGGCAGGAAGTTTGCTTGCTTTATCCCCAGATTCATAGATCCTGTGTTGGACTGCCATTAGGTGGGTTTTAGCATCTACCCAAAGATATTCTTTATATTCCTGCCTTTTAACACGTTAATTATGCGCAGTAGCGTCAGTGGGGCCTATAGCATGTTGAGACTCTAATTGCTGTACCTCCTGCTCCAAGGTCTCTGCTTCATTTTTCTTTTCTTTTTTATGACCCTTTATGAGGGAGATGGCCTGCCCATGTATGACTGGTTTGTATGCCTCCCATAGCGATAGCGGAGAAGTGACTGATGTTTCATTTTCTTGAAAATACTGCGTTGTTGCAGTAACTAAACCTTTCTTGATTTTAGAGTTAAGTAGGAATCCTGGATATATGGGGTACATACGACATTGGGTAGGGCTGCGTGCTCGAATCTCTGCCTTTAGCGGGGAGTGATCGGGAATCCCCCTGGGCAAGTGCGAGGCCATCCCCATCCTCTCCATGTTATCTAGTGCCGTGAATATGTAGTCTATACGTGAAAGGCTATTGTGAGGCCCTGAATGAAAAGTGTATTGTCTCTGAAGTGGATTTTTGAACCGCCAAATGTCCAGTAGACCGTGGGCTTCCAAAAATTCGTCCAAAAGTGAGCTAAGGCGATGTTTGAGGCAAGCAGGCCTCAAACATCGCCTTAGCTCACTAGCACTACTGGAAGGGAATACTAAATCTCCTTTCGGTAGTGCTAGGGGAATTTGCTAAGATCTTGAAAGGCGGATGAGTGTAGGGTGGGTGGGATATAGACAGTCACTAAGTTACGCAGGTGACCCTCCCATTGGACCGAGGTTTCTGAAAAATGGCCCTGGTCATCTTTGGTAGTGCAGTGGATGATGAGAGTAAATCGCTTTCTAACAAGGATTCCCAACCCTCGGGATCCTGTGGTGAACTCTGAGTGCACTATTAATTGAAACCCCCACCGGTCAAGGGCTTTACCCATGGATCCTACTAAATGCGTTTCCTGTAACAGTTGCGTTTTAGAAATTGCAGCACCAATCCGCGTTTTATCTTGTCTCTCAGCCCATTATTATTCCATGAGAGGAACAAGAACATTGGCATTGTGGTGCATTATGTCATTGGTACAGATGAGGCCATAGAAGGCATGGGTGTTCGTGACAGGCTGTATATCTGAGGTCAAGTGTGAACCTGTTCCCGTAATGACTGTGCGTCAGTGTTTGCAGATCGGTAACTATCAAAACGGTAACATAAAATAAACTAAGTATTGCAGCTATACATTATCTACAGCTGAATGCTTCGCCTGCCCATCGCTGCTCAAATTGAGTGATGACATAATCATATAACCATATTTCACATTTCTCAGGGGGCTAAACGATAATTCTGCTATCATGACAATACAAAATAATAACAATACCAAGAGTAACAAATCCCCCCTCACTGCATCCCTGCCTAGTAGGTCTAAAAATACTAACCTCCCCAATAGCAGAGCGCCTATGACCCCAAAAACTACGAACATTAAATATAGGGTTGTGCGGAGTCAGCTCTCAATAGCCTTCCCCTCCTAGGCACGCAACTATGCCCCATCATTATTGAGGGTTATTACCCCATGCTAAAGTCCTTAGTCCATTCGGCATTGTGCCAGTCCAATATTGAAAATAGAAGAGAGGAACATATTGTTCATGCAGTCGTTCACTTTCCAGCACGTGCGTTGTCGCTGCCAGTGCTGACAGAGCGAGAACTTCTGGCTCTCGATGGCGAGTGTATTCTTTCTCCACGCCAGTGCGATGAGTCTTTAGGGTGTTGGCCAGTGGTCCAGCGGTCTATCTCTTCTCGTCTGTAATGCGTCTGAGATGGGCCCTCGTTGAGCCATCGTTGAGCCTCCTCCGGCATCAGGAAGAACCAAGATGTATCACCGTCAACTAATTTCAACTTGGTGGGGAAGAGCATCATGTACTTAAGTCCCTTGTCTCTAAGGGCCCGTTTTATCCCTTTAAAGGATTGCCTTTGTCGCTGTACCTTCAGAGTAAATTCTGGGAAGAAACGGACCGTCGCATTATCGTTGGTGAGATCGCCATTGACACTGGCTGCTTGCAGGATTGCATCCCGGTCGCGGAGATTCAAATTACGTGCAATGATGGTCTGGGTCGGCGCTCCAGGTTTTGGCTTAGGGATTGGGGCTCTATGCGCCCTTTCCAAGGAGAATAACGGTGACAGTTTTTTGGGCTTGAGATGATGCAGGATAAGGTCTTCGAGGAAGAGATCTATGCTGGGGCCCTCTGTCCCTTCAGGCACCCCCACCACCCAGATGTTGTTGTGGCGGGCCCGTTCTTCCTGATCATCCAGGTGGAGTGCCATTTCTCTATGTTGATGAACCTCATTTTTGGACCCTTTCCTCCAGCTTAAGTGTTGCAGACTGCAACTCCCCAATATTTTCTTAAGTGGCAGTGACTCTTTCAGATGTTTTCCAAATGTCAGCTCTCATAAGATTCATCTTTATAGTGACCTTATCGATTTTGGTCTTTAGATGTGTTCCTACTGTTTGTATTGCCGCCATAATGGAGCTGAGTGATGGTTCTCCTGCGGCCGTGTTGTCCTCTCCCACCTCTTCGTCTGTGGTGAGCTGTCACAGCACTGCATATTAGTCCATTTTTTTGTTGACTTGGACAGAGGCCGTAGCTCCCATCGGCTTTGTCATGGTGCGGTGTGCCACTGAGACCAAGCGCTGCGATATGGTCTGGGACTTTCGCTGCACACCTAGCCAATATATGTAGCCGTCCAAGGGATCCGTATTCTCTGCTATCAAAAAGGACTACAGCTTGTCATATGGCGGGAGTGTTGCGGCCTTCAAATACCGTCAATCCGATAGTCAAAGTGCCCACATATGAACAAGTGGAAAAAGCAGGGGGGGGCCCAGACCACACTCATGCGTCCCCTCTGTTCGGGTCCACCAGGCCGCCCTGTGCGTCACACCTCTCTCGTTTGTGCCACCTCAAACCATCATGTCGTGTCTACCACCCACACTCTGAGCAGTGCACAGGGGGTAGTAGTCCGGGGTCGTCGCTCATAGGTGCTAGGCTTCACCCTCAGGTCGAGGTATTGCTGGATTATGTATCCCTTCGGAATGTGAATATGGGGTCCCCCGCAGATCTCCGGTGTCCACAATTCTCCACATGACTGCTTGGTACAGGATCAGGCATTTCTGGCGTGCTGGGGGTAGAAGTCCTTCTGTGTCTCACCTTGTGGTATGCGGTGTCAGAAGCAATCACTCGGGAGGCCACCTAGTACTGTTGTGGGTGCTCTAGTCCTAGGCCACAGGCCGCTGGTCTCGTGTAGCTCACACCGATGCTTCTCTCCCCTCTTGCTGCTGGATCTGTATTGGATATTATGGGCTTTGCCGCAGGCCCTGGCAGAGCTCGAGAGCTACGCCACCATCTCGGTCAGTGCCAAGCCACAACCCCATGGCCTGCTTTATTAAATACAATGCATACTGCCCTATGGAGTGTTTAAAGCCTCTCTTAGAGGTGCCTTATATGTATTTCAAAAGTTAGGTTTAGGCCCGGAAAAAGTTATATCTTGCCTGATCGAACTAACATTTTAAAATTTCACTACAGGCTGCAATGGCAGGCCTGACACCTGTTTTAAAGTGCTACTTTCGTGTGTGGCACAATGAATGCTGCTGGTCCACTGGTAGCATTTAATTTACTGACCCTGGTCACATGTAGTATTATATACTAGGGATTTTCAAGTGAATTAAATGTAGCAATCAGGTATAGGTCAATTTTACCATGTTTTAGGGAGAAAGCACAGGCACTTTAGCACTGGTTAGCAGTCAGAAAGTTCACATAGTCCTAATGCCAACAACAACTGATTCAGAACACAGGCGGGGTGAAGGCAAACAGATCGGAGGGTTGAGCCTACAGAGAGGGCCAAGTTAAATCGAGGTATATTTTTTACGAGTTTAGTAAAATATGCAGAGTTTAGATATCATTAGACCTTTCTCCTTGACTTCCTGGGGTGCCCCTAGGAGCCATTAATAGGCATAAATTTAACTTTATTTGGTCCTTAAAAACAGTGACCACGTTTAACCCTGAAGAGACTCTCTGCTGAAGAACCCCTAATTGCTTAAGAAAATTAAAATATATAATGCGGAGAGAAGAAATATTCTATGAAAGAAGAAGTCAACATAGGACGTTTTTATTAAATATAGGATTATTTAAATCTGGTGTTACTACAAATTTTATTTAATGAGCATTTTGGAATAATTTAAAATCAGTTCCTTGTTAATCACGTTGCTGATACTGGACATGAAACGAAGCTATCTTTGCCTGTGCATCCATAAAAGTAAATAACGGACAAATAAAAAAAATCTCAGTTGGCTTAATCTGTGCATTGTGCACATGACCATATGGATGACTGGGCCTTCTCATAGGGTCCTTTGTTTTGGTGTACATTCACACTGCACCCTACTGACTTCTGTTTGGGCTGGTGGCGTCTGTTAGCCCTGCATGTTCTATTCCTAACTTTGGGAACTATTCACAACACACATTTTGGCATATGTAAAGTAGTACTCCTCTAGTACTATAGCCTTCTAGCCCGCAGTAGCGGGCTATAGCAGTCATTAAAGGCCCACTCCAGTGTTAAAGCAAGGGAGCGGGAGCTTAAAGGCTGGTATAGCCCAACTACAGAGGGCTATAAGGCTATTAGAACATTCCGCCACTAGAGGGCAGAATGTTCTAACAAATAATACAAAGGCCTCTCGGGCTCCGAAAGGCCTTTGTTATACAAGATTGAATTGTTGCTTTCCAGGCTTTTACCGGCCCGTAGAAGCTTGGAGCACTCCATTGCATTCAATGGAGAGCTCCACATTCCAATGCTCTAATCTCATATATACTCAAATGCATTTGTTAGTTCAACTCAAAACATCTACATGGAAGTACAATCGAAATAGTCAAGGAATATTCATTTACAATTAGTAAAAATTAAAGTATGTGTTGTCTTTGCACTTTTCCTAAAAAGCATGTCAGAGTATGTAAGAGTACTCCTGTAGTACTACTTCCTGCACTTATACATGCTTTTGTGAACCAGTCCCTATATTTGCACGCCTATTTCTCACCCCTCATGCTCTATCACATTGCTAGGTATTGCACCTTGAGACAAGATAAGAACATCACTCTTGTCGCTCACGCACACCACCAAGGGCTCACAACAAACACACCACTCTACCAACATGCACTCCCCAACAGTATAGTAGGCTACCCGTCCACAAATGCGCCTTGCCACCTCACACAGCGGTATGAAGTGTAATATAAGTGCAACAATGCACGTGTTATGCAAGAAACTGGAACATAATATATCCATCACCTTAAACTACAGATTACTGTACTGATCACTCTATCAAAAATGATTTACGATAAACTATAATACAAATTCAATAATGCAACTTAGACGTTCCTATAATCTACGAATCAAAAGAAATGAACATACAGCGTTTTTAAACCTTTGAGCACTAACCTACCATAATATTTAAAAGCAAAAATATGCGCTGCTTTGCAGAGTAGAATTTAATTTCACATATTCTCTTTTTTCGTGGCTCTCTCTGATGTCTGCACAAGTCCACAACCCTTTCTATTTTCTTTTTAATAGGACAAAGTCATGCGCTCCCTTTTGGTTTGCTCGGTTTGACCCAGCACACCTTTAAGAAATGGAATCAAATCTCTGTGAAGCCTCTGTCACTGAAGCAGTTGTCAGGTTAACTCAATCACCAGCCGGCCACCCTGTCGGGAGGAAAGTTCACATTAGGCCCATTGTCGTGATGCTTGAATTGTCAGCCTATGATACTTTTCTCCTTGTGGGAAATCTTTGCTTTCCTGTAAAAGCAATGACATTTTTTTTTTTTTGCAAAGCCATGTTTGCTCCACTTATAAGTCAGCTATTTCACAGCCAGGGAGGAAAATGGGCCTTTTGGCGGCCCAGAGTAGATATCAATGTATATTTACAAAGACATGTTCGACCCTCAGGTAAAGCGTTTTCCGGCCCTGTGGATGGCTCGGAAGGATGGCATGTGGGCATAGGCTGAAAACTCGTGCCTGTAGGGTGAAAGCAATTTTTTCTGACAAGCATACACCCTGTAGACACCGCTGCACTCAGTAACAGTTATGCATCTTAGCTCGAGAAAAAAACATCATGGGAGTATTACAGCTTCAGGATCAATGACAATTCAAAATGGAAATCTCTGCCCAAGGATTACAGCAGCCAAGAACACTATTCATCAGGCCACCTTCAGAGAGTCTTGGGACGTAACCAACAAGGCCCCTGAGGCAGCCAGTGCTGAAATATGCACCCGTGCCTATATAATGCTTTTCTCAGGCTTCTATGCCAGAAGCATCTTGGTGGCTATAATGATACACTATCCGACAAGGATATAGCAGGAGGAGTAGTGCACCCAAGATCTAAAAAGAATGTATTCACTTGTATTTTTTCCACACATATAGGCTATTGCACAAATCATTAATTATGTAATTAGGGGGGGGGGGCATAATGTGGTGCGGGAATTGAGCCTTATTTCAAAATGATATCGTTTGTATTGCTCCTTCCAGGGAAGATGCTGTAGGTGGTTGCAGGAATTTTAACAGAGTTCATCAGCTTATATAAGCCAGATGCATTTGGGACTTGAATATTACCAGAATTGTGAGAACCAGCACTCGTGACGCCTCTCACAAGTGCCCAGGTGTAGCACAAGGGCATTCACAGCGACCAACATGGCTTGGTGCTGGCGCTAGCATTGTGCTTTACCTGGTGGCTGCAACTCTGGTGGTAGCAGACAGGGGGTTCAGTGTGAGAGATAGACCTGCGGTGACTGATGCATGAGAAGTGGAGGAAAGATGGCAGCTGTCGCCCCCTGGTGAGCAGCAGCAATATCTTATCACAGACAACTATGAGCGTTTGAGGTATGGGGAGGACTGAAGAGGCCCAGAGAGCTCTCTAGGAATGACCACCATAGCTTTTCAGCCTGCGAACTGCAGAGTATGTTTGTGTTTACATTAGGCTCTGTAGTGTTTATATTGCCACTACCCACATACAACCTCACTCATGCTTACATACCTCCTTAACTTGTTTGATTATACTTCTGGGTTCATTTCTTCACTGCACGTCCCACATAAAAGTATCAATATGTAATAATAAAGTGAGTGTAATAAAAAATACATAAAACCTTATAATAAAACATTTATAATGAAATGTTTTTATTTAATTATCCATTACTAATCAGAATCAATGCATTAAAAACAAAAAGTATTCCTAAACATATTTAATAACTAGCAGCCCGTCCCGACGTTGTCCGGGAGCAATTAGGCTTCAGGGCCCCCGCCCGCCCGACGTTGTCCGTGGGTCCCCTGGAGCCTTCCTCCATATATTGCAGTATTATACCTCTATGTTTACTTAGTACGCTTTTGTAACCTGCACAGGTCACTTTTTCCTCCTGTAATGCAGTATTATACCTCTATGTTTACTTTGTACTCTTTTGTAACATGCACACGTAACTTTTTCCTCCTGTAATGCACCGTTTGGCTCACTTTTTAATTGCTCCGTTTGCTTCCTCTTGCTCACGATGTACACTTTTGTAACCTGCACATGTAACTTTTTCCTCCTGTAATGCACCGTTTAGCTCACTTTTGTAATGCTCCGTTGGCTTCCTCTTGCTCACGATTGTCATTTTTGCTTAATTTTTCCGCCGCTCACCGCTCCTAAATAAATAAATAAATATCCTACCTCATCCGGCGCTCACCTCTCTTCCTCGTACCTCTATGTTTACTTTGTATGCTTTTGTAACATGCACACGTAACTTTTTCCTCCTGTAATGCACCGTTTGGCTCACTTTTGTAATGCTCCGTTTGCTTCCTCTTGCTCACGATGTACGCTTTTGTAACCTGCACATGTAACTTTTTCCTCCTGTAATGCACCGTTTAGCTCACTTTTGTAATGCTCCGTTGGCTTCCTCTTGCTCACGATTGTCATTTTTGCTTAATTTTTCCGCCGCTCACTGCTCCTAAATAAATAAATAAATATCCTACCTCATCCGGCGCTCACCTCTCCTCCTCGTACCTCTATGTTTACTTTGTATGCTTTTGTAACATGCACACGTAACTTTTTCCTCCTGTAATGCACCGTTTGGCTCACTTTTGTAATGCTCCGTTTGCTTCCTCTTGCTCACGATGTACGCTTTTGTAACCTGCACACGTAACTTTTTCCTCCTGTAATGCATTGTTTTTCTCACTTTTGTAATACTCCGTTTGCTTCCTCTTGCTCACGATTGTCATTTTTGCTTAATTTTTCCGCCGCTCACCGCTCATAAATAAATAAATAAATAACCTACCTCATCCGCCGCTCACCGTTCCTCCCCGCCTGTCCGCCGCTCCTCACCGCCTGTCCGCAGCTCCTCACCGCCCGCCCGCCGCTCCTCACCGCTCCTCCCCGCGCCATGTCCGCCGGTCCTCCTCGTGCTCCTGGACGCTGTTCCTCCCCGCGCTCCTCACGTCACCACGCACGATGCGGCCGGCGCTTCTTCCAAGGACTACTTTTTTTTCGGTACATTTTTAAAATAACGTATATTTATTATGTTTATATAGCCTATGTCCATCTGCACACCCTCACAATTAAAACAATGTATCGGGTGTGTGGATTGGCGCTGTGGTTCCCGAGTTTACCCGCCTCAAAGGTTCAAAGTTCTTCCTTTATAATAGTAGTATAGATTGCATTTTTTGGTAATGAATAAAACACCACATAAACATATAATTATTATCAATGTATAAATAGTAACACAATTTAAATGCATTTATATATTATAACATAAATTAAAAAAGGTAGAACACAAATAAGATGCTGAAATACAAAAAATGCTGTAAATAATAAAAAAACGAAAATGTATTAAAAAATAAATATTTGTTCAAATATTTATTTTTTAATGCATGTTCAAAACATCTAAAAGATTTTCAAGGATAAAGTAATGTGGAGTAATCAAATTAAAATGTTTAAAAAAACAACACAAATAGAAAACAATTCACATATACTATTATAACTTAAATTCAAAATACATTGTGGTAAATACACACGAGAAGTTGTTCGAAATTACTATCCTAACTCCAATCTATTAAAAAATGATGAAGGTGAACACAAACAGGTCCTTATGGGTTTTCGGAAGACTATTAAGAAAGAAGAGTGGGAGAGATTACATGAAGAGTGATGGTATGTGAGGTATTTGTATGCAGAAAAACGTCACATATTCTACATGAAGCTAGTGTCACCAAAGGCTCGGGTCTCTTTCGGAAGACTACAAGGCACGCAGCCTTGATCACATGAAAAAAGTATTTCACACAGTGTTCGATATATACCAAAGTAAACATGGGCAGAGAACTGCAAAATATATTTCAAGTCATAGTTACTCAACCTGTGTCAGCCCTATGTAAATAGACATGGGGGCCCCCATTGTTGGTGTAATATGATTTAAACTTAGCATTTAGCAAGTCCGTTCTCTGTGTCTGACTTGATGTGGTGTGATACGACATGGGTATTTTCTCTGTACAAGGGGCACATCAAGTGTACAATATGGGCAATTATGTCTATTTCCTTTTAGATTTCCCACAGTAATCTACACTGTATATATCTGCACATAATGATTCAATGCTAGTATACTTTCTTCTGAGACTCTTCCAACATGGCCGACATGGGATGAGTAACTTTGACTTGCGATATATTTTGCAGTCCTCTGTCTATGTTTACTTTTGTATATATAGAGCACTGTGTGATATACTTTGTCCTGTGATCAAGGCTGCGTGCAGCCGAAATGCGCAATGAGAAAAGAAAAATAAATACGATTCTTGGCATTTCATATTGCCCTGAGAGTGTGTTTATTCTGCAAGAGGGCTTGAGTGCATAGACGTTTTTGGTAAAAAGTACTGGCCTGCTCCGCCGGGAGATGCCACAGGTTCATTGGTCCTGGAAGGAGCGTTAGTGTGAGCGAGATATATATATGCATATATATAAATATATCCAGTTACCACTGAAAAGTGCTTCCAGGCACCGAAAAGAGAGACGGACAACTTGCTTTTTGCCGATACTGCCTGCCGCAATAGCGTTTATTTATTCATTTCAAAAGTGCAAAACAAAAATATATCTATATTCACTGAAAAACCATAGGTTTCAGGGGCGTTATAGTTAGTTGGACATTTCACTCATACAAAACCAATGAAATTCCCCCGTTATAGTTAGTTCAGCTAACTATAACTCGTGCCCCCGCATTGCACTGCTGATGACGCCACATATTAGATCACTCATGACATGGTCAGTGACATCACTGGTGACATCACTGATGACATATCAAATTACATCACTGATGTTATCACTGATGACATCATCCAGTGACTGTGTGTTTCTGTAAAGTTTAAATATGTTTAATATATATTGGGAAAGGCGTATTGAAGAATGAGTGGGTATTTAAGTGTCTGAATGGATGATTTAGTAGGTGTGTAACTGACTATAAGTGAGTGATTAAACATATCTTACTGAATACATGGGCTAGTGACTAAAGTGTGTGAATCTCTATATCCGTCTGTCTGTTGTGTGTAAGCGGCTGCATGGGTTTGTGAATAGCTACAGGAGCGTCTATATGAGGTATTGATTGGTTGTCTGAGTATCTGTATGGATGCCTGAGTATTTGTGTGGATGGGGTGTGTGTGTGACTCTATGCATAGATGTGTGAGTTGGTGATTCACTGAGTGCATGGTTTCAAGAGTGCATCTGTGATGGACTGTATGGGTGGGTGAGTGTGTGTATGGGTGTGTTAGTGAGTGAATGTATATCTCAGTGGTACATGTGTGAGTAGCAACATATTTATTTATTTATTTATTTATCTATTTCGGTCAGTTGGCCATAAAAGACACACATATATACATACATAAAACAGAGGATCATAGCAATATACATACATCAGTAATTTTAAAAACAATCGAATTTCTAAAATACAGTATAAAATTAATTTTTCGTCAACCTCTTTAACACATATTCCATTTAGCAGCAGAAGTATAAGCTTGTAAAGGAGACATACTTAAAGCATCTGACCGGATTTCCTACGAACAATTTACACAGAATAGAGGAACCTACTTATACTGAATACAATAAACTGTGTAGTATTAGTTTTTAAGATCCTATATGCTGTAAGACAAGATCTAGTTCCTAGGAGCGCACACGTGGGTTTTATCCATCTTTTTCGGGCATTCGAATACGCTTTACATATGAACAACATATGGACCTCGTTCTCCTTACAAGATACTGAGCACATAGGACATCTCCCACATTCTAATTTCTTCTTTGACCAACGCTCTATATTAGAATTCAACATAAGATTCCCATACCTGAATTTCAGAAAAAGAGACTTCGCAATAGGAGGCTCTATTTCGTCCAGAAAGGATTCAAAACAGGGTTCATCTTTAAAAGACAAGAAATCTTGTATTAAGGTCCCAGTTCTACTTTCATGTGCAAGCCTATTAGTCATATATGACCAAAAGGCTCTCTTTACTATGGACTTAGCGAAGGGTGGTAGATTCTCTGGATTTTCCCACAACCGATACAAGCCCAGTGTTGTAAGCCATTTTCTAATATGCCCAAACCATAGGATGGAGTTAAAGGAGTCTAGATTCAGTAACTCTCGAAGGCCATTCTTGTAGTCTACCAATTCTGGGGTGGACCAAATCCTTATCCAAAACATTAATGGTCTTATAATGGTCAGATAATCAGTTCGTTTGAAATTCAGATCAAATTGTAGGGGAATTAATGGTGTACTAGTCGGAACCCTTACAATTGTTCTCATGAATTTGTTATCCAGACCTTGAAAGCTCTCCCTGGCCCAGGGTCCCCATATCTCAGCCCCGTACAGGGCGGCAGATTAGATTTTAAATTTAAAAAGTTCAAGCACAGGGGTTACGCTCTTAATTGTACTGGCATTCAATTTATTAATGATTGGTTTGACATTATGGGCGTATGACACCTTGCTTTTCTCGATTTGGGCCTTCCATGTTAATTTTGAATCGAGTACTACCCCCAGATAAGAAAAATTGTCCACAGTTCCTATAGTTTGGCCATTCAAAGTCAAATTCCCTCTGTCCGGTCTACTACGGCTCAATGCCATACATTTAGTTTTGTCTACGTTTATTTCTAGTCCTTTGGTCACACAGCAGCTAGCAAAGGAGTTTAAGAGTGCCTGGAGACCCTTCTTGGTTTGGGATATTAAGATGGTATCATCCGCGAAGAGCAACGCAGGCACCCTCTCTCCATTAAGCTGTGGTGAATCATTGCTACAGGCATTCAAGTGATCAGGAACATCATTGACAAATATAGAAAATAGGGTGGGGGCCAGGACGCATCCTTGCCGGACACCACGCTCAATTGGAATGTTACGCGTAAGGTCACCATTTGGACCCCATCTAATGTTGGCATGATTTCTAGCGTGCAACTCAATTATTTGTACCAATATACTCCCTGGCAGGCCGGCTTCATGTAAGGATCTCCAGAGCAGGTTCCGAGGGACAAGGTCAAATGCCGCTCGCAAGTCTACGAACGCTACATACAGATGACCTTTCCTGATGTGCACATATTTCCAATATATACAACAAAATCTGAAGACCTGGTCTATAGTACTGGTCTTGCTCCTAAAGCCTGCTTGGAATTTAGACAGTATTGTTGACTCCTCCAGCCAATCATTTATCCGAAATAGTTAATGTTTGGCATAGAGTTTTTGCAAGGTGTCCAATAAACTAATAGGTCTGTAATTTGAAGGAACAGATCTATTCCCCTTTTTGAAAATTAAAACAACTTCTGCTGCACGCCAACTATCAGGGAATTTACCGTTTTTTGACAAAGCATTAAACAAACAATTTATATAAGGAGCCCAAACTTCAATTGCGTGCTTATAGAGGTCGCCCAGTATTTTATCCGGGCCAGGAGCCTTACTGTTTTTAAGTTCGTTGATTGCCCTTTTTGTTTCATCCATGGTGAAATCAAGACATTCAGGAGGTGGAAGTAGCCATGGAATCTCATCGACACCACTATCATATTGTTTGTACAAAGATGTAAAGTGTGCCACCCATGTCAATTCATCTAGGAACGTGTCCTTCACAGCTCTGCCTGCATGCCCCCCATTTGCAACCAACCTCCAAAAGCCAACATTGTCATTTAATTTTGCAGCAGCCAACATATCAGCCCAAATCGACTCTTCCCATGATTTTTTCGAGGTTTTTCGGACATGCTTATACTCTTCCCTTGCAAGTCTGACCTCTTCTTTTGAATTGTTTTTAATAGCATGTAAGAGCTTCCTCTTAGCCACCCTGCATGAGTGGTCATACCAGAGCTTCCCGTGGCAGCCCACTCGTACATTTTGTTGCTTTTTCCTAGGCATTTTAGACATA
Source organism: Lissotriton vulgaris (assembly GCF_964263255.1). Taxonomy (NCBI): domain Eukaryota; kingdom Metazoa; phylum Chordata; class Amphibia; order Caudata; family Salamandridae; genus Lissotriton; species Lissotriton vulgaris. The sequence goes on from NC_141691.1 coordinate 780,843,644, forward strand.
TAGGTTCTTAGTTCATTAAAAAAGACCTTGTGTAGTTCAACAAAATGATCATAGTGGTCAGGTGAGAAGGGTTGTCCAGCTATAGGCGTGAACATTGTACCAAAAAGTGAGTAGACCAATGCTAAGGTCTTACCTTCAGATAAAATATGTGGCCATTTTAAGGCACGTCTGTTATTAGTAATGTGTACCTGTTCGCACATTTTACCAGTGGCAATCTCAGTCGATATAGGGGCAGGGATGTCGCTGAGCAAGTGTGCATCAATCCGAAGTTCCAGAGGATAGTGGTCACTCTCATCCCTGTTTACCACTTTAAGATCAATTATAAAGTGCCAAATACTTAATGAGACAAGAATGAAGTCTAGATTACTTTTTGGATTTCGTAAAGGTTGGCTGTTTGGTTAGGTCGGATGGAAGGCGGCCGTTACATGCTCTGAGACCATGATCAGCAGTTAGCCTCAGTAGTTGGACCGCCAGAGTAGTGCATTTGACGTAGTTTTAAGACTCAAGCTGGGGAATATTATTTGCTTGGTCTTCGTCCTCAAAGACATCAGTAATCCCAAGGATCGGTTCAAAATTACAATTTAAATCGCCTCCCAGAATCACCGGGACGTCACCAACCACCCTTTTCAGGAAGGAGTCCAGAGTTTCCAAAGTAGGTGAAACCTTGGAACGACCGAGGGGTCTATTGTAAACATTGATAATATAATATTCGTCCCCCTTTACGGTTACAATTTTTAGGGCCAGAATATCAGGTGTTCCTGTATCTATTGGTTCGACCCTTATTGGTAGAGTAACTTTGAGCCATATGATCAGTCCCCCGGATGGCCTCCCCCTGTCGGACTGAGCTGCCTCATTACCAAAGGTTTTATATCCCATCCTGTGTGGAATATCCATTGCCCATGTTTCTTGCAATAAGCAGAAATCACTGGAGTCGACATAATCTGCCCATTCTGGGTCTTTCAGATTTTTGCCTACTCCAGCGATATTCCATGACAGGAAAAGCAACTTTGGGGTTGGCCCACTACCAGGAAAAATACAATCATCAATGGGCGACACTAATACCGACAGAGGATCTGCTCTATCTAGCTGTGGGTCGATAGTTTGGTTTTCTACCTCGGTGATCAAAGCCCCTACTACAGTACAAGTTACTTCACCAGGACAACCCTCATGCATGTCATGGCATACTTGGTTCGCTACTGAAAAGCTTTCCGTGTTCTGAGTGCTATTTCTAAAGCTATGATAAATGCACCCAACACCGAGTGAACAAAAGGTGTCATATAGCTTTGAGATACAGTTTGGCATGGTCTCAAGTCAGTCAAGTGCGTCTAGGCAGCTGAACCTGTTGAAAATAGGAATTCTCTTCCACATGTTTCGGTCAACCTGTCTGGCCGGATTTGGCGCGTAACCATAGTGTTGTTTAACAGTATTCCAGTTAGACCCGTAGTTTAAAGGCCTGGGTGGGGGATAAAAAAACGATAAGGGTCTAGCTACAATAGATGACATGTCTCCATATGATTTCCATGCGCAAATCTGGTCAGCACTATGGGGTTCCTCGAATGAAATAACTATACAGTCACCCGGAATCGACTTTGCAATGGGACCAACCCATGGTACTCTACGAACCATAAGAAGTTTACTTTTCATATGGTTTGGAATTGGTTTATTAGAGTTTAACCAATAGATCACCTTATTTTTTAGGGATGAAAAATTCTCTTCATATTGGTTTGGATTCAGGTACCCCAGTAAGAACAATTACAAAAGGACTAGCATCAGGGGGCAGATCAATATATCCTCCCTTAAAGTTGTTATAAGCGTGGGCTGGTTGATAGTTATGTGTGTTTGTTCTGTTGGCAAGAGATCTATCAGCCAAGGATTTATTAAAGCCCAGGGAAGTGAGGTTGTTAGGAGGTATATTAGATGGAAACTTCTGCAAAATGGGAGTTTTGGGGGCTGAAGAATGGGCGACACCAACATTTGCTAACTGTGATTTCTTGCTTTGCACAGGTCCCTTCGATGAAGGTTTACTAGTAGTGTTAACAGATGGCTGGTTCGAGGGTGTAGCATTAGGTTTTGTTTGATTACTTGCTATCAAATTTGTATTTATATTTTTTGCTACTCCCTCTTTTTGATTCTGTACACTAGGTGGATTTGTATTCGAGGATACCACAGGGGCCATGATCGGAACATGTGTGGGGATATCACTACCATTAAGGCTTAGGCTAGCTAACGTTATAACACTCTTTTCCACCTCAAGTAGTTGATTTTCAATGCCAGTTAGCCTAACCTGTAACGACCTGAGGAGTTTTTTAAGCGTTTCCCACACTATTTTCAAAAATTCTTCCCTGTCACCTTGTAGGTCACCCATGGATATGGAAGTTTTCTCGCCCTCATCAACAAAATGGTCGACCCTTAAATCCGAGTTAAGTACCTCTATATTGTCATTACTACTTTGTGTAGTTGGGAGCGTCTGCTCGGACCCGTTAGTAGCAGTAGCAATAGATTGTTGTGTAGCCCTCCCTAAAAAACATTTGCTTGAGGCTACCTTTGCCTTTTTCCTAGCGTGTTATTCTGAGCCGCTTCCCCCGACACCTTTTCCCCCTCAATGGTCTCAATCAGTGGATCTGAGGATAGAATACTTTCAGATACAACACTGACGGATAGCCTTGAGGGGTCTATATTAAGGTTGACGGAGGGAGCTGGTTCCTCAGGAATAGGATGTACCTCGGCCAAGGTGATAATTGGTGCGGGGCCAGAGGTACGCTCAGGAGTTTTCAAAGAGGCAATGCTACCCAACGAGGATTTTTTCCTTAGTGCTAGTTCAGTTGACAACCTTCTTGCAGACTCTAACTCCAGGGAGACTCTATGCTGAAGTTTAGTGATCTCATTGTCAATAGATAAACTAGTTCTTGTGATAAAGTCATCCAGGGTCCCTGTAGCCTTTTTCCCAGTTTTTGTGGCCCTGCTCCGTGTTTCACGAACCGACATGATTTAAAAGGTGGGTAAGGAATAATCAAACACTGATAAATCAGGATACCGTAACAAATACTGCCAAGGGAGGTGGCCCGGTCCGGTCTTGTTCGGTCTGGAACGGCCTGAAACGGCCCTGTCTTTGCCCAGTCTTCGCCCCTGGCTGCGTCCCGCGCTGCGGGAGTTTGAAGAAATGATATAGGGGTCGTGATGGGCAGGGGGCGGGCCAGCAGGGAGAGCGGACCGGAAGCTGGCCGTCGGTCTTGCAGGGACTCCTGGGTATTGGAGTCCCCGCACGCTCGCAGCCCCGCTGATGCCTCTCACCCGGTGCCGCCTTGGTCCGTGCTCCGTCGGTGATGTAGCCCAATGTCCCAAACTGCGAAGCGGCACCCGCGAAGCGGCACCCGTGAAGCGGGTGCGGCGAGGGGTCGGCTGGTGCGCTGAAGTGCTGAAGAAGATGCTGCTATGCCTCTGCAATTAAAACAAGGACCTCCGTAATGCAAACAAGTAGGTGTCCCACAAGTGGATGGTCAGGGACGCTTTTAAAAGGCCTCAGTTGGGCGGGGGGCGGGCCAGCAGGGAGAGCGGACCCGAAGCTGGCCGTCGGTCTTGCAGGGACTCCTGGGTATTGGAGTCCCCGCACGCTCGCAGCCCCGCTGATGCCTCTCACCCGGTGCCGCCTTGGTCCGTGCTCCGTCGGTGATGCAGCCCAATGTCCCACATTGCGAAGCGGCACCCGCGAAGCGGGTGCGGCGAAGGGTCGGCTGGTGCGCTGAAGTGCTGAAGAAGATGCTGCTATGCCTCTGCAATTAAAACAAGGAAATCCGTAATGCAAACAAGTAGGTGTAGCAACATATGTGAAAGGCAGCCTATATGTGTGTTAGAGTATATAAATGTCCATAAGTGAGAGTGTGTGATTGTGAGAGTGGTTGTATGGATGAGTGTGTGCTTGTATCAGTGATTGTATGAGTGCATAAGAATGTGCTAGTATTTGTACGAGTAAGTGAGCGTGTGTGTGTATAACTGTATAGATGAGTAAATGGGAGTCGATTAATTATTTGCATGACTGACTAGGTGTGTGAGTACCTCGGGGGAACTTCACTGGTTTTGTACAAGTGAAATGTTCAACTAACTATAATGCCCCTGAAACCTATATTTTTCAGTGAATTTCAAAGGTTTTTTAAATGCTAATTTTCAACTATAACATGTCTGAAACCTATGGGGTTTTCATTGAATTTCAAAGGCTTTTCAAATGCTAATTTCTAACTATAACATGCCTGAAACCTATGGTTTCTTAAGTGAATTTCGAAGGTTTTTTAAATGGTAGCTCGTAACTATGTCTATAGAGGTAGGACATGTGAAGAAAGAAGAACAAACACACAGAACGAAGCAAAGGAAATGAAGAAAGAAGCAAAAGAAATGCACAAAGAAGCAACATAAGTCCATGTGCAGAAAGAACTAACAGAGGAGCAGAAAGAGGCCTTGTTGCAAAATCATCCTGTGCCCACAACTTTTTCAGACGGGTACCGGTGGTAACTGACTCTGACTAACTAGGTCTAGACCCAGTGCTATGCTAAAAGACACTTAGAATCCAGTGAAAATACCTACATACACTAGGGAACACTATGCATTGGGGTACCCTGTGATTAGCATGACCTTCTCTGTAAGGCCCTAGTACATAATAGGGCAGGGGAATTAAAATTACCTCTAAGTCAGAGGTGCAGAAATATGCTACTTTAACTAGTAGTCGCGTTTGCAGAGTGGTGGAGAGAGGGTGCTGGGCGTCCAACCAACGGTCAGGAATTCCGCTGCGTAGGACTTACAGGAGGTAGCAGGAGGGATTCTTGCCCCCAAACTCCCTCAGGACTAAATTGGACTTCATCCCCCATCTCGTAGTCTGCTACGAGGCATGTTGGCAGATTGATAGAGTAAGGGGGTCATGGCCTCCGAAGACGTCTTAGCAATCCCACTGTGTGCGACTTACTAGAGGTAACAAGAGGATAAGGTGGCCCCCAAGGACATCCTTGGGGGCCAACTTCCCAAACTATTACCTCCAGTCAGTCCCACACAGCGGCTTTGGTAAGTACTCGTACCAGACCATGCCCACTTTGCCCACCACTCTACCAACGCTCTCCCTGGCACACTCTTGGATGGCGATTGAAGTCCCCTTCACTGCTGGGGGTCCTTTAGAGGCCAACTAGCATACCTTTTACCTCCTCCCCTTTCTGGCCAAGGCCCTGGAGGCCCATGTTACTCAGGTCCTAGGTGCCTTCATTGAGGAAAGCGGGGGATTTGCTTCCTGGCAGGCCAGCTTTCGCCCTCGGCACTCCACCGAGAAGGTGGTTATTTCTGTGATGGACGACCTCAGAGAGGGGCTTGATACCAATACGCCCCAGGCCCTGGTCCTTTTAGATCTCTCCGCCGCCTTTAACACGGTTGACCATTCTATCCTTCTCACCCATGTCAGGGCGGCGGGCATTGAGGGCCCTGCTTTGGCCTGGATCAGCTCCTTTCTGAGTGATCGCTCCCAGGCCGTTCACCTGGCCGAATTCATCGCCCCCCCCACTCAGTCCGGTGTGGTGTTCCCCAGGGTTCTTCCCTCTCTCCGTTATTATTTAACCTATACATCTATCCTCTTATCTCTGCACTTCAAAACATGGAGGTCACCGTATACAATTACGCCGATGACCTCCAACTCATCTTCCACCTGTCACATTCACCTACCAGTATATTCAACTTCCAGTCGGTCATGCTGTTCATCAGCTATTGGATGAACGGCAACCATATGAAATTAAATCCTGATAAGACGGAACTTGTTGTTACTGGTAGCACCCCCAGTCCCTGGTCCCCCAGTTTTTGGCCCCCTTCCCTGGGTACTTCCCCCACTCCCTCTCTTTCCGTAAAAACTCTAGGAATCTCACTCAACAAGCATCTCACCCCCCACACTCAGATCAATTCTGTTGTCTCCTCCTGTTTCTTTGCCCTTCGCACTATACGTAAAATCTCCCGGTTCTTCTCTGTTCCCGCCCTTAAACTTATCCTGATGGCGATGGTTCTGTCCCGGCTGGACTATGGGAACATTGTATATAATGGAGCTCCCGCCTATGCTTTCCACCGTCTCCAGCTAGTCCAGAATCAGGCTGCTCGCCTGATCCATGGCCTACCCAGATTCCATCACGTCACTCCCCTTCTCCAACCCCTTCATTGGCTCCCCATTAAAGAGCGGGCTCTCTTTAAATTGGGATGCACTACTTTTCAGGCCTTGGCGGGGACTGCCCCTGACTTCATCTCCTCCGCCATCAGCACTTATTGCCCCAACAGAGAACTCTGCTCCTCTACTAAATTTCTGCTCTCTGTCCCCCGGTTTAAGAAAAACAAATCCGGGGGCCTGAAATTCAGGGTCCTTGCCCCTACTTTTTGGAACTCTCTCCCCTTCCACATTAGATCTATCCCCTCCTATTCTGATTTCCGTAGAGCACTTAAGACCTTTCTTTTCTCCCGTGCTTTTCCATCCTAGCATCTTGCTTCCCCTACTACTCACCTCTGGCTAAGCGTCCTCCTAGCGCCATGAAACCGCATGGTATAAGTGTGCTATATAAATTGTTGTAAATTCAAATTCCAGTAAGCCCCACACAGTGGGATTGGTGAGAGGTAGACAAAGGCCATGCCCCCTTTCTCCACCACTCTGCAAATGAACCCCCTGGCGCTTTGTAAGTTGGAAGATTAAGTCCCCTTGAATCCTGAGGGTCCCCGGGGTCCAACTAGCCCACCAGGTACCTCCAGTAAGCACCACAGAGCTGTGTTGCAGAGAGGTATAAAAAGGGGCGTGACCTGGATCACCTCTCTGCAACACAGTGGTTATTACTGGAGGTACCTGGTGGGCTAGTTGTCCACCAGGGACCCTCAGGATTGAAGAGGAATTAATTCCCCAACTTACAACGCGACACAGGGAGTGTTTGCACACTTGTCAGCTCAGGCCCCGCCCCTCCCTTCACCACTGTGCAAACGCGCCTGTGGCACATTTTAAGTTGGGAGATTAAGTCCCCTTGAATCCTGAGGGTCCCTGGGGTCCAACTACCCCACCAGGTACCTCTTGTACGTGCCACAGAGCTGCATTCCAGAGAAGTGTAAAAAGGGGCATGGTCTGGACCACCTCTCTGCAACGCAGCCCTGTGGCACTTATTGGAGGTATCTGGTGAGCTAGTTGGCCCCCAGGGACCCCCAGTATTCAAGGGGAATAAATTCCCCAATGTAAAACGCGCCACAGGGCAAGTTTGCAGAGTGTTGCTGGGAGGTTACAGGGCCTCGGGCACGGGGCCTCGGGCACGATCACGTCTTTTTAAAAAGAAAATGTTTTAGAAGGGGTGCTGGGTGGCCCCCCTTCTTTTTCCTTTCTTTGGGCCCTGGTGTCCCCCTCCCCCAGAGCCTGACCCCTTTTTAAAAATATATATATCTATATGAACGGGAAAGGGGCCGCGTGAGCCCCCCTCCTGTGGCCAATTCCACCCCGGGGGGTCCACATATGTGCTTGGTTTTTATGAAGGGGGCTGCGTGGACCCCTTCCTGAGGCCTATATTGACCCAGGGGACCCAATCTCCCTGGCTGGCCTTTATTAATTTATTTGTTGGGGAGGGGTCAGCGTGCCCCTCTCCCGGGCCACTTCTAGCCCCGGAGACCCCATCCCCGGAGCAGGCACTATCCATTGGGGACCATGGGTGGAGCCCCAATGCCCCCAAGGGTCCCACCGGCTCCCTGCGTCCTGCAGTTGTCAGCTTTGCTTTCCCACATGGGAAGCTGCTGACGTGGGGCTCCCATTGTGGAATAGCAATTCTGCTTTGCTTCATTGAAGCGAGAGCAGGTTACGCTGCTCTCGCTTCAATGAAGCAAATCCGCACGGCTCCTGACCTGTCATTACAAACAGCAGTGTCCCCGGGGTGGGCACCCCGGGACACTGCAGGAGCCGACTCCTGGGGGGTTTGCGGTCCCTTCCCTACGAGTGCACAGCCCCGAGGTGGTGGTCCTGGGGGCTCTGGGGGGGCTCTGGGGTCTGTTGCGGACCCCCATATTTGAATACTTAGTGCCCCCGAGAGGTGGCAGTCCCCGGCGCATGTGGGGGGCTCGAGCCCCCCACACTGGTTCTATATTTTTTTTTTAAAACAAGCCCCGGGGATGGCGGTCCCCGGGACTGCGGGGGGCATATGACCCCCGCAAATATTCAAGAAAAGCTCCGGGGGTGGCCGTCTCCGGGGCTTGGTGGGGCCTTGGAGGCCCCCAACAGATAAAAAAAACAACCTCTGGGGTAGCGGTCCCCGGGGCGGCGGGGGGGCTCTGTGCTCCTGCAAATATTTAAGGAAAGGCGGAGGGGTAGTGGTCCCCATGCTTTGGGGGCCTCCCTGAGCCTGCCAATTACAATACTGCATGCCGCCAGGACTTGGCTCACCCGGGGGCTAAATAATAACGTAGCACAGGAGCCCACGCTTCGTTTTATTTATTTCCGGCCGAAATTTGCGCTGGGCCCGCAAATCTCAAATATATTTTTTAATGCTTTTTTTGGCCCAGGGGGTCCTTGTGGGGTCCCTTGAGCAGGCCTAGGGTCAGGGTGTTTCTACCCTACCCCCTTTTCTTGTTTACCGCGTTTCTTTTTCTGTTTTCTTGTGACTCTGTTTTACCGAGTCACAAGATGGCTGCCAACAATTCCTGGTTTGCAGTGTTGACACTCAATTAGAACAAAGCTTGTGGTCGGGAGGGTACGCAGATCCACTGCACCTCTAAATATCGAAACTTTATGTTTTGATTTTCTCAGCAACTACTGAAGGATTTGCACCATTTAAACACAAGCATTGGCATAGCCAATAGGTCTCACCTTTGGGACCGAAGAAGTATTTAGCCATGCAAAATTATAGGCCCATATCCCTGCTGCCCTACTGTGCCAAACTTTTGGAGGCTCATGTCTGTAACAGCATCTCCAAATTTTTGGAAGAATCGGAGTATTTTGCGCCGAACCAGGCTGGTTTCCGCCCATGTCACTCTACCGAGGCGGTTATTCTCTCGGTACAGAATACTCTGAGACGGAATGCGGATGAGGGAATACATCAGGCTTTGGTACTACTGGACCTCTCGGCTGCATTCGACACGGTCGACTATAACATCTTGGTCGACCGTGTCGAGCAGGCAGGTCTCAGGGGCCTGGCTCTGAGCTGGATTCGCTCATTTATCACTGGGCGCACTCAGGCTGTCAGACTGGGACCTTTCACTGCCCCCACCATACCTTCTACCTGTGGAGTCCCGCAGGGCTCTTCGTTATCTCCCCTGCTTTTTAATTTATATTTATGCCCCCTCCTGCACTCCCTTAGGAGGGCCAAGGTGACAATTTTCAACTATGCAGACGATTTGCAGCTCATCTTTCCTTTAAACACCAAGGACGCTGTGGTTGAATTTCAAAATACTATGTCCCACATCTTAAACTGGATGAACTGCAGTCATCTGAAACTTAACCCTGGCAAGACCGAACTGGTCTTGCCGGGGCAGAGTGTTCTTAGTTGGAACCTTAGCTTTTGGCCTCCCAGTTTGGGAACCCCTCCATCCAAGTCCTCCTCGGTCAAGAGTCTGGGAATATACATCAGCGAGGATCTTTCTCTCAAAAAACAAGTAGGAACAGTTGTTTCAGCTAGTTTTTTCCAGCTGAAGAAGATCAAGAAAATCGCCAGCTTCTTTTCCCCAGCTGCCCTCACCCAGATTGTCATCTCCCTGGTTCTGTCCAGACTAGATTTTTCCAACAGTCTCTATCTTGGCATTCAAGCTGGAGAGCTAAAACGCCTTCAGCTGGTTCAGAATCAGGCTGCTAGACTCCTCCTGAACCTATCCAAGAGGCAGTCTATTAGATCTGGCCTGAAACAGCTACACTGGCTGCCCGTGGAGCAGCGCGTGGCTTTTAAAACAGGGTGTATTTTATTCAAATCTCTGCACGACTCTGGCCCCCTTTTCATCAGAGACATGTTTAAAAGATACACTCCTTCCCGCAATCTCCGGTCTATCCACAAATTTCTTTTGACTGTCCCACCTTATAAGAGGAAACGTCTTGGAGGCAGCTGTTTTGACCATCTTGCAGCTGGCTTTTGGAACTCCCTTCCCCTTCATCTGAAACTGAATGACAACATCCTCAGTTTTAGACACTCCCTGAAAACCTGGCTCTTCACTCAGGCGCATTGCTGAGCTGCTCCCTCTCTTCTGTGACCTTTGCGTTCGTTCCTTTCTACAGCGCCATGAAGCCCCCGGGCGTACGAGCGCTTACAAATACCTACTAACATTAACATTAACTAACATGCAGCACATTATCATGGGTGCTACGACATCTACTGTTACTTCAAATGCCACTGGTTAACTGTCATGCTGTGGCTAGAGGTAGTGCAGCCTGTGGGCCCTGAGAGTGACAACAATGCCATTAATATGTCCCTAAATGTCCCGTTAAAGGATGTTGCTTCTAATTTTTCACAATTGTTTCTGTTCTGGCTTCCCCTGAATTCCAGCCACATGCGGATGTTACTTGTATACAATTTTGTTATTTGATTTAATCCATAACCAAAAATGCAACGCGCAAAATGAATACATAAATGCACAGCTGATACGCTTTTTTTGTTCTACATATATATTTATATACATAGGTAGCTTTGTGCATTGTAAATAGAATGCATGCACAGAATGGTTCCTCTGGTGGCATCCAAACTACGCCTAAAGGAAGTTTACTCACCCCACCATTTGAGATCAGAATCTATTTTCATCCAGCTGCGTCTCTCTAATATTTCCTGCTTTACAATTACCGAGCAATGAAAAGGAGGACCGAGCCTGTGCCAGGTAGTTCCCAGCAGTGCACCACGGTACTGAAAGGAAATAGCGAAACACGTACAGTAGAAAAGGCGACTGCAAACTAATGTACAAATAACATATCGGAGCCCAATCTACTCATGTTAGGGAGGGGAGGGAAGATTAAAGGCCAAAAAAGCAAAAATAAATAGTTTAACAAAAAAATAAGTATTCTAATCTTGACATGGCAAATGCAAGAAACGTCAGCAATCTCGCTGTAAAAACAAGTGAGTGTGTGTGTGAGAGTGAGTGAGTGTGTTTCCACCCATGGCTGATGATAACAGACAGCACTGTTTGTGCAGACCTGAGTGTGGAATAACACACTATTCATGTTATTCATCATTCCAAAGTGTCGAACTCCGTCCGATTCGAGTGGACAATTGCACCCCCTAACCAGATGCCTATGTGCTAATTTAAAATCTGATTATTTTTTGTCAAATTGGTGTGCAAATCGGAATTTTACACTGTTTTCAATGAAGGTACTCACCATGTTTTACCGGAGGAAAAATTATTGCCAATGTGGGTGTGCAATTTGAGCACGGGCAAATAACAATCTTAAATTCAGTCTTAATTGGAATCCGTTTCAGGCACAACAGGAGTTTTCATCAGAAACGGAATTAGCCCCTAGTTGTGATCAGGGGTCAAAAGTAGTACTGGAGTCACCCACCTCTGAATGAAATGTATTCAATCCGCCCGGCTGAATCAACAAAACTCTTGATATGCAGATTGCACATAATTCTTGGCAGATTAACCCGCTGAGCTTTCTTTTTAATGGACGCAGACATGGGAGGCTTCCAGCAACAAAAGGAAATTATTATGGGCCTGAAAAGCAGGACATTCATCTGAAGTGGTGAACAAGTGTGACTAATGGAAAGCCGGCAGGTAGGGATGGGATGGAGAGCACTTCAAAGTAAAGCTAGAACTGGGGCAAAGAAGAGATGCGAATCCTGTGTGGTGTGCCGCTCCAAGGCGACTGCAGGTAACCCCGTGTGAGAAAATACAAGCGCTGGAACAGCAACATGAGGAGCGCCGTGGCTGGGATCCTGGGTTCAGAGCCACACCCTTGATTACGTCGGCCACGCCCCTTTAAGAGACCCCCCAGTTTTACATCCCACTAAAGGTACTGGGCGTATTTAGGGTGACCAACTGCAAGGGCGCAAATTCAGGACGGTGAGTGTAAAAATTCAGGACAAAGGGTCAAAATTCAGGACAAAAATTCAGGACAGGGGATCAAAATTCAGGACAAATCTTCGGGACAAAAGGTAGGTTTTACAGACACATCAAAGGAGGTCGCGCAATGGTATATAAGTAATCCCATTTATATCCAAACATATTCATCCATTTGCAAACCTATCCATAGTGTATCCTTCCAGCCATCATTTCACTCATCCATCCCTCTATCCACACTTTCACTCATCCATCTATCCACCTTTTCACCCTATCCATTCGTACACTAATTCATCCACTCTTCCATCCATTTACTCTTTCACCCATCCAGATATCCTTTCACTTACTCATCCATCCAGTCACTCATCCTTCCACCCATTCACCTTTTCAGTCATCCACCCATCCTCCCTTTGTCTCTCCATTGACCCTTTCACTTAGCCATCCTTCCTTCCATCCATCCACCCACCCAGGACTCGAGTCGGGGTACCACGCGGGTGGACGGCGTCCCCCCACTTATTTTACCGGGTGGACGCCGTCCCCCCTGCCAAACAGTTGGACTTCACTCTTTGGCCTCTCTGGGACGAGTAGCTCGGAGCTCACAGCATGCTGCTCACGAGCTGACTCCTCAGATGCAATCGCATCTAAGGGGTGAGCGAGGGGAGGCAATGAGCCCGATGGTGCAAGCCACCTTTCGTGATGTCACTTCCTGTTGTGACGTCACTTCCAGTGGACGCGTCCCCCCACTTCTTTTTTTAGGACTTGGGCTCTGCTACTACTCATCCACTCATGAAACCATCCATTGACCCTATCACTCATCCATCGTTCAGTCATCCATCCACCCATTCACTCACCGATCATCCACCCTTTCACTCATCCATCCATCCTTTCGCCCATTACCCATCTATTCACCTTTCAATCATCCATTCACCAATCCATCCAGCCCTCCATTCATCTCTTCACTTACTCACTCACCAACCTTTTCATATTAATGAGCCTTCGTCTGCAGAGTTCCAGACAGAAGAGACCCATCAAAAATGTCACCCTTGCTGTAGTTCCTAAAGCAAGGGATGGAGTTGAGGTAGCGTTCACTATGCCCCTGCACAAAGGCAATCTGAAAAAGTAGAAGTCATGAGTCATGCATGATGCACAGTGCCAGGATGTGAGGTGACTGTGACATGGTGTTGTTTCCAGGGCTTTAAGCGGGATGAAAAAAAGGGGGGTCGTCTCTCAAAAGGGGGTGTCCGATGTAATTAAGGGTGGGGCTTAAAACACCTAAGATAAAAATCTGTGTTTAGCATAGTGTGCCACTGGACTGGTATTTTGCCTCTTCTGTCATTGTATCCAGATATATAACAAGTAACGTTACACCTACAACAAGCCAGAAGTATTGGCTTCGTCAGTGGTTGTTAGATGCATAAAATAGAAATGCAGCAACCATAGCTTTGTTCAATATAATATTGAAACTGCACTTTTCTAAAATGATGAGCCAGAAAGAACTCTAGCCTGGGCCCCTTCTTTTTAATTTGTTTCACCAGCTTCTTTGAATGAACTGGATTCTGTAGCAGCATTTGCGTGTTTGCACATTTCTTCCAAAACGCGCTGCCCTAGACCGAGGCAGGAGGAGGCCCACCACATGCAGTAACACTCCAGACGGCCCATTGTCATTCTGTATGTGGCAATCATCAGCCCCATACAGAATGACAAAGGGCGGGTGGGGCTGCTCTTGTGCTCTAGGAGGAGCGCGTGGCGCCCCATCAAGGGTCTAAGGCTTCTCACAAGGAAGCAGTGCTGCTCCCTGTGATGGACAAAATTACGGACAAAAGGCGGTTGGTCTCCCTAGGAGTATTGCCATATTGTTTTTCAGTTCATGGCTAAGCTAACCAATATAGTAGTTTGATGGAATGCCTCAACTGTATATGACAGTGGCTAATTGGAGTACATGTCCGAATAGTAAGAGTTTATCTTGCTAAAGAGCACCATTTAACAACAGTTCCTGGTAACAGCGAAATGGTTGCTAATTGCTCGCCCATGAGCGACACAAATGGCACCTGAATCCGCTTGCAATGAAAGGCTGCAGCTTCCTGCAAAAGGCTCTAAGGCTGCTCATGCAAAAGCTTGAAAGGTATTTATTCCTTTCGTAAAACCAAAACACATAAGATGAATGATCATGGATGGACATTGATGTATATTAAATGAAAAAGTATGGGTGTGTCCATTTTAAACACCATTAATTTACTCAGGAATAACTCCAAAACATTACAAAGACCACCAACCACAAACAAATATTTTCCCATGTATATGTGAAACTGTTGCCTACGTTCGTGACCAGTTCTAACAGTGCGCCAAATCCAACAACATTTGTTTACCCAAGAATAATTCAGAAATATTTCAGAGCCAGCAGCAGGCCTTTGTATTTACAGAGTATGTGACCCTCCACTCCAGGATTACTGTGTACCCCTCAACCCTAAAAAAAACAAGACTGTATGGCCATCGAACGAAAAGTAAGATGGGATACAAAAAAAAAACAAGCACGTTCCTCACATTAAAAGGAGGCAGCAGGGGGAGGGGCGAGAGGAGGGGCGAGTGAAAGCATTTCACTTGCGAGAGCGAGCAGCACCAGAAGCGATAATTGCTACCATATGGCGCTGTGCGCTCCCGCAAGTGAATCGCCACACTTGCACGTACTGCGTAGGCAAGACCTAAAAAGGGCACTTTCTGAACCAAGAACTACCTTGGTGTAATTCCGTTCAGCATTTCAAGCTGTAGCCGTGTCTAAAGTTTCCTATAGGAAATTCATTTTCCGACCTCTTTTTTTTTGTATTTCTCAGGAACTACTGAACTGATTTACACCATTTAACAAAAAGATTTCTTTCTGAAATAAGGGCTACCCTTTTGCTAAATTTGGTGTCATTCCGTTCAGCAGTTCAGGATGTAGTCGTGTCTAAAGTTTCGTATGGAAATAAACATGTTGAAAACATGTTTTGGGGCCCCCTTTTTTCTCACTTACCAAATCACCCCAAAACGTTTAGGATAGGAGCTGACTGGAACGCCTCACTAGTTTTGAAAATTTCTCAAAGATTCGTCAACTAGCGCCAAAGTTATTGGGAAAAGAATAAATGCTTTTCCTATGGAAACTAGGTCCTAACTATAACTATCTACTGGCAATTGCTAGTATATAACATAAATATATATATATATATATATATATATATATATATATATATATATATATATATATATATATATATATATATATATATATATATATATATATATATATATATATATATATATATATATATATATATATATATATAGACTTTTCATGCTTTGAACCTTCTGGAGTGCTAGATTCTTGTCCTACATGGATTTTGGATGCAGGGGAGTTTTGTGTTATTGTTAGCAGGACCTGATCCCACTCTCTCACTGGCTCCGCAGGTTGGATGTGGTCGGTGGGCAGGAGGGAAGATATATGTATATATTTATATACATCACACAGTGGCATTTGCCACTGCTTATAGTTTTTTTTCTCCCGTAATTTTATATAGCGCAAACTTGCAACAAATGTATCAGGTATCGGAGTGCTTTACATGAGCACAGTTGCGTTACACAAGGACACATAATATTTTTTTGTTAGGAACAGGGAGATTACGTGATTTCCCCGGAATCACAGGATTTTGAGTGCCATTGCTGAGACTCGAACCCGGTTCCCCAGATTTTGGATTGACCACCCTAGCTGTTAGGCTGCATCCTCGCAACATAGTTAGGCCAGAGATTCCATAGGAAGACCGTTATTCGTTTTACTAATACCTTTTGCACCGTTTGATGGATCTGCACAATTTTATTCCCAAAAAATGTAACTCACCTCAGCTCTTTCCTGGGAAGTTTCAGAGTGACATGTCAAGTGGGAGCAAAATAAAATGGAGAGTCCAAAAACATTGGCTTCCCATATTAATTCTCACTGGAAATTTTGGGAAGCAATACAAAAAAAATGGACTGAGTGGAATTACCCCAAATTTGGCAGAAAATTAGAACTTTATTTGGAAAGCGTTCTGTTTGTTATTTAATGTAAACTCAGCCAGCCATTTTTGAGAAATTAGCTTCTAAAGAGGTGCTCGAGGTGGTCATGAAGGGTTTAAACAATTAGATATATTCAGATAGTTGGCTTCATGGGAGTCCCACAGTACAGTAATTTAAAAAATATGGCCCTATGATTGGCCAAGGGAGCTTTTTCTCCTGTCAGCCTTTTATGTACTGTAGGACTTGATTGGCTCGCTGCTACTGGAAGACTTGGTTGTCTCATTCTTTAGTGAAATAAAGAAAGTATTAGGTGGCTAGCTAGGGATACCCTGACTCCATAGTACTGGTGGGGGATCCAAGGTATCCTCTCATGGCACAAAAATCTATATTTTTTTATTTGCCAGTATCATGGTACACCCAAGGGACCCAGTGCAACCCTTTTATGAGGTATGGCAGGATTCCCACAAGAGGAGACTGGCAAGCTTCACCCCCAGGGTATAGAAGGTCTGTGCAAGCTTCATTGGGTGACGGGCTACTATCTGGAAGTAGCACGCTGAGAGCCCTGTGATACCACAAACAAATTAGAAGTTAAATTAATAACTAAAATGTGGAGTGGGAGTCCATGAGAGATTGGCGTTCATGGGGGTTGAGCTCGGGCCTGGTCAAAGGCAAGGACCCTGCGGCCAACCTCTTGCTGAGAAGTCTAGCCATGGGGGTGTTGGCCAGAAGAAGTGGGGGTTGGGCGCAAAGCTTGGCTGGATGCCAGGACATGCAGCGAACCCCAGGCTATACATAGCCTACTGCTGTGCATAATGGGATCATGGCTATCTACCTGCAGTTGGGTGCAGGGCCCAGCCAGGGGCTGGCCCTGCAGCCAAGCTTTTGCTGTGCACATCCTACTGTTGTGCCCAACTAGCGATGGCAGCCTGTGGGAGTTGGGTGCACTGGGGGTGGAACTGGTGGATCTATACCGCAACAACACTGTAGTAGGGCCTGACCATTTGGAATGTCATCAGAAATGTCATCAATGATTTCATTTAACATGTCATGTGTAACGTTATAATGCTGGTCCTAAGCAGTGCAAGGCAGCTCATAGTTACTTCAAAAACATTGTAAATTGTGAATTTCAGTGTTTTTGGGTATTAATATTTTGTGTCTGTGATATTTCAATACCAAACTATATTGTCACTTTAACTTTTGTTTTTTCATCGAATTTCTAGTTTTTCTTGAAATCATAAGCTAAAATCGGA
The DNA here is from genome assembly GCF_964263255.1 of Lissotriton vulgaris. Lineage (NCBI taxonomy): Eukaryota > Metazoa > Chordata > Amphibia > Caudata > Salamandridae > Lissotriton > Lissotriton vulgaris. The sequence goes on from NC_141691.1 coordinate 780,860,908, forward strand.
TTACCAACTAATTATATCATCACTTTATCCTATGTTACAACAAAATACAGTTTGTGAATCAGGCCTGTGTGTTTTTTGGGTCTATATCCATTTGTTGAATTCTTTACTAGTTACTCAGCAATTAGAATTTTTTCCCACCTAAACCATTCTTTCCCGGCATGCAATTCATGTAAATGAAAGAGTAGTATCTCAAAACGTCCGAGCTGCTCACCAGATCGTCATCTTAATACCCTTTCCCGCTGCATATTTGAGGTATGTTTTGTTCAATATTTAACCTTTCTACATATTTTCCAAATGTGTTAATGGCACAATACATACTGAACCTGTTCATGCACACTTCACACTGAAAAGTACAGGACGCTCTAGCTTCCTAAAATGCTTTACTCCCTTCGTAAAATGTATTTCTTTTCCAATGCAGTGTGTGTAAACAGAGGAGCAATTCTTCCAAAAACCTCACATTGAGGGAAACTATTCCTACGTTTACCTTCAGCATATTGCAAAAGCTACTTTCTGTAAATATTTTCAAAATGAAGACTGTCATAAAATATGCATGAAGTGAAAATGTTTCTTTAGAGCACTCGTTATGCACCAAATTGACACACACTTCTCTGCAAAGAATGACGCCTTCTGCTTTTGATTATCTCTTTCTATATTTGTAAACACAATATTTAGTATTGTCATTTTTTTTCAGCATTCAACTGAAGTGTTATCCCCACCTCAATAATATATGTACACAAGTACATTTTCACAAACGTGCAAATATGTACACAGTACTAAAAAGCTTAACACTTTGGGGTATATTCACAAGAACGTGTGATACCTACTGCAAGAGTAGCGTAATGCAACTTTCAACACCCCAGCCTATCACGGGAAAATAACCCTGTGTCAACGTGGTATTCAATGCAATAGACACCAGATAATGCGGCAAATGTCCACATGAAAATCAACATCACGCCTCTAAAATGTGATACGCGAATGCTAAAAAACATGCGATGAGGCCTAACACAGTACAAAAAGTTGCGAAAATCAGCCACATACCTGCAAATCCCACGCGTCTGGCGGGACAATGCACCATAAAAACCACAGAAAAAATACACCAGAAACAAGCCAAAGTATGTAGCAACATGGATGCAGCCTGACCCAGCGCAGAGGCCAACTCGAACCCCACAACCTCCACAGACTACCAGCAAGGAACAACAGGGCTGGGTAAGGCCAAGGAGAAGAGGGAGAGGAAGACAGGGTGTAGACTGCAGGAGAACAAGACCAGTGTCACGGAGGTGACAGAACACTACCAGCAACCGACCCACTAGCAGACCACCTGGATTGCAGTCGGAGTGCAGAGGATGCCAATCCAGGAGACCAGTAGATGCCGACTTGAAGTGACTAGCTAAACCAGGAACCAACCCGCTGCCAACTGGAAGGCAGCAATGGCGACAGGAGGTGGCAGTCCAGTGCCCCCGGAGGAGTTGTTGGAAACCCAGACCACAGTCATCAGTGTGGAGACGGTGCAATGAGTAGGGAGTACAGACACAGCACGAGTGGACCTGACACAACATCAACAGGGAGTGCCATGACAGGGACTGGGTGGACGGGGGGAGATGGGCACAATGACATACATGCACAACGAGGCATAACACACTGCACACCCACAAACACACAGGATCATGTCCCAGATCCCCTTGGCACACTGCAGCACACACACATAGCACAAACAGCACACCCATCTTGACAACAACATGGAACAAGCGACGGAAGGCCTGGACTATTCACAATCTGGGTTCAGGCCAAACCCTTCAAACAGTGACCAATAACATCAAAATGGCACTGGATGACGGCAGCTCTATGATTCTGGTGCTGCTGGATCTTTCCGCCGCTTTTGATACGGTGTCTCACACGGTGCTTCTCAACCGCCTAAGAGAGGTAGGCGTGGAGGGAGTGGCTCTGGCATGGATGGAGAGCTTTTTGTCTGGTCGATCTCAAGAAGTTAGGCTGGGCTCCCATAAATCCATCCACAGGGAGCTCAACAAGGGAGTGCCACAAGGCTCTTGTCTAAGCCCCACACTTTTCAACGTGTATGTGGCCCCCCTAGCCAACTTAGCAAGATCTTTCGGGTTCACCCCGGTGTCGTACGCTGACGACACCCAACTCCTTTTTCCCTACAAAAATCTTACACCTGCAATAAAAAGATCTTTTGCAGATGGCATGAGAGCCATTGCAGAATGGATGTCATCAAACTGTCTGCAGTGTAACGTAGGGAAAACTGAGGTCATGCTGTTCGGGCAAGCGGCAACACACTGGTCATCTGACTGGTGGCCCCTAGAGCTAGGCCCCGTCCCCACTCCGAAGAGCACTGTTAGGAACTTGGGAGTGCTACTTGATCAGCAACTTACATTTAAAGATCATGTAAATCAAGTTGCCGGTACCTGCTTTCGGGCTGTTGGGATGTTAAGACGAGTCTTCCTCTACTTACCGGACCATCATAGGAAAACGCTTGTACAGGCTCTTGTCATCAGCAGGGTGGATTACTGCAACGGCTTGCTCCTCGGAGCAAACGAGGAACAACTTAACAAACTGCAGGTAATCCAAAACACAGCAGCAAGGATTGTCCTGAACGCTCCACCAAGGACTCCCTCCTGTCCCCTACTGACTAGACTCCACTGGCTTCCAGTGAGGAAACGAGTCCAGTTTAAAAGTCTATGCACCATCCACCAGAGTATGATAGGGGAGGGTCCTAAATATCTGATTGAAATCTTCCAGCCCTATATCCCCGGGCGTTTTTTGCGCTCCAGTAACCAGCAGTTACTACAGGTACCTAGAGTAAAGAAGACCAGACAAGGTGGCCGTGCGCTGGCCCATGCTGGACCAGTACTCTGGAACTCTTTGCCCTCAGAATTAAGATCACTTACCAGTCACCTGATCTTTCGGAAAACCTTAAAAACATACCTGTATCCCAGTAATTAATGCCTTTCTTGCCTACATACCACCACTGGACATACCATTATAGAACACTCCCTTTGCAGCAACAGCGCGGAGATACCCCTTCGGGGGTCTATTCTGGCGCTTTACAAGAATATAAAATAAAATAAAAAAATAGCTGACACTGCAGAACAGAGGACACAACTGACTCCGCACAGCACAGAACCACGCCCAGGGGAGCGCAAATAGCCGTCACACACCCATGTTGGCTGTACATATGACAGCCCTGGCCACACCCCTTATGGATTGAGTGGGGAATCCGATGTAGACAGCACAAAGTAATGTTGTAGGGCCCAGGGCCCAGATGCATACTACAAAACCACAGGGACAAACGCAGATATCATGTTGAACTGACAATGGGCACATGCGCCTGGCCCATTTATTGGCAGGGCCACATGTACAGTGACACCCTTGTTGGATGTATGTGGGGTGAGTGTAAGCCATTTGGCACGGAATGTCTGGTGCTGGCAACCACTTGAACATTGGACACCAGTGCAACAGAAACAGAAAACACATACAAAATTACTGATGCAGATGCAGTGGGATGTGCTAGACCTGCATCATCTTGTCCATCAACATTTCAGGGACCCCACACTGTTTGAGGTGACATACCTGTGCAACCGCTAACAGCACAAAACACAATCAGCAATGGACAATGGCCTGCGGTGCACCGAGTCACTAGCACCTGGAGTGCAGAGCAGGGTATCAGCCCGATGATGGCATCCATGACAGGCCTGAGCAAGCCCGAAGTCTGTCAGGACCACTGCTTCAACTCTGGCAGATGGCAGTTGGAGTTGGAGCTTGTGGTGGTGGCGTGTGCCTCCTGTGGTGATGCATCATCCAGGCCGGTCTGGACTCGCTTTGGTGTGTGAGCCCTGGTGGGATGCATCTGGGCCCAGAGGCTGTGTGCAGCGCAAGGTCACAGAGTAATGGCGTTGAGGACCCCAAGGCCTAGACCTCAGGGGCCAGCCAATGTCTTCAGAGAAGGAGCCCCAGACAGGACCAGCACTGAGTTAGTGGCCCCAGATGTACTGCGGCTGGCACAGGCACCCAGCAATGGGCCTGTGACTTATAGTGCAGTCAGATGGGCCATGCGACCAGAACAGGACACCATCTCTGTCCAAGGTGTATATTTTGGAGTGTTTCAGGGGACAGTGGAAGGTGTCCTCTGGCGCAAGACGCCTAAAGGTTTGATTTTATCTGGAAGCAGCCAATGGAGGAGTGGAATGCGACAGCCCCGTTGCCACCACCAATTCCGTATGAGCTACATGAGCATGAAAACTGTCCCCTAGTCCTTAGGCTCAGATGCCATCACAGTTCGACCAGAGAGTGTCCATGATTGTCGGGAAACAGACTTAGTGGCACCGGACTGAGTGGGGGTGCAGTCTGTGATGATGCCAGTAGCCAATGCTGAATCATAACTCTGTGACGTAATGGACCCCAGTGTCATCCATTCACCGAGTGTCGCCGGAATAGGTTGGTGGCTCCACCGGCCTGCGTAGTTCAGGTTCAGTGGCACCACATGTTCGGTCACCTCTGTGACTGTGACCCGGCTTTCGTCTGGACTGGGCCGCATCTTCCTCTTACTCCTCTCTGTGCTACTACTAGTGTGGACTCTGCCATTCGTGAATCGTGACTAGGTGCTGGATGTGAAACGTACTGGTCCGCAATGTAGTCCTGGACCCTTATCCACGTGTCGCCAGATGGCCTTGAACGGGTTTGTGGCAGCACGAGTTGCCGGGTGGCGTTGAACAGGGTTTGTGGCAGCATGTGTTGCTGGATGGCATTGAACAGGGTTTGTGGCAGCACGTGTCACCGGATGGCGTTGAACAGGGTTTGTGGCAGCAAGAGGCACAAGATGCGCATATGGAACTATGCCTCACAGATCAAAGGGAATCTGGTGCTGTGGCTGCTGTCCTGGATTTGCGGTCACTGCCATTTATTAGCCAGATTCAGAAAAGGGGGTGGTGATGAACAGAGTGTCTGAATTAAGCAGACCACTCTTACCCAGTCCAAAGATCAGGGCTTGATCCATCACCGTTATTTATCTCACTGCACCATCCCATCTCAGAACCTGGCTATATGAAAATCAGTCTGTCCCTGGCCCAGTGCTTCATGGGAACAGGGCAGACTAAACTACCAAGCCAATTCTTCACCAGAAAGGAGACAAGCTACCGGGGACCGGGTTCTGGCATTTCAGCCGTCTTCGTCCCGGCTTGCTTGAATCCTGATGGTGCAGTGAGAAAGGGACTCATGTCTGAGTATACCCTGCCAAACCTACAGTGGCCAAAAATGATTCAGAAAAGGGGGTGGTGATGAACAGAGTGTCTGAATTAAGCAGACCACTCTTACCCAGTCCAAAGATCAGGGCTTGATCCATCACCGTTATTTATCTCACTGCACCATCCCAGCTCAGAACCTGGCTATATGCAAATCAGTCTGTCCCTGGCCCAGTGCTTCATGGGAACAGGGCAGACTAAACTACCAAGCCAATTCTTCACCAGAAAGGAGACAAGCTACCGGGGACCGGTTTCTGGCATTGAATGGATAATACACGGCACCATTACAATCCCGATAACAACTTTTCGGTTTCAATACCGCCAAAAATATATACCAGCAGGCCTGTATGAAAGGTTGGGTAAAGGATACATCAAATTGACCTGGAATTTACCTTATACACACACAAATGTTACAGTGAAGGGAAAAAAGAGGTATTTCTTAGTGGTAATAATTGTAAAAAATCACTAAGCAGTACACTCCTGTGTCAAGGTATTAACTTGCATGGGCCTGTGAAGGTTCTTCGAACAACCTTTCATGTCATCTGCAGGGCACCCCTACTACACAGATAGAGCCATTTTTCAGACAGCTTTCCAACGGTAGCTACATCCTAATAAGTGACCACAGCTGCTGTGGCATGGTGCCAGGAAAACCCTATCTCGTAACTGTGACGTCCAGGGTCATTTGCTGTATGCAAGTATTGTATCCAAACAGCAATCCAGACATGGAGGCGGCAATATGGCCTTATGTGAATATCTCTTTTATTCGAATTGATACTTTAAGCAGAATGAAGTCTGTTCTTTTACAGACAACTGTGCCTTTAACCTCGTCCAAAGAGACGTATGACCTGCAAGGTGCAAGGACAGCGGCAGAGATACATACCCTATTATCGACAAATTGCCTGGTGCATTTCGTAGAAATGTTAAGCCAAATCTTAAACATGTCAGGTACCAGTGCCATCGCACATGTATTTAAGACTATTTTTTCGGGACTGCTAACACCCTTTGAAGCAGTTCTTGGCATCTTCCCGAATTTTGTGCATTCGCTCTTCGGTGGCCTCACTCTTATTTTGGGACTCGTAGCAGGAATTTTATTTTTGTTCCTTCTGCTCCGATATGGCAAGCCAAGTCACAGACAAAACTCTGGCAACGATGGAAGAAACGATCCTAGCAATACGATACCAAGAACGTATCAGTAAAGTCCTCGGATTGGCCCGGCTAAGAGATCTGAATACTACCTGGTTTCTTTCATTCAGTGCAAAATTGCATCTTACCTGTGCTTCGATGTCTGCTATGCGGAGAAGAATGTGTGTTGGACATTCAGCAGTACCATTGGATATCGACGCTTTGCTTTGTCCGGTAACGACTCATGCAACGTGTTGTCCCCAGTGGTTACCTATTCTGATGACGGCATTCGTTGAGACTTCACCATTCCGATTAAGTGGGGGTGAGGTAGGAGATGAAAGCGGCACCACACAGGTAGAACCTTCTGTGAACATTGCTGATCCTGACATCGATGATGGCAATGCATCGCACATTTGCACTATTTCCACCTTTTCGGAGTTGGCACAACTTTCACCTACTGTTGTAGGCAAATTTATTACCGGCCTATCTGAAGTAATGTTCTCCCCTAACAACGAGAATAATATTTGAAAAAGCGAGCTCACAGCGTTTCCTGAACTCTGAATTCGGCCTTCAGTTTTTATAAACAGAACTCCAAAAAGACAGTGAAATTATTTTTTTCTCCCTTCTCGAGAACGAAATTATTTTTCCCAAATTTCCAAAATATTTACCGTTTTTTGGCACATGGTACTCTGCTTAAAGTAGAACTATTCTTAGAGAACAGAAGTTCTATTTTTAGAGACTCTAGAGACAATATTTCGAATCAGCCCCTAGCCTATGTACAATCTTGTATAACTTTGTGATGAAATGATCTCGAACTTTTTTCTGTATTTAGAGCCATTTCATAAATGTAATTTTTGCAATTCATTCAGCCAATATTCATATTTGCATTTCCTGAATGATAACTCTGCTTGAAAGCGTACAGCATAATACTCATTTCGTGTATCTATACCATTTCAAATGCATTCATTGTATTTTGGGGTGGGCTGGAAAACACATGCATACCTATATGTTTATTTATTGCTTAGTATTTAGTAATGATGGACATTATACGTGGAGTGGGTGTTGTGAATGTATCTAGGACCCTAATTAAATATTCCTGATTCATGCCCTTATGTGGTTATGATAAATCATGTCCTTATGAAGGCATAAGAATCTTACCCATATTTAGTCATAGCCCACGCAGCCCAAATACGGCAAGTCTACTTCCTTAGATTCCTAGAGAGCACAACAAGTTCTTTCGACGCACCAAACCTTCAGCAACCTGGGAATTCCCCATGTCTTTGTTTTGATTTGTCATTGAACTCCTGCGAGCACTAAAGGAACAGTCAGTTCTTAGTGACATCTTTTATTGACGTCTTATGTCCAACCTTACGTCAAACACGGCACCTTCCAGGTATAAAAATACCAACACTTGCCTTAAGCATCACACGGTGGTGTGGAGCAGAGCGGCTATCTACTTATTCGAAGCCCAGCTGATGCGAGAGCCGAAGGAAGCCGTCCCAGCTCTTTGACACACTGGAGAAGCTGCCTTTTCTCACGCCGAGAAATCCAGCTCCGGTGTTTCCAGTCACCCTTGCGAGTTACTGGGAGATCGAGTCCTGAGAAACGAGATACAAGACCTCCTTCATTCTATAACCAAGGTAAGGAGCTGATTCAAACCTTAGAGAGAATTCTTGATTCAGATTCTTGGCAAAAAACCTAATTTAACTTAAAACTGCAACTTATTTACTCCTTCCCACGTATTAGGTGTATGTCAGGTACACTGGGGTAGACGTATCTTAGAAGCACCAGTTGAGTTCTTTAGTCAATGTTTTTATGTATGTAAATATTTTATCCATTTTAAAGTATCATATGGCTAAGAAACCATATCAATGCTTTTACAGTATTATTTTATAATACTCCTTTTACTGTACGCACATTACTTCATAATAAGTATTGCAATTGTGGCAATTCATTTCTCTTGCATGAGAAAGAAGACTGCTCAATAAAATAACACCTTTTATTGAAAACGCCCGTTTCTCTATTTCTCTGCACCCTGGTGAAATTAAGCATGCACAATTGACTGAGTGAAATAGCTGTCTATTGTTTTCACATGACTCTGGAGATATACTTCTTATTCTGGGGGAGCAAAGTTCTCATGTTATATGGTTGTCAGAAGCGAATCCCTTCTTGTCTAAATCAGGGAAGTTAACCCCTCCCTATTCATTCCAGAAAGTTTCTAGTGACCTCTGAGCTAGCTGGCAAAACTAATTTAGTCTAACATAGTCAGTAGAAACTTAGATGACCTCAGTCCTATGTCTACACTGCTGTTTATTTTATTCCAATGCGCAGAGCCTATTGGGAATATAGGAGCTACACTACAGCATCTATAACTATTTCTCGATACGGTGCCAACCAGGATCTGCTCATCGAACTGTAGGGCTGTGTGAAATGGTGTACTTCTTCTCACAACATTTCCTTAAGTTCTATAAAGTTTTACAAAAATAGTGAAATATGAATTGTTGATGAACTTGCATCATTTTTTTTGACGTAGCCCACCTTCTTTAAAAAAGTCTTATGATTTAAAAGCAGGAGGCAGGTTCAAGCAGAAAATGGCTTTTGGTGTATCTAGCAATACTTATTTACATGAGAAGCACACTCGAGTAAAAAGAAGGATGTGAATCTGAAGAATACATTCTTTTCGGAAATTCAATTAATTTCACATAACGGAAAATTTTAAAGAGACCCGTGAATATCACAGGCATAATTAAAATGTTCACCCCGGTATATTGACTACCAGTTCCTGCTTCACACATTATCAGTTCGAGATGCTCACCTTGTCCAACAGTATCTATTGGTCACAGGGTTCATTGGTCACACTGAGAATGAAAGGTAGCTACTCTGTGCGCCCATAAGAGCTAGCATCTCACAATGTTCACTCATTCTGGCTCCTCACACTGCCAACCAGTGACAGCGACCATCTACAGCTTCCTCCTAACAACAGTAGCCATGTCTAGCACACTTTCATGCTGTCCACTGGTGCCTATTGCCCATACATTCAACCTAGAGCATCTCACACCGCCCAACACTGTCCAGTTCTCAAAGTGCCAGGGAGTTCCGTTTTCTGAAGCTGTCGATCAGTACTAGCTCTGGTATGGGCCCCTGATGGAATTGGATCATACTGCCAATCAGTGCGAGCTCATCCTGTTGCCTAACATTACCAGTTTGTCGCATATTCCTTTTCTGCCTAATAGTGCCACCTCTCATGCTGCCCACAATTGTGAGCTTCTCACACTGCCTGCTAGTGCTAGCGTTTCCCACCACCCTCCAGAGTTGGCAGGTTACATTGCCCAGCAATAATGCAGCTCAGATGGCCCACTATTCTTTAATCCTTATCCTGCCAACAAGGGCCAAATCGTTTTACTTCTCTGTAGTGCCAACTCCTTGCATTTTGTGCCTGGGTCAGCTCTTCACGCTGTCCACTTGTGCACTTCACATCAATGTGAGCTTCTCAAACCGCATGCCAATGGCAGTCCATCACAAGAACCCTTTATGACTGTTTCTTCCGCTGTCCATGACTGCTTGATTTGTAATGCTGCCCCCCAATGCTAGACACTTATATGATTAATCAACGTGATTGTCTCATTCTTCAAACACTGCACGGTCGTCATGCCAGATTCACATATCTCATGAAGGTAAGTTTCCATGGGTTAGCAACGTTTTACTATACATAACTCCACATATATGTTCCTTGACACTATACATATCTTCAAGAAGTGTAGATGTGGAGTTATGGATAGTACATGTAAATCTATACTTACCTATTTGCATTAACCTTCTTAGCCCTAAGGGCATGTGTGTGCACGACATGAAACTTTGAAAAATGCACAAAAGTGCATTTTTAAAAGTTTTCACAAATTACCATGAGGTTCAACCTCATGGTAATTTGCTCCCCCTAAGTGCGAGTTCGCAATTTTTAAAAAGTTCATGCATTACATTTAAGAAATCGCAAAATGTGATTCCTTAAATGCAATCGCAATTTGAGAATTCGCAAATATTTGCGAATTCAAAAATTGCGAGGGCCTTCACCCTTCATGGATCCAAAAATTCAAATTGCATTCGCAAACGGACGATTTTTGCGAATCACACCATTTGCGAATGCAATTTGCAGTGATGCATGTGCCCCAAAGATTCTCCCACTGACTATCAACTCTCTTGTTTCACGGTGTGTACACAAGTTTCAGCTCCCCATAGTGCCAAAAAGCAGTGGATCATTATAGTTCCCAGCTCCCCGAACAGTACAACTTGCCCACCTCCTCAAAATGCCCAGCAGTGCCAGCTTCTTATTTTGGCCGCAGTGCCAAATTATCACACTGCTCACTGGTCCCTCCTCCTCATAATACTCCCCACAACCTGCTCCTTACATTGACCACCAGTGTCACCTGCTTATGTTGGCCAGTGGTGTCAAATTGTCACAATGCCAACTAGCCCCACCTCCACTACAGCTTGCCCCTCACTTGGACCAACAGTTTGAGCTTCTCACAGCACCAACGAGCGCTAGCTCCTCGCATTGTGTACCGAGGCGCTACAGTAATTACATTTGTCATATATCCTAAGCCCCCTGAATAGTTATTAAGTGTGTTGTAAAAACCCTAATGTTGTTTTCCTCGTTACAAACAATACACTTTTATATATATTCTCAACAATATCTGCAGAATATCTTTTCATATTTAAATTACCAATAACATTTTATAGGAGACATACATTGAAAAAATCCATTAAAGACAAAGACACCCTGATCCATATAAATGGAAAAACATGTGCTTGTCAAGATGTATCGTCTTCGAATAATAATGGACACAACGCACATAACACAGCCCCTTTGTCCTTATTTCTCAAAGATGTTTCACCCCTGGTACAGAGCACTGGTTTTAAGAACAAACCACATACTTTCAGTAATGCGCCAAGGAAATGAAATATAAGCGAATTATCTGCTATGTCGTCCTCACATACTTAAGAAAGTAATGTAGTTATGATGCTTACTTTGAATAGGAAAATTTTGTGACATTTAGCCCAAGCTGCGTTCTTAATGCTTTTAGTTATTATGTGTACAATTTGTACTCTTACAAAGGTGCCCGTGCCTGTGGGTGAGCAGAAGTCAGGTCTATTCTCCGGTTCCTTGCAGAAGAAGGTCGTGTACCCATTTAAGGTACAGAACACTTGCAAAGTACTGCTAATATAAAGACTAATGTTAAATTAAAACTCTTTATCCTGACCTGTAGAAGACGATGGTTATGATTCAGGGAATTGAAGAAGTAAATGTTCTCTCAGTTGCCACTTATTAAGGGCCTTATTCATGAAGACCTTTCAAAACATTTGAGCCACGGTTCCGTCACTTTTCGTGACAAAGCGGCAGCGTAAACAATGGACCAAGTCGCATCATATTTACAAATTTACAGTGTGACGCATCTAGGCAGATGCAGCACCTTGTAAAGCCCTGCGCCACATTATACCTGCATCAGGTGGGCGTTCCCACATAAGAAAGGGTTGTAGCAGTGTTGCAGTGAAATCTATGAGATTTCACTGCGACACTTCTAGGACTCTACTGCATCAAAATCTTATGCAGCTTCATGGCAGGCGTAAGGGTGATGCAGTGCAATGGGAATAGGTCTATCCCATTTTTTTTAGGAAAAGTAGAACCATACACACCGGGTTACGTGCACTTGTACTTTTGAGTAAAACTGACGTTGTTTAGAATAATTCACTTTCCACCCAATAGCTTCTGTTAAAGGTTTCTCTTTTTATTTCTTAAAAAAGTATCTATTATTTTCTCTTATATCTTTTTTCATTTCTATATTTTATCAATATGTTTTTGTTTTTTTTGTACAAAATTATTTTACCATATAACACATAAACATCGTTTTACACTAAATGATCCTTAAAATTTCTAGACAATTTTTCAATTAAATATTTAAATACTTGGGGGCAGATTTATGAAGGGATTGCGCCACGTTTACGCCGCCGTTGCGTGACGCAACGGCACGGAAACGTGGCGCATCCCTGCGCCCTATTTACAACGTGACGCATCTAGGAGATGCGTCACGTTGTCCAGCACTGCGCCATGAGGAGGCGTTCCTGGGCAGGGGGGGCGTTCCTGCGCAGGAACGCCTCCTGAAAGTGGCTGAGTGAAATCTATGAGATTTCACTCAGTCACTTTCAGGGCAATGCTGCGTCAAAACCCTGCGCCTGCTTAAAGCAGGCGTAAGGCTTGAGGCAGCATTGAAAGAATAGGCCCCCCCAGAGCATTGCTGGAGCTGCGTCGCGCTTGCGACGCAACTCTAGCAATGCGCCACATTTCCGGCACAGATGCGTCACGCATCTGTGCCGTTTTTGCCCCATGGTGCGCCGCATCATAAATGCGGCGCACCATGGCTGGCGTAGCTGTGGCGCACTGTGGCGCATGTTAACTGGTGCATCCCTCGGGATGCGCAAGTTAACATAAATCTGCCCCAGAATGTTTTCCCTTCAACGCGTTTCGGCCGTTCGCCTTCTTCAGGAATTCTGCATTGTCTTTTTTTTAGCATCAACAGTGGCTATAATGATGAGAAATAGTAGTTTAGTATATTATCTTTGGATCACTGAAATAATATCGACTACCAAAATATCGACTACCCAAAATATCGAGGAAAAAATATCTACAACCAAAATATCGAGTTTGTATGTACAAACAGGTAAGTACAAAAATATCGAGTACAAAAATATCGAGAACAAAATATCGTTTACAAAAATATCGTTGTAAAAAATATCGACTTTACTAAAAACAATGTTTAATTACATTAATATAAAAAATTAATTACTAAAATATAATTAACAATACTTAAAATAACTTTTAATAATTAAATAATTAATGAAAGTAAAAAAATAATATTTTTTTAATCATATTTCTTAAAACATATATATATATATAGTAACAACATTTAATTAAATAATAGGCACTATTGTATATGTACCCCAAAAACCCAAAAATGACCCTGAACCCTAAAAATACCCCTTTACCCAAAAACTAAAAACTGACCCTGAACCCTAAAAATACCCCTTTACCCAAAAACTGAAAACTGACCCTGAACCCTAAAAATACCCCTTTACCCAAAAACTAAAAACTGACCCTGAACCCTAAAAATACCCCTTTACCTTAAAACTAAAAACTGACCCTGAACCCTAAAAATACCCCTTTACCCAAAAACTAAAAACTGACCCTGAACCCTAAAAATACCCCTTTACCCAAAAACTAAAAACTGACCCTGAACCCTAAAAATACCCCTTTACCCAAAAACTAAAAACTGACCCTGAACCCTAAAAATACCCCTTTACCCAAAAACTAAAAACTGACCCTGAACCCTAAAAATACCCCTTTACCCAAAAACTGAAAACTGACCCTGAACCCTAAAAATACCCCTTTACCCAAAAACTAAAAACTGACCCTGAACCCTAAAAATACCCCTTTAATTTAACATAATTAGCAATTAATCAATTAAATTAAATTAATTACCAATTACATTTTAATTAAATACCATATATTATTTAATTACCAATTAATTAATTATTACTACCAATTAATAAATTTACATATTTAATTAATTATAATTAAATTACTTCCCACCCTATTCCCCTATAAACCCACAACCCGCTACAGAAAATACATTATTTTAATTTACATAATTAGAAATTAATCAATTAAATTAAATTAATTACCAATTAAATTTTAAATAATTAACATATATTATTTAATTACCAATTAATTAATTATTACTACCAATTAATGAATTTACATATTTAATTAATTATAATTAAATTACTTCCCACCCTATTCCCCTATAAACCCACGACCCGCTACATAATAAAATTACACAATAATTAAAAAAATCATTAATTAAAAATAATTATAAAATAAAATGACACTTTTCACACATATTATTACATATAAACACTATAAATAATTAAATATTATTTTAAAAACTATATTTTTTACTATCTAGATTATATACTTGGATATTTTCACTGTCTATATTATTTACAGTCGATATTACTTCACTTACCTTAAAAACGATATTTTGGCTGTCGATATTCTGTCTAGTCGATATTTTGTCCAAACGATATTTAAAACTCGATATTCTGTCCAAACGATATTTTGGAGTCGATATTATGTCTGTGCACCATTATCTTTTACGACATATTATTCAACATCAACGTCTAGCAAATTACTTCTATTCTTTTTTATCTACATGATTCCATTTTAATTCTATTGCGCTCGTCCCAATCTTCATGGTCGGCTCTATCTCGCTGAGTGCTTAACTATCTACATATCTGTACATATCTCCATACACCTATACATTTATATACATATCTTACAATTTTCTCATCTGTTCATTAAACATTTATATACAATATTTACAACCATTACAAAATTTCTTTATGTATTCTTTACATCTTGACATTTGTGACCAGACTGTTACCTGCAGATGGGAGCTTAGTAAGGGGCAAACGGAAATGGGACCGAATTTTGAACCCGGGAGACTACTGACGGGAGAAAGGGCACAAAGTGTGCACTTTGAATCTTGAGCTTTCTGTGCTCAGTTTTGTAGGCCCTATATGATCTATGCCCAGTTGATTATGTCCAATAAGTTTTTCTACTTAATACTGTCTCAGTGTGTCCTCTGTTAAACTGGCTTGTTCCTAGGTTTCAACATACTATACTGAAGGTGATATCTATAATGAAACCGGTGGAGATAAAATGGTTATATTTGTACCCACCACCCGTATGGTCATTTCACATAAGGGTTAGTGTTGACTATTTCTTAACTGTAAAACTTAGCCATTCTCTATGTTGTCGTACCTGTTCAATTTAAACTTGTAAGCCTGTGGTTCGGATGCACGATATTAGTTAAACAAGATCTTTCAATCGGTCCCAGATTGTTACTTCTACAATAGGAAACATGTGTGTTAGTCTTACTATATATCGAAGCCATATTTCTAGCTTTAATCTGCACTTAAAATCTGAACGGTAATCTGTTGTAAACGAAATGAAGATCTCAGGAGCAGGTAAGTGAAGTAACAGCTTTATTGCAGCACAGATACAGGTAGGTCAACCCCTCATCCGACCAGAGCTCCAACTGCCAACAGGGCGAAGGAGAACTCGAGAACTAGGAACACACAGAGAGATCTAGAGTGCTGGCTCAAGAGTGGAGCAAAGCACTGTACAACATATCTTCCCTCTTTGCGAGAAAAGAAAACACAAGGAAGGGAAAGAAAAGAAAAGAAAAGATCAATGTACATAGTCATTCAGATAGGTGGGTGGGCGCCGAGAGCGAGGGCTCCTCAACCTGACTTCAAACGAGGAAGAAGAAGAAGAAGAAGTGGGAACAAAAGTGACAGGAGCAGAATCAACCAAAGAACTACCATGCGAACACAGAGAAGTAGAGGCATCGCCACTACCTACCTCCCCCCGTCCAGTTGGCAAAAGGATGGGAGGAGAACTACTGCCAGAAGACAACAGATAGCCAGTGCAACCACCAGGCCCATTAGCAAACAGGTCATCAGAAGAAGAATCTTTGCGCTTTTGGTAGAGTGCTACTCTCCTATAATTCCAACCTTCCCCATTGGCTAGGATAACAAAATGTGGAAAGACTTTCTTAACTCTGTAGGGACCTCTAAATTTACTAAGGCCCTTAGAGTACCTACCCGGCTTTACCTTAACAAGGTCACCCACTGAGATGGGTAAGGGAGTGCTGTTTTGGGATAGGGGCACCTCACTATCCGAACACTTCAACCAAGCAGGAGTCAATTTTGTCACTGGTGCACGCCCACGCATTAGTTCAAAAGGGGATTTTTCACCATTCTTATGTGGTGTAGACCGGTAAGCCCAGACAAGTTCTTGGACACGTTCATGTGAAAAGCAACCACTTTCTACAAACATTTGAATCACCCCCTTTATGAGGCGATTTACCCTTTCACAAAGACCATTTCCTTGTGGATTGTAAAGACTTGTCTTCTGATGCCTGATGCCACATTCATGTACAAAAGAAGTCATTTTTGAGGATGTTAGTTGAGTACCGTTATCCGAAATAAGGACAGAAGGATAACCCTCGTTTAAGAAAACACTCTTCAAAAAGTTAATGGTGGTGTCAGTGTTAATTTCTTTGACAAATTGCACACAAAGCCATTTTGAGAAGCAATCGATTATGACAATGGCAAAACGTTGATTAGAGGGTAACTCGCTCATGGGGCCTATGAAATCTATGCAAACACTATGCCAAGGAGCGTTTTCAAACTCTATTTTTTTTGGAGACTGAGAGCCCAGAACTTTCAAACGCTTCTCCCCTTCTTTGCAGAAACTACACTTCAGCACACAATCCACTGCATCACTGTCAATAGAAGGCCACCAAAAGTTTTGCTTGACACGACGTTGGGTGAGACTTTGACCTAAGTGTCCCTCATGGGCCAAGTCAAGAATCCTACTCCTTAAAGGGCTAGGAGGAACAAAGCGGTCACCCCGCATCAAAATGTCTTTCCCTTCTAAAGAAAGTTCATCCAGGACCTTCAAGAACGGTCTAACTTGAGGATCGACTGTGCTTTCTCTTCTTGCTCCTTTTGAGACAAGATTGATAACAGCCTTTAAACTTTGATCTTCCTCCATGCCTTTAGACCACTCATCATGGGAAAAGGAACCGCCTACCACAAACAAAATATCCTCTATCAAGGCAACAGCAAGGTCATCTAAAATATCTTCAGAATAACAACTAGTGGGTCGAACAGGAAGCCTTGACAAGCAATCTGCTTGAATGTTTTTCCATCCATGAACGAACTCAATCTCACATTGATAGTCCTGTAGGCGAGAGGCCAATCTCGCCAACCTTGGAGACCCTTTTCCAGCCCCACCTGGAGCTAAAACATTTAAGAGGGGTTTATGGTCCGTACGCAGAACAAACTTGTACCCCCACAAATAGGTTCTAAAATAACTCGTGCCCCAGACAGCAGCAAGAGCTTCACGCTCTATAACAGAGTAATTAGACTCCGAGGTAGATAGAGGCCTAGACGCAAATGCAATAGTTTTTTCTACACCTCCATGTTTTTGTAAGAGAACTGCACCGAGACCTATAGCACTGGCGTCAACCATTAGAATAGAGGACCGAGCAGTGTCAAAAGGGGTAAGAACATTGGCAGATTTAAGTTCCCCTTTGATCATATTAAAGCAAGATTTATGCTCAGTAGTCCAACTAAATTTGACACCTTTTTTTAGCAAGGATCTCAGGGAAGCAGTCTTTGACGAGAAATCTCTCACAAAGTTCGAGTAGAACTCGATCAAACCCATGAAGGACCGAAGTTGATCCTTGTCAACGGGGGAAGGTGCTAGTTCAATGGCCTCCAGTAGATTTTTCTTTGGTTTAATGCCTTCCTCAGACAAGCAAAAACCTAAGTACTCTATTTCCTTCAACAGAAACGCACACTTCTCCTTTCTCAACGTTAAACCAGCCTCATCCACTCTTTGTAACACGTCCTGCAAAATCCTATTGTGTTCCTGTAAAGAATCACCATATATCAAGATATCATCTTGAAAGTACAATACTTTGTCAAGACCCTTAAAGACTTCAGTGACAAGTCTCTGAAATACACTAGCGGCAGAGACTAGCCCGAAGGGTAGCCTCGTGAATTGGAATGTCCCCTCGCTGGTGATGAATGCAGTCATATGTTTGGAGCTGTCATCTAGGCAAATTTGATGGTACGCATGTTTAAGGTCCAACTTACTAAAGAATTTTGCCCCCTTGAGAGTCGAGACTAATTCACCAATGTTTGGTAATGGGAACACATCGGCCACAACACACTTATTTAATGAACGAAGGTCCACACAGAACCTAATTTTATTATCAGGTTTCTGTGAGATCACTACTGGCGAAACCCATGGAGACGCCTCTATAGGTTCAATGATCCCCCCCTGAAGCATTCCCTCTAAAGTAGCCTTAACTTTATTCCGTAAAGCGAAAGGGACCCTCCTCACTTTATGCTGGACAGGGGAACTACCTTCCTTGAGAATAATGCGATGTGAATAGCCTATAAGTTCTCCTAACTGATCTCTAAAGACATTCCTAAATTTGCACAATATCTCTTCTAAAGATGAATTTTCAACAATAGAAACTGGGTTATCAGACCTTGGGTCAACTACAATGTGCAGGTCATACTGATGGTGACGACCTAAAATAGCCGGTCCATCAGTTGAAATGTATATTTTACCATGTGCTGATCTACCTTTGAAGTCAATCTTGGCTTCAAAGAAACCAAGCATGTCAATTTTCTCGCCTTGGTAACCAGACGGGAAAATATCACACTCCTTCAGTGCTCTTTCACCCCACACACTCTTCATTAAAGAAATAGGAATGATGGTCCATTTGGAACCTGTGTCAACCATGAGAGAAACAATTTTTCCATCAATCATAAAGTCATCTTTAAAAGCATTACCTCTCTGGTCCCTGCAAGAGCATACAGTATCAGATAGAACTAAAATTTTGTTCACATCACGTTTCAAGTCGTCACACTCATTAATCACAGTTACTCTTGAATTATTTCTATTTCTGCACATTTTTGCGAAGTGTCCCGATTTACCGCAACGTAGACACTCTTTGTTATTTGCAAAACATCTGAGGTATGAGAAAAACTTCCGCACCTAAAACACGTCTTTTGATTATTCTTACTATATGATGATTGCTGCACATTCTTCTTTTGAGGTACATAACCCTTTTTCCTAACAATGGCAATAGCTGTAGCTTCATCATCACTATTATCACTAACCACACTCTTATTAGAGATTTCTGCAACTTTTGTATCTAAACCACTCTTCTGTAACTCTCTCATACATTTCTCGCTCTCTTCCACTCCTTTAGCTAGTTCTATAGCAACTTTCAAAGTTGGATTCTTCGCTACCCATAGTCGTTCTTGGACTTTCCTGTTGTTAGCTTGAACAATTAACTGGTCTCTAATCAGTTCGTCCGCCATCTGACCAAAGTTGCATTTAACGGATAATTTGCGTAGTCTAGCTACAAATTCATCAATGCTCTCATCAGCCAATTGTTTATTTTTATAAAATTTATATCTTTAAAGAACAAGGTTTTCTTCTTTACCAAACCTGGTTTCTAGTCTTGCTACCGCCTCTTTAAATTCATCTAAGTCAACTTGTGACCCAGAAGGTAGTACTTGCGGTAGATATTTGAAAAGACGCTGTCCTTCTTTACCCAAAGTGGTCATTAAAAGAGCTTTTTTGCGTTTAGGTGAAAAATCTTCTCCATCTAGGGCCTCAATGTAATTGTTAAACATGACTATCCAGTCTTCCCACGCAATTGATGGATTGCCTGGCTCAGTTAAGAACTGCGGTGGAAGAGCAACGTTAATTGATTGAGCCATAAGTCACACATAGAAGATGAGTATTAAGTTGTTTTATATACCACAAAATAAGGATAAAGAATAAAGTTGTAGTTATCAAGAAACCTATTTGCAAAGCATTAATAATTTATAGGCGCTTACTCCAACAGGGTAACGAAGATCCGTTTATTGTCTACGATGTTTCTGAAGTTCTCGGCGAGTTGTGTATCCTAGGTAACTGCCAAAACACAACGAAGAGAAATGTATCCAAAATGGCCGATTACGTCGTGCGTGTACTTCGTTACACGTCAGACGTTCAAGCCACAGCGTGGATAGACGCGCATGGAAGATGCGCTTCAGTGACGCTGCTCGCGTGCGTTGCTACGCGACTCACCAGACGGAGCAGGATTCGTTTCAGTGACGCTGCTCGCTTGCGTTGCTACGCGACTCACCAGGTGAAGCGGGATTCGTAGACGTTGGTAGGAATGACATCACTCACCGCTACGAGTCGGAAATCCGGTGAAGAAATCCTCCAAAATTTTCTCTGAGAGATAGCAGTCACTGCCAACACGGAAAGGTTAATCCGCATCCACGCTGTGTACCACACGGGGTTCTCGAGGGAGTTGAAGCACTACCGTACTGTATGAATTTCTTAGGCTGCAAAACCAAATGAGGAAGCAGTGGTCGGACACATCGCCGGTCCAAGTCGCCAAATGTTGTAAACGAAATGAAGATCTCAGGAACAGGTAAGTGAAGTAACAGCTTTATTGCAGCACAGATACAGGTAGGTCAACCCCTCATCCGACCAGAGCTCCAACTGCCAACAGGGCGAAGGAGAACTCGAGAACTAGGAACACACAGAGAGATCTAGAGTGCTGGCCCAAGAGTGGAGCAAAGCACTGTACAACATAATCTAACTGTAATCATGCGTGACTATCGGTTAGTTTTATTGCTGTGTCCAAGGGCTGCCACTCTTCCAGTACTACGGGTATGTCATTGTCACGTTGCAATCCTCTGTCGGAATTAAATATATAAAGTTCTCTTTAGGGGCCCAAGCCTTACTTTTTATACCTGCTTCAACTTAATGCTAAGATGGACAGAGTATTACCTGCTATTGCTGTGTAGCTACCAGTTAGTTATGAGCCAGAACGAACGGTTGCTGATCTTCCGGTTGTGCGAGTGTTTCCTATACAGAAATTATATATGTGTGTTTATGTTCAGGTTAAAGCCATTTTTTATATATAGTTATTACAGTTGCGAACTATAGATCTGCAATGTACTACCTGGATAGATTAATTAACTTCAGTATAATCCTCTTTGCGGGAGTTTTAATTCCAGGGTTGATTTCTGGGTAACGTCGGTAAAAAACGTCTCCTGACGCCCGCCGTCTATTAATCGGCTCTATATATAGAAAAACACAAGGAAGTGTCTTTTTAGATTTACCGAATAGTTTTCTAACTTAGACACCCTATCTAGGTTCACATTAAGACTTACCTAATTAGTTCTAGGAAGGGTAGTATGGCATGCCGCTTACTCCGGTTGTGTGACTCCCTTACGTTAGCTTGGTACTGACTTGTTTTTAAACTTGTACTTTTGGCGCCCCTATTGAAATTCTCAGAAAGAAGAACTCGCGAGATTAAGTCTGTGAGAGTGGATTACTTTCTTAACGAGTTAATGGTTCGGCCATCTTATATTGGTTTCTTTTATAAGACAAACCCATGTGCGCTATCCTATTTAGTTAGTACTAGCTGTATGCGAGACCCGTATTTCACGGGTCAATATGTACGGTGTTTTTTTACTTCTATATCTGGGTGTACCTGACCTTTACCCGTATATATCCGATTTGTCGGATTCTGGTAGAATTTATTATTATAGCTCTTTTAACATTACTGGGACTTTTGTTTAAATTCTAAGATAAACATGGAAAAAGGCACATGTTTGGGGCTTTTAAATTATCGTTTGAACTCCTCGTTGTGCTATATGAGAAATCAATCATAGAGACCTGAAAGATAGAGCTCATCGGCCAATAAGGTGCTGCCATCTGCAGGCAATAGTTGGAATTTACCATTTATACATATACAAATTTGTGCACATTTCCTATATGACATTTCTCCCTTATGTTCCTTTCCTTCTGTCATAAACTCATTGTGTTCAAATTGGCTATCATAGCTTAATTTTTTCCTGTTATATGATTGCTTGTTCCCAAGGAATTTCAGTGTTGAGCCCATTAATTGCAGTACCCAAAAGGAAGATCCAATACACTTCTCTCATTTTGCGTATTTTATCCTGTTCTAAACCTGCTCTTGGGTGTATCCTCTCTAAGATGAACCACGCTATGTTATCTGGTGTGTGATTATGTTCCACATAATGGCTCACCATCGGTGCTGCTAGTTTCTTTGTTCTTATTGCTGACCTGTGTTCAGTCAGTCTGACATTAAGGGCTCTGCCTGTCTGTCCCACGTAACCTTTGTCGCAGGGACAAATGATTAAGTAAATTACATTTGTACTTCTGCAGTTATTTAAATCCAATGTTTGTATTTGTTGTTTATTAAAGGTGAGACTCGCCCCTTGTATTGCTGTTTCACAGGATTTGCAATTAGAGCAGCTGTAGTTTCCTACTATTGGTTGCATATTTGTTATGGCTCGTTGTATTGCGATCGTTTTAGTTCTCATTCTTGATCTCACTATGTGGTCCTTGAGCGTTTTGTTTTTTTTATATGCAAATATGGGCTTAGGTAACTGCTCTTGCTTAGAAACATTCGCATTTAGTATGTGCCAATTGGCACATACCGTTTGTCTTATTCTTTCATTTATGTTTGAATGCTTTGTTACAAAAACCAGCTGAGGAGTACTTTTGCTCGTTTTTGGTTGCAACAAGCATTGTCGATCATAAAAACGAGCCCGTTTAAATGAGTCTCTTATTATTTTATTTAGGTATCCTCTGGTCACGAATTTTTCTTTCATTGCTAATTCTTTAATGTCGTAGTCTTGTATATTTGTGCAGTTACGTCTCAGCCTTAAAAATTCTCCAAATGGTACGCTATTTTTTTGGGTAGAAGGATGATAACTATCATAGTGAAGGAGCGTATTTTTCGCATTAGGCTTGACAAATAGGTCTACCACCAATGACCCCTTTTGATGTTTTATTACTACATCTAGATAGTTTACTTGTTCCCTATCTATGAGATGTGTAAATCTGATGTTGCTGTCACATGAGTCTATCCATTGTAGGAAATTTTCTAACGTGTCTTCATTATCTGTCCAAATGAAGAACACGTCATCTATGTATC
The DNA here is from genome assembly GCF_964263255.1 of Lissotriton vulgaris. NCBI lineage: Eukaryota > Metazoa > Chordata > Amphibia > Caudata > Salamandridae > Lissotriton > Lissotriton vulgaris. Next base: position 780,883,961 of record NC_141691.1, read on the forward strand.
TGGCCCAGTGCGTCACAGATTCATTAAAAGGCGCGACTTCATTGAACACAAACTGAGACTCAAACTATGCCATGTAAATATTAGCAATAGTGGGGGCACAGGACGCCCCCATGCTGACTCCTTGTTGCTGTTTGTATAATCTGCCATTAAACTCAAAGACATTATCATTTAAGACTATATTTAGGCACTCTAGAATGAATACGGTAGGGCACTGAATCTTATACTTTTGTATAAACCAATGTGTAGCGTGTAGAGCTCCTAAGATGGGAATGTTACTGTACAGTGCTACAATGTCCATTGTAACTAAAATGTGGGCTGTATTACAGTACTGTATATTCTCTACAAGGTTTATAATCTGCCTAGTGTCCTGTACGTGTCCTGGGATGTGGGCAACATGTGGACATAAGATTTTATCTATGTATTTGGCCAGTGGCTCTGTTACTGAGCCAATGGTTGTTACAATTGGTCTCAGAGGTGGATCTCGTGTGTCTTTGTGCACCTTTAGGATACCATAGATGCTTGCCAATTTAGGATTGTCCACGTTGAGGTACTCACATTCTTTACTGCATATTTCATCATTTCTCAGTGCTTGATTTGTTAATTTTTTGATCTTATTTTTAGTCTGAGTTGTGGGGTCCTTCGTTATTGAGATATAAAAGCGATGATCACTTAGCATTTCCTCCATTTTGGACACATATTGTGATGTCTCATAGACCACAATGCCTCCTCCTTTATCACATGCTTTTACAGTGATATCTTCATTGTTGTTGATCATCTTCATAGCTTTATATTGATTATTTGTGAGATTAAACTGTGGCTTTGGAACATGGGTAGAGATATTGGTAAATTTCTCATTCATAATATGCTCAAAGATTGCTACCTGGGGCGGTACTTGTTCTAGAGTTGGGGTGAAGACAGATTTCGGTTTTAGACCTGATAGGTTAGCTGTTTCTGTTTCTTGATCCTTGTTTTGGAAGAAGAATTTCAACCTTATTTTTCTGAGAAAAATCTGTAAGTTTCTGAATAAATCAAACTTATTTAACCCTGAGTGTGGAGCGAATGAGAGGCCCTTTAATAAGACTGTAACAGTATCCGTAGATAATGTCTGTGTAGTCAGATTGAATATGGGTAATTGATCTAATTCCTCCAATAGCGGTTGTTCCTGGTCTCTAGATATTGATCGTAGCCCATCTCTTGATGTGCTGGGTACTGATATTCTTGTGGTGGGGTATTCTGGAACCTTTGATGGTATTGTGGTCTCCAATTTGTGCGTCTCGGTGGGCGTTGTCCTAAAAAAGGGCGTCTGCCTTGATATCTAGAGTTTGGTCTGCCTCGTTGGTAGCCTCCATCATGTATGGCTCCATCACTATCTGAGCCTGAGGACTCAGAGAAGGTATTAATCCTTTTCCCATGCCTATTTTGCCTATGCTTCAATTGTCTGCTCCCTCTTCATTATTGGTATAGTAATTATCCGATAAGTAGGTTATACACTGTTTCTTTCTTAAAGAATTTTATATCTTCCTGCAGTTTGTCTGTTTTTCTTTTTATGAGATAGTCTGTTAGGAATTCAGATCCTTTTCTATTTCATCCAGTGTTTTTTTAACATCTTCCACTATTCCAGATGTTTTGATTTTATCCTCTAGTTCCGCAATCTCTTTTGCTAAATCCTGTAACATTCCCTTCGATGTCTCCACTATTAGCATCATATAGTCCCTGGAGCACCGGTTCGAAATCATGGACCAGCGCTCCAGGAACTCCTTGATGTGTGCAAATAGGCCGGGAATGTTTCGTACCCTAAGTCCCTGTGGTATAACTCCAGCTTTCAAGTATTGAAGCATAAAATGCCCATGCTGTTCTATGCGTTTTAGTTTTTTTCTTAGTCCCAATAGCGTGTTTATATCTTTATTTTTGTCTTGACCAGAAGTGGAGGATTCCCCAAATGAAACTGAGCTCCCTACCATGCTGGCATATTGTTCATCTGTAAAACCAAATGCTGGTAATTTGGCCATGTCTGAAGGTTTTATTATTTACAAATAAAAGATGAGATTCTAATAAAAAGATTGACTGTGATTTATAAACAAGTAGATACGTCTCGCAACCCTGCCAGAAGGCTAACCCCCAGAAAGGGAAAACCACTAGATTAAGTTACTTATTTTTACAATTGTCTTGCTTTTTGATATAATTATCTTCTACCCCTCACGGACCTGCCGCGAGTATGTCTGTTTTGAAAAGTCGTGGCCCCTGCCTTAAAGGATGAACCCTAGGAAGGTATAAATTTTATTTAGGAAAAGTAGAACCATACACACCGGGTTACGTGCACTTGTACTTTTGAGTAAAACTGACGTTGTTTAGAATAATTCACTTTCCACCCAATAGCTTCTGTTAAACGTTTCTCTTTTTATTTCTTAAAAAAGTATCTATTATTTTCTCTTATATCTTTTTTCATTTCTATATTTTATCAATATGTTTTTGTTTTTTTTGTACAAAATTATTTTACCATATAACACATAAACATCGTTTTACACTAAATGATCCTTAAAATTTCTAGACAATTTTTCAATTAAATATTTGAATACAGAATGTTTTCCATTCAACGCGTTTCGGCCGTTCGCCTTCTTCAGGAATTCTGCATTGTCTTTTTTTTTAGCATCAACAGTGGCTATAATGATGAGAAATAGTAGTTTAGTATATTATCTTTTACGACATATTATTCAACATCAACGTCTAGCAAATTACTTCTATTCTTTTTTATCTACATGATTCCATTTTAATTCTATTGTGCTCGTCCCAATCTTCATGGTCGGCTCTATCTCGCTGAGTGCTTAACTATCTACATATCTGTACATATCTCCATACACCTATACATTTATATACATATCTTACAATTTTCTCATCTGTTCATTAAACATTTATATACAATATTTACAACCATTACAACATTTCTTTATGTATTCTTTACATCTTGACATTTGTGACCAAACTGTTACCTGCAGATGGGAGCTTAGTAAGGGGCAAACGGAAATGGGACCGAATTTTGAACCCGGGAGACTACTGACGGGAGAAAGGGCACGAAGTGTGCACTTTGAATCTTGAGCTTTCTGTGCTCAGTTTTGTAGGCCCTATATGATCTATGCCCAGTTGATTATGTCCAATAAGTTTTTCTACTTAATACTGTCTCAGTGTGGCCTCTGTTAAACTGGCTTGTTCCTAGGTTTCAACATACTATATTGAAGGTGATATCTACAATGAAACAGGTGGAGATAAAATGGTTATATTTGTACCCACCACCCGTATGGTCATTTCACATAAGGGTTAGTGTTGACTATTTCTTAACTGTAAAACTTAGTGATTCTCTATGTTGTCGTACCTGTTCAATTTAAATTTGTAAGCCTGTGGTTCGGATGCACGATATTAGTTAAACAAGATCTTTCAATCGGTCCCAGATTGTTACTTCTACAATAGGAAACATGTGTGTTAGTCTTACTATATCTCGAAGCCATATTTCTAGCTTTAATCTGCACTTAAAATCTGAACGGTAATCTACCTGTAATCATGCGTGACTATCGGTTAGTTTTATTGCCGTGTCCAAGGGCTGCCACTCTTCCAGTATTACGGGTATGTCGTTGTCACGTTGCAATCCTCTGTCGGAATTAAATATATAAAGTTCTCTTTAGGGGCCCAAGCCTTACTTTTTATACCTGCTTCAACTTAATGCTAAGATGGACAGAGTATTACCTGCTATTGCTGTGTAGCTACCAGTTAGTTATGAGCCAGAACGAACGGTTGCTGATCTTCCGTTTGTGCGAGTGTGTCGTAGAGACGTGGGTATCCTATACAGAAATTATATATGTGTGTTTATGTTCAGGTTAAAGCCATTTTTTATATATAGTTATTACAGTTGCGAACTATAGATCTGCAATGTACTACCTGGATAGATGAATTAACTTCAGTATAATCCTCTTTGCGGGAGTTTTAATTCCAGGGTTGATTTCTGGGTAATGTCGGTAAAAAACGTCTCCTGACGCCCGCCTATTAATCGGCTCTATATATAGAAAAACACAAGGAAGTGTCTTTTTAGATTTACCGAATAGTTTCCTAACTTAGACACCCTATCTAGGTTCACATTATGACTTACCTAATTAGTTCTAGGAAGGGTAGTATGGCATGCCGCTTACTCCGGTTGTGTGACTACCTTACGTTAGCTTGGTACTGACTTGTTTTTAAACTTGTACTTTTGGCGCCCCTTGCGAAATTCTCAGAAAGAAGAACTCGCAAGATTAAGTCTGTGAGAGTGGATTACTTTCTTAACGAGTTAATGGTTCGGCCATCTTATATTGGTTTCTTTTATAAGACAAACCCATGTGCGCTATCCTATTTAGTTAGTACTAGCTGTATGCGAGACCCGTATTTCACGGGTCAATATGTACGGTGTTTTTTTACTTCTATATCTGGGTGTACCTGACCTTTACCCGTATATATCCGATTTGTCGGATTCTGGTAGAATTTATTATTATAGCTCTTTTAACATTACTGGGACTTTTGTTTAAATTCTAAGATAAACATGGAAAAAGGCACATGTTTGGGGCTTTTAAATTATCGTTTGAACTCCTCATTCTGCTATATGAGAAATCAATCATAGAGACCTGAAAGATATCCCATACATTGCCAAAGTTGTGTCATGCTTGCGACACAACTCCAGCAATGTATGACTTTTGCGCCAACAGATGTGTCAGGGTTCCTGACGTATCTGTCATTCCTTGTGACATGTTAGTGACATTTTTAAAGCGCGTCGATTACCCGAAGGTGTCCTGGCATTATCTAGGTCTCCTACTGGCCGAATGTGAGAGAGCGGATTTGTTAAGATAAGATTTATTGGGAGAACAGTCAAGTTTTTAAGCCCTTCCTATAGGACAAAAGTTCTGTGGCGTTTTTTAGATGGAACGGAAGCTTGTTCCAGGCTCTTGCTGCACCGTTGACAAAGCTCCTGCCACCACACTTAGCTTTTTGTGTGCGTGGCACTTGCACCAGCTTAGCCCCAGTTGACCTCAATGTTCTTTCCAGGATATACCACTGGAACTGCCGTTTTAAATAGTCTGTCCTGTACCGTGAAGTGCTTTGAAAACCATGCAAAGAGCCTTAAAATGTACCCAACTCCTTACTGGAAGCCAGACCAGTTTTTTGATTTCCATAGAAACCGAAGAGAATCTGGAGGTACCCGTAAGTAATCTGGCTGCAGCATTCTGCAACACTTGCAGTTTGTTCAGGAGTCTTTGTTGTACATTTAAGTAAAGACTAGTCTTGACATTACAAGAATCGTGACCACTGTTTGCAGACTCCCTGAGGGAAAAAACTGCAGTATTTTCCTGAGCATTCTCATCATGTACCTTGTTTTTGATGCCACTGAATTTACTTGTAGACCAAAGGTGAGGCTTTCGTCCACTATTATGCCCAGGTTTTTAACCTTTTTCGAAGGGACCAGGAGAGTACCCATCGAATCCGGCGACCAATTTGGTGTCCAGAAATTGGCATTATTGTCAAACAATATTACCTCGGTTTTACCCTTGTTAAGTTTTAGTCAGTTCTTCGCCATTCAACCTTCTATTGCCAACATGCAATCCTGGAAGCGTCCTTCAATTACCACCTCCTGCCCTTGTGACAGAGACACCACAATTTGTGTGTCATCCGCGTAGGAGGTGAGGCCGAATCTGAATGCACTAATAACGTGGGCCAGTGAAGAAACATAAACATTGAAAAGCGTTGGACTGAGAGAAGATCCCTGTGGAACCACACAGGGCAGTGCAAAAGGTTTAGACTGGTAATCTCCCAGTGCAACAATTTGTCTTCTGTCCGTCAGAAAAGTTTTTAAAAGATCCCAGGCTTTCCTGCGGATCCCACACGCCTTTAGACGGTCCATCTATCCGTATCAAAGGCAGCGGACAAATCTAATAAGATCAGTGCTGCCCTGCCACCCTGGTCAACGGCTTCCCTGATCTCCTCAGTGGCTTTTATGAGAGCAGACTCAGTGCTGGGTCCCTCTCTAAAACCATATTGTGAGGGATCCAGAGCTTGTGTCTCAGCCAAAAAGGAACTAAGTTGTCTGTTCATAATTTTTTCGATCAATTTTCCTGGTAGTGGGAGCCCAGAAATAGGGCGAAAATTGTTTGGGTCGTTAGGCTCCAAGTTGGGCTTCTTTAGAAGGGGCAAAATGGAGGCCAATTTCCATCGCGTGGGAAAGTGTCCAGTTGCAAACATAGCATTAAATATTGATGATAGTGGTACGATGATGGGGTCCAATGCCAATTTAACCACTGCAATCGGACATGGATCTTAAGGTGACCCTGAATGAACATCCCTTAGGCATTTTTAACTCCTTGGACGCTCATGACGAGCTCAGCTCGTCATGGTGTACACCTCCATACACTCATGACGAGCTGAGCTCGTCATGAACAATGGAATATCCAAAATGTCAGCACAGGAGGAAAATAACACTAGCATCGATGTGGTTAATGTCATCAGGACACACTGACGAGAAGTTCTCCAGAATGGAAGTATGATCTCTCATGGGCTTGGAGCTCTCCCTAGCCACACTTTACCCATCTGATTTTGGCCCATTAAAACCCACAAAAAATGGATTCCACCTTACACAGAAAGAAACTAGCGATTTCTTTGCATAGTTCCTGGCTTGGTTGAAATGTATGCATGTTTACTGAATGCTTTGTTGCTTCAATACGAGTTATGTAAAATTCTTGTTTAGTGGCAGGCATGAAGTGCCATACATTAGTTACGGTGCATCCATCATGTCACAAGGAGGGTGCAGTGAAAACTGTTGCATCGTTGGTTTATCACAGCGATGCAACAGTTTTCATAAATGAGGCCCTAAATCTTTGTCCCAAAAATCGCTCAATGGGTTCTTCTTTGGTGAACACTACATTAGTACTTTCTTTCAGAGTGGCAGATGACTTCAAATTCGAGACTAGTTAAACCATTTAAATTCTAAAGGCCATGGGATTTTATGTCAGAAATTTGCGATCAGAAAGATTGCCTGACATACAAATAGTGGAGCATTTTTACTAGTAATTAATCAACAGGGATGGATGAGGAATCGATGTGTCCGTTTCTTTCCCCGGGGTAGGAACTTGAATTAATCAAAAGTGAAAAAGGACACTTGTAACACTTCTCAACCTTTGGTTTAGGGAGATTAGAATACCCTCAAAAACTCAATGTTGTTTGGAGTGCGGTATATATGTTTCATCCGCCCCACATTGTAGTTATGGCAGTTATCATAGGGTGTTCTAGAATGTGTTGGCTGCCAGCCTCATCCAGAGGCACCTCTGGTTTCAATTGCAGTGTCCAGAGATAGAGGGTTTCCCCACAAACAACGTGAAAATAAGATAGGTGAAAAAATGTTAAAAAACTTGAAAAATGCCCAAGTTTTTTTATTGAAGGGTAGATTTCCAATCAGATAAAATTAGTTTGATACTCTGATTAGACCGAGTTACAGGGTCTAATAGTATATATATTGTTGTAGAATTGTTGACATGTTTCAGCTCTTTAGGCCCGAGGGGTCTGTGGAGCTTTCGTCAGGACTTACACACATGTATTCATACTTACACGACTTGTGCAGTATTATTTTCTCAGAATTATTATTCTTGTAGGTAAAACAGCTCTCCAGATTCTGTATTTGTAGAGCTTGATGCTTCCTCAGGGGTTCCGCCTAATTAAGCGCAGAGCCGCGTGCTGGTCTCTCGTCCGTCTTGTGCTGACTCTGCCCCCGGATGATTTTTACTAGAAAATGTTGGAGCGTGGAGCTGTGCCAAATTGGGCAGCTCCAATATTTTCAGAACGCAGGGTTGCACCATATTTACTACAATATGGTGCACCCCGGTGTTTTCCCTATCTTTGGCACTAAATTTAGCTGCCTAGCGCGAATGCAAGTAATGAAATGATTGTTTTCTTGCACATAAACAATCCATAATGGCTATTTGTTACTTCTATGTTTGCAGAACACGTAGAAGTAGCAAATCATCATTATTTAATGATTGTTTATGTGCCAGAAGGAACACCTTCCTGCACATAAACTATCATTCATGGCTTTTTGCTCTTTCTTTGTATGCTGCAAAATGCAGCACACATAGTAAAAGCAAAAACGAGAAGAAATAAAAGCATTTCTCCCAGTCAGCCATTCCAACGTCTGCCCTTGCATGGTGTTAGTTTTTATGCTGCTACAGACTTATAGCATCAAAAAGCAATGGGTGTTGTGGTGGAACAACCACAGCAACACCCACTGCACACCCCTTTCATGCAGATACCGGCATGAAATGGTAGCATATTTTCAAAGTGGTGTTAAGTCACAAAACGTGGCTTAACGCCACTTTGTAAATATGGTGCAGGGCATACCACCATAGAAGCGTCAAAAAAGTGACGTTCCAGTGGGTTAAAAAAGTGACACGCCGGTGGGTCTGAGAGATTGTACATATGTCCCACCATGTCCTATGCATATTTTACAAAAATATGGTCCCATTTGGCCTAGAATTTGAAATATTAACTCTAATAGGACACTATTCTTTTGCACCATATTAGGACCCGATATTTATGTCAAACACTATTCTGACTACAAAATGAATGTACCACTCACCAAATGACTGTCCTTTTTACGTTCCAACTATTTTTTTTTGCAATGGTAGATATAACTTAATGCAACATTAATCATTTATATATTGCACATCACAGACGGAAATTTAATGTTGCCTTTAATTTTAGGTCTTTACTATTACTAAAGTGTTTAGCAATGCTAAATCTGAAGAAGTTCTAATTTTCTTTAAATTGTTTTTAACCACTTCCCTGTGCTGCATATCCCGCCGTGGCGCGGGGGGCTAGGGGGTGAGCGTGGCGCTTCGGCGCCCATGACGGATCCACATCATGACCACGCCCGCTCATTAATTCGCCCACACAGGTGGGGAATTAGTGCTGCGTGGGCAGAGCGGCAGGGACATGACGGCTCCACGCCATCATGAGCACACGCCGCTCGTGGCTCATGACGGCATGGAGTCATCATGAGCACACAACGGGTTAAAGTGCACACTTAATTCAACCTGTGCTCATCTACAGGTTCAATGTCGGTTGGTGCTTGTGACATTGTGATCCTTCTTCCCTATTGTTATATCTGAGTAACTGGGTGATTCTTTTAATATGTCCCCAGTTGTAACATTAATAATTTATAGTTTGCACATCACAGATCAAAATATATTTTTTTGCAAAGTATTAGGTCTCTTCTATTATCATAGTGTTTAGCAATGCTAACAGCTGAAGTAGTTCTAATTTTCCTTAAATTGTTTTTAACGTACACATTAAGTTCAACCTGTGCTCATTTATAGGTTCAATGCCACTTGGTGCTTGTGATATTGTAGTCCTTCTTCTATGTTGCTTCATCTGAGTAACAGGGTGATCCTTCTTCGATGCCCCCAGTTGCAGGAGCCTTTGTTACAACTTTAGCACTAATTGAGGTGGCAGAGTCAGTGAGGTGGTCGATGGATTCAGGAGACTCAGCGATGCTGGTGCTCCTGGATCTGTCGGCCGCTTTTGATACGGTCGACCACGTTAGACTGCTGTCGCGACTGGCAGAGATAGGCATTCAGGACCAGGCACTGGGGTGGATACAGTCATATCTGACTCAGAGAACACAGAAGAAGCGCTGGGGACCGTTTCTTCTACACCTAAAGCCCTCGGTGTGGCGTCCCTCAGGGATCGGCACTTAGCCCATTATTATTCAATATCTACCTGGCTCCACTTTTCACGCTGATTGCAAACTGGGGGGTCAAGGCAATTTCATATGCCGACGACACCCAACTGGTGTTTCCGTATTCTGAGGTGTCGGAGGCGTCCTTTTCGAGTTTCAAGGGCTGCCTCCAAGATGTGGCATGTTGGATGAACACAAATAAATTAAAACTCAACGCTAATAAGACGGAAGTAATCTTTTTTGGCAAAGGCCCCCCTCCTCCATCTTAACTCTGGTGGTTGGCGGAGATGGGACAGGCCCCTTCGCATAGCCATATGGCAAAAAATCAGGTGGGTGATTGGGATGACAGTTTGTCCTTTGCCTCGCACATCCAGCAAGTAGTTGGCTGCTGTCTGTGTAAGCTGAGGAATCTCAGTAAGATTCTGCGACTCTTACCAAAAAGCTGCCGAAAAACAGTAATCCATGCCACAGTGACATCTAGGCTGGATTATGCAAATGGCCTGTATCTGGGCTTACCAAAGTACCTTATACAACGGCTGCAACTGGTCCAAAATGCGGCTGCAAGACTAATAATGCGGATCCCTTTCAAGCATTCGGTCTCTCCGCACCTTCTTTCACTTCATTGGTTACCAGTAGCAAGCAGAGTCAAATTCAAGGCACGTACGCTGGCCTTCAGATCTCTATATGGCACCTGCCCGAATTATCTGAAAACCCGGTTGCCAAGATACACCCAAGCTCGCTCTCTCCGATCCAATGGCCGCGTTTAGCTTGCAGTTCCTCGAGTAAAAAGGGCTCGGCTGGGAGGACGAACTTTTTCGGCCAAAGTGGCAGCACTTTGGAACACCCTGCCCCCAGCTCTTTAGCAGGCCCCCTCCGAGCTCTGCTTCACCCAACCGCGCTAGACGCTAATACCCTCAGTCCTCGTGGTCAAAATCTGTTCTTTTAGCGCCGGGACACCTCCTTGCGAGGTAGCTGTTCGCGCTTTATAAAATTCCGTATTATTATTATTATTATTATTATTATTATTAGTATTATTATTCTTATTATTATATCAAACTTAACTTGATCCCTTTGCGAGTATCTGAAGTGATGCTGCCAATATTTCTACTGCCTCAAGGCTCTTTGCCTCTTCTACCCTCCCTTCTCCCAAATGCTTAACATGTATGCATATTTTAAAGTTCGAATAACCTAGAGAGAAGACACCTATTTCTAACTATTTTAACTGATAACAAACATAGTTTATTAGCGGGTTTTTTAATCTGTGCCCCTTTTCAGCGTCAATTAAACTTCATACATATGGTCCTCCATCTAGGTTACTGGATCTGATTGACATTGTGACTGGTCATCTATGTAACAGGTTGCAAGTGCCATTATCGTCCTTCTTCAGTGTCACTAGCTCTATGTGCCACTACATTACTTCTTCACAATGGCTTTTTGTATGTGCCTTTGTGGCCACTCTTAAATATAATACTTATCTAGAAATAATGAATCCAGTCTTGAATATATAGCTACTGTCTCATCTAATAAATATTTTCAGAATAAATCACAGTTACTTTGCAGTGGCATTGCTATAAATTGCAGTTGTTCGTTTTGAATCCTAGGACGCCGACTGACATCATTATTGTTTAAAAAAATATTCCTTCACTGGGTGTAGTTTGTCTGTTATTAACTGCAATGTGGTGATATTTCTGTGAAGATATTCAGAAAGCTATATTTTAGTCAGATGATAGGCCGTGATGTTCAGGTAGCACACCATTCGATATATCATTGAACCTCCTAGGCAGTGGTTACAGTGCAATGCATGAGGGTTATTGTTTTCGGCATGTAGCAGGAACTATTTTGTGAATGCATAGCCATGGTGAAACAAAGTCTCCACCCTTAAAAGAAACAGTTTCTGCATTATAAGCAAATACTTCCTTGAATTATGATCTTAAAATAAAGTTTGGAAACGTTTGACAGTATCTCGTCTTCTTATTAGTGAAAATTATATTTTGACAAAAGAAACTGCATTGAAATCTATTCTCTTTAAGAAGAACACCCAACAAAATGTATCTACTATGTACACACTTTTCTTAATGGGGTGTGTCGTTAACTTACTCAGGTCTGAGGTTTCACTTGCTAGTTTCTTTTCGTTGTGAGTAAGCCTCTCATAAAATTGCATGTGTGTTTTTGATGCTTTTTCTGTAGGGAAAGCTGTAAGAGGCATTGTGGACTTTCTTTAATATTGCTCGAATGTGCTGTTTTAGTCCTTCGATGTTGCTGATAGTATACGTCATTTTAGTCCTTCATCAATGTTGCTCGTTGCATACATCACTGTGATTAATTTTCGTCACTGGGTATATGTGTCATTGTTTTCCCTACAAAATATAGAAATTTGAGAAAATAATGGCTCAAATTTACAAAAAGCCATGCACCAGAGTAGGGTGTTGAAAAGCTATGGAGGTTGTATATGGTATTTACTTGCCAGGGCAAAATGCATTTTGCTCTGAAAAGGTGCCTGTTTCTCAGTGCCAAAAGCTCTTTGCCATTCTTTTATGTCACTTTGCATCGAGATGGCATTATTGGGATGTTACTTGGATGTATCCTAAGGTTTTGACTCAAAGTCCCATCCACCTAGATAACCAGAGACCATGCTTTGCATCAAAAACTAACTCCACCATGAAAAAGTCACAAACGAGGGGACATTTTTTAATTTCTCAAAACCTGACATTGTAAGTTTTCTGAAGTGCCCAATGCCCATACAGTGCATGGGATCCTTCTGTGTTTGTATAGGCATGGGAACCTTTACGTGAAGTTCATGCTTGCAGTAAGCATCCTATGTATTAAACCTGTCAGCCTTTGAGCGGTCTTACCGCCATCCTTTTCCCTACTCCCTCCACTTTTTCTGACCTCGTTTTTGCTGGCATTAGGACTTTAAGCACTTTACCACTGCTAACCAGTGCCAAAGTGCATGTGCCTTCTCCTCTAAACATTGTAATGTTGGCTGCTCCCCAATTGGCATATTGATTTTACTTATAAGTCCCTAGTAAAGGGCACTAAATGTGCCCATGGCCTGTAAATTAAATGCTACTAGTGGGCCTACAGTACTGATTATGCCAATTAAGTAGTCCTTTACAGAAGGCTCAGGCCTGCCATTGCATTGCCTGTGTGCAGTTTTAAACTGCTATATCGACCTGGCAAAATAAACCTTTTGCCATGCTTAAACCTTTCTTTTTAATACATATGTCACCCCTAGGGTAGGCCCTGGACAGCCCAGAGTGAAGGGTGTGATAATTGAAAACAAGAACATATACTTTTAAGTTTTACATGCCCTGGTAGTGAAAAACCTTTAAATTCGTTTTCGATTACTGCAAGACCTATAACTCCCACAGAATAACATTGGGGTTGCCTTACTACCTTTTATAAGTGTAATGGGAAATGGTTTAAATTTGGTGTCTCTGGAAACCAAATTTCAAATCCTAATTTATGATGAAGTCATATTTTAATTTACAATTCTGAAAAAGCCACTTTTAGAAAGTTGTCATTTTCTTCCCTTGGGCCCCATTACGAGTTTAGCCGTGCGGGAGCAGGACTGTACCCCCCCCTCCCGTTCAGCCACTCCTGTGTTTGAACCGCCCACCAGATTAAGATTTTTCTCCTGTCTGGTGAGCGGTTCATTGGCGTTCCCATGGTGGTGCCTATAAAATGGGCATCGCAATGTGAACGTCAAAATCAGTACCTGCACGGCATGGACTGCAGCAGTGTAGGTACTGGGGTGCATGAACACAGGAGGCATAACATATGCCCCCTACATGCACTGCATGGCCCAGAGGCATAATGGGTCCCTGTAGGGCCCCCTTGTTTACTCACTGCAACACTTTCATGGCAGTTGCACCACCATGAAAAGTATGGCTTTGAGGAAACTCGTAATATGCTTGGCAGAGCCACAGCAGTCCTGTCTAGCATATTGCTGCCTCAAGGCTGCCGCGTCAGGAATCTCCAATCGCTGTCGGGTGCAGTGGTCCTAGGGTGGCCAGCCCCTACAAGTCTGGCAGTCCATGGACCACCAGACTCGTTTTCAGACCCTTAGCTATTTGATATCTGCAGTCTATCTCTCATCCACTGACTGGGTGAAGTTGGTAGCTGGACTTTGTGTATTCCTCCTAGACAGCCACAGACAATTGGTGCTTAGGTCTGTCTCAATGGGCCATCACTGGCAAAATGGGAGGGAGGAGCTGGGCACAGTCTCAATTACATAGGCTGTGTCCTGTCCCCACACAAAGAAGTGCATGCCCCTATAGTTTGTCCGAAGCCAGGGCAGGAGAGTTAAGACATCTGTTCACTTCAAAGGCATGACTTTGAAGTCCCCCCACAAAACACCAATAAGTATAAATACAGGACCTCAGTTATCACCACTACAGTACACTTCTGGACCTGTGGATACTCTACAAGAAAGATGGACTGCTGAGTTGTTGATGGACTGTCACTCCCCTGACTCCAGAACCTAAAGTGAATCCAAGGGCTAGATGTGTGGCCCCCTGATCTGCAGCCTCAGGGACATAACAGGCATCCAACCACTTTGCCTGGAGTCTGCCATCTGTGTGTCTACACTGCTAAGTGGTGCCACCCAGTTCTGGACCCTTGGAAGAGGGCTTAAAATACTTGCCAGTGGAATCAAAGTATCTTCTCTGCTGAGCGATCCATCCCTGAGCAGAACCAACACATCTTCTCGGCTGAGTATCACATCCCCGAGCAGAAGCGATGCATCAGCACTGCTGCGTGGATTGGACCTCTCACAAAAGACTTGGACCTCTCACAAAAGACTTGCATCACCACCACAAGCCACATCTTGGGGCAGACGCATCACCTTCAGAACTGCCACTGTGTGTCGCTTTTCCCAGCTCAGGTTCTGGAATCTCTCATCAACAACAGTCTTGATGATGACAACGAAACTCCACATTGCAGCTTCACCACTCTTCAGAAACAATGCCTTACCTCAGCTGCACAATGGATTCTCCATATCAGATTTTGGATTACAAGCCCCTTCTGCAGAATCCTCGATGTCGATGCAACAGAACCTTGCACTGCAATCCTGCCGAACCTCAGAACTGACGCATCGCCTTAGTTGCCTGACACACCACCTCAGCTGTGCAATGCATCTTCGACACGGATCCAGTGCCCCATCGTGGTCGACTTGAACTTGTGACTTTGTCCCAGTGTGGCGCGACCAGATATCTCCAAAAGCACTTAGTGCTTTTTGGCATTATTTCTCACTATACAATTTAAAATTCAAACACTCCACTTCGACTCATTAGGTTTTTGTTGTTTTGGCCTTATTTTATTTATTAAACTAGGCTCTAATTTTCTAACCTGGTGTGGGATCCTTTTTTTGCTGTGTTTTTCCAGTTTTACTGTTTGAATTGTTGCACAACTACTTTACACATTGCCTCTAAGCTAAACCTAACTGCTCTGTGCCAAGGTCTCAGAGGTTGAGCACATCTGCATTTAGGCTTTTGCCTGTACCTTACCCTGACTAGGAATGTGGTTACTGCTTGACCAGGGCTCATAACCAAATCAACCAGTAACCCAGTTTCTAAAACTACACCAGGCAGTGCACACTGACTTCTTCACGAAATACAGCCTTTTAGGGAAGCAGTGTAGGGGCTGACAGCAATTGCAAGCCAACTTCACTGTGTTTTCCTCCTCCTTCAATTCCGAGCTGCAAATTTGAATGCTGTGCTGTATCGCATTAGACATAGTTATATCTGGTCCAATGAATCCAATGTCATAAATATAAGTACTGCCTCACAATTAATATTTTTGAAATTATATCAATGTTTTTGAAGGGTAATTGTAGTAAATTGCATTAGTACTTTTAAAATCTCAGGACACCTATTAATATCCTGATATAAGAGGAACCTTGTGTTGCTGATCCTTGGGAATCCATGTAACAGCCTGTTGGATTGTATTGCCTACTCTCAGGCCAACTAGCATTGGCAAAATCAAGAGGTCTGGATGTTATGTGCTAATGCATTCAAATAGCATTTCAGTATGGCCATGTTTAAATGTGTGAGACCCAATGAGGTCAGACCAAAAAACTTTATCAGTGTTTTTTTAATTTTAGTAATCTAATGAATTGTGAATCATATTGCGTTGGTAATGGAACTTGTTTTATTTTTGATGGTTTTCGACACTGAAGTGAATCGTTTTTTATTACAACGTAGATGATAAAGACAAAACAGATCTCCTCATTGTCAGCAGAAGTTTATTGGAATGTCTTAAATCAACTCCTCAAATCACCCAACATTAAAGGGTAATGAGCAGCACAGAAAGGGAACAGCTGTAAAGATGATGTGTAGATTATGGCAACACATTATGCCACTTTGCTAAAGAGGTGAAGATAGCACTGTAGCTGCAGCTACCTGTGTGTTGAAAAATCATATTTAAAATTTCTTATATCATTATTGACCGAAATGCATTTCTTACTTCTTCCTTTGCTTGTCATGTTTTACTCCACGTTATAAAAATGGATTTAGAAATTAGATCTGACCCAGTAACTCTACAGTTTATTGTACTTTTTTGCGTGGTGGAATCTGCTATTTTGTCTACTCTCTAAGATCTAATGGCCCGATGTAGGTAGGGCGTTACCGATCGGTAACGGCCGAAAATACCGATTTTTGGCCCTTACCGATCGGTAAACAGCCATCGAGATGTAGGGAACCAAAAACAGAAAGAATCGGATAGAAAACCGAATCGGAATGAGTACCGAATGGGAAAGAATCCGATACGTACATACCGAAAATCGGATATGTAACGAATCGGAAAAACACCGATTCGGATGCAAAGACCGAATCGGTCCAATTACCGATTCGTTAGTGACACCGAATCGGGAAATCACCGATTCGGTCCAATTACCGATTCGTAAGTGACACCGAATCGGAAAATCACCGATTCGGTCCAATTACCGAATCGTTCGTGACACCGATTCGGAAATTCACCGATTCGGTCCAATTACCGAATCGGTACAAATACCGATTCGGACATGATCCGAATCGGAAAACATGCCGATTCGTATGATTCTCCGATCGGGAAATTCCCCGATTCCGACAGTTGGGGAGATGTAGGGAGGCACAGAAACACCGAAATCGGCTCAAAATCGGTAGAATTCACTCGGTATTTACCATGGATTGCAATCAGGTGGTAACCAACTCCAACCCATATAAACAGTCCCAAAATGCATTGCAACTTGCAGGATGGCAGCTTTCTATGTCATTGCGAGGCGGCTACGGCTACAGCAGGAAGGACAGAGGGAATGGCTAAGAAATGAACAGGTCTACAGACAGAGGGTAACCCTGTTCATGCTCACTGAGGCTGAGATCCTACAGAGATACAGGCTGGACTCTGACACCATACTCGAGCTCATCAGGGACCTTAAGCCATTCTTGGACCACCACACCCCAAGGGCACACGCCATCCCTGCGCACGTCCAGGTGCTATGCAGCCTACACCTGCTTGCGTCTGGCAGCTATCAAAGTGGAGTAGCAGCAGCAGGAGGGGTGAGCCAGAGCAGCCTGTCAAGGTTCTTCCACATATTCCTTGACGCCATGATAGACAGGATGGACCAATACATCTCTTTCCCTGCAACCCACGCAGAACTGCTACAAACTAAAGCTGACTTCTACCAGATGGCACAATTTCCCCAAATCATCGGTTGCATAGATGGCACACACATTCCGATTTGCCCACCAGCGGACACCGAATACATATACCGCAATCGGAAATCTACACACACCATCAACGTGCAGGTGATCTGCAATGCCAAGTGCACCATCACAGACCTGGTAGCAAAATTTCCAGGGAGTACCCATGACTCCTATATATTCCAACAGAGCGGCATATATGCACGGCTGATGGCTGGCGAATTTGGAGAAGGATACCTCCTAGGTGAGACACATCATCAGACCCCCATAACACATAGTAGGTAGGTGGAATACATGTATGCATGTGTCTAATGTGACCCCTTTCTCTTCCAGGCGACAGTGCATATGCCCTCCGCTCATTCATACTCACCCCCTACCTCAACCCCTCCACACCCAGCCAAAGGAGGTATAACCGGGCCCACATACGCACAAGGAATGTTGTCGAACGGACCTTTGGCATCTTGAAAAGTAGATTCAGATGCCTGCACAAGAGTGGAGGTGCAAGGCAGTATACCCCCATCACCTGCTGCAAGATCATAGCTGTATGTGCAATGTTACACAACCTTGCGGTCAAGAAGGGCACTGAGGTGGAGTTGTCTGACTACGAGGACTATGACGACGACGAAGCTGTGCCACTGACACAGCCAGCTGGGGTGTGTACGCCAAGTGATGGCAGATACAGACGTGAGGAGATCACTGAGAACTATTTCTGACTGAGTACAGATGCAAAGACAGCTAAATGTTGCTTGGAAAAAATCAAATTTTAATAGTGATGCACCACAGTTACAGCACTGATGTGCATCAAAAAATGGAGTATGTAAAATCAAATAAAGTCGAGGGTTCTGGTTTGCTCATCCCCCCTTGCCAGGCTATTTTTTGGCCCGCTTGCCAGACCCACTGAGGTGTCCCTCGGCCCCCTCCGAATGCCCAGCAGCATCAGCGGATCGCCTGGTGCTCCTCCGTGGTTCAGATGCAGCGCTGGCCGGGCTGCTGCGGCTGCTGCTGTCTCCAGCATCACCCAGGTCCAGGGCAGGATTGGAGGCGGTGTTTGATATTATCATGGCCTCCATGGCCGTGGTGATCCTGGCCATCCCCCTAGTGAGCTCAGCCGTATGCTGACTGAGCACAGATTCTTGGTTGGAGCTGCGATGGCACAGTTGTGCGGTCGCCGCTGCAAGGCGGGCCATGGCCCGGTTCAGCACCCGGGCATCCCTCCTGCGTGCAACCTCATGCTCCTCCTGTCTGGCAGATGAGTGGGTGATGGCAGTGGTCAGCCTGCCTAACCCTGCTGCCACCTCCTTGTTGCTGTCCACAACAGCCTGGAAACCCTTCACCAACTCCCCCATCTGCATGTTGTGCTGCAGGAGCTGGCGTTGGCAGGCCATGGTGGATCTGGCCTGTTGGCGCTGGATTTTAACCATCTGTCCCTCCAGGCCCAGGAACACACTGCCCTCCCGTGCTGGTGCAGCAGTGGTGGTGGTGGCACGGCGTCGGGCACTGCTGCTTCCGGCCTGCTGAGTGGGCTGGGGTGCCACTGGTGGGGGTGTGGTGCTGGCCGGTCCCGGAGCCCCTGCTCCCAGGACAGGTTGGACAGGTGGCAAGGCCACGGTTGTGGCAGGAGCTGGTGTAGGCGGAATGGTCTGCCTTGTAGGGGAGTTTTGTGGTGAGAATTGCAAGGGGGGTGTGCTGGGCAGTACTGGTGAGTGCACTGCTTGGAAGTCAATGACCAGGACTCCCTCCATTCCTAGCCCTGGGGTGTCTCCTTCCTAATCCTCCTCCTCCTCCTCCTCCTGGCCAGCCTGGCTGGTGCTCGGCCCTGCGACTGCAGTGTTGGCCGTTGCTGCTCCCTCTGCTGTCGCAGTTGTTCCGCCTGATGGGGCCCCTAGGTACAAAGAAGCATTTGTAAACTGAGTGCCGATGTATTACAGTCAGTACAATTATGGCATTCCACATGTCCTTGCATCTCCTTACACCGTGTCACACTGTTTCCTGTCTTGTGATTCTGCACTGACATATTTGGCTAACTTCTGCTGACTACATGTACCATGATGCTTGTCTCTTGTATGTTGGTGACAGTACAGTGCTGGTGTTTGCCTATGCATTGTGTCTAATGGGGAGGTGTCTGGTAGGGTGTGTCATGATGCGCATGCTTCTTACCTGTAGCTGTGGCTCTCGCAGAGCTGTCCAGGGTCCCGATTCCTACGATACTCTCCCTCTCGATGGTGCTGGAGACAATTTCCTCCAGCTCGGTGAGGGGTGGCGCCGGGTTGTTGCCTCCTCCAGTGAGTCCAGCCTGCCTTTGAATGTCAGCCAGCTTCCTCTTCGTGAGGCTGCGGATGTCGTAAAACCTTTTTTTCAGTTCCTCTATGGACCTGGGGGTGACACCCGCAGCATTCACCTTCTGGGCGATGTCGGCCCAGATTCTCCTCTTGGTGCTGTCTGGCACGTTGAGGGACAGCTTGCCAAACAGCTGGCGGTGCACCCTCACCACCTCCTCAACCAGCACCTGAAGTTCGGTGGTGGTGAACTTGGGCTTCCTCTTCTGGGAGGACTTCTGGCTTCCTGACTGATCTGCCATTTTCTCCTGTTCAGTTTGCAACCTCCTTCTCCCACTGCTGCTAACTGTGTGTGTTGGGCTCAGGCAGGCTTTCCAGAAACTTCCAGGAACTTCTTAATTAGCTGCACCTGCCAGGGTTGCCACTCCCTGTTTGGGTGGGGGAGGGGGAGCCACCTCATTGGCTGAATCGCCTATTGCCGATTCGGCTTTTACCGATTCGGTAATATCCGAATCGGTAAAATCCGATTCGGTATTATCCGATTCGGTAAAAGCCGAATCGGTTCATTCAATGCATTCCTATGGGCTTTTTCGCCATGGGTCTATGATTGCCGAATCGGATTTTACCGAATCGGCTTTTACCGATTCGGTATTCGCCGATTCGGGAATATCCGATTCGGTGGTAGCCGATTCGGTGATTTCCGAATCGTTGTTGGCCGATTCGGTACTTTCCGATTCGGACCGAGCAGAATCGGAACGTACCGAATCTCATTACCGATGCCGACCGAATCGGTATTCATTCGGTTTTTTTTCCCTACATCTCGTTTTCCGATTTCACAATACCGATTCGGCCCGCCTCGGTATTTTGAAATCGGAAAATCGCGTTTACCTACATCGGGCCCTAAGATCCTTTAAACAGGATTCAGCCATTGAATTGTCTACCTAAAATGGCAAACCTTTCATTTCCAAAACAGCCACTACTACAGCAGACAGTTTATATAAAGAGGTGAGGACACGAACTAGGCTGACACTGGGGAATGCGTTACATTAATGTCTGTCATACTAAATCATAAATATTGGAGTAGAAATTGTGTGTACAGTTATACATATGGACAGGTCATGACTGGTGAAGCACGTTGTTTGTTATTCACATGCTAGAAAAACATCTGTGATTTAGGGGATGACAATACAAGCTGACTGCTTTGAGCTGTAACTTGGTGGCCCTTTTCGATGTCGGTCGGATGAGTGTCCAACCAACATCGTGGTGGAAACGGGACTGCCGACAAGGAATTGGTGGTCGCACTTCCCAAATGATAATGCGTCCGCCTTCTGAGCAGTCAGAAAGAGCATCTTTCCTATTGTGGCTTGTGCTGTGGGCTGCATCACATGCCTCAATATGAAATATACACTTTTAAACTATCACTGCACCATGTGGCAGGCACCATGCGGTGCTTGCCATATGATGCAGGGATGTTTAGGGGAGCTACACAGGTGCCACCCAGGCCACAGAGCAGAGGGTCAGGGAGAAGGGGGCCCTGCTAGGCGCCCCCAAAGTCATTTTCTGCCTACCTTTTCATAGCAGTCGGGCTGCCATGAAATGGCAGGCAGAAAGTGAAATCTTAATCCCAATGGCAGAGCCGAGGCTGGCTCTGCTGCCATTTGGGGATTACCTTTCCGCCTGCTGCCCCAACGGGCTCCATGAGCCTGTTGGAAGCAGAGTGGAATTCTCACTCAGCTTTCACTCTGACCACCTGACTCGCAATACTACGGTCAGATGGAAATCTCTGATGTCGGGCGGAAAGCCTCCGACGAACTGTCGGAGGACTTTCCGCCCAATATTATAATGGGGCCCTTTTTTTATGACGGTGGTGGTGAATGATTTGATCTTCTTCTAATAAGGGTTGTTTTACCTATAATGAACGAATCTTAAAATGTGTTACTTTGAAATTTTTTTTTTACTTTCAATCGTTTTAACAGCTTCAAACATATTTTCCAACAGGGATAAATCCCATAGGCAATTGCATCTTGTGACCTGGAGATGATTCTAATTAGCTGACACTAATCGATCTGCTGTAGACTGGACAAAAGACAGGCTGATGGCAGGCAGTTCTTAGGATATTACATATCACTGCCTCAAATATTTATTCAGTTCATAATCACTGGAAAAACCTTCCCGATTTTCTACCTGCAGAAATCCCTTGGAATGTTTGTCCATTCCCTTCATAAACAAATAATGAAACTCGTTGTAGTTTTGAAGAGAACATTTCGGCATGTAACATGAGGCATGCTTTAAAAATAGTCCTTAGGTGGAATAAGTCTGATTGATTTCATTCGAGATTTAAAAAAATTAGTCCTGGCATTGGTAGATTCACAGAAATGGCATGGCTGACCTAAAGGGAAAAAGAATGGGCAGAGAAAATCCAGGTGTTCAAGTCTGTTCAGAAAGCTGACAGCGGGGTTATGGCCCGAAGGTTGTCTGGGTGAGAATTCCAGTGGATTGCTCCAAGTGCACAAAATGCAGGGCACCCACTCAAGAAAGAGCAAACCATTAGATGACCAGTAGTCAAGCTGAAGATGGATACAGAGAGCGATTAGATGAATGATGTCTCTACTTGTTGCAGATTTACTGGACCAGTTCGGTGGAAGACCATATACACCTAACACAATGATTTAGAGAGGAATATTTTGGCTTTTGGTAGCCAAATGAAGTGATTGGAGGTAATAGAACATAGTCATGCAGCTTGGCATGTGGAGAATGATGTGGGCTGCAGCATTCTGAATCCGCTGAAGCCACTGTAGTAACAGGAACTAGATTCATAAAAAATAGAATTCCATTTGTCGAAACAACCCAAAATTGTAGCCTCAACAACTAAGAGGTGCAAATAAAAAGGTAAGAGTGGAAGTGTTTTTCAAAATGTTTTAGGTGAAAAAATATGATTGTAAGGAAAAGGCTCTTTCTGCATGATGACCCCCAAAGCTTTTGGACTTATGCTGCTGATTTTTCGATTCTGAAAGTGCAGTGAAGCCTGCTAAACAGCTCTCAGTGCCAGTGCTCTGACCCTAAAAGGGTATATGTCATGATTGTCTCACCCACAATTGACATAAGTTAACTTATTTACCAGGGGTACACAAGGTCTGTAAGCTAAAGTGTCCTTCGTGGACTGTAGCCCTTTTTTTGTCAACTCAAGTGTGACAAAGCAAACCAAGAGTTCCAGCCTGCCATTACTGATAGCCAGGCAGTTCTTTAACTGCTAACGCTACTTTGCCATTAAAAAAAATGGCAAAGCTCAAATCTTCCATTTTAATATATAATACGTCACCCCCTGAAGCAGACCTTTGAAGCAGTAAGACAAAGTGCTATATGTTCAAAAATGGAACATATGTTTTACGTGTTCTTAGAGTTGAAACTCCTATATTGTTGTTTTTGCTGGAAAAAGTCTAGTGGCCCATTGGCACGTACAGGGTTACACACTGACAATTCCGCTATGCTAACTTTTGAAGGGGGCTATGTAAGTTGGTACTTCAAGTTATCATAACAATTGTTGCATTAAACCCGACTTTATGCCCACATCAAATTTAAAGTAACTTCTAAGTAAAGGGCAACTTTAGAAATTGCTCCTCTGCTGCCTAAAGATTTCCAGTAACCATTTACATTTTCTAGCCCCAAGACAACCTTTTGCACTCCTGGGGAGAAGGAGGTGTAAACAACTCTCAAGAAGGAACACAGAGGGCCTGCGGTTGGAAGAGGTTTGGAAGGTCAAACTGGATGTGAGAACAAAACGCATTTTCCAGCAAATCATCATCAACCAGGAGGGTACCTGATTTCCCATTGACTAGTAGTCACTGCATCCCCTGAAGGCCAAGCCTGGAATCAGGAAAAGGGAGACTGCAGCTAAGACTGAAATGCACCTGCTGATCCTTAGGCTAATAGAGAGAGGACTGTACCTTCTGGTACCCTGCTTGAGGTAAAGTGGCCCCCAAGCCCCAGACAGAAGAAATGTCTTCAAGAGTCAGTTGACTGACTTCCCATTACACCTACCTTGTCGTTTTGGTAGCTACAATCGCTTAAGCGCAGCAGACTGCTGTAGAACTCGTAAGTGCAGCCTAGGAGACCGAGTCTCAACACTCAACAATTGCACTCAAGCCTGCTGAACACGTGAAATTGTCAGATTGCAGTTTGGTCCTCAAGATGGACACAAGCCTCGGTTAAAGGGAACCACTGTTTTCGCCGCACCCAAAGTCCAGCAGACCAGTGGCAACTACTTTTTGGTTGACTTCAACCGGACTTTGAGGAACATTGACCCCTGTGGCCAAAGTTGCCCCCCCCTATTTTAATACATAAAGGGGAGGCAGTAGGTAGTCGCCCTTCACTGGATCAGCATCCACAGCATTCTTCAGCATTTCTTTATCATGTATCCCTTGCGTCAGGGCTTCTCTATTGATGTCTATAGTGATTCGCCCAAAGAGCCAAGAACTGGATGTGAGACTGATTTGAATGCAAGGTAACTGTCCTGCCAAGCCTTATTCAGTATTCTGTGGCTCACCCCTTGTTGGAGCTAGTCACCCTGACAGGGCTGGAGTACTTCTACCCAACTTTACAAACGTTTTCCTAGTAACTGCTAGCCATGGTAGTTGGCAATGCATGTTTGCGATTTGAATAAAAAGCTGTGATTTACAGTTTGCTTAATAATTTCTGACTCCCGAACTCTCGGATGAATTTTGTTAGTTTTTTGTCTAAAACTCAGAAAAAATGCAATTTTTATAAATATAAATTGGTGTCAGATTTTCTTTGTGTCACATTTCTTTCATAATCAACTGTTTTGGTACTTCTTAATGCTTTCCACGTGTTTGTTTGACAAAGCTTGACTGCTAGAAGCCACAGCTACCCAGGATTGAACCATTGTTTTGCAAACGAGCCTGTCTTCAAAGAAGATAGATTTGTGATTTTATTACATGGTGAGGGGGCACAACCACACCAGATAATAGACCACTGCTACATACATGCTTGTGGACTAGCAAGGAGCCCTGATGCAGTTTGGATTTTTCAGGGAAAATCCTCCAAAAAGTCCCTTGTTTCTTGATAGGATATAGACACATGTGTCTACACGTCAGGGAGAAGCACGGGTGCTGTTCGGATTTTTTCTTAGCCACAGAAGAAATCAAGATTTCATCAAGATCACGATGCTTGCTGGGGAGCAGCGACACCCTAGTGTTCCCCAGTAAACAGCTGATCACTGATTTAATGTTTTACTAGCACCAAACAATTCCAAACAAAGTCCCAATCTTTGCTGGGGCGCAGAGCCAGACATCTATGCTGTGCCCCATTGGGGAGGAGAACAGACACTGTTTTGCTTTTTTCTATGCATCACAAAAGTCCAAACACAGCCTATCTCATTGGGCACTCAATCATGTTCCCTAGTGAAGAGCCTGGATTTTGGGGATTCTTTCATAGTCAACGAATTGTCAACAGCTAGTCACTGGAGCACAGGGTTATGTGCACTGAATGAAACCTACAAACCCCAGACATTTCAGCAAGCTATATACCTGGATCCGTCCTTCTTGGTGTGGCTTGCAAGGATGCTACCACTTTTGCTTATCCATATTGCCCTTCACATATCAGATACTAGTAAAAAAAAAAATGCATGCATCACATTTCTGTGACAAAATGTCCAGGATGTATGGGGAACAGCAAATCTTCCACCAGTCACTTTGCCATACTTTGTCTAATAAAAATATTACCTCACATGGATGAGTGGGCCAAATAAGTTACAAAGTCCTTATAGTATCAGTTTGACTTGAACACTGTAACTACTTTGACCTCTTCCTTTACTGTGCAATAGACACACTGACACGTGTGCAGTAGATTTTTTATTGGAGAAGTGTGGGAACATAGGATGTTGGGACATTTGCCATTTACTTAAAGTTTTTGAGTTTTCTTTTACAGAAAAAAGAACAATTGTGATTTTTGTACCAAAACTTCGATATGTGCATGCCATTTTAAGAAATAAAAGATGTTCGGCTTCATGCAAGCCTCATCATTTTTGACTCACTCCCTCATTCCCCTGTGTTTCTAGTTTTCAGTAATATCTGCAGTTGTGTGGTTCCCCTGGGTCCTGGCTGAACCTGGAAAAAAATACTACTGATATCCCAATAGACTGTTCCCCATCAAAAACATCCTCTGGTATTTACTAGGGAAGCACAGATTTAGACGGAGCCTTGGGGGGCATTTGTTCTTCTGTGTTGAAGATTGAAGAAAACAACCATATTTTGAGGGATTTTTTTTGGGAAAAGTGGCAAATGTCTTGCTTATTGCATTGCCCTAGTCTGCCAATCAGGGATCGAGTGGTATGCACCCCAGCAAACAATTTACAAAATGCAATACAACCAGCTTTTTTTCTTTGGACACTCTAAACCAATAGAAACCTTACAAAGTCACATGCCCCCAGTTTCAGGAACCCTGGAGGAACAAAGCTGGATGTCAAGCCTTGACAGGGATATGTTCCTGTGTAAGGGAAAATAGTGGAAATTAGTATGCTTTGGCAAAAAATGCTAAACAATTGACACATTTCATGTTTAACACTGTCTATCTAAAACCGGCATTTTGCTTGCAGCTACTTTTCAGATTCACAAAAATACAATGCACCAGTTTATCTGCTGTTAGCAGCCTAAACCCACAAAAAAAGCATATATGTCTATAAGCCTCAGGCTTTGGAGACCCAGAGGAACAAATCTGAGGGTGAAGCCTTGGCAGAAATATATATTCTGTATGAGGGAGACTGGAGGGAACTGCAATGTTGTAGTGAAAATATGAATAGAATTCTGATAAATGTAATTGCAATGAAGGTCCAGGTTCCATCAAGTGATTCCTTGGGTCATACATAACTAGAACATATATAGTTGTAATACTTTTGATATAGTTCCTTGTTTGGTAACTGGCAATAAACAGTGCACATACAAATTGATTGTTTTTTTTAAAGTTTGATTTTATTAATGAAAAAGGAAAAGAAAAGAAAGAAACTACAGTATGATGGTATACCAAAACCTATTTACATAAATGAATACATACAGTAGAATATATACCAATATAAATTTCACAATGAATGCAAAGGATATGCATCATATAAAGAAAAAGGGAGGAAAGAAAAAGAAAGGGAGAAAAATAAGGCAAAATATAAATATTATAAAACCATTAAAGATAACAGGCAACTCTATAAAATAAGTGTCATTGTAAGCATAACATTGAATAAGGTTAAAGAACAAGAAAAACAGAATAATAAACATTCAGTATTAAGTAACTAATAATGATCTGAAAATGAGGGGGAAAAGGGAGAAACTAAGGTGGTTTTTGTACCTAGTCTGATCTATTCATAGTAGTAACATTTAAAGAGGCAGATAGGGATAAATAGGTTGTCATAGGGAGCCATAGGAGATCTCTTTTAGTTACTAAAGATATGGGGGTGACGTAATTAGTGTCCAGAGAATGATGAAAACAGACTACATTCCACCAAGATCTAAAAGTGACTTTATCAGCTTGTTTCCATTTAGAGGTTAATAAATTAAATTTGATAGCTAATAATAAATCAAAATGCTTAAAACTGAGTGGTGACTGAGGCCAATGGGAGGAGAGAGTACCAAGGAAAATGTGCGTGTATGAAAAGGGGATCTGGACTCTAACACATTATTGGATTTGGGACCAAACTAGTTTCCAAAACTGTTGAATTGGAGGACATTCAAATGACATATGTTTTAAGTAAGCAGTGGGGTAAGGACAGGACCAACAGGTAGGGGTTGTTTCTGATGAAAAAGATGCCAAAAAAATTGGGGAAAATAGCACTCGATGATAATTGAACAAACGGGGCTACATGGTGTTCGCTGCACGAGAAGTCTTATGAACATTAGATATTAGACCATATCTTATCCCAGGTATCAATTGACCACTCCTGTGATAAGTCACTTTCCAATGCCAGTTCAACCTTTGTTTTGCCTCTGTCTGAGGGAAGATGTAAAGATTTATGTATAGTGGATGCTGAGGGGGAAGTTGTTCAAAATTGAGAATAAGTTTCTATACAAAATAGGAAGGTCAATAGTCCTGGGTAGATATTGAAGATATAGATTGAGAGATGGGTATAAGAGAGCGTATTGTGTTTTAGAGGAAGAAGGTAAAGAAAATTGAGCTTGGAGATCCAAAAAAGTAAGGGGTTGATTATCCGATATAAGTTGAGAAATCCAACTTAAACCTCTAGAGTGCCAAGATTTCCAGTACATAGAGCGATTAAGAATTCTTAATGATTTATTACACCAAAAAGAATAATAGGAGAACGTAAAGAAGCAGTGTCAGAAGTGAAAGTTAGTATCTCCTGAAAGTTAATCGAAGCAATAAAGGAATTCTCAATTTTTAACCAAAGAGGTGGATATAAAGGAAGATCTGTAGAAATCCACCTAGCTGTTTGTTTTAAAGAAAAGTGGTATGAAACGTTTTAAAATCAGGAAATTTAAGTCCTCCATTAGATCTGTCTTTTTTTAGAGAGGACAAGGCCATACGATAAGACTTACCCTTCCATTAGGAATCATGGAAAGAATGTGTAATACAAGAGGAGAAAGCATCATCTTAATTGAGTCGAGACGATCCCACCACGATAGAAAGAGAGGATGCCAACTAGCAATAGATTCATCCAATTTTTTAATGATAGAATCAAAATTTAGTTTTAACGTATCAGATAATAAGGGAGCGAACCATAAACCCAAATATTTGATTTTGTGAGGTTGCCAAGAAAACCCAGATTGGTCTAAAAGATGTTTTTGGCATAAAATATTTAAGGGAAGAATTTCGCATTTATCAGAGTTGAGGCGATAGCCAGAAATTTTAGAGAAACATGTTACCTGTTGAAGAAAAGGAGCAAGAGAGGATTACGGATTAGAACAATATAAAAGAATATTGTCAGCATAAACTGACATTTTAACCTAGTGAGGACCAAAAGAAAAGCCAGTGATGCGATTGTCCCTTCTAATTTTAGTTAAGAAGGGTTCAAAAGCTATAAAAAATAATAAAGGAGATAAGGGACAATCCTGTTGCACTCCTCTATGTAGTGAGAAATAATCAGAAGTTATACCATTGACAAAAATTGAAGCTCTGGGACCTGAATATAATGAAGAAATTAAAGCAATTAGTTTAGGAAGAAAACCAGCCCATTTTAAAGCATGAAACATAAAACCAATCCTATCAAAAGCCTTTTCGGCATCTAAAGTAATCGCTGCAATAGGATGTTCCACGGAAGAGGCCTTGCTTAAAACATTAAAAAGAAAAGACGTGAATTATCAGATGCAAGTCTCCCCTTAACGACACCAGATTGTTCACGGCCAATAAGATCGGGCAGAGTAGAATTAATACGAAGTGCTAGAATCTTGACGAAAATCTTATAGTCTGTGTGACCAAGGAAATAGGTTGAAAGTTCTTACAAAGAGTATGATCTTTACCATCTTTATGAATCAAATTAAAGCCTCCTAAAAAGTGCCCTGAGAAGAACCCTCCATACAAAAAGATTGAAAAAGGAGTCAAAGATTTGGTAAAAGGATTTTCGCAAAATGATTATAAAATTCAATAGTAAAGCCATCAGGGCGAGGTGCTTTCCCACGACTCAAGACCAAAACAGCATGAGAGATGTCCACTAGAGAAATATTAGTTTCGAAAAACTTAAAATCAATGTGACTTGATGAAGGAGAGGGAAGAGAGTGAACATAAAAAAAAAGATCAGGTTGTTCTGTTGGTGTTTCAAGAGTGTATACATTCTTATAGAATGAAACAAATTAATTTAAGATGTCTTTATCTTTGAAGATAGAAGTACCAATGGGACCTTGTAGTAATTCTATTTTTGTTCTTTCTTTTTTTACTTTTAAATAATTGACCATTAATTTCCCCATTTTGTTTTGACCTCCATTATAGCGAGAGTTACTTCTCAGTAAGTAGTTAGAGGCAGCATTAGTAGATAGTCTATTAAAGGTAATTTGAGCGTCAATGAGAAGACTTGTTCAAATGATAAGTATATTCTTATTGTTCATTTTTTTTAAGTAATTGATTAGATTGAGCTTCTGCAGATTTTTTCTTTTGAGAAACAACATTTATAATAAAACCTCTGGCAGCAGCATTAAAGGAGTCCCAAACCATAACAAAGGACTATTCCGGGGTATTGTTGTCAGTGAAAAACTCAGAAGCAAAGGAATTGAATTTTTGACAAAAAATAGGATCAAGAAGTAGGTAGTTAATAAAACACATCTTCCTGAACAAGGGAAAAGGGGAATTAGGTCAATGTCTACGAGTACAGGAGCATGGTCCGAGATCAAGATAGAGCCAATTTCAGGTAGAATGGCATGTTGGGCTAGGGACTTACTCAGAAAAAGCTATACTCTCTAAGATCAGGGTGACAAAGTCTCCAAATATCTACCAATGAATTGTGACAAATTGTGGAAGTAAATTGGGAGTGCATTTTAGAGGGAACAAATTTAATTCTGGAATGTCTATCTAAAATAGGATCAAAAACTGGATTACAGTCACCAGAAAAATGATATAATCATCGTCATAGGTAAATAATTTCTCAGATATATTAGTCCCAAAAAACTTTATCTACCAAGGTGGGGGCATAAACCTTAAAAATAACTAAAGGATTCTTGTCTATAAGAAGTTTAACAATAACCCAACAACCCTCAGAATTAACTTCTTATTGAACAATGGAAACATGCAGTTTTTTGTGACATAAAATCAAGATACCGTTTTTCTTCCCCATTGCCGGAGAGTTAAACACATGTCCCTCCCAAAATCTCTTCAGTTTTGAAGCTTCATCTTCTTTGATATGTGATTCTTGGAGTAAAGTAATATCAGTTTTTAGTTTAGCTAGATGAGATAGCACCTGTTGCCATTGAACAGGATTGTTTCATCCTCTAATGTTCCAGGATGTGACCTTGAATGTAACTTAATCAGGCAAGTATCAACAAGTATGAACCGGCCATATACTTACATTAGTAGAGGTTAGAATTAGGAGAGAAATATGTATGAAAAGAAGAAGAAAAGAATAGGATAATAGTTTTAGAAGAAAGAACATGAGAGATAAGAAAGGTGGAAGAAAAAATAAAAAGAGAGAGAAGAGAAGTGAAGAAAACATGAAGGAGAATATATAAGAAGAAAGATGAAGGTATAAAATAAAGAGACAGTACAAATCATGCGAATGCTGACTGATTAAAAAAAAATTGATTCTACCTTAATTTTAGTTTCAAGCAGGACCAGTCATTTATAAGGTCAAGAAAACACAACAATAACACTCCCACCCAATTATGAAAAATCACAATTTAATGATGAAAAACCACCAAAATAAAAAGTTGATAACAAGTCCCATATATATCCCATATATACTTTTTGATGATTTGATGAAAAAGCACACAAAAACACAAATTGCAAATCAAATAATTTTGTTTATGTTTGACCTAGGTGCGATTTCAGGCTGACCACGATGGAGTAGAGTTTACGTAAACCAGACAGATTGCGCCTACCAACGTTTGTACATTCTGACTTAGGCTACCTTTTGGAGCTCCAAGTCCTCCACCAGGGCAAGAGAAGAAACTGAAGCTGACAAGAGTCAAATATGTCACCAGCAAGCTCTGCTGAAGCCTACAGTTTTGTGCAAAAAGAATCAAATGGAACAATGTCATTTTATTTTGCTGATAAGCTCACTTTGTGTCTGGTGTAGATATGGTGTCTAGCCCTGCTACAAGGTTTTTCCTTCAGGCTTAGTCACTTTTTTGGTTCCCAAGAGCTAACAGTTGGACAAAGCTAGAAGCTGTAGCTGCACAGGGTTCCACAAGGCCAAATATCTTTGCTGAAGGCATCTAGTATGCAGTCAGTGTGCCATCACTGGGGAAGCTTCTGCCTCATGCCCTGGTTCTCTGCAGGTAGTTAAATTGCTAAGTCTCAAAGGTCACTAGTCCAGGTGCCGTGCCATCAGGGGGGTCATCCATTTTGATCCTTGTAGTGCAAATCCTGTTCCTGGGTGCCAGAAAAAGAACAATGTCCTTATGCCTTCTTTCTAGAAGTCAATCAACAAGAGTTTTTTTGTCAAGATGTTTTTCCCAGGTTCAGTAAAAAGTGGTCATGAGGTTGTAGTGAAGTGTCAACTTATGCAGTGTGCTAGCAAGTGATTGGTGAATGCCCTACACCCAGCCCGGTCTGGATGTTTGATCAGAATTTACACCTCCCTTATCAGCACTTGCTTTCTCAATATACCATAAACCTTCCTATATTCTCTCAGCCTAAATGGCTCCACCGTTCTCATAGCTGCAGAAACCTTATACAACCTGATAACCATTGCCCTATGGAAATGTGGTGCCCTACCCAACATCACTGCTGAAACTGGGGTTCCCTTCCTCTGAGGACACTGGAAAAAGCTAGAGTGGCTCTAGAGATGCCAATGGATCCAGTGCCAGCAAGGCCAAATTGATATCTTCACATTGAAGGAAGAGGGGTGAGACCTGATATTCTTTCCAGCTATTCTTATGCCCTTGAAGTTGGCTAATCCATGCTATGTGCCCATGTTTACACCATCCCTATCGTCCTGATTTCAGAAGCCAATTGTCTTCCTGAAAGCGAAACAGACACCCAGGATTTTTTTTCAGTGTCTGGACTGAGGTAAAACCCCTCTTCAAGAAACCTTCAGCAGACCCCACTGACCTGAAAAACTATCATCCCATCTCTCTCATCCCCTTCACGCCGCATGGCCAAAGTCACAGAGAGACTCGTAAACACTCAGCCGACCGCCTTCATCGAAGATAATTCCATCCTAGATGCCTTCCAATCTGGATTCCACAGCAACCACATCACTGATACCGCCCTCCTAGCTGCCACTGACAACATCCGCATGCTACTGGACCAGGCACACATGGCGACCCTCATCCTGATAGACCTCTCTGTGCCCTTCAACACCATTTCACACCGCACTCTCACATCCAGACTTCACAATGCAGGGATACAAAGAGCTGCCCTCGATTGGATTCAATCCTTCTTCGCCGGCCGAACACAGAGGACCGGACTCCCTCCCTCCTCTCCGAACTCACCGATATCAACTGCGGAGTCCCACAGGGGTTACCTCTCAGCCCCACGCTCTTCAACATCTACATGGCTCCCCTCGCCGCTATCGTCAGACAACATGGACTCAGCATTGTATCCTACGCTGATGACACCCAGCTCATCCTTTCCCTCATGAATAATTGCGAAGACACCAGACTCTGCTTCCAGAAAGGAATGAAGAATGTGGCAGCCTGGATGAAGGACAACTGTCTGAAGCTCAATTCAGAGAAGACCGAGTTCCTCATCCTTGGACACTGTTCCACCGCCTGTGACAACACCTAGTGACCGTCCGCCCTCGGGACCCCACCCACCCCCACCGACCACGCCCGAAACCTCAGCATCATCCTCGACTCCTCCCTCTGAATGAACCGCCAGATCAAAGCTGTCTCCTTCGCCACTTTCAACTGCCTTTGGATCCTCTGTAAGACCTTCAAATGGATCCCCTCCAACTGCAGAAGGACCATCACCCACACACTCATAACCAGCAGTCTTGACTATAGCAACGCCCTCTATGCCAAAATCAACAAAACTCTCCTACACAGACTCCAAACCATCCAGAACGCCGCAGCCATACTCGTAATTGAAACTCCACAGCACAAGCACATGACCCAACACCTGCCTAGCCTGCACTGGCTCCCAGTCCAGAAGAGAGTCATTTTGAAGCTCCTCACCCATGCCTACAAAGCCCTCAACAACATCCTACCCAAATACCTCAACGTGAGAGTCTCCTTCCATGCACCCAAGAGAAACCTCCGCTCCACCAACCTCGCCCTGGCAGAGGTACCCTGCATCCGCAGAAATAAAACCGGAGGAAGAGGCTTCTCATACATTGCAGCCTAGACCTGGAATGAGCTCCCGGTAAATATAAGATGCCCCCCGACCCTGCACACGTTCAGGAAGGACCTCAAGACCTGGCTCTTCGACTGATCCGGAGCCGTCTTCTCCCCTCCTAGTGCCTTGAGACTCTCACTGGTAGGTAGTGCACTTTATAAACCACTGATTTATTGATTTATTGGAGCTGGGCTGTGAGACGTACCAGATCTAAACAAATTTACTCTCAGGCAGCACAATATCCACTTTTAAAAGTTACAATTCCAATTAAGTTACCAAAAATCTTCTTTGATCATTGAATTTGATTTTGAAAAATAAGCTTAAAACATAATTTATTGACACTTCTAGGATTTTCGCAAGCCAATACAGAAAATAAGTGATATTTTTTCTATAACTCGGACTGTCAAGGAAAAATAAGACAGACAAAGACAGAGACAAATAGCTTTTTGAAATTGTTCACTGTGTCGGTCTGCATTTCCTAATATCTACCAGTCCCACCTTTATATAATAAACATCCATCCTATGGGCTCACTAATCACTGCTTAGGGGGAATCTTGAAAATCGGCACAAACTTAATTTGGCAGCAGAGCACCACGGACTTTGGGATTCTGCAGGGCATAGTACTTCTGGCGCTTGGATTTCCACCAGCTGTTGGTCCCCCCTGCTGCCGCAACAGGAACACAATGCGGCCGCCGAGCGGGGGGACCACAGCCCCCACAATCCTTTGCGTGTTGGCTCCGCCCCTTCCAACCCACTGACGTGCCCAGAAGGCGCAGAAAAGAGCAGAGCTCCAACTGGGGAGCGGGAGAATCTTGCAAATCGGCACAAACTTACTTTGGTAGCAGAGCACCACGGACTTTGGATTCTGCAGGGCATAGCACTTCTGGCGCTTGGATTTCCACCGGCTGTTAGTCCCCCCTGCTGCCGCGACAGGAACACCACGCGGCCGCCGAGCGGGGGGACCACAGCCCCCACAATCCTTTATGTGTTGGCTCCGCTCCTTCCCGCCCACTGACGCGCCTGTAAGGTGCAGAAAAGACCAGAGTTTCACCCGCGTCACGGGACGCGCACGGGCGGTGCCGGGCTAAGCCCGGGCAAAGGGCGGGCCCTCTGTGTTGCTCCCCATAACCGAGCAAGGTGACTTTTTGACTTTACTTTCTCCTGGCATCTGGTTTTCTATTCTGGCACATGTCTATATCTTGTGCCTGTACAATAAATCTTACTTAAGGGGGGTTCTGTATACCACACCCATAGCCCTGCTACGGAATTATAAGATGAATAAGTCCAAACATACTCCAATGTCGACTAGATCTACATCAAGGAAAAAGGCGCTAGTTACCACCCCACTCCCAAGTCTCACCGCAATTGACAGAATGCTCAAAAAACCATTGGCGTCGTGGTCAACGCGATTGAGAGTACGGAGAGGTGCCTTTCCTTACCCCCAAGTATGTGCCTATCCAACCAGTCAACCCAAATTACCACGAATGTTAACACCTCTAATACGACAGTGCACTCCCAGGACTCTATCCTTATGCAATCATACGCAGGCTTCCCAAACATACACAGCAATCGGATAATCCCATTAGAACAAACTTTGCCACCTGGCTTTGATAACAGGAAAAGCAGGCTGTCAATGACCCCTAGCATGCCCACAAATGAAGAACCGCCCATCCTCATTAATGAGTTGGACGGAGAAGAAGGGAGTGCTGTTTGCATCCCTAATTAAGTCTGTACACTATGTGATAAAGGGAGCCCTCGATGAATGTCCAAGGGAGAATGGGTTCACAGGCAACTTGTCATCTAGAAGAACCTTGAGGGCTGCCAGTAAAATCAGGGCAAAATCGAAGGTTGTATGGCACAAATCCAGACACAGGCAGAGGAGAAGTACGAGCCATACACAGAGGATCACCAATAGGGCACCTAAACCCACCACACCTATAGCCCAAAACCAGACAGCTGACATCCAGGGAGCCACAGGGCAAGACACAATTGAATTAGTAAATCAGGCCTGTGATAAACATATTTGTGTGAAGTCTCTACTGGAAAAAAATGGAACAATTAATGAGGTCCCTTATGCTCCCCTTACATGAAAGGGTAAAAATGTTAGGGGAAAAACTGAAGAAACTAGAAGTTGCACAACAGCAAAATAACAAAACGATGATAAAATTAATCAAGTCCCACAAACCACAGCTTCCACAAAAGTTTAACGATAAACCATTCAACCTGTTAAACAACAAAAAAAACGAGAAGCTACATCAGTTACATGCAAGTCACCTAAGCAAATACAGACCCTGACACCTTCAGATAAAAGTCTCAAGGAGTCTCGAAAAAAGCAAGACGACAATAGGGATGTATTGCCCCCTCCCGAAGTAAAGTCCAGGGAAGAAGCAGCAGAAAATATAAACGGGACGGACGGGAGTGAGTGGGCGGCAGAGGGCACGATACACACTGTTACCAAAAGCCAGCCACTGCAACCCAAAAGATCAAGACCTGTAAATACGAACGTGCGCACCGATTTGCCACCTGAATCCCACCCCTACACTGTGGTCATGATAGATGTACCAATACTAGGAGAGGGGAAATCAGAAAATGATAGTGAATTGAAAAATAAAGTTAGCCATTGGCTAACTAGACACAGGCCAATTCCCTCACACCTAAATGGCCAAATACTTCACGTCAGAAGGGTAGACTTGGTAGGTCAGAGAAATAAAGCCCTAGAAGGCGATTGCATCATTATAAATTTTAAAGACAGGCTTGTGGCAAACTATATTAGTGGTTGGAGGGAGGGCGATTTAGAAAGCAGGATTCGAACTGTCGCACTCAGCTACTTTTACCCACCAACCCCCATGACCCCAAAAAATATGTTTCAACATCACACAAAGGGAAATAGGTTTTTCGATTACTACGACAACCAACCAATGATGCACGGTAACCCGCACTAAAATGATACCTTTGTAAACAGGTACCACGACTACTATGACAATCAATATAGGGTTCCCATATTTAATCGATTCAACGCCTTTCACTCTCAGGGAGACCTAGAAGGAGTGGATTGACTCCATGTAAAGACCCCGTTCCCTGTCAGTAACAATTTTACTGAACCACGAGGTGGGACAGTAAACAGGGACCAGATGAAAGTAGTCCAGGTTTCTTTAGCTGCAGTAAGGGATACATCAAACTCATTTATAGCGGCCCTAAGAAAGTTCATCCAGAAACAATCTGTGAATATACTCAAGTGTCAAAAACCATCCAGAGAGACGACACTGAGTTAAACACACTAACAGGGTATAGCACTGGAGTTAGTCCTGTGGCTCCCCCAGAAAAAGCATTAGATGCATGTGTGAAGGCCCCCACCAAACCAATGACACCTAGATTCAATGTAATCTCCTGGAACATTGCTGGTTTAGCAAGTAAAATTAGTGACCCGACCTGGGTAGCCTTTGTAAAATCTTTTACAGTGGTATGTCTTCAAGAGACATGGTTGGTTGGGAATAATGTATTTATAGAAAGATACAGAAGCTTCTTTGTACCAGCAGAGCCGTCACGTAGCGGTAGAGCTAAAGGGGGGTTGGCTGTGTTTATCAATCTAGCATTGGTTTGCACAGTCAAAAGATATTCCTTCTGTAATACCGATATTTAAGTGCTGTTGGTTAAGAAAGGGAAAGACTCACTAACCCTGATTAACCTTTATAACGCCGTAAATTATAATGGAGAGTGTTGACTTGTGGATTTGGCTAACTTCCTTAGGAACAAATTGGAGATCCTCCCACACCATATACTCATTGTAGGGGACTTCAACACACACCCCTGTGGGAATCCAGGGGTTACTGTATCAGGCTCACTGGGCTGCCACAGACAGAGAGGCTTCCATTTTGATCACACACGGTGGGGTAACTTGACCTTCTGAATGAATTTAATTTAACCACGGCCATGTCTATGGTGGCCGACCACACCCTTCATGACGTGCCTACTGACAAAGGTATCCCAAGGGGAATCCTACATTGAACACATACTTTTTTTTGGTGACCTAGGCACCTCTATTTTGGACTTTATAATTAAGGAGAACCAACACAGCGATCATAACCCAGTTTGTATTCAAGTGGGTGGTGTGATTCTAGAACTGCGTAAGAAGAGGTTAGATGGTGGTGTCCTAAAGTGTACTGACGGTAAACGTCGTTTAAAGTGGGCAACGGTAGACCCGAGGCCACTTATACAATTCAATTAATAGTATATGTGGCCCTGAGTTGTCCCTTTGTGTGTCTGCGGCACCTTTGCCCAAGGAGATTCTGTCTGCTTTTGATGGCATTGTATCTAAAGTCGGGGCAATGTTAACCGTGCCCTCCAAGGGGCAGTCCCGCAGTGGCCCGAAATGGTTTGATCACTCTTGCTCTAAGGCAAGTCGTGACCTAAAGGTGCCACTAAAGGCCAGGCCCAGAGACCCTGCACGAATTAGGGCTTCACGCATTTGTTACAAGAAGGCCCTAGTTAAACGCAAACTAGAAGTGAAGGCCTCTATTTGGGAAAACTTGCTAGATCCCAAAATCCTTGGAAATAGTGCAACGTTTTGGGAAATTATAAATAAACCTCTTTTTGAACAAACAGGTAACTCCGCTGTAGGTACTAACATATCAGAAGAAGAGTGGGTCTCTCATTTTAGCTCCATTTTTAACAGTAACTTACCACAAGCAGAATTTAAAAATAGTGTTTTAGAAGACAGCCCTCTGTGCTTTTCTATTAGCGAGGTTGAAAAGGGAATCAAGGGCCTAACAAGTAATAAAGCCCCAGGGCCCGACCGTTTGCCCCCGGACCTTTTAAAGTCATGTGTATCATTATGGGCACCTGTCCTTACTGCTGTGCTTAACGCAGCCGTTGTATCTGGATGCCCCAGGTCGTGGAGGGTCTCCACGATAGTTCCCGTGTTTAAGAAAGGGGACCGTAACAGCACGGCCTGCTACAGACCAATATCTTTAATTGACTCTGTGGTCAAAGTAGCGGGGGGTAATATTGAATAGATTAACAACCTGGGCTGAAGAGCACAATATAATCTCCCCGATCCAATACGGCTTTAGACCAGGCCACTCCACGATCTCACAGTGTCTTAATCTGTAAATGGACCTGGGAAAATACACCCTGGCACGTCAAGGCATAATACACATGGCTTTTATGGACCTCTCATCAGCCTTCGACTGTGTTAACCGGACCAAGCTCTGGGAGGCCATGGGTCACATGGGCGTGGAGCAAAATTTTGTCAATTTGCTTGCAGATTTGCACCAGGATACGAACGCCAATGTACGTTACTCCCAAGAGCTAAAGGTAACAAGAGATTTTGGAGTGCATCAGGGAGTCCGACAGGGCTGTATTTTAGCTCCGTTTCTTTTTAACTTATACATCAATAACTTGGAAGAGAATATTTTAAATTCTGGAGCAAATTACCCCTACGTTGGACGTAAGGATTACCTGTCCTACTTTATGCGGACGACGCCGTTTTGCTGGCAAGGACCGCAAAAGGACTTCAATCGTTACTTAACTCCTTTTACAGCTTCATGAAATCCCGAGACCTTGCAATTAACAATACAAAATCTTTTGTAATGAATGTAGGGAAGGGCTCCATAAAGACACCCTCATTTTATGTTAATGGGGAGAAGATCCCTACCACAAAAACCTTTTCATATCTGGGTGTTCTGTTTGATAATCAGTTGAAATGGGGTCCTGCAGTTCAGAGGAAAAGGGGAGAGCTAACTCGGGCTAACGCAGCCATTTTTAGCTTTGCCAGGAAAATGGGCAATCGCCCAATTGCTGCACTGCTAAAAATTTGCCAGGCAAAGAATGTGGTGATAGCCTGTTATGGGAGTGAGCTTTGGGGGCATACGATAACCAACGACCTGGCGGTAGCTGAAAACAACTTCTTGAAACAGATGTTGGGGGTCCCAAGGGGAACGGCCAATTTTATAGTGCACGAAGAACTAGGCGTCCCTTTTTTAAGTAATACCATAGCGCTACGACCCTTAACCTGCTGGTTAAACTGTTGGCTAAACAAAGATCTGCCACTTAATCACCAACTTCTGGGAGAAGCCTTATCCTGGGACAATATGCATAGAATCCCGTGGCTTAAATACCTGAAAGACTGTTTCTCAGAAATGGACCGCCCTGAGCTTTTTCTAAGACCAGAGTCTATTAGCAGTTCTGATGTCACATTTGTGAGGAAAACCTTCTCCCTCTCTCGGTATTTGTATCGAGAGGAGGTGGAATTGAACAAAAGCAGCGTTCGTAAATATGTCGTAATAAAATCTACACCAAGTATGGAACCGTATCTGTCTTGGCCAATGTCGGGCTTTGACCGATTTCTGTTAACTAGGTTCCGTCTGGACCTTTCCCACTTACTGCTTGCTGCTCCTAAGGGGAGCCACCGAGGCCAAGTGCTACCGCCCTGCGGCTGGGACAATGTGTCTCCGCAGGACCTGGTGCACTTCCTATTTATTTGTCCTTATTATGACATACCTCGGAGACTCTATTTAAAACCCCATCTGAAAAAAATTAATTTTACACAGGATAGACCTGCACTTTGTTATTTACAGCTGCTAACCCACAATTGCACTTTATTTGTAACCAGTTTTTTTAAATTAGCACTAAAATTTAGAAATAGCATGGAGGGATAACTGTTTTAACCTGTTTTTAACATTGTAATGCATATGACGAATTGTTATTTTTAATTCTGTAAGTGGTTTTTAGACTGTATTAATCTATTTTTAAAATCCTGTTTATTGAATTGTGCTTTTATGGTTGTTTGCTCGAATAACCGAATAAAGATCTTTGAACACTGCTTAGGGGGGGCGTGGTTAGCGCCCGTGGGAGATGGCGGTGCCGACGTGAGCGCTCCGCTGCGACTGGGATTTTCTGCCCGTACCGCGTCGGATTCTGCATCGCGGAAGGAAGCTTTAGCCGTCGGAGTGCGTCCCGAGCAGAATGTGCTCCCTCGCTTGAACTTTTACGCTCCTGCTCGGCATAATCCAGGTGACGCTGTTTGTATTGCGGCTCTGTGACGGCCGCGGCCGCCATTTTGTGTAAATACTTTTACACGGCGCTCCTCACAGATGCTTTAACGGCGCTTCCAGAAACTTATGTCTATGCTTGGCAGAGTTCCTATTCCTCATGGTGGGCCCCATATGTTCACTTAATGACTGCTCATGTCTCCTATAACGGCCCCTGATATTTCTAAGAGACAATTATCTTCATTTCTTCTCCTCTGCATACCAGCGGCCATTTTGTTGATTACATGTTGATTCAATGTCTTCATTGGTCTCTGATACAATTCTGCCAGCGCAGCAAAGCCCATTCTGCTTCATTTTTGCATTTTAAAGGTTTTTTCTCTTATGATTGAAAGACTCTCTCATTTCCACTGGAAGCAACTTTCACCCTTTACCTTGACAGCATAAGTCGCATGAACTTATTGGTTATTATTGACTGAAAGAGTGCATCCTCGTGCACGCGACTCCTTCTTTTCATGGTATTCGCAGTTCCTGCGCTTGGCTCCTGTTTGTGATTCCTATGACTTCCAAGCATGCCATGATTTCGCCGTTTCAACTTTCAGGCCACTAATGATGTTGGTACATATCTTTTCCTCATATTAGAGATTGTTCATAACGGATGGTCAAAGGTCTCCTCTATTTTTTGTCATTAGTTGTTGTTTTGCATGTACTTTGCGACTCCGATGGGCAAACTTACAACAAACTGCGTCACCAAAACTTCAAAGCGCAGCATCATTAAAAATTCCAAGGTCTTCTCAGCATTGGCCCGACTAGAATCTTCGCAAGAACTTCCTGCTCCTATGTCGAAGTCGGCCATGGAACCCCTTCCCCAACCCAATGGGAAAAATACAGTTAAGCGACTCAAAAAAGACCCACCCTCGCCATCAGCCTCTGTTTCAGCTCCATCTGCCTCTATTGACTTGTTGTTAGAAGAGATAAGGGCACTCCGCCCTTTCATGGAAGAAACTAATGCCAAACTACAGGTCTTAACCGATAACTGGGCTCAAATGGAGGCGAGGGTTACATCCGTGGAACACAGTGTATCTACGCTTAAGGAATCATCTGCCAAAACGGCCCATATGTACTCTCAGGTCTCCTCTCTTCAGAAACAGGTTGAGGACCTTGAAAACAGGAATAGACGCAACAGTTTGCGTATCTACGGCCTTGTGGAGGGCTGCGAGGGGAGTGATCCTATTGCTTTCTTCAAGTCCTTTCTTCCCAAACTTCTGCATCTTCCAGAGGACACCGTACTCAACATACAAAGGGCTCACAGGCTTGGTCGAGCCCCTTCATCTACGTCTCCTTCAGCAAAGCCCAGGGGTGTCATCATGTACTTCTTACAATACACTGATCTTTTGAAGGTTCTCTCAGCAGCTAGAGCAGCTCCTCGTCTCACTTGGTCCGGATCCTCCTTGTTTTTTGCACAGGACTACGCTAAAGCTACAGCCAACCGTCGCAAAGCCTTTTTGGACATGAGACCTACACTACGCTCCATTGGTGCTCGCTATGGACTCTTCCATCCTTGTCTATTTAGAGTCACTTATAACAACAAGACGACGACCTACGAAGATCCTGTTCGACTCCAGAGCTTCCTAAACTCCTGCCAAGCACCGACCATGGATACTTCTGGTCCCTCTTCGGCGTTTCCTCCTTGACTTATGTGGCTAATGTACCTTTTACTCCCTTGCCATTCAGTATTATTTGCATAAGCTTTTGCATAGATGTCTTGTTCTTATTATAGTTATTTATGCTTTATGTTCTTAATTCTTCTTTTCATGTTACTCTTGTTGTTCATCATGTTCATTCTCTTTTCTCTGCTTTTATATATATATTCTTTATTGATATAACCTTCGCATTGTTCATTTGATTGTTCTGTTTAGCTCCTTCCCTTAATGCTTTTCTTCTCTTTTTACAGACAATCCCTACAACTTCATGTTTTCCCAGTCGGGTGGTTTGCTTGCCCGGATTGTCCTGTCTCCTCCAGTTGGCTCTATCCTCCCCGTCTTCCACGTTTGATTCCCCTTCCTGTCTATGTTCCCTTACCTCCCCTAACTGTAAGTATATTCCCTTTCCTTACGGACATGTTCCTCTTTGAGAATACCCTTATTCCTTTCTTCCTTTTACCCTTTCTTCTTCTTTTCTTCTTCGAGGTGTCGTTTTTTCTTTTCTTTCTTCGATCTCGTTATGTCCAGTTGTGTTTTACTTCTTCATCTTTTTTGCTTCTTCTCCTTTTTTTTCGTGTCTCTTTCATACTTTAACTGTCAGCTCTTATTATAGTGAATTTTCATTTGTTCTATTTTTTTAATGTCGGTACGTATTGTTTCATGGAACGTCAAAGGTCTTAACTCTCCCATTAAGAGACAACAAATCCTTTCTCACCTTGCTAAAATGAATGTAGATTTCGCTTTTTTACAAGAAACTCATTTAACTGAAGTAGAATCTGTTAAGCTTAAGAGAGGATGGGTGGGAGAGGTACATTTTGCGCCTGGAGATGGTAAGCGAAATGGAGTTGCTATACTTATTCGTAAATCTCTTACTTATTCTGTTTTAGAAACTGATTTCGATTCTGACGGTAGATGGTCTTTTGTCAAGCTTTCCTTGAGGGGTGTTCCACTCTCCCTTCTTAACATTTATGCCCCCACAGGTGGTCACCCTAATTTTTGGCATGAGATGGCTACTCGCATCACTAATTTTATAGATGATCATTTTATCTTAGCGGGAGACTGTAATCAACCTCTCGATCCTTTTTTAGACCGCAACTCCAACACCTCTTTTATTCCAAACAAGCCCCATAAACTCTTCACCCATGCTATTTCACAGCATAAACTCATTGATGCTTGGCGTCTTTGCAATCCAACAACTAGAGAATTCACTTTCTACTCTCCCTCTCATCATTCTCAATCGCGTATTGATTATATTTTTATGTCCCATCATCTTGCACAATCCCTCACTCATGCTGAAATTGGTCCTATTCTTTTATCTGACCATGCTCCTGTCCTTATTAACATTGATGTCCTACCCAAAGTTACTGGACCAAAGAGATGGCGTTTTAATAACTCCCTACTTTTAGATCCTAAATTTACCGCCTCTTTCATTGACTTTTTCAATGAATACTTTACTTTCAATGACACTCCCTCTATTCCGACCCATACAATCTGGGATGCTTTCAAAGCCACGGCTAGGGACTTCATCATTCGTTTTGTGTCCGCAAAACCGAGGGATGCACGCGAATGTAACAATGACCTCCTCCGCAGGATTAAGAGTTTGGAGCACTCCTACTATACCTCTCACTCAAAGGAAAGCTTGACAGCGCTTATTGACGCTAAGTTGAAATTTAACAAGAAATCTACAGAGGATGCTTCTCTTTACTTGTTGAAATCTAGTTCTAAATTTTATGGTGGGAAAAATAAAGCAGGGAAAATTCTAGCTAATTACTTAAAAATTAAGCATAATAAGCTCAATATTGAATCTGTATTTGATGGAACTGGTACCCCTAGACACAAAGATGCTGATATTCTCGATGAATTTTC
Source organism: Lissotriton vulgaris (assembly GCF_964263255.1). Classification (NCBI taxonomy): domain Eukaryota; kingdom Metazoa; phylum Chordata; class Amphibia; order Caudata; family Salamandridae; genus Lissotriton; species Lissotriton vulgaris. The sequence goes on from NC_141691.1 coordinate 780,928,145, forward strand.
TCATTTCTATTCCACCCTCTACTCCTCGGAAACTCATCCTACTGCTCAATCTCTCTCTGCTTTTTTCTCTACCATTCGCAAACCAGATCATTTTCCCATTGACTTAACTTCTCTGGACTTGGATGTTTCTAAAAAGGAGTTACTCTCTGCTCTCAATTCCCTTAAAAAAGATAAAGCTCCAGGACCTGATGGTTTCACTGTTGAGTTTTATCTTCATTTTTCCGCATTATTGATTCCCAAGTTGCATTCTCTTATTGACTCCTTTGTTGCCTTAGGCGGTTCTTCAGGTACTTTCGCTGATGCCCACATCTGCATTATTCCTAAGGAGGGTAAAGACTCTAGATACTGTAAAAACTATAGGCCAATTTCCCTTGTCAACATTGACTATAAGATTTATGCCAAATCTCTTGCAGCCCGATTAGACTCCTTTTTACCTGATTTACTAGGACCTGAGCAATCTGGTTTTGTTAAAGGCCGTTTTATTACAGATAATACTAGGCTTTTGTTTAACGTTTTGTCCAAATCTTCACGCTTTTCAGGCTCCTTAGCAGCTATTGCCCTGGACGCAGAAAAGCGTTTGATAGAGTAGAATGGGCCTATCTTTTTTCTGCCCTTAAGTGGTTTGGCTTTGGTCCCAAATTTATTTCTTTAATTTCCTTTCTTTATTCCAATCCTAGAGCAGCGGTTTGTGCAAATGGTCTGGTTTCCCCCTTCTTTGATTTGGGTAGAGGCGTTCGACAGGGCTGCCCATTGTCTCCATTTCTTTTTAACTTAGCTCTAGAACCTTTCCTTTCCAAACTTAGACAAAATTCTGACATTCACGGCTTTAATTTTTCACACTCTCACATTAAGCTTGCTGCTTATGCTGATGATATTTTGCTCTTTATCTCTAATCCTACTGTTTCTATCCCTGCCTTTCTTTCTGAAGTTCATGAATATTCGCTGATTTCTGGATATAAACTAAACAATGACAAGTGCAAAATTTTGCCCCTCACTAACTTTACTTTCAAACCAGACTTTGCCGAATCCAATTTCACCTGGAGCTCCTCTCATATCAAATATTTAGGTTTACACGTTACTCCCTCCATCAGAGATACGATCTCACTTTGCCTTAATAAATGTACCCAGAAATTAACTGATCTTACTACTAAATGGCACCCACTTTATCTCTCCTGGTGGGGACGCCTTGACACTATTAAAATGATGCTGTCACCTATTGTTTTATATACCATCTCCAATATCCCTGTCTCTATTCCCATGACATTTTTTAGGAAGATTCACTCTATTCTCACTTCTTTTCTCTGGTCAGGCAAAAAACCTCGGATGTCTCTTTTCCGATTGTCACGTCCTAAATCAGAAGGAGGTGTCAATTTCCCTGACTTTCCGACCTATCATAAAGCTTTTCTTTTACGCCAAGCTTCTTTCTGGCTGCGTGATCCCGAAGACCCTTGTCCTCTTTGGGTTACTATAGAACGTCTTTCTCTTTCCCCATTTACCTTTGCTGAATTTCTATCTTTCTCTCGCAAACCACAGATATCATCCATTCCCATACATAAACACACCACCAAGCTACTCCTAGCCTCCTCCCCAGCCATTCCTTCCTCTGTTGCTGATTTTCTGTCCTCTACTATTTGGCATAATACCAATATCCTTATTAAGGGCAAGCCTTTTTATTGGAAATCCTGGCGACAAAAAGGTTTGATTTGGGTATCTCAACTTTTCTCTCAATCCACCTTTTTATCCTTTCCCGTGCTACGCCTCTCTTTTGACTTACCTGCTTCCTTTGCTCGTAACTATCTTTTATTGAAAGAAGCAATCTTGCCTGCTTTCACCCAGATTCTGCACTCTCACAATCACTCTTCGTCTCCCACTCCAACTTCACTACTACATTCCTTCCTTACTACTCACTCCAAAGCTTCCCTTATCTATGCATTCCTGCGCTCCAAGTCTCTTCCTCGCTCAAAATCTAAAGTAGAGGAGCAATGGGAAAGTGACTTTGAAACCTCCTGGCCTATTTCGCTTTGGGACAAGCTCTGGGTCAAACTTCGTAAATCCTCCAGGTCTGCCACTCTACCTCAAACTCTATTTTTCATCTATAACAGACTCCTTTTTACACCGCATTTGCTTCACAACAGATTTTCTTCTGTTCCTGACCTCTGTTGGTCTTGCTCTGCTCCCACTGCTACTTTATTCCACATGCTTTTCTCCTGCACTATCATTCAAGATTTCTGGAAGCGAATCTGGTCCCAAATTAATGATATCTTTCATACCCAAATCCCTTTTGCCTTTATTCATATTTTTCTTGGTAGTCTCTCCCCATGTTGGGACCAAGTTACTTCAGACATACGAATTGTTGACTTATTAATAGCGGTTGCTTTCCAACAAATCACTGCCAACTGGAAAGATTTTACGAAGGTATCGATTAAAGCATGGTGGTATAATGTATGTCATAACCATAGGTTGGATACTGCTTTTGTTTTTCCTCCTCAGTTAGCAACGAAACGTACTATCTTATGGCTTCCTATAACAGTATACCTTGATGCCTCGGCTAAAAAGTCATTTCATTTGCTCCCAACTCAGCAAGAAGTTTCCAAACCTCCTTGACTGACCTTCTTGTTCCTAATTATTCTTATATATAACAGATATATTATTATTTTCCTTTTCTCTTTTTCAATGTATGCTCTCACCTGATTTACACTTGATTGACAGTCTCATTGTACTTCTTGTATGTATATTTATGCAAAGATTCTCCAATTTATTTTGCTCCTTTTTTATTATCATTTGTTTTACTGTATTGACACCTCTTTCTGTTCAATAAACTTTATTCTGAAAAAAAAAAAAAAAACACTGCTTAGGGGTCATGTAGCTGAAATACAATATAGTTTGCCTGGCAACAGCAGCGTTCCTTGTCATTTATCACTAAAGTACTCTTAAAATGCAGCCAAGTCAGGACTAAATGGTGCTCTCCCGGGTGATATATGTGTATGTGGGGGGTGTGAACACATACTGCAGCCCACATATAACATTTGACCTCTGCACCACTAGTGAAACTTTTGTGAGAACGTACAATTCACTTACTTGAAATGTAAAAAATCGAATTTCTTAAAACTATTTTATAGAACTACTTAAAGGACGAATCGAATGCTTGATAGCATTGAATGTGAAATTCACTTGATTTGAGGTTGCAAAGTACCAGTATTATGTTTAAGACATGGGGGCATATTACCAAGCAATAGCGATAATTATCGCTATTGCTTGGTTAGAGACAAAAATTTACAGCTGAGCTGCGGCGATTTTTATCGCAGATAAACCTTGGTATTACCAAGGTTTATCGCAAATGCGATAAAAATCGGCTGCAATTTATGAATATCGCTGAAAAGTCAGCGATATTCATGCATTACCGAGCTAATGCTCTTAGCCATGTTATCCACCTCCCATTGGATAACATGGCTAAGAACTGCTCAGGGCAGGTGTTAGCTTTTGGAGATCTTCGCGCTTTGCACGAATATCTCCATAAGTTGGTAATAGGAGATAGCGATGTTAGCGCTAACATCTTGGCACGCCCACTTTGCATGTCATTCGTGATAAATATCACTGACATGCAAAGTGGGGCCCAAGATGGTCGCTATCTCCTACTAGCTGTCGCTAACTGGTATTAGCGACAGCTAGGTAATAGGGAGATAATTTTATCTCGCTTTCTTGGCTTTTAAAGCCAAAAAAGCGGAGATAAACCCCCTTGATAATATGCCCAATGGTTTAGAATTGGGTGGTGATGGAAACTTCCCCACTTTCTGGTGGGAGTGATAATTCTGAAAATAACCCAGCTGTGAAATGTTCTCCACTCTAGAAAACACCGTAGAGGAAATTCCACTAATAAATTCTCCTACAGGTTTCCACACTTCTCCAAAAGCCAAATGGTTTTCCGTTACCATCCAACCTTACAGGAGACTCTCAAATTTGTTTATAATAGAACATCCTCCAATTTCTGGAGGAAGTGCTAAATCCGGAGGAAAGCAACTCATGATCTTTTCTCCACGTTACGATCTCTGTGGTAATTGAAATTCTACAAGTGGATTCTCTTTTAAACTTCCATCCGAAATCAAAGGATTTTAATATAACGACAAACTCTAAGGGCCCAATTTCGAGCACGACGGAGCTATCTATACCTATGTGGGAGATAATGCAAACTCGCTTCTAAATTGAGTGGGTAGTATCTGCACCCGGCAAGATTTGGAGCACATAATTCATCTGCTGAAACAGCAGGAATCTGTGTGAGTAAACATATCTGGATATGGGAATAAACATGCAAGAAAGGGACTGGTAATTCCAGACCGTGCATGTTTTTTCCCATTCCATCCATCGAGAATCACAATTGCAGAATGGTGGTGTGGTCTACCTTTTATAAATGTGAATTACAGCCAGCCTTGGTATTTCCGGTTGGAAATGTGAATTCCAGACCCAGGCTTTCCCGGTTCATGTTATCCTGCAATTCAGAATCTAGGACTACCTTAGACCCTTCATTTTTCGGTATCGTGCAGTGTCTTAAATGTAGTAATGTAGATAGCACTTTTATATGTTTATTCTCTTCCCAAGCAACATTACCTTAAATTGACAATACATATACTTCATGGCTGCCTCAGTCTTGTTTTTCACGATGATTGTGTGCCCTGACATAATACCACGTGCTGACAGGAAGTGATACTAGTCATTTCATACACAGTGTGATTTAACAATAGGTGGCATTGCATACAGCAGTTAGAACAGAAAAAATATGTTTTCCTTGGTTATTGTCATTTCCAATAACTCTTCTTTCGTGTATACACCAAGGGCAACGCTCTGACACAAAACGATCTGCAACACCATGGCAGCAGCACAGAGCTTCAATAAAAGTCAGAGCTTTAAACGTTTTACCATAATTGTAATCATCTCACATGCACCTAAAAAGCAGAAAGTGCACAGGAGCTCCTTGTGCTATTGCCCTCTGGTCCTCATTATTCCAACATAAATGAAGTGCAAAGACATGAAATGAATCATTATACCAGCTAAACATGATGTAGATTCAATTGCATATTCGTGGTTGGCACAGTCCAGGTGCTAGCTGAAAACAGTCACAAAAAGAACTGGCCTTTATTTAAAAAACGTGCTTTTAGTTTAAACCGGTGGTTTACAGCATTTTCTGTAATATGATCTACTTCAGATCAATTAAAATTATCCTGACTTACTAATATTATTAGTGTTGTAACAGTGAATACATCAGGTAAGATTACATTAATGGTCATCATTTGCAAGATTACTAGCAGTGATCACCTCAGCTCATCACGCACAATTGAAGCAGTAATGTAAAAAAGGTTTTGCCTTTTGCTGTTGGATCTCTCGGCGGCTTTCGACACCGTCCCTCATAATCTGCTCCTGGAAACCCTAGCATCTAGGGGCATTAGGGACAAAGCACTGGGCTGGCTGCGGTCTTTCCTATCGACTCTGGAGCACTGCTCACAGCATCGCCGTGATGCCAAACCTAGGCGCACCATGTCGGAAAATTGGTACGGGCAAGAACTGAAGTCACAAAAAAGGAAATGTAAAATGCTCGAACACAAATGGAGGTTAACAAGAACTCAGGAGACAAGGGCGGTCTACAAGAGAAAACTGTCGCAATACACTAAAGCCATTAGGAAGGCAAAAAAGGATTACTTTTCTAGTAGAATTTTAGAGAACAAAAATTCTTCCAAAGAGCTTTTTAAAATAGTAAAAGAGCTCTGCAGCCCTACCAGTCTCTCATCTAATCTGACTCCGTCACAAGTAGGCTACGACAAGATGAATAACTTCTTTTGCGAAAAAATAGACAAGATCTATTCATCTTTTTCCAACCCCAAATCAGGCAGCCCGGTGGACCACGGGCCTTCCACCTCTCAAGCCTGCTGCACCAGCTTTGGCCCATATTCTGAAGAGGAAGTGGGCGAAGCGATGCTTGAAATCAAATCTGGCTCCCCCCTAGACCCTTGCCCTCATCATATTTTCCGGCAGCTTATCCCTCTGATTTGCCCTGCAGTGACTCAAGTTCTGAATCACTCGCTAGATGCCGCAGAGTTCCCATCCAGTTGGAAGAACGCCACAGTCACCCCCCTTCTAAAAAAAGCTGGCTTAGACATCAACAACCCGGCCAATTACAGACCCATATCCCAACTTCCCTACCTGTCGAAAGTCCTAGAGAAACTGGTCAACAGGCAACTGGCCAGCTTTCTCACAGCAAACAACCTGTTGGATATCACACAAACGGGGTTCAGGGCCAACAACAGCACGGAAACAACACTCCTGGCCGTGCTGGATAACATCAGAATGCATGTAGATCATGGGAAAACAGTTGCCCTAATACTGTTGGATCTCTCGGCGGCTTTCGACACCGTCCCTCATAATCTGCTCCTGGAAACCCTAGCATCTAGGGGCATTAGGGACAAAGCACTGGGCTGGCTGCGGTCTTTCCTATCGGATAGATCGCAATCAGTGCACATGGGCAAGTTCTCGTCCCCACGCCGGAACATCAAATATGGGGTCCCACAGGGGGCCTGACTAAGCCCAACTTTGTTCAACATTTTTGTGTCATCCCTGGCGGCAATAGGCAGAAAGTGGGGTGTCGAAATATGTTCTTACGCCGACAACACTCAACTTACTGTTATCCTGGATGAAAAGAACAACCCCAAAGACAGGTTACTAAACTGTCCCTCTGAATTGGCTGAATGGATGCACAAGCACTGCCTTAAACTAAATGCAGACAAATCAGAGATACTACTGTTCGGAGGTCACACTCAACTGTGGAACGACAGCTGGTGGCCAGAAGCCCTGGACACTCCACCTGCTCCGACACCAACAGCAAGGAATCTTGGAATAACTATAGACATATCCCTATCCATGAAGACCCATGTAGCTGCCATATGCGGGAAAGGCTTTGCAATACTAAAAATGCTTAAATGAGTCTTTCCCTGGATTCCAATAGAGTGCAGAAAGATCCTGGTCCAGTCTCTCTTGATGAGTAGACTGGACTATGGAAACTCCCTGTTCGTAGGCATGGCAGAGTATCTCTTTACCAAGCTCCAAATGGTGCAGAGCGCTGCGGCCAAGGCTATCTGTATGAAAAGGAAATACGATTCAGCCAAGAGCTGCCTGCGTGATCTACATTGGTTACCAATGAAGCAGAGAGCAACTTTTAAAATGCTGTGTATAACACATAGAGCACTGCACAAAACAGGCCCTCTCATCCTCGGGAACAGGATTCAGTTTTATGCTCCCACTAGGAACCTCCGCTCTCAATTCTTGGCTCGTGCTAAAACCTGTCGGGTGAAGAGAGCCAGGATGGGTGAGCGTGCTTTCTCCCACATCGCTGCAACCAAGTGGAACGAACTACCTACGGCCCTCCGACTCACAGAATGGCATCTGGCATTTAGGAAGCAGCTAAAAACTTTACTCTTCCCCCATCCAGACTAACCCAACTCGAATTATGCCAACGGTACATGCACCTTAGCAATCATAGCGCCGTGATATCCTACTTGGATGATTGTTAGCGCTTTACAAAAAATAGAAATAAATAAAGAAATACATAAATAAATGTGGAATGACTTGGTGAGTAATACATAACAGCCATAGCTGCAAAGCCGTCTGCAGAAAGGTAATATTATCTCCCCAATGTCTTATTATTTATGACTGAAAAATCAGCTTTCAAAAGATTTAAAACATTCCTACATTTTTTGCCAAACATCAGCATATGAGTCCTAAAAATTCCTTTTGTCTTGAATTTTGGTATACTCATTCAACCAAGCTAAAGCTGATAAATAAGTAAGCTGGGCTGTACATAGGAGAAATACTTAGAGGTAGCTGGGGAGCTACTAGTAGCTCATAAGCTCAGTGGCAGTGGGCAGGGAACGGGGCGGCAGGGGACAAAAAATAAATTAAAAAACACCCTTTTGCCGGCCGCCGACAGCTTCATTGCCTTTTCAAGCCACCTTCTCCTCAGCTTCAGCGGAAGCAAGAGGCAAACAGTCTCCCTACCCTAAGCCAAACACAATGCTGTAATGCAGTGTTGTGATTGGTCTGAGCGCTGTGGTTTTGTGCTCAGATGGGGACAGGGAGCCTGGGCGTGTTCCCCATCAGGCTGCCTAATGCAGCCTGATGTGGAACATACAAAGTGCGCATGGCGGTTTGGCCAGCTCAAAGGCTGCCAGCCAAACAGTCATGCACTTGCCCACCACTTCTCCCTCTGTGACCCCTGCCCCACTCGCCCCACCCTAACCTAGCCCCGTAATGAAAAATAAAATGATAATAAAGGGGTTATTCTAATTTTATTTTTCCCTTCTCCTGCTCCAAGAGCAGTAGGGCGACGCTCCTCTGCCTTAGCGAAGGAGCTGCCTCTGCACAAAGTACTCGTTGGACAAACCTGGTTGAAAATAATACCTGTGGAAATACAGCCGAATGCTCTTTCACACAGCTTGTTTACACATTTGAAGCAACATATGCATTAATCATTTTCTTGCCAATTCATTTGGGTGATCAATTCGGATAAAGACGCCTGCCTTCTTATTTAAGATCATTAATGAGACCGTGAGTGGTGTTTATAGAAGAACATCTTTGATCACAACAGAACAGTTTAAATTGCTGTCACCACACGACGCAGCAACAAAGACTGATTACACAAAGTAATACTGTGCTGGCAAAGGCAGAAGTAAATAAGCATTTGCCACTTCTTTCACAGTCAGTTGGAAATAAGGATTAATGAGCACCCCTGCTATTTTTACCACCTGGCAGTCTTGTACCAGATGCTCTTCCACACATGATGGGCATGCTTGAGGCATAACTTCTAGCCGTCCTGTATAAGTACAATTAAAGCCATTGACATTATGCGGCAACGGAGTATAAAATTGTGCGACAGAGTGGACTAGATTACGCAGCAAGAAAAGGCAAATTCTGGGGCTTCATTTTATACATTGTTCAGCAGCGTTGCTTCAATTTTGTCCTGTAAATGTGCATCCATGGAGTCTGGGCACAGGTTTCACGCCATTAGTACCAGTTCAACATCTGCATACAGTTGTCGTCAGCTAACCAATTCAACTCAGCAGATGTCTGCACTGCACACACTATGCCACACTTTTTTTTAGTAACATCTGAACGTTTGAATTAAAAATATTATTTCTTGAAATCCCTAAATGATGGAGTAGATGGTGTATCAAGTGGCAAGTGTGGTAAATCTATAATTTAAGGTTACCATGCTGTGACTGAATTACATACATTTAAAGGCGCTGGACATAGCTTACAGCACTCTACTGGGGCCTAGAGACCCTAACAGCCATTTTGTTGGTGAATCTACTGGGAATTCAAACGGCAGTCTATTGGAGGTAGGTTTAATTATATTTTAACGACGCTGCAAAAAGGTGTAAATTGAAGCTGACACACAAACACTCCTAATCAGATGGGAGATCTCGCACATATAAAAACATTTATGGAACTTGATTCAAACCAGAACATTAAACCAAGAAGAAATTTCAGCTTGGCCAACGAAAGTTTCTGATATTAAACTGCTCTGAGAATTCTGAGCTTGTAAGAGGAATACTACTGGTCTAACAGTCTTCTGAAGCCATTAGATGTGGCCTCCATGCACAACCCATCAAATTACCGTGACAAAAAACAGCACTTTATAATATTTAAATTTTAAGGCTGGAGTAGTGTTTCTAGCAGGTTCTTATTTTATTTCTTCAGAACTAGTTCCACTCTACCGATCCCTCTTCAGTACAATTGAGGGAGAGACGTGGGGGATGCCATTACCAAGCCCAGAAAGTTCACTAAACTAGCTATTGGGGTTTCCTCCAAATTAGGTTCAACTTTATTGTTCCGGATTTTTCAATTCCAGGCACCGCAGGAAGTATGGAACCCTTCAGTTCAAGTAGAATCAGGAACTCTACCATTTGCTAGTTCTTCTTTACAGGATTAAATTCATGAACATTAGGGGGCATATTAGCAACAGATTGCGATAATTATCCCAATGTGCGCTTATTGTGTTTTCTCTTAATGCCGTCTATTGCTGGTTTACATCACAGTGTTAGTGGTGTATTAGCAACGATTTGCTGACAGGCAATGCCAAAATCAGCGATAGATGGCGATAAGCTGCATTAACGTTGGAATTCCAGCGGTAATCATGCGGCGATAATGAACAGCTTGATGATAGTCATGTGTCGACTTAACCATCCAATCCACCTCCCATTCACAAAATGGTTAAGTTAGGTTTGAAAAAGGTGTTAGATTCAAGCGATAACCGCGCCTAGCGCGGCCTTTTTGATCGCTTCGCGGGTCCGGGGCCGTGTTGCTAATACAACGAAGTTGTGATAGCAACTTTCTGAATGCAGTTCATGAAGGAAACGGCTACTATGTATGAATTAGAAATATTAATGCTGTGTTTCAAGATAGGCTGCTATCGCAGGTTCACACAGCCCTCAACACCCGCAGACACCACCAACTCATCAAGACCGCCAAGAGGACCGCCTTTAAGGACCGCCTAGACAACAACGCACACAACACCAAAGAGCTCTTCAGCATCGTGAAAGAACTCTCCAACCCCAGCTCCAACACCAACGACATCCCACGATCACAAGTCCTGTGTGACTCCCTGGCTACCTTCTTTCACCGCAAGATCACCGACATCCACGACAGCTTCAACTCCGACCCCCCTCACACCCACCACCGAGTCCACCACCTGTGCGACTACCACCCACGCCAGCCGCCTGACCACCTGATCCAGCGTCAGCAACGAAGACACCATCAAAACCATGAACTCCATTCACTCTGGATCCCCATCAGACCCCTGCCCTGGCCACGTCTGCAACAAGGCCAGCACAACCTTCGCGCCCCACCTCAGGAAAACTATCAACTGCTCCTTCGAGACATCCACCTTCCAGAAAGCTGGAAGCACGCCGAGATCAACGCCCTTCTGAAGAAGCCCAAGGTGGACCCCAAAGGACGTCAAGAACTTCCGGCCTATCTCCCAGCTCCCATTCCCGGCAAAAGTGACAGAGAAGATTGTCAACAAACAGCTAACCCGCTACCTCGAAGACAACAATATCCTGGACCCTTCCCAATCTGGCTTTCGCAGCAACCACAGCACTGAGACCGCCCTCATTGCCGCCACTGACGACATCAGGACCCTGATGGACAAAGGAGAAACAGCCGCCCTCATTCTCCTGGATCTATCAGCAGCCTTTGACACAGTCTGCCACCGCACCCTATTAGCAGGCCTCCATGATGCCGGTATTCAAGAGAAGGCCCTGGCCTGGACCACATCCTTCCTCTCAGGCAGAACGCAGAGCGTCCGCCTCCCACCCTTTCGCTCCAAAATTACCGAGATCATCTGCGGCGTCCCACAGGTATCCTCCCTCAGCCAGACGCTGTTCAATATCCACATGGCTCCTCTCGCCCAAGTCGCACAACAACATAACCTCAACATCATCTCCTATGCCGACGACACCCAGCTGATCATATCCCTCACTGTAGACCCCCACACCGCCAAAGCCAACCTCCACAGAGGAATGAGGGCCGTAGCTAACTGGATGAAGGATAGCAGACTGCAGCTGAACTCAGACAAGACGGAGGTCCTCATTCTCGGACCCGGCCCATCAGCCTGGGACGACTCCTGGTGGCCTACATCACTAGGCACTGCCCCGGAACCCACGGACCACGCACGCAACCTGGGGGTCATCCTCAACTAGACCCTCTCCATGACCAGGCAAGTCAACGCCGTCTCCGCGTCCTGCTTCAACACCCTCCGAATGCTCCGCAGAATAATCAAATGGATCCCTATCGACACTAGAAAAACCATCACCCAGGCCGTCATCAACAGCAGACTTGACTACGGGAACACCCTTTACTCAGGAACAAAAAACAAGCTCCTGAGACAACTACAACGAATCCAGAACGCCTCGGCTCGACTGACCCTCGACGTCCCCCGCCGCAGCCACATCATACCCCACTTGAGAGGCCTGCACTGGCTCCCCGTCAACAAGAGGATTTTATTTATTTTTATTTATTTTTTGCACTTATAATGCGCGCAGATACCCACAAAGGGTTTCCCGGCGCAAAAGATATGAGAACTGAGAACACTGAAAGCGCAGAAGAACAACCTATTAGAAGCCTGCAATTATTTATCAAAGAGCCAGGTTTTTACACCTTTCTTAAAACTGGCGAGATTTACCTCCTTACGCAGGGCTAAAGGCAAAGAGTTCCAAAGAACTGGTCCCAGATGGGAGAAAGACTTTCCCCCCATACGGGCCAGTTTAAATCTAGGAACCACAAAGTTGGCTCCATTTGAAGAGCGGAGGTTTCGTTCAGGAACGTAGGGCCTAACCAGATTCTGCAGGTACTTTGGTGCGGTCCCTGCCTTGATCCTAAACATGTAGGTCAATGCTTTGAACCGGACCCGGTTCTCAACTCTAAGCCAGTGCAGGTCCTTTAGGTGCTTTGAGATCCTAGCTGTCCTAGGGATCTTACATAGCAGCCTGGCGGCGGAATTTTGGACCAGTTGGAGCCGCCTAATCACAGCTAAATTGGAGCCCAGATATAAGATGTTACCGTAGTCAAGCCTAGATGTAATCAGTGCATTGACTACGGTCTTCTGGGTATCCATAGGCAGCATCCAGATGATCTTCCGTAACCATTTCAGGATGGTGAAGCACGTACCAGCTACTTTGTTTACCTGCTGTTTCATTGATAAAGAGTCATCAATGCATACCCCTAAGTTTCTGACTTGAGTGGCCGGGCAGGGGAAAGCACCCAGGGAAGGCGGCCAATGGGTATCCTGCCATAGATCTCTCTTTTTCCCTAGGAGAAGAATCTCCGTCTTCTCCCCGTTAAGCTTCAGCTGATTAGTTGACATCCAGCTGAAGACTTCCTGAAGGCCTGTTTTCAACGCAGAGGGGGATGAAGGCTTTGAGTTGGTGAGAGAAAAAATAATCTGCGAATCATCCGCATAAGTCATAAGTTCTAGGCCAACTCGCTCAGCTAGATCGGCGAGTGGGCGGAGATACAGATTAAAAAACAACGGGCTCAAGATTGAGCCCTGAGGCACGCCATGTGGAGACAGAAAGGTGTCTGACTGAGCTTGCGAGGACGAGATCTGAAACGTCCGGTTGCTCAAGTAGGACGCGATCCAGTCAAGCGCTTTCCCTCCGACACCATCATCACTCAGCCTAGCAAGTAGTCTGTTGTGTGAGATGGTGTCGAAGGCCGCACTTAGATCAAGTAAGACAAGAGCAACCGTTTGCCCCTCATCCAAAAGTCCCCTGATCTTCTCGGTGACTCCCAAGAGGGCGGACTCGGTGGAATGGCCTGCCCTAAAACCTGACTGAGTAAAATGGAGTAGATTATTGTTCTCCGTGTATATTGAGAGTACACCGTGAATGTGCTTCTCTAAGATCTTAGAGAACGCAGGTAACAGGGAAATTGGGCGGTAATTGGCCAGCACCTCAGGATCAGCCGCCGGCTTTTTCAATAGAGGGCTGACCATGGCATGCTTCCAAGCCGCTGGGACAGTTGCCAGATGAATGGAGGCATTTAATGTCTCAGCAATAGTCCCCAGGGCTGAGTCGTCCAGCTGCCTCAGGATGTTAATGGGGAGAGGATCACAGGGAGAGCCTGATTTAATGGACGCAGCTAAGGATTTCAGAATGTCCAAGGAGATAGGTGGCCAAGAGTCAAGCCGTGGTCCTATTTGATTTACCAAAGGTGGGGACGGAACTTCCCCGTCATCCCTCACCAGAGGATTAATATTGGAAATAATATTCTCTATCTTTTCCACAAAATACGTGGCAAGATTTTGACATTTTTGAGGGGTCAGGGGAGGTGCGGCCGCCATAGAATTTGCTCCGGCCAGTTCCTTAACAGTGTTAAAAAGAGTCCGTGCTTTGTTTGCGGCTGTGTTGATAGTCTCAGTTATGTAGCATGCCTTGGCTCTAGTGCAGGCTCTGTGGTAGAGGTTTCTGGCACTACGATAAATTTCCTTTTTTAAAGGATCGTAATGCTTGCGCCACTTCCGCTCTAATGCCTTACACTTGATTTTTTCTAGCTTTAATTCATCGTTGTACCAAGGGGCTGGAGGGCGATGAACATTACCTCTGCACTTAGTAACGGGCAAACAGATATCGACTGCTCTCTCCAGCCAGGTATGGGCTTCACGCGCAATCGTTTCCATATCGGTGCCCAAGATGGGGGGGTGAATTTTTAGTGCATTCTGCAACTCGGACAGATCTAACCTTTTCCAATTTCTCATAAGAATTGGGGGCCGAGCAGAAAGTGACGGCTTAGAGTCAGTAAGGGTAATGCTAAAAAGGGTTAAAAAATGGTCCGACCAACAAATGGGGTCGGTTTTCAACCATTTTAATTCCTGTATGTTGGATATAATGGGGTCCAGCAAATGGCCAGCTTGGTGAGTAGGACCCTCATTCCGCAGTGTCATGCTAAGAGTAGTCAAATCTTCCAGAAGGTTGACAACCGTGCTATTTGATTTGTCCTCCAAATGGAGATTTAAATCACCCAGTATGGTCAAATTTTGGGCATTCAGAAAATAAGGTGAAATGACGTTGGCCAAATTCGCAGCCCAGACATTACTGCCTCCAGGAGGGCGATAAATTAAAAAACCAGAAAAGGTAAAATTAGGGTTCAGTGCAATTTTAAAAAATGCTGCTTCGCATCCTGGGATATTGACCGTTTGGAAATCACAATTAAATTCCCTATTAAAAATCACAGCAATCCCCCCTCCAACCTGTCTTTCTCTATCAACTCTAGCGATAGCGTAATTAGAGGGCAGTGCGGCCGCTACATCGGGACCAGCACCATCATGCAATCAGGTCTCCGTAAGGAAAACCGCACATGGTTTTTCCTCTGCTAAAAGATGGTAAATATCTGCTTTATGTTGAGGCAGTGATCTGCAATTAACAGTGTAGAATGTAAAGGAACGGGTGTTTTGAGCCGCGGTTGGAGTAGGTATCTTAAGTTTGTGTGTAACGTCTGGGTGGGGCTGAACATTAGATAAAGCAAAAGCACAGTGATGACAAATTTGGGAACCTGCTAATGCAGGGTTTAAAATGGAACATTTACTATTTGTACTAGGGCGCAGAGCCCTTAGATGACCCGCCGAGAGCGTACCTCTGACAGCGTTTCCTGCCCCATGCCCCGACCTGGCCCAGACGGGCACAGACGGGCTGGTCTTTGGCTCGTCTTCGGCGCAGTCGATGGCGCCTACCCTGCGCGCCATCGCTGCGCGCTGGGGCCGACGAGTAGCTAAATACCCTCAGGAAGCGGAGGATCACCTTCAAACTCCTCATCCACGCACACAAAGCGCGACACAACACCGGACCTACTTACCTCAACAACCGACTCAGCTTCCACACCCCCACCGAAGCCTTCGCTCAGCCAACCTCGCCCTCGCCACAATCCCTCATATCCGGAAAACCACAGCCGGCGGAAGATCCTTCTCCTACCTCGCCGCCAAGAACTGGAACACTCTCCCAACCAACCTACGACAGACTCAGGACCTGCTGGCCTTCAGACGACTCCTCATGACCTGGCTCTTCGATCAGTAGTGCCCCCCCCAGCGCCTTGAGACCATCACAGGTATGTAGCGCGCTTTAGAAATGTAATGGTTGATTGATTGATTGAACATGCTCTAATGCATGTTAGCCTGGCCTTGTTAATAGTCCATAAAAAAATTGCTGTTTTAGCGCCAGAAAGAGGCGCTAAAGTCACAAAAACATGCTTGATGATATGCCCCTAGGTGCGGCAGAGGCTCTCTAAGAATAAACACTAGCATGTTTAATGATAGGCAACCCTAGACCCATGGCTACCTGTGCATCACTTGCCGCACTAGACTTCTCTCTGTAATGCGATATAAAGTAGGCCCAGTGAAGTGTGTTGCATGGCAAAGGAACTGTCACAGTGTGTTTTCTGTGAAATCCAAGATTGTTCCAGAGTTCTCCTTGCTACAATACCCTCTTCTTGAAAAAAACACGCTAGCGCCAGTTTGCAATGTACCTGCCCACATCTTCTGGATTGTGTGCTGCTACCCAGACTGGACAGAAAGAGCAGTTGCACCATAAGCATTGACACCTTACCAACATTTGTGCATCAGGTAAATTAGCTAACTCCTTCACGTACCACATTTATGTATGGGTCAAAAAAGCAAAGGGATTCTTTAGGGCAGGTCCATTAACTTTCAACAAAAACAGAAATGTCAGACACTCTTCTGTATCTTCCTGGGATATGTGAACACTGAAAATAATTGTTTCTAGTTACTATAAATTGTAATCTGTGATTAGATTGCAGAACAATGGATTTTCACTTGACCAGTAGACGGAGAGATTATTGCCTTTGAGTGAGGAGCACGGCCAATAGATCTATATTTCCCATAGAGGTAGATTACGAAATACTTCACTTTGTCAGTACATAAGTGATTAAGTGATATTGGAATTCTTTTTGATCCTTTTTGGATCGAATACTTAACATAGTTTTCACTCCCTCTATATCCAGCAACTGTCTGATTCCATGTAATGGCACTTGCACATATATATTGTGACCTCCGCATCTAGGAGAGATGCTGGTCTGTTGCTCCAAGGTCACATAGTGGGCCAATGCAGAAAAGTATATACTATGTCTGCTAAGTGTCAAGTTTCTCACAATGTAAACTCACGGCTTGATTGGCTTAGAAACTATTTACTGGCTATGTCATGGTGCTTAGACAGGAAGCAGTAAGTTTAATGGAGAGTAGTGTTATCCTCTATTTTAATTAATTTATGAATATACATTAGCCTTCAACGTTATGCTCATTCACTCATCATACATACATGCACTTTCTGTCCTCATGTGCACATTACTTAGAAACTCAGGGCCAGCTTTACTAATGTTTCAGGCAGCAGAAAGCAGCAAGCGAACTTGCAGCACTGTGTTTTATAAAGCTAAAAGAGCAGAAATGTACCACATTTGCTCAGATATGGCGCATTTCTGCTCCCATCCAATGCTGGTGCGCTCTGTGCTGCCTGGTTAATGTAAACATGCCTGCTTCATGGGCAAGATGTTTATATTCAGAAAGGAATATCTTTCTTCACAAAAACAATCCTTAGAGGCTTAGAGCTAGATTCATCAAAGAGCCGTTTTGCGAGTCCTTAATAGCGATTATTAAGGAATCGCTATTAAGGACTTGCAAAACGGGATTCATGTAGGAATCGCTAAATAAATTGCGATTCCTACACATTCCTTATTTGCGATTAGCAAATTGCTAATCGCAAATAAGGAATACTCCCCATTCATTCCTATGGGCCTTTAGGAATGAATGGGGAGTATTCCTTATTTGCGATTAGCAATTTGCTAACCGCAAATAAGATAGCGATTTCAAGGGTGCCAGGGGTGTCCAAAGGACACCCTGTAGCACCCCTGAAATGCAAATTTACACAGGTGTTGCGCACACACATGTCCAAAGGACATGTGTGTGTGTAACATGCAACAGAGAATTTTTTTTCGCTATTTACCACGAAGTCAGACTTCGTGGTAAATAGCGGCCAAATATTGCGAATTCGCAATTTAAAATTGATTAATGAATTGCATTTAAGGATTCTCTAATAGAGATTCCTTAAATGCAATTCCTCGCAAATATGCGATTTCGCAAATAGCGACTTTTGCACTTGGGATGATGAATCCCAAATGCAAAAATTGCGCTCGCAAAGGGCCAGATTCTCAGAATCTGTCCGTTTGCGGGCGCAATTTCCTTTCATGAATCTAGCTGCTATTCCTTTTTCTATATGTGCTGCAGAATGCAGCACATGGAAGGAGGAAATGAAAGGAGAAATAAAGATATTTCTCCTGCTTATGTCTCTCTGTTGTAGGAACACAACTTGGGCACAATACCAAGCTTTCTGCTGTTAGTAAATCTGGGACCAGCTCCCCCACTGCTGCTCCATCTAACATTCGCACCCTGCCCTCTCTACCTTGTTTATGCGTGTTTACCACTCAGCAAATTCGTAAATGATACTGTTGAAACTGTAAACTATAAATCTAAATTCTGTATATTTACCACGGATCACTGACATAATATAGAACGACAAAATATAGACTTCCCAAAATATCGTCAGCAAAATATAGACTGCAAAATATATTTAATTAATTACAATTAAATTACTTCCCACCCTATTCCCCTATAAACCCACAACCCGCTACAGAAGTAAAAAGCAAAATGTAATTAAATATAAATAATAATTGCTAAAAATGAATATTTAACTTAATATAATTAAATTACTTCCCACCTTATTCCCCTATAAACCCACAACCCACTACAGAAATAAATAAAGCAAAAATTAAATATTATAAAATTCATTACTTAAAATAAATTAAACATTCATTGCAAAAATTATTATACACTTTTCACACATATACTAACATGCAAAAAACTTTAAAAAATCGATATTATAAAAAATTCAATATATTTAATGCCTATATTGTATACTTAGATATTTTGACTTCGATATTCTGAAAATCGATATTACTTACCTTCAATTCCAATATTTTTACCCACCATATTGTGTCCATTCGATATTTTGTCCATTCTACGTTTTTACTTCGATATTATGTCCATTCTATATTTTGGAATCAATATTATGACTGTTTACCGTTACACTGTATCAGCATAGTTTCATTATTAACTCGATAACATTGTATCAGTGTTGTATCACTGTTAACTCTGTAACTTTGTTTCTTCTTGCCGTTTTTTTCACTTTATTTCGCTTCCGGCCATTTTCTTCCCACTGTTTCCCCCGCCTCCTGCCACCTACCCACCACCTCAGCACCCTTCCCTCCTCCAAACCTACTTTATGGTGGCCACAGCGTGGCTCCATAGAGCAGGCTCCTCGGACTAACTACCTCATTGCTACTCAATCAACTGTTCACACCCTGCCCTGACTACCTTGTTTTTGATTGTTTGCCACACAGCTAATTCGTAACCGACACTGCATAGCTGTAAACTATACATTTAAATTCTGTTTATCTACCCCACTGTCAGCAACTTCTTAAACAGGCTCTGTAATTTAGTCACTGTCCACTCCTCTGTTAGCACCTTCATTTTTGCCTAATTCCATTAGCAGCATTGTATCACAGTTAACTCTATACTATTGTATCAGCATTGTATCACTGTTTAGTCTGTAACTTTGTTTCTGTTTGCCTGCTTGTTTGCCATACCCCGCTTCCTGCTTTTTTCTACCAGCTGTTCCCTCCCACCTCCTGCCCCCATGTCCACCACCTCAGCACTCATCCCTCCTCCCAACTTACTTAATGAATGCCACAATGTGGCTGTGTCACTGGTATGTCAACGGCAAGCCCATCTGCGCCTGTCCGTGCCAGGACCACACCCAGCACCAGGAACCCTGGCTCTCTTGCAACCTCAAGATACACTACCACCAAGCTCCAAACTGTGGACCCTGGATTCTGCAACAAATGCTGCCGCACCGCACCATGATCCACTGTGGCACAACTTTCCTGCCGGCACTACAACTTCTCCTGCAACACCGAAGCACCCGCTGGTCTGGTGACCACCAACATACCCGTGCCCAATCTACTCCACTGCATCCTGCTCAAAACTCAATCACTCTGCAAGCACATCACAGATATCTGGGATACCATCACCTTCCTCACCTCCAACGTCATCTTCCTCACCAAGACCTGGCTCAACTCTGCATTCACAACAGACATCGCTTCAGCAACACCAGAAGGTTACAAGATTTCAAACTAAGACTGCATCAACAAACACAGAGGTGGAATTGCCATTATCCACAAAGAAACTATTCTCTGCACCACCATCATGGACGACACCAACCCGATCATGAAACACCTGTACTTCCAACTCCAAACCAACACCAAAACCACCATCAGAGGCACACTCATTTACAGACCTCCAGGATCTTGCCCCAGCTTCTACAACACCATCCCCAAAGTCATCACCCTGCTCGTCATTGACTCCAAGCACTACATCTTCCTCAGAGACCTCGACTTTCACCTTGATGACCTTGATGACACCAACACCACCAAAACTCCTGAAAAGGATGACGAAAATTGGCCTAACTCAAATAGTCACCAACCCCACAAACATCACAGGTCATTTACTCTACCCTATCTTCACAGCCAGCAAAAGAGTAAGAACAGCTATGTCATTGAGCTCACCTGGACAGACCACACCATCATCCATTTCACTATCACAGGATCCCACGGCTCAACCACCAAGCCTTCCAGCACCCTTCACTACTGCTGAAGCAATTATCTAAAACACAGTGGGCCGATGACCCCAACGCCTCCCACCCTGACAGCTCATCCAACCCAGAACAAGCTGTCAAGAACCTCTCCACATGGATCATTGATTGCACTGACAAACCCTACCCTGTCAAGCACACCCAACCTAAAAAAAAACCCTTTCAAACAAGCAATCTGGTACATCACAGAAGTAAGAACTCTTAATTGCAAATGCAAGCATCCTTAAAGTAGATGGCACACCAGCAGGGAGCCCACAGACCAAACAATTTAAGACATCCCTCAACCAATACCACCAACACCTGAAAAAGAAAAAAAAGGAGTGCCCTCGTCAACTGCATCAAAGCCAGCTCCAACCACATCAAAGAACTCTTCAACACTGTCAGATTTCTCTAACTCCTCAACCACCAAAAACAATACCACCCCCTCCCAGGAACTCTGTGACACCTAGGTGAACTTCTTCCACAAAAAGATCACCACCATCACAAATTTCGAGCCCCATACCACAACTGCTGACACCTACAACAGCATCACTACTACAAGCCAGACCCCTTCCACCTGGGACAGCCACTCAAAACTCCCCCGGCATCAAGAACTCCATCCATTCGGGAGCAGCATCAGACCCCGGCCCCCAAACACATCTTCAACCTCTGGAGCAAGATAATAAGCCATGACCTCACTGCCATCCTCAATGCATTCAGCACCGCAGCCACCTTCCCTGAAGAATGGAATCACGCAGAAGTCAAACCCCTTCTCAAGAAACCATTGCCCAAACCCAGAAATCTCAAGAATTACCATCCTATCTCTCTGATCCCTTTTGCAGCCAAAGTCCTCGAAAAGGCAATCAACTGTCAATTCATGAAACACCTAGCGAACCACAGTCTTCTGGACACCTCTGAGTCCAGATCCTGCACCAACCACAGCACCAAAAGTGTCCTCATAGCTGCTACCCACAAAATCAGAACCCTCCTTGACCAGAGAGAAATGAAAACCCTGACCCTCCTTCACCTCTCAGATACATTCAACACTGTACCCCACCACATCCTCATCAAGAGACTCCACCACATTGGAATCCAAGTAAACACCATCAAATGGATTGCCTTCTTCCTCACTGGAAAAATCCAGAGAGCCTGTCTACCTCCATTCACCTCAGAACCCAAGCACATCATCTTATATGTTCCCCAAGGTTCTTACCTTAGCTCTACATTGTTCAACACCTACTTGGCTCCTGCCCAACATCATCAGAACCCATGGACTAAACATCATATCCTATGCTGACGACACTCAGCTCATCCTCTCGCTATCAGAGGACCCCCACACCACTATGGCCAACTTCTGCAGATGCATGATAAGCATCACCAACTGGATGAAAGACAACTCCCTAAAACTCAACATAGACAAAACAGAATTGCTGATCTTTGGGAACAATGCTTCATCTGAAAAAAGGAAAATACCTGGTGTTATTTTTTTTGGGGGGGGATTAAGGCTTTCTGTACAAAACAGTTGAATGGGCTGATCCAAAGGAGATGTGAACACAGTAGATAAAAATGGGGAAGTCTAAGATATGTACAGCTAATATTGGGGGCCTGAATGATTGGAGCAAAAGACAAAGGCTGGGGCAATATGTTAGGTCAAATCAGATAGATTTGATATGCTTACTGGAGACCCATTTACGTTGGCAAAAATACATTTATTAAGTATAAGAGGCTTTGACTTGCTGGCTTGTTCCTCACAGACATCCACCATCGGAGGGGTGGCAATATTGGCTAAATCTGCTTTGGAGGGGCAAAATGCCAACTGGCAGATGCCTTAGGGAGGTGGGCACTGGTGGAAATTGATGTAGGATTTGCACTCTGCACAATCTATGGTTAGAAACCAGGACGATCCCGAGCTATTTGATCAGCTGGAAGTAGAACTAACAAACTGGCCGTGACCTATCATAGTGTGCAGAGATCTCACTATCTCTGCAGACTTTATAGATGTCCCAAATAATGCTGCTTATATAGGCCGCAAGCCTAGGGTATTTCGAGTACCGAGCTCATTATTTAAATCACATGGGTTGGCAGATGTTTGGGGGAATAAAGAACCTAAGAAACGTGGGTTCACGTATTTTTCATGCCCTTTGAAGAAATACACAAAGCTGGATTTTTTTTTTATCTCTTCAACAGAATTGAAGAAAGTTAGCATTAAAAAATCACCGAATGTGATTTCCGATCATAGTCCACGAATTCTGCAGTATGATATCAGGGCCGGACTGGTGAGTCCGGGCACCGGGCAATCCCCCGGTAGGCTGGAGGGGGTGGGGGCCGGTTTTCGAAAAGGGGGCCGGTTTTGTGGCTGGGGGCCGATTTTCCTCCCACCATCACAGCCTGTGACGGTCGGAATGAAAAACGGCCCCCAGCCACAACAGCGTCAGCGTCACTCACTTAGTTCAGGCCAGGGAGAAGAAGTCACCAGGTCCAGGTGTTGTGTATGTGTACTCGTCATGATGATGGTCACTCATCATGTCTGAGACTCTCACTCTCAGACTTCCAACTAGTTCGAAGCAGGCCTGCCCCGAATGCTATACCAGTTCTAGCACCAGCAAGCCCGATTGACCGTTGTTGCGACCCAACCTAAACAAACATTTCAGGAGGAGGAGGAGGAGGTGCCTGTGCGCAGTGCGCAGAATTATGCTCTGTCTCCTCCTCTGCCGAGTCTGCGCGCCTTTCTGGGGTGCAGCTGGTGTAATTCCTGCATGCGCATTAGCCAACTAACTGCGCGTGACTGCTGCCTACAGGAGTGACGAGAGGAGCAGAGGTGTGCATGGTACTTGAAGCGGCCATAATTTTATTCTACTGGCTTGCGCCGCCTATCCCGACCCCCCTGTGTGTCTGCCACCAACAGCAGTTAGCAGGACTATGGTGATTCCCGTCCGTTTTTATTTCCGCCCGAGAAGTTATCAGGTAGCTGCTGCAGACATCTGTGCACAATCTGGAGCCAGATATGAGAACAATAAAAAAAACAAGTCTACGTGGGTGGGCCAGTGGCTGTCTACAAACTATCCGAAACACATAGATGCTAGCGCTTCAAGTATGTATGGACGCTAGCGCTTTGAGTATAGCTAGCACTATCAGTCCTTTTCTGTACTCTGTGAAGCAGGGGCAAGCGAAGGCAGCAGGCCAGCAGCTACGGGTTTCAAATCAACGAGCATGAACAACTGTGCAGTGCAATGTAAAAACCACTGATGCTCGCA
Source organism: Lissotriton vulgaris (assembly GCF_964263255.1). Lineage (NCBI taxonomy): Eukaryota > Metazoa > Chordata > Amphibia > Caudata > Salamandridae > Lissotriton > Lissotriton vulgaris. The sequence continues at coordinate 780,951,684 of NC_141691.1, forward strand.
AGATTAAGTTTTTGAAAAAGGAGCTATGGAGTTCGCACAAACATCAGTTCTTTTTCCTTTCTAGGAGCAGGGTTAAGTCCTCTGCAGCTGATGAGACTTAACAGAAGCTAGCAATGTAACTAAACAAGGGCCTTAATCCTGTGAGAAATATTGAGAAAACATAGTCACGTGATTTGCTTGTCATTTGCACATATAAAATGAAATAAAGAATTTTGCTAACTGGGAACGTCATATGATGATGTGCTTACTGGGAAATGGCAAGGACGCGTGATACCTGGAACCGCGCATAATTGAAAGTGGCAATTGTGAGATAACTTAGCTGTGGCAATGATGTGTGCTAAACGAGAAATGACATATATTGTGATTGTTGGGAAGCAGCAACTGAACTTTGCTTACTTGGAAATGGTAATTTGAAACGCGTTTCGAGAATTACTATAAAGTTTGCTAACTGGGAACCAGCAATTTTTGTGTGGTTGCTGAAGAAAAACTAGATCTAGATACAGACGAGGAATAATCACAAGGGATGAGCTCAGTTACAAAAGGTGATATCAGGTTTAGAAGGAAGTGTGATAAGTAATGGAAGAGGAAGCAGAAAAAAATGGCACACACCAGAGGCTCACAGGTAACTAAGGTAGACTAAATTTATTGATGGTAGGAAGGAGAAAGGAGTCTCTTGTGTCCCCAGCACCATCAGTTAGTGATTGATGATTGATGTCTTTGTCTATTATTTGTCTTCACACAATTTAACAGTTGGCTGGCGTCGCGCACACAGTTGTGGTGGTGGTCTGGAGATTCCATTCCCGATCGTTACCACTGACTGACCGTATATGCGCAGCACAGCACACTCTCAGCACAGCTCTGTATGTTACGGGACACAAGGCTCTAGCAGGCATCGGTGAGAGCCTTGTGCTAGAGCCTTGTTCAGCCTTGCTTGCTTCAATTAGCTTACTTACTCTAACCCTACCTATTCCTGAGCTTAGCGGCTAGCGCATTTCCTCTGGATCAGGCAATGCTCCCATTGTCTTCTTCGCCGGGCCACCCTGGTCTTACCCAGCCTGGTGATGTAGTGGTATGGTTCTCTTCTCCGCTCCGGAAAGAGAAGAGTAACCGGGTCAAGGGTGCCCAAAAGTCACATCGCCCCAATCCTGTTATTATTATGAAAGTGCTGCTGTGAAAGACTTAACTAGGGATAAATAAGACATTTTTATGATGTGCAATCTGAGCGCTTCCGCTTGATATTGTACCCCGTAAAGGGAGGAGTGTGGGCTGACAGCAGGGCAGGGATAGATTCAAGGAATGGCAACCAACCGTATGAAACAAGCTTCAATGCTGCAACTGCGGCTCCGGGCCTCAGCTCTGGAGCATCCATCCCACAGCAGCATTGCAGTTCATAGGGACCCTGAACGTAGGCAAAACACGGACAAACACAAAACAGTAACCCTCAGAGATCGCCCACTCGCACAATACAACCCCTTAATACATCTGTGCCAAACCATCGCCATCAGTATTCACACCTGTCCCATCCCCTGCACTCATCGCGCCAAGCCATCCTTCTTCATGATGATCCTCGTAACCAGCATGTTTAGGGTGACCAACTGGCATGGGTGCAAATTCAGGACGGTGAGTGTAAAAATTCAGGACAAAGGGTCAAAATTCAGGACAAAAATTCAGGACAGAATGCCAAAATTTAGTACAAATCTTTGGGGCAAAAGGTACGTTTTACATGCACATCAGAGGAGGTCCCGCAATAATATAGAAGTAAATAGACAACCTACATAAGTTCAAGTCAAAATATGTTTGTATAAGGTTGAGACAATTGTGGATTTCAAAGTTTTTCACGCAACTTTGAGCAAATGTGCATGTCTTTTGTGGTATTTCATATGTTCATGGTCTATTTATATGGTCACTGCGCTGGGTTGTCTATATGTAGCAATAGTGAATTTGTCAAGGGTATTCCATGTGTTTCCCATACATATAACAAGTCTAGCATTTTTCGGTTGTATTGTAGATGCTGCTTCTCTTAACATCAATTTTTGTTTCTATTTCTTCAGTCCCAGTTATTGTTTGTTACTATACTTTTTGGCTGTGCACTCTCCTCAGATCATCACTTTGAATAGCTCCTATTTATTTGCGCTGTATTATTTAGCATTCTCCTTCAACCTTCTCAATAAGGCCCGAACAGTGAATCTCCATGTTGGGATCTTAGTTCTGCCTTGTGCCCGATTTTACCATACCTCTGGTCTGGAATGGGACAGCAGGAATTTAGCCTAATATGCAGACTCTTCATATTTAAATAGAAAGTCCTTCGTAATAATGATGTATTCCAGGTAATTAGGAGTGCCATCTAATCACAAATATTAACAGGTTGTTGTACCCTCCAGAAGTGTATCACACTTATTTTATCCATATTCTGCTATGAAGAACTCATCACCCCTGGCTTAGCGCTGTCTCTTTGTGGAATCCAGCCTCATGTTTGTCCAGAACAAAACTTGTATTTCCCACCTACACCAGTTTTGTTTCCATATAAAACAGTATAATCTAGAATTGATTCCCAAAAAGGCTAGCATCTACATTCGGCACATACAACTTAATGAGACATATTTCCTGACCGCCTAGCGTCCCAGTAGATATCTACCCTTTGTGTCTATCTTACCCTCTCTCATCTGCAGCGAAACTAGGGCAGCCATATATAAGTACACCGTATGCTTAACTAGAGAAAGCCCCAACATGCCCTAAATGTTCCCATTTTTTGCGCACTTTATCTATTTCTACTAGAGGTATGTTCTTCGATTGTAACACTGGGATTACGATTCCTTTTGTTTTCTGGTAAAAGTTCACCCTTGTGGCTTTTTGTGTAGCTATTCGTACCCTTGACATTATGTGTAACGGTCTTCCATGTATTCCTATTGCCACTGAGCTGATCCCTACTTTCCATCTCCCTTGTCCAAACAAGATGCCCCCGCATGATATCCACACTTCTCATAATCACCTTGGACCTTTCTTTGCCCACCACTCCTGGCATCCTCTAAACCTAACTCCCCAAAAATTCCCCCTTCCACACACACAGACACACAGGCAACCAACCACAGCCTATTCTACAACTCGGGTGCAACTTGTAAAAGCATGTCAACAATAGTGCATAGAAAGTAGTCTCATTGTGAGCAATCCCCTAATAAAGACCTCATGAACTTTATGTTTGTATGCACCTTACTCTTTCCAACACCAGAATGTAGGCTAGAGCCCTTCGTTCAAACATTTTCAGATTGTTAGTCACATTGCATTGGGTCCACCGCGAGCATACCATTTGCCTGCACCACCATTCTGCCTGTCTGCTGATTCTCCTCCTGAATGTTCAAATCGGTAGATATTTGGAATACAGGCTCTGTTTACTGTGGCCTTTCGGAATTTCGCCACCACTTTCCCCAATATCCTTGTCAAAAACATTTGATAATGCACAATCCCACAGCTACTTCAGCCTCAATTTATACCAGCCTATTATTAGTATGATCGCACTTTTTCTGGCTTCAAGAACAAAGGGAAACTCCCTACTTTTCTGGAGGGCCTGTCAACTATTCCCCCTTGTATATTGACCAGCCAGGGCACTTCTCCCAGGCTAGTTGTCTGCCAAATAAGGAGCTATCCCACTTATTAGTGGCGATCGACCATCCAGTAACTGCTACAGAGTGATCTGTTTAGTAGCACGCGGCACTCCTTGTCTAGCAGGCCAGCCCTCTGTGAGAGGCTGAGCTGAGCGCACAACTCAGGATGAGGGGCTCGGGCCCCCTCCGTATATGCACAGCTCTGTGTGTACATACTGATGGCAGGACCGTCGCAGGTGCAGGCAATACATCAGAAATGTGTAATTATGATGATGAATCAATCATCATCATGATTACAATTTTTGATTTGGTGCGCTGTGCGCATGGTGCGGGCGGCCAGGCCGGCAGGCCGCTATTAAAGTAGGAGAACTGAACTAAGCTAATGCAGCAGACTAGCTGGCTGCTTTGTTCGTTCTCCTATTTTAATAACGGCCTAGGCATGGGTTGCATTAATATTAGTGATCAGCGATTGCTGTAACTTTGAGGGATTGGGCATGAAATCTGTAGGCTGCACCAAGCTATTTTTGCTCTTAGTTTGAGAAACTATTCTGTGAGATGCAGACACACTTTATTGTTGTAAATCACTTGCAGAGCCAGAAATGCCATAATTGTAGTACAACGGTACACAGCGGTGCATCCTGCAAACCTGACCCCATGGTGTCCATTGAAATTGCCATATCATGTGCCTTAGTGATAACTTCTAACAGTGAAATCTACATATTTTTGACTATAAATCCAGTTGTGTTTAAACCTTGGAGGTAATTGTATGATCACGCATTTGTTTGTACTTTGAGGACCAAAGGAAAGTGAGGCTGACAAACGTAATGTCAAAAAAACTGTCTCTTCCTTTGGATCTGCTGCAGTTTACAACAAGTTTTGAAATGCTGACTCAGAGGCGTCCAAGTTTGGTCCAGAAAAGCTGGATCCTTGGCTGGTGTTGGGATAAGAACAGACTGTGTAATGTGTTCCATTTCACTTTCAGACTCGGTGGATGTGCATTTATCTCATGTCCATAATCTTAAAACATCTGTATGACTATGGACCTTTTGGTTTAAGTTTTGCCTGCTGTCAATATTGGGACGTACAGGTAGCACAGTCGTGCTCTTTCTGGCATGCATGTTGCCCCATAGGTGGCTGAAGCGGAGCCAGTCGGGGGTGTAGAGATAAAAGGTAGAAGAAAAGACAAATGCGGACAGAAAAGGGAACAGTGTGATCTCTCTCTCTGTGTCTCTCTCTCTCTCTCTCTCTCTCTCTCTCTCTCTCTCTCTCTCTTTCCATCTTTCCCCCTCTCTCTCTGTATGCCTCTCTTTCTTTATCCCACTCTCTCTGTATGCCTCTCTTTCTTTATCGCTCTCTGTCTCTCTCTCTTTCCGTCTTTCCCCCTCTCTCTCTGTATGTCTCTCTTTCTTTATCCCTCTCTCTCTCTCTCCCTCTCTGTCTCTTTCTCTCTTGTGCCCCCTCTCTTTCGCCCTCCTTCTCCCTCCCACTCTCTTTCTCTTGCCCCCTCTCCCTCTCTCTCTCTCTCTCTCTCTCTCTCTATTCCTCTATCCTTCGCTCTCACGCGCTCTTTTTATCTCTCTCAATCTCTCTATACCTATCCCCCTCTCACTCTCTCTCCCCTCTCTCTCCCTCCCTCTATCCCCCCTCTCTCCCTCTGTCCCCATATCTCTCCCAGTTCCTCTCTCACTCTCTATCCCTTTCTCACTATTCTTTTAGCTCTCTATCCCTCCCTCTCTATTTTCTATCCCTGTATGTATCCCCCTCTCTCTTCCTCTACCTCTCTCTCCCCTCCCTCCCCTCTCTATCTCTATTCTCTCCTCTCTCTCTCTCTCTCTCCCTCCCACTGTCTTTCTCTCGCCCCCTCTCTCTCTCCCTTTCTCTCTCTCCCTTTCTTGCTCCCTCCCTCTCTCTCTATTTCTCTATCCCTCTCTCTCGCTCCCTCACGCGCTCTCTATTTATCCCTCTCACTCTCTCTATGCCTATCCTTCTCTCGCCCTCTCTCTCCCTCCCTCTATCCCCCTCTCTCCCTCTCTATCCCCATATCTCTCTTGGTTCCTCTCTCACTCCCTATCCCTTTCTCTCTATCCTTTTCTCTCTCCCCCTCTCTCTCTATCCCTCCCTCTCTCTCTTTTCTATCCCTGTATTTCTCACCTCCTCTCTCTCCCTCTCTCTCTCCCCCCTCCCTTTTTCCCTTCTCTCTATCTCTATCTCTATGTTCTCCTTTCTTTTTCTCTCTCTCTCCCTCCCTCCCACTTTCTTTCTATCGCCCCTCTCTCTCTTTTCATCCCTGTCCCCATCTTTCTCATTCCTCTCCTTCTTCTCCCTAATTCTCTTCCTCTTTTTCTCCCTCTACTTCTCCCTTTCTCTTCTTCTGTCTCCCTCTGTCTCTCTCCCCCTTCCTTCCCCCTCTCTCTCCTCCTCACATAAAAACATTGCCAGACCTATTCCCGCAGTCAGTACTTGTTCATGCTCCCAGCGTTTCTATCCAATATGTTTTGTCAATGAATGTATTATGCAGACATCTTCATTTGTTTTTCATGAGTGTTCAGACCTCTTGGCGGATCCGAGGTTACTGGGTGGGTAATCTGATGTTCTTTAAGGTATTCATCTACTATTTTCTGTGATTTGAAAGTTGATACAATTTGAATATGTAATCAAAAATGTGCTGTAAAATTCACCATTTTGGTCTGTCATTTTCCAAAATTTTCCTGGGGGGGAACCAACCCAAACCCCCCTAGTGGAGGTCGAGCTCGCTCGCTGCGCTCCGGATGGGGGCTGGTCTGGCAAAATTTGCCAGGGTTGCTTTCAGTTCCCAGTCCCGCCCTGTATGATATAGACACTCTAAATAAGACCCACTCAAGATGGACTGTTGAGAGGAAACTATGGGCTGATCCTAAATTTGTAGAGCATTTAAGGAGGTGGGCCAAAAACGACTTTGATATGAAACGCTATAGTGCATTTGGGAATATTGTTTGGGATACATTCAAAGCAGCTTTGAGAGGGGAGACAATTAGCTTCTCTGCCAGGTTAAAGAAAGAGGCTCGGGAAGAAAATGAGAGATTAGTGGGCCAGCTGGCAGTAGCAGAAGAACAACATATGAGGGATATTGGTCAGGGGAATGAGGCCTCAGGGAGCCAGCAGAAGATTCTTATCATTAAAGCAGAGTTACATAAGTGGATAGCCCAGAAAGCTGACGCTGAATATCAGATTCATAGGGGCAATGTTTATGAGACAGGAGTGCAGGCGGGCAAACTCTTTAGCACTTAGGATTAGGCAGGGAAGTAGTAAGAATATAATATCAAATATACAAGAGGGGGGTCAGGATTACACAGAGCCAGATGATATCCTTAAAGTTTTTAAGAACTTCTTTCAAAAATTATACAAAGAGGAGATTAGGTCAGATGTTGCTAGCTTGGAGTTTGAAGATATACGCCCTACGCTGGACAATCAGAATAGAGCAGTGCTCGACAATGACTTGGTAATAGGGGAAAGGGTGGAAGCACTGCAGGATCTTTCAGCAGGGAAGGCTGCGGGCCGGATAGTATCCCGCTTGAAGTTTATAAATGCATACAGAATGAGATAGCCCCTTTATTGCTGGATTTATTTGATAAGAACACGTGGGCACCTCATTCCAATCCCCTTCAAGCTGCACAGCTCATGAACCTCTTTGTTTATTCCGCAACTTTCTCCATCATTTTTCATACTTTTTTAACCCTTAATTATCTTCAATTCAGTTTAATTATTTTCGTTGCCATTCAATATTATTCAAAATAGGCACAGGAATGACAATGCATTTCGGAAAAAAATCCCTTCCTCAGGGGGTATCTATAATGCAAAAAAAATAATCACCTACTGTTTTAATTATGATGTTAATAATGCAGTAAACATATTACAACAAACAAAGAGGTTCATGAACTTAACCCTTTCGATGCTCATGACGAGCTCAGCTCGTCATGAGGCACAGTTGAGCAGTGCTGATGACGAGCTGAGCTCGTCATGAAACTATAATGATCAAGGATTTTCAGCACAGGAGGGGAAAATCCCTAGCAGCGAAGGTGTTAATTAATTGGATTAGGTTTTGGCTGTGCAGCTTGAAGGGGATCGTAATGAGCTACCCACATGTTCTTAATAGATTGCAGCGCGATTGGACAGAGCGCAAAGCAAGCTAGCAAGCCTACAAGGTTGAATTGAGAGAGTACGTTGATGATGGTATACAAAGAAAACTATTAGTGAAGATGTGCATCCTATCACCCCGTACTTGTTGTTGAATGACCTTGCTGTCCAAAATGTGAGATTGCACCCCAAAAGGAAAAGTGATTAGACAAACAGGAGCAAAATAAGAAGATACTACCATCGAAAGACTGGGCAGGAGTGCTGTTTCCCCGTCATGCATGAATAGAAACATAGGACAGAACATGATTCAAACACGTTTTTCATCAAGACTAGTCACTGATTATAAGGCATTTGTGAAATTCATTCTATGCGCAGTAGCTAACTTGTGGTTTTGGTGCATTATGGGTACCTTAGTTTAACATATTAGCAGCAGTATAGTGAGCTCATGAGTTTTCTAGGTTGAGTAGCGTAAGTACAGCATGTGCTGTGTAGCCCATGACAGTTCACCTGAGAGGAGTTCAGGTAATAAAGGGGAGGAGAATCCGGTAACAGTGAAACCGTCACTGCTGGTGGAACAAGCAGGAGCATTTTTAGCAGTTTGTACTGTGGAATGGAGGGCAACATGGTGCAACACAAATGGAGCCATTGATGAGGGATTCATTTAGAAACAAATGAATACATGTTACGGTAGGCTGCTATATAAAAGAGTTAATAAGTTAAAATGAACGGTAGGCTGGAATAGTTAATGACGTTCTGCGAATTTCTAGAACAGCATCAGACGTTCATATTCATTAACAAAGTGCAAGTTGGTTGAGTAATATGGGTACTGTTTAATTGGTGAAAGTATCAACAAATGAAGAACAGGAATTAAATATATGAATGTATAATAATCTAACAGCATTGCATCATATGAGTGTGTGTAGTATGTTTACTGCATTATTAAAAATAATTTAAAAAGTAGGTGATTAGTTTTTTTGTATTATAGATATACCCCTGAGGTAGGGATTTTTTCCCGAAATGCATTGAGTGTTCATCAATAAAGCGTGACATGTGAAAACAATTGTAATTCCTTTGACTATTTTGAATGATATTAATTGGCAATGAAAATTAGTCAAATGAATTGAAGATAATAAAGGATTAAAAAGGATGAAAAATGAAGGAGAAAGTTGTGGAATAAACAAAGAGGTTCATGAACTTAATTCATTGGATTTGTTTTTGGCTGTGCAGCTTGAAGGGGATCGTAATGAGGTGCCCACGTGTTCTTACTAGATTGCAGCGCGATCGGACAGAGCGCGAAGCAAGCTAGCACGCCTACAAGGTTGAATTGAGAGAGTACGTTGATGATGGTATACAAAGAAAACTGAGTTACTAATACGAAGGTGCGCATCCTACCACCCCGCAAATGGATATATTTAATGGCATAATCTGTTCCGGGGAAATCCCAGAATCCTGGAAGGAAACAAATATTATTGTGTTTCACAAAAAAGGGAAGCCTGAAGAAAACCCTGGTTCGTATCGTCCAATATCCCTCATAAATACGGACACTAAGAACTATGCCAAGGTTTTGCCTAAAAGGCTGGGAAGGGGAATTGGCGGTCTGGTTTCCCCGTGGCAGCATGGGTTTATCCCAGGTCAAGGGACAACAGACCATACTAGGAGAGCCATCATGCTGTTTGATGTGCAGGCCGCCACAGGGGGACAGATGGCAATGAAATTCTGGTTGCGAAATGTGAGGATATTAAGCCAGTAGTTTGTAATGGGTTTGAGACCAAGTTGCTGGCCTACGCTGATGACCTGGCCATAACCACCTTGGAACCAGATAGGGCTTTGACAGTTATCACAGGGATAGCCAGGGAATTCAAACGATGCTCAGAATACCTCTTGAACAAAGGTAAGACCCAGATAATATGTACGAACAATATTAGAAGGCATGCTGTAAGAGATTCGGATTCAGCTGTCTATGTAGGGGTTAGGATAAGTTCCGTAACTGATACAATTATAAAAGACAACTTTACCCCGCTGTTCACATTGATTGCAGCAGATTTAAAAAGAATAGGCGCTTTACATCTGCCTATAATAGGGAGAGCCAATGTACTCAGAATGACCATGCTCCCTAAAATATTGTATCTCTTTTGCTCTATTCCGTATATGATCAATGATGGCTTGATAAAATCTATAGAGGCAGTATTTATGGACTTTATCTGGCAGTATGGTAAAATCAGGCGGTCCATGAAATATTTGTCTCTTCCACAGGAAAAGGGAGGGTTGGCAATTCCCATTATGAGATTTTATCAATGGGCCTGTCTGATAAGCCAGATGGCAATATTATTTGACTCTGCCACAAATCCGTCTGGCACCCCATTTGGCAACCTGAATCCTCCATCCATTTTTGAACTGCTGCTGGGCAGAGAAGTCCTTGGGCTTCTGCTGTGTAAAACTAATAGACACATTTACAAGGAAATGCGATATAAGGTTTTAGATAGTGTCTGGGAGGTATGGAAACAAATACAAAGAACAATGGCAATCCCAAAAATCAACTACTAAACACATCTATAGAATTCAGCATTTTCCTGCAATTTAGTAATGACAGGAGGGGAAGATTGTGGGAGCAGCAAGGAGTTAGAAGAATATGGGATATATTTGAAGGGGACAACCTGATGAGTTTCGATAATATTCAGCAGAAATTTGAAATCCAGGCTAATCAAGGCTTCACATTTTTACAAACCTACAAAACTATGATAGGTATTAGACAACGGATACCCCCAGGGGGCAGAATTAATATCATTGAGTATCTATTATGTGGTGGAACTAAGATTAAAATGGTATATAGTTCTTTATTATCAGGGATACAAGATGACCCGGAAACATTTGAAGCCTCCTGGATGATTAAACTAGAAGATCCGGATGTCGATCTAGATCAATCATTGCAATTAGCTGGGAAACTGTTCCGCTCCACGAATCTGAGAGCCCAACACTATAAAACCCTTTTCAACCTGTATTTTACACCAGCCAAATTATATGAATGGGGTAAAAGGGAGAACGATAAATGTAATGTAGTAGTACTGTGTATAAATGAATTACCTTTTAACTATTTTTAGAAAGCCATATTCTAGCCTGTATCTTGTATGATTTTATATTTTCTAAATCTTTGTATATTGGTTTTTAACAGATGGTAGTATGAAATGTATTTATTGTGGATTGTATCAAGTATTTCAATAAAAATTAAAAAAAATAAAAAGGGAACAATGCTTCATCATGGAACGACTCCTGGTGGCCTTCTGAAGTAGTACCCTCACCAACTCCAACAGACCAGGCATGCAAACTTGGCCTCATCCTGGGCAGCAAGCTAACCATGAAAAACCAGACCAAGCCGGTTGGACTACGGTAACTCCTTTTATGTAGGAATCACTGTCACCTTCTGAAAAGACGGCAGACTATACAGAACTTATCTGCCTCATCCTCTACCTCCCCAATCAAACCCATATCAACCACCATGAGGAATTTACACTGGCAGTCCATTCAGAAGCGATGTCACTTCAAGATGTGGATCAACCACCGCCTGAACTTCCACCAACCCATCAGATACCTTCGCTCTGCCTCCCTCTCCCTCGCTCACACACCCCACATCTGCAAAGGCAACAGTGTAGGATGCTCCTTTACTACCTCACTGCCAAGTCCTGGAACGACCTTCCCCTGTACCTCTGGACCTCATCCTCTCTGCAGGAATTCAGGAAAGGACTCAAACCCTGGCTGTTCAACCAAATCCCCCACCATGGGATTTACAGCGCCTCAAGACCCTCATGAAGAATTAGCCATGCTTAGCAAGTCCTGATTGATTGATTGTGTCAAATTCCATGAGTGTATGCACAGGAATGCCCACGCTCTAACTATGGAACACCTGCCACAATGAAATGTAATGCAAAGCATTCCAAGCCACTGTGTTGCATTACATTTCTTTACAAAGGCATGCAAGGCAGCACAGATCACTGCTTGCCTGGCTTTGCCAATCCTATTTAAGGACATGTTTTGCCTTGCGGAACTTGCATCACGCAGGTACAATGCAAATATTGGTGAATCTGGCCCCCAGTGACTCTCTCTTGCTATATTTGTTCCTGCATATAATACTTTCTCTATACCAATCTTCACTGTACCTTTATTTTCCTTCAATTGTTTCATGATGGATACGTTTATCATTTTGAAATTAAAACTATAAAAAAAAATATTAGAAATCGGATACACTTCGATCTATAGAGAGTAATCTGTAATGTTTAGTTAATGACATAGATATATTAAACTTTTCCCAGCACAGTGCTGTATGAAAGCTTACAGTGGTGCTTTGCGTGAAGAGTAAAACATGTGCGGCATTGATGATGAAAATATTGCGTTATTAAATGGCCCTTTACTGGCATTTCAATGTTTTCTGGTGCTAGTGAGGTGCACTACCTCAGCTCTCTATATCCTCATTATGTAATGGCTACCTATTCTTTCTCTTATTGTTAATAATTAAAAGGCATATGCAAACTTTGCAACATGATAATCCTCAGGCTCGCAAAGGTGGAAATATTTTAGATTAGTCTGCTTGCAAGTTGCCATATCATCCTTATAAAAATGCCCTTAGTATCCTAGTTCCCTGAGGGCATGGAGGCAGGTGGAAAAGTAAAATACAGTGGAAAGTACAAACAAGCAGAACTCTTTAAGGCTTACATTCAGGGGCAGATTGGGACAGAAAACAGGGTCAAATAGGAGACGGTGTCCAAGGGCCCCCTTGGGAAACTGAACTCTCTCTATTTGACTCTCTTTTCTTTGTCTATTAAGTTATTTCTCTAAACTTCTTTCTCTCTGCCTACCTTCACATCTGTCTCTTAAAATCAGTGTCATTTTAAGGATTTTTTTGAACAAGGTGTATTTCAAAATTTAACAGCAAATGTAGATTTTATTTGGTCTCTTATCGGCTTGAAATGGGTAATAAAATATAAAATGTATTTTGTACAGGGGTCTCCAACAATGTTTTGACTGGGGCCCCTAAAATCTTTAACATGACACAGCTGCTTTGCACCTTCTCCAATAACCCAGCCCGAGACCAACTGAAATTCCGGGAGGATGTCTTGGCTATCTCAGATTGGATGGCAGAAAACAACCTCCAACTTAATTCCTCTACAACGGAGGTGCTTCTGGTTGGAAGGGACCCTCATAAATGGTACTACCAGTGGTGGCCTGCTGCACTCGCTGCACGGGGTCAGGGAGACCCAGTCCAGCGGGCCGAAAAATGCAGTCAAGAGCCTAGGGGTCCTGATGGACAATTCCCTCTCCTACAAACTGCATGCCAATAAAGTGGCAGGTACATGCTTCGGCCACCTACGTAGGCTGAAATCCATCTTGGGGTTTTTTGATGTGCCCATCTGTCAAGTGATCATTCAATCAGTGGTTTTGTCACGTCTTGATTACTGTAACTGACTTTTACTGTGTGCTAACAAAACGTTTACTGCAAAGGGCACAGAATGCGGCTGCCCGCACTCTCTTCACCCTCCCTAAGCATTGTCATACCTCCCATCTTTTGTACCACCTACATTGGCCGATCAAACAGAGAATTCATTTAAAAACTCTCTGCACCATCCACAGGATCCTACATGGTCAGGGACCCCAGATTCTACAGGGGCTCTGCACACTATATGCTCCAACGTGAGCACTGTGTTCCACAGATCTGCATCTGGTCAGTACTCCTAGGGTGCGCAGGAGCAGAGCGGGGGTTGTTCATTTAAGTCCCTGGACCCAGAAATCTATCCCAATCTCGGAGTGCAGCAAACAAAATCACTGGGCATTCAGAAAACAGATTAAAACCTGGCTATTTTCCTCCATCTAGCTGGGAGGCGCCCGCGCGCGGCTCTTCTGCTCCTCGGGCTTTAGAATAAAGGCATTTCTTGGCTGTTTTTCCATCTGTCTAGCTGCCACCATCCATTGCTACTCGTCTGCAAGCTCTGGGACGCCCCGTTGCTGGGGCAGCCATGCGTATATAAGCATTTTTAACATAACATAACAAAACATAACAAGGCCAGCACCAGGCATTAAAATAAAAGTGGCCTCCATTAATTATTTGGATGGGTCAAAAAAGTGACCAATGTTTGAAAATCACGGCACCTTTGAAGTTGTAAAGACATGTTATGTAGGTGTTTTACAAGGTATGGCAGACTGCTTGCATTTGTGCTTGTTGCAGGCAATATTTGTGGTTATATCAGGGAAATCAACAGTAAAATCCAGCCCACCAGACCATAATGCAGGCACACAAATATTCAAAACACAGGCCTACACACTGATCTGTTACACTAGCACCCCTGGCATTGCATTTTTATATATTCACAGGTCAAAGAGAGTGCACCAGCGAAAAACATCTCTACGGGAGAAAGTGGCAAGGGGTACTGGCAATAAAAGACTACCCAACTAGGTACATCTAAGTGATAGGATTCAGAAATTATATTATTTTATGGGGCGTTTAATAAAATATGTGATCTAAATGACTATAAAACTCAACAAAGTCAGGCTTTTGCTTGTATGAATAATGGAATGTTATATATGAGTCGCGTAAGAATGGAGTGACATGCAAACATTGGTGACAATGAGGTGAACTACATATGGAGCTAAATAATCAAGTAGGGAAGGATCACTTGTCCTGCATGAATCAGGGTATGCAGGAGGTAAAGCAAAATTGTCTCCAGTAAAAAACCCTCATGCACGTGTTTGGGAAGTGTGGGTAGCGGTATATCTTGGTCCTCCGCTCTTCATACACGTGTGTGCATAATCATAGGGTTAGTTTTGGTATGCAGCCTCCACCAGGAGGATCTTACCCATGGTTAAAAACAGTAGTGACCCAGTGATGTGGACAGTGTTCATTTAAGAATACCCGTATAACCAGAAAACGAACTTCATTGGGTCTGGGTTCGGGTAACACCCATAAGGGAATGCTCAAAAAAAGTGCGTTCTATTGAAAATGTTAGGTTTTCAGGACGCACTAGCATTTCTGTGAAAAAAAATTGCAATTTTTCCGGTCCAGGGAAGGCATGGCTTGGCAGTTCGGGCTGGACTGTTCCCATGAGGCACAGGGTCGGACTGATTTGCATATAGCCATGTCTGAACTGGGGTGGCAGAGTGGGCTAAAGAACGGTGATGGATTAAACCCAGATCTTTTGACTGGGTGTGAGTGTTTGATTGGTTCAGATGCTCCGTCCATTACCACCCCCTTTTGTACCGCATTTGGCCGCCATAAGTGTGGCAGGGTAAGCTCAGACGTGAGTCCCTTGCTCACTTTGCCACTGGATTCAAGCAAGCCGGCTGAAGACGGCTGGAATGGCAGAAACCGTTCCTCGGAAGCTTGTTTCCAGTCCAGGGAAGGCATGGCTTGGCAGTTCAGGCTGGACTGTTCCCATGAGGCACAGAATCAGACTGATTTGCATATAGCCATGTCTGAACTGGGGTGGCAGAGTGGGCTAAAGAACGGTGTTGGATTAAACCCAGATTTTTTGACTGGGTGTGATTGGTTCAGATGCTCCGTCCATTACCACCCCCTTTTGTACTACTTCAGGTGGAAGACATATCTCAGCAAGATCCCTTGACCTCCTACGCTAGCTTATCTACATTAAATGTAACCCATATGGCACAGTGTTAATGTTTTCTATTTGACTTGCGTTTTTTGAGAACAAACCATATTTTATATCTTAACAAGAGACGAGTGAATGGGCAAAAATTTCATTTCGCAAACTAATCTTCAAATAGATTTTTTCTGTGGCGTTAAAATGACACAGGTAATGGAAACACTGGAGTTAGATGATGCTTAAGGCCACACGAACATTATTCCATTGGGCATCTGCTGACGCAGACTCAGGGATAGGAGACAAAACTGCAAGCCCCAGGTAAGGATGGTTTTGCTTTCCCATTTAATTCTTGCTATTAGAAGCTATTCTGTTGGCAATACAAGACGGAAGTGGCAGCAAGGCAATTTCCCATCCGCTTCGCAGCATCAGTAAAGACAAAAAATTGCAATTATACTAACAAAGCCACTTTAGCACATCAACAGATGTTAATAGAAAAAAGATATATCCCAATAGCCCCCATTGATTTTTCAAGACACATTCTGCTGAGTGCTGCAGAAAAAGCCTGCTTTCCCTGTTCGTGTTTATTAGCAATAAACTCTCTTCCAAATAGGAACAGCTGGACAAAATTGAAAGGAGAAAAAACTGTTAGTTTGACCCGAGAATTATAGTGGGTGGATTTATGGGAGCCACATAGGCAAATCACATAAAGGAGGGATATACAAGACTGCAATAAATAACATCATAGCGTTTTGGGAGATAATAAGAAACTCTTACGCGCCTAACCCACCATTCCAAGTTCTAACCTCTGTGTCAGCCAGACTCAGTATTACAGCACGTGCTCACATTGTGCATTCAATGTATTTTTTCACCAGGTCAAAACAAACGCAGGTTTAATCGATATATAGTGCACATTCTAACTTTGTGCAATCCACACTGGGGTATAACATGCATTTCTAGAGAATTATTTCCCATGCTGAGATGCGCATAGGAGAATCAGGGCATAGTGAGCACACAGTGAACATCAAAAGCTGCAGAAACAGTATTCAATAGGTGTGAAATTTACGACTGGGAGATGTAAATTTCACACCCAGTTGTACAGCAGATCGGGACAGATTTACTAAACTGTCACCCAACGCAGAGCAGCAGTCAAAAATGCTGTGCTGCGTTGCGTAACAGGGAGGGAGCAGGAAAGTGCCATATTCAGAGAGACATGGCAGTATCTTCCCCTCTGGTACAGAATGTTGCTGCCTTCCGCCACAAACACACCTTTGCAACATAGTGTATGGTTGTGTGCAAGAGTCTATCATAAATACTGTGCCTAGACAACTTCTAACACTTTTCCTCTTTTGTTTGTGCGCTTGACAGTGCAGCACACATGCAAAGTTGGAAAAGAAAGGATGAATGAAAAAATCAGGCTTAGCTTAGAGGCAATGTGTGAAGTATTAATTCAGCACTTCAATAGTCATAAGGTGAAAACACAACACAAGAAAAATCCCACACAAATTGCGAAGTACATTTCACAAAATTATTTGACACTACAATGACAAAAATCCAATCAGCGAATAAGAGATATGGATGTTTAATGTTTTAAGTTAAAAATTACCTCTAAATTATCAAAGTGGCAACTGCAGAAATCTAGTCATGCGAGACCGGGCAAAGTTGAAAGGTATGGCCAACCCAAATGGATGCTGGTTTGGATACAAGGAGTGGATTCGACCCAGTCTCTGTTTACCTTTGGACAAAATGTGTGAGAAGGTAAAGTTCAACAGGGTATGCAGCCAGCGGTGACCAGGGATGAGGTGTCCTTGACAGTGAGCCACTGGACAAAGTCACTGTGAAGATTTCCGCAAAACAAACAAGATGATAGATGGAATGTTGCACAATGGCACAACATTCACCCCCAGTCACAGATCTGGGTTTTAATCCATCGTTATTTTGCTCACCAAGCCACCCCAGTTCAGACATGGCCATATGCAAATCAGTCTTGACCCTGTGCCTCATAGGAACAGTCCAGCCCAAACTGCCAAGCCATGTATTCCCTGGACCGGAATCAAGCATCCTAGGACCGGTTTCACCCCGAGTGGGATGGGTATGCTCAGACGTGAGTCCCATGCTCTCCACACCACTGGATTTAAGCAAGCCGGGCTGAAGACGGCTGGAATGCCAGAAACCGGTCCTCGGCAGCTTGTTCCCGGGCCAGGGAAGATATGGCTTGGCAGTTCGGGCTAGACTGTTCCCATGAGGCACAGGGTCAGACTGATTTGCATATGGCCATGTTTGAACTGGGGTGGTGTGGAGTGCAAAAAAATGATGGCTTTAGGCCCAGATCTCTGTACTGGTGTGAATGTATGACATTGTTCTGCATTCTGTCCATCAACTGTGGTTTTTGCACTGTGAAGATTTCTGCCTTCCAACTTCTTGTGAAGTCGAAAATCTCTAGCAGTACAAAGCTGCAGGCTGTAACTAATCAGGGTGAATGAACTAGGTCAAAATTTGATTTTCTGACTGAATCACACTTTAGTGATCTTTTCATCTGTCCATTGATTTTTTAAAATTGTATTGTGTATCACTGCATTAGTACTTTAAGTAAGTGAAATCCTAACTGGGGGGGACCAATCAGTCAGCAGCTTTGTGTCAAAGGTGGGCACGGGTCCTGGCTATTTAATGTCAGAATTAGCACAAGGTGCTGGTGAACGAGTTAGGTCAAAATCTGATTTCCTGAATACCTGACAGAAATGCACTCTAGTGGTATTTTTTATTGGCTCATTGGTTTAAAAAAATGTAATTGTGTATTGCTGCATTAGCAATTTAAGAAAGGAAAATTCTAACTGGGGAACCAATGAGCAAGAAGCTTTGTGTTAAATGAGGGTGGGGCTATTATAGTTCCTGGTCATTTAATATCAGAAGCAGCACAGACTTGCCGGTAAACAATCTAGGTTAAAATTTGTTTTTTTTTAAATTACTGACAGAATCACACTTTAGTGATCTTTTAATCTGCTCATTGCTTTTTTTTAAATAGTATTGTGTATCGCCATATTAGCATTTTAAGAAAGGGAAATCCTAATTGAAGGTAACCAATCAGCAAGCTGCTTTGTGTCCAAGGATGGCGGGGCTATCAAGCAATCAATCAGGATTTATAAAGCACAGCTAATCACCTGATAAGGTATCCAGGTGCTCGGAGAGGCTATTAGAGCTTCCCGGACTAGATGTTAGATGCAGCACGGATGTGCAGTGAATGAGTGCCACGGGCGTGCCACTTGCACGCCGAAGGCCCACCAAAGGCAAGTCTGAAAGCGCCCAACCAAGTTCGGCCAGTGCCAGGGGTCAACCACTATGCCCAGACCTTCTCCTATTCCCCAGATGAAATCAAAAACCTTCATTCAGTACGCTACAATTTAGACCCCCCACTTCTGCAAAAACTAAACAACGTAGAACTCTCAAATACCAACTTTGCCATCCTTAATCTTGTTGAAATAAATTTCCCATCACCCTCCATCCGAAATATGAACACTAGTCATACTATGTACTGCCCCAATCCTGGCCAGTTAACAATGTTTTAATGAAACACTCACTCCATGGTGAAACATTAAATAGAGTCTCTAACCTATTAGACCCTGAATCACAAGACATCCTTTTACTGGCCAAACCATGGCTCATTGAAGAATCCTCCCCTGACATCCTTGCTGGCCTCTCGATTACTAATACAGTCTACAAACCAATTAACCAGCCAGCAAAACAGGAGGCAGCATAGCTTCAGTGATTAAGAAATATTAATACATATATTGTTTTTTTTATATATATATACTGATTTTGAAAGTTTCGTATACAAATGCATTTTTTAGGATTGCCTTTCTTTTTAAGATGTATTGTAAATGGTTTTAAGTAACTGTGCAATATAAATAAATATTACATATTACAGAGGTATCTATGCTTCATGCCATGTGTCTTTGATTGAAAGAGCCTGCTCAAATTTGAAACATTCCAGATGGCTAAGTGCTCAGCTGTCTATAAGCAAGGTTCCACTTGACCAGTGTGTTTCTGCTGGATTTCTCTTCAATGCAAGATGGAATGGCACAACAGAGTGGCAGAGAGTCTTAAATGCTCAGGTCGCAATTGTGTTAGTAACTGCCGTCCTTCACCAGACGAGTAATAGGCTTGGACCCTGAACTTAAGAAGAGTTGGTGTGTTGCCCTGCATCAGGAGGAATACCGCCTGTAGTTAAAAGACTCAATACTTAATGTTAGAGGACAAGACTTGAGCTGAAGCAAGGGATCCTGCAGGAGCCAACACAGGACAGCATCATTTCAGAGCATGAGGTCCCCTAACCAGCTTCTTGAAGATATGATCAGCCTTCATCTGCTAACATTACTTGTGTGCCCAGGGAAGGCCCTGTGTGCAGTGTCTGTTGGTGAAACTGCTTTGTCCCTGTTCTGTCCATATTGATTGTTAATCCCTCAGTTGCCTCCAAATTCACCTCGGTTTTACTCCTGGCCAAGGTTATCAGAGCAGCAGGTACTGTTGACAATGTTGGCTGAGGTTGTTGTGCACCATGCTATTGGCTGTCAGAGGCTGTGTTCCTGAGTGCAAGTGTGAATTGTCTCCAGTGAAGTAAAAAGTTAACAATATGTTACCCTAGTGCTGTGCTTGCAGAGTGAGCTTGGCTCCATGCATGCAAAGCCAGAATTTCGTTGCACACATCTACATTGGTTGTCATTTGTCATAAAACCAAAATAAAAATAAAAAGTCACATATTCGTAACTTAAACTTCCCTCGTCGATGATGCAGTCCCAATTGTGCATGATCATGCATAGTTTGAGGATCAGATTTTAGCCATTTAATCCTTAGGGAAAGTTTACCTAGTCTAATGGACTGGTAGTTATTTGTGAGGTTTGCAGGACTTTTGTAAAAAATTGTCATATCTGTGAAAATAAGCGATAATATTGATGTATCTAGATTTCCTGTAAGGCGATGGTAGCTTGAGTGAAAAATGTACAAGTGGCATGGGAGTTTAATGTCATATGGGAGCTGCAGTGCCTGTTACGCTACCCAAATATATGACAAAAATATAGGTTTGCCAAGAGAGCCACTGTATTCTGGCTGAGCTGCAGTTTAAAGGCACTACAGTACTACATGGTAGAGAGTATTTTCCCATGTAGGAAAACCTATTTTTATATATGGTGTTTCTTGTAAGTCCACAAGTAGGGTGCTTGATAGATAAAAAAAAAAAGTGCACATTACATATTTAAAACAGTGAGCTTTTTTACTGTGTAGGAATAGCTACTTTTCCCACAGGTGTGTATAAAATTTATAATTTTCTATATTTGGGAAAATGCTTGTAAAGTCCTCCAAAGTTATTTTTTACTTAATTTTCAGAGTCGTTTTCAAATAACACAAATGGAAAAGCAGCTTACCTGTTTGGGATCCACAAATACCAAGGATACCTGGAGCCAGTCGATAGTCCATAAAACAGGGTTCGGTCCAACTTGCACATGGGGCTTGGCTGCCATCTTGGTAGTGGCCCTATATAAACCTCACCCACACATCAGAACTTATCTTCCTGGTTTCTGCACATAGAAGACCTGCTTGAGGTGCCTCCCAGATGTACTAATGCATTTTCTTGTTGCAAACTCTGCAATTTGTTAAATTCCAGTGTTTGCAAAAAGAAAGTGTAGTTTTTGAAAGTACTAAGTCAACTTAGTGGATCGGTAACATATTAAAGAATTACTAATTGTGTTTCGGAAATGACAAGGAACCGTTATTGGAAGGGACATATTTATGGCGTCCCCTCCAAATAGCAATTCTTTATGGTATGTATTAATGTTTTATGACTAAAATGCAGTAGAAAAACATTATATTTTACTGATACCTCAAAGGAGTTGGTAACAGGTTTGCAAATGGGAAAGAGTCCCCAGGGGACAGAGTATATTGGTGAATCTTTGTTGATACATATTTCAATCTATGGAACATTTCAGCACCCATATCAATATCCTCCTGTATTGTCTGGAGACAACATGTACCAGCTGGCATGGTCAATAGTCCTGTGGGAGTGACGTGGATGCAAGATTCCTTCACTCACTTGTGACTGTCACCACGAAGAATTACAAGGTAGGTGATGTATTTGGGCATGGGAAAGGTTATTGGAAGAGAGAGAGAGAACACACCATTTGTGCTGCTTGGTCAACAAGTTTCACATTGGTTTGCATCACCAGTCTGCTCACATCCTGTATGCTGGACGTAAGGTATTGGAACAAAGATTTGTATGGTGAAAATTCGTTACTTCAGAAAGGATCAGTCTACATTTAGACCATGGACTTTGAAATTTCCTATCTACTAATATACCTGCTCAGGAAACATGCCTTGCCTTCTCTCTAAGAATGGTGTATATTACTAATCTACAGTTATTTCAGAGTGTTGTGAACGTGATACAAGAAGGCTTAATGCGGCCGTTAAGGTTTCTTCTGAAATAATATTAGCAAAGTTTTATACAAAAATATTAATCTCTACAAGTACACTCATATGATATGATGGAAAGTTCTAGAATTCCCTTTGCTTTTATGTATCTCAAATATATATTCAGGTTAAAAGTCTAAAACTGTTACAAAACTAAAGAAGCATCCATAATGCCTAGGCAGTTAGCAACCTGAAGAAAACGAGGTAGGTTTTGATGGCTGTGCCATAAGGCAACATTCATAATGATGCAACATATGTGTTGGACTTGACCCTTTTTGGCTGAAGTTCCCTAAACCTTTTGCTTTCCCCCTAGAACTTTTTTCTGACATGGTGTTGCCAACTTAGATGCTTTAGGCACTTTGCCACTGCTGATCATTGTCAACGTGTAAGTGTTCCCTGTGTAAAGTGCAATGGTAATTGGTTGTCAATGAGTGGTATTTTTGCCTTACTAGAAAAGTCCCTAGTAAAGTGCACTATTTGTGCCATGGTTGGTAATGCAAATGCTACTAATGGACCTGCAGCACTAATTGTGCCACCCACATAAGTAGCCTTGAAGAGAGAACTCATGCCTGCCACTGTGGTGCCTGCATTCAGTTTGTTAAACTGCCATGTTGTCCTGACAAGTGCACCCACTTGCCAGGCCTTACCCTTCCCTTTCTATGCACATCAGACACCCCTATTGTAGGTCCAAGGTACCCCCTGGGCAGGGTGCAGTATACGTGAAAGATAGGACATGTACTGAGGTGTGTACCATGTCCTGACAGTGAAATACTCTACATTTTGTTTTTCACTGTCGAAAGGCCATCTTGCCCATAAGACAGAATGGGGAGGCTGTTTAATACATTTTCCAGCCTATCTTCCCAAAGGCTTAAGATGGAGAGGTGAAGTTTAGTGTGCCTGAAGTCACAATTTACTATTATTATTATTATTATTGGACATTTATTAAGCGCCTGGTTACGCCACTGGCGTGTCCCCGCGCTGTGATAAGTGAAGTGGCTGTCCCCCCTCCTCCCACAAAGGCTATCTGCTGAAAAGATGTGTTTTGAGTTTTTTTCTGAACTGGACTTCGGAAGGTTCGAGTCGAAGTTCTAGCGGGAGATCATTCCAGCGCTTGGGAGCAAGGTATCTGAAGGATCTACCTCCCATACGAACTTTAGATACTCTGGGGACTTTTAACAGCCCAGTCTGAGAAGACCGAAGACTGCGTGTGGGCTCATAATGGGATACTAGGCTCTGGAGCGGAAGAGGTGCTTTACCACTCAAGATACGGTGACATGTGGTAAGGGCCTTAAACTCCACTCTCCACTCAATGGGGAGCCAATGGAGGGCCCGCAGAGCTGGTTTGGCGGAAGACCTCCTAGGGAGCCTGAGAACCAGTCGCGCTGCCGCATTTTGAAGAACCTGCAGGCGGCCCATGACCCTGCCTGTGGCCCCCAGATAGAGCAGGTTCCCATAGTCAAGTCGGGAGGTGACCAGGGCATGCACCAGCGTCTTTCGAGCAGAAATGGGAAGCAGATCTAACACTTTCCTAAGGGCTCTCAGGACACTGAAGCATACCCCCGCCACCCGAGCGACCTGTGAACCGAAGGTGAGGTCCTTGTCCAGCCACACGCCAAGGTTCCTGGCCTCACGGCAGGGAACGGGAGCTTCACCCAGACAGGGTGGCCACCACGCCGACGATCACGCAGACGGTACACCCCCCACCACGAGCACCTCGGTCTTGCTGCCGTTCAACTTTAAACAGTTTGCGGACATCCAGGCAGCGAGGTCTTGCATGCAATTCCTGAAGATGTCCGCTGCAAGGCCGGGCGCACCCGATAGGGAAATGACCAACTGCGTGTCATCGGCGTAGGACACCAAGCGAAGACCATATCCTTCCACAATGGCCGCCAGGGGGGAGACGTAGATATTAAATAGGGTTGGGCTCAGGGACGAACCCTGAGGTACGCCCTGGCCCAACTCAATATCCCTGGAATAGCAATCACCCAATCTGACTTGAAAGCACCTATCAGACAGGAAGGACTTGATCCAGCCAAGCGCAGCTCCTGTCACCCCTCCTCCATTCAGACACTGTAGCAGGGTGGAATGTGCTACAGTGTCGAATGCTGCGCTTAGGTCAAGTAGGATCAATGCCATAGTTTGGCCCTCGTCCACTCCCTGTCTAAGTGCTTCCACCGCCACGAGAAGAGCAGACTCCGTTGAGTGACGGGGGCGGAAGCCAAATTGCGAGTCGTGGAGTAGCGAAGCCGTCTCCACGAACTGCATAAGCTGTATGTTGGCTATTTTTTCCGCCACCTTCGCCATATAGGGCAGGAGGGAAATGGGACGGAGGTTGTCCAGTTTTTCAAAGCTGACGTTGGCCTTCTTTTGCAGAGGAAGCACCACTGCCTGCTTCCAGGCCTTCGGGACCACCTGAGACTCAAAGGAGGAATCCAGTAAATGACGCACATAGGGCTCCAGTACTGGCAAGCTGCCCTTTAGCCGACTAGGAGTGGTCGGATCTCTGGGGGAACCGGATTTTATTGATCCACAGATACGGAGAAGTTCCGTAGTGGAAGGAGTAACAAAAGTGGTTAAACATTGTTCCCCTTTCATTCTGGAGGATTCCGAGTGACCAGAGCCGCTGTCTGTCCTCTGGGGGAAGGAGTTATAGATGTTAGTGACCTTGGTTGCAAAGAACTCAGCAATTCGGTTACAGCCCTCCGTGGTGCAGAGTTTCTTAGGCACCGCGGCGGGTTTTCCTATCGCAATAGACTTATAAATAGAGAAAATCTCCTTGGTGGACTGCTCTGCTTCCTCTATCTTATTGCAATAGTACAATGATTTGGCCTTCCTAATCAGCGTGTGATAGATGCGCCTGCAGTCTATGTAATCTGTTTGGGCCTGAGTAGAATAGGCAATCCTCCATTGCCTTTCGGCACGTTTACATGCTGCTTTGGCCGTTCGCAAATCCTCATTGTACCAAGGTGCCGATCTTTGCACTCGGCCCCCCATTTTCGCCATACCCAAAGGTGCCACCAGATTCAGGGCTTCCATTATGCGTTGGTCAAGGTTGGAATTAATTTCATCTACCCCATCAGCCCCAGGATGAGCCTTCTCGGTAAGTGCCAGATTGAATTTGGCCTCGGAGAACGCTGCCCATCTCCGCCTAGGGTGTTTGTCAGCGGGGGGGTCACTGGGGCGGGGTCCCTGCATGTCGATGGTAAAGGGGACGAGGAGATGGTCAGACCATGGGATGGGAATCAGGGTTTGGGCGTCCACTTAGTTCCAGTTTGCGAAAACTGGGTCCAGAAGGTGGCCCAACTTGTGGGTAGGGTGCAGTACCTTTTGTTCAAACTGTAAGCTAGCCAGCGTATGACATAGATCACTCGCCACCCTATCCGTAGGGGTATCTAGATGCAGATTAAGGTCCTCTAAGACCAGGTATTTATCCGAGCGTAGTGCGGCTTCTGTGACGCCTTCCACTAGCTTTTCAATAAAGGCTGCAGTGGAGCCCGGAGGGCGGTAAATTAGAAGGCCTTTCAGAGTGAAACAGCCATTAATAGAGATGGAAAAGGCACCAGCCTCGCTGTCATCAATCATAGTGCGATCTAGCTGACATTGGTATTCTTGTCTAGCAACTATATCTATGCCGCCCCCTCTCCCCCGTATCCTGTCTAACCTTTGCAGACAGTAACCCTCTGGAATGGCTTCAATGATCTCCGGCATGGAGTCTTGGTCAAGCCACGTTTCCGTGAGGAAAAACAGATCCCATTGTTTTCCAGTAAGGAGGTCATGGATATCAAGAGAGTGTTTGCGTAGGGAGCGTACGTTCAGTAGGCCACATACCAAGGTATGCTGGCATGTGGTTTGTGCCTTACCTATGTTGAAGGTGTAATTACAATGGCTGCAGCCCACGTTGTTTCCTGCCTCAATGCTGTGTGAGCATAATCCACCCAGCTCTCTGCGGAGGAGAAGTAGATCATCTCGACTCCAGCAGAGTTGGTGTAATGAAGAGGCAGGGGGACTGGCCCTGGGCCGCTGTCGGCCGCGGACGGGCGCAGACGGGCTTAACTCAGGCGCAACTCCGGCGCGCCTTCGTCGCACCCGCTGCGCTCGTCCGCTGCGCTGCCGACAGCACATCCGCCTTATATCCCCCCCAGCGTCCCAACAACTAGAGCGCTTCTGTTCCCTGCCGGAAGTGCCTGGCTCGGACCCTCCACGCCCTCTGCTCAAACGGTGCTAATCACCGGCGTCAGACCGAGGCGGGAGGGAGGGGCGAGTCCAGCACTCCGTTGCCAGGCAGCAGCACCTGCTTGTCCGCCTACCGAGGCTCTGCCGAGCAAAATGCGGAGGACACAGATATCTCGCTGTGCAAAGCAGCTTTCACAAGCCAGGTGAGGAAAAACGATTGTGAAAGTTAAAAGTATAAAAATGCTCACGCGCCAAAAAGCATGCGAGCAACACGCAAATGCGCTTTAGTAAAAAGCGGTAGGGACACTGCCACTGTCCACTTACCACACAAGGCTCCAGAGTCCAGTGCCTTATATCCCCCCCAGCGTCCCAACAACTAGAGCGCTGCTGTTCCCTGCCGGAAGTGCCTGGCTCGGACCCTCCACGCCCTCTGCTCAAACGGTGCTAATCACCGGCGTCAGACCGAGGCGGGAGGGAGGGGCGAGTCCAGCACTCCCTTGCCAGGCAGCAGCACCTGCTTGTCCGCCTACCGAGGCTCTGCCGAGCAAAATGCGGAGGACACAGATATCTCGCTGTGCAAAGCAGCTTTCACAAGCCAGGCGAGGTAAAACGATTGTGAAAGTTAAAAGTATAAAAATGCTCACGCGCCAAAAAGCATGCGAGCAACACGCAAATGCGCTTTAGTAAAAAGCGGTAGGGACACTGCCACTGTCCACTTACCACTATCACATCTTTTTGTGAAGGTGTTTTTTTGCATTGTGTGTTCAGAAACCACTCTTTTAGAATTGGCTGGGTTTTTGTGCTCTAACAGTTCTCTAAGTCTCTGCCTGGTTGTGGATTGACTGTCTGGATAGGAAAGTGATAGGATCAGGGGAATGCCTTGACCCAGGCGAGGATGTGAGACAGCAACAGGCTGACCTGCATCTGGAGTGTAGGGGGGGAGGAGTAGCCCCTAGAGGTGAAGAGGCCTGGATTGCTGCCATAAAACAATGGCTCCATCTCCTCCTTAGTGTTTTTTGCATTGTGTGTTTAGAAACCACTCTTTTAGAAGTCACTGGGTTTTTGTGCTCTAACATTTCTGTATGTCTTTGCCTGGTTGTGGATTGACTGTCTGGATATGAAAGTAATAGGATCTGGGGAATGTCTTGACCCAGGGGAGGATGTGAGACAGCAACAGGCTGACCCGGATCTGAAGTGTAGGGGGGAGGAGAAGCCCCTGGAGGTGAAGAGGCCTGGGTTGCTGTCATTATTTTATTTATTTATTTATTTAGAAGTTTTCTATAGCGCTAACAAGACCCGAAGGTAGCAGAGCGCTTTACAGTAAAGGCATGAGAAGGTGGACAAAAAGACAAGTAACAAATAAAGGTGATCATCAAATGACAGTTCGTACAGTAGGACTTCTTGGCAATAGGATACAGAGTTCTCACATAGTTCTGGGGATGGATGTTGATCCTAGTTACCGAGGACCTAGGGAACGGATGAGGAACAAGGATTTGAGTTGGCTCTTGAATTCCGCATAGGACGGTATGGTTCTGATATGCGGAGGGATAGAGTTCCATATTTTGGGGGCATTTCCTGAGAAGGAGCAACCCGCTGTTTTCTTCTTTCTGGTTTTTGGTAGGATGAGCAGCAGGGAGTTAGAGCTTCTCAAGATTCTACTTTGGCCAGCTTTTGTGAGTTTGTTTGCCAGGTATTCTGGTTTTCCGGTGTGGAGGGCCTTGTGGGTTAGACAGGCCGTTCTGAAGGTGCTACGCATATCCACCGGGAGCCATTCAAGTTCTTTGAGTGCAGGGGAGATGTGGTCGGATTTTTTGCATCCTGTGATCATTCTTGCTGCCGCATGCAATGTTGTTTTTAATGGGGCCAGGTGTGATTTGGGGATGCCTGTTAGGATTGAGTTCCCATAGTCCAGTCTAGATAAAACTAGTGATTGCGTGGCTAGTTTGAGGTCCTTGTTGGGAATGAAAGGTTTGATTTTGTTCAGCAGTCTGAGGTTAAAGAATGCGCTTTTTGCCGAGTTCTTAATGTGGTTTGTCAAGGTTAGTTTGGGGTCTAAGGTGAAGCCCAGAGATTTTACGGAATCAGCTAGCGTGAGAGAACCTTTAAGAGCATCGATCGACTTCAGCCACTCGATGATTTGAGGGTTGTCTTCTTTGTTTGAGATGAGAAGAGTTTCGGTCTTGTCGGGATTGAGTTTCAGGTGATTCTTTGTCAGCCAATCTTGAACATCATTTAAGACGGCATTAACTCGGTGGATGTCGTTAATAGAAGAGGTTTCCAGGTAGATCTGTGTGTCATCCGCGTAGAGGTGGAAGTGGATATTGGCATTCCTGAGTAGTTTGGCGAGCGGTTCCATATAGATGTTGAAGAGCTGAGGAGAAAGTACTGATCCTTGTGGGACACCCCTGTTGACTTGCTGGGATTCGGAGGTGAAGTTCTTCATTTTTATTATTTGCGAGCGGTTGTGTAGAAAGGAGGAAAACCAATCGAGAACTACCTCGCCGAGGCCAGCTCTTACTTGCAGAGTCTTGATGAGGAGCCTATGGTCCACCGTGTCGAAAGCTGCGGATAAATCAAGGAGTATGAGGAGGCAGCATTTGTCAGCGTCAAGGGAACCGTGAATATCGTCTATGATGTTCAGCATCGCGGTTTCTGTGCTGCGGCCTTGTCTGAAGCCGGATTGGAGGGGGTCTAGGAGATTGATGTTATCCAGATGATGAGTCAATTGAAGGAGAACGCATCGTTCCAGTGTTTTGGCAAGTAGAGGGAGGTTAGAAATCGGTCTGAAATTGTTCAAGTCAGTAGAGTCAAGACCTGGTTTTTTCAGCAAAGGGGTGACTTGTCCCATTTTTAGACAGTCGGGGACCACTCCACTTTGTAGGGAGCTGTTTATGATTTTGCCCCAGATAGGTGCTAAGGTGAGCTTCATTTTTTTGATTAGTGAGGGGGGAATGGGATCTGAGATGTGAGCTGATGGTTTGGAGGTTGAGATCAGCGAGATTATCTCAGTTTCCTGCACGTGGCGAAAGCTTAGCCAACGGAGGGGGGAGGAGCCGGAAGGTAGGGCCTGAGGGATGGCCGCGTTGTCCTTCGGGAGGAGTGAGTTGTTGATGTCTAGAGATAATTCGATTTTTAGGACTTTGTCGTTGAAGAAGGTGGCGAAGTTATCGCATAGTTCTTTGGACTCCTGCAGGGGTGAGGGCAGAGGCTTGGATGTTTGACGTCTGATAATGTTGTAGAGCTCCTTAGGTCTGTTTTTGGAATTGGCTAGTGCCTCTCGGAAGAAGCTGGATTTCTTGTTTTTGATGTGGTTGTTGTATTTCCTGCGTGCTGTTTTTAGTTGTAAGCGAAGGATGGCTGTTGGGTTGTTTCTCCACTTTCTTTCTTTGGCTCTCAAGGATCTTCTTTCTGCGTTGAGGTCCGCATTGAACCAGGTTCTAGAAGGGGTGGCACGGCTTCTTTTGAGCTTTAGTGGAGCTAGATTATCGAGAATGGAGACTAGCTCGGAGTTGTAGTGGTCGATGAGATCATTGGTCGAGAGGTGCAAAGAGTTGTCTGGAAGAAGTGAACTTAGTTGGCCTTCTATCATAAAACAATGGCTCCATCTCTTGCTGAGTGATTAAGGATCCAGACCCCCCACTATCAAAGGAAGAAGGTGTCACTGGTAGGGAGACACCCGGAACTGGTTTGGACTGGGGTCAGTGACCCCTGAACACAAAGACCTCAAATATATTTAGGGGTGTAACTATGGGAGCATAAGCCCCTGAACATTGGAATGGAATGAAATGGAACTGTTCAAGATTGAAAAGGATTGAAACTACTTTGTGGTCAAGAGGAACCTCTGCCAAGGAAGAAAGAGCTGAAGAGACTGAAGTAAAGGACTGACCCTTGCTGTGTGTTCTGGGGCTGGCCTGCAGTTTGCTGATTTAAAAAAGGAGAGTCTAAGGGACTTTGCTTTGTGCTGCGTACCCCTGCTTGAAAAGACTTTGCTTTGTGCTGTGTCCTGCAGTAACTTGTCCCCAAGGGCCCAAGGAGAGCTGGGTCCCTGTTGTGGAAACTCAGGAACATAAAAGTTTCTCAACGATGCTGTGTGCCTGTGCTTTTTGCAGCCTGAGACCCTCGTGAGAATTGCCCTGTGATTGTGGGCACTTGGAGTCCAAGCGAGTCTCAGCGATGCCGTGTGTGTGCTTCGTGCAGCCTGAGCCCTTCGTGAGGATTGTCCTGTAATCGTGTACACCCGGAATCCAAGTGAGTTTCAGCGACGCTGTGTGCGTGTACTTTGTGCAGCCTGACACCTTCGTGAGGATTGCCCTGTTATCGTGCACACCCTTAGTCCAAGTGAGTCTGAGCAACGCTGTGTGAGTGTGCTTCTTGCAGCCTGAGACCTTCGTGAGGATTGCCCTGTTATTAATTATGGGCTGAAAATCCGTTCCGCTAGCGGAATTAGCAAATTTTTGACAATTTCGCGGGCCGCAAATCACGCAAAATTGTCAAAGAATTCACAATTTGCGAGTTGGTGGATTATTTTTGCTTGGTCGCGCTTCAAAAATACAATCTCGCACACGCTTCGTTGACTTACCGTGATTCTGAGTTCGCCGAGTAGTTTTTCTCCCAGTTTGCATGCGCTGCGCCATTTTCGATCTAGCTGTGTGATCGCTGGCAGCATAAACCTTCTGAAATTGATGATTTGTATCAGAAAAACTCCTCCGATTGACATTTGCCTGAATTTTTTTGAGCAAGGAGTCAATATTGGGGGGGGGTGGGAGGGAGGAAGAGCCCCACAGTCTCCAACTTCCTGTTCCTGTCCAGCAGGCTCCTCCCAGTGCTTTGTCCATGTCCTGGTCGCTTTTCATTTGGATTTGGAGCTGGAAGGATTACTCTTTGTGGCTGCTGCTGGATATTTGTATTTGAGGACTTTTTTGGGGGATCACTTTTGGATTTGAGATTTTACAAGTAAGTTGGTGTTGTTTGTTTGGGGCATTGCAGTTGCTGCAACTCCAATTTATAAACTTTTTCACAACTTGAAAAAATATATATTGTGGGTACCCACAGTATCCAGTAGGCCCAGGGTTAGTCATGGGTGCATGATAAACTGTTTCTGTGAGTTTTGTTGAATTTAAATATTATTTATGGCATGTTATTGAGTAGCTCACTGTTATACGTGGAAGTTTTTATTTTTATTTTGAGGTGCGTGTTAAAGCCACACAAGCCAGTAGGCCCAGGGGTACACAGTGGTGCATGGGCCATGTCTTTCTGTGGGGTCTCTTGAATTTAAACATCATTTAGATGGATGCCATTGGATTGGGGTGATTTTTGTGTGTATTTCAATTTTTGGGTGTTGTTGGGGCCTGGTCCAGGGCCTGGCCATGTGGGTGGGGGTCTAGGGGCCATTTTGAAGCCAGGCAGTGTTTGTGCCATAGGCCTGCACCCAGTCTGCCTTGCTTTCATCCATTATGCCCAGGGGTACTCAGTGGTGCATGGGCCATGTCTTTCTGTGGAGTCTCTTGAATTTAAACATCATTTAGGGAATGGATGCCATTGTATTGGGGTGATTTTTTGTGTGTATTTTGGTTTTTTAAGGTGTTGTTGGGGCCTGGTTCAGGGCCTGGCCATGTGGGTAGGGGCCATTTTGAAGCCTGGTCCAGGGCCTGGCCTTGTGGGTGGGGGTCTAGGGGCCATTTTGAAGCCAGGCAGTATTCTTTGTGCCATAGGCCTGCACCCAGTCTGCCTTGCTTTCATCCATTATGCCCAGGGGCAGTCAGTGGTGCATGTGCCAGGTCTTTCTGTGTGTTCTCTTGATTTTAAACATAATTTTAGGGCATGGATGGCATTGGATTGGGGTGATTTGTGTGTGTATTTCGATTTTTGGGGGTGTTGTTGGGGCCTGGTCCACGGCCTGGCCATGCGGGTGGGGGCCATTTTGAGGCCTGGCCATGTGGGTGGGGGTCTAGGGGCCATTTTGAAGCCAGACAGTATGCTTTGTGCCATAGGCCTGCACCCAGTCTGCCTTGCTTTGATCCATTATGCCCAGGGGTACTCAGTGGTGCATGGGCCATGTCTTTCTGTGCGGTCTCTTAAATTTAAACATCATTTAGGGCATGGATGCCATTGGATTGGGGTGATATTTTGTGTGTATTTCGATTTTTTGGGTGTTGTTGGGGCCTGGTCCAGGACCTGGTCATGTCGGTGGGGGCCATTTTGAGGCCTGGTCCAGGGCTTGGCCATGTGGGTGGGGGCCATGTTGAGGCCTGGTCCAGGGCCCGGCCATGTGGGTGGGGGTATAGGGGCCATTTTGAAGCCAGGCAGTGTGCTTTGTGCCATAGGCCTGCACCCAGTCTGCCTTGCTTTCATCCATTATGCCCAGGGGTACTCAGTGGTGCATGGACCAAGTCTTTCTGTGGGGTCTCTTGAATGTAAACATCATTTAGGGCATGGTTGGCATTGGATTGGGGTGATTTTTGGGTGTATTTCGTTTTTTGGGGGTGTTGTTGGGGCCTGGTCCTGGGCCTGGCCATGTGGGTGGGGGGGAGGAATATTGAGTCCAGGCAGTTTTTGCTGTAGGCCAGCAAGCTGGCGGACCACTAGGCCTAGGGTTTTGATGAATGGGTGCATGAAACAACTCTCTCAGTGTGGTCTCTCTTATTAATTTAAACATCCATTTTTGATTAGAATTGGAATTTTCATTTTGGGTCTTTCTGTGTTTTTGGGTGTGTTGTGCTAATAATAATAATAAATACCTAGTTGCAAAAGTATTTAATAAAGCACAACATATACAATGTTTATTTAACTGATGTTCCTCTGGCTTCCTTTGCTTTTAGGTGCAAAAAGACTGAGAAGAACCAGGAATCATCATCATCATCATCACTTGTTGTAGTGCCAGGAAAAAGTCCTGCTGCGGTGTGTGCACAACATCACGTGATGTCATGTGTGGCCAAAGACAACTCTGCAACTCGTGCAACTGCGTCCTGCTGTTCTGACATCTGAAGAAGATGGGCCCAAAGAAAGGTGGCCGTAGCTCCTCTACCTAGAAAGTTGCCCATGCCACTGCCAGTAAGAAGGAGCCGAAGAAGCAAGTGGCGCCACTTACCAAGGAGACAGGTGTGCCAACAGACTCTTTTTTGGGGAAGAAAAACTATGCCTGCAGCAGCGATGTCTGCCGGGGACCAAGCTGGGAGCAGCACCTCCGCTTCATTGGTCTCAGTGCCACCACGCCAAGTTAATCCCAAGCCCATGAGTGCCGCAGAGGCAGCCACTTTAATTGCTCTTTCACCATCGACCAGTGATGTTGGCATTGACTCATCGCAAAGTAGCATGCAATCAACGCAGAGTGTAACTCATCTGATGAGTGTTCAACCAGAGCCACGACGACAACCACAGGTGCAACAAGGAAAGGCACAAGAAGAGGCGCAAGTAGAGGCGCAAGGGGAGGCACAAGTAGAGGTGCAAGGTGAGGCACAAGTAGAGGCACAAGTAGAGGCGCAGGTAGAGGTGCAAGGAGAGGCACAAGTAGAGGTGCAAGGAGAGGTGCAAGGAGAGGCGCAAGGAGAGGCGCAAGTAGAGGTGCAAGTAAAGGTGCAAGTAGAGACGCATGGAGAGGCGCATGGACAGGTGGAAGGAGCGGCACAAGGAGAGCCACAACTGCCCACAATACTTGTTCCTCCAGAAGTAGAGGCACATCAGGAAATCGAGATTCATATGGAGATATCAGCCGAGCAAGCCACTCCTGATGATCCATTGTCTTCCGAATACCCAGCAAGGAAAAGGAAGGGCAAGTACATCTTCTTCTCCAAGCCCCCTTCCTTCTGATGATCTAGATCTTGATTGGCAGCCACCAACAATTCAGTCTGACAGTGAGGCATGCCATGAGCCGGCAAAGCTAGGTAAAAGGAAGATTCCTGCAAGGCTTTCAGTTATGGGTGATGAAGAACTAGAAGTGGTGTCTTCTGTGCTGATGAAGAGTCTGACGATGACAACCCAGTCATCACAGTCGTCACTCCAGCCCCAGCCGGCATGCAGCAGACAGACATTTTTACCCTATCCTGAAATGCTGTGTGGGATGAGGGCGGCGTGGCACTGGTACCACCACCACCAACACAGGTAACTACTACACCAACACGACCTACAGCTACAGCTTCCATATTTTCTGTTCAGAAGGGCCGGCATGGACCTCCATCCAGCTCAACCTCCAGTACCTCAGGTAGTGGTGCTGTAAGTGCGCAACAGAGTCAAATTCCGCCACGCCCATCCTCCACTTCATCTGGCATTGAAAGTAGCACCTCCACCACCATCACCAGAAATCTCAACTCCCCAGTTTGGGACTTCTTTAGTATTAGCAAAAAGGTGGAAAACCTAGTTATTTGTTCGATTTGTAAAGCAGTAGTTAGTCGGGGTAAGCTTGGTACAAACTATGGTACCGGAGGCCAGAAAGGTCATCTCTAAAAACACCACATCATCCAGTGGTAGGCGCACCTAAGTAACATCCGGAAAGCCAAAAGTACAAATCCAAATGTATCCATTGATATTGCATCTGATGACGATGAGCAGATCATGCAGGGGGGAGGTGAAGATTTAGAAGCGAGCAACATTTTTTCTGGTGCACACAGTAGCCAAGCCAGCAGCACTGCCGTGGTTGCGCCCACGGCCTCTACCCCGGCAACATCTAGATGGCATAGTAAGAATGTGGCAGAGACACCAATGCGAAAAAGTACATCAATGAGCCGGACTGGGATGACGAAGTCTGGATCATCATCATCACATATGAAAAAAACGGTCCAGACCACCATTAAAAGCATGTTTTGGTCGGAGGCGCCATTTGAACGCAACCACCCAATGGCACGTCTATATAATGCAATGCTGGCTAAAATGTTAGTGCTGGACCTTCTCCCTTTTTCTTTCGTGGAAGGGGTGGGTTTTCGAGAATTCGTGACAACTGTATGTCCTAAATAGAAGGTTCCTAGCCGGTCCTATTTTGCCAGAGTTGCGGTTATGGCAGGTATTGGAGGGATTGATTCAGTTTAGGACCTCAGAGGCTGGAATCTATAACACTAGTTCAACTACAAAGATACCTCTGACACCATAGATAACACTTTTTCTTTGTGCCACAATAGTCCCTTTTATTGACTCTGGGCTGTTTCACATTTGATTTTTTCTTTCTATTTCTTTTTATATATTAGTATCCACATTTATTTCAGTGAGCTTTTTCTTGACTCTCCTTTGTGCAAATCATATATTACTGTGATAAACGAAATACATTTAAATTCACAATACATTAACTATACACCATACATATATACACTGTAAATACAACTGATTAAATCATTATATACATTTTCATTTGTTGATTGAATCATCATTCATTGGAGCATTAATATCATCCACTTAGTCCTACTTGTGCTATCAAACATTCACTAACTGGGGTCCTTGGCCTCTTTGGCCCTCAGTTAAATCTATATCTCAAGTCCTAAATAGTGTAGGAGAATGTTACTGTATACAGTTATGCTCTGCTAGAGATTTGATTCTGTTATCCGATAGTTCTCATAAAGGGTAATCAGAGGGCATAAAGGTCTCCAATCCACTACTCGTTGCTAACGCGTTTCGACCGTCTGTTGTTTAGGACAAAAGAAGATTTACGTGTACGGTCTTCATCAGGGCTGTGTGCTTAGGCTGTAGGACATCACTGTACACCTGAAATGTGTAATAATACATGTTCAGTATGTGTGTGTGGTATGGAACTTTGGCACAGCTGTGTGTGGTTTTAATGCTATATGATCACGTACCCTTTTTTGTCTTCATCCATTGTATTGGGTTTGGTCCTCCCAATATTGGGCTTCTTATTTTTCTTTGTTCAAATGGGCAATGTCTTTTCTTATCTATATAGGAAAAGAAAGGTGGGAAGTAATGTTTTAACTGCTTATTTGTTAAGGTTTCGCCCAGGTCACCCTGTGTGTCTATGGGTTTGCTGTGAAACTGTGGTCCGAGTGTCAGCTACTCTTTTTTTAAGGTTTCGCCCGGGTCCCATGGTGTGTCTGTGGGTTTGCTGTGAGACTGTGGTCCGGGTGTCAGCTGCTCTGTTAGTACGCTGTCCGGGGCCTCATAATCTCTGTTACTCGTGGCCCAGGTGTCTGGAAAGTAACGTTCTGAGGGTGGGTCACATCCCTATCGCTATTCGAGGAACATCCTCGTTACGGTAATGTCTAGCTGATTTTGCATCCCCTTGGGTTGTGTTCTCTCTTGGCGGGGGGCATCAGATGTAGCTAAAGTTGAGAAACGCGTTAGCAGACTGGGTCGGTTTTCATACCTGCTTAGCCTTCTTCCGTTCTGTGGACTATTCCGTGCTTGCTTCCGGGTATGTCTGCATCTACGGGCGGGGTCCCTGCATTTCGATGGTAAAGGGGACGAGGAGATGGTCAGACCATGGGATGGGAATCAGGGTTTGGGCGTCCACTTGGTTCCAGTTTGCGAAAACTGGGTCCAGAAGGTGGCCCAGCTTGTGGGTAGGGTGCAGTACCTTTTGTTCAAACTGTAAGCTAGCCAGCGTATGACATAGATCACTCGCCACCCTATCCGTAGGGGTATCTAGATGCAGATTAAGGTCCCCTAAGACCAGGTATTTATCCGAGCGTAGTGCGGCTTCTGTGACGCCTTCCACTAGCTTTTCAATAAAGGCTGCAGTGGAGCCCGGAGGGCGGTAAATTAGAAGGCCTTTCAGAGTGAAACAGCCATTAATAGAGATGGAAAAGGCACCAGCCTCGCTGTCATCAATCATAGTGCGATCTAGCTGACATTGGTATTCTTGTCTAGCAACTATGGCTATGCCGCCCCCTCTCCCCCGTATCCTGTCTAACCTTTGCAGACAGTAACCCTCTGGAATGGCTTCAATGATCTCCGGCATGGAGTCTTGGTCAAGCCACGTTTCCGTGAGGAAAAACAGATCCCATGGTTTTCCAGTAAGGAGGTCATGGATATCAAGAGAGTGTTTGCGTAGGGAGCGTACGTTCAGTAGGCCACATACCAAGGTATGCTGGCATGTGGTTTGTGCCTTACCTATGTTGAAGGTGTAATTACAATGGCTGCAGCCCACGTTGTTTCCTGCCTCAATGCTGTGTGAGCATAATCCACCCAGCTCTCTGCGGAGGAGAAGTAGATCATCTCGACTCCAGCAGAGTTGGTGTAATGAAGAGGCAGGGGGACTGGCCCTGGGCCGCTGTCGGCCGCGGACGGGCCCAGACGGGCTTAACTCAGGCGCAACTCCGGCGCGCCGTCGTCGCGCCCGCTGCGCTCGTCCGCTGCGCTGCCGACAGCACATCCGCCTTATATCCTCCCCAGCGTCCCAACAACTAGAGCGCTGCTGTTCCCTGCCGGAAGTGCCTGGCTCGGACCCTCCACGCCCTCTGCTCAAACGGTGCTAATCACCGGCGTCAGACCGAGGCGGGAGGGAGGGGCGAGTCCAGCACTCTGTTGCCAGGCAGCAGCACCTGCTTGTCCGCCTACCGAGGCTCTGCCGAGCAAAATGCGGAGGACACAGATATCTCGCTGTGCAAAGCAGCTTTCACAAGCCAGGTGAGGAAAAACGATTGTGAAAGTTAAAAGTATAAAAATGCTCACGCGCCAAAAAGCATGCGAGCAACACGCAAATGCGCTTTAGTAAAAAGCGGTAGGGACACTGCCACTGTCCACTTACCACACAAGGCTTCAGAGTCCAGTGCCTTATATCCCCCCCAGCGTCCCAACAACTAGAGCGCTGCTGTTCCCTGCCGGAAGTGCCTGGCTCGGACCCTCCACGCCCTCTGCTCAAACGGTGCTAATCACCGGCGTCAGACCGAGGCGGGAGGGAGGGGCGAGTCCAGCACTCCGTTGCCAGGCAGCAGCACCTGCTTGTCCGCCTACCGAGGCTCTGCCGAGCAAAATGCGGAGGACACAGATATCTCGCTGTGCAAAGCAGCTTTCACAAGCCAGGTGAGGAAAAACGATTGTGAAAGTTAAAAGTATAAAAATGCTCACGCGCCAAAAAGCATGCGAGCAACACGCAAATGCGCTTTAGTAAAAAGCGGTAGGGACACTGCCACTGTCCACTTACCACTATCACATCTTTTTGTGAAGGTGTTTTTTTGCATTGTGTGTTCAGAAACCACTCTTTTAGAATTGGCTGGGTTTTTGTGCTCTAACAGTTCTCTAAGTCTCTGCCTGGTTGTGGATTGACTGTCTGGATAGGAAAGTGATAGGATCAGGGGAATGCCTTGACCCAGGCGAGGATGTGAGACAGCAACAGGCTGACCTGCATCTGGAGTGTAGGGGGGAGGAGTAGCCCCTAGAGGTGAAGAGGCCTGGATTGCTGCCATAAAACAATGGCTCCATCTCCTCCTGAGTGTTTTTTGCATTGTGTGTTTAGAAACCACTCTTTTAGAAGTCACTGGGTTTTTGTGCTCTAACATTTCTGTATATCTTTGCCTGGTTGTGGATTGACTGTCTGGATATGAAAGTAATAGGATCTGGGGAATGTCTTGACCCAGGGGAGGATGTGAGACAGCAACAGGCTGACCCGGATCTGAAGTGTAGGGGGGAGGAGAAGCCCCTGGAGGTGAAGAGGCCTGGGTTGCTGACGTAAAACAATGGCTCCATCTCTTGCTGAGTGATTAAGGATCCAGACCCCCCACTATCAAAGGAAGAAGGTGTCACTGGTAGGGAGAAACCCAGAACTGGTTTGGACAGGGGTCAGTGACCCCTGAACACAAAGACCTCAAATATATTTAGGGGTGTAACTATGGGAGCATAAGCCCCTGAACATTGGAATGGAATGAAATGGAACTGTTCAAGATTGAAAAGGATTGAAACTACTTTGTGGTCAAGAGGAACCTCTGCCAAGGAAGAAAGAGCTGAAGAGACTGAAGTAAAGGACTGACCCTTGCTGTGTGTTCTGGGGCTGTTCCGGAATCCAAGTGAGTTTCAGCGACGCTGTGTGCGTGTACTTTGTGCAGCCTGACACCTTCGTGAGGATTGCCCTGTTATCGTGCACACCCTTAGTCCAAGTGAGTCTGAGCAACGCTGTGTGAGTGTGCTTCTTGCAGCCTGAGACCTTCGTGAGGATTGCCCTGTTATTAAGTATGGGCTGAAAATCCGTTCCGCTAGCGGAATTAGCAAATTTTTGACAATTTCGCGGGCCGCAAATCACGCGAAATTGTCAAAGAATTCACAATTTGCGAGTTGGTGGATTATTTTTGCTTGGTCGCGCTTCAAAAATACAATCTCGCACGCGCTTTGTTGACTTACCGTGATTCTGAGTTCGCCGAATTGTTTTTCTGCCAGTTTGCATGCGCTGCGCCATTTTCGATCTAGCTGTGTGATCGCTGGCAGCATAAACCTTCTGAAATTGATGATTTGTATCAGAAAAACTCCTCCGATTGACATTTGCCTGAATTTTTTTGAGCAAGGAGTCAATATTGGGGGGGGGGGGGTGGGAGGGAGGAAGAGCCCCACAGTCTCCAACTTCCTGTTCCTGTCCAGCAGGCTCCTCCCAGTGCTTTGTCCATGTCCTGGTCGCTTTTCATTTGGATTTAGAGCTGGAAGGATTACTCTTTTTGGCTGCTGCTGGATATTTGTATTTGAGGACTTTTTTGGGGGATCACTTTTGGATTTGAGATTTTACAAGTAAGTTGGTGTTGTTTGTTTGGGGCATTGCAGTTGCTGCAACTCCAATTTATAAACTTTTTCACAACTTGAAAAAATATATATTGTGGGTACCCACAGTATCCAGTAGGCCCAGGGTTAGTCATGGGTGCATGATAAACTGTTTCTGTGAGTTTTGTTGAATTTAAATATTATTTATGGCATGTTATTGAGTAGCTCACTGTTATACGTGGAAGTTTTTTTTTTATTTTGAGGTGCGTGTTAAAGCCACACAAGCCAGTAGGCCCAGGGGTATACAGTGGTGCATGGGCCATGTCTTTCTGTGGGGTCTCTTGAATTTAAACATCATTTAGATGGATGCCATTGGATTGGGGTGATTTTTGTGTGTATTTCAATTTTTGAGTGTTGTTGGGGCCTGGTCCAGGGCCTGGCCATGTGGGTGGGGGTCTAGGGGCCATTTTGAAGCCAGGCAGTGTTTGTGCCATAGGCCTGCACCCAGTCTGCCTTGCTTTCATCCATTATGCCCAGGGGTACTCAGTGGTGCATGGGCCATGTCTTTCTGTGGAGTCTCTTGAATTTAAACATCATTTAGGGAATGGATGCCATTGTATTGGGGTGATGTTTTGTGTGTATTTTGGTTTTTTAAGGTGTTGTTGGGGCCTGGTTCAGGGCCTGGCCATGTGGGTAGGGGCCATTTTGAAGCCTGGTCCAGGGCCTGGCCTTGTGGGTGGGGGTCTAGGGGCCATTTTGAAGCCAGGCAGTATTCTTTGTGCCATAGGCCTGCACCCAGTCTGCCTTGCTTTCATCCATTATGCCCAGGGGCAGTCAGTGGTGCATGTGCCAGGTCTTTCTGTGTGTTCTCTTGATTTTAAACATCATTTTAGGGCATGGATGGCATTGGATTGGGGTGATTTGTGTGTGTATTTCGATTTTTGGGGGTGTTGTTGGGGCCTGGTCCACAGCCTGGCCATGTGGGTGGGGGCCATTTTGAGGCCTGGCCATGTGGGTGGGGGTCTAGGGGCCATTTTGAAGCCAGACAGTATGCTTTGTGCCATAGGCCTGCACCCAGTCTGCCTTGCTTTCATCCATTATGCCCAGGGGTACTCAGTGGTGCATGGGCCATGTCTTTCTGTGCGGTCTCTTAAATTTAAACATCATTTAGGGCATGGATGCCATTGGATTGGGGTGATATTTTGTGTGTATTTCGATTTTTTGGGTGTTGTTGGGACCTGGTCCAGGACCTGGTCATGTCGGTGGGGGACATTTTGAGGCCTGGTCCAGGGCTTGGCCATGTGGGTGGGGGCCATGTTGAGGCCTGGTCAAGGGCCCGGCCATGTGGGTGGGGGTCTAGGGGCCATTTTGAAGCCAGGCAGTGTGCTTTGTGCCATAGGCCTGCACCCAGTCTGCCTTGCTGTCATCCATTATGCCCAGGGGTACTTAGTGGTGCATGGACCAAGTCTTTCTGTGGGGTCTCTTGAATGTAAACATCATTTAGGGCATGGTTGGCATTGGATTGGGGTGATTTTTGGGTGTATTTCGTTTTTTGGGGGTGTTGTTGGGGCCTGGTCCTGGGCCTGGCCATGTGGGTGGGGGGGAGGAATATTGAGTCCAGGCAGTTTTTGCTGTAGGCCAGCAAGCTTGCGGACCACTAGGCCTAGGGTTTTGATGAATGGGTGCATGAAACAACTCTCTCAGTGTGGTCTCTCTTATTAATTTAAACATCCATTTTTGATTAGAATTGGAATTTTCATTTTGGGTCTTTCTGTGTTTTTGGGTGTGTTGTGCTAATAATAATAATAAATACCTAGTTGCAAAAGTATTTAATAAAGCACAACATATACAATGTTTATTTAACTGATGTTCCTCTGGCTTCCTTTGCTTTTAGGTGCAAAAAGACTGAGAAGAACCAGGAATCATCCTCATCATCATCACTTGTTGTAGTGCCAGGAAAAAGTCCTGCTGCGGTGTGTGCACAACATCACGTGATGTCATGTGTGGCCAAAGACAACTCTGCAACTCGTGATACTGCGTCCTGCTTTTCTGACATCTGAAGAAGATGGGCCCAAAGAAAGGTGGCCGTAGCTCCTCTACCTAGAAAGTTGCCCGTGCCACTGCCAGTAAGAAGGAGCCGAAGAAGCAAGTGGCGCCACTTACCAAGGAGACTGGTGTGCCAACAGACTCTTTTTTTGGGAAGAAAAACTATG
Organism: Lissotriton vulgaris; assembly: GCF_964263255.1. Lineage (NCBI taxonomy): Eukaryota > Metazoa > Chordata > Amphibia > Caudata > Salamandridae > Lissotriton > Lissotriton vulgaris. The sequence continues at coordinate 780,993,429 of NC_141691.1, forward strand.
CCTGCAGCAGCGATGTCTGCCGGGGACCAAGCTGGGAGCAGCACCTCCGCTTCATTGGTCTCAGTGCCACCACGCCAAGTTAATCCCAAGCCCATGAGTGCCGCAGAGGCAGCCACTTTAATTGCTCTTTCACCATCGACCAGTGATGTTGGCATTGACTCATCGCAAAGTAGCATGCAATCAACGCAGAGTGTAACTCATCTGATGAGTGTTCAACCAGAGCCACGACGACAACCACAGGTGCAACAAGGAAAGGCACAAGAAGAGGCGCAAGTAGAGGCGCAAGGGGAGGCACAAGTAGAGGTGCAAGGTGAGGCACAAGTAGAGGCACAAGTAGAGGCGCAGGTAGAGGTGCAAGGAGAGGCACAAGTAGAGGTGCAAGGAGAGGTGCAAGGAGAGGCGCAAGGAGAGGCGCAAGTAGAGGTGCAAGTAGAGGTGCAAGTAGAGACGCATGGAGAGGCGCATGGACAGGTGGAAGGAGCGGCACAAGGAGAGCCACAACTGCCCACAATACTTGTTCATCCAGAAGTAGAGGCACATCAAGAAATCGAGATTCATGTGGAGATATCAGCCGAGCAAGCCACTCCTGATGATCCATTGTCTTCCGAATACCCAGCAAGGAAAAGGAAGTGCAAGTACATCTTCTTCTCCAAGCCCCCTTCCTTCTGATGATCTAGATCTTGATTGGCAGCCACCAACAATTCAGTCTGACAGTGAGGCATGCCATGAGCCAGCAAAGCTAGGTACAAGGAAGATTCCTGCAAGGCTTTCAGTTATGGGTGATGAAGAACTAGAAGTGGTGTCTTCTGTGCTGATGAAGAGTCTGACGATGACAACCCAGTCATCACAGTCGTCACTCCAGCCCCAGCCGGCATGCAGCAGACAGACATTTTTACCCTATCCTGAAATGCTGTGTGGGATGAGGGCGGCGTGGCACTGGTACCACCACCACCAACACAGGTAACTACTACACCAACACGACCTACAGCTACAGCTTCCATATTTTCTGTTCAGAAGGGCTGGCATGGACCTCCATCCAGCTCAACCTCCAGTACCTCAGGTAGTGGTGCTGTAAGTGCGCAACAGAGTCAAATTCCGCCACGCCCATCCTCCACTTCATCTGGCATTGAAAGTAGCACCTCCACCACCATCACCAGAAATCTCAACTCCCCAGTTTGGGACTTCTTTAGTATTAGCAAAAAGGTGGAAAACCTAGTTATTTGTTCGATTTGTAAAGCAGTAGTTAGTCGGGGTAAGCTTGGTACAAACTATGGTACCGGAGGCCAGAAAGGTCATCTCTAAAAACACCACATCATCCAGTGGTAGGCGCACCTAAGTAACATCCGGAAAGCCAAAAGTACAAATCCAAATGTATCCATTGATATTGCATCTGATGACGATGAGCAGATCATGCAGGGGGGAGGTGAAGATTTAGAAGCGAGCAACATTTTTTCTGGTGCACACAGTAGCCAAGCCAGCAGCACTGCCGTGGTTGCGCCCACGGCCTCTACCCCGGCAACATCTAGATGGCATAGTAAGAATGTGGCAGAGACACCAATGCGAAAAAGTACATCAATGAGCCGGACTGGGATGACGAAGTCTGGATCATCATCATGACATATGAAAAAAACGGTCCAGACCACCATTAAAAGCATGTTTTGGTCGGAGGCGCCATTTGAACGCAACCACCCAATGGCACGTCTATATAATGCAATGCTGGCTAAAATGTTAGTGCTGGACCTTCTCCCTTTTTCTTTCGTGGAAGGGGTGGGTTTTCGAGAATTCGTGACAACTGTATGTCCTAAATGGAAGGTTCCTAGCCGGTCCTATTTTGCCAGAGTTGCGGTTATGGCAGGTATTGGAGGGATTGATTCAGTTTAGGACCTCAGAGGCTGGAATCTATAACACTAGTTCAACTACAAAGATACCTCTGACACCATAGATAACACTTTTTCTTTGTGCCACAATAGTCCCTTTTATTGACTCTGGGCTGTTTCACATTTGATTTTTTCTTTCTATTTCTTTTTATATATTAGTATCCACATTTATTTCAGTGAGCTTTTTCTTGACTCTCCTTTGTGCAAATCATATATTACTGTGATAAACGAAATACATTTAAATTCACAATACATTAACTATACACCATACATATATACACTGTAAATACAACTGATTAAATCATTATATACATTTTCATTTGTTGATTGAATCATCATTCATTGGAGCATTAATATCATCCACTTAGTCCTACTTGTGCTATCAAACTTTCACTAACTGGGGTCCTTGGCCTCTTTGGCCCTCAGTTAAATCTATATCTCAAGTCCTAAATAGTGTAGGAGAATGTTACTGTATACAGTTATGCTCTGCTAGAGATTTGATTCTGTTATCCGATAGTTCTCATAAAGGGTAATCAGAGGGCATAAAGGTCTCCAATCCACTACTCGTTGCCAACGCGTTTCGACCGTCTGTTGTTTAGGACAAAAGAAGATTTACGTGTACGGTCTTCATCAGGGCTGTGTGCTTAGGCTGTAGGACATCACTGTACACCTGAAATGTGTAATAATACATGTTCAGTATGTGTGTGTGGTATGGAACTTTGGCACAGCTGTGTGTGGTTTTAATGCTATATGATCACGTACCCTTTTTTGTCTTCATCCATTGTATTGGGTTTGGTCCTCCCAATATTGGGTTTCTTATTTTTCTTTGTTCAAATGGGCAATGTCTTTTCTTATCTATATAGGAAAAGAAAGGTGGGAAGTAATGTTTTAACTGCTTATTTGTTAAGGTTTCGCCCAGGTCACCCTGTGTGTCTATGGGTTTGCTGTGAAACTGTGGTCCGAGTGTCAGCTACTCTTTTTTTAAGGTTTCGCCCGGGTCCCCTGGTGTGTCTGTGGGTTTGCTGTGAGACTGTGGTCCGGGTGTCAGCTGCTCTGTTAGTACGCTGTCCGGGGCCTCATAATCTCTGTTACTCGTGGCCCAGGTGTCTGGAAAGTAACGTTCTGAGGGTGGGTCACATCCCTATCGCTATTCGAGGAACATCCTCGTTACGGTAATGTCTAGCTGATTTTGCATCCCCTTGGGTTGTGTTCTCTCTTGGCGGGGGGCATCAGATGTAGCTAAAGTTGAGAAACGCGTTAGCAGACTGGGTCGGTTTTCATACCTGCTTAGCCTTCTTCCGTTCTGTGGACTATTCCGTGCTTGCTTCCGGGTATGTCTGCATCTACGGGCGGAGCGTTGATGTGGATGGCTTTTCCGGTGGTAGACCGTAGGTGATTGGCTTGAGTTAACTTCGTTCTGATAGGGCATTCCTGTCGTTACGTTTCAATGCAGTGATGCCTCGTGAGGCGTGCTAGCTGATTGGCTGTGGTTGCTGGGCAACTCGTTTTTTTTAGTATGTTCTCTGTTTGTTTGCCCTTGCTTGACGTAGGGGTGCCGGGGATTACTTCCGATGGTATTCTTATTAAATAAAGTTTGTCAACTCTGACATTTCATTTAATCCATTGTTCATTGTTCCCAAGTACAGGATGGTTCTCGCTTCCAGTCTTGATAGTGTGTTCTCCCTGTTTTTTTCTTTTATTGTGTTTCAGCACTGTCCATTTTAAGTCTTCTGGTCTGTGGCCTCTTTCAGAACAGTGTGTTACCATGGGTGCATTGGGAGTTTTACACCGAATTCGTGAGCGATGTTGTGAAATTCGGGCTTTGACAGGTTGGCTGGTTTTGCCAATATCATACATATCAACAAAAACGGGTTGCCCAGCAACCACAGCCAATCACGTACGGTCTACCACCGGAAAAGCCATCCACATCAGTGCTCCGCCCGTAGATGCAGACATACCCGGAAGCAAGCACGGAATAGTCCACAGAACGGAAGAAGACTAAGCAGGTATGAAAACCGACCCCGTCTGCTAACCCGTTTCTCAACTTTAGCTACATCTGATGCCCCCCGCCAAGAGAGAACACAACCCGAGGGGATGCAAAATCAGCTAGACATTACCGTAACGAGGATGTTCCTCGAATAGCGATAGGGATGTGACCCACCCTCAGAACGTTACTTTCCAGACACCTGGGCCACGAGTAACAGAGATTATGAGGCCCCGGACAGCGTACTAACAGAGCAGCTGACACCCGGACCACAGTCTCACAGCAAACCCACAGACACACCGGGGGACCCGGGCGAAACCTTAAAAAAAGAGTAGCTGACACCCGGACCACAGTTTCACAGCAAACCCATAGACACACAGAGGGACCCGGGCGAAACCTTAAAAAATAAGCAGTTAAAACATTACTTCCCACCTTTCTTTTCCTATATAGATAAGAAAAGACATCGCCCATTTGAACAAAGAAAAATAAGAAACCCAATATTGGGAGGACCAATCCCAATACAATGGATGAAGACAAATAAGGGTACGTGATCATATGGCATTAAAACCACACACAGCTGTGCCAAAGTTCCATACCACACACCAAAATTTATTATTACACATTTCAGGTGTACAGTGATGTCCTACAGCCTAAGCACACAGCCCTGATGAAGACCGTACACGGAAATCTTCTTTTGTCCTAAACAACAGACGGTCGAAACGCGTTGGCAACGAGTAGTGGATTGGAGACCTTTATGCTCTCTGATTACCTTTTATGAGAACTATGGGATAACAGAATCAAATCTCTAGCAGAGCATGACTGTATACAGTAACATTCTCCTACACTATTTAGGACTTGAGATATAGATTTAACTGAGGGCCAAAGAGGCCAAGGACCCCAGTTAGTGAACGTTTGATAGCACAAGTAGGACTAAGTGGATGATATTAATGCTCCAATGAATGATGATTCAATCAACAAATGAAAATGTATATAATGATTTAATCAGTTGTATTTACAGTGTATATATCTATGGTGTATAGTTAATGTATTGTGAATTTAAATGTATTTCGTTTATCACAGCAATATATGATTTGCACAAAGGAGAGTCGAGAAAAAGCTCACTGAAATATATGTGGATACCAATATATAAAAAGAAATAGAAAGAAAAAATCAAATGTGAAACAGCCCAGAGTCAATAAAAGGGACTATTGTGGCACAAAGAAAAAGTGTTATCTATGGTGTCAGAGGTATCTTTTTAGTTGAACTAGAGTTGCGGTTACAGCACTACATCAAGATGTGCTGGACGTGATTGGGGCAGCTTTGCAGAAGAGTGCTGTTCACACTATCCACCTGACATCAGACATGTGGACCAGTTGCCAAGCCGTTGATTACATGTGCATCACTGCACACTGGGTCTCTTTTGTGGGGCTTATAGAGAAGATAGCTGCAGGTGTGACACAATTTTTCAAGCTACTCGGAAACATGCAACAGTAGCCATGTTTGCCATGGAGAAATCTCACACTGCAGCAAACATTTTGGAGGAGTTTAACAGTAAGGTCTTTCAATGGCTGCATCCAAGAAGGCGCATGATTGGTTATGTTTCCGTGGATAATGGCAGTAATATAGTTAAGGCCATGCATGATGGTGGCTATTTCAGAGGGCTTTGTTTGGCGCACAGCATTAACATTGTTGTACAAGATTTCTTAAAAAAAAGTCAACACAGTCAGCAAGTTACTGACCACCTGCTGAAGAATCTGTACACATTTCAGCCATTCTTTTAAGGCCCGAAAGCAGCTGAGAATCATTCAACATGCCCGTAGAGTGCCCGTCAAAGGACTCATACAGGAGGTGGCAACACGTTGGAACTCAACCTTCTACATGCTTGAGCGTCTGTTTGAGCAGTACTTGGTAATCAATGAGAATGTCTTTCAAGCACGGGGTCCTGCTATAAAAGACATGAGGCTAGAGCTGGAGGAATGGGACCTAGTTAAAAGCCTGACAGAGATGTTTCCTCCTTTTGAGGTCTTCACGCGTGAAGTCAGCAGGAAGGACTGTAGTTTGGGCAAAGCTATCCCATTGTTGCGCATGCTAGAGCACCAACTGAAGGCGGTGTCGTCTACGTTCCGAGTTGGTGCTGAAAAACAAGCAGCATATAAGTTGGCGGACAGCTTATTAAGCCACCTAGATGAGAATGCAAGGCTTGAAGCAATACATGAAGAATAACATTACATTTGTGCCACTATTCTGGATCCACGGTACAGGAAGGCACTGGCCAGCAATACATTCATTCCTTTTGATGAAACAGATGCTTCCAAGTACAAACATTGGCTAGCTCGGTCAGCCACTCGGTTCGAAAAAGAACGACAGGGAATTGAAGGAACCACCACAAGTACTACTGAAGCAGCAGGCAATCTGGCGTCAAGTTCCACTTGTGTGGCCGAAGGCAGTCAATTTCCCTCAGAGCCGTTACCAACACCAGCAACCGTATCATCATCACCTGTACCAGGCCCTGTCATAATATTGTCAGAATCAGATTGGATAACTCATCAAGGGTTGACTTGTTCCAGTGTTGATGTAAAGCCATTGGCAACAGATGGTGCTCAAAGTACAGCACCCCTGGAGGACCTTGAGTGGATGTTACAGGCCTATCTGGGTGACCCAACAGAGGTCTACATTGATCAGAACCCATTGGTGTATTGGTATAGGAAAAGGGCTCAATGACCACTGATCACCAACCTGGCTATTCATTATTTGGCTTGCCCACTCGCAAGTGTGTCTTCTGAACATGTTTTCAGTGCTGCTGGTGCTATTGTAACTTCAAAAAGGACCCGCCTCTCGCCCAAAAATGTGCAGCGGTCAACATTGATCAAGATGAATCAGCACTTCATACCACCAGATTACAAAATACATGAATCCACGGAGGAAGAAGAGGACACCGACTTAGGTGACGGAGGTTCTTCTCTGTTAGCTGACAATTCACAGAGTTTGAGGACGAGCTCTACTTCCCTGACACCTAGGCCTGAAACTGACTCCCTTTTTTTCATCCTTATTCACTTTTATTCCTGTGCGTCTTTCTTTGTTTTGAAACTTTTACCACAACAAAATTCTAATCACAACAAATCCATCAGCATCACTATCTTCGTCCTATTTCCTTATTGAAGGTGCCGCTGTCTGCATTCCTGAAGTTCACAAGTTCACAACTCAGTCATGCTCCTCTATCCTCCTCTTCCAGACTCCCCCTATCCATTTCCCTCAAGGCAGATGGCTGGATTACGCAGAATCAAGAAACTGTCGCTTTGAGTCCCCTCAAAAGAAGTGGGACTGGAATTACTGACTGTATGCTGATTGCTGACAGTTACTGTTCTGAAATGGATACGAGAGGCTGCCCTGTGGGCATTCACTTTAGGAACAAGATGCGGAAAAAAAGTAGAACAGGTAATCAATAATGAGATGGCATGCAGTGGACAACACTGGCTGTCTGGCTCTGTTGAAAACAATTGCTGTTTGTTTGTTGTGCATGAAATGAATCATATGTCTTCTGTTATTATTTAATCTTTTCACACTAAATGTAACTCAAGTCTACTCTGTTTGTACCTTGTTTAATTCAAATTGTACTTCTACTGCAGGGGCCACTATGTTGCATTTTTTAATATGCAAAATGTCCTTGGACTCACTGTGTGTGTAGACTGTGACTGCATGAACAACATTGAGTTTGCCAATATACCATGATGATGAGGAGTCTTGATGATCAAAGGTACATAATATCTTTTTTCTTTACAGTCACTCACTGGGATGGATGGATGGATGGATCATCATCGTCGGTTTACGGAAGAACTATGGCCATTTCGTGAGTGGCAAACAGGTAAACAAGTCAACAACAACTACAGCAGAACTAGATGTCTGTCTAGTCGTGGTATGGAGTGGTCGAGCCGGTGTAGTGTTGATACGCCAGAGTCCAGACAACAGTTCATGTATAATTGCAGCTATGTGGCTTGCTGCATACAATTAGAAATATGCTTTGTCTGTCTGTGTCAAAGAGGTATGCTAAATCAGGTTGCTTCTCTCAGTGGTGCCTGCCTTGACCGTCTGCATGGTCCTGGCCTGCTGTGTGCTAATTAATATCCTTGAAAAGGAGACTCAGAGTACGCACTTTAGAAATGATGCTTGTATGTAATACTGTCGCCTCTGAAACTGAAAGTGTTATTTTTGCACTACACACCGGTCCGTACCTTATATATTTTGTTCGTGGTGTTTTAATATCACTTCCTGTTTTTCGAGCAACAATTACAGGCCGGCTTTTACCCAGTGCAATGGGAAAAATGATTAACTCAGGCTTACCATTAGCGATCTGCAATTCAGCATCTGCCAGGCAAGCAGTGGGCAGTGTTAAGTCACCAAGATTGATCGACGGAGCGTCAGACGGAATGAAGGAGTACCGCGAATAAGAGGAATGACTGGATGCATGCAACTTCCCAAATTGAACAGGACAACTACAACATACAGTTACAGTATCCTCTTCACTTCTCCTTATCTTTTAAATAATGTTATTGTTTTGAACTTCTATGTTTGTTTGCTCTCTGCTTCAAATTCATCCCTCCAGCTATTTGATAAGTTTCTATTTTTAAAACTAATTTAATGTACTAATAACTAACTGTTTATTCTCTCTGAGGGCAGATAGGTAAGTGGAATTGTATAATTACTGCAGCCCTGTACTGTCAAATTGTTTCTTTATAGCTAGTACGTTGTACTGCTTTTCAGTAACCTAACCATCCATTTAGCAAACAACTTCATGCATGCAGTAGTGCACTTCCTTTATGTCCCTTAAAAGATTCATGGGTATCTTTGTATCCAAAGATTTTCTTCATTTGTTGTTTGTCCATGCTGTGTTTTTTTTCCCTCTCTCCACAAAACTTTCCCAAAAACCCGAATTCCCATCCAATTTTCAAACCCTAACCCTCTTCCCCTGGGCTGTGTGGTTTTCATTGAGGTGTGACTAAATGACAACAATAACTCCACACACTTGCGGGGGAGGATAAGGTCAAAGCAACAGAAAATCAAGTTCAAGGCTGGTGAAGGAATCCGAGGATGTATTCTTATTCTTATTCTGCTTGAGTATTTATTGCAAATCAAATCAGAATTTCACATGCGCAATCAAGTGGATTGATCATCAACAACATCCTCCTCCTACATGTAATGAATGCTTACGCTGCTGTATCCTTCACCTTCAGTACTATTTCTTGTAGTAGCCATACTCCCCGCAACTACTACTTATATTTTGAATACTTTAGCATTGCTTGGGCTACAATTTATGGCACTGTTCTTGTGTACTGTATTATCTATCATACTGTTCTAATGCTATGCTCAGGCCACTCAATGTTTCATTTCCTTTTTTTCATGTGCTGCTACTGCCAGTGTGTACCACTACTACTACCACCACAACAATGACATTTTATCCGTCCAGGATTCCATAGCCAACCTTAATTGCCATTTGCAATGCAGCCAGCCCTGTGCCTAGCCCTATTCTCAAACACGAATCACAGGTAAGATAAGCATTCTGGGGGAGGAAGAATAATGGAGTAGGAGGAGAGGAGAGTTTGGCGGTAGTACTAATAAAGTAGGACAATTAAATTCACTAACTCTGTCAGTGGCACTTTTGTACAAATTTGGGCAATTAGACAATTTGAATCAACCAGCCAGTTAAGTTTCAGGAAAACAAACGTACAGTTAAGTTAGCCCACCCCTGCCTCCCCCACAAAACAGTAAAAAAACATGGATGCTATGTTTAAGTTGAAATAAATATTTATTGGAACCCTAACAAAAATAAACTATCCCACAAGAAGACCCGACTCACCCCCCTCCCTAACCCCAACCAATGTCCATGAAATCAATGGCCCCAGTCCAAAAACCCCAACGCCCAATTCCCACCCCTCCAAAAGTGTTTAAAAAAGGGGCAAGTGACAGTCTCTCTACTTCCGCCGGTGGTGTCCTTAGGCCAGATGGTCACGCTGCTCTCTCCGGAGGTCCTTGAGCAGGGTTTTCAGCCCGCCACCTCCTGCTCAAGGTTGGACACTCTCAGGGTCAAGCTGTGCACACGACCCTTGCACTTGTAGGTACTGTGGGGGGCAGCTGTTGTTTTTGCTGCTCGGCGGCGGGGGTGGCTGCCGGACTGCGGCTCTGTACCGCTGGAGGTTTGCGCTGACTTTATGACCCAGGGTCAGCGGAGGAGGATGAAGCTGTCATGGATGTTGTTGACTGCGACTGCGTGTCCTCCTCCTCCTGGGCTACCAGCCGCCGATATTCAGAGACAATTGCCTCCAGCTTCCGTTGCCGGGCCCGTCTAGCCAACTCCTTCCTTGTTCCTTGTTAGTTTGGAAGGAGTATCTATATGAAGAAAGAAAAACATACTGTAAAAAAAGACTAACTCAAAATAATTCAGCAGAAAGTTGTGTCACAGTAGCACTAGCAACTTGCAAGCACAGTACATAACATTTGTGGCACGTATCTATCTAACCTCCCACTTCGTCGGCCTCTGCTCTAACATTAGTGGGAGTTTCAGGAATTCTACTAGCACTATATGGAGTCACTATATTAGAATCAGACAGTACACCAGTCTTCTCCTTCTCTCTTGTTTAGCATAATTGGTACGTAAACTTGTGGAAGCCGGCATAATGCCAGCTCAGTTAACTTGCACCCGAGAAAAACAGACGCAAGTCATGATGACACAGACTTGCTTTACTGTTACCAGTCCAGTACATGCAGATGGTGAAGCTCTTACCTTTCTATTACGGGTGGCACTGGCCATACTCTGTTACAAGGACTACTGCTTAATTAATTTAACTTTCACCCTGCCCTGCCCCTGACTACTATAAAAGGAAAATGAAAAAGATAAATAATATAATCCTCTATCCCTTCACAGGATATTTGCTTACATATGGGATGACATTTAGGTGCTTAGTTTTTGATTGAATGAATACGGATAGGCCTTACATGAATGACAGAATGGTAAAAGAATTATTAACAGAGGTAGTAAGTGAGTGGTCACCGTAATCACCGGATATATGCTGTGCTTGCAAACTACTGTTACTAGTCATGGTAGTATTCTGAAAAATTACATCTACTTTCCTCTGCTTTGCTACTCTGGCACGGACGTGCGGTGTTACATGCTCTTCAAAGTAACACTGTCCATCCAGTGACCGTCTACTCTGTCTACATACACCTATGCTAACTATGAGGAAGATACCATCCAGGCAGGCATGCATCCATCCAATCAAAGTAAATGTCAATCATTCTTCTTAATGTCTGACTCTCAATTGGACAAACCTTACTTTTTCTCACCGAAATTTATTTTGTAAAATGCCAGCCATGCATCCGGGCTTGACTTGCATTTGAATTTAAACCAAAGGATGCATTGCGCACACATATTAATAATAAAATGATAATTACGTATTTGTATAGCGCACGACTACCCGGAGGCATCTCGGAGGTTGTACGAATACCGCTAAGGAACCCTTCCTGGCCTTTCCCTGTGAAGTGCCCACTCCTGGGCACCCCCAAGGTGAGGCCAGGCATCCTAGCATTGTTGGGGCTGTTGTGGAGATTGACCAAGCTATTGTCAAGAGTTGCAGAGTGGGACTCATGATTAGAATAGGCACCGAGGCGAGAATTATCAGGTCCAAGGAAATTGAGCCTAAGCCCCGCCGAGGCGGGAATTGAACACTGGTCCCGGGCCAGACTTCTGCATCAGGGTCCGCCGCTCTAACCATTGAGCCACACTTCACCACATACAGTTTCTGTTTCACCCACCCAGGCAGTTACTCGTCAACTCCCGCTGCTATTGCTAGTGAGAAGTCAAGGGTGACTGTCTTCTACCTGGTTGACAAAAACTTAGTTCTAAATTTGTAAGTCTTCTTAACAGTAAAGTGTACTTGTACTGTTCAACATATACACCTCTGCAGATCGCCCACTCTGCAATCTCAATAAGTAAGTAATATAATAGCTTACCACTGCCCTCCACTACTGCCTACCCAACTCTCTCAGGTGCCTTTTTCTTCTTTTTAGTTTCTCCTCCACGCTCGCACAACAGAGTGGATTCTTGCTATTTTCTAGCCCTGCCTCTTGAGCTCCACCTACCACCAGGACCTACTTAATGACAGCTGCAGCGTAACCACACAATTGATGTGCACAGCCGGCATGCTGCTGGTGCGCTGAAAGGGAGCCAAAGGCTAGCCCAACTTTGCTAGTCCGTCATTGCCCATTCATGCCTGGACTGTACACTGAACAAGAAACCCTGGTCCCCCACTACACACAACTACCCCTCCATAGAACTAGATTGCCTGAACCCCAGACGCAAAGGAGTCCACTACTTCTGCACCACACCCAGCACCTCAGTCGGGCTCTTTTCATGCTCACACTGACACTTCCCATCTCAATCACACCCTAGCTACATGCAAGTACTCAGCTTCACTCCTGTCTACCACATCACACACCCACTATCCACCAACAATCACTGGGATTTCATCCATACACACTCACCAGACCTCACCTTCCTGACATGGCTGAACCTGTCATCCACCCCTGGTATCGCCAATGCCATCCCAGCAGGCTACCTGATCCTGCACCAGGATAAAGCTTCAAAGCCCAGAGGAGGCGTTGCAATAATTCACAAAGACCTCATAAAATGCAGCACCACCAATGACACGGATACCACCTTCATAGAGCATGTTCAAATCAAGATCCAGACAGATGGCGAGCCCAAAACTTAGGGAATCCTCACCTACCAACCATTGGGTCCCTGACAGACGTTCAGAAATCTCATCACCCCCTCCACCCTCCCTCAGCTACAAGAACTTTCTCCTCCTCTGCGACATCAACTACCTTCTGGACCATACCACTGACTCCCAACATCACCTACCTACTAGACAACCTCTTCAATGTCTACCTCAAACAGCTGGTGACTGGCCCAATGCACACACCAGGCCACACACTGGACCCCATCTTCTCCACTAGCAACACAGTCAAGGTCAGCCATACACTCCCACACATTTGGCAGACCAATTCTTCAAAGAGCAAAATGCCCTGATTGATTGTTTATGTGCAGGAAGGTGTCCCTACATCATTTATTTCAACATTCTCATCCCACTGTACAAATTGAAAGTGACATCCCCCACCCAGGGCCGCAACTGGAAAAACATCACCCAAAAACCATGGATCAACACCTTTAGTATACACCATCCCACTATCTCAGATTACACCAACAGCCTTGCTCCCCTCAAAGCCAAAAAAAACTGAAAACCTAAAAGCATGCAAACTGGTACACAGACACCTTCAGGAATGCCATAAACATACTGCAAACAGCTGGCAAGGAAGTGGTGATCCTCTCAGAAGCCCACAGAAAGGAACACCTATAAGAACTATTTCCTATCCTACCATCACGAACTGGAAGAGACCAAGAAAAGGGCCCTGTCCCAGAGACTTCGAGCTAGTAGCAGCAAACCTAAACAACTCTTCATTATCATTATAGAATTCACCCACCACGCACCTACTTCAAACTCCTTGCCGGTAGTGTCTCTTCAACCTAGGCAGCAGCACGATAAGCTCGGTTCCAAAAGCCATCATCAACATCCATCAACACTACCACATTCCTGGATGCCTAGAAACACACAGATGTCACCCTTCTCCTCAATAACCCATCTGCCGACCAGGAGGTCCTTGGTAACAATTGACACCTCTCTCTGCTTCTCTTCTCCGGATAAATCATGGAAAAAACATTCAACAGTCAGCTCTACCGATACATTGAACAACCCAAACTCCTTGACCACTCAAAATTAGGACTTTGCAGCTACCATGGAACCAAGTCAGCCCTCATTGCCACAACAGATGACAGTCGTAATACCATGAACCAAGGTTACTCCGCAGCCCTAATTCTTCTTTAACTCTCTATCGCATTCAACACAGACACCGACCACCCACTCGTCGCCAGACTCCATGACAAAGGAAAATAAGGGCCAGCCCTCCAATGGATGTGTTTCTTCCTGACAGGTAGAACACAATGGATCGGGCTGCCACGTTGTGCCTCAGATCCCAAAGACATCATCTGCGGAGTCCCACAGGGGTCATCCCTCAGCCCCACACTCCATCACCCACTCTCACAGACTCAACATCATCTCGTACGCCGATGACATGCAACTCATCCTGTCCCTATCAGAAGATCCAACAACAACAAAAACAACTTCAAAAGCTGTATGACGGAAGTCACCAAATGGACAAAAGGCCAGAAACACAATGCCAAAAAAATGCGAAGTCCTGATTTTTGGACCCAACAATTCCTGCTGGGACGCAACCTGGTGGTCCACCAAATTGGGACCCACCACGACACCCACCCTGAGTGCACGTGACCTGAGCATCATCCTGGACTACAAAGTCTCCAAGAGACCGCAAATTAATGCTGTCACATCGGCCTGCTTCAACATTCTCTGCATACTTAGAAAAATATTCAAATGTCTCCCCCTGCACACCAGGAAGACAATCACCCAGGCTCTGATCATGAGCTGATTAGACTGCGGCAATACCCTCTGCTGAGGAATACCTGCCTTCTTCACACACAAGCTCCTAACCATCCAAAACACCCCAGCAAGACTGGTTGTTAACCTTGCCTACCCCACACACATTACCTCTCACCTCTGTGAAGTCCACTGGCTCCCTGTCCAGAATTGCTGCCAGTTCAAGATTCTCCCCCTTACCTAAAAAGCGCTGGAACAGATACGACCCACCTACCTTAACTATCAACTGCACTTCCACCAGCCAACCCAGAAATCTCAAATCTACCTCACTCTCACTTGCACACTTCCCTCACATTCGCCAGAAACCGGTCCCCGGAAGCTTGTTTCCTTTCCAGTAAAAGAATTGGCTTGGTAGTTTGGTCTGCCCTGTTCCCATGATGCACTGGGCCAGGGACAGACTAATTTGCATGTAGCCAGGTTCTGAGCTGGGATGGTGCAGTGAGCTAAAAAAAGCTGATGAATCAAGCCCTGATCTATTGACTGGGTAGGAGTGTTCTGCTTAATTCAGATACTCTGTCCATCACCACCCCCTTTTCTGAATCTGATTTTTAGACCCAACAACTCCTGCTGGGACGTAACCTGGTGGTCCACCAAATTGGGACCCACTACGACACCCAACCTCAGGGCACGTGACCTGAGCACCATCCTGGACTACAAAGTCTCCAAGAGACCGCAAATTAATGCTGTCACATCGGCCTGCTTCAACATTCTCTGCCTACTTAGAAAAATATTCAAATGTCTCCCCCTGCACACCAGGAAGACAATCACCCAGGCTCTGATCATGAGCTGATTAGACTGCGGCAATACCCTCTGCTACGGAATACCTGCCTTCTTCACACACAAGCTCCTAACCATCCAAAACACCCCAGCAAGACTGGTTGTTAACCTTGCCTACCCCACACACATTACCTCTCACCTCTGTGAATTCCACTGGCTCCCCGTCCAGAATTGCTGCCAGTTCAAGATTCTCCCCCTTACCTAAAAAGCGATGGAACAGAAATGACCCACCTACCTTAACTATCAACTGCACTTCCACCAGCCAACCCAGAAATCTCAAATCTACCTCCTTCTCACTTGCACACTTCCCTCACATTCGCAGATGAAGGACAAATGGCTGCTCGTTCTCCTATCCAGCAGCAAAGACCTGGAAAGCCCTCCCCCGGAGATCATAGCAGCCACCACGTTCACAACATTCTGCTAGAAACTGAAGACTTGGCTCTAGGACTATTGCTTCTGCCCTCCTGCACTTACTCAGCACCTGGATACCCTCATGGGTGATTCGTTTGTGCTCTACAAATCCTTTTACATTAAATTACGTTCCATTACTGCGACCCTCTGTCAGTAATCAGTACTGATGGCATGCATAAAGTATAGTATGTTCTGTAAGAAGACTTTATAATTTCTAAACTGCTAGTTGACCATTTATGACATAAAAATGAACATTTTTGTAAAATGGAAATAAGGAAAAGTAATAACCCCTTCCAATCCCAAATATCACCTGGTAAAAATAGAATATAAACATGAAAGTATATAGAATGTTTAAACAATAATTTTTCTTTGAGCTCCAAAGGTTGACAGAATACATACACAAAAGGACAAGGTAAACAGTATGATACTAGGTCGTGTCAATCTATATTTGGCTCAGTGGTATAATGGACTCAGTTACATCCTCTTTGATCTGTGCTGTCAAGAAATCTCCCAATACCTCCTGCAACTCAATCTTAAGTAGTCACAGGCAGTGTCCTTGGTCCCATTTTCTTCCTGCTGGTGAAACCCTACATATTTCGATGAAATTGAGGAGCAATATATAATTGGCAAAAAGCTATATTTTAAATATTAGTGGGGAAAAAGGTTTGGATTTTTATAAGCAATCTATTGTGTATGTGTTAGTGTGGGAAACAACCATTTCAACGCAGTAATTACAATGCACTACCTTTACAATGCAGATGTTTCAACACAACTGCCTTTACATCGCATGCCATTACAAAGCATGTCACTAGTACGCATGCCATTACAATGTAAACCATTACAACGCATGCCATTACAACGCATTATAAGGTACGTATTAGGGATTTTTTTGTTTTAGGGTGGGTTTGGGTATTGGGGTACAGGGGGATAGTATTTTTTACCACTAGACTATCCATCACTTACCCTACTGTTGCACTCACTGGAGTGGCAATAGTAATTTTTTCCCCTACACTATCCAACACTTACCCTACTGTTGCACTCACTGCAGTGGGAATAGTAATTTCTACCCCTACACTATCCAACACTTACCCCACTGTTGCCCCAAATGAATTATGCGTTGTAATGGTATGTGTTGTAATGGTATGTGTTGTAATGATACGCATTGGAATCGAATTGGCTGTAAAATCATGCGATGTAACAGTAGTTGCGAAATAAAAAAAGCATTGTAATGGCATGTGTTGTAATTGTTTGTGATGTAACATCATATATTCGTAAGTGTGTGTGTGTGTGTCTGCAAGTGTGTGTCTGTGTTTGAGTGGACTTCTGTGATAGTGTGTGCATGATGATTGCTTATCCTATTATCATACTGCAAACATAGACACTATTACACATATTCCAGATGGCTACCACAGTGATATTTCTGACTATGCATTTCTGCTATTAACAAAGGTATTTGTTGCCTCTCTTCTACCTACACCCAACTCTCTGCAGTATTGACACACTAAGACTGCATTGCCTTCAACTAATAGTCCAACTATTTTCTTTCGCTTCTAGGAACCATATGTTACCTCCATCCAATATACTCAATATTCTTCAAATATGACTCAACATATGTCATCACTATTTATAGACTCAACATTAAAGCCCTATATTGCCCTCAAGATAAAAGTGGTCCTTTCGTTGATGACCTTGCTAACATTTGTGTATCCTTTCCACCCACTACCTCACTCATCTTACTTGCGGATATGAACCTAAATTTGACCAATCAACTGCCAAATACCTTTTCAATCCAACTCTTATCAGATCACTCACTTCTCAACAATTCCTCTACACCATTGCCTAACCAGGTGAAAATTTTATAAAACCTACTGACGCTTTGACCTTTTCCCCACCTTCTAATTACTCTTCACCTCTGACCAATCCTCAATAAAAATCTGGGTCCATACCCTACTGCCCCCCAATACTACCCCTTGTTAGGTTTCCAAAAGGAAAACATTTTGATTGCCTGCAAGCTTTCTTGAATCAACTCCACGATAACCTTTCACTTGTGCAGCTTCCTAGATGCTTTACTAATCTTAACATTAAATAAAAATATGACTTTGATAAATACCATCAGTAGTGCACATTCTCCCCTGCTACATCTCAGCCAAAACCATTGGTCCCAAGAATATTTGGACAATTAAGACCAAAATGAGAGCTCATCTCCATAAATGACAGAAAGACATTCTACCCAAAATTTCACAGTGTAGGAGAGTGACTCTTTTGACATGATTAGCCAACCCTTTTTGCCTGATGTCTGGTGTATTTTTGAACTGTAAGTGCACTGGGTCCCTGCTAATCAGGCCCCCAGTGCCATATCTCATTTCCAAAAAAGGTACCGCGATTGGCACAACTTCAGTTACCTGTATAAGTCCCTAGTTAGTGGTACTCCTGGTACCTAGGGCATGGGTACTGAAGAGGTTTCTCTGGAGCTGCAGCACTGGTTGTGCCACCCCTAGGGATCCCTCACCAAGGGTATGCAGTTTGCCATTGTAAGCTGTGTATCTTGGTGCAGAGAAATCTGAAGAGTCAGTATGGCACACAGCCATCCCATACACTGCATGGGATTTAGGGAAGTCATCCCAGTAAAGGCCTATAGCCTAAGACAATGTGCACAATATCCTATGTGTGGGCATAGCAGCATAAGTAGATATGCTTGTACAATGTCAAATCCATTCTAAGATGTTGCAAGTGCACAGAGAAGCATAAAGAGTATATGGGCTGGAAACTTGTCAACACAAGTTTCCTTGCTCCATGATGGCTTCACTGATTTCTAAGGTGTTTAGTACCAAGAATCTTGTCTTAAGACATCCTCACTGATGCCAAGACTGGATATATTAATACATGCTCACAGCAGACCCTTTTGGAGGGCCCCCTGAAAACCTTCCAAGCACTGGTGTGGTTCCTGACTTCTGTAAACCCGCCTGTCACTACAAGACATGTTTCTGACCTCATGGGGTGAGCTCCAGTTCATATACAGTATAAAGACAACGCCTGCTCTGGGTAGAGGTGCTTCACACTTCCTCCAGGACAGGGTGACTTTCCTGGGTGGGAAGTTTCTAAGGCAATGCCGCCTTTTAAATCCAACCCAGGAACCTCCAGATAATATGGGAGGCCAGGCCCTTTTTCCTGCTCCACTTTGGTGGAAGGAAAGGTGGGAAAATTCATTTGTTTGGAGGAGGGTCCCCACTTAGCCTACGCCACCAATAGGGCGGCAGACAAGGCTAACCCCTCTCCTAGAATTCCACTATTTTGGGATGGTGAGAAAACCTCCTATAAGGGCTAGCTTAGTGCCGCTTCAAACAGGAAGTGGTTGCTAGGTGGTGTAGATACTCTAAAGGTAGGTAGCTTATTGGCTACTACCTGTCCCCCCTTGTAATACCCCTAAATTCAGTATTTAGGTGGCACCCTGAGACCTGAACATCAGATTCAATGGACAAGAGAAGACCAGTACAACGAAGAACTGCTGCTTGAGAATTGAAGCCCTGATGCAGGAGAAAAAGGTGCCAAACCCTGCCTGCAGCTTCCAGGACTCGACAATCACTGCTTCTGTATCATCCTGAAACCTCAAAGGACTCCAAGAACCATGGAGCACCTGCAGCCTTCAAGAGATTGCTATGAAGCTCCTTTGGTGTGAAGGTCTAACTCCCATGCACACCTCAGGCACCAATCCTGTGAAGTGTGGTTTATCGACTTGTTGCTCCCCGGTGACGTCAACACAGCACCAAAGGAAGAAAATGTACAACGGCTCCAAGGAGTCAGATCTGCCTGTCCACCAATGTTGTAGGAACCAAGACCTACTGCAGCTGCTGCATACCAATATGAGGGGTACCGGACCCTCAACGGCATACACAAAGAAAAAGAGTCCACTCCGGACTCCCGAAAAACCAGAAGCAAACACCCATTGAATGACATTGAGACACCCGACACCCACTTGCTGAGTGGGCTAGCTGTCCTGAGTTCACCTCTCCTAGTTACCTGATTCTGACTGCAAGGACCTCAACATGCACGATGCCCGGCTCACCTGTTCAATCTGCACCCGGCCCCAAACCCGACCAACCAACCTTTCTCTCATGGTCCCAAGGTCCGTACTCTGAGGAGACCCACTGGCGTTACCCGTAAGTCCCTGCGTGCAGTGCTTTTTCAAGTGTCCCCCCTTCGTCTTTGTGCACCAGCTTCCAAGACCTCAGCATCTATGCACATGGGCTGATCGGGGATGCTCCTGAACTTCTCCTGCTGAAACTATGGACCGGGTCCTAACATCGACCTAAAACATTTAGGTGAAATTTGTGAAAGGATTACCTGGATTTCTGTCCATTTTTTTGCTTTTTCTCCATTGTTTCCTATGGTGTGTAATTGTGAATATAAGTGATATAATATTCAAACTTTTTAAAATCATAACTCCGAGAATACTTACCTTAGAAATGTGTTAATTGTCTCAAAAATTATATACAAATTGACATTATTTTTGCGATTTGGTCTCAGATTTAGTCTTAACTGAGTGTCTCATTTATTGCCACTGTGAGCACAACAAAGACTTAACATTACCTTCTGATAATCCTAACTGCTTGCCCACACTACCACATAAAGAGAGTTAGTATTATATTCTTTTAACTCTACATGCCTTTTGGGGATTTCTCACACTCTACATAGTGTGCTTCATTTTTTTACACTGTACAGAGAGGCAGGTTCCTAAATAAAGCATTACAAATTTAGACTTACTAATCGTAAACTATAACAGTGCAAATATGATCAAATCCTCATATCACTTCAACTCACACAGAAATACTGGTATGTACCAACAATAGGTTAGTCTCTCCATTATGTAAATCAGTTGTACAATCATCACTGTGACTTTGCATCACACCTCCTGGCTTTAATCACAATGATTCTGCTCTGCCCTCTGACCTCAAAACCACATTATGAACAGAGCATATCTTATTAATCAAAATGCTAATCCTTCATATACTGCTTTTGAACTAACTGATTTGCAAATTTAATTCCCCTGGCTTTCTCCTCCAAACCTTGCTTCAGATATATCCCTCTTTTCAGTCGCTACCTCATTTCTGGCACAGATCTGCAATGTTTCAAGTCTGTGGTCGCGATACCTCTTCTAAAATACTACATCCCAGATTCATGAAGTAGTCACGCAACACAGAGCAGAATGTAAAGTTGGTGCACTGTATTGGTTGAAAGGGAGAGAGCAGAACAGCACCTGATCGACAAGATATGGCACTGTGCTGGTCTTCTCCGGTGCTGGCGCAATTTTGGCTGCCAAGCCTTAACAGTGAGTAGGTTTCATGGGAAATAACATGCACCACTTGTGGAACGCCCCTTGACACAAAGTATTGAATGGCGGCAGATTGTGCAGCTTTGCTTTACAACCAATCACTAGTCATGATTTGTGTTTGATTGAAAATCCCACCACCACGCTTTGCGTTGGGTTGCATTTCAAAAGTAACGCAAGCCTGACAGAAAATGTATGTAAACCTAGGCCTAGATTGGGCCCATAATCTCCTTCTAATTACCTACCATCAGATATCTCAGCTTGGAAACAGCGTTTAAAACACTGTCTTTACATTGCGCTACTATTACAACGCGGTCGTTACAGCGACAGCGTTGTTAGTAAGTGATGCATTTACATCGCAAGTCACTACAGCAACTTGCACTAGGGGGCGCTGAGGTATTGGAAATTAATTCCAGCACCTTCCCTACTGTTGCGCAAATTGGAGTAGGAATAGTAATTAATACTAAACCTTAGTCCAGCACGCCCCCTAGTGCAAGTCGTTGTAATGACTTGCGATGTAAATGCATCGCGTACTAACAACGTGGTCATTGTAACGGCCAAGTTGTAAAAGCATGCAATGTAATACATCGCGATGTAATGAGCCATATTCATCTCAGCTACCTTTCTTCTCTAAAATACTGAAATGATTTGTCTATATGCAAAATACTCCCGATCTCTCTTCCAGTAATGTGCTTACCCTACTCCAGTAAGCCTTTCATTCCATCCACTTACTGAAATGGCTCTCACACATGTCGCTGCTTCATAACATCAATTCCCTGTAACCAACTGTCCTCAAGTCTAATACTTTTTGAACTATTGCGCCATCTGACACTTGACACCCTTCAACACCCACTTCCCCAGCCTCCCTCACCGACATCACCTTTCCAAACCTAAAATCGTTCTCTGTATATTTCAACAGACACTTTGTGAAATATTAACTGCAAAAAAAGTGAGGTGCAAATTTGCATTTAGTTGTGTTGTACTTTGCTGAATCCTAGGGCCTTATTTATGAAAGCCTTGCGCCGCCGGTACGTCACTTTTAACATGGGAAAAAGTGACGCACCGGTGGCGCAAGGCTTTCATAAATGAGGCCCCTAGTATGATGAGGTCACCTTTCGAATATTGCATCTCCTTTTTTGTGTAAATGCAGTAAGCTGTGCTACCCCGCACAAATAAAAGGAAAAAGTTTCTAAATCAGTCACCTCTAAAATATATATCGAACTTGTGGACAGAATATTTTAAATGAATAATGACACTACCCAGAACATTTTCCGACAAGACAACCTTGAATGGGACTTCAACTGCAGAAAGCATGGAAAAGGTCGACAAAAGTATCCATTTCATTTACAGGAAGTCGAGATATATTACATTTGGCTCCGCTGCTGGAAGAGTAAATGTGATTCTAGCCACAGTCGAGCGTAATTCGGAAATTGCAATGTCCATTTACTTTACTACTCGCCAGATTGAGGTCAGTCACAGCCATGTGTAGTTTAAGTATTTGAGGCCAGTGGGCCTGAGAAATGCCTGAGAAATGCACTCCTTTTGACTGCTGTGCGTGACAGGTTTTATAGCATGACGCACGCTAAAGTAGAAAAGAGGTTCGCGTTTCCATCATGAATATTTCGAACTCTCACTCATTCCAGCGTTTCCAACTCTATAGATTTGAAGGCAAAGTGTATGATTTGTGTGCTTCTGACAGAATCAAATGTTATCATATTTCCTGATTCAAAACATGTTCTGACCCATTTTACCTTGGAAGAGGTTGATTCGCACTGTGACTGTTTCTAAAGATTCTGGGTAAAGAATTGCCGAGACATGCAGGAAATATGCTACATAGCTAATTATTAAAATTAAGGCAACGCATATGCACATTTTAGTTAAATCAGATTTTTTTCTAATGCACGTTTAATTGCCATTTTTCAAAAGCGATATAAGAATTTTGTAATGTACGCTAGATCCCGTCCTCCTACCAGCTGGACGTGAGCACTATAATTCCGATCCATGCATAAGCAGAGGTTTCCAAAGGAATCTGAGGTCAGACCTGTGTAAGAATTATCCCACTACCGATGTTTTCCCCTGACTTATTTTAGCAGGTCAAACCTACGGAAATATATTAATGGATAAAAGCCCAAATAAATGAAATACATGGGTAATGCAGTCCTTTACATGCAGATTCCGAACGTTATGCTTCATTTCCAAGTGAAAACATGGAATAGGTGGTATTTGCCAAAAATTGTAAATTCGTCACTCCAGCGTAATGGTACCCACACCCGACCAACTTGTATTCAAAGTATATATGCTCAACTTAAAAAGTCTTCCCCTTTGCTAACATGGGGCCTGGCTTAAAATTTGGCAGGCCAGGAGTCGTACTGTGAGTTATGAATTGATAATGGCTAGTTCACTGTAAAATGACTGTCCATCTAAAAGGTCACTCCAGTTCGGGCAAACATAGGCAAAAGTTGTAGGGGGCAGATTTACAAGCCCCTTCCGCCTCTTTTACACAGCCGTTGAGTCACAAAAGAGGCGCCATGGTGCGGGGTATTTAGAACGTGACGCATCTGGGAGATTCGTCAAGTTGTAAAGCCCTGCTCCAGAAATAGGCGTTCCAGCGCAGGGGGGGGGGTGAGGTGTGGGGCGTTCCGGTGCAGATTTCACTCAGTCACTTTTTAACCCATGTTGCATCAAAACCCTGCGCCTGCTTGAATCAGGCGTAAGGATTGATGCAGCATTCTACAGATAGGGCACCCCAGAGCCTTGCTGGAGCTGCGGCGCGCTTGCAACGCAACTCCATCAATGCGCTGACTTTACAGCACAGATGCGTCACGCATCTGTCCGTTCTTGCCACATGGTGCGCCGCATTGTAAATGTGGGGAATCCATGATGGCAGAGCACTGACGCATAATACCTGGTGCATTCCTGCTGATATGTAGTGATGCACCAGTTATTGTAAATATGCCTGTATGTGTTTGTTATAACCCAGTGACAATGATGTGGACACAAATATTATTCCCCATAATTGATAAGTTTTTAATTGTGATAGATACAGCCTTCATTTTTGTATAACATCTATTTAGGAATTCAAACAAGAAAACCACAGCGCTTTAAAACATATGTTTACAAGACTGCAAATTCAGAACTTTGTATATATTATTATATCAAGTCTCCGCATTTCCATTTGAAGTGGTTGGATTATATGCCAGCATGCTGTATCCAAGTGAATATCGATTTTACTCAATTGATCTGTTTCGAGATATTCTTTTAGTAATCTGATTAATAACCTTCATGGTTTGTAATGTATTCCTCTCTGTCTTTACTTATAGGGCAAACATCTGCCTTGCACTCAATGAAATGATATCGGATTAATGATTTCTGCCTCTTTTGGAGACAAATACCCCTCTGTATGGAGATAGAAGAGTCTTGAGATTGCACCAACATTAGCGAGGCACAGAGAGCATCCTTGTTTTATGTAATTATCTAATGTAACTATCAATTCTGGTAGCAGAAGATTGTTATCACTGAGGAGTAGCCGGTTTGAGTTAGCCCAAAATTTGATCACATTGTTCCTTCGTCCAGTCCTCGAGTTCCCAATGATCCAAATTGGAGAATTATTGGTGTACTGGCATACCGTGGTGGCTGTAGCATCCTAGGGGTGTGACTACAGTAGGGCTATGCATATGTGAGAGAGTTGTCAAGCTCTCTGGTGTTCTGTGAGAACTGATGAGGTAGTTTGTTGCGCAGCTGCAGTATTTGTTGGAGTCTAAAAGAGGTTTATGTTGTTGGTCGGACTGTGATGCTGGCTATGTGGTTTTCTTGTGCTTAAGAAGAAAAACTGCTTTCTGGAAGAGTTGAAGCTTTTGTTATCGGACTCATTGTAGTGTAGGATCCTGGGATATATATTAAGTATATTATGTTGTAACTTGTTGGTTAAGGTTTGTGGTTTGGACCATGAGGAATTATCGGCAAACACTGAGAATGGGAACGTCTCTTAAGAGATTGTACTAATAGGGAGTGGTGTTGGTTAGCCATTTGTCCAGTGGAGTGGACCGCACAAGTCAGGGTGACTTCTCGCTGGTTAAAATTTCAATTTGTGTGTGTTTAGATGTCCTTTTGTCTTTTCCTCCTATTTCCTTTAGTGTGATTGTGTATCTCAAGTTTTCTCTAGTGTAACAGTCGTCTTGTTTTCGTTAATGTAACAAGCTGATGTGCTTTCAGTTACATCATAGGGTGCCACGCTGGTATTTGTCGATAGGTCACTTTTTGTGACCTGCACTGGGATTGGATATATGTCAGAGAGTATCACGCTGTGAGTAGAAAGTTTTCTGGCTCTGCGCTGGATTGGCAGCTACTGTTCTTGCATATTGTCCTGTGATTTACCGGGAGCTGCCAGTTATTTCAATTGCCATTTATTTGAATCGATCGTGTTAAGAGTTTAGAGAAAGGATGACATTATCTACCAAATAAATAGCTTTATTCAGAGAAGATTTGAGAATGAATGTCTTTGAGAGCATGGAAGCCCCTCCCAAGGGTGCGCTTGCTCATTACATGACCACCAATTTTGGGTACACACTTGTATTTGGCTTAAACAATGGACTAAGATCACTGCTGTTGAAGGGTTCTTGTAAATCTCCTCAATATAATAACTTTAATTTAAGAAGTATGGAAAATGTGAGGTGAGCACTATATGAGATGAAACCCCAACCTAGACCTGCACAGTATGTTGCTTTGAATGCATGGGAGCATGCCACACATACAAAGGACAAAGAAAAATATCAGACCTGAGAGATCAACTGTTAGACCTGGAACTGTTGGCATGGGTCACCCTCCCATTTTTTGCTGTTTCCTCATGTTTTTTGTTTCTGGTTATAGATACTTTGGGCACTGTGCCACTGCTTTTCAGTGCTGCAGTGCAAGTGCTCCCTTTGGTAAATTGATGTATGGATTAGTGACTCCATGATTGGCTGGTTTAGTTTACTTGTCAGACCTTAGTACAGTGCAATGAGTGTGCCCAGGGCTTGTAAATTAAATGCTGCTGGTAGGCTTGCAGCACTAGTTGTGTCACCCACAGAAGCAGCTATTAAAGTGTGTCTCAGGGCTGTCATTGCAGAACCTGTAAAAAGTCTGGTACTGACATTTTGACTGGGCAAGTGCACCCACTTGCCAGTCCCTAAACCTTCCCTTTTCTGCATATTCATCACCCCTATGTTAGGCCCAATGGCAGGGTGCATTGCATGTAAAAGGTAGGACATGCCCTGATGTGTGTGGCATGTCCTAATAGTGAATTACAGCAATTTCGTTTTTTTCGGTATTGCAAGGCTACCTGTTCCCCATAGGCCAGAATGGGCTGTTTGATTATAACATCTCATAATCCTAATGGACTCAGGGAACTAGGTAGAAATTCGAGTTTAGTATTCCTGAACTCAGAATGATAAAATACATCTTTTAGTGAAGTTGGTGTTAACATTTTATGTTTGAAAATACCACTTTTAGACAGTAGGTATTTTCTTGCCTAACTATCCAAGCCTGCCTCTGCCTGCCTCTGCTAGGTTGTGTACTCCTTGTCTGGAGTTTGAGTGACAGGGGCTGGGGGATTCCAGGAGACAGGGTGAGTCAGCACAGGGTTGGATAGAGCTATCTGCATGTAGATGGTTGGGAAGAGTTGCACCTGGGGCCTGAATAGGGCTGTGCCTGTCTTCCACAGTGCTGGCTCCACCTCCTGTGGTGCATCTGATGTCCCTGGCCCACACTATCAAAGAAAAGAAGTCAACAAAGTGCTCCAGGACTGAACAGAACTGGTTTGGACTAGGCACAGACACTCTACCTTCAGAGACAAAGGATTTTTATGTATAAAAGAGGGGACCCAGACCTCAGAATTTTAGATCACTTTTGGGAAACAAGAACACCTTTGCTGAGGAGAGGAACAAGAGAGAAACTGAATGAGGAGACTAGCCCTAAGCTGTGTGCTGTTTGGGGGGACTGGCCTGCAGTGGTTGCCTGACTGCAAAGAAAGGAGAAAGGAACATTGTGCTACTTTCATCAACTTGTAAAGGATCTCCAAGTGCTTTGAAATTGAGCTTGCCTCCTGCTGAAGTCTCAGGGATAACAGACTACACCAACAATCAATCAGTCAGTCATTTGTTAAGCACACTACATACCCGCGAGGGTCTCAAGGCGCTGGGGGGGAGGTGAGGCCCACTACTGTTCGAACAGCCAAGTCTTTAGTGTCCTCCTGAAGGTCCGCAGGTCTTGGGTCTGTCGTAGGCTCAGTGGGAGGGTGTTCCATGTGGCGGCGTGATGGGAGAAGGATCTCCCACCGGTGGTTGTTCTTCGGATGCACGGGATGGTGGCGAGTGAGAGGTCGGCGGTGCATAGCTGGTGGTTGGATGGTTTAGAAGGAGAGCCGTCTGTTGAGGTATGCTAGGCCGGTCTGTTGGAGTGCCTTGTGTACATGAATGAGGAGCTTGAAGGATATCCTCTTGTTGACGGGGAGCCAGTGCGGTTTTCCCAGGTGGGGGTAACGTGGCCGTGTCATGGTACATCGAGGATCAGTCGTGCCAAGGTGTTTTTTTTTGTGTGTCCTCATTACGCAACCGTTTAAAGTAAGGAGTTTTCAGGGACCCTTCTCAGCTTCGCGGCATCTCTGAGAGAGGGAACCCCCTACATCCGTATACTTGTAAGGAGGAGGATTCTTGTTTCGTATTGGGGTGAGCTAGCCATTATGGCTATTCTTGCAAGCCTTCCTCAATATTGTTGCGGTAGCGTAATCATTGGACATTACAGTGGAGTATAGTGAGAAATCCAGGTATATTACTACCATGATATATATACGTTATATGTACACACCACCGTTTAAATCACCTCTTATGGAATTCTTCCCAAATATCCCAGAATTTGAATTTTTTAGAGCCAAACTTCTTATTTTTATCTAGATTATACACTTTCAAAACTGACGCCAGCCATTCGTCATGGGTCGGAGGGACAGGGTTTATCCATTTTACATAAATCTCCCTCCTTGCCAAAAGAATCAGTATGAAAATTAAGTTCTCTTGAGCTTTAGAAAAGGGTCTTCCTTCATTCATACTTGTTACCCCAAAAATAACTACATCCATACTTACAGAAAGTTGTCTTCCAAATACCCCTTCTAAAGTAATACCCACATCTTTCCAGAAGCCATCAAGATTTGGACATCGCCAGAACATATGTAAGTCGTCAGCCATCTGTAAACCACATTTTGGGCAGCTCTTCACTGTGGCCCCATTCAGTTTGGATAGTCTTTACGGAGTCCAGTAGGCTCTATGTATAGTGAGCAAATGATTTCTTTTGAGAGCAGCACACGTTACAATCGACCAGCATATGTTCATAGATACTTGCCATGAATTGCTTGCATCCAGCGTGGCAGGTCTTTTCCCCAGATACTCTCTGGAATTCGGAAGTCGTCCTCCCCAGCCGAAATTAGGGCGCAGTACCAGAAGGATATTTCTTTCAAAAATGGTTTAGTCGACTGCATCTTTATTTCCAGGGAATTATTACCTTTCCTAGTTTCTTTGAGGGACTTACTCCAACTCAATAGTTGGTAATATTTGAATTTTGAAAGAGTGGAGTTTGCACATTGCGATAATATTTCCCATTCAATGAGTTTATTTTGAAACAGGAGCTGTCCCCATTCTGTTATTCCAGCAGATTTTAGAGGGATCGCTAAACTGTCCCTGAGGCAGTCTGGTGTGGTCTGAGAATCCCAAATCGGGGCCTTATCGCTATAGAAGGCTCCCCAATTAACAGCGCTATTTAATAAGATTTTTATAAATAATGTTAAAATCCCGGAGTCATGAAATGATGCAACCATCTCTATCATTTTGAAACCAGGTAAAAACCCGAAAAAGTTTGAATCTTATTGCCCAATATCCATCCTAAATTGTGATTACAAGATCTTCACCCAAATCCTGGCAAAAAGACTAGGGAAAATCGCGGGGTCACTAATAACCTCTAATCAGAAGGGCTTCGTGGCAGGAAGGCACCTTCAGGACCTCACACACGAGTTGATCGGGGCAATTGACATCGCTATCGTAGAGAAAATTCCACTATCAATAATTACGATCGACGCTACCAAAGCGTTTGATAGAGTTAACTGGTGCTACTTAAGTGAGGTATTAAAGAAGTTTAAGTTGGGGGATAACATCGTAAAAGTTGTAGAAAATATCTACAACTCTCCTAGAGCCAAAATACTAATTAATGGCAACCTAACAAATAATATCCTGATAGGTAGAGGAACACGTCAAGGGTGTCCCCTCTCCCCCTTGCTTTTTAACTTCTATATCGAGCCGATCGCAGAATGCCTCAGGAATCACCCTTCAATCTCCCCATTTTGTTATCAAGGGTGGCATAAGAAAGCAGCTCTTTATGCAGACGATCTCATGATCTTTACCTCAGACCTAGAAGAGGCTCTTAAAACAACAGAAGAGACCTTAATAACCTTTGGGAGGATATCTGGTTACCAGATAAATCAAACTAAAACTGAAATTATAAGCTGGAATGAAAAGTTTGTATCCTTCTTCTGTAAAGAAAAAAAAAGATACCTGGGTATCGATCTGGTAAAGGATAGAATAACCCAAATAAACTTCCATAGGATAGAGATTGAGGTAAAAAAGCTATTGAAAGTATGGAGGGGTCTGCCTTTAACATTCCTGGGTAAATCTAACATCATAAAAATGGCAATTTTGCCAAAATTCACCTTTATTTTTAACGCTATCCCGCTCGAGTTTAATAGAGAAAAGATAAAAAAGATGCAGGGAGATTTATCCAGTTTTATATGGTCTTCTAAAAAACCAAGAATTGCATGGCATAAACTAAGGAGAACTAAAGAGCAGGGAGGTATAGCTAGTCCAGATCTCCTAGAATACTGCAGGGCCTTCCAATTTAAAAGTAGTAGAGTATTGTTGGGCCCTTACGAAAACTACCCATTATTCCTACAAAATTTAACAAACAACACCAGCCACTTCTTGTATAAATTCGGTCACCCGAAGTTCTTTAAAAAAAATTAAACTGAAGGTCCTGAAATCAGCCGCTAGATTGTGGTACTGTGTTAGATCTACAGTAGATATCCCCATCTATAGCGATAGTGCCAAGGCGTTTTGGATGCATTGTAGTCGAGTGATGGGCTTGGTCGGGGCTTCCACGTAGAGGGCGTTTCCGTAGTCGAGTCTGCTGCTGACGAGGGCCTGGGTGACTGTCTTTCTTGTATCTGTCAGGTTCTATCTGTAGATCTTGTGGAGCATGCGGAGGGTGTTTAAGCAGAAGGAGGGGTCAGGGCTGCCCCCAGTGCCGTTTGCCACCAGGAGTCGTCCCAGTATGACAGGTTTCGAGCCGAGGATGAGGACCTCCGTCTTGTCCGAGTTCAGCTTCAGATGGCTGATCTTCATACAGTCAGTGACAGCCTTCATTCCTTCATGGAGGTTGGCTTTGGTGGTGATGGGATCCTTGGTGAGTTCATTTGCAGTGCCTGCTATTGTGCTGGGCCTTCTGAGGGACTGTGTGTTACAAAGGACTGGAAGCGCGACTCACAAAAAAGAAGCGTGACGCCTCCGCAGCTACTGTTATCGCATCACTGAAGAAGGGTGTCACCCCTGCCGCTGTTGCATAGCATCGCAGAAGTGCCTAGCATCGCCGGAGAAGAGTGTCGCCATGACAGCAGATGCCGTCGCATCCCCAGAGAAGCATGTCGCTGCCAGAGCCGCTGTTGTCGCATCACTAAAAAAGGGTGTCACCGCTGCTGCTGTTGCATTGCATCACCAAAGCACCTCGCATCACCGGAAAAGAATGTCTCCGTCTCACAGCAGATACAATCACATCACCAGAGATGCGTGTCACAGGGCCTGCCATGCTCAGAAGATTTGTTGAGTCGCCACGCAGCCGTCGGGCATACACACCTCGTTGTCGCATCAAGAACAAAATGCCATTTTGTTTCATTGCACCAGATTTTCATCGCATCACAGCGTTGTGGGCTGCATCACCACGGAAGCGCAGAAAGAAACTGATGCATCAACTCCCCATGCAGAGAAGAACCGATGTATCACCGTCCCCTACGCAGCGGTAGGGAACTGACACATCACTGTTCTTGCACGTAAGGAACCGCGCATAACCTTCCCTGCAACACTTTCGCTGTATAGTGTTACGCATCCAACTGTACATGGAACTTAAAGCGTCACATTTACCATCTAAAGAGAACTAAGATATTTGTTACATTTTTAAAGTACAGTATTGTGGATTTTTGTCCTTTGTGGTCTTGTATTAAGTCAATATTAAAATACTTATTTTTATACTACAACTTGTGTGGTGTCCATCTGTAGTGTTGTCACTGGGTTACTGTATGTGTTTACAAATGCTTTACACATTGCCTCTGAGATAAGCTTGTTTGCTCGTGCCAAGCTACCAAGGGTGTGAGCAGGGGTTATTTTAGGAGTGTACCCCTTTACCCTGACTAGATGCAAGGGTCCCTATTTGGTCAAAGGTACCTACCTCTGCCAACTAGAGACCCCTAGATCTAACATCAACCTTCTGTTGTACTCTTGTTTCCTATCAGTGTTATTGCTATTTTGCCTATTGACAAGAATTTCCTTATCAAAGGACTGCCAAATACACTTCCTCATCCACAGCTAATGACTATGGCATCTCAAGGTTCTCAGTTAACTCCAATTCCATTTCCAGCTCCGCAGGTAATGCCCCTGATCCCACTTCCACCTCCACAAATGTGGCGACCAATTCCACTTCCAGACCCACAGAGAGAGTCCCCTGAGAATTCTAGAGCTGTTACATGCACACAGAGGATCCACAGGGAGATTCCCAACCAGAAGCGTACTGCTCCCTAAGTAACAAGAAATTACACAAAATGGATGTCTGGTGTCTAAAGTGGAAAAGTAGAGGAGACAATTGGAAATGTAAGTGTTTCCAAGAAAGCACTTCTTTAGGGACGAGAACCCTCACTCACCCACAGGTGACCTGCTTCATCATTGGGATCCCTCCTCACACCAGGGCTGCAAGGTGCCTGCTGTGGGCTACAACTCGCAGATGGGTAGTAGCTGAGGTGTTTTAAAATGATGAGCAGATGTTGACAGCGGGTGAAGGGCAGTGTCGTAAATATTTAATTTACCGTCTTAATTTCTATGCAGGTAAGTACTTAATCAATAATAACTCAATCGGAAAGAAAAAAACAGAGTCCGTGGTGTTAGAGTTCTTAGGGGTTTTATTCCTTAAAAAGGAATCGTTCTAGAACTGGATATCATGTTCCTGCAACCACAGGGGTTCAGGAAGGGATAGAGCAATATTTTATTGACAATACATAGCTTATATACTTAAATCACATCATAGAAACCAATATAGTAGGCGTAACAGCTGAGAGAAGACAAGATAACAGCATCCACGTGTTAGTAATACGTAATCAGAAGGCGTGAACTAGGCGTGAACCAGAGGTGTGTGCTAGAAACGTCACATGTAAGTGTCACGAGTGGGTGGCACAAAGCAGAAATGTTGCAATGTCAGCAGAAATCTGAGGCTTGGATGCGCGCGCAGCTGCATGACGTGTGATTGACGTGAAACTGGAGGGTGCAGGGGACTTGACATTTACACTGGCGGAAAGAGACAGAAGTCTGGCATGTCAGATCAACTCGTACTTCTATCATATCTGATATCTGATGTTTGGGAACCATATTATCTAAACGGAAAGGTCTCTGGGGCAGAAGCTATTCTATACTGACTGTGAGTGCGTGTATAAGCGCCTAAGTGTCTACATGAGAATGCGAGGGGCATGGGCCGTCCATGGTAACAGGGCTATGAATTACTTGCACGTAGACAGTGAGGCCGGGCCTTTCGCCCTGCAGCTGGGAGGATGTTTACTTAAACTAGTAGGCAGGAATGTATTTTCGAGGAGCGGAACAGATAATTCGAAGGTTGAAGTCAGTCTTGGCAGGCAACAGGCTGAGCTGAGCGCGGTGGGCCGCACAGAAAGTAAGTCAGAGGTCACGGGTACAGAGACAGCCTGGGCTGAGGCTTTCAGAGTCAGAAGGCAGGGAGAAGCTCGAAGGCAGAATTCAGGGCCTACTTTGCCAGAGCTGAAAAACGTGTAAAGTACACTACAAAAAGACGTTGGCATAGCATACTTAGGAACGGACTATTCAACCCATTCAGGGTGGGTCTGAAAGAGGACATGTTAACGTTGGACGCAAATGTATTTGCGTCTTCATAGCTGGCTCAGGAGGGAAGTTACATGCACTTTAAGCTGGTACATGGAGACGGTGGGGTACACGATAGGGAACTCAACTTGACCATAAAATTTATATTTCCTCATTCCCTCCTTGTTCCCTACGGACCCTTCATGATATATCGATCCTCATGAATCGATCAGTTTGTTCTTGTAATATCATTTGCTCTTCTTTCTTTCTTTCACGTTTTGAGAAAAAACTGGAATGTTCAATGCATGATGTGGCACACAGTCCACAAATTGCTGGCCCACACTGTAGGCACAGGCAGCAACTGAATACTAGAACTAGGCCAATGCCTAGGAATGATAGGATCTTCCATCCCCAAGCAGTTATCGTTGTCCAGAACCAACCGGACCACGTCCAGGTGCCTGGATTCTGATGTATCAGATTTGCAATTTTATGAAGACGTGTAATAGCTTTGTATACAGATGGCGCGTTTTCCGGAATGAAAACACAGCAACTTGACCCGATGACCTTACAAGCTCCGCCTCTATCTGCCAAGATGACGTCAATAACAAGACGATTCTGAAGAACAACAACCCGCATGGCGGACTGCTCTTCTGTTAAGTTACCTAGGGCGGAGGCAGTTTCATTTACTACTGCTTCAAGTGTTCTAGTTAATCTGCGTATTAGTTTACTATTCTGGACAGGGCCTAAGAAAAAAAAGAATCCTTTATTGAAATCTGTGTATTGCTCCCATGCCGTTTCAGTGTAGTCGACAATCGGGAGATCTCTTCGGAGTCTATTCTTTACTAGATTTGTATTTCTGTGATAATCAGGAGGGGCTAGAAAAACAGGGGGCAGAAGGAATGCAATGTAACAGGTACCATCCCAATCTGGAGGTAAGCATATGTATGCGGTATGACCACAAACAAAGTAGGAATGACGGTTAGCTCTAAAGGACGATTTACCTTGATCATTGAATTCGACCACAGTAGTACATTTACTATGTCCTAAGTGTACTGAACCTTTCTTACTGACACATAATTCACCAGTGACTGGTAATACTGACATAGCAGGGAGAACTGGTGCAGCTTCGGATTCAACAGTAAGAATCATAAGGTTAATTGTGTAATTACCTAATCCATATACTTCATTTTCTAGATCAGTTCCTATTCTAGTGGGGAGTCCTTTCTTATCAGGGTAACAGACATTAAGCAGAACTAAGTTCAAGTTTCCCCAAACCCAGCTCCCTTTGAAAACAGCAATATCAGGATCTAAGGAATTAATTATTCTAAACCCTGCACCACAGGAGCCATTGTGAGTGAACGGGTACGGAAAGAGGGGCAGAGCTCCCTTGTATTTCTGGTAGGGAGGGAGTCGGCCACATATCCAGCAGTTTGTAGCATTGTTAGTCTGATGGGAGTGATGTAACATACTAATGAATGTGTTGTTGCGCAGCGCAAGTCTGTAAGAAAGTTCATGTGGAGGTAATTCACTAAAAGAATGTTCAGCAGAAACATTGTAAGCAGATTGTTCACGCTTGAAAATAGGGTAATAGATAGGAAGCAGTATACTTGCAACAATAATCAGAATACTTAGAAAAAACATAATTAATAATGTCACTATACAGTGACTACGGAGTGATTTGCAATATGTACGTTTCTTGAGTTGTCTCTCTCTCTCTATCTCGATCTAGGGGATACATGTCAGAAACTATTTAACCGATTCACCTAGGGGAGGACTTAAACAATTAAACTGTCTGACTTGCTAGATCGGAGTTTCAGTTTATACTCCTCTTGGGGAGTTTTCTTTCGTTCAGGAACTTTAAAGTCACTTGGCTCAATACAGTCTTTGGAGGGGGTGGACGAGTCTGGGTCTGGTTTCAGTTCATTGCATCGTTTAATATGACTCGTGTGTATCCACCCCTTTCTGCCTTCCACCTTTATCGCGGTCCTCGTAGTAAGAAGGACGGTCTTCGGCTCCTTCCAGCGGGGCTCCAGCGGACTTTTCCTGTCGAAGTTCCTAATCAAGACTAGATCTCCTGGACGGACATCATGCGGCTTTACATCAGTGTTGTCAGGGAAGGCTGCGGCAACCTGTGAACGACATGATTGGAGTGCAGACATCAAGGAGGCAAGGTAATCTGTCAGCATATTACAATCGACATCGGTAATTTTCTTAGGAATGGGCGTCCCCCACATATTCGGTGGTCTGCCAAAGACCACTTCATACGGGGATAGTCCTGATCTCGAATGGGCAACCATTCTCATGTAGAACAGTGCAACTGGCAGGGCGACTATCCAGTCGACCCCTTTCTCTTTACATATTTTACTAAGGCGGGTCTTTAGTGTCTGGTTATGCCTCTCTACAAGGCCTGCGGCTTCGGGGTGTCGGACACAATGGAATTTCCACTGATATCCTAGCAGCAAGGAAACTTGTTTCATTAATTCGGATGAGAATGGCTGTCCGTTATCTGAGTACACGACACGAGGCAAGCCGTACCGTGGGAAGAATTCTCGAACCAGCTGCCTGGCAGTGGTCGGAGCAGTGTAATCTGGGACTGGATATGCTTCGGTCCAACGGGAAAGTGCACAAACAATTACGAGAACATATTTGAATCCTCGACAACGGTCCATCTGGATATAATCCATCTGGAGGACTTCAAAAGGGTGATCGGGAGGATAAAATCCACCTTGCTCTACAGGAACACTTTTTCCTGGATTGAACTGACAACAGATCATGCAAGTACGCACTTTCTGTTTTGCTGCTGCTCGTAAGTGTTTATTGTGCCAGAGATTCTGTATACTGTCTAACATCGCTTTCTCTCCTAGATGTGCTGGACTATGTGCTGTATTGATTATGACTTGAACCATAGAGTCAGGGAGAAACCATGTAGATTTTCCCTTCGTCATCCAACCTTGATCTGTCGGGATCCCTCCTAGTTCAGTCCATTTCTTTATTTCATCCGGGGTAGCATGTGTCTGAATATCGATTACATCTAATGCAGGATCCCTGACTGTCATACAATGTGTCGGTACTATTGTCTTTGTCACATCAGTTGTCTGGGTGTGAGTCAATGCTGTATGTTTTGCTGTCTGATCTGCCAGGTCGTTACCCTGGGAAACAGAATCTGTAACTTTAGTATGTGCTTTACACTGCATGACGGAAATGCCTGAAGGCAGATGTATTGCTTCTAACAGTGCTTGAATGAGGGGACCGTGTTGAATCTTGGCACCATGAGAGGTCAAGAAACCTCGTTCTTGCCATAACATTCCGAAGTCGTGTACAACTCCGAACGCATAACGGGAATCAGTGTATATGTTAACATTTCTGTTCTTGGCTAGTATACAGGCTCGGGTCAGAGCAATGAGCTCTGCCGCTTGAGCAGACAGTGTGTCAATACGATGTGTTTCTTTAACTTCAGTTTCAGTGGTCACTGCATACGCGGCCACTAATTCTCCTGTACTTGTTCTCATACATGAACCATCCACATAAAGTGTCAGGTCTGGATTTGTCAGTGGAACATCGGTTAAGTCTCGTCGAGGCTTTGTTACTGCATTAATGATCTCTATACAATCATGCGGGGCTGGATCTGTCATAATTGTAGGTAACAATGTTGCGGGGTTCAGAATGCTGCAGCGTCTGATTTCTATGTGTGGCTGGAAGAGCGTCAATTCATAACCTGTCAGTCGTGCTATAGTCAAGTGTTGAGTCTGGGTTCTGTTTAAAAGAACCTCTACAGAATGTGGAACTTGTACTGTTAATTGATGTCCTAAAACAATTGAGTCGCTCTGTCTGATTGCTAAAGCTGTTGCTGCTACTGACTTCAAGCACGCAGGGAGTGCCTGGGCTACTGAATCCAATGTACTTGAAAAATAAGCGCAAGGCTTATGTGAACCTGCTTGATCTTGGGTGAGGACAGACAACGCTGTACCATCACGTTCTGTAACAAAAAGTGTAAAAGGTTTGCTGTAACATGGTGTCGCTAAAACTGGTGCTTGGCATAAAGCTTTCTTTAATTCTTCAAAGGCTTTTGTGTGTTCCTGAGTCCAAGGGAGGAC
The DNA here is from genome assembly GCF_964263255.1 of Lissotriton vulgaris. Classification (NCBI taxonomy): domain Eukaryota; kingdom Metazoa; phylum Chordata; class Amphibia; order Caudata; family Salamandridae; genus Lissotriton; species Lissotriton vulgaris. Next base: position 781,030,615 of record NC_141691.1, read on the forward strand.
AGTCGAAGTCGCTGCCTCCTGTGTTGTTAACTGAATGAGTGGTTTGGCTAGAAATGCATACTGAGGGATCCATTGTCTGCAGTACGAGGTGAGGCCTATAAAGGCCCGCACTTCCTTTTGTGTCTGGGGTTGTGGCATATTTACGATTAACTGAATGCGATCGGGAGTGAGCTGTCTCCCCACTTTGGACAGCAAGTGACCCAAGTACACAACTTGCTGAACACAGAATTGTAGCTTCGAAGGAGACACCTTGTGTCCCTTGTCGGCCAGAAAATGTAGAACTGTCAGTGATGCTTGTTCACATTCGAGTTCACTTCGTGCGGTGATCAACAGATCATCGACGTATTGCAGTAAAGCGGTGCTAACTGGCATTTGAATACAATCTAGTTGTCTTTTCAGTGCTTGACTATAGATGCTGGGGCTTTCTGTGAATCCTTGAGGTGCGCGTGAAAATTTGAAACTTCGTCCATTTAAACTGAATCCGAAGAGGTATTGGCTCTCTGGATCAATCGGTACACTAAAGAAGGCGTTCTTGAGGTCAATTACGGTGAAGAACGTTGCTTCGGAATCAATAGCAGTCAATAGGGAAGAGATATCGGGGACCACAGGATACTGTGGTACAATGCATTTATTCAGTTCTCTTAAATCAATCACCAGCCGATATACTGGCGGTGCATTGGGATCAGTACGTTTAAGAATCGGAATGATGGGTGAATTACAGATATTGGAGTCGGTCTCTACGACCACTCCTTGGGCAATGAGCTCTTCAATGATTTCCAGTAAAGCCACTACAGCATCAGGTGGTAACTTGTATTGTCTGATTCGGGGTAAAACAACTCCTGGCTTGAGTGTAACACGGTATGGTGTGATATGCATACAACCTACATCAGTTGGGCCTTGTGCCCACAAGTGATCTGGTACATTTTTCAATCTGACATCAAACTCTCGTAATACATAGTGACCCCTTGAAATCCCGCAGAAAGAGTCTAACTCCATCCGGAGAACAACATATTACGGCTCCTAGAGCCTTCAATGTCTTTATTCCTAACAGATTTTCTGGACATGATTTCGTAAGTAACAGGTCTGTAACACGTGATAACGGACCCACAGCCAGGGGAACGGGTTCTGATACCTCGTTTACAATAGGCTGTCCTGAAAAACCAAGGGAAACATTCTGTGAGCCTGAGAGGGGTGCCCCTGGGACTTCGTCATGGCTTATTGTTGTGCGGCTTGCCCCTGTGTCAATTAAAAACTTTCTGTCTTTTCCCAATACTTGACTGTGTACATAAGGACCCTCTTGATCTACAGGAATTTCAATAAGAGGCAAGCCAAACTCCCTCTCTAGGCTGTTTCATGTGTATCGTTGGTAATCGGGGTAAGCAGATTGGGCATACTGGTACATCTGTTGTGAAACTTGCTGAGTCGCGGCAATAGGCTGTGGCTGTGGTACTGCTACCGTCTGTGCTGTATGAGATGAAGCATGCATAGGCTGCGTATTCTGCATGGGCTGTGCATTCTGTGAAGTCTGTTGCTGGGCCTGATCTTGTCTTGGTGGATGCGGTCTCTCTTTAGTTTTACCTGTTGCTATGTTATGTTTCAGAACTGGACATTCATGTACGTAGTGACCTGGCTGCTTGCAATAGTTGCATGTCCCTTTAACGGGAGCTGCGGCGTGACCTGTCTGGGTCGTACCCTTTCTTTGGCCGTCGGCTGGAACCGATTGGGCCACTAACATTTTCATTTTCGTGTCTTTCATCCGTTTCTGTTCATGATCCTGTTCTTCTCTAATTCTGTTCTGATGGTATTGTAACATTTGTAACATCTGTGATGGCGTGTTTGCTTGCCATGTACTCTCGACCTTGTATACACGGTTTTTAACTGCTAACAGGGAATTCTCGACTAATTTTGATACAAAAAGATGCGGGTACGACTCGCTACTTGGTTTAAGACCACTATTAATAATAAAACATTTCTCGAATCTTGAATAGAAGTCACTAGTATCTTCATCTGGTTTCTGTTTACATGCTGAGATTGCGTCCCAGTCTTCCTTTCTAGTCGTCAATAATCTTGGCAGAACCTGTACTATCAAACCTGGTAATGCTTTAGTTTTCTCCCCAAGGCCTACCCCTGGGGTACGTTTGTTCTCCTCTTCTATTTCTGCCCATACAATCTTCTTGTCTCCCACCTCCCATTCTTTTTCCTTGAGTTTCTCGTAGATGCCGGTAGGCAACAATACCTTTAACATTTTCATGATATCTTCATATGTGTAGTCCCCCATCAGTAACATGTCTTTAAGTTCTCTGTGAAAACCTGCAGGGTCTTTATCATGACACGGTACTAGCTTCTTCATTTCTAACAGTTCTAACTTGGTCAGAGGCGTGTGTACATACACACGTTTCAAGGTCTGGTCGGTACCCATAACTGGATGTACTTCTCGTAAGGGGTTCTGACTTTCAAGACCATGCAGACGCTCCATATGATACATTTTTCTTTCTGGGGGCGGGGCGGGAACATATTCGGAGCTTACGAAAGTGTTATATCTATGTCGTTGTTCTAGAATTATTTGTATTAACTTGGTACTTAGACCTCTCCATCTATCCATGAGTAGTGCTTCTAACGTATCGTGTAAGGGACCTGGATCAGAATGTTGGTTTCTGTATAACGTGAGGAGGTGCTGAATCATGTATACACCTGCTAATTTCTGCTCGTCTGGGGAAAGGTTCAGAAATGTCTGCGCTACTGTGTCATCATTATATATGTTCGAATTGTCAGCCCATAATACTGCTGACCGGGCTAGTTCTTGTTCATCCATAGAATTGAGTACGTGGTACCCTATTCGGTCTCGAAGCCTTTTATCAGTCTCTTGGAACTGGTGTTCCGGAGAATTCGGTTTTGTTATGCCAGAGAGAAAAACTCTCTTGCTTTCTGGACGAATGCCTTTCCTAAGGTAAGTTCCCTTACCTACATACGCTATCGTGTCTGTAGTCCTTTCTGGTTCTTCAGGTTCTTCCTCCTCCTCGGAGGAGGCCCTTTCTTTCTCTTTTTCGTGTATTTCTATCACTGCTTTTCTTATTCTCTTGTACATACTGGCTATGCAACTCCCTTTATCATGCTTTCCATCGGATATATTTTGACCCCACTTGTTGAGTCCATCTAATTCCTCCTGTTCTGTCTCGGGCCTGTCTCGTTCTCTTATTAGGCAATTTATAAAAAAGCGTAGTATATATGCTTGAGTGTCAACTTTCTGATGTGCCATGGCATCCTTAATACTTTCAGGGTCTTTCCCAGTCTGAACAAAGTGATATATTCTATCTAGGTGCTCTTTCATTCCTGAAAATAACAGTAGGTAATCTGCAGCATGTCGTAAGCGTAGTGATGCCATCATCATTCTATCGTCTTTGCCGGGTACTGGATCATATCTGCAAACTGCAAGCGGTTCTTTGAGTATGTCGAGACGGGGTGATTTGAACGTGAAAGGACTCTGCATATCCCTAAGGTGTAATCTGTGCGTTAATGGCGGGGTCCGAAGACCCCCTATCGCACCTCCTGAGGCGGAAGCTTGGACATTATCTCTCTGTGGAGTCTGTATCTGTACTTGAACTTGTCTTTTAGTAGGATCAGGTAGAAGTGGTTTCGGTATATCAATTTTAGGTGCAGGAAGTGGTGGAGGTGGAGGAGCGGTGGGCTGTCGAACGGGGAAACCTGATTGCAGTAACGGCGGGATATGGTCTGGGGGCGGGTTGCCACCCCCGTCACCGTCAGTAGGCGGGACGCGGACAGGCAGATTGGTGTAAGCGGGTGCTACATCCTCTAGATAGGAATTCAGGAATATGTCTTTAGTGGTCTTGTGAGTTACTTTAGTTGGAACCAATGGTGGCGGCAGATTTTTCGGTATTTCTGAAGTGGCCTCAGGCGAACCCTCGGCCACAAGATACATACCATTTACGAGATTGTTTCGTGCACGGTCTATTTGCTCTGATTTTACTCGAATCCCTTCAGTAACTAATTCGTTTTCTTGGGCTTTATCTGATTCTTTAAGTCTGTCTTCTCTACGTAGTGCTCTTTCAGCACGCTTATGTGATTCCTTACGCCAAAACTCTATGGCGTCTTTCTGAGATTGTCTGGCTTTCTTTTTCCATAGTGCTTCCTCTACCTTCATGATGCACTCGGCATCCCATGTTCCGATAACAGGCCATCTGTGTCTCTCGTCTAGATGCTTAGTATAATCGGCCCATAAATCTAGATACAATATGGCATCTAAGCCGTGCTTGTGGTACATAAAATTTCCAGGAGTGTCCCTAGGGGGGATAGGAATTTCTTCCTCTAGTATCCCTTTCCTAGTTCCTATCTGCTTTAACTTGTTGAAAAACGGCATCTTGTTTACTTAATACTGAATGCTCAATCCTTGCTACTTAATTCTGAATACAGCTAGTTACACAAGAATACAATAATGCACATTAAAAACAGTCACACTCATACCACGACATTAATCACATGAAAGACATTTGAGACATATATGACTACCCCCTATACCGGATGTACTGCTAAACAGCACAGATACACTGTCAGAGACAATGCAAAAACTTGAATAACTGATGTACTGCTAAACAGCACAGATACACTGTCTAAAACAGTGCAGACCGGACTTGTGTACCCAAACCCGTCTTGATACGTCCCAGCAATGGTACTCACCGGGAAGCACGGAAACAGAAGGCCTCGGAAAACTCGACTAGACTGGACCGGACTCGACTCGACACGTGGATACTTCGGAAACTGGTGCGCCTCTTTACACCTCGGACCTTGCTTCTTTCGGCTAGGCTCTGGTCGGGATCCTCCGCACTCCTCACCGCCTCGTCTGGGTGCTGATTGCAGTCTTCGTCACCTCCGTGGGCCAGAGGGAGATACAGGAAATCCTGCCAGTACGCGTAGTTTCCGTCTAACTGATGGCAGGGGACAGAGGTTGCAACGCACCAACCGGCGCGTGGGGTGGGGGAGGGGTCCCTGTTCGGGCGCCAAAATGTCGTAAATATTTAATTTACCGTCTTAATTTCTATGCAGGTAAGTACTTAATCAATAATAACTCAATCGGAAAGAAAAAAACAGAGTCCGTGGTGTTAGAGTTCTTAGGGGTTTTATTCCTTAAAAAGGAATCGTTCTAGAACTGGATATCATGTTCCTGCAACCACAGGGGTTCAGGAAGGGATAGAGCAATATTTTATTGACAATACATAGCTTATATACTTAAATCACATCATAGAAACCAATATAGTAGGCGTAACAGCTGAGAGAAGACAAGATAACAGCATCCACGTGTTAGTAATACGTAATCAGAAGGCGTGAACTAGGCGTGAACCAGAGGTGTGTGCTAGAAACGTCACATGTAAGTGTCACGAGTGGGTGGCACAAAGCAGAAATGTTGCAATGTCAGCAGAAATCTGAGGCTTGGATGCGCGCGCAGCTGCATGACGTGTGATTGACGTGAAACTGGAGGGTGCAGGGGACTTGACATTTACACTGGCGGAAAGAGACAGAAGTCTGGCATGTCAGATCAACTCGTACTTCTATCATATCTGATATCTGATGTTTGGGAACCATATTATCTAAACGGAAAGGTCTCTGGGGCAGAAGCTATTCTATACTGACTGTGAGTGCGTGTATAAGCGCCTAAGTGTCTACATGAGAATGCGAGGGGCATGGGCCGTCCATGGTAACAGGGCTATGAATTACTTGCACGTAGACAGTGAGGCCGGGCCTTTCGCCCTGCAGCTGGGAGGATGTTTACTTAAACTAGTAGGCAGGAATGTATTTTCGAGGAGCGGAACAGATAATTCGAAGGTTGAAGTCAGTCTTGGCAGGCAACAGGCTGAGCTGAGCGCGGTGGGCCGCACAGAAAGTAAGTCAGAGGTCACGGGTACAGAGACAGCCTGGGCTGAGGCTTTCAGAGTCAGAAGGCAGGGAGAAGCTCGAAGGCAGAATTCAGGGCCTACTTTGCCAGAGCTGAAAAACGTGTAAAGTACACTACAAAAAGACGTTGGCATAGCATACTTAGGAACGGACTATTCAACCCATTCAGGGTGGGTCTGAAAGAGGACATGTTAACGTTGGACGCAAATGTATTTGCGTCTTCATAGCTGGCTCAGGAGGGAAGTTACATGCACTTTAAGCTGGTACATGGAGACGGTGGGGTACACGATAGGGAACACAACTTGACCATAAAATTTATATTTCCTCAGCAGAGTGCAAAAAGAAATTGAGATAAAGGATAAACTATCTCCAGAAGGGCTGGACTGACTTTATTCGGATGCCCTTCAGAATAGAGTTAAAAATCAGAGAGGACTGATGGATTTACAACAAATATACCCCCTATGTATGGTCAACATGTTTCTGCCAATTGTGGACCCCGAAAGAAGTTTTAAGGCATTTTTCGGGACCCAGATGGCAAGTCACACTTTGAAACTGAGAATATACGAGCGAAGAATCTCTTTTTCAACCTCTCTAAAGAGGAGCAGGAGTATTTGAAATCATTGGGGAATTACAGAGAGATTGTGATAAAACCAGTAGACAAAAGGGGAGCCAGGGTTATCATGGATCATCAAGCCACCAGGAAGACTGTCTCAGAAAATTGATTGAAACCAAGTATTACAGACTGTTGCAGAGGGACCCCACTACCAGACAACCGAAGACCATCAGGACCTTGGTAGAGAGAGGGAAAGATGCCTGTTGGATCACCAGGGGTGAGTCTGAGTTCCTATTTTTCACTCACCCTAGGATTTCTTATTTTTATATTATACCAAAGATCCATAAACCATATGACTACCCCCAAGTAGACATACTGTCTCTGGAATTGACACCTTGTTAGAACCTCATCTCGGTTTGCTGATTGGTTTCTGGGACCGATGGTCATCAAAACGTCCTCTTATCTATAGGAAACCAAGCATATACTCAGCGTATTGGCTGACATCCCCTTTGATCCTAAGCAACTTTACCTGGTTTCTTATGATGTGGAATCACTATGTACAAATATTCCACAAGAGGACACCTTAAAGACTGTCAAGGAATTACTGGAAAAAAGGGAACGGGATGCTTTCACCCTGACCTATGTAGTGATGAAGTGTACAACAACTGCCATGAAAGAAAATATTTTTCAATATCAAGACCAGCTTTTCTGGCAGGTGACTGGGACTTCAATGGACAGTTTTGCCCCAAGCATGGAAAATCTGCACATTTGTTAGTCAAATCCACATCTATCCAGCTGACAACCCCCATCAACAGAGCCTTAAGGTATGGAAGAGATACATAGACAACATCCAGGTGAATTGGGAAGCCGATCTCACCTCTCAGAATGATTTCTCTGAATGGCTTAAAACAATAAATCTTCATCTCAGATTTACTTGTGACTACAGCAAGGTGGCTCTTCTGTTCTTGGACCTCCTGCTATACCTGAAGGATGGTGGTATATACTCTGATCTATGCAAGAAACCTATGACACCTAATTCCCTTCTGTGCTAAAACCGCTTTCACCCACAGGCACTTCGAAACAACTTGCCAGTGGGTCAGTTTCTCAGGATAAAAAAGAACTGCATAGAACTGGCCAAATTTAAGGAACATGCAGACACACTTGCAATACACTTGTCTCAGAGACCATACTCAAGGAATCCCATCAACAGAGTGGCAAAAAGAGCCAAGAATAACAACCGAGAAGCTCTCCCCCAGACGTACCCCAAATGTGCCATGGACAGATTGGTGTGTTAGCACATATAGCCACTTTACCAGCACTGTCAAGAAGGTGATTCATAGAAATTGTATAATCCAAACAGAGGAGACAAGACATTACCAAAACCTCTTTTTCCACTTAAATGAAATAAGAATATTGGAGACATGTTGATCCAAACAAGACCACATCACACCATTCACATGATGACCCAGGACATTTTGAGGTTGCCGCTTCCATTTAGAGGCCATTTCCCATTCAGTTCCTGTTCAGTTTGCCCACAGACACAACCCACTGTCCGCATTGACCATGGCCTAAAGACCCCTTGGGAACTTTTAATCATACAAATTACAACACCAAAGGGGTCATCTAATACACTCACATGTCCTTGTAAACTATTTTATGTAGGCATGACCACCTGCAAGGTTAGAATGAGTATAGAGGAACATCGGAGTTCAATGAAATTAAAGAAATCCAGCACTTACCTCTGTAGACACTACCTTGCCTCTGGGCACACAGAGTATGATATCAGTTGAATGGTCCGGGATAAAGCTTGGTTTTCACCTATCATGGGGATTCTAGAGTCAGTACTTTTTCATAGGGAGCAGCACTTGATCTTCGACTTGAAAGTAACACACTAGGTCTGAATGACAAAAGCCTGTGGACCAGATTGGGTTGTTTTCTGAGGTTCCAGCCTCAGAAGTAGATATTGTAGGATTATCAGTCGGAATATAGCGCGCCTAAGAACTAAAAGAGACGATTTAAACATGCTTAAATTTATAAAAACGATATGTTATAACTGCCCTACAGGAAACTTGAGATAGGGAGAGCAATTCTTGGTTGGATGGGTTCAAGTCTTACCTCTCACCTGCCCGCTCTGCATTGGCAGGCAGAGCTAAGGGGGGCCTTATGTTCTTCTTTTCATTAAAACTAAAATAGTCCCTAAAAGGTTGGAGATGGATTCCCATAACTTTCTAACAGTAGAACTGACTACACCTAACTTTCCTAAAACTTTATTTGTCAATTTCTATAACTTAGGTGAATGCGATTTTATGAAACAACATTTAAATCATTTGAAATGTTTTTTAGGAGATTACAGGCTAAAGCAATCCACTTTTTATCACTTTATACTTATGGGCGATTTTATATCCATTCATCTAGGGCCTAACCTCTCAGTTATACCCCACTTTGAGCACACACAACTGGGGGAGGCTTTGGAGGACCTCCTAGCTGGAGCTGACCTCTTTGAACCTGGTTTCAATGATTGTACTGACCGTGTCACTATGTTTAAAGCCAAGGTGAGGGATACTGTCATTGATTATATATTTATGTCTCCCTCCCTGCTAGCTAAGGTAATGTTTTATAATGCTAGGTTGTCTCCCTTTAGTGACCACAATCGTGTAATTCTAGAGCTTAACAAAGACTGTGGCCTTCTGGGGACAGCAGGAAAGAATTTGGAAGCTAGCTCTCTGGTATCAACTGCCCAGGGGAGGAGGCTCAAATGGTCCAATGTTATCCCTGAATCTTTTTTTTGCGGATCTTCGTGAGAAGGCCAAAGTGAATGTTGCAAAATGTGTATATTGTAAGGCCCCTAGAGATGAGGTTCTTAGTGCTTTTGAAGGATTCTGTGGCCACCAGATAGCTTCTGAGGTGACAGTGATAACAGAACACAGACTAAATAGGGGCGAAAGGTGGTTTGATAATAATTGCTAAAGGGCCCATCGAAATCTGGTCCAAGCCTTAAAAAACATTTCTTTTGACAGGGAAGAGATAGCTATCTTAAGGAAGCAGTATAAATTCGTGGTCTATGCTTGGAAAACAGAGATTAAGGAAGAGGCCTGGAACGCACTTTTATCTGTGGAAGTTTTAAAGAATAGTTCAAGATTCTGGGCTATTGTCAACACACCCTTGTTCTCCGGTACAGAGAACATTGCTATTGAAAGTAACATTACAGAAGAAATGTGGCTGATCCATTTCGAGGTAAATTATGGTTCTAGTACGTTTCTGGACCCCCTCGTTAATTTAGAAAATGATAGAGCTTTTCCTTTGTTGTTCTTTAAGGAGGAGGATATTGAAAAGGCAATAACAGAGACATCCAGTAATAAAGCACCTGGCCCAGACTGTGTGCCTGCAGATCTGTGTAAGTGTGACCTTAAATTCTGGGCTAAGATATTAACTAACGTTTTTAATGCCTCTGGTGCTCGGGGATTTCCTGTATCATGGTCCCTGTTGACTATTGTACCAGTTTTTAAAAAGGGGCAGAGAGGGGATCCAGGGTGCTATAGACCAATATCATTGATTGATTTTGCAGTCAAAATTTTAGGTAAATTGATCTTTGTTAAAATCACGGACTGGGAGAACGACAATGAGATTTTATCAAATTTAAAATATGATTTTAGACAAGGTAGAAGCACTATGGATCAGTGCCTTAATTTATACTTATTAATAAATAAATATACTATAGTAAAAAACTGTTCTTTACAAATGGCTTTTATGGACCTTTCCTCGGTGTTCGATCTGGTTAACAGATCGAAACAGTGAACTATTTTACTGGATAAGGGCACTGATCCTCCCCTAGTCTACTTTTTGGCTGATCTTCACAGGGACCTTTCAGCGTCAGTCAGGGTCACTCAGGATGGTAAATGCACTTGGCACTTTAAATTGGGCAGAGGTGTCCCCCAGGGATGTATATTGGTGCCACTACATTTTGCTTTATATATTAATGCACTAGATAAAACCTTGGACCATGCCAGCTTGGACATTCCACGTGTAGGAGGTTGGACTATTCCAGTTCTCCTATAGGTCTCCAGAGGCTTCAGGATGCGTTTGGGGCCTATGTGAAGTCCCTGGATTTGATTGTAAACATCGTGAAATCACATGTCATGTCGATGGGCCAAAGAAACAGAAAAAAACATGTTTTTCTGTAACTGAGCAGAGGTGTCCAGGGTGACCTCTTTCACATATCTGGGGGTTTTATTCAACAACATATGTCCCTGGGTCCCCCCACAGAAAGCTAAAAACCATGCAATAGTTAGGGTTTGCACAGCGCTGGGGGCAAGGCCTCTGGAAGCGATGCTTAGCCTATACAGATCCAACTGTTTGGCCATTGCTATGTATGGCTCAGCCATCTGGGGTATAAACAGCTGGTAGGGCTTCAGATAGCAGAAAACATGTTTAGGTGTTCTCCTGTCTATACCTCAATAAACCCTAACCTTTGTCATCCATCGGGAATTGGGGCTGGGTTATGTATCGGATCTGTTGAGAATAGCACCATTGGTATGCTGGCTTAAAACCTGGTTTAACCCAGATCTATCTCTGAACCATCTGATCATTAGGGATTGTGTTACATTGGATAAAGCCAGCAGTATTCCATTGTTGTCCTATGTTAAGTCCATGTTTTTGAAACTGGGGCGCCTTGATCTTTTTAATGCTTCAGAAAGGATTAAAAAAAGAAGACATGAATTGGGTTAAATCACAATTTATGAATATCCTGACAATGGAACGTGAAGAAGTGGAGCTAAAGAAACCATCTGTCAGGGCTCACTATTTGACAAACTCCTCACCATTAATGGAATCATACTTGGGAATAGTGACTAAGCCATTTCACCGCTGGCTCCTGATGAGGTTTCGTCTTAATTTAATTCATTTTTTGCTTGGTAACCTGTCGGGCTGGTGCAAAACAGAGGATATAGGCCTGTGTCAGTGTGATAAACATTTCACCTCAGGATACGTCGCATTTCATGGTGTTTTGTGAGTATTATAATGAAATTCGTAGGAGGTTCTTGGTCCCTCTTTTGAGGGATAAGGGCTTCCTACAGGTTAGACCTGCATTACTTTATCTTCAAATGCTGAATAATACTTCGAAATATTTTAATATTGCTAGTTTTTTAGTTGCTGTGGTTCGCCTTAGGAAAAAAAGACTCCCTCTGCTACTTGCTGTATGAAATGCTATCACATTTTTTGTTTAGCTTTGACAAACTTTATAAATTGTTGCTGATGTTTTTACTCTCAAATTTTACCTTTGCTCATATGTATTGATTGACAATATGCATTGGTTTTATGGATTTTCTGTACTGTTCTTTTATGATTTTAATTAATCGAATAAAGGGGTTTTGTCTGCCTGTCTGACACTTCCATCTTTTCCATCTTTGGGATTTACCAAGCTCTTTTGGGTGTGATTTGTTTATATAGTCCAGCTAGTCTTATCCTCACATTGGCATACGGAGTGTGGTTAAACCTGTTTCTGTTTCTTTGTACAGGTGGTTAAAGCCACTTTCATTTGGTACAAGGACTATGTATGTACCCCTGAGCCTTCTTTGCCACTCATAGGCTTGCATTGTGACTGACTCTTTGGCACTGATTGATCTCACCACTTTCTTTAGCAAGCTGCTATGAAGATGTAACCTGGGCCCTACTTACTAGTAGGGTCCATTTCATCAGTCCCTCTTTCTGTCGACCTCCTACCTACTCTGATGACAGTCCTTTTTGGTTGGCTCTTACTTAGTTGATCCCCTTTTCTCTGTAAACACTTTTTGGGTTATTTCCAGCCTAGACTGATGGACCAGATGAATCGACAAGTTGAATACTTATCTATGAGTCCATTTATTATTTGTTGACTATAGGTTCATTTTTGTTTTAATGTTTGAGACGAGCTGTTGTTCTTACTTAACTTACTTACTTAACTCTGCAAGCATTTCATTTGTATTGTTCACGCACCACCTACTCCTGGAATATATATCCAGACATACTCTATCCTCTTTAGATACCAGACGTGCCTTTTGTGTATTTCAATTCTTGTGCTGTTTCAGGTCGGAGGTCACGTCAGCCTTGAGAGTGAGAGCAAGAAAAGTATCAGCTTCCATTGTGAGTGTAGTGACTAAAGAGATTGATAGGTCCATGATAGCTCCATGTCCCAGTCATCAGAGATCAACGTCCCTTTGATATAGAGTTAGATGATGTGAGGGTGAAGGTTGAAATGGAAGAAATCATTACAGAAACTCTGGATATAGGGATGATAGATAGGTACAATGAAGCCAATATTTTTGTATTTGTGTAAGGAAGCTGCAAGATGCACTTGTATGACACATGAGGCTCTCAAAGACATAGCTACCAAGTGTGGGATTGACCTACCGAGAAGTTTGACTTTAAGAAAGAACTTCAGAGTGTTTATGACAGAAGTTGCTCTTGGTATCATGCAAACCCCTGGGTAAAGGGTGCGATTAAAGGAACTAGTTGTTAACATTCAATTGTGGAGCAACACCCAAACATTTAGATATAGGGGGGCTTAGAAAAGAAAAGGAAAAATGGGGAGGTTGAGGTGGATGGGATTAGAGGCAGGAGTGATCTTTTTACATTTACAAATCAATTCCCATGATTAGAGAAAGTCCTGATCCGTGGTAAACTCAGGTTGACAGGTTTGTGAAAATGTCTTTGGGAAGATCTGAAAACTTTCTATGACATTGTTGTCCCCAGTGATTTGTGGGCATAGTAAAAGGTTGTGATGCAGTGAACAGCTGGAGGATCTTACAAATGCTCTGACCCCTGTAGTCATGGCAAAGTATCTCCAGGTGATTCCTTTTTGAAAACTATAGTTCCCTGGAGCGAGATGTATTAGTCAAACCGTACAGTAGTTGAAATAATCGAATGGATTATAGAAGTTTTCCTCCAACATAGCGGTGTCTAAATTTCTGAATGGGGGGACCACTTTGGTCTTGGTTTGTGGCCCAATATTTGTTCAGAATATGAATTGTTAGCAGTACAAACTGTTAGCTGAATATTTGAGGTATTGAATGTACTGTAGCCATCACTTGAAAGCAGATGGAAGAGAATTAAGGAGAAATTCTTGATGGCTCAGGCAGATGTAGCCTAGAACAAATTTTCTGAATGGTTAATTCCATCCAAATTCTGTTTATGGTGCTAGTAGTGCAAATGGACTGCAGGAAGTTGGATATAAAATGGTGGACAGGCGATGCAAGAAGAGAATGGTGTCCCTCTTGGTAGGAGACAATGAATGCCAGTTGACCCAAATTTAGAAATGGATATTGCCATATTGAAGAAAATAACTGCATGTCATCATTGTAGCAAGTTGGGACATTTTGAACATGAGTGCTGTTGAATTCCAAATTGAGTGCAATTTGACAACCAAGGGCCTGATGTGATTGTTATGCCAGCTTAGAATGTGCAAATGGAAAGACCGCTCTTATCCTAATGTGCTGCATACCCCCTTGATGCAATATAATATGAAAATCCTGAAGTTTATTGTGAATGTGAGTGCCTGAGCTCTACAGAATCCTTTCCAAAGTCAAGATACTTTCCAACTGCTCTGGGTCTTTGACACATTTGAAAATCCAGGGTCTGATCAATCACAATGATGGTGCCTGGGAGGGGAAGAGGAATGCTTACTTGGCATAACCCTAGAGGTAGATAAAAGTGGCCAATGTGTGGAAGGAGAGGTGGATGTATATCCTTTCTCATTGACACTGGTGTAACCAGTTCAACTGTCATACAGTGGAAGTTCCAAACCTACTCCTCTTCGGAAAACAGATTCAAGTATTAGGTATTGCCAGCATGCAGATGATTATCCCCATTTCAGCAAAGGTCCCCATGAAGATCAGTCCCTTTCAGGAAGAGCATTAGTTTGTGAATCTAGTCTTGTGAGCCTCTTGGGAAGAGATATTTTATGCAAGCTCAACTGAGTCCTCATAAACCTGTTGTTGGGTAGTTCCCCATCCTGGCAAAGGGATATTAGCCACCCAATTGTCAAGATTCGATAGAAGAGAAAGTCTTGGATCAAACTGGCAAAGCTATTTGTCTAATTAAAGGTATTGAACCTTTGAAAATAACCTTCAGACAGAATGCTGAAATTCTTTGAACACACAATACAACCTCTCACCTAAGGCCAGAATTGCCAATGTAATTAAATCCATGTTAGAGCAAGACATTTTAATGAAGATCTTAGGGAAGTCTTTGTAGTTCACCAATTATGCGGATACAAAAATTTAACACAAAATGGCCGGTCATTCAGGACTAGTGAAATATCAATATTATTGTTGTCCCATGTTGTCCTGCGGTACCGAATACCACTGTAATATTGTTCCACATCCCTTGTGAAGCTGAATGTTTCACTGCAATTGACTTGTGTCAATCATTCTTTTCTGGCTCTTTGCACATAGACAGCTAGTGTTCCTTTGTGTTATAGTTTGAGATCAGAGTTCTTGCATGGTGCTAAGTTCCACAAGGGTATACATAAAGCCCCCTCATCCTTAACCAGATCTTGAAAAGGAATTTGGCAACTCTGAAGTTGGTGTGTAACTCTGGGCCTGATTTAGATCTTGGTGGTAATAGTGCTGCCCTCACTTTTTCAACAGATTCTCTTTCCGCCTACTAGGCATTCCGCCGGCTCTTTTTAGATGCTGGTGGTTCAATGGGCAAAAGACCATTGGACTGCAGCAGACGCTGCCAGGTATGTTCATCTGCATAGATAGCGCATTAGGCAAAAGCAGCTATCAGAGGGAGGTCAGGCAGTTTGTCTTCCGGGCCTAACACAATGTGCCTTCCCACCAACAGGACTGTGGCAGTAACACCTCCACACCTGCATTGGAGGTTTGGAAGTGATATGGGGCAGAAACTCATATTTTCTCACTTTCACGCTTTCTTTTCAGCCATGGACCCGATCTTCCAAATCCTACCTCTGCTGCTTGATTCTGAACAAAAACAACACTGTTGGGAACAGAATTAATGGTACAGTCCACATTTACTTGTTACCTTTTGACTGGTCTGTTAATATTTGTACTGGACTCATGCATTTTTAAATCACCCTCACAAGCAATAACATATGAATGCGCAACACATATGTGTGTAATGTTGATGTTTAAAAATTATAAAGAAACACACCTCTGTGATTGCATTGTATTTTCAAAATTTGGTTCAAGCTGCTTTCAAAAAATGGACAAAAACGGATGCCAATCAAAAAATCAAATAGTCTCCATACAGGTAGGTTTAAATAAGTTTTGAAAATTGTCATATTAAAAACATATGCATTACACATCATCGGGATACTTGCATTGTAACATCATGTAGAAATGGCACTACACAAGGTTTAACCTTTACCTTATTATTTACCTGTAAAATCAATGTCAGTCCCAAATTTGAATCACAAAACACATCCATCCATGTAACTTTTCTCCGTGAAAGCTTCAAGTCCTGTATTGCATTCAAATTCAATAGTCACATCATTTTTTTAAGGTGTAATGCAAATGTGTTTATTTTTAGTAATAAAGGTGAAATCAACACACCTGTAGTAACCTGTCAAAAAATTATTTGATGCAAATGTCCATTATCATGATGAATGTGTGCACCTATATAGAAATGATCATCACATAATATGTTAACCAGTGTATGCTCCTAACAAAATAAACATCAATATGTACTTCACATTTTAGTCAGAAACATTGCTAAGAATCAAAAATTTGCAAAGGAAAATGAATGTCCGAACAAACTTTGTGAAATCAAAATGCAGCTTTATTACACCAAAGATATATGTCTTTCAAATAAAAATGGATATAAATGGTAGTCCATTAATGTCCACTGCATTGTTGGGCTGTAGCACTATGCTTGCCTACTTATAACTGCCAAGGGGAACCCCCTCAGGATGGGGCATTAGGTAGGAACAAAGCAGACACTACAATGATCATCTAGGTTTGGTGTATGTCGTGTATATTTGGGTGTGTGTTTCTACCTAGTAGGTGTTGTTTCTAAAATATGTGGGTGTGGTTGGATAAGTGTGCTATTGAGATGCTGGATGTGGTTGTGGTGCTTATGAATGTAATGGTGCATGTGGGTGTGGTGTCTGCATGTGCTGGTGCATGTGTGTAATGTCCATGGGTGTGCTGGTGCATGTTTGTGTGTACTGATGGGGGTTGTGTCTGTGGGTTTGGTGGTGTGTGTGTGTCTGTGGGTATGCTGGTGGTGGTGCATGTGGGTATGATAGTGGTTGTGGGTTTGGTGGTGGGGTGGTGGCTATTGGTGTAGTGATGGCTGTGGGTGTGCTGGTGGTCTTGATGGTGGTGAGTGTGTGTGTGGTATCTATATGTTGTTTAGATGTTTTTCTGCATTTTTCTTTGTGTTTGTGTTTATGTGTGTGTGTGCTGCTTGTGTGTGTTGGAGTGGGTGTGTGCAAAGAAATGAGTTTGCTTGGGGTAGGGCTGGAAATAGGGAATTGGGATGGGGCCTGAATTAGGGCACAAGGTTGAGCTAGGTGGGAGGCTGCGGTGAATGAGATGACTAGGCCTGTGAATGCTCTCTGCAGGCCATACATAGCAGGATGAATGCCTTCCAGGTTATCTACCATTTGTTACATGTGGCAACTAAGCCCCTCAATGGCATTCTTGAGTGCAGTCTGGCCTACAGATCTGTTCCGTAGGAGGTCAATGACCTCCTCACTCAGTGCAGCAGGTGGGACAGGGACGGGGTGAGGTGCCAGCAGCTAGGAAGAGCGGGGAGCGGGTTTGGCCAACTGGGGGGGGGGGGGGCAAGAGGAAAGGTGAAGATGGTTCTCTGGGTGGCAGAGAAGGATGCAGTTGGTATAGTTCCTGTTGGGTCTGCCACCACTAGGGTGTGGAAACTTTTGGAGCCCTCCGAAGATTATGTTGTTGAGCTGGAGCCTCCATTGGACTCCCCTCACCCTCCATGCCACTGGATCCCTCTTTGTCGGTAGTCTCAGCACCAGAACCACAGTGGCCAGCTGCTTCCTCGCCTACATGACCAATGTCTCCTCTGCCTGTTCCTGATGATGCTGAAACGATATACACAATAGTTGCATTGAATCTGTGTAAACAAAACTGATCATATATTTTGATCATAAAACAGTTTCCAAGTTTTCATATTTCACCTGCTTCAAGGGTCTCAAACTTTGGCTCCACCTTTGTATAAGCTCATGCATGTAGACAACATTTTCAGAAACCATGTGGTCACAGTACTGTAATTCCCCATGGCAGCTCCTATATCATGTATGATCTTGGCTCTTATCCATTTATATTTCTTCTCAGGAACCGTTTAACACCTCTAAATGGTAGGACTTTTTTATTTAGAATAGTGCTTATGTCACCAAAAGCATATAAACGAAAAATACCTTTGGACTGTTTGTTACAAGGACAAAAAATCTGTATTATTTTAATTCACAAAAAGTAAATATGAGTCAATGTGTGTCAACAAATTCTGTAATGTTGTACCAATATTTGTATAAACTGAAAGCCTGTTTCCTTTGTTTGGGCATTTCACAATGGTAACACTTACTTCAAGTAACTAAAGTATAGTTCAAATGTAAAAAATAGTATGTGGATTCTGTACTGAAGAAGCTTATCAATCAATGTATCACACACTATGTCAATACCTATGCTGTTGAAGAAATTAAGAACATTATTTTTTGTTGGATTGACAAATGAATTCTACAGCATAAGTAAATACATAGGCCTTGATATATTTCTAATCCACTACAGAGCAAAGACATTTTCACATTGACTCCTAAATATTTCTAGATATTTGAAGCCTGATTTACCATTGTAAAATTGTTATACAAAATATGCTGGCATTCACTTTAGCTAAAACTTGGTACAACATCAGAGTAAATATTACAAACCCTGAGTCATATATATGTTTTTTAAATCAAAGATTCAGATGCAATTCACAGTATGCTACAGATTCCACCTTGATACATTTCTACATTTTCAAAATGATCATGATTTGGTCCTGATATTGAGTTTTCCAGATATGTGATGGAACATTCCATTTGCAAAAGTTCCTTTATGTATTCCATTTTTCTTCATCATTGATTTATCACGTGGACATAACAAAGAACATTGTAAAATGGTTTTTGGTATGTGGTGCTCTGTTACCAATGTGTACACATTCCTGTCTGTGTGGTACCAAACATTGTATGCCTACCACATCTTTTTTTCAAAATCATATGTGCACATTTGTGAAGGAGTAAGATATCTTGCAAATCTTCCAATTGTAACATGAATGAAATAGTATTTTTGATTTAAAACACATTTTGAATATGTTTTAAATAACAAAATCTAGCCATTTAATCTAATGTTACTAGTCATTTTGGTTCACATGCTCACTCTTGTTTGTGTATAAAAACCAACTTACCAATGTGATGTTTGGAATATCCCCTTCATCACAATTGCATTTTATGCTATGCCACCTGTAATCGGGCTAATGTAACATCATTCACAATTTTGAAGGAGCATCACACCTGACACAATAAAAACAAGTGGTCTGTTTGGTACAACTGTCCCTTATAACATCAAACTACCTGATGTTTATTTGTTGTTTAGGCAGGCATGTATCTGCTCAAACCAGTCCTTTGGTAGTGAACAAAAATCAAGTAGTATCTTTCCCAAAACCTAACCTACAAAACACATTGTCATACACCTTGTGAAAAACGTACACCTTCAAAAACTCATTTTCTGTGTTGGACATATGTCAGCCTTAATGTTGATGGCAAACTTAGTTGCTGTAAAAAAATTCTTTTATTTAACATATTGAACTCACACTTCAACTTACCCCCGTGTTGCTGTTGTTGGGCTTTCAACTGCCCATAAAGATCCGGATGGGCCACCACAAGTATGTGGGCCATTGGCAGGGTGAAGGTGCCAGGCAGGCGTTTCCCACATTGGGAGGACTTGTTGAGATGGACTTCTGATGACCATTTAGTACAGCATTGTTGGTCCTCCCACCTCTTCCAACACTAAATGCTGCACTACTTGTAAAACCCAAGGGTCAGCACCTTCTTGGTGACAGCCTTCCATATCACCTTTTTCTGATGGGTTTTGACCTGTATGGTTACAAGAAATGAAGGAAAAAAGATTTGTTTAGTGAATTGTTGTTTGTCTGTCTTGATGTAACACAATTTTACAGCATCAATCACAATCTACTTCTTATCAGTGAATATCATTGTGAAATACTGAAAGCTAAACAACGTATGCATTAGAACCAGATACCCCCACTCCCAGCTGCATTGACTTGAAGCCTAATGTCAATAGAGCCAGATAATATGATTTAAACATAATACCAAAACTTAGGGCACTATAAAAGGGCTGCCATTTGTATCAGTGAGATTGTGCTCTTTGAGGGTGTGTGTACATGAGTGCCTGAGAAATTCAAACTGTGTAATTAATATCTCTCAGTTTTATTTTTCTTCCATTTAAAAGCATTCAGAATCATCATTTTGTTTACAACTCTATTTTTGAGTTGACAAATATTTTTTTCTAAGAGGCCAATACCTCAGTGCCTCAATTGTTCACCTCTGTGACTCAGCCCCAGCCTAGCCCACAAATAAGACTGAGCACTGCTAACTGTCAGGTCCTGCTATCTCTAGCCTGATGACCATGATGTCATAGGACCTTCTACTCATTTGAAAAATAACTCAAGGCACTGAGCTACTCTGAAGGTGTCTGGGAGCTACTGGCAGCTACCAATCAACTGGTTGGGGATACCTGATCTAGACTGAGTGATGTGTAGGATAGTGCAAATGGCAATCAACTTTTATTTGGCATATATATATATATAAAACCTACAGCGGGCAATGCGATTCTGCACGCTAGTAGTTCGCATCCTGGTCATCTTGTCAGAAGTATCCCCTACGGAGAATT
Source organism: Lissotriton vulgaris (assembly GCF_964263255.1). Taxonomy (NCBI): domain Eukaryota; kingdom Metazoa; phylum Chordata; class Amphibia; order Caudata; family Salamandridae; genus Lissotriton; species Lissotriton vulgaris. The sequence goes on from NC_141691.1 coordinate 781,050,982, forward strand.
TCTGAGGATGCGTAGGATCTGCAGTTCTGACGCTGATTTGAAGAGATACCAGAATGAAGCATTTATGAGATTCTGTGCCTGAGGTTATGATGCCTCGTTGTTACAAGAGGCTAAGGAAAAGGCTAATAGATTCAATAGAGAGGAGTATTTCACTGCTGTAGTGTGAATCCCACCCACAAAATATCTAACATAACAGAGGAATCTAATGACAAAATCAGCCTTATCACTACTTTTAATGGTGAGGAAAGGAAGGTGAGGGGGATATTGAAGAAACATTGGCCATTACTTAAGACCGATATCAGTTTGGCTCCACTGTTACCAGATGAACCATCTATTGTTTTCAGAAGAGCACCCTCTATGAGGGATGCTCTAGTTAAATCTAGCCCTGAGGTGGTGATAAAGAAAAACTGGTTATCAGACAAATTTGGATTTTTTAAATGTATCTCTTGCAGAGCGTGCAAGTTTGGTATTAATACCAGTGAATACCACTCTGAATTTGATCCTAAACCCATTCAGATTAGGGGTCATTTTACCTGACACACTGATTTTGTGGTCTATGTGCTCCAGTGTACTTGCAGGCTAATGTACATTGGGAGCACCACATTGCAGGCTTTTAATCGTTTCCTCCAACACCTTAGGGCGATTGTCAACTCAGATGTAAATTATCCAGTGGAGCGCCACTTTGAATTGGTCCACAAGAAGATTTTGATTGACCTTAAGTACTTTATCATTGATGCAGTACCCAAAAACATCAGGGGAGGCAACAGAGAGAGAACTTTAAGACAATTGGAAAGTAAATATATATTACTTTTAGACACCAGGATCCCTAATGGGATGAATACAGGGGAGGACCTGCACTGTTTTTTATAAACAAATAAGACAATATTAGTGTGATAACCCTCTGTTATTTGGAATGAACCTTTATAGGTCTTATATCTTTAAGACCCCTGGTTGTTTTAACCACCTTGCACTAGTTACTAGTGCTAAGTGTCAATTGTTCTTTAGTTCTTTGTTTACCATTAGATTCCAAGGTTATGATTTCCCATCCTTGAGTGGCGAGTCCTAACAATTTCACCTTCATTTATTCCAGCAATTATACATAATTTATGGCTGCAGGGGATCTGCTATGTGTTTCTTTTGACAGCATCACATTTAGAGGAAAAAGGGCACTATGCCATAATGTTCCATCCTAAGTAGGCTGTCATGGTAACATCCTATGTCATTATTCGTATGCTGTGTAGGTAATAGAGGGTAATTATAAAACATGTAAACCTTTATAATAGGGGTTGTAACATGCTTTATTTCATTGCTTCCCGATTTATAATGAATTTATTGTAAACTGAATAACAAATGAGATAGGCATATTTCCCATCTCTAGTTTACAGTGAAATTGCACTTTGCACGTTTTGCACTTTATTATAGATTATTTGCACTAGCACTTTTTTAATTGGATAGGGTTGTTTATACATCTAATGTAAACACTATGTATATAGACTATTATAAAAACAGTAAAACTTTAGTTTTAATATACTCTCCGTGTTTGGTAGACATGGCAGGACATACATATTAAATTTTACATGTCGTCCATTAATTTTATCAATGTGAAACTTTTTTATTCACCATGTCTCATGCAAATGGATCTATCCTCGGATTGTAATTGTAAAGTATGTTTTCTATGTCTATTTATTGTTGACACCCTTCCATTTTGATTATGCACAGTATTTAAATCACAGGTATTGGTTCCTATTGTCATGTGATCAAGGCTACTGCGACGTAGCCAAAACGCGTCATGCTGGAGACAAGGGGGCAATAAACCACCATCTATAGCGCTGTTGTGTGGTCTGTATCTGTACCTGCTTTCTTGTGTCGGAATCCAGAGCCGATTGGCAGGAGTTTGGAACATATATATATATATATATATGCACAAATCTTCCAACCTCCACTACCAAGCGGCGAGAGAAGAGACAGACCCCACGTGTTTCCAGGCAAGATGTTTATTTCGTTCCTGTGCCTTCCAAAAGATGCTTTTTTTTTTTTTTTTTTTTTTTTTCCAGGCAAGATGTTTATTTCGTTCCTGTGCCTTCCAAAAGATGCAACGTTTCGACTAACGATGTAGTCTTGTTCACACACCACATTGCACAAAGTGGAAACTTTTTTTTATATTTTTTGCAGTGGAGACACGCCCCTCCGGGTCCCACCTCCAAACGTGAGTCACATGGTAACAATTTAAAACCAAATCAAATTGATTAAAGGCACAGTGCACGGTAACATTCTATGGTTGTAACAGTTATGCAAAGCAAAGTAATAATACAAACATTGTATCGTTGATACCATTTGCATGAATAACTATGAAACTTAAAAGTTGTACAGTATAGATAACCGCATGAATGCGTGAATATTCATTAAAATAGTTTGCTTAGACACATATGAAACATATCGCCTCGACGATGATTTGTATGCAGACTCATTCTATTAGGCTGTTATTTACTACAACCAAAATAAACAATGACCGCATGAATGCGTGAAATTCATATGAATCTTAGTAGGACTGAATCCAAAGACATACAACATTCCAATGTGCAAAGCTTGCAATCTAAAAAGGAAATGTGTCATTGCCATTTAAACTGTTGAAATTTACATCCCAATGTTGCACTGTGCTAAGTTGTTGATGACCTGTACACATAATGACTTTAAAACACCAAAACCAGCACCTACGTGTATAATACAATAATACAACAACATATGATCGCCATTCTCCATATGTGCCACAGTATATGTACATATATACATTATTTGTGAGACTCAAATCATGATTATATGGGAACTATCTGCGCCAAAGGGTTGTGTAACCCCATAAAAGAAAAAAAAAAGGTGCATGAGTCAATACCAAGTGTTGAGAAAAAAATATAAATCACCCAAAAAGAAAGAATCCATGTGTTTGTTTTACAAGGAAAACTAAGCTGTCCAAAAGACAAAAACAACCAGAACTGTACAGAAATCAGACTACAAAATACCTAATATTAGGTGCTGTTTAACAGGATTTCATGTATTTACATACTATCTACAATTATGCTCACGTTGTGCCCACTATGTACATTATTGTGCAGAGAAAGGTTGACAATTGAATGTCCCTAAAGGAAGTTATGAAGATCCTCCGTTGCATTCAACCCGTTGGGTTGTTTGCTGACGAGTTTGATGATATATTGGGTTTCCAACCGGCGCAGTAATTTCTCGCGGTCACCTCCTCGTTTAAGGGGGGCCACGGCGTCGATGACAAAATAGGTGAGACATGATAAATCCCTATTATGCCTGATGTTGAAATGTCGCGCCACTGGATATGCGCCATCGTGGTTTACAATGGCCCTGAGGTGCTGTAATATTCTCACATGCACCTGTGCGCCGGTACTGCCCACATAGCGTAAGCCGCATGTGCAAGTTAGGACATACACCGCAAACTCCGTGCGGCAGTTGAAATTGCCGCGGATGGAATAATCAGTGTCGGAAAACGGAGTGCGGTAGTGGGTGGTATTTTGTCCAAACTTGCATGCCCGACAGGAGGAACATTTGTGGAAGCCCTTTCTCCCGAACCACTGATCCATTCTAGGTATTTCTGGGCTGGACCGTGACAGTTTACTGCGCATACTGAATGCGCGCCTGAATGTAATCACAGGTTTTTCAGGAGTTAAATTACGTAACACCGCATCAGTTTTCAGAACTGCCCAATGTTTGGTGACAATGGATTTAATTTTGCGGTGCTGCTGGCTGAAAGTTGTTATGAGTCTGCTCGGGTTGGGGGTTGTGTCATTGGCAAGGGGTTTAGCTTGTAGTAGGGATTCTCTAGTTCTATCCCCACTTTTCTTCAATGCGGAGGCAAGACACGATTTACTGTACCCTCTTGCCTCCAGTCTCGCAAGCATTGCGGACGCCCCTTCCTCAAATTTCGCCTGAGTGTTGCATATTCGCTTAAGGCGTAGTAATTCCCCCAACGGGATGCTATTGATGACATGTTTGGGATGGCCACTGCTGGCATGAAGGATACTATTACCAGCAGTGGACTTTCTGTGGAGGGCAGTGATAACATGATCATTGACGATACTGATGGATACATCAAGAAATTCAGCAGTGCTTGTACTGATGTTGGAAGTAAAAAATAAGTTGAATCTGTTTTTGTTGAGTGTATTTACAAAACTTTGAGCACTGCTGACATCACCCTCCCATACACAAAAAATATCATCGATAAACCGCATCCAATATTTGACATGCTCAAAACCAGAAACGCCTGGAAGTTCCTGCTCCTCCCACAGCCCCACGTGCAAGCACGCGTAGCTGGGAGAGAAGCAGGAACCCATAGCTACACCTCGTATCTGTCTCCATATGTCCTTTCCAAACATGAAAAAGTTATTATTCAAACACCACAATACTAGATCACATATCATTTTGTTGTGGCTATAGTATGCACATGACTTACGTCCCAGGAAATGTCTGACACCCTCAATTCCTATGTTGTGCTCAATGCACGTATATAGAGATTCAATGTCAAGGGTTATTATGCACCAGTCATTTTGCCAAGGTATAGTTTCCAGTTTGGACAAAAAGTCTCCAGTGTCCTTAATGTAGCTAGGTAACCCCTGGACATGTTCTTGTAGATAAAAATCTATATACCTGGAAATGTTTTCCCCCATGCTGTTGATTGCGGAGATGATAGGTCTCCCGGGGGTAGGATTCTGTTTCTTATGCACCTTAGGAATTAAATATAAGTGCGGGATAACTGGATGTTCCTTCAGTAAGAATGTGCATTCGGTGGAGGTAATTAGGCTGGCTCTTTTGTAGCCTAACAGCATTTTTTTGATGTTTTCCTTCGCCTGTTTATATTGGACACCATTGCTCAGTACATAACAATTAGCGTTATTCAACTGGCGTTTTGCTTCCGCAATATATTCCTATATATATATATATATATCAAGGAAAAACTCGTCTCCAACATCCAACGCTGCCAAAGTTTCACACAGCCATGGACAAACGAAGAGAGGAACCCAGGAAATGGTGCCAAACAAGTGCGTTTATTTTTGCTCAGTCTCGCCCAGCATGCCCGCCATTACGCGTTTCGACAGTATCCACTGTCTTGATCACATGATGTGATCGCAAAGTTACTTGGGAATTTATTTTCATTTTCATTGACACAAAAGGTGGACTATATACCGGCCACCATGTTCAAGAAAGTGCTTTCAAAAGGGTACATTGAAAATAAAACCCATAGTGGGTAAAATAACAGAAGTATATACATATATGTGCAAAATTGCAAATAAATAAGTATGTATAAAAAACTTCATGACTATATACATATAAATATATAAATATGTAGATCATAAAATTCAGATGTTGAATCCTCAAAATTAGTTTGGATTTCTCTTTTCTGACCCTTCTAAAAATCACAATTTAGAAAATATATCCCAAGTGGGATTTTTCAATAAAGTGTCAAGTGCTATATGTAAACATAATCTCATGTAAACATTGGCAATTTATATCAATAGATTCCCATGGTGTAACAAGGAGCAGCCATCATTGCTAAAGTGCAAGAGAAAAATATTTAAGGTGAAAAGTGCAAACAGAAATTGTTCAAAATTATTAAAAAAGGGAAGAGCCCCTCCCTTTAGAATTCTTTAAGCTGACAGATGTTAGCACACAGTTCCATCCGGGAATACAAAACAGTTTCAATGTCATGTTATCTTATCTTTTCAAGTTTGTACAAAGCATCTCTTCAAGTTTGTACAAGGCAGTGTTGTGTCATTACAAAACAATGCAATTGATCAGGGGTTGGGTACAGCTACAGATGATATGAACTACAGACAGGTGTATAAGTCCTCACTGGCATTAAGACCTCCAGGGGCACGGCTGTTTAGTTCCAAAATGTACCGGGTCTCAAGGACCCTCAGCAGCCCATCCCTATTACCCCCTCTCCTAAGGGGTGGCACACAGTCTATAACAAAATAGGTGAGGTGCCTGGGATCACTCCCATGCACCGCCTGAAAATGACGTGCCACCGGGTAGGATTGTTCATTATTGGAGATTGCCCTCAAGTGCTGCAGTACTCTCCTGTGAACCGGAAGCCGGGTACTCCCTACATACCTAAGTTCACAGGGGCACTGCAGCACGTAAACGGCAAACTCCGTCTTGCAAGACAATTGTTTGGTTATTAGTACAGGTTCCTCTTTAAATGGGATGCTATAGCGTGTTGTGTTGCATCCATTTTTACAGGCCTTGCAGCTGGAACATTTTATAAAACCTTTCTTCAAATCCATAAAGGTTTTAGATCTTGGAAGTTCCAAGTGGTTCTTTACTAGCCTGTCTGACATAGAGGGGGATTTTCTGAAGGAAAACTCTGGTCTTTTGCCCACTGTTCCACTAATGACGGGGTCCCCCGTCACCAGGTTCCAGTTTCGGCTAAAGATACGCCTAATCTCATTGTGTTGTTGGTTATATGTAACCACTACCCTTGAGCTATCTTTGGAAGTTACTATTTGATCTGTATCACGTTTTGGTTTAGGAGCCAGGATCTGTGCCCTTGTCATATTGTTAGCACGTTCCATGGCTCTGGCGATGACTCTTGGTGAATACCCTCTAGCCAAAAAACGTGATCTGCTTCCTTCCATGGCTCTTAGGCATTCCCCGTCATCACTGCAGATTCTTTTTATACGAAGCATCTCCCCGAAAGGGATGCTTTGTATTAAGTGATGCGGGTGTTGGCTTGCTGCGTGCAGGAGGGTGTTGCCTGCAGTTGGCTTCCTATATAACCGTGTGGCTAAACTTCCTTCATGTATATACACTTCTATGTCTAGAAAACAGAGCTGGGTTTTACTCATGGTGGAGGTGAATTCTAGGTTAAGATCATTGCAATTCAATGCCAACACAAATTCCTGGGCTTCAAGCATGGTTCCCTGCCAGATAAAAAAGAGATCGTCTATGTATCTTAAATAGACCGGTACATGCCCCCTCATAATGGCCTGATGCTGCACCATGAGGACCTGTTCCTCCCACCAGCCCATGTGCAAGCACTCTAGGCTGGGAGAAAAACAGGCCCCCATAGCTACCCCTCTGACCTGCTGATACACTTGACTGTTGAACAAAAAATAATTCTGCTCCAGACAAATCTTAATCATAGCAGTTAACATGGAATTGTGAGCTGAAAAATTGATAGATCTCCTATTCAAGAAATAGTTTACTGCCCTGATACCGTCTTGATGACGTATAGACGTGTATAGGGATGTAACGTCTAAGCTCATGAGTACACAGTCCTGATTCCAAACAACATTGCCCAATTTCCTGACAAAATCTGAAGAATCCTGTATGTAAGATTCCAAATTTTTAACACTGTCCTGTAAAAAATAATCAATATAAATCGACATCTTTTCAGTGGAACTGTTAATCGCTGAAATTATGGGTCTTCCAGGGGGGATTTCAGTGTTCTTGTGAACTTTTGGGAGCAGGTAAAAAGAAGGGATAACCGGGAATTCCTTTTTCAAAAACTCCAGCTCCTCCTTTGTTATTAGACTACTGCATTTCCATGCAATTAGTTTGGCCTTCTGGTCTTCCCATGCCAACCTTACAGCTCCCAAGTTGCTCCTTCTGTAACATGAATGGTCCTGTAATTGCTTCTCCGCTTCCTCGATATACATTTGGCGTGGCTACAGTACTATATTACCACCCTTATCTGCTTGGCGGACCAGAATGGTATTGTCTGATTCCAGCTTCTTCACAAGGGTGTTGAAACTCAGATTTTGGTTGCTCAACACTCCCCGCCGTTTGTTAGTGGTAATATACAGTTGTTTCAAGTCCTTTGTAATTAAGTCTTGATACACATCAATATTATCATGTGGCATTATAGGGAGAAATACTGATATTGGTTTAAATGGAGTAGCCCCAGAAGCCTGATCAACTCCTGACCTGACTAGAGGCAACATTGTTGAGGGATTAATTTCCTCCTGCAAATCCCATATCTCCTCAAAGTCCTCTCTGCCCCCCGCTTCCAAGGTGACAGAGTCTATTTCAGTTGCTCCCAGTCTTTTCTTTCTCGACGGTTGCATTCTAAAATATTTTTTCAACTTTAATTTCCTCACAAAGCGGAAAGCATCCATTCTTGTGTCTGCATAATTAAAGTTGCACGGAGGGCAAAACGATAAACCTAGACTTAAAATATTGGTTTCTTTCTCAGTCAATTTCAAAGTGGTCAGATTCATTATTGTGTTGGGGCTGCTATATATATATATATATTACCTACTGGCGGTCGCCAGTAGGTATATATAGTTAGGATTTTTTTCCTATGGGATTTTTGAAAATTCTATGTCGGATAACTTTGGCGTTTGTGGACGGAATTGGCTGAAATTTTCAGGAAAATGGCACATTTCTGAGCAGCCGCTGAAAATGTGGTGGGGTTTCGTCAAGGGGGGCCGAGAAAAAAGGGGGGTCCCAAAACGCATTTTTAACATTGAGTTTTCCATAGGGCGGTTGGACTCACTTTTAGCTCGAACGGCTGAATGGATTTACACGAAACTTGGCAAAACTGTAGATATGGTTTGCCCGACGTGCCTTTGCTATGTCTCAATATATGTGCTCCAGTGGATTTTGAGAAATTAACGTTTTAAAAAAACAGATATATCTGTGACAGCGCTCCGGTTAGCGCTCCGGTTCGCGTACCTGACGCGTAACGGAACTTCGCGAAGCGAAGCTGATTGGCTCTCGGGTGTCTGTAAACATTCTAAACAGTCCGGAGCGGCCGCCATCTTGTGTCTCGGTAGGATCGAGACACAAGAGGTGGCCAAAACAAAGTGGGAAATGAGTATAAGGGGGCAGAGTACATCCTCCCTGACCCCCTAGGTTTGATGAGGGGGCTTTAAAAGGGCCTCGCGGGGTTAAAAAATAATAATCTTTATATCGTTTTTTTTGCGGGGGGAGCGCTCGGTACGCGCACCGGGAAGCGGTCCGGGAAGCGTAATATTGGGAAAATAGGATGAAAGAATGTTCAAATATTGTATGTTTATTGATTGTTATTTTTTTTTATTATTATTTATTTTATTTAAGTACCAACATGTAGTTACCAATGCAGAGTCTAAAAATAAAACTACATTGTTTCCTTTGTAGATATCGTGCAGGTTGTTTCAGAAGTTATTGTGGTATATGGAATTCATAGCGTAGTCTGTGAGGAGAGCAGAAACACCATGAAGGCAGGAGATGATAAAGAGATGTTAAATACACATTGGAGATGATATAGTGGAAGAAAGGAAGTAACTATGAGCAAACTTAAAGTTGCACAGTATATTTAAAGTCTGATTTTACATTAAAATCAATTTGCTACTAGTTTAAAAAATACATATAAAAATGAATAATGTCTCAAACAATTTTTGAATTATTATATATAAATTTATTATTCTGATTTATTTTCAAAATTAAAAAGAACTTCTAATAATTCTTGGTCAGATTTTGACTCATTTTCAATTAACAAATCCACAGCTTCAACACATTGCAGAAGTTCTATGTCCATTGATTGATCAAAGAATTCTGAATCATTTTCTTTGTCTTGGTTGCATTCTGCAATTTCCACGTTATTTTTCTGCTCTCCTTCCATTTCTATGCTGTAAAATGAATTTTAAGAAAATACATCAGTACAGATAGGGCACTGTTGGGTTTAAGTACAGACAGGTAGTTTGGTTTTTTAAACAGTGATTTTTTCGTTGGGCAGTGTATGGTATCAAACTGGAAGTAGAAATATGAAAACATTTATGAAATAAACTCTAAGTCAATTCTTAATTATACAAGACAAGTCTAACTCCATCCATAACTAAAACAGAGAAGTCTATTTTATTCCATAAGTATTACAGAGGGATAGTATTTAACTATCAGAAAATGTTTTCCTAATTAGCTTACAGTACAGAACATACTTCAGTTTTTAATATAACATCTTACCTTTCAAATAGAACTTCAAGTTATCAGATGAATTGTACTTGATATGTACTTCAAGAAGTAGTAGTCAAAATGGCTGTGTTTCTCTCTCTTTCTTTATATATATTCAGGTACATAACCAATCAAATGTCATGAAATAATAGAAGATATTGAAAGTAGCATTTTGATTGGTTGTCAATTCTAACACTTCATAAGTGTTTTGGTTAGGTAATTTACCTCAGGATATTTAATCAGGCTTACAGCATAATTTTCACAATGAAATTCCATCAAATTTGGGGAAATGGTAGGGACTGCTATGTAGTAGGGGTTATTCTATATTTGATGAAAGTGTCTGTAGTGGTTTTTCTGTAAATTACTTTCCCACCTTTTTTTATCGAGCGCTTACCGGTGCGCTCCCCGGTACGTGATCCGGCAGCGTTACGGGAGTCCTCCATTTTGTGTATTGGTAGAATTAAGACATAAGATGGAGGACAAACAATGTACGGAATGGGTAGAAGGGGGCACGGTAGACACTTTGTGACCCTCTAGGTTTTCGGAGGGAGGATTAGAATGCTGATACATGCAAAAATTAAGATTTTTTTTTTTTTAAATTTCGCGGGGGGAGCGCTCGGTACGCGCACCGGTAAGCTAACCGGGGAGCGTACTTTAGTGAAGAAAAAAAAAAGAATACATTTTACATCTTTTGATATTTGCTATTAAAAAACCATTGAAATTTACTGAAAAAAACCATAGGTTATAGACCATATATAGTTAGGAATTAGCATTTACAAAACCTTGAAAATTCACTGAAAAAACCATAGGTTATAGACCATATATAGTTAGGGATTAGCATTTACAAAACCTTATTTTACTCGCACAAAACCATTGAAATTCGCATATATAGTTAGTTGCACTAACTATATATCGCGCACCCGCAATCCACTGCTGATGATGTCACATATTACATCATTCATGACATGGTCCGTTACATCACTGATGACATCACTGATGACATCTCAAATGACATCACTGATGACATCACTGATGACAACATCCAGTGAGTGTATGTTTTCCTAACTATATATGGTCTATAACCTATGGTTTTTTCAGTGAATATATATATATATATATATATATATATATATATATATATATATATATATATATATATATATATATATATATATATATATATATATATATATATATATATTACCTACTGGCGGTCGCCAGTAGGTAGTTATAGTTAGGATTTTTTTCAATGTTAAATCTCAAAATTCTATTTGGAATAACTTTGGCACCGGTTAACGAATCTGCCTGAAAATTTCCTGAAAATGGCCTCGTCGAGCTCCGGTCCTTCCCTGAAAGTTTGGGGGGGATACGTCAAGCGGGGGCCGAGATAAAAGGGGGGTCCCAAAACGCATTTTCCCCATGTTAATTTCCATAGGGCGGTCAATTTCACTTTTAGCCCGAACGGCTGAATGGATTTACACCAAACTTGGCAAAATTGTAGGGACTGGTAGCCCGATGTGCCTTTGCTATGTCTCAAGATATGTGCTGCAGTGGATTTTGAGTAATTTAGGTTCAAAAAAATATATATATCTATAGGCGCTCTCCGGTGCGCGCACCGGAGTGCGCTCCAGGCGCGACACGCGACTTGCGCGCAGAAAGCTGATTGGCTCTTGGGTGTCTGTAAACATTCTAAACAGTCTGGAGCGGCCGCCATCTTGTGTCTCGGTAAAATCGAGACACAAGGGGTTTGAAAAAAAAAGGGGCAAATGACCATAAGGGGGAAGAGAAGACCCCCTCTGACCCCCTAGGTTTGATGTAGGGACTAAAATAGGGTCCTGCAGGGCATTAAAACATTTTTTTCGTTTTGCGCGGGGGAAGCGCATGGTACGCGCACCGGCGAAGCACGGGGAAAATCCAGGACCATATTTATGAAGGCCTTGCGCTGTTAGTTTTGCGCCTCCTGTGCGTCAATTTTTGTGACGCACCAGCGGTGTAAAAAAATGCGCATTGTTATGCAATATTTAAAAAGTGACGCATCTATCTAGATGCGTCACTTTTTAAATATAGTGCAACGAGGCACATTTTATTACACTGCTGGTGTTATGCGTCACTTTTCTGTGCGCACTCCTTATGACATTCCAGATGTGTCATATTTAATGTATGACGAATCATGTTGCAAGGAGTTACAGATACGTCAGTATTTCTGACATATCTGTAAACATAAAAGTGATGCGAGGCAGGTGCAAGATTTTGACGCAACAGCATCCTAAAAGTGACGCAGAGAAATCTTATAGATTTCAGTACGTCGTTATTACCAAGCTTTTTGCGGGGGAATGCCCCCTTTGCATACATTATACCTGACGCAGATATAATGTGGCGCAGAGTTTTAAAAAGTGACCCATGTACCTAGATGCGTCACTTTTTAAAAATAGCGTCAGGTATAATGCATGCAGAGGGGGTGTTCTCCCGCAAAAAGCTTTGTAATAGCGACGCAGTGAAATCTTTGAGATTTCACTGCGTCAGTTTTAGGATGCTGTTGCGTCAAAATCTTGTGCCTGCTTTACAGCAGGTGTTAGACTGAGGCAAGACCTTTCACATGCTGCTTTCCCCATTTGAAAGGACACATTACTGGAGTTGCGTCACTTTTGTGACGCACTCCAGCAATGCGTTACTTGGAATGTCATAAGGAGTGCGCACAGAAAAGTGACGCATCGCACCAGTGGTGTAAAAAAATGTGCCTCGTTGCGTTATATTTAAAAAGTGACGTATCTAGGTAGATGGGTCACTTTTTAAAATCAAGCGCCACATTATATCTGCGTGAGGTATAATGCATGCAGAGGGGGTGTTCCCCCACAAAAAAAGCTTTGTAATAGCGACGCAGTGAAATGTTTGAGATTTCACTGCGTCACTTTTAGGATGCTGTTGCATCCTTTAAATATAGTGCAACGAGGCACATTTTATTACACTGCTGGTGTGATGCGTCACTTTTCTGTCCACAGTCCTTATGACATTCCAGATGTGTCATATTTAATGTATGACGAATCATGTTGCAAGGAGTTACAGATACGTCAGTATTTCTCACATATCTGTAAACATGAAAGTGACGCGAGGCAGGCGCAAGATTTTGACGCAACAGCATCCTAAAAGTGACGCAGAGAAATCTCATAGATTTCAGTACGTCGTTATTACCAAGCTTTTTGCGAGGGATTGCCCCCTCTGCATACATTATACCTGATGCAGATACAATGTGGCGCAGAGTTTTAAAAAGTGACCCATGTACCTAGATGCGTCACTTTTTAAAAAATAGTGTCAGGTATAATGCATGCAGAGGGGGTGTTCCTTGCAAAAAGCTTGGTAATAATGACGCAGTGCGTCACTTTTAGGATGCTGTTGCGCCAAAATCTTGCGCCTGCTTCACAGCAAACCTTTCACATGGTGCTTTTTCCATGTGAAAGGACACATTACTGGAGTTGCGTCACTTTTGTGACGCACTCCTGCAATGCGTTACTTTTGTGTTTACAGATATGTCAGAAATACTGACATATCTGTAACTCCTTGCGAATTGATTAGTCATATATTAAATATGACATATCTGGAATGTCATAAGGAGTGCGTCCAGAAAAGTGACGCATCGCTGTTTTCACGTAGCGATGCGTCACTTTTCAGAAATGAGGCCTCCAGTTTATTCACTGTGTCATAATTTTCTTTTCTAACACTCACCTTCTTTCATTCCTCCTACTTCACTTCCTTTCACCTCTCATACCTTTCTGTTCTTTCTTACTCATTCTCCTTTCAATTATCAATGCACTATATTTCACTTACTCTTCATTTTTTAAGAATATAGCTCTTTGATGAGAATTGGAGGTAGTTCTGAAAAGAACTTTTGGTTTTCTTCTTTTAACTGAACAGGAACAAAAACAGGGAATGGAAACTGCTCAACAGGAGCAAAAAGAAAAGAAAAAAATTAGGGGTGGGAAGGGCAGCGATGGTTCTCCAATGCTCGAACCATGAGCAGGACACTTTGCTCCCCATAGGTGAGGAGTTGATTGCAGTATCTGCATCTGACGACCCCATGGTTAAATGCAGGTTGAATGTTTGCTACCTGCTCCTGTGATTGTTCTCTTCCAGAAGAAGTTGCTCCTCCTGTTGATGTAGAGGCCCCATCTCTGGGAACCTCTTGTGCCAGAGCCCTGACACTTTCCCGGGCAAAATTCTGGGGGTGCCTCCTCTCCACATGGCGAATCATGGTGAAGTTGCCAAAAGAGTATTTTTTTGGGGGGTTACCCCGTGACAGGACCTGTTTGCAGATCCTGCACTCTACTTTTGGTGCATTCACCTTCTTCTGGTCTGCTGGAAACTTAAAAAATTTCCAGATGAAATGTTCTTTGACCTTCGGCTGAGGAGGCTCTTCATCAATGAAATCATTGGAGTCATCTTCACTGCTGGATGGTCTGGCAGCCATGATTAATCAAGGAATATGGAACAGCAAAAAAGGCAGGTCTTTCAGTCACAAAAGTGAAAGAAGAAGTGAAGGAAATGGGTGGGGATTTCATTCATTGTAAAAAAAAACTGTTAGCAACCAATGAAAAGTGTTATTTTAGGGTCACATGACCCGACGCGTTTACGCTGCGTGCTCCGGAGCACTTCCGGTGCGTTTACGCAGCGCGATCGTAGGCGCTTCCGGGGCGCAAACGTGGCGCGATCGTAGGCGCTTTTGCGTGCGTTTATGCGCCGCGAACGTAGGCGCTTCCGAGGGCACTTACGTTGCGCGCCGAAGTGACGTCATCAATCTTTTATAGAAATGCATAATCATTTTCCTTATTAAAAAAAACTAATTTTATTTGTATGGTACGAAATGTTTTGCATTATTATTAACTTTTCATTCATATTTTTTTTCACGAACGACAGTTGCGCTCTGGGTGCGCTTTCAGATGAGCTCTCGGAAAAGCTTACCGGAGAGCTTAGCTGAAAGCTTCCCGGAGCGCGCACCCAGAGCGCAAAAGAAAAAAATTATATAAAAAAAATGAATACTTAAAAAAAAACAGCAAATTGTAAAAAAAAAAAAAGGTTAGAAACTCGATATACAAAGGAATTAGCATTTAAAAAACCTATGAAATTCACTGAAAAAACCATAGGTTTCACACCAGTTATAGTTAGGAATTAGCATTTAAAAAACCTATTAAATTCACTGAAAAAACCATAGGTTTCACACCAGTTATAGTTAGCTGGAAATTTTACTGATATAAAACCATTGAAATTCCCACGTTATAGTTAGATGGACTCACTATAACTTGCGCGTGCAATGCACTGCTGATGATGTCTTATTAAGCCAGTTAACCAATCAATTTTTAAAAACCATCCATTTAGACACTTATTTAAACATTTATTCTTCCATCAACTTTTACATATACATATATAAAATATATTTATTTTTCAGAAAGACACACATTCACTGGATGGTGTCATCAGTGATGTCATGAGTGATGTCACTGACCATGTCATGAGTGATGTAATATGTGATGTCATCAGCAGTGCATTGCACGCGCAAGTTATAGTGAGTCCATCTAACTATAACGTGGGAATTTCAATGGTTTTATATCAGTAAAATTTCCAGCTAACTATAACTGGTGTGAAACCTATGGTTTTTTCAGTGAATTTAATAGGTTTTTTAAATGCTAATTCCTAACTATAACTGGTGTGAAACCTATGGTTTTTTCAGTGAATATATATATATATATATATATATATATATATATATATATATATATATATATATATATATATATATATTCACTGAAAAAACCATAGGTTATAGACCATATATAGTTAGGAATTAGCATTTACAAAACCTTGAAAATTCACTGAAAAAACCATAGGTTATAGACCATATATAGTTAGGAATAAGCATTTACAAAACCATATTTTACTCACACAAAACCATTGAAATTTCATATATAGTTAGTTGCACTAACTATATATCGCGCACCCGCAATCCACTGCTGATGATGTCACACATTACATCATTCATGACATGGTCAGTGACATCACTGATGACATCTCTGATGACATCTCAAATGACATCACTAATAACATCACTGATGACATCTCATTTGACATTACTGATCACATCACTGATGATATCATTCATGTGATAATACGATGAACCTCTTCAGACTCTAATATAACCTTAGATACAATCAGTGTAAACAGACACTCACAGACTGCCACTCATCCATGGAGTTACTCACACACCTAGTCAGTCATGCAAAGAATCAATCACACCTCCATTTCCTCAACTATACAGTTATACAAACTTTACTTATTCAAACATATACTAACACATATTTACTCTCTTATATAATCCCTGATACAAGTTCACAATGATCCATACAGCCACTCACACATTCACTGGCTCTTATGCACAGTTATTTATATATGTCAACTCTCAAATGTACTGTGTTTTACATATGTACTTACTTTGACATGTAGCACTGAGATATCCATTCACTCACCAATACACTCATGCACACAGTCAACCGCCCATACAGCTGTTTCCACATGCACTTTTGAAACCATACATATAGTGAATCAACTGCTCACACATCTATGCACAGAGTCATACACCTCCCAGCCACCCACACACACACTCAGTCCCCCATACAAATACTTGGGCAACCAATCAATAACCCATATATTTACTCATATAGCTACTTATCAACACATGCAACAGTTTACAGAACAACAGACATAATGATGCACAAATTAAGACAGTTTAGTCACTAACCCATGCACTCAGTGAGACACATTTAATCACTCACTCATACAGTCAGTCATGCACCTACTATATCCTTCATCCAGACACCTATACATCCACTCATTCTTCAATATGTAAGACATATTTTAACTTTACAGAAACATACAGTCACTGGATGTTGTCATCAGTGATGTTATCAGTGATGTCATTTGAGATGTCATCAGTGATGTCATCAGTGATGTCACTGACCATGTCATGAATGATGTAATGTGTGACATCATCAGCAGTGGATTGCGGGTGCGCGATATATAGTTAGTGCAACTAACTATATATGAAATTTCAATGGTTTTGTGTGAGTAAAATATGGTTTTGTAAATGCTTATTCCTAACTATATATGGTCTATAACCTATGGTTTTTTCAGTGAATTTTCAAGGTTTTGTAAATGCTAATTCCTAACTATATATGGTCTATAACCTATGGTTTTTTCAGTGAATTTCATTGGTTTTTTAAAAGCTAACATCTGTAGCTGTAAAATGTATTCTTCTTTAAATCAAAAAATATATTTTAGATGTTTATTGATAATTTTTTTTTAAATATTTTTTTTCTTCGCTTCCAGTTCGCGAACCGGGAAGCTTTCCGTTAGCTCATCTTGATGCCGCGACCTACTCCGCGAACCGGTAAACGTTTCGTTTGCGCAACTGTGACGCGTCGCGGAAGCGCGACGTATCACTGTCGCGTAATGCGTCTTATGACGCGCCGCGTTAGCGCTCCCGGAAGTGCTCCGGACAGCGAACCGGAAGCGATCCGGGACGCGGCGCGCACCGCGTAACGTGAGCGGAACAAGTCATGTGACTTGTTTATAAAACTTTTCATTGGTTCATTTCACTTTTGGTTTCCAAATGATGTAAGACTAGGTCATATGACCTAAAAATAACACTTTTCATTGGTTTAGAACTTTTGCTTTTCCCAAATGATGAAAACCCCTCCTTCTTTCCTCACTCTGACTTTCATCTTGGTGAGAGAAAGACCATTTTCCTATAGTTGAGCAATGGCTTCTGTACTTGCTTCAGCTGGTGCACCCCCACCACCACCTCCACCTCCTCATGAGAAGAGAGGACCACCATCTCAGTTCATCACCAACACAGAGGAGGAAGAGGATGAACTAGAGGAAGAGGAGACAGAAGAACCAGAGTTCTTACAGGAGTTGCCCCGTGTTTCCCGTCGGAAAACCAGTTTTATCTGGCAGTTTTTTTCAATCCCTCGAGGGGAGAAGAAAGTGAATGCAAAGTATGCCACCTGCCTTATTTGTAAACAAAGGTTATCAAGAGGCACTGAAAAAAAGTATAGCATGGGAAACTATACCATGCATCGCCATATGAGCAGGTGGCATCCACTAAACTACAGCCGTGCAGAGTTGCGTGACCTGCAGGATAATCCACCAACAACTCCTGTGGCCAGGTCAACAACACAAATATCATTGACAGGAGGAGAGGCACAGGAAACCGTGCCAAACATTCAGAAGAACTTTTTACACATGAAAGTAACTTGTTTGTATTGCGGAGCATTGCTTTCATGTGGTAACATGAGCATAAAGTTAATGAACATTGCTTTTGAAAATCACAATTGCCCTAACCAACCCAGACAGTAATTTTTTTTTTTGCTCCTGTTGAGCCCTTTTCAATGCCTGTTTTTTGTTGTTTCCCCTCCATCAAAAACAAAAAAAAAACATAAAACTGTTCCAAAAAAAAAAAAAAAAAAATGTTTAAAAAAAAAAACAACAAAAACATAAAAAAAAAGTTCTTTTCAGAAATACCTCCCCTTTCAAATAAAATTGCTAGAATGTTTAGCACTCTGGCAAGCTCTATTTCTTTTGGTTCGCTTTCCCGTTAGCTGCCCGGTTCGCGAACTAGGAGCGAACCAAAAAAATGTTTTTTTAAAAAAAGAAGAGTAAGTATAAGGGAAGTAAACAGAGAGTAATGTTAAAAGAAAGACAGCTATAGGGAGTAAACCAGAGATACTGTTTAATAGATCTATTTACCGAAGAAAAGATGGAAGAGGGTACAATTGCGAAAAACAAAATGGATAAGGAAGTGAAAGAAAAAAAAGAGAGTAGAACAATAACAAAGAAGAGTTTCTTGGAGAATGTGAGTGAATGTTCAAAATAAGATTAAAACATGTGGAATAACAGAGAGAAAAAATAGAAAACAGAAAAGAAAAAATAACAGAAAAAGATTAATTGAAACAGCAAAGAAATGTAAATAACATAGAGCCTTATCATCAAAATAGGCAATAAAAGTTTTGCATTTTTTATCAGCAGAAATATGTCGCCAAAGCATTCTAATTAGCTTGATACATATGACCCCAAGTGAGACCTGTCTTGCAACATGGTGCATCTTTTTCATCACTGCTGCATCGGTTTCATGTGGCACGGTTTTAAAACAGCATGACACATTTGCCTAGATGCATCAATTTGTAATTTTGCGCCCATAACATATCTTTTGCACCGCCACTGCGTCACAAAACTGACGCACAGTGGCGCAAAAGAGGCATACATATATCATAAATCTGTCCCTAACATTTTAAATAATTAATTCAGGATGACGATAAGGTGTGGTCTCTCCTGAGGTTTGTTTAAGGTGAGACCTACTCAGGGTTACAGATCAATTTTACGCTTGTTGAAGAATACAGAGGAGATAATACATGTGAAGGACTACCAATAAAGTAAGTCATGTCCTCTTATTACATCATTCATGACATGGTCAGTGACATCATCAGCAGTGCATTGCGGGTAAAAAGAGTAGAAAACATTTACCTTATAATTCTTGTTAACTTTTTAAAATATTTTTTCATACTTTCAATCTGTAAAAGAGAGAACAAACATTTCCAAAAATATTAAAACATGTATTTAAAAATTAGAAAAGAGAAGGGAAAAGGTTCAAAAACAAACAGTTTTTCAACAACTTTGACATTTACAGAAGCCTCTGCTTCTCTACGTCCCCTACACAATCCTAAAGATATATATTTTAAACAAACAGTATCTTCATGCTGATGAAGTGAGGCCTATTTTGGAACATGGTGCTTCTTTTGCACTGCTGATGTCTCACAATAGTGATGCAATAGCAGCGCAAAAGAGATGTAAAGCCATCATAAAATTGTGTCTAACATTGTAAATGATTGTTTCAGGATGCAAATAAGATGTGTCCTTTCAAGAGGTTTCTTTGAGGTGAGGCCTATTCAGTTTTTTTAAAAAAAAACAGTACCCAGAAGTGCAGCACTGTAAGCATTAACTTTGACACTTACAGAAGACTCAGTTTCTCCATATCTACCTCACATTTCTAAATGTATATCATAAGTACAAAAAGCAGAACATTAATTATACATGTTAAATGGTTTATTTTTGCTGTTCTCAGAATGTATCAAATTTCACTTAAATCAGTGACTTGAAGGTATTCATCATGTAACAGCGGGGAAAAAAAACCACAATCAAAATGATTGTGTTTAAAAAACCCATACAACCTAAGAAATCTGAATTCAAAACTCCTTAAAATTAACTTACTTTCCATAACGTCGAAGGATGTCCTATGAACAGTGTCCACTCTGTTGTGCTATAAATATTTTCAGCCCGCCACTTTCTGAAAGAAAACCTCCATCGTTTTGAAAAATATGTTACATACAATAAAACACTTCTCACATTCTACCACATGTTTCCACTTGGCCAAATCATGTTGCAGCGATTCACAACTCTTGTAATTCTTCCAATCAAATCCCGTCATTTTCTATTTTCGCAACTTTCAAAAAGAAAACATTTAAGATTATTTTCACAATCCTGGACTACTAATATCTTACCCTTCTTTCTCACTCTTGTTCTCCTTTTCCTATGACACTGATACTGCTTACTATGAAGCAGACTTACTTGCATCAGGTTTATATAGTTGGATTTTTAAATTGACATTATAATTATAATTAAAAGTTTTGGACCAATAATCTAGACAGCATTGCAGACTTACATTCCCTCTACTTGATGAACGTTTTGCAATTCCTCAGAGGAAATCCCAAGATTCTTTCCTTAAAATTTTTGTTTTAAAAACACCAGGTAAGAATTTTTAAGGTCAAACGGCAACAGAATCGTTGCAGAATGACCAGCCATTTCGAGACTTTAAATAAGCTGTGTAATGTCCTGATGTTGTTGAAGGACCATCGTGATAGATAATTGCTACAGTTACAAAAGTCCTTCCTGATATTGACAGCTGAGAAGCAACAACATTTTTTATTAAAGTTGACAATTTTGATCCATCAGGCCTACATTGTTGGATCATTAAAATGACATACTGGCCATATCTTCGTATAAATAATGTTGACATCATTTCAGATTTACATTGGCTACACTCCATGTTGTGATCCGCTGCATTTACTAGCTTATTAAAGGAGACTGATTTACTGTCTGGCAAAGTTAAATATATAAATCTTTCTGAGTCTACACTAGTAGTACTTGATACCATACAGTTCTCACAGTCATGCTGCCATTGATAAGAAAGCCCAAACAGGTGATCTACATCTACACCCTCATCTTGCAATACATCAAGCATATACATTAAAAACTCCTGACAATCCTGCTGATTATTTTCAGAGAAGTCTGTTTGACCTGAACATTCATCTAACAGATAACGAACTTCAGACACACTTTCTACTTTTGTTCGATCAGTGCTACATTTCTCTAACACAGAATTCAACAAGCAGCATAAACTTTGTTCCGAATTGAACACAATCTGTTCTTTTAAAGTCTCTAGTGAAAAGAGAACATTAACCACTACATTTGCATAGCAGTTGACACCAGAACTGTTTTCAAATTGAAAACCGACAACATCTTCAACAGAATCCACTTTCTTTCTGCTTACAATTTTCGGTTCATCGACTTTTGGGCTTTTTGCTACAACCTCCCTACTATTACTGATATTTCTTCGTTTCCGGCCTACCACACGTTTCTCAAACAAAGGATATTGAGGCAAATGTGGCGCATACTCTTTTCTTAACCTGTTGTATTCCTTAACACAATCTAGATCCGCACAAATGTTTGTGACATCACAGTCAATCAAGTACAATCCCGATAAAGTTCTAACTCGTGACAATGCCACATATGCCATACCCTCCTTGAACACAGAACTGCCAATATTCACCAATGCACTATCTACACTTAAACCTTGCGATTTATGGATTGTCACCGCATATGCCAAGCAAACAGGAAACTGTTTACGGCGAACATATAAGTCTTTAACAAGCAAAAACCTAGCAGAACAACGACCAATTAGCTGTACTTCCTCAATACCATCAAATTTAATTTCTAAAAATTCAATTCCATCTCTACTTCTGTATTTCTCAAAATCAACAACATTACCCATTGATCCATTTACCAGACCTCTTTCAACATGTAAATTCCTTCTTAAAATGATTCGGCAATTTAAACACACATTCAAAGTCTTTTCAAAACCCGCTGTTTTAGATATAGTCTTCTCTAATGAATCCAATTTTGATTTCAAATTCTCAGACAAAATAATTGTTGATCCCATATGCTCTATTCTGTCAATAGCTTCAAGTTTCACAATCTCTTGCTTTTCTAAATTCAACATTTTGTTGTTGAAGATGGCACATTCTGCAAGAGTTGGCATCAAACATATTCCGGATTTCTTCTCAGTAATTTTCTGAAAAATATTCTCAGGCACAATGTCTTGTTCGGGATATAAATTTGACAGTAATCGTGCATTTAAAGCTTCTTTTCCATGCTCGGTCACTTTTCCAATTCTAATATCTTGTAGAATATTCTTGTAATCTTCATCCTTCGCCTGACGCATATTTTCATGCAGTTCAGCATAATTGAAATTTAACCATATATTGACGTTGCCAATGCTCCCTAGGCACTTCCTGGTATCTTCATGCGTGAGTATTTTGAACACAGGTTGTCCTTTTACTGGTGTCAGCTGCAGAAGATCTCCGAAAACAATGATGTGTTTGCCACCAAATACCACATCATACTCAGTTTTAAGAACTTCTTGCATTCTCAAATGCACAAAGGCAAGCATGACATTGGAAACCATGCTTACTTCGTCAATGATAAGAAGTTTCATTTTCCTCAAGACTCTTGAAACTTCACAACAAGCATCCCCAGATAACTTGTGGTATTGTAATTTGTTGTCATGCTCCACCGGCAGCATCAGTAGACGATGCAAAGTAATCCCTTTAATGTTATGAGCTGCCAGTCCAGTTGGAGCGGTCACAACACAAGACAGCGATGACTCAGTCCTTTCCTGCAAATAACATGAAATAGCTTTAATGAGGAAACTTTTTCCAGTTCCCGCTTCTCCACTCACGTACAGTCGGACAGGCTTCAACGATGTACATGAGCACTCTTTCTTCTCATGACTTAATCCATGCTCAATTTGCTTGGTAACTTCATCATATATTTTCCTCTGCTCAACGTTGAGTTGTTTTTCCAAGTCTTCTAAGTTAACTGCATCCTCCTGAGCATGTGCCATTGCTCTTTCCACTTCATTCATAGCAGTGGCAGCTTCATTTTCGATAATAGGTCCTCCTAGTGGATCCTGACTCAATGAAACAGAACTCTGACTGTCCTGAGAACTGTCTCTGGCAATCTCGGCTGCAATCGTTGCTTCCTGCTCAATTTCCAAAGTCAACATTTCTTGATATTTGGGAAAAGCAGGACATTCTATGGTCTCCTTAGCAGCAGTGAAAGAGTCTTCGTAACAGAGGAAATCTCCAAGCAGTTCCTCTTCTGCACGCCAAGGCTTGAAAAGTTGCAAAAGTGCTAAATAGAAAAACTCCTTTTTTTCTGGAGATTCACCACTCAATTTTCGATGGTTTACTAATTGGCATTTTCTTTGCTTGACCAGACATCCCTCACTTCCAATTACAGCATACACTCCTTTCTCAATATCTTCTTTGATGTTCCTCTTGAATATATAATTTTGTAGAACCTCATATAGACAAACATTCTCAAGGTGACTGCTTCGATTTGGATAATATGTATCCAACATGTTGGTCTTCAAAATGTCGGTACTGTTTGGTTCCTTTTCTGCCAAATACTCAATTTCCCGGACAGGTTTTAGAACTCGATTTCGCGTTGCAGCAAGACCAAGACTCGCCCAAACGATACTCCTGGATTTGGCATAGAGACTTGCTGAGGACAACCGGTCAGAACATTCGTAAGCTCCGATTTCTCGATGCGACAACATCTTCAGACTGAAACTGTACAACTTCTTGCTGAGGCTCTTTTCATGGGAAATGTCCTCCCACATATCCTTCAGTTCTGTCTTTTCTTTTTTGGTGATGTAAGATGTCACATACCGAGCCACAGCCATACAGTTGTCACCCACAAACTGTATATCCATGTTAGCATTCCACATGGACAAAATCACTGGGTTGTAGTCGTTGATGTACTTGGACTCTTCGTTCCTTTTCAAATTGTATGTATTTTTGGGTGATTTCCTCGTCACATTATGTCGCAGTGAAGACATCAAACTGTTCACTTTTCCTTTAGAAATCACCGGTCGTGGAAAGTTGAAACGACATTTGGTGTAGAACTTGTCCTTGTTTCTGAATTTACGACGACAGTACTTTCCACAACGATGGCTTTGGAAACGTAGAACTTGTTCTCTTAGGCTTTTCTTCTCCGTTGCGTTTGGAACAGCACACGTAGAATACTGTTCTATGAAATTCATCACTAAGTCATCCGGATCTGTTCCAAATTTAGGTGCATCCTTGATCCACAACAACATATGTATATGAGGAGCACCTCTTGCTTGGTACTCCTTTCTCCAGAAGAAATCCAACACCTCTCCAAGAGGTGGATTCTTCTTATTTGTGATGAAAGACATCATAGCTTCAAATCTATGATTGAAGTACCTGCATACATTCACTGGATCCAAAGAACACAGTTCTCCAGGTGTCTTGAATTCAATGTTTTCAATATTTCCATTTGCCTCTCGTAGAAATTCAAGTAAGTCTTCCCAGCCATACTCGGCACAGCTCAGAGTAAGGAACCATGTTGGAGTTCCTAAGTTCCTCAGCATACATTTTAAATCACCATGACGACGGTACCAGTACTCATTAGTACCACGCTGACACGCCATGAGATTAATTAGGTGAGAATCCAAAATACTGTCTTGGACATTGACTTTATGCATAAAGTCACTTGCCGAGATGTTTCACATCTGTATACCACTTTTTAGGATGTGGTTCACTGCATATGACAGTCCAGACAGATCGCTTTCAAACAGGAGATGAAACAAATAGGGAATGCATTGACGAAACCTAGGATCTTCTGCATACAATCGTAAAGTCCGGTATTCAGACGCAGGAATTTGATGAGGTCGCTCATCATATCTTCCTCCTCGACCTGTGGGAAATAGCTGTGGGAAACACCGAGCTTCCAAACTTTCCTCCCAAACACTAATGGGACTCCCTTTGGCTTGTTTCATTTGAAACAACTCAATTGCATTCCCCATGACTTCCTTGGAATGCAAAGGATGAACACTATAATGTTCATATATTTCTTCACTTTTAGAGGCCTCTACTTTCTCAATTTGGCCAGCACACAAATCGCTATCCTCTTCATCACTTTCTTCCTCTTCTGCAACATATACATTTATATAGTACTTATTATTTTTCTTCAAATACAATGTTGCCTTTTTGACTTTCCTAACATCCACTAAATCTTGCCATATTTTCTTATTCTTTGTCGGAACCCCATTAACCAAGATAACCAGAGGTTCCTCTTCCACTTTTTCTACTCCAATTGTGTTAATGTTTTTGTTCAAATCTAGAGGCAAATAAACAACTCTTCCCTTTAATCCTCTCTGTAAATCTGCTGGAGGCAACTTCCCTGTCTTTGGCTCCATTCTTACAATAGCCTGAAAGGGATGGATACTTTGAATCAAAATAGATTCATAAGTATTTAAATCCTTCAATTCAGAAGGAACCTCAACCAATTCAAGATTATTATGAACCGCCCTAGCAGGCATCTGGTTTTGGTTTAATTTGTTACAACAATAAGTACACACACGTTGATCTGATCCCAAATCAAAACAATTTTCTACCATCAAGTATGTGGCGAAATCCTTCCATTCACTATTATTTTCCCTTTCACTTTTTGCATATAAATCCACTAACTTAGTCTGATTCTTATAATAAGTGCGTCGACAACACAAACAAGTGAAATTAGGCCTCTCACTTGATTTCATCTGAAACGTGGCAATTTCCTTCTGAAATTTATCTGTACTAGAAACCTGTACATTATCTTCAACATTACCTTCTACTTCTGGGTCAATTTGAACATTCTCATCTTTACTACCAAAGTAACAAAACTCAATTTCTTCACAAATATTCTTGACATCTATTTCAGAACCATGCAAAAGAGCAGCACATAATTGTTTAAGCATAATTGCTGGACTCTTAGCATAATACAACATTCTCACTAATTTTCTCACTTTATTATGATGCACTGCTAGCATCCTGAAATGATGAAAAACACTCTGGCATACTCTCCTGGAAAGACAAGCCAGTGAATGACCACGCAAACCTGTCATTTGTCTCACTCTGCAAGGATCTAAATCTTGCAACAACTTCATTTTCTGCTTCAAACTTTTCTTATTAAATGTCCGTATAAAATCACAAAGCAAATTGATGGAAACCTGTCGCACACTTCAAATAGAACTACACTTCCAAATGTACACAGGGCCCTTAGGACGTCTTCCTAAAATATCATTACCTAACACCTCGTCTGTCTCTGTTGTCACAAGTTTTTCTTTTTCAACTGGACAACCATCCTTCACTTCATAAGCTCGACCACTGGTGTCAACTGCAAACACCAAATCATTATCCTGAAAATAACTCTCCTCATTAAAAAATGCCTCACAACTTGAACTATGCATCCATTGTCCAGAAAAAACTTCACAAAAGTTACTACGATTTACTACTCTTTTCCACCTACTATTTGATTTGAAATCAGAAATTACCTTGCTTAGTTTCCTAATTCTATTGATTACCAAAATAAACAACTTTCGCTTAATTTCAAAAGCATGAGCAATAATTTTCTCTACATTTTTCTTCTTCTTATAAAATGCCACTTTCTGTTGGCCTTTCTTGATATTTTTTAATAAATTAACTATTATCCTGTTGCGGAACATTCGTTTTCGAATGTCCCTAAACTGTTGTTTCCTTCTACTATCATGCACAGAGTTATCTCTTGCTCTAACAGTAACATTTTTGATTGGGCTTTCCTTTCCATTTAAATTACTTTTCTTTTTCTGGACTGAAACATTTTTTGTAGAAATACTTTTTTTACTACAAATATTTCTTAAGAATGATTTTGTGCTCTTACCCGGAGCTTTCTTGGTGATTTCACAAATATTTTGGGAAGAGGACTGCTGCAATAATACATGATCTTGTTGTCTTTGACGTTTTCTAGCCTTTCTAATTCGATTCTTAGTTGGCATTTTTCAAATTTTGAAATGATCTGCAGTTGAATCTGTGGAAAAATATAATAAAAAATGTTATTAACCACTATTACCAAACAGTAAATGAATAACAATCATCAAAAACTTAACACCCTACTTATTATTTAACATAGCAAATCTTTTGCATCAGCACTGCGTCACAAAAATGACACACAGTGGTACAAAACAGGCATACAACAATCATAAATCTCTCCCTAACATTTTAAATGATTAATTCAGGTTGACGATAAGGTGTGGCCTATCTAAAGATTTGTTTGGGCCCAAATCTTTGGACTGGGGTGAATGTGTGTCATTGATCCACATTCGGTCCATCACCTGTTTTGTTTCTTTAAGGTGAGGCCAACACATGGTTGCAGATGAGATTTTCACTTGTTGAAGAAAACAAAGGAGATAATACATCTGAAGGCCTACCAATGAAGTAAGTCATGTCCACTTCACTCTTGAACAAAGGGCAGACCTCTTTTGAATCTGTGGTCACACCTAAACTTCATCTGCACAATGTCATTCATAAACTTAGGAAACACTAGTGATGTAATTGAAAAATGTGGAGTTTCTTTTCCTCATTTCAGAATTACATCACCTGTGTTTCCTCATTGACTTAAAATGTCCTTAAGACACATGAAAGCGTTTTTTAAGATTGCCCTGGCACCATTTTTGGGACATTTTTAACATGACTATGTAACTCCCATAATCAAAATCTAAATTTGCCAAGCACAGGTGGGAGCGTATTTACAAGAAACTTGCCCCATGAAGAACGCTTTCCATTTAAAAAGGGAAAAATAACATCATAGACACTCAAATGCCTTATAAATATGACCCAAAACAACCTATGAAGCTCTAGCAGTACATATCCAGAAATGGAATTGATTTCAAAAAATCGTTTTTAAACACAGCAAATAAATCAATTGGATAACTACATTCAAGAGGAAATGACTAAAAATGTCCTTGAAACACATGAAAGCGTTTTTAGGAATGCCCTTGCACCATTTTTGGGACATTTTTACCATGACTATATAACTCCCATAATCAAAATCTAAATTTGCCAAGCACAGGTGGGAGCGTATTTACAAGAAACTTGCCCCATGAGTAACGCTTTCCACTTAAAAAGGGAAAAATAACATCATAGACACTCAAATGCCTTATAAATACGACCCAAAACAACCTATGAAGCTCTAGCAGTACATATCCAGAAATGTAATTGATTTCAAAAAATTGTTTTTAAACACAGCAAATAAATCAATTGGATAACTACATTCAAGAGGAAATGACTAAAAATGTCCTTGAAACACATGAAAGCGTTTTTAGGAATGCCCTTGCACCATTTTTGGGACATTTTTAACATGACTATGTAACTCCCAAAATCAAAATCTAAATTTGCCAACCACAGGTGGGAGCGTATTTACAAGAAACTTGCCCCATGAGGAACGCTTTCCACTTAAAAAGGGAAAAATAACATCATAGACACTCAAATGCCTTATAAATATGACCCAAAACAACCTATGAAGCTCTAGCAGTACATATCCAGAAATGTAATTGATTTCAAAAAATCGTTTTTAAACACAGCAAATAAATCAATTGGATAACTACATTCAAGAAGAAATGACAAAAAATGTCCTTGAAACACATGAAAGCGTTTTTAGGAATGCCCTTGCACCATTTTTGGGACATTTTTAACATGACTATGTAACTCCCAAAATCAAAATCTAAATTTGCCAACCACAGGTGGGAGCGTATTTACAAGAAACTTGCCCCATGAGGAACGCTTTCCACTTAAAAAGGGAAAAATAACATCATAGACACTCAAATGCCTTATAAATATGACCCAAAACAACCTATGAAGCTCTAGCAGTACATATCCAGAAATTTAATTGTTTTCAAAAATCGTTTTTAAAAACAACATATCTGTTTCAGCTTACATGAGAGACCATGGAATGGGCTCCATGTACAACAATAACTTGTGTTACTGCATGCCAGAATGCTACACCGAATATGCAATTACAATTTCTCCCAAAAAACAAAATCTATTTGTATATCACTTGAGACAAACCCACATTTTAAAAACACAGCTTTCTTCATCATTTTCTCCTTAAATCATACTATTCTCTACCTAAATTAAATAAATCTTTTCTCACCTTAGCAAATACTTTTTGAGTTTCAAAACAGTCTCAGAAATACTCCAAATTGTCTTCAGCAGAACAAAGAAGAAGCACTCCAGAGGCTGCAGCTATTGAAAGCACACAAATACAGATATTCATTACACATATCTCTCATATTAGCCAATCATAACTCTTCCCTCACTTTTTTCAAATCAAAACCCTTCCCCCCTCTGCCCTCTCTGCCTTTTTTGCTTAGCAACCACCTCCTGAAAGACCTCTCATGTTTGCAAATTCACACAACAATGTTTCAATTGAACTCTGAACTCTCAGTGCACCTGCGTATCCAGTGCAATCTTTCATTAAATGTTTCTTCCTTGACCATTTAAATTACATCTTTCAAAGAACACATCCATGCACCCTAACTTTCTGTTTTCAGAAATGGAAATGCACCAATCACTGCTAATGAATCATTAGCACTGGAAATCCACAGTTTTTTTTCTTTACAAACTCCTACTGTTTCAACTGCCCTTTCATTACCACACTTCATCTGACTGCAGCACAACCTTCTCCCACCATGTTTAATGTCTGGATTGTTGGACATAGTTACATCCACTGGGCTCAAAGGTATGCTGAGAACAGAAATTTACCTAACCTCAATTTACAAGATGTGGAAATTAAGTGGTTGGGCCAAAGAGGATTAAAATGTCACCAATTGATACCATTGGTGAAAACCTTTATGCATTTGCCAAAACCTGACCTGTTAATTGTGCACTGTGGAGGTAATGATTTGGGCACTTTAACTGGGGTAGGTCTGGAAATGCTTTTAAAGGACACCTTTGAGCAATTAATGGCACTTTTTCCTCAAACTGCCTTGGTATATTCCAATATATGCCAAAGACAGAAATGGAGGTGGTCCAACCAATTTTGTCCACAAATTGAGAAAGCGAGGAAGCATGTAAACAAATCTGTTTCAGCTTACATGAGAGACCATGGAATGGGCTCCTTGTACAACAATAACTTGCGTTACTACATGCAAGATATCTACAGAGGAGATGGAGTTCACTTCTCAGATGAGGGCAACAGAATTTTCATTCTGAATTTAAGACTGTGCATTGGTACCTACTTATAAGTACCTAAATGTACCATAAACCCAAAAGCTCTTCTCAGAGCTACCCTTCATCTGATCACTCACAATTATTATTTTTTTCTAACTTTTTTCACAAATTTTCCACAAAATACGCTCCCCGGGGCGCTACCCGGTTCGCTAACCGAAAGCTAACCTCGCAGAATTTTTTAAAAAAATGTTTTTTTCCCGCACATATAAGCCTCCTCAGCCACTCTCAGAAAACCTAGGGGGTCAAGATAAATCTACCATGCCCCCTTCTACCCATTCTGAACATTATTTGCCCTCCATCTTGTATCTTAATGCGACCAAAACACAAAATGGAGGACTCCCGTGACGCTTAAGGTTCGCGATCCGAGCCGCTTCCCGGGAAGCGGTCCAAAAAAAAGGTGGGAAAGTAATTTACAGAAAAACGACTAGAGACACTCTCACCAAATATAGATTAGCTCATACTACATAACAATCCCTTTCATTTTCACAAATTTGATTGAAATTCCATTTAGCCATTTAGCCTGTAGACCTCTCTAAAGACCTCTCTAAATACTTCACAAAACACATCTGAAGTGTTGGAATTGACAACCAATGAAAATGTTACTTTCATTTTCTACTTTTATTACCTGACATTTGATTGGTTATATACCTGAATATATATAAAGGAAGAGAAGGAAACACAGCCATTTTGACTACTACTTCTTGTTGTATATATCATTTGGAATATCACTAATCACTTCAACTTGTTTCTAAAGGTAAGTTGTTATTTTTAAAACTGAAGTATATTGTGCACTATAAGTAAATATGGTAAACTTTTTCAGATAGTTATATACTATCCCTCTGTAGTAGTTATAGATTTAGATAGACTTCTCTGTTATAGTTATGGATGGACTTAGACTTCTCTTGTATAATTATAAATTTACTTACATTAAATCACATACACTTTTTTATATTCCTACTTCCACTCTGATACTATACACTGCCCAAAGATAAATTCACTGATAAAAAATGCCTATCTAAAATTATTCCCAACAGTGCCCTATCTCTACTAATATATATTTTTTTAATCCAAATTTCAGGCAAAATGGAAGGCGAAAACCAAGTTTCTTTTGAAATGGACCTGCAAGAGAGCAGCCAAGAATTGATTGATACAATTGATCAAATTGACATTGAATTT
Source organism: Lissotriton vulgaris (assembly GCF_964263255.1). Lineage (NCBI taxonomy): Eukaryota > Metazoa > Chordata > Amphibia > Caudata > Salamandridae > Lissotriton > Lissotriton vulgaris. The sequence goes on from NC_141691.1 coordinate 781,082,595, forward strand.
ATGGACGAAACTTTGGACAAAGAACTACTGCAATGTGTCCAAGCAGTAGATGACCTCCTTGAAAATGAGGACATTTTACAACCTCACAGATTGCAAACAATATTCCAAGAAAATAATGACATTTCAGACACTGAAATGTTAGAAAGTTTAATAAATTATGAAACACAAACAAAATAAAAAAAAAAAGCTTTAAAAATAAAGAAAACAAAAAAAAATCAACAAAAACAACAAACAATTAACATACAGTATTTTAAAGGTCTATCATTCTTTTTTCCTTATAGTACGCTGCCCAGAACGCTTCCCGGTTCGCGAACTTGGCGCTCACCACGCAAAAAAAAAAAAAAAAACAATTTTTTTGACCCTGCTGGGCCCTTTTAAAACCTCCACATAAAACCTAGGGGGTCAACGAGGATCTACTATGCACCCTTATGGTAATTTCCCCCTTTGTTTTGGCCTCCTCTTGTCTCTCGATCCTACCGAGAGACAAGATGGCGGCCGCGCCGGACTGTTTAGAATGTTGACAGACACCGGAGAGCCAATCAGCTTCGCTTCGCAAAGTTCCGATACGCGAAAAGTTCGCGAACTGGAGCGCTACCCGGAGCGCTGTTACAGATATATATCTTGTTTTAAACGTTAATTTCTCAAAATCCACTGAAGCACATATATTGAGACCTAGCAAAGGCACATCGGGCTAACAATCCCTACAATTTTGCCAAGTTTCGTGGAAATCCATTCAGCCGTTCGAGCTAAAAGTGAGGCCAACCGCCCTATGGAAATTAACATGGGAAAAATGTGTTTTGGGACCCCCCTTTTTTCTCAGCCCCCCCTTGACGAACCCCCCCCAAATTTCCAGGAGCTGCTCAGAAACAAAATGTGCCATTTTCCTGAAAATTTCAGCCGATTCCGTCCACAAACGCCAAAGTTATTAGACATAGAATTTTCAAAAATCCCATAGGGAAAAAATCCTAACTATATATACCTACTGGCGACCGCCAGTAGGTAATATACATATATATATATATATATATATATATATATATATATATATATATATATATATATATATATATATATATATATATGTATATATATATTCACTGAAAAAACCATAGGTTTCACACCAGTTATAGTTAGCTGGAAATTTTACTGATATAAAACCATTGAAATTCCCACGTTATAGTTAGATGGACTCACTATAACTTGCGCGCCTGAAATGCACTGCTGATGACATCACATATTACATCACTCATGACATGGTGAGTGACATCACTCATGACATCACTGATGACACCATCCAGTGAATGTGTGTCTTTCTGAAAAATAAATATATTTTATATATGTATATGTAAAAGTTGATGGAAGAATAAATGTTTAAATAAGTGTCTAAATGGATGGTTTTTAAAAATTGATTGGTTAACTGGCTTAATAAGACATCATCAGCAGTGCATTGCACGCGCAAGTTATAGTGAGTCCATCTAACTATAACGTGGGAATTTCAATGGTTTTATATCAGTAAAATTTCCAGCTAACTATAACTGGTGTGAAACCTATGGTTTTTTCAGTGAATTTAATAGGTTTTTTAAATGCTAATTCCTAACTATAACTGGTGTGAAACCTATGGTTTTTTCAGTGAATTTCATAGGTTTTTTAAATGCTAATTCCTAACTATAACTGGTGTGAAACCTATGGTTTTTTCAGTGAATTTCATAGGTTTTTTAAATGCTAATTCCTTTGTATATCGAGTTTCTAACCTTTTTTTTTTTACAATTTGCTGTTTTTTTTTAAGTATTCATTTTTTTTATATAATTTTTTTCTTTTGCGCTCTGGGTGCGCGCTCCGGGAAGCTTTCAGCTAAGCTCTCCTGTAAGCTTCTCCGAGAGCTCATCTGAAAGCGCACCCAGAGCGCAACTGTCGTTCGTGAAAAAAAAATATGAATGAAAAGTTAATAATAATGCAAAACATTTCGTACCATACAAATAAAATTTGTTTTTTTTAATATGGAAAATGATTATGCATTTCTATAAAAGATTGATGACGTCACTTCGGCGCGCAACGTAAGTGCCCTCGGAAGCGCCTACGTGCGCGGCGCCTAAACGCACGCAAAAGCGCCTACGATCGCGCCACGTTTGCGCCCCGGAAGCGCCTACGATCGCGCTGCGTAAACGCACCGGAAGTGCTCCGGAGCGCGCAGCGTAAACGCGTCGGGTCATGTGACCCTAAAATAACACTTTTCATTGGTTGCTAACAGTTTTTTTTTACAATGAATGAAATCCCCACCCATTTCCTTCACTTCTTCTTTCACTTTTGTGACTGAAAGACCTGCCTTTTTTGCTGCTCCATATTCCTGGATTCATCATGGCTGCCAGACCATCCAGCAGTGAAGATGACTCCAATGATTTCATTGATGAAGGTCAGCCGAAGGTCAGCCGAAGGTCAAAGAACATTTCATCTGGAAATTTTTTAAGTTTCCAGCAGACCAGAAGAAGGTGAATGCACCAAAAGTAGAGTGCAGGATCTGCAAACAGGTCCTGTCACGGGGTAACCCCCCAAAAAAATACTCTTTTGGCAACTTCACCATAATTCGCCATGTGGAGAGGAGGCACCCCCAGAATTTTGCCCGGGAAAGTGTCAGGGCTCTGGCACAAGAGGTTCCCAGAGATGGGGCCTCTACATCAACAGGAGGAGCAACTTCTTCTGGAAGAGAACAATCACAGGGGCAGGTAGCAAACATTCAACCTGCATTTAACCATGGGGTCGTCAGATGCAGATACTGCAATCAACTCCTCACCTATGGGGAGCAAAGTGTCCTGCTCATGGTTCGGGCATTGGAGAACCATCACTGCCCTTCCCACCCCTAATTTTTTTCTTTTCTTTTTGCTCCTGTTGAGCAGTTTCTATTCCCTGTTTTTGTTCCTGTTCAGTTAAAAGAAGAAAACCAAAAGTTCTTTTCAGAACTACCTCCAATTCTCATCAAAGAGCTATAATCTTAAAAAATGAAGAGTAAGTGAAATATAGTGCATTGATAATTGAAAGGAGAATGAGTAAGAAAGAACAGAAAGGTATGAGAGGTGAAAGGAAGTGAAGTAGGAGGAATGAAAGAAGGTGAGTGTTAGAAAAGAAAGTTATGACACAGTGAATAAACTGGAGGCCTCATTTCTGAAAAGTGACGCATCGCTACGTGAAAACAGCGATGCGTCACTTTTCTGGACGCACTCCTTATGACATTCCAGATATGTCATATTTAATATATGACTAATCAATTCGCAAGGAGTTACAGATATGTCAGTATTTCTGACATATCTGTAAACACAAAAGTAACGCATTGCAGGAGTGCGTCACAAAAGTGACGCAACTCCAGTAATGTGTCCTTTCACATGGAAAAAGCACCATGTGAAAGGTTTGCTGTGAAGCAGGCGCAAGATTTTGGCGCAACTGCATCCTAAAAGTGACGCACTGCGTCATTATTACCAAGCTTTTTGCAAGGAACACCCCCTCTGCATGCATTATACCTGACACTATTTTTTAAAAAGTGACGCATCTAGGTACATGGGTCACTTTTTAAAACTCTGCGCCATATTGTATCTGCATCAGGTATAATGTATGCAGAGGGGGCAATCCCTCGCAAAAAGCTTGGTAATAACGACGTACTGAAATCTATGAGATTTCTCTGCGTCACTTTTAGGATGCTGTTGCGTCAAAATCTTGCGCCGGCCTCGCATCACTTTTATGTTTACAGATATGTCAGAAATACTGACGTATCTGTAACTCCTTGCAACATGATTCGTCATACATTAAATATGACACATCTGGAATGTCATAAGGACTGTGGACAGAAAAGTGACGCATCACACCAGCAGTGTAATAAAATGTGCCTCGTTGCACTATATTTAAAGGATGCAACAGCATCCTAAAAGTGACGCAGTGAAATCTCAAACATTTCACTGCGTCGCTATTACAAAGCTTTTAGTGGGGGAACACCCCCTCTGCATGCATTATACCTCACGCAGATATAATGTGGCGCTTGATTTTAAAAAGTGACCCATCTACCTAGATACCTCACTTTTTAAATATAACGCAACGAGGCACATTTTTTTACACTACTGGTGCGATGCGTCACTTTTCTGTGCGCACTCCTTATGACATTCCAAGTAACGCATTGCTGGAGTGCGTCACAAAAGTGACGCAACTCCAGTAATGTGTCCTTTCAAATGTGGAAAGCAGCATGTGAAAGGTCTTGCCTCAGTCTAATACCTGCTGTAAAGCAGGCACAAGATTTTGACGCAACAGCATCCTAAAACTGACGCAGTGAAATCTCAAAGATTTCACTGCGTCGCTATTACAAAGCTTTTTGCGGGAGAACACCCCCTCTGCATGCATTATACCTGACGCTATTTTTAAAAAGTGACGCATCTAGGTACATGGGTCACTTTTTAAAACTCTGCGCCACATTATATCTGCGTCAGGTATAATGTATGCAAAGGGGGCATTCCCCCGCAAAAAGCTTGGTAATAACGACGTACTGAAATCTATAAGATTTCTCTGCGTCACTTTTAGGATGCTGTTGCGTCAAAATCTTGCACCTGCCTCGCATCACTTTTATGTTTACAGATATGTCAGAAATACTGACGTATCTGTAACTCCTTGCAACATGATTCGTCATACATTAAATATGACACATCTGGAATGTCATAAGGAGTGCGCACAGAAAAGTGACGCATAACACCAGCAGTGTAATAAAATGTACCTCGTTGCACTATATTTAAAAAGTGACGCATCTAGATAGATGCGTCACTTTTTAAATATTGCATAACAATGCGCATTTTTTTACACCGCTGGTGCGTCACAAAAATTGACGCACAAGAAGCGCAAAACTAACAGCGCAAGGCCTTCATAAATATGGTCCTGGATTTTCCCCGTGCTTCGCCGGTGCGCGTACCATGCGCTTCCCCCGCGCAAAACGAAAAAAATTTTTTAATGCCCTGCAGGACCCTATTTTAGTCCCTACATCAAACCTAGGGGGTCAGAGGGGGTCTACTCTTCCCCCTTATGGTCATTTGCCCCTTTTTTTTTCAAACCCCTTGTGTCTCGATTTTACCGAGACACAAGATGGCGGCCGCTCCGGACTGTTTAGAATGTTTACAGACAACTGAGAGCCAATCAGCTTCCTGCGCGCAAGTCGCGTGTCGCGCCTGGAGCGCACTCCGGTGCGCGCACGGGAGAGCGCCTATAGATATATATATTTTTTTGAACCTAAATTACTCAAAATCCACTGGAGCACATATCTTGAGACATAGCAAAGGCACATCGGGCTACCAGTCCCTACAATTTTGCCAAGTTTCGTGGAAATCCATTCAGCCGTTCGGGCTAAAAGTGAAATCGACCGCCCTATGGAAATTAACATGGGGAAAACGCGTTTTGGGACCCCCCTTTTATCTCGGCCCCCGCTTAACGTATCCCCCCCAAACTTTAAGGGAAGGACCGGAACCCCGCGAGGCCATTTTCAGGAAATTTTCAGGCAGATTCGTCAACCGGCGCCAAAGTTATTCCAAATAGAATTTTGAGATTTAACATTGAAAAAAATCCTAACTATAACTACCTACTGGCGACCGCCAGTAGGTAATATATATATATATATATATATATATATATCTCCAGGTTCCACTCTCCACGTCACATTTCTCACAGAGCTTCAGAAATGAGAGAGACGGACTCTTGTTTGGTGCAGCAGCCGCTGGTATTTTTTATTTATTAAATATTCTGTGCATTGCTGTGTCCAAAAAAAACAAACGCGTTTCGGCGTTCCCTGATGCCTTGTTCGCTGGAGATCTGTGTGCAAAAACCCTCCTCTTTTTAAAAAAACCTAAACCTTCGTGATTGGTCATGGTTTCACAGTAGAAATAAACGACATACTTAAAAGCATTTGTTGATCCGGCAAAGATACAGAGACAGAAAACAGATCCCATCTATTAGGATGCTGCCTGATTGTTTTCTAAATAAATATAAAAGCATTGTTATTTTATATGTAGATCTATAAGCGGGCAGAATATACAAATATGTGTAAAAAGATATATACATCAGTGTGGGGATAAAAATACATTGTCTGCTTTTCCCCTATTATGTCCGATATATCTAATTATCTGCGTTTTAACTATCATACTATACTACATTTTCTATGCTTAATCGTTTAACTGCACGTGTATCCAGGATATCCACCTAAATAAGTGCTAAGTGCAATAATTAAGAGCATTTCTTGTCGAGGTTCAATTATCATATCTCCCAACCGGGAGTATAAAAACAAGGTTGTATTTCATTGTTTGTTAGCCTTGGTCCCTAAATCCAAGAAGCGTAATCTGTCATACAAAATGTTACAACTGCTATTGGTGTTGGCGAGGAGAAGGGTAGCGATTACATGGTTGGGACAGAGGGCCCCAGAGGTGTCGCAGTGGCTTAGAGATGTGGGGGAATGGTCCCTAGCGGAAGAAACTTTCATGCAGAGCTTGCGTAGGGATGAGAAGCTACAAGAAGACCTGCTTGCGTGGAGAATGATGCGTGTGATGGGAGCGACTGCTGAGGATTCGGATGGCACGAGCGCGGAGTTGTTCACCCCTGAGGATACAGGGTCCGAAAGTGAGGGTGGAGGGGAAGGGGAGGGAGGGTATTGATTTGGGGTAGGGCCTGGCCGGCCACGCACGTATATGTTCCATCATGGTGATGTTGTGTTTCGATCCCGGAAGGTTTTCCTTCTTATTCTTGTCAATCGTTGCTGTCTTATCTGCCCCTGGGAGTGCCATACTGAGGTGAATGAACTGTATACACACTTCTTTTATTAATTGATGCCATTTTTTTGGGGGGGTTCTTTCTTGGGGAGTTGGGGGGTAACCCGAATAAAAGGAAAAAAAAAAAGCGGATCAGATTATCCTGCCGTGCAGAGGCATTGCTATGTTCTCCATCAGTTCTGGCACATTACCACCTACCGCCACCCGGCCTTCGGGATGTGGGCTGATGGGCTGTGTGTTGTTCACTTATGGAACTGCAGATTACGGTTCTTACTAATGGAGCTGTAGGCACAATTGTTTGTATATTATATGACTCTGCGACAAAAATAAAGTAAAAAAAACAAAAAAAAAACAAGGTTGTATATGAGCCTCGATAGTATAAATTTTAACATAAGAGGGGGAGTCAAGGGAAAGATGGCAGACGACCCTTCGTCTAATAGTTACAAAATATATAACTGTACAAATACAATATCCAATTCCTTTGATTGAGAGAACAGATGGTTTCTCGACTAATCTCAACCATGCCATCCTTACATTGATGATTCTGCCCTAACCTTAATTCAGAATTAACTTTAAACACCACACCATTTCCTTTTACGATCATTTCATCAAAAATAGCATTCGAGACCTTTAAAAATTGATAGTATCTTTTCCTGTGTGTTATTTTCGGTTTAAATATATGGTCTAAAACCATTCATTTGCTACACAGTATCCTATCAAATAGGTACACCGCGTAAAAAATAAATATATAAATAGATTTAAAACCTATATATATATTTTGCTAACGGTGTTCCAGTTGAGCACTCAGGCCTCACAAAAATCACCAGGGCTTCATGTTATGCCAACATCCAAAGGTTTATTGCATTCATAAACCTGTCATGAAGCGTTTCGCCCCCTAAAGGGCTTGTTCACACGCCTCGATCACTACTGTTGAAAACAATATAGGCACAATGGTTAAATAAAGTTAATTTTCATAGAGAGAGGACTGATCGTGTAGGACCGGGCAAATGGCTGCTATCTTAAGTTGTTTTATTGCAAAGTGAAGTATACTACCACAATACATCGATTGCATGTACAAATAAATTCATAGTGTGTTCCGTATGTTGCACAAAATTATTTACATTTTTTGGTACATATTTGTAAATTTCCGTCACTTGGAATATATACAATATATACAAATGCTCGTAAAGACCACACAAATGTTTCAGTCTTGCCTTGCTGTTATGTCGCATTTTAATGTGGACAAAGGAATATGGATCGGCTGCTAATGCCGTGCTCTGTGTGACCACTTTGGTGGCGTAAACGTATTGATTTATTGTTGAGCGTCTGATCCTTTATGTTGCCCATAACCCTGACACTAGTGTCTTGTGGGTGATGTGGTCCAACAGCATCCTTAAAGCTGTATCTCTAAATTATGACAAGTGTCATGTTGCAACCATAGGAACACGTTATAGACAGTGTGCCATTTAATGCCCCTTGTTACTCGTAAAGTAAAGTACGTACAAATAACATGCCTTGATTGCAAGGTGGTAAATACATAGTGCTATTGTGTATGCTGCTATACTTAAAAAGTGTGTATAAAGAGTATCTGTTATGTGTGTGTCCCTGGTTAGTGGGAAAACTCTCTAATGTCTCAGAACGTTACTCTGTCCCTGGTTAGTGGAAAACATTATTACGATGGTCCTCATGGTAAAATGCTTGTATGGTGAACAGTTAATAAACCTTCTATTGAATCTTGTAACTAACCCTGGGCGAAGAACTACGCTCCGTTCGCGGAGTTTGCGGAGTTTCGGCAACTCCGCGTTCCGCGGAGTACGCGTAGCTGTCGATTACTCCGCGATCCGGTGCGTAGCGTAGTTCTCGCGCGCTGAATAACATTATCGCGTGCGCGGCAATGGCTTACCTTGGTTCTGCGTTCGCTTTTTCCTGGTCGTGTGTGCCACCATGTTTGTAAACCCTCCCGCACCATTCCGTGCGACTGTGCGAACGCGATAACGTCATTTGGATGCGCGATAGCGTCATAAGGACGCGCGAGGATGCTTGTTCGTAAGATCGAGTTGCCGAACACGCAGAACCTGCAATCATGCACAGAATAACTCGTGAGCATGTTAAAAGTTAAACCATAATAATAAATTACCATTTTGGTTAGCCAAAAAGTGAGAAACCCCTTAAAGTTGTACCTTTGGCTGTATTTTTTGGGGGGAAGGAGTCCTCTTTTTGTTTCTACTCTATTTTTGAAGATTAAGGAGGAAGAGCTCTTGAGTTTACAACTTCCTGTTCCTGTCCACCAGGCTCCTCCCAGTGCTTTGTCCATGAGGTGCTCACTTTCATTTGGATTTTGAGCTGGAAGGATCACTTTCTGTGTGTGTTGGCTGCATTACTGCTTTCTCTTGGATTTTATTGAGGACTTTTGGATTTTGAATTCTCTTTTTCAAGTAAGTTTCAGTAATGTATGAGTGAGTATGATGTTGTAGACTTGTGTTTGTTTGATTTGAGATTTTTTTAACTACAGTATTCATTCCTGGATTTAAATTATTGATGGGGGCCTGTACTTTTATGAGGTCCCAACTTGTATTTCTTTTTAAATTTCATCCAGGCTACATAGAGAGGTACCCATGGGTAAAATCATAATTCTGTGGTCTGTGTTTAAATTTTTATTCAAGTTTGTAAACAAACATCATGGCTGGCATTGGATTATGGTCATTATGCAATACCAATGTCTGTTGTGGAATTTCTGTTTGTGTAATTTAAATGTTTTTTTAAGCCAATAGCTGACCCTAGTACTCCATGTAGTTAGTGTGTAGGCATGCTTGAGTTCATTGTATTAACTTTGTGTGGTTGGCCTGGCCATGTGTTGGCGGCCATTTTATGATTCCCAGCCACTTTGCTCTTGCCATAGGCCTCCAACCTTGTGGCCTACTCTGCCAGTAGCCCAGTGGTACTAGTCATAGGGTCATGAAAGTTAATCAACTGTTTTTGTGGTGTACCCTTAATTAGAAAATCATGGATGGCTTGGTTTGATTTAGAACATCTTATTTTTATGTGTGGGGTATGTCAGGTTTTGGGTGTGTTTAACGAATCTGTCAATTTCTGCCATTAGGTAACCCTAGGAATACAGCTTGTGTAGTTTTGGTAACTTCGCACAGTGTGAGAACGTGACCTTACATTTTTTGTCTTGTTCGCGCGCTCAATGTACTGGCTCGGGAACACGATAACGACGTTTCATTCAATTTGCGCTGCCGAACACGCCGATTTTGCATTCTCGCAAACAATATGTCCCGAGTTGCATAAAAGTTCCTCGAAAATGTTTAATCTGTTTCTTGTGCTACAAAAAGTCCTCATTTATGTGTCATTTGGTTGTGGTGTTGTCTAATTGGAGCATGGACCTCTTCCACTTTTTTTCTGTCCTCTATGTAATGATTTCTTGTTTATGGGTGGGGTGACCAATTTGGGCAGTGGTGTGTCCATTTTGTGAAGCTAAGCATTGTCCCTTTGCCAGAGGCTTTTATTGTCTGTCTTCTCTTTCTTTTCATGTTGTTGTGGGTGGCCAGGCCATGTGGTGGGGGCCATTTTGTGTGTACTTCCTTTGTGATGATTCTGCCATGTTGTTGTTTGTGGCCAGGCCATGTGGTGGCGGCCATTTTGTAGGTACTTCCTTTGTGATGATTCTGCCATGTTGTTGTTGGTGGCCAGGCCATGTGGTGGCGGCCATTTTGTAGGTACTTCCTTTGTGATGATTCTGCCATGTTGTTGTTGGTGGCCAGGCCATGTGGTGGCGGCCATTTTGTGTATGCTTCCTTAGTGACTGATTTTGCCATGTTGTTGGTGGCCAGGCCATGTGGTGGAGGCCATTTTGGGTATACATGCTTTGTGATTTTTCCATGTTGTTGTTGGTGGCCAGGCCCTATGGTGGCGGCCATTTTGTGTGTCCTTCCTTTGTGCTTTTGCATAGGCATCCAAAGATTTTGACTATTCTGGCAGTAGGGCAGTGGGACTACTACTCACAGCCATAGGTGCATTAAAGTTAATCAACTCTTTTTGTGCTGTATCTTTAATTACATCGTGTATGGCTTTGTATTGCTTCCCATTTTGTTTATGTTGGTACTTTCAGCTTTTGGTTGCTTGTGTGTAACTAATAGGGCACTCCCTGCCAGTAGGTAACCTTAGGAATACAGCTCGCGTACTTTTGGTAACGTCGCACAGTGTGGACACGCGACCTTACATTTTTGTCTTGTTCGCGCGCTTAATGTACTGGCTCGGGAACGCGATAACGACGTTTCATTCAATTCGCGCTGCCGAACACGCCGATTTTGCATTCTCGCGAACAATATGTCCCGAGTTGCATAAAAGTTCCTCGAAAATGTTTAATCTGTTTCTTGTGCTACAAAAAGTCCTCATTTATGTGTCATTTGGTTGTAGTGTTGTCTTATTGGAGCATGGACCTCTTCCACTTTCTTTCTGTCCTCTATGTAATGATTTCTTGTTTATGGGTGGGGTGACCAATTTAGGCAGTGGTGTGTCCATTTTGTGAAGCTAAGCATTGTCCCTTTGCCATAGGCTTTTATTGTCTGTCTTCTCTTTCTTTTCATGTTGTTGTGCGTGGCCAGGCCATGTGGTGGGGGCCATTTTTTGTGTACTTCCTTTGTGATGATGCTGCCATGTTGTTGTTGGTGGCCAGGCCATGTGGTGGCGGCCATTTTGTAGGTACTTCCTTTGTGATGATTCTGCCATGTTGTTGTTGGTGGCCAGGCCATGTGGTGGTGGCCATTTTGTAGGTACTTCCTTTGTGATGATTCTGCCATGTTGTTGTTGGTAGCCAGGCCATGTGGTGGTGGCCATTTTGTGTATGCTTCCTTAGTGACTGATTTTGCCATGTTGTTGGTGGCCAGGCCATGTGGTGGAGGCCATTTTGGGTATACATGCTTTGTGATTTTTCCATGTTGTTGTTGGTGGCCAGGCCCTATGGTGGCGGCCATTTTGTGTGTCCTTCCTTTGTGCTTTTGCCATAGGCATCCAAAGATTTTGACTATTCTGGCAGTAGGGCAGTGGTACTACTACTCACAGCCATAGGTGCATTAAAGTTAATCAACTCTTTTTGTGCTGTATCTTTAATTACATCGTGTATGGCTTTGGATTGCTTCACATTTTTTTTATGTTGGTACTTTCAGCTTTTGGTTGCTTGTGTGTAACTAATAGGGCACTCCCTGCCAGTAGGTAACCTTAGGAATACAGCTCGCGTACTTTTGGTAACGTCGCACAGTGTGGACACGCGACCTTACATTTTTTGTCTTGTTTGCGCGCTCAATGTACTGGCTCGGGAACGCGATAACGACGTTTCATTCAATTCGCGCTGCCGAACACGCCGATTTTACATTCTCGCGAACAATATGTCCCGAGTTGCATAAAAGTTCCTCGAAAATGTTTAATCTGTTTCTTGTGCTACAAAAAGTCCTCATTTATGTGTCATTTGGTTGTAGTGTTGTCTTATTGGAGCATGGACCTCTTCCACTTTCTTTCTGTCCTCTATGTAATGATTTCTTGTTTATGAGTGGGGTGACCAATTTAGGCAGTGGTGTGTCCATTTTGTGAAGCTAAGCATTGTCCCTTTGCCATAGGCTTTTATTGTCTGTCTTCTCTTTCTTTTCATGTTGTTGTGGGTGGCCAGGCCATGTAGTGGGGACCATTTTGTGTGTACTTCCTTAGTGATGATTCTGCCATGTTGTTGTTGGTGGCCAGGCCATGTGGTGGTGGCCATTTTGTAGGTACTTCCTTTGTGAATTTGTCATTGGCCTCCCTGCTTTTGGTCTGATCTGACAGTAGGCCAGAGTCCCAGAGGTAGTAGTTAGCGGGGCTGCTCTATGTAGCTGTTTCTATTTGGTCTATTCAATTAACATCATTAGTGCATGTGTGTATGGCATTGCATTCCCAAATGTGTTGTCTGGGCAGGGGTGTACGTAGCTTTTTTTGTGTGTGTAATAAATGTTATGCCTTGTATGTGTTTTTGCGCCTTGTATGTGTTTTTGCGGTGTAGGTTTCCAACCTCTTAGCCATGGGGTATTACTATTTTTTTTATTCCTTGCATTAACCTGTCATGTGTAGCATGCATCCTCCTTTTTCTGTCCATATTGTTATATAGGCCCACTTGACTTTATTGGTTCTTTCTGGACTTCATGTGGCTGGGAGCTGTGGTGCTGGTAGTATTAGTCTTCTGTTTTGTGTTCTATACATTGGCCTGTGTGTCTTTCAATTGTTCATGTTGGCTTACTGCTTGTTTGACTGATGTTGTTCTGTCTTCTTTGCTTGTAGGTGCACAAAGAAAGACTGAGGAGGTGCTGTTTGTTTTCATCCATCGCCCGTTCTACTGCCAGACGGACGTCCTTCAGTTGTACGCCACGTGTGGTGTGTGACTCATCTGACCACACATCTCTGCAATTTGTGCTACTGAGTGCTGCTGTGTGCTGACATCAGAAGAAGATGGGCCCTAAGACAGCAGGTACCAGGTCCCCCACCACCAAGAAAGTTGCTGAGAAGAAGGTACAGAAGAAGGAAGTGTCACTTAAGTGTGGTATGGACCCCAAAACCTTTTTTGGGCCCCCAAAAGGTACGCCTGCAGCAGCGGTGTCCGGGGTGCAAGCTGGGGCCAGCACATCCGCATTAACGGGGCCAAGCCACCAACCCAGGGCCAAGCACATGAGGGTCGAAGAGGTAGCCAGCCTAGTGTTACAAAGCAGTGATACTGAGCCTGAAATAAACTTATCGCTGTCTCAAAGTAGTACACAATCCTTGCAAGATGAAAGTGCTCAACAACCACCGCCAGCACTAGATGTTCAACAACCACTTCCTGCAATAGTTGTCGAACAACCACAAGCACCGCCCGCAATAGTTGTTCAACAACAACAACCAAATCCCACAATAGTAGTTGTTGAAGAACCACAGCCCGCTATAGTACTTCCTCAAGAACAACAACCACCATCTCCGCACCCAATAGTAGTAGTTGTTCCTCCTGAAGTCGGGGCAGTTCAGGAAGTAGAGCCTCATTCCGAGGAAGAAGAGGAGGAAGCCACTTCTGGAGGTGATCTATTGTCTTTCAATTTACCAAGGAAAAGGAGGGTTAGTGGTGGCAGTGCATCGACTTCTTCGCCAAGCATCCCTTCAGATGACCTTGATGAGGAGTGGCATCCAAAAGTATCTGAGCATTCAAAGGAGAGACATCCCAAGACCAGGCTAGGAAAAAGGAAGGATCCACCAAGGCTTTAAATGGAGGTCGATGGAGGTGACCAGGATACTGCTGGTGATAAAGACGGGTCTGACACTGTTATCATCACAAGCGTTATTCCTGGTGCAGAGGATGTAGAGACCAACATTTTCACCCTATCCAGAAGGGCTGCGATTAGTGATGAGCAGGTAGCACGTATAACTCCTACACACTCAGCACCCAAAGTAACACCAGCTCCCATTTTTTCATCAGCGAAGGCCCGGCAGCGTCCGACATCCAGCACAAGCGCCACCTCAACAGAAGGAGGTAGTGGCAGTACTAGTACTGAGCTGTCACATAGGGAAATTCAACAATAATCCTCCAGTTCATCCGGCATTGGAAGTGTGTCCTCTTCCTATGGCAGGAGACAAAAGTTTACCTCCCCAGTGTGGGATTTTTTTACGGTTCACCCCCATCAGGAGAACATTGCTATATGTGCCATTTGTCATACCAATGTTAGTCGTGGTAAGATTGGTACAAACTATGGTACTGGAGGCCAAATGACCCATTTGAAAAAAACACACTTAATCCAGTGGGAGAAACACCTTGCAAGCTTAAAAAATGTCAGCACTGGTGTTGGTGGAGATACAGTACTACAAGGTCCACTCATGGTTGACCAGGAGGAAGAAGAGGGAGACGATGACCTTCTATCTGGGAGTGGTATACAAATGAGCCCTGTCGCCAGCACTGGAGTGGTGCAGTCCACATCCTCCGCATCAGCAACTTCTCAGTGGCACCAGAGTCATCCGGAGACACCAAGGAGTGCAAAGTCTGCGTTAAAAGGTAGTCCGTCTAGCATAACAGAAAGAAATACCAAGCAGCTTACCATTACTAGCATGTTTAGGCAGGAGGGAAAGTACGAGCGGAACCACCCAATAGCACGTTTGTATAATGCGAAACTTGCAAAAATGTTGGCACTCGACCTTCTCCCATTTTCATTTGTTGAGGCAGTGGGATTTCGGGAATTAGTGGCAACACTCTCCCCAAAATGGGATGTTCCCAGTCGCTACTGAGTTGCTATTCCAGCACTACACCACGACGTGCTGGAATTGATTGGGAAAGCCTTACAACAGAGTGTTGTCCATTGTATCCACCTGACAACAGACATGTGGAGCAGTCGCGAAGCCACAGCAGATTACATGTGCATCACCGCACACTGGATCTCTTTTGCAGGTGTTAAAGACAAGTTAACTTCAGGCCTTGACGTTGCTGGGATTTTTAATGATACTCGCAGACATGCAACTGTAGCCATGTTTGGTATGGAGAAAAATCATACTGCTGAAAACATTTTGTCAGAGTTTAACAGCAAGGTCTTTGAACGGCTGCAACCAAGAGGCCTTAAGATTGGTTTTGTTGCCACCGACAATGGCAGTAATGTAGTGAAGGCAATGAGAGAAGGACAATATTTCAGGGTACCCTGTTTGGCACACTGCATTAACTTAGTCGTGCAAGACTTTCTGAAAACTGAAGCCAAAGTCAGCAACATACTGACCATCTGCAGAAGAATATGCACGCATTTTAACCATTCTTTTAAAGCACGGAAGCTGCTACGCGTCATTCAGCGTGAGCATAGATTGCCAGTCAAAGCACTGATCCAGGAGGTCCCAACACGTTGGAACTCTACTTATTTCATGCTTGAGCGTCTCTTTGAGCAGTACATACCACTGAATGCTTATGTCATGTCAAGAAGATTAGGGGATCCTACTGTTAATCTTAAAACCCTGACCGTTGAGATGTGGCAGTGGGACATCATTAAATGCTTGACAGAGATGCTACAACCTTTTGAGGTCTTCACACGTGCAGTTAGCAGGGAGGACTGTACTATGGGCCAAGCCATCCCATTGTTGTACATGCTCGAGCAACAGCTGAAGGAGGTCTGTGAAAGATACGAAGGTGACGAAGAAAAAGTTGATGCATGTACCTTGGCCAAGGCCTTAGCCAACCGCTTATCAGTAAATGCAAGGCTTCAAGGGATTGTGTCAGATCAACATTACATAACTGCAACAATGTTGGATCCACGGTACAAATTGTTTGTCAGCAGTAGCGCAGTAATTCCTTTTTCAGATAGGGATGTTGCCAATTACAAAACTTCCATAGCTGTGGAAGCTAATGCTTTAGAAACCGAACGGCTGTTACTTAAAGGCCTGTCAGTGCCAGCCCAGGACAGTCAAAGTACTCCAGGCCATCCTCCTGAGGCAAGTTCATCAGAGCGTGAGAGCAGTGCGTCTGCTTCCCAGCAGGCACCAACAGTACCAAAAGCAGCACCTACACGATCTGATTCAGCAGACACAACCAAAAGCATAACTGCTTTTTTTCTACAAAAAGGGATGGGTAAGTCCGTTGCTGTTGCAAAGGGGAAAGAGGACCAGCAAAGCCGAGCACCAATGAACACTGAGCGGATGGTTCAGGCCTATCTGGATGACACAACAGAGGTGTTCATGGAGCAAAGCCCATTGGTCTATTGGTATGAAAGAAGGAGACAGTGGCCAGTGCTGAGCAGGCTGGCGATAAAGTATCTGGCTTGTCCTGTAGCCAGTGTCCCTTCTGAGCGGGTTTTCAGTGCTGCTGGTGCCATTGTGACATCGAAAAGGACCAGTCTCTCCCCCAAAAGCGTGGAGAGGCTGACAATGATAAAAATGAATCAACACTTCATACCACCAGACTATACTGTACGTGAATCAGAGCTGGATGAAGAAAGCGAGTCGGAAGACATCATCACTACTGTGTTACATGACCTACTTCTGTCTGAACCCCCTGAGTTTCAGGACGAGCTCCTCTTCCCTGACAAATAGGCTTTTAAATTGTTACTTTCTCCCTTCCTTTATTTGTGTTATTTATTTTCTTATTAACAATGGCTTTCTGGTGCAAAACTGCTAATAAAAACCACAACCAAATCCATCCCCACCACTGATTCTTTTTATGTACCTACTGGAGTTGCACGCCTGTGCATTTATTTTCACTGTATCTTTTTATTTACCTCCTTGAGTTGCACGCCTGTGCATTTATGTTCCATGTTGACTGCACTCCTCAGAGTCTTGCTCCATCTTCTTGACTCCCATCAAGTCAATACAATTCCATCTTGCCAGCCATATATTGGATGTTGTAGATGGAGTATAGTACAATAACAATAATATAGCCTCTAACAGTCCCTCCATAACAAGTGTACCCTACATGACTACAGCCATCCTCTATTTCATTTGGAATCTGCAACTCATCACTGCCTTACTGAGTCTTAAGGCTACCACTTCTGTCTGCAGGCATTCATAGACGACTCTTCAGTGTCAAAAGAAACTTGAGCAGGCCTTCATAGACGACTCTTCAGTGTCAAAAGAAACTTGAGCAGGCATCCACAACTGAAGTCAACTTGTTGTGACTCGCATTACTTTTAAAAGGCTCGGCAGCATCTGTGATCAATCATCTGACAGTGAAAGAGAAGAGCAAGACAGGTATATTAAATGAATGATGCCATGCATTGCATTGGATGTATTGTTTTGCTGACTCTGAGCAAATGTGCATGGAGTTGAAGTATACTAGTAACTTCAGACTCACATGATAGCCAATTTTTCCATTTAATTTATTAATATAAATTATTTACGCACTTGTGTTCCTACTACTACACAGATGCAGTCAGGACTTAATTTATCGTAATCACAGACTGAGTTGCTGTTACTGTTGGACTTGACGTGCCACACCTGATAATGATGGTGACCACCATATCTTTGCTGTCAGGAAGTTGGATCTGAGCTGATTGATGTACGATGTTTCTTGGAGTGGAATACAAGGTAATAAATACAAATAAGAGGCACAGCACAGTAGACCCAGGCTACTACATGTGTGTGCACTGTGCAGTGGTAGAGTACAATAGTGGTATGATTGATGACTGAGAATGACGCATTGATTTTGTTGATTAATTTTGTAAATGGTAGGTTGCTTTTTTATTCGCCTTTCTGTGGCTCTGTGAAATGTTTAGGGAAACGCAGTTTGTATTACGGGCGACCCTGTGTCGTCGTCGTGGGCCTGTTCTGTGCTGGCTCCTGTCTTTTCTTGTACTTCTAGATTAATAATGATGTGCAACTAGTAGACTTATACATATTGTATCCAAGCCGCCTCAGTCTGAAAGTCCTCTCATACGACTACTCCTCTTGTAGTATTTTTTTGATCTTTACTGTATTACAATTTGTTTAGGTCATTCACATTCTTTTGTATTTGCCTTTTCTTTTTCAGGCTGGACGTTTTTCACCCACTGCTATTATACTATGAGCATCAACTCACCCTTACCACTAATCCTCATCATCAAGCAATTGCATGGCGGGAAACCAAGAATGATATTCAGCGTGTCCTTTTCTTACGTTTATTCCTTACATTCATTGGCTAGTGGATCAGCATCATAAATCATCGTCTTCATTGTTTTGCTTTTGTTGTCTCCATGCGTACTGTTTTTCTTTCTCAAACCTTTCCCAAAAACCCGTACCCATCCATTCAACAAACCCTAACCCTCTTCCCCCGGGCTGCGTGGTTTCATTGAGGTGTGATGTTTCTTACATTAAATATACACCAACAATTTGATCACGCGCTTGCTGGGGCAGATGTGGTGAAAGCAACAATAGTGAAATGTCAACAAGGCATGGCCAGGATCTTCTTCGGCTTCCCAAATCAAGCTCTGTGTATAATGGCAATTAATTTACCATTACCATCAAATAACGAATACATCTAATGAATTGGCGTAATTGTTTGGGTTTAAGTTTAAAGCATTATGATTTAGAAAAGTTTGACGTTGCAGTGAGTACTACAACTACAGTTGAACTTCTTATCTTCTCTTGCACTTACTTTCCAGTCCCCAAAACCATTGTTTTGTTTCAGTTTAGCAGTTGCAATATTGGGTCAGTCGTGTAATGTACTGTACTTACTTATACTACCCCCACATTGTCTGTCACGCAAATGACTGCCTCTTTCTTTTTGTCTCAAAATGCTACTGGCAGGGTCTGTCTACTACTAGTACTATCACAGAAGTTCAGAACCACAGATTCTTCTCCATTGTCATGGGAAACAAATGCAGCCCTTGCAGTGCCACACTTCATCATAAATCATCATCAGCAATCACAGGTAAGATAAGTTTGCTGTGAGGTATAACGCAAGACAGACTTGTAGTTCTTCTAATACTACAAATATAACTCGGTGAGGGTTTACCGCATCTATCTGTCTGCATGTTAAAGATGTGGGCAATATATTTTTTTATTAGAAAGCACTGTCCGCCGACCTGCATGGCCAATTAAACCATGCGATGTTGCACAAGGTACATTATTTGGTGAAACAATCCCCCCTCCACCCCCCCCCAAGAAACGCAAATGAACTTCAAATGTTTTCTTTTGAACGTAACTTTGTGTCTCGTTTATCGTTTATTTTAAAATAATATAAATAAAGATGATACAAAAATAAAATATATATGAAATCTTACCCCACAGCTGTCCCTACCCGCCTCCCCTAAACCCAACCAAATTTCCACGTTCAATGTAACCCCAACACCCAATTCCCACCCACCAACAAAAGGATTGAAAAAGGGGCAAACAAACAGGGTCCATCTCAAAGCTGGCGGGCTTTTAAGTGTTTATCAACAATGACCTTCACACGCTCCTCTATTTCACCCTCCAGCCTGGCTACCCGGAGGAGAATCTTTCTTTGGAACTGACGGCACCTACATTGGCAAGCATGTTGTTGTGGGGGGGTGGGCGATGCTGTAAAAATCTGGCGGCGGGCAGCTGCCTGACCACGGCGACGTACTCCTGCAGGCTTGGGGGCCAGGGCATTGGAAGAGGCAGCAGCTGCTGCCGACGCCTCCTCCTCCTCCTCCTCGGCCTGAGCCACCAGCCGGCGGTAGGCCTCAACGATGGGCTGCAGTTTCCGCTGCCGGGCCCGGACTGCCAACTCCTTTCTCGTTGGTTTTGAAGGAGTAACTATAAAGAAAGAGACAGAATTGTTGTAATCCAAAATCCCAGCAAATCAAGAACACAAAATTTATTCAACACATAGTGGCACAGTACAGTAGCACTAGCAAGCAAGCTGAGTACAAAAAATGGTGTTTTATCTATTTTGAACATTCTACGGCTTATATACTTAATTTGTTAGACTTTTTGGCACGGCATTATGCCTGCCCTAGTGGCATAGCATGGGTGTACTTCAACGGTCACACACATACGAACACCTGTCTTTTTCATATCTCTTTTTTTTATATCATATACTGTGTGCTTCCGGGAACAGTGAAAGTCTCAAACTAACATTAATTAACAGGGGCCAGCTAGTACTAGTAAATGTCTAGTAGAGACTATCATTCTTTATATCGCGCAACAAACCTTAGGTGGTTTGTGTTTCGCCAGCAACGACCCGGAATGCATCCAGTCGTCCCCTCCTTCCCTTGCCTTTGGGTTTGACCAAAACACCGCTGCTGACACTATCCACAACTACCCACCGATATTGGATGTGTCTCCCACCCACGCAGGCAGCTGTGTTTTCCCCTTTCTATGCTTCCACAACAACCCATGCATCCGACTGCTATCAGCCACCTGCATTGCTGATTCCAAAGTATCCTTCTATATTAGATGATTGGTGCTTTTTCCTTGCTCCTTTCATCGTGCTTAAAATCAATCTCCTTAGTGTTAAACCATCGCGTTCATGTAATGTTGTGGATAAGACTTTTTTAGTCTGCCACCAACCTTTCACAGCTGAGTTGTAGTCAGATAGAAGAGGCCTGTTATTTTATCAACTGTCGCCGGTGGTAATGCTAAGCTTGGTAATGACAAATAAAGGTGGCGTCATATATTGTTATCGTCCAGTAGAACTTCAAGTTCATTATAAATACCAGAGTACAGTGAGGAAGTTTTCCCCACCCACCAAGTAATGCGGATCACTATTGAATGTAACTTACCATCGCCCAATGTTGTTGGCTCCTCCCCCACTGGTGCTGGTGTAGGTGCCTCTGGTCCTCCTGTCCCCTCCGGGATCGCCTTTGCTGACGCTGCGCCGCTGTCCCCGTCGGCACTGGTGGATGGTACCGGTTCTGCACCTATAGAAATAAGTACACCTTTTTAGATGGATGCACAGCCCCCATTGTACTTGTTCACCAAGAATGGAGTTCTGCAAAACAGTTAAGTGCAACGTAATCAGTAGAAGTCCACATTGCCTACTACAGCAGAGTAAGTAACTCAGTCACTACTACACATTTAGCATTCATTTGTTATGGTATGGTACCCAAGCTCATCTCATCTCTACTGCTACTCTAGTCCTTGGAAAGTTAGACTGAACCATGTAACCTAACCAGTTTGTACATCAATGTCTACAGTTTTGCGCATGCTACCTCGCAGCTTGTTGCGCAGTACGAGAAGACGCCTTTGAGGCAACATGATTGTTCAAAGCATACACCTGAAGAGTTTGGAAAATAAAAAGGCCCGTATTTACTTTTTCAATGTGGATTGTGGAATCGAGTTTGCTTACAGCCTCAGGTTACACCTTTTTTTAGCATGACTGCTAAAAGTAAAAACTTGCTATAATGTATTTAATTTTTTCATACTGTCTAACGTGCACCACTATTGTCATTATTTTTCGGCAGATGAGAAGATTTCCTTCTACGAAGCAGAGATTTCCAGAGCTTACCAAAAAGAGGCATATGTAACCAGTATACGTTCAATGGTGAGGGGTCTCCGACATTTCCCACATTTCCCTATCGTGAACTGGTAGCTGTACAAATGTAGATTACTTTATTCAGCCTTTTTTAACTCTGGATTTTTTATGGTGGGCCTGCCCTTGACGTATTTCACGGAACAACTTAAAAAAACTTTGATGTTACTTACTTAGTTACTTGTAACAAAATAAAGCTTTTGAAGTACCACATTGACTGGGAAGTATATTTTCAGTGTCTGTTGTCTTGTAGACTTACACGAGAGAGTGAGCAAAAGGGGGTTACTTAGGTTATGGATTGTGTAATAAAAGCATTGGGCATCTTGGTATTGGGGTTCAGGAGTGGGATAATTGAATAATTGAACAATGACTGAGCCCATATAGGTTGTCGTTCAGTGAATTGTGGGTTCCTCAGAGTTCTGTGACTGAGGTGTAAGACTGTAAGTAAGGTCCAACCTGCCTATCACCAACATCCAATTTTGTGGTGCATAGTTACATAGTTATGTATGTGACTGCATAGAAGAATAGAATACCCACAAGAGTAGTAGTGGTATACTAACGTTTACAAAATACTAGACCAACATCTGGATGCATACTTCGTTGGTGTCAATTGGCAAAGAAGAGACATTACCGAGGAAAAAGCATAAGACAGGAGTGGACCCTGTGCCTGCAGCTATTCTATCACAGATTTTTTGAAAAGATGAATACCTTAACTAAAGAGTGGGCAACAGGGCAAGCTTACCTACAGACGGTCTAGTAGTAGCACAGAGAGTCTTAACAGAGGCTCTTTGAAGGAACAGAAAGGCAGGGACAGATACCCCAAATTTTGAAAACATAATCAAAATCAAAAAAGCATTTGTCAAAATTTAGTTAGGAATGAAATGTCATTAATCGGTTGGAAAAAAAAGCTCAGTTAGAAAGTTAGGGAAATATCATTGTTCCAAAAGAAAGCACTGTTGGACTTACTGGGGACAGCAGTAGGATCCTCAGTAGAGGAGTTCTGTGCCTGTGGTTCAGGTTCACCCGCCGACTCGGTCCCAGCCTTCTGCTTGCCCCTGGGTTCTGTGGTTCATGTAAGAAATAATAAAGAAAGAGAAAAGCATTGAGTGCTGTGAAACATAGACAGCACAGCATTTCAAAAATGACTGCTACAACATTCAAAGAAAGAAACATTGATCTACCAAATGACTACTGCCTTGCATGATTCACTGACTCTATACTTGGAGAAAACAAATCAAATGTTCCATAAACATTCTGATTGCAGATTACTAAGTAACACAGAGGCAGTAACACCTGAACAACACCACCGATTCAAGAATGGGGTCATCAAATATCTGTAAGTAGGCATTTCTTTTTTATTTTTGCCAGCAAAATGCATAGATCACAAGGAGGAGACATGCTTAACTTTGTGCATACTAACACGAAATTGTACGCTCATTGCATCATATTTTGTCCTGCTACTCACTGAATGCTACTGCTGTCCTACCCACTCAGTAAACAAACTACATCAGTTCTATGGAGGGCTGAGGCAGGGGCGGCTCTAGGCTCATGGTGGTCCTGGCCAGGGAGCGTAGGTAGGGGGGCCCGGAAGAGGAGGTAGGGGCGGAGCATGGAGGCCAGTGAAGAGGGGGGAGTCAGGGTGTTTGGAAGTGGAACAGAGCCGGAGGCACCAAATCCCTGCCAGGGGCCGCCACGCAAATATGTAGCCATCCTATGAGGATTATGAAATTAAGGATATATATTGGTGTGGTGGCCCCTGGCGTTTGGTGGCCCTGTGCAGTTGCACAGCTTGCACATGCCTAAAGCCGGCCCTGGCTGAGGTAAGAAGAACAAAGTAACTTTAGCATTCATTGCCAGAGGAGGATTCATGCAGAAGAGAAGGCCGTGAAAAAAAATGATACAATATGCAAACACGTACAATTATCCATCAATCCGCTATTTCACTGACGGACAAAGGAAGGACAAGAGTCACAAGACTCTATTAATAGCATTAACTAACTTCAGTTCTCTACAATAAAGAAAATCTCACATCAATAAACAGCAAAAGCTAGCGCCAAATTGAACACGCAAGAGTCAGTGAAGATGAAGAAGCGCAGCACAGACCAGTGTCATACAATTACAGTAGATCTAACGGAATACATCGGAAATGTAACTAGGAGCACCAGTCATCGCGTTACTTATTCAGCCAAGATTTACAAAGATACAATAACAATACTTATACTACTATAGATATATATTATACACACACTTTTTTTGGGGGGAAGCCACTCACCAAGACCCACGACCTCGACACCAAGCAGGTCCAACAGGTCCTGCTCCCGGTCCAAAATGTCTGCCCAGCGGTGGCTCAGCTGATGGTGGGTACCCCGGATACCGGAGCAGCGGAAGACTGCCCGGCGCACCTTCGCCCACCGCCGGAGACGCTCTTCAATCTGGTGGTAGCCGGAGCCGGGCCTGCCGCCTGCTGCCAACATCAAGGGGAGGTGGCGCTGGATAAAAAAGACCAGGGCAGCCACCTCCTCCTCCCCAAAAAGTTGGCGGGGCCTCACCCCTAGGGGGCGCATTCTGCCGCAAGGCAGCCGGGTTTTTTGGGGCATAGGCGCCTTGCCCTTTGAGCCGCCGCTGCTGCTGGCGCCCTTGACCATGGTTCTGTGTGGAGGGGAGAAGAAAAGTTCAAGAAAAACAGGTAGGGGAAAGAAGAAGCAAGGTAAAAGAAGGAAGTAAAATAAAACAATAGAAAAGATGTAAAAGTAGAAATAAAATGAAAAATATAAACCTAGGCACAGAGAGAGATAGGAAATAACTAAAGAAAGTTTGAAAAAGTAAGTAAAAAGACCAGGATTGAAGAGATATCAGCAAGATGCTAAAGTAGGCCCAAAACCATAGCCAGAGTGTGTGATCCAAGATGGCTGCGCCCATCGCGACCGCGTGGGTAGGTTCGCGCGATATTTAACGCGATCACGCACTTTTGTAGTGCGAACGAGAAGATGAGTTCCCGAACATGTCTTGCACACCCCGAACACATTACTTGTGACCCGGAACAGGAAATAAGGGAAAGCAAGCGGGCGGGACAAACCTCTTGGTTAACTTAGCGCGCTAGCCATCCCGAGCATGCAGGCAACGCCCCGAACACGCGCACCGCGCTCCCGAAGACGAAAAACGGCGCGCGAACGGGTCTAGCAAGCAACTACGCATGGCTGCGGAGCTACGCGTAGTTCGCGGAGTGCAAGTGCGGCTTCGCGTAGCTCCGCGGAGTCCGACTCCGCGAACTACGCCCAGGGTTACTTGTAACACATGTGATCAAACATGAAAATACTATAGTGCAGTGTCCCTAATAAAACTACTAAACTAATACAAAATCTTATCTTAAGAAGAGTAAGATGGAGGAATGACGAAGAAAGCTTAGGGAACACGATGCCACAGGCCTGAGACTCAGTCCCTTCCTTTCCTCCTATGAGAAAGAGAGAAAAGAGAGGAAGAGCACAAATTTACATTACTTCACTGTACAATGCTATATTTACTAAAACAGAAAATTGAATAAATGCTATACCTTATTTACATTCTTAATCCAAACTTCTAAGTTGACGCAAATGGAGAAAAATCATGCCTGTAAAACTTACAAGAAAATCTACTTAAAAACTGAAATCATGAGCGGTCCTCTTGCAAACGGATTCCTATATCCCAATCCTTGATGTGCAAAGGATTGAGGGTTGCTACTGCAAAATCACAGAGAGTTATTTTTCTTTATGTGTGAAGCCCGAGTCCTCAACTGGAACGCCGTTTGCATTGCAAAGTATATATTTTACCGCTTTGCTCCTCCGGCGTTGAGCCACCCCTCTAAGGACGTGGGACCCTCGGAAGAAGTGCTTGAACTTTGGATATATATATATATATATATATATATATATATATATATATATATATTCACAGAAAAAACCATAGGTTATAGACCATATATAGTTAGGAATTTGCATTTACAAAACCTTGAAAATTCACTGAAAAAACCATAGGTTATAGACCATATATAGTTAGGGATTAGCATTTAAAAAACCTTATTTTATTTGCACAAAACCATTGAAATTCCATATATAGTTAGTTGCACTAACTATATATCGCGGACCCGCAATCCACTGCTAATGATGTCACATATTACATCATTCATGACATGGTCAGTGACATCACTGATGACATCACTGATGACATCTCAAATGACATCACTGATGACATCACTGATGACATCTCAAATGACATCACTGATGACATCACTGACATCTCATTTGACATTACTGATTACATCACTGATGATATCATTTATGTGATAATACATCTTCAGACTCTAATATAACCTTTGATACACTCAGTGTAAACAGGCACTCACAGACTGTCACACATCCATGGAGTTACTCACACACCTATTCAGTCATGCAAAGAATCAATCACATCTCCATTTCCTTAACTATACAGTTATACACACCTTACTTATTCAAACATATACTAACACATATTTACTCTCTTATACAATCCTTGATACAAGTTCACAATGATTCATACAGCCACTCTCACATTCACTGACTCTTATGTTCAGTTATTTATATATGTCAACTCTCACATGGAGTGTGCTTTACATATGTACTTACTTTGACATGTAGAACTGAGATATCCATTCACTCACCAATATACTCATGCACACAGTCAACTGTCCATACAGCTGTTTCTACATGCACTTTTGAACCCATACACCTAGGGAATCAACCGCTCACACATCTATGCACAGAGTTATACACCTCCCAGCCACCCACACACACACTCAGTCTCCCATACAAATACTTGGGCAACCATTCAATAACCCATATAGTTACTGATATAGCTACTGATTTAAACATGCAGCAGTTTACAGAAGAACATAAAAATTGATTGCCAAATTAAGACACTTTAATCACTAACCCATGCACTCAGTGAGACACATTTAATCATTCTCTCATACAGTCAGTCATGCACCTACTAAATCCTTCATCCAGACACTTATACATCCACTCATTCTTCAATATGTAAGACATATTTTAACTTTACAGAAACATACAGTCACTGGGTGTTGTCATCAGTGATGTCATCAGTGATGTCATTTGAGATGTCATCAGTGATGTCATCAGTGATGTCACTGACCATGTCATGAATGATGTAATATGTGACATCATTAGCAGTGGATTGCGGGTCCGCGATATATAGTTAGTGCAACTAACTATATATGGAATTTCAATGGTTTTGTGCAAATAAAATAAGGTTTTTTAAATGCTAATCCCTAACTATATATGGTCTATAACCTATGGTTTTTTCAGTGAATTTTCAAGGTTTTGTAAATGCAAATTCCTAACTATATATGGTCTATAACCTATGGTTTTTTCTGTGAATTTCATTGGTTTTTTAAAAGCTAATATCTATAGCTGTAAAATATATTCTTTATTAAGTGACGTATCACGTAGCCCGTGAGACGCCTCATGATGCATCGCATAACCGTGACGTATCGTCTCTGCAGCGCAAACCAAACCCAAAACGTAAGCGCGCCAGAACACGCTTAAAGATATATATATATTTTTTAACCTTAATTAGACAAAATCCACACGTGCACATATCACAAACGTTCAAAAAACACAATATGTCGGACTCCCGTTACGCTGCCGGTTAGCTGCCTGGTTAACGTACCAGGAAGCACCTTTACCGCGAAAATCGCAATTTTTTTTTTTCACCCCCCAGGGAACTTTAATAGCCCCCTCATCAATCCTAGGGGTTCAGGAGGGGTCTGCCTTACCCCTTTCATTCATTTACACCTTTTTTTTTTCCACCTCTTGTCTCTCGATCCCACAGAGAGACAAGATGGCGGCCGCTCCAGACTGTTTACAATGATAACAGCCAATCAGCTTCTCCTCAGACTCCCGTTACACTGCCGATTAGCTTCCCGGTAGCTGCCCGGTTAGCTGCCCAGTTCGCGTACCAAGACGCGTCTCTACGGCGAAAAAATCGGATTTTTTTTTTTTTTTTTGGCCCCACGTGGTTTTATAATATCCCCCTCATAAATCCTAGGGGGTCAGAAGGGGTCTACCTTGCCCTCTTTCCTTCATTTCCCCCTTTGTTTTGGCCTCCTCTTGTCTCTCGATCCTACCGAGAGACAAGATGGCGGCCGCTCCAGACTGTTTACAATATTGACAGCCAATCAGCTACTCCTCAGACTCCCGTTACACTGCCGGTTAGCTTCCCGGTTAGCTGCCCGGTTCGCGTACCAAGACGAGTCTCTACGGCGAAAAAATCGGATTTTTTTTTTTGGGTTACACTGCCGGTTAGCTTCCCGGTTAGCTGCCCGGTTCGCGAACCAAGACGCGTCTCTACGGCGAAAAAATCGGATTTTTTTTTTTTTTGGGTTACACTGACGGTTAGCTTCCCGGTTAGCTGCCCGGTTAGCTGCCCGGTTCGCGAACCAAGACGCGTCTCTACGGCGAAAAAATCGGATTTTTTTTTTTTTTTTTTTGGGCCCGGCGTGGCTCTATAATATCCCCCTTATCAATCCCAGGGGGTCAGGAGGGGTCTACCTTGCCCCCTTTCCTTCATTTCCCCCTTTGTTTTGGCCTCCTCTTGTCTCTCGATCCTACCGAGAGACAAGATGGCGGCCGCACCGGACTGTTTAGAATGTTGACAGACACCGGAGAGCCAATCAGCTTCGCTTTGCAAAGTTCCGATACGCGAAAAGTTCGCTAACCGGAGCGCTGCCCGGAGCGCTGTTACAGATATATATCTTGATTTAAACGTTAATTTCTCAAAATCCACTGAAGCACATATATTGAGACCTAGCAAAGGCACATCGGGCTAACAGTCCCTACAATTTTGCCAAGTTTCGTGGAAATCCATTCAGCCGTTCGGGCTAAAAGTGAGTCCAACCGCCCTATGGAAATTAACATGGGAAAAACGCGTTTTGGGACCCCCCTTTTTTCTCTGCCCCCCCTTGACGAACCCCCCCCAAATTTTCAGGAGCTGCTCAGAAACAAAATGTGCCATTTTCCTGAAAATTTCAGCCGATTCCGTCCACAAACGCCAAAGTTATTAGACATAGAATTTTCAAAAGTCCCATAGGAAAAAAATCCTAACTATATATACCTACTGGCTATCGCCAGTAGGTAATATATATATATATATATATATATATACGTTTACAGTGTGTATAATAAACTAACTTGAAACTACTGAGCGGATTGCCAGAATTTTTCTTACTTGGAGAGTGGATATATATATATATATATATATATATATATATATATATATATATATATATACACATATTCCACCACACTCGTCCAGGCCAGCAATTGCGTTCAAAAATGGTGTTTAATCACAGCCCACTCGACGCGTTTCGGGAACAGCTTCCCTTGCTCACGAGTACATGTGTCTGTTTACATTCAGAACTTAAAGATAAGTCATGTGATCGTGGTTACAATAAACATAATAGACAGACTACCAATTCATTGCTCATTTGGAGCTCAGAAAACAGATTCATCGTACTTAGTCAGCAATATGTGGCAAAACATGGCATATTCATTACTTTTGATTTTCTTAAATTAACCTTTCTTTAAGATATCAAAATGAATTTTATATTAGTCCTTGTTCAAAATTAAATACACCGGTCATTAAATCAAAAGTCAGTTTAGGGCCTTGAACTCCCGTCTTTAAAGTCAGGACGAGACCTTACTTCAGGTATAACATCTTGAGCTACCAAAGTATCTAGCCCGTAGGTTATTAAAACAGATTCAAACACTTGATATAAACAGTGATGCCGTTCTTTTGTTATACAACGGTATTCTTGGGACACTGCATGATATTTCTAAACTGTGTATTTATAATCCATGCCCCTATTTTTTGCCGAACAGTACAGTGCAATTCAAATTTCATAATTGCCGTAATATGTTCCGTGTAATAAAGCCCCAGTGGGCTAGAAATCGTTGTATGTCTCTTGTCTGTCACTTTAGTGATCCCGATAGTCTTGAATCATACTCAGGTAGCACCGCTCATCGCATAAACTGCCCATAGCAAACTCTGCCACTTGATACACCATGCCACATACTTTCTGTCTTTGACTGTGCTGTGTTTTCACACTCTCCCAAAATTAATTGATATCGGTACCTGTGACAAAAGATAAAAATACAACCGTGAAATTCACACATTCATACCATTAAAATAAAAGTTTGAAAACAGCTCAACATCATAGGCATTGCTTTTATATTCTCAATTCATCCAAGATGTATTCCCAGTGCCTCATCGCAATTATGTCCTTGGGGTTGCAAAGTATGATATTTAATTATGAACCTAGACTCCAAACATCTAAGCTCTTGCAATCTATTACCCCCTCTTTCCCTCAGGGGTACCTGGTCTAGTACCACAAATGAGAGGAGGCTGCTGTTGCTCTGGTGGTGAGTAGCAAAGTGCCTTGCCACTGGGTATTGTTTGTCATGGTTTTTTATGGCTCTCAGGTGTTGTAGGACTCTGTCCTTAGCTGGTTTGATGGTGCTACCAACATAAAATTTGTTACAGGGAAATTTTAGTGCATAAACCAGGTACTCTGTATGACAGGTAACATGTTTCATGAATTTAAAAGGTTTGCTGGCTGGAGACAGTTTTATCTCTTTTGTATTGTGGCTAAATTTACACGCTTTACAGCGACCACACACAAAAAATCCCTGAACCGGATTGTTTCTTCTTTTATTGGCTAGCAGTGTTTGGCATACCTTGTCCTTAAGGGACCTTGGTCTCCTGTACGTAATTTGTGGGAAATCTTGGATACCTTGTTGGATATCCTTGTCCGTTCTGAGGGCACTCCAATATTTGTTGATAGCTCCCCTGACCTCCTTGGATTGGGAGTTATAATCTGTTATAAATTTCACCCCTTCTAGATTTTCTTTAGTTTCATCTTTTTCTACTGAGGTTTGAATTGTTTCTCTGTCCCTCACCTTGCGCACAGCTTCTGCGATACATTTTTTACTGTACCCCCTGCTTTTAAATTTATCACACATGATCGCTCTTTCTTTTTCATAATCATCCGGTTTAGTGCAATTTCTTTGAGCTCTGAGAAGTTTGCCAAAAGGAATAGAATTGATTAGATTTCGGGGATGACAGCTCTGCGCATGGAGAATGATGTTTCCGGCCGTCTCTTTCCTGTACAGAGTTGTCACAAGGCTCTTGTTTTCTATTGTTACTTTAAGATCTAAAAAGTCTACTGTCGTACTGTTTATATGGCTTGTGAACGAGAGGTTGAAGTCATTCACATTGAGGATAGCAACGAAATCTTCCGCTTCTTTCTCTGTGCCAGCCCATATGATGAAGATGTCATCAATGTACCGGAGCCAGGTACGGACTCCGGTACGGTATTGATCTAGCTGTTTGACTACTTGCTCCTCCCACCACCCTAGGTATATTCCTGTCAGAAGTTGCATTAGGCAGCGCACAAATTCCAATTTTAATGACCATATTTTTTGGCTTTATCACATTTGGTTTAGTTTGAACACACAACTTTATTTGGGACTTTCTATCATCAGCCCTAGTACTATGGCTTTAGGAGGAGAGCTGAAAATTGCGCTACATCGATGGTTTCTAATCTGGACATATGCAAGTTTCAATTGAACTATATTAGTCCTAATGAAACTCAAGTGTATGAGGGGAGAAAAAATGTAATATTACTTGGTCCGGCTAGCCAATCACAATCAAATTGTATATATTATATGTACATATTTTTATTCATTTTTTGGTTACTTTTTGCTTAAAAAGATGTAAAATATATGAAATAACTATCATGTGTTTTTATAACGACATAGGATAACTTATGTCAATGAGCTCTTCGGATCAAATTGTATTTAAACAGTTATCAGCAAAACATGCAAAACATGAATTGTTTCTTCTCAATACACTTTAACTAAGATGTTTTCTATGTCCATTATGGACATCTCCCTCCCATGATACTAGCCAATCAAAGTGTACTATTTTGAATGCACTAGCACTTTAAATTTTGCTCAACTCTCTCGGTGCGTCATGTGACCAAGGCCTCTGTGAAGGCCGGTGTGGTGTGCTGAAGATTAAAAAACTCACCTGCACTCTGGGTCTTCCGTTTTCTTCCTTTTGATGGGCTCTGGATGGTGGGCGCGTCCCCGTGAGGAAACGAGTGAAAAGATATATATATATATATTCACTGAAAAAACCATAGGTTATAGACCATATATAGTTAGGGATTAGCATTTACAAAACCTTATTTTACTCGCACAAAACCATTGAAATTCCATATATAGTTAGTTGCACTAACTATATATCGCGCACCCGCAATCCATTGCTAATGATGTCACATATTACATCATTCATGACATGGTCAGTGACATCACTGATGACATCACTGATGACATCTCAAATGACATCACTGATGACATCACTGACATCTCATTTGACATTACTGATCACATCACTGATGATATCATTTATGTGATAATACAATGAACATCTTCAGACTCTAATATAACCTTAGATACAATCAGTATAAACAGACACTCACAGACTGTCACTTATCCATGGAGTTACTCACACACCTACTCAGTCATGCAAAAGATTAATCACACCTCCATTTCCTCAACTATACAGTTATACACACCTTACTTATTCAAACATATACTAACACATATTTACTCTCTTATACAATCCCTGATACAAGTTCACAATGATCGATACAGCCACTCTCACATTCACTAGCTCTTATGTTCAGTTATTTATATATGTCAACTCTCACATGGACTGTGTTTTACATATGTACTTACTTTGACATGTAGCACTGAGATATCCATTCACTCACCAATACACTCATGCAGTCAGTCGACCGCCCATACAGCTGTTTCCACATGCACTTTTGAACCCATACATTTAGTTAATCAACTGCTCACACATCTATGCACAGAGTCATACACCTCCCAGCCACCCACACACATACTCAGTCTCCCATACAAATACTTGGGCAACCATTCAATAACCCATATAGTTACTCATATAGCTACTGATTTAAACATGCAGCAGTTGACAGAACAACATATATAATGATTGCCAAATTAAGACAGTTTAGTCACTAACCCATGCACTCAGTGAGACACATTTAATCACTCACTCATACAGTCAGTCATGCACCTACTAAATCCTTCAACCAGACACTTATACATCCACTCATTCTTCAATATGTAAGACATATTTTAACTTTACAGAAACATACAGTCACTGGGTGTTGTCATCAGTGATGTCATCAGTGAAGTCATTTGAGATGTCATCAGTGATGTCATCAGTGATGTCATTTGAGATGTCATCAGTGATGTCATCAGTGATGTCACTGACCATGTCATGAATGATGTAATATGTGACATCATTAGCAATGGATTGCGGGTGCGCGATATATAGTTAGTGCAACTAACTATATATGGAATTTCAATGGTTTTGTGCGAGTAAAATAAGGTTTTGTAAATGCTAATCCCTAACTATATATGGTCTATAACCTATGGTTTTTTCAGTGAATTTTCAAGGTTTTGTAAATGCAAATTCCTAACTATATATGGTCTATAACCTATGGTTTTTTCAGTGAATTTCATTGGTTTTTTAAAAGCTAATATCTATAGCTGTAAAATATATTCTTTATTACGTGACGTATCACGTAGCCCGTGAGACGCCTCATGATGCATCGCATAACCGTGACGTATCGTCTCTGCAGCGCAAACCAAACCCGTAACGTAAGCGCGCCAGAGCACGCTTAAAGATATATATATATTTTTTTTACCTTAATTAGACAAAATCCACACGTGCACATATCACAAACGTTCCAAAAAAAAACAATATGTCGGACTCCCATTACGCTGCCAGTTAGCTGCCCGGTTAACGTACCGGAAAGCACCTCTACCGCGAAAAATCGCAATATTTTTTTCTTTTGCCCCGCGGGCAACTTTAATAGCCCCCTCATCAATCCTAGGGGTTCACCTTACCCCTTTCCTTCATTTACACCTTTTTTTTTTCCACCTCTTGTCTCTCGATCTCCAGACTGTTTACAATGTTAACAGCCAATCAGCTACTCCTCAGACTCCCGTTACGCTGCCGGTTAGCTGCCCGGTTAGCTGCCCGGTTAGCTGCCCGGTTCGCGTACCGGGACGCGTCTCTACGGCGAAAAAATCTGAATTTTTTTTAAATTTTTTTTTTGCCCCGCGTGGCTCTATAATATCCCCCTCATCAATCCTAGGGGGTCAGAAGGGGTCTACCTTGCCCCCTTTCCTTCATTTCCCCCTTTGTTTTGGCCTCCTCTTGTCTCTCGATCCTACCGAGAGACAAGATGGCGGCCGCTCCGGACTGTTTACAATGTTGACAGCCAATCAGCTACTCCTCAGACTCCCGTTACGCTGCCGGTTAGCTGCCCGGTTAGCTGCCCGGTTAGCTGCCCGGTTCGCGTACCGGGACGCGTCTCTACGGCGAAAAAAATCGGAATTTTTTTTAAATTTTTTTTTTGCCCCGCGTGGCTCTATAATATCCCCCTCATCAATCCTAGGGGGTCAGAAGGGGTCTACCTTGCCCCCTTTCCTTTATTTCCCCCTTTGTTTTGGCCTCCTCTTGTCTCTCGATCCTACCGAGAGACAAGATGGCGGCCGCTCCGGACTGTTTAGAATGTTGACAGACACCAGAGAGCCAATCAGCTTCGCATCGCAAAGTTCCGATACGCGAAAAGTACGCGAACCGGAGCGCTGCCCGGAGCGCTGTTACAGATATATATCTTGTTTAAAACGTTAATTTCTCAAAATTCACTGAAGCACATATATTGAGACCTAGCAAAGGCACATCGGGCTAACAGTCCCTACAATTTTGCCAAGTTTCGTGCAAATCCATTCAGCCGTTCGGGCTAAAAGTGAGTCCAACCGCCCTATGGAAAAATGAATGGGAAAAACGTGTTTTGGGACCCCCCTTTTTTCTCGGCCCCCCCTTGAAGAACCCCCCCCAAATTTTCAGGGGCTGCTCAGAAACAAAATGTGCCATTTTCCTGAAAATTTCAGCCAATTCCGTCCACAAACGCCAAAGTTATTAGACATAGAATTTTCAGAAATCCCATAGGGAAAAAATCCTAACTATATATACCTACTGGCTATCGCCAGTAGGTAATATATATATATATATATATATATATATATATATATATATATATATATATATATATATATATATATATATATATATATATATATATATATCTCGAAGCTTTCTGTCCCTCCGCTTCCCTTCACTCTCGGCCGGGTGCTGCAGCAGCGGGTGACGGTACCACGTGGGCCACACTCAGACCTAAGCTAAATTGTACAAGAAGTACGCAGCACTCACAGGGAAAAGTCCAAAAAGTTTATTGGACAAAAACACTCTTCAGACGCGTTTCGGCAACGGCCTTTCTCACTTAGAGGCCGGCACCACCATCAGGCAGTGTTTCAGTACATCCAATCCTAAAAATAAAGAAAGGACATGATTCTTGCATTACAAAATCACCATTACTAAGTGGTGTAACTCCAGTTAATTTCACTGTCAACATAACGCCCTGGATGGGCAAACAGAACCAGTAATGCAGAAAATATTTCAAAATCAGCAAAACAATTAAGCCCTGAATGGGCATTAGGGGCAAAAAGAAGGAGTCAGGTCCTAATCGGGACTGAGGGGGGCTGGACCATACTATATGGAGGAAAAATGGAGAGTGCCCACACCTCGAAAAATGAACAATTTATTCAAAGAAGCACATGTAATTGAATGACACGTGTGAAGGTACATTTATTTATACCAGCAACTCATGTTGTTTTATAAATTTTTCAACGGAATAATTTGAAAGGCAGAAAAAGAGGGGTAAACCCACACAATCAACACAATGGTTAAACAAATACATACACTAATGGACAGTGGTAAACAACAACAATCAATGAAAAACATAAGAAACACAGAGCAAGAATATATTAGAACATTTGATGATTCATAATTTCATATAAATGCCTATTTTGTAACCACCAAAGCGAAGTGAAACAACAAGGGGGGGTGCAAGAGCTTGTACAATATTCATTGACATGGATACATTTAATGCATTACTATGCTCTTGCGCAGTGCCGACGCGTTTCAGGTTCGAGCAGAATGTAATCGAACCCTCATCAGGGCTTTGTGAATTGTCTGTGTAACAAGAGAAACATAAAAAAGGATGTTGAAAGCCAAAGCTCACATGACTCATTTTATTCATGAGATTGTGAAAAAGGAGGGGGGAAGAACAGGGGTACCTGTGGTTATCCTAGGAACTGATCACTGGACTGGGGGCGGTACCGCAAAGGTTTTAATTCTACAAATGAATGGAGCATATGTTGTTAAAAACATTTTGTGTGATTACGTCATTCGTGTCACGAATGGTTAAGAAAATCACAAATGAATGCCTACCTCTATGTGCACCGTCCGGCGCCTCTTAGAGGGAGGAGTTCGAGGTAAAAAATCTTTTTTGTCCTGTCGATTGAAAGAAAAAGGGCTAGTGTTGTAATATAGACCTAAAACGGATTGATTAGTCATGTCAGTAAAAATGCATAGAAAATGCAGCCCCATACCTTGCGTTGTTAGATATTGAAAAAGCGATTCCCTCTAATGCTGATATTGGCAGGATAATTTGACCTAAAAAAATATAAACATGAGTCACGATGGCTATGCATCGCCAGTATTTACATCCAAAATGGGAGTCCAGGTGGAAAGTGGCCTACCTGGGTTCGCAGCGGTAGTCGTGGCGGCCCAGGGGTTGAAAGAACGGAATGTGTTGCTTTGAGTCCGTGAGCTCGGTGCGCTGTGAAATCAGGACATATGCGCGAGTGAGTCAAAACTGCACGCAGCAGCAATTCTGGCATAAATGAAAGCTTTTGCTTCCGAAGAAGGCAAAGCTCTTACCTGTCCGTGAGAAATCAGTTTCCAAATGCGAGGCTTCGCGAGGAATGCCCGGCGTTACGTGGGGCCATTTTGCAAATGTTTAATGAAGGGAAAACAGCGGCCCAATGAATTCTGGGATGTGTAGTCCTGAATGTGAAAAATGCACCGATGCGCCAACAACGAATTAAATTATGAGGAATTCAGTGTGCTAGGTTTTGACAGGCATCTACAAGGGCAGAGAGGAGCCATTATATGAGGGCTCATTGGGATTAAACATAGAGGTCCACCTAAAAATAGGAGTAAGGGGGCGCAAGGCAGAGGGGGACAAAACATGATTTCAAATATTGCCATTGTCAGAGAAAACAGCTATATTCTTGATAGCTCAGACATACTATTTAACCCTGTGAGGGTACTATTGAACTTAAGGATCAGGTATGCTTCCTTCTGGAGTAATACCTTGTCAACGTCTGCAGGGCGCTGTGTTGTACCAATCGTAAAAAGTACTGACCATTTGAACTCGAGTTCAGAATGAGATTTATCGATGAAATGTTCCACCATGGGAGCTGAAAGGACTTTCTTTCTAATCCTGGACCTGTGCTGGCTGATGCGGAAGTTTACTTGCTGGTTCGTTTGAATGGGCATTAAGCATGGGCGAATTTTGCGAATCTGGCGTTCGCGAATTTGCGTATTTGCGAACTCGCAATCCGCAAAATCCGCGAACTCTCGCGAATTTGCTGATTTTTTTTGTGTTCGCAAGGGTTTCTGCCAGTTTGCGAGGGTTTTGTACCAGTTCACAATTGCAAACTTACTTGTCGGCTCGCAACGGTCGGGACTTTGTTGTTTCTACGTCTGGTTCATCATCACAGGTTCACAGGTTCACAGCACCCTCTGTTTCACCATTGCCACCCTCTGATTCACCCATGCCACCCTCTGGTACATCACTGCCGCCCTCTGATTCATCACTGTAGATTATGGTGAGGGGGAAGCAAGCACACCTGCCCTGCTTCAACTGACATGAATTAATTTCTGGTTCATCACTGTAGATTATGGGGGGGGGAAGCAAGCACACCTGCCCTGCTTCAACTGACATGAATGAATTTGGGGTTGATTAATGTGTCACTGAATTTAAACTTCCTGTCTGGCACCTGCTTCCTTATCTGTAATTTGCTTTCTGTCGCAGTGCAATTTTTTTCCTAGGACCTTTGTGGCCTACTTGTAGCTATTCTATGAGCCTGCTGTGAGGGTCAGAGCAGGGTCATAGAATAGTTGCAAGTAGGCAACTGAACTCTGGAGGGGCCCCTCAGGAAGCACTACAGGGAATGGTTACTCATGATGAGTTTGAAGATTTGCACCTGCTGAGTGCTTTCAGTTTTGCAAAACTCGTTTTTGTGCAGAACAGCAACTGTAATGCCCCAAACAAACTTACTTGTGAAAGTTGATTTCTAATCCTAAAGTGATCCAAAGAAAGTCAAAAAGGCCTCAAATCCAAAAAAGTGCAGGCAAATGTCAACCTGAGGAGTTATTCTGATAAAAATCATCATTTTCAGAAGGTTTATGCTGCTTGCTGGTGGATTTCTTGTGCAGAATTGCAAATTTTGTAATTTCGCGAGTGCGAGATTGTTGCTGCCGGCCGCATCTACATGTTCGCAATTGCGAACTCTCGCGATGCGTCGCCAAACTCCCGCGGGATCCCGCAGCAAGATCCAAAATGGCGCAGCACTCGCAAAATATTGAGAAAAACAACTCGGCAAACGCTGAATGACGGTAAGTGAACGCCGCACGCTGCAATATTGTATCACCAAGCGAAAAAATCCGCTGCGTGCGAATTTGCGGATTTTTTGATTTTACAGAAAATCCGCAAAATCCACGAGCGGAACAGATTTTCCGCCCATGCTTTGAATGGGCATTCACACAGAAATATATTAGCGCATTTGTAAATACAGCTTTCAATTATAAAGAAAATCATAAATGGACTGCTAGCTCCTCCCCAGCATTTAGGCCACCTGGTTTTTAGGTTTGGTTCTCAATTATGTGACGATATTCTAACCTTCGTAGATGGAGCAACCTGTTTCCTCCCCTTATGTCTGCAGGCACCTGGTCCATGCAGTAGAAACTGAGAAGTTCTCTGTTGCTTTGGTGAAACACTCCAAAGTGTCTCGCAACTGGATAAGTGGGATCCTTATTTTGTATGGCCCTCAAGTGTTCTAAGATCCTATTCTTGGTTGGCTGAGTTTTGCTTCCAATGTAGTGCAGGCCACACGGGCATACAAGACAGTACACCGTGTGGCTTGTGTTACAATTCATTAAACTCGTGATCTTCTTGGCCTCCTTCATCCCAGGTACTTGATAACTCAACATCTTTTTGCTGTTCTTGCAGGCTTTGCATTTGAGGCATGGGTAAAACCCTGCCAATTTACCAAATGGCAGAGGTTTTTCCTCTTTTCCACAGTGGCTTTGCAGTGCACTTGAACCTAATGACCTCGCTCTCCTAAAGGGGATGAGTGGGGACTTGGCTAAATCCTTTCCAATAATTGGATCAGATTTGAGTATGTGCCAGGTTTTCACGAACTTCTTTCTAATTTCATGGGCATCACTGGAATAGTTCATGATCAGTCTCATACTGTTCTGGTTGGCCTTTTTCTTTTTGGATACCACTGTACTGTTTTTAGAAACTAGTTCTAATCTAGACTTTTTGTCAGCTTTCAACTTTGCTTCATGCAAAATCTCCTTGCTGTATCCTCTCACTTGGAACTCCTTATTCTCTCCTTGGCCGCTGTCTCATAGTCACATTGTCGTGTACAATTTCTTTTTATTCCCAGTAATTCGCCATAGGGTATACTAGATATAGTTTTCCCTGAATGGCAACTGCTGGCATGAAGCACAGAGTTTCCCGCTCTCGGTTTCCTGTGTAATAAAGTACAGATTTTCCCTTCAGCTATGAACATTTTGAGGTCCAAAAAATTAACTGTCTCCGTGCTAATTTCACCAGTAAACCTGAGATTCAAGTTATTCTTGTTTAGTACATCGACATATACTCTAGCACACTCCGCTGTACCTCGATAGATGATAAATGTTCCAGGATACTACTCTCTCTGTCTATTCGGCATTTTCTGCCGCCCAGACCACCTG
Source organism: Lissotriton vulgaris (assembly GCF_964263255.1). Lineage (NCBI taxonomy): Eukaryota > Metazoa > Chordata > Amphibia > Caudata > Salamandridae > Lissotriton > Lissotriton vulgaris. The sequence continues at coordinate 781,122,378 of NC_141691.1, forward strand.
CTCCTCCCACCAGCCGACAAAAAGATTCGCGTAGCTGGGGGTGAAGCAGGTGCCCATCGCAGTGCAGCACATCTGTTTATAAAATTGATCCTGGAACAAAAATATATTGTTACTCAAGCAAAAAGTTATAAACTCCCAAAAAATTGATTGTGTGCCGTAAGATTTATGGGCCGTGCATCCAAGTACCATTTTATCACTTCTACCCCTTGGAGAGGATCTATACATGTATAGAGGCTCGAAATGTCAAGTGTCATCATTACCAAATCATTAGTCCAGTTCAAATCATCAATTTTGAGGAGAAAGTCAGTTGTGTCCTTTATACATGATTTCAACATTTTCACAAAGTCATAGAGAAAATAGTCCACAAACCTCTACATCTGTTCCGTGAGGCTTCCCACAGACGAAACAATCGGGCGTCCAGGTGGACACGTTGCATGCTTGTGCAGCTTAGGCAAATGGTAAAATGTCGGTACCCTTGGTTGTTTGCATTCCAGGAAGGCAAATTCCTCCTTACTGAGCATCCCCTTGTGGTACCATTTGTTGAGCAGGGAACGATAAGCAAGGACACTCTCGTCAAATGTCCTTTTGGTAACCTTCATGTAATTCTTTTGGTCATCCAATTGGGATAGGGCTTCCTTGACATAGAAATCCCTCATCATCAGAACAACATTTCCGCCCTTATCAGACGGTTTGCATATGATTTTGTCATCCTTTTTCAAATCCATGATTGCTTTCCTCTGTTGTTGTGTTAGGTTGCCACTTCCAGATTTCTTCTTCCTTGTTCCATTGCAATGGCTCCAAAGGTCTTTGACCATCACATCCGTAAAAGTGTCAATTGCATCAGCCGGCATCATGGGGCAGAATTGTGATTTTGGCTTAAAAGGACTATCCGGTTTCGATTGTATCACACCCGCCCAGTTTCTACTCTGGGCTATCGACGGTATTAGTGACATGGGATCACCCTCTTCTACCAAGTCATTCACGACAGCAAGTGCTTCAATATCACCCGCAGTTAGAACTGGTACTTCTTCACCAGACGACTAGTGTTTTTCAGGGCGTGTTTTGCCTTTAAAATATTTTAGCAATTTGATTTTCCTGCAGAATTTGAAGAGATCAATTCTCAATTGTGTGTACTCAGACTCTCTACTCGGGCAAAAATGTAATCCTAGTCGTAAAACCTCCTCTTCGTCTTCAGATAGTATTTTCGACGTGAGGTTTACGACTGTTAAATTCTGAGTATCTATCGCCTGTTCCAGAATTTCTTGCTCCTGGTCATCCTTGGTGAGGCGTTGCTGGCGTTTGCTCCACCTGCCCCTCCTTGTCCTGCGTTTGCTTTCTTTTTTCTCTGTGGCTTTGATTCCACCGGCTTTTCACGTCCCCCCGTAGTCCGTGTTTCTCTGATCACCTGAAACTCGTCTAAAAAAGGGACAGGTGCGGGTGTCAATACAGGTGATGGTGCCACTATCCTTGTTGATCCAGAAGAATCCTTGATGTGGATTTGGAAATTATATATATATATATATATATATATATATATATATATATATATATATATATATATATATATATATATATATATGGAGCATGCAGCACCATGGGATTAGTAGTCTCCAGATTAATTGTGCAAGCATGGCTAACGTGGTGCAGGTGGGCCAACCACCACTTGGGAAGGAGGAGCCAGTTCAATAAATATTCACAAGAGGAAACACCCTGTTTTGAGAGCGCATTTGAAAAAGGCATTGTGCCGAGACCGGTCATGCAAGCCTCATGGAAATAAAACAACCAAAAGAAATCTTGCTGTGTCCTGTGGTTCTCTGCACCGTAAGGAGGAGACTCTGTTTTGCATCAAATCGCGCTGCCTATGGCTCGCACACAGGACCCTTTCAGAAAAGTAGGTCAAGGCAACATGGGAACGTTGTTGAAGGTAGCAGAGGTATCGGAATATTGACTTGACCCACCATCGTTAACCTCCTGGCAAAAGGGCGCTGAGAGTGTACCTGCATCCTGACAATCATTTACACAAGGAGCACGATGGGCGAAGGAAAAGGATTGAAAAAAGAACACTTTTTTAAAATGCAGTGTGATTTTCCTCTTTACCTGCACTGAGTGGAGCAGCTTGCAGCACCATGGGACTAGTAGTCTATAGATTAATTGTGCAAGCATGGCTAACGTGGTGCAGGTGGGCCAACCACCACTTGGGAAGGAGGAGCCAATTCAATAAATATTCACAAGAGGAAACACCCTGTTTTGAGAGCGCATTTGAAAAAGGCATTGTGCCAAAACCGGTCATGCAAGCCTCATGGAAATAAAACAACCAAAAGAAACCCTGCTGTGTCCTGTGGTTCTCTGCACCGTAAGGAGGAGACTCTGTTCTGCATATATATATATATATATATATATATATATATATATATATATATATATATATATATATATATATATATATATATATACATATATATATATATATATATATATTACCTACTGGCGGTCGGCAGTAGGTATATATAGTTAGGATTTTTTCTCTATGGGATTTTTGAAAATTCTATGTCTAATAACTTTGGCGTTTGTGGACGGAATTGGCTGAAATTTTCAGGAAAATGGAACATGTTGTTTCTGAGCAGCCCCATACAATTTGGGGGGGTTTCATCAAGGGGGGGCTGAGAAAAAAGGGGGGTCCCAAAACGCGTTTTTCCCATGTTAATTTCCATAGGGCGGTTGGCCTCACTTTTAGCTCGAACAGCTGAATGGATTTGCACGAAACTTGGCAAAATTGTAGGGACTGTTAGCCCGATGTGCCTTTGCTAGGTCTCAATATATGTGCTCCAGTGGATTTTGAGTAATTTAGGTTCAAAAAAAGATATATATCTGGGCGGAGCCTAACCACACATCTGATCTGATTGGCTGTCAGCACTTCATCCAAGAAGTGTTGGCAGCCATCTTGGGACCAATATACATGATAGCACCTCATTAAAAAGTATTGTAGTTAATAGAGGGTTTTAGGACTTTAGTTACATTATAAATCATTTGTTGATGGTACCATACTCGTTTTAGGAATTGTGGTGGGTTCTAAGGTGATTTTACCATGTGAAAAAACCTTCTGCTGTGATATCATGAATATTGTTTGAAAGAAAACTAATATCTCATGATTTTCCCACAGTGGTTTGGAAGGGGATCTATAAGCTAAACTGAAAGCATATTTTCTGTAAATTCACATTATCTTTCTCAGTCATGTGAAAATGAAGTCTGACATTCTCAGTAAAACATGTACATCCAACAAGGACAGAGACTGTCAGTTGATTCCTTTGTGTTCTACTGCAGCCTCCTAGAGTGTTCTAAAGAACAACTAGAGCGCTAACAGTCCTACTTATTACAAAGGCATGGCACACCTTGATTGGAATAAAGTGGTAACTCTTAAAACATTTAATTTAAAAAGAAACAACATGAGGGGGTATATTTTGCCATAGAAAGTATGATTAGTGCTGCAGAATGAAAAATTAGGGCACATTTTGAGTGACTTCTCAAATCCTTTTCTATTTCATTAAAACATTCTGACATGCAGTCTCCCAAAATGGCCACCAGAGACAAAAGAGCCCAAATGTAGCCCAAATATCACCCAGATGTAGCCCAAGTATAGCCCAATGACAGAATGTCCCAGAGTGTTCTAAAGAACAACTAGAGCGCTAACAGTCCTACTTATTACAAAGGTATGGCACACCTGAAGCCATCTTCATTGGAATAAAGTGGTAACTCTTAAAACATTTAATTTAAAAAGAAACATGAGGGGGTATATTTTGCCATAGAAAGTATGATTAGTGCTGCAGAACGAAAAATTAGGGCACATTTTGAGTGACTTTTCAAATCCTCTTCTATTTCATTAAAAAATTCTGACATGCAGTCTCCCAAAATGGCCACCAGAGACAAAAGAGCCCAAATGTAGCCCAAATATCACCCAGATGTAGCCCAAGTATAGCCCAATGACAGAATGTCCCAGAGTGTTCTAAAGAACAACTAGAGCGCTAACAGTCCTACTTATTACAAAGGTATGGCACACCTGAAGCCATCTTCATTGGAATAAAGTGGTAACTCTTAAAACATTTAATTTAAAAAGAAACATGAGGGGGTATATTTTGCCATAGAAAGTATGATTAGTGCTGCAGAACGAAAAATTAGGGCACATTTTGAGTGACTTTTCAAATCCTCTTCTATTTCATTAAAAAATTCTGACATGCAGTCTCCCAAAATGGCCACCAGAGACAAAAGAGCCCAAATGTAGCCCAAATATCACCCAGATGTAGCCCAAGTATAGCCCAATGACAGAATGTCCCAGAGTGTTCTAAAGAACAACTAGAGCGCTAACAGTCCTACTTATTACAAAGGTATGGCACACCTGAAGCCATCTTCATTGGAATAAAGTGGTAACTCTTAAAACATTTAATTTAAAAAGAAACATGAGGGGGTATATTTTGCCATAGAAAGTATGATTAGTGCTGCAGAACGAAAAATTAGGGCACATTTTGAGTGACTTTTCAAATCCTCTTCTATTTCATTAAAAAATTCTGACATGCAGTCTCCCAAAATGGCCACCAGAGACAAAAGAGCCCAAATGTAGCCCAAATATCACCCAGATGTAGCCCAAGTATAGCCCAATGACAGAATGTCCCAGAGTGTTCTAAAGAACAACTAGAGCGCTAACAGTCCTACTTATTACAAAGGTATGGCACACCTGAAGCCATCTTGATTGGAATAAAGTGGTAACTCTTAAAACATTTAATTTAAAAAGGAACAAAATGAGGGGGTATATTTTGCCATATGAATTATGATTAGTGCTGCAGAAAGAAAAATTAGGGCACATTTTGAGTGACTTCTCAAACCCTCTTCAATTTCATTAAAAAATTCTGACATACAGTCTCCCAAGATGGCCACCAGAGACAAAAGAGCCTAAATGTAGCCCAAATATCACCCAGATGTACCCCAAGTATAGCCCAATGACAGAATGTCCCAGAGTGTTCTAAAGAACAACTAGAGCGCTAACAGTCTTACTTATGACAAAAGTATGGCACACCAGAAGCCATCTTGATTGGAATGAAGTGGTAAGTCTGAAAACACTCAATTTAAAAAGGAACAACATGAGGGGTTAATTTTGCCATAGAAAGTATGATTAGTGCTTTAGAAAGAAAAATTAGGGATCATTTTGAGTGACTTCTCAAATCCTCTTCTATTTCATTAAAAAAATTCTGACATGCAGACTGAAACATGCACTTTGAATACCAGCAGCAGACGTCCCTGGTGAGCAGTAGCTTTACTACAGTGATCTAATGTGCAACTAGAGTGCTAACATTCAGAATTTATGGCAAATGTGTGACACATCTGAATGCCTTCTTGACGGAACCAAAGTAAACAAGCATTGAAAATGCAATAGATCTCGCCCTCGTTTAAGTTAAAGCCATTCTGTTTGTAATGAGGTGGCTTTTTAGCTTTGCTTTTATTAGTGTTTTTTCAACTTTCATGTAAATAACATGCATCTGTATGCATATAAGTATATGTATGCATGCATTTATGTTTGTATTTATATAGATATACAGATGATATATGTTTATATATGTATGTATATATATATATTCACTGAAAAAACCATAGGTTATAGACCATATATAGTTAGGAATTAGCATTTACAAAACCTTGAAAATTCAGTGAAAAAAACAAAGGTTATAGAGCATATATAGTTAGGAATTAGCATTTACAAAACCTTGAAAATTCACTGAAAAAACCATAGGTTATAGACCATATATTGTTAGGAATTCGCATTTACAAAACCTTATTTTACTCACACAAAACCATTGAAATTCCATATATAGTTAGTTGCACTAACTATATATCGCGCACCCGCAATCCACTGCTGATGATGTCACATATTACATCATTCATGACATGGTCAGTGACATCACTGATGACATCACTGATGACATCTCAAATGACATCACTGATGACATCACTGATGACAACATCCAGTGACTGTATGTTTCTGTAAAGCTAAAATATGTCTTACATATTGAAGAATGAGTGGATGTATACGTGTCTGGATGAAGGATTTAGTAGGTGCATGACTGACTGTATGAGTGAGTGATTAAATGTGTCTCACTGAGTGCATGGGTTAGTGACTAAACTGTCTTAATTTGTGCATCATTATGTCTGTTGTTCTGTAAACTGTTGCATGTGTTGACAAGTAGCTATATGAGTAACTATATGGGTTATTGATTGGTTGCCCAAGTATTTGTATGGGAGACTGAGTGTGTGTGTGGGTGGCTGGGAGGTGTATGACTCTGTGCATAGATGTGTGAGCAGTTGATTCACTAGATGTATGGTTTCAAAAGTGCATGTGGAAACAGCTGTATGGGCGGTTGACTGTGTGCATGAGTGTATTGGTGAGTGAATGGATATCTCAGTGCTACATGTCAAAGTAAGTACATATGTAAAACACATACATGTGAGAGTTGACATATATAAATAACTGTGCATAAGAGCCAGTGAATGTGTGAGTGGCTGTATGGATCATTGTGAACTTGTATCAGGGATTGTATAAGAGAGTAAATATGTGTTAGTATATGTTTGAATAAGTAAAGTTTGTATAACTGTATAGTTGAGGAAATGGAGGTGTGATTGATTCTTTGCATGACTGACTAGGTGTGTGAGTAACTCCATGGATGAGTGACAGTCTGTGAGTGTCTGTTTACACTGATTGTATCTAAGGTTATATTAGAGTCTGAAGAGGTTCATCGTATTATCACATGAATGATATCATCAGTGATGTGATCAGTAATGTCAAATAAGATGTCATCAGTGATGTCATCAGTGATGTCATTTGAGATGTCATCAGTGATGTCATTTGAGATGTCATCAGTGATGTCATCAGTGATGTCACTGACCATGTCATGAATGATGTAATATGTGACATCATCAGCAGTGGATTGCGGGTGCGCGATATATAGTTAGTGCAACTAACTATATATGGAATTTCAATGGTTTTGTGTGAGTAAAATAAGGTTTTGTAAATGCGAATTCCTAACTATATATGGTCTATAACCTATGGTTTTTTCAGTGAATATATATATATATATATATATATATATATATATATATCGCCAGTAGGTAGTTATAGTTAAAACCTAGTTTCCATAGAAAATCCGCAACATTCTATTTGGAATAACTTTGGCGCCGGTGGACGAATCTTCGCGACTTTCTCCAAGAAAATGGCCTGCTATGCACCGCTCGTTCCCTGAAAGTTTGAGGGTGATTCGCCAAGTGAGGGCCAAGAAAAAAGGGGGGTCCCAAAACATGTTTTCCCCATGCAATTTTCCATAGGACCTTTAGCCAGGGCTACAGCCCGAACGGCTGAACGGAAGTACACCAAAGTTGGCAGAGAGGTAGAGTTCGGTTCGCAGATCACGCTTTTTGTTGAATGGTGTAAATCCGTTCAGTAGTTCCTGAGATAATCATAAATAAAATCATAAGTATATCTAGAGACGAAGTAGTGTATGCGTACCGAAATATGTACAATTAGGAGCACAAGCTGCATGTTGATTGGATGTCAACTGTCTTTCAACACTCCAAACCAGGAAGTGTTGGCAGCCATCTTGTGCCTCGGAAGAATTGAGTCACAAGAAAACAGTAAAAAAAAGTTGAAAAATAAGGAAAGGGGGCAGGGTGGAAACATCCTGACCCTCTAGGCTTTCTCAGGGGGTCTCACATGGATCGTTAGGCCCGATTATATATTTTATTTAAATCACGTGGCAGAAAAAAAGACTGCTTTATTGTTAATTAGTCCCCGGGGGGGTCAAATATCGAGGGCAATTTTTTTTCATAACTGGGGGCGGAGAGGGGTCCCTCTGCCCCGGGGATCGCCATCCCCCGGGGCTTTAACTATATGTATGCAGGGGGGCTCATGGCCCCGCAAGAGCTCCGGGATTTTCCAGTCCCTGGGGCCTCTTTTTATTTAAGAAAACTGTGTGGGGGGTTTCAAGCCCCCCACACATGCCCCGGGGACTGTCCCCTCCCTGGGGCTCTAATATAGAAAATAGGGGGGATGGACCACCCAACCCCGGGGTCTACCACCCCTCGGGGCTTTTGAATGTTGAGATGTTGAGTGTTGAATGTTGAATGTTGAATGTTGAATGTTGAGAAGGGGGCCGCACGGCCCCCTTCCTGGAGCCTTTGATGGCCCTGGGGACCACCCCCTGTCAGGGACGGCTTCTGCAGTTTCCTGGGGTGCCTACAGTGCCGCTTTCTGCAGTGACCGGGGTGACGAAAAGCAATGCCAGCTCCCGAAGGACGCAGGGAGCCGTCTGGGACCGTGGGGGCTTTGGGGCTCATAAAAATCAGTTCTTTTCAGAACTAACTTTACTGGTCAAAAAAAGAGCTATATTTCTATGATAGTATGTAAAACTTTCAGGTTTTTTTCTGCACCAGTTGTACTCTCTACACATGCACAGCCTCGTTTCCAAGCCCACGCTTCTTTGTTTTTCTTCAAGTTCGCCAAGCAAACCTCTCCTCATTTCAGGTATTAAATTTGCTGCTTTCTTCTGCCGGGTTGTGTGCCTCATCCGCTGCTATACTTTTGTAATATATTAATTATCATATTCTATCTATATTTATTTGAAACGTATTGCGGAGGCGCCAAACATTAATTACATAATCCATCCTCCGCCATTTTAGTCATTTTCCTCCGTTATTTTTATTATACCTGCTACTTTCAATTTACCCCCCGCCTATCTTCTCTGTGATCCAAGAGATTTCCTGCCACAGACACCAGGGTGTTTGTCCTTGGGCTCCGATTTTATCAGACTTGGTCACACGCATACCTAAAAACTCATTTGAAGCACGTAAGGCACAGCCATTACAATGCGTGACCGTCACCACAAAGCCATTACCGTGCTTATGCCTTTACCATGCGTGGTAAATGTATAGTAGTTGTAAAAGCATGCGTGGTAAAGGCATGCATGGTAAAGCCATATGCGTGCTAATGAATTTGTGGTGACGGTCACGCGTAGTTATGACCGTGTTGTAATGACTGTTTCCCCCGGGACACTGCAGGAACCGGGTCTTGGCGTAACCGACTTCAGGGCATCAGGCGGTGGGCCAGGCAGCCTCCCTCACACAATATAGAAATCTCTGGAGGGTATTCATTTTTCGTTGGTTGAGGGGCGTCTTTGAGGCCCACACAGTTAATTTTGCAGGGGGGTAGGTTTGCACGCGAAAATGTCGCAAGAGGTTTGTAAATGTGGTACACATTGTTTTGTTTTACTTTGATTTCCTTTCTACGTTGTAGTCCATCCATAGAAAATATAACTTATTGTACAGCCAGTACTTTTCAACCCTACCGTCAAACTTCTTACTATAGTACTTCAAATTATAAATATTATTTTTGTTGTGGACCGTCACCCGCCCCCCCCCCAAAAAAAACAAGTATATAGTTTTTTTATTAAGTTTTATTAAAACAACAATAACTGTAAACGTAAGTTAAAGATAATATATTAAACAACTAGAAAAATAACTTTCATAAAACAGTATTATGAACACATTTTGATGTGGACTCCAAAAGAGGTTGGATAGGTAATCTGCAAAACAAAAAAGAAAATTAGAGTTTAAAGTCATGTAGATGGGACTAAATAAGGTGAAGCATTACAAGTGAAGGTAACAGTACAATTTTACATTTGTAGTGTGCCTAGTACATTTCACTTCTGTTATAGTCTTGCATTCAAGTGGTGTCTATATGGAAGTGCCTACTGCGTTACTGACACAAAAGTGGCACAACGGGATTGTAAATACACCGATTTATTTCTAAAGCATTGCAATGGAGGCATTGTATATCTAGGCCGCTGTGCTTACCTTGTATAAACACTGCGGCCACCAGAGTTCACAACTTCAATTTAACTCTGGTTCTACACGTCAAAGTAGACAGCAGTGTCTATAACTTTAAAAGAGAAAGGGAAATGGTGTCACAGAGAGTGAGAGAGAGAAAGAGAGAGAAAACAACATTAAAACTGTGAGAGAAAGTTATCGATGGAGCAGTTAATACAGGAGAAAATACTCATAGCTCACCTTTTGCCTCCGTTGTGTGTCCACGGATGTGCTGCTTCAGAGTGCACCCTCAACTTGCTCGATATGTAACATCCTACATAACAAAATCAGAAAAGATGGAATTGAAAGAAATGTGGGAAGAGATTTCCCACGAGAAGAGTCTAAGTAAGAAATTATATAGTTACAGTTTGAAGATGTTATCTCATCGAGAAATTAGAGCGTATGAATGTTTAGATCGCTTATCATCTGCAAGTCTATTCTCCAAATCTAGAAAAATCATTTGGGTGAGTCTAGGTCTTGCTGCCACACGAAATCAGGGGGGTGCTAGAATTTTTTTGGGGGGGAGCTTAGTTTCAAGCAAAAAGAAGAGTAGAGCTGCAGGGGCTGTAAGCGGGGGGACATCAAAACCTTATTAACAAGAAAAATGTCTTTAAAAGCCCTGTGAAGTACTCGGGTGCGACTGTGTGTGGGCCCAGGAAGCTATCTCATCTTAGCTGAAGCCCAGTTAGCCCAATGTGTGTTTTGCGCGCCTGCTGTATACTACACATTCTCTCCTTTCACAGAAAACTTGTCGTTCTTTCGGAAACAAGCTTCTTTGCTCACCTTGTGCCATTGCCGTCATTCAAACAGGGAACACTACTTGTCGAAGCTGGCTTCTCAGTCCTTGTTAAAATGACCACGCATCATCGCAAAATACACGAACGTAGAGCTTTGTAACTTTCTTTTGGGGGTGTCGTCAATTTATAAAACACAACCTGTAAGATAAGAAGGAAGTTAACATTGTTTGTAATATTTTTATGAAACGAGAAAGGAAAAAAGAGAGTGATTGAAAACAATACTCACAAGCTCACCTTTTTGTCACCAGTGTTTTTCACCACGTGCCTGATATAATCCATCCTGAAGCTCTACATCTAAAAGATAATAAAAGAAAGATGTTGTGATTGGTAATTGTTACTATATTATTTTGGAGTTAGATAACATTGCGCTTTTATACACGTTCCTTCTCACATTTCTATGAACTGTTTGTATTGGTAATATTACGGACATTTCAGAGATTATAAAAACGTTCCTGCTACTGGAAAAAAAAATGCTTACATGTAAATTAATACACTATATAGGAGTGCGTTTGTCTAAAATACTAAGTCGCGTTTTTGTATCTAGTCTGCTACAACCCTGACTCCCTCCGATGCGTACTCAAGCCTCACTGCTCACCTTTTCATGGAAAAGACACCTTCTGCATGATGTAGTTCCGATCTCCAACAAAGAAGTCTCATATTCGGTGCCAAGTCTTGATATCTCTACGACATACTCGTGCTCCCATCATCATCATCATCGCAGGTTCTTCACCCACTCAGTTCTTCGGGCACCACTAACTCAGTGACCAAAGAGGCCGCGCATGTAGTAGTGGGCCCCTTGTTCGGTACTTTGGGAACAACTCTCGTGCTTTTCGTATTTCTTATACATAGGGTCACGTGTGTAGTGACGAATGCGCTGGATGGGTGTGGTGTGGTTGTATACCAGCCATGAGGACGTGTGTGTGCTGATCTGACAACTAGACCTGGAACTAAGAAATCACTACAATGGAAATCTGGGCCTTGTACTGTTGTTGTTTTTTCCTGGTAGCGTAAGCACAGTAGGCTGTACTAACATATTCAGTCTCGATTAATTTACCAACTCCCTCATGGGCTTTTAAATGTTGGGAGTCAATAATTGTGCTGACTTTTCTCCTTTAACGTGCAGTACTATATGGTTTTATAAAATGTATAATTCTTCAAACAATGTTTGTTCTCACGACGTACGGCCGCAATTTCCATAATTGCTTTTAAAAGTAATATACGCCTATTTAAAGTTTTAAAAAACTATTTTCATGATTATCCAGATAATGTCTTCCCTTAATATGTACATAAAATACATAAATATATGTTTTTGAACAATTAGAAACTTTAAATGACGTCACGCAGATTTTATTTATTTTTTTAAAACGCAGGGGTACGCGTTTTTGAAAAAAAAAAAGAACACGAAGCCCGCTTTATTGTGAATTAACCTCCGGGGGGCAAAATCCCGGGGGCAATTTTTTTTCATAATGGGGGGCCCTGAGGGTCCCCATTGCATGGGGATCACTACCCCCGGGGCTTTAACTACATGTATGCGGGGGACTCATGGCCCCCCGGAGATCCGGTGACTGCCTCCCCCCGGGGCCTCTTTTTATTTAAAAAACTGTGCCAGGGGGTTGTAAATAAGGTAGTTTGCTTTCCTTTCTGTCTTGTAGAGGATCCAGGGTAAATATAACGTTTTTTTGTACAGTCAGTACCTTTCTGCCTGTTACCATAGTAACAGTTCATGGATTACTTGCGTGAGTACAGAGGTTAGGAGTTCACCACAATATGTTGCTAATTGAGATAGTTACTGTGCTGGAAATTTATATTTATTTTTTTCATAGGAATCGTTAGTCGTACAAGAAGTCAGTGGAAAACTTTTGTTAGGCATTCCTTCCTGTTCGGGAGTATTAGTGTAACATACTCCAAGCGGGACTTTACGAAGCTTAATGTTCATTGGCTGTGAAGTATTAAAAGTAGAAGGTTTGGCAGTCATTCCTTGCTCGTCTGTGGAACAATCTGGACATTTTATTTAGTGTTCCGAGCACAAGTTTGCTCCTTATTGGGTGGGAACGGTTCCCTGTTGTCAGTGATATTGTGATGCATTTTCCAAAGGGGTATGGGGAAATTAAGTAGTAGAGGGCAGGTTAGGAACACTATTCCCTCTGTACAGTGCCCATAAGGTGTTGGAGAGGGATTATGAGGGAAACAATTTTTTTTATATGTTTCAAGGGCCATTTATATAATTGCTGTTTGGTGTATAATTCACGGCGGAAAAATGACAGTGTCTTACGCAGTTTTTTTAATCAAGTTTGTAGGTGACATACTTCTTAGGAGTACTATTTACTTATAATGTGGTGTTTACTTTCCTGATGGGGAGGTGTGGTTGTGCAGCAAAAAATCAGTCTAGGTTTGAAACAGTTTTTATTAAGCAAATACAAATAAACTTTCTTCAGAAACTGTCGCTGTATATATGAAAGGGGCGACAATTAAAAATGGAATTTCATAAAATATCAGTTAAGCATGGCTATATACTTCTTTCTTGTGCTACAGTTTGTAAAAGTGTTGCCCCACATTCTTGATGATGTAAGAGGGCATTAGTTACTTTTAGATAAAGTAGAATAGAAGTGCTACAACAAACACTCCTGCACTACATTATCTCAGATCAAGAGAACGAGTAAAAAACTGTTAAATATACAAATGATTTCTTATTACATAGAAATGCATGCATTATTATTTTTCAAATTTGTATTCTGTACAATTCAGGAACGTGCTGTTGTAGTGCTTAGAGGTTGCAGACTGTTCCGCTAATAAATGACACACTCACTAAAGAATATATAGGATGGTACTCTTATAATATAAAGTACATGTCCTATATATTCTTTAGGGAGTAGGTGAATAGGAACCGGAAATAAGAATAGAAATTAGAAAATAACATTCAGAAATGTTGGGTTTATTAAATATTTAAAGTAACACAGTATGCATAATAGCTATTTTTTTTGTTCTGCTGTTTCGTAAAATGTATTTCTTGAAAAAAATATCTGATCAAGTACTTTTTAATATTTGAAAGTTATATTATGGATGGCGCAGAAAAGTCTCCCATTTCTCTTCTGTAGCAATAGGACAATCTATTATAATATAATGATTGATACCATTGTTACAGTAAAAAGAAAAGGAAATTAAAGTTATGTATTTAACAAAACACCCATAATGAAATACTTTCGAGGGGTAATTATTTATGAACTTTTTTTCTCCAGAAGGTAAAAAGATAATAGATTGATCTTTGTGGCGATGGGTCATAAACTCCTCTGAGATCATGACGGTGAGAATAATAATATGTATATATTCTTACAGCATATGATCACAAGTGGAAAATAGACTGAAAACCGCAAGCCGGTATCGTTTCTTACTTATCGTTACTCTTTGTGACGACGGATCATGAACTCCACTGAGATCACCATAACTGTTAATGTTATAATATACATATTAACAGTATGTGATCTCTAGGGGAAAACACAATCCCAAAATGGAAGATGGTGACGTTGATTGTAAATGTTTAGAGTTTGCATCGACGGGTCACCAACACCTCTCAAGCTAAGTACAGTGTCAATATAATAATATAAAAAGTCACTATATATAAGGTGAAAGGAGCCAGACAAGGAGCAATGTTTGTTATAATCTATCTGTTTCTAAAATCAAGCTGCTGACGTTACAGAGAAAAAGCGAAAAACATGCAATACATTCTTTTTCTACATATAAATGTTTAATAAGTCCAGGGATTGCTTCAAAGCAACAAATTGCGCACTCAGGAATCCAAAGTTAGCACAGAAAGGCTTATTTTCAGATCACACGCTACGCGTTTCGACACGAATGTGCCTTGATCACACGTCCTGCTCTTTGTTTTGTATATAAATGTTTAAATATTGATAAATAGCCACTAATTATAACTAAGTACTATGCCTATGCCATATTGAAACAAATTACAACACAGGAATATGTTTGTTGATGCAAAAAGAGAATCCAATGCTAGAAAACGGAACCTGCAACATAGATTGGCGACTCAGAAATAACACGCGAAAATGAAACTTATTGCACAGTAGGTGTGGTTTATATAGTTTTTGGTTGTTTAGTAGTCTACAGAAGGAAGCTGTGAGTCCGCCTATTTAGATGGCACATTTTGCAGTTTACACATGCTCATGTTTTAACTGTTTTTCTTCTGCACGTTGTCGGAAAAGTTACAAACTGTAAAAGTTTCGATTTTGATCGTAACACGTATAAGGTATTATTATCTACATACGTTGGAAAGTTTAAGAAGTGTTACTCTGTAAAATGTGTTCTTTGCATTTTCATGATTAAAAACATCTAAATAGAAGACATAAAAAAAATATCGTTATCATTAGAAGAAAGAAAAGGATTAATATTTGTTAATATTATGCTTCTTAATTTAAAAAATGCTAGCATTTGTACATCGTAAACCTACCCTCGGAAAGGTGTGCTGGCGCTTCGGGCATTGGGAAGATTAATAAATAATAAATGCCCTTTTCCATGCACCTGCAAACTTGGCTTTTAAAGTTTCAATTGCCCAGTCTGTATCTTTACACTTCCTCCAAACATTCTGCTACTGCTATTTTAGTATTGTAGTGAGCCATACAGCAGTATGTGTTTACCTATACACTGTTTTAAAAGTGAAGCAGTTATACATTCAGCTCGACACTCTCCTTGGACAACTGTAATTATCCAGTCAGTATCTAAGTAGTCATGGAGCAAAGTAGGCCTTAGGCCATGGACTGTTTTAAACTCTTATAGACTATGCTTGCAGTCTTCTATGCACCTGCAAACTTGCCTTTTATATGTTCAATTCCGCAGTCTCTATCCTTACACTTCCAGTAAACTCTCTGTCACTCCTGTTATAGTTTTTTAGTGACTCATTGATCAGTGTGTAGTAATCCATTCACTATATTAAAACACTAATGGGTAGATGTACAATAACTGCCATATCCCAGGGATATCAATACCAAGAACAGGGTCTGGGCTCACTGGCAATAAGGACAAGCCTCACCAGAAACTAACTATAAACCGAAAGCAGTACCAATATTGCCACACTACTTGGATTATGGATCACGGGTGATCACTCGAATCACTGACTGAAACAGTAATTCTCAGGAAATCTTTTTTCCGGAATGAATCCAATAAGTTTTATTTTTTGCGTCACATATATCAAATCAATGAGCAATTTTTTCCTTTTGATACAAACAACATTTGTTTAGTTCCACATAACATATCGAAAGAACATGAATTCGACAAACAAAAATACAATGATTTTTCGCAACAAACTCTCGACTTGCATTCAACATTCATACAACACAACACATAGTATCTATATACATATAACCATCATATACAAATATTTACAATATCACAATTTAGAAAAACATAGCATTGGAAATCAGCGAATAAAGAGAATTGATATGTTTGAGAGTCAATCGAGAATTCCTAATGCTGGGTAGAAGAGGTCTACGCGTTTCGATGACCCCTTGTTGTGGGGAAATCTCATCAGGACCATGAGCCTGTAAATGGAGAACGAGATTGGGTCAACTATAGGGACAAAACCATGCCTCT
Organism: Lissotriton vulgaris; assembly: GCF_964263255.1. NCBI lineage: Eukaryota > Metazoa > Chordata > Amphibia > Caudata > Salamandridae > Lissotriton > Lissotriton vulgaris. The sequence goes on from NC_141691.1 coordinate 781,138,670, forward strand.
CAACGCTACAGTGGGGTGTGGGAAAAACTAATCCTACCTCTCAGTTGCTGGGTTCTCTTTTGTGGTAGAAGCTGTAAACAAAAATAGGGTCTCTTTTAGCCTCTGGTTCAAAAAAAGTGCTTGCACTCTCTTGAATAACACATTCGCTCGTGAATACTCACATAATTTTACGCATGCCGCGGTTTGAACAATTTTCTGGTGTAACGAATTTGGGTGGAAGTGGAGATCTAGAAAAATAGAAGGGCTTGTCAGGGGACTATTTAAAAGACTGGTGGCGGTAGCCGCTATGGTTGAAAGGGGCGACTTACTTTTGTATTAGCGCGGAGGTCAGTCGGGTGCTGTTTCCCGCATGGAACAGTGTAATGGCTTAATCTGGTGTCCTGAAAGGAAAAGGAAGCTGGTGTCAGGTTTCCAGTTACTTGCGGAATTCGCTCCTCGTGCGGTTCTAATCTACCACGATGTTTAGATTTACCTATTTAGTTCGAGTCCGCTGAGTCAATCGGGGGGTCCACGCTCTTCGGTCTCTGTCAGTAAATGCAGCTACCGGCACCATCCAGTCGGTATTCCTTATCTCGTGTGTTCTAGTTTTACTCACTTCCTGGTTCACAAGGATTGTGGGGATTGTAGTTTGGTTGTACGTTGTCATAGAAACGAAATGCGTTTCTGTTGAATTGGGTCATGTGCAGCCGGGCTCACGGTCTGCGCAGGAGACCGCAACCCGAATGGCGATGTTTTCATGTTCATTGACATCTTGGGAAGTTTACAAGCGGTAAAGCTCAGAGAGTTCATTGAGGCCATTTGTCGCTGTGTTAAATTTGACTATAAGCATGGCTTCATTGCGTGACAGTTTCTCTTCGATGTCACCACCTCTGGGGTCTTTCTCAATTTTCGCGATCACTGTCCATTTTAAATCATCTAGGGTGTGCTCGTTCTTCATCCAATGATTCACCAGTGGGGCAGTTGTCACATTCTTTTTTATCCGCGATTTATGTTGGGTAATACGGCATCTTACCTCCTGACTTGTTTTGCCGATGTACAGCTTGTCGCAAGGGCACTTGATGCCATATATGACGTACCTCGATTTGCAATTAGTAAATTTCTCGTGTTTCCAGAACATTTGTTTGTGTTGGAACAGATCTCCTTCTTCTGTGCTTGCACAACAAATGCAAGACCCGCACTTGTGATGTCCTCGAATCGGTGGCAGTCCTAGCATGGTGCCAATTGTTGGTATGTTCTGTTTTATTGCTGCTCGAACTAAATGATTAGCAACGCTTTGGTCCTTTTTGAAGGCAAATAATGGCTTCTCTTTTAATGTCTCGTCAACATTTTCCACTAGATGCCAGTTTTGTAAAATTGTTTTTTTTAAAACATTTGAGTTTGGGCAAAATGTGGAGACACATACAATCCTGTTTAGAGTTGGTTTAGCCTTTTTGACTAGTAGTGTATCTCGAGGGATCCACCATACTCTCTTCATTGTCCTTCTCAGTAGTTTTATGTCCTGATGATGGTCTTATCGATGAACACAACCAAGACCGAAACGTCGACATCTAGTTATCATCTCCTTTAATGCTGTCGTCAGACGCCATCTTACAACCACGTTTTATTGTTTAATCTGGGTTGTTTGCTTGAATTATTTGGAGCTGATACTCAGGGTTATGAATCATAGAAAAATCTATTGTCTTTCTTTGTTCATGACTCTTTTTGCTTGAATTTACTTATGTCTGCATCCCTTGTCATTTTTACTAAGTAAAGATTTATTTCAGAACAAACCCACTTTCTCTAGCTCTGTTTTATCTTTACCTTCCTTGCATTTATACTGTTTTTAAACAAATTGGATATCCTTGGGATACGAAAGGGTGGAAATTGTTAAACCACTCGTTAACTAAGAGTCAACGTCTTTGAAACAAGTCCCTTGTAGCACCTTATGTTTTGAACTATAAACTGCCCAAGCCTACAAGGGTTTATTGGGTTTCCCCTGTGAGAAAAATAGTTAGGAATTAGCATTTAATAAACCTTTGAAATTCCCTGACAAAAACTATAGGTTTCAGCCACGTTATAGTTAGGAATTAGCATGTAAAAAACTTAGCAAATTCACTGAAAAAACCATAGGTTTCACACATGTTATGTCATGAGTGATGTCACTGACCATGTCATTAGTGATGTAATATGTGACGTCATCAGCAGTGCATTGCGGGCGCGCGAGTTATAGTTAGCTGAACTAACTATAACGGGGGAATTTCAATGGTTTTGTATGAGTGAAATGTCCAGCTAACTCTAACATGTGTGAAACCTATGTTTTTTCAGTGAATATATATATATATATATATATATATATATATATATATATATATATATATATATATATATAATATGATAACTGTGTATCTATGTACTGTAGGAAATAAGATAATGTTTTTCTATTTTTACATGATGTGAAATCTCTGCATTTCACATGAAAATAATACAGGCACAGGGATATAGCTTAAAATACACACCAAATATAATGTAGGGCTCCAAACACACAACAAGTAATAACGTTCTTTCTGCTGATCATAATGTGCTTATAAATTCACACCATCATTGTTTTATGTAATAAATTACACTTCACTTCAATCAGTACACATCACTCAGGAACTCAAAGCGACATTCTAGCTTGTGTATTAGAAAAAACTGTAAGATACGTTTACAAATACATTTGAAACATGTACCTGCTCCTCTGGTGAGCCATAGAGCTAGCTTTGCAGGGCACAACCTAAGTTGCGAGCCACTCCAACTCCTCTGGCGAGAAGGCTTGGGACCTGTCACCAGCTCTTCCTGGCATTGTGGCTCCCAGAGGTTAGAAACACCAGTAAATGATGAGGAGATCTTGTTGGATGCAGTGTTAGGAGGCAAGTGACCTTTTTTGGAAATGCTGTGCACATGTACATGACGTTCATGATCGTTAATTGTAACAGACACAGTCATTGACTGTCTTATGTTGCTTTCACACATATTAGCCTATGGCTCAGTCCGTTGTGGAGTTTCACATCCATCAGGCGGTCAAATTCTTATATGGTTGACTAACTCCAAATGTCCTTCTAGTGAGGTCAGGTGGCCCCCATTTAATATTGCTGAATAGTGTGTCTATGACTGTTAAGTGTGTCACCACCACTCAAAATGGTGGCTATTTTGTTTACATGTCAAAAAAACTAATGTTCTTAATTTGTTTTCACATAAAGTGGGATGTGGTGCCTTATTGTGGTTTGAAGCAATATTTGTGTGGTGGTGTTTATCTCACTGTTGATGGTATTTTTATAGAACAAAAATAAGAATGTGTAAATAAGTAACACATTAACAATATCTTATTCACACATTTATAAAAGTAATAATTTACATATGTAAAGTATTTAAATTTAAAAAGAACGTTATACAAAATATAATGAGTATCTATATAATTATGTATTAAACATTGATATGAACTGAAAAGTGTTTAAAGTGTGTTTTAATTTGAAAATATATTAGCACACATGTCCAACAATTTCTTATTTTTCAATGCAGGCATATGAGCCCAAGGAGAGTGAGGAGATGACAGCCTTAAGTGTTGGGAAGATTTTCAGACCTTGCCATCATGGAAGAATGGGATATTATTATAAAATCAGATTGAATAGGCAAATAATTCTTGATTCATGTCATCAGCTGCAAGCAGATCTTCTGTCTCACAATATGAATCCCACATCAATACAACCATTAGTCAGAATCATGGCAATACTCTATTTTTTGGCCACAGGATCATTCCAATATTCTGTGGTAGTATTTGGTGGAATGTCACAATCAACTTTCAGTGGTGTGCTACAAGAAGTTTTTTTTTTCAATGATGAGACACATTCACACCTACATTCAGTATCCAACAAACTAGGATTTTGCTAATGTGAAAGGGGAGTTTTATGTCTTGGGCCGCGTACCACATGAGTTGGACCAATTGATGGCACACATGTTACATTAGTGTCACCACACGCCAGAGAACAAGTGTACCATAATCGAAAGAATTTCCATTCAATCATTGTGCAAGTTGTCTGCTTACCAGATTTGTACATCACAAGCGTGTGCGTGCATTTTCCTCGATCAACGCATGATTTCTTTGCAATAACGAATGGCAGCATATCCCTGCAAATGTCACAACTTAGACCTGGGAGGGCCTGGCTTGTTGGTAAGTACTATTTGCCATTTCATTGTTTGGTTATTGTAAAGTCTATTGATCTACAAATGTGCTACAATTTATTGCTAATTTATTTTTCATCCCATGTAGGAGACTCAGCTTATCCTAACTGACCATGGTTGTTATCTCCGCTAATGAATCCACCAATGCCAGGGGAAGTCTGCTTCACTGAGGGCCATGGAAGAACACTTAGGCCAGTAGAGCAGGATTGTGGCCTCCTAAAGTCCAGATTTCAATGTCTGGATAAGACTGGTGGATCCCTCTTCTACTCACCCAATATAGGGCACGATTCCAATCTCGTTCGGAAACCAGACCTAACGACTTGTGTACGGAATACTTTCCATACGACTCGTGTCTAAGGAGTCTGACTGATCAAGTAAGATGCATTTGAATGAATCTAGATACGATTCGGTTGGACTCCCATTTACTTCAATTGGAGCCTGTGTACTGAACGCATATACAGGCTCCAATAGCAAAAAGAGGTGGGTGGGGAAAAGAGAATACCCTGAGGTGGGCACCTCCTGGTGTCCGCCACACTGCACATGGTCTGACAGGGGGGACCCATGGGCACACCCCCCTGACAGATCCGGAGGGCCCTGGTGAAGCTGGGCCTGCGACAGCTCCCCGGAGTACGATTCCAACAGCCGTTTCATCTCCCTGAGACGTAGGCGGAGCTGCAATCCGAATCGTGCATCGTACTCGCTCTATCAGAATTCGGCTCTATTGCGTGGCACGATTTGGCTACGAAGGAGTTGTACAGACAGGTTTGGGTCCCAGAAACGATTCGGTCAATGGGTACACGATCTTTGCATCGTACTTGGTCATTTGGAACTGTGTACGATTTGTTCGGAAACAAGGGTAACGGATCATATCCGGTAAAGCCTAATCCGAATCGGAGGCCTTCTGAACGACATCGGAATCGGGCCCAAAGTGTGTAAAATCACCATGGCATGCTGCATGTTACACAATTTTGCAGTGTGACGAAATATACACTAAATTGCAGATGAAGAAGACCATGATGAGCCACCGGGTGAGGATATTGAAATGCCAAATGAAGATGAATGTGGTAAAAAGGATGGAATTGACTTATGCCAAGATATAATTAACAACTTCTTCATGAGTGTAAGTATATCATTGCATTTTAATTTAGCAAATTTTAAGCCATCTTTTTATGCAATGCGGATAAAAATCTGTGCTTGACATTTGTTTGAAAGGCCAAGCTAAGTGACAACCAGGACAAAAATGTTTGTTGATCAGAGTCTTGACACATTGACTACTGTGTTAATTTGCATTCTTCATCTTTGGCTGTTCTTAAAAATGTGACTTCAAATAGATTAATTTCCAAGGTGTCTATTTTGAATTGTATTTTAATAAACCTTTTTGTTTTTCTCTGTTTTAGGACCCTTCCCCATGTCATCTTCATTTGGACAATCGAAAGTTGTGACATCTGCAGTTATATGATACTGTTACAAAGTACAAAAGGAATAAGGATTGATCCTGCGGAAGTAACACATAGACGTTGGGTGTATATATCTTGTAACTGAGACAACTTGCACAGTAATTGAATGGAAGTTTGTAAGATTGCATTAGACCTGTTTTCTGTTGAATGTTGGCAACAAGCCAATATGTGCTGCTTGAGTTGCTCTAACTATATGTGGTAGTCAACTCAAACCATACTAGTATCCCTTCACATCAGCAAAATTCTCTTTTTGTAGCAACCCACTTAAAGTAGGTCATGGCATTCCCCCATATACTGGAACAGTGTATTGGAATGATGATTTGGCCACCAAATTAATGTACGACTATTGGTGTTATTGTTGTGCAATTCCTAATGTGCTGCAGAATGTCGGGCTCCAACTGATTCCATAATACAATAATATTTTTCCTATTAAATCTGATTGTTTTGAATATATTCCCTTCTTACAAGGTGGCAGTGTGTAACTTGAAATGTAAAAATGGCACTGGGTATTTGTGTGATGTATGGTGTGTTATATTTAAGAAACATTTGACAGACCAATCTATTTCAAATATAATAAAATACTAGTTGTTGAGTTTTTTATTTTTTTATTTTGTTATCATGATAGAAATGTGTGAGAAACATGACCTACTTGCAATACATGAACAATCATTTGATTATGGGGAGGTTCGCCTGAGCGAGATAATATATCAGAACCCTGTAGATATTATTTGCCTCCAAGAGACCCACCTATCCTGGGATAAGAGGGAACTGTTAAAAATTAGGGGATTTCATTTATTAACATGTACTTCACAAACATCTAATACTCGGGGGGTAGCTATACTTACCAAAACCTTCCTGGGCCGAGCAACTCACAAGCTAGCAGACTCACAGGGCGGATGGGTTATTATCAAACTGGCCCTCGGTATTACCATTTGCTCAAGCGCTGGGATGCTTCCGAGTAGCCATGCGCTATATAAGAGCCTTCCAATTCCAATTCCAATGGATCTATCAACACGACCCCACTATCTTTGAGAAGCTTGAACTCGAACTCGCAGCCTGGCAGGGTCCACTTATTCTTTGTGGAGATTTAAATATCTCGCTCTGACCCTTATTTAATAGCCAGGCACATTTAAAATATGTGGGCTGCAAACCGCAAGTTTTTAACGCTATTAGTAGGCTTGGGGAAAGCTTCGGCCTAGTGGACATTTGGGGTGCTAAAAACTATTCTGACCCTGGCTGTACCTACTTCCCCTGTCCCCATAGTAAACACATCAGAATAGACTATATATTTACAACAACTGATCTGTCTACCCAAGCAACAATCACCAAACATCCTAACATTATCTCTGATCACAATGCACTAACCCTTACAATTAATATCACAACCATAAAGAGACAACACTGGAGCTGGACCTTTAACAGGAAGTTGCTGGCCAATAAATAATACATTAACTATATCACTAGCTGGGCCCAAAAATTCTTTGATATTAATCATTATAGTGCCACAAAGAATGTGGTTTGGGATTGCCTTAAAACAGCTCTTAGAGGTGAAACATTGAGTTATCAAGCTAGAGCTCGAAAACTAAGTAGTAGGAGCTATAACCAAAAGGTCCAGGAATTGGCCAGGTTTGAAGAAGAACATGTCACACAAATAGCTAAAGGAGAAGATGGAAAATTGCTATGTACCATATGTTGGTGTTAAAAACTGAGCTTAATTCTGGGCTGACTCATAAAGCTGCTGAGACATATAAAATGCACCAGAAAGATGTATATGAGAACGGTGAAAGGGTAGGCAAACAGCTTGCGCTACGTACTCGCCAGAAAATTTCATATATAAAGCTATTACATCTATACAATCTATACAATCAGGAGGGCAGACGCATACATAAACTTTTGATATAATTAACGCATTCCAACAATATTACCAGAACTTTTACCAAGATGACAATACAGTTAGTAGGGCAGAATTAGATACCTTCTTGAGCAAATTTCTCGACAACCCGGAGGCAAGCAGGCTTTTAGACGATAACACCTGAGAAGATCTTGAGAAAGAAATTACTCTCGCTGAAGTGCAGCTTGCCCTGTCCTCACTTGCCCCCGGGAAAGCCGCAGGTCCACATAAAATACCGCTGTCTAGGTCCACCTATTCACGATTTATTCCTTGGGATTCAATGGGGTGGGACTCCCCAAGATTCCTGGAAAGAAACAAACATAATTATCTTTCCAAAAAAAGGAAAACCTCCGGATCAATTATCATCTTATCGCCCAATCTCCCAAATTAATTCTGACTCCAAATTATATGCTAAAGTTATGGCCATCCGGCTCGGGAGGGTTGTCAAACACCTGGTCTCTCCATGGCAGCACAGATTCATCCCTGGCAAAGGCACAACTTATCACACCCGAAGAGCCATCTCCTTATTTGATATAATGTCTGCAACGGAGGGCCAGATGTCGATGATCCTCCTGGACGCTGAGAAGGCCTTTGATCGTGTGTCTTGGAACTTCCTTTGGGCAGTTTTGATTCGCAACAATTTTGGCCCCAAATTTGTTAAATCCATAATGGCCATGTGTCTTGACCCCAAAGCTAAATAACAGATAATGGCCATGATTAATATATCTAGAGGTACAAGGCAAGGTTGCCCCTGCTTCCCGATACTATTTGCTCTATTTATAAATCCCTTAATTTTGAAGTTTTTGGAAAATCAATTAATTAAACCTGTGATGGCAGGCCAGTTTGAAACCAAGGTACTGGCTTACGTCGACGACATTGCTATACTTACACCTAATCCTGCGGAAGCAATCCCGGAAATAGAAACTCTAACACAAACGTATGGATTTTACTCTGGCTATTCCCTAAATAATGGAAAAACAATTGTGCTTTGTGCTGATAATATCGTCTTTAGTGACCCCAGAAATGCTGAGAAAGCTACGTACTTAGGTGTTAGTATAAGCCCCGATATCAAGTTAATCCCCAAGCTCAACTATGAGCTACTACTTAATGTTATAAGAAAAGATCTAGATCGAGTGAATAGCTTACATCTTTCAATTATTGGCAGGGGAAACTTTCTAAAGATGAATATCCTCCCCAGGGTGTTGTATCTTTTTCGAGCTATCCCTCTGATTTTCGAAGATAACATCTTAAAAACATTAGAATCTCTCATGTCCAAATGTATGTGGCAACAGTATAAAATCAGGAGATCCTTGAAATTTCTTTAACTCCCTCAGAGCAGGGGAGGATTAGCAGTTCCCAACATGCTATTCTACTTCTGGGCCTCCTTTCTTCAACAAATGGCCCTGCTTCTTTACTCGATCCCCTCCCCTGATGACACTGAGGCTATTAAGATCCCATCTATATATGAGTTATCGCTAGGTCAGATATCTAAAGGTCTGTTTCTGAGGCAAGTAGAAGCAAGCTACTACAAAAAGAGTAAATTTAAAGTCATCTCCAATGCCTGGAGAGTTTGGACAAGAACGAGTAAATATATGCGAATCTCGAAAATTAATAGATACACCCCCCTATGGTACTCTAATCTTCTTCCTGTTGTAGGGAATGGTGCCATTTCAAAAAAATGGGAATCCCTAGGAATTAGCACAGTAGGAGATTTTCTTATGGAAAACTTAGATACTACTTATGCAGACTTACAGAGGAAATTTCATCTACCTAATGGGGATTATCTCAAATTTATTCAGATCCATACTATTCTTAAGCTTAAAGCTCCCAATGTTAGCTTGGGGAGAATTCAAATTATTGAAAGGCTATGTAAGGAATTGTTTAGTGCAGAGAGCATTTCAATGTGAACGCTTACATTTGCCAAAGCTTGTTTGTTTTGTTCGTATCATCCATGACTATAGAAAAGGAACTCTTGTACACGTTTCAAAATTGGTTAACTGTATTCTTAATGAAGCGCTGCACGTGCTACAACCGCTCTTGGTGCAACGTGCAGCGCATGTGAGCCCCACCCGCAACTTTGCTATAAAAAGAAGAACGGAGCACTCGCGGTTGCTTGTGCTCGTTTTTGATTCTCCGACACCTGATCATCCGCGCACAGTCCTGCCTCCTAACTTACCTTCTCCCTCCTCAGTTCAGCCGGCGCACGGTCCTGTCCTCACTCTTACCTTCTTCCCTGTGGGTCCTGCATCCTGCTTCGGTCTCTGGATACCGACGGCCGGCATTGCTCTTTCGAGACTTCCTTGATTTCCGGTCCGCCTCGGCAAGTCTTCCCTGGAGGTTCCGGGCAATCTGCGGCGCTAAGTCCCACATTCTTTCCGGCATCACCTGCAACACAAAAAAAAAGGCAAGATTAGATCGAGGAAACATATAATAATCAAAGTAAGTACATTTACTATTTAAATAAGGACAAAAGAATCGTCAAGCTCAAAACTAAGCGGATGGTATAAAACGTTTCTTCTGAGGAGCAAAGATGTTCATAAGTGAATTCCTGAAGACTAATTATTTGACATTTTTGCATGCTGAACTTTGTACAATTGCCAACACTTGAACAGAGACTAAAATGACATTTCCTTGCTTATAGTTTTAAGAGTGCTTGTTTTAACTCTGACTAAAAAGTGAGAAATACTAGAAAATATCTCAATAGAGATGACAGTGAGTTGAGTCATATGTTTCCAGGTATATTTAAGTCACACCGTATTTCTTAGGTTAAGGAATAACCTGATATTTGTCTATTCCGTTTTTTTATAGAGAAGATCATCTCCTAAAACTAAAAAGCCATACACTGGTGAAAGCATAGACCAGACGTTAAAGAGGTATAATAAGAGTGACAATACAGAGATATTGCTTTAGATAAGAAGGTGATGTACATATCCATAAGAACAGGGAAGTAATGTTCTTTATTGTTTATTTTATTCCTTTCTTTAATAGACAAAACGGTCAACTCCCACCTTGGTAAAGAATCCGAGAACGTCACAAGAAATCCAAGTTGAGCAGTGTTTGTCTCTCTTTTATTATTTTATCTACTTCCCCCTTCCCTTGGGTTTCTTTTCTTAAAACACAGTATAAATCCAGTGTTGGAAGATTAGAGATTTAAGGGTGGATACGAATAGTCTTTACTTCTCTTTAGCAGAACTATTGGGATGTCCAGGTGAGCAAGAGATATAACAGAAGCACAAGCCTAACAACTTATAGTTCTGCTGAAAAGATGAATACAGGGGAAGCAGCAGATGGTATAGACCCTACTAGTATGGCGCAAGCACTTGAGGAAGATTTAGTGCACAATGAATCAGTATCAGTTCCTCTACCAAAAATGCAATCAGAGTTAGATAAATTGAAGTTAGAAAATGCTGTTTTAAGACAAGATCTGGTACGTTATAAGCCTCGAGAAAATCTTTGGGGGCATACCTTTACGCTGACCTTTCAAGGACTCTCTAGGATCTGGTGCTAGACCATATGATTCATCCACAAGTTCTACTCCTATGGAAATAACAGTAAATGTCCCAAGTGTGGTACCTTTGGCTGCCCCGGAACGTTTTCATGAAGACAGCAATAAGTTCCAGGTGTTCCTGAATCAGTGTCAATTACACTTTGTTTGTAAGCCTCAACAGTTTCCTACAGATGCCACTAAGGTGGTCTTTGTGCTATCATATTTGGGGGGAACTGCTGCAAATTGGTCCATACCATATGTAGATAGGACGACCTGATTCTCCATAACTGGCCTCAGTTTAAGAGAACAATGACCCGTCTCTTTGCTAAACACACTTATATACAGGCAAGTGACAATGAACTTTTAAATTTGAAACAAGGTAATAAAGATTTTTTAACGTATCTTACTAATTTTAACCGTTTGTTGACTGAAACACAATGGCCAGAAGAAAAGAGAGTCTCTCTCTTTTACAAGGGATTGAGAGATGAGTTGAAGGACTTTGTAGATTTGGTGGTCAAAATTAGACCACCGGTTAGGAGAAAGGAAAGGAGATACAACTAAATTAGAATCACGACTGACTTTTATAAAACATGAGAAAAAAGACGGAGATAGCAAACTTCCCGAGCCTGAACCTATGCAACTAGGAACCTTTAAAGGTCCATTATCTATTGAAGAGAAAGAAAGAAGGAGAAAACTCCACTTATGTTTGTATTGTGGAAAGTCAGGTCATTTTGCAAAGGAATGTCCCATTAAACCTAAGAACCCAAAAAGGTTAAATGCAATAAATACACAGTCTTCGGACATGGAAAACGAATAAGCTCAACAAGGGCAGAGGTCACTTGTTTGAGAAAAAAATGTCAACAGGCCTCTAATTATGCAGCTTATACAGTTCAACACATATCCAAACAGATAATCTTAATTGTAAGCACTCAGTTAAGGCATTCTCTCCCAGTGCTTCCTAATTCTAATGCTACAAGCAATTTTGTAGATAATAATTTGGCAAAGAAACTAGGTCTTCCTATTGTTCAGAAATCCAGTCCTGAGTCGGTTTGTGCAGTTGATGGGTTAGAACTAACATCAGGTTTAATCACACATCAAACTGGTCCTATTACTATGGTGTGCCAAAATGGATACACTGAAGTAATCAATTTTGATTTAATAGATACTCCTAACTTTGGTTTAATTTTAGGAGTACCCTGGCTTACTACTCACAATCCAAAAATTAATTGGATTTCTAGGACTGTAACTCTGGATTCCACTTTCTGTAAAGCTGCTTGTTATCAAGAAGCTGGAAATGAACACTCCACAGTTGTGCATTGTGCCTCAGTTGCACAATTAGAAGAAGCTATTCCTTTAGAGTATTTGGATTTTAAAGATGTTTTTGACCCAGTGATAGCTATTGTCTTACCACCTCATCGAACATATGATTGTCATATAGACCTAATCCCTGGAGCTCCATTGCCAAACAGCAGAGATTATGCTCTCACTGAGCAAGAAACTAAATACCTACGAACGTATTTGGATGACTTATTACAATCAGGCTTCCTTCGTCATTCTACATCTCCTGTGTCATCTCCACTTTTTTTTATACCAAAACTGTATGGGTATCTTCGCGCTTGCATTGATTATAGGGGCTCAATAAAGCAACAATCAAGAACAAGTACCCATTACCATTAATACCAGAACTTCTTGATCAGTTGCGTCATTCCACTATTTATACCAAATTAGACTAACGCGGAGCTTACCATCTGGTACGAGTTAAAGAGAATGACAAATGGAAGACGGCCTTCAAAACCAAGTTTGGTTTATTTGAATACACTGTGATGCCCTTTGGGTTGTGTAATGCTTGAGCAGCATTCCAATTTTTTATTAATGAAGTTCTACACAAATTTCTTGATATTTGCGTCATAGTGTATATTGACGATATTCTTATTTACTCTAAAAATCCAGAAGAACACACACAACATGTCAGATCTTTATTAGCTAAGTTAAAAGAACACTGTCTGTTTGCTAAATTAGAAAAATGTATTTTTAATACTAATGCAGTAGATTTTTTGGGGTATAGTTTGTCACCGCTGGGCATTACCATGGACCAAAAGAAAGTTAGTGCAGTGAATGAGTGGCCAGAACCAACTTCAGTAAAGGAAGTACAAAAATTCTTAGGCTTCGCCAACTTCTATAGGAGGTTTATTTTTCTTTCGCTGAAACTATGGCTCCTATTACCAAACTCCTGCAAAAAGGTCAACGTTTTCTTTGGGATGAGCAAGCCTCCAGGGCCTTTCAACAATTAAAACAGAAATTTACAACAGCTCCTGTCCTCAAACATCCAGATCCTGACCTTCCATTTTATGTAGAAGCGGATGCTTCGCAGGTAGCAATTGGAGTTGTCCTTTCTCAGCGAGATCCATTAGATGGGCAGTTACATCCCATTGCCTTTTATGCCCAAAAATTGTTACCAGCTGAACAAAATTATACAGTCGCTGAGAGAGAGCTGTTAGCCATTAAGGTAGCCTTTGCTGAGTGGAGGCATCATTTAATGGGGGCAAAGTTTCCTGTTACCATCTTCACTGACCATAAAAGCCTTCAATTCTTTAGTTCCATAAAAGCATTAACACCACGACAGATGCGTTGGCTGAATTTCTTTAGCGCATTTGATTTTGTAATCACATATAGACCAGGCACACAACAAATTCCATCTGATGTGTTATCAAGGTATGGGCATACTTTGGAAACCAAACAAGAAAGACAGGCTCAGCATATTATTGCACCTCAAAACATTTTAGCACCAATACAACAGAGAGATTTCATGAAAGACATATATACTGCACACCTATCAGTGGAACCGTTGGAATGGTTAAAGAAACCACATAATACAATCCAGCAGGGCCTATTATATCATGATTCCCTCCTCTATGTACCAACTATAAGTCTGCAAACACAAGTTATCACCTGGCACCATGCATCGGTTTTAGCAGGGGATCCTGGTTGGTTGAAAAAGTTAGAAAACTTAAGGAAACATTTTTGGTGGCCCACCATGAGTAAAGACGTGCAACAGTATGTTAGTACTTGTCCTATTTGCGCTCGTCAGAAAACCTTGCATAAAACTCTAGCAGGGTTGTTAGTACCAATGCCAATGCCCCCTAGTCCGTGGCATACTGTAAGTGTTGATTTTATGGTTAATTTACCACCAGTTAAAAGTTTACTACTATATTAGTGATTGTTGATTACCTCTCCAAAATGGCACATTTTGTACCGCTACCAAAACTTCCAACAGTTGTAGAATTTGCAGATATCTTCATTAAGGAGATTGTACGTTTACATGGATTGCCAAGTAAGGTTGTTTCTGACCTTGGAAGTCAGTTTAACTCAAAATTTTGGAAGACATTATGTACAAAGCTCAAGGTAAAAGTAGCCTTGTCCTCTGCATTCCATCCAGAGACAGATGGACAAACAGAAAGATTAAATCAATCTCTACTTCAGATATTACGCTGTTTGTTATCTGACTTCTCAAGTGAATGGGTAGAAGCCTTGCCAAATGCAGAATTTGTGTAAAATAATACTGAACACTCTGCCATACAATGTACCCCATTTTATTACATGCGTGGTCATCATCCTAGATCTCTACCCATTGTATTAGATGAGTCTCTTCTCCCAAAAGTAACTGAAAGATTGAAAAAGTTATCTGGAGTTCAAGAAAAAGCTAAAAAATATTTGTGTAAGTATAAGGAGCGTATGAAGAAACAAGCAGACAAACACAGAACGGAGGCTCCAATATATCAGGTTGGAGGCTCAGTATGGCTTTCTACAAAAAATCTGAATATTGAAGGATCTCGAAAATTACAACCGAGGTATGTTGGCCCCTTTGAGATCACAGCAATAATAATCCTGTAACTGTTAAATTAAATTTACCAAAAGAATATCCAGTACATTCCACCTTTCATGTATCTTTGCTTAAACCTTATGACCTCTTACTCGGTCTGAACCCCCACCTCCACCCTTTCCAATCAAAGAACATCTTGAATATGAAGTGCGCAGAATTTTAGATGCTAAGAGAATCCATGGGCGTTTGTTTTATTTAGTAGCCTGGAAGGGGTATGATGAAACTGAAAATTCCTGGGAGCCAGCTTCTTATGTACATGCCCCACAATTACTCAAACAGTTTTATGCCAAAAATCCTGGTAAACCTCGTCCTGTGGGGGGGGGCTTTTGAGGGGGCGACTGTAAGGAATTGTTTAGTGCAGAGAGCATGTCCTTTGTTTACGCATTGATTCAGCTTAAGTGTTTTATCAGCAGGAATGTTTTAGGATGTTGCATTTCAATGTGAACGCTTACATTTGCCAAAGCTTGTTTCTTTTGTTTGTATCACCCATGACTATAGAAAAGGAACTCTTGTGCACGTTTCAAAATTGGTCAACTGTATTCTTAATGAAGCGCTGCACGTGCTACAACCGCTCTTGGGCAACGTGCAGGCCATGTGCGCCCCACCCGTAACTTTGCTATAAAAAGAAGAACGGAGCACTCGCGGTTGCTTGTGCTCGTTTTGGATTCTCCGACACCTGATTATCCCGTGCACAGTCCCGCCTCCCAACTTACCTTCTCCCTCCTCCGTTCAGCCGGCGCACGGTCCCGTCCTCACTCTTACCTTCTTCCCTGTGGGTCCTGCATCCTGCTTCGGTCTCTGGATACCGACGGCCGGCATTGCTCTTCGAGACTTCCTTGATTTCCAGTCCGCCTCCGCAAGTCTTCCCTGGAGGTTCCGGACCATCTGCGGTGCTGAGTCCCACATTCTTTCCGGCATCACCTGCAACAAAAAAGAAAAGGCAAGATTAAATCAAGGAAACATATAATATTCAAAGTAAGTACATTTACTATTTAAATAAGGATAAAAGAATCGTCAAGCTCAAAACCAAGAGGATGGTATAAAACGTTTCTTCTGAGGAGTAAAGACATTCATAAGTGAATTCCTGAAGACTAATTATTTGACATTTTTGCATACTGAACTTTGTACAATTGCCAACACTTGAACAGAGACTAAAAGGACATTTTCTTGCTTATAGTTTTAAGAGTGCTTGTTTTAACTCTGACTGAAAAGTGAGAAGTACTAGAAAATATCTCAATAGAGATGACAGTGAGTTGAGTCATATGTTTCCCAGGTCATACCGTATTTCCTAGGTTAAGGAATAACTTGTATATTTGTCTATTCAGTTTTTTTTATAGAGAAGATCATCTTCTAATACTGAAAAGCCATTCTCGGGTGAAGGCATAGACCAGAAGTTAAAGAGGTATAATAAGAGTGACAATACAGAGATATTGCTTTAGATAAGAAGGTGATGTACATATCCACAAGAACAGTGAAGTAATGTTCTTTATTATTTATTTGCTTTCTTTCTTTAATAGACAAAACGGTCAACTCCCACCTTGGTAAAGAATCCGAGAACGTCACAAGAAATCCAAGTTGAGCATTGCTTGTCTCTCTTTTATTATTTTATCCACTTCTCCCTTCCCTTGGGTTTCTTTTCTTAAAACACTGTATACATCCAGTGTTGGAAGATTAGAGATTTAAGGGTGGGTACAAATAGTCTTCACTTCTCTTCAGCAGAACTATCGGGATGTCCAGGTGAGCAAGAGATAAAACAGGCTACAAGAATTGGCTCAATCTATGGACAACTATTGGATAATCTACAAGATGATGTAGAGCAAACGGAAGTAACCTGGGCTGATAAATTGTCTAATCCAAATGTAGATATCGATATGAGCTTTCATTTATCATCACATCTCCTTATGTCAGCTAGTCTAAAAGCCCAGACTTACAAAACCATGTATATTTTATACTTTACTCCTGCAAAACTATATGCCTGGGGCAAAAGAGAGAATGATCTTTGCCCCACATGTCTATGCGGCCCGCAACATTAATACATATGTTTAGCGATTGTAGCAAGCTAATTCTAATTTTAAAAAATTATGTCCGATTTCTGGGAGGAAGTTTTTGGTCACAAAATAGCGGATTCCCATACTCTCTATATGTTTGGATATGACAATACACTTAACCAAAAAAAGAGGCAATGATATTTATTGGCACAGCGGTTTTTAGAGTTATATTAGCAGCATGATGGAAAGACCCAGACTCACCAAGTTTTCAAATGTGGCTAGCTCGCCTACTTGGTGTTTTCAATCAGTAGAACGCCATCTATGCTACCAGGGGGATTAAAGCTGCTCTACATGGTAACGCAATTTGGTTGCCTATAACTAATTGGAAGATGGGGGTCAGGTCTTTTATATCTTAAACTATGATTACAATAGTAAAATGTCTCTCTCTTTTCCCTCTTCTTTTACTTTTTCTTTTTTTCCCTTTCTTTCTATTTTCCTCGTGGGTATATTATAAGCTTTATATGCTGATTTTTTCCTCTTGTTTTGTCTTCCCAATATTTTGTGAATGTACTGTTTGATATTATTTGTTGCTTTATTATTGTATCTTGACCCCTGTCGTAACTGGTTCTGGAAAAAAAACAAAAAAATAAATAACATTTTTTTAAAAAAAACATTTGATTATTTACATTTTAAAATTGATGATGGAAGGAAAAAATATGAACAAATACAGAAAAGGAATACAATACCAGTCTTTGACTTTTTTTTGCTTTTATGTTTGTTAGTTGTGCTTTTATTAAACAAAACCAAATAAACTGCATTAATGTAATCCAAAAACCAAACAAGCAAAAATAGTCAGTCAAGGGTTAATAAAACCTTTATTGAAGAGCCAAAAATGTTTGAAGTCCAATGTCTAAAATACAACTGATATCAGAAAGGTAAATGGGTCCAGAGAGTAGTCCAAAAAGTGAATGGCAGTCACACACCATAAGAAATTAGGTTCTGCATCTCTTGGTGGTTATGGTAGTCTTTCCATCCTCTCCTGGTGGTCTGGATGAATGTGTGCTACTGATGTATCCATAGTTGCAGGGACTGACATGTTTACAGGTGTTGTCTCTTGTGCAGGGCCTCCCTATCTGTGACTGAGGCAGTTGTAATTGGACCACAGAAAGGGTAGGACAGTGCTGTAAATGACCTGTATATATGGATGTAAATGTCCTGCAGCACCCTAGTCAGGGAGCACAAATTAGAGTTCAGATTCTCCATCTGTACATCGTGCTCCCTCTACAACTGCTTCATTTCCCAGAACTCAGTGAGGTCCAGGCCCATCATGTCTTAAGGCTGATGGAGGGAACGCTATACTTGGTTGAGGGTGGCCTGGGTGACAGTCAACCAAGTAGGCTAACTATGCTGGCCCACAGTTTCCCTCACACAACCCTTGCCTCATTCTCCCTGGTTTCTGGCTGAAGTGGAGATGGTGCAAGATTGGAGTGGTATTGGAAGTGGAGGTATCCATGAGTTGAGGTGTTGTAACTCCTGGAGTAGGTGTGGGCTGAGTGAGGCTCACTGGAGCCATCTCCCCGGGCAGACCAGATGGACCAAGCTGGTCCTCTTCATGCAGACTCTCAGGAGTGAAGTCATCCCTGGAGGCTTGATACCGGGCTGGAGAGGAGGTTTCCTCAATGCCAGATGATTGGCCACGTGCTCTGGCTGTAGGGTTTATTATGAATGTGAAATATTGATACATTGTTAAAGTGTGGATTACACATACAATGAGTTTCGTGTAAAGTATGTAGTGACCTAAAAGGAAAAACAACGTGAATATCATGATCAAACCTTTCAGTCGAATTGTAATTAGTTATACAAACAGTGTATATTCCATACAAAATATCTTAACATGAACAGATAAAAAGATGTCCTGAAACGTGAAAAAAAATATAATTATGCATGATAAGTACTAACCATTCAACACAACACAGTAGGGAGGAGAAAAGTGAAATTAACCAATTCAAAGCCTAGCAGGCTAAAAAGGACATTTACACAATTTAGAAGGCTGTTTAGCATTAATCCTATTAACAGTGGAGAGTAAATTTTTCACATACACTTATATTCAGCATGCAAATTTGCATACCTTAACATTTTTCGCTGAGCAAACTTGGATTTGGGCAACTAATGAAATCAATTCAATTACATGACAAGAAACATGACAAGAAAAGGACAACATACAAAACTTCAAGGCATGCAATTGTCAAAAGAGAGCATTACATTGAGATTGATCTATAAATTATACTTTAAAATATGTGAAAAATTGTTTGAAAAGGAAGAATGAGCAAAATTAGATTGCAATATAATTTCCACAAAACAGATACAAGTCATTATGGTTGTTGCAGTTATTTCAATGACACATACACAACGCTTGCAAAATTGTAACTTGAACATACCAAGTGAAAAAGTGCAGTACAAAGAGAACAGAAATTTACTGTTTGAAACACATATATGTTATTTGGTGTAAAAACAAGCACCATAACATCATGTGAAATGTAATGGAGGTTGAAACCTGTTATCTTACATACAACATAATACATTTAAACAAACAATCCAAACAAGATGTTACTGATATATTTAAGTTTGTATGTTAAAGAACATTTTCAAAACACATTAGCAACAGTTAACTTCACAACAGGACATTTAGGTTTAGTGACAACTTGAAAAGCCTAATTTACCAATCTCAACTACACAAGGAATTCCTGTCAAACCTTCAGGATGTAGGAACCACAAGACCTTCACCTCCCAGGGAAAGAGTTGTAAGGGGGCCTGGGAGAACCATCCCTAGTCCTCTGTGCCCCTAGGCGGCGCTTGGAGGCCAGAGTATACACTCTCCCCTGAAGGTCATTCCACCTCTTTCTAATGTCCTCCTGTGTGACTAGGTTGTTTGCTACAGCATTCACTCTGTGAAATATTCTGGCCCCCATTTTCCTCTTCTGTGCTGTAATTGTAATTTGTACTTGGGCTCCAAATAATTGTGACTCTAATCTAATAATTTCATCTACCATGACTGACAATTCACCCTCAGTAAAAAAGGGATTTTTCCTCCCTGCCATTCTGAGATTATGAACTTAAATACATTTTAAAAACACAAGATGCTTAAGAAAAAGGTGTAAACAAACATGGAATAGCGAGCAAAAAACAGAATAAAATGTAACACATGCTCTGGTATAACGTTGTGCTCTCATCAAATGGAAAAGGATCATGGTCTGAAATCACATCAGGTGTGTGATGCTAGTATCCATCCTACAGACACAAGACAAATATTGACTGAGTCCTGCAACAGAATCACTCCATCAGCAACCCACTGCTAGAACCCCACTACCACACTGTGAAATTTAAATAGGTCTGGTGCAACCCCTCCACCCTGATGGTGCCATAGTACTATTCGTCAGCAGAGGAGTCTGCAGTGGTGGCAGCGTTGAGCCGCATACACAAAGGTAAACACTGTTGACACAGACAGAGAGTCAGCCTGTATACATCTAAATGGGATGGGCAGGATTCCATCAGCTTGACAGAGTACTTGGATAATCCACAGCGGAGTGACGATCGTAGTACCACCAGGATCTAAATAAGGCCCTATGTCATGATTCAGTATACTGACAACCTGTTAGTAGCATCAACAGTGCAAGAAGCATACAAACAAGATACCATAGCCCTGTTTTAACTCATAACCTAAAATTTTGATAAGGCGTCCCCAGGTAAGCTGCAATATTGTTGGAAAAGAGTCCTGTATCTAGGACATCACATTGAAAAGGGAGCAAAAAACATGTCTCATAAGAGAATTTCTCCTATATTGCAGGTTCACTTTCCCATGACACATAGCGAATAGCGACCAGGATGTTTCTGGTAAAGGTGAGCTACTGTTGACAACTTTTCTCTAGTGGCCTAGCCTCTTCAGAACCCCTACCATGGGACAACAATTGCAAAAAAGCTTTTCTCAACTATGAGAAACCTTTGACTTTTTACTGCTCAGAGAGGGAAGGATGCTCCCTATTAGTATCAACACAGATGTATGGAACCTCAAAAGTTCCTATCGCTTATGTTTCAGCCACTCTTGACGCGATAGTGGCAGCATTTCTGGGCTGCCTAAAGGCAGTGGCTGCAGTGGTTAGTTGGAATCCAACAATGTGAGGGAATTCTGATGAGATACCCTCTTACAGTCATGGTGTCCCACTTTGTGGAAATCCTACTTACCCACTATCAAAATCAAAACATGACTTATAGTAGACTGACCAAATATGGCTTACTAATCCTTGCCTATGAAAATGTGACATTGAAGACATTTTCATGTTTTATTCCTGTTATGCAGTTGCCATTGCTGAAGGAGGATGACAATGATGATGGGGTGTATCATGATTATCTTGATCTTACAGAGCTATCAGCCAGATTCATGAAGGTACCATTCTGCGATTAGCAAATTGCGAAAAATTGCGAATCGCAGTTTGAGAATCGCAGAATGGCATTCATGTAGAAATGCGATAAAAAAAGCTAATCGCAATCGATCGTAATTGACGATTGTGATCTTGCCGCAATCGCATATTAATCGCAGAATCGGCAATTTTCAATGTAGAAATTGCGATCTCCCAAATAGCGAAATCGCTATTTGCGATCTCGCTAACTGCGAGATTGCAAAAACGGGAAGTCGCATTTCGAGCCCACTTATGACATCACAACCAGGAAGTAGGCTCACCACACCCACAAACAGAACACAGAGCCAGGGAGTGGCAGCAGGATACTGAGGAGCACCAAACCTTACACTGTGCAGCACCCCAGCTGGATAAAAGTTCTCCAAGATGTCCCAGGATGCAGCAGGGAGCAGTGGGCAGGAGAGAAAGCGGAAAATTAAGTTTTCTGAACTGGAACTGGAGCATCTAATTGAGGGGGTCTGCAAGGACCACGCCCGGCTCTTCGGAAAAGACTCCCGGAGGGTGCCAGAGGCAGATAAGCGCATGATAG
The DNA here is from genome assembly GCF_964263255.1 of Lissotriton vulgaris. NCBI lineage: Eukaryota > Metazoa > Chordata > Amphibia > Caudata > Salamandridae > Lissotriton > Lissotriton vulgaris. The sequence continues at coordinate 781,160,571 of NC_141691.1, forward strand.
GGCAGCGCATCCGCGCTAAGGTCAATTCGGTTGGGGTGACCCAGAGATCGATTGATGACCTAAAAAAGCATTGGTACGACCTGAGAGGTCGTTCTAAGGAGCGTATTGCGGAGAGGCTTGGGGAGCGACTGGCCACCGGTGGAGGGGAACCTGTAGCCACACCGAACACCCCATTGGAAGACCTGATAGAGGACACCATTGCGCCAGAAGCCTGCGTGGGGGTCATTCAGCTGGACTCGTCTCGACCCAGCCAACAATCTGAAGGTAAGTGCCATGCGACTGCGACCTTGTCCCCCAACAATGCCTATGACTCCTGAGCTAGCAAAATGACATCCCCAACAATGCAGCCCATGCACACCAAAAAAGCCCCATTGCATTGTGGTAGTTGTAGTGTAACATGCACCCCCAGTTAGCCCAACACTGCCAGAGCAGTAAATGCAAAGTAAATCCAAAAGCCAGTCAGGGAAAGCAAGGCTGCATGCATGTATCAACATTGCTTGCGCAAGATACATAACATTAATCATGCACCCTTTCACATTACAGGTGCAGTTGAGCAAGCCAGCACAGACAGCGAGGCCCTGCACATCACCAAGAGCCCGGAGGACACTGAGGGTGAGTACCAGTCCTCCCAACGACCCGGCCCATCACAGCCACCAGCAGTGCTCCCACCACCACCACCCCGTGCGGACAGGCCACCCCTGCAGCCACAGCAGTGTTACAGGCTCCACCGCCAGCGCCTAGGAGGCAGACGAGGCACACAGCTGGTGCCAGATCACACACACGCGCACTGAGGCGCCAGCAGCGTCAGGGCCCAGCAGGCACCGACAGGGCACTTCAAATACCTGATCCAGGCCTGGCCATCGAACGCCACATGCTGGCGGTGCATCGCACACAGGCGCGTCACCTGGCAGCAATTCTCAGTCAGATGCAGGCGACAAGCCAAAACATTGCACAGATGACCGCTGCTGTCCCAGAGAACAGCCAGCTGCTGGTAGCCCAGCAGGACATGACCCGCCGACGCCACCGCCAACTACTGGCCCGCCTATCGGCCTACACAAGATCCAATCATGTAGTTGGGAATGCTACATCACAGCTGGCACGCAGGTCACTCGCCATGCAGGGCCAGATGGTGCAGTGTTGCCAGGATGTGGCCAGGTCTCTGGATCTACTTACCGCAGCAGTGCTAGGAAGCCAGGCCACTGCCCATGGAGAAGCAGAGGGGGCTGGCGATGCAAGTGAGGCTGAGTCAACCAACAGCAGTGCATCCTTGCCACTGATGCCTGCACGTCGCCGCAGCAGCAGGCCAACAGCAGCAACTAGGGCCAACACCGTCCCTCAGGATACAGAGAGACGACTTGGGGCGTCTCGTCATAACCGACAGTGAGAACTCAGACACTCTGAGGGAGGCCATGCAGTACACCCCTGCAAACCCACTACCCCAGCATGGGGAGGTATGGAGTAATACTCTCTTCATGAGACACTAGAATAACTAAAGGCCAATTTATTGTGCATAAACAATAAAGAGTAATGGTCAAACTTGAATCACACTCATGTCATTATTACATTTTGTCATGCATCGGTGCTGTGTTTTGTGAGGGGAATGGGAGCACTAGAAACAGTTAATGGTGATGTGGTTGCGGCGTCTGTGTCCTTCAGCAGGATTTTCTCCGCGTGCATGACGTACATGTGGAGGCGGCCGGTTGTCCCTTTCAGACTCACTGCCAGATATCTCCACTGGAATCCTGCGCTTGGTAGCAATGTTGTGGAGTATTGCACACACGGCCACGATGCAGCAGCAGACCTCAGGTGTGTATTTGATGGCCCCACCAGTCTTGTGCAGTATGCGGAAACGGCTCTTCAATAGGCCAAATGTCCTCTCAATGCAATTTCTTGTTCGTATGTGTGCAGCATTGTAACGCCGTTGCTGTGGTGTGGCAGGGTTGAGGTATGGGGTGAGGAGGTACTCACGTAGACCGTAGGCGCTGTCACCTGAGGGTAATAAGCACAGGGTGAGTGCCTATTCTGTGCAGATACATGGTCAAAGTGTAGAATTTGGGGACATGTGTACATACCTAGTAGGTGTCCTTCACCAAAGTCTCCCCTTGCCAGTCGTGTGTGAATGCCGCTGTGTCGGAAGATGAAGGAGTCATGTGTGCTGCCCGGATATTGTGCCACTATGTCCGTGATGTAATTCTTTGCGTTGCACACCATATGGATATTGAGGGAGTGGTAGGACTTGCGGTACATGTATTCCGTTTGTGCTGATGGGCAGATGTAGATATGGGTACAGACAATGCATCCAATTACATGCGGGAAATGTGCAATGTTGTAGAATTTCAGCTTGGTGTCATTTATGTGCTGTCGGGTGGTGGGGAATGAAATGTAGTGGTGTAGCCGGGTCAGCATTGCATCCAGGAAACTCCTTAGGCAGCAGGACATGGTGGGCTGGGATATCCCCCCTGCGATGGCAACTATCCCCTAGAAGCTTCCGGAGGCCAGTAGGTGCAGGCTGCACAATACCTGCACATGGGTGGGAACGGCATTGGTTCTCCTTGTTGGATGCTGCAGCAGGGGGTCTAGGTCCTGGATCAGCTTAATGATCATTGGCCATTTAGGCGGTACTTAGCATAGATTTGCTCCCTGGTTTGGCCCAGAAGGGTGACCCGCTGACAGAATATCCGCTCCTGGATCCTACGCCTGTTCTGTGCTGCTCGCTGTAGCCTACGCCGCCTGACCACCATGTAGAGTCCTGGCATTGTGAGAGTCCTCAGTCTCCAGCTGCATGTCCTTTAGTGTGTTTGGTCAGGCCTGCACCTGTTTGCAGTTAACTTTAATCAACTTATTTATTTATTTATTTTCTTTGCTGGTTACCACCTGGTTTGGGTTCTCCTTAAATAGCGCCTCGCAAATAGCGATTTTCGTGTATTTCGCTATCTGCGATTTTTCATGAATGCCATTTGCGATTATTTAGCGAGTTTGCAATTGATTTCGCAGAATCCATGGTTTCTCGCTATTTCTAATTCGCACATGGGCTGGTTTCAGGATTCTGCGATTTTATTAGCGAAATCGCTATTTGTATTTAGCGATTTCGCAATTTTGCTATTTTCACTGTCATGAATTGCTTTTCCTCAATTTGCGATCGCAATTGCTATTTCGTATCTATTGCAATCGCAATTTGGCTTCATGAATCTGGCTGTATGTACCAAAACAAGACCCAGCATACAGGAAGCTCCTCTGGAAGAGCAAATTTAATTCTGTATGTGGACAGTTCTTTGTTTGAGAGAAGACAATGGGATTTTGAAAGCAGTAAACTCTGCACAGATAACTGAACTGATTGTTTTTACTAGAGCCTGTTGCGTCTCTGACAGTGTAACGACTCCGCTGCGCCAAACGTTCCGCCCCAGTGCGGAACGTTCTATTAAGCGGGCAGGCCAGAACTTTCAGCGGACATGCGCAGCACTACCAAGGTAGTGCACGCGATGTCCAGTGAATGTGCGCCGCACGGAAGGGGTTAAGAGTCACTATTTATATTGAAAACTAATGGAGGTTTGGTGTGGTCCATGAATCTGGGCAGTTGTGGTCCCAGCAGGGTTTTGTGATCTCATCTGGCTCTCCGATAGGAAATGGCAGTATGGTATGGAGCTTCTTGAGGCATTGAAGAATCTGGGTGAAGTGGCTGTGGGGTGGTGGCAGCACATAGGAGCAGAAATGATTTTACAATTGCAGAACCTAATTGCCAGATATTGCACTGTTGCGTTTTGCACCTTTAATAGAGAATTTTCAAATGAATTGGAGCATGACACTTCCTTTAACTTGCTTATTGCAGCCGATGATAAATATGAAGAAATGAAAAGTTTGCAGAACAAAGCTCCAGAATGTGACAGGAGAGGTGGGCCAGAGCAGGTAGTACTAAAAATGAGTACAAAATGTGGTTGCCTGTTGAGGTTGCGCTTTGGTCCCTGAATCGGTGTTACCCCCAGGGCACATTATTTTCATGATGCTACACATATAAGTCAAAGTGTTATGGTCCGTCTTTTTGTGCATATTGGTCCAATCCCAAGTTTCATGTAGTTGCAGCTGAGTTGTGTCATCAGTGTGGTAATTGCCAACAGTTAAATACTGGTAGAAGAAATCCAGTCATCCCTAGTCATATAAGTAGATCAGGTGTTCCCTTCAATAGCATGCACCTTGATTTTGTTGAGATGCCCGCCTGTATTGGGCTTATTCATATTTTGGTGGTGGTCTGTTTCTTATCCGGTTGGGTGGAGGTATACTCAACCCGAAGAAATTAGTTTACTATGGCAAATTGATGTTTAAAGAATTGATCTCTCATTTTGAAATTTCAGTTCCTTTTGAATCACATCAAGGCAGCATTTTAAAAATGAGGTAATGAAACATCTGTGCACAGCATTGCTGGTGGATCAGTGATTTAATTGCAGTTACCACCCTGAGGCTTCAGCAAACCTGGAACAGGTTAATGGGACATTAAAGCCCCATCTTGCTAAAGTGTGAATCTACATTTCTGAAAAAGTCGGATGGTCTTTCATTGGTACTGATGAGTTTGAGAAGCATTCTGTGTCAGAGAACAGGAACCCCCCCCCCCATGAGATCCCTATGGGAAGAACTATGAGACCACCTGCCGCAACTGTGACTCCATTTCTACATACTACAGATAACATGATTCTTGAATACAGCAAAGGTCGGGCTGATGTGGTGTGTTCTGTCTCTCAACTGGTTGAATTGGTGACTCCACTCCTGAGGCAGAAGCAGTGGCACCTCAATCCAGGCAAATTGGTTTGGTTAAGAAGCACGTGACAAAATCATGCCTGGATCCCAGATGGTGTGGCTCCTTCCAGGTTATTTTGGTCACTAATACTGCTGTAAAATATTGAGGTCTATCAAAATGGATAAATGTGTCACACACTTGGAGGGAGAGACAAGTTGTATAAAAGGTGGTGACAGCCACTACTAATGCACAAAGGCTGAATATAGCAGCCTGAGAGCTCATAGGGAGAAGACAAAGAGTGTGCTCAAGTGCCTCGAAGTCATTCAGAGATAGGTGCAAGCCCTGTGGTGAATGAGTCACACGTATCCACAGATTCTGCATCTGGAGGAGCTTTAAGTAGATATTCTGAACCTGGAGAATATATGAGCAGTGTGACCACAGAGGGGACCAGAAAACAATGGTGGTCAAAGAGTTTCCATGTCCAGAGAACACATTTCAGATGTCAATGAGGAGACAGAGTTCAGTGAGCATAGTGATTGTGAACAAACAGTGGTCAGGCTATCAAAGAGAATTAGGGTGCCTAGTGGAAGATTCTCAGCTCCCAAATGGACATACTCTGCAGAGAGTGAAGCTGACTTGAACATCCTTGTTGTTGATGAACCCTAACTGATTTTGATGAACCTCCGTGATTAAAACAGCCACATTTGATTTTGGCTGACTCTTGATTTTTTTTATTACACCAAAGTCAACTGACATTTCTGAATAACTGAACTTTTGAATTTAAATTTGCAACATCTTTTTGAGCCAAAGCTTCAGTAGAAGAGTAGGGATATCACATATGAAAAAGATTGACATAAGGTAAAGGTCTGATTTTGAAGCAACAAAACCTGAATTAGTTATGAAGATGTCATCAATTTTGCTGAAATTACACAAAAACTTTACCAACAATTGATTGTTTATATTTGCTTATATTCAAATTTTCCTTCCTCATTCACGACTAAGCATGGGCGAATTTTGCGAATCTCGCGTTCGCGAATTTTGCGGATTTGCGAACTCGCAATACGCAAAATCCGCGAATTCTCGCGAATTTGCGGATTTTTTTTTTGTGTGTTCGCGCGGGTTTCTGCCAGTTCGCGAGGGTTTTGTACAATTTCGCAAACGCGAACTTACCTGTCGGGTCGCAAGTTTCGCGAACTTGTTGTTTCTACGTGTCCAGCCTGTTTGGGACACTCTTCTTCATCACTGCCACTCTCTGTCACCACTGCCACTCTCTGACTACTCATGCCACCCTCTGGCCCACCCATGCCACCCTCTGTTTCATCACAGCACCCTCTGGTTGTCCAGTCAGTGTACATTATTGTGGCAAAGCAAGCACACCTTCCCTGCCTCAAGTGACCTGAATTAATTTGGGGCTGATTAATGTGTCACAGAATATTTTTTTAGCTGGCACCTGCTTCCTTAGTGCTTCCTGATTAGTGATCTTTTGCACTTGCTAAGTGCTTTCATTGTTGCAAAATTAGTTACAACACCTGCCCTGCCCCAACTGACAATAATGAATTAGGGGCTGATTAATGGATTTGAACTTCCAGCCTGGCTCCTGCTTGTCTCCCTTAGCTGTAATTCAGGACCTTTGTGGCATATGTGTAACTATTCTGAGGTTCAGAGCAGGGTCACATAATAGTTGCAACTGGCAACTGAACTCTGGAGGGGCCCCTCAGGAAGCACTACAGGAAATGGCTACTAATGATGAGCCTGAACTTTTGAACCTGGTAAGTAGTTTCAGTTTTGCTAAGATCGTATTTCTGCAATTTTGCGCTTATTCGCGGGGCGCGAAGTTGTACTGGGAAGCCGCGAACTCACGCGAACAGTGCGAGCAAAATCCGCTGCTCACGGATTTGCGGATTTTGCGGGAGATTCGCGAATCTCGCGGATTGCGAATTTACCGAAAATCCGCAAAATCCGCGAGCGAAACGGATTTTCCGCCCATGCTTATTCACGACAAACCAAGTTAACCCTTTCAAAAAATAAGTGCAGAGCAATAGTGGTCACTGCATCAATCCTCTTTACTATTTAATATTATACCCACTAATAAGTTTGGGTTCTGCTACAGAGCACGCCTCTCCTACAGTTAAAAATCCCCCGTTTCTATAGTAAAGCAACCTAGTTTAAGGCGGAAATTCTTATACAAATATAACTCTGAGGGAAACTTCACTACTAATGTCTTTAACTTTTTGAGTGAGTTTACTCATGTAATGCATGCGAAGGGCTGTTAGGTCTTCATCTGGGGCTGAAGGGATGACAAAACAGCATATTCCACTAACTTGTGGTTTAAATTTGAGCCTGCTGTATCCTCAAGGATGGTTTCAGTGTTACTTCTCAAACTACGGTGTGTTCTATTTTTCTGAGGTGCCCCTCTCTAATCATTTAGACACTCATGTTAACGTCCATTCTATAGATAATGTTTGGTATTTCTTAAAACCTTTAACCAAACTTGACACTTCTCGAGCACATAGATAAAATCTCACTTGCAAGTTCAGCCAGCTGAGTAGGATTTTATTGATGATTTAGAAGACAGAAGGATGAGATTGAAACAATGTACAGAAAGGAAGGAAAGAATCACAACAGATTGGAGAAAGGAAGAGGAGTAAAGATAAATTGAGGTACAACCAATATTGACTTTAGACTGGGATAAACATGGAAAGTTATGTTTTACATTCAGTAAGGTGTTGATCTGATGCAAATATTGATGGGTTTTCAACTTTTAGATTTGTGCTGGAGATCACCCTGTTATTCCTAGTGTTTATTTCATTTTTGTAAAGTATGCTTAGTTTAAGCCTCCTAAAAATTGGTGCCGGAGCTGCTATCTAGGCCTAGTGTTCCCTAAGGTATATCAAGCAGATCAGGGAGTTATGTTTACTGGGAGTGTTTAAAGTAGTGCTTTACAAATAGTGGAGGATATCTTTAGGGCAATAGTTCCCTTTGTAGGTGTAGCTTTGAGTGATGTGAAGAAGATAATAAGTGCTGTTAAGTACATCAGGTGCACGTTTGGCTATCACACTGAACCCGTTGCTATTAGAGCAATAGTTCTTCACAACAGAATTGTTTTAGACATTTTGTTCACAAAGAATTGCAGTATTATCAAGATGCTTTGTGTTCAGCAGTGCTGCATTTATGAACCAGAAAAGAGCCAGAATATGTCAAGATTATGAGTAATCTCACATAGTTGTCCAAGGTTTTGAAGGAATTGAAAGTAACAGGTTCTTGGGAGGAAATTGGGAAGGGATTTTCAGCAGGAGGCAAATGGTCTAGTGAACTTGGCAGTGGGCATCTCTGAGTTATTTTGAGAGCTATATTGATTATTGCAGTCTGTATAATTTGTCCATTCTTGAAGGTGAATGGATTTAAGCTGATGAAGAGAGAGAAAAAAAAGGCCATGTGAGAACAAGAGAGTGAAGTTAAAGGTGCTAAAGGAAGCTAGACTTAAGCCGCCAGCAGCAGACAGAAAGCAGGTCCTGAAAGTGTCAAAGGGGAAATTGGTGAATGTTTTGTATGACGGCTCTGTAACCATCAGAGGGGAAAAATAATTTACGAAAATGTGATTTTGTTATTCGCGCTCAAATAGCATGTTAATCTGTAACTCTCATTAAAATACATGAGTTTCACATGATTTAATCATTATATACTTGAATTATGTCACAGTTATGTGTCATGTTTTTCACATTTAGATTTAGCAGAATAAACTATATACATATATTTGTCATCATCATCATCAATAAAGTCTTTATTTTGATTTTCAAAATCATAAAAGACAGAGTACATCAATAGTTAAAAGTCATCGGATATAATATGCATTCTACAATCATCAAGGCTTATGTAAAAACCGCAAATATATTTACATATGAGTTAAAAACATTGTTTCATAAAATAACAAAGTTGTAAATACAAAAGGTAAAAGCACATTTTAAAAGCGCATAGAAAAGAGGATGTACTTAAAAACACAAAAACTATGACAGGACTGTTGTTTCCTTTTATCAGCCCATAAAATGATTTAGGCAAAGGGTCAGCAGGTGATTGTCTATTAGGTAACCAGCTCTCAGGTTCTAGACAGATATTTCATCAACATGCCCATTCCATATTGTCTCAACCCTCGAGAATAGAAATAACAAAGTTAGTGTACCCTCATCTTGTTGGTACGGATGACCCACATCCAGCTCAAAAATGTTGCCACTGCTACCACTATAGAATCTTTGATATTTCTCCTTAGGATCCTTAAGGCCTCCAGAGTCAATCTTGAGCCCAGATTCATACAAATAGGTTGAAGCCATTTGTTCCTTGGTGGATTATAGGCTGGGCATAAGAACAAAATGTGCGCTAATGTCTCAATTTGGGCAGGACATGAAATGCATTTGTCATCCCTTGGCGGAAGCCAACTACTAGTAAGAGCTCTTATAGGGAGTGAGCCCACCCTGAACTGGTGATGCAGTTTCCCGTGTGTTGGCCTGGTGATGAGGTGCCAATATGTTTCAAACTTGGTCTCATGCTTTAACTCCAAGAATTCTCTAGTCAGGGTGGGCCTCATAATAGTTGAGAACAGCCTAGTGTTTACCATATTCCAGTACACTGCCTTAAAGTTCTTTTTAGATGGAAATAGGAGCAGCTGGGCCTCCCACAGGGTACTTATCCCCATATTATCCAGGGTGTTTTGATATTATTAAACCAGGAGATCTTGTATAAGTGGCCCAACTCCCGAACTTCAAGGAGAGCTTTACCATACAGAGTAAGCTCAGGTGTGGTCCAGAGCCTTCTCCAGAATGCTTTAGGTCTGAAGCCTGCCGAGTCCTTTATGCTGTAGCAACCAAAATCAAGATAAATGGGCATAAGTGGGGTGGATTGCGGGAGGTCTATTAGTGCTCTAACAAATGTATTCTGGGCTAATACCAGCGATGTTAAATCCTCAAAGCCCCAAAGTTCAGCGCCATATAATACTGAGGTACTGATTTTAGAGTTGTAAATCTTAAGGGCAGGGACAATGGGTTTGGTCTGGGAAAGCCTCTGCTCTTTTATGAATACACCAGCTAATTGTGCATGTTTTAAGACCAGCATATCGATCTGGGCCTTCCAGTGTAGTTTCCTACCTAGTGTTATATCCAGATAGGTCAAAACATCAGTCTGCTCCAAGGGGACATTATTCATATACACTCTCCTGTTATAGCTTTGGATTTGTGGAGCACCATAAACTTTGTTTTCTCCACATTTATCACTAATTCAAAGCATGACGGAGTGACAGAGCGGCCCGCAGGCTCTGACGAGTCTTATATATTATCAAGGTGTCGTCCGCGAACATGAGCAGGGGTATTTTCATGCCGTCTAACACTGGAGCATCTGTGGAATGGGTAGAAAAGTACTGAACAACCCTGTTTATAAACAAAGAAAACAGGGTTGGGGCTAAAACACACCCCTGACAAACCCCTTTGGAAACTGGAAACCTCTCAGTCACATTTCCCTGCTTTTGCCAGCGAACCTAAGCATAGTTTGAATCATGCAGTTTAACTAAAATAGCCAACCGTTCCGATGGCATCCCCATATCCACAAAGGCACTCCACATTGTCGTACGGGGGGACTAAATCAAATGCGGATTTTAGGTCAATAAAAGCTGCATAGATTGCACATCCGCCGATGATAACCACCCGCCAGTAGATAAGCACAAACCTAACGGCCTGATCTAAGGTGCTTGTATGTGGTCGAAACCCTGCCTGAAGATGTGCCAGGATATCTGTCTCGTCTATCCTGGACTGGATTCTGCCAAGAACTAGCCTGGCAGCAATCTTCTGGATGGAATCAATAAGGCTAATTGGCCAGTAGATACCTGTCAGTGAGCGGTCCCCCTTTTTATATATGGGTAGGATTTCGGCACCTGACCAGGTTTCGGTAATGGAAGCACCGCTAGCTATGGCATTGGCTAAAAACTTTATATAGGATACCCAATGGTCTATATCACATACAAACAGATCTGATTGTATACAGTCGGGGCCTGAGGCCCTACCTTTCGGAATTGATTTTAGCACTGATTCGACCTCTAAACTGGTGAAGCACAGGGTGGTAGTTGGAATAGGCCATAGGGGTATGACATCACTGCAGTTGGTGGCAGTGAACTGAGCCTCATAATGCAGGGCCCATTGTTGGTGGGTGTCTGATCTAATTCTACACTACCCCATTTGACAAGCTACCAGAATTGGATCATGTTTTTCTCCCTACTGGCTGAGACCAAGTCTTGCCAGCGGTTCTCATCCCAATCCTTCTTCGATTGTTGCTGGGCTTTCTTATACCTTACTCTAGCCTTTTTAATATTGCCCACTACTTTGGCTCTAATAGCCCTGGATACAATCTTATAAGTCTGTCGGCAAGAACTATTGTACCAAGAAGCTGCCTCAGTACAAAGGTTTTTCCTTGGTTTGCTACTTTTAATTAAAAACAATTTCAGTTGCTTGAACAGGTCATTGTGAACCTGGGGGATATAAGAATTAATGACCTCCTGGGAATCACAGTTAAGAAGCGTGGTGGTCGAACAAGCAACCAGTTCTTTCATTTGTTCCAGAGCACCTTCATTTTCAAAATTTCTAGCCCATTGAACTCTCCTCATATCATACGTGAGCAGGGCTGCTGCTGTTACGTATTCAACTGTCCTGTTATTTGGATTTAAAGAGCCCGAAGCTTGCAATTGTAAGATCAATGGGTTATGGTTGCTTTCGGTCTGCTTTTGCACCTTCATATCCAAGAGGGATAGCTAAAATTTACATTGAGGAAGATGTAATCTTTACGGCGGCTTCTACAACCATTATCAAAAGTATGAGCGCCTTTCCTATCCTACTGCGTCCGCTCGTTGACTGCCCTCAGTCACCTTTCCAGACACAGCCCTTTTACTTGTACTCTGTTCATTTTTTAATGGGGCAAAGTTCTCATTGCGGAATGTTCCAGTGTGCGTCCTTCTCTGCACTAAGGTTTCTGTCATGATCCAGAGGCTCAAAGCAACAATTAAAGTCGCCTGTGATATGAAATTACAACTAATCCTTAAATTTTCCAGATAGCTATCGAGGGCGATAACCACACTTGATCCCCTGCCACCCGGCTGCCCTCTGGCATAAACATTGACAATCTAATCATCAGGTCCATGCTCCATACTGATCCATATGGCCATGATGTCCCGACTATTGATGAATACTTCCTTCACCAAAATGCCCGCTTGCTGTCTGACCCGAAAAGGTCAGTCCGCCTATAGGTCTCCCTCTCTGTCCCCCTAAAGCAGGCTTTGAAAATTTTAAAAAGCCAGAGTCTCCTGGAATATCAGAGATCATGACTGTCAATATATGTTGGACCACTCACTTGAGGAGGTTTTGGAATATAGGCCTGCGATGTCCCAGGAGGCTATGGACATATGTGTTTTTAAGTGCCCTAGGGTTGTGTTACTGGTATCTGCTTGGGAGTTAGATACATGATCATTTTCTGCAGTTATCAGACTGGGAGTACTGGATGAAGTGTGAGATCTTACAGAAAGTGTGTGGGATGAAGTTTTCTCAATGCCCCAATTTTTAATTCCATCTGAGATTGGCATGCACCCCCTGCAATGTCAGAACTATTGGCATATGTAACCTTCCAACCGGCCATAAGTTCAGATGTTTCAGCGGGGTCGGGAATACACGGTCCTCAGTCAGCCCCTGTCTGGCCCATAGATACTGGTGTTCCAGTTAGAGGTGGATTGTCTATTGTTCCCAGTCAATCTATGCCCTCTAAAAAACAGAAGATTTCAAATCAATTGCTTGTGATCACCGGGAAGTCATGTTGGCTGTGTGTTCTGGATAACCCCTCATCTCGCTACACCTGAGGGTTCTAGTTGGTTGATAAAAAAAACCAGTGGAAAGATGTTTATGTCATCCTCCTTGATGAAACAGTTCCCAGCCCTCTCGAATATATGCTGGACCAGAATTGGCGACCTGAAACTTAGGACTACGCAATCACCTGGTAAAGACTTGTGAGATTTCACAAGCCAGGGGACTCTTCGGACTATTTTAAATTCAGGAAAAATATACTCTTTTGAGCCAATCCTATTACCCAAAAAATGTAGGGCCCTGTTTCTTAATATTGATCAGTGCTCCAGTGCATTGGATGGGAGCATTGGAACATTGGCCAAAACAACTGTATAAGGAGTAGCTTCCAGGGGGAGATGTTGGAAGGTATGATGGTTCTGAGCACTAGCAGCATAAGGCTCAGAAGGCTGTGCCCTAAGACCGCTCTTCCCTAGATGCAAAGTTGATGTTGGCAGCATTCCACCCTGTGGAACGTTCTCGGGTTGAGTGGCCTCAGAGGTTGTTGCTGTTGTTGTTGAGGGTAGAGGGCGGCGTGCATTTTCTGGTGGTCCCTTTGGTACTGTTACATTTCCCCTCACCAGTTGTGTCATAGTCCCAGCGCCCCTATGCCCATTAACGTTATTGGAGGCTACTAAGTATGCCCTGTTTTATTTTATTAAGTCTATCTTCGATCGAGGTCAGCTTCTTGAGTAGGGGGTCAATCAGAGCTAACAATTTCAGTTCTATCTGTGAACAAAGCTCATCCATGTTAAACAAGGGCTATAAATGGGTAGCACTAGTAAGGGGGCATCTCGCAATTGTTGGCTTTTCTTTAGACTGTTGGCTACCATTATTACTATTGCCGTTAATGACTGCCTTACGTTTAGCTACTTTGGAGGTTGGGGGAATTGGATTTGAAGGTCCGCAGCTTTTCCTTTTTTTCGAAGGTGGTTCGCTACCTGCAACCCCAGTAAGCTTCTGGCCCCTAGTAGTGACCATGGAAATATTGGTAGAGCAGTCCGAATTAGATAAAATGAGTGCAGTAAATGGCAGTGGTTCCGGTTGTGTTGTGAAAGACTGATAGGGTTGCAATGCTGTATCATTGGTACAATTTGTCAACAACTGGGAGGGATGAGCTATAGAGCTGAGGGTGCCAAGGGACGTTTGGGGTTCAAGTGATCACCTACGCTCAGTGATTTGGATCTCATGCATTACCGCTGATTCTGCCCTAGAGAGAAAAGTGTCAAGTGTACCCACAACCCCTACTCCCACCTTCTGTTTACTAATATTCCTAGATTCTAACTTTCAAATAACACACTACTGGGGTTTGTCCATTGTATTCTACAAAAGCTTACTGTTCATGCGTTGGAGAGGTGGCCCAGCACAGCCTCTTCCAGTCACTGACGGGCTTCGCCTGCTCGCGTCCCGCGAAACGGGTGCCGCGAGTTGTTATATACGCCCCCGGGCGCACAGCAGCAGCATCAGCGCCTCCTGGCACAAAGGGCAGGGCTCTCTGGGTGATGAAGTCCCCTCCAATCACCAAGGTTTTGGTGAGGTTGTGGCAAAAGCGGCTCCCCTTTTAGGCAAGTGGAGTCGTCTTAAAACAGGAGGAACACAAAACTCCAATACAAAAAAGAAAAATCCTTTCATGTGAAAACGAAGGAAGTAAGTCACAAAAATATGAATCCCCCACAAATACCACCTTCTTAACCTAGCAGGGAGGAAGTGGGAAAAAGAAACCCAAAAGGAATTTAAAAAAAACTCCCAAATAAGAGTGCAAAGGAAAGGAGAGCATAAAAAATCCTGTCTTGAAGCTACTCTGTAAATCCACACGAATTTCCCATAACGAGGTGGATAGGATGCAAAACTGCAGGAAGTCCTAATAGTTAAAGACAGGAACGCAGCCGCGTTACTCCCTTCTTTCCCTTCTTCGCATTCCCGGTCCCAACAGAAATCCGCTATGAATCCGAAAAGAATATATAAACAGAGGGTCAAGTACTGCCAAAGAGGATACAACCGGGCACACTCTAATTCCTGGAGGACACAGAACAGTTCGCAAGTCCAGAGCCCAGCAGCCGGTCACACATGAAACAGGACAAATATTTGATGAACTTTAATTAGCCAATGTGCATTTAAAGTTAGCGTAAGTGGGCCTATGTGCTCCACACCATTTTGAAATAAATGTTGTATTTCTGCCTGTTGTGCGCAATATTTTTTCTGTCTCAAATACCAAAGTCACAGTGTGCTCATTTAAAATGTTATTCTTTGATAGCTTACATTTTGAAGGATGTAGTATAGTGATTAGTTGGTTTGGACCGAAACATCAACACCTGCACTGGATGGGAAACCAGATGAGTTGATAATCCTTTGTGACATATTATAAAGATTGTGATGGGAGAAAGAGTAGAAGGCATTGTATTATTTTATGAGAAGAAGGACAACACTCAGGGTGGGACTGGGACCGCAAACCAGCCCTGACAATAACGTAGGACTGCTGCAAAACCGACCCCCAGTAACAAAAACAGCCCGACCCTTCCGGCCCACTGAGAAAACTCCTGGTGCCCGCTACGGCCAGTCCAGCCTGACAATACGAGGCACTGAGAGAACACTAGGCTTTGATTGGTCATCCTTTGGTGGGAAACCGAAGACAGTACAATTTTGGACAAAATGTTTTTTTTTATCTGTACTAAGCTTGTTAGTTAGTTAGATCACTTGCACATGTCCAGGCAAATGTCTTCTCTCATCTCCTGAGATCAATCCTCCTTACTATTTTTGCTTGCAGCAATGTTCTAGAGAGCAAGTTCCTTACTTCTGATTTTAATTAGAACCTTTATCTGCTTCCTCTTTCTGTTTCATTTTTTGCTGATCCCAACTGCTTTTGAAATTTCCCGACCTACCCACAACTTTAGCTTCGAATTAGGGTGTTTCCTTTATCGAAAAGAGTCTTGGCTTCTCTTTGCACCTGTTGCCTTTACTATACTAACTCTCCATAGTTTCAATTTTACTGCTTGAATTATATTCCTGCATGCTGTGTCTAATCTGATTAAAAAACCTTCAAGGTTTGCAATGTATTTCTCTATGTTTTTATTGTGGGGCACAAATCTGCTTCCATATCAATGAAATGCTAATAAATTTGTGATTTCAGCCTCAGTTCAAGACAAAGGGCCATATGTAGGTGAGGCAATACCGGTTGGTAAGGGTGAAATTCGGTAAATTTCACCGTTACCGACCGGTATTTAGGGATTTGAGATGTACGAGGCAGGTTTCAAGGATTCGGTAATTTAACGAATCGGTAATTTAAGGAATCGGTAAATTACCGAATTCTTAACATTCCGATTCGGTAAATTGCCGAATCCTGAAACCTATGTAGGAGGCACTCAGGTGAGTGCATTTTTGCATTCAAGATTCGTTATTTACCACCAGCTGTAAGTTGGTGGTAAATACCGAATACCTTTAAAAAAGCATTTTTTTGTTTTTTTGTCAGTGCCATGTGGTAGACATACATGCCCTTAGGGCATGTATGTGTGCCACATGTGCACACATGCACGATTCAGGGGTGCAACCGAGTGTCAATGTGACATCCTGCCACCCTTGGATATTTTCCCCCTATTACCGATTTGGTATTTACCGAATCGGTAATAGTGAATGTCTTCCCATTCATTAATGAATGGGAATTACCAAATCGGTAAATACCGAATCGGTAATACTGAATATTACCGATTTGGTAAAATTTACCGATATATTACCTACATACTATTTACCGATTTTCAAATACCGAATCGGTAAATTTCGGTATTTAAAAATCGGTAAATAGTGATTACCTACATATGGCCCAAAGGCCCTTTTGTTGGCAATAGTGGAGTTTTGAGATTGCGTCAAGAATAGCGAGGCACAGAGACCATCCTTGTCTTTTCTAATCTAGCTACCACATAGCATCAAGGATGTCAGATCTACCAAGTAGGAATGGTGAAAATTCTGATGTGGAATGCCTGATTTTCCATACACTTGCCAGCCAAATTAGAGACCATTTAGTTCTCTGTGGTAACAGATGTGCGAAAGAGGATACACCACCTTGTACACAGTCAACAAAATAAATAATAAATAAAACTCATTTATAATATTTCAGCCGAAATATGCCCCCTATGTTATCCATGTATACCATTTTGAAATTAACAAAACCCGATTTGAAAATGTAAACCGAGTGAAATGCGTTTCTGTTTCATTGTGAGTGATAATATGGGCAAACGTGTTTTGATATGCTTTTGAAAATGTGTATCACGGTGCAATTGTGGATGTTTCCAAGATGTGGGACCTAAAAATAGAAAATATCTATTTTAAGGTGAGTATAGCTTGGCTAAACTGAAGAAGAAACCAGCAGGAGGGAGTAATGCAAATATTAAAATACACCCACGCATGATGAAATCACATTGTAAAAGGCCTATTAGCAAAGGAAAATGACCACAGCTACTAAAATATTACTCCAAACAGTGCTGGTTCCAAAATGCACCCATCCATCTAGAAGTTATAACGTTTCATGAATTTTGAATGACATTGCCACACTTGTCAGCAAACGGGGCTTATTTACAATTCCCTTGCGCCACCGGTGCGTCACTTTTAACATGGAAAACAGTGAAGTACTGGCGGCCCAAGGGTCTTGTAAATAAGCCGCTAAGTTTGGTAATTGTCATTGCCACACAGATATATACAGCGTTATCAGGACAACAACGTTACTTCGTCTACCGACATGCAAAGCCAACTGCTCTCTGAAAGAAATAGCCATGATAAAGGAAAATAAGTTCTGATGCACGAGCAGCAATGACTACAGCAGAAACATATGTTCCACATGAGCAGCCATATAAAGGTGCAGCGCACAGTTGAGCTACACAGAGCCCTATCGTACTTTTAGGATTGTGAGGAACAGAGAGAAGGTACAGATGAAGGGTTGCACTCTGGAATGTCTGACAAAGAGCTTTTGAAGAGATACCTCTTCCCTCTACACTTGATCCTGGACATTGCCACGGGATGCGAGCTGGAACTCACATCATCAACAGCCCACTCCCATGACATTCGCGCCAATTTCCGGGAAGTTGCTGCACTGCACTTCCTGACTACTGGTTCATTGTAAAGAACCAGGGACAATACCAAAGGCATCTGGCTGGACAAACAATCCAGTTGGGTGTATTAGGTCCTGTGATGGTTAAACAACCATGTGCAGCAGTACACGACAGCTAAGTCCCTCTAGGACAGGCAACATTTGGCAGGGCAATTTTTGGCAGCAGCCATTTAAACCAAGTTCCTGAGATATCTGCAGTACATATGCCCGTTTATTCCATGACTGCGAACAGCCAAGGCTTTAAGTGGGATGAAAAAACTGGGAGGGGGCTCTCAAAGGGGCGTGGCTAATGTAATAAAGGGTGTGGCTTAATAACACATAAGTTAAAAATGTGTGCTTAGCATAGTGTGCTGCCCAACTTGTATTTTGCTGTTTTCTGTCATTGCATCCAGATATTTGATACAACAAGTAACATCATATCTACAACAAGCCAGGACTATTGGCTTTGTCAAGTGGTTGTTAGTTGTATAAGATAAATAATCAGCAACTATGGCTTGTATATATTATAGAAAAAGCTTTCACTTAAAGCCCTGGTGACACCATAAAAATGTTGCTACTCCCTGGTTTCGAGAAGAGAAATCCAGAGAGGAAATGACTGTCTTTAAAAGAGTTCCCTTCCGCTACCCTGCTCACCTGGTCTGGCGTCATGGCGTAACTTCTCCACTAGTGAGAAGAGAGAAGTGTGAGCATGTGCTCATCCATATGCCTGCGGTCACTGCAGTCTGGAAAACATGGACCGCCTGTGCCAGGGCACAAAACAGAGCCCAATAGATACCTGTTTCGAGACCTCCTTTAAAAACCTGCCGTTGCTCAGCACCAGTGACACCCGGCCCACTTAAAGCCCTGCGAACAGCACATCTGTAAAGCAATCAGCACTGCTGATGCTTTGTGATGCAAGGCAATTCCACTAGTGATTAGACTGGTAAATGATTTTATTGTTGCGTGATTTAAAAAAAAACATTGCAATTACAAACATTTTTAAAAATAAAGATATCAGGATTTCTTTAAAAATGTCATATTCATAAAAACCAGTAGGGGTAGCAATAACAGGTGAAGCTTGACAAACATTATGCCAATGGAGAATCGCAAGCTGTCAGCGCCTCACTGAGTTTTTTTGCAGCACGCTCCATAAATTTTACTAGGGCACAGATTAATTTAGTGTTCCTAGGATCAAAACAGGCCAGAACTGCTGCTCTACAGCTTCTGATCATTTTTATATTCCAATGAGGCTTGAGAATTCCACTAGTGCAGCGCAGTGCAGCTGTAGCGTTCTTAAATTAATTATTGCAGGATTTCCAGCACAGGTGGTACAAGTGACCAAGGGGACGTGGCTGTGGGGTATCTGACTTCACCCTCCAATATTTATGTTCACATAGGTCACACGTGTCCATCCTGGAAAATAATTAGCTCACCTGATACTTCACGCACATGTAAATTAATGTGCGATGCATAATTAACTCTGTGACTCATTCTGATTCCTGCCACTTTATCTCTTCTGCACACAGGCAACAGCACATCATTATGCTCTGCATCTCCGCATTTCCCTGGATGGCCTATTACTGGACCTCAAATAGGGCCGAAGAGAGCACTAACTTTAACACGAGACATCTTTGTGCTGACCTTTGCTCTCCTGAAATCTCACCGCAGATGTCTGAGCCACACAAGGGTTGTGCTCCTAGAGTCCAATGAAGGCTCACATCATTTGGTATTGCATGTGATATAACACACATTGGATAAGCTTTGCATATGCTTTTGTGCAGTGTTCCGGGCCATTGAACATTTTCTACATGGACTATTTCATGGTACCAAACTGTGTAATAACATGACCTGATAATTGAAACATCTGACACAGGGAAGGTGTAATACATTCTGCACATGCATGCTCCTAGAAACACAATTGACGTCAATATTTATATTGTTCACTTGTTAACTGCGTGTCTGCCATCAGTAAAATGTTTGGGCATTTGATTTAAAATATTTGATTTAACATTCACCTGTACGTTTCATTAATTCAAGTGGAGACATCTTAGATGCAGCCAACATTTTGACTACATCAAAATGATTTCTGTTGAAAAATATGTGTCAATAACAAGTTAGTACTGTGTTCTTTAATGAAAATGTTTTCTTTGTGGGGTCTGCATTACATGTAATATTCAGTAAACCTTTTGGGTCTGAAATTAACTAGGAGCATTTGTCTGTTCCTTAGCCCTATTCTCGTTCTACTGTATTTATGTTCACATTTTTTACACGTGTTTACATTTTATGATTGTTTTCACACACACAATATCTCACATTTTTGCTTTTTAATCAATTAGCTTCCTATACGCTTTAGAAATATTAATAATTCATTAATAATGAACTAATAGTACATTTGAAATATCTTCACTTTAGAATCTGTCATTATTATTTGAACACCAGATGAGTAATGCATGTTGGTTAATGAGTTATACATGGCATGCATCTATGTATCTTACAAAAAACAAAAGTGTATCACACTCAACAGAGACAGGGGCATTATGCAGACGCTGCTAGGCTCGCAGAAGTTAGGGGGCACCCATTCAACCTCAAGCCTATGGAGAACCTTGAACTATCTTGTGGTGTAAGAGCCTCAAGAAGCCCCACTACTTTCCTCTAAAACCACTCATCCTTAGCAAAAAGAGAACTTGTTACCGAGCCTTCTCTGGCATTGCCCCAAAGATATGGACTCTCTTCCACCTGAAGTATGCAGACTCTCCTCAACGACGGGGATCAAACTGGAAGTCAAAAGATTCCTTATGAATATATTCCTACTGTAAGTGGGCTAGGCTCTCCTGCTTGATTATATTGTTCCTACTACCATGGTACCATCATTTACTACTACACTCTTCTTGACCTCATACTGTGCCCCCCTACGCTACCCGTGTACAAATGTTTATTATAACCCTCCGTGTTGCAATTGTCTGGTAATCTGCGATCATTCCTGTTTTTACTCCTACCTGATGCTGATTTTGTACTATTGTCCTTCCCTCCTTCGTAATGTAAAGCGCTCTGATGTCCTTCGGGATCTTGTTTGCGATATATAAAACTTTATAAATATATAAATAAATACATCTGAGACATATGGGTGTCTCAGGTGCTCCTCAATACTTTCTGCAGGAGATTGGCGGGCATTATTTTGTCAAGCCACTGTAAAAATACTAACCAAGCATATTTTTAAGAAAAGTCCTTGACTCATTTGACAGAGGCAAAATGTTTGCAGCAATAACTGATGTGTATTTAAGATTAGATGGGGCATACATTGAGAACATATGCACACATCTTCATGGAGATTGTGAGTAGTATGTAGGGGGAGGTGTGTGATGGGGAATTAAAAGAATATGCAATCTTCATATCTGGTTAGGGGAAAGTAATTTACTATTTTGGGGATTGTACCTCCACCCTTGAATAGTTTCGGTCAAGGTAGTTCTTAGGACCCGCATCTGCACTTAATGAGTGGCGAGGAGCTATGGGGTTTTTATGGGAGGATCAGGCAGGGCAGATTCTCCAGGCACAATAATTAGGTGCATGCTAGATGCCAGAATTCTTACGAGCAGCAGGACATCACTATCCCCTCTGATATTCTCATTATGATTCCTGCTTGTTTATGTTGCTACTCGGTAGGAAACCAACCGTGTGTATTTTTCGTCTTTTTATGGGATTTTTTTTCCTGGTATTAAGACTGTACACTCTGATACTGTTATTTATTGCCTTGGCACGCCTGCCCAGTCCCTAAATTGTTTTCACCCAGATTGGTTATTTAACCTTACATGGATAATTCTCAAGGAGTGTTTTTTAAAATTACACAAGCTTCCTCATCTTTTTCCTCCAGTCAGTGGCCAGTTTCAAGTGTAATCATAACTTTCATCCATCCTTCAAGAATTACATGGTTTCTTTAGCAAGCATCATAGGATCTGGTGATGTAGACTATGGGGCAGATTAATGAAAAACTCACTCAGTGCAGCACAGCAAGTCAACTTGTTCCTCTGCGTGCCAGGGAAAGAACGGAAATGCGCCGTATTTAAGGCAATACAGTGCATTCCTACCTTTTCCTCTGTGCTGGCAGCCTAGTACTCTCAAAGGCACCCTTTCCCCATGGTGCAAGGGTGATTGTGTTGTGCAGGATTGTTTTTGTGGAGGCAAGGACACCTTCCTGCACAATACCAATCCTGAGAGGCAAATTCCACTTTCTATGTGTGCAGAGTGCAGCACTCATAGACACAGGAAGTAATGAGCAGAAATAAAGATATTATTTCTCATTACACCTCTCTGGTAAAGAGTATCTTTTTGGCACGTTGGCAGGTTTAGTTCTGGTAAATATGGGAATGTGTCAAAAGCCACAGGAGTTGCTTGGGAACACCCATGCAACACCCATGGAATGCCTCCCTCTCCCAGAGTAAGTCAACATAGTTATTTGTGCCGCGTTGCTTTCCTCCAGATTTCTGGAGCTACACAGGGCCACGCAGAGTATGGCCTTGCCTGGCTTCATAAATCTAACTTAAGATTGCATTGTGCATGTACCATGTTTTCTGGTGAAAACACAAGACAAACCCCTTGTAAATTGGCCTCTATGCTTCTTATGCAGACCACACCCAGTTGAACCTATTGTTTAAATGTCCTCAGTCTCTGCTTCAGTGGATTCTCCAATCTAGTGTTTAAGCAATTTAGACTTGGATGAGTGTGAACCTGCTGAAGCCCATTACCAGAACAAATGGCGTTTTCAGGCTAGTCCAGGACAGCTTATGGCATCAAGGCCAGATGAACAAAGCATTTTTGCAGTTGCAAATGGCCTGATTTGCAGAATTTGGTAATTTTGACCACAAAAATGCATTTTCAAATGTACAAAAGGCAAAATGACATTCACTAACGTGTTACTAGATTGCATTTTGCATTTGTGAGTCAGTATTTGGATGGGGGTTGTTTAGGGTGTCCCTTTCAAATACCGAATCGGTATGGGATACATTACTATTTTGCACCTGAATTCTGGATGCAAAACAATAATACGTTAACACCAGCCTAAAAGTGGAGGTAAACCATTCACAAATAGGAAGGCATTCCCTCAGGGACCCCTTCCCGTTTGAGAATGTTAAATACATATTTTCAAAGAGCAGGCAGTGGTCCAAGGAACTACTGCCTGTTCTCATAAAATGAAAGTTCACCTTTTCACCCTCTTTCTTTCAACACATCCCCTATGCCTCATAAAATCTGTGGAGATTGAACTTCCAGCAGAGTACGCAGAAGCCAAAAACTGAAAGCAAAATCGAAAGACAACAAACAAGGAACATTCATTATTTCTATTGTACAAGAACACTTTTGAAGTTAAGGTGGCATAAAGGTATGTGGCCTTTCATCTGGTTATCAATTTACAGTATTTTACAAGACCAGATGTAAAATGTAGTCTTTATTCACTCAGTTCTCCATAAATATGACATCAAAGTCTAACAGCTGAATGAGATAGTTGAAATCTGATTTCTGTTTTGGGAGTTTTATTCTCCATCTCTATATGTCTTTTAAATATCACATTTGTAGCTTTGACCTTGGAGTAGCCAATCCAAGCATGTTGTCTGTGAAATTGTAGAATTCAAAAACAACATATGGTTTGGGATGAGGCATGCACGGTGCAAAGCCTCAGTGCCTTGCACTTCCCAGCTTTTAGAACCCCAAACTGATTTAAGGTGAATGGTATCCTTCCACAACTCGTAGACCCCAAAAGCTAACTTGTCTAGAAAGGACTTTGAGTACAATAATTTTGTATCGGAAAGTCTAACTTTGGATGTGGACTTTTCAGTCATTTTAAAATAAAAATGCATTGGGATTAAACTGATTAAAATCTATAAAGTAAGTGAACCTTTTAAAAAAGGAAGCAGAACTGCCTTGTATAGGAGCTGGACAGTGTTCCCACTGGGTATAGTTTACAGTGAGTCTCCTGGTATTAGTTTTATGCAGGTAGTGATTGCCAAAATGTTGATAACAATACAAATCACCGTAATTAGCAGACTCCAAAAACAAATCTTCAGCATCAAAGGCAGTATAATATTTCAAATCAGAAAACTATGATTCTGTGGCCTGAACATCCCAATCATCAGAACGTATATTTTGTTTAACTACATCCCCCATAGACACTCTAAGCACATTAGGGACATTTATAACCTCAGTGGGTCCATGGATTTGAAATCGAACAGCATCCCATACAATCCCATTTAAGACAGGCCAAGCAGTGATATTAACAAAAGGCAAGTCTCTCTTCAGTCTTTGTGATGAGGAATGGGGAGCCAATGTTCCATTAATATGTCGAATGCATGTTCTCTCCTCAACATACTGTCCATTGACGAGACGGAAAAAATAAAACACAAAACCAATTGACATAAAAAGGTAAATCGAAAAAAGCACCATCCAAATATAGGTCCAAGGGGGAATCAAAAAATGTTTTGTAAACAGTCTTGCTAGAACATTAATCTTTGAAGGCTTTTTTGATGTGTGGGAATCAGTGTCAAATGAAAATCTGGATTCTGTAGCTAAGCGAGTTTGCAAATCAGGCTTCGATAAGTCAGTTGGGTAATTGTATTCAGTTTCATCATGTTGAGTACCAGGCAGTGTACTCAATTAAGGACTGGAAACAGCAGGCATCTCGAGAGCAACATCAGGCACAGGATTGGAAACCGGAGCCAAAACAGAATTTCTCAAAATCGAAGGACATGAGACTGCCGGTTTCATACTAAGAAGAATCGGCCACTCTGTGTATCTTGACATTGTCTCTAGAGATATACCTGTTCTCCTTATGACCTGGAAGTGGTGGTAAAATGACTGTTCTTGTGCCCTTCACACCAAGCACAGGAATCGGAGCTCGATAAGAGGGACCAAATTCTTTCTTGTTTTCGATCTTCTCTTGAATCAGTTCTCCAACTTGGGGTAGCCAGCCAACTATCGGGATCTGCAACGCATCTTCCGAGGTGGAGGGCAAATGTTCCTTTGCAAGACTGTCTCTTGTCTTTTGTAGATCCTGTAAAACATTGCAATGTTCATCTACGTCAAAGGAGGCAGCAAGAGCCAACGAGTCTAGACCGTCAAGGTCCAGAACAAACATCTTGATACCAAAGAGCATCTGGTATGGGGTCCGCCCACCCAGAGACCTTCTAGGGAGATTATTAATAGCACGCTGCATGCTATTGAGGTGGGCCAGCCAGTTCCTGGCAGTGCCTATAACTCGAGCTGTCAAAGACTGCTTTAAATCTTGGTTCATCCGTTCCACAACACTTTTACCCTCAGGTCTGTATGGCGACGAAAACTTGACTTGTACCGCCAATTAAGTCATGGCATCCTTATACGCCTTAGAGGCGAAGGCCGGACCCTGATCCGAATGGAAGGTAACACAGGCAAAAATCCCTAAAAAGACACGCAAGTCTCTTATGACAGTCCGTGAATCAGTGCTGCGGTGTGGCCAGACCCACACAAAGCGTGTACATGAATCAACTGCTACTAAGATGTACTTATATGCAGTATCAGAAGAAAAAGGACCGCAGCGATCTAAATAAACACACCCAAGCGGTCTATTAGATATATACAACTGTGTCTGGGGTTGACGCACAGCAGTTGTAGGCTTAATCTGCTGCCAAATGTCACATTGAAGGACATAATCACGCGTCTGTTTGTACAGTCCCTGCCACCAGAAACGTTGTTGTAACTGAGCTACAGTAGCCGAAACACCCGCATGCGCAGACGCAGCACCTTCATAGGCTGCCGTAATCAGTGTGGGCCTGCGGGCCACGTTGTGAATCAACCTTTCACCAATGTCAGGTATTTTCACATAAGGAACTTTATCAGGACTTAAGTGGTATGAATAATTCGAAGGGAATACTTTAGGATATTTACTACCCTTCTCAGTTGCAGCAACAGCTGCCAAGATATCATCATCCATCTTACTTTTGGAACGTGTAACTGCTGCAACCAAATATGTCGATACTACTGATTTTGCGGCTTCAACAGCCAACGAATTGCCAACAGCGTTGACTGCCACGCGCTGATGACCAAGAGTGTGAATCACGAACACGAGTGGCAATTGCTCTTTAAGCTCGGCCACTCGGACCCTAATCATTTTATGTTTTATTGTGCTACCCTTTGAATCACGAAAATCATTCTGAATCCAAAAGAACAGGTTTTCATTGTAAGACTGGACACAGAAATAAGAATCACTCACAATAAGAGTTGTCACACTAGGATCAGCGTACTCCAATGCAAGCATCAGAGCACGAAGCTCTGCCAATTGTGCGGTGCAGTCCCCTAGAGTCTGTGTGTGCACGGCTCTGGACTTGAACTCATCATTCACCAAGGCACCTACAACAATGGGGCAAGCGGAAACATATGCGTGTTTAGACCCATGCACAACTTGTGCTGAACGATCAGTGTATATGATGCAATGGAAATCCTCCAAAGGCCGCATAGCCAAAGGCGCAGGATGAACAAACTCATACTGCAAAAACTCCTGAGACTGTAAGGAGGCATCAAAAACAAACATGACATCCGAAGACGTCAATGATGCTGCCTATTGTATCCACTGTGGGTGCAAAGCTTTAGAAATAGGTACACTGGCTTTCGTCACTGCCTCTAATGCAGGAAACGGGGTAACAACCAACATGCGATTTACCTGTAACAGTGCACGTTCCTTAAGAATCGCCATTTGCACTGCTGCCAAAACTTTTTCCACAGAGGAAAACCGCATTTCAGCTGAAGTGTACAAGTGTGACTTGTAAACAATAGGTACTGTGTCTCCTTCGTTAAAAGTAAGGTAAGTGAAACCCACTGCCCCAGGGATGATTCTTATCACCAGGTTGGTGTTGTTGTCACGAGTCAGTAAAAATTTAGATTCTAGAAGATCAGCCTGCAAAGATTGCAAAATAGCTGAATGTTCCGCAGCCAGCAAGATTTGGTAAAAGTAGGTCTGTATCAACGCATACAAAGGCTTGATACGCTGGGCATATTCGTGAATATATGTACGCCCAAAATTCTAAAATCCTAGCAAGGACTGTAATTTTTTCAGAGTTGTAGGAGCGCGCAGTTGTGCGCATTTCTCCAAGAAGTGAGGAGCCAATCCTCGACCTTTATTTTTGAGCTCAAAGCCAAGGAACAACACTGTGTACTCTGCAATGTGAGACTTTGCAAAGTTGAATTTGTAACCGAAGTCCGCAAAGTTACAAAATATGCAGTCAACGCGACACAGATGCGCCCAAAGCTCGTCGTCTGAGAGATAAATGTCATCCACATACGACACGCATCTGTATCTATCCTCTCCAAGAGAGAAACAATATGGGCAGCAAACACGCCTGGACTATTTTTATAGCCCATCGCTAATCGTTTAAATTGGTGTTGTTTGCCGCCACAGGTAAAACTGATCCATTGGGAACTCAGTCTGTTCAAATTGTGGGCAAAAAAAACGTTGGATATGTCAAGTGTGGTTTTAAACCGTTTCCGCACAAGACCATCCACAAGAGCAGAGCCGTTAGTATTCTGTACTGCACAGGTACGGCAATGCTAGTTTAAATGCCGGTAATCCAATACCAAACGGTACGAGCCGTCAGGCTTGGTCACAGTAAAAAGAGGGTTATTCATCAGTGATACACAAGTTTCAATTACACCTTGATATTGCAATTGCTCAAGGATTTACGCGGCGGAAGCCTTAGCTTCACGTCGGATAGGATATTGAGGTTGAGGCTGTGGCATAGACCGCAAAGGAATCTCGTGGTGTGGGGAAAATATATCCCACCCACACTGTGAACGGTACAAAGCCGGTGCAAGAGCCTTAGCCCACTCTTCTGCAAAATTCAGCGCATGCTCTTTCGAGACTTTGTGCGCGAAACTAGGGAGGATTACCTCCTCCCCTCTCGGAGCTAAGAGCACAAAAGGTGGGGGCCATTCAGCCTCCGCTAACAAAATGTCATAGGTAGTCGTAAGATTTTCCCAAAATACCCCTTTGATGGTACGCTGTATGTCACCTTCAATTAAAAGGACTATGTTATAAAGTCTATCAGGGGGAGCTACTCTAGTATCAGCTGTCTCCACAACAACATATTGGTCAGTCGCTGTCACCTTCAGTAACGGACGCAGGGCCTCTCGCACAATGGTAATCTCCGCTGCACTGTCCAGCAAGGTCAGAGCCCATGTCTGAATCCGAAGCTGCCTTCTCAGTATCTGTGGCATATCTCGCTGTTAAGGCAGAAACTTTCTTTTTCTGAAACTGGGGTTTTTTCGGTGTCGAATAGTCCTGCTTGCCTTTACAGTCTTTCAGGCGGGGCTGGTCGCGTCCCTGCTGGCCACCCCGACCTCTGCCGCCTCCTCCTCCACCGGTCGATGAGGCCGATGAGTCCTGAAAAGAACGAGGAGAGCATTGTTCAGAAACCTGAAAACGATCAGGTGATTTTATTGTTGTGTGATCGCGCAAGTCATAAACACGTTCTGTAGACGCAGGCACTGGAGATGCAGGACGAGACTCCTGTTTCTGCTGTTGTTGTTTACCCTGTTTTTGTTTTTTCGGCCAATTTTGCTTTTAAGCCTTGGGCTGTTCGTCAGTCTCTGACTTCGGCCCTTGGAGTTGCTTTTTCTCTTTAGTGGAATATGGCTTGACTCCCAATCTATTACGGCCCACGGTCTTATAAGCCGCCACAATATTTCTCGGTAACTGTCGGGGCTTGTCAGCATCGGAAACCGCCAGCAAAGCATTAGACACCTTAAAGCTCACTGCATCTCCCTTGACATTTGCAAGTACGTGATCGGAAACTACGTCAAAACTGCCGCATATGCGCATACCCAATTCTACCGCTGCCTCAGGTCCGTGCTCATCTTAAACACCTTTAACGACCATTGGAAGGACAGTCATTGACGGTGTGCCGATGCACCTTGTATACACTGCTGCAAAAATCTTACCCAAAGATTCACAGTCACCAGCTTCTGGGATCAAGTCTTTAGGCATACTAATTGTTCGAATCCTGTGTTTTTCTACAGGAGTCGTGTTAGGAAATACTGCTTCCAGTTGGTCAAACTTTTCGGCAAGCCAGAAAGGAAAATCATCCTTATTCTGGGGGCGCTTGCCCATTACTGCGTTGACCATCACAGGACTAAGCTTCATTCCGCCCTGTCCAGCTGGAAGCGCCGCAACACCGGGAGCCCCCCCGGGAGATTGCGGGTAACGTATTGTACTAACAACCGAATTACACTAATCGCGACTGTATGTAGAAGCCGTAACTCTGCAACGGGAATCGCTCCATGACGAGGATGTGGTGTAAATCCAGCCTAAACAGGCCAAGTGGCGCCTGGAATGGACAAAGGACCTAACCTTGGAGCTAACAAGGAGTGGGGTAGGGCGCCATTAAACCAAACTCGGTGATGTCAAGCGTTAATCAGAACTTCCTGTGTCCTATATGGAACATATTCCTGAGGCTTGGCAGTAACAGTATAAGTGTCGAATACACCAGTATTCGCGTTAACAGCAGGGAAGGTCACCCATGAATAGAAAATTTAGAAAGAGTAAGCTACTTCAGCACTCACTACCGTAATAACTGCTATGCCATCAACTGGGACATTATAAGTCTGCAAATGATTGCGCACCACAATACGACTATGTTGCGGTATGTCAACGTCAGCCATAGTAACACAGTAAGAAAGAGGTACAACAAAAACTACGTAGCACAACTGGGTAGTAATTCAAGGAAACTGTATCAAAAGATTCAAGCATGAAAAGACCTATGTAAGTATAGGTAGGTTTGTCCGACACCACTGTTTTCCGGAAACAATAGTGAAGGGAGTTAAGGACTGATACAAGTACTACTCAAGTGTCATGTAATCAGACCACCAACGGTTGGGTGCCATGTCGCAGGGATCCTCCTCTGACACAGAACTGTGCATAGAGACTTGGAACCTCATTGAATTAGGGTGTGCCAAAACTCACCTTAGTATCTAAAATCCCCTACCAGACTAGCAATCAGTGTCTCATTGATTCTTTTCACACTCCCAATGATTAGACAACCCAGAACATGGACTTAGAACACCTCAGGTAACGTGGAACACATGAACACTCTTTCGTTATGCTAAAATATCAGTCCAGAACGAGGAGTAAATGATGGCACGTGCAAGTTTGAAATGTTTATTTCTAATGCAGTGTTCTCAAGCGCAGTATCTTAGCTAATACAAGCAAATATATTATAAGAAACAAGGTTAGCAGCATAGTTACTATACCATAAAATACAAAGGGTGAAAGCATGTTAAAATGCTAAAGGGAAAAGGTCTAACTAGAACCTCAGTTTACCCTCCCTTGCTAGTATATTGTATTATTTCTACAGAAGGTCTCTTTGGGTTTAGAAAGGCGGGCCCATACCTCTGGTCTTAGCAGAAATGGATCACATCAACTCCTGCACCAACTCTCTGCATGCAAATATTCATCAAGTGTGTAGTTCATGCTCTGTGCAGTGCATTATTAATCGCGCCTAAATCCCAAAGTTGGCCACAGCTGCATATGTATTATGTCTAGACCGTGCGCTGATCAAACCGAACAACAAGCGCTGTGTTGAAATAACCTTGAAGGCCTCGGCACTCATTGTACAGACATAGCTTACCAAGCAAGGCTGATATTATAAGCAAACATATTATTCTCGTGTGAAGCAAAATATTCTACTAGGCGAAAAGCTTTAATAACAAAATGTGTTGTGTGCAGAGGCTGCAGAAAAAGGAAAATGGCGTTAAACTTCTAATAGGCTCATGCTAACATAACACTGTGCGAAGGCAAAACCAATCCACATGACAAGCATCTGCTTAACGCTGGTCATCACGCAGCCCACGGCGGCAAATCGCAGCCTTATTTAAATAGAATACGCGCTGTCTCGTCGTCTTTGTCCCATTGCGCGGAGAACTTCTAACGAGTAGTGGTGAGTCACACTATGCATGCGAGTGCCCCTGCTGTTATACTTTGAGTAATATGCTTTTTGCATTAACTCATTTTTGAGCTCAAGAGGTGACTGATTTCTGCCTTGTTTTGCAGATTCGGCACTGTTACACCCATCACCCCCTACACGATTCCACCGGCTAACGCGGTGAGTAATGGCGATCTTGCACAGGCAGCGGAACCCTTCATCCTTCTCTGACATTTAATATCCCTTCATTTCAGAGAAGTTGGTGGCATTTGCGTTTAAACTTTACAGAAAGCTTTTGTCCCTTAATTCCATGGATTGACTGATATTCAATTTCTTGAATAGTTTTCAATCCAAGCAGCGATATTTTGATTGTTTGATATGACAGGTCCCTGTCCTTATCAGTGATTTTTATTTCCTCCCTTGTTTATTTATGACTTTAGATTAACCCATGTGAGGCAACCAGGTTTTCCGTTTTGCAACAATAATAATATGGAAGAATGAGTGTGGAATACTAGCAGTATGGATAAATACGACTGCCATGGACTGGATCAATGAGACTTGATTCATTCTTTAAGTAAGAGTTTTGTAATTATTCACCACCATAATTACAGATTGACGCTAACATAGATGAGGGGTTATTGACAGACACTTTACTATTGCAGGTCTTTTCTGCTCTCTCCCACTCGTATCTTTTTGGAGCTATTGGGCCCGCCCGTCCTCACATGAATTTCTTGGGAGGCTCTTCTTCACTCAGTCTCTGTAATTATATACAATCGGTACTATCTTTTAGATAGTATTTAGCATTGGCAAATCATTCTTTCATTTTACTCTTAAGTGCCCCATCCTTTTCACGTTCACTTCAGTCCTGTGGAAGACCCCGGTACTAAGGCTCAGAAGAACTTACACTCATTCAGGAGTCGAAACGTCGACACTTCATTTTTGCCAATATTATCAACAGTACTTGCTTTACTGTGATTTGTTGTTCTTCATACATGGCTATGTGGTATACTGTATGAATCATTTGATTTGTCAGGTTTTTTGGTTTTCAACGTCATGCCAAATGAATAGTAAAATTGTGACATGCACTATTCTCTAACTTTACGTACCTCACTACCTTCACTCAAATCACTTACTCTTCCCCAACCCTTGTTCCACCTTTCTAGTTGGGCAATCAAATACGTTTTTTTAATGTTTTTCTAATTGAAACATGAGTTCAGTGTGATTCAATAACACTGTTGCAAGAATACATTCATCTCTTAATTTTCTTTGTAAGTAATTGTATGCCTTTTTTGACACTATTTGATGTAATAATACTGGGACCACCCATTATTATTCTGTCCTATACCCAGGTCCCAGTGATTTTGGGTTTACCCGTTTGTATAACGATCGGGGAGATCAGGCAAGAATCCTCTGGTCCACTGCCTACGCTCCCAAAGACCAGCTGACACAATTTCCATAGGGGTACCTGGCCCATGTGGCCAACTTCCCCTTGGCGAATAAGTTACCTCCTCTTTTGAGGTTTATGAAACTAGTGACTGGTTTACAACAGTAATTGTAGTCACAAACCATTGATACATCTCATTCTATTAGAAACACTCCTTTCATGCCCGTCCTAATTACAATTTAAAATGAGTCCATAAAAGCCTTTTACGATTTAGAAATACTTCTTTGGTTTTGCTAATCACAGGATTTGTGACCTTAAAATGGTTTCGTACATCTTGCCTACAGTTCTATTAGAAAGGCCTGGAGCCAAGCTCTTTCTGGTTAATAATAAGGACATTAAATAAATATGTTGTTTTTGGTTGGATACTGCAGAGAATATGTCATTTGGGAACGATCATTGCCTGTTTTTTTTCTGGAAACTTCTCAAAGAGAATCACAGCGGAAAGATTTGTGATGTTATCTGAACGTCTGAGATGAAGGACATTTTAAATGGGACATATCATTGTCCTATTTTTCTCACTGGTGATTTCATTATAACAGCAAAATCATTAAATAAAGAATCATGTTTAAACTTCCTTTAGATTAGTATTATTCTATGATGTACACTGTGTACTCTTTGGAAAATGTTCTCTTTCTTTTGAAAAGTAGTTGGCAACAGGGGTTTTAAGGACAAGGGAGCAACCTTATCTTTTCCATTTAAACATGTTAGACAACATTTTATCTTCCGTATTGGCTCTCATAGCACAGGGCATACAGATATGCTACTTTGAGTACTTCAGAAATGCACCTTTGAATATCCTAACACATTTAACTAAGCATATATAGCTTTAAACACATTGAGAAAACAGGACCGGGAGTGCATTTTGAGGGACTGCTTGCATTGTGACTCATTTTGTAAAAATGATAAGCAAAAGTAAATGCATAACAATTTTGCTAATCACTAATGACATGCACAAAAAACGTTTACCAAAATATGCACAAGAATGAGAAAAAGGTGCATACATGGAAACTGTCCAGCCCAGATGCACAAAGTGATGGATCTTAAGTGAGGCCAAAAAAGTCACAACTCACTCCCTGTGCTCTTGTACCCACTAACTGGGGGCCAAACTGTGGGACTTTCCACCATTATAAAAAAGCTTAAGGACCTTCTCCTTCATGCACATACCGACTTTCAGACATTTAGACTCTATTTGGAAATGGCCATCTATTCCCAATACATGCTAGGTTTTGTGGAAGCCAGACTGTTCATTCCTGAAACTCTATTACCTAGAATTTCTTGTGCACTGCTTCATCTCCACCTCTGCAGTTCAAGGATGGGAATCCAACTTACATGTGGCTGGCTGATTCTAGCCTGCTCACAACTGATGCATGTAATTACTGCGAGCTCTTTTAAGCCCCAGCTCTTTTCAGTCTAGGGTTGGTCGTAGTAGCTTTAAACCGGTAAGACCAACCAGTGTTTCCTGAGCATTGGATATCTTTGTTTCTAGTGTTTCCTGAGCTTTAGTTATTCCTTGTTCCTGAGCTGCTGCAGTTTTCCTTGTTCATGAACTAGCACTTCCTACAGTGCTACCTTGACTCCTGAGCATTTATAATTCCTTGTTCCTAAACTAGCACTGCCTGTAGTGCTACCTTGACTCCTGAGATGTAGTAATTCATTGTTCCTAGAGTATTACTGCCTGCAGTGCTACCTTGATTCTGGAGATGTAGTAATTCCTTGTCCCTGGACTAGCACTGCCTGCAGTGCTACCTTGACTCCTGAGATTTTGTAATTCCTTGTTCCTGAACTAGCACCTTGACTCCAGAGCCTTAGTAATTCCCTGTTCTTGAAATAGCACTGCCTGAAATTATACCTTGGCTCTTGAACTTTTGCTCGATTCTTATTCCTTGTCAAGGACTGCCGGGAATGCAACTTTGTTTCTTGACTCCTGATCCAGCACTATTCTATTATACCCTTGTAGCCTCCCCTTCTGTATATCCTTTTCCAGTCCCTGCCTTTCTTCCCATTTCCTTGGTTCCACTTAATAGTTAGCTGTCTTTCTATTCCTGATATCTTGCTTCTTTTACCTTGTATGTTTGTTAGTTGCTTTCGGCCAAATGTGCCCTGTGATTTCCTTCCTTTTCTGTTAAGCACTCCTCCTTGCTAGCTCCTTGTCTATTGTGCTTGAGTTTAGTTCTACCCCCTTGCTGTTACTGCCTTGCGTGTTCCCTTTTGATGGCCAGGATCTGTGGGCACAGCTGACAACCTAGTTGATATTTATTGTTCACTGTGAGTATTGTATTTAAGTTACATTTATGACATCACCATAGGTATTACCTCCACAGGCCCAGTCTTTGCATGCATATCCTATATGTGGGTATTTGCAGTCAGGACCTGTAACAGCAATTGTGGGTGATGAACTTACTGAGCTTCAATCTTATCTGGTGGAGCTCCGGAGTGCATTAGCCCACATTTCCTTTATTTTTAATGTTGTTTTATATATATATATATATATATATATATATATATATATATATATTCACTGAAAAAAACATAGGTTATAGACCAGTTATAGTTAGGAATTTGCATTTACAAAACCTTATTTTACTCGCATAAAACCATTGAAATTCCATATATAGTTATTATATAGATGCGCTAACTATATATCGCGCACCCGCAATCCACTGCTGATGATGTCACATATTACATCATTCATGACATGGTTAGTGACATCACTGATGACATCACTGAAGACATCTCAAATGACATCACTGATGACAATATCCAGTGACTGTATGTTTCTGTAAAGTTAAAATGTGTCTTACATATTGAAGAATGAGTGGATGTATAAGTGTCTGGAAAAAGGATTTAGTAGGTGCATGACTGACTGTATGAGAGAATGATTAAATGTGTCTTAATGAGTGCATGGGTTAGTGACTAAACTATCTTAATTTGTGCATCATTATATCTGTTGTTCTACAAACTGCTGCATGTGTTGATCAGTAGCTATATGAATAACTGTATGGGTTATTGATTGGTTGTCCAAGTATTTGTATGGGACACTGAGTGAGTGTGTATGGGTAGCTGGGAGGTGTGTGACTCTGTACATAGATGTGTGAGTAGTTGATTCACTATATGTATGGGTTCAAAACTGCATGTGGAAACAGCTGTATGGGCGGATGACTGTGTGCATTAGTGTATTAGTGAGTGAATGGATATCTCAGTGCTACATGTCAAAGTAAGTACATATGTAAAACACAGTACATGTGAGAGTTGACATATATAAATAAGTGTGCATAAGAGCCAGTGAATGTGTGAGTGGCTGTATGGATCATTGTGAACTTGTATCAGGGATTGTATAACAGAGTAAATATGTGTTAGTATATGTTTGAATAAATAAGGTGTGTATAACTGTATAGTTGAGGAAATGGAAGTGTGATTGATTGTTTGCATGACTGACTAGGTGTGTGAGTAACTCCATGGATGAGTGACAGTCTGTGACTGTCTGTTTACACTGATTGTATCTAAGGTTATATTAGAGTCTGAAGAGGTTCATGGTATTATCACATGAATGATATCATCAGTGATGTGATCAGTAATGTCAAATGAGATGTTATCAGTGATGTCATCAGTGATGTCATTTGAGATGTCATCAGTGATGTCATCAGTGATGTCACTAACCATGTCATGAATGATGTAATATGTGACATCATCAGCAGTGGATTGCGGGTGCGCGATATATAGTTAGCGCATCTAACTATATATGGAATTTCAATGGTTTTATGCGAGTAAAATAAGGTTTTGTAAATGCAAATTCCTAACTATATATGGTCTATACCCTATGGTTTTTTCAGTGAATTTTCAAGGTTTTGTAAATGCAAATTCCTAACTATATATGGACTATAACCTATGGTTTTTTCTGTGAATTTCAATGGTTTTTTAATAGCAAATATCAAAAGCTGTCAAATGTCAAGTACGTGATAGGTAAAAACGTTTTCGTGTTTATGCACGCTGATGTGCTTTGAACGCTGCCCCCCCCTCCCCTCTTTTCTCTTAGTAGTACTCTCTCTTTGCAGATAGTGAAGGGTAGTTAACGCAGACCTTTACCCCCGTTGTAATCCGTCGTACCTGCTTGTCTCTCCATTTCATTGATTGTTATCCAAGCATTTACTGTTTTAGAATTGGTTCTCTTTGGATCATTCTCTATTTACAAACAAGCACAAAGTCGCAATACTCTGTTTAGTCTTTGCAGATAGTGAAAAATCGTGTAAAAAAATAAAAGTAATCGAGCAAAATCAGTAGACCACTAATTGGATCTCTTTTTGACCTCGCTAAAATACAAACATTAGGAACAACCCTTCATGAGAAATACGAAAATAGTGAGATGAACTGAGCTCCACACCATGATGGCTGCAAGACAGCTCGACTCCGCCACCCACCCCGCCCGAAATAACAACAAACCCTATGCAAATATTATAAATAGATACAAAACAGCAAAGTAACAGGGTAAAACATTTTATTAAATAACTATTTACATAACTATTTTATACTTTTTGGTGCCCGATCCGGCTAGCTCAATCGATCGAGCATGAAACTCATGCACTGATAGCAAGCGTTGCTGCTGATGCTATGCAGACAAAAACTGGTTTTCAGTTTGTACATTCTTTAAGATTTTTTCATCCAAGGCTGGTTGAGAGTTTGTAGAACGATGGCTTCAGATTTTCTACATACGGTGTGGTGGCGCGGACTGGGAGGGGGCGCTTCGCTCCTGCCCCCTCCCCAAGTAAGATTTTCATACGTGAGTGTTCGTTCATGCTTTTGGTCCCTGAGTTGCTTCGATGTCACTGCCTTACACAAATGGCATAAGTCCTGGATGTTGAGTGCCATACTTCAGAGTTCTAAGCAGCGCTTGTAACACTGTCTAAACCTTATTTGCACCTGCTGCAGCTTCACTATTCAAAGTAAGTGGGGTCCGTTTGTGGACCTGACTGCATTAGAAAACAATGTGATACGGTGCCTCCCTAAACCGCTTGACGGAGGCCCCCGAGGGGCGGTGAGATGGCGCGGACTGGGAGGGGGCGCTTGGCTCCTGCCCCCTCCCCAAGTCGTGTTGCCCTGGTGTGGCCTGAGATCGCCCTCAACATAGGCGGCCGGCTCCCGGGGTCCGGCGGATTTTTTTGCCTTTTGATGACTCTTCCATTCTGGACCTTGTCCCACAATCCGTTTAACCTGAAGACACGCTGTAGTGGGGCGCCCCTTTACCGTTTTAGTTGCCATTTCTCCCGCTTTTGCTACTCTGTGCCTCTTCCGCCATTCAGCTGTTTACCGCCCGCTCTTGCGACTACAGCGTCTCGCTCACCATGTAGTTGAGTTGCTCCCGCTCTTGCGATTTAACAGAACTTTTTGGACTGCTGAAAGCGGTTGTATTCCGACCGCTGGTTGGTGGAGATATTTTGACTATATTCTGGACCTGCGTTGTCGCGTAATGCGTCATATGACGCGCCGCGTTAGCGCACCCGGAAGTGCTCCGGTGCGCAAGGCGCAGCTTCCCGGAAACGATCCAGAGCGCGCTGCGCAGCGCGTAACGTAAGCATAACAGGTCATGTGACTTGTTAATAAAACTTTTCATTGGTTCATTTTACTTTTGTTTTCCTAATGATGTAAGACTAGGTCATGTGACCAAAAAATAACACTTTTCATTGGATTAAAACATTTTTTTTCCCAAACGATGAAAGCCCCACCTTGTTTCTGGATGTTTCATACTGAAGCTGGCGTCACCATGAGAGCACCACCATCTTGTAGCTCCGTCGTGGCCATTCCGCAAGCAATCATGGCAGCCGCTCCCCACCGGAAGCCTGCGGGAGTCGAGGTCCCCCAACACTTTTGTAGAATCTTCAAGGCTGAGGGGACGCTTTCGAGAATGGGACCCAAGCCCTGGTAGACAAGCGTCCGAGTTCCAAGGTGTCCCAGGGCCATTTTACTGGACCAGGCCCAAATCCGAAGAGCCGGCCGCCATTTTAAGAGTCCTGTGGCAGCCGCCTATCGCTGCACCGCAAGAGTGGGAGCAACTCAACTACATGGTGAGCGAGACGCTGTAGCCGTAAGAGCGGGCGGTAAACAGCTGAATGGCGGAAAAGGCACAGTGTAGCAAAAGCGGGTGGAATGGCAACTGAAACGATAAAGGGGTGCCCCACTACAGCAGACGAGCCTCCGCCATGTGCTTCAAAACTGCATACGTATCTCGTGATATCAAGGTTGGGCAACCAGTACACAACAAGCAGTTACGAGTCCCATTTACACCGGAGCCCTTTTGGGCGCGGCCGGGCAGGTCCAGGATCTACTCAAACATAACAAATGAGGCTGACGTCTCTGAAGCAGTTGACGCACAGCAGGACATAGCAAATAAACATGAAGTCTCTAAAGCTGTTAACTCACTGCAGGACAAAACAAGTGAACCTGAAACCTCTGGAATAATTGTCGCTCAAAAGAACAACACACAAAACTCTGTAGAGCCTGAAGAAAGAAAAACAGAAGGGCACTGTAGTTTCAGACACACTTAACACTAATGACTAAACAAAGATATCGTCTGTTTATGAAGCAGTTATCATGTTCACAGAATTGACAAAGAAGTGTGCAGACACCAATGCTATTAAGAAACACAAGGAAATCCCTAACGCATCAGCATTCTCGAAAAAGGTTGACACAGATAACATCTTAAGGAACAAAGAAAGACAAAATAAGGATGAGGAAGTTATCACTTTAGTTTTTTCATCAGCTAGCGACAGCAAAAAACACATTGTAATGGAGATTAGAGAGGCTACGGATGGATAAATAAATTATCAAAAGAAATAGCGACTCCCCCCTTTAGCAGATTAGCTAAATCTTTGCGTAATTTGGACATTAAAGTTATATTATTGTTGTTGTTGTTGTTATGGTTATAGTTCTGGTTATTTTCAGCAAGAAACACATTGTAATGGAGAATAGAGAGGCTACGGATGGGTGAATAAATTATCAAAAGAAATGGCGACTCCCCCCTTTAGCAGATTAGCTAAATGTTTGTGTAATTTGGGCATAAAAGTTATATTATTGTTGTTGTTGTTGTTATCGTTATAGTTCTGGTTAATTTCCATTCAGAGTGTCCTACACAGCACCACTCTAGGTAAACACTACTTTATGTAAAACCTGCACTTAGTTGGTCACCATGGGGTTTAAAGAAGGGATGGTTCTTCACCTGGGTGCCGTCCACAACTCAGCACGTTGTGCTGCCTTGGGACTATTCGCACAAAAGACAGCTTCGGACCATTGTTGTTTTTTTTTGTCAAAAAATGTTTAAATATATTTACAGTTTTTCTTGCGTTCGTTATATTTAAAAGTTAATAAAGTTTTAAAATCCTACTTTTTTGGAGTACTATATATTATTAAAAAATCGGGTGAATGGGGCCTTGAATCGGGTTATTGTCATGTGTGGGCTTTGCAAGTGTACTGCTACAGGATCAGACATTTCAAACTCAAATGCACGTTCTTTTTCTTACCTTTCCGAAGCATGGAGCGCAATAGCAGGCAGACAAAGGGTGATGCAAGTGTTGAACACTGCCTAGCCTGGCAAGTTGCTGGCAGTGCCCCCCCCCCCGCCCGCTCCTGAAAGAGGGCACACACACACCGCCGCCCCGAGTACTTCACAGATCTTTAAAAGACCATGCGCTTGTTCATGAGGCTTAAATAGTTTATCACCCCTTCTAGAGCCCCTGCATCGACCCTCTGACGTTTCCTGGAAGAATTAGCACGTAACACAATACCAAGCCCTGTCAGCTGAAACCCCCGAGGAATCGTGGGGCATATTATCAAGGGGGTTTATTTCCACTTTTTTGGCTTTAAAAGCCAAGAAAGCGGAGATAAAATTATCTCCCTATTACCAAGCTGTCGCTAACACCAGTTAGTGACAGCTAAAAGGAGATAGCGACCATCTTGGGCCCCGCTTTGCATGTCAGTGATATCTATCACTAATGACATGCAAAGTGGGCGTGCCAAGATGTTAGCGACTGGAAACAGTCCCTAACATCGCTATCTCCTATTACCAAATTTTGGAGATATTCGCGCTAAGCGCGAATATCTTCAAAAGCTAACACCTGCCCTGAGCAGTTTTTAGCCATGTTATCCAATGGGAGGTGGATAACATGGCTAAGAGCATTTGCTGGATAATGCATGAATATCGCTGACTTTTCAGCGATATTCATGCATTGCGGCCGTTTTTTATCGCATTTGCGATAAACCTTGCTAATAGCAAGGTTTATCTGCGATAAAAATCGCCGATGTGCGGCGATAATTTTTGTCTCTAAACAAGTTAGAGACAAAAATTATCGCTAGTTGTTGGTAATATGCCCCCAGGTTTTTGCTTGCAGGAATCGGGAGGCGGGAGACTAGCACTGAAATCAGTAGTCTCACGCCTGAATCGGGAGGGTTGGCATGTCTGGATTCTCTACAGCTGGGGCCATAAACTACATCCGCAGGGCTAGGTGATAGCCTGGGACCGGCCTAGCATCTAAAATGGCTGCCGTGCACGACAAAATTGTGGCATTGGAAAAAAGGCAAGATGGCGCAGACAATGTTTATCAATAAGGATACATTTATAACAAAATATTTTATCGCACTGACAAATTGGTGGTCAACACTTCCTGATTTCCATTGAATCGAACGTTAACAGACGTCACGCAGCAAAAAAAAAAAAAAAGCTCACGCACAGCCGCTGGAAGACATGTATCAACATATATGAGCCTCCTCAGCCACCCTCAGAAAACATAAGGGATTAGGATACGTCTCCCGCACCCCCTTATACCTAGTAATTTAATTAAAACGAAGCACAAAATGGTCTCCCGCACCCCCTTATACCTAGTAATTTAATTAAAACGAAGCACAAAATGGCGAATTCCCGTTTCGCTACCAGTTTGCGGCCCAGTTCGCGGCCCGGGAAGCGCTTCTACCGTGAAAAATATATATTTTTTTATTTTCCCCACGAGACCCTTTAATAACCCCAACAACATTCCTAGGGGGTCAAGAGGGGTATACCTTGCCCCCTTTCATTAAATTCCCCCTTCGTTTTTCACCTCTTCTTCTCTCTCGATCCTACCGAGAGATAAGATGGCGGCCGCTCCGGACTGTTTAGAATGTTGACAGACACCGGGGAGCCAATCAGCTTCGCATCGCAAAGTTCCGTTTCGCGAAAAGTAAGCGGACCGGAGCGCAGCCCGGAGCGCTGTTACAGATATATATCTTGTTTTGAACGTTAATTTCTCAAAATCCACTGGAGCACATATATTGAGACCTAGCAAAGGCACATCAGGCTAACAGTCCCTACAATTTTGCCAAGTTTCGTGCAAATCCATTCAGCCGTTCGAACTAAAAGTGAGGCCAAAGGCCCTATGGAAATTAACATGGGAAAAACGCGTTTTGGGACCCCCCTTTTTTCTCGGCCCCCCGTTGACGAAACCCCCTCAAATTTTCGGGGGCTGCTCAGAAACAAAATGTGCCATTTTCCTGAAAATTTCAGCCGATTCCGTCCACAAACACCAAAGTTATTAGACATAGAATTTTCAAAAGTTCCATAGACAAATAATCCTAACTATATATACCTACTGGCGACACGCCAGTAGGTAATATATATATATATATTTATGTCTTGCACATCCGTCCTATGTGTAGTTATTCTGAATGATAACTCACCTTGTGAGTGCCTATCCTTTCTAAGTTCTAGCTACCTTGTTCCTTGGTGCAGGATTCCCCTTTGGATCCTTTTTCTCCTCTCTGACTTCCTGTGTGATCCTGGGCAGTGCAGTGCTCTCCTTTCTGCCTATGTTTTCTACCCTGTCACCAGTCCTTGACCAAGTCCCTGACTGTGCCCCAAACAGTCCCGGACAGTCACTGAAAAAAATGCATCTGCATGCCTCATGCAAAAATAACTTGTTTGCAGTGCAGTATTTTGCATAGTGATGTGACCTGCTTTCCCCATTTCGGTGTAGTTTTTCCCAGATCCCTCACAGCTTAGTAGGACTGATAAAAAAATTTGCAAACTGTCCAGTTAATTTTCCTAAATGGAGCGGGAACCAGTATGTGACTAATTGCAAAACTTTGTGTTTGCTGGGATGGAGGTCTGCACAGGACGAGAGACCTCCAATCCAAAACTCACACCTGAATTCATCACCAGG
Source organism: Lissotriton vulgaris (assembly GCF_964263255.1). Lineage (NCBI taxonomy): Eukaryota > Metazoa > Chordata > Amphibia > Caudata > Salamandridae > Lissotriton > Lissotriton vulgaris. The sequence goes on from NC_141691.1 coordinate 781,202,778, forward strand.
ATGATGCTAACAGTCTAGACAGGGAAGACCCTAGAAGTTTGAAAATATGTACAGTACAGTCCAGCAAAAAGGAGACTCTCCTCACATTTATGTGAAATGTGACACAATATACTGATGATCCTTGGACGACACCAATCAAGTTTTTAAGGATTTAAGTATGTGTGCAGGCTGTGGACATGGAGAGATGAAGACAGTGAATCCATGCACCTTTGCATGATTTCATAGATGCAACATTTGCAGATTCATTAAGACCCCTGGGATTGCAATGTCTGTCATTGCACATACAAAAACTGGGGCACGGCTCTGCTTCCTGTGTAGCTCTCCATGCCATTATTTGAAACTTTACACAATGGATTGTAATGAATGAATTGTTACCCTAAATATAGGGATATAGATTGTATTGTTTAGTTAATTAAAAACTTAACATTTTAACATAATAAAAACATGATACAGCAGGTTTTATAATTTAAAAAGCATTGCTTAACATAAATTCAAACGTTAATTCCTTGTGTCGAGATAGTCAGAGCAGTATACATTAATTGTAAGCTAAAAAGCGTAATCTTCAATCTTGAGATGGAACATAATAAAAATTCCACCTGAAGTTAATTAGATGTACAAAATTAGGTGGTTGATTCAATGTGCAAAATGAGCAATGTAAACACTGGCCTAGTTTACTGAAACCCTAAGAGCATTTGCTAACTAGAACTGTCACACAAATTTCAATTTTACATTGCAGCATAACAAGTTCCTCGTCCAAGAGTTGATTCAATGTGCAAAGAAAAGCAAGGTCAACACAAGCGGCATTCTTAGTTTTAGACATTTTTAAAGTGCATGTTGTTACTAGCACGACAAGTGCATGGTGCTTTGTGAGATGATGATAGATAACTTTATTTGATTGGTTAATTAAAGCCATTGCAATAAAACGTTACTTTGAAATGTGTGTGTTTTTATTAAATGAGAGTAAAAAAAGGGATAGAGTACAGAAATATCTAATTCAGTAGTATAAAAGTCAATCCTTGTCACTCAAAAAGAAAGCGAGAGCAGCAGCATGCATGATTGATCTCTAGACAGCGTTGATGGTGTTTTACTAGTGGCCTCTGTCTAATACTTTTTGGTACCGGTTCCAGGTAGTTCCGATGTCAAAGTGATGAGTCGGAGCACAAGTGTAAAACACATAAGACTGAGGGGGCCCAAATAATGGGAGGGGGATGTTTTTAGCTGTGCAATAGTTGTACAATAGATGCAAAGGAAGAGCTGTGCTGCTCACTGGATGGATTTGAATGAGGTATGGCTTACCACCTAATTGTTTGTTGTTTCCAGAGCATTGTCACTGTGGGGACCTTTGGTTGCAGTTAGAGAAATTACTAGCTGCAGATTCTTAGGATTTTTCCCCTACTGCCTCGATGATTCATACAAAGCAGCACGTCAGCTGAACATCTTCAACTCCAAAGCATGCTTTCACTGCAGGATCTAATCCACATGGGGCCTCATTTATGAAAAGTGACGCATCGCTGCGAGAAAACAGCGATGCGTCACTTTTCATTGCGACCTCCTTGCGACCCCAATGATGCGTCATATTTACAATATGACGCATCATTGCGCAAGGAATTACAGATACGTCAATATTTCTGACGTATCTGTAAGCGCAAAAGTGACGCATTGCTGGAGTGTGTCACAAAAGTGACGCAACTCCAGCAATGCGTCCTTTCACATGGGGAAAGCCCCATGTGAAAGGACTAGCGTCAATCTTACGCTGCTGTGAGGCAGGCACAAGATTTTGACGCAACAGCGTCCTAAAAGTGACGCAGTGAAATCTCATAGATTTCACTGCGTCACTATTACAAGGCTTTTTGCAGGGGAACGCCCCCTCTGCATACATTATACCTGACGCAGGTATAATGTAGCGCAGGGGTTTACAAAGTGACGCATCTGCTTAGATGCGTCACTTTGTAAATAGTGCGCAACTGGAGGCATGTTTTACGCCGCCGATGCGTCACAAAAAGTGACGCACCGGCGGCGTAAAAGTGACGCACGGCCTCATAAATGAGGCCCAAGGTTTTTAAAAAATTGGCTGTTCAAATTGCAGTTTTTCACAGATGCATGATAGGTGTAAGGCATTCTCTTTCGCTTTCCCACATAGGCGGCAGGTAGTCAATATCTGGGCTTGTTTCTAAGATGGGCGGTTCAGCAGTGTCGGTTGTATGCTCATTGAAACTTTTTCCTTCTTTCTCTTGGTAAATCCGTTTCCTAAATTAGGTTTGGGGAGGGCTTGGTGTAGCTCTGCAGGACGAACCAATCCATGGCCCTTTCTTTGAGCATTGCCTTGTCTTCTACTATGGAAAATGCTTTCACTGTCTTGTTTACAAGTTGTTTGAAGATATTGTGCATCTCTGAGGACTCCCAAAGATCCCCTAGGAATAAATGATTTATTGAAGCTGACAAATAGGCCATGGCTGCACATTCCTTATTTAAGTGTATTTCATTCCATAAGTAGGCATTTAGCGTTCCAAGGTCAGCCCTTTTAATTTTGTGCCAGCACTTGACATAGGCACATTTGCGGGTGATTTCTTGGATCTGCAGAACAAATACCACCCTGATTTGGGTGGGTGAGGCATATTTAGCTAGATCAAATATCATTCCTAATGATCTTAAGACTGTGCTGTCCAAAATGCCTGTGTTTCTTCCCATCAGGCACTCACTCCCATAAGTGATAGTTTTGCTTTATGTACCAGGAGCAGTGGCATGAGGCTTGGACCAGCAGTTTTTTTTTTGTCCTCATTTTGCTCTTGGAAAACCACATAGGAGCACTAGGAGAGGGAGATGAACTGTACTGTCACAGGTAAACTGGTAGTGCCATCAACCAACTGGTATTGACACTCAGTATTGTTCAAACTCTCCAAAAAGTGCGCCGCGAGATGTTAACCATGAAGGAGCAATGTTGCTGCTATTCAAAACCCATTGTTATGTTATGTTATGTTATGTTAAAATGTATTTATTAAGCGCACGTACACCCATAGGCTTCATGGCGCTATCGAAGGAACATAACACACAAAAAGTAATACTCTAAAAATAAGCCTGTTTGAAAAGCCACGTCTTGAGAGAATGCCTAAAAGTAAGGAGGTCTGGACTCTGCCTTACAGGCAGAGGTAGTGAATTCCAGAGGGTCGCTGCAAGATGGTGAAAGCAGCTGCCACCCAAATGTTTTTTTGGATCGGGGGAGGCCATAGCTTTGGGTAAGTCGAGGGAGGAGAGTAGACCAAGCAGCGTTAATCATCTGACAGTGGGGGGAAAAAAAAAACCCATGGACCCAAATAAAAATTTTTCTTAAACTTAATTCAAAAGGTGCCAAAAGCCACGTTTTTCTGGGTTACCAGATCTTGATAGATCGATTCAAGACGTTTCAAGGACTGATATACGCCAATCTAACAGGGTAGGAGGCAGTGATTCTTTCCATTTCCTGCATATTTCTCTCCTTGCCAATAGGATACAATAGAACAGAAGTTTTTTGACAGGACCATGGATTTCCAATGATGTTCCAAATATTACAAGCATTGCGTTGATTGAGATTTGATACCCCAAAGATGTTGAGTACTGATAGAGTCCCAATAAGGTGACAACAATGGGCATTCGAAGAACATATGTAAGTCTGAGGCTGCCAGCACCCCACACTTAGGGCACGCCACGGTGGAGTCGATAGAAAAATTTGATAACCTCTGTGGAGAATAGTACGCTCTATGAAGCGTGAAAATATGGTTCCTACGCAACCACGCTGGCTTCACTGTGTCCCACAGGATCTTAAAGGAGGAATACCAGATATTCTCAAGATCTTTTCCAATAAATGAAGAACTCCACAATGTTTCGGGTAGATTGAACTCTCCGTCGACCTCTTCTAGTAACAGATTGTACCAGAATGAGATCTCTTTAGTTACAGGAGGTTTGTCCATCATCAGGGACAGTATTCTGCTCTCCCCTCCCATTTGGAATCTGCCCCTGACAGTACTCTGTGCTTGGGCCCAGCTCACTATCTGTAGATATTTAAATCTAGAGAGACCCAACCCCACTCTGTCTGATAAGTAGTCCCAAGATAGCAAGAGACCGTCTAAGTAAAGGTCCCCCCAAACCTCTAGACCAGCCTCTCTCAAAGGTTTTGCCAAGCTGTCAAGAAGCCACACCGAACAACCTGGAGAGTCCCACAGTGGAGACCTACTTGCAAAGTAATGAAAAATAAGGAATCAGCACCCATCCAAGAAGTGTTTTTTTCAATAATTTCAAAGGTCCATAATGCATATAAGAGTCTTGTGATAAATGAATCCGGATTTCAGTGAAATTTTCTTTTCCAAAGTTCTTTATTATAATGATACAAGTCAGGAAAAAATCCAAGAACACATATGGATTCCCTTCTTAGCCGACGCGTTTCGTCTCACACACTGAGACTTCTTCAGGGCTCCAATAGCGAGTAATAGTCAACAGTCAGTACATCTTGCTGATGTTTCTTGGAAGCAGCAGATTAAGCTAGTTTCTTGGAAGAAGCAAAATAAGCTAGTTTCAGAAAAAGGCATGGTGGCCAGCACGAGTTAGCACATCACAGGTAGGGCAGCATCTCTAAGTAAAGGTCCCCCCAAACCTCTAGACCAGCCTCTCTCAAAGGTTTTGCCAAGCTGTCAAGAAGCCACGCGGACAACCTGGAGAGTCCCACAGTGGAGACCTACTTGCAAAGTATCCCACCTTTATGGCACCTCTTAATTTAACCCATGTCTTTGTAAAACCCAACAAAATCTTCAACTTAACCTTTTTTTTAAAGTTAGGATCACCGAATTTAAGCAAAAAACCCTGCTGGCCTACTCCCTCTCCTCTAAGTAGTGCGGCAAACATACTGCCTACCCCTACATTAGTCGGCTTTTTAAGCAGCATCCTGGCATGGGAAAATTGAAAAGCCCAGGCGTAAAGTTGTAAATCAGGTGCTGCCAATCCACCTTTTTCTCTACAGCGCCTGATCTTTTTCCATGCTATCCGTGGTATGTGGTCATTCCAAATAAAAGAACTAATATGACCTTGTAGTTTTGTTAAAATAGAGGGTTCAAAATGTAACGGGACAGTATTAAACAAAAAGGTTATTTTGGGTAAAATAGACATTTTAACAAGGTTAGCTCTACCCAAGATGGAAAGGGGGAGCGAAGACCAAGACCTCACAAACTTTCTACAATCCCTCGCAACAATGTCAAAGTTCAGCGGTACGATGTTATCAATGTCCCTTACGATGGTGAGACCCAGATAACGCATAGAATGGCTTAACTGAGCCCCTGCCACTGGCTCAGCCTCATTCCACAGCATCATCTCCGTTTTGGATGCATTGATTTGATATCCAGATATCTCGCCATAGTTATGTGCCAGTGCAATGACAGCGGGGAGTGCTGTACGCAGATCTGAGGAGAAAATAAGGATGTCGTCCGCGTACAGGGCGACTTTCCTCTCCCATACCCCATAGATAAAAGGTTTGATGTTAACCTCGTCCCTCAGCCGTTGGGCAAAGGGTTCGATATATAAGTCAAATAGGAGATGGGAGAGGGGGCAGCCCTGCCTCGTTCCCCGAGTGATGTTGAAAGGGGCTGACAATTCCCCGTTGACCAATTAAGAAGCTGTGGGGTTCCGATATAGTAGGCTCACTGCGCTGCCGAAACCCTCCCCTATGTTGAACTTCACCAAGACCCCCGACAGGAATGCCCAATTCACCCTTTCGAAGGCCTTGGTGGCATCCAACGTGATCACAGCTAGAGGCAAAGAATCCGCAGTCGCCATATCAATGGCTCCCAGTAGATCATAAGTCAGCCCAAAGAGCTGAGGACCCTTCACAAAGCCTCGTTGGTCCTGATGTAGAATGCAGGGTGCCACCTCCCCCAGTCTTCTGGCAAGGAGAGATGTAAATAGTTTGTAGTCTGAATTTAAAATGGAGATCGGTCTATATGAACTGCAGCTATCAGCTGGTTTACCAGGCTTCAATATCAGAGTGATTGAAGCTTCATTCCAGGAATTGGGTGGGGAGAGCCCCTCCTGGAAGATCTGGTTGAACAGCTGGTTAAGGCGGGGACTATTGTTGGTAATAGGGCCAGATAGACCTCCGAAGGGAGGCCATCAGGACCTGAAGCCTTGCCCTTCTTACTATCAGTAATAGCTCTAATGACCTCTTCATTTGTAATGGGTCTGTCTAAGGTAGTTTTCTGGTCGGGCGTAAGAGAAGGAAGGGATATTCCAGTCAGCCAATCATCCACTTGCCTCACCTCGATAGCTTTATCTTCATGATAGATGTCCTTAAAAAAATCACGAAAGGCATTTCTGATGTCGCTATCTACCGAGTGGGCCACTCCTTCAACTTTAATATGGTCAATGTTGTTTCTAACTCGATCTGTTTTTACCTTCCATGCCAGGAGCTTTCCTGCATATTCTCCATATTCAAAGTGGGCCATCTTACTGGCCTCCCATCTCTGGAGGACTCGTGCATTAAGGGTTGAACTCAGTTCCCCTTTTAATGTAATTAGCTAATTTTGCCAGTCTTTATAAATTTCTGATGTCACTGTAGGATGTAGCAGGATATTATCCAGCACTCTAGCCAGGTTGGCTTCCAGCGAGGTGACCGTGTCTCTATAGATCTTCCTTCTATACGAGACCTTGTTGGTGATTAGGCCTCACAGAAAAGCCTTAAATGCATCCCAGATGCAACCTGGGGAAGCGGACCCGATGTTATTATCAAAAAACGCCTGTACTTCTGATTTTAAGAAGGAAATATCGTCTGGAGCATTAAGGAGGGAACGATCAAACGACCATATTCTAGGTGTGGTATTCAACAGGCCGACCAATTCCAGGCACAATGCTGCATGATCTGATAGATGGAAAGGAAGAAAATAAACATTTTGCACGGATTTGACTAATTCCTGTCTGACCAGCGCTAGATCTATCCTTGACTGGTGGTGGTACTTATAATTTCGGAATGAGATGCCCTGTTTTAGCCCGGATTTAAGTCTCCATATGTCTACGTACCCAAACTACTTCATTTTTTCAATTAGGAAGGCCCTAGTTTTAGATGGAAGTATCGGTCTGTTTGATGGGGATTTATCCAGATTAGGGTCCAGGACCACATTGAAATCTCCGGCCAAAATGATTGGTTCCGGATAAAGAAGGAGATGAGAGAACACTGAACTCAGAGCTGAAGGATCATACTGGTTAGGCCCATAATAGCCCACTATAGTGACTGAGGCCCCAGCTATAACTACCGAGACAATGAGCCATCTGCCCCCTGAGTCTGCAAGTTTATCAACAAGTCTTGCTTTTAAGGATTTTTTAAAGATGATCGCCACTCCTCTGGTGTTAGAATTTTGTGTAGTAGATACGCAGAAATCAACCCAACTATTTTTTTTAATAAAAGCAAGAATTTCATTTTCTGTGAGATGGGTCTCTTGAAGTATGAGTACCTGGGCGTCGGATTCGCGAAGGTACTGCATAATCTTCCACTTTCTTGGACTAGAACGCAGGCCGTTAATGTTCCAGGAAAGAGCTTATCCATGGGAGCAGTTTCCCTTTCGCCACTGCCCAATACCAACACTCAAGGCAAGGAAACATCTACTAACAAGACCGACTTTTACCTCCAGAGCTATGCCTCTCCATAACCAAAAAGGTAACAACGAGCAAAAAATGAGGACTTTTTTTAAGATTTTTACTTGCACCCCCCCTTCGTGCCCCCCTAAACCTCCCCCCACCCCATGGGAAACCCTTGCTCTATCTATCTGAAAATACGAGAAGATAGCACCCCTACTGAGTTCCTGTCCTAACTAACCATTTCCTTTTACCTGTGCATGAGTGAGAGAAGAAAAAACAAAAAAAAAGTAAACAAAAGAGAAAGTAGCAGAGAAAAAGATAAATGACCCTTTAATAGAGGAACAGGACATTCATTTTATAGTTTTATGGTATTCATTAAAATTTTTGCAGATTTCCTCATCCAATAGAGAATCACTTTAGGTTTCTCTAGAAATTGCGCTAATGGCAACATCTCTTTTCCTTCTCCATCTCCATTAACGCTACTCGAGGATTTATCTAAGCTCATTTTTTTTTTTTTTTCACACAGCAATACTTTTCTGTTTTAACTTGCGGTCCCCTTATTTTTATCCTTATCTCTCCCCAAAGAGATTAACAGCTCATCGGCTGCCTGCACCGATCGTATGTTGTGCATTGTATTGTTGTGCATAACCTTCAATGCCACTGGAAAGACCAACTGGGCTACCGCACCTAGGCTTCTAAAGGCATTTAGCCTCCTCCCAAACTCCCACTGTTTGTCCAGCGTGGCCTTTGAGAGGTCTGATCCGATCTGGAAGTTAAAACCCTTCCCACTCAATGCCTTCTGCTTTAGGGTCAAACTCAAGATGGACTCTTACATCGCTAACAGGGGGAAACATGGCAGCAGCTAGTTGAGCTGTCACGGTGCTCTGACCTGAGTTCCTGTCCTGAATGGTCTGCGAGTGAGCATCGAGTGAGGGAGTGAGAGTTCGGTGAATCGGCAGAGCGGCGGGTGGGTGGAATGGCGGATGCGGGCATTTTTTAATGATATTCGGCGTCCGAGTGCCTCGGTATTTGCTGCTTGATGTGTGAAGGCGGAGAGTGCTTTCTCGGCCCCGGAGCCGTCCCTGGTGTTCCTGCGCTGAGAGGTGATTCTGCCGGCAACTCTGTAACCGGGTTGTTGGACCTGGGGCCTCCAGATCACATAGAGTAGCCTGGCACAGAGGGTAAGGTCTAACCTAAAGGACAAAATGTTAAGCTTGCGTCACACCCTCACAATAATTCAGCGTCCATCCACCAAATATATTGACACTACACCGTAATTTATAAAAGTAGGAAAAGCTTTATCTTTCCTTAAATTAGTTTAGCTGCGGCATATATTCAATTCCACTAGCATTTAGTCTACTTTCCAGTCACACTTGTTTTTGAGAACATATGAGAAAGCATAGAACAAGTTTCAAAGACAACCCTCCCTTGTATTTAAATTATGAGGTTGTGAATTGGATATATTCCTACAATCATTACACTTCCTAATAGGAAAGAAGGTAGATTCTGAGGTTATTTAGTTACAGTAATACTCTGAGAAGAAAGGATTTTATCAGTTAGCCGCCTAGCCTGCTAACTGTGGATCAAGAAAGAGCATCATTACATTTCCTCAGCACATTCTCTATTCCTTTGCTTGAGGTCATTGATCAGTTTCCCCTTTCACTCAGGCCTTTGAATTTCTAGAGGGATTCACCCCCTTAACCCCTTCCATGCTGGTGACGAACCCCAGCCGTCATGCACTACGGTGCTCGTGTGCTGATGACGGCTGGGGTTCGTCATGGCCCGCCCGTGTTCGGCTGGCGGCCGCACACGGGAAAAAAAGCGGCCGCATCGAAGGGGTTAAAGGGCCAACTCCCAACACAGTCAGTCACCAGGAAGAGGAGTTAGTCCACTCGATGTGCAATGACCTCTTGTATCTCTCAGCGCAAGCCTCAACTCCCCTCGAGGGTCGCCCAGAGCGCCAGACTCAGGACAGCCCAGAACCCCTCGGTATGGCTCCTGAGCGCTCAGTTCAGTTGGATTCTCCCCTCCGGCTCTCCTGTAAGTTTCTTCGATTTCAGCCGGAGGAGGGGTAGAAAACAGGCTAATTACCACTCGGCTCAACCGGGGACCCCAGAGCACTGTCAGGCCTCTGTCAAGCCCAATCCCCCACCTTACTTGATGTTAGTGGCGGCAATGAAGGTCCGGTGAGCGCCGTAGGCGGTGTCTCCTAGCTCCGTCGTCCGTCGTTTTCCTCAGCTGCGAGGGCCCTTTGCGGCTGGTACACGGAAGAGGATCTCCGCCGACTTCGATTGGCGAAGCCGCCTCTTGGTGTCCCCTCCCTTCCATTTGCCGAGGAGCAGGGAACCTCCCCAGGGTCGGCCTCCTACGAGCTCGTCCCGCCTCCCTGCGCTCCTTCCTGACAGCGCTGGGCAGGACTTCCCTCGTTTACGCTGCTGTTCCCCTGACAGAGAGTGCGGCACCTTCCCTCTCCGTGCCGGTCCACCACAGTGGGACAGACGCTCCGGTGGTTAGCGGCCCCCTCTCCCCTTCTCCCACGCTCACCAGACCCAGCAACAGGACTTCAGCGGGTCCGGCACCCGGCAGCACCACCAGGTACACGCTAAGCTAGCCGGGGGCTGTGGCAGTCAGGGCGGGGGGGGGGGAAAGATCCGCGTTGGAGGGCAAGATCTGAGCAGCGATGATAGGATAAAAGGAGTCTGGGTTTCCGACGTCACCAGTGGCAGTTCATCAAAGTAAAGGGGGGTGATAGAAGAAGATTAGTCTCAGTTCCCTTCAGGGAAAAATAGTTCTCACCACTCCTCCTGTCGACTGGTATGCCCTGACTCCCTAACACCAGATTTCCTCTCAGGGGGCGTTGAAGGAGGGTTGAGGGATTTACTCCCAGTCGAGGGCAGTAGGGCTAGATCCACAAGCAGGGGATAATGTCAATCATGAGGGTTCAGCAGCCCCAAGGGGTAGTCAAAACCCTCCCACAATGCACTAACCTCCCGGCCCAGTAGCCTAAACTCCTCACTGCACTCTCACTCTGACACTGACTCTAAAATGGCCGCCCTACTACTGACCCTTTTATAGGCTAACCTCAGGCTTCCAGAACCAGCTGGAAGGTTCTGGAGTTCTCCTATGTTGTTCTATGGGTCTATTCCTTGAGGTGTCAGTTATGGCAGTTACTGGCCACCATTTTTTGGGTGTTGTAAATTCAGTCAGAAAGGCACCTAGGCCTCAGGAAAAAGACTATGAGGGCAAAGAGCACCTAACCCCTAGGTCAACACCTGAAAAGTCCAGTGGACATAAAAAAAATAAGAAGATTGAGGGGAAAAAAGGGGACAAAAAATAAATAAATAAATAGGAGGGACCACCCAAGGGGGTGACAGGTCTAACATGCGTCCCCCCCAGCGGAAAGTGTGGAGAGCTACCCAACCCCTTGGGAGTCCTCATCACTAAGGCAGAAATACCTAGAGAGACCGTCTGCATTGGAGTGGTCCACTCCAGGCCGATGTTCCACCCGGAAGTCCATTCCCTGTAGGGAAATGGACCATCTCAACAACTTGGGATTTTCCCCCTTCATTTGCATCAGCCAACGAAGGGGTCGGTGATCGGTCTGAACCAGGAAGTCTGAGCCAAACAACTTCTTCAGAGCCCATACCACCGCAAAGGCTTCTCGGTCTATTGCACTCCACTTTTGTTCCCGGGGAAGCAGTCTCCTAGACAGGAAGACAACAGGTTGATCCAGACCCTCTTCATTGAGTTGCGATAACACTGCCCCAATGCCATGCTCTGATGCGTCTGTCTGGACAATGAACTCCTTGGAGAAATCCAGGGCCCTCAGGACCGGTGCTGCACACATTGCTTGTTTCAGCTTCTCAAAGGCTTTCTGACAAGCCTCCGTCCAGACTACCCGTCGAGGTTGTTTCTTAGATGTGTGCTCAGTGAGGGGCGCTACAATAGTGCCATACCCCTTCACAAACCGACGGTAGTATTCTGTGAGGCCCAGGAAAGCTCGGACCTCAGTCTGGGTCTTGGGGGGCTCCCAGGCCATGATTGCCTCAATCTTTGCCTGGAGGGGCTGCACCGCTCCCCTTCCCACCAAGTGGCCTAGGTACACAACCGACCCCTGCCCGATCTGAAATTTACTGGCTTTGATTGTCAAGCCAGCCTGTTTCAGGGCCTGGAGAACAGCTTGTAAGTGACACAAATGGTCCTCCCAACTGCTGCTGAAGACAGCAATGTCATCCAGATAAGCAGCGGAGAAAGCCTCCATTCCATAGAGGACCTGGTTCACCAGCCGCTGAAAAGTGGCAGGGGCGTTCTTGAGCCCAAAGGGCATCACACAGAACTGGTAGTGGCCCTCAGGCGTGGAGAAGGCTGACCTTTCCTTTGCTCCATCTGTAAGGGAGATCTGCCAGTACCCTGAAGTAAGGTCAAAGGTACTCAGGTATTGGGCAGCTCCCAGCCGGTCAATAAGTTCATCCGCCCTAGGGATCGGATGTGCATCAGTCTTGGTCACTGAGTTCAGTCCCCGGTAATCCACACAGAACCTCAGTTCTGGAGTGGTGCCCCGGTGGGGCAGCTTTTGGTACTAGAACCACCGGACTGGACCAGGGGCTGCTAGAAGGTTCAATGGCTCCTAGCTCCAGCATCTTGGTAACCTCACTGTGGATGCTGGCCTTCACCTTGTCTCGGTAGGTCTTAGACTTCACTGGTGGTCTGTCTCCCGTGTCCACATCATGGGTACACAGGTGGGTCCTTCCCGGGACAAGGGAGAACAACGAGGAGTACTGCTCCAATACCTGGCGGCAATCCTCTCGCTGCTCAGGAGTTAGGGATGGGGAGAGAATCACTCCCTCCACTGACCCATCCTTTTCCTGAGACGAAAAAAGATCAGGGAGAGGCTCGCTTTCCGCTTCCTCTGCTCCATCAGTCACCATCATCAAGATGACCTTGGGCCTCTCATGGTGGGGTTTGAGACGATTGGCATGCATCACCCGTAGGGGCTGTCGAGGGATCTTAAGATCCACCAGGTAGGTGGCCTTACCCTTCTTCTCCATTACCTCAAAGGGGCCTGTCCAGCGATCTTGGAGGGCACTTAGCTCTCCAGGTTCCATCACCCACACTTTCTGGCCAGGCTCCAACTCTACAGGGTGAGCATTGTGGTCATACCACTCTTTCATCACTGCTTGGCTGGCTTCCATGTTGTCAGAAGCTTGCTTCCACAGCTTTGCCATTTGGCTCCGGAAGGCCAGCATGTAGCTCACCACATCCTGGGGAAGCTTCTTGGGAGACTTTTCCCATCCATCCTTCACCAGGCTGAGAGGTCCACGCACAGGGTGCCCATACAGAAGCTCGAAGGGGCTGAAGCCCACTCCTTTCTGTGGCACTTCCCTGTAGGAAAACAGCAAACAGGGTAGGAGGACGTCCCATTTCCTCCGCAGGCTCTCAGGCAGACTTCTTATCATGCCTTTCAAGGTCTTGTTAAACCTTTCCACCAGACCATTGGTCTGGGGGTGATAAGGAGTGGTGAACCGGTAGGTAACTCCACACTCCTTCCAACTAGCCCGCATGTACGCTGACATGAAGTTGGTCCCCCTGTCGGACACAACTTCCTTGGGGAAACCCACTCGGGTAAAGATCCCCATCAGGGCCCTAGCCAAAACAGGTGCAGTGACAGTCCTCAGAGGAATTGCCTCTGGGTACTGCGTGGCGTGATCCACCAGAACCAGGGTAAACCTGTGACCAGCTGTAGTTGGTGGATCCAATGGCCCCACAATGTCGATGCCCACCCTTTCAAAGGGGGTGCTAACAACAGGAAGTGGTTCCAGGGGAGCTTTCAGCTTCACCCCTGTCTTCCCACTGGCTTGGCAGGATACACACGTCCGACAGTATGTGTCGGATGCCACTTTCATCTGAGGCCAGTAAAAGTGCGGGACAAGCCGGGCAAAGGTCTTGTCCTGTCCTAAGTGTCCTGCCAAGGGAATTTCATGAGCCAGTTCTAAAAGAAAGGCTCGGTACCGTTGAGGGACTACCAAGGCCCATGATAAACTGGGCAAAGGTACCTTCGGTTCACTGTAGAGGAGTCCGTCCTCTCAGTAAATATGGTAGTTCCCAGCAACGTTCCCTGCTGCCTGGGCTTCGGCCTGTCGCCTCAGTCCCTCAAGGGTAGGGCACTCCTTCTGGCCCTTACACAACTCCTCCCTGGTAGGCCCTCCTTCCACATGCCACTCAGCAGGGATAGGTAAGTCCTCCAGGGAGACTACTTCCCCCTCCACGGACTCCTGGTCCACCACCGCAGGTGGCTGATCGGTCTCATGGGGCGTGGAAGCCGGAGCAGGCTTCGCCTGTCTTCAGTTCTTTCCCTTTTTGGCAGCGGGCTGGGCCATTGTTCCAGGCTCCAGCCCAGGCGAACTCCCTCTCCGGGTAGTCGCGGACCTTGTGCTTGCACAGGCCCAGTCAGGTGTACCCAGCATCTCCGAATGAGTCCGGTATTCCACCTCCTTCCAAGCATTGTGTTCCATGTCATTTCCCAACAGACAATCGACTGGCACGGCAGGGCTTACGGCAACTCGAAGTGAACCTGCAACCCCTTCCCACTCAAAGGGAACCTCGGCCACAGGGTAGTGGCCCAATCTGCCGTCAGCCATCGCAGTGGGGTGGATTACATTTGGAATCACCTGCTCTGGAGACACCAGTTGACTCCTTACCATAGTCATACTGGCTCCTGTGTCTCTCAGAGCCTCCCCTCTTTGGCCATTGATGGTGACCCATTGCCCATACTTTGTAGTATTTGAGGGCACCTGGATCTTAGGAACCATCTCCCGATCTCCCAGGGACACTAAGGAGACACCCGCCCACTCCCCCCCTTATCTAAGGGCAACTCCTCCCCGAGCACTACACTAGCTACTCCCGGGGCTTTTCCTCCGGTGGGAGGGGGTGGTCTCTTTGGGCACTTGACATCTCCCTTATAATGTCCAACACCACCACACTCAAAGCAGTGGACAACCCTTGGCTGCTGACTTTGGCCAGGATGAGGGTTTCTGGGCGAATTAGCCTTAGTGGTGAATCCTGTTCCTTTTCCCTGGGAACTGTTTTTGGGCCCTTTTGAGAACTCCCTCTTTTTATCTCCCCCCTCTTTCTTCTGGGGGGCACCCTGTCCGGTCCTTTGACAGTCCCCTCCAGTCCCCTTTGAGGACACCCGGGTACTTGCCCAGATGTCCGCCTCCTCAGCAAGCTTCCGGGGGTTGGTCAGCTTGCTGTCCACCAGGTGTTGACGCAGCTCGGGAAAACATTTCTCGAGTAGGTGCTCCTTGAGAATAAGGTCGTACAACCCCTCATAGTCCCCCACTTTGCTGCCTTGCACCCAACCCTCTAATGCCTTCTTTGCGTAGTCCAAGAAATCCACCCAATTCTGTGTGCCTAGTTTGTGACTACCCCTGAACTTCTGACGGTACTTTTCTGGAGTCAGTCCAAACTTCCTTATTAGCGCCACTTTCATGGTGGGGTAGTGGGTCTGCTCTCCCTGCTCTAGGGCCAAGAGTGTATCCCTCCCTGCAGATGGCATGTACTTATAGAAGCCACCCTCCCAGTGTTTCTCCAGAATTCCATGGGCTCTTAAGGAGACCTCATAGGCAGCCAGCCACTTGGCGATGTCATCCCCTGTACTGTAGCTGGCGACTACGTCCTTTGGTAAATAGGGTCTGGGTTCCCTGGTCACATCCTTTGGTTCGCTGCCACCATTTTGAGAATTGGAAGTCCCTAATTGCAGGACTTTAAAGTCTAATTCTTTGAGGCTCAACTCGTGAGCTAGCCTACTCTCCTCCCTTGCCTTCTCCAATTTTGCCAACTCCCATCTTAACTGTCTCTCCTCCCTCCTATCTGCTAGTTCGGCTTCAGTCAAGCTTCTTGCGGAGACACTGCTGCCCTCTCTTGAGAGTGACTGACAGGGAGAAGGTTTTTGGTACAGTAAATGGGTGCACTGCCTGTTCATGCGCATACAGTACAAAGTGGTACAAATTTTCAGGTGCTATTCGGCGAGTGGACAAACCTAAACCACTCATGTGAGTAAAAACTACTACTAACAAGTAAGAGGTTTGCCGAAGCACTCTGGTGAGTAATTACGATTGTACAGTGACAATATAACAACACATTAGAGAACAACAAATTGACAGAAGTAACCAAAGTTCCACAAGATGAGTAAATCTTGGATTCTTTAATGGAGATTACAGCCAGCCGACACGTGTTTCATCGCCTTCGCGATTCCTCAGGGCTGAAACATACAAATAAGTAGCATCTAGCATATTCTCTGAACAGTTAGATTTTTCATGCCAGACCATGCTGTCTGACCAAATTAAATATACAATAGATGCTGCCTCCAGCTGTGGACATACAGTGAATTGTTCAACTCATATCACTAGTGCCACCACAACACATCCGTGTCGAATACGGTGTCTATGATTGATATTTTATGTAGACGTGAGTATACGTGATGGTGATTGTGATGGGTTTATGTGAGAGGAAAAGATAACTCAAATAAAAGTGCTCGGCGATCTCTCATGACACATATTGACAATACCCTGTATCGCAGTAGAAAGTGTCCTAACCGTGTGCGGCTCTTGCATACTACATGCCAAACTTGTGATATGGTGAAAACGTGTGTCAAAGAGAAGGCATACCTAGATGGTCGTATCGATATCAGAAGGTCTGTAAAATTATAGAGAGGGAGGAAAAATCAGAAAATTCTCATCACTAACCGCACTAAAGTAACTATAGGGCAAGACGTCACCAAGTGAGACTTTCTCTTAGAACTTAATTCTGTCTGCTCACCGCTTAGCTGGTGATAATTCCGACCCAGCCGGGCCTTCCAGTATGTGCACTGGTTCTAGTGCGTCCAACAGCGGCTGAAGTCTTTATGTCTGTGACACAGTAAGGGTAAAGCGTGTCACTACGATTAGTATTAAAAAATATTCATATGAAAGAACTAGCTGAAATCACGTCTGTTCCAAAACTTTATACCAAGAGGCTATCTGGCTGGAGTCCTTTTATTAAAAAGACATGCGATTGAATTCCCTGTCTATTATTCTAGCCATGACACTTTTGTTGGTTTCAAAATCGGTCATTTGTAAAGATACTCATGCATTACCATAGGTGAGGTAACTCATTTCTACTTACAAATATTTATCTGGCATATGAGTATAAAGAGGGCTCGGAAATCACTCGATATGAAAAACCAGAATGTCGGTCATGCCGATAATGACATCACATGCTGTTAAAAGAGAAAGATGTTCTCATCAATAGCTCGATATAGTAAGTTATGCAAATGTGGGATTACATATACGTAGCTATTGCTTTGTCTTACCGATTGTTTTTAGTTAAGCGGAAACCCAGTGCGGTTCCAATTAGTCCGTAAGTCAATGCTAGACAAAGGGGAGGCAAAAAGCTGGATTTAGACATTCGCTCGTATCTAGCGAAGTACCACTTACAATTACACTTCCACGTTAGTTACAATGTCCCTTTCTAATCTAGCTTACCCGTGTGCGGCTTCCTCTAACGTAGCAGGTGAGTGCACCTCTTCCGAGCCCGGTTCCGTGTTGGCACACATGACTGAGTATAGGCCTGCGTATATGCGCGTCTCAACGTGAGGCGTTCCCTTCACTTGAGCGCATTTGGAAAGTCACTAAAGCGGCCATATTGGAATGGATAGTATATCTAGTATCTAGTCCTTCTCATTGTATACGAAGTAACCATGCTGATCAGATGCATATTCGTAATTAGATCAGTCTTAAAGGAAATATTGTAGACAATATAATTTATATGTTGCTTCATGCAATTATTACGATGTCGATATGCGAACAAAAAGACACCACATACTGTTTATGGTGCTCTAATTTGATATGTATAGCCTTATTCATAGGGAATTCCGGTTAGTTTTATGCCGCCGGGTGCAGTGTGAACATTCAAATTCCACTATTGCGTGCCATATTTCAGTGTGCACCGTGATTGAGAGGCATACTCTATATGAGTGGATGACCCATTCATACTGTGACTGCCTGTTATAATACAACAAGTCCATCGTCAAAATCAATGTTTATGTACTTCCTCAGTATAATTGTCTATATGGGAGACATAGACCAGCATTGGGAAAGATATTGCTATTACAAAGATTTCCACATAAACAGTTCTGCAGTATTATCGATTTTATACAAAACATGTGCTACGTTCTAATGTCTGTGTTTAATCACCTAAAAAGTATTGCATCTCTTGGTCGTAATTTAATCCCAACTCTACAGATTTCAAACGCATAATCCAGGTCGCTTCAATGCGTCTTAATCTTAATTCGCGATTGCCACCTCTTAGTGCCAGAGGAACAGTTTCTATACCAAAAAATTGTACATTCTTACTTTTCTGGCCTTGTTGGCAGGAGGCTACGTGCAAGGCCACAGGGTATTTGGGGTCACAATTTACAATTGCTCTTACATGTTCCATTATTCTTTCTTTCAATGCTCTAATTGTGCTCCCCACATATTGCTTACCACATTCACATTCAATAATATAAATGACAAATTTGGTTGTGCAGTTGATATTACTTTTGATATTATAACATATCCCATCAGGGCCCCTGAAACTTGTTGTCCCATGTTTGGCCCATTTACACATACTGCAGAACCCGCATTTGTGGAAACCTAGACCACGTTGTGTTAACCAATCTGCATTTCTCATATCTCGGGGAACAGTGGGACTCAACTTATTCCGTAACGTGTTTCCTCTTCTGAAGGAAATCTGTGGTCGTTCTGTGATGAAGTTGGTCAGAGCTTTTTCGGATTTTAGTATATTCCAGTGTTTGGTCAAACTTTTTCGTAGGTCAGAATGGAGTGAATTGAAATCCGTCACCATTCTGATATGTTCTCTATCATCAGAGTTTTGTTGTTGTCTAGTGATTAGAGTGTCTGTTCTCTTCACTTTCTTGATTCTTTGTTCAGCTTTTACAATAGAATTATTTGCATAGCCCCTGGTTTGAAATCTTTCTTTCATGCTGGTAATACATCTCCCGAATTCACCATCCTCACTACAGTTTCTTCTTGCCCTAATAAATTCACCAAATGGTATGGCGTTAATCTGGTGAAGGGGGTGAGAACTAGAGGCATGCAGAATTGCATTGCATGCCGTTGACTTCCTGAACAGTCTACTGTGCAAGCAATTAGATGAGATGTAGAACTCTATATCTAGGAATTCTATAGTCGTCTTGCTCCACTTCATTGTGAAGCTAATTTTCCACAAGTTGTCATTTAAATATTGAAAAAAACTCTGTAATTGCTCCTCTGAGCCTGACCAAATAAGGATGCAATCATCAATATATCGACCCCAAAAAATTATGGAGTCGATATACTGGCTGCCCTTATCGCCCCAGATCAGATCTGCTTCCAGTGCACCCATGAATAGGTTCGCAAACGAGGGTGATATTTTAGAGCCCATGGCCACACCTTGTTTTTGCCGGTACCAATGTTTGTCACACATGAAATAGTTATTTTTGAGAATTAGTTCTATCATTGTTGCTAACATTTCAGTGTGTTTCCATAGAGTGGCAGGTCTATTGCCAAGAAATTTATTGATAGCCTTAATACCTAAGTCTATGTCAATACTGGTATATAGGGATACCACATCCATTGTTACTAGAAAAAAGTCCTCTTGCCATTCCATGTCTGCTAGCGTGCTGAGAATATGCTTAGAGTCCTGAATGTAGGAGGGTAAATTTTTGACTATTGGGCCAAGAAAAAGGTCCGCATATTCTGCTATTCTTTCCGTGGGGCCACCTATGCCAGAAACAATTGGCCTCCCTGGTGGAAAAGGTAGGTTCTTGTGAATCTTGGGCAAGGTGTATAACCATGGGTATGTTGGTCTAAATATTTTTAAGTACAAGTATTCTTCCTCGTTCAATAAACCTGATTGTTTCCAATTTAACAAATGAGAGTTAATTTCTATTGTCAGTGGACCAATGGGGTTATATGTGAGGCGTTCATAGCACAGTTCATCTTGTAATTGTTGACTCATTTCTGATTGATAGTCTATGCGATCCATTACCACTACATTCCCTCCCTTGTCCGCCTCTCGTATAGTGATGGTGTTGTCATTCATAAGTATATTAAGTGCTGCTCTTTCCCCACTGGTGAGATTATCCTTATATTTGAACATTCTGCTCTTGCGTAGACGGTTCAAGTTGTCAAGATCCTCTGATACACGTCTATAGAAGTTGTCTATAGCATTGCCACCAGGTAGTGTGGGAATCCATTTCGATTTGGATTTGAGCCCACTGACAATACTATAGTCAGATTCTATATTTAATTCTGCTAGAAGTGTATCCATATCAAGAGGAGAATCTTCCATATCGGTCAATGATAACAGAAGGTGAGTTGCATGCACATCATTTATTGTTAAGGATTCAGTGGTACTTGAAACAGGTGTATTAATAGTAGTCCCTCTATCCCTTTTCTCCAAACCAAAGAAATGCTTTTTCAGTTTTAGGTTCCTCACAAATTTAAACAAATCAATTTTTAATTTACATACATCACCAATTGCATATGGGTTAAAACTTAAACCTTTACTAAGGAGGGAAACCATGTCTGGAGTGAGATGTAGTTTGGAAAGATTGATCACCTGTACTTCTCTAGTTTCGGCACCATCTAATTCCTGTTGGCCCCTGATCTCAACTTCCTTCTGTAGTCCTCTGTGTTGTCTTCCCCTGCCCCTCCGGGTTTTGGATCTGACTGGTTTCTTGCTGTAGGGAATCTGTTGCCCTTCCTGATCCGTAAAACCTCTTGAAAAAAAGGTGGCATTCCTTGTCTATCCTGATTGTCTGATTCTCCCCCTACAGTGTTTACAGAGTTGAGAGAAGTGTTGCTGGATGACAGGGAGGCAGGTTCTGAACCTGGTGTTCTCTTGCTAGCATTCTTGGAACTATTAGGGATCAGGGAATCATATTTTTTATCAAAAGTAAAGATTCGCCCATGGGTATAGTCCAACTCGTCCCTTCTTAACTGCCTGGCTTTTCTATTTTTGATGTCGGATTGATGTTTTAATAGAATTTCATCCAGGATAGTGTAATTTTTTACAGTGGATTCAGGTCTGTTGAGATCCTTAATTTCTTGTTCTATAGTGGCTATTTCTGCCTGTAATTTCGTAACCTTGCGTTCCGCGCTCACAATAAGTATTTCCATTAGAGTGATAGAGTTGTTAGAGAGAGATTCTTCCCATTTGACCATTAGGTCGGCATCTAGGTCATCATAGGTGGGAAAAATTTGGCCTCTCAGACCTCTGGGGACACGTTTGAGCCTCAAATATTGTTTTAGTGTGGCCCCATCCCACCATTTGGAATTTTCTAGCTTTTTTAAGCGTTCTAGTTTTATGAATTTGTCTCGAAGACCCTCAATGCGAGGGGGATTGGTGCTGGTGGAAGCAGTTTGAGTGGACATGCCTTTTGCTAGGTTTTCAAACAACTCTTCTGCCATTTTGGTACGATCCATTTCGGGATTGTCTCCTGTATCTAGCAATGGTATACTAGAGGTTTATTGATAGGTAAAAGGATGCGTGGCGGCTACCCTAGACTGCAGATAAACTGACAGGGAGAAGGTTTTTGGTACAGTAAATGGGTGCACTGCCTGTTCATGCGCATACAGTACAAAGTGGTACAAATTTTCAGGTGCTATCCTGTGTCTCTCAGAGCCTCCCCTCTTTGGCCATTGATGGTGACCCATTGCCCATACTTTGTAGTATTTGAGGGCACCTGGATCTTAGGAACTATCTCCCGATCTCCCAGGGACACTAAGGAGACACCCGCCCACTCCCCCCCTTATCTAAGGGCAACTCCTCCCCGAGCACTACACTAGCTACTCCCGGGGCTTTTCCTCCGGTGGGAGGGGGTGGTCTCTTTGGGCACTTGACATCTCCCTTATAATGTCCATCACCACCACACTCAAAGCAGTGGACAACCCTTGGCTGCTGACTTTGGCCAGGATGAGGGTTTCTGGGCGAATTAGCCTTAGTGGTGAATCCTGTTCCTTTTCCCTGGGAACTGTTTTTGGGCCCTTTTGAGAACTCCCTCTTTTTATCTCCCCCCTCTTTCTTCTGGGGGGCACCCTGTCCGGTCCTTTGACAGTCCCCTCCAGTCCCCTTTGAGGACACCCGGGTACTTGCCCAGATGTCCGCCTCCTCAGCAAGCTTCCGGGGGTTGGTCAGCTTGCTGTCCACCAGGTGTTGACGCAGCTCGGGAAAACATTTCTCGAGTAGGTGCTCCTTGAGAATAAGGTCGTACAACCCCTCATAGTCCCCCACTTTGCTGCCTTGCACCCAACCCTCTAATGCCTTCTTTGCGTAGTCCAAGAAATCCACCCAATTCTGTGTGCCTAGTTTGTGACTACCCCTGAACTTCTGACGGTACTTTTCTGGAGTCAGTCCAAACTTCCTTATTAGCGCCACTTTCATGGTGGGGTAGTGGGTCTGCTCTCCCTGCTCTAGGGCCAAGAGTGTATCCCTCCCTGCAGATGGCATGTACTTATACAAGCCACCCTCCCAGTGTTTCTCCAGAATTCCATGGGCTCTTAAGGAGACCTCATAGGCAGCCAGCCACTTGGCGATGTCATCCCCTGTACTGTAGCTGGCGACTACGTCCTTTGGTAAATAGGGTCTGGGTTCCCTGGTCACATCCTTTGGTTCGCTGCCACCATTTTGAGAATTGGAAGTCCCTAATTGCAGGACTTTAAAGTCTAATTCTTTGAGGCTCAACTCGTGAGCTAGCCTACTCTCCTCCCTTGCCTTCTCCAATTTTGCCAACTCCCATCTTAACTGTCTCTCCTCCCTCCTATCTGCTAGTTCGGCTTCAGTCAAGCTTCTTGCGGAGACACTGCTGCCCTCTCTTGAGAGTGATCTGGGACCTGTCAGTAAGTTCTCCTTCTCAGATTGGTACAACACATCTACCCCGATGACAGTATGCCTCCTCCTCCTCCTTCCCATCTGGATGAGCTGCCACCCACGCCCTCAAGCTGGTTTGGAGTTCCCCTTATTTAGCACCACGCTTAAAGAACACTCCCATATTCTGACAAAATTCTCGGAGTTGAGCCACAGTATAGGTTTCTAACTCCTCCAGAACGAATTCCATTTTTTGCCAAAGAGAGGTAGGGACAGTCACCTGAAAGGAATTAATCTAGAGGGTATTTAGAAGCTACCTCCACCCACCGCCAGGAGTAAATTTGGAAAAACAAAAATATAATTTGGAAGTCCGCCAGGAGAAAACTCCAGGTGTAGGCCTATGGAGTACACTAGGTTACTATAGAGTGGACGCAAGCACAGTTCTCATCCCACCGCTAGACACCAATTATGTTGGACCTGGGGCCTCCAGATCACATAGAGTAGCCTGGCACAGAGGGTAAGGTCTAACCTAAAGGACAAAATGTTAAGCTTGCGTCACACCCTCACAATAACTCAGCGTCCATCCACCAAATATAATGACACTACACCGTAATTTATAAAAGTACGAAAAGCTTTATCTTTCCTTAAATTAGTTTAGCTGCGGCATGTATTCAATTCCACTAGCATTTAGTCTACTTTCCAGTTACACTTGTTTTTGAGAACATATGAGAAAGCATAGAACAAGTTTCAAAGACAACCCTCCCTTGTATTTAAATTATGAGGTTGTGAATTGGATATATTCCTACAATCATTACATTTCCTAATAGGAAAGAAGGTAGATTCTGAGGTTATTTAGTTACAGTAATACTCCGAAAAGAAAGGATTTTATCAGTTAGCCGCCTAGCCTGCTAACTGTGGATCAAGTAAGAACATCATTACATTTCCTCGGCACATTCTCTATTCCTTTGCTTGAGGTTATTGATCAGTTTCCCCTTTCACTCAGGCCTTTGAAATTCTAGAGGGATTCACCCCCTTAAAGGGCCAACTCCCAACACAGTCAGTCACCAGGAAGAGGAGTTTGTCCACTCGATGTGCAATGACCTCTTGTCTCTCTCAGCGCAAGCCTCAACTCCCCTCGAGGGTCGCCCAGAGCGCCAGACTCAGGACAGCCCAGAACCCCTCGCTATGGCTCCTGAGCGCTCAGTTCAGTTGGATTCTCCCCTCCGGCTCTCCTGTAAGTTTCTTCGATTTCAGCCGGAGGAGGGGTAGAAAACAGGCTAATTACCACTCGGCTCAACCGGGGACCCCAGAGCACTGTCGGGCCCCTGTCAAGCCCAATCCCCCACCTTACTTGATGTTAGTGGCGGCAATGACGGTCCGGTGAGCGCCGTAGGCGGTGTCTCCCAGCTCCGTCGTCCGTCGTTTTCCTCAGCTGCGAGGGCCCTTTGCGGCTGGTACACGGAAGAGGATCTCCTCCGACTTCGATTGGCGAAGCCGCTTCCTGGTGTCCCCTCCCTTCCATTTGCCGAGGAGCAGGGAACCTCCCCAGGGTCGGCCTCCTACGAGCTCGTCCCGCCTCCCTGCCCTCCTTCCTGACAGCGCTGGGCGGGACTTCCCTCGTTTACGCCGCTGTTCCCCTGACAGAGAGTGCGGCACCTTCCCTCTCCGTGCCGGTCTACCACAGTGGGACAGACGCTCCGGTGTTAGTGGCCCCCTCTCCCCTTCTCCCATGCTCACCAGACCCAGCAACAGGACTTCAGCGAGTCCGGCACCCGGCAGCACCACCAGGTACACGCTAAGCTAGCCGGGGGCTGTGGCAGTCAGGGGGGGGGAAAGATGGAAGTTGTAGGGCAAGATCTGAGGAGCGATGATAGGATAAAAGGAGTCTGGGTTTCCGACGTCACAGGTGGCCGTTCATCAAAGTAAAGGGGGATGATAGAAGAAGATTAGTCTCAGTTCCCTTCAGGGAAAAATAGTTCTCACCACTCCTCCAGTCGACTGGTATGCCCTGACCCCCTAACACCAGATTTCCTCTCAGGGGGCGTTGAAGGAGGGTAGAGGGATTTACTTCCAGTCGAGGGCAGTAGGGCTAGATCCACAAGCCCGGGATAATGTCAATCAGGAGGGTTCAGCAGCCCCAAGGGGTAGTCAAAACACTCCCACAATGCACTAACCTCCCTGCCCAGTAGCCTAAACTCCTCACTGCACTCTCACTCTGACACTGACTCTAAAATGGCCGCCCTAGTACTGACCCTTTTATAGGCTAACCTCAGGCTTCCAGAACCAGCTGGAAGGCTCTGGAGTTCTCCTATGTTGTTCTATGGGTCTATTCCTTGAGGTGTCAGTTATGGCAGTTACTGGCCACCATTTTGTGGGTCTTGTAAATTCAGTCAGAAAGGCACCTAGGCCTCAGGAAAAAGACTATGAGGGCAAAGAGCACCTAACCCCTAGGTCAACACCTGAAAAGTCCAGTGGACATAAAAAAAATAAGAAGATTGAGGGGCAAAAAGGGGACAAAAAATAAATAAATAAATAGGAGGGACCACCCAAAGGGCTGACAGGTCTAACACAGGTGTATTGCAGCGCGTGCAGCTGAGCTTACCCCGCCCTTCAATTCTGAGCTGACCGGAGCAGGGAGGTGACCTGATTACCAGTTTTCTCGCAAGGGGATGAGGCAGGCTGCTTTCGGCTGGCAGCTTTGGAGTCTAGCCGTGCTGGAGCTCTGCCGTGGGAGGAAGATTTGCAGCCTTCTCTTGGGATCACGAAGAAACTTGACGGAATCCAGCTCCAGCTCCGGCATCTCCCTGGTATCTGGTAGGGGTGCAGGGGGGGGCTGTGGCTGCCGAGGTTGCTGAAACACCACAGGGGGCTCACAGCAGGCTGGGGAGTTCGGAGCTGCATAGCACAATATCGGGGATATCTGTGCCTGTGAATATGGAGGCCTCCGATACTAGCTTAACCCCTGGTCTGTCGCCTCCTCTAGAAAGCAGTATAAAAGAGAACACCCCAAATATAAATCCAAAACCTAAAGCCAGGAGGAGGGGAAGAGGCACTTTCAGTAGGAAGCACAAAACAGCTGGGGGGGCCTCTGACCTGGGGGTGGGGGTTGAGGCAGAGCAGAGCCCAGAGGCGACAGCAGTTTCAAGTCATAAAGCGCAGGATGTCCCCTCAAAAAGTAAAGTCTACTCATACCTAACTGGTGAGGTTAAAGCGAAACGTGCCTTTACCTGTAAAACGGCAAAGAGCTCCAAAAGTGCCAAAAACGCTAAGGTAGCTAACAACGTAGGGTCTAGGATAACGCCGTCTTTGCGGTCTTATTTTAAGGTTGTTCCGCAAATCTTGCGTCTTTCAGACCAACAACTACCTGAAGCCACCTCTCTTACGATGGCGTCTACTGCAGTAGCCATAGACACGGATTAAAACACCTCTATTTCAGTGCCTGTTCCTGCTACTGGTCTTCTCTCTGTTACAGTAAATACCCCGCTGGGGTTGGCTGAGGTGGAGGACGAAGAAGTAAATACAGAAGCAAATATGGTAGTTGCCACAAATGAGTATCATGAGACAAAGGTGGTTCATCCCAGACTGAAAGCCGGGGTCGAGGCTGAAAGTGAGGTCAACGTAGACGCCCCCCTAGTCCAGACTATGAATCCTCGTGGATCGCCGACCGTCTTTCTTCCAGATACTCCGGTACAAACGGACCGATTATACTCTATGGAACCACCGATAGTTACCCGTGTACAAAACCTAAAAGGCTATCTCCATTCCACGAACCAGCCGACTCTCTCGCCGATTCTCTCACCCACTCCTACACACTTGGTTGCGGTGCCATCGTCGTTGGTACCTAACCCAGGGTCGTTGTCATCTGAGTTGCTGTTTAATACTAAGTTACTACAGGAGGATCTACGTGGGGCTACAGCCTCCGATGCATACTCGGGCAGTGGGGT
Source organism: Lissotriton vulgaris (assembly GCF_964263255.1). Lineage (NCBI taxonomy): Eukaryota > Metazoa > Chordata > Amphibia > Caudata > Salamandridae > Lissotriton > Lissotriton vulgaris. The sequence continues at coordinate 781,229,198 of NC_141691.1, forward strand.
GGATCCACCTCTAGCTTTATATCTCCATGCTATGTTTTCATCTCTATCGGCAGATATCAAAAAAGGCTTTGAGGCTTCAGCAGCTACACAATCTGAAATCCAGGATTTTTGCAAGTCTTTAGATAGCAAAGTAGGCAGCCTTGCCTTAAGAACAGAAAGATTGGAGGATAAAGTGACAGGTATGTCTCTGTACCTGGACGAAGCTAAGATGGATATTGTCAAGCTCAAAAAAGAGGACTTGATGCTGGCGGAGAGGATGGAGTCCTTGGAGAATAATGTGCGCCGCAGCAACCCTCACATTCTTAACATCCCAGATGGCAGCGAAGGCTCGGACATCAAGCAATATATTACCCAACTGTTAAAAGAATCTTTGAGACTGGATCAATTGGTTGAAGAGTTGTCTCTGGACATTCAACGTGTCCATAGGACCAGCAGTTTTATATTTAATGGTTTTTAATGCCACCATGATTGAGTTGCCTCTTCTCCTGATGGCTCCTTTGTTCCTTGAACATGCCATTGTTATCTATTATCACCCCCAGGTACTTGAATTCCTCAACTACTTCCATTGTTTGACAAGCCAAACGCCATCAGTAACTGGATGTGTTCTTTTTTAGATTTAGTCGCATTACTTTGGATTTATCTAGGTTGATGATTAGGCCATTGTTAGGAGAGTAACTTTTGGTTGCATCTAGGAGATGTTGAAGTCCAATCGTAGTTCGGCTGATCAGTACAAAATCATCAGCGTACAGTAAATTGGAAAGTAAAAGCCCTCCTATCCTTGGGGCATGTGATGTGCATTTATCCAATTCCATCAATAAATAAGCCATAAACAGACTGAACAGCATTGGAGCCACCACACACCCCTGTTTCAAGCCCTTTGTAGTTGGTATTTTTCTGGATAGAGAGTTTCCATCTCCTAGCATTACTTGGACCAAGGTATCAGTATGTAAATAATCAGCTGGTTTAGGAGAGCAGATGGTATACTTATTTTATCGAGTTTGGCCCAAAGTTTATTCGTATCTATGTTGTCAAAAGCTGATGAGTAGTCAATGAAGCACATGTAAAGTGGTAATTTTGCTGCTTTGACAGCCTCTGTTACAAACGAAAGGGCAAGTATGTTCATCGTAGTTCCCACGCCCTTACAAAAGCCTGTCTGTTTGATGGGGATGGTTGATTTTTCAGTTGCCCAATCTATGAGATCACCCAGGAGAAGGATAGCATAATATTTGACTTCATCAATTAATGCTATCAACCTGTAGCTTTTTGCTTCGTTCTTATTGCCTAACTTGTATATTGGGGATATAATGGACACCCTCCAAGAATCCAGTATGCTTTCTTCTCTGGAGATCTTTTCAAACAGTGGTAGTAGTGCAGCCGCCCTGTAGTCCGGGTCTTTTTTAAATAGGATCGTTGGAATACCGTTGGGGCCTGGCGTACCCTTCTCCCTGCCTTTCGCTATCCTAATCTTATTCTGATTGGTTGAAAATGAGAAAGAACCATTTGCTGACGGAATAGCTTGATCAGTCAATGTACCTTTGAGGATGTAGCTGGGTCTAGGCTTACCAATCCTAAATCCTTTCTGTTCTGAGTTGAAATGTTGCAGAAGGTGGGTTGCACAGGCTTCTTCCCAAAGATGTGAATTGACTCTTTATACATTTGAATTTTCTAAGCTGTTTATTGTACACCAGAATCTTGCACTCTTGTTAGTCTTTGAATCATATAATAACTTTCCCCACAGCTTATCATCAGCTTCCCTTTAGCTTAAGATTACCTTTTTCTTTTTGGTTTTTAATTGCGTTAGCTCCTTGTGAACGGTGCGATCTGGACCTGTTCGACGGAACCTCTGTAATGTTTTGTTTATCGCTTTCCTGAGCTCCCCTAAGCTGGAGTTCTATGAGACGGGAGGTGGTAATGTAGGTTGTCTGATAATTGAGGGGAGATTCATTTTTGAAGAGTTTCCCTGGGTCTTGAACGGGCCCCTTCCCTTGCTGAATGTTTTTCTCCTAATTTTTTGTTAGTAAGTTCCAAGCGTACTGGGTTGTAAGACAATTCAACCCTTTTAATATTAATGAGATGGGCTGCCTGTGACTTTGGAACAGTCCATGTATGCTGTAGGAGATTTGAATATCAAAACCCATGATAAACAAAGGAGGAGACTGGTTTTAGTTGAAAGATGAACATTGTGCTGCGATCAGACTCCTGTTAGACTTGGCCCTTTATGCAGATTTATCACCAAACCAAATGCTTTTTCCCCTCCTATTTTTCTGACCTGTTTTTGTTGGTTTTAGGACTCTCAGCACTTAATCACTGCTGATCAGTGCTAAAGTGCATATGCTATCTGTGTAAATTATGATTCTGATTGCTTATCCATCATTGCCCTATTTGATTTATTAGTAAGACCCTATTAAAATGCACTTTGTGTGCCCAGGGCCTGTACATCAAATGCTAATAGTGGACCTGCAGTACTGGTTGTGAATAGCCCTGTAAACTCATCTCAGGCCTGCCATTGTGTCTGTGGGTGCAGTTTTAAACTGTCATATTGACCTGGCAACTAATCTTCCCTTTTTCTACATGTAAGGCACCCCTAAGGTAGGCCTAATGTAACCCCATGGGCATGGTGCATTGTATGTGGGTAGGACATGCACTGGTGTGTTTTACATGTCCTGATAGTGAAAGACTGCCGTATTAATTTTTCACTATTGCAGGACTAGCTCTCCCATAGGCTATCATTGGAGCTGCCTTATACCATTTTAAACGTGTAACGTTCAACTGGGAGTGCAAGAGATTTGGAGTTTGGGGTCTCTGAGCTCAGGATTTAAAAACACATCTGTTAGTGAAAGTGGTTTTTAAATTGTGTGTTTGAAAATGGCACTTTTAGAAAGTGGGCCTTTTCTTGTGCCTCTGCCTGCCTATGGATTCAACATCTGGTTTATACTGAGAGGAGCATTCACTCTAGACAGTCATAGAAATGGAGTTGAGGTGTGTCCTGCATATCCTTATGGCCCATAATCAGCTATAGTGTCGGAAGGAGCTCTTTACCATTCTTGGATAGGGCTGTGCCTGGCATCTCAAAATGCTGTCTCCACCCCCCTAGAATGTGTCTGGAACCAAGACCAGGCAGGACAAGAACATGTGTACTACAAATCCTTAGAAGAATTCTTACTTCAAAGGCCAAAAGGGGTATAATTATTGGACCTAAAACCCCAGATTTTTAGAACACTTCTGGATCAAAAGGAACATTTGCCAAGGCGAAGAGTTGAAAAGTTGTGAGGAAGAATAATGCCCCTTTGCTGTGTGTTGCTTTGCTGTGTTGGCCTGCAACTGCTGATTCTACTTTGGAGAGGAAAAGGACTGGACTTTGCTTTGTATCATGCTTGTGAAGGTTCTCCAAAGGCTTGTGTATGCTTGTCTCCTATTGGAAGTCTCAGGGCCATCAAATACTTAATCTGTAGCATCCATGAACTACACTGCTGGGAGTTCTGACCTGCCTTGTGGTGACAAATCCAGTTCTGGGCCCATAGAGGTTGTTCCTGCTACAAATGTTTGCAACCATCAAAATCTATGCATTACCCTTCAAGCAGCTGTGTTTCTGACACCGCACCTCAGGTTGGGGACATTTCCACGCACGGCTGCCATACAGTTGAAGAAATCGACACAGCACCTTTCCGTGGCCAACGAAACCACTACAGCCTCAGTTCAGCGCACAGTGTCTCCGGAGTCCAAGACTCCCACACTGACTTCAACGCAGGCCCTGCTATGCAGCTGGAAGAATCGACATATTGTGGGAAGGTGACTAATGAAATCGACGCGGCGCCTGTTTGCTGCAGGGCGTCCACATTTCCACGCAACACACCTGTGTGCCAAGTTGTTTTCCGATGCATCACCCGCAGACCACAACCGTCTTGGATTTCGATGCATCACTTCCCCCTCCAGTCCAGGTTCGATGCAACATTTCCACTGTGTGCAGCAGAACTGACTAATCACCTCCCAGTGGACTGAAGAACCAACACAATTCTGTGTTTTCAGATTCTTCCCTCATCGCATCCAAAGGGGTCTATGGACAGAATTGCTTGCAACCTTTCAAAAGTCATATTTTTAGTTGTGCATGTTGGATTTTTGTCATTTTGGTCTTGATTAGTTTTGATACAGATCATTGGTTTTTCTAAACTGGTGTGATGTCCATTTGTAGTGTTTTCACTGTGTTACTGCGCGTTATGTACAAATATGTACAAATACAAATATTGCCTCTGAAATAATCCTGATTGCTCATGCTAAACTATCAAGGGGGTGACCAGGGGGTTATTTGGTTGCGTAACTCCCTTATCTTGACTAGAAGTATCATGAGGGAATACTTTGCCAGTAAAATTAAATCTGCAGATAACTCAGCCAAGGTACTCTTTCAAGTTGTGAAAGACTTTACCAACCCCGCTGCCCTCTTGCATAAGGCAGAGCCCTGTCAAGAACTCTGTGATAAACTATCTAATTTTTTCTATGAGAAAATTAATCTCATCTATGCCTCTTTTAATTTAGCAAATAGTCCGGACACTGGGGGTATACCCCCCATCAATCCCATGCCCAAGGACACTAGGCTAAGTGCGTTCAAACCCATCACCCTAGACACATCACTGAAGAAACTTCAAGCATGTAAATCAGGTTCACCTTTAGATCCCATGCCTGCTCAAGTTTTCTCCACAGTTGCGCCTGCGATTGTACAACCCCTTCTATCTACATGGAACTCCTCTCTTTCATCTGGCCAGTTCCCGGAGACTTGAAAGCAGGCCGTTCTCATTCCTCTTTTAAAAAAATCTGAGGCAGACCCTGCTGTTCTCAGTAACTATCGCCCGATATCATTGCTACCCAAACCAGCCAAAATTCTGGAAAAAATAGTCCAAGAACAACTCTCTGACTATTATGAAAGCAATGATCTTCTACAAGACTCGCAATCCAGCTTTAGGACCGGTTATAGTACGGAGACAGCACTTCTGGAGGTGGCAGAGACCGTGCGGGAGACTGTGGACCGGGGAGAGGTAGCCATGCTTGTGCTCCTCGACTTGTCCGCAGCCTTCGACACGGTCTCCCATGCCATACTCCTGAACAGACTCCTAGAGATGGGGATCTGTGGAACTCCTCTAGCTTGGATAACTTCCTTCCTAACTCACCGCACACAACAAGTTTGGTGTCGACCATTCTGGTCTAAAGACAAGAAACCGCTTGGTTGTGGGGTGCCCCAAGGATCTGCTCTCAGCCCCCTTTTTTTCAATGTTTACGTCGCACCCCTAGCAAAGGTGATTGAGTCTTCTGGGGTGAGAGTGATATCCTACGCTGACGATACGCAGCTTATTTTTTCCTTCAGCGATCACTCGCCCTCTGGTTTTGAAAGTTTTAGAACGTGTCTTTCCAATATTGTAGCCTGGATGACCTTAAACACATTAAAACTCAATACGGACAAGACGGAGGTGTTGTTTTTTAATCAAACGATTCCCTTGTCGCCCGCTACCTGGTAGCCTGCGGAACTCAACCCACCACCTTCTCCTGTAAAGGTGGCACGCAATCTTGGAGTCCAATTCGATAACGAATTATCCTTTAAGGCCCAGATCCAGAAAGTCACCTCGGCATGTTTTGGGAAACTCCACATGTTAAAAAAAATCTTCCCCTTGCTCCCCACGGAATCATTGAAGACAGTGACGCACGCTTTAATCACCTCGCATTTGGACTATGCAAACAGCCTATACGTGGGACTCCCCGCCTGTCTCCTTCATAGGCTGCAGATCGTGCAGAGCGCCGCAGCCAGGCTGATCTGTAAAGTCCCCTATCGACAATCCATTTCACCCCACTTGAGGAAACTGCATTGGCTCCCGATCACTGCTCGCATTAAATTCAAGGCCCTGGTCCTAGCTTTCAGGGCTCTTAATGGAAAAGGCCCCAAATACCTTAGACACAGACTAAAACCAGTCCAATCCTCTCTTAACCTCAGGTCTAACCACCTTCGCCTTTTACTCACCCCCTGATTCCGCCTTGCGAGAAAGGGCGGCAGAGCTGTTGCAGTGGCAGTAGCAGTAGCAAAACTATGGAACTCCCTTTCCATTAGCCTCTGTCTCATTGACATCGAATCTCAATTCAAGGGCAAACTAAAAACTTTCTTATTTTTGGGCTGCTAAATTTCATCTCCCCCTGGATCCGCATTCCTCAGCGCCGGGACACCCCCGTTGGGGCTAGTTGTGTGCTCAATAAATGTCAATAATAATAATAATAATAATAGAAGGAAAAGTACTTACTTGGATTGGGTGTATACTACTGCCAACCAGAGACCACCGTTTCTAACTCCTTTTGAATGAAGCCATTGACATTCATTCTAGGCCTTCATTTATGTTTATAATAGTTGGAGTCATGGATTTCAACAGGGATTTCTTATTGTCTTTTCTAAATGTGGGCAAATTTCTTCTTTATGCATTTGCCTCTAAACATATGTCACTAATCTGCATTTTTATGAATTGCTACAAATAAATCTATATTTTGACTATTTTGCAAACATTTCCTGTAAACATTTCCTTGCAAACATACCTTTTGGCTAGAGCGTAGAAAGAAGTTGAATTGAATTTCACTGCAAACTGCTTTCCATATCATTCCACTTTAAACAAACTTTAGGGACCAAGGGCCAGAAGTACTAAACACTGGTCGCAAAATACGTGTTGCAATTTGCGATCAGTATTTTTGTGACTAGTGAGGATTTTTGGGGGGCTGGTCTATGTACTAATAAATTAGTTCACAGAATTCCAGATAATAGAAGGTCACAATTTGACCTAAACTCATCATTGTTTATTAGGTATGTTGCAAATTTCTACTCACTATGACCCATATACAGTGTTTTGACAGGGGTATAATGGGAAACAACCATTACAACGCACTCATTACAACACACTAACACACTACTTTTACAACGCAGTCATTACAACGCAGCATACTTTACATCGCATGCCATTACAACACAGCCATTACAACTCATGTCACTACCACACCTGTCATTACAGCGCATGTCACTACAACGCATGCCATTACAACGCATGCCATTACAACGCATTATAAGGTAAGTAATGGGAAATAGTAATTTTTACCCCTACACTATCCAACACTTACCCTACTGTTGCACTCACTGGAGTGGGAATAGTAATTTCTACCCCTACACTATCCAACACTTATCCTAGAGTTGCACTCACTGGAGTGGGAATAGTAATTTTTACCCCTACACTATGCAAAACTTACCCTACTGTTGCACTCACTTGAGTGGGAATAGTAATTTTTACCCCTGCACTATCCAACACTTACACTACTGTTGCCCTAAAATTATTATGCATTGTAATGGTACGTGTTGTAATGATATGCGTTGTAATGGAATGCGTTGTAAGTGTAGTTTCTAAAAATGCATTGTGATGGCATGTGATGTAAAATCATGCATTGTAATGGATGTTGCAATGTAAAAACTGTGTTGTAAAGGCATTCATTTTAAAAGTTTGTGTTGTAGGGTGTCCTATTCGGGTATAATATGTCAGGAGGACAGCGTCCAACCAGGTATCATTTAGATAATGTATTTAGAGATGTAAGGCAATTAGTGTAGTCTATTTTAAGGACTCAATCCACATGTTGAACATACTTATATATAAGAAAGAGAAGACCATATATACAATAACAGATACCGTATTGTTCAAGAAGACTGTTGGACTTGGCCCTTTTGGCAGGTTCACCCCGAAACTTTTTGCATTTGCCTAGCCTGTTTCTGTAACCTGGTGTTGGCTATTTTAGGCCTCTGCGCACTTTTTCACTGTGGTCCAGTGTAAAGTGCGTGCGCTCTCACTGTATGTGTGGTGAGAGTGGCCTGCCCTCCCATAGGAATGCATGGGGAATATGTGTGTCCATGGTAGTTCCTGATGTGTGGGGAGTGCAGGGGCGAGTTTGGTATGTGCGAACTCGTGAGATTAAATGCTGCACGATTATGTGCGCAGATTTAATGTGTCTAGAGTAGAAGTGCCACTTCAAGAAGTTGGCATGTCTGTGCAGTAAATGTGAATTGACTGTCTGGCTTGTGATTGGCTGGAGCTGGCTGGTGGGCCTGGCTCCAGGAGTCAGGATGGTTCTGCTTGGTGGTGAATGGGGGGATCTACATGTTGATGGGAGGGAGGAGTGCACCTGGGACCCGCATAGGGCTGGGCCTTCCCTCCACACTGCTGGCTCCCTGTGGTGTGTCTGATGTCCCTGACCCATCCTGTGAATAGGCAGAAGGGCTGAGCAAAACAAAGTGCTCAAGAACCAGTTGCATATGGTTCGCCCCTTGCCTGCACCTTGTTCTCAAAGGATTTTTAGGTATAAAAAGAGTTTGTGACCCCATGAAAAAAATTATTTTTCCTACTTGAATCTACCAGGGGCATGCTGCTGCTGGGGCGGAGGGGAAGGCTTGTCTCCCTGGGCCCTGCCCAGCCCTTGGATGCCTGATGGACTTTCTTTTGGGACCCTGCTACTTGCTTAATTATTTCCTGGACCTGGGAGAGACTTTGGGGCTGCCCCAGCACCTTGTGAGTGCTGGCTTTGTTTCTTTTGATGCCCCTAGTTCTCCCTGAGCTGCCTTTCCCTCTGGGAGTGCTTTATTTTTGCTTGGCAGCGCTGAGCTGCCCCTGCCCTGAGGGAATCCACAGAGTAGGGATTCCCCTGAAAATGGCTCCACTGCGAGTGCCCACCCCGCTGATTTTATTATTTATATTTTGGGTGCCCACCCCGATTATGGCCACTTCTGAAATGGAGCCCAAAGCGAGTGCCCACCCCGCTGTTTATTCTTACAGAGTGAGCCTACCCCTCGTTGTGCCCGGGGAAAGTCCCACTGCTGCGGCGGCGGCAAAACCGGAAGTCAGGCAGCCAATGCCTGGAGGGGGGTGGGACTTCCGCTGGAAGACAGGAAGTCCAGCCTGCCGCCGAGATCTGCCCGGAGCCTCGCCGGCTCCGTGTTGAAGTCCCGGGTCCCAGGAGGGGGCCCGGGTGAAGTGAGAAGGCGGCAGCGGCCGCGGATGGTAGCGCGGGGATTCCAAGAAGGACAGGGAAGCCCCGCGCCACAAAAGGAGTGTTGTCTGGAGCCTCGCGGGCTCCTCTGCAGAGTCCTGTGTCCCCAGAGGGAGACTGGGTAAAGGAGCGTGTAGGGGGAGCCTCGCTGGCTCCTCAGAGGAGACGGAGCCTGCCTTTGTCCCCGCGCCGTGAAGAGAAGTCATCGCACGAGGAGGAGCACCCCTGAGCAGCCTGGTGAGTAAGCAAGGGCTGGGGGTGCCGTGTGGACGAGTGTTGGTGCCGGATCGAGGCACAGTGTCGCTATACTCTTAGAGCGGCCACGGATGGCAGCCGGACACTCTAACAGTTATAGCCTGTTATTTCCAAGCCCACGTGGCTCCAACGTCTTGGGGGTCAGTGACTGATCGAGGCACAGTATATTGGTGCATTTTGAGCGGCCCCGGATGGCAGCGGGCCACTCCCATGTTTTGGCCAGTATTCTATAAATTGTCCCGTATAGGAGAGGGCAGCTACAGTGTTTTGGGTGACATCTTTATTTACAGAGCACCGTGTGGCTCCAGCCTGCGCATATTTGTTTTGAAGAGCCATGGCTCCAGGGGGCACAGTCTGTTGTTCCAACGGGCCAGTGAGAGCCCATGCCCCCTTTGCCTTGGCTGATATACAGCTGCCCAGCAAGTAGTGGGCAGCTGCACCGTTTAGGCGCAGTTCCAGTGGTGGCAGACAGAAAGACAGAAGTGGCGCAGAGGTGCCAGGCCTTCCACAGCTGCGCAGCACTTAGTGCCAGCTGCAGCGTTTAGGCCCTGTTCTTGTTCTTAGCTGCCCAACAAGTAGTGGGCAGCTGCAATGTTTAGGTTTGCGTGGATGGCGCCCCCCTGACTAGCGCTGCATTGGCAGTGCGCCCTGACATTCTGGACACAGGGCATTTGAGCCCCTTCTTGGATGGCCGGTTGGCCAGGGGGTCTGGTATATGGATAGAGCTCATGGCCTAATGTGATTATGTGCTCATGATTGTGGTGCTAGGAAGTGTATGGTGTATAGTATCTTTTGCGCACCCTGTATCCGATACCTCTAAAACTGTGGTTTATGAATATAAGGTTGTTTTACCTATATAGGTTTGGGTTAGTGAGATTGTAATTCACTCTGTGCTTTACGCCCCTAAATTTGAGTTATACTTAGGAGGTAGGGTCTAATGTGTTTAGACTAGTGAGAGGTTATATATTGTGTTTATGCTGGAGGGTTGGCACAGGATATAATTCGCGCCTGATGTGGCTGTGCATAATGTAAAGTTATGTTACAGGTTGAAGTGGAGTACAGTGATTACCAGTGGCTACTGGTTGTAGGTTTATGATCTATTTTTAATTGTACCAATTTATGCTAAGTGTTGATCCTGACAGTGGCCCACTTAGCCCTGTCCTGTGTAAATAATCCCTTGTGAATATTGCTTGTGCCAGTTGGCACAATGTATATTGTGTGATTACTATCTGATGTGTTTTGAGAATACAAAAGTTATTTTTATATACCCTTGTGTGGAGTTCCTTTTGTAGTGTGCCTGGGATGTTGTTGCTGTGTGCGTGCGCAAATGCTTTACACATTGCCTCCGGGATAAGCCTGACTGCTCGTGCCAAGCTACCAAGGGTGTGAGTAGGGGTTATCTTTGGCGTGTAACTCCCTTGCCCGGACTAGAGTGGTGGTATCTGCCTGGCTTTGGCGCAATCCTTAGCCAACCAGAAATCCCAGTTCTAACAAAGACAAAATTACAACATAAGCCGAAGGTAATAACTCAGAAAAAATCTATTAGTGCTTAAAGGCGAAAGTGGTCACACAGTGCTAGTGAAGAAAAATATATTTTCTGGGTTCAACTGATCACCTGAAACCAACTACGATAGACAACACATATCAGTAAGACAAATTAATAAAGAACTCAGGAGTATTTGAATACAATTATGCTCTATAGGGAAGAAATGTCTTTGCATTAACGGAATTTCAACTTCTGAAAGAGTCAAAAGGAGAATGGAAGGTAAAGAGTACTTATTCAATGTTATCTCACAGAGAAGTAAATAAATAGAGAATCAATGTTATATAAAAATGCATTCTTGAAAATATATATCTCAAGTAACTGAGTTGTCATACGATAGGCCATTATTTATCCATAGTTACCTAATTGATAGTAGTGCACACTGCACCAACAAACCATGTTAAGAAATCTTAAAACAAGATGTGGGCAGTGCTTAAAGTGTCCACACGTGACATTAGTGTGCCTAGCAGTTGACTGAAGAGCCCGAATGTGGGGAGGTACCAGAGTAAGGATGACTGCGACCCATGGAGTCTAGAATGGGAGGTGGATAGTGAATACAAATATCAATCACGAGTCACTAGAAAAGTCACTATTAGAGCCATAATGGTAGTGGCAAAGAGACATGTTCAGTAAAATACACTTACATGCTGAAAGATATATGGCCTCAGAATTGAATATTTGTCAGATAATAGAGGTTAATTATGCCGTTGTTCAGCCAAAAACTTGGTTCTAAACAAGTCAGAGAATAAGTATTGAATGTTTAAAAAAGAACAAACAAAAAACAAAGACCACATTTAATGCAGTTCCCGATGTAGCTGGCCAAAAATAATGTAATTGAATATTTAGGCTGATCATTTAAAAAACCTAAAGCGGACATCAGTCCGAAAATTCAAGGGTTGCTCTCAAGCATGAAACAAATGCAGAGATTGGCAATTAAGTCTGCAATTGTAAAAAGGAGGTGAAAGCCCATCTGAAAATACGTAACCTGGACAGGAGGAAATATGGAGAGCTGTAAAAGCAGCACAGTTAATGAGTGTGATGAACATTTTCTTGGGTACATACATCTCCTGGGAATCCCAGGTGTAGGAAGAGCTACTTGTAGAAGAGGAACAGACGAGCCAGCAGAAATGGTACAGAGTATACCACGTAATAGGGTCACATGTTCGAGAGAGCATAGAAAGAAAAGAAAGAGAAAGGTGAGACAGTCAATGTCCCATGTTAGCCATAGTCTGGTTATCAACAGAGAATGAATTAAATATTCTGTCCGAGTAGAATGGGAAGTGAGAATTAGGCGTGATTGTTCATGCAAAAATGTAAAATAGAAAAAAGTAATGTTTTTATATAAATTAACAAAAAGCCTGATTTGAGGCAAGAGTTTAATGTCCGCGCAGATTCTTCTGAACATGGGATTGAAGCAGTGTTAGCTCAGGTAAATGATGAGGGCTAGGGTCAACCAGTTACCGTTATTAGTAGGCAACTCCTGGACTAATGCTGCTGTTTTTTTTTTTACTCCGAAGGCACACTGAGGCCTGCTAACCAGACCTTGGTGCCAGGGCTCTTACTCTTAAAAGGTATATGCTTGTTTGGTTCATCAACAATTGGCATAAGTTAACTTAATTATAAGTCCCTAGTATAAGGTGCCAGGAGTACCGAGGTTTAGTAGTTTAAAGTGCCACCCTTTGACTGCGGCACTAATTGTACCACCACAAGTGTGACACAGCAAAGCATGTCTCCATGTCTGCCATTGCTGACTGACAGAGCAGTTTTCGAACTGCTAACTCAACTTTGTCATTTAAAACAATAACAAAGTTCAGATCTTCCTTATAGATATATATGTCATCTCTAAAGCTGGCCTTTCGAGCTCTAAGGTAGGGAACTATATATTAGAATTAGATTGAAATGTTTACTTTAGAAGGCTAGTAGCCATATTGATGAGTACAAGGTTACATGCTGATCATTCAGCTGTGCTCAATTCTGAATGGGACTACTAAAGTTGGTACTTCAAGGTATCAAAAGAATTGTTAAATTAAACCTGACCTGATGCTCAAGTTAAATTTGATGAAACTATTGAGTAAACGGAAACTTTAGAATGTTTCTACTCTGTTGCCGAAAGAGGTGTAAACAACACTCAAGAAGGCACACAAAGTGCCACAATTGGTCGAGGTGTAACCTCTCCCTGGTAGGAAAGTCAAACAGGGTGTGAGCCAAAAAGGCAGGCTTCTAAAGGGGAAGCTGCTCTTGAAAAGAAAATGGTGAACATACATGAGAGGGCTGATCTTTTGTTCTGATAGGCCGGTTGGTTTAGGGACAAAGAGGGGAAAAAATTGCAAAATCAGATTTCCGATGGGCATGTAGCCCTCAGGTAGTCACACCTAATATGGACTACCAATCTTCACAAACAAAGAGAGGGCTTTTGCATCTAGAGAGAAGGGATAATATTGCATTTTGGATTATTGAGATGCCACACTTTGCAAGAAAAAGGCAAACACAAGTAGATGATGGACTGAGCGGCGAAACTTTTCAGACACTCGCCCCCAGTCACAGTTCTGGATTGAATCCATCCTGGTTCTTTAGCTCACTTCACCACCCAGTTAGACACAGCTATATGCATCAAACTGCCAAGCCATGTCTTTCCTGGACCAGAAACAAGCATCAGTGTTATCAGAAGATTAAAAGCATCATAATCCAAGCCTTGAGTGCTGCTTCATTTGTGTTAAATTTAAAATAAAATAAAAGATAAAATATATATATATATATATAGATCTATGTATATGTATATTCACTTAAAAAAACATAGGTTTCAGGCCTTATATAGTTAGGAAAAAGCATTTGAAAAACCTTTGAAATTGCTCCTATATATTTAGTTGTACTAACTATATTTCGCGCACCCGCAATCAACTGCTGATGATGTCACATATTACATCATTCATGACATGGTCAGTGACATCACTGATGACATCTCAAATGACATAACTGAGGACATCACTGATGACATCTCATTTGACATCACTGATGACATCACTGATGACATCATCCAGTGACTGTGTGTTTCTGTAAAATTTAAATATGTTTTACATATTGAAGAATGAGTGGATGTATAAGTGTCTGGATGAAGGATTTAGTAGGTGCGTGACTGACTGTATGAGTGAGTGATTAAATGTGTCCTACTAAATGCATGGGTTAGTGACTAAACTGTCTGAATGTGTGCATCAGTATGTCTGTTGTTGTGCAAGCTGCTGCATGTGTTGATCAGTATATATATGAGTGGCTATATGGGTTATTGATTGGTTGCCCAAGTATTTGAAAGGGAGACTGAGTGTGTGTGTGTGGGTGGCAGGGAGGTGTGTGACTCTGTGCATAGATGTGTGAGCAGTTGATTCACTAAGTGTATGAGTTCAAGAGTGCATGTTGAAACAGCTATATGGGCGGTTGACTGTGTGCATGGGTGTGTTGGTGAGTGAATTGATATCTCAGTGCTACATGTCCAAGTAAGTACATATGTAAAACACAGTGCATGTGAGAGTTGGCATATATAAATGACTATACATGTATTGATGAGTGACTGTATGTATGAGTGATTCTATGGGTGAATGAGTGAATGTGTTTGTAGACCTAGCAATCAGTGAGTGCGTATGTAGTAACTGGTATTGGTGTGTCAATGGTTTCAAGAATGGTAGGCTGTATTTAACAGTGGGTGTATCAAAGGCTATATTAGAGTGTGAGGAGGTGCATCGTATTATCACATGAATGATATCATCAGTGATGTGATCAGTGATGTCATTTGAGATGTCATCAGTGATGTCATCAGTAATGTCACTGACCATGTCATGAATGATGTAATATGTGACATCATCAGCAGTGGATTGCGGGTGATCGAAATATAGTTAGTACAACTAAATATATAGGAGCAATTTCAATGGTTTTTTAAATGTTAATTCCTAACTATATAAGGCCTGAAACCTATGGTTTTTAAGTGAATTTGCAAGGTTTTTAAAATGCTAATTCCTAACTATATAAGGCCTGAAACCTATGGTTTTTTAAGTGAATTTGCAAGGTTTTTTAAATGCTAATTCCTAACTATATAAGGCCTGAAACCTATGGTTGTTTAAGTGAATTTGCAAGGTTTTTTAAATGCTAATTCCTAACTATATAAGGCTTGAAACCTATGGTTTTTTCAGTGAATTTGCAAGGTTTTTTCAATGCTAATTCCTAACTATATCAGGCGTCAAACCTATATTTTTTTCAATAAATTACAAAGGTTTTGTAAATGCTAATTCTATTAGCGGATAACGTTTATATATGTTATTATCCTTCTGGGACCACCTGAGCAGCCATCTTGTTTCTCAAAACAAGAGTGGAAAGCGCGAAAAGGAGGCAGGGTTGACACCCCCTGACCCCTAGCCCTTCTCAGGGGGTCCCAGAAGGACCACCAAGGTTTTAAATAGCGGGGTACGCGCACAGTATGCATACCATATGCGTACGGTGCTCGTACCCCGCGATTGTTTCGTTTTTTGGTTTTTTTGGGGGCCTGGGGGTCCTTTTGGGACCCCCTCAGAAGGGCTAGAGGGTTGGGGGGTTCCTACCCTACCCCCTTTTTATGTTTTCCACTCTTGTTTTGGGCTCTCTTGTGCCTCAGTTCTTCTGAAAAACAAGATGGTGGCCAACACTTCCTGGTTTGGACAGTTTGGAATGTTGACAGTCGACTGCCAACCAATCAGAAACTCGCTCCCACACGAAAGGGTACGCGCACGTACGCATACGGTACGCGTACCGTACGCGTACGGTGCGAGTACGGTGAGCGCAGATCGATATATAATTTGCTCAAATTCAATTTTATCAACAACTATTGTAGGGATTTTCACCAAATATAGAAAAGGCACTACTGCATACCTGTCCCTACCATTTTGCCAAGTTTGGTGTATTTCCGTTCAGCCGTTCGGGCTGTAGCCGTGTCTGAAGGTCCCATAGAAAATGCCATTTCAAAAATGTTTAATTCAATTTTCTCAAGAACTACTGGAGGGATTTTCACCAAACATAGCAGAGGCCCATCTGTATACCAGGCTCTACCATTTTGCCAAGTTTGGTGTAAATCCATTTAGCCGTTCGGGCTGTAGCCGTGTCTAAAGGTCCCTATGGAAATTAACATGGGGAAAACACATTTTGGGACCCCCCTTTCGCCCCCCGCTTGACGAATCCCCCCGAAACTTTTAGGGAAGGAGCGGAGAGGAGCTGGCCAAAATTCTGGAAAATTACACACAGATTCCTCAATCGGCGCCAAAGTTATTCCCAATAGAATGTTGAGCACCTATTGATATATAATTTGCTCAAATTCAATTTCTCAACAACTACTGAAGGGATTTTCAACAAATATAGAAAAGGCACTACTGCATACCTGTCCCTACCATTTTGCCAAGTTTGTTGTAATTCCGTTCAGCCGTTCGGGCTGATGCCGTGTCTAAAGGTCCCATAGAAAATGCCATTTGAAAAATTTCAAATTCAATTTTCTCAAGAACTACTGGAGGGATTTTCACCAAACATACAAAAGGCACTGCTGCATACCAGTCCCTACCATTTTGCCAAATCTGGTGTAATTCCGTTCAGCCGTTCTAGCTGTAGCCTTGTCAGAATGTCCCTATGGAAATTAACATAGGGAAAACACATTTTGGGACCCCCCTTTTTTCTCGGCCCCCGCTTGACAAATCACCCCGAAATTCTGGGAATGGGCAGAGCGCAGTGAGGCAAATTTAAGGAAAATTACAGGTAGATCCCTCAATCGGCGCCAAAGTTATTCCCAATAGAATGTTCGGAATTTCCTATGGTAACTAGGTCCTAACTATATATACCTACTGGCTATCGCTAGTAGGTAATATATATATATATATATATATATATATATATATATATATATATATATATATATATATATATATATATATATATATATATATTCAATGAAAAAACCATAGGTTATAGTCCATATATAGTTAGGAATTAGCATTTACAAAACCTTATTTTACTCGCATAAAACCATTGAAATTCCATATATAGTTAGAAGCGCTAACTATATATCGCGCACCCGCAATCCACTGCTGATGATGTCACATATTACATCATTCATGACATGGTCAGTGACATCACTGATGACATCACTGATGACATCTCAAATGACATCACTGATGACATCACTGATCACAACATCCAGTGATTGTATGTGTCTGTAAAGTTTAAATATGTTTCACATATTGAAGAATGAGTGGATGTATAAGTGTCTGGCTGAAGAATTTAGTAGGTGCATGACTGACTGTATGAGTGAGTGATTAAATGTGTCTCACTGAGTGCATGGGTTAGTGACTAAACTGTCTTAATTTGTGCATCAGTATGTTTGTTGTTGTGTAAGCTGCTGCATGTGTTGATCATTAGCTATAAGAGTGGCCATATGGGTTATTGATTGGTTGCCCAAGTATTTGAATGGGAGGCTGAGTGTGTGTGTGGGTGGCTGGGAGGTGCATGACTCTGTGCATAGATGTGTAAGCAGTTGATTCACTAGGAGTATGAGTTCAAGAGTGCATGTGGAAACAGCTATATGGGCGGTTGACTATGCATGGGTGTGTTGGTGAGTGAATGGATTTCTCATTGCTACATGTGCAAGTAAGTACGTATGTAAAACACAATACATGTGAGAGTTGAGATATATAAATAACTGAACATAAGAGCCAGTGAATGTGTGAGTGGCTGTATCGATCACTGTGAGCTTGTATCAGGGATTATATAAGAGAATAAATATGTGTTATTATATGTTTGAATAAGTAAGATGTGTATAACTTTATAGTTGAGGAAATGGAGGTGTGATTGATTCTTTGCATGACTGACTAGGTGTGTGAGTAACTCCATGGATGAGTGACAGTCTGTGAGTGTCTGTTTATACTGAGTGTATGTAAGGTTATATTAGAGTCTGAAGAGGTTCATTGTATTATCACATGAGTGATGTGATCAGTGATGACAAATGAGATGTCATCAGTGATGTCATTTGAGTTGTCATCAGTGATGTCATTTGAGATGTCATCAGTGATGTCATTTGAGTTGTCATCAGTGATGTCATTTGAGATGTCATCAGTGATGTCATCAGTGATGTCACTGACCATGTCATGAATGATGTAATATGTGACATCATCAGCAGTGGATTGCGGGTGCGCGATATATAGTTAGCGCTTCTAACTATATATGGAATTTCAATGGTTTTATGCGAGTAAAATAAGGTTTTGTAAATGCTAATTCCTAACTATATATGGACTATAACCTATGGTTTTTTCATTGAATTTTCAAGGTTTTGTAAATGCAAATTCCTAACTATATATCCACTATAACCTATGGTTTTTTCTGTGAATTTCATTGGTTTTTTAATAGCAAATATGAAAAGCTTTAAAATGTCAAGTACGTGATAGATAAAAACATTTTCGTATTTATGCACGCTGATGTGCTTTGAACGCTGCACCCCCCCCCTCCCCTCTTTTGTCTTAGTAGTACTCTCTCTTTGCAGATACTGAAGGGTAGTTAACGCAGGCCTTTACCCCCGTTGTAATCCGTCGTGCCTCCTTGTCTCTCCATTTGATTGATTGTTGTCCAAGCATTTACTGTTTTAGAATTGGTTCTCTTTGGATCATTCTCTATTTACAAACAAGCACAAAGGCGCAATACTCTGTTTAGTCTTTGCAGATAGTGAAAAATCGTGTAAAAAAATAAAAGTAATCGAGCAAAATCAGTAGGCCACTAATTGGATCTCTTTTTGACCTCGCTAAAATAGAAATATTAGGAACAACCCTTCATGAGAAATACGAAAATAGTGAGATGAACTGAGCTCCACACCATGAGGGCTGCAAGACAGCTCGGCTCCATCACCCATCCCGCACAAAATAACGACAAACCCTATGCAAATATTAAAAATATAGACAACACACCAGCAAAGAAACAGGGTAAAACATTTTATTAAAAAACTATTTACATAACGTTGGTTTATAAGATGATGTCAGTAGTGGACCGATGTGTGAATAGAACGAAAACAGCACAAGGCTCCAAGATCCGGATGGCAAGCTCCTGGATGTTGGGTGCCATAGTTTAGAGTTCTGAATTTCAGCCTTTTTCAATGCCTGTGCTTTGTTGAATCAAAATGGCGGCTTGACACAAAGCTGACTCAAGCGTTGCTACTGATGCTATGCAGACCAAAACTGGTTTTCAGTTTGTACATTTTTCTAGATTTTTCAATCCAAGTTTGGTTGACTTTGTAGAACGATGGCTTCAGATTTTCAACATACGGTGTGGTGGCGCTGACTGGGAGGGGGCGCTTCGCTCCTGCCCCCTCCCCAAGTAAGATTTTCATACGTGAAAGTACGTTAATGGTTTTGGTCCCTGAGATGCTTCGATGTCACTACCATTCTCAAATAGCATAAGTTCTGGATGTTGGGTGCCATAGTTAAGAGTTCTGAGCAGTGCTTGTAACACTGTCTGAAGCTTATTTCCACCTACTGCAGCTTCACTATTCTCAAAGTAAGTGAGTGTCGTTTGTGGACCTGACTGCATTAGAAAACAATGTGATATGTTACCTTCCTAAACAGCTTGACGGAGGCCCCTGAGGGGCGGTGTGATGGCCATGGACTCGGAGAAGACGCTTGGCTCCGACACCCTCCCCAAGTCTTATAGCACTGGTGTAGCCTGAGATCGCCCCCGACATAGGCGGCCGGCTCCCGGGGTCCGGCGGAACTTTTTGCCTTTTGATGACTCTTCAATTCTGGACCTTGTCCCACAATCCGTTTGACCTGAAGACAAGCTGTAGTGGGGCGCCCCTTTATCGTTCTAGTTGCCATTCCGCCCGCTTTTGCTACACTGTGCCTCTTCCGCCATTCAGCTGTTTACCGCCCGCTCTTGCGACTACAGCGTCTCGCTCACCATGTAGTTGAGATGCGCCCGCTCTTGCGGTGCAGCGATAGGCGGCTGCCACAGGACTCTCAAAATGGCGGACAGCTCTTCGGTTTTGGGCCTGGTCCACTAAAATGGCCCTGGGACACCTTGGAACTCGGACGCTTGTCTGCTAGGGCTTGGGTCCCATTCTCGAAAAGCGTCCCCTCAGCCGTGAAGATTCTACAAAAGTCTTGGGGCCCGCCGACTCCCGCAGGCTTCTGGTGGGGAGCGGCTGCCATGATTGCTCGTGGAATGGCCACGACGGAGCTACGAGATGGTAGTGGTCTCATGCTGACGCCAGCTTTAGTCTGAAACATCCAGAAACACTATAGACTACCAATTCGATCAGTTCCGGTAGCGCCCCAACATGAACCGGAAGAGAAGAACTTGCCCTCCCCTCTTTGACTGATGGTTCTTGTTGCCTGTCCCCTCTGTTGTCATTTAACAGAACTTTTTGGACTGCTGAAAGGGGTTGTGTTCTGAACGCTGGTTGGTGGAGACATTTAGACTATATTCTTGACCTACGTTGTCGCGTAATGCGTTTTATGACACGCCGCGTTAGCGCACCCGGAAGTGATCCGAGGCGCGGCGCGCAGCGCGTAACGTAAGCATAACAGGTCATGTGACTTGTTAATAAAACTTTTCATTGGTTCATTTTACTTTTGTTAATTTAATGATGAAAAGCTTGGTCATATGACCTAAAAATTACGCTTTTTATTATTTTCAAACAATATTTTTTTTTCAAACATATGTTATAATATTCCAGGCTAATGTACTTTCCCGGAAAATTTACAACTGTCTTGCAAGTAAAATATATTCCTTTTTCGAGAAAAAGGGCGTTTCTTCCTTCCATGACGGAGCCGTTGAGTAAAAGAGATTCGGCCTGCTGTCTTAGTCGCCGATACGCCTGATTATCAGATTCTTATCGATCACTTTATGTTGCAGACATGAAAAACACAACTGCCCTTGACCATTTATCTTTACTGCGTTCCTACATATTATACCTTTTATCCGTCATGTAATTGGACTGCTTTATTTCACTTGCCTTTTACTGATTCGAAAACAGTCACTAAAAGTAAAAACTTTACAAATGTAAATACTACTACCGTGTTTTGTTTTAAAAACCTTTATTGTGAAAATGTCAGTATACAAATACGGGCCTATAACCACGTGGGCCGGCCACGGAGCAAACTGAAATCGTATATAATGAGGAGACATTTACACTGTAGAAGAACGTAACGAGCGGGCCATTAGGTGACAAGAACAAAGGTGTCTAACAGTTGCGGAATCGGTGGACGTACATTTTGTAATTAAAATACGACAGGGCCACTTACAATAACATTTTCTAGATATACATTTGCGGGCAAGGAGTTACGAGTCCCATTTATACCGGCGCCATTTTGGGCGAGGCCGGGCAGGTCCAAGATATAGTCAAAATGTCTCCACCAACCATCGGCCAGACCAGAACCCCTTTCGGCCCTTTATGCTACAAGATGGTGTCTTCCATTCAGAAAATATTGTTGGCAGCATTTTGAAAGGAAACAGAAACAGCCGTTCTCCTAGTGAGTTTCACATTGTTACATTTAGGAAGAATGTTGAAGAGTAGTATGTGGAAAATCTGAAGCCATTTTTCTACAAACTCTCAATCAGACTTGGATGGAAAAAAAAAACCTGAAGAATGTACAAACTGAAAACCAATTTTTGTCTGTATAGCACCAACAGTAACGCTTGAGTCAGCTTTGTGTCAAGCCGCCATTTTCATTCAATCAATAGCGTCCCCCTGCACACATTCAGGGACCTGGTCGTGTCTTCAGATGAAACGCATTGTAGGAAAAGAAGCAGAAAGGAAAAGGAAAAAAGTTCCGCCGGACCTCGGGAGCCGGCCGCCTATGTCATGTGCCACCTTTGGCCACACCAGGGCAATAGTGAAGCTGCAGCAGGTGCAAATAAGCTTCAGACAGTCCTACAAGCACTGCTCAGAAATCTCAACTGAGGCACTCAACATCCAGGACTTGCCATTCGGATCTTGGCGCCTTGTGCTGGTTCCGACCTATTCACACATCAGTCCACTACTGACATCACCTCATAAGCCAACGGGGCACCCCACGCCGACTTTCGGCGCAGCATTGTAGGATGGCCACACCAGTGCGGCCACTTGCTGGACACCACCTCGGTGCCATCCGGATCTCGGCGCGTTCGAGTCACTGTGCCGGAAGAGTGACCGGAACTCAGCTGAACACGCCGTCTTTCGGCGCAGCATTGTAGGATGGCCACACCAGTGCGGCAATTTGCTGGACACCACCTCGGTGCCATCCGGATCTCGGCACGTTCGAGTCACTGTGCCGGAAGAGTGACCGGAACTCAGCTGGACACGCCGTCTTTCGGCGCAGCATTGTAGGATGGCCACACCAGTGCGGCAATTTGCTGGACACCACCTCGGTGCCATCCGGATCTCGGCGCGTTGTGCTGCCTTCGGCCTATTCGCACATCGGTCCGCTACTGATGCCGCCTCACGTGCCAACGGATTTTCTACGCTTTTTGTAGCCCTATGCCGCATAACAGGTCATGTGACTTGTTTATAAAACTTTTCATTGGTTCATTTTACTTTTGGTTTCCTAAAGATGGAAGGCTTGGTCATATGACCTAAAAATAACACTTTTCATTGGTTTAGAACATTTTTTTTTCCCAAACGATGAAAGCCCCACCTTGTTTCTGGATCATTCAGACTGAAGCTGGCGTCAGCATGAGAGCACCACCATCTCGTGGCTCCGTCGTGGTCATTCCGCGAGCAATCATGGCAGCCGCTCCCCACCGGAAGCCTGCGGGAGTCGGGGGCCCCCAAGACTTTTATACAATCTTCACGGCTGAGGGGACGCTTTTCGAGAATGGAGCCCAAGCCCTAGCAGGCAAGCGTCCGAGTTCCAAAGTGTCCCAGGGCCATTTCAGTGGACCAGGCCCAAAACCGAGGAGCCGTCCGCCATTTTAAGAGCCATGTGGCAGCCGCCTATCGCTGCACTGCAAGAGTGGGAGCAACTCAACAACATGGTGAGCGAGACGCTGTGGCCGCAAGAGCGAGCGCAACTCAGCTAGATGGCCGCCACCTGGGGAGGCCCGTTCACGCCGGCTCCCCCACGCCCCCCCCCCGGGCCGCCGCACGCCAATTTTCGGAGCAGCATTGTAGGATACCAAAACCAGTGCGGCAGTTTACTGGACATCACCTGGGTGCCTGTCGTACATGTTGTGTCAGCCATGTGACACTGGACACAGACCGCTACTGACGAGGCCTCCCCCCGCACCACCCGGGACGCCCCACGCTGTTTTTCTGTGCTGCATTGTAGGATCCCTAAACCAGTGCGGCACCCAGGCGACATCACCTGGGTGCCGTCCAGAACTCTGCACGTTGTGCTGCCTTGGGACTATTCGCACAACAGACCGCTACTGACGAGGCCTCCCCCCGCCCCACCCGGGACGCCCCACGCCAATTTTCGGAGCAGCATTGTAGGATCCCTAAACCAGTGCGGCACCCAGGCGTCATCACCTGGGTGCCGTCCAGAACTCTGCACGTTGTGCTGCCTTGGGACTATTCGCACAAAAGACAGCTTCTAACCATTGTTGCTTTTTGTGTTGAGAAATGTTTAAATGTTTTTAGTTTTTGTTCCGTTCGTTAAAGTTAGTAGTTAATAAAGTTTTATAACCTTACTTTGTTGGAGTGTTATCTATTTTTTTAAAAACGGGTGAATGGGGCCTTGAATCGGGTTATTGTCATGTGTGGGCTTTGGAAGTGTGCTGCTGCAGGATCGGACATTTCAAACTCAAATGCACGTTCTTTTTCTTACCTTTCCGAAGCATGGAGCGCAATAGCAGGCAGAGAAAGGATGATGCACGTGTTGAACACTACCTGACCTGGCAAGTTGCTGGCAGTGCCCCCCCGCCCGCTCCTGAAAGAGGGCACACACACACCGCCGCCCCGAGTACTTCACAAATCTTTAAAAGACCATGCGCTTGTTCATGAGGCTTAAATGGTTTATCACCTCTTCTAGAACCCCTGCATCGACCCTCTGACGTTTCATGGAAAAATTACCATGTAACACAATACCAAGCCCTGTCAGCTGAAACCCCAAGGAATCGTGGGGCATATTATCAAGGGGGTTTATCTCCGCTTTTTTGGCTTTAAAAGCCATGAAAGCGGAGATAAAATTATTTCCCTATTACCAAGCTGTCGCTAACACCAGTTAGTGACAGCTAAAAGGAGATAGCGACCATCTTGGGCCCCGCTTTGCATGTCAGTGATACTTATCACTAATGACATGCAAAGTGGCGTGCCAAGATGTTAGCGACTGGAAACAGTCCCTAACATCGCTACCTTCTATTACCAACTTTTGGAGATATTCGCGCTAAGCGCGAATATCTCCAAAATCTAACACCTGCCCTGAGCAGTTCTTAGCCATGTTATCCAATGGGAGGTGGATAACATGGCTAAGAGCATTAGGTCGATAATACATGAATATCGCTGACTTTTCTGCGATAATAGCAAGGTTTATCTGCGATAAAAATCGCCGATGTGCGGCGATAATTTTTGTCTCTAAACAAGTTAGAGACAAAAATTATCGCTAGTTGTTCGTAATATGCCCCCGGGTTTTTGCTTGCAGAAATCGGGAGGCGGGAGACTAGCACTGAAATCAGTAGTCACACGCCTGAATCAGGAGGATTGGCATGTCTGAATTCTCTACAGCTGGGGCCATAAACTACATCCGCAGGGTTAGGTGATAGCCTGGGACCACCCTGGCATCTAAAATGGCTGCCGTGCACGACAAAATTGTGGCATTCGAAAAAAGGCAAGATGGCGCAGCCGCTGGAAGAGATGTATCAACATATATCAGCCTCCTCAGCCACCCTCAGGAAACATAGGGGATTAGGATACGTCTCCCGCACCCCCTTATACCTAGTACTTTAATTAACGAAGCACAAAATGGCGAATTCCCGTTTCGCTACCAGTTTGCGGCCCAGTTCGCGGCCCGTGAAGCGCTTCTACCGTGAAAAATCATTTTTTTTTTATTTTCCCCACGGGACCCTTTAATAACCCCAACAACATTCCTAGGGGGTCAAGAGGGGGATACCTTGCCCCCTTTCATTAAATTCCCCCTTAGTTTTTCACCTTTTCTTCTCTCTCGATCCTACCGAGAGACAAGATGGCGGCCGCTCCGGACTGTCACGCAGCAAAAAAAAAAAAAAGCTCACGCACAGCCGCTGGAAGAGATGTATCAACATATATCAACCTCCTCAGCCACCCTCAGAAAACATAGGGGATTAGGATACGTCTCCCGCACCCACTTATAACTAGTAATTTAATTAACGAAGCACAAAATGGCGAATTCCCGTTTCGCTACCAGTTCGCGGCCGCGCTTCTACCGTGAAAAATCATTTTTTTTTTATTTTCCCCACGGGACCCTTTAATAACCCCAACAACATTCCTAGGGGGTCAAGAGGGGGATACCTTGCCCCCTTTCATTAAATCCCCCTTTCGTTTTCCACCTCTTCTTCTCTCTCGATCCTACCGAGAGACAAGATGGCGTCCGCTCCGGACTGTTTAGAATGTTGACAGACACCGGAGAGCCAATCAGCTTTCTGCGCGCAAAGTTCCGATAAGCGAAAAGTAAGCGGACCGGATCGCTGCCCAGAGCGCTGTTACAGATATATATCTTGGTTTGAACGTTAATTTCTCAAAAACTACTGGAGCACATATATTGAGACCTAGCAAAGGCACATCGGGCTAACAGTCCCTACAATTTTGCCAAGTTTCGTGCAAATCCATTCAGCCGTTCGAGCTAAAAGTGAGTCCAACCGCCCTATGGAAATTAACATGGGAAAAACGCGTTTTGGGACCCCCCTTTTTTCTCGGCCCCCCCTTGACGAAACCCCCCCAAATTTATAGGGGCTGCTCAGAAACAAAATGTGCCATTTTCCTGAAAATTTCAGCCGATTCCGTCCACAAACGCCAAAGTTATTAGACATAGAATTTTCAAAAGTCCCATAGAGAAAAAATTCTAACTATATATACCTACTGGCTATCGCCAGTAGGTAATATATATATATATATATATATATATATATATATATATATATATATATATATATATATAGATATATATATATATATATATATATATATATATATATATATATATATATATATATGGATAGATAGATATATGTGCAATTCGCTGCCAACAGCTGCTCACTCAGGGGTTGCTTTCACTCATTTCAGGTTGGCTTGAGTCGGTATTTTACCAAATCAAAGCTGTAATACTGTGCCTGGAGTGATAAATGGCTTTTGTCATTTTACAGCTCAGCAAGGTACAGCACTATTCTACTCCTATGCTTAAAGACTGGAAACGTTCGACCACTCGGTCCCCCCGAACGTATGGTGGAGTACCCCGATCCCCCCGGGAAGCCATCTTGGGCGGGAGGCGAGTCTCGGCTGGTATGCCCAAAGCGGCGTAGCCGGGGCGCGCTTTTTCCTGCCCAAGAGTGGGTTGTCCTAGACACTGAAGCCGCCAGCCACGCCCCCGGAGGCGGGCGGAGGCGGGTTTACGCCCGCCAGAGGAAGGATAAAAGGAGCGACAAGCCAAGGAAGCATCCTCTTGTTCCTGTGCTCTGAAGCTGCACCTCCCCGCTGCACGTGAGCTCGAGACGGAACGAAGAGCCAATTTTGAGCGTTTTAATTCTTGTCTTTGTTCTTCCAGGAATCAGCGTTGGAGAATGCCGGGCAAGAAGGCCGGAAAGCGGGTCGGAACCGATCAGATGCTCCGCATGCTCGTAAAAGACATGGCCGAGATGAAGAAACAGATGGCGGCAATGAACGGTGTAGGGGGCCCTAAGCGAGTCGTCGGACCAGCATTGCCGGGAGTAGTCCCTAACGGGAGAAGTAGAAGGGCTAAGAAGGGAGCAACTGGGGAAGAGGCCCCGGTTCCCGGGGCGCCGCCGGCGCACCCTGATACACCGACTGAGGCGCCGATCCCGGTCCCGAAGGAGGGGCAACCAATCCCCGTTGTAGTCACCCCTGTGAACGGGGAGGATATGCCTCCCGAGTTGGCTGCACAGTTGGCAGCGTGGTTGGGGAAAGGGAGTGAGGGGGCTACGGCAGAAGACGCCAGGGCAGTAATGAGGCAGTTGCGGCAATCAAGAGAGGCTGCAAAGGCTCCATCTCCTTTTGTTCCCCCGCAGGCTCCAGTGGGTCAACCCGCAGCGGGCGTGAGTTCGGCGGCGACTACGGTTACAGCTTCTGGTGCAGGTAAGCAGCTACTGCCGATTGCGGGGGAGGGGTCAGTACCCTCGAGAAGGGAGAAAGTGGCTCAGCATATTCCAATTGAAATCAAGGAGAGGATATGGGCTGAGAAATATGTAAACATGTTTTCTTTACTAACTGATCATTACGAGATTGAGCACGTGAAAGCTCAAAAAGAGTTTATGCACCCGAGTGTTTGGCGCGCCAAGATGGCCGCTTTTAGAGTCGACGAGACGATAGGTAATTGGGGCAGAGCATTTGGCATATTCACTTCAATTATGGGGGAACGAAGGCCTGAACTGTTGTCCGAGTTACCCGTGTACCAGACACGTATTATGGAGTTTTCTCAGACATATGAGGGCAATCAGTGGTTTTGTTATGATAATATTTTTCGGAAGGCCAAGGAGTTCGACACATCTCTGACGTGGGATTGTTACGACTCCATTTCCTGGCAAAAAATGGAGAAAGCAGGCATGACAAAGGCGCCATTGTTGGGGGGAAACGGGGGCGAGTTTTCCCGCCATGCATCTGGGGCGCCCTTTCGGGCGGGTTCAAGTAACGAGCATCACTCAAGGTCGAATGGCAATACAGGTAAAAAAGGGGTCTGCTGGAATTTTAACAGGGGAAAGTGTACAAGGCCCCAGGGGTCATGCAAATTTAGGCACGACTGTGGGGGGTGTGGACAGTACTCGCATCCCGAGACCATGTGCAGAGCCAAAACGGGTGATAACGGAAGTAGGGGAAGCGCCAGACAGGTCTGAAACAGTCCGAGGGGCGCCTTTACCTACCCCGGTTGATACCATGGCAATGATTCCTTGGCTCAATGAATACCCGGATCATGTCTCCGCTGGGGTGTTGCGAGACGGTTTTTCGTATGGTTTCCGCATCCCAGTGGGGAATTTTCAGGGTAAAGCACAATGTAGGAACCAACTGTCGGTCCTGCAGAATACGGCGGTGGTACGAGCGAAGATTGGGAAGGAGGTGACCCGGGGTCGGGTTGCTGGACCATTCGACATGCCACCAGTTGCTAATTTTGTTTGTTCACCCTTGGGAGTGGTCCCCAAGAAGGACCCGGGTGAGTTTAGATTGATGCATAACTTGTCAGCTCCGAGAGGTCTGTCGGTGAACGATGCGATAGACCCGGAGGTATGTTCGGTGCGGTACGCATCTTTCGATGATGCCGTCGCCATGTTGAATCGCCTGGGGCCCGGAGCGCTGATGGCCAAATCAGACATCGAGTCAGCGTTCCGGTTGCTCCCGGTACACCCAGACGATCAGCGTCTCCTTGGTTTCATGTTTCAGGGGCGCTATTACATGGATAAATGTATGCCAATGGGATGCTCCATATCTTGTGCTTATTTCGAGAAATTCAGTTGTTTTCTGCAATGGGCATTCACAAGAATGACGGGGTTTCAGCATGTTATGCATTATCTTGACGATTTTCTGTTCCTGGGGGCAGCCGGGGACCCAGAATGTGCACAGGCTTTAAAAGAATTTTGTGGTCTGATGAGTCAGTTTGGTGTGCCATTGGCGCCAGGTAAGACTGTGGGGCCATCAACTTCGCTCGAGTTTCTTGGAATAGAGCTCGATTCCGAAGAGAGTTGCTTCCGGTTGCCCAAAGAAAAGGTGAGGAAATTCAGGGCCTCGCTTGAAACATGTATTAGCGAGACTAAGGTGAATTTGCATCAATTGCAGCAGACTGTGGGTCAGTTGAATTTTGCCCTTAGAGTAATGCCAATGGCCCGCCCTTTTTCCCGCTCGATTGCACAAGCCATGGTCGGTCTTAAAGAGGGGCACCACCGCACGAGGCTCTCGGCAGAGATTCGCCAGGACATGCGCATTTGGTTGGCATTCCTGGCGGATTTCAATGGTCGGGTTGTCTGGAACTAGCCGGCGGTGTCCTCCGAGGAGTTGGGGCTGTGGACAGATTCGGCGGGGAGTATAGGCTTTGGCGCCATATTTGGTAATCACTGGTCAGCTCAAACGTGGCCGTCATGGTGGCACGAGTGTGGGCTTACAAGTAACATTGCTTTTCTCGAACTGTTCCCTATTCTGGTGGCCTTGAAAACATGGCCTGAGGGTTTTCGGGATCACTCTGTGGTGTTCTGGTCTGATAACATGACCGTGGTTGAGTGTATCAATAGTCAGGCAGCACGATGCAAATGGATTCTGAGATTGCTCAAGGAAATTGTTTTACTATGTATGCAATTAAACGTGCTCTTCAGGGCGAGACATGTGCCAGGGGTGCTGAATCAGGCTGCTGATGCGCTTTCTCGTTTCCGTATGCAGGCCTTCTGGGGTTTTCTGCCCACAGCGGACCCGGTGGCGGCACCATTTCCCGAAGCTCTCTGGTCTCTCGGTGCCCCGAACTACAAAACCTCGTGGGAGAGAGTTTAGCACCCAGGACAAGGAAGGCATATGAAGGGGCGTTCCGTTCCTATTGGTCCTTTTTGGGTTCTGCTAGGGGGGAGCTTTGGGGCCAGGAAGAGTTTGTCGTAAAGTTTTTGCTGTCATTACATCAGGCAGGCAAATCGGTAGCCACGGCCCAGAGGCATCGGGCCACCATTTCCTTCATGGCACGGGCTCATGGTATCCAGGACCCTACAGCGTCTTTCGTAGTACAGAAGGCGCTGCGTGGGTGGCAACGCCTTGAGGGTCGCAGAGTAGATGAAAGGCACCCGATAGGTCTGGAGAGGTTGGCCCTGTTACTGTCCGTACTCCCTGCGACATGTTCATCCCAGTCAGAAACAGTGTTATTCCGGGCCGCTTTTGCATTAGCATTCCATGGGGCTATGCGGGTAAGCGAACTGGTGGCAAAGAACAAGCAGGATACGGGGGGGGGGGACTGTGCCGAGAGCACATTCAAGTTAAGGGGGAGACGATGATTGTCTCGTTTGCCAGGTCCAAGACCGATCAGGGTGCGATCGGGGACAGCGTAGTAGTCCATCGGATTCCCGGATCTCCCATGTGCCCCGTCGTATGCGTTGAGGAATATTTGGCGCAGAGGGCGCATCATGGAGGGGGACCTTGTTGAGACACGCTGATGCCACCCCACTGACGAGGTTTCAGTTCCAGCAGGTGCTTGCAATGGCAATTTCGGCCGCGGGCTTGAACCCGGGCGAGTTTGGGACCCATTCCTTCCAGATAGGGGCTGCTACAGAGGCTACAGCCAGGGGTCTGAGTGTGGAAAAGGTGAAACAGTTGGGGCGTTGGTCCTCGAATTGTTACAAAAGGTATGTGCGGTTGCACATGTTGTGAAGCTGATATCATGTACTCACGCTTCTTGTTTTTGTTTGGTTTTCAGTTTCGCAAGCTTACGAGGCGGGGCGGACTGTGCAGTCGACCCGACACCTGGGAACCAGCGGTCAAAGATCACCGGCTGAGGAAAAAGTGGTGTGGGTCGTGGGCCACTCATACGTGAGGCGTGCCGCGGACGTATTCAAAGCAGGTGACATGATTCACATGGCTGGGGAATACGGGTACAGGGTGACCTTCTATGGAAGGGGCGGGCTCTGTATTGACCAGTTTCAACCTTTTTTCGAGGGTTTGTTAGGGCGGACAAGGTCACCGCCATCTATAATCATAGTGCATCTTGGGGGCAATGATTTGGTGACCACTGGTAGACGACTACTTCTCGAGGCGATACTATCCACAGTAAGTTGGTTGGCGAGAAGGGTTCCAGGGTGCACGATTGCATGGTCCCATATGATTCCACGAAAGGTGTGGCGGGGGGCTAATTCAGTGTCTGCTATAAATCATTCTGTGAAGAAGGTAAATAACAAGCTTGGTAGACTGTTCCGTACAAGTACATTGCATTCGATTCCTCATGGGTGTATCAGGGGGGACCATATGTATCTAGAAGATGGGGTCCATTTGTCCCGGGTGGGGAATTCTTTACTCATAGGAGACCTCGTAGCTTGGTTAAAGAGTTTACAGCATGACCTTTAGGTAGGAGTTTTGTGGGGGGTCCGGATAGCCGGTCAACTATCCGGCCTGTGGCGGTAAGGTCATGATCGGTGAGCAGTAATTGGAAGATCCCTAGGGGGGGGCGTCACCCATTACGGATGGGAGCGCCCGGGGGGAGGTGGCCATTGGCCCCTCAACGGGGAGGCGGTCCCTTCTAAGGATGGGACGCCGAAAGGAAAGGGAAGGCGGTCAAGGCCCCTCCCTGGATAGGAGGGGCTACGGGCCCCTCCTGGGAATTTCCCGGGGCCAGGACATCTGCGACGGCAGATGTGGTAAGTTGTGTGGGGTGGGGAGGGGGGTCTACGCTACCTTCTAGACACCTCACACGAGTCCTCGGACGACCACTAAGATGGCGTCGAGTTAATTGGGGCCCCCGTCAAGAAAAGGGAAATTGGTATGTGCACATGAGGTGCAGTCCTCTGTGCGGCCGCCCCTCACAAGTGAGGGGGGAGTTCTGGTTTAGGGATCTGACACCGGTTACGACCTTGCCGTTGGCCCTTAACGTTAGGATGTACAATTTCAATTTGAAAATGCATTTGTAGGATGTTAGTATCGGCTAGGAGAACCTTTGTATTAGAAATGTGTTAAGGTCAGCCAAAACATCGTAATGTGGAAATGAAATTGTACATGATATGAAACTGTTATTTTAATGTTTTAATTTTGTTTCATATTTTAATAAATACGGCCGGGAGGGTCACTCCCTCCCGCCTTCCAAAAGTTCAGAAATGTTTCCGTATTCCCATTCTTGGGGATTGTGTTGAGAGGGGGTGGCGGGTATCTCAGCCATATGGAAAGGGGCGACCACTCGGTCCCCCCAAACGTATGGTGGAGTACCCCGATCCCCCCGGGAAGCCATCTTGGGCGGGAGGCGAGTCTCGGCTGGTATGCCCAAAGCGGCGTAGCCGGGGCGCGCTTTTTCCCGCCCAAGAGTGGGTTGTCCTAGACACTGAAGCCGCCAGCCACGCCCCCGGAGGCGGGCGGAGGCGGGTTTACGCCCGCCAGAGGAAGGATAAAAGGAGCGACAAGCCAAGGAAGCATCCTCTTGTTCCTGTGCTCTGAAGCTGCACCTCCCCGCTGCACGTGAGCTCGAGACGGAACGAAGAGCCAATTTTGACCCACCCACCAGCCCCTGAGGACAGCAAGTTGTTTTGAAATAAAGTTATTTGACGTGGTAATTCACTTTTCTTACAGGTTGTTCTGAATAAAGTTGTGATTCAGTATGCAATAAAGTGGATAATTCTTTACAGTATGTTTTATCGAATAAAAGTATTTGCACCAGAGTTGATCAGTGATGTTTAGACAGTTCATACTTTGAATATCTTTTTGTCTTTTCCTCTTTAGTAATTAGTCTCTCTAGTTTAGTTTGTCGTATTTATTATTTGGTCGGGCGGTAAGGTCATGATCGGTGAGCAGTAATTGGAAGATCCCTAGGGGGGGGCGTCACCCATTTCGGATGAGGGCACCCACTGGGGGGAGGTGGCCATTGGCCCCTCAACGGGGAGGCGGTCCCTTCTAAGGATGGGACGCCGAAAGGAAAGGGAAGGCGGTCAAGGCCCCTCCCTGGATAGGAGGGGCTACGGGCCCCTCCTGGGAATTTCCCGGGGCCAGGACATCTGCGACGGCAGATGTGGTAAGTTGTGTGGGGTGGGGAGGGGGGTCTACGCTACCTTCTAGACACCTCACACGAGTCCTCGGACGACCACTAAGATGGCGTCAAGTTAATTGGGGCCCCCGTCAAGAAAAGGGAAATTGGTATGTGCACATGAGGTGCAGTCCTCTGTGCGGCCGCCCCTCACAAGTGAGGGGGGAGTTCTGGTTTAGGGATCTGACACCGGTTACGACCTTGCCGTTGGCCCTTAACGTTAGGATGTACAATTTCAATTTGAAAATGCATTTGTAGGATGTTAGTATCGGCTAGGAGAACCTTTGTATTAGAAATGTGTTAAGGTCAGCCAAAACATCGTAATGTGGAAATGAAATTGTACGTGATATGAAACTGTTATTTTAATGTTTTAATTTTGTTTCATATTTTAATAAATACGGCCGGGAGGGTAACTCCCTCCCGCCTTCCAAAAGTTCAGAAATGTTTCCGTATTCCCATTCTTGGGGATTGTGTTGAGAGGGGGTGGCGGGTATCTCAGCCATATTTGCTGTATAAATGGCAAAAGACTTTGTCCTTTTCTATCTCGGCGTGGATAGCCCTGTGCTAATCCTATGCTTAAAAACTTTGATAGAAAAACAGACATTTGAGGTGAGCAGATCTAGAGTGTTGCTGGTGTTGAGAGTGCACTAACAGGAGCTGCTTTCCACCTAAACTTGAGAACTACACAGAGTTATCTCCTTCTTTTTTGCATAATTTATGCATCACTTTATGTATGCCTGAAAGGGTTTTGTTTTTACTTATACTGGGTGCTCCCTTGTGTCTGGACAAAACTATACCTCTCTGAAGAGCTGTAATTAGAGCAAAACACTGTGTCAGGGGTTGCTTTTACTCATTTCAGGTTGGCTTGAGTTGGTATTTTACCAATTCAAAGCTGTAATACTGTGCCTGGAGTGATAAATAGCTTTTGTCATTTTACAGCTCGGCAAGGACAGCACTGTGCTAGTCCTATGCTTAAAGACTTTGCTGTATAAATGGCAAAAGACTTTGTCCTTGTTTCACGGACTACAGGAGTGCGTTTGTGATGAACCAAATAAATCCTTCGTTTGTGCCCGGAGCATGTGTCCCGCTGATTTTTTAATTAGGTCAGCTTTGGTGGAGTTTGTACCTGGTTTTCTGCTGATACCGGCAAGGGCACACCCTCTTGGTCTGGAGCTACGCGTAATCAGCAAAACAGTGGTGCAGTACGAGGAGTACAACGCGGCGCCCCCACAAACCAGAGGTATTCTCCACATGGGGTGTATCGACGTGAGGGGAGAGAGAAGGCAGCATCACGCTGCCTGATAAGGGCACAAAAGAAGGTATTGGCCACAACATCATACCCAGGACCTCTGAGGTGGAATGCAGTAAAGCGCCAAGAAATTGGGGACATTAATTTGGGCCTGTGTCCCATACATTTTTGTATGCGGAACCTCGTGGACTGCAACTTCCATCATGCTGTGCTCCTGGGAGGCGCAGCGCAATTAACACACCTGCCTGTGGGAGGAGGAGTCAAGAGACTGCTATTAAGGGAGTGGTCTCCTGGAGCCCACGAAATATCATAGCCTGTGGGACCGGCAATGATGATGGCCAGTTCGGCCAGAAACGCATCTGCCATAGCGTTTCATGGACTACAGGAGTGCGTTTGTGATGAACCATATAAATCCTTCGTTTGTGCCCAGAGCATGTGTCCCGCTGATTTTTTAATGAGGTCAGCTTTGGTGGAATATATATATATATATATATATATATATATATATATATATATATATATATATATATATATATATATATATATATTCACTGAAAAAACCTTAGGTTTTAGGCCATATATAGTTAGGGATTAGCATTTACAAAACCTTAATTTACTCGCACAAAACCATAGAAATTCGCATATATAGTTAGATGCAATAACTATATATCGCGCACCCGCAATCCACTGCTGATGATGTTACATATTACATCATTCATGACATGGTCAGTGACATCACTGATGACATCACTGATGACAACTCAAATGACATCACTGATGACAACTCAAATGACATCACTGACAACATCACTGATGACATCAATCATGTGATAATACGATCAACCTCTTCAGACTCTAATATAACCTTAGATACACTCAGAGTAAACAGACACTCACAGACTGTCACTCATCCATGGAGTTACTCACACACCTAGTCAGTCATGCACTGAATCAATCACACCTCCATTTCATCAACTATACAGTTATACACACCTTACTTATTCAAACATATACTAACACATATTTACTCTCTTATATAATTCCTGATACAAGTTTTCAATGATCCATTCAGCCACTCACACATTCACTGGCTCTTATACACAGTAATTTATATATGTGAACTCTCACATGTACTGTGTTTTACATATTTACTTACTTTGACATGTAGCACTGAGATATCCATTCACTCACCAATACACTCGCACACAGTCAACCACCCATACAGCTGTTTCAACATGCAGTTTTGAACCCATAGATCTAGTGAATCAACTGTTCACACATGTATACACAGAGTCACACACCTCCCAGCCACCCACACACACACACTCACTCTCCCATAGAAATACTTAGGCAACCAATCAATAACCCATATAGTTACTCATATAGCTACTGATTAACACATGCAGCACTTCATAGAACAACATATATAATGATGCACAAATTAAGACAGTGTAGTCACTAACCCATGCACTCAGTGAGACACATTTAATCACTCTCTCATACAGTCAGTCATGCACCTACTAAATCCTTCATCCAGACACTTATACATCCACTCATTCTTCAATATGTAAGACATATTTTAACTTTACAGAAACATACAGTCACTGGATGTTGTCATCAGTGATGTCATCAGTGATGTCACTGACCATGTCATGAATGATGTAATATGTGACATCATCAGCAGTGGATTACGGGTGCGCGATATATAGTTATTGCATCTAACTATATATGCGAATTTCTATGGTTTTGTGCGAGTAAATTAAGGTTTTGTAAATGCTAATCCCTAACTATATATGGCCTAAAACCTATGGTTTTTTCAGTGAATTTCAATGGTTTTTTAATAGCAAATATCAAAAGCTGTCAAATGTGAAGTACGTGATAGGTAAAAACATTTTCGTATTTATGCACGCTGATGTACTTTGAACGCTGCCCCCCCTCCCCCCCCCCCCTCGCTTTTCTCTTAGCAGTACTCTCTCTTTGCAGATAGTGAAGGGTAGTTAACGCAGGCCTTTGCCCCCGTTCTAATCCGTCGTGTCTGCTTCTCTCTCCATTTGATTGATTGTTATCCAAGCATATACTGTTTTAGAATTGGTTCTCTTTGGTTCATTCTCTATTTACAAACAAGCACAGAGTCGCAATACTCTGTTTAGTCTTTGCAGATAGTGAAAAATCGTTTTAAAAAACAAAAGGAATCGAGCAAAATCAGTAGGCCACTAATGGTATCTCTTTTTGACCTAGCTAAAATAGAAACATTAAGAACAACCCCTCATGAGAAATACGAAACTAGTGAGATGAACTGAGCTCCACACGATGATGGCTGCAAGACAGCTCGGCTCCGCCACCCACCCCACCCAAAATAACGACAAACCCTATGCAAATATTATAAATATATACATTACACCAGCAAAGTAACAGGGTAAAACATTTTATTAAATAACTATTTACATAACTATGTTATACTTTTAGTTGCCCGATCCGGCTAGCTCAATTGATCGAGCATGAGACTCAGGCACTCTGATCTCCTTGGCCTCAGTCAAGCATCAATAGTAAGATTTTCATACATGAGTGTTCGTTCATGGTTTTGGTCCCTGAGTTGCTTCGATGTCACTGCCTTGCACAAATGGCATAAGTCCTGGATGTTGGGTGCCATACTTCAGAGTTCTGAGCAGTGCTTGTAACACTGTCTAAACCTTATTTGCACCTGCTGCAGCTTCACTAATCTCAAAGTAAGTGGGGGCCGTTTGTGGACCTGACTGCATTTGAAAACAATGTGATACGGTACCTCCCTAAACCGCTTGACGGAGGCCCCCGAGGGGCAGTGTGATGGCACGGACTCGGAGAAGACGCTTGGCTCCGACCCCCTCCCCAAGTCTTATAGCCCTGGTGTAGCCTGAGATCGCACCCGACATAGGCGGCCGGCTCCCGTGGTCAAGCTGTCTTTGACGTTTTGTAGCCTTTCGAATTCTATCCTTAGACGGCATTGTCTAATTCCCAAATAATCTGCAGTTGAATCTGTGGTGAAATATAATAAAAAATGTTATTAACCACTATTACCAAACAGTAAATCAATAACAGTAAGAACTAGATTCGACAATGCTATAAAAAAAAAAGTATGCACAAGGGTGCAGGGGGTATCACTTTGACACCCTCTGACACCCTCAAAACAGGCACAGGTGCCATGTGGCAAGCAAACCAGCCCTAAGGGCAGGTCTGCCTTTCACATGACATAGGTGTGCGAGCACACATGTGCATGCACACCGGAATCGGTATTTTACCATGAAGTTTGATTTCATGCTAAAATACCGATTCGTTAAGGCCTTTGGGACTCAGAAGACTCCCCCCTACATAACAAATTAACAGAATCGGTAAAATTACTGATTCGGTATTTTACCGAACAAATAATTTTTCCGATTCTGTAAATGTAGATTTACCTACACGTGGCCTTGGATTTAAGCCCCTACATACCGATTTGCCATTTAACGATCGGAAACGGCCGAAAACGGCCGTAACCGGTCGGTAAATGGCCTGAAACGACCACCTACATCTGGCCCTAAGTGTGCATGCATTTGATTTCAAACAAAGTTTTAAAACAT
The DNA here is from genome assembly GCF_964263255.1 of Lissotriton vulgaris. Classification (NCBI taxonomy): domain Eukaryota; kingdom Metazoa; phylum Chordata; class Amphibia; order Caudata; family Salamandridae; genus Lissotriton; species Lissotriton vulgaris. Next base: position 781,266,725 of record NC_141691.1, read on the forward strand.
TTTATGTAAAACAATAATACACCTAGGGCCAGATGTAGGTAAATCACATTTACCGATTTTGAAATACCGAATATTACCGAATTTTACCGATTCGGTATTTCAAAATCGGTAAATGGGATGTAGGTACCAACTGATTTATTACTGATTCCTTAAAAATTCGGTATTTACCGATTCGGTAAATACCGAATCGGTATTTGCTATTGAATCCTATGGGCCTTGAAGCCCATAGGATTCAATTCAAATACCGATTCAGTATTTACCGAATCGGTAAATACCGAATTTGTCAAGGGTGCAGGGGGTATCACTATGACACCATCTAGCACCCCCAAAACGGGCATGTGTGCAATGTGGCACACAGACATGCCCTAAGGACACGTCTGTCTGTCACATGGCATATGTGTACATGCACAGATGTGCATGTACACAGGAATCGGTATTTTACCATGGATTTGTATTCCATGGTAAAATACCGATTCTGAAAGCCATGTGCCAATGGAAAATTGCCTACCCACATTTCAATCTTGCATTTTCGGTAAAATTACCGAATCGGTAAAATTACCGAAAACGCAACATTTAAGGGCAAATTAATTAATTTTACACATGGGGGCGTATTTACAAGGGCCTTACACTACAAGGAAAATGACTTCAAATGACCAGACACACATGGGGACGTATTTACAAGGCCCTTGAACCCGGGGGAAGTGACTTGAAATTGCTAAGCACACATAGGAGAGTATCTACAATGCCCGTGCAACACTTATGCATCATTTTTTACATGTACACCGTAACATTAACAACACAATTACATCATATGTCTGTTCCGCAAAAGCGACGCATTGCAGGAGTCACATCATTTTACCATCAAAAACAATTTCTCCGATTCTGTAAATGTAAATTTAGCTACATGTGACCCTGGATTTAGGCGCCTACATACCTTTTCGCCATTTACTTTTTGCCTTTTGGTGACTCTTCCATTCTGAACAATGTCCCACAATCCGTTTGACCTGAAACGATTACACAAATAAAACATTTGTGAGTTTTAAATTTCCGGAGAAGTATAATTCACCAATACCTTAAGAAACATGGAAGTGGTGAAAAAAGCCAAGCTTGACGTTACGGCAGCCACGAGGTAGCTAGGCTCCGCCACCCCCCCACTGCTCCAAGCATGTCTGTCCCACCGCTCGCCACGCCCATTAACGGTAACATGAAATAGATACAAATCAGCAGATACCTACCCCCATTCCGGAAACTCCTGAAGTGCAACAGGACCACGGTTACGCCCATCCGGAAGATGAGGCCTCGACACGTGCAGGGCGGGGCCCGGCTCCCCGCCATCAGCCGTGGGGGGATGGCCCAAAATGTACTGGTCTCCCGATTCCCTTCTTCTGCCGCCTTGAAGGCCACGGGGGGGATGTCTTGCCTCTGCCTCCGCCCCCCCGTCTTATCGCCTGGTCCGGACATCACAGATATCAACGCCAGGTGTCGGCACGTTTGCTGAATACTGTAAAGGTTTTCCTACACTTGGCGACGTGCTCGCTGCCTTGAATTCCTGGTGTGAGTCCATGAAGTTTCAGTCAACAAGGCCGGAGGGTGTTCTTCTAGACTGGCTCGCTGACCCGCTTCCCACGTGGGCTTGATATGAGCTCCCCGTTCGGGCCTGAAGCGATGCCCTGCAGGCCACGGGGGGGGGGGGGAATGTCTTGCCTCTGCCTCCGACCCCCCCCCTCTTATCGCCTGGTCCGGACATCAAGGATATCAACGCCAGGTGTTGGCGTGGGGTGCGCTGGGATGGAGAGGCGGCGCGAACGAGCCTCTCCCACCCCCACAGGTGGGGGCCCCTCAGCTGCACCCCCAACGCTCCACTCACCCAACAAAAGGGTTCCTCCACTCTTGCGATGCAGCGGCGCTGCACTCACCCGACAAAAGGTCTCGTCCACTATTGCGAGGCAATGATGCTCCGCTTACCCAGCGGGGGTCTCGTCCACTGTTGCGGTGCAACGACGCTTCTAGTTTCCTGCCTCCAGAAACCTTCTCCTCAACTTTGAAGATTCTATAGGAGCCACGGGGGCCCCCGACCCCCGATGGGGAATGACTTGCCATGATCACCCACGGAACGACCACGACGTAGCCGCTGGACGTCGGCGCGCTCATGCCGGCGCCGGCCTCAGTCTTGAAATCACCAAAATCCTGCAAGACTACCAACTTGATCAGTTCCGGTGGGACACCAGTATGACCCGGTAGGAGAGATTGTTTCCTCCCACCCCACTTTCACTGATGGTTCATTTCACCAGTCCCCTCTGCTACCCTTCAACGAAAACTTTTGGACTGCCGAAAGAGGTCCCGGTCCAACCACGAGTTGGTGGAGACATTTTGACTATACTTGGACCTTCCACGACCTCATCAAAAATGGCGCCGGTACAAATGAAACTCTCAACTCCTTGTTGTGCCCCGATTGCTCAGCCTTGATATCATGAGATATGTATGCAGTTTTTAGCACATGAATTGATATGGGATAAGACTAATTATATGTTCGGACAATTAATTGATTCAGGATGGGTATTGATTATACGTTCGAACAATGAATTGACATGGGACGGGTACTGATTACACGTTCGAACAATGAATTGATATTAACTTCTAATGCATCATTGATTACTGTATTTATTATTGAAGGTTCGAATTGTCGACACTTTTGGTACTTGCTCACAATGAATTATCGATATGATTTTGTTGCACTTGTCGCACTTTTTACTATGAAATCAACGACCACTGACTCTCTGTTATGTTTTCCACAAATAAATACATCCCCCCCCCCATTTTGAGTTCCAGCCTGCTCCGTGGCCGGCCCACGGGGTTGTAAGCCCGTATTTGGGCACCAACATTTTTATTAAAGGTTTTTGAAAAAGCAAACGTAGTTGTAACGCGTAGATTGGTAAGTTTCGAAGAAATGGCCACTGTTTCCGATTTATTTTTTTTATTTTTTAAAAAGCAGGTGAAATGAAGCAGCTCAATTAGTTAAGAGTTAAAAAGTATAGTACGCAGAAACATTGAAAATATGAATGGTCCAGGTTTGTTGTGTGTTTTTCATTTTTCTACAGCATAAAGCAATCAATAAAGATCCTGGTATTTAGCCTCTACTTTATATGCTACCTGTATCAGGGAAGTTGTTTTAAATGCCCCTAAGCCACCCCGAACGAATGTCACCTGGCCCCCCTAGTACGAACGAAAACGACCCCGTACCACTGTAGGTTATCTCTCTTCCTCAAAAATGACAAAAATTACTTTCTAGGACATTTTGGACATTGATGATTTTCATATGATCTATTTATTAAAGTAATACTCATCTCTCCGCTTGAAATTAATTTTCCACATGCTACACAAGTCAATCTCATCTGCCTAAAGTTCTTTAACAGATTTGGGACCGTTTCCCTTGCCTCTGACTCACTTATTGCTAAGTCATTGGTGGATGTTTTTGCCGGTCGGGGTTTATCCACCAAATCTCGAAGTTGTGCTTTAGAATAATTAAGAGAGTGCCACCTCTCCATGTGCCGATGCATGGTATGATTACCAATGCTATATTTTTTTTCAGTCCCTCTCGAGAGTTTTTTTTTTTGCAGATGAGGCAGGTAACAAACCTGGCATTAACTTTCTTTTCATGAGAAGGAAAAGAAAAAAATTGCCAGATAAAATTCACTTTCACATGGGACGTTCTTGGCATTTCTTTCAGAAACTTTTACATCACTGTGTCATTTCTTTGTCTATCCTGGTTAAAGCAATGTCATGTAAATAGTTGTTTAAAAAGTTTTTTTTAACGTGTTTACTTTGTTGGAGCGTTGTATATATTTATAAGTTATTAAAGTGTTATAATCCTACAACTTTGTTGGAGTGCTATATATTTTTAATGTGACACATAATTGTGAAGACTTTGATGTACAAAAAGGCATCCCTGGAATCTTCCGCTTCAGCCTCGGACCCACACACCCTCACAGTGAGAATCCCCTCCCCAAGCACAATACAGGATGGTTATCAGATAGTAGGAACGCGTGTGGTGTGACGGATCTCATCGGGTGGGGGCCTTGATCTACTGTAACTCCTTTGAAGAGGGGTGATTCTCTACAGCTGGGGCCATAAACTACATCTGCAGGGCTAGGTGATAGCCTGGGACCGGCCTGGACATTCGGACACAGAGGAAAAGGAGTGTCAGAGGGTGCGGTAGTGAATAGGGTGAAAGGGAGGTGTCGGGCGGGCACAGGGTGTGATTCTCAGGGAAGAGCAGCGCAAATGGGGGGAGGTTTATGGCCCATGCATGAGAGAGAGAGCGGGGGTGACCAGTGCGTGGGGGAGATGCTTGCGAGGGTGGGGAGCCATGATGAGGATCGGCGGCGTGCAGAGAGTGGGTCTGGTCAAGGCATCAAAAATGGCTGCCGTGCACGACATAAGTGTGGCATTGCAAAAAAGGCAAGATGGCGCAGACAATGTTTATCAATACGGATTAATTTATAACAATTATTTTTAACAATATATTTACTCGCAGTGTCAAAATGGCGATCAACACTTCCTAATTTCCTTCGAATCGAACGTTAACAGAAGTCAAGCGGCAAAAAAAAAAAAAAAACGCTCACGCGCAACCGCTGGAAGACAAGAATCAACATATATGAGCCTCCTCAACCACCTTCAGAAAACATAGGGGGTCAGGATAAGTCTCCCATACCCCCTTATATCCAATACTCACATTGCTTTTCCTCCATCTAGTAATTTAATTAAATCGAAACACAAAATGGCGATTTCTCGTTTCGCTACCAGTTTGCGACCCGGTTCGCGAACCAAGAAGCGCTTCTACCGCAAAAAATCAATTTTTTTTATTTGCCCCACGGGACCCTTTAATAACCCCAACATCATTCCTAGGGGGTCAAGAGGAGTCTACCTTGCCCCCTTTCATTAAATTCCCCCTTCGTTTTTTCTCCTCCTCTTGTCTCTCGATCCTACCGAGAGACAAGATGGCGGCTGCACCGGACTGTTTAGAATGTTGACAGACACCGGAGAGCTAATCAGCTTCGCTACGCAAAGCTCCGTTACGCGAAAAGTACGCGATCTGGAGCGCTATCTGGGACGCTGTCACAGATATATCTGTTTTTTTAAACGTTAATTTCTCAAAATCCACTGGAGCACATATATTGAGACCCAGCAAAGGCACATCGGGCTAACAGTCCCTACAATTTTGCCAAGTTTCGTGTAAATCCATTCAGCCGTTCGAGCTAAAAGTGAGGCCAAAGGCCCTATGGAAAAATGAATGGGAAAAACGCGTTTTGGGACCCCCCTTTTTTCTCGGCCCCCCCTTGACGGAACCCCCCCAAATTTTCAGGGGCTTCTCAGAAACAGAAATGTGCCATTTTCCTGAACATTTCAGCCGATTCCGTCCACAGAGACCAAAGTTATTAGACATAGAATTTTCAAAAGTTCCATAGAGAAAAAATCCTAACTATATATACCTACTGGCTATCGCCAGTAGGTAATATATATATATATATATATATATATATATATATATATATATATATATATATATATATATTTATATATATATATATATATCAACACCAACCTCCTTGTAGTTGCAAAGAGAGGAACACCACGGGACTCCAGGAAAAGCTGTTAAAATCCTTTTAATTTCGGCATTGTAGCATGACGCGTTTCGTTTCATCAAGAAACTTTCTCAAATGCTGCCGGGATTCAACACAAATGGTTCTGCCCGCCCTCCTTTTGGTTACCTGGCTGCGATTGGACAAGGAACCACAGGTGACTGAAGCATTGGGGAAAGCGAAAACCCTGTGTGGATTCTCGCGGAGCAGACCACCTCAGTAAGTACTATCCCAGGTGGGCGGTGTCTGCCCCTATCACCACAATGCACACCAAGTTCTTTTTGCAGGGCGATGTAACAGTTTAGCGTGTCCCTCACTCCGCCGCTTGTTCTCCCAAAATTCTGCCTGAGTGTGTTGTTGTAGGTAACAGCACATATATATATATTCACTGAAAAAACCATATGTTTCACACCAGTTATAGTTAGCTTAAAATTTTACTGACACAAAACCATTGAAATTCCCACGTTATAGTTAGTTGGACTCACTATAACTTGCGCGCCTGCAATGCACTGCTTATGATGTCACATATTACATCACTCATGACATGGTCAGTGACATCACTCATGACATCACTGATGACACCATCCAGTTAATGTGAGTCTTTCTGAAAAATAAATATGTTTTATATATGTATTTGTAAAGGACGATGGAAGAATAAATGGTTAAATAAGTGTATAAATGGATGTTTTTTAAAAAAAGAATTGATTGGTTAACTGCCTTATTAAGTGTATCTTAGTGAATACATATAGTAGCGAGTAACTTTTAAATATTGTAATATATGTATCAGTGTTTCACTTTGTGTATAAGTGGCTGCATGGGTTGGTGACTGACTCACTGTTTAAATGTGTTTTGAAGACGGCATATGTGCAGGACTGTATGGGTGGATGAGTGTGTACATATGTGTGTGTTAGTGAGTGAATGACTGTCTCACTAGTGTCTTTATCAGTAAAAAGATATGTTTTAATCTAGTATAAGTGAGTATTGATGTATATAAGTGAGTATATGAAAGAGTAAGAGATTGTAAGAGTTCCTGTTTAAATAAGTATGTGTTTCTATAAGTGATTGTTTAAGTGAGTAAGTATGTGTAAGTTTCCTTAGAAGTAAGGTGGTAGTGTGTGTATAGCTGTATAGGCAAATAAATGGATGTTCAATAGTTTATTTGCATGTGTGAGTAACTTTTGGATGACTGTCGTGTGTAACAGGATGTATAGGTGTATCACTACATATGATGAGTGAGTATATGTATGAGTGACTATATAGAACTAATGGGGAATGAGTGGATGTGTATATAGATGGTGGAATTACTGAATTGGTTGTTGTAACTGGTATGGCTATCTCCATTTTTTTGAAAATGTTATTTTCTATTTTTGAATATGTGTTTCAAGGGTTACATTACACTGAAAGGATATCTGTCACTTTCTCACAAGGATGGTGTCATCAGTGATGTCATGAGTGATGTCACTGACCATGTCATGAGTGATGTAATATGTGACGTCATCAGCAATGCATTGCAGGCGCGCAAGTTATAGTGAGTCCAACTAACTATAACGTGGGAATTTCAATGGTTTTATGTCAGTAAAATTTCAAGCTAACTCTAACTGGTGTGAAACCTATGGTTTTTTCAGAGAATTTAATAGGTTTTTTAAATGCTAATTCCTAACTATAACTGGTGTGAAACCTATGGTTTTTTCAGTGAATTTCATAGGTTTTTTAAATGCTAATTCCTAACTATAAGTCTCAGTTTATAAGTAGGACTGTTAGCGCTCTAGTTGTTCTTTAGAACACTCTGGGACATTCTGTCATTGGGCTATAGTTGGGCTGCATCTGGCTGATATTTGGGCTACATTTGTTATTTTTTGTCTCTGGTGGCCATCTTTGGGCTACATTGGGCTACATTGGGCTACATTTGGGCTCTAACATATATATAGCCCAATGTAGCCCAATATATATTTTTTCAAAGTTAATTTTCGTAAAGACCACTTGAGCATATATCTTGAGACATAGCAAAGGCACATCGGGCTACCAGTCCCTACAATTTTGCAATTTTTTTTTTTTTGTATATTCTTTTTTTTTTTTTTGCCTTGGAGCGCTCCCGGTGCGCGCCCCGGTGAGCGCCCCGGAAAGCGTAGTATTATGAAGCGCCCCGGGGCGCGCACCGGGGAGCTCCCCGTAAGCGCCAATATCGCGAATGAAAACATGATCGTGACGTATCCAGTAGCCGCGTCCGCCTGATACGCACGGCGTAAGCGCACCCGGATGCACTCGAGCGAATAGGATCGCGCAACGCAAACATCCAACGCGCTTATGCGACGCGACCCGGGGCGCGCCCCCTTGCCCGCCCAGGGGCGCATAGCGTTAGCGCGTCGGGTCATGTGACTTGAAAGTAACACTTTTCATTGGTTTATAACAGTTTTGGTTTCATAATGATGAAGCTCCTGGTCTTGTGACCTGAAAATAACACTTCTCATTGGTTCAGGACAGTTTTTTTTTCCAAATGATGAAAGACCCCACCTTTTTTCCTTATTCTGACTTTGTCCTTTGACTTAGGAAGACCTGTTTGTACCTCTCTGTACCTTTTTGATCTATATAATGGCTTCAGTAGCAGCAACAGCTGGTGCATTTGCACCACCACCACCATTACAACCACCAAGAGGACCACCACAAGATTGCATTGGTGGTCAACAAGAGGAGGAAGAGGAGGAGGAGGAGGAGGAGGGGAGGAGAAGATGGCTTGAAGAAAACAATACCCCATACCAGCCAAGACCAACCATTATATGGGAGTTTTTTTCGATCCCAGAGGGGAAGAAAAAAGTAAATGCAGCCAAGGTGACTTGCCTAATCTGTGGCATTGAACTTTCTAGTGGGAACACTAATAAAAAATATTCATTTGGAAACAACACAATGAGTAGGCACATGCAGCGCAAGCATCCAATAAACTATTCTGCTGCAGAGATGAGGGAACTGGCCAGAAACCCTCAACAAACTACAAGCACCTCCTCCAAAAGAAAGGAACGCAATCCGTCGGGACAAGAGGCAAGAGAGACGATGCCTTGCATTCAGCCACGGTTTGCAGATTTCCGAATTATCTGTAAATATTGTGGGAAGACCATCTCCTACGGAGAACAGAGCGTAAAGCTCATCGTCCTTGCTGGGGACAACCACAAGTGCCCCAATAAACCCTAATTATTTCTTTTCTTTTTTTTTTTGCTCCAGTTGAGCCATTTTCAATTCCCTGATTTTTCGTTTCTCCCCATGAAAAATACAAAAAAAATATAAAACTGTTCAGAAAACCCAAAAAAAGTTTAAAATGTTCAAAAAAACAAAAAAATATATAAAACAACAAAAAGAAAAAAAACAGTTCTTTTTAGAACTACCTCCAATTTATAAAAAAAAGGCTACATTTTTTTAAAACTCTATCATTCTTTTTTTCCATGGTCCGCTCCCCGGTGCGCGTGCCGGGCGCTCCCCCCGCGCAAATTGAAATTTTTTTTTTTTGCCTTGCGGGACCCTATTATAGCCCCCACATCAAACCTAGGGAGTCAGGGGGGTTTACCCTGCCCCCTTATGGTAATTTCCCCCTTTTTTTAATTCCACCTCTTGTGTCTCTATCCTACCGAGACACAAGATGGCAGCCGGTCCGGACTGTTTCGAATGTTTACAGACACCCGAGAGCCAATCAGCTTTCCCTGGGCACCTCGCGTGGCGCGCACAAAAAGAAGAAAAAAAACAGCTCTTTTTAGAACTACTTCCAATTTATAAAAAAAGGCTACATTTTTTTAAAACTCTGTCATTCTTTTTTCCCCATGGTCCGCTCCCCGGTGCGCTCCCCGGTGGGCGTACCGGGCGCTCCCCCTGCGCAAATAAAAAAAATAATATTTTTTTGCCTTGCGGGACCCTAATATAGCCCCCACATCAAACCCTGCCCCCTTATGGTCATTTCCCCCCTTTTTTTCCACTACTCTCTAATACTCACTCTCTACTACTCATTCTCTACTACTCTACTACTCTCTACTACTCTCTCTCTACTACTCACTCCCTACTACTCACTATCTACTACTCTCTATTACTCTCTACTCTCTACTACTCACCCTCTACTTCTCACTCTCTACTACTCTCTACTACTCAATCTCTACTACACACTCTACTCCTCACTCTACTACTCACTTTCTACTACTTTCTACTACTCACTCTCTACTACTCTCTACTACCCACTCTCTACTACTCTCTCTCTACTACTCTCTACTGCTCACTCTACTACTCACTCTCTACTACTCTCTACTACTCACTCTTTACTACTCTCTACTACTCACTCTCTACTGCTCTCTACTACTCACTCTACTGCTTACTCTCTACTACTCACTCTCTACTACTCACTCTACTATTCACTCTACTACTCTCTACTATTCACTCTCTGCTACTCTCTCTACTGCTTTCTACTACTCTCTACTACTCACTCTCTACTGTCTATTACTCACTCCCTACTCTCTACCTCTCTCTACTTCTCTCTCTACTAGTCTCTACCTCTCTACTTCTACCTCTCTACCTTTCTACATCTACACCTCTACCTCTCCACCTAACTCTACACGCACACATATACACATATACATATGCATATATATGCATATGCATTTTATATATATGTATGTGTATATATATACATACATATATAAAGATATATAATCTGCATATCTATATAAATACAAATATAAATGCATGCATAAATATACATATATGCATACATATGCATGTTATTTACATGAAAGTTTGAAAAACATTAATAAAAGCAAAGCTAAAAAGCCACATCATTACAAACAGAATGGCTGTTACTTAAACGAGGGCGAGATCTATTGCATTTTCAATGCTTGTGTACTTTGGTTCCATTAAGAAGGCATTCAGATGTGTCACACATTTGCCATAAATTCTTAATGTTAGTACTCTAGTTGCTTATTAGATCACTGTAGTAAAGCTACTGCTCACCAGGGAAGTTTGCTGCTGGTATTCAAAGTGCATGTTTCAGTCTGCATGTCAGAATTTTTTTAATGAAATAGAAGAGGATTGGAGAAGTCAAAATGTGCCCTCATTTTTCTTTCTTCTGCACTAATCATAATTTCTATGGCAAAATGAACCCCCTCATGTTGTTCCTTTGCAAATTAAATGTTTTAAGTGTTACCACTGTATTCCAATCAAGATGACTTCAGGTGTGCCATACTTTTGTCATAAGTAAGACTGTTAGCGCTCTAGTTGTTCTTTAGAACACTCTGGGACATTCTGTACTTGGGCTATACTTGGGCTACATCTGGGTGATATTTGGGCTACATTTGGGCTCTTTTGTCTCTGGTGGCCATCTTAGGAGACTGCATGTCAGAATGTTTTAATAAAATAAAAGAGGATTTGAGAAGTCACTCAAAATGTGCCCTAATTGTTCTTTCTGCAGCACTAATCATACTTTCTATGGCAAAATATACCTCCTCATTTAGCTCCTTTTTAAATTAAATGTTTTAAGAGTTACCACTTTATTCCAATCAAGATGGCTTCAGATGTGCCATACCTTTGTAATAAGTAGGACTGTGAGTGCTCTAGTTGTTCTTGAGAACACTCTGGGAAGCTGCAGTAGAACACAAAGGAATCATCTGACAGTCTCTGTCCTTGTTGCATGTACATGTTTTACTTAGAATCTCAGACTTCATTCTCACATGACTGAAAAAGATAATGTGAATTTACAGAAAATATTCTTTCAGTTTAGCTTATAGATCCCCTTCCAAACCACTGTGGGAAAAGCATGAGATAATAGTTTTCTTTCAATCATGATTAATGATATCCCAGCAGAAGGCTTTTTCACATGGTAAAATCACCTTAGAACACACCACAATTCCTAAAATGAGTATGGTACCATCAACAAATGATTTATAATGTAACTAAAGTCCCAAGATGGCTGCCAACACTTCTTGGATGAAGTGCTGACAGCCAATCAGATCTCACGATGAGATGTGTGGTTAGGCTCCGCCCAGATATATACATATTTTTTTCTTTTGATTTTCTCAGGAACTACTGGAGGGATTTACACCATTTAACCAAAAGCATTATCTGCGTACCAGACCCTACCATTTTCCCAAATTTGGTGTAATTCCGTTCAAGCGGTTCGGGCTGTAGCTGTGTCTAATCGGCCTATGGAAATTAACATGAGGAAAACAAGTTTTGGGACCCCTCTTTTTTTCTCCCCCCCATGACGAATCTTCCCAAGACTTTCAAGGAAGGAGCGGAGCGGAGTGGGCCATCTTCTTTGAGAAATTCGCAAAGATTCAACTACCGGCGCCAAAGTTATTCCCAATAGAATTTTGCATATTTCCTATGGAAACTAGGTCCTAACTATAACTACCTACTGGCGACCGCCAGTAGGTATATATATTAGGTATATATATATATATATATATATATATATCCGAAAAGCAGAATTCAGGTCAGAGAATTCAGACGAGCCCGTAGTTCTTCCAAAATGATGTTTAGTCGGCAAATCAAAGAGTCGAGGGATAATGCGTTTCGAACAACAAGTTGTTCTTGGTCACATGACCCGCGTTCATCTCATACCACCTTTTAAAGGTGTAACCACACTAATCCATAGAAATAGAAAACATCTTTTCATATATGCTCAATACTTCTTGATACATAATAATTCTAATATCGGTTACTGTCACTGATATTCTGTGAGACAATTAATTATATCCATGGTGATTTGGTGCGTGCATACATTATTTCATAAGTGAAAAAGTATAAAAACCCAGCTTATTATTTTGATACAATTCGGAGTTTGCGAAATTCATTGGTTGGTCCAAGATTAAGGTTTAGTACCAATGCAAAATTATGGAATTAGTTGTCAGAGCTCAAAAACACATTACGGTATAGTACCATATATCCAGCTTTAACAAACCAATTTATACATATATGTACATTAACATTAAGCATATATTAGTACAATAATAAGAGAAAAATGAATAATTAGCTAGTTGTATAAAAAGGTACAGCTGAAGGTTGATTAGGTTGTCTCCTATTTCCAAACCTAAAAAAGGAAAAGAAAAGAGGAAAGAGTATAGGTTTACTATAAGCATTAAAATTGTCTTTAATATCCATATGGATACTATGAGGACCTATAGTTAATTAAGCTGGTATAAGTAACAAAGATGTGAGGGTGTGCGGGAAGGGGAAGTTCAAAAGTTAGATCTTTGTGATGAGAATACAGCTTTCCTATTAACAATTCCACTGTCTGCTTAGGTTGTACATTTTTAAAGGTGGGAGTGTAACTCCTCGTCCATGTTTAAACCATCCGGAAATGAGTCCCTGCCAATAGAATCACCGTGACTCTAATTTGCGTAACGCTCCCAATCTGTCTCCACCTCTGATGCTACTTTTAATCATGGTACTCCCTATGTAACTTGCTTTTGATGCATCATTCTGGTGGAATCGGCTAAAGTGCTTCCCAGTGCTGTATAAGGAGTCCTGATTAGTAATTGCACGCCAATGTTCTAGAATGCATTTCTTTACAGATGATGTGGTTTACTCTATGTACCATAAGTTACAGGGACAACGAATAGGGTACACTACAAACTCCGTGGTGCATGTGATTAGAGTATTAATCTTCCATTTCATTTTCGTTTTAGGTAGGAAGATCTCATTACAGTTCTGACTGTACTTGCAAGCCCTGCGATTCCCACATTTTCTGAAGCCTTTCGTAGTTTTTAACCAGTCAGTTTCTTTCGGGGATAAATGACTTTATACTAGATTACTAGATAGTCTTTTAGAGAATGGTCTCATCTGTACGAAATGTCCGGAGTGGTACCGACGACATTTATCAAGATGGGATCTTGCCTTAATATATCCCATCTATTTTCCCGCTTTTTCCGTATTTGGTTGGACTGGCTACAATACTTTGTTATGGATCTTACTTTAGGGTTTTCAGAATGGGTCGTAGAAATGCTGGCTTTGGGAGTTAGTGTCTCCTCTCTTTAACTCTGGATTCTGCCTCCCTGAGTGATTTGTTAGAATACCCTCTAACTCTGAATCTCTCTTTCATATCCTCCTTAGTTTTTTGGAAATGTGATTCAGTAGAACAGTTGCGTTTTGCTCTCAAGAACTCACTGAAAGGGATTCCCCATCGAAAGTTTGGGGGGTGAGCACTGGAGGAGTGGAGTAATGAGTTCCCTGCTGTCTCTTTGCGAAAAAGTGTAGTGGTCAATTGGTTGTTTACCTTGGTAACTCAGACGTCTAAGAAATCTAGAGTGTGTCTGTTATAGTGTCTTGTAAATTTTAAGTTTATGTTGTTGATGTTTAGACAATCAATAAAACAATTCAAATTATTCTCGGACCCCCGCCAGACAAAGAAGATGCCGTCTATGTATCTCATCCATTTAACCACATTTAATGCCCATTTCTCCGTGAGGTCATTCCAGAGCACCTGCTTCTCCCACCAGCCAACCATAAGGTTGGCATAGCGGGGGGAGAAGCAGGTGCTCATGGAAGTCCCCTGTTGTTGTCTATAGTGTACTTTGTCAAATAGAAATACATTTTTGTATATCTCCAATCACCAAAGTTGCCCTTAAGTGGGAGAGCCCTTACACCAGCATATTCTCTTCATACAGGATCAGCCACGGGAGCCAGCCCTTAACTTCAACCAGGGCTGGAGGCTCGATGCATTTCGAAATGTCTTTCTTTCTCAAGAGCCAATCAGAGTGAAAACGCCAACAGCATGCTTTTGGAACTCCTGCTTTTATTATAAAACGGAGTACCGCCCTTTCATTAGCAGGGTATCTCTTGCCTTGCAGACCGCAAGGCATCCTAGTTATTGCAGTCCAAAAAGCCGTAAGTATAACCCATGTGGGTGCTGTTGGGGGCCACGCTGAACAATAAAACCCATGTGGGTCCATTCCGAAGAGGGCTCAGCACCTGCAGCTTTAAGTATCATCCTGCGATTGAGTGCTGATGTCCTAATGCGAACCTAGATTTCCGGCTTTGCAGGTCAGCAAACTGCAGCGGGGCATCCCCGCGACTTGAGCCAAGCCGCTTAGTATCCAATCGCCAAAGTTGCCTTTAAGTGGGAGAGCCCTAACGCCAGCATATTCTCTTAACACAGGATCAACCACGGGAACCAGCCCTTAACTTCAACCATGGCTGGAGGCTCGACAAGTTTCGAAATGTCTTTCTTTCTCAAGAGCCAATCAGAGTGAAAACGCCAACAGCATGCTTTTGGGACACCTGCTTTTATTATAAAATGGAGTCCTGCCCTTTCATTATCAGGGTATTTCTCGCCTTGCAGACCGCAAGGCATCCTGGTTATTGCAGTCCAAAAAGCCATAAGTATAACCCATGTGGGTGCTTTTGAGGGCCACGCTGAACAATAAAACCCATGTCGGTCCATGCCCTGAGGTGCATTTGGAAAGGGGCGACCACTCGGTCCACCCGAACGTATGGTAGAGTACCCCGATCCCCCCGGGAAGCCATTTTGGGCGGGAGGCGCGTCTCGGCTGGTATGCCCGAAGCGGCGTAGCCGGGGCACGCCTTTTCCCGCCCAAGAGGGGGTATTGTCCCAGACACCGAAGCCGCTAGCCACGCCCCGGAGGCGGATTGGAGGTGGGTCCACGCCCGCCCGAAGAAGGATAAAAGGAGCGACAAGCCAAGAAAGCATCCTCTTGTTCCTGTGCTCTGAAGCTGCACCTCCCCGTTGCCCGTGAGCTCGAGACGGAACGAAGAGCCAATTTTGAAGGATTTAATTTTGTCTTTGTTCTTTCAGAAAATCAGCGTTGGACGATGCCGGGCAAGAAGGTCGGAAAACGGGTCGGTACTGATCAGATGCTCCGCATGCTGGTGAAAGACATGGCCGAGATGAAGAAGCAGATGGCGGCAATGAATGGTGTGGGGGGACCCAAGCGAGTCGTCGGACCAGCATTGCCGAGAGTAGTCCCTAACAGGAGAGGTAGAAGGGCCAAGAAGGGAGCGGATGGGGGGGAGGCCCCAGTTCCCAAGGCGCCGCCTGCGCACCCAGATACACCGGCTGAGGCCCCGATCCCGGTCCCGAAAGAGGGGCAACCAATTCCGGTTGTAGTCACCCCCGTGAACGGGGAGGATATGCCTCCCGAACTGGCTGCACAGTTGGCAGCATGGTTGGGGAAAGATAGCGAGGGGGCCACGGCTGATGATGCCAGAGCAGTGATGAAACAGTTGCGGCAATCGAGAGATGCTGCGAAGGCACCATGTCCTCTTGTTCCCCCGCAGGCTCCCATGGAACAACCAGTAGCGGGCGTGAGTTCGGCAGCGACTACGGTCACAACTACCGGTTCAGGTAAGCAGCTATTGCCAATGGCAGGGGAGGGGTCGGTACCCTCAAGAAGGGAAAAAGTGGCTCAGCATATCCTGATCGAAGTCAAAGAAAGGATATTGGCTGATAAATATATAAACATGTTTTCTTTACTAACTGATCATTATGAGATTGAGCATGTAAAAATTCAAAAGGAGTTTCTGCACCCTAGTGTTTGGCGCGCAAAAATGGCCGCTTTCAGAGTTGACGAAACGATAGGTAATTGGGGCAGAGCGTTTGCGATGTTCACTGCAATTATGGGGGAACGAAGGCCCGAAATGTTGGCTGAACTACCCGTGTATCAGACACGTATCATGGAGTTTTCTCAGACATATGAGGGTAATCAATGGTTTTTGTACGAAAGCATATTCCGTAAGTCCAAGGAGTTCGACGCATCTCTGACGTGGGATTGTTTCGACTCCATTTCCTGGCAAAAAATGGAGAAATCAGGCATGGCAAAGACGCCATTGTTGGGCGGGAACGGGGGCGAGTTTTCCCGCCACTCGTCTGGGGCCCCCTTTCGGGCGGGATCAGGCAATGATCAGCACTCAAAGACTAATGGCAACTCAGGTAAAAAAGGGGCATGCTGGAGTTTTAACAGAGGCAAGTGTACAAGGCCCCAGGGGTCATGCAAGTTTAGGCATGAATGTACAGGGTGCGGGCAATCCTCGCATCCTGAGACCATGTGCAGAGCCAAAACGGGTGACACGGGAAGTAGAGCGGGCGCCAAACAGGTCTGAAATAGTCCGAGGGGCGCCTTTACCTACCCCGGTTGATACCATGGCAATGATTCCTTGGCTTAATGAATACCCGGATCATAGCTCCGCTGGGGTGTTGCGAGATGGTTTTTCGTATGGTTTCCGCATCCCGGCGGGGAATTTTCAGGGTAAAACACAATGTCGGAACCAACTGTCGGTTCTGCAGAATACAACTGTGGTACAAGCAAAGATTGGGAAAGAGGTGACCCGGGGTCGGGTTGCCGGACCATATGACAGACCGCCAGTTCCTGATTTTGTTTGTTCACCCCTGGGAGTAGTCCCCAAAAAAGACCCGGGCGAATTTAGGTTGATACATAACTTGTCAGCTCCGAGGGGTCTTTCGGTGAACGATGTGATTGACCCGGGAGTGTGTTCGGTGCGGTATGCGTCTTTTGATGAGGCCTTCGCCATGTTGAATTGCCTGGGGCCCGGGGCGCTGATGGCCAAATCGGACATCGAGTCAGCGTTCCGGTTGCTTCCGGTACACCCAGACGATCAGCGTCTCCTTGGTTTCATGTTTCAGGGACGCTATTACTTGGATAAATGTATGCCAATGGGTTGCTCCATATCTTGTGCGTATTTTGAGAAATTCAGTAGTTTTCTTCAATGGGCGTTCACAAGAATAACGGGGTTTACGCATGTTATGCATTATCTTGACGATTTTCTGTTCCTGGGGGCAGCCGGGGACTCGGAATGTGCACAGGCTTTGAATGCATTTTGTGATCTCATGAGACATTTTGGTGTGCCATTGGCGCCAGGTAAGACTGTGGGACCGTTTACTTCGCTCGAGTTTCTTGGAATAGAGCTCGATTCCGAAGAGGGTTGCTTCCGGTTGCCCAAAGAAAAGGTAACGAAATTCAGGGCCTCGCTGGAAACATGTATTAGCGAGACAAAGGTAAATTTGCATCAATTACAACAGACTGTGGGTCAGCTGAATTTTGCCCTTAGAGTGATACCAATGGCTCGCCCTTTTTCCCGCTCGATTGCACAGGCCATGGTCGGCCTTAAAGAAGGGCAGCACCGCACAAGGCTCTCGGCAGAGGTTCGCCAGGACATATGGTTGGCATTCCTGGCGGATTTCAATGGTCGTGTGGTCTGGAACAAACCGGCGGTGTCCTCCGAGGAGCTGGGGTTGTGGACAGACTCGGCAGGGAGTATGGGCTTTGGCGCCATATATGGTAATCACTGGTCAGCCCAAACATGGCCATCGTGGTGGCGAGAGAGTGGGCTTACAGGTAACATTGGGTTTCTCGAATTGTTCCCTATTCTGGTGGCCTTGACAACATGGCCTGAGGGGTTTCGGGATCACTCTGTGGTATTTTGGTCTGATAACATGACCGTGGTTGAGTGTATCAATAGTCAGGCAGCACGATGCAAATGGATTTTGAGATTGCTTAAGGAAATTGTCTTGCTATGTATGCAACTGAACGTCCTTTTTAGGGCAAGACATGTGCCAGGGGTGCTGAACCAAGCAGCTGATGCACTTTCTCGTTCCCGTATGCAGGCCTTCTGGGATTTTCTGCCCACAGCGGACCCGGTGGCGGCACCATTTCCCGAAGCTCTCTGGTCTCTCGGTGCCCCGAACTACAAAACTTCGTGGGAGAGAGTTTAGCACCCAGGACAAGGAAGGCATACGAAGGGGCGTTCCGTTCCTATTGGTCCTTTTTGGGTTCTGCTAGGGGGGAGCTTTGGGGCCAAGAAGAATATGTCCTGAAATTTTTGTTGTCGTTACATCAGGCAGGCAAATCAGTAGCTACGGCTCAGAGGCACCGGGCCGCCATTTCTTTTATGGCTCGGGCTCATGGTATCCAGGACCCCACAGCGTCTTTTGTGGTAGAGAAGGCGCTGCGTGGGTGGCAACGCCTTGAGGGTCGCAGAGTGGACGAAAGGCACCCGATAGGTCTGGAAAGGTTGGCCCTGTTACTGTCCGTACTCCCTGCAACATGTTCATCTCAATCAGAGACAGAGCTATTCCGGGCAGCTTTTGCATTGGCATTTCATGGGGCTATGCGGGTTAGCGAACTGGTAGCAAAGAACAAGCAGGATACGGGGGGAGGTCTGTGCCGAGAGCACATACAAATTAAGGGGGAGACGATGATGGTCTCGTTTGCCAGGTCCAAGACCGATCAGGGTGCGATCGGGAACAGTGTGGTAGTCCAGCGGATTCCCGGATCTCCCATGTGCCCGGTTGCATGCGTTGAGGAGTATTTGGCGCTCAGGGCGGCATCACGGGGGGGAACCTTGCTGAGGCACGCAGACGCCACCCCACTGACTAGGTTTCAGTTCCAGCGGGTCCTTGCAATGGCAATTACAGCCGCGGGCTTGAACCCGTGCGAGTTTGGGACCCATTCCTTCAGGATAGGGGCTGCTACAGAGGCTACAGCCAGGGGTCTGAGTGTGGAAAAAGTAAAACAGTTGGGGCGTTGGTCCTCGAATTGTTACAAAAGGTATGTGCGGTTGCACATGTTGTGAAGCTGATATCATGCACTCACGCTTCTTGTCTTTGTTTGGTTTACAGTTTCGCAAGCTTACGAGGCGGGGCGGACTGTGCAGTCGACCCGACACCTGGGAACCAGCGGTCAAAGACCACCGGCTGAGGAGAGAGTGGTGTGGGTCGTGGGCCACTCATACGTGAGGCGTGCCGCGGACGTATTCAAAGCAGGTGACATGTTTCACATGGCTGGGGAATACGGGTACAGGGTGACCTTCTACGGAAGGGGCGGGCTCTGTATTGACCAGTTTCAAACTTTTATGGAGGGCTTGTTAGGGCGGACAAGGTCACTGCCATCTATAGTCATAGTGCATCTTGGGGGCAATGATTTGGTGACCACTGGTCGACGGGTACTTCTCGAGTTGATGCTATCCACTGTAAGTTGGTTGGCGAGAAGGGTTCCGGGGTGCACGATTGCTTGGTCCCATATGATTCCTCGAAAGGTGTGGCGAGGGGCTAATTCTGTGTCTGCTATAAATCATTCGGTAAAGAAAGTGAATAACAAGCTTGGTAGACTGTTTCATACAAGTACATTGCATTCGATTCCGCATGGATGTATCAGGGGGGACCATATGTATCTAGAGGATGGGGTCCATTTGTCCCGGGTGGGGAATTCTTTACTCATAGGAGACCTCGTAGCCTGGTTAAAGAGTTTACAGCCATGACCTTTAAGGAGGAGTTTTTGTGGGGGGTCCGGATAGCCGGTCAACTATCCGGCCTGTGGCGGTAAGGTCATGATCGGTGAGCAGTAATTGGAAGATCCCTAGAGGTGGGGGCGTCACCCATTACGGATGGGAGCGCCCGGGGGGAGGCGGCCATTGGCCCCTCAACGGCGAGGCGGTCCCCTCTAAGGATGGGGACGCCGAAAGGGAAGGTGGCCATAGGCCCCTCCCTGGGGAAGAGGGGCTGCAGGGCCTCTCCTGGGAATTTCCCGGGGCCAGGACATCTGCGACGGCAGATGTGGTAAGTTGTGTGGGGTGGGAGGGGGGTCTACGCTACCTTCTAGACACCTCACACGAGTCCTCGGACGACCACTAAGATGGCGTTGAGTTAACATGGGGCCCCCGTCAAGACAAGGGAAATTGGAAATAGGCACAAAGGTGTAGTCCTCTGTGCGGCCGCCCCTCACAAGTGAGGGGGGAGTTCTGGTTTAGGGATCTGACACCGGTTACGACCTTGCCGTTGGCCCGTAATGTTAGGATGTACAATTTCAATTGTAGAAATGCATTTGCAGGATGTTTAGTATCGGCTAGGAGAACCTTTGTATTAGAGATGTGTTAAGGTTAGCCAAGAACATCGTAATGTGGAAATGAAATTGTACATGATATGAAACTGTTATTTTAATGTTTTAATTTTGTTTCATATTTTAATAAATACGGCCGGGAGGGTAACTCCCTCCCGCCTTCCAAAAGTTCAGAACCGTTTCCGTATTCCCATTCTTGGGGATTGTGTTGAGAGGGGGTGGCGGGTATCTCAGCCATATGGAAAGGGGCGACCACTCGGTCCCCCCGAACGTATGGTAGAGTACCCTGATCCCCCCGGGAAGCCATTTTGGGTGGGAGGCGCGTCTCGGCTGGTATGCCCGAAGCGGCGTAGCCGGGGCGCGCCTTTTCCCGCCCAAGAGGGGGTTGTCCCAGACACCGAAGCCGCTAGCCACGCCCCGGAGGCGGATTGGAGGTGGGTCCACGCCCGCCCGAAGAAGGATAAAAGGAGCGACAAGCCAAGAAAGCATCCTCTTGTTCCTGTGCTCTGAAGCTGCACCTCCCCGTTGCCGGTGAGCTCGAGACGGAACGAAGAGCCAATTTTGACCCACCCACCAGCCCCTGATGACAGCGAGTTGTTTGAATAAAGTCGTGTGACGTGGTATTGTTTTTTCTTACAGGTTGTTCTGAATAACGTTGGTGATTTGATATGCACTAAAGTTGATAATCTTCATTTGCAACATGTTTATTCAAAAGTAGTTGCACCAGAGTTGAACAGTGATGTTCTGTAGAGTTATACTTGGAATGCTTAAGTATAATGTTTTTCTCCTCTTTAGCCTTAGATTGTCGTATTTATTTTGGTCAGGCGGTAAGGCCATGATCGGTGAGCAGTAATTGGAAGATCCCTAGAGGTGGGGGCGTCACCCATTACGGATGAGAGCGCCCGGGGGGAGGCGGCCATTGGCCCCTCATCGGGGAGGCGGTCCCCTCTAAGGATGGGGACGCCGAAAGGGAAGGTGGCCATAGGCCCCTCCCTGGGGAGGAGGGGCTGCAGGGCCTCTCCTGGGAATTTCCCGGGGCCAGGACATCTGTGACGGCAGATGTGGTAAGTTGTGTGGGGTGGGAGGGGGGTCTACGCTACCTTCTAGACACCTCACACGAGTCCTCGGACGACCACTAAGATGGCGTCGAGTTAACATGGGGCCCCCGTCAAGACAAGGGAAATTGGAAATAGGGACAAAGGTGTAGTCCTCTGTGCGACCGCCCCTCACAAGTGAGGGGGGAGTTCTGGTTTAGGGATCTGACACCGGTTACGACCTTGCCGTTGGCCCGTAATGTTAGGATGTACAATTTCAATTGTAGAAATGCATTTGCAGGATGTTTAGTATCGGCTAGGAGAACCTTTGTATTAGAGATGTGTTAAGGTTAGCCAAGAACATCGTAATGTGGAAATGAAATTGTACATGATATGAAACTGTTATTTTAATGTTTTAATGTTGTTTTTTTATTTTAATAAATACGGCCGGGAGGGTAACTCCCTCCCGCCTTCCAAAAGTTCAGAACCGTTTCCGTATTCCCATTCTTGGGGATTGTGTTGAGAGGGGGTGGCGGGTATCTCAGCCATATTAAGTTGCGGAATTAGTTCCTCTTCAATCCTGAGGTCCCCTGTGCGCCAACTAGCCCACCAGGTACCTCCAGCATGCGCCAGGCAGCTGTGTTGCAGAGAGTCGTTCAAAGGGCACGCCCCCTTTTTACAACACTCTGCAACACAGCTAAGTGGCGCTTATTGGAGATACCTGTTGGACTAGTTTCCCGCTAGAGGACCTCTGGTTTGAACAGGAATTAATTCCCCAACTTAAAACGCACCTCAGGGCATGTTTGCACTCACATCACCTCAAGCCCCGCCCCCTACCTTCACTACTGTGCTAACACCCCCTGTAGAGTGTTCTAAGTTGGGGGATTAAGTCCCCTTGCATACTGGGGGTCCCTGGGGGCCAACTAGCCCACCGGGAACCTCCAGTATGCGCCAGGAGGCTGCATTGCAGAGACGTGTAATGAGGCCATGCCCCTTTTTACACCTCTCTGCAACGCAGCCCCTGGTCGCGTTTGCAGAGGGGTAACTAATTCCCCTTGCATACTGGGGGTCCCTGGGGGCCAACTAGCCCACCAGGAATCTCCAGTATGCGCCAGGGGGCTGCATTGCAGAGAGGTGTAATGAGGCCACTCCCCTTTTTACACCTCTTTGCAACGCAGCGCCTGGGCGCGTTTGCAGAGGGGACCTAATTCCCCTTGCATACTGGGAGTCCATGGGGGCCAACTAGCCTACCAGGAACCTCCAGTATGCGCCAGGAGGCTGCATTGCAGAGACGTGTAATGAGGCCATGCCCCTTTTTTACACCTCTCTGCAATGCAGCCCCCTGGCCCGTTTGCAGAGGGGGAACCAATTCCCCTTGCATACTGGGGGTCCATGGGGGCCAACTAGCCCACCTGGAACCTACAGCATTTGCCAGGGGGCTGCGTTGCTTTGCCCCGGGGGATGGCGGTCCCCGGGGCAGTGTGGGGGGGATTGGGCCCCCGCACTTCTTTTTCACTATGCCCCCGGGATTTAGTCGCCCTAGGGGGTAATTTGAAAAAAGGCAGATCGGGTTTTAAAAAAAATTTGGGGGGCCTTGTGGGACCACCTGAGCAGGCCTAGGGGGTCAAGCTGTTTCTACCCTGCCCCCTTTTTGCGTTCTACACATTTGTTTTTCTGCTTTCTTGTGCCTCGGTCTACCGAGCACAAGATGGCTGCCAACACTTCCTGGTATGGAGTGCTCACAGCCAATGAGCATGCAGCTCATACTAGGAAAGGTACGCGTACGGTACTCATACGGTTCTCGTACGGTACTCCTACCCCGCGATTTTTGTCAAAAAAAATTGTGGGGAGGCTTGGGGGTCCTTGTGGGACCCCCTGAGCAGGCCTTGGGGGTCAGGGTCTTTCTACCCTGCCTCCTTTTTGCGTTCTACACTTTTTCCGTTTTCTTGTGCTTCAGTGTACCGAGGTACAAGATGGCTGCCAACACTTTCTCGTTTGGACTGTTGACAGACAGTTGACAGCCAATTAGCATTCAGCTCATGCTTAGGAAGGTACAGAGTACAGTAAGCTTACTGTAAGCTTACCGTATGCACCTTTAAATATACTTATGATTTTACTTTTGATTTTCTCAGGAACTACTTAACGGATTTACACCATTTAACAAAAAGGCCCATCTGCGAACAGAACTCTACCTTTTTGCCAAGTTTGGTGTAATTCCGTTCAGCCGTTCGGGCTGTAGCCCCGGCTAAAGGTCCAATGGAAAATTGCATGGGGAAAACATGTTTTGGGCCCCCCCTTTTTTCTCAGCCCCCGCTTCACAAATCACCCCTAAA
Organism: Lissotriton vulgaris; assembly: GCF_964263255.1. Classification (NCBI taxonomy): domain Eukaryota; kingdom Metazoa; phylum Chordata; class Amphibia; order Caudata; family Salamandridae; genus Lissotriton; species Lissotriton vulgaris. The sequence goes on from NC_141691.1 coordinate 781,290,565, forward strand.
CTTTCAAGGAAGGAGTGGAGTGGAGCAGGCCATCTTCTTGGAGAAATTCGCGAAGATTCATCCTCCGGCGCCAAAGTTATTCCAAATAGAATGTTGCGGATTTCCTATGGAAACTAGGTTTTAACTATAACTACCTACTAGCGACTGCCATTAGGTAATATATATATATATTCACTGAAAAAACCATAGGTTATAGACCATATATAGTTAGGGATTAGCATTTAAAAAACCTTATTTTATTTGCACAAAACCATTGAAATTCCATATATAGTTAGTTGCACTAACTATATATCGCGGACCCGCAATCCACTGCTAATGATGTCACATATTACATCATTCATGACATGGTCAGTGACATCACTGATTACATCACTAATGACATCTCAAATGACATCACTGATGACATCACTGATGACAACACCCAGTGACTGTATGTTTCTGTAAAGTTAAAATATGTCTTACATATTGAAGAATGAGTGGATGTATAAGTGTCTGGATGAAGGATTTAGTAGGTGCATGACTGACTGTATGAGAGAATGATTAAATGTGTCTCACTGAGTGCATGGGTTAGTGATTAAAGTGTCTTAATTTGGCAATCATTATTTATGTTCTTCTGTAAACTGCTGCATGTTTAAATCAGTAGCTATATCAGTAACTATATGGGTTATTGAATGGTTGCCCAAGTATTTGTATGGGAGACTGAGTATGTGTGTGGGTGGCTGGGAGGTGTATAACTCTGTGCATAGATGTGTGAGCAGTTGATTCCCTAGGTGTATGGGTTCAAAAGTTCAACAGCTGTATGGACAGTTGACTGTGTGCATGAGTATATTGGTGAGTGAATGGATATCTCAGTTCTACATGTCAAAGTAAGTACATATGTAAAACACACTCCATGTGAGAGTTGACATATATAAATAACTGAACATAAGAGCCAGTGAATGTGAGAGTGGCTGTATGAATCATTGTGAACTTGTATCAAGGATTGTATAAGAGAGTAAATATGTGTTAGTATATGTTTGAATAAGTAAGGTGTGTATAACTGTATAGTTGAGGAAATGGAGGTGTGATTGATTCTTTGCATGACTGACTAGGTGTGTGAGTAACTCCATGGATGTGTGACAGTCTGTGAGTGCCTGTTTACATTGAGTGTATCTAAGGTTATATTAGAGTCTGAAGATGTATTATCACATAAATGATATCATCAGTGATGTAATCAGTAATGTCAAATGAGATGTCAGTGATGTCATCAGTGATGCCATTTGAGATGTCATCAGTGATGTCATCAGTGATGTCATTTGAGATGTCATCAGTGATGTCATCAGTGATGTCACTGACCATGTCATGAATGATGTAATATGTGACATCATTAGCAGTGGATTGCGGGTCCGCGATATATAGTTAGTGCAACTAACTATATATGGAATTTCAATGGTTTTGTGCAAATAAAATAAGGTTTTTTAAATGCTAATCCCTAACTATATATGGTCTATAACCTATGGTTTTTTCAGTGAATTTTCAAGGTTTTGTAAATGCAAATTCCTAACTATATATGGTCTATAACCTAAGGTTTTTTCTGTGAATTTCATTGTTTTTTTAAAAGCTAATATCTATAGCTGTAAAATATATTCTTTATTAAGTGACGTATCACGTAGCCCGTGAGACGCCTCATGATGCATCGCATAACCGTGACGTATCGTCTCTGCAGCGCAAACCAAACCCAAAACGTAAGCGCGCCAGAACACGCTTAAAGATATATATATATTTTTTTAACCTTAATTAGACAAAATCCACACGTGCACATATCACAAACGTTCAAAAAACACAATATGTCGGACTCCCGTTACACTGCCGGTTAGCTGCCCGGTTAACGTACCAGGAAGCACCTTTACCGCGAAAAATCGCAATTTTTTTTTTCACCCCCCAGGGAACTTTAATAGCCCCCTCATCAATCCTAGGGGTTCAGGAGGGGTCTGCCTTACCCCTTTCATTCATTTACACCTTTTTTTTTTTCCACCTCTTGTCTCTCGATCCCACAGAGAGACAAGATGGCGGCCGCTCCAGACTGTTTACAATGATAACAGCCAATCAGCTTCTCCTCAGACTCCCGTTACACTGCCGGTTAGCTTCCCGGTTAGCTGCCCGGTTAGCTGCCCGGTTCGCGTACCAAGACGCGTCTCTACGGCGAAAAAATCGGATTTCTTTTTTTTTTTTGGCCCGCGTGGCTTTATAATATCCCCTTCATCAATCCTAGGGGGTCAGAAGGGGTCTACCTTGCCCTCTTTCCTTCATTTCCCCCTTTGTTTTGGCCTCCTCTTGTCTCTCGATCCTACCGAGAGACAAGATGGCGGCCGCTCCGGCCTGTTTACAATGTTGACAGCCAATCAGCTACTCCTCAGACTCCCGTTACACTGCCGGTTAGCTTCCCGGTTAGCTGCCCGGTTAGCTGCCCGGTTCGCGTACCAAGACGCGTCTCTACGGCGAAAAAATCGGAATTTTTTCTTTTTTTTTTTGGGCACGGCGTGGCTCTATAATATCCCCCTCATCAATTCTAGGGGGTCAGAAGGGGTCTACCTTGCCCCCTTTCCTTCATTTCCCCCTTTGTTTTGGCCTCCTCTTGTCTCTCGATCCTACCGAGAGACAAGATGGCGGCCGCTCCGGACTGTTTAGAATGTTAACAGACACCGGAGAGCCAATCAGCTTCGCTTCGCAAAGTTCCGATACGCGAAAAGTTTGCGAACCGGAGCGCTGCCCGGAGCGCTGTTACAGATATATATCTTGTTTTAAACGTTAATTTCTCAAAATTCACTGAAGCACATATATTGAGACCTAGCAAAGGCACATCGGGCTAACAGTCCCTACAATTTTGCCAAGTTTTGTGGAAATCCATTCAGCCGTTCGGGCTAAAAGTGAGGCCAACCGCCCTATGGAAATTAACATGGGAAAAACGCGTTTTGGGACCCCCCTTTTTTCTTGGCCCCCCCTTGATGAACCCCCCCCAAATATCCAGTAGCTGCTCAGAAACAAAATGTGCCATTTTCCTGAAAATTTCAGCCAATTCCGTCGACAAACGCCAAAGTTATTAGGCATAGAATTTTCAAAAGTTCCATAGAGAAAAAATCCTAACTATATATACCTACTGGCTATCGCCAGTAGGTAATATATACATATAAATATATAGTTAGGACCTAGTTTCCATAGGAAATCCTCAACATTCTATTTGGATTAACTTTGGCCCCGGTGGATGAATCTTCGCAAATTTGTCAAAGAAGATGGCTCGGTCCGCTGCGGTCCTTCCCTTAAAGATTGGGGGGCATTTGTCAAGTGGGGGCTGAGATAAAAGGGGGGTCCCAAAACATGTTTTCTCCATGGTATTTTCCATAGGACGTTTAGACACGGCTACAGCTCGAACGGCTGAATGGATTTATAAGAAATTTGGCAAAACGGTGGAGTCCGGCTCGCAGATTACGCTTTTTTTTGAATGGGAGAAAATCCGTTCAGTAGTTGCTGAGAAAATTAAAGTTGAAGTCAATTATATATCTATAAGCGCGCACGGGTGCGCCCACTCGTGCGGCTGTGTGCGAGCGGAATTTTTTTGTTGCTGTGGGACGTCTGTGAACGTTCGATTAGAAGGAAATCAGGAAGTTTTGACCGCCAGTTTGTTGTGCGAGTGAATATATTGTACATTTCAAAGCATTGGAACATGGAAAGGGGAGAAGGTAGAGATTGTCTGGCCGCGTAGGTTTTCTCAGGGGGTGCAGTAAGGCCCTTGAACGCGAAAATATATATATTTTTTTTTTTAAAGTTGCGGGGTGCGCGCACCCGGTCGCGCACACCTATTTACAAGAGTGTGAAAATGGAGATAAATCAGAAGTTTGAGTGCTTAGATATAAGGTGGCTCTGAAAAGAGCCCGTGTGTTAATTGAGTTTATTCTGCATTTATAAGTAAGTACCAATGCAGAGTCTCATGTTACAGAGGAAGATTCTGTTTCCCTCATCCGTGAAATGAACACCATCTCTCCTATAGATGCCTTTCATGATGTAACGCAAGTTGTTGTGGTAAATAGAACCCATGCTATAATCTCTGAGGAAAGCAGAAACAGATTTATTTACATGTTTCCTTGCTTTCTCAATTTGTGCACAATGTTGATTGGACCAATTCCATTTCTGTCTTTGGCATATATTGGAATATACCAAGGCAGTTCGAGGAAAAAGTGTCATCAATTGTCGAAAGGTGTCTTTTAGAAGCATTTCCAGACCTACCCCAGTCAATGTGCCTAGATCGTTCCCACCACAGTGCACAATTATAAGGTCTGGTTCTAGGAGATTATCTGAACAACTCGTAAGAGAGGGTCCGAGGGAAAGTTTACCGACAACACAGGCTAATACCCCCTGTAAGACTACCTAGAAAAACAACAGAGCCTGTGAGTCAAAGGTACTAAGGAGTGATAATCAACACTGGTATAATTGCACGGAAGGGAACCTAACTGAAGACCATCAACAGTAGCTGATTAAGTCCTATCAGCCCACCCAATGGCGGAGCCTCATCATGTAGGACTCCAATACCAAGGTAAGTGTGCAATCGCCCAGTTGTCAATTAGCGATGCATTCCTCAACCGAGGTAAGGTCACTACCGTTGTTAGACTTGAGTGGGAGACTGATAAGTGCAGTGCAGGAAAAGAAAATAGTGTGTGATTAAAATGGCTATCAAGGCAAACAAAGACCTTTATTAGCGTTTGCCTGGATGTCAGGTTAAAAAATAGTGAGAAAACAGTGTGGAAAAAAATCACTGTTAGACTTGCTTGATAGAAAACTAAGTAAGATATAAGAGGGCCAACATGTTTCTGCCTTCAATGTGAAAAATCACTGGCATTCGTCAGGGCCGAATTAATATCTGCTACTGCAAGACACTATTGTATGTGTGCAATATATTAACAAAATGGAACCATCCTACCACATCTTGTCAGTATTGTCGTGGTGATGCGATGGATTTTTCCTGTGAGAATACAAGAAAGAAAAAAAGAAGAAAAAGAACAATGTAGACATTGCATTTTTACATTGCTCAAAGGTTAAATCTACACCAAACATATTCAAATGAGATGATTTAACGTGCAAAACCAGTGTAGACTCTCAAACCTATGACAGGACCATCACTCATTGGTGGTGGTCACATACAAGGTGCATTCTGATACGTCACCCAGTGATTGGAAATAAAGTACACAGTATCAACACTTACCCAGCAGTGTGTGGGAAGTGGACCTCACCTCACCCGGCAACTGCTCGGACGAATAAGGCACCGCTCTGAACATAAAAAGACAATATCTCACAAGATGCATGTCTCTGGGGTCTATACTCCCAATGTTCAATAAAACCCAAATGCTTTAACAACTGTCTGTCACGTGTTCCCACCCGGTGTCCTCGGTGGCCACGCATCACTGATATTACATCAAAACCTCCAGTAAATTGAGAAGATGCTCTTGAGTTTATGTTAGAAATACCAACTAATTTATCAACAATACCAGTCAGTGATGATTGCTAATGTCTAGAACAAGTAGAAAGAAATCCCCATCATCCATAGTCCATCTCTACAGCTAAACAAAGGATTAATGTTAAGCTGTTCAAAATTGAATGAAGGGAAATCTTGCTGGTCTTAACTGTTAACTAGATGTCAGAATCTACTACTGAGCTCTCTAGGTTCGTCCTGGCAATGTAACCCTGACCCTGCTTACCTGTCCGTCGGTACCTTGAGGCTGAAAAACGAGCCGAAGGGGAGGCACCGAACGAACGATCTGGCGTCTATTTATAGCGCTGGTGTCTCGCTAATGTGGCTCAGCTGAGTGTCTCAAGCGCGCGCTGCACCTGCGTGATGTACCGGTTACTGCATCCTCGCGCGTGTCTTCTAAAACAAACATCTAGCGCGCATGCGCGGACATGAAAACGCTTGTTTAAGTGCACCGCGCATGCGCGTACGAAACACGTAGCTAGTGCGCATGCGCGAACATGGAAACGCCTGGTTAAGCGCACCGCGCATGCGCATGAGAGCAGTACTAACACACTCGGTCCCGGCACAGCGCGAGATAGTGCTTGCATGCAGTTGTCTCGCGCATGCGTGTTATAGCCTCAATCTCGCTTTGGCAATAAATGTTTACCGGCAGGGCAAACGCAATTGTATTGCATTTGACACTGCGTTAAATTCATGACCTGATAGGACAGAATCTATACAAAACGATGTAGTAAAGCAAGGGGATGAGTAAACTAATGTTTTTAACCCATGAGGTAATAGCCTTTCCACAAATCGTGAAGTGCGCACTGTTATGCCAAAAGTCTGCAATACTAAATGGTAAAACAGAGAAAGGTAAAATAGGTCCTGGGCCAACATGCGCAGGACGCCTTTCTCCTACGGTGGAAGTACATGTCTAGTTATAATGGGTATACCAAGATAATGTCATTTGGGAGAGACAAAACTAGACAGGAGGACTGTGTTTAACTCGGGTACCTCCAGGCGGTCAATAAGGGGCCTGGTGTCGCCAACACTCAAGATGGGTGGTAATAAATCACACCAGAAATGGCTCGTTGTAACCACCAGAGGTACACATGGCAAGTGGTCCACCAGAATTACTCATAGCCAGGGGTCCAATCAGATTAATAGCCACGGAATATTGTCATTCAAGCCAACAACGTCAGATTGCAATCTGTGGATCCACCGTTGCTCCTTCACAAACAGAAAGTGGGAGACATTGGTAATGTGTGGTGGAATATACGGCTTTTCCAACACTAGCCAAAACATATCCTCAGGTTTGTGTTTCGCTTCCAAAAAGTGATTCGTGAGGCCTGTAGATTGCTTCCTACATCGGATCGTACTTTTATGTTCACTGATGCGAGCCTTGATCATCCGGGTTGTGTGGCCCACATACTGTTTTTTGCATGGGCAGGTGATCAAATAAATTAGTTTGTCTGAGTTACAATTAGTGTGTTTTATCAACTTCCAAGGTCTATCGGTACCGATATCCACAGAGAGGGTTTTACGTGTCTGAGGACAGGCTGCACAATTCCCGCAGGGGTAATGGCCTTGGACTGGAGTGCTGTTCCAGATGGTATTGATAGTTTGTCTCATCTCATTGCGTGGTCTGGTATGCACCAGACTGTCCCGAATGGAGGGTCCTCTTTTGAAGGCAAACAGAGGGCGAGGTATGGTGCCTGCTGCTGTGTTTAGTATCTTCCAATGCCTTAATATGGTTTTCTTCACCTGATTGGAAGATGTGGTGAACGTTTGGACCATAGTCATCTGGTCGCTTGTGGTCTCAGGCCTCTTGTGTTGCAAAAGTGCTTCACGGTTGTTGTGAAAAGCTCTCTTGCGTGCACGGCGAATTAAATGACCCGGGTAATGTCGATCTTTCAGATTGAGCGCTAGTTCCTTCGCATGTTGTTCATATAAGGTGTTGGATGAACAGTTCCTTCTTACCCTCAAAAATTGTCCTACAGGCAAGTTCTCGCGTAGGGACTGAGGATGGAAACTATGGTAGGACAAAAGCGAGTTCCGTGCCATTGGTTTTTTGAAGAGCTCACTCTGTAGGCCTGCTTCTGATGGAAAAATCTGAAGATCCAGGTAAGCCAATCTCTCTTGGCTGCTTTCCATGGTAAACTTGAGGAACTGATTCCTCGAGTTTAACCATGTGTGAAAGGCCGAAACCTCCGTCAATGTACCTCTCCAAACCACCAAAATATCGTCAATATAACGTTTCCACAATACCACTTGGTGAATAAAGGGATTATTGTGGTTCAATGCGTGGTCTTGTTCGAACTGGTGCATGTATAGATTTGCCAAACTTGGCGCAAATACACTCCCCATTGAGGTCCCTGAGACCTGTAGATAGAGATTATTTTGGTATTGGAAAAAATTCTCCATCATGGCGATCCTCGCACACTCCATAATAAAAGCGACGGGGGTAATTGTGTCCATTTGTCTAGACTCCAAGAGATTCCTAACACAATCCAGTGTTGCTTGCTGTGGGATTGACGTATAAAGCGATTCAACATCGAAGCTTACTAGTAGATCAGTCTCACCATTAAATTCCACATCGGCCAGGAGTCTAAGCACATCTCCAGTGTCTTTGAGGTACGTGGGTGTTTCCTGCACAATGGGTTTGAGAAAAAAATCTACAAAAGTAGATAAAGGCTCGAGTAACGAACCTATACCCGATATAATGGGCCTTCCAGGAGGCGGTCTCTGTGCCTTATGAATTTTTGGAAGGCAGTAGAAATAGGGAATGACCGGATGTAAGGTGATGAGATATCTAGCTTCGTGAGAAGTGATCCATCCTTCTGCCAATCCTTCTTCAACCAGGCTCTTTATTTCATTGGAGACTCTGGGAGTTGGATCTTCATATAGGAGGCGGTAAAATTTGGTGTCATCAAGTTGTCGCTGACATTCTTGTTGGTAAGCCACAGTGTCCTGTAGCACGATGGCCCCGCCCTTATCAGCCGGCTTGATGGTAAGGGATCTGTCGTTTGACAGCGTCGACAATGCTGATTTCTCCAAATTAGACATGTTATGAAAGATCTTCCGTCGTTGTTCAGTGTTCATAACATCATGTGTCACTGCTTGTTCAAAAGCAAGGACATTGGCTGGTACTTGTTGATTTAGAGGAGTGAACGTTGATTTAGGTCTAAGACCAGTGTTTTGTTCGACCTGGTCAATCGCATTGAGCTCGTTCGTGTTAGAGCTGGATGACTTGAAAAAGAAGTGCAGGCGTATTTTTCTATAAAAACTTTCAAGCTCGCATCTCAATTTGAACATGTCTCCTGTATTGGTAGGGACAAATCCAAGCCCCTTGTTGAGGACAATATTTTCAGTTGGTGTGATAGTCCTCGAACTCAGATTTACTACTAGGTTGCTGTTCCAGGGGTGGGGCCTGTCTTGTTGGGTTGTGGAGCCCAATTCACGGTCTGTTGATTTCTCCTTTTGCCGCGGTTCCTGCCACGGCCCTGCCATAAAAAAGACGATTGGTCGTAGTAAAATGACGGATTTGGAGGATACATTGGCATGGGGTGACCCATCGGTGGGGGGCCCATTGCCCCCGGATTGTAGTTCCACGGGCCCGGCGGCCACCACTGTCCTGGGTTAGGATACTGTTGTCCACCACGGCCTCTGTAAGGTCTACGTTGGAACCCTCCACCTCGTGGGCCGGTATTGGGGCCTGTATTAGAGTTCCCTTGATCACTCGAGCCAGAATCAGATCCTGACGAAGAATAGTTAGACCCATATCTTTTCCCTTTCGAGTTAGTAGAGGGGACTACATACGAGTCACTCAGATACGGATAAGCCAATTCCATGGAGATTTGTGGAAAGGCTATTACCTCATGGGTTAAAAACATTAGTTTACTCATCCCCTTGCTTTACTACATCGTTTTGTATAGATTCTGTCCTATCAGGTCATGAATTTAACGCAGTGTCAAATGCAATACAATTGCGTTTGCCCTGCCGGTAAACATTTATTGCCAAAGCGAGATTGAGGCTATAACACGCATGCGCGAGACAACTGCATGCAAGCACTATCTCGCGCTGTGCCGGGACCGAGTGTGTTGGTACTGCTCTCATGCGCATGCGCGGTGCGCTTAACCAGGCGTTTCCATGTTCGCGCATGCGCACTAGCTACGTGTTTCGTACGCGCATGCGCGGTGCACTTAAACAAGCGTTTTCATGTCCGCGCATGCGCGCTAGATGTTTGTTTTAGAAGACACGCGCGAGGATGCAGTAACCGGTACATCACGCAGGTGCAGCGCGCGCTTGAGACACTCAGCTGAGCCACATTAGCGAGACACCAGCGCTATAAATAGACGCCAGATCGTTCGTTCGGTGCCTCCCCTTCGGCTCGTTTTTCAGCCTCAAGGTACCGACGGACAGGTAAGCAGGGTCAGGGTTACATTGCCAGGACGAACCTAGAGAGCTCAGTAGTAGATTCTGACATCTAGTTAACAGTTAAGACCAGCAAGATTTCCCTTCATTCAATTTTGAACAGCTTAACATTAATCCTTTGTTTAGCTGTAGAGATGGACTATGGATGATGGGGATTTCTTTCTACTTGTTCTAGACATTAGCAATCATCACTGACTGGTATTGTTGATAAATTAGTTGGTATTTCTAACATAAACTCAAGAGCATCTTCTCAATTTACTGGAGGTTTTGATGTAATATCAGTGATGCGTGGCCACCGAGGACACCGGGTGGGAACACGTGACAGACAGTTGTTAAAGCATTTGGGTTTTATTGAACATAGGGAGTATAGACCCCAGAGACATGCATCTTGTGAGATATTGTCTTTTTATGTTCAGAGCGGTGCCTTATTCGTCCGAGCAGTTGCCGGGTGAGGTGAGGTCCACTTCCCACACACTGCTGGGTAAGTGTTGATACTGTGTACTTTATTTCCAATCACTGGGTGACGTATCAGAATGCACCTTGTATGTGACCACCACCAATGAGTGATGGTCCTGTCATAGGTTTGAGAGTCTACACTGGTTTTGCACGTTAAATCATCTCATTTGAATATGTTTGGTGTAGATTTAACCTTTGAGCAATGTAAAAATGCAATGTCTACATTGTTCTTTTTCTTCTTTTTTTCTTTCTTGTATTCTCACAGGAAAAATCCATCGCATCACCACGACAATACTGACAAGATGTGGTAGGATGGTTCCATTTTGTTAATATATTGCACACATACAATAGTGTCTTGCAGTAGCAGATATTAATTCGGCCCTGACGAATGCCAGTGATTTTTCACATTGAAGGCAGAAACATGTTGGCCCTCTTATATCTTACTTAGTTTTCTATCAAGCAAGTCTAACAGTGATTTTTTTCCACACTGTTTTCTCACTATTTTTTAACCTGACATCCAGGCAAACGCTAATAAAGGTCTTTGTTTGCCTTGATAGCCATTTTAATCACACACTATTTTCTTTTCCTGCACTGCACTTATCAGTCTCCCACTCAAGTCTAACAACGGTAGTGACCTTACCTCGGTTGAGGAATGCATCGCTAATTGACAACTGGGCGATTGCACACTTACCTTGGTATTGGAGTCCTACATGATGAGGCTCCGCCATTGGGTGGGCTGATAGGACTTAATCAGCTACTGTTGATGGTCTTCAGTTAGGTTCCCTTCCGTGCAATTATACCAGTGTTGATTATCACTCCTTAGTACCTTTGACTCACAGGCTCTGTTGTTTTTCTGGTTCTAGGAGATGCATAAAAGTTTTCACCAAAGGCATCAATTTGTGACATCTCAATCCTCTCTGGCCAATCCACGTTATCTGCACATTTGGTAAATCAAGGTTGGAAATTCGTCTGTTTGCTGCATATTTTCCACTCCAGTGAATATAGCTGTGTCCTAAAAGCCAAACCTTCATTTTCGAGGCACATGCACTCGTACTCCGATGGGTTCTGGAAGTGGAATGGTAGTTAGAAGCTGAAAGTCAGGATAAAAAAATGGGTGAGGCTTGGTGTGGTTGAAAAAATAAAAATGATTGGTTGATTGTAATACCTCAAGATTGAAGACTACGTTGCATGTTAATGTTTATGTAAAACGAAAAGTACTATTGGGTGTCAAAAAAATGACATGTAACAGAGCTGTGGATAGGCAGGTGTTTCTGGAGGGAAAACAGTCTTCTTAGTTTGATGTAGAACATTGAGATATGAACTTTTGACCTGTGCCTTCAGCCAGGTGCAGAATGAGGTGTTACCATGGGAACAGCCAGAGAAGGCAGTGGGTGATGGGTGACTTGTACGTGACATTGAAAATATTGTGAGGGACAACCAACTGAAATGTTAATTTGATTTCAAAATTTTGCGGGAAGAAATATGATTGGTTGAAGAGACATATATGAGTCTGTATTGACAGGATATCTGTGCCATTGAATTTTGGTTGCAGTGATAGAAGCATTATTCAGAGTTCCGCAAACGAATATCTGTTTTGTGACTGTCACTGTTCTACATCGTACAAAGCGTTGGTAAAGGTAAGTCTGTAACTGTTTGCTTTGTCATGTAGTGTAAAATGTGGTTTAGTCACTAAAATTGGTTCATTTTCCTCACAGTCTCAGAGTAACCTCATTTTTGGCTGTCATAATGTCTTGTATTTTTAAAACTATTTTTCCATTTCGTTTTATCACTCTTTATCGACATTATTTGTTTTCAATTATCGGTTTTACATTTGCATATTAAATTTCAATAAGCTAAATGGTGTTCAGTCATGTTCTTATGTAATCTTTTACTGTTAGTTTTTTAAATTCACTGTGAGTCAGAGACGAAACTGGAACAAAATTTGGGGGGGGGCAAATTAAAAAAAAATTGTTAGGCGAACTTGAATGTTTAATTAGTTGGCAGAGTAAAGGTGCAGGGGCTTTTAGGAGGGGTAAAATAACTGCAAGGCCTACTTAACATTCAAATGGATGTTTATAGAGATGTGAAACGTTCAGGTGCGGCGGTGTGTGTACCTAGAATATATATGTTACCTTAGGCTGCTACACCAGAGGGGGGTGTGGGCATGAAGTCCTGTGAATTTAATGGGAGTTGCGAGCCTTTCCTTCATATTCTTTTCAATGTAAATTATAGTTTTATATATAATTTTGGTGAACAGCAAAAAATGGAATGTAAAATATGTTTAATATAGAGAGTAATTATTTGTGTGATTTTGAAGCGTTTACATATAATGAGAGAAGTTGATTTTGAAATGAAAAAACGGTATTAGCAGAGACACAGATAATGCAGATAGAGAGAGAAATGGTACATTACATGTGATACCGTCGTCAAAAAGTGCTAATGCCTAATGTATTCCTAAACTTTCTGTCAGACAACAAAATTACAGTGTGGTTTGTGGCCGTGGCCTGCACTGGTGGGGGTGGGGTGAGAGGGGGAGGTGGTAGAGTAAAATAAAATGAAAAGTTGTGACCATGAGGTTGTACACAGGTTCGTGTAGTACAAATGTGAAACCGTCGACAAAAAGTGGTAATGATTAAGGTATTCATAAACTTTCTGTCAGACGATAAAATTACAGTGTGGTTTGTGGCCGCGGGCTGCACTGGTGGGGGTGGGGTGGGGTGAGAGGGGGAGGTGGTCGAGTAAAATAAAATGAAAAGTTGTGACCATGAGGTTGTACACAGGTTCTTGTAGTACAAATGTGAAACCGTCATCTAAAAGTGGTAATGATTAAGTTATTCATAAACTTTATGTCAGACGACAAAATTACAGTGTGGTTTGTGGCCGCGGCCTGCACTGGTGGCGGTGGGGTGAGAGGGGGAGGTGGTCGAGTAAAATAAAATGAAAAGTTCTGACCATGAGGTTGTACACAGGTTCGTGTAGTACAAATGTGAAACTGTCGTCAAAAAGTGGTAATGATTAAGGTATTCATAAACTTTCTGTCAGACGACAAAATTACAGTGTGGTTTGTGGCCGCGGCCTGCACTGGTGGGGGTGGGGTGAGAGGGGGAGGTGGTCAAGTAAAATAAAATGAAAAGTTGTGACACATGAGGTTGTACACAGGTTTGTGCAGTACATGCCTTCATACATTGAGGTAGCAAACCGAGTATACAAATATCTCTCTCCCTCCTGCCTTTTGGCTCCATCTTAATCTGCCTTCTGCTTTCCGTCTCCGTTGCCCTGTGTTATCTTACTGTGTGTGTGTCTGTCTGTGTCTGCCTTCAGTCTGCCTTCAGTCCGGGCTGAGGAAGTTTGCTCTGCAGGCACACACAGATAGTCGCATCAAAGTACTTGGAACGTTTTCAAAAAAATATTTATATAATTGAGATGCTTTTTTGAAGCGCTAGTGAATGTCTACTTTCACAATTACTGCTCGGTTGGCTCCACAGAGCAGAGGGTATGTCATATTTCACTACTTAGTGCCTCTGCATCTGCACTCTGTTCTCTGGTGGCCGGCGGAGAAGTGTTTGTTATTGTGGAGATGAAAGTGTGATAAGTAGTGAAATACGACATAGCGTCTGGCCTGTAGAAGCGGGGGAGCAGTGATTAACACTGAGTCAAGCGGAACTGCGGCGGTGCTTGGTAACAGTAATAAATTATTTTTTTACAGAGGTAAAACTGTTTGCATGGTGCGCGACCCACTAAGAAAGGGTTGACCGGCCGTCATAGGCCTGCAGGTTCTAGTATGAGTAAGTCAGGTCGACAAAAGAAAACATGAAGTTAATACAGCTGAGGTTACGTGGAACACATGAATATTCTTTTAGTATACAATTATTTCAGTTGAGATTATGGATTAAAAGAGAGAACGTGTATATTTGAAATGTTTATTCAGAAATGCACTGTTTTCAAGGCAAGTCTCTTATCTAATACGAGTACAGACATTGCAAGAAACAAAAGTAATCGGTATAGTCACTAGTACATAGAATACAAACGGTATAGTTGATGTAAAATGAATATGGTTTAGCAAAATTCATTGTACACTGTTATGAGGAAGTACATTATATTTTATTAAATCTAAGAAGGTGTCTTGCCTTTCAGTTTAGGAACGATACATGAAAATGCTAGTGGTTAGACAGCTCATTAACAATCAGCTCTCTGCATGCGAAGCATTATCAAGTTTGTGTTATGCTATTGTGTAAGGAAAAAAAAAGGCACCAAAAGCGAGAAGTTGGATGGAGGTGCATGTATGTAATCTGTTGGAATGTTCGCAAATTAGTGTTGAGAAGAACTACTGTATTGACATATCTTTTGAAGGTTTCAGTATTCCATTCGAAATACAGCACAAAAAGTAATGGAAATATTAGTGAAAGAACATATTTTTCTCGTATGCATTAAAAATATTTCAGTTCATGGAAAACTAAAGGAGCAGAGGTGTGTGAGGCGGAAATAAGCAGTTCAAAGGAGAAATGGTGTTTACACTTATAAAAAACTCATGCTATCTTTACACATTAATCAGGGCACATGTAGCATATATTAGCCAGTTTTGCTCCGAGTACGTTTGAAATAAGATAAGATAAGATATGCAACTGAATTGTTGACATTAAAGTTTAATAAAAACTTAAGTTCGAAATCGAGTAGCTGAGGAAAAAAAATTGAGTCCACATAAAACACAAAAATCTGACCAGCAGGAAATTATAATGTCCACTGTTAGTAAAGCCAATAGGTCTGTTGAAAAAAAATCCAAGAAAACGTGAAAAAGATAGGGAGGCAAAACAAAATGTGGACGTCAATGGCTTGCATAAGAGTTATCCTACAATTGTGTAGGCAAAATAAGCAGCTACCGCTTCTAAAAGGAAGTCACTGTTATGATCCGAAAACATGTCAGCCATCCAATTGAAAAGAGGAAAACAACATACATGGTCTTCAATTACCGGAGCCTCTAGTACCATCAGAGGGCAACTCGGTGTCTTTTCTATGTATCTGTGTGCCAGGAAATCTTGCGCTGCTGCGAATATATTCCAATGACCCAGAACTCCTTGTATCGCTGCAAAGGCCATAATCCCTCCGTTGGAACAAAGCTGTTCATGATCAATTAACGGATTCATGAGTTGATTGTAATTCACTTCAGGAGGTACCAAGTTGCAGAGACATAAGTCCAGGGCCCACATGAAATCACAGCTCAGGCAATGAAATACAGGCTGCACACAGGTGAAATAGGAAAATCGAAATGATAATCGATATGATGCACTCAAAGTCAAGAGTGGTAAGATGCCGTAGTACTCAAGCATCCTCTGGCGAAATAGTTCTAAGTGCTCCAGCTCGTTTGCGAAGATAGTAGGGACATCCATTTTGTAATAAACAAGATAGGAACACAAAAGTCGCAGCCACTGGTAGTAGAACAGGAAGTCCTGAAAAATAGGTCGCCAACTATGGAGTGAAGAGTAGCAGAATGACTTGAAATAATTTCTGGCAGACAAGTCACTAAACCATTGCTTAGTAGTTATAAAAAAAATAGGGCTGTCTTGAAGTGGAGGATGCGTTAAAAATTAAGGGAGTCACCTCAGCAAATTGTAAAGGAAGGTCACTATTTTATAAGGAATGCACTTCTCTGTGAATATTAGCTAAGTGAAAGATATGTTTGCGAACAGATGGTAGGGTAACTTGTTTTTGTGACAATAAGGCATTTGTTCATGTCTTATGATTCAAGGCCGGAATTCGCGGCCAGATGGAAACATCAAGGTTCCCATGCGGGGGTAGATAAACGAAATTCTTACAGGGAAGCATATGCAGAGTGATTATTACCGTGTAAGCTTTGCCGTTTAAAAAGTCATAGTAATTTTCATTACATGAAAAAAAAATAACCACTGTTGAAGAATAAAGAAAAAGTCGGCATTATAGCAGGCACTGGTGTATCTTTGAAAAGACATGCAACATTACAGCACTTCTAGTTAAATAAGTCATGTGATTGAAAGTGCCTGCATGTGAACGACTAATTACATGTTTGAGTACAGTCATTTCTATAAAGATTTAGGGGCAGATTAACATGCTCCGTGCAGTAGTTTTGCTTCACTTGTCACATGTTAAAAGTGATGCTAAAGTGGCGTAAGGGGATTGTAAATCTGCCCGACATTTTTTTGTTGTCTCAAAGGCATTTGTAAGTGAAAGGGAGCGACTTAGTTTTATAACTGTAGGAGGTACTGAGCCGCTGGTATCTATTTATGTGAAGAAATTTATAGAAGTGAAATAACAGGAAAGGTAGATAATTAATTCGTGCATTAGCCATGTTGCAGTTGTGGCTTCGGATACTAAAAAGGGAAAAGTGTTTAGGCGTTGAAAGTGGAGCAGATTTTAAAAATTACTACATGTTTTTCAACGGGGTTATGCAAAAAATATGGCATGGATCCGGCCCTTCAGGACCGGTTTGGAGACTCCTGGTTTAAAGAGAGAGTAGAAAATTAAGATAGTTTCAGGGCTTTAAGTTGGCCGGTCTGTTCGAGTTTCAGCACAGGCAGTTTCTTAAAGGTAGGCTTGTTGTGTATTGGGCTGCACTTTTGAGGCCTGGCGTAGGCAGACTTTTTAGTTAAGTTGTGCAGCTATTAATCTGTGTCAAAGGTATTAGTACTTAGTTGCTGTAGGTATGGTGTTATGTGTTGTACCATACCTATATGTAAAAAATTAAAGGGCAAAATTTACAGTGTGGTTTGTGGCTGAGAGCTGCAATGGTGGGTGAGAGTTTAGAGGGGAAAGTGGTGGGGGTAAAGGGAAAAAAAGAGTTGTGATTTAAGATTATGCAGAAGTTCTTGTAACAGATACGTTCTTGCACTAAGTTAGCGGAGTCAGTATACATATATCTGCGTTGCTGTTTTCGTTTTCTCAACATACTGTTTTTGTGCTGTTTACTTTATATATTTTAGTGTGTCTGGCTCGCCCTCTGTATCTTTGTCTACTGTGCAGTTTTTCTGCATGTTGCCTAATCTTTGATTTTTACCATTGCTGTCTCTTATACATTTTCTCTCTATGCAGTTGTTGTTCTCCCTCACATGGGCCTTTAATTATGAAGGCCTTGCGCCGCCGGTGCATCACTTTCAACATGGGAAAAAGTGACGTATCTGTGGCGCAAGGCTTTCATAAATGAGACGTTTTGTATCCTATTCTTTTTGTTTCTCTTGGTCTCTTTGTGTTGGTTGTGGTTTTCACTATATTTATTGATTTCTGAAATTGTTTTATTTTTGGCCTGAAAGCACTCTTACCTTCACTGTCCCTTGTGATATCTCTCTCCTCGTGCTCTTTTTGTATGCTTATCTGTGTCCTGTCCTTAGTCTTCCTCCTAGATTGTCTGTATGGTGGTGTATATCTCTTTTCCTCTTATTCACTCTTCTTCTCTCCATCTTTTTCTCTCTTCTGCTTTGTTTGTCCATCTCTGTGTTCCTTCTGCTCTCTCTCACCCTATTGTAGTGTTTGCCTGCTGTCCTCTCTGTCTCTGTACCTCCTGTCTTTTGTCTTCTTTGTTCTTTGTTTGTTATTTCTACTTTGTGACTCCGTCTGTATGGTCATCTTTTTCTTTATTGTACCTTCCCTTTGTTTCTTGACTTTTCAGTGGTGGTGTTATTTTTCTGCCTATCTGTTTG
Organism: Lissotriton vulgaris; assembly: GCF_964263255.1. Lineage (NCBI taxonomy): Eukaryota > Metazoa > Chordata > Amphibia > Caudata > Salamandridae > Lissotriton > Lissotriton vulgaris. The sequence continues at coordinate 781,308,598 of NC_141691.1, forward strand.
TGCTTTGAATGCTAGTTTGTCTCTTTATGTTCCTCTTCCTGCTCCCGTCTCTCTATTTCCTGTAGTCTGTATCTCTCCTGTCCTGTATCTATTTTGTACTCTATATTTGATATTTAATTTTATATTTAGTTATGTCATGTGTTAAATAAACAATTATTGAACTTAGTTAGGGATTAGGATATCTAATGGTAGAGAATCTTGGGGAATGTATCTGTTATGCTTCTTCTTTGCTACAATGGCTCTATGTTATGTAATAAATATGTCTGTAATATGTTAATTAAATTTCATTATTCTCTTTTTTATAGTGTTTGGTGCTGAACAGCATAACCTGCCTTCCACTTCACGGAATTTCAGAAATTATATATTTTTTTTCAGGTGAGTTGGTATTTTTGAAAGGCAATTTTTTTGGGTGCACATTAAAATAATAAAGAAGATTTTTTTAAATATTTGTAAAATTTCGGTTTGGACCATGATTTTATCTTCTATTTTTGCCATGTCTGTATCTGCTTGTACTAGATATGTATTTTGAGATATTTTTCCACTGACAGTTGAAATTAACTTTTTATGGGCCTGGTGCATGTGTTCTTTTTGATGGAGTTCAGGTTTACGTGTCATTTGAGTATAATTCTTTTCGGTTTCCATTGAATAATTCTTGCGAAGTCTTCATTTTTTTTAAAATCATGCTGTATTATCTTTGGCAGTCTTTTTTCTTCATTTACAGAGGGGTATTATGATATGGCTCTTGGTGTGATGGGTATCTTTCCTGTATATCTCTGACTGTACTATCTATAGGCACTGTTTTACATATATTTGCAGAGCTTTATTATGATGTGGTTCTTCATGGGTAGCATGAAATTTTGTATATGCTATTAAATTTACATGCTCAGTATGCTGTTCAAACATTAAAGCAACTGTCTCTGTGGGAAGTAGTAATCTGTTAAGTGAATGTTATGGTTTGTACAATGTGAGCTTTCTCTTCAGAGTGTATATAGTTTGAATAGCACTTTGTAGTGATGAACTCAGAAAATGGATCTCTAAAAATTAATTATAAAGTTTATCAATATTTCTGATATCTAGAAAATCTAAAAACAAATTTTACAGTAAAATGTCTTTTTACAGCAGTAATTATTTAATGCAAAAAAAGGAACAGTGTTAATGTTTAGGGTTATACTGCCAATTTGTTTTCAAAACAAGAGGAAGGTGCTATCTCAATATATGTAGTTAATAAGTTAGAAATTATAAAAAAATATATGTAGTTTAAAAATTAGTAAAGGTACTTTTAAGTTATATATTTATGAAAAAGATATAATTTAGTCTTTATATTTTCTTAAAAGGATACAGAACATCGAACAGTATATAAAGATGGAGAATTATTCTCAAGAAAAAGAAATTCATTTTGAAATTATTAATGAACTGATGGACGAGTTATTAGAAGCAGTGTTTCAGGAGGAAATACAAAATGAAAATGATGATTTTATGGACATTTCCTTGGACTCTGCATACTTAGAGATGGTGGAAGGGGATGAGGAGTGTTTTGGAAAGGGGCGACCACTCGGTCCCCCCGAACGTATGGATGAGTGCCTCGATCCCCCCGGGAAGCCATTTTTGGGCGGGAGGCGCGTCTCGGCTGGTATGCCCGAAGCGGCGTAGCCGGGGCGCGCCTTTTCCCGCCCTAGAGTGGGCTGGCCTAGACACCGACGCAGCCAGCCACGCCCCCGGGGCGGGCAGGGGCGGGTTTTCGCCCGCCCTGAAGACGGATAAAAGAAGGCGCAAGACCAGAAGACGTCCTCTTGTTCTTGTGCTCCGAAGCTGCACCTCCTCGCTACACGTGAGCTCGGGACGGAACGAAGAGCCAATTTTGAGCGTTTTGATCTTTTTCTTTGTCTTCTAGATACTTCCTCGGAGAGATGCCCAAGAAAGGCGCAAAAAGAATGACGACCGATCAGATGGTGCGGGCCCTTTGCAAAGAAGTGTCCGACATAAAGAAACGGTTGGCGGAGCGAGATGGGGAGGAGGGTTCGGGCACCCCGCCGGCTGGAGGGAGACCTAAGAGGCCGAGAAAGGTTCCAGCCGGTGGGGCCGTCCCGGTTCCCTTTGCCCCGCTCGAGGCGCCGACCCCAGTACCGATGGAGGGGAATCCAATCCCCGTTGTCGTCACCCCGACATCCAAGGAAGACATGCCCCCCGAGCTGGCAGCACAGCTAGCAGCATGGTTGGGGGATAGTAGTGATGGCGCCACGGCTGCCGAAGCACAGGCGCTGATAAAAGGGCTTCGTGAGAAGAAAGAGGCAGCTAGAGTGGCTACGCCGTTGGCGGGGATAGACAAGCCGCAAGCGGCAGAAGCTGCGTCCGGTGCAGGTAAGCGGCCGTTGCCGATTGCAAGGGACGAGTCAGCACCCTCTCGTAGAGAGAGATTAGGACAACATGTGCCTTTAGCTATAAAGGAAAAGATCTGGGCGGGGGAGTACGTGAATATTTTTTCCCTGCTTGTTGATCATTATGATGTGGAACATGTAAAAAGTCAGAAGGACTTAATGCATCCGAGTGTTTGGCGCGCAAAGATGGCCGCCTTTAAGGTAAATGAGAACATTGGCAACTGGGGCAATGCATGGGGTATTTTCACATCAATTTTGGGGGAACGTAGGCCCGAGTTGCTTCCTGAGTTTCCCGTTTATCAATCACGAATTATGGGTTACTCGACAGCGTATCAAGGTAACCATTGGTTTTGTTATGACAATTTGTTCAGGAAAGAAAAGGAACATAACAAGGGTTTGACTTGGGATTGTTACGATTCTTTAACATGGGATAAGATGAAAGAATCGGGAATGTTAAGAATGCCATTGGTCGGGAGCACTGTTGTTGATTACTCCCGCCAAAATGTGGGGACGCCCTTTCGACCAAGTACGAGCACCGACGACCAGTCGAGGCCCGCAGGCAATACAGGGAGAAAGGGTTTCTGTTTTAATTTTAACAAGGGGAAGTGTACCAGGCCTCCGGGATCGTGTAAATTCAAACATGAGTGTAGTACGTGTGGGTCGTCCCATCCTGAGTCATCGTGCAGAGCCAGAACGAGTGAGAATGGGGGTAAGGGAGGCGCCAAACAGGTCTAAGCTAGGCCGAGGGGCGCCTTTACCAACCCCGATTGATACCTTGGCAATGATTCCCTGGCTCAGCGAATACCCGGATCGCACTTCTGCCGGGGTGCTGCGGAACGGTTTTACACATGGTTTCCGCATCCCGGTAGGGGACTTTCAGGGTGTAGGGATGTGCAAAAATCAACTTTCCGTTTTACAACATGCATCTGTAGTGCAAGAAAAAATTCAGAAAGAGGTTAGCCGGGGACGGGTCGCCGGCCCGTTTAGTGAGCCCCCGGTACCGGATTTCGTTTGTTCTCCGTTAGGGGTGGTCCCCAAGAAGGACCCGGGTGAGTTTCGTTTGATTCATAATCTATCTTCTCCATATGGTCTTTCGGTGAACGACGCAATTGAGCCAGAAGTTTGTTCGGTGCGATACGCATCTTTTGATGAGGCGGTAGCCATCTTGAATCGCCTGGGGCACGGGACGTTGATGGCGAAATCTGATATCGAGTCAGCGTTCCGGTTGCTTCCGGTACACCCAGACGATCAGCGTCTTCTGGGATTCGGGTTTCAGGGGTCATTTTACATGGATAGGTGTATGCCAATGGGATGCTCTATATCATGTGCTTACTTTGAGCAATTCAGTACTTTCCTGCAATGGGTGTTCACTAAGAAAACGGGTTTCCGAAATGTAATGCACTACCTTGACGATTTTCTGTTCCTTGGCCCCGCCGGTACTTCCGAATGTGCCCGGGCCTTAGCTGAATTCTGTGTGTTAATGGATCATCTTGGCGTGCCATTGGCACCAGGTAAAACTATGGGTCCCACGACTTGCCTCGAGTTTTTGGGGATCGAGTTGGACTCAAGGGAGGGGTGCTTCCGTTTACCAGCTAGCAAAGTGTCGAAATTCAGGGCAGCCCTCCAAGTATGTTTAAAGGCATCCAAAGTTACACTGCATCAGTTGCAACAGTTAGTGGGAAAGTTGAACTTTGCCTTGAGGGTGATACCAATGGCTCGCCCCTTTTCCCGCTCAATTGCCCAAGCGATGGTTGGCTTAAAGGAGGGTCATCATCGCACAAGGTTATCGGCCGAGGTCCGCCAGGACATGCGGATTTGGTTAGCATTCTTGGCGGACTTCAATGGCCGGGTCGTCTGGAACAAGCCAGCCGTCTCCTCTGAAGAGCTTGGGCTATGGACAGACTCAGCAGGAAGCGTAGGTTTTGGCGCCATCTTCGGCACAAAATGGTCGGCACAAAAGTGGCCCCTATGGTGGCACGAGAAGGGGCTGACAAGTAACATCGCTTTCCTCGAACTATTTCCCATTCTGGTGGCCCTGAGAACCTGGCCAGAAGGGTTCAGAGATCATTCTGTTGTGTTCTGGTCCGACAATATGACCGTGGTAGAATGCATCAATAGTCAGGCAGCCCGTTGTAAGTTGATTTTGAGGCTCCTCAAAGAAATTGTCTTACTGTGTATGCAACTGAACGTAGTATTCAGAGCAAAACATGTCCCAGGGGTGATGAATCAGGCTGCTGATGCACTGTCTCGTTTTCACATGCAGGCTTTCTCGGGTTTCCTTCCTTCAGCGGACCCGGAGCCGGCACCCTTCCCCGAAGCTCTCTGGTCTCTCGGTGCCCCGAACTTCGTCACCTCGTGGGAGAGAGTCTAGCACCCAGGACAAGGAAGGCATATGAAGGGGCGTTCCAGGCCTATTTAGCCTTTTTGGGGGCAGAGAGAGGAGGACTTTGGGGTCAGGAGGAGTTGGTAGTACTTTTTCTGATGTCCTTACGTAGGGCTGGGAAATCGGTGGCTACGGCCCAAAGGCATCGTGCCGCCATTTCCTTTGTTGCCAGGGCCCATGGCATCCTGGACCCAACAGCGTCTTTCACGGTACAAAAAGCGCTACGTGGGTGGCAACGTCTAGAGGGTCGCAGAGTAGATGTACGACGACCGATAGGTCTAGACAGGTTGTCCCAGTTACTGGTCACGCTCCCGAACACATGCTCGTCCCCGTTCGAGACCTGTTTGTTCCGGACTGCATTTACGCTGGCATTTCACGGGGCTATGAGAGTTAGTGAGCTGGTTGCAAGGAACAAACGGGACGTGACGGGGGGCTTGTGCAGGGAGCATGTCCAGATCAGGGGTGATGCGATGATTGTCTCCTTTCTCAGGTCCAAGACTGACCAAGATGGGAGAGGGGACTGCACGATCATCCGCAGGAACCTCGACTCATCCATGTGTCCGGTACAGTGCTTAGAAGATTACCTAGCACGAAGGGTGGCATCATGGGGAGGGACATTGTTGAGGCATGCAGACGCCACCCCGCTGACGAGGTTTCAGTTTCAACGGGTGCTTGCAATGGCCATTGCTGCAGCGGGCTTGGACCCGGGCGAATTTGGGACCCACTCCTTTCGTATAGGGGCTGCCACTGAAGCTACAGCCAGAGGTCTTAATGTAGAACAAGTGAAACGTGTGGGGCGCTGGTCCTCCAATTGTTATAAGAGGTACGTGCGATTGCACATGTTGTGAAACTGTAATCATGTACTCACGCCTCTTGTTTTTGTTTGTTTTCAGTTGCGCAAGCCTACGCGGCAGGGCAGACTGAGCAGTCGACCCAACACCAGGTCAGCGGTCGCACGTCACCGGCTGTGAGGAAGGAGGTTTGGGTCGTGGGCCACTCATACGTGAGACGGGCTGCAGACGTATTCAAAGCAGGTGACATGGTTCACGTACCTGAGGAATACGGGTACAGAGTGTCCTTCTACGGAAGGGGCGGTCTCTGTATTGACCAGTTTCAGGAATTTTTTGAGGGCTTGTTAGAGCGGAGGAGGTCACCGCCGTCCATAGTCATAGTGCATTTGGGGGGCAATGATTTGGTCACCACCGGTAGACGACTTCTCCTGGAGGCTATGCTTTCCACGGTAAGTTGGTTAGCGAGGAGAGTTCCGGGGTGCCTAATCGCATGGTCTCATATGATCCCACGAAAAGTGTGGCGGGGGGCTATCTCGATCCCTGCTTTGAATCATTCGGTTAGAAAATTGAATAACAAAGTGAGTAGGTTGTTCCGTTCCAAGGCATTGCATTCGATCTCGCATAATTGTATTAATGATGACAGTATGTATCTGGGGGATGGTGTGCATTTGTCGAGGGCGGGGAATGAGTTACTCATAGGAGACTTCCTAGCCTGGTTAAAATCTTTGGAACATGACCTTTAGGTAGGAGTTTTGTGGGGGGTCCGGATAGCCGGTCAACTATCCGGACCTGTGGCGGTAAGGTCATGATCGGTGAGCACTAATTGGTAGATCCCTATGAGTGGGCGTCACCCAACACGGATGGGAGCGCTCGGGAGAGGTGGCCATTGGCCCCTCAGTGGGGAGGCGGTCCCGTCTAAGGGCGGGTCGCCGGAAGTAAAGGAAAGGCGGTCAAGGCCCCTTCCTTTGTAGGAGGGGTTACAGCCCCCTCCTGGGGAATTTCCCGGGGCTAGTGTCATCTGCGACGGCAGATGCGGTAAGTTGTGTGGGGTGGGGAGAGGTCAACGATACCTTCTAGATACCACACACAAGTGTTCGAACGACCTTTAAATGGCGTCGAGTCTTAAGTGCCCCCGTCAAGTCAAGGGAAATTGTTAGTAGTTGCACTTGTGGTAAGCCCCTGTGCCATCGCCCCTCCTAAGTGGGAGGGGTAAGTCTGGTTAGGGATCTTGACACCGGTTATGACCTTGCCGTTGGCCCTTAAACGTTAGGATGTACAATTTCAGTATTCTTAGAGAATGTTTTGTAGGATGCTAGTTCGGCTAGGAGAACCTCTGTATTAGAGATTATGTTAAGGTTAGCCAAACATCGTAATGTGATAATGAAATTGTACATAACATGAAGACGTTTAATGTTTAATCTTTTGTTTTAATAAATACGGCCGGGATGGTCACTCCATCCCACATCCAAAAACTTTAAGAACAGTTTCCGGTTTCCCTTCCTTTTGGGGATTGTGTTGAGAGGGGGTGGCGGGTATCTCAGCCATATGGAAAGGGGCGACCACTCGGTCCCCCCGAACGTATGGATGAGTGCCTCGATCCCCCCGGGAAGCCATTTTTGGGCGGGAGGCGCGTCTCGGCTGGTATGCCCGAAGCGGCGTAGCCGGGGCGCGCCTTTTCCCGCCCTAGAGTGGGCTGGCCTAGACACCGACGCAGCCAGCCACGCCCCCGGGGCGGGCAGGGGCGGGTTTTCGCCCGCCCTGAAGACGGATAAAAGAAGGCGCAAGACCAGAAGACGTCCTCTTGTTCTTGTGCTCCGAAGCTGCACCTCCTCGCTACACGTGAGCTCGGGACGGAACGAAGAGCCAATTTTGACCCACCCACCAGCCCCTGAGGACAGCAAAGTTGTTGTGCAATAAAGTGAATTGATAAGTTTGTTTTTCCGTTTCGTTTACAGGCTATAACAGTAGCAGTTTGTAGTTAATAAAGATGGTGAATATCGTTTAGGTTGTTATGATTAAAGTGATCTGATGTGATGTTGCATTTTTAGCATGTTCCTTCGGTCGTAGCGACCAATGTTTTCATAGGTTGAAGAACTGTCGTATTTATTTTTTGGTAGGCGGTAAGGTCATGATCGGTGAGCACTAATTGGTAGATCCCTATGAGTGGGCGTCACCCAACACGGATGGGAGCGCTCGGGAGAGGTGGCCATTGGCCCCTCAGTGGGGAGGCGGTCCCGTCTAAGGGCGGGTCGCCGGAAGTAAAGGAAAGGCGGTCAAGGCCCCTTCCTTTGTAGGAGGGGTTACAGCCCCCTCCTGGGGAATTTCCCGGGGCTAGTGTCATCTGCGACGGCAGATGCGGTAAGTTGTGTGGGGTGGGGAGAGGTCAACGATACCTTCTAGATACCACACACAAGTGTTCGAACGACCTTTAAATGGCGTCGAGTCTTAAGTGCCCCCGTCAAGTCAAGGGAAATTGTTAGTAGTTGCACTTGTGGTAAGCCCCTGTGCCATCGCCCCTCCTAAGTGGGAGGGGTAAGTCTGGTTAGGGATCTTGACACCGGTTATGACCTTGCCGTTGGCCCTTAAACGTTAGGATGTACAATTTCAGTATTCTTAGAGAATGTTTTGTAGGATGCTAGTTCGGCTAGGAGAACCTCTGTATTAGAGATTATGTTAAGGTTAGCCAAACATCGTAATGTGATAATGAAATTGTACATAACATGAAGACGTTTAATGTTTAATCTTTTGTTTTAATAAATACGGCCGGGATGGTCACTCCATCCCACATCCAAAAACTTTAAGAACAGTTTCCGGTTTCCCTTCCTTTTGGGGATTGTGTTGAGAGGGGGTGGCGGGTATCTCAGCCATATGAAGATGAGGACTATGAATTAGAAGAAGTACCTGATGACGTTATGTTTGAAGTTCTTTTAAATTATGAACTTTTAAATGAATAACATTATTTTTCATAGAAACGCATTCTTGAAGACAGTTTTCTTGTTTTATTCGTCGTTCATCTGCTTTATGAGAGTGACAAGACATGTTCTCATGAAGTGTACAAGAGATTATAGTAAAAAAGATTAAAGCACTAGGATGACCGATAGTTCTTGAAAAAAGTGTACTGTTTGTATACTTTAAAAAATAGAATTAGAAAATACATCTATAATGTTAACACAGCTATGGACTGTCATAAATTTAGAACCAACATTCACTACAGGATTTCCTACTCTGTTCAGAGACTGTTTATTTGTCTTTATTCTACTTAGAAAATGAATCTGTGGTTTTAATTTGTATGCTATATGCTAGTAGCCAACTATAATATTTGTTATGTTTGTGTTTTACAGATTGTCATTTTCATCAGAAACGTAAATTAGTATGCCGACCAGAAGTGAAAAAAGAAAGCTCTATTTACGGACATACAATTTGAAGAAGAAAGAAATTCAAGAATTATCAAAACAACAAAGGACGGATAAAAAGAAGAGTGCTCCTGGTAAGAAAACCAAAACTTTTTTAAGAAGATCATGTCAAAGGAAAACTGTTATCGATAACGTTCAAAAGGAAAAAGAGTTATCAGTATCGAGAAGGAGAAATGGAACAAAACATAAAAATGTTTCTGGAATCAGCAGAGAGGAAAATCTTTATAGTAAAACTCGGAAGAATCAGTTTACGCAAATCAGGAAGCGTATGTTTTATAACAGAGTAGTTTCGAATTTATTAAAAAAGGAGAAAGTTTGTAAAAGAAGATCTGCTTTTTATAAGAAGAAAGAACATATAGAGGGTATTGTTCAGTGCGCGTTTGAGACAAAAAGAAAATTATTTATTTTAGTACTTAATAGAATAAATACACTAAATAAGGCAATCCGAGTTTTAAAAGCTAAAAGTAAATGGAAGAGACACATAAATAGAAGTAATTTTTGTAAAGTGTTTTCTGGGAAGTGGATGCATACTTCAACTTCTGAGCCATTTTTTAATGAAGAGAGTTACTTTCAAAGTAACGATTTGTTGCAGGCAGTTGACACCAGTGGTCGAGCATATGAGGTGAAGGATGGTTGTGTAATTGAGAAAGAGAAAATTGTGGTTAGAAATGCAGAAGAGGTGATGGCTGGAGAAGTTTTAGAGGGACGTCCTAATATTCCTGTTTACAGTTGGAATTGTAGTAGCATTTGTAGTGTACGACAGGATTCAATTGATTTCTTTCGCAATTTCTTACGTAAGTACACTAAGGAAAGTCTTTAAAAAAAATTGTAATGTTGCAAGAATTATATCATTGCAGAGTGCGAGAAAAAATATGTCTGCAAGGTCATTCTCTGGCTTGTCTTTCTAAAAAAATATGCCAGAGTGTGTTTCATCACTTCAGGATGTTCGCAGTACATCATACCAAAATGAGAAAATTAGTGAGAAAGTTGTATTATGCAAAAAGTCCAGCACTTAAACTTAAACAGTTAAATAGTGCTCTTTTGCATGGATGTGAATTAGATGTTAAGAAGATTTGTGCAGAAATTGAGGTAAGTTATTTTGGTCCAGGGGAAGATAATGCAGAAACTGATATCATTATAGAAGGAAATGTGTTAGAAAATGTTGTAAATTTTAATATTGAAAATTTTGAACAGGAAATAACAAAGTTTAAGGTCATTGCAGGTGAGAAACCAAATTTTCCTTGTGTCTGTTGTCTACGCATTCATTTCAAAAGTCAAACTAGGTTAGTTGATTTATATTTAAAAAGTGAAGATGAAAGTAATAGTCAATGGAAAGATTTTGCAACTAATTTGTTGGTGAAAACTATTTTGATTTGGGTTTTGAGCAACGTATTTGTAAATATTGTTATAATAAATTAAATGAAAATAGAATGCCTGCTAGAGCTGTCCATAATAATCTTGAGTTGATAAATATTCCATCGGAACTGATGGATTTAAATACTTATGAGACTATTCTGATTCAATGTGTACATCCTTTTCAGGCTGTTGTTCGTATAGAGCCTAAGACTGGCAAATTAAATCCTTCAGATTTACAAAGAGGATTAAAGGGTAGAGTTGTATATTTGCCACTTGATTTGAAAAAAAAATATGGAAACAATTGGTGTTGAAAATGTAGAAGAGGAACCTCTACTTATTCTAGTTAATGGTGTACCTACAAAGAGTAAGAAAATCTGGCAAGATTTAGTGGATGTTAGAAAAGTCAAAAAGGCAACGTTGTATTTAGTCCAAAACAATAAGTACTATAAAGATGTATACGTAGAAGAAGAAGAAGTAAGTGAAGAAGATGACAATGATTTGTCTATTGGACAAATTGAAAAAGTTTACTTATCTAGAAGTGAAGAAATTTATGAGCATTACAGTGTTCATCCACTGCATTCCAAAGAAGCAATAGGGAATGCTATTGAATTATTTCAGATGAAAAAAGCAAAAGGAAATCCTATTAGTGTATGGGAAGAAAGTTTGGAAGGTCGTTGTTTTCGACAGTTACTACAGGTGAAAGTACACGATATGATGATCGACCTATGCAGATTCCTGCATCTGAGTACCGGACAACAAGATTATATGCAGAAGATCCGAGGTTTCGCCAATGCATTCCATATTTGTTTCATCTTCTGTTTGAGAGTGACTTATCTGGTCTGTCTTATGCAGTAAACCATATCTTAAAAAGTGGAGTTCATCTGCAAAATATTTCAGCAAAGGAATTTATGGATAAAGTGCAACAGAAAGATAGTGTTTTGGATTCACACCTAATTAATTTAATGGCTTGTCAGCGTGGTACTAATGAGTATTGGTACCGTCGTCATGGAGATTTGAAGTGCATGCTTAGAATCTTAGGAGCACTTACATGGTTTTTAACTCTAAGCTGTGCAGAGTATGCTTGGGAAGATTTACTTGAATTTTTTCGGGAGGCGAATGCAATCATAGAAAATATAAACGACAAGACACCTGGAGAACTGTGTTCGTTAGATCCGGTTACTGTTTGCAGATATTTTAATCATAGATTTGAAGCTATGATGTCTTTTATTACAAACAAGAAAAATCCGCCTCTTGGTGAAGTAATGGATTTCTTTTGGAGAAAAGAATATCAAGCAAGAGGTGCTCCTCATATTCATATGCTGTTATGGATCAAGGATGCTCCTAAATTTGGAGCAGACTCGGATGAGACTGTACTGTCTTTTATTGAACAGTATGCCACTTGTGACATACCTAATACTACAACTGATAAGGACTTAAGAGGAAAAGTGTTACGCTTTCAAAGTCATCATTGTGGAAAATATTGTCGACGAAAATTCAAATCAAAGAGTAAATTCTACACCAAATGTCGTTTTGGATTTGCACGACCGGTACTTTCAAAAGGAAGAGTCAGCAATTTGATGTCATCTTTGCGACATAACATCAGAAGAAGGTCACCTAAAAATACGTACAATTTAAGAAGAGGTGAAGAATCCAAATATATAAATGACTATAACCCAGTCATTTTGTCCATGTTGAATGCTAACATGGACATACAATATGTTGCAGACAACTCTATTGCTGTGGCTCGATATGTAACATCTTACATCACGAAATCTGAAAAGACGGAACTGAAGGAGATGTGGGAAGACATTTCTCATGAAAAGAGCCTAAGCAAGAAATTGTATACGTACAGTTTGAAGATGTTGTCTCATCGAGAAATTGGAGCATATGAATGTTGTGATCGATTATCATCAGCAAGTCTTTATGCAAAATCAAGGACTATTCTCTGGGTGAGTTTGGGTCTTGCAGAAACACGAAACCGTGTTCTAAAACCTGTGCAAGAAATTGAATATTTAGCCCAGAAAGAACCAAACAGTACAGACATTCTGAAAACAAATATGTTGGATACATACTATCCAAATAGAAGTACTCTGCTTGAAAACATTTGTCTGTATGAAATACTTCAAAACTACACTTTTAAAAGGAATATTACAGAGAATATTCATAAAGGTGTATACGCTGTAATTGGACATGAAGGATGTCTGGTGAAACAAAGAAAAGGACACTTGATTAATCATCGAAAACTGAGTTGCGATACACCTGACAAAAGAGAATTTTACTATTTTGCTCTTTTACAACTCTTTAAACCATGGCGTACAGAAGAGGAACTACTTGGTGACTTTGATAGTTATGAAGATTCATTCAACGCATCTAAAAGTAGTATTGAATGTCCTGTTTTTAGTAATTATCTCCAAATGTTGAATGATGAAATAGAGCAAGAAGCAACAATTGCAGCAGAGATTGCTAGAGATAGTTCACAAGGTAGTCAAAGTTCAGCTTCATTAAGTCAAGATCCACTGGGACAACCAATTATCCAAAATGAAGCAGCCATTGCCATGGATGAGGTGGAAAGAGCAATGCAGCAAGGTCAAGAGGAAGTAATAAACTTAGAAGAATTCAAGAAGCAATTTAATCTTGAGCAAAGACAGATATATGATGAAGTGACAGAGCGCATTGAGCATGGCTTTCGTAATGAGAAAAAAAATTGCTCATGTATGTCATTTGAACCTATTCGACTATATGTAAGTGGAGAAGCTGGAACTGGTAAAAGTTTCCTAATTAAAGAAATTACTACATATCTACAGCAAAGAACTCAGTCAACACTGTTGTGTGTTGTTACTGCTCCAACTGGATTGGCAGCACATAATATTAAAGGTATTACTTTACATCGTTTACTGATGCTGCCAGTTGAATATGAAAATAAATTACAATATCACAAGCTATCTGGAGAAGCTTGTTTTGACGTTTCTAGAGTCCTAAAAAAATGAAACTTCTTATTATTGATGAGGTAAGCCTGGTATCCAATTTAATGCTTGCTTTTGTGCATTTAAGAATGCAACAGATACTTAAGACAGAGTATGATGTGTTATTTGGCGGTAAACATGTCATAGTTTTTGGTGATCTACTGCAGCTAACTCCTGTGAAAGGACAACCTGTATTTGAAACTGTTACGCATGAGGAGACCAGAGAGTGCCTGGGCAGTATTGGAAATGTTAATATATGGTCACATTTCAAATATAATGAACTGATTCAAAATATGCGACAGGCAAAGGATACTAAATATGGAAATATTCTTTAAGATATAAGGATTGGAAAACTAACTGAAGATGCGAAAGACACTCTACGAACACGATTACTTTCCAAGCTGTTTCCTAATGAAGATAATGTACCTGAGAAAATATATAGTAAAGAGGTAGCAGATAAGTCAGTCATATGCTTGATGTCAACTCTCAAAGAATGTTCAGTTTTTAATGAGAAAATGTTGAATTTAGAAAATCAAGAAATTAAGAAACTGGAAGCTAAAGATAGAATAGAGCATGAAGGTAGTACTATTGTTTTGTCTGAAAAGTTAAAGTTAAAATTGGATTCTCTTCAGAAATCTATATCTAAAACTGCTGGCTTAGAGAAAAATCTGTATGTATGTTTAAATTGTCGGATAATTTTACGGAGAAATTTACATGTAGAAAGAGGATTGGTAAATGGAGCAATGGGTAATGTTGTTGGTTTTGTCAATTACACAAATAGAGATGAGATTGAATTTTTAGGAATAAAATTTGATGGAATTGAGGAAGTTCAACAAATTAGTCGCTGTTCAACTCGTTTTTTGCTTGTGAAAGACTTATATGTCCGTCGGAAGCAATTTCCAATTTGTTTGGCATATGCAGTGACTATTCACAAATCTCAAGGTTTAAGTGTAGATTGTGCTTTGGTAAATATTGGAAGCACTGTATTCAAAGAGGGTATGGCGTATGTTGCTTTATCTCGAGTTAGAACTTTATGTGGACTTTATCTAATTGATTTTGATGAGACAAAGATTAGTGCAGATTTAAATTGTGTGAAGGAGTATAATAGGTTAAGAAGAGAATATGCTCCAAGTTTACCTCAATATCCTTTATTTGAAAGGCGTATGGTTGGTCAGAAAAGGAAAAATGTGCCGAAGTAGTCGAGAAACGAAGAAAAAAAGATGTAGCTGTCGTTGGTAGGCGTAAGACAAAGGTTAGTATTGAAGAGATTGTTGGATTTAAGTTTGAAAACAGGTCTGGTGTCTACTGCTATGCAAATGTAGTAGTTAATGTTGTTTTTTTTTCTAAAAAATGTTAAGCAACAGATTGTACAAAATCGGGAGCAAACATTTTGTTGTTCATTAAATTCTGTATTTGAAAAATGTAGCAGTGGTGATAGTGAAGTAGCAAGTGTTTCAGAACTAAGGAATGTTTTAGACATATGTGCAGGACTAAATCAATTTTCTCAGAATATTCAGCAAGATTGTCAGGAATTTATTATGTATATGTTTACAGTTTTGGAAGATGAAGGTGTAGATATTGATAGTCTTTTTGTCCTTTCTTATAAATGGGAACATAAGTGTGATAATTGCTCATTTTCAAGTATTGCTGATATACACAGTGACAGATTTATATATTTAACATTACCAGACTGTAAAGAAGTGTCTTTTGATAAACTAGTTAAAGATGCGCATCAGAACATGGTCTGTTCTCAATGTAAGTCTGAAATGTTATCAACTTTATTTATCCACAGAGATGGACAATATGTAATTATAATGTTTCAACGATGCAGAGCTGATGGGAGTAAATTGTCAACTTTAATTAAAAATTGTGTGGCTTCTCAAGTATCTATTTCTAGAAGAACATTTGTAACTGTAGCCATTATTTTTCATGAAGGGCCTTCAACATCATCAGGACATTACACAGCTTATTTGAAGTGTCCAACAGGCTGGACGCTTTGTAATGATAGTCAAATGACTTTTAAGAAACGTTTGCCTTTTGACTTAACTAACTCTTATCTGCTATTTTTGCAACCCAACTTTCAGTAAAATGACTTGGTGTAGGAAGATTAATACTGTAAAGATATGAAACTCTGTTGTTTAGAAATATCATGTGACTGAGGGTGTGCAAATCTAGAAATGAAAGTTGTATTTGGCATAGTGATAGTATCAGGTACAAGTTTACTAAATGTTTGATGGTACAGAACACGTTACAATTTTTAACTGGAAAGATTCAGAAAAGAATAGATAAGACTAAGATTAAGAAATTTCAGAAAATAGCTACTTAACTCATAGTATTTGGCCACGCGGAAAAATATGAGACAAGAAAATGAGTACTTCAGATAATTATTTTAGAACATATATGGACACAAGTTTTTTGAGAGGTATTTAAAAAATAATAAGTTAACTTATACAATTTGGCCACGCAGAAAGGTATGAGAGAAGAAAATGTGTACTTAAGATAGATTTTTAAAGAAGATACTTGCACGGGGCTTTGTTGAGATATATTTAAAAATAGGTGGTATAGTTTAATTAGTTTGTAACTGTGGAAGATGTAGTGTGCTTACTCAAGAAATTGCGAATTAGAGAAAAACATTTAAGACATGCTTTTTTCAGGTATTTACATTATGTATGGAGATTTTTTATGGGTTTTTTAAACACAATCATTTTGATTGTGTTTTTTTTTCCCCGCTGTTACATGATGATTAATATTGAAATCACTGTTTATAGTGAAAATCAATGTATTCTGAGGACAGCAAAAATAAACCATGTAATATGTTGTTTAAGTTATTTTGTTACATTGAATTTAGAAATATGTATTATAACAATTTTTTTACTGTCTTCCACAGATATTACATTTATAAGGTAAGTACAACTAATAACATCCGAGAGTTTTGTCTGCCTCTCTCTTATTCTTATTGTTTTGATCTCCTTCCTTTCTCAGTACTGTTTAGTCACACTTATTCCGTTTAACTCATTCACATTTTGTGTTGTTTAATTTTTTCCCTGTTTCTGTAACATCTTTTCTGTCACTATCTTATTCAGTCTATCTATCTCTTCAGTTTGTTTCTACTGTTGTCTCATGGTGACTCACCTTTATTGACCTTGCATCACCTTTGTTTCTAGAATCTTAATTTGTTTGTCTTACTGTATCTAATATTTGTTCCCTTACTTTGCTTTCATTAATTATGCTCAATTCTTACACTTAAATGTAAAGGGCCTCACTTATGAAAGTCTTGCGCCACCGATGCACCAATTTTTGCCATGTTAAAAGTGACGCATGGGCGGCGCAAGGCCTTCATAAATAAGGCCCATGCTTTACTTCTCTTACCCTACTTTATTTCTGTTTATATGTGTCTTGAGGTGCTTGTCTATTTGTACTCCGTTTACTTTCTGTTACTCACCCTTTTTCACTCTGTTTCTCCTACTGTTTTTCCTTTATTTTATTTATCTCCTTAAGATATTCCTGTACTCTTACTGTGTTTCTTTAAGAGACTGTTTACTTCGTGTACTATCACTGATCATACTTTTATTTTCTCTCTTACTTTACTTTCGTTTAGACACTCATTCCTTCTGTGTTATTATCTCTTTCAATTAATTATGTTACTTATTGATTTATATACTAGACATTCTGTCTCTGTCTCTTTCTCTTTCCCTTGGTCTTTTTTTCTTTTTTTTTCTGTTTCATTCACTCCTACTTTTTTTTGTTTTATGAAATGTACATTATAATCTTATTTTTACTTTTCTTCCACAGATACTATGTTTTTAAAAGAAATTTACTTTTACTTTGTTACTATTTCTTAGGTAAGTATAAAAAATAAAGAAACTTTTCCATCACTGTGTCATTTCTTTGTCTATCCTGGTTATACCAGTGTCATGTTTAATAAAAGCACTTCCACACAGGATTGGGTGCATTGTCATAAGGAGTGCCTTAAAAGTGATTTAATGAAATCAGCGACATTTTACTGAGTGAGTTCAGCAACACTGATATATGAAAACATTGGTGGTAAATGATATTAAATGTTAAATGGTGTTCTTTCCAGGACTTTAAGTCCTTTGCTGCAGTGGCAATTCCGCTTCAACGTTAGGGGGCGGGGGGCTGAGTGGCGCTCGCATATTCATGATGGAGCCACTCCTTCACGAGCCACGGTTGAGCTGTGCTTATGACAGAGCGGTTCCATCATGGCCCCGCTCAGTCAATAGAACGCGTCGCGCAGGCGCAAAATCAGTGCTGCGCAAGCGCAGCGGCAAGGCCATGACAAAACCGCTCCGTCATGAGGACGGCTCAGGCGATGCTCATGACGGAGCGGCTCTGTCATGAGCATGGGAGGAGTAAAGAGGTGTTAAAAAAACTGGGGGGTCTCTTCAAAGAGAGTGTTGGTTGTAATTTAGAGGACACTTTAAAACACATAGGGGCAGATTTATGATGACCTTGCGTCTCTTTGCGCCACAATTTCATCACTTTATTTGATGCAATGACGGTGCAAATAATGCGCCATATTTACAACGTGATGCATCTAGGATATATGTCACGTTGTAAAGCCCTGCACCATAAGGAAGTGTTCCTGTGAAGGGGGTGGGGGGGCGTTCCTGTGCAGGAACGCCTCCTGAAAGTGGCTGAGTGAAATCTATGAGATTTCACTCAGTCACTTTCAGGCCCATGCTGCTTCAAAACTCTGCATGTGCTTCAAACAGGCCTAGGTCTTGACGCAGCATTGTGAATATGGGGCACTCCTGAGCCTTGCTGGTGCTGCGTCACACTTGCGACGCAACTCTAGCAATGTATCACCTTTCTGGCACAGATGCATTACGTATCTGTGCTGTTTTTGCACCATGGTGCGCCACATTATAAATGTGGCGCACCATGGGTGGCGGAGCAGTGGCATACTGTGGCGCACATTAACTGGTGCATCCCTGGGGATGAACCAGTTAACATAAATCTGCCCCATAGGTTAAAAATGTGCGCTTAGTAGAGTGTTGGGCCTATGTAGATATGTAATATTGCACATTTTTTGTAAGGAAAAAGAAGCCATGACTATTGGCTTTGCGAATGATTGCAAGATTCTTAAAATAAAAAAGCAGCAACCATGACATTGTTCAATATAGTATTGTAAATACTTATGTTCAAGAATGATGAGAGAGTAAAAGAAGGTTAACCTGATCTTTTAAACTTACTCACAGGCTTCTTTAAAGGAAGTGTTCTATATGATTGTACCGTGGGTGTTTCACTTTTTTATACCTAACACCATCCATTATGTATGCTGTAGCAGGAGGAGTACAACATACTTGAATATTCTTGAGTGCTTATTTTCATTTACTAAGTGGTAATGAGACCGACACAGAACTTCAATGGGCGGGAGGGGCTGCTCCTGTGCTCCTGGAGGACTGCGAGGGCGCTCCAGCAGTGGGAGTGAGGCCTCTCAGGGGGGAGGAGCGCAGCTCCTTTTGATGGCCACAATTGCAGATAACAGGGTATGGACGTCTGTGGAATTTATGGGCGGTTAGTCAGTCTACAGTGTGCACGGCGCCCCTGGCATCTTATTGCGGCGCACAGGGGAGCCGCTTTCCACAGTTTGAGAATCAGAGGTTTAGGAGATAAACCTTCATAATAGCAAGGCCCCTAAGCGATAATAATCGCCGCTGCTCGGCGTTGTAAATATCGACGTATGGGCGGAATTTTCCACGGTGTTAGTGCTTTAATATCAATGAGAACACATATGTGATAGTAAATGCTGTAACAGCCGCGGTACTTAACATTATCGCGTGAAAACAATCGCTGTTTTCACACAGTAATGTGTGCCTTGTAATTAGGGGACGGGGTGGATTTAGTTTTATTTTCTACACTCTTATGTTAACGATGTCGAATGTTTAAGTAGAGCAGGCTTTAACAGTTCTGCGATAAACTAGTTTATTCCACCTCTTTTTCTCGCAACGCCTCTTTTTGTGATAGGGTGTTTTGCCCTCCAACCACATTTTGCATGTGCTTTGACGTACGCCCACTTTGCATGTCAGTAACTTACTGTACGCAACATATGCAAAGTGGTCTTACGGCAGGCGATGTAATGCCGTTTTCAAGAAGGTGCAGCAGAATATTTTCAAGGATAGGCAAAACATTAACGCCGCTTTTATCGGCAAAAAACTGCAGATATAGCGGTGATAACGGCGTTGATAATATGATCCATGAATTGCAATCAAATCTAATGTTAGATGTAAAGACAACTAACGTAGGTTTCGGTTGCAATTCATAGATCATATTATGAAGGCTATTATCGTCGTTTTATCTGCAGTGTCCTGTCGATGAAACCGACAATAATGTATTACGTCTCCTTCATAATATGTCCGAAGTATCGTCGCTTTTTTGCATAATTGTCCTGAAAAAAAGCGTCGATACTTCAGCTTGTGAATAGAGCTCTTTTTGGTACAATGAGTTAGTTCTGAAAAGAACTTTTTTTAAAAATAATTTTTTTTTTAAACAAGTGTTATATTGTTTTTGATTTTTAAAACATGCACCGACATTTTCAACTGTAAAACTGTAACACGGGATCAAAATGAAATGAAAAAAATTATCTTTTTTTGGAGCATTGATGAGTCTCAATTTGTATTTTAATAAGATTAAGGCTCTGCTCTCCGTACAGAAGAATTTCTCCACACTAGTTGCATTTCATATGCACCTTTGCCAAATATGGTCTCAAGTCCATCTCTGCACTGGATGGAGATACAGGTCGTCGACCAGAAGATGTGCTGGCCACCTCTGATGGTAGTTGCGTGGCCAGGGCTCTTGTCGATGCCTGTGCAAATTTCTCAGGATGCTCTTGTCTCACATACCTCATCATGGTATGTATGGAAAAGGAATACTTTTTCGACGGATTTCCTCTTGAAAGAACTGCGTCACATTTTGTGCAAGTTACTTTTGGCGCATTCACTTTTTTTTGATCCTTAGGATCAGTGAAAAATTGCCAGATGAAAGATTCCTTCTTTTTTCTTAAAGGTAGTCGATCATTTTGTTCAGATTCGGAAGATGAATTCGGTGCGGCAGCCATTTCATCAAAGTCTTCAGAAAGATGTAAAACGTTGTTCTCCCTTGAGAGTACAAAAGATAGTGAGGGAAGTGGGTGGAGTGGTCCGTGAAAATTCCAGAATAGAAACTACTAAGAACCAATTGGAAGTGTTGTTTTCGAGTCACATGACTTCACATACGCGCATTAGGACGTGTACGTGCTGAGGGAGGGAGGTGGATGGAATCTGTGAAAATTCCAGAACCGAAACTACTAAGAAGCAATTGGAAATGTTGTTTTCAAGTCACATGACTTCACATGCGTGTATCAGGACATGTACGCGGTGACAGTATGTGGTCACGTACGTCATTTGGAAGTAGCGGTATAATTCAGTGAAGTTTCAAAACGTGAAAAGGAGTAAACCTAAACACATCCTGATTTTGTACATCTTCTGAGGGGGATTCAAGCATACAATTGTTAAAGTATAAAACCTTTTATGTTTTTGAAAAAATACCGGGGTGTGTGCATCCGGTCACGCACGAAAGTTTAAAAAGACGTTCGGCTCCATTTACTGAAAAGTTTCATAACAATAAAAAAGAAGGCTAGGTACAGTCTCTTTGACGTACTATAAGTTCTTTGAGGGGTCTATGAAGAAACTCAATGAGTTGGAATTGCAATGTTTTCTCGAAATATATAGGAGGGTGCGCGCACCCGGTCGCGCACGGAAGTTTAGAAAGGCAATCTCCATTTATTGACAAATTTCAATACGTTCAAAATAAGGCAAGGTGCAGAGGGTGCGCGCACCGGGTCACGCACGAAAGTTTACAAAGGCGATCTCCATTTACTGACAAATTTCAATACGTTCAAAATAAGGCAAGGTAGAGACTTTCTAATCCAGTACCGCTTTACAAGGACTCTCTATACAACTCTGACAGTCAAGAAAACTGTTTATTTCCGAAAAAAATTTTGGCGGAAAATCATTGACAAAACTATAGCTTGCATTCACGATATAGTTCAAAATTAGCATTTAAAAAACCTATGAAATTCACTGAAAAAACCATAGGTTTTAAACCTGTTATAGTTAGGAAGTAGCATTCAAAAAACCTATGAAATTCACTGAAAAAACCATAGGTTTTACACACGTTATAGTTAGGAAGTAGCATTTACAAAACCTATGAAATTCATTGAAAAAACCATAGGTTTGACACATGTTATAGTTAACTAGACATTTTACTCATATAAAACCAATGAAATTCCCCCGTTATAGTTACTTCAGCTAACTATAACTTGCGCGCCCGCAATGCACTGCAATAGAAGAGAAAAGCATTGACACAGTTATTTTGAATTTCCTCCTGTTGTTTGATACTGACTTGATTTTAAATAGGGCCCGTCTACTCAAAAGTTTTGAAGAGCTAGAATGCCTGAAATTGATTAATTCAAATGACATTGACCTGGTAACAATCCGGAGATTGGAAATTGGAGTATTGACTAGGGTGAAATTCTACTCTAAGCTCATTGCCAATCTCGTTGTGAAGCAGTCTGAGTTTTTTCAAAGTCGAGGGATTGATGTTATTCCCATCTTGGGGGGACCACGGAATGGCTTATTAGCAGGGGAAAGCATTTTTCCCTCCCTCAGTCGACTGGGTGGTCTGGCTGGCTTTGATGACCTAAAAATCTGTGTCTCTAAAAATACACGTCTTGTCTCCAGTGTAAATTCTCCCCCTGTTATTTCCCGTGGAGATATAGTTGAGGAGAGTGCCCAATGGAACTGGTTACCTGGTGTCCTTTCTAGTAGGACAACAGATAACATGATTTCCCTTTCTCATCTTTAGTTGTGACTTAAAGATATTATTGTGGAATGCCGCAAGTATAAAAACAGCCCAGATAAACTTCAGTTCCTCCATTCGTTTGATGCTAGCGTGATTTGTCTCCAAGAGACTTGGTGTGTGGATAGAACTCCCGCTAGAGGGGGCTATATTTCTTTGGAAGGTGGAGCCATTCCTTCTAGGAGAGGTCATGCCAAAGGGGGCATTGCTTGTCTCTTATCTAATCGGATCAAGTGGAACTTCACCCACTATTTGGATTCAAGTAACCTCTTTCAGGTGGTAACATTGTTTGTTCATGCTGAGGTTGAGGCGGCCAAATCTATTACGCTGATAAAATGTTTACATCCCCCCAGATGCTTGCTATAATGTAATTGTGAAACAGGTCTTTTCTTACATAAAGAGTATTAAGGCCAAAGCACCTGCAACCCACATAATTTTAGTGGGCGACTTTAATTGTAAGGTCTCTAATACGAGTCTAGCTCTGTTCAGAAACAAATATAAAGAGGAATCATTACAGATCCCACAGGCTCTATTCCCTGGTAACATAAAAACAGATAAGAGAGGGAAATTGTTTCTGGAAGAACTGGCTGAATTGGAGGGGATCATCGTAAATGGTAGGCTTCCCTCTGACATTCCAGCAAGTTTTACTCACAAAACCAATCAGGGTGAGTCTATTTTGGACTACGTGGCTGTGGAAAATGATTCCTTTTATCTCCTAAAAGATCTGATAGTCACTAAAACCCTAAACAGCGATCACAATGTGATAACCCTAACTGTTAATATAAATCCACCTACAACGGATCCATGGTCGCTTAATGGTGATTTTTTTAGTTTTAGTGGTAAAACAGGGAGATGTTTCTGGAATACAAGGGCCCTAAGGGGCTTGTCCATTTTACTAGATAAAACTGTAAAAGAACTCCCTAGTTGGAAAGGGTCGGAAATATCGTATTTTGTGGGGTTTATGAAGGAGGTAATCCTGGTCGCAAGAAAACCTAATTTGCACAGAAATATGCGTCCTGTCCCCAGTTCCTTACACCTGCTTAATAAAGAAATAAACACACTGGTTAGGGAACAATACTTGAATAGGTCCACAGAAAGGTCTCGCAAAATAACCTTACTAAGGAGAAGGAGAAGGAGAGTAAGGTTAAAAATTAAAAAAGAGAGGGAAGATTCCTTATGGATAAAGTTAAGGGAGGCTGTAAATAGAGGGAATGTATGACTATTTTGGTCTCTCATTGGTGAGGGTTGTGGAACAAGAATCAGGTCCCTTCCCCCTCCTATTTCCGAGAATGTTTGGGTGGGTTATGTCACGCAATTATATGCTGGTAATGGACCTGTTGTGGATGACAGAAGGGTGGGTGATGTCGGACCGTTGTTTGAGCCGCCCTCTGAAAAGATCATCGAATCAGCCATAAAGGACTTGCGTTCGTCCAGTGCCATGGGCCCTGATGAGCTCCCAGTTTCGGTGTTAAAACAGGATGCCGAATCATGGAGCAAAATCTTATTTCCAGTATAAAGATTTTGCTTCCTACATAGAACTATTCTTCCCTCTTGGAGGGGGAGTATCCTGGTACCCCTATTTAAGAAGGGGGATAGGAATGTGCCCCAAAACTATCGACAAATAGCTTTGCTTGATGCTATAGGGAAAGTATTTGCGAAATGCCTGTTAACATTAATATCTGACTGGGTAGATGGGGGTCAGTTGCTGCCATTGGAGCAAACGGGTTTCCGTAAGCGTCACAGCACAATGGATAACTTATCCGCCTTGCAGATAATTTTGGATAAATACATAGGGGTTCGAGGTGGAAGAGTTAATGCTGTGTTTATAGATTTCTCCACAGCATTCAACAAAGTTGATCCCCCCTGCTGTGGAGGAAGCTATCTTTTCTCGAAATGCCCTCACTGCTCTTAGATTTAGTTAGGGATCTCCATACTGATACCTGGTGCAGGGTATTATTGGGTGGCGAAAGAGGGCTATCCCAGGAGATACCCGCTGCAAATGGATTGAAACAAGGATGTCTATAAGCGCCATTATTATTCTCTCTTTACATCTCGGACTTACCTTCGTTTTTGTCTTCAAGTGATGGTAACGCCCTAGTACTAGGGGGCTCCCCAATTGTTTGTATGCTATATGCGGACGATATTCTGATATTGGATTTAACACTGAAAGGTTTGAATAATCGTCTACAAGCACTTTACATATATGCAGAATATCATCACCTGAAAATAAACATAGCAAAAAGTAAAATCATGTGTATGGCAGGTAGGAGAAAGGCGAAATATGAGACCTTTAGGTGGATGGTGGGAGGAGACAGGCTGGAGGTGGTGATTTCCTATGTGTTCTTAGGGAAGATAATATCTGCCAATTTGAGCGATAAGGATCATGTTGCTAACAATTCTCGAAAGGCTCTGGTTCAGGGTTAAAGTCTGAGTGCTTTATATTGCGCAACGGGGAAAAGACATTTCCCTTATTTGCTAGAGGTCTTTCGCGCAAAGATTTCAGCATCCCTGCTCTATGGTGTTGAATTAATTGATCTGGGGCATACTGTAGAGGGAAAAATCCTCCGACAACTAGCCTCAGTTAATCCGTAGTAGTTGGGTGCAGGCTTTAGCAGGGATTGTTTGCTGGGTGTCGTGCATGGCTCGGGGGAAACCTGGGACCATGCGGAGTCTCATGAAAAAAGAATTGTTGGGATCCTTAAAAGAACACTCTAGAATTGTGAGGAATTTTAGAAAGGCGGTTGAATACCTTCAACTAGATGAATTAACTTTGTTTGCATTGTCCCCAGGCCAGTTGAAGGCTGTTTTAAAACTGGCCACTTGGAAACTGAGTTTTAGCCTAGACAGGGAGGCAATTCTTACAAAAAAAGGCCCCTCACCATTTCTTGACTCCTGCCTATATAAGAAAATGCAACCGTACGTGTCATGGAATATACCTCACGGTATACAGCGTTTTTGGTTCCTCTTGAGGCAGGACCTCCTTCCTCTAAATAATTTAACATCTAGATGGTATGGGTCCCCTGCAATTTGTCATCTTTGCAATATGTTCACACAGGATATTGTACATGTTCTCTTTATATGCCCAGCCTTGTGGACATCACATAGAAAGTGGTTAAGACATATATGTTTAAAATTGGGTCTCTTGTCGGCGAGCTCTTTTTTAAATGCATTGTACAATTCGCCCAATGAAATGTTCTGCTTTAATATATTTAACTTTTTAAAAGGTTTTCTAGATATTTATTAGAGGGCTTGGGAATCAAATGCCTAATAGTATATGCTTTTTTATCTTGTCATGTAAAGTATGTGTATGTACAAATATATGTTGTATTTCTTTTATGTGGATCTCTTATGAGTTCCAAATCATAAATAAAGAAAATTGTGTAATTGCATAAAGTCTTGCATGGATCTGAGCCTCTCTACTTCCAAAAAACGTTTAAGTGGTATCTCAAATGGAGAGTACTGATATTCTTTTGTACTAATCTGGTAACCATTCCAAAAACAAGGAAGGCAAGTTGGGGTGGCAGAAGATTTACTTTCCTAGCTAGCAAACATTGGAATTCCATGCCTTTGCATTTAAGGTCAGAACCCTGCCTCATTTGTTTTAGGAAATCTTTAAATACATGGCTTAACGCTCGCTGTTATAAGTAGCCTGGGTTGTTTTTTTAGCTGTTTAGGTCCACTAGCGCCAAGGCACCTTGGTATTGGATGCTCTTGAGAAAGTAATACTTACTATACGTGTATTTTAAATTTCCAAGAATGCGGTTCTGTTCCCATAGTTTGGCAGTTGTGCTATGTGAGAGGAAGCTTATATAAGTTACTTCTATATTTAAGCCCCTTCATATATGACTGACAGGGAAGCAGGTTCACAGCAAATGGCACATTTCAAAAAATACTTTCCACAGCTCCACTATGATGTAATCACGCCATACACTACATTCTACCTGAGAACCCAACACATGTTCGCCCTTATATAACCTTCACATATGAAAATGTAAAACTAATGACACATATGCAACTCATTATGGACACAAATAAAATCATATAGATAACTTCACAAATAGGAAGGTACATAAATTAAATAATACATATTAAATAATATACCAGAGATTCATTCTAACTTATAATCCTGCAACTTCACGGACACAGTTTACTTTTTTGCCGATTTTCTAATAATAATTTTACTGTAACTCTTCCACACAGGAACATTCTCTGCACCTTGAACATCCTCTGTTTTGACATTCCGAACAGGAGATATTTTCTCTTTGTACCGACACTTGCCATCGTCTAGGGCAGAGGTCTTCAAACTTTTTGATGCTGAGACCACGTTGTTAAACCATGTTAGGTTTAAGGACCTCCTTCTGACAAAGTTTTCTAGAAACTGGTACAACTCATCATTAACAACTATCAACAATCATAAATGCCCCTGTTACACTTGGCATGTTTTGGCCTGTTTCCCCTCTCTTTTTGCTTTCTGACCTCCTAGTTTTGACTCTGTTTTTGCTGGTTTAGTGTCTTTGCGCACTTTCGCACTGCTGTTCAGTGTTAAAGTGCAAGTGCTCCTATTCTAAATTGTATTATGTGTTGGTGTTCCATGATTGGCATGTTTGGCTTACTAGTAAGTCCCTAGTAAAGTGCACCGAGGGTGCCAGAGCCTGTAAATAAAATGCTGCTGGTAGGCCTGCAGTACTGATTGTGCAACTCACCCTACCAGCCCTTAAAAGGGTTACCAGACCTGCCACTGCAGTACATGAGCGCAGTTTGTGACTGACATGTCGACCTAGCAAGAGCACCCACTTTCAAGGCCCTAATCTTCCCCTTTTTTTACATGTAAGTCACCCCTAAGGTAGTCCTATGGTACCCCTGTGGGCAGGGTGCCATGTATATTAAAGGTAGGACATGTACTGGTGTGTGTGACATGTCCTGGTAGTAAATTCCAATGTGTTTCATTATTCACTATGGAAAGGCTATCTGTCCCATAGGATAGAAAGGGAGTTTACTTATACCATCTTATAAGCATTTCTTCCCATTGGGACGAGAAATGGGGGTTAGTATGCCTGAACTCAGAATATAAAAATGCATCTTTTAGTAAAGATGATTTTTATGTTCTGTGTTTGAAAATACTACTTTTAGAGCGTAGATATTTTCTTGCTTAGCCATCCTGTGTGCCTCTGCTGGGTTTGTGGATTGACTGTCTGGTTTTGGAGTGACAGGGGCTGGGGATATGCATTCCTATCAGACAGCCACTGAGGTGTGGTCAAGGTGCGTCCTGCCTTTCCTGGATGAGTCAGGCTGGGCTGAATAGACCTGGGCTGTATTTAGAGTATTAGGAGGAAATGTCCTTGCACCTGGATGGTCATGGTCTCCCTTGGACAATGCTGTCACCACCTCCTGCCAGGCAGTTGGACCAGAGAGGATGGAACTGGTTTAGGCTGGGCACAGACACTGTTTGCCCAAAAAAACAAAGCGAAACTGAGTATTAATATTGGGGCCTATATCCCAGAACTTGAGAACTCACTGGGATTTAGGAACCTGCCATGAAGAAGAGCTGGAAGAACTGTCAAGAGGAGTACTGCCCTTTTAATGTGGTTTTGCTTTGTTGGGTTGGCCTGCTGTTGCTGCTTCTGACTTGGGCAGTGAAAGGACTTGACTGAACTTTCTTTACCTGTTGCTAAGTATCTCCAAGGGCTTCAAGTAAAACTTTCCTCCTGTTCTGAAGTTTCAGGGACCCAAAGACTTCACCGACCTCTGGATACCTCCTCTGGAACCAGAGGCGGGAAAGCAACTGAGTCTGTCAACAACTCAGTCGCTGGCTCCATCGCTGGCTCCATGTCCTGAAGGCACCACAAAGGGCACCACCACCCTGGTCTTTCCAACGATGACTGCTGCTGCTGAGCTACTGTTTTCACCCTGACCTGTGGGCACTGCACTCCGCACCGCCTTGCTTCACTTTGCTAACCTTGTCTCACCGATGCCGTCACTGCCCACTGACTTCGACACCCATTACCGTACCGTGGCTTGAGGGCACTGCTCGTAAGTCTTGTGATGCACTGCTCCATCCCATATTGCAGTCCGAACGGACCGTCGCCAGCTCCCCGCAACCGGTACTGTCACCTGCACCGTGCTCTGCCAGCAGCACAATGAACACCGTCTTCATCCCGCACCGCATCCCTGGCTTCACCGATGCTGCTGGACAACCCTCACCGCGCCACTGCATGCACCGCGACTTGAGGGCACCGCACTCCTCACCGCTCTGCTTCATACTGCAACCACAATGGTGGCCATGACCTACCCGCACCTTCGTCTTCGGCCACATTGAAAAGGTATAGTTTACAAGTCTATGGAAACCCTACTGATGCTGTCAGACAGAACTGTTGAATTCTCTTCTACTGAGCACCGCTGTATCACCGGATGGAGCTACCTACTTCAAAAAACTATATTTTTTAATTTTTTCTTGTAAAGTGCATATTTTGAAGTACTGTATGTTGGATTTTTATTGCTTGGTCTTGTTTTGAATATATAAAGTAATGGATATTTTTCTAAACTGGTGTGGATAATTATCGCTATTGCTTGGTTAGAGATAAAAATTTACCGCTGAGCTGCGGCGATTTTTATCGCAGATAAACCTTGGTATTACCAAGATTTATCGCAAATGCGATAAAAATCGGACGCAATGCATGAATATCGCTGAAAAGTCAGCGATATTCATGCATTACCGAGCTAATGCTCTTAGCCATGTTATCCATCTCCCATTGGATAACGTGGCTAAGAACTGCTCAGGGCAGGTGTTAGCTTTTGGACATATTCGCGCTTAGCGCGAATATCTCCAAATGTTGGTAATAGGAGATAGCGATGTTAGCAACTGTTTCTAGTCGCTAAAATCTTGGCACGCCCACTTTGCATGTCATTAGTGATAAATATCACTGACATGCAAAGCGGGGCCCAAGATGGTCGCTATCTCCTACTAGCTGTCGCTAACTGGTGTTAGCGACAGCTAGGTAATAGGAAGATAATTTTATCTCCGCTTTCTTGGCTTTTAAAGCAAAAAAGCGGAGATAAACCCCCTTGATAATATGCCCCTTGGTGCTTTCTTCCTTGTCTGCGTATGTTGCGTCTACGTGTCTCACCCATGCAACGGCGTTAACGGCGTTACTCCGGACTACTTTATTATTATCTAGCTCTGCTATATATTGCCGGAGTTGTCGTTGTTTGTGAGGTTTAGTTAATTCGTGGATTTTGACCCACTCTTCTTCAAGCCTATTTTGCTTGATTGTCCAGAGCAGGTGTCTCTGTTCTTTGTGCAGTTCGTTGTACTTATCCCGTGTCTTTTTCGAGCCAGCGATCTTATATGCTCTTTTTGCCCTTCTTAAATTTCGAGTTATATCAGACAACTTTTTATTATTTACAGTGGATTGTGAAATGGTCTTCTCCTTTGGGTTGGGCTCAGCTTTCTTCAAGCATGTTTTCAGGTCATTTGGAGTCTGCAGACAGGGCTTCAACACATGAATGTGGTCAGGAACAGTGTTATTAACTTCTGGGGGTGCCCAACCAAATTATTAAATCCACCCTGATTATGTTAGAAAAAGTCCAGAGAGAATTAAAAAAATCAAATTTGAATAGAAGATAAGTATTTAATGAGAAAATTGCTCACTTAGGTCTTCTAAACTGAAGAAGGAGAACTGGGAATTTATAACCCTCTAAGGCAAAAGTACCAAGAAAGTACCAAGAAAAGGTAAAGCGTCAATCAAAGTCACTGTTCCCAGTTGATAGGACCTAGGCACAATTTGAGCCTGACTGCAATGGAATGGAAGTCAGGTACCCCAAGCAGGACACCACTGTCAAAGATTTTACCTTCTGACAGAAATGGAAATCAAAGCATTGCAGCTGGCCAAGGTCCAAGGCTGTTGCTGGTAAGAGTCTATCGAAGTCATATACATCATCAAGCTGTTGCCGACTTTAATGGTCCCGGTATAGAGAGCTTTAAGCATAACAAATGTGGATTTTGAAGTTGCAGATGTAGCCTCTTCGGTTGCATAGTTTTGCCGCCTCAACCTAGAAAAGATTTATCCTTCAGACATAATCACTTTTTTTCAAAACCCTCTGGTGGATCAAAGCTGGAAGTTGGAGGGTATCTGGCTCCATGAGGCCATATGCTTTCTCAGTGAGGTCCCACTGGATGAGTTTGTAGGACAGCAATGATCCAAGTGGGACAAACCTTGGGGCATATTTATTAGAAAAGGACCCAGCGCATCACTCAAGCCATCTTGCTGTGCCGAGCTGCGTCATTAGGAGAGTGCTGGGATGCTTCGTAGTTACAGCAATGCAATGCATCCCTGTGCTTTCCTCTGCGCTGGCACGCAATTGACTGTTTAGCGCCGATGCAGGCACCTTTGCACCATGGTACAAAGATGTCTGCCTTGCAGGGGTGATTGTTTTTGTGCAGAAAGGGACTTCTTCCTGCACACAAAAACAATGATTGTTGCCATTTTCCTCCTTCTATGTGTGCCTCAGAATGCAGCACAGATAGAAAGAGCAAAATACGAGGAGTAATAAAGGTATTTCTCATCGTTGCACCACTTTTACAACTCCCCTGGGGAGACATTAGATCTGAATCATTCCCAGGTTTACGAAACCTGGAAAATCAGGGGATGCATCAGAATCCATGGGTGTTGTGTATGGACACCCACAGCAACACCCATGGAATGCCCCTTTCAGGCAAGTAATGCATGTAAGGGGACAATCTTTACCTTGTAAATATGCCCCCTTGTTTACTTTCCCACCAGTATCCCTGCAGTGTTTAATCCTCTATGCTCAGCTGGAGCAACGTGAAGTCCAGGCTTCTTCTCCATTTGGTGTCCACGAAGAAGGTAGACAGGCGGTCATTAACTTAATCCTTGGAGAATGGTTCCAGTTCCTTGAAGCTTCAGAGCTCAGGAGTCATGCGACTTCGTTCTTGCAACCTGAATTAGGAGTCTTTGAGTCAATTTTTTGAACAGAATTAAGAGCCTTTGAGTCCTTTTCTTCCTGCAGGGTCTTCTTCGGGTATAGTCTTCCAAGGTCCACGGATGTTCTGAGAAAGTGGTGTTTGAAGTGCAGGGAGATCTGCAAGACAGTTGTGGTCTGCCATGAGGCATGAGTGCACATTGCAGCGTGTTCGTGGGCAACCAGAGAGGTAACGCAAAGTGGCAGCATTGACTCTGTACTTTTCAATGACCCGGCTGACTCCAACAATTAGCTGATGCTATTCAAATCAATTCAGGTTTATTAGGTGCATACAAAGGTCACCATAAAAGCACAACGTTCATACAACATAGATGTCAATTAATAAAAATCACAGTTCATACAATATAAGAATAATAAAACGATATTTCATTATTAATATATATAATATTTAAAGGCTTGCAATTCTCTTTACATATTAATCTTTCAATTATAAAAGTTTATATTTACACAGCTAGGTTATATTATCCACATTCTTATATGACAAGGCTTTCAGATAAGTATAGTCTTTTCTTTTTCTAATGACATATTGTTCATATCTAATAACAGAATTAATAATTTTTTCATTTCCCAAATTACAAATAAAACTAAAAGCATGTTTATAATTAAAAAGTCTATTAGATAAAAATAAAGGCTTTAAAAACGATTTCCGTATATTTATATAGAATTTACAAAATAGGATAACGTGCATAGTTGATTGTGCAGATCTTACATCACAAGGACAGTTAGGTAGTTTGTGGCTCCATTTTTCCATTTTTGGGAAGGCTATTAAAAGATGTAGTGTATCCATTCTCAATCTTGTTCGGTAAAATTTATACTGGATGTTTCTCACGAGTACAAGATATAAGGGTAAGCCAACCATGGTCACCCATTCATGGTAGGAGACAACACTTTCGTTTAGATTAGCATCTCTATCGTGTTCCACAAGTTTGGAGTATCTGGCCATTAAATCCCTTTTGCTAATCTCTTGAATGGTCGAAGTATTCTTTATATCAAAGTCAATTTTACAATATGTTAATAATTTATAGATGTGCTCCAACCATGGGATTTTTCTGTTAAAATCAAGTGACAGACAGTCCATTATAATTTGTTTTGAGCAGGCCAGCAAAATGTATCGTATTGGTTAGGTATGGAGCCATTAGTTCCATATGGATTATGCAAGTTGCTGTAGCTTGAGGGACCGCTAATAATATTTTAGAGAAATAATTTTCTTGTATTTGTAAAGTAGCAAAAGGTGCTCTCCCCCAAATTGCAGCCCCATGACAAACCCCAGCGATACATTTGCTCCGATACAAAGCTAAAATCTCTTGTGTGGACTTATTTCCTAATTTTGTGGCAAATCTAAAAGTGCTTTTCGTCACTCTTAAAATTTTCAATTAAATGTTGCAGCCCATTTGCTGTCCTAGAAATTAGGACAGTGTCGTCCGCATATAAGAGGACAGGAATAGGGCGCGTACCAACTTTTGGGGCATCTACTGGTAGTGATTGTAAAAAAGAGTCTACACTATTAATATGCCACATGTAACTCTAAAGGCCGAAGTGCATTCTCCTTTTTTTCCATAACGTACCCTAGAAGTTAAAAAATTGTAAATCTGGGACAAGTAGTTAATCATTTCTAAGGGTGCACCTTGCCCCTTTAGTGTTTGAAATAGTGTTTGACGGTTAACTAGGTCAAAAACACTAGTTAGGTCTACAAAGCATAAATATATTGCCCCTTCCTTTACTAGGGTATATTTCCCTATTAGTAGATCTAAGTTCAGGCATTGTTCCACCGTTCCAATAAATCTTCTGAATCTGTACTGGGCATCCGATAAGATGTTACCTTGTTTTCAAGCCTTTCTAACAAAATACAGCCCATCACCTTAAAAGAGGAATCAAGAAGAGATATTGGACAGTAGCAGTTAGCCATTCCCCTGTCCCTCTTTTTAAAAATGGGTACAGTAATGCTCTCTACCCAGGTTGCAGGTAAGGTGCCTTTCAATGTTGCATTAAAAACATTCAATAAGGTGGGTATCCAGAGAGCCATGTTAAATTTGAATATGTCGGTAGGCACACCATCTGCGCTGGACGCTTTCCCATTTGCACTTTTTTCCAGTGCAGTGTTTATCTCATCTGGAGCTATTGGGGTCATTCCTACTGGTTCTATGGTTATAAATTTATCTAAGGTGGCGTTAATATTTTTTTATAATGCCTGGATTCAAAACATGCTCAAAATGGGATACCCAAGCTTCTGGGGCATTACCAGTATCACATTTTGCTACACCATTCTCATTGAAAAAAGGATGATTTACAGTTTTCCAGAATAGCACTTGATCGTTCATAGCTGCTGCTTGGGTTAATTTTTCCCATGCCCCCTCACGTATCTCTGTTTTCCTTTTTTTAGGGCCTGTTGATAATCTTTCCTCACCATACGAAACCTAGTATTATCTCTTGGTTTTTGTTTTAACGCCAGTTTCGGATCTCTATTTAATTTTGAGAATAGGTGGTTAAACCATCCGTGGTTAATATTGCATGTTTGCTTTTTCTTTGAAATCGTAAGATCCCTGGCAATGGAAGTAGTGATATTACAGAAGGTATTTACAATTTCCGGGACAGTGGAAGAAACTTCGAGACAAATGTCAATATCACCTTGAGATTTCCCTAGAAACTGTTCAATAAAAATTACTGGATTCACTCCTGTCCATTTTGTGGAAACTCCGTTATTGCCATAGGTAGTAATTTCATCATCCAATTGTTTGCGTCTTATTCAAGGGAAGAAATCTAGGCTAATTGTGACAGTTAATGGATTATGGTCACTAAAGAGGATTTTTTCAATATAAGAAGAAATCACCTGGTTACAGCAGTTAAAGGATACAATAAAATGATCTATGTTAGAGGACGACCTGCTTCCTACAAACGAGGGTACCAAATATTTTTTATCAGAGCCTATTGGTTCTAATACAGATAGATCATACTTGTGCATCATATAGTTAATTGTCTCGCCATACCCATCGTGTCAAAGTGTGGAATCCTGTCCCCTAAGACATCATAATACCCGCAGGGTTCTCCCCCATCATGAGCACACTTCACACAATTAAAATCGCCCGCCCAAATAAGATTACAATCCCCTTTGAGACCCTTCAAAAAGTTATCCAAATCATTTTCCATTGATGTCATTACTTTACATTTTGTTTTGTTAAAAATATTGTTATAAAAATGTATTATGACAAGTGCCTAACTTTCTAGCAAGCGAAGTTCCAAAATTGGTATTATTCAGGTGAGTCAAAGATTTTACTTGAGGATAGTGGTGAAGTGACTGCAATCAAAGTAGCGAGGCCACATTTTGCTCTTCCCATACTTGATGGCCTAGCATTAGTGCTGATCGATTGAAAGCCATCTATAAAGAAAGGCTCACCATGTCTCTTGGATTAAGATGATCATATATCCATCTAACATTTTTAGCCAATCCTCGTCCTTAAGTTTACTTTTAATGCCAGCTATATTCCAGGTCATACATTTAAATGTTTCGCCAATAGGTAGCAAAAACCCACCATTCTCCTGTTCTCCCTTTGGTGGATGTCTAATAACACAGGTATCTAATTTAACCATTGCCTCTTGTGTACCCAAGGCCACTTGATTTTCTTGTTCATTATTCTTGGTCAAGTTTATTACATTAAGGATGTCGTCGCTATCAAGCATGTAATCTATTTCACCCGTCCCTTCTGGTTGAATAAGTTATATGCATATCGGGCGACCAAGGATTAATGCTATCACCTAGGTTCAATCCCCTTTGATCACTCCTTAGCCATCTAAGTCAGTCCTCTTTGCTATAACTGCGGAGTGTAGAGAATCTGCTGTACAAAGGGAAATTTAACATTGGTTGGTATCTCTGTTTTATAGGTCGGTTATTTGGAATAGGTTTGCGAAAGAACCCGAGTGGGACTGCCATAATACGATCATTAGAGGCTAGACAAAATCCAATATAATTATCGGCTAAAAGATTTAACAAGTTACCCACCAGCCTACGGTTTCCAAAATTAAACACTACACACTCTCCATTGCATGCCTTTCTAGAATCGCCAACCCAATCGACTCTAATTAGCATGATTATGTCTTGATAGAGGGTATGCGCCCCGACAACACTATTTGTGGCAAACCACTGAACTACTTGATTTTGTAAAGTATCGTACGTTTCTCTCTCGCTTGTATTCAGCTTTGGAATTTTTTTTAGAATAATGACATATGGTGTAGCCTGGGGCAGAAGATTAAACAGTACTTTACAATTGGAGTCCTCCTCACCGGAGAATGCTCTGCTAGCTAGGGGCAGAGTAATAAATTCCCTAGTAGAATGAAATTTAACATGGTATTCAACTTCTTTATCCAATTTCTGCCCTAAGACCATTCATGCTATAGTTTCTTTACTCACAATTGACATACTTATCTCTTGTAACTCTTTATGTACAACCTTGTCTACAGTGGTTACACTGTCCCTGTCCTCTATGTCTCTACTAGGTAGATTTCGATCTAATCCCATAACACTAGATGTTTTATTTTTAGTATTTGGCAATTGTTTATTCAGGATCAGGTTTGTTAAAAAGCCACGTCTTTTTGTAACGATTCCATTTCAGTCGTAAGACGTCTTTCCATGTTATCTAATTTACCGTGGAATTTTTTAAATACATTTTCATGATCATGTTCATCCTGGTTCTCCTTTTTACGATCATCCCTTTTAAATGCAGATTTAATGACCCCCCCTTTTATTCTTAAGTTTAAGTTTTATAGTAGGGGTGTAAATAGGCTCATTTGCCAGCCCCTCAACCAGCTCTTCCATCAGAGGGATAGTGACAATTTCTGATTGATTCTTTTTCTTTTTTGCTGGAGGGGATATTGGTGATATAACGTTAGTCAACAATGAAATCTCTAATGGCGAGGTGAACACACAAGGGTTAAGATGTCTATTTAACAGACCATGAGAGTGTTCATAATTAAGATTAGTACTTCTACTACGTCCTTTCTCCTTGGCCTTTTCACCCTTCTCATGGGCACATGTTCGTGGTACGACCTCACCCTCTAGTACATTGTCCCTTATTGCGGCATTAATTGCAGTTTTGGTAGCCGCCAGTTGATCCTCAACTTGTACGATTTCGCTGTCAATGATGCTCACTGCACTTTTCAGATGATTTGTTATAGGGCAGTTTTGGGGGGTAATTTTCCTCCAATCATAGGTAATTTCCTTTTGCCCATATTAGATGGTGGTAGCAGTGGTCAAACGAAACAAACAGTAGGCTCCATATCGTCGTATTCGGTCATACAGGCACTGGGCTGCCCCTGCCCTGCCGTAGACAGGCCCGCCCTTGGCCTGGGCCCGCCTGCGTCCCACGCTGCGTGAGCCCTGCACAGGATTTAAAGCGCCTTTGGCGCTGGCGATAACAGGCTGTTTACGCGCTTCCTGGAGGCCTCGTGTTGCAGCTTGGGGGTTGTAGTTTGGCTCCCCCAAGCTGATCCCTTGATGGTAGTAGAGGATGCATTAGCATGGCCACAAAGAAGTCAGCAAATCAGCCAAAGTGTAGACGGAGCATACTGGGCTCCCATGTAGCGTGAGGCCTTCCCGGGATTTAAAGCGCCTCCGGCGCTGGCCGTGACAGGCTGTTGACGCACCTCCTGGGCGACTCTCATTGCAGCTTGGGGTTTGTAGTTTGGCTCCCCTAAGCTGATCCTTCGATGGTAGTAGCAGCTGCTTGAGCACGGGCACAAAGATGTCAGCAAATCAGCCAAAGTGTAGACATAGAATACTGGGCTCCCGCGCTGCGTGAGCCCTGCCCGGAATTTAAAGCGCCTCTGCCACTGGCAGTAACAGGCTGTTGATGCGCCTCCTGGGGACCTCGCATTGCAGCTTGGGGGTTGTAGTTTCGCTCCCCCAAGCTGATCCTTCGATGGTAGTAGCAGCTGCTTGAGCAAGGGCACAAAGAAGTCAGCAAATCAGACACAGTGTAGACAGAGAATACTGGGCGCCCTGATGCCTTTGGCTCCAATTTGAAAACTTGCTCATCATAACCTGTAAAAAATGAAGAAATCCATTGAACACACTGAAAGTGCCTCGATGGCAATTATTTTTTCTTAGATGTCAGTAAAAAGTATCTGCCATCTCACTCAAAAACCTTCATATCAAGAAAAAGTTTTGCTCATTCTTACATGTGTTCTGTGAACCCGAGATTCAGATCCACACCAAAACATTGCCATATTCTTCTTTGGATCTCATCCAGATTAAACTCATACATAATATAGTGATTATTTTCTGGCATCACTGAGACAATATTATGTTCTTTCCCCACATCCTCCACATGACTGTTATAAACAGAATAAAACACAAAATAGCTATATATTTTTAAACAAAAACTATTTAAAAGTGTTGCTAAGTAAATGCAACAAGATACTTAAACAGTTGGTAACAGTAGTTTGTCCCTCAACATATATATAAACAGAGCACCACAACAAAGGGCATGAATATCCAAACGTTTTCTTCTTATATTGTATTGCTTATTGCTTTTGTAATACTCCACTAGTCTAATCTGCCACGTTTTGCAAAGGCAACTTTTATCTCCTATGATCAAACTTTTACCGCAAAACCCAAATAGACTGCTCACTTGATTATTGTTATTCATAGCTGCTTAAATTATGCATCTCATTATTAGTTATGACCAGTTCATGATCTCTGGAGCAGCCCTTGGCTAATGAGCATTCCAGATATAGAGCACTGCAGGGTGATGATTGCCCCATCATGAAAGGTCGGAATAGTTAGAAGAAAAGTGTGGGGATACTTTTTAAATGACTGGTTTTGAAGACTTGAAAAGTATGTGTCAGCTGCTGTTAGTTCACATTCAGCAAATATAATGTGAAACAATGAAATACAAGGAAGAAACTAATGGTGACAAGGCGATTAAAGGGTGTTACATAAACATAGAGAGTCCAGTTCACAAAGGTAAATTTGGTCATAAATGTGAGTAGGTTTGAGATCATTCCCAAACTCCTCTACTTTACTCCCCATAGAAATAGTTGACCTCCCCTTACAGGATATCATGGGGAATTAATGTGGGTGCAGGGGTAGAGCTTTCTCAAAGGAGACCATTATTTTTACTGCAGCAAAAAACAAACAGTGCTTTTTCATTGAATGCCTCATTCCCCCTGGGCATTCAGACAAAATAGTGAAACAAATATATTGTGCTAGCCAAAAAACTGTCTCCAAAATATTGTGATATGGATATGTCTGAAAAAACAATCTATACACCTACGGTCTTATACATGTGTGTGCAATGTACGAAGACACGCCCTAAAGAAACTCTCAACTCTCAAAATTGTGTTATAACACAGGGGAAGGCATCTCTTAAGGATAAGACCCCTCACTCACCCGAGGGTGACATGCTTCATCATATGGGGCCTCCTTACCAGTGGGGAAGTCCTAGTCGCCACTGGGAGCTACTACTTCAGGATTTTAAGGAAAGAGCTCAGAGATGTTTTTTTCAGGGGTAGGATGGTAATCCCATATGTGAAATGTTGGGTTGTAGTGAGGAATTATGCAGCGCTGGGTGAAGGAAGGGTGTGAATTAAAACTGTCTAGATAGGATCACCAATTTACTTTATTAATGTGTTCTACCTGACAGGATTAAAAATGTAACAGCACAGTGGTATGGATATAAACCACTGTCTATATAATGTCTGCAAGAAAATCATTATCAAGAATATCGATTTAAGGTAAGTAATATTGATGTTGAAAATATCAAAGTCATTAATATCGTTTAGAAAATATATTTGCTAATAATATTGGGGCTGATTGCGATGTCGGTGGGTTTGACACAGATGGCATGTCAGTGTTGTACCTACCAACATCTGCCCCTGCGGCCTGCCCTGCAGTCCTGCCCCTGCAGTTCACTCCAGTCGTCTGCCCCTGCGGTCATTATGATGCCATGGGTGGAGGCATTGGGCGGAGGGACCCTCTGCATCACTTGTGAAGGTCTTCAGGAGCCCATCAGAAAGACACCACAATCCCCTAAAATTGGCGGCTACCCCATCGGGATTATGATCTCATTGTCTGACAGCTTTTCCATGTCAGCCTTTCCAACATGGAAAAGCTGTTAGAAAATTAATTTGGGGGCCCCTAGTAGAGAACCATTTGCAGCTGGCCCCCCGCTATGGGGCCTGGGGAGCATCTATAGTGCCCCCCTAAACACCCCTTCACTGTGTGGCAGGCTCATTAAGGTGCCTGCCAGATGA
The DNA here is from genome assembly GCF_964263255.1 of Lissotriton vulgaris. NCBI lineage: Eukaryota > Metazoa > Chordata > Amphibia > Caudata > Salamandridae > Lissotriton > Lissotriton vulgaris. Next base: position 781,347,982 of record NC_141691.1, read on the forward strand.
TGCAGGGATGTTTACAACATGTTTACAAACATCTATTTGTCAATGGAAGCTTGTGCTGCAGCCCTTTCCGTCCGCCATTCAAGCTTCCATTGACAAATTGACAAATGGATATCTTGTGACTGCCCTAAGGTGTAGAATTGGGCCTCAGCCAGGTCTACCAGTGCTAGGGGTTCACCCTTCTCTGCACGTAAGTCCTCAGACAAGTAAATAGAAGTTGGCGTGGAAGCTGAAAGGTTAAATGAAAGATTTATTAAAGCTCATGAGGTGGAACTCCATTCACACAACACCCTTCGGTAGTGTATGAAGTAGCACAAGGAGTAGAAGAACCATGGGTCTTTTATACCTACCCTGGAGCTCAAAAGAGGGTGGTACAAACACATATAGGAGAATTACATACATAAATGGTCATACAGACATGCACTGTCAACAGTAAATGAGGAGCTAGCAAATGCTGACTCCGGTAGAACCAACCTGACAGTTACAGTCTAAAAACAGATGTGTGGACAGTTATAGATTTCTCTGCGCATGTGCAGAGTAGCAGAGTCTAATTAAAGCTAGTCCTTTAAACAGAGCTCAAGGGTAAACAACAGTGAAGAAGGAAACAGCACGTGGTGAGCACATGGCAGACAAAATGGCTGCAGGAAACTAGATGGCTTCAGCTACATGCTAACACTGATCGCTGTCAAATTTCCACAATGGGTGGTCGCATTGTAATCCAACAGCTAGAACCACCGACCTAAGGTCTGGCGGTTCCAGACCGCTATGGTGTCGGGTAGACTTGTGTCTTTACTTATCAGAATTAGGCCCATTGTTTTTTAATTATTGTTATGCGTGTTGGTATATAATTTAAATATATATGGTTTTACATTTTTTGATTAATTATTGTTTATGTTTTTAAGTATTGTTGTTAAATGTCTAGTAATTATTTACATTTTTGTGTTGTTGTGTACCGTAGCGGGTTGTGGGTTTATAGGGGTACAGGGATGGAAGTGATTTAATTAGAGTTCATTAATAATTAGTGTTTAGTTAATATTAACTAATTTAATTGATAATTCATTATGTTGTTTGTGTAAATATTTTTGTAAGTTAAACTTTTGTTGTAGGTTGTGAGTTTAAAGGGTATAGCATCAGAAGTCAATATATTATAAGTCATAATCAATAATTTTGTATTTTATATTAATTATTTAAATGGTAATTAATGATGTTAATTGTGCAATCCATTTTTTAAATAAAAATTTTATGTGTGGGTTGTGGAGTTTATAAGGGTACAGGAAGGGAAGGAAATTAATTATAATTCATTAAAAATTCATTTTTAATCAATATTAATTATTTAATTGATGATAAGTATGTCAATTGCTTAAATCATTTCTTGTTGTGTATTTTAGGAGTGGGTTGTGGGTTTTGTAGGGGTAGAGGGTGGCAAGTTACTAAGGCCCTGATTAGGATGGTGAGAAGACCGCCACTGCCAGGCCGTCGGTGGCAGTCCCCAACCATTTGCAATGCTCGATCGACCTACGTATTATGATGGCGGTCGGATCGGTGTCGGTTGGAAAGAACAACTGCCATGGTTCCGACTGACGGAATGATTCCACTGTCCGTCAGACTGCCCAAAATTCACTGAATGGCGTTGGCGCCAGCCAGGCACCGCATAGGGATAATGATTTCCCTTTCCGGTTGTCTGTCCACGGGGTTGACCCACCATGACTAGGCAGGCAGAAATGAACTTTGGGCCCGTAGCGGGCCCCCCTTCCGCGTGTCCTGGACATGGGCCCTGGGGGGGCACCATACGTATCCCATCCCCATGTGGCAGGCACCACATGGTGCCTGCCACGTAGTGCAGAGATATGTAACATGTCACTATTTTTGCACTACGGCGGGTGCTGCAGAACGCAGCACCCACCATAATACAAGGAATAGACATTGCAACCTCCTTGGTGGCGGTTGCATCGTAATTCAGTGTGGGAGACAGCCGCCTTGTAGGCAGGAGGACCACATTACGAATGAATTGTGGACAGACAAAAGTCTATCCTCCATCCCAATGAGGCCCTAATTTAGAAATCTTTAATAATTAATTTTTTGTTAATAATTTATTTTGAAATAATATTAAGAGGCTTATTAGGATGTTGGGTGGACCATAGTGGACAAAGGTCCGACCGACCTCCAGTCGGCAGTCCCACTTGTTTAATTATGATGCAACTGTAAGCTTCCTTGTCTGTTTAGGAACTTGTGCTGCGGTCGGAAACCGGCCGCAGCACTAGCTCCCATACAGAAAAGGGAGTTTGTGTTCCTCCCTGCATATCGTAGCAGGGACCTCACGGTGCAGGGATGAACAGGGGCACCTAACCAGAGTGTGCTTGCTGAGAGGGCCCTACTAGAGGCCCCCAAAGTCACTTTCTGACAAGGTTTTCATGTCGGCCAGCCCAGCATGGAAACCTTGTTGAAAACCGACATTGTACTCCGTATGGAGTAAAACGCTGTCCATGTGGATTTCGTGCCGGCACCAACTAGCAGATGGGCTCCTTGAGCCTGTTGGAAGCCAGCCAGAGTGTCCGGTTGGTTTAAAAACTGACTACCTCCATTGTAATGAGGCTATCGGAATTGAAACCAATGATCTCGGTTGGAAAGCCTCCAACCGAAGGACGAGGAAGCTAATTCTTTAAATGAAGAATAAATATGTAAATTGTGTAATATATGAAATGCTTTTCTGGAGATTGTGTTGTTGTTTTTGTATGTGTAAAAGGTTTGTAGGAAATTAATTATACTAAATAATAAATAAAGTTAATTTACAAAAATTATAGAAATGTTAAATAATTGTGTACATTTTGTAAATTTAGTAAATACATTATTTTTTTCATTATATATTAGGTGGGAAGGTATTTAAATATTAATAGTCTTTTATTACTTATTAATAATGCACGTTTAACTGAGATTTAATTTTGAAAATGATGGAAATAATATTATTTACATGTATATATTTCATGTGTGTTAATTTATTTTTGTGGATAAATGGGTGGGGTGGTAATTAACAACATATCACTTATGTAACTAATAATTAATTATTTAACATGTGTAATTAAAAATATTTTAATAAAGAGTTTTAGATACATTTTTTGCATACTTTGTTGAAGTTACTTAAGTAATAACAAATCTAAAAATAGATAATTGTTTTTAATTATGTTATTTATTATTGTATGTGTTAATAGTGTTGTATTTAAAATGTAATTAATATTGTATTTATTAGTTGTTAATATTTTGAGATTATGGCTGTGTATTTTAATTTGCAGAATATTTGTAGTAATTGAGATACATATAATACATATTCGTTAAAAAAATATATAATTATATTTCTTTTTCAACATATTTCTTTTTTTTATTGTTTACTATGTTTTTGAAAGTATTTTGTTATGTTGAAGTGAATTAGTTTGTTTGCACTGACTGGAGTGGGAATTGTAAATTTACCCCCCTGCAATCCAACGCTTTCCCTACTATTGCACTAAATGGAATGGGAATAGTTAATTTTACCCCTCTCTAATCCATATGGGCCGGGATGCCCGCCACCCCTCCCAACACCAATTCCCCATGGGAGGAGACAGACACAGGTTTGAACTTTTGGAAGGCGGGGGGGAGTTACCCCCCCGGCCGTATTTAATAAAATATGAAACAAAATTTAAAACTTTAAATTAAAACGTTTCATGATTCATGTACAATTTTATCTTCCATTACATTTCGATGAAGACAGGTTCTTGGCTAACCTTAACAAATCTCTAATACAAAGGTTTCCTAGCCGAGTCTAGCATCCTGAAAATGCATAACATTCTAAAATAAAATTGTACATCCTAGCATTAAGGGCCAACGGCAAGGTCTTAACCGGTGTCAGATTCCTCCTACCAAATTCCCGCCCTCACGGTGTGAGTGGCGCATGCGCAGAGGACTTTACCCTCGCAGCCAACTGCAACTTCCCTTGTCGTAGGGGCACCCTTTCAATCGACGCCATCTTAAGGTCGTCCCAGTTCTCGTGCGAGGTATCCGTAAGAAGGACAGCGTGGACCCCCCCCCCCTTCCCCACACTCTCCTCCGCCGGAGCGGATATCCGGCCCCCGGGAAATTCGTAGGAGGGGCATATAGCCGTCTCCCCCTGGGAGGGGCCTATGGCCGTCTCCCCCTGGGCGACCCATCCGTAGTGGGTGCCGCCCCCCCCCCGTGGGAGGGGCCAATGGCCGCCTCCCCCGGGCGCTCCCATCCATACTGGGTGGCGCCCCCCCTAGGGACCTTGAAATCACTGCTCACCGATCATGACCTTACCGCCAGACCAAAATAAATACGACAGTTGTTTTACCTACTAAGGAAAGAAAATACGCCTAATCTGTAACAGCTTGACAATTCACCAACTTTGACATTGCTACAAAGGGAAAAAAGTCCTAAAGCACAAGACAATTTTATTATTTAATCCATTCCTCTACATTTCTACAAAGGAAAAAAGGCCTACAAGCATCTATTCAATCAAAGGCATACATCCATGATGCAAAATGACTGTATCTTTTTATTACATTCGAATAATCACCAACAATTACTTTATTCCACAAACATTGCAAAAGGGGGCTGGTGGGTGGGTCAAAAATTGCAGCTTGTTCCCTCGAGGGCTCACGAGCGACGAGTGGTGCAGCCTTCAGAGCACTGGAACAAGAGGAAGCTTCGTTGGATTCCCGCTCTATTTATCCATCTGCGGGAGGGTGGGGGCCCGCCTCAGGTATGCCCATCCGTGCGCGGACTTCCGGGCGGGTGTTTAGGACAACCTCTTCTGGGCTGGAGGGGCGTGCTCCGGCTACGCCGCTTTGGGCATACCAGCCGGGACACGCCCCCGCCAACAATGGTTTCCCGGGGGATCGGGGCACCCATCCATACGTTCGGGGGGACCGAGTGGTCTTCCCTTTCCATATGGGCCGGGATGCCCGCCACCCCTCCCAACACCAATTCCCCATGGGAGGAGACAGACACAGGTTTGAACTTTTGGAAGGCTGGGGGGGGAGTTACCCCCCCGGCCGTAATTATTAAAATATGAAACAAAATTTAAAACTTTAAATTAAAACGTTTCATGATTCATGTACAATTTTATCTTCCATTACATTTCGATGAAGACAGGTTCTTGGCTAACCTTAACAAATCTCTAATACAAAGGTTTCCTAGCCGAGTCTAGCATCCTGAAAATGCATAACATTCTAAAATAAAATTGTACATCCTAGCATTAAGGGCCAACGGCAAGGTCTTAACCGGTGTCAGATCCCTACTACCAAATTCCCGCCCTCACGGTATGAGTGGCGCATGCGCAGAGGACTTTACCCTCGCAGCCAACTGTAACTTCCCTTGTCGTAGGGGCCCCCTTTCACTCGACGCCATCTTAAGGTCGTCCGAGTTCTCGTGCAAGGTATCCGTAAGAAGGACAGCGTGGACTCCCCCCCTTCCCCACACTCTCTTCCGCTGGAGCGGATATCCGGCCCCCGGGAAATTCGTAGGAGGGGCATGTAGCCGTCTCCCCCTGGGAGGGGCCTATGGCCGTTTCCCCCTGGGCGACCCATCCGTAGTGGGTGCCGCCACCCCGTGGGAGGGGCCAATGGCCACCTCCCCGCGGGCGCTCCCATCCATACTGGGTGGCGCCCCCCCCCTAGGGACCTTGAAATCACTGCTCACCGATCATGACCTTACCGCCACAGGCCGGATAGTTGACCGACTATCCGGCCCCCCCACACCTCCTAAAGGTCATGTCTCCTCAATGCCACTAGCCATGCTACGAAGTCTCCTATGAGTAAGTCATTTCCAGCCCCGGACAGGTGCACCCCATCATTCAAATAATAGTGATCACCCCGAATGCACCCATGGGGAATGCTTTGTAAATGAGTGGAGCGAAACAGTTTCTCAATTTTGTTGTTGACCCTCTTTACCGAGTGGTTCAACGCCGACACAGAGATACCCCCCCACCAGATTCTTCTGGGGATCATGTGGGACCAGGCAATCGTACACCCCAGGAGCCTCTTAGCCAACCAGCTGACTGCTGACAATATGTGCTCTACTAACACCCGTCTTCCCAGTCTGACCAAGTCATTGCCTCCCAGATGCACTATGATTACAGATGGCGGTGACCTGTGCCGCCCTAAGAGTTCCTCCACAAAGGTTTGAAATTGGTCAAAACAGAGGCCTCCCTTCCCATGGAAGGTCACTCTGAACCCATATACCTCAGATGCGTGAGTCGCGTCACCTGCCTTGAATAGTTAGGACTGGACTGTTCCCATGGGGCACAGGGTCAGAGCTGATTTGCATATCGCCATTGTCTAACCCAGGGTGGTGTGGAGTGCAAAAAAACGATGGATTTGGGCCCAGATCTTTGGACTGGGGTGAGTGTGTGACATTGATCCACATTAGGTCCATCACCTGTTGTTTTTGCATATTCCGCCCTAAGTGCGCTGGGGATGCCCAGACGTGGGTCCCAGGCACTCCACAACACTGGAGTCAAGCTAGCCGGGCTGATGAGAGGTGTTACCTCGAAACCGGTCCGGTCCTCGGATGCTTGATTCCGTTCTGGGAAGGACATGGCTTTTGTAGTTCGGACTGGACTGTTCCCATGGGGCACAGGGTCAGAGCTGATTTGCATATCGCCATTGTCTAACCCTGGGTGGTGTGGAGTGCAAAAAAACGATGGATTTGGGCCCAGATCTTTGGACTGGGGTGAGTGTGTGACATTGATCCACATTCGGTCCATCACCTGTTTTTTTTTAATATGTCCCCAGCACGCCTCACATATGAGTGGCCCACGACTCATACCACTTGATCTCCAGTCGGTGATCCTTTCCCGCTGGTCCTCTGGTGTTGGGCCGATCCCAATTTTCGCCCCCCGTCACAGGCTTACGAAACTGTAATCCAAACAAAAGATAACAATCGTGAGTGCATTTCATCAGTCTTTTACAACATGTGCAGTCGCACATACCTCTTGAAACAGTTCGAGGACCAACGGCCCAACCGTTTCACTTCCTCCGGACACAGACCCCGAGCCGTAGCCTCCGTAGCGGCTCCTATTCTGAATGAGTGGGTCCCAAAATCACACGGGTTCAAGCCCGCCGCTGCAATCGTAATTGCCAGCACCCTCCGAAATTGAAATCTTGTCAGCGGGGTGCTGTCCTTGTGTCTAAGCAGGCCTCCCCCCCCCCCAAGTTGTCAACCTCTGTGCCATGTAGGCCTCCAAATATTTTACCAGACAACTGGGGTTCCCCCAGGCGCGCTGGAGCACCACACTACTCCCTAAAGCCTTCTGGTCTGTCTTAGACCTGGCTATCGAGATCAGCAGAGAATCGCCCCTTATTTGGACGTGATCCCTGCATAGACCTTCCCCCATATCCTTCTTATTCTTCGCCACGGGTTCACTTACCCGCATAGCCCCATGAAATGCCAATGCGAAAGCCGCTCGTAACAGAATTACCTCACTGGGCAAGGAGCATGTCTCATCCAGTTTCGCCAGTAGTAAGGACAACCTGTCTAACCCAATAGGATGCCTTTTATCATGTCTGCGACCCTCCAGGCGCTGCCAGCCCTGGAGCGCCTTCCTGACTAAGAATGAACCCGTTGGGTCCCGTACCCCGTGGAGCTGCGCGGTGAATGATAAGGCAGCCCTATATCTGTTGGCGGTTGCCGCTGATCGGCCTTCCTTGTGAAGTGCCACCAGAAACCGGAGGAAGGACTCTTCCCGCCCCCAGCTATGCCCCCCTACCAGCCCTAAAAATGCACAGTATGAACGGAACGCTCCTTCATAAGCTTTCCTCGTCCTGGGCGCTAAACTGGCTGCCACGAGGTCTTGTAGTCCGGGGCACCGATCTGCCATAGTGCTTCGGGGAAAGGTGCCGCCACTAGTTCCGCTGTGGGTAGATAACCCCTGAAAGCTTGCATGTGTGAACGAGAGAGTGCATCAGCTGCATTATTCAGTACACCCGGCACATGCCTTGCCCTGAATTGTACATTCAATCTCATGCATCGCAATACAATTTCCTTCAACAGTCTTAAGATCCACTTGCAGCATGCAGCCTGGTTATTAATGCACTCGACCACTGTCATGTTGTCTGACCAATACACCACTGAGCGGTCCCTAAAGTCCTCTGGCCATGCCATCAGACCCACCCAAATGGGAAATAGCTCCAAGAATCAAATGTTACCTGTTCGGCCACTTGAGTGCCACCACGCCGGCCATGTTTGTGCCGACCATCGGTTTCCAAAGATCGTGCCAAATCCCACGCTCCCCGCCGAGTCGGTCCACAATCCCAGTTCGTCCGACGAGGCTGGGGGTTTGTTCCACACCACTCGACCGTTGAAATCCGCCAGGAATGCCAACCAAATGCGCATGTCCTGGCGAACCTCTGCCGACTGTCTAGTGCGGTGGTGTCCTTCCTTAAGACCCACCATAGCCTGTGCTATGGAACGTGAGAAAGGGCGAGCCATCGGCATCACTCTTAAGGCAAAATTAAGCTGACCAACTGTCTGTTGCAAATGTTGTAGGGTCACCTTCTCTTTACAGAGACATTGTACCAAGGAAGCCCTGAACCTGGCCACCTTCTCCACTGGCAGACGGAAACACCCTTCCACTGAGTCTAGCTCAATCCCCAGAAACTCCAGTGAGATAGATGGCCCCACCGTCTTACCTGGCGCCAATGGGTACCCAAGCTCCCGCATGAGTGTGCAGAAGTCCTGCAGCGCTTGTGCACAGTCCCCAGTGCCCGCCGGACCTAGGAAGAGGAAATCATCCAAATAGTGCATCACCTGTCTATGCCCTGTGGCCTCGGTGAACGCCCATTCCAAAAAGGAGCTAAACATTTCAAAATAGGCACATGAAATTGAACAACCCATGGGCATACATTTATCCATGTAATATTTCCCTTGAAACGTGAATCCCAGCAGGCGCTGGTCCTGAGGGTGTACCTGGAGTAACCTGAATGCAGATTCAATGTCTGATTTTGCTAACAATGCACCGGGTCCCAGGCGATTCAACAGAACGACTGCGTCATCGAACGATGCATATCTCACTGAGCATACTTCGGGGTCAATAGCCTCATTTACCGAGGCCCCCCTAGGGGCCGATAGATTGTGGATGAATCTATACTCCCCCGGGTCTTTCTTCGGAACCACTCCCAAAGGAGAGCACACAAATTCCGCAACTGGCGGGCAGTCAAATGGCCCTGCTACTCACCCCAAGCTGACTTCTTTTGCTATCTTTCTGGCGGCCACCGCGGGGTTGTGCTGAATAGACAGTTGGTTTTTACAGGAGGGGCTCCCCCGAAAATTTCCCGCCGGGATCTTGAAGCCATACCGAAAGCCATTCCTCAAAATCCCGGCGGACACATGATCTGGGTATCGGTTCAGCCAGGGGGTCAAAGCCAAGATATCAATGGGCGAAGATGTTTGCTTCCAAGGCCCCACATCAATCCTGCTTGGATCCCCCCTTCCTCCCGCACCATTGGTCTTAGATCGGCAACTGGCTTCCGGGTGTGAGGAATTCCCACAGCCCGAACAAGCATGCCGGAACTTACACGTTCCTTGAGGCCTGGTACAGGTTCCTTTGTTGAATCCCCAACAAACCCCCCGCTTGCCTCCATTCCCGCCGGACCTGGGATGTGGATCCCCCCCGGCGCTCGCCCGAAAGGGCTGTGACGGCTTCGGATGGAATGTCCCAGAGCCACTCGTGCTTGGTACCGACGTACCCGCCGGTCCCGGCAAGAGCTGAGCATGCCATGACCCTGTGTCCAGACAATCCCATGTCAAGGCCTTGTTAAACTCCTTCGCTTTTCTAAAGGTAACATCGTAACCCTTCCATTCATTTCCCCCGTACATTGCATGGAAATTCATGATCCTGTTCTGATAACATGCTAAGTCAGTCAACACTTCTGGTTTACTCTCCCCAATAATTGCCGTAAAAATAGAAAAGGCCCTGACCCAGTTCACCATGGTCTCATCGACCCTGAATTCCGCCATCTTGGCCCGCCATACGCTGGGGTGCCACAAATCTTTCTGGGTCTTTGCATATTCTAACTCACGATGGTCAGTCAAAAGTGAAAACATGTTAATGTACTGATCTCCCCATACCATCTCTTTCGTAGCCATGGGAATGTGCTGCAATAAACTCTCCCGCCTTGAAGGTACTGGACCCTCCCCCACCAATGGCAACACTCTCTTACCGGCCTCAGCCGTCTTCCCCGCCGTGTCCGTTGTCTTCGCTCGACCGTCCGTCGTGACCCCCATCACTACCTGCGGGGGAATAGAAGGTACATTCGCCGTCCCGGCATCCCTTGACTGCCGCAACTGCTCAATAATTAATCTGGCTTCTTCCGCCGGGTCTCCCACAGCCACTGATACCCCGACTCCTTTCTTTAGCCATGGCAATACTGCCGCTAACTGAAGTGCCAGTTCAGGGGGCATTTGGTCTTCCCCAATTGGCGTGATCACTACGGGAATTGGCAAACCCCCATCCGGTCCTGGTACCGGGCTATCTACCAGGGCGACGGGGATGTCTGCGCCTGGGCTCGATGGAGTTACCTCTGGGACTGGGACCTCACTGGAACCTGCCCTCCCCTTCTTCCTCTCACCCTTACCCCCTGTGGCGACATTCGGCAAGGCCGGTCCTATGACTCTTTTAGGCCGCCCCGAGGGGGCATTCTGGGTCGCCATCAGTTTCTTGATGGCCGCTAAGCCACGACTGAGCTGATCCACTTTACCCATCTTTCGGTCCATCACCGCTACTTGTTTCACCAAGGTGCGTAGCATCCTCTCCATCTCGGAGCTCTTTCCCGCTTTCTTGCCAGGCATGACTTCGGTTACTCCGTCCGACTTGATCCGCAAGGGTGACTCAATCTTCCCCATGCCTGACACTGAAAGAGAAATAACAAAGATTACAAGTTCTCAAAAATTGCAGCTTGTTCCCTCGAGGGCTCACGAGCGACGAGTGGTGCAGCCTACAGAGCACTGGAACATGAGGAAGCTTTGTTGGATTCCCGCTCTATTTATATCTAGACTTCCGGGCGGGTGTTTAGGACAACCTCTTCTGGGCGGGAGGGGCGTGCTCCGGCTACGCCGCTTCGGGCATACCAGCCGGGACACGCCCCCCGCCAACAATGGTTTCCCGGGGGATCGGGGCACCCATCCATACGTTCGGGGGGACCGAGTGGTCTTCCCTTTCCAAAAATTTCTTTTTAATGCACTGACTGGAGTAAGAATAGTACAATTTACTCCTCCACAATTCAAAACGTTCCCTACTGTTGCATTGACTGGGGTGGTAATAGTAAATGTTACCCCCTCGCAATCAAACACTTTCCCTACTCTTGCATTGGCTGGAATGGGTTTAGTAAATGTTACCCCTCGTGAGTACAACACTTTTCCTACTGTTGCACTGACTGGAGTGGTAATGGTAACTTTTGGCCATCCACAATCCACACTTCCTTTTTTGTTGTAGTGACTAGAGTGGTAATCTTAAGTGTTACCCCTTCCTAATCCAACACTTTCCCCACTGTTACACTAACTGGAGTGGGATTAGTAAATTCTATCCTTCTGCAATCCAACACTTTCCCGCTGTTGCAGTGATTGGAGTGGGCATTGTAAAATGTCCCCCTCTGCTATCTAACACTTGGCAAATTTTACCCCTGCGTAATGTAACAGTGTTCCTACATTTGCACTGCGTAAAGAGGGAGAAGTACATTTTATCCCTCCTCAGTCCAACACTTTGTGGTGGGAATAGCATATAGTTTATTTCATATGGTTTTAATTTATATTATTATTTTTTGTATATTTAAAATTAATTTAAAATTGTAATCCTTATAATTATTGTTTTTAATGGGTTAAATATTTGTAGCAAATTGTCATTTTTATGTTGTTAACTTTTTTATTTGTAATTTAAATGGCTTGGTTTTAAATATATACGTATAATAACGTGCACAGACAATGACCTGTGTTTAGAGATCTCTGCATTATTTATGTGTGCTGGAAGGTGTTTCGCATCAGTTGGGGTAAACTATGAAAACCCGACACTTGTCATTTGGTATTTAGCCAGTGATTTTCAAGGTCTAAACATCGAAAAGTGCAGTCATCAGCAGTATTGCATTCAGTATGTGCAGTAGTTGTGTTATTTTACTTTCAACAGGGTCAGCATGGACAGTATTTGTGAGATGATTTAAACATAAGAATTCAAAGAAAAGATGCAGTTGCAGTTTTCTTTCATGTCCCTCCATCATGTGATCGGTGCAACACTATTTAAGTTAGCTCAATATGGTGCCCAGGCTATGTGAAAAAGCACAGTGCCTCAGCCGAAATGCTTCATTTTGGCAAAAGATTTGGAATAAAAGTCAGTGGTGAAAGGAATTGGTATCCTGTGCTGTGTCAAAATCTGTTTTATTATATATATGTATATATATATATATATATATATTACCTACTGGCGATAGCCAGTAGGTATATATAGTTAGAATTTTTTCTCTATGGGACTTTTGAAAATTCTATGTCTAATAACTTTGGCGTTTGTGGACGGAATCGGCTGAAATTTTCAGGAAAATGGCACATTTTGTTTCTGAGCAGCCCCTAAAAATTTGGGGGGGTTTCGTCAAGGGGGGGCCGAGAAAAAAGGGGGGTCCCAAAACACGTTTTTCCCATGTTAATTTCCATAGGGCGGTTGGACTCACTTTTAGCTCGAACGGCTGAATGGATTTGCACGAAACTTGGCAAAATTGTAGGGACTGTTAGCCCGATGTGCCTTTGCTAGGTCTCAATATATGTGCTCCAGTAGTTTTTGAGAAATTAACGTTCAAACCAAGATATATATCTGTAACAGCGCTCTGGGCAGCGATCCGGTCCGCTTACTTTTCGCTTATCGGAACTTTGCGCGCAGAAAGCTGATTGGCTCTCCGGTGTCTGTCAACATTCTAAACAGTCCGGAGCGGACGCCATCTTGTCTCTCGGTAGGATCGAGAGAGAAGAAGAGGTGGAAAACGAAAGGGGAATTTAATGAAAGGGGGCAAGGTATCCCCCTCTTGACCCCCTAGGAATGTTGTTGGGGTTATTAAAGGGTCCCGTGGGGAAAATAAAAAAAAAATTATTTTTCACGGTAGAAGCGCGGCCGCGAACTGGTAGCGAAACGGGAATTCGCCATTTTGTGCTTCGTTAATTAAATTACTAGTTATAAGTGGGTGCGGGAGACGTATCCTAATCCCCTATGTTTTCTGAGGGTGGCTGAGGAGGCTGATATATGTTGATACATCTCTTCCAGCGGCTGTGCGTGAGCTTTTTTTTTTTTTTGCTGCGTGACAGTCCGGAGCGGCCGCCATCTTGTCTCTCGGTAGGATCGAGAGAGAAGAAAAGGTGAAAAACTAAGGGGGAATTTAATGAAAGGGGGCAAGGTATCCCCCTCTTGACCCCCTAGGAATGTTGTTGGGGTTATTAAAGGGTCCCGTGGGGAAAATAAAAAATAAAAGATTTTTCACGGTAGAAGCGCTTCACGGGCCGCGAACTGGGCCGCAAACTGGTAGCGAAACGGGAATTCGCCATTTTGTGCTTCGTTAATTAAAGTACTAGGTATAAGGGGGTGCGGGAGACGTATCCTAATCCCTTATGTTTCCTGAGGGTGGCTGAGGAGGCTGATATATGTTGATACATCTCTTCCAGCGGCTGTGCCATCTTGCCTTTTTTCGAATGCCACAATTTTGTCGTGCACGGCAGCCATTTTAGATGCCAGGCTGGTCCCAGGCTATCACCTAACCCTGCGGATGTAGTTTATGGCCCCAGCTGTAGAGAATTCAGACATGCCAATCCTCCCGATTCAGGCGTGTGACTACTGATTTCAGTGCTAGTCTCCCGCCTCCCGATTTCTGCAAGCAAAAACCCGGGGGCATATTACGAACAACTAGCGATAATTTTTGTCTCTAACTTGTTTAGAGACAAAAATTATCGCCGCACATCGGCGATTTTTATCGCAGATAAACCTTGCTATTATCGCAGAAAAGTCAGCGATATTCATGTATTATCGACCTAATGCTCTTAGCCATGTTATCCACCTCCCATTGGATAACATGGCTAAGAACTGCTCAGGGCAGGTGTTAGATTTTGGAGATATTCGCGCTTAGCGCGAATATCTCCAAAAGTTGGTAATAGAAGGTAGCGATGTTAGGGACTGTTTCCAGTCGCTAACATCTTGGCACGCCACTTTGCATGTCATTAGTGATAAGTATCACTGACATGCAAAGCGGGGCCCAAGATGGTCGCTATCTCCTTTTAGCTGTCACTAACTGGTGTTAGCGACAGCTTGGTAATAGGGAAATAATTTTATCTCCGCTTTCATGGCTTTTAAAGCCAAAAAAGCGGAGATAAACCCCCTTGATAATATGCCCCACGATTCCTTGGGGTTTCAGCTGACAGGGCTTGGTATTGTGTTACATGGTAATTTTTCCATGAAACGTCAGAGGGTCGATGCAGGGGTTCTAGAAGAGGTGATAAACCATTTAAGCCTCATGAACAAGCGCATGGTCTTTTAAAGATTTGTGAAGTACTCGGGGCGGCGGTGTGTGTGTGCCCTCTTTCAGGAGCGGGCGGGGGGGCACTGCCAGCAACTTGCCAGGTCAGGTAGTGTTCAACACGTGCATCACCCTTTCTCTGCCTGCTATTGCGCTCCATGCTTCGGAAAGGTAAGAAAAAGAACGTGCATTTGAGTTTGAAATGTCCGATCCTGCAGCAGCACACTTCCAAAGCCCACACATGACAATAACCCGATTCAAGGCCCCATTCACCCGTTTTTAAAAAAATAGATAACACTCCAACAAAGTAAGGTTATAAAACTTTATTAACTACTAACTTTAACGAACGGAACAAAAACTAAAAACATTTAAACATTTCTCAACACAAAAAGCAACAATGGTTAGAAGCTGTCTTTTGTGCGAATAGTCCCAAGGCAGCACAACGTGCAGAGTTCTGGACGGCACCCAGGTGATGTCGCCTGGGTGCCGCACTGGTTTAGGGATCCTACAATGCTGCTCCGAAAATTGGCGTGGGGCGTCCCGGGTGGGGCGGGGGGAGGCCTCGTCAGTAGCGGTCTGATGTGCGAATAGTCCCAAGGCAGCACAACGTGCAGAGTTCTGGACGGCACCCAGGTGATGTCGCCTGGGTGCCGCACTGGTTTAGGGATCCTACAATGCAGCACAGAAAAACAGCGTGGGGCGTCCCGGGTGTTGCGGGGGGAGGCCTCGTCAGTAGCGGTCTGTGTCCAGTGTCACATGGCTGACACAACATGTACGACAGGCACCCAGGTGATGTCCAGTAAACTGCCGCACTGGTTTTGGTATCCTACAATGCTGCTCCGAAAATTGGCGTGCGGCGGCCCGGGGGGGGGCGTGGGGGAGCCGGCGTGAACGGGCCTCCCCAGGTGGCGGCCATCTAGCTGAGTTGCGCTCGCTCTTGCGGCCACAGCGTCTCGCTCACCATGTTGTTGAGTTGCTCCCACTCTTGCAGTGCAGCGATAGGCGGCTGCCACATGGCTCTTAAAATGGCGGACAGCTCCTCGGTTTTAGGCCTGGTCCACTGAAATGGCCCTGGGACACTTTGGAACTCGGACGCTTGCCTGCTAGGGCTTGGGCTCCATTCTCGAAAAGCGTCCCCTCAGCCGTGAAGATTGTATAAAAGTCTTGGGGGCCCCCGACTCCCGCAGGCTTCCGGTGGGGAGCGGCTGCCATGATTGCTCGCGGAATGACCACGACGGAGCCGCGAGATGGTGGTGCTCTCATGCTGACGCCAGCTTCAGTCTGAATGATCCAGAAACAAGGTGGGGCTTTCATCGTTTGGGAAAAAAAAATGTTCTAAACCAATGAAAAGTGTTATTTTTAGGTCATATGACCAAGCCTTCCATCTTTAGGAAACCAAAAGTAAAATGAACCAATGAAAAGTTTTATAAACAAGTCACATGACCTGTTATGCGGCATAGGGCTACAAAAAGCGTAGAAAATCCGTTGGCACGTGAGGCGGCGTCAGTAGCGGACCGATGTGCGAATAGGCCGAAGGCAGCACAACGGGCCGAGATCCGGATGGTACCGAGGTGGTGTTCAGCAAATTGCCGCACTGGTGTGGCCATCCTACAATGCTGCGCCGAAAGACGGCGTGTCCAGCTGAATTGCGGTCACTGTTGCGGTACAGTGACTCGAACGCGCCGAGATCCGGATGGCACCGAGGTGGTGTCCAGCAAATTGCCGCACTGGTGTGGCCATCCTACAATGCTGCGCCGAAAGACGGCGTGTCCAGCTGAATTGCGGTCACTGTTGCGGTACAGTGACTCGAACGCGCCGAGATCCGGATGGCACCGAGGTGGTGTCCAGCAAATTGCCGTACTGGTGTGGCCATCCTACAATGCTGCGCCGAAAGACGGCGTGTTCAGCTGAGTTCCGGTCACTCTTCCGGCACAGTGACTCGAACGCGCCGAGATCCGGATGGCACCGAGGTGGTGTCCAGCAAGTGGCCGCACTGGTGTGGCCATCCTACAATGCTGCGCCGAAAGTCGGCGTGGGGTGCCCCGTTGGCTTATGAGGTGATGTCAGTAGTGGACTGATGTGTGAATAGGTCGGAACCAGCACAAGGCGCCAAGATCCGAATGGCAAGTCCTGGATGTTGAGTGCCTCAGTTGAGATTTCTGAGCAGTGCTTGTAGGACTGTCTGAAGCTTATTTGCACCTGCTGCAGCTTCACTATTGCCCTGGTGTGGCCAAAGGTGGCACATGACATAGGCGGCCGGCTCCCGAGGTCCGGCGGAACTTTTTTCCTTTTCCTTTCTGCTTCTTTTCCTACAATGCGTTTCATCTGAAGACACGACCAGGTCCCTGAATGTGTGCAGGGGGACGCTATTGATTGAATGAAAATGGCGGCTTGACACAAAGCTGACTCAAGCGTTACTGTTGGTGCTATACAGACAAAAATTGGTTTTCAGTTTGTACATTCTTCAGGTTTTTTTTTCCATCCAAGTCTGATTGAGAGTTTGTAGAAAAATGGCTTCAGATTTTCCACATACTACTCTTCAACATTCTTCCTAAATGTAACAATGTGAAACTCACTAGGAGAACGGCTGTTTCTGTTTCTTTTCAAAATGCTGCCACCAATATTTTCTGAATGGAAGACACCATCTTGTAGCATAAAACGTCCCCTCAGCCGTGAAGATTGTATAAAAGTCTTGGGGGCCCCCGACTCCCGCAGGCTTCCGGTGGGGAGCGGCTGCCATGATTGCTCGCGGAATGACCACGACGGAGCCACGAGATGGTGGTGCTCTCATGCTGACGCCAGCTTCAGTCTGAATGATCCAGAAACAAGGTGGGGCTTTCATCGTTTGGGAAAAAAAATGTTCTAAACCAATGAAAAGTGTTATTTTTAGGTCATATGACCAAGCCTTCCATCTTTAGGAAACCAAAAGTAAAATGAACCAATGAAAAGTTTTATAAACAAGTCACATGACCTGTTATGCGGCATAGGGCTACAAAAAGCGTAGAAAATCCGTTGGCACGTGAGGCGGCGTCAGTAGCGGACCGATGTGCGAATAGGCCGAAGGCAGCACAACGGGCCGAGATCCGGATGGTACCGAGGTGGTGTTCAGCAAATTGCCGCACTGGTGTGGCCATCCTACAATGCTGCGCCGAAAGACGGCGTGTCCAGCTGAATTGCGGTCACTGTTGCGGTACAGTGACTCGAACGCGCCGAGATCCGGATGGCACCGAGGTGGTGTCCAGCAAATTGCCGCACTGGTGTGGCCATCCTACAATGCTGCGCCGAAAGACGGCGTGTCCAGCTGAATTGCGGTCACTGTTGCGGTACAGTGACTCGAACGCGCCGAGATCCGGATGGCACCGAGGTGGTGTCCAGCAAATTGCCGTACTGGTGTGGCCATCCTACAATGCTGCGCCGAAAGACGGCGTGTTCAGCTGAGTTCCGGTCACTCTTCCGGTACAGTGACTCGAACGCGCCGAGATCCGGATGGCACCGAGGTGGTGTCCAGCAAGTGGCCGCACTGGTGTGGCCATCCTACAATGCTGCGCCGAAAGTCGGCGTGGGGTGCCCCGTTGGCTTATGAGGTGATGTCAGTAGTGGACTGATGTGTGAATAGGTCGGAACCAGCACAAGGCGCCAAGATCCGAATGGCAAGTCCTGGATGTTGAGTGCCTCAGTTGAGATTTCTGAGCAGTGCTTGTAGGACTGTCTGAAGCTTATTTGCACCTGCTGCAGCTTCACTATTGCCCTGGTGTGGCCAAAGGTGGCACATGACATAGGCGGCCGGCTCCCTAGGTCCGGCGGAACTTTTTTCCTTTTCCTTTCTGCTTCTTTTCCTACAATGCGTTTCATCTGAAGACACGACCAGGTCCCTGAATGTGTGCAGGGGGACGCTATTGATTGAATGAAAATGGCGGCTTGACACAAAGCTGACTCAAGCGTTACTGTTGGTGCTATACAGACAAAAATTGGTTTTCAGTTTGTACATTCTTCAGGTTTTTTTTTCCATCCAAGTCTGATTGAGAGTTTGTAGAAAAATGGCTTCAGATTTTCCACATACTACTCTTCAACATTCTTCCTAAATGTAACAATGTGAAACTCACTAGGAGAACGGCTGTTTCTGTTTCTTTTCAAAATGCTGCCACCAATATTTTCTGAATGGAAGACACCATCTTGTAGCATAAAGGGCCGAAAGGGGTTCTGGTCTGGCCGATGGTTGGTGGAGACATTTTGACTATATGTTGGACCTGCCCGGCCTCGCCCAAAATGGCGCCGGTATAAATGGGACTCGTAACTCCTTGCCCGCAAATGTATATCTAGAAAATGTTATTGTAAGTGGCTCTGTCGTATTTTAATTACAAAATGTACGTCCACCGATTCCGCAACTGTTAGACACCTTTGTTCTTGTCACCTAATGGCCCGCTCGTTACGTTCTTCTACAGTGTAAATGTCTCCTCATCATATACGATTTCAGTTTGCTCCGTGGCCGGCCCACGTGGTTATAGGCCCGTATTTGTATACTGACATTTTCACAATAAAGGTTTTTAAAACAAAACACGGTAGTAGTATTTACATTTGTAAAGTTTTTACTTTTAGTGACTGTTTTCGAATCAGTAAAAGGCAAGTGAAATAAAGCAGTCCAATTACATGACGTATAAAAGGTATAATATGTAGGAACGCAGTAAAGATAAATGGTCAAGGGCAGTTGTGTTTTTCATGTCTGCAACATAAAGTGATCGATAAGAATCTGATAATCAGGCGTATCGGCGACTAAGACAGCAGGCCGAATCTCTTTTACTCAACGGCTCCGTCATGGAAGGAAGAAACGCCCTTTTTCTCGAAAAAGGAATATATTTTACTTGCAAGACAGTTGTAAATTTTCCGGGAAAGTACATTAGCCTGGAATATTATAACATATGTTTGAAAAAAAAATATTGTTTGAAAATAATAAAAAGCGTAATTTTTAGGTCATATGACCAAGCTTTTCATCATTAAATTAACAAAAGTAAAATGAACCAATGAAAAGTTTTATTAACAAGTCACATGACCTGTTATGCTTACGTTACGCGCTGCGCGCCGCGCCTCGGATCACTTCCGGGTGCGCTAACGCGGCGTGTCATAAAACGCATTACGCGACAACGTAGGTCAAGAATATAGTCTAAATGTCTCCACCAACCAGCGTTCAGAACACAACCCCTTTCAGCAGTCCAAAAAGTTCTGTTAAATGACAACAGAGGGGACAGGCAACAAGAACCATCAGTCAAAGAGGGGAGGGCAAGTTCTTCTCTTCCGGTTCATGTTGGGGCGCTACCGGAACTGATCGAATTGGTAGTCTATAGTGTTTCTGGATGTTTCAGACTAAAGCTGGCGTCAGCATGAGACCACTACCATCTCGTAGCTCCGTCGTGGCCATTCCACGAGCAATCATGGCAGCCGCTCCCCACCAGAAGCCTGCGGGAGTCGGAGGCCCCCAAGACTTTTGTAGAATCTTCACGGCTGAGGGGACGCTTTTCGAGAATGGGACCCAAGCCCTAGCAGACAAGCGTCCGAGTTCCAAGGTGTCCCAGGGCCATTTTAGTGGACCAGGCCCAAAACCGAAGAGCCGGCCGCCATTTTGAGAGTCCTGTGGCAGCCGCCTATCGCTGCACCGCAAGAGCGGGCGCATCTCAACTACATGGTGAGCGAGACGCTGTAGTCGCAAGAGCGGGCGGTAAACAGGTGAATGGCGGAAGAGGCACAGTGTAGCAAAAGCGGGCGGAATGGCAACTAAAACGATAAAGGGGCGCCCCACTACAGCTTGTCTTCAGGTCAAACGGATTGTGGGACAAGGTCCAGAATTGAAGAGTCATCAAAAGGCAAAAAGTTCCGCCGGACCCCGGGAGCCGGCCGCCTATGTCGGGGGCGATCTCAGGCTACACCAGTGCTATAAGACTTGGGGAGGGTGTCGGAGCCAAGCGTCTTCTCCGAGTCCATGGCCATCACACCGCCCCTCAGGGGCCTCCGTCAAGCTGTTTAGGAAGGTAACATATCACATTGTTTTCTAATGCAGTCAGGTCCACAAACGACACTCACTTACTTTGAGAATAGTGAAGCTGCAGTAGGTGGAAATAAGCTTCAGACAGTGTTACAAGCACTGCTCAGAACTCTTAACTATGGCACCCAACATCCAGAACTTATGCTATTTGAGAATGGTAGTGACATCGAAGCATCTCAGGGACCAAAACCATTAACGTACTTTCACGTATGAAAATCTTACTTGGGGAGGGGGCAGGAGCGAAGCGCCCCCTCCCAGTCAGCGCCACCACACCGTATGTTGAAAATCAGAAGCCATCGTTCTACAAAGTCAACCAAACTTGGATTGAAAAATCTAGAAAAATGTACAAACTGAAAACCAGTTTTGGTCTGCATAGCATCAGTAGCAACGCTTGAGTCAGCTTTGTGTCAAGCCGCCATTTTGATTCAACAAAGCACAGGCATTGAAAAAGGCTGAAATTCAGAACTCTAAACTATGGCACCCAACATCCAGGAGCTTGCCATCCGGATCTTGGAGCCTTGTGCTGTTTTCGTTCTATTCACACATCGGTCCACTACTGACATCATCTTATAAACCAACGTTATGTAAATAGTTTTTTAATAAAATGTTTTACCCTGTTTCTTTGCTGGTGTGTTGTCTACATTTTTAATATTTGCATAGGGTTTGTCGTTATTTTGTGCGGGATGGGTGATGGAGCCGAGCTGTCTTGCAGCCCTCATGGTGTGGAGCTCAGTTCATCTCACTATTTTCGTATTTCTCATGAAGGGTTGTTCCTAATATTTCTATTTTAGCGAGGTCAAAAAGAGATCCAATTAGTGGCCTACTGATTTTGCTCGATTACTTTTATTTTTTTACACGATTTTTCACTATCTGCAAAGACTAAACAGAGTATTGCGCCTTTGTGCTTGTTTGTAAATAGAGAATGATCCAAAGAGAACCAATTCTAAAACAGTAAATGCTTGGACAACAATCAATCAAATGGAGAGACAAGGAGGCACGACGGATTACAACGGGGGTAAAGGCCTGCGTTAACTACCCTTCAGTATCTGCAAAGAGAGAGTACTACTAAGACAAAAGAGGGGAGGGAGGGGGGGGGGTGCAGCGTTCAAAGCACATCAGCGTGCGTAAATACGAAAATGTTTTTATCTATCACGTACTTGACATTTTAAAGCTTTTCATATTTGCTATTAAAAAACCAATGAAATTCACAGAAAAAACCATAGGTTATAGTGGATATATAGTTAGGAATTTGCATTTACAAAACCTTGAAAATTCAATGAAAAAACCATAGGTTATAGTCCATATATAGTTAGGAATTAGCATTTACAAAACCTTATTTTACTCGCATAAAACCATTGAAATTCCATATATAGTTAGAAGTGCTAACTATATATCGCGCACCCGCAATCCACTGCTGATGATGTCACATATTACATCATTCATGACATGGTCAGTGACATCACTGATGACATCACTGATGACATCTCAAATGACATCACTGATGACAACTCAAATGACATCACTGATGACATCTCAAATGACATCACTGATGACAACTCAAATGACATCACTGATGACATCTCATTTGTCATCACTGATCACATCACTCATGTGATAATACAATGAACCTTTTCAGACTCTAATATAACCTTACATACACTCAGTATAAACAGACACTCACAGACTGTCACTCATCCATGGAGTTACTCACACACCTAGTCAGTCATGCAAAGAATCAATCACACCTCCATTTCCTCAACTATAAAGTTATACACATCTTACTTATTCAAACATATAATAACACATATTTATTCTCTTATATAATCCCTGATACAAGCTCACAGTGATCGATACAGCCACTCACACATTCACTGGCTCTTATGTTCAGTTATTTATATATCTCAACTCTCACATGTATTGTGTTTTACATACGTACTTACTTGCACATGTAGCAATGAGAAATCCATTCACTCACCAACACACCCATGCATAGTCAACCGCCCATATAGCTGTTTCCACATGCACTCTTGAACTCATACTCCTAGTGAATCAACTGCTTACACATCTATGCACAGAGTCACGCACCTCCCAGCCACCCACACACACACTCATCCTCCCATTCAAATACTTGGCCAACCAATCAATAACCCATATGGCCACTCTTATAGCTACTGATCAACACATGCAGCAGCTTACACAACAACAAACATACTGATGCACAAATTAAGACAGTTTAGTCACTAACCCATGCACTCAGTGAGACACATTTAATCACTCTTTCATACAGTCAGTCATGCACCTACTAAATTCTTCATCCAGACACTTATACATCCACTCATTCTTCAATATGTAAAACATATTTAAACTTTACAGACACATACAATCACTGGATGTTGTGATCAGTGATGTCATCAGTGATGTCATTTGAGATGTCATCAGTGATGTCATCAGTGATGTCACTGACCATGTCATGAATGATGTAATATGTGACATCATCAGCAGTGGATTGCGGGTGCGCGATATATAGTTAGCGCTTCTAACTATATATGGAATTTCAATGGTTTTATGCGAGTAAAATAAGGTTTTGTAAATGCTAATTCCTAACTATATATGGACTATAACCTATGGTTTTTTCATTGAATTTTCAAGGTTTTGTAAATGCAAATTCCTAACTATATATCCACTATAACCTATGGTTTTTTCTGTGAATATATATATATATATATATATATATATATATGTATATATATATATATATATATATATATATATATATATATTATAGTTAGGATTATTTTCAATAAACTTTGGCGCCGGTTGAGGAATCTGCCTGAAAATTTCCTCAAATTTGCCTCGCGGCGCCCCGGTCCTTCCCTGAAAGTTTGGGGGGGATTTGTCAAGCGGGGGCAGAGAAAAAAGGGGGGTCCCAAAACGTGTTTTCCCCATGTTAATTTCCATAGGGCGGTCAACCTCACTTTTAGCCCGAAAGGCTGAATGGATTTCCACCAAACTTGGCAAAATTTTAGGGACTGGTAGCCCGATGTGCCTTTGCTGTGTCTCAAGATATGTGCTCCAGTGGATTTTGAGTAATTTAGGTTAAAAAAAATATATATCTATAAGCGCGCCCCGGTACGCGCACCGGGGCGCTAACCAGCGCGCTACGCGAGTTCGCGCGCGGAAAGCTGATTGGCTCTCGGGTGTCTGTCAACATTGCAAACAGTCCGGAGCGGCCGCCATCTTGTGTCTCGGTAGGATCGAGACACAAGAGGTGGCAAAAACAAAGGGGGAAATGACCATAAGGGGGCAGAGTAGACCCCCCTTGACCCCCTAGATTTGATGTGAGGGCTATAAAAGGGCCCCGCGGGTCAAAAACATTTTTTTTTCTCTTTTGGATTTGCGCGGGGGAACGCCCGGTACGCGCACCGCGGAGCGTACAGGGGAGCGTACCATGGTGAAAAAAGAATGATAGAGTTTTTAAAAAATGTAGCCTTTTTTTATAAATTGGAGATAATTCTAAAAAGAACTGTTTTTTCCTTATTTTTGTTGTTTTATATATTTTTTTATTTTTTTAAACATTTTGTACTTTTTTTGGCTTTTATGAACTATTTTATATATTTTTTGTTATTTTATGGGGAGAAACAAAAAACAGGGAATTGAAAACGGCTCAACTGGAGCAAAAAAAATCATGAAAAAATTAAGGATTTTTGGGGCATTTGTGGTTGTCACCAGCACGGTTGATGAGCGTTATGCTTTGCTCACCATAGGTGATGGTCTTACCACAAAAAATACAAGAGATCTTGTAATGCCCAAACTTTTGTTGAATGTTTGGGACCATCTCCCTTGTTTCTGGTCCCGATGGAGTGGGTTGCTTTTGTTTGGAGGTGCTGGATGAAGATTGGGGAGGGTTGCTGGCCAGTTCTCTCACCTCTGCCGCAGTATAGTTGTTGGGATGCTTGCGCTGCATGTGCCGAATCATGGTGTTATTACCAAATGAATATTTTTTATTAGGGTTCCCCCTTGAAAGTTCAATGCCACAGATTTGGCAAGTCACCTTTAGCACATTCACTTTCTTCTTGCCCTCTGGGATGGAAAAAAACTCCCATACAATGTGATGCTTTGGCCTGTATGGGGTATTGTCTTCTGGCAGCCACCTCCTCCCCTCCTCCTCCTCCTCCTCCTCCTCCTCCTCCTCTTCTTCTTCTTGACCACCAATGTGATGTTGTGGTGGTCCTCTTAGTGGTGGTGGTGGTGGTGCAGATGCTCCAGCTGCTGCTGCTACTGTAGCCATTTTAAAGTACAAAATCTTACTCAAAGATCTCCAAACAGGTCTTCCTCAGTCAAAGGACAAAGTCAGAATAAGGAAAAAAGGTGGGGGCTTTCATCATTTGGAAAAAAACTGTCCTGAACCAATGAAAAGTGTTATTTTCAGGTCACATGACCCGGGCTTTCATCATTTGGAAACCAAAACTGTTCTGCACCAATAAAAAGTGTTATTTTCAGGTCACATGACCCGACGCGCTTACGCGATGTGCCCCCAAGCGCGCCCCGGGGCGCGTCGCGTAAGCACGCCAGATGCTTACATTGCGCGATTGTATTCACTCGAGTGCTTCTGGGTGCACTTACGCCGTGCGTATCAGGCGGACGCGGCTACGCGATACGTCACGATGATGTTTTCGTTCGCGGCAAAAGTGCTAACGGGACACTCACCGATGCCCGCCGGAAAACTGCGCTTTCCGGTGCGCACACCGGGGCGCGCACCGTTAGCGCACCAGGGCAAAAAAAAAATGTTATTATATAAATATACAATATAGGATTCATTATAAAAAATATTACATTTCATAGGTTTGAGGCCATATATATAGTTAGGAATTAGCATTTAAAAAACCTATGAAATTTACTGAAAAAACCATAGGTTTCACACCAGTTATAGTTAGGAATCGGCATTTAAAAAACCTATTAAATTCACAGAAAAAAACATAGGTTTCACACCAGTTATAGTTAGCTGGAAATTTTACTGGCATAAAACCATAGAAATTCCAACGTTATAGTTAGTTGGACTCACTATAACAAGCGCGCCTGCAATGCACTGCTGATGACGTCACATATTGCATCACTCATGACATCGTCAGTGACATCACTCATGACATCACGTATGACACCATCCTTGTGACAGAGTGACAGACCTCCTTTTAGTGTAATGTAACCCTTGAAACACATATTCAAAAATAGAAAGTAACATTTTCAAAAAAATGGAGATACCCATACCAGTTACAACAACCAATTCAGTAATTCCACCATCTATATACACATCCACTCATTCACCAACAGTTCTATATAGTCACTCATACATATACTCACTCATCATATGTAGTGATACATCTATACATCCTGTTATACACTGACAGTCATCCAAAAGTTACTCACACATGCAAATAAATTATTGAACATCCATTTATTTGCATATAAAACAATACACACGCTACCTCCTTACTAACACTAACATCTCCCTGGTGTTGGGAGGAAGGTTACCCCCTTCCAAGAAAGAGGTGTACAGCTTCTCGAACTGGGGGACCAAACAGGTCACATATGTGGTTTAAAACTAAACAGGAAGCCCAGCAAGTTCTTTAATGGCTTCTCTGATTTCCCCTGTTGTTATGGAGGCAGCAACAGCCTCCCTATCTTCTGCAGTCACCCTCAGCAGCTCCACCTGTTATGAATAATAAGAAATATCAGCAGGGTCTGGGGAGTGTGGGGCAGTATATACATTAGCATATAAATCTAGAAAGGTCTAACTAACTCATTCTGCATTTCAATCAGTCCCTGGGGTGGTACTGTGATCGATAGAATAGGTGTGTGAGAAGGATTAGGTGGTATCAATTGGACTAAAACTGCCCTTGCCTAATCCACATCTGAGTGAGTTTTTATATGTAGGATTGGTAACATATCATGCTTACGTGTTCAAGCAGTTCAGCATATTCTAAATGGGCCTCCTGCAGGTCTCTTGCTGCGTCAGCTTCGCTGAGTGCAGTATTTTCCAGGTGTCCCAGCCTACTTTCAACTCGTGTCTCATGCTGTTCCACTTCCCTCCTGTCTCTCACCACCATACTCAATGCTGTGCTTTGGATTAACACCTTGATGGTCTCCCATTTCACTAGTAGAGATGAGGCTGTATCTGTGTTCTCAGCAAAGTATGTAACTTTTGTCAGGTTCAGGTTTTAATGTCTTTATTTCGATAATGAAATCATAAAAGACAATTTTAACAAACATTTAAAACAATTTCATTATCCCTACATAATACAAAAATCTTGTAAAATAGTTATATCTATATATAATCAACAGTCTAAACTCTATTTGGAATCCACAGTTAAAAAGTTATTAAACCATTATTGGAAGGAAACAAGACATTAAATTTAACAAATCTTAAAAATATATTTAGCATTTGCTAAAAAGTACTATACAATTTACACACTTTATTTAATCATGTGGCGATTGAATTCCTTCTTGCTCTAATAGCCCATGCCCAGCCTAAATATTTAGCCAAACATGTCACAGTGAAATCAGTTGTATTTGTTTTTAAGGCCCATATTGCATCCGAGGATTTTTTACATTTCATGCGTTTAAAAATGGGTTTTAGCCATTTTGAACGGGGTTCTCTATATTGGGGGCAGGCGAACAAAAAATGGCCCTCTGTTTCCTTACACCCGGGGCAGCAACTACAAAGATTAGTAGTGTTGTTGCACCAGGATGAAGTGAAGGAATTAAGGGGTAATGAGCCCACCCGAAATTGGTGGAACAGTTTTCTGTCCAATGGCCTGGAGATAAGATCCCAATATATCTCACGAGCCGGATCCAATTTGAATCTTAAAAAACGCCCCGTCAGATCTTCAGAGCTGGATGCATGTGCCAAAGAATGGCGAGTTGAGGCCCAAAATAAACTCTTAAATTCCTTTTTCGGGGGGAAATTGTTAGTGCTTGGCGAAACCCACAGATGACTAAGACCCATATCACATAGGCTCTTTTTCACCGAGTGAAGCCAGGGGATTCGCTCGGAGCCCCCAATTGCCTTCACCTCGGTTAACTCCTTTGCAAAGAGTGCCAACTCCTCCGTGGTCCACAAACGCCTCCAGGTAGACACTACTCTATACCTTGCCATGTCTGTTATTGGAAGGCAACCCATGTCGTGACAAAGAGGGATTAATGGAGTTGATTGGGGAAGCCCCACCAGGTTGCGAAGAAACCTACACTGGATTTTGTACAAGCTTGAGAGATCCATAAAGCCCCATAACTCTGCCCCATAGAGTGTCGCAGCATTAATTTTGACATCATAAATTTGTAATGCGGGGGCAACCCTTTTGGTGATAGATTTCTTTTGCTCTCGCAGGAGGCAGCCAGTCAATTTGGCCAGTTTTAACTGCTGGGTCTCTATTTGTGGTTTCCAAGACAAACGGCAATCCAGAGTGACCCCCAGATACGTCATCGTGTCAACTTGTTCCAGGTTAACCCCGTTAAGTTGTACACTACTACGTATAGGTTTTTTCCTGGAGAAAACCATAAATTTAGTTTTCCCCACATTTATCTGGAGGTCATTTTGGTGGCAGTATTCCTCAAAGTGATTTAGAGCCCTCTGCAGACCCCCCCTCGTCTTTGATAAGAGGAGGGTGTCGTCCGCAAAGATCAACATTGGGAATTTAGTCCCCGCCAGGGACGGTGCATCCGTGTTAATAGACCCGAAGAATTTCACTACCTGATCTATGAAGAGTAAGAATAGGGTGGGTGCGAGGACGCACCCCTGACGGACTCCTCGTGACACTGGGAATGAGTCCGTAACTTGCCCTTGTGCCCCCCATCTGACCCTGGCGAAATTATCTTCGTGTAGTCTAATAATAATTTCCACTAATTCCCCCGGCATTCCTAGGTCCCTTAATACCCGCCATAGTTTTTCCCTCGGCACCAAATCAAAAGCCGATTTCAAGTCTATGAAAGCAGCGAAGATGGTACCACCGCCAAGTATGACAGTCTTCCAGAAGATCATACAGAACCTCAAGACCTGGTCAATGGTACTTGTACCAGATCTGAAGCCCGCCTGTAATGGGGACAGTATTCCTTCAAGCTCCATCCACCCAAGAACCCTCACCAGAATCATGCGAGCAAACACTTTCTGAAAGCAGTCAATTAGGCTAATCGGGCGGTAGTTCCCTGGGTTTGATCTATCTCCCTTTTTGTGTATGGGGAGAATCTCCGCCCCTTTCCATGTCTTAGGGATACGGGCACCTCTTGCTATGGTGTTAGCTATACTTGTTAAGTAAGGTACCCATAGGCCTATATTTGCTTTGAATAGGTCTGCCGGAATTTGATCCAACCCAGGTGCCTTCCCCCTCTTTGTTAACCCAAATGCATACTCCGCTTCTGCTTCAGTAAAAGACAGGGTCGTAATGCTAGGAATTGTTACCATCAACATAGTTGATCTGGACAGGGAGTCTACGGCTACTGGGCAAAATTGGGTAGAGTAATGTTTAATCCAATCTTCCGGGCATACATGGTTAGACGGAGTACGAAACTCACCATCCTTTCCACATTTAACAATATCCCAGAATTTGGTCTGGTCGTTAGATTTACTGGCGTCCAGAAGGTCCGCCCAAAAATCGTCTTCCCATTCCTTCTTTGCCACCCATTGCACTTTTTTATACCTTTTCCTGGCCTCTTTAACTGCAACAGAATCTCTAGATTTAACTTGCTCAATGAGATAGCTATGGGCCTCTCTACATTCTCTATTGTACCATTTTGCTCTTGGTGGATTCAGGTGCCCAGTGTTCGACTTACATGGCTTTGATAAAATAATTTTAAGTTCAGAGAAACATTTGTCATGTAAGCCCATCATCTTATTTAGTTCGCCCTGGCCCCGCTCAACAGCAACGGTCCTCATATTGTTTAAAGCGTTTGTCACCACATTTTCAATGTTGGCCTGTATCGTTACATCATTTGAAATTAGTGACCACTTCACTCTCCTCCGATCATTTGATAAGGTTACAACCCCTTGCCCCCTTGGATCAGGTTCCCCTAATCTTATCTGATCAAACATTTTAAATTTCAGAGACAGGGGGTTATGGTCACTTTCTGGGTGAATTATGATTTCCATGTCATCAATTACACTCCAATATTCCATTTTTATAAAGATGTAATCGATCCGACTTTTCCTCACACCATTGTCAAAAGTGGGTTTAGCTTCAATGTCCGATTTGGTGCGACCATTCACAGCCCTTAGACCCCATGTAAGGCAAAAAGCTGTCCAGTTCAGAGCGGCCTCCGTTGCTTTAACTGGGATTTTATTGGAAAGTTCGGGGATTTTCCACGTGGCATCTTCTTCAAACCCCCAGTTGTCCTCCGGCAGATACAATGGCTCAATCGTACAGTTGATATCCCCTGCTAAAATGATAAATGAGGTTTTATTCCAGCCCGTTAATAGTGTGTCTAAGGCACCTATCAACTTGGGGCATCGGCCGCCAGGGAGGCCTCTGGAGTATATGTTGATAATAAGCATGTCCTGCCCCCCTGCTTTGCTCAACCTTATAGCCAGTATATCAGGATTATCTATATACACTTCAGCAGCTGAAAAACACCAGGCCTGTTTTACCCATGTGGTTAATCCCCCAGACGCCCGCCCCTTTATACCTTTTATTGCAGGTTTAGAAAAGTTTATATATCCAGCCATATAAAACGGAGCTGTAGCCCACGTTTCCTGCAACAATACGACCTCGTAATTGCCTATAAACCCCAACCAATCCTCAGATACCAGGCGTGACTTGGCTCCAGCAACATTCCAAGACACCATATATGAAGTTAGTGAGTCTATCTCTGCATGGTTGTTACTGACAGAGAGAGGGGAATGGGGGCTCAGTAGGCAGGTATCTGTTGGTCCAATTTCTTCTATATTAGAAGAGGTAGCATTGATCCCCACAGGCCCCCTCTGCATCCTGGTATTATGGGGCGTGAACAGTTGCTCCTTTGCTAGTTTTGGGGTGAGGGTGGATGGGGTATACACTCCTTCAACTTCCACTGATACTAGGTTAGGTAACTGGATCGGTGCACATAGTCAGTCAACCCATTCTAGGTCTGACAGTGCCTCAAAATGGTTGTAAAGGGGAGGATAATATTGGGGGTAGTGTATTGCAGGCTCTCGAGGTCTTCCCCCTTTAACTTTCCATGGATTGTGGCCCATATGGTTAGTTTGGTGTGTATGGGGGTAGAAGTAGCCAAGGTGTAAGGTCTGGACATCACCCAAACGGGCGAATCTGGCTTTCCTCTGGATTCTATCCACTACCCAGGGGTCTCTGAATGAAACTAAAATACAGTCCCCTTCCAGGTCTTTTTCACCCTTTCCTACCCATTCTACTCTCCTTACATAGAGGATTTCGGTATGGGACGACGGGGTAAGTGGGCGATGTTTATTCAACCAGAATGTGACCTTGTTCCGCAAATCCGCTTGAGATTCTTTGATACCCTCTCTAAGGGGGGCCACTCCTGTTAGTACAATAGTGTATTGTGACGCTTCTGGAGGTAGGTTAACCCTCAGTGGATTTCGTGTAGTTCTATTATTTGTCCTCTTATTCCTATCTGGATATGGGGTTTTATTATCCCTTCCCAATGCAGGTGTATGTACCGGGGTGTTTTTTTGTTGATTTGATACACCATTCGCTTGATGTTTTTTCCCTTGGGCGTTGTTGGCTGCCAATGGATGTTTAGCCTTGGGTGTTTCTTTGATAGGGACTCTGCTAGCAGATGGTGTTTTTGCCCCCGTTTGTAGTTTCTTATTTATATTAATAGTTGATGTCACTGCCGGATTGGTTTTAGTTATCCCCGTATTTAGAGTTGTTCCCCCAGTTGGATTTGGGCCCCTCAACTTTGTACCAGTAGCTGTTAAATTTTGTAAGAGGTCCATGTTAATATTAATAGCTGCTTCTAAAACATCTATTTTAGCGGACATTATCCTGTTATTCTCTAAGACCGGAAGCAATAAAGTTTTAACCATTGCTTCCATTTTTGCCAACAGGACGTCATCACTACTAAGACAGGTTGGACAGGGGTTTGAAGACCCAGAATGGGCCAATGATGGACAATACACTATTGGGGGTACTTGAGTGGTCTGGGAGTGGGAAGAGCTATTTGCGTGATCTAATTTGGGTTGTTTCTGTGTCATGACTCCCTGTGGGCTTGAAACATGTTTTCTTTTTCGTGATACCTGATTGGTAATTACTGGTAGCGGGACGGGGGTACTGGGTAGGGTAGGGACATGTAATTGCGGGGTTCCTGGCGAACTACGCTTATCGTTCTCAATAGGTAGGCTATCCCCGTCTGTACTAGTCAAATTATTGTCAGGGTTTAGATCCGTATTTTCTTGTGGCCTAGGTATTATAGCTTCGACCCCATCCTCATGGACTATTATGTCGGCGTCTGATGTAGAAATACAGTTAAACGCTGCGTTGGTTAGTGGGCTTTTAGCGCGAGCCAGAGCACCTATTGAGGAGCGTTTCCCAGTAACTAAGTCCAGGGACAATCTGTGCTCAACCAGTTCAATTTCTTTTTCTAGAATTCCTGTAGCTCTGGTAATAAAAGCATCTAGGGGGCCTGAAACAACACCCTTTGAAGTTTGAATATGCACTAGTCGTTGTTTACCAGATCTCAGGGCCATATTTAGGAGCAGGTGTTAGAGCCTCTGGGTACAGTTTGTCAAAGTATCTAAATGTAAAATACCAGGACTCTAGGCCCAACCCAACCTCGTCCGACCCCGGACGGCCACAGACGGTCCCGCCCTTGTCCCGGGCTTCTCCCGGCGCCCTCCCGCGCGCTCCCGCGCTGCGGGACTGGCCCTTCCCTTTTATTACAGTGGGATTGGACGTGAGGGGCGGAGCCGGCAGGGAGAGCAGCCCAGGTGGCCACGGGCGCGCGGGGACTCCTGGAACTTGGAGTCCACCGCTTCTTGCTCGCAGCCCTGCCGGTCAGAAAGCAAACCAAACCTCAGTGCCCTGGAGTCCGCTTCTAGCCGCGAAGCGGGACCCGCGAAGCGGGTCCGGCGAGGGACAGCGGCGGAAGCAGGCAAACAGGCAACAGGAGGCTCCCTCAGCTCCCTCCTCGGTCTCTGGAGCTGTGGGTCCGTCGATGTCCAGCAAAATTAGGCAAAGGAATCCACTTGGTGCAGTGCAGGACGCCGCTTTGTCCTTCCAGGTGGGGGCGGAGCCGGCAGGGAGAGCAGCCCAGGTGGCCACGGGCGCGCGGGGACTCCTGGAACTTGGAGTCCACCGCTTCTTGCTCGCAGCCCTGCCGGTCAGAAAGCAAACCAAACCTCAGTGCCCTGGAGTCCGCTTCTAGCCGCGAAGCGGGACCCGCGAAGCGGGTCCGGCGAGGGACAGCGGCGGAAGCAGGCAAACAGGCAACAGGAGGCTCCCTCAGCTCCCTCCTCGGTCTCTGGAGCTGTGGGTCCGTCGATGTCCAGCAAAATTAGGCAAAGGAATCCCTTAACTTTTGTCATGGCGATAATGTCATGAAAGACAGCATCATCTAGGAGAGCTGGCTTCATCTGCCATGTAGGAATTGGAGTCGGACCCCGACCCAAGGACAGCTTTATTTTCAAAGGGTTATGATCGGAGAAAGTCTTACCAAGATACTTGGCTGCCAAAATATTGGGCTACAAATGTGTGGGGCAAGGCGTGAGTGAAGTCCATGGGGGTGAGTAAAATGAGTATTCCCTCTCTGCCACATGTCAGTGGTGCCATTCATCCATTCACACATTGCTTCAGTGTGTTAGCCTGCCTATTGGATGATGAATTTGGGAGAGGGAGTGAGATTGATCAAGGTCAACATCCATAACAGCATTAAAATCCTCTCCCAACAACCAGGGATACATGGTCCAGTCCACCAGCAGAGAGGACAATTGTGCTAGATAAGCCTCTTGATCAGCAGTGGTTGCATAGATGCAACCCGGCATGATTGGTTCCCCATACAGGGTCCCCTGAGTCTCAATCCTGGATTCTGTTCATTTGAATGGGTCCTCGGCATGAAGCCAGATGGCTGTACCTTATGCAAATGAGGAGTATGAGGTAAGAAACAAATGCTCACACAATTCTTTCCTCATTTTCATGGCCTTGTGAGTAGTGAGGTGTATTTCCTGCAGGAACTCCATGTACGCTTGATGCCTTGTAAACTGTGCTAGCACCCTCTACCTTTTATATATGGACCCCAGTCTCCATACATTTAATTTACCAATATTATACATGTCCAGAGTGATTGTCAACCTGCTCTGAATGCACCTTGAGTTCCTCCCCCAACTCCACCAAACAGTCACCTCCCATCGTCTCACCTTCAAGCACAACAGTGGGTAACATTAGAAAACTAGGAACTTCCAGGTGTAACTTCAGTGTCCTAATGGAAACAAGCTGTGGACTAAACATTGTAAAAGTAAAATACAATACAAATACCATATAATAGTTGCCTTCAGTAGTAGGGTGCGTGACAATTGCCCCTCAATGCCTATAAAGCTGGTCTAGACATTGTTAGACAAAGCAACCAGACCCAGGACCCCACACTTCTATGCAATGGAGAATATGGAAAAGGTATCTCTCTCACCCACAGTCCTCCTCAATATGAAGGGGAATGTATGGATATCAAATATTTTAGGCAATACAGAACAATGGGAGAAAGGGCCAATGGAGTTTGCGGTATGACCCCGACATTGTCACCATTAATTGTACTTACAACCCTCAACCCAGAAAATCATGCATCATCTGAGGTGTTATCATAGGGAACAGTGCCATACTGCCAGCAGAGTCTGAATCAAAGGCACTGCCTCGAAAGGAGCAGGAGATGAAAATTGTTTAGGAGTGTTGCAGGGAGTCCACCACACTGAGCTCAGCACATTAGCTCTCCAAGGCCTGCTGCTGCAACTGAGTTGATTTTGAGACAGCCCTTTGTTTGGCACCTCAGTGGTGAGATCTCTGAATTCATTGTGCTTTAGGTAGATCAGACCCTGGTGGTTGCTGTCATTCGAAACCCGGGCAGTGTTATTCCAGACAGTTCCAGGTGTATCAAAAAAGAGGGAGCGCTGGTCATTAAGTACCTTTAATTTAGCCAGAAAGAGAAGTGCATATGTCAAACCTGCCATACGCAAGTGTTTCTTAACCTCCAGGATAGTTGTACGCCTGTGTTGAACTGAGATCGTGAAATCTGGGAACAGAGAAATCATGGTGTTTTGCATGTGGATCCGTGCTTTTTCACGTGCCATATGTAGTAGTACATCCCGGTTCCTGGAGTTGAGTATCTTGTCCACCATGGGGCACAGAGGTGCACCCGCAATGGTTTTCTTGAGGGAACCCAATGAACTTTTCCACCTCCAAAAATTAAGACAGTCCTAGAGGAGCCACCACTGTACGGAATCATTTCTCAATAAACGGAGTGGGATGACACACTGGGCTTGTCCCACATGAAAGGCAATATTATGCATCCCTCAGATACTTAAGGAGGTGTATTGGCAATTGTGGGCTGCTGCTGTAATTCCCACTAAAGCCCAAAGTTGTGCAGCATATGCAGGGGCAATTGTTATGGAGCCAATCCACTCACTTAGTCTTCAGTGTAGAGGCCACTGGTGGGTGTTGTAAAGGGATTTGTGATGGATTCTGGACAGATAGTGAGGGGAGGTGCAGCCTCATGATGGCTGGGCCTCAGTCCTGGCCCTGTCAACAGTCGTATGCCGGCAGCTCCACCCTGCTGATCCGGGAGTTCAGGGCCAGCTGCGGACCTCCCATGAGCTATGGGCCACGTCACTTACAGGGTGCTGATCTCAGCAGCCAGGCTCTCAACACCTAGAGCAGACCTGGGGCAGTACTCAATGAGTCTTCTATAGTTCTAGGTGATATTTATACCATGGCACTATGTTTGCACTCTTTGATTCATGCAGGGAATACTCTTGCAGTTATTTTTTTCCCTTAGTCGATAGTTATGCTGTTATGAAATCACCTAGGCACTGCCTTTGCACTCCTTTATTCACTCAGACACAACCTCAGTAGTCCTGCAATCAGCCAAGAAGGATACATGCACGTATACAATCCCCCAGTCACTTCCTATGTAGTCATGTCAATCACCAGATATTACCACTGCAGTCATGCAATCAGCCAGCCTATGTACTCCTTTAATCACCCAGGCGTTACGGTTGTACTCATGCAATCACCAAGGCATTAGCTATACGGTGGTTCAATTACCCAGGCAGTATGTTTGTAGTCTTTTAATCACACAGAGACTACACTTGTACTTATGTAATCACTCAGCTAGTATTCATGCACTTATAAATTCACCCAGGCACTACCTTTGCAGTCCTGTATTCACTCAGATAGTACCTTAGTAGTTCTATAATCACCCAGGCAGTACTCATGGACTTATAATATCACCCACTCACCTTTAATGTATTCCAGTAAGCCTCCAAATATTACTGCTGCAGTCATGCAATGACATAGGCACTATTCATGTACTACTCCTACAGTCATGCAATTATGCAGGCTGTACCTATGCACTCATGTAATAACCCAAATACTACCCTTGCAGTCATAGAATCATCCAGGCCCTACTGTTGCATTCATCTATTTAGCTAGGCACTACTCAATAACTCGTCTATGCCTTCAGGTCCTATTCATACACTTATCCATGCACTGAACCTCTATGTCGGCAATCATGCAATTAGCCAGTCACTATCTATCCTCTCCTCCAATTACCCAGCGACTACCCTTGCACTCACATAATCATCCTTGCACAAATCATGGAGTTATGGAATCACTCAGGCAGATCTATTTAATGTCTCAATTTTTAGGTTTCACTATTTTCCAGAAATATTGTATGCATATTTCTTTTAGATATGATGATTAGAAAAGGTAGATAAGTATATATACACGATTTTAACAGTATGGAAAGGTCTATGGTTTAGTCATGCAATAGTGTGCTGCCTTATCTTTGTCTAATACTCATACAGTTATAAAAGACCCCAATACTGTGCAGGCAGTATTTGAATGATTCAGAATCCACAATGCACTGCTGTAATAACTCAGGTATAGTGCTGCACTCATGCAATCATGTAGGCACTACTCATGCAATCATCAAGGTATTACCCATGCACTCTTCTAATCATGTAGCCACTACTCATGCACCTATATAATCATATATAAACTAACGTTGTACTCCTTTAAACTCAGAGATGATATTCCTGTACATATGTGACCACTCTGCCAGTAGTAATGCTGTTATGAAATCACCCAGGCACTACCTTTGCACTCCCTTATTCACTCTGGCACTACTGCAGTAGTCCTGCAATCAGCCAAGAAGTGCCCATGCACTTATAAAATCATGCAGTCACTTCCTATATAGTCATGTAAATCTTCATAAATTACCCCTGTAGTCATGCAATCAGCCAGGTGTTAACCAAAGCATTACCTATACAGTGCTCCTATTACCCAGGCAGTATGTTTGTAGTCTTTCAATCACAGAGGGACTACTCTTGTACTTATGTAATTAATTAGTC
Source organism: Lissotriton vulgaris (assembly GCF_964263255.1). Classification (NCBI taxonomy): domain Eukaryota; kingdom Metazoa; phylum Chordata; class Amphibia; order Caudata; family Salamandridae; genus Lissotriton; species Lissotriton vulgaris. The sequence continues at coordinate 781,385,087 of NC_141691.1, forward strand.
AGTACTCATACACTTATAGAATCAGCCAGTCACTTCATATGTAGTGATGTAAATCCTCAGATATTATCCCTGTAGTCATGGAATAAGTCAGGTGTTACCTATGTAGTCCTTTAATGCGCCAGATGGCACTGGTGTACTGTTAGGATTGGGACCTCTGATTGGCTAAGGCTTGCGCCAAAGCCAGGCAGAGACCACCACTCTAGTCAGGGCAAGGGAGTTACACACCAAGATAACCCCTACTCACCCCCTTGGTAGCTTGGCACGAGTAGTCAGGCTTCTCCCGGAAGCAATGTGTAAAGCGTTTGCGCAACACACTTACAGCAGCAACACCCTAGGCACACCACAAAAGGAACTCCACACAAGGTTATAGCAAAAATTGCCTTTGTATTGTTATAAAACACATTAGATGGTAATCACACAATATACACTATGCCAACTGGCACTAGGCAGTATTTACAGGGGACTATATACACATGACAGGGCCAATTGGGCCACTGTCTGAACAATCACAAGTAGAGAAGGTAAAAGCACAACCAGTAACTACTGGCAAGATTAGGAACTTAGCATTAGATCCTGTAACAGAAAACAAAGGCTGCACAAATCACCTTGCGCATGAAACTACATTAGGCATTAAACTGTATTAGGCGCAAGCCTCAGTGGCATCACTCATTACGCAATAGGCCTCGCAGGAGGCATCACCAGCATAAATACCTAAGGCAATACATGTAAGCAGGAGCATCATCATAAACACATTGGGCATCACATGAGGGCCCTGCGCCCTACCAACTTCCAACTGAAGTCCGGAAGGATCCGTCACATTTCAACACGGGCCGGCTTCACCGGGTATGTCTGGGACCTTCCTTCCCTAGTACCTCGGGGCTCTCCCATGCTCAGGGGAGCCCTGTTTAGATTTCATGTTTCCTGGCCAAGCCATGCTCACAAGCCGGCAATGCAGCTTTCTTCTTCTGGGTTGTTCATGGTGCCAGCAGTGATTTCTTGCCTCCTTCATAGCTTGCTATAGCGGGGTGGGCTCCCGCTTAGAAGGAAGGCACTTGCGGGGTGGGCATCCGCTATGTATATTAAAAGAACGAGGAATAAACGGCAAAGAGGTGGGGGGGGCACCCGCTTCGATTACGGCAGTTGCGGGGAAGGCTCCCGCTTTCTATCAAATAAATTCAGTAGCGGGGTAGGCTCCCGATAAAAGCGCATAAACGCGGCAATAATGCGGGGTGGGCTCCTGCTTTCAACAGGCTAAGCAGGGGAATCCCCCACGAGGCAGCCTCGCGCTGTAGGCTCCAGCAGTCCTCCTGGGCCAATATACAGTGCTCACAAGGGGCAAAAGTATTGCGCTCTTCAAAGATAAGTAAATCGCTCTTCAAAATAAAGGCAAGTAAAGTGCTCTTCCAGGCACTAGGTCCTGGGTTTCCAGGGCAAGGTTCAAGGGGCACAAGGCTGGGCTAAGGCAGGCCAGCACAGATGGCTCTCCAGTAGGAAGGCAGTCCCTTGTGGTGGTTACTCCTGGAGCCCAGCAGCAGAAGCCTACAGCGTCAGGACAAGCACAACAGAGAACATTTTCATGGGGTCAAAGCCCCTTTTTTTATACACATATTCCCTTTGTAAAACAGGGTTTAGGGATACCAGTTAGAACTGGTATAGGGGAGCTTTGAAACACTTTGTTGTGCTCAGCTCCTCTCTCCTTTGTCAGGTGGGAACTAGGTGCTCAGACGCACCACAGGGGGTGGAGCCAGCATTGTGGAGGGAAGGCACAGTCCTATTCAGGTCCCAGGTGCAACTCCTCCCTCACATCTACATGCAGATCTCCCTATTCACCACTGGGCAGGCTCACTCTGGCTCCTGGAGCCAACCACACCATCCAGCACCTGTCAATCACAAGCCAGACATCCAATTCACATCAGGCAGGCAGACACATAGTACACAAAAATGCCTACTTCTAAAGGTGGCATTTCTCCACCAGTCACCATACATCTGCACAACACACTTGCGCAGCATTTATTCTCACGAGTTCACACATACTAAACTCGCCCCTGCATTCCTCCCACACCAGGAATTACCAGGGACACACATATCCCCCATGCATTCCTATGGGAGGGCAGGCCAATCTCACCACACACACTCAGGCCACAGTGCTAAAGTGCGCAGAGGCCAAACAACTACTAATATCAGGTCACATAAAAGGCAAAAAGTTTAGGGGTGAACCTGCAAAAAGGGCAAAGTTCAACATGTACTTATAACATTTTGTGTATAATTATTGTAATAAAAGTAAAATGATTTAACTAGTGTATTTCACTTCATTTCATTTCAAAACTTTATGGTCAATTTCAACCATAAAAGATACATGTTAAACTTTTCCATTTATCTAATTATCAGTCAATTGATTTTGATACACATGATGGGACATTTGGGTACATCTACATGATCCGTTCCAAGTAAACAATTAAGAGAACATAATAGCTTCAATAAATACAATAAAACTTTTAAGAATACATCAAAGCTAGGCTTGTTTTTAAAATACCACATTTTTTAAAAGCCATCAGTCGCCAACCTTACATTTATTGTATTCAACTTTTGTCAAAATTTGAATAATATCATCACTAAGCATGGACCTTTTATCACATCAAAGTTTGTCAGTAAGTTATCACAGATTAATAAAATGCGAAGTGCGAAGATATATAACAATATTTACTGCAATTACATAATCTTAACTATTACAGTTTCAATCCAGTTTTGTCTCTTATGATATTCACATTAAATAGACATCTGCTTACACTAAAGACAACCAATTGTGCTGTGTCTGTCCTCAATATGCGTTCCGTCTCTCTGCAATGTCTAACATTCAAATGTTTACAGAGAGGTTTAATCCATCTTTTTTGGGGGATATTGTATTGGGGACAAAAGAATAATATGTGCAGATCCTCTTCCTTGACCTCATTTGTGCATAGCATGCACAATTCACGGCTTCTATCGTCATAATTACTTCCCTAATCTGGGTTTATTGGCATTTGTGTGTAGGACCCCATATCTGAATTTCAGAAACAAAGATTTTGCTAGTTGGGGTCGTACATCATCTAAAAGAGGTTTAAACTGTGCTACATCTTTAAAAAGGAGGAATTTTGATGTTAGAGATCCCATACTAGAACTATGTAGCACATTGACTAGACAGCCACGAACTCCTGAGGCGGAAGCCGGGAGCAACGAGTGTTTTTTAAAAATGGTATATTTTGTGTTTTAACTATTTACCTGCTCCCTGCACTTTGCCACAATCTCTCCCAGCACATTTCCCCGCGTAGCCGATTTGAACACTGCCGCGGGTCGCTCAAAGGATCGACGCCATTCTGGGGAAGCCCTCTGTCTAGGCCACGCCCCCTTTACGCTAGGCCACACCCCGCCCTCATTTAAAGCGCGATCTAACCTTCGCGCGCCCAGACAGCCACAAACTCCTGAGGCGGAAGCCGGGAGCAACAAGGGGTTTTTAAAAATTGAATATTTTGTGCTTTAACTATTTACCTGCTCCCTGCACTTTGCCACAATCTCTCCGAGCACATTTCCCTGTGCAGCCGATTTGAACTCTGCCGCGGGTCGCTCAAAGGATTGACGCCATTCTGGGGAAGCCCTCTGTCTAGGCCACGCCCCCTTTACGCTAGGCCACGCCCCGCCCTCATTTAAAGCGCGCTCTAACCTTCGCGCTGCCAGACAGCCACGAACTCCTGAGGCGGAAGCCGGTAGCAACAAGTGTTTTTTAAAAATTGTATATTTTGTGCTTTAACTATTTACCTGCTCCCTGCACTTTGCCACAATCTCTCCCAGCACATTTCCCCGCGCAGCTGATTTGAACGCTGCCGCGGGTCGCTCAAAGGATCGACGCCATTCTGGGGAAGCCCTCTGTCTAGGCCACGCCCCCTTTACGCTAGGCTACACCCCTTCCAGTCCTCCATTTAATCATGTGTCTTTCCTGGCTGCGCAGCGGACGGCGCAGCGGGCGCGCCGGCGGCACGCCGAAGGAGCGCCAAAGGCAAGCCCGTCTGCGCCCGTCCGTGCCAGGCCGGGTCTCGGGGCTCCTCACCCTGTCTGTCCCCTTTCCTACCTGCCCAACCAACTTCTGGCATATCGTGATGACTGGCCTATCAGCTCTTCAACTCTAACCCGTATTGTTTCATTTGAAATTGCTCGAAAAGATCACTCTGACTCCGCCTGTTGTCATTCCAGCCCCCGTAAGGAACTGCCTGGTTCGGCCTCCCCTCATCTCTGCCCTAAACCTACGACCGCTCTTCCTCCCACAGCTTCAGTCGCCCTTCTTAACACCTTGGCTGCTAGGTGTTTTTCCCTCCTGTGCTGCGGGCCCCCACTTTCCCATTGTTCATGACGAGCTCAGCTCGTCATCAGCACAGCTCAACCGTGCATCATGACGAGCTGAGCTCGTCATCAGCATCGAAAGGGTTAATACCCGGTCCGCGGTCAAGCATCAACTGGAACTCTTCGACCTCCTTGATACCCTTAAACCTGAGATTTTATGTCTCACTGAAACCTGGTACACGACCGCCTCCATGCCTGATATCCTCACTTCCCTCCCTGACGCTTATTACATCCTTCGTGCCGACCGTCCGGAATGCAAGATCGGCGGCGGAGTAGCTATGATGATAAGCTCAAACCTTCAATTTCAAATTCTCCCCCACCATCCCATTATTTCAACTGATTTCTTAGTGGCTCGTTCCACGAATTTAGTCTCCCCTCTCACTATTGTGCTTTTCTACCGTCCGCCTCAAGTCATGCCCCACTTTATCCCAACAATACAAGATCTGTTAGCCACCCTGGTAGTCAATAACTCTGCCGTTCTCCTGTTGGGTGACTTCAATTTTTGGCCAGGTGATCCTCATGAGAACACCATGTCCAGGGATTTTTCCGATACCCTTCACTGCCTCAATTTCACGCCACATATAACTGTCCCCATCCATTTTCACTGGCATACCATTGACCAGGTCTGGTCAGTAAACCTGTTAATCTCCACAGTATATCCCCCTGCGCCTGGTATGATCATTCCCTGATCGCATTCTCGGCCCCCTTGAGGGAGACCAACATCCCTCTTCATCCCAAAAATATTTACGCCCGTAGCTGGAACAGGGTCGACCTGGTTGGCCTAGGTCATTCCTTAGCCTCCACTGCCCCTACCCTGATAAACCTACCCCCTAATAGGCAGGTAGAAACCCTGGATAACTGGCTGTCAGAGGCCTGTAACCCTGTCCCTCCACTCAAACTTATCAGAGCGCGTCGTTCCCATGACTCAAATATGTGGTTTACCAATGCCCTTAAAAACCAGAAGCTGGCTTTGCAACAGGCTGAGCGCCATTGGCGCTGTAGGTATTGCCCCGACCTCAAGATGTCCTACTTGACCCTTCTACGGGCCTACAAAAAAGCGATACTCGCCGCCAAGCTAGAGTACTTCTCTCAGAAAATCAATCAGGCAGCAAATCAAAACAAATCCAAAGAGATTTTCTCTATAGTACATGAGCTGGCTGATTCCAATAGAGTGGTGTCCAGACCCATCCCTTTCCAATCCCTCTGTAACACTCTCAATGATTATTTCATTGAGAAAATCGCTATCATAAAACAAAATATTCCTTCAGCACCCCCTCTGTTTGTTTGTCCCCGACTCCCTCCGTCCCCTTCCTCTTTTGACCAATTTCCACTGATTACAGAAGAAGCGTTCTGCGCCCTCCTGGGCAAAGTTAAGACGGGCTCTCCCGCCGACTTTTGCCAAGCACATGTCTTGAGGGAGCTCTTCTCTTGCTGCCCAGCCCCTCCTATCACTATGCTTAACACTTCTATCACCTCAGGAACTGTACCTGATGCTTTTAAATCAGCTATGGTCATCCCCATCATAAAGAAACCCGGTGCCGACCCTACTATTTCTTCCAACTTTCGCCCTATTGCCCTCCTACCTCTTCTGAGCAAGATCCTAGAAAGCCACATCACCTCCTCGCTTTCTACCTATATTGAAGCTCACCACCTCCTGGCTGACCACCAGGCTGGCTTCCGTCCGGTACACTCAACGGAAACGGTGGTCCTCTCTGTGGTTGATGAGCTCAGGCATGGTGCTGACACCAACTCCCCCCAGGCCTTAGTCTTACTTGATCACTCTGCGGCCTTTGACACGGTCGATCACTCCATCTTACTCGACCGTGTCAGGGGTGCCGGCCTACAGGGGACAGACTTGTCCTGGCTCACCTCCTTTTTAACAGACCGAACTCAGGCTGTTAGGTTAGAGGAATTTTCAGCACCTACTCGCCCTGTCACCTGCGGGGTACCCCAAGGTTCATCCCTTTCCCCTCTTTTGTTTAACCTTTACATATATCCCCTGATTGGTGCTTTACAGGATATGGAGGTCACGGCGTTTAATTACACTGATGACCTCCAGCTCATCTTCAAACTTTCTCCCTCTTCGGATTCAGTTTCTAGGGTTCATTCCACTCTTACTTTCATTTATGATTGGATGAACCTCAATCATCTTAAATTGAACCCCGATAAAACAGTTGGTTCTTATCGGTGGTCCCTCCAACCCTTGGTCCTCTGTTTTTTGGCCCCCCATCCTTGGTTCCACCCATCTCCCTCTGTTTCTGTCAGAACCCTTGGCATCAAGGTCAGCCAGGACCTCTCGTTACGTCCCCAGATAAGCTCAGTAGTTTCCTCCTGCTTCCTTTCCCTCAGAATTATCCGGAAAGTCTCACGCTACTTTTCGGCTGATGCTCTCAAACTTGTGATTTCGGCAATGATCCTTTCCCGACTAGATTATGGTAATGCCCTATATGTGGGCATTCCAGCCTATGAAGGTCGCCGGCTGTAGCTCATACAAAATCAGGCAGCGTGCCTCATTTTTAGGCTCCCCAAATCTAGTCACACCACTCCTCTTTTAAAAACTCTCCATTGACTCCCTATAAAGGAGCGCTCACTCTTTAAGTTGAGTTGCTTGACCTACATGTCATTAGCGGGCCCCGCTCCTGCCTTCATTAGATCTAAGATCACGGCTTATGTCCCGGCTAGACACCTGCGGTCTTCCACACAGTTTCTTCTTTTAGTCCCCCGATTTCGTAAGAAGAAATCGGGTGGCTCCACTTTTTCGACACTTGCCCCCCTTTTCTGGAACTCACTTCCCCTGACACTCAGATTCTATCTCTTCTTACCTGGATTTTCGGGCTGCTTTGAAAACCCATCTCTTTTCCTCTGCTTGCACTCTATAATTCCTACTTCCCCTCTCCCTCAGTTTTAGTTTCTGTCTCCAGCGCCAAAAAAACGTTTGGTAGTAGAGCGCTATATAAATCCTTTCCAACTTCAACTTCATTGTCATTGATGTAGGCCCAAAAAGATGACTTTACCAACTTACTACACGCCATGGTCAACACAGATGGCTCATCCCAAAAGTGGCTCAGGCCTATCTTCTTCATCCACGTTGCCACGTGTTAAAGCCATGAAATAGCTTTGCTTTGGTCAATTTTCATGATCTCCTCGAGACATTCTTTATAATATAATAACTCGGGTGTTGACCAAATCCTCACCCAAATAAAAGGGGGCGTATTAGAGCATAGTTATCTGTTTGTTTAATATTAAGATCCATAACAACTGGAATCAAAGGTGTCCTACATGGTAGACTTAATAGTTTTCGAAAGAAGTTGTTTTCACTCTCTTCAAAATTCCTTTTACCGTGTTGCCCCCATATTGTTGCTCCATATAGAGCTTCAAATTTTAAAACCTCTAAAGCAGGGGACACTGTTTTTGAAGTACTCGCCCCGTGCTTTTTCAAAATGGGGGTGGAATTTTGGAGCAAAATTATCCTATTTTTTTCCAGTCTTTTGTTTGAAAGTGACTTTTCTGGACTTTCATATGCAGTGAACCACATATTAAAGACAGGAGTTCATCTTACATATCTTTCTACAAAGGAATTCATGGACAAAGTGGAACAAAGAGATGATCATTTGGAATCTCAGTTGATTAATTTGATGGCGAGTCAACGTGGTACTAATGAGTATTGGTATTGTCTTCACGGAGAGCTGAAATGTATGCTAAGGAATTTAGGAACCCCTAAGTGGTTTGTTATGCTAGGCTGTGCTGAATACGCATGGGACGATTTACCTGATTTTCTACGAGAAGTGAATTCAAATGTTAAAAACATTGAATTCAAGACACCTGGAGACCTGTGTTCCTTTGATCCAGTCAATGTGTTTTAACTTTCTTTGAAGACTATGTTACCTTTGGTATTCCAAAAAACAAGAGGAGAAAATACCTTACAACAACAAGTTTTAAGGTTTCAAAATCATCGATGTGAAAAAACATTGCAGACGGAAATACAAGTCCAAGGAAAAATGTTAGACAAAATGGCGATTTGGTTTTCCACGTCCAGTAGTTTCCAAGGGAAGAGTCAACAGTTTTATGTCAGTAGTGAGACATATTTTCACTGAAAAAAGAATACTTACAATATAAGGAGAAGTGGAGATGCAAAATATATTAATGATTGCAATCCAGTAATTTTGTCAATATGGAATACTAATATGTTGCAGATAATTCCATTGCTGATGCTCGCTACGTTACATCTTATATAACAAAATCAAAAAGACGGAGTTAAAAGAAATGTGGGAAGATATTTCACAAGAGAACAGTCTTTGTAAGAAAATGTACAGCTTTATTTGAAAAATGCTTTCACATTAAGAGATTGGATCCTATGAATGTCAGCATTAGTTGACATCTGAAAGTTTATATTCAAAGTCAAGAGGAATCATTTGGGTAAGTCTAGGTCTTGCTGCAACACAAAATTATTTATTGAAATCTGTACAAGAAATTGAATACTTGGCACTGAATGAACCGGAAATTACCGATATTCTTAAAACAAATATTTTTGATACGTACTATCCTAACAGAAGTCAATATCTGGAAAACATATGTCTCTATGAAGTACTGTAACATTACACCTTAAAGAGAAATGTTACAGAAAATATAAATGAAGGAAAATTTGCAGAAATTGGCTGTGAAGGATGTTTGGTAAAACATGCCAAAGGAAATCTTAATATTTACAGGAAACTCAGTTGCGATACTCAAGATAAAATAGTTTTTTTTTATTCAGCACTTCTTCAACTCTTCCAGCCTTGGTGGACTGAAATTGAATTACTTGGAGATTTTGAGAGTTATGAAGATTCGTTCAATGCATGTAAAGATAGCATTGAATGTACATTTTTTCCATATTATCTGGAAATGTTGAATGAAGAGATTAATCAAGAAACTACAATTGCAGCTGAAATAGCTAGAGACAGTTCTCAAGATAGTCAGAGTTCTGCTGCACTAAGTCAAGATCCATTTGGAGAACCCATTGTTGAAAATGAAGCAGCAATGAGTGAAGTGGAAAGGGCTATGCAACAAGCACAACAGGACACTATTAATTTGGAAAACTTAGAAGAACAACTAAATATTGAACAGAAAGATATATATCAGGAACTTACACAACATGGGTCACTGCATGAAAAGAAAGAATGCCAATGCACATCATTTAAACCTACTCTTATGTACATCAGTGGCAAAGCTGGAACAGGAAAATATTTCTTGATTAAAAGATTAGAAAAGTTATCAACAGAAAACCACTGACTCACATTTACCTTGTGTTGTAACCGCTCCCACTGGGTTAGCAGCACACAATATTAAAGGGATTACATTACATTGTTTACTCATGTTACCAGTAGAACATGAAAATAAGTTGGAATATCACAAGCTATCTGGAGAAGCTTGTTATGAAGTGTCTAAAGTACTGAAGAAAATGAACGTTCTGATAATTGATGAGGTAAGCATGGTCTCAAACTTAATTCTTGCCTTTGTACATTTATGAATGCAACATATTTTAAAAACAGACTATGATGTTTTATTTGGAGGAAAACATATAATTGTATTCGGCGATCTATTACAACTTACTCCTGTGAAAGGCCTACCAGTTTTTAAGACCCTTGTTCATGAAGACAATAAAAAATCATTGGGAATTATTGGAAATGTGAACATTTGGTCTCATTTTGAATATAAAGGACTTATTAAGAATATGCAACAAGCAACTGACGAACATTATGGAAACATTCTTCAATTAGAATTGATGTCTTGACAAAGAATGGCAAAGAAGCTTTACAAAGTCGGCTTCTAACAAACCTATTTCCAAATGAAAATATTGCACCTGAAACAATGTACCAAAAAATTGCAGAAAAGAAGTCTATAATTTGCCTTATGCTAACACTGAAAGAATGCTCTACATTTAAGGAAGTACTGTTGAAAGTGGAGGAGCAATTGATAATGAAAATAGATGCCATTGATAAAATAGAACATGTAGAAGTTACTATTCTTCTGTCAGTGAAATTACACTCAAAATTAGACTCTTTGGAAAAATATATATCTAAGACTGCTGGTTTGGAAAATACCTTATATGTATGTGCAAACTATCGGGTAATATTACAGCGTAATTTAGATGTTGAGAAAGGTTTAGTGAATGGAGCAATGGGAAAAGTTGTTGATTATGTAAAGTTTCAGAACACAGAAGAAATTGAATATTTGAAGATTAAAATGTATCAGATTGCAGAGGTCAAACAGATTGGACGTTGTGCTGTTCGTTTCTTGCTTGCAAAAGATTTGTATGTTAGTAGAAAACAGTTTCCTCTTTGTTTAGCATATGCATTGACCATTCATAAATCTCAAGGTTTAGGTGTAGAAAGTGCTTTGGTAAATATTGGAAGTTCATTTTTTAAAGAGGGTCTGGAATATGTTGCATTGTCTCAAGTTAGAAAATTATCTGGATTGCATTTGATTGATTTTTATGAGCAAACGGTTAGTGCAGATGTAAATTATGTTAAAGAGTATAATAGGTTAAGAAGACTGTATGCTCCTAAATTAGGTGAATATCCTATTTAAGAAAAACATGTGATATGTCCAAAACGAAAATATGGGAAACATTCTAGTGAGGTTGCAAAGAAGAAAAAAATTCAAAAGCATGATGAGGCTGGAAAGAAAATGGAAATGGACACGGTTGATAACATTGTAGGTTATCAATTAGAAAATAGTTCAGGTATCAACTGCTATGCTAATGTAATTGTAAATGTTGTGTTTTTTTAGAAAGTCTACAGCATGCAATTATGGAAAATCAAGAAAAAAGATTCTGTTCTTTGTTACATTATATTTTTGAAAAGTTGAAAACCGATAAAACAAAAATCCATACTGCTTATGTCATACAGCATCTTTTGGATATATGTACCGGTTCTTTACAATTTACATTTAATGTACAACAAGATGCTCAAGAATGTCTTATGTTTATGCTTGCAGTATTGGAAGATTAAGGAATACCAAGTAAAAATCTGTTTGGACAATGTTACAGATGGGTACACAAAAGACACTGAACAATTCAAATATTTGACAATACCAGATTAGAAAACAGTGTATTTTAACAAATTAGTGAAATCGGATAATCAAGATATGAAATGTACTTACTGCAAATCGGAAATGTTGTCAACATTATTTATAGAAAGATTTGGACAATATAATTTTAATGCTACAAAGTTGTACAGCAGAAGGAAGAAAATTGTAAACCAAAATTAAACATTTTGTGGCAAGTCAAGTGTCAATTTCAGGAAGTACTCTAAAGCAGTGGCTATTTTTTTCCATGATGGACCTAGTTCAACATCTGGACACCATACTGTGTATTTAAGATGCAATAAAGGATGGACACTCTGTAATGATGCCCATTTAGAATTCAACTGTCAGTTACCAAATTCATATCTAATATTTTTGATGCCAAAGATCTGAAAATATAATTTGGCCTATTGGGAAGATGGCAATATGAATTAATGAGTTTATTTCAGATATTGTCAATGCAAATGAATTCATAAACATCGTTCGACCTATCGGGAAGATATCAACATTAATTAACAATTTTTGGGGGATATTCTCAATGGAAACAGTTTGGGAAACATAATTTGGTCAATGCAAATGAATTCATAAACATCTTTCGGCCTATCGGGAAGATATCAAAATAATGAACAATTTTTGGGGGATATTTTCAATGAAAACAGTTTGGGAAACATAATTTGGCCTATTGGGAAGATGCGACCAACTACTGTTTTTATTTTCATTTCGGTTAATTGATATTGCATTCAGAAAATTGTGATAGAAAAAGTATTTCATATATTTGGTCTTTGTATTTTATGCAATGTAAATGAAAGTGTTTATTTTTTAGAATGTAAACAGATAGTTGAAGTTGTTGTGAATATTGTGAACAGAGATTTTTTTTTACAATCTTATTGATTGTATTTTTTGTCCGCTGATTTATGATAATCAGCATTGCAATCACTGTGTATGGTGAAATTCAGTAGAATCTGAAAACAGCAAAAAAGAAAACCTGAGTATGTAATGTATTTTTAAAATGATGTTGTGTTCTTAATGTCTAACATTATTTGAAATACCAGCATTTTTTTCTTGTCTTTTACAGAAAGTAAAACTCAAATTTGAAATTATTTTAAATTTAATTTACAATGAAACAACTATAAATGAGTTTGCTTCTACTTTAAAACAGAAGGTAATAAGAAATACTGTAATAACCATAATAATATGAATTTATGTTTACAGTAACTTTCATTACCGTCATTCAATTTTTGAAACTCAATCATCTCACTCCTCAAATCAGCCAACTAGTAACCATGCACTCATGCAATCACCTAGGCAGTTCCTATGGTCTTAGAAAATCATCGAAACAAAACATATCCACTTACAAAATCACCCAGGGACAACCAATGCACTTCATGAATCGCCTAGGCACCACTGATGCAATAACACAGACAGTAGCTATATATTGCTGTACCTCTTGTACCTAATTCTGCACCTCTGCTCCTTCTTTCTCTGCCTCTCTTGCCTGTTTCTGTAGCCCTCTTGCCTCTTTCTGGATCCCTCTTTCCTTTTCTGCAGCTCTCTTTAGTCTTTGTTCAGCTCTGTTCAATCATTCTGAAGTTCTCTTGCTTCTTTCTGCACCTTTCTTGCTTTTTTCTGTAACCCTCTTCCCTCTTTTGGTACCTCTCTTGCCTTTTTCTGCACAACTCTTTCCTCTTTCTATACCCCTCTTCCCTTTTGCTTTTTTCATCCATTCCCTCGGGCACTATACAAGAACCTATCCAATGACCCAGGCCTTAGCCTTTGACTCATAATTTTACTCAGGAACTTCGTACACAGTCATGCAATCACCCAAGCACTATCCTTGCACTCATGCAATCATCCAGACACTACCAATGTAGTCATGCAATCACTCAGACATTACTATTGCACTCCACCATTCACTCAGGCACTACCCGTGCACTCATTCATTCTCTCAGGCACTGCCAACATACTCATCCAATGACCCAGGCATTACTCTTGCAGTCATCCTTTTACTCAGGCCCTACCTATGCACTGATCTAAGCACCCAGATATTACTCTTCCACTCATTAAGTTACTCAGACACTATCCATGAACTCCTCAAATCACCCAGTCTGTGCCCCTGCGCAGTCTGTGCCCTGCACTTATGCAATCATCCAAGCATTCCCCATGCACTCCTGTAATCATCCCAGGGACTACTGATACACTTGTACAGTCACTCAGGTACTACACATCCACTCATGCGATAACTCAAATACTATCCATGCACTGCTGCAATCATCCATGCACTACTTACACACTCCTGTAATCACCCAGACAATACTCATTCTCTCCTACAATTACCCAGCCAGTATCCATAAACTTGTCCTATCACCCATCCACTATCCTTGCACTTATAAAATAACCATGCACTACTCTTGCACTCCTGCAATCACCCAGGCACAACCCATGCACCTGTCTAAACACTCAGGCATTACCTATACACTCATGCAATCACTCAGCCACTACCCAAACACTTATGCAGGCAGTAAACATGCGGTCTTTTAATCATCCAAACATTACCCCTGCACTCATGCAAATGCCCAACCCCTATCCATGCTTTTTTTCAATCAGTCACGCAGCACCCATGCACCCTTCCAATCACCAAAGACTACACATGCACTCATGTAATCATGCAGGCACTACCCATATACTTCTTCTATCACTCAGTCAGTACCCATGCACTCCTCCAAGCCCTCAGACATTACATCTCCACTGATGCAATCACTCCAGCTGTAACCATGCACTCCTCCAATCACACAAACATTACCTGTACAGTCATACAATCACCCAGACATTACCCACATATTCATGCAATTATCCAGGCACTAGCCATGCACTCTTCCAATTACCCATACATTACCACTGCACTCATGCAATCACTTAGGCAATACCCATGCACTTGTCCAACCAGCTAGGCATTACCCATACGCTCATGCAATCACTCAGCCACTACCAAACCACTCATGCAGTCACTCAGGCACTACTCATGCACTCCTCCAGTTACCCAGCTATTATCCATGAACTCATTCAATCACATTGCCACTACCCAAACATTCATAAAATAACCGTGCACTAGGCTTGCATTTCTCTAATCACCCACACAGTGTCCATACTCTCATGCAATCACTCGGGTAATTTTTCTTTTTTTAGCAGATGTGGTTCCATAAGAACCGTTTTCTTTTTTTGTGTGTTTTAGATTTTCAAAAGAACAGACAAAAATGAAGAACAACAAACGATCTCTTTAACAAAAACCAAAGCACATTATATAAAAAAGATTGCATTGATGTGCTTTTAGAGCAGCAGTGATGACATCCACATATTGCTCTCCAATGCAAAGTTTAGTGTTGCATTTTTTGTAACTTATTGCAGCATCTAAAAGTTCTGGCTCAATTTGGGGCCTTGGAGTAGCTGGAAGTTGTTGTGTTGAGGTGGAAGGAGCATTAGGGTCTTGTCCTGCAGCAGCATTCAGTTCTCTCCTCCTCTCCTCTCTTGCAAATGAACTGGGTGCAGAGTCTCTAGATGTTTTTTCATGCAACTGGTACCACATGAATACTTCTTGTCCGACACTGTAGAGAATGTTCTTTAGCAAATGGTACACATCACTTTTTGGGCATTAACCTTATTCTCGCCATCCAGAACAGAGAAGAAGGCCCAGACAATGCTCTCCTTCCTCTTTCTGCTGTGCTCCACAATTTCTTCTTCATCTTCAATGGCCAAGGTATCAATGGGAACTAAACTAAAAGCCATTGTTGTTCCAAAAAAAATAAGGAAACACACAAAAAATTTACAAAGCCAAAGGGAAGCAGCAAACACGTCTTTTCTCTATCAAAGTCAAATAGTAAGGGGAATATCAGAAGGATGGATCCCCGCTCTTCCAGAATGAAAATGGTTTAAACCAATCAGATTTTTTTTCTGCTGACATGAAGTCGCGTAGGGTGCGCGCAACCATCACCCACCCATTGCGCAACCCTAAAATATTGTATACATGATTATACAATATCAATAAAACTTTATATAATATTTTATTAAGTATATCAATAAAACTGTTTACTCTAATATCATATTCTAACTTTCAATAGTAATTTTTTAAAGTTTGAAAGTTGCGACCCCGGCGTGATCACGGCGTGACCCCGGAAATACGTGCAGGAAAGGGTTACACAACATACACGCATACGTCGTGCAGACTAAATTTCGTATCGTTCAGAGTATACTGAAAAAATGGTTTAATAATACTTTTGCAAATAAAATTAGACAAATACTTTATTGATAATTTCTTTAAAGATATTTCAAACTATTCAAATTACGCCGAAGTCGCGATCCCCACGCAACTTCTAAAATTCCCGCTAGCAAGATGCAAGCAGCCATCGTGTAGGGTGCGCGACTTCTTTGTAATAATTTAAGAAAAAAGAAACAATGAATATAGTTTCCTAACTATAAATTATTCTCAACTTTTGTTTAATATATATATATTACCTACTTGCGGTCGCCAGTAGGTAGTTATAGTTAGGACCAAGTTTCCATAGGAAGAACATTTTTTGTATTGCTTGTAACTTTGACGTTGTTTGATGAATCTTCATGAAATTCTCAAAACGAATTCTTTGTTCATATCGGCTCCTATGGTAAAAGTTTAGGGGTGATGGGTCAAAGTTGGCTGAGATAAAAGGGGGGTCCCAAAACGTGTTTTCTCCACTGTTCCCAATAACGTGCGCGCATGTGCACGCGCGCAGCTCTGTTAAATGTAGCGCGCAGTGATGTGTGTGGAGCGTGCACACACACAGCACATCAAAGGAGAAAGTTTGCGCCACTGCGTCCCGAAAAACGAGTGTTTCTTTCAGTCTGTGGTGCATACTTTTGTGCTATTGTTGAAGTAGTCATGCTAATTGCAGTGTCATCACCAGCAGCAATTAACAATAATTCTTTAAACAAAAGCAAACAATCTTCTCGTCATCACCCCTGCAGCTGCGGCACTCTATTAAGAAAAGAAATTCAACAAGCTACAACTCGGCGTGAAAACCAAACGTCATGTTTGTAAATTTGCTGATTTTCTGATCTTCCCAGAGCTGTGCTGCGCGTGATTGTGAGACTAGAAAAAGTGTTTAGGTTAATTGCAGCTTTAGACGGGCGCTGCAATTAACCTGAAATCTTTAACAAATGCCCACAATCACCCCCCAGCCCAGCTCTGGTAAGAAAAGAGATGCAGCAACTCTACAAATACAGCGTGAAAAGCACATGTAATCTTTGTAGACTTGCTGAATCATTCTTAACAGAGCTGGGCTACATCTCACCACAGAATGTCAAATTTACGTTTTTCCGAGGTACATAGTGAGACCATGGGAAAACAGAATAAGAACTCAAATGGAGAGGGCGGAGGTAGCAACTCCAAGCGCTGCAGCTCCAGTGAAAAAAACACAAATATTCTTGCCAGAAGAACAATACTTTAAATGTTGAATGCCTTAAATTTTCGATTCCGTTGTTGTTTAGCTGCTTTTTTAAACTGCCTCCGACACCAATAAGCAAGATGAGCTCTCCTCCCAGATTCTTACAAAGGAGGATCCCACAGATCACAAAAATGGCAAGCACGGTGTTAAAGCGAGCTATTTAACACCACATACAAGAAGTGTTTAAAATCCATTTTGAAATATCTAGAGCAGAGTTTCCCTCTAATGCCCTTACTAAGAAAGCCCTTGGAATGTGTTATGTTAAACACAAACAATAATTTCTATGCGTTTCTACTTTCGAGCTGCTTGCACATTGAAATACCTTGTCATACATAACCTATCAAACGTAAATATGTACACCCAAATATGAAGGCACCTGATATAAAGTATCAAGGTCTATTTTGAAATCCCTCAATGCAAAAGAAGCATGGAATATTTTCAAAGGGACGTGGCCAGTGTAATTAAGAGTGTGGCTTAAGACACATAAGCAAAAGATCTGCACTTAGCATAGTGTGCCTCCCGACTTGTATTTTGCTGTTTCTGTCATTGCATCCAGTTTTATGAAACAACAAGTAACATCATATCTACAAGTCAGGACTATTGCCTTTGTCAACGGTTGTTAGTTGCATAAGATGAATAAGCAGCAACTATGGCTTTCATATAATATTTAAAGCTTCCACTTAAAGCCCTGGTGACACCACAACTATGTTGCTGCCCCTGAGTTTCAAAAAGAGAAGGGAAGTAAGTGTTAGTGAAGAGAATACTCCCGACAGATGGATCAGTCATTTACAAACTTGCAGCTGCCATCTGCTCAGACCTGCATCTTGGCAAGATTAAAAATTTTGGCAAGGCCTAACTAGCCTTTTACCCTTCTTAGTTTGGTCAGGTGAGCACGGTTACATAGAGCAAGCGTTTAGAAATGACAAGATGGGAAAAAGGCTCCTTATATAACACCCCAACGTCGATAGACAGACGCTACTTCTGGAGCATTGCCATACCACACTTTCTATCTTCTCTGACATATCTTTTTTCCTTATTTCTTCACCCCCCAGCTGCTCTCGCCGTCTCCTTCTCTTCTTTTTCTTCTTCCTCATATCAGTCCCACTCCACATTTACCCACTTTCCCCTTCTCCCCATCCCATTCTTGTCTCCATTTCCCTCTCACTGCCTGTTGTTTGCTTTCTCTCTTACCGGTTTCCCATTCTCCGTTCTCTGTCCCAGTTCTCCAAAGCCTCTGGCTGCCTTTCTCTTTCCGTCCCTCTCTTAACAATTTCTACATTATGCCTTCCCTATCTCTCGTCTTTGCGCCCAGACTTTTTTTCTACTTTGTTCCTCTCTCCCCCTTTCTCCGCCACTAAATCCTATTTCTCAGTATTCTCCTCTCCTTTTCCTTTGGGCTATGTTACAATTTTGAAAACACATACCAATATCCCTGAATATTGTATGGAAGCACATTTAGAATTTGGACCAATGTGCCTCTGCAGCGTCGGAGACCTGGCCAAACAGGGAATGAAAAAGCTGAAATTGGATCATAAATCTAATCAGGGGTCCCACAAATAAGTTTGGCGCAGACATTCAAAATCCTTAAGATGTCCCTGTGCATTTTTAAAGTTTTCATGTTAATCGCAGCACCCATCATGAGCTGCAATGAACACGTAAACCATAACAAATGCACACAATCCCCCACAGCCCATCCCAATTAAGAAAATAAATGCAGTAACATAGCTGCAAGGTTTCAAATTGCAATGTGGGATGTGTTCATAATTTCACTAGGATTATTAGTGCCATTTGAATAGGGCCAACTTTAGTGCTGGTGGTGCCTGGTGTGACAATGTTTGTTGGCGCCCCAATGACCACCTCAGCCACGGATACTCTCATTACTAACCTTCAACAGTGACCCTCAAGTCTCCATAATCCCTCTCTCTTTCATATTTATTTTGTTTAATAGCACTTTACTTTGCATACACATTACACAGAGACTCTCTGAATCACTGTGTTTAAATCACTGTATAGGAAACTAGCAGCCCGTCGCGGACTTGTCCGGGCATGCTGTAGCCGACGCCACTGTACTGTAACACGCTCCAGCCGCAGCGTTTTTTTCTGGTGTTCGCTCTGTCCCCGAACGTGTTTGGCTGCTCCAGCGTGTTTGGCCACTCCAGCCTACGCCCCTGCAATATGCAAACGTGTGTGTTCGCTCCATCCCGAACGTGTTTGGCCGCTCCAGCCTACGCCACTTAGACGCACAACATCGCGTCAATGTCCAACGCCCACAACAATGCTAAAGGACACGCCCACTCGCATTGGAACGCTAGTCCCACACAAAGCGCTTCTCTTTTGCTGAATCCCACAACGCACACGCCCACAACGGACTACTTTTCACAAAACGTTCTTTTCCCCTTCTAATGTATATGTTGGGCTGCTGTATAGCCTATGACCATCTGCTGATACTGTAGTTTGCAATGCTGTATTGGGTGTTCCGATTGATGCTGTAGTTCTTGAGCTTACCCGCTTCAAAGGTTTGGGCTCTCTCTTTATTAAATTACTAGCAGCACATCCCGACCTTGGCCGGGAGCATTCAGGCTTCCCCTACCCCCGCCTGCCCCAACATTGCCCAGCAGCCCGTGCCCCCGCCCGCCCCGTCCCCCGCCTGCCCCGACCCCCGGCTGCCCCAGTGTAAGGTGCGTTCACCTGTCTTCGTGGTGGGGTCTACTACCAAGTAGATTCTGACAGTGAATGGGAAGACAGATGAGTTGGTGATTGTTATGCCCCCGAGACTCTGACTTTCGCCTCTGTGCTCCATAAAGACACACATGCATCTATTCATTATTAAAGCGTGTTGCAGTAACCCCAAATGGTAGCAGGAGTATCTGTGCATCCCAACATCTCGTCCCCCACCTGGCCCGACATACTACAGCGTGTTGCAGTAACCCCAAATGGTATCAGGAGTATCTGTGCATCTTGTGAACTTTCCTCAGCCAATCCCCGTCCCCCGCCTGGCCCGACACCCGCCTGCCCCGACATTGTCCCAGAGGCTTACCTGATCCGCCGCTCCTCAGTTTACCGCTCTGCGCCTCTCTGCTCCTCACCGCGGCCCGACACCCGCCTGCCCCGACATTGTCCCCGGAGGCTTACCTGATCCGCCGCTCCTCAGTTTACCGCTCCTCGCCTCTCTGCTCCTCACCGCCTGTCCGCCGCCGCTCCTCCCCCGCTCCATGTCCGCCTCTCTGCTGCTCCCACCGCCACTGGCCTCCCGTCACCGCTCCTCCCCCGTGCCATGTCCGCCGCTCCTCGGATGCCTCTCCTCCCCGTGGTGACGTGAGCATGCACGTCGCGGCTGGCGTACTTGGGGGGGGACTACTTTTTTTAAAAATATAAATATTGTAAATAACATTTTATTTTGACATTTATATAGCCTATAACCATCTACACACCCTGACGATTTCAACGGTGTATCAGGTGTGTAGATTGGTGCAGTGGTTCCCGAGTTTACCTGCCTCAAAGCCTGAAAGTTC
Organism: Lissotriton vulgaris; assembly: GCF_964263255.1. NCBI lineage: Eukaryota > Metazoa > Chordata > Amphibia > Caudata > Salamandridae > Lissotriton > Lissotriton vulgaris. The sequence goes on from NC_141691.1 coordinate 781,405,503, forward strand.
TTACTTTATTATAGTAGTATAGATTATATTATATTATATATAGATATAGATGTTACACCAGACAGAGGAATAAAATGTCTCTTCTTAACAGAGCTGGTCTGCTAGGGTTTTAGGCAAACGTTTGAAGTGATATTTGGCGCAGCACACACGCGCGGTCTGGGTCCTGGCGCCCATAGCCATGGCTGCAGCGCACAAAGACCCTACACTGCCGCACACAAAGGAAAAAAATTAGAGGGAACATTGAATTGGTTTTCTCCATGTTAATTTTTATAGGAAACTTTAGACAAGGCTACAGGTCGAACTGGTGAACCGAATTACCCCAAATTTGGCAGGGAGATGGGTCTTGGTCTATAAAGCACGCTTTTGTTTATTTGGTGTAAATCCATTCAGTAGTTTTGGAGAAATATTAAAATGTACAGATATTGATATTTGGGAATTCTGTCATCTAATTGGCTGAGGCGTTACGAGCATGAGCTTGCTGCTTATTGGTTGCGAGCGCTGCAAGTGGTTGCAACTAGGAAGTGTTGGCCGCCATTTTCTGATTCCATTGAACCGAGTAAGGGGAAAATGGGCAAAAAAAGTAAGAAAGCAGGGAAGGAGCACTGTAACCTCTGATAGGGAGTGCGAAGAGAAGTAGTCACTCCTACCGGTCTGAAAGTGCTGTGTTGCTCAGAGTGACATGGTGCTCAGATGATATGCTGCTAAACTCGGGTATGAAACCGAGAGCCTAAACCGTGAGCTCATTGCTGTAAAGTGATGTGGTCTGGTCGTTGTAGCATATGTGTGGAAGTAGTGTTAGTAGGCATTTATACCATACAGGGAGTGGGAAGCGAACTACTGACCGCTGTTGTGCGTTTATACTATACCGGAAGCGGGAAGCGAAGTACTCACGCCTACCGGTGTGAAGACTTGGGGCAAAAAAACAAGGTGATTGCTGTAAAGGGATGGGCTCAGGGCACTGTAGGATACATGTGCAAGTAGTGTTAGTAGGCGTTTATACCATACAGGGAGTGGGAAGCGAACTACTGACCGCTACTGTGTGTTTATACTATACCTGAAGCGGGAAGCAAAGTGCTTACGCCTACCATTGTGAAGACTCAGGGATGAAACCAAGCTGATTGCTTTAAAGTGATAGACTCTGGGCGCTGTGGGATACTAGCCGCTGTAATATAACTGTGTAAGTAATGTTAGTATGAGTTTATAATATATAGGGAGTGGGTAGCGAACTACTTTCTGTTACTGGTCTGAAGACTCGGGGATTAAACCGTGAGTCAAATTCGTGAGCTCATTGCTGTAAAGTGATGTGCTCTGGGCGCTGTAGTATACCTGTGGAAGTAGTGTTAGTTTTCGTCTATATAATACAGGGAGTGGGAAGCGAACTACTCACCCCTACCGGTCTCAAGACTCCTGCATGAATCCATGAGCTCATTGCTCTATCCGGGCCCAGCAGCGATGGGTAGGCTTACACGGCGTTGACACAGGCAGCTTGAACCTCACTTACTATGGTTCCTCCCCTGATGTCAAACCTGCTGGGCACTGTTGACACCTAGTAACTCTAACTATTAGGCAAGAGCAGGTGTTAAACAGGTACAATTTGTGTGCTTTTTCTAAACAGACACTTTTTAGGTCCTGTTTCTGTAGATAGTAGTTTTTATATATACTAGGTCTTGAAGAATCGCATGTCAGTGTACTTTAAGCGAGAAACATGTTGACCACACCTTTCACTTCTTAGTACTGTCTCGTATCTGGAAACCTAAGTTTCAACGAGGAAATCCTAATCTTCATTTTTGATTGCGGCAGAGGACCACCAGAATAAAATTGTTTTCAGGTATCTTGTGCCTCATTTTATCCTCACCCACACCATCTACTCTTTCCTGGCCCCTTACCCACACTTCACCCATAGGCAGTTGGAAAACAGATCTCCGATAAAGAGCCCCTCTTAGAGGTGTGCCCGTTGGGTATTGCACCGCCCACCCAACGAGGAGCATTGCCTATGATGTGTGTGAGGCCATTAAATACAACTCAATGGATACCCAGGGTTAGCTCTCCACCGAGTACTGCCCTTTACACCTAGTGACCTTCCCCTCCTCCCTTTAGAAACAGCCCAGTCTACTTTTTCTTGTCTGTAATTCCTAGGGCTACGACTGTGGCTGGACTTCCACTCACCATTCCAGAGTGGTAATTACAGCCCTATTTGATCACCATTGATCCTCTTCTCCCCTCCATTTGCTATATCTCATTGCTGTAAAGTCATGTGCGCTGTGTAGTATACCAATGTAAGTCATAGTAGAATGTTAGTGTGTCATTCTACTAGAATTTAAAGTATGTAATGTTCGAATGTAGGGCTGTCATGAGGGGACATTTGGGGAGTTTGTACACAGTGCTGGAGAAGACAGTTGCCTTGCTGTGTGCTCCGGTTGGTGGGTGCTTAAGTTGTCTTGTTTTCCTGCAATAAACCTACTTATCGGATCCACTGCTGTCTGCCATTCCCACTACTTAAATTTGGCGACGAGAAGAAGAAGGTAAAAAGAAGGTAGCCCTCACCAATATTTCAAAGTTGCTTGCGGTGTGCTGAAGACCTGTTTTCTTTGTGTAGCTATTTCTACTCATCCCAGGGTTGTCGGCTCATTGAACTATGTTATCCAACCTCTGGTAGGATTTATATTTTTAGATTTTGTGCTTCACTACACTCTGGTCGCTGTACTACATGTGTGTGAGTAGTGTCAGTATGCATTTATACTAACCAATGCATCATGGTCCTAGGCTGCGACTTTCCCAGGCGCAGCTCATACAATGTCCCGGGGTGTGCATCCGCAGGATATTTATGTTTGTTATTAGGGGGCGGGTGCATGTCTTCCACCCTATGATAGCAAATCCTTGTTTGACTAGTTGAAGCAAGAGAAGGAAAACCTCATATCGCTTTGATAGAGCGGATCCGGATGGTAATAATTGAGAAGAAAAAAAAAAGAAGCAGGGTTTCACCCGTTCATTTAAATGAGGCCCCTGGTGGGTAATGTTCTGTGGCCAATCCTATTATTATATTGCGGGGTCTCTGTAGGACTGGGAATCTTATTGTCACATGTAAATTAGGCAAGGGAGGGCACAGAGATGTTTCGCAGCCTAGGGGCTCGCCAACTTGGCAGGTACTGTTTACTAATTGTTCAAGGGGCTTTGAGGCCAACTGAAGTCCAGGGAATACCACCCTCTGGAACTTTACTTAAATATGCTGGGTGGGCCTCAGCAGTCCCTGAAGCCTCTGTGGTCCTAGGCAGTGCCTTATTGGTTCTGTAATCACACAGACAGTACTCATGGTGTTATAACGTGATACACTCATAGAACCCTTGCAGTTGTAGAATTACCCGGGCTTCATTTGTGTAATAGTCTGTTGGTTTATGTTTGGTAGGTGCACCACAAAATGACAAATGTTTTCCCTCAAAACCCCCTATAAACAGACGATTTTCACAATAAACTACAGACAAGTATTTGTCAGAAAAGGAAGACCTATACACTCACTTATTTATTTAAAAAAAAATAACCTTTATTAAAACATCACAAATAAATGGAAACGCAAGTTTATTAGAGCAAACAACAGTATACCATGAATGCAGGGGTGGGATTACTCCGGAAGCAGCGTACAAAACCTGCAAGAAAAATATGAAACATAAGTATCTGTGCCATGTGGAAGAGGAAAAGAAAGGTAGTCTGAATGAAAGGAAGATAGTGAGAATGGGAGGGAGAGGGAGTGGGTACAAGGGAAAAAGAGAGGGGGAGTCAAAAGAACAGAGGGAGGAGGAGACAGAGCGTCGGCCTACTGCACCCAGCCCTCAATATTTACCTCCCGTCACCCGTTTGTGAGGACGCTGAGGGTCGCAAGAAAGAGTGTGGTCCAGCAAGTCCTAAAAATGGAACATATGAATGAGGCCAGAGATTACATTATTAGCTACGGGACTATCGCTTGTCTAACCGTGTGCGCCCAGGGTGCTGCACCCCAGCACCTTCCCCTGCACTGTGCTCAATTGTAGGTCCTGGGCACAAAGCTTCACTGCTCACCTGCCACCATCTGTGCGTCCAATGACGTGTTGGTGCAAGTTCCGAGTCCGGGGAACCTTTGTAGGGTGGGAAAGCAGGTCTCCAGTCGGAGACAGTCTCTTGATACCACAATGGAAGGCGTCAGAATTCCGAGAGCATCATCACGGGGTGAGCACCAGCTCCGCCCATTTTAGCTCAATCGATTCAGTGTCTGAAAAGGGAAAGTTGAAAGTTCTTGATAAAGCGCACTGCGACCTAGCGGCTTCCTGGCGCTGAAGTAGAAGACTGAGAGGAGTGAAATTCTACTGAGAAAAAAATCAGCAGGAGTACGCTTGAGAAAACAGGAAGGTCTTAAGGGCCTTGCGGAATTGAAGATAGACTGAGATTGATCTAATGGACAGTGGGAGACTGTTCCAGAAACAGGGGTCTAGTACAGAGAAACGAGTGCCTCCAGAGAAATAGTTTAATGGTGGAAATGTCTGGAGGTAAATTAAGGTTTATTTCAAGCTTAATAGAAAACACTAGTTGAGTGCATCCTTTGTTTTTGAAGTACAATCTACCAACTGTTAGTGGTAATCGTGGTTCAAAGAAGAATTGGAGTGCAAGAGAATACACAAGGTTAATTAATAATATGCTATCCCAATGTTCACATACAAAGGAACAGAGGACATCGTAGAAGCATAATGGGCACGAGTAAAGCAGTGGCGGAAGCCTGTGTGCATGTACACTTAGTAATGAGCTCACTACAGTGCCCTAAAAGCCAACGCAACGTGTCTGTAGGGCAGCGCTGCCCACTGGTTGAGGCCTAAAATACGGTCCAGCAGCTCCTTAAAATAAGACAGACGTGTGACTGAATGAGGTAAGAGATCACATCATTACGCATGGCAACATTGCTTGTTTGCACCTGCGCACTCAGGTTGATGCACCCCACTCCTCCCGCAGCACTGTGCTCAACACGTGTCTGTAGAACAGAGCTGTCCGCTGGCTCAGGCCTACAGTAGGGTCCAGCAGGTAAAATGAGACAGAGATGTGACTCAATGAGGTCAGATATCACATCATTACGCAGGGCAACTTCGCTTGTTTGCACCTGCCCACTCAGGCTGATGCAGCCCACCCCTCCCTCAGCACCAATTCTCAATTTGAGCCACTGTGCACCCAGGCCCCACTGCTCACCTGCTGTCATTGTTGTGTGTGCAAACACTACTACGGGCAGCAGTGTTCACAATTCAGTTGCAGTGTTGATTGCAGGATAGTGTACACCTCATGGATCCCTTTCGAAATATGACAGGCAGTAGGGTTCAAAATTTAAAGCCAGTGTTGACTGCCAGGATGGTGTACACCTCATGGATCCCTTTTTTTATTGCACATTGTGATATGCGAGTTGGGTGCGGCCATATCACCTGTGGCAGTGTGGAAGAACTGGGACATGTGGCGTTGTCGTTATCCTATTGATACGTATGCAAAGTGGGCTGGGCTTGTGTACGTCAGGCCAGCGTAGGGGTGTGAATAATTGTTCTGGGGATCTGGGCGTTGTTCAATTCCTGCCTGGCCAGGAAGTGTACTTATGTGTGTTTCTTTTGCAGTTTTGACGTTGCAGAATGCCCAATTTACCTTATTGTAGCTTGCATCAGGAGGGCGGCAACTATCGCTAATGAGATGCTGTTCAAAAAGATTGAATGGCGAACATCACATGTCGTTGTCAAGGTTGTGGATATGTGCAGACACGCATGTCAATAGTGTGAGGTAATATTAAAAGTGTTGCTATCGTGAAGCATACGCATGTGAATGTGCTTTGATGGTGGGAGGATCAGCAGTTAGGCTACGCCTACACAGTGATAACGCTCATCAAGCAATGTATGTCAAACGTGAATCTGAAAGTCTCACATATAACACACTACTATATTCGTAAAGCCTGACAACAGAGCGTACAGCAATACAAATCTACACATTAATGTTTACTGTTTGTCACATGTGATCTAGGATGTGCACTCTGCCCGTGGCTGATGATACTTATTAGAGCCACCAATACCTAGGCCGAAAAGCAGTACAATAATGCGCACACACACACCAGGGGCATTGTGTAACACACATTTGTTTTTTTATGTAGCATTTGAGATGCAGGGCCATCACACGTGGAAGGCTAATGTACAGATCCTGAATATTGATCAAGATGATCGTTGCATGTTGTGTGCAGTATAGAATATGCGTATACAGCAAAAAACTTTTCAAAAAAGCTCTCTAAGCAGAAGAAGTGTCTCTCATCAAACGCTGTAGGGAGAATGACTAAAATGGGTGGGGTTGTCCAACTATTACAATGGGAAATGTTATGAAGCAATCATAAGCTTTTTTTAAGGTCACATGACAATCAAACACCGAGCGTGCAAGGAGGCCACACCAACGCGATTTCGAGAAAATATATTTATCATAATATAAATTTATTACAATTAGAAATATAAGAGGGGCAGATGTATCAAGATTCCGGTTTGCGAATCTCAAATTGCGAATCTCAAATTACGATAAATTGCGATTCGCAGTTTCAGATTCGCAAAACGAGATGTATGTAAAAAATCGCTAACGTTTTGCAATTTCTTAAATATCGCAAATATTTCACAGAATTCTGTTTTGCAATGGATTCACAGAGGCCACAGGAGGGCATGGAACCTGAGAAAAGAAAAAGAAAGCACACGTTTTCAGAGAAAGAACAGGAGGTACTAATTGAAGAAATGGTCTGCAGCCATGAACTCCTCTTCGGAAAAAAAGCCCTGAAGGTACCTGAGGCAAGGAAATGGAAGATATGGATGGAAATCCAGGAAAAGGTAAATGCTGTGGGAGTGACCAACCGTACCATTGATGAGCTGCGCAAAAGATGGTATGATATGCGCCAAAGGTCAAAGAAAAGGGTGGAAGCCAGATTGAAGGAGGCACACAAGACGGGGGAGGAACATCAACGGCAGAACAGCCAACACCTCATGAGAAGCTGGTGGAGTCCACTCTCCTGCCTGAGAGTGTGTGTGGAGTGGCTGAGATTGACAGCTCAGACCCTACATCCAGTAGTCGAGGTAAGATGCATGGCAAATAATCATTACACAGCTACACATAGCATGCACACCATGTAGAATGAGTGACATGAAGAAAACACATTTCACTCCGGTCCACTCCTTAAAAGACACGCAGAAATGCATTATGGGAGTTGCAGTTGGATGAAGGATACTTTGTGAATGAGACTTATAAAATCATGCATAGATTGTGGGTTGCAGTGAAGGCAAAATGACAGTGTCAGGATTCAGACAGCTTAAAAGTTGAAAACTTTATTCAGTCCAAAATGCATGACAAAACACAAACTCATATGTCCCCCTTTACATCCACAGCACAATCAAGGGCACCAGGGGACAATGCAGAGGGAGAGGACTCCCAAATTTATTTGGAACACTCCAATGAAGGGGATAGCCGTCATGAATGCAACCAAACACCCATTAGGAAGCGTACATATTTGCCCCTACTGGCTCCATTGGAGGACGACCTAGACGGCACTTGGGATGCAAGTGACAATAGAGTTGACAGTCAGGAAGTATGTGACAGTCGTGGACAACTGCAACCACAAAAAAAGGTCTGAAGCAAATGCAGCACGTAGGTCCACGCCCAGGCGCATCAGTGGCAATGTTCAGGAGCACACTCTTTTTGCAGGACTGGAGCAGAACATGCTTCAAGTGCAGCAGCTGCAACACAAAGCACAGCGTTCTATCAACAGGCAGATGATCATCTTAAATAAAAATCAGCTGCACATGGGTGAGGGTATGATGGCCATGGCAGGTGCCATTGAAAAGCTATGCGCTACACTAGAACACAATGAAAGTACCAGGAACAGGGCTGCCCAATGTTCCAATGCACGTATGCACAATTACACTGAGGCAGTGATCCGCCTATGCACAACCACCAGCAACCTAACATGTCGCAGCATCACTATGCAGATGCAGATGACACACTGCTGCCAAGACATTACCAGAGGGCTAGAACAAGTAACCAATGCTGTGGAACAGATGCAAACAGCTAAATCTGGTGGCAGCATACTAATGGTCTCTGGGGAGAGTGAAGAGACCTCTAGTAGGAGCAGCATCAGTCCTACATTTCCACTTACTCAACGTCGCAGTGGCAGACATGGTGCTGCAGCTAGCCATACAACGGAGGGCACACAGGCAGAACACCGCCCTGTCCCAAGCCATCACCGGAGGAGGTGAAGTGGACACTGACACTATTGTTAAAAGAGGTGAATCAACAAACCTAAACTGATTTATGGACATTTGTGATCAGTGCTATAACTGTGTTGAAACATGTGTTGGGTACTGCTAACATTATTGTGTGTGAAGTGTGAATAAACAGATCACATGTTCCAAAAGTTATTCTTGATCATTACATTTATTTCTTACCTAAAAGTAGTTGTGTGTGATCTCAGACCATCTCTGACGTCCAACAGCTACCCCTACTCCTGCTGCTGCCCTGCCAGGGGAGATGTGCAGTCATCATCTGATGTGTCTGAGTTGCTCAAATCAATTTCGGTGCCTTTCCTCATTGCCATGTTGTGGAGCATTGCGCAGCTTGTCACTATTACAACATGTCTCAGGGCTGTACTGCAGTGCCCCTCCACTTTTATGTAGGCATCTGAAACGGCTCTTCAGGATGCCAAAGATGCGTTCTCTGACGCTGCGCTTTGATCTATGTGCCCTGTAATACCTCCTCTCACTTGCATTTGCTGGATATAGATACGGTGTTAGGATGAAGTCTTGCACTGCATAGGCACTATCACCTGCATGGATGGAAAGGAAAGGTCAATGTTCCCCCCCAAAATGAGCAACGGATGGATGTGTGCTATTGATTTACCTTGCAGGTATCCCTCTCCAAACTCTCCAGCACTCAAACCTCTATGTATCCCACTATGTCGGAAGATGAAAGAGTCATGCGTGCTGCCAGGGTATTTTGCCACAATGTCGTTGATGATGTACTTGGCATTGCACACAATCTGTATATTCAGGGAATGGTAGCAGTTTTGGTTCCTGAACACATATTCAGTGGTTGCTGGCGGTGTCACGGCGACATGGGTCCCGTCAATGCAGCCAATGACATGGGGGAAAAGTGCAATTTGATAGAAGTCAAGTTTGGTTTGCTGTAATGCCTGTTGGGTGCTGGGGGTGTATATATGACATGCTTACCTGTTCAGCATTGCATCCAAAAGAGCATGGAAAAAGAGAGATAGAGCACTCTGTGACACCCCGCCAGCTACTGCTACGACTCCTTGAAAACTCCCTGAGGCCAGAAGATGCAGTGAGCACAATACCTGCACATGGATGGTAATTGGTTGTGTGCTGCGTGTTGGGTGCTCAAAAAAGGGTTTCAGCTCCTCAATCAGGTCCAAGATGGTGTGTGGGTGCATCCTGTACTTCTAATAAATGTTCTTCAGTCTGCTGGAACAGTGTGAGGCGCAGTTTGAATATGCGCTCCTGTCTTAGTCTCCTCTGTGCAAGGGCACGGATACACAGCCTCCTGGCTATCACATATAGTGCTGCCATTGTGGAAGTTTCAGTTGCATTGTGGGCTGCTTTTTATACCTTCCACCTGGTTACCACCTGCATGCACTTGGTGGTAATAGAGATTTCTTAATTTGCGATTTTCACAAATTCTCAATTTGCGATTTTTCGTTACATGTCACTGCGATTTCTTATTTTGCGAATCTCGCAAACGGAGGGCATCGCAAATTAAGAAATCTCAAAATTGTTTGCAGATTTATTGTTCTCGCAACGTAAGAAATCGCAATTTTTGTGATTTCTTATTTTGCGATGCGATTTGTGTCATACATACCTTTTTGCGAATTTAGTGCCGCAAACGCTGCTTTTTTGCGAATCGCAGCGCTTGCGACTAAAAAAATGGTTGATACATCTGCCCCTAAGTGTTTAAGGTTATTTAGATATACTTTTGAGACAAAAAAGAGGGAATGGCGTAATCGGCATGACACCATACATCTGTGATGTAACACAGGGCCTGGAAGCACACACTCATCGCATACGCAATGCGCAGCGGGCGCGACCCCATATGTACATGACGTAACGCGTGGCTTGGTACTGCATACTTGTCGGATACCAAAGTACCAGCTGGGTCGACTTCATGCGTATCTGATGTTACCCGAGATGCGGTGCCACGAACCCGTCACATACGAAATTCGCACCATTTACGAGTTTAGCAATATGGTGGATCAGATTCGCCTGGTGATGGAGCTTGGTACGCTACCATTATGGGAGTGCAGTTTTCTCCCCCCAAAAAAAGAGATGCATATTTTTGGGGAGAGATATAAAAATTACATAATTATTAAAGTTAAAAAGAAGAAGTATAAGAGAGTTCAAAATATTTTTAAAAAAGCATTAGAAAAAATATCTAAATATGAAATTAACATTTAAAAAACCTTCGATATTCACTGAAAAAACAATAGGTTTTACAGACGTTATAGTTAGGAAATAGCATTTAATTAACCTTGGAAATTCACCCAAAAAAACCGTAGGTTTCAGGGACGTTATAGTTAGTTGAATACTTGACTCATATGAAACCATAGAAATTTGCCTGTTATAGTAAGTTGAGCTAACTATTACTCGCGTACCCGCAATGCACTGAAGATGACATCACATATTACATCACTCATGACATGGTCAGGGGCATCACTGATGACATCTCGAATGACATCACTGATGACATTATCCACATGAAAATCTGATGCATATACTGATGCCCTAATATAAACTTTGATACGTGCACTCTAAAATACAGACCACTATTTTTGAAACCATACACACAACAATGCCAGATACTACATACCACCCAAAATTTCCTAGGTCTAAAAACACAACCAGTCACTCAAACATGCAGTTACTCATCAATACAGTACTATAATATGCACTCATACACCTATATATACAGTAACACTCCGCCACTCAGCCATAGAGTTACTCACACACCTAGTCAGACATGCAAAGAATCAATCAAATACAAATGTACTCATGTATACAGTTATACACACCAACTCCATTATTTATACACACACCACCTCACTTATTTACGCAGATAACAAAATAAACGTACTGTCTTGTACAATCACTGATACAAGCAGACACTCATTTATACAACCACTCTTCAAACAATTTACTCTCACGTATCGTCATTTGTATATTCCAACACTCACATATGCTGCCTTAAGACATATATAGTAACTCACACATATACCACTGAGACATTCATTCACTCGCCAACATACCCATACACACACACTAACGCACCCTTCAGCCCTACCCAGATGCACTTTTGAATCCAAACAACCAGTGAATCACCCACTCAGACATCTATGCAGAGTCACACAACACACAGACACTCAGCTCCCATACAACCCAGACAACAAATCAATAACCCAAGTAGACACTCATGTAGCTACTCACCAACCCATGCAGCTGCTTACACACCAACTGAGAGGCTAATACAGACTTTCACACAGTTTAGTCACTAAACCATGCATTCAGTAAGACACGTTCAATCACTGACTTATACAGTCATTCACTCTCCTACTTAATAATCCATTAAGGTACTTGTAAATCCACTCATTCTTCAATACAGCTTGGCATAGATATCTATGAAAAATATTTAAAATTTCCAGAAACACACATCCACTGGATGATGTCATCAGTGATGTAATTTGAGATGTCATCAGTGATGTCACTGACCATGTCATGAGTGATGTAATATGTGACTTCATCACCAGTGCATTGCGGGCGCGCGAGTTATAGTTAGCTCAACTAACTATAACAGGCGAATGTCTCTGGTTTTATATGAGTCAAATGTTCAACTAACTATAACGTCCCTGAAACCTACACTTTTTTGGGGAATATATATATATATATATATATATATATATATATATATATATTCACTAAAAATAACCACAGGTTTCAGGCCTTATATAGTTAAGAATTAGCATTTAAAAAACCATTGAAATTGCTCCTATATAGTTAGTTGTACTAACTATATTTCACGCACTCGCAATCCACTGCTGATGATGTCACATATTACATCATTCATGACATGGTCAGTGACATCACTGATGACATCACTGATGACATCATCCAGTGACTATATGTTTCTGTAAAGTTTAAATATGTTTTACATAATGAAGAATGAGTGGATATATAAGTGTCTGGATGAAGGATTTAGGAGGTGCGTGACTGACTGTATGAGTGAGTGATTAAATGTGTCTTACTGAATGCATGGGTTAGTAACTAACCTGTCTGAATGTGTGCATCAGTTTGTCTGTTGTTGTGTAAGCTGCTGCATGTGTTGATCAGTAGCTATATGAGTAGCTATATGGGTTATTGATTGGTTGTCCAAGTATTTGTATGGGAGAGTGAGTGTGTGTGTGGGTGGCTGGGAGGTGTGTGAGTCTGTGCATAGATGTGTGACCAGTTGATTCACTAGGTGTATGGGTTCAAGAGTGCATGTGGAAACAGCTGTATGGGCGGTTGACTGTGTGCATGGGTGTGTTGGTGAGTGAATGGATATCGTAGTGCTACATGTCCAAGTAAATACATATGTAAAACACAGTGCATGTGATAGTTGCCATATAGAAATGACTATTCATTAGAGCCAGTGATTGTGTGAGTGGCTGTATGGATCATTGTGTACTTGTATCAGTGATTGTATAAGAGAGTAAGTATGTGTTAGTATATGTTTGAATAAGTAAGGTGTTGTGTGTATAACTGTATAGTTGAGGAAATGGAAGTGTGATTGATTCTTTGCATGACTGACTAGGTGTGTGATTAACTCCATGGATGAGTGGCAGTGTGTGAGTGTCTGTATAGGTGTTTGAGTGCAGATGATAGTGTTGTATTGGTGAGTGACTGTATGTATGAGTGATTTTATGGGTAAATGAGTGGATGTGTCTATAGACCTAGGAATCAGTGTGTGCGTATGTAGTCACTGGTATTGGTGTGTCAATGGTTTCAAGAATGGTAGTCTGTATTTAACACTGGGTGTATCAAAGGTTACATTAGAGTGTAAAGATGTGAATCGTATTATCACATGAATGATATCATCAGTGATGTGATCAGTGATGTCAAATGAGATGTCATCAGTGATGTCATCAGTGATGTCACTGATCATGTCATGAATGATGTAATATGTCATCAGCAGTGGATTGCGGGTGCGCGAAATTTAGTTAGTACAACTAACTATATAGGAGCAATTTCAATGTTTTTTTAAATGCTAATTCCTAACTATATAAGGCCTGAAACCTATGATTGTTTCAGTGAATTTGCACGTTTTTTTAAATACTAATACCTAACTATATATGACCTGAAACCTATGGTTTTTTAAGTGAATTTGCAAAGTTTTTTAAATGCTAATTCCTAACTATATATGACCTGAAACTATGGTTTTTTCAGTGAATTTGCAAGGTTTTTTAAATGCTAATTCCTAACTAAATAAAGCCTGAAACCTATGTTTTTTTCAGTGAATTTGCAAGGTTTTTTAAATGCTAATTCTATTAGCGGATAACATTTAAATATGTTAATATCCTTGTGGGACAGCATGAGCAGCCCTAGAGATCCGATTTTTGTACCGGAGCAAGATGCTCTCTGATTGTGCCGTATTTCTTGCCTTTTGCCCCCCTGATTGTGCCATATTTCTTGCTTCTGCACCCCTGATTGTGCCATATTTCTTGGCTTCTGCCCCCCTGATTGTGCCGTATTTCTTGCCTTCTGCACCTTGGTTGTGCCATATTTCTTGCCTTCTGCACCCTTATTGTGCCGTATTTTTTGCCTTCTGCTCCCTGATTGTGCCGTATTTGTTGCCTTCTGCCCACTAATTGTGCTGTTTTTTCTTGCCTTCTGCCCCCTGATTGTGCCGTTTGTCGGGCCTTCTTTCCCCTGATTGTGCCGTTTTTCGTGCCCCTGCCCCCCTGATTGTATTATCTTTGCCAGTGTTTGTTCGCTGCTGGTATTGCCTTTGCCTGTGTTTCTTTGCTGCCGTTATGGTCTTTTCCAGTGTTTTTTTTCTGCCGTTATTGTCTTTGTCAGTGTTTGTTTGCTGCCGTTATTGTCTTTGCCAGTGCTTGTTCGCTGCTGGTATTATCTTTGCCAGGCTGTGTGGGCTGCTGTGTGGGCTGTGAGAGCTGTGTGGGCTGTGAGAGCTGTGTGGGCTGTGAGAGCTGTTTGGGCTGTGAGAGTGTGGGCTGTGTGGGCTGTGAGAGCTGTGAGAGCTGTGTGGGCTGTGAGAGCTGTGTGGGCTGTGTGGGCTGTGAGAGCTGTGTGGGCTGTGAGAGCTGTGTGGGCTGTGAGGGCTGTGAGGGCTGTGTGGGCTGTGAGGGCTGTGAGGCCTGTGAGAGCTGTGTGGGCTGTGAGAGCTGTGTGAGCTGTGAGAGCTGTGTTGCTGTGAGAGCTGTGTGGGCTGTGAGAGCTGTGTGGGATGTGAGCTGTGTGGGCTGTGAGGGCTGTGTGGGCTGTGAGAGGTGTGTGCGCTGTGTGGGCTATGAGGGCTGTGTGGGCTGTGATGGCTGTGTGGGATGTGAGAGCTGTGTAGGCTGTGAGAGCTGTGTGGGCTGTGAGAGCTGTGTGGGCTAAGAGAGCTGTGTGGGCTAAGAGAGCTGTTTGGGCTGTAAGAGTGTGAGCTGTGAGAGCTGTGTGGGCTGTGAGGGCTGTGAGGCCTGTGAGAGCTGTGTGGGCTGTGAGAGCTGTGTGAGCTGTGAGAGCTGTGTTGCTGTGAGAGCTGTGTGGGCTGTGAGAGCTGTGTGGGATGTGAGCTGTGTGGGCTGTGAGGGCTGTGTGGGCTGTGAGAGGTGTGTGTGCTGTGTGGGCTGTGAGAGCTGTGTAGGCTGTGAGAGCTGTGTGGGCTGTGAGAGCTGTGTGGGCTGTGAGAGCTGTGTGGGCTGTGAGAGCTGTTTGGGCTGTAAGAGTGTGGGCTGTGAGAGCTGTGTGGGCTGTGAGAGCTGTGAGAGCTGTGTGGGCTGTGAGAGCTGTGTGGGCTGTGTGGGCTGTGAGAGCTGTGTTGGCTGTGAGAGCTGTGTGGGCTGTGAAGGCTGTGAGGGCTGTGTGGGCTGTTTGAGCTGTGAGAGCTGTGTGGGCTGTGAGAGCTGTGTGGGCTGTGAGAGCTGTGTGGGCTGTGAGAGCTGTGTGGGCTGTGAGCTCTGCTTCATTTGTACCTCGGTCTACCTAGCACAAGATGAATGCCGACACTTCCTGGTTAGAAGTGTTGACAGCCAATGAGCCTGCTGCTTTCCTGTGAAATGCATGCTGATTTGCTGCCACTGTCTGTCAACACTCCAAACCAGAAAGTGTTGGCAGCCATCTTGTGCCTCGGTAGAACCAAGGCACAAGAAAGCAGTGAAACAAAGGTGCAAAACACGCAAAGGGGGCAGGGTAGAAGCATGACCCCCTAGGCCTGCTCAGGGGGTCGCACAAGGCCCCCCCAGGCCCAAAACAAATTTGTCTTTTTCGAAAAATCATGGGGTGCTCGCACGGTACTCGTACGTTACTCATACTGTGCACGCACGGAGCACGTACCCCCGCGATTTTTGGGAAAAAAATAAAAAAAATTGGGGCCCGGGGGTGCCTTGTGGGAACCCCTGAGCAGGCCTAGTGGGTGAGGAAACTTCTACCCTGCCCCCTTTTTGAGTTCTACATGTTTGTTTTTCTGCTTTCCTGTGCCTCAGTCTACCGAGGCACAAGATGGCTGCCAACAATTTCTGTTTTGGAATGTTGACAGACGCGCAACAGCCAATCAGAATTCCGCGCGCGCACGCTAAGGTCCGCGCACGTGCAAGAACAGTGCAAGGACGGTGCGCGCACGAGCGTGCACCATGTCCCGCCTATAGATATATACTTGGAAAAAAGTCGATTTTCTCAACAATTACTGGAGGGATTTTTACCAAATATACAAAATAAATTATTGCATATCAGTCTTTACAATTTTGCCAAGTTTGCAGTAATTCTATTCAGACGTTCGGGCTGCAGCTGTGTCTAAAGGTCCAATGCAAAATTGCATTGGACTCATTTTCACATTCAATTTTCTCAAAAACGACTGGACGGATTTACACCAAACATACAAAAGGCACTACTCCATACCAGGCTCTACCATTTTGCCAAGTTTGGTGTAATTCCGTTCAGCCGTTCGACCTGTAGCCTTGTCAGAATGTCCCTATGGAAATTAACATGGGGAAAACACGTTTTGGGACCCCCCTTTCGGCCCCTGCTTGACAAATCCCCCTGAAACTTTCAGGGAAGGAGCGGAGCGGAGCTGTCCAAAATTCTGGAAAATTGCACGCAGATTCCTCAATCGGCTCCAAAGTTATTCCCAATAGAATGTTGAGCGCATATAGATATATAATTTGCTCGAATTCAATTTTCTCAACAACTACTGGAGGGATTTTCACCAAATTAAGAAAAGGCACTACTGCATACCTTTCCCTACCATTTTGCCAAGTTTGGTGTAATTCCGTTCAGCCGTTCGGGCTGTAGCAGTGTCTAAAGGTCCCATAGAAAATGCCATTTGAAAAATTTCAAATTCAATTTTCTCAAAAAATACTGGAGGGATTTACACCAAACATACAAAAGGCACTGCTGCATACCAGTCCCTACCATTTTGCCAAATCTGGTGTAATTCCGTTCAGCCGTTCGAGCTGTAGCCTTGTCAGAATGTCCCTATGGAAATTAACATTGGGAAAACACGTTTTGGGACCCCCCTTTTTTCTCGGCCCCCGCTTGACGAATCCCGCCGAAACTTTCGGGGAAGGAGCGGAGCGCAGCGAGGCAAATTTAAGGAAAATTACAGGCAGATCCCTCAATCGGCGGCAAAGTTATTCCCAATAGAATGTTCGGAATTTCCTATGGTAACTAGGTCCTAACTATATATACCTACTGGTGACCGCCAGTAGGTAATATATATATATATATATATATATATATATATATATATATATATTCTGAACTCCGTTCCTAAATTCGCTCTTCAGCAAGAAAGGATGCAGACCCAAAAGATGTGCTAAAGCTGTTTTATTTCGCCCGCACCACCGCTATATATATATATATATATATATATATATATATATATATATATATATATATATATATATATATAGTCAATAAAAAAAAACATAGGATTGAGGCTTAGAAATTAACATTTAAAAAACCTATGAAATTCACTGAAAAAAATGTAGGTTTCAGGGACGTTAGAATTAGAAATTAGCATTTAAAAAACCTTTTAAATTCCCTGAAAAAGCCATAGGTTTCAGTGACAATATAGTTAGTTGGACATTTCACTCGTACAAAACCAGAGAAATTAGAGTTAGTTGACTAACTACTTTTGCGCCCGCAATGCACTGCTGATAATTTCACATATTACATCACTCTTAACATGGTCAGTGACATCACTGATGACATCACTGATGACATCTCAAATGACAAAAAGTCAAAGTTTATTTATGTTTTGGCTCTCGTCGAGGGCCACATAAAAAGACATACAACAAATTCAAAACAACTACAAATTCAATCATAATGTTCCATATACATATGTTATACAAGTCCATGAATCATCCTTTAACAAAAGTACGACAAAAAGCTGGCACAAATTAAATTAAATGATGTATTAATAAATATCTAAAAATCCTTTAAAAAATTTAAAAATGTAGAAGCAGAACATTTCATTTGGAGGCCAGTATAAAGATTGTACAAAGATATTTACATTGGATATACCTAAGCGGAGGCAAATTGGTTTTAGCCATTTAAGGCGCAAAGTGCGGAGTGCAGGGCAAATCAACAAAACGTGCATACGATCCTGTATACTTGAATTACAAAAATTGGACATTTTAGATGTTCCATACCATTTGGATAGGAGTACATTTAATGTTAATAGGTCATGACGAAGGAGGAACCACAATCTTCTAATGCCATGGGGTATATTCCATAAAACATAGGCTTGGGCTTTCTTGGCAACATATGAGTTAAGGAGAAGATCACAACCCCCTTTTCCTTGTATTTAATTCTTATCTGTTAGAAAGCATAGTTCCCAAGATGCCTGTTTTAACAGGATTTTTAGTTGCAATTGAGAGTGCAGGAACAAAGTACTTTCATCTAACTTCAGAAGAGTCACAGCTCTTCTAAAATTCTTTACAAGTTGTGAAAACTCTTTAAAGTTGCCTAATAATTCGCTTTTAAGTAGGGCTCTCATCGTCCCCGGTTCTGCTCTGTCAAGAGAGGCCACCCATCGTACCAGAGCATATAATCCCTGCACCCAACCGCTCCTTAGCCCAAACTCAAGTCTGCAAGCTGCCAAAGAGCAATTAGTGTTTAGTGAAGACAAGGATCTTAAGAGTTTCCCTTCAATTTTATGGCAGAAGTCCCAGAGTTTTAACTCAACGAGTTCGATACCATAAAGAAGGGTAGCGGGGATCTTAGCCCTATATACCTCAAGCATACAGGAAAAATGTCTTTTACCGGTCGCTGAGTATAGTGAATTTAAGCCTTTACCATGTGCGAGGGCTTTTCGAGAGCAATGTTCTATATGAGGCCTCTCGCTCAGGTTAGCCGCGATGATTTTTCCCAAAAAGGTGTAAGTTTTGACTACCTCCAGCTTTTGGCCGCCAATGTTCCACCCAAAATTTTCCGAGCGGCACTTCTTTTTCCCCCCTATGCACATGATTTTACTTTTAGATATATTAATCTTCATAGAGTGGGAAACTGCAAAAGCATGGAGTGCGTGCAACCTATTTGCTAAACCTTTAGGTGTTAAGTCCAAAACAAGAATATCGTCGGCGTACATCAGACAGGAGATAGAGGCCCCCCCTATCACTGGAGCAATACCCTCACAGACAGACACGGCTGCAGGTAGATCCTGCGTATATAGGGAGAACAACAGAGGCGCCAAAAGGCAGCCCTGTTTCAGGCCATTTAGAGAAGGGATACGATCGGAAAGACCCCTTTCTCCCCCCTGCAACACCCTACACCAGGTTTCCGTATGTAATGTACGAACAAGTTCTAACAAGTATGGGGGTACTCCAAGGGATGATAATTTTCTCCACAGCGTTCTACGATCCACTCTATCGAACGCTGTGGAGAAATCAATGAAGGCTGCATACACAAATCCCCCTCTCACTTGCGTATACTTGTCCGATATCACATGAAGGGTGGTTAAATTATCTAGAGTGCCGTGCTCCCTACGGAATCCCGTTTGTTCGAGTGGTAAAATATTGTTCTCATCCACCCAGTCGGAAAGTAGATTTAAAAGACACTTCGCAAAAAACTTACCGACTGAGTCGAGGAGAGCAATCAGACGATAATTACTAGGGATATCCCTTGCGCCCTTCTTAAAGATGGGGACCAAGATACTACCCCTCCAGGATGCTGGTACCTTTTTCGAATCAAAACAGGATTTGAATAGAGGATAAAGAATTTTACTCCAAAGGAGGGGCTCCTGCTTCAGGACCGTCATGGGGAGTTCGTCCGGGCCCATTGCGCCAGATGAACGCATGTTCTTTATGGCCGCATCTCAAATGACATCACTGATGACATCATCCACGTGACAATCTGAAACACCGCCTCACACTCTAATATAACCTTTGATACACACACTCTAAAATACAGACCACCATTTTCACAACCATAGACACATCAATACCAGTTACTATACACCCATTCATTAATCCCTAGGTCTACACCCACATCCACTCATTCACACATACAGTCGGTCATACATGCAGTCACTCATCAATACAGAACTATCATATACACTCACACACCACCACTCATCCATAGAGGTACTCACACACTTAGTCAGTAAAGAAACTATCACACATCAATTTACTTGCTTATACAGCCATACACACACCACTGCACTTATTTATACAGATACTAACACATACTTACTCTCTTAAACAATCACTCATGGAAACACACACTCATCCATACAGCTAATCTTGCAATCACTCACTCTCACATATAGTCCTTTATAAACTCCATCACTCACATATACTGCTTTAAAACCTATGTAGTTACTCACACATGCACCACTGAGACATCCATTCACTCACCAACACACCCATACACACACTCAGCCACTCATACAGCCCTTCACAGATACACCCTTGAACCCATACACCCAGTCAATTACCCACTCACACATCTATACACAGAGTCATACCCCCCGCCCATCCACACAGATTCGAAAAGGTTTAAATAAATGTTGGCCAGTCTTACAAACCGACAAAGATGTGGCTGATAGTGTAGAAACCTTTCCACTGATCATGTATAGAAAAACAAAATCTCTGATGAATACATTATGTAGAGGTGTAGAGCCATCTGCAATGGGAAACTCAGGAATACAGGTATTCTACATATGTCGGAGCTTTAAAGCCTGTAAAAACAGCAAGAACTGCAAAGAATGCAAACTATCCCCCGAATGCAAGCCATACCAGATTAACAAACACACGTCATGCAATACTGAATATGCAGTGTACGCTCTGTTCTGTCCCTGTCAGTAAGCATACATTGGCAGTACCATACACAAGGCCAAGAAAAGGGTGTTAGAACATCTTCGCGCAATAAAAAATGGAGATAAACAATATCCAGTAGCACGGCATTTCCAGACTCATCATTTTAAGAATGGTGGGGCATATTATCGAGGGGGTTTAACTCCGCTTTTTTGGCTTTAAAAGCCAAGAAAGCGGAAATAAAATGATCTCCCTATTACCTAGCAGTCGCTAACACCAGTTAGCGACAGCTAGTAGGAGATAGCGACCATCTTGGGCCCCACTTTGCATGTCAGTGATATTTATCACTAATGACATGCAAAGTGGGCGTGCCAAGATGTTAGCGACTGAAAACAGTCACTAACATCGCTATGTCCTATTACCAACTTTTGGAGATATTCGCGCTAAGCGCGAATATCTCCAAAAGCTAACACCTGCCCTGAGCAGTTCTTAGCCATGTTATCCAATGGGAGGTGGATAACATGGCTAGGAGCATTAGCTCGGTAATGCATGAATATCGCTGACTTTTCAGCGATATTCATGCATTGCGGCGATTTTTATCGCATTTGCGATAAACCTTGGTAATACCAAGGTTTATTTGCGGTAAAAATCGCCGCAGCTCAGCGGTAAATTTTTGTCTCTAACGAAGCAATAGTGATAATTATCGCTATTGCTTGGTAATATGCCCTGGTAATCTTTTGAGCTACTGCATGTTGGATACAGTGAAAGTTAATGAAAGAGGTGGTAACAGAGTACAGGATTTGCGACGTCTTGTGTCCAAGGTAATCATTCAGTACAGAACTCTAGCACCGATAGGTCACTATTGTGCCGAAGAGCTTGCAGTACTTCTAGGTTAGGTGAAGCCATGACACAATTTTGAGAACTGTTTCACCTAGGCGATTGTGTAATTATCATCTCCGTTAACATTGTTCTTTGAATTTAATATGATCCTATTTTGCCACTGTGGAAGTACAGCTTTTAAAAAAAATCAATGCACTGTGGAGTTTAGGTGAGGGGATTAATTTTGGTGGGAAACTAATTTTGTTTTATTTTTTATTTACAGAAGAGGGGTTTGCTGTCACAATGAACAATGCCAAAGCGCAAAGTATCTATTTTCAGTTGTTCAGCCCACAGGGGAAGGATTTTCTGTCATACAAGATATTGCTGGCATTAACCGACAGCTCAGCATGTTAGAAAAAACAGCGCAGAACATTGCTGCCAATGTGATACTTTATAAACACATGTATTTAATACATGTTAAGATTTAGTTTACTGTATTGATTTAAGATAAGCAATTACATTTATGTTAATCACGTAGCAGAGTGATGCCCACTAGGGCAAAGATACAGCGCAGTTTGAGTGGTTTAAATGTCAACAAGCAATTGTTAACCATGTTAATTTAGTACAGAGCAGTTCCATTGTTCCTGCTGCTGTGTTGACACATTGAGATTGCAAGTTTATCCACAGTCCACTGGGGAAATTTTGAATGCCGCCACGACCAGATCACTTGCGATATGAATGACATGCAAATAATTGACATGCACAAATATTTTGAAAGCAATGGCTCATAGTTACAATGTATTTGTATTCATCCCTGGTGCAGACTAAATCAATTTGCATTTCTGGTGAATCTGTATAGGCAGAGCTGTCGGACGCTGGGTGATTGTAGAGCGAGCTCACTCTTTTCGAAGTATGTTTTCATGTCTTACTAGCAAAATCTTGCTGTGTATACTTGGTCACACACAAACTGTTTAAAATTCATTCCCTGGTTTATTGTAGTTTCGCTTAACACAATTGTCCATAAATCAATGATAATATATGTGACTTGCGAACGCCTAGTCCATTTTAAGTTTGTCATACAAGAGTGAGTTAACTCTTTTTTCATTTAAGTTTTTTTTCACATTTCACTACAAACATAATCACATGTTTATTTAAACGTAAAGGAGGAGCTGCCACAGTACTCATGATCAAGGGAGCTTTGTCCCGAAACGCGTTGAGTTGGTCCATCTCTGCTACATAAACAACTTTTTTTAAAGCATTTTCGTGTCCACGGCTGCTGTTGGTGCTATGAGTTAAAACAGCGTGTGTTGATGTTTAGTTGGACATTTCACTCCTACAAAACCAGAGAATTGCGGCCATTATAGTTAATTACTCATGCACCCGCAATATACTGCTGATAACGTCACATATTGCATCACTCATTATATGATCAGTGACATCACTGATGACATCACTGATGACATCTGAAATGACATCACTGATGACATCATCCACGTGGAAATCTGACACACCTCCTCACACCCTAATATAACCTTTGATACACACTCTAAAATACAGACTACCATTTTCACAACCATAGACACACCAATAGCAGTTACTAAATACCCATTCATTAATTCCTAGGTCTACAAACACATCCACTAATTCACACATACAGTCAGTCATACATGCAGTCACTCATCAATACAGAACTATCATATGCACTCATACACCTATACATACACTCACACACCACAACTCATCCATAGAGTTACTCCCACACCTAGTCAGTAATGCAAAGATACTATTGCACACCTATTTACTTGCCTATACAGTCATACACACACCACTGCACTTATGTATACAGATACTAACAATCACTCATAGAAACACACCCTCATCCATACCGCTAGTCTTGCAATCACTCACTCTCACATATAGTCATTTATATACTCTATCACTCACAATTGCAGCTTTAAAGCATATGCACTTACAGACCTTCACAGATGCACACTTGAACCCATACACCTAGTGAATTACCCACTCACACATCTATGCAGTCATACCCCCCACCCACCCGCACTGACAATCAATCACCTGTACAGATACTCAGACAACCAATCAATAACCCATACAGACAGTCATGTAGCTACTCACCAAACCATGCAGCCGCTTAAACACCAATGGACAGACTGATACAGACATTTACACAGTTTACTCACTAAACCATGCATTCAGCAACATACGCTTAATCAGTCACTTATACAATCAATCAAGCACCTACTAAATCATCCATTCACACATGTATACACCCACTCATGGTATATATATATATATATATATATATATATATATATATATATATATATATATATATATATATATATATCACAGAAAAAGGTTGCCCTCGTAGGAATGCCACACACGAAGGGGTTCACACACACGTGCCCACGGTAGCAGCTTCACAGCATTGACACACTCATCTCTTGTGGTGCCATACGCGTTTCGAGCGTCTCTGCGCCCTTGGTCACTGGCTGCACAAATGGAGAAACAGTCTGCTTGATAACATGCACGTGCTATTTATTTCATAATTAGAGTTCCGCCCTAGTGGGCTGTGGCAAGGCATTGTGGTACTTGCTGTTTTCCTTGCCAAACTCCGTGCACAACCCCTGTGGGTGCTGGCTGTAAGTCCGTTTAAAATGTCATCCCAATTAGGTAGAAAAAAGTTTGTCAGCGCTGCTGGGTTGCCAGTAAATCACCGTGGCTCAGGCCCCCCTCGTCCTCCTTGCTGTTCGAATTCCTTGAGCAGCAGAGACCCGCATAACAGCGGCGGGGCATTCCCGTGGCCGGACTAGCCACATTTTGTATCACAGAAAAAGGTTGCCCTCGTAGGAATGCCACACACGAAGGGGCTCACACACACGTGCCCACGGTAGCAGCTTCACAGCATTGACACACTCATCTCTTGTGGTGCCATACGCGTTTCGAGCGTCTCTGCGCCCTTGGTCACTGGCTGCACAAATGGAGAAACAGTCTGCTTGATAACATGCACGTGCTATTTATTTCATACTTAGAGTTCCGCCCTAGTGGGCTGTGGCAAGGCATTGTGGTACTTGCTGTTTTCCTTGCCAAACTCCGTGCACAACCCCTGTGGGTGCTGGCTGTAAGTCCGTTTAAAATGTCATCCCAATTAGGTAGAAAAAAGTTTGTCAGCGCTGCTGGGTTGCCAGTAAATCACCGTGGCTCAGGCCCCCCTCGTCCTCCTTGCTGTTCGAATTCCTTGAGCAGCAGAGACCCGCATAACAGCGGCGGGGCATTCCCGTGGCCGGACTAGCCACATTTTGTATCACAGAAAAAGGTTGCCCTCGTAGGAATGCCACACACGAAGGGGTTCACACACACGTGCCCACGGTAGCAGCTTCACAGCATTGACACACTCATCTCTTGTGGTGCCATACGCGTTTCGAGCGTCTCTGCGCCCTTGGTCACTGGCTGCACAAATGGAGAAACAGTCTGCTTGATAACATGCACGTGCTATTTATTTCATAATTAGAGTTCCGCCCTAGTGGGCTGTGGCAAGGCTAGCCCGGCCGCGAGAAAGCCTCGACGCTGAACAGCGGACCCTTTGTACTCGCAAATGCGAGTGCGTGTAGGACACAGGGGCCTCACCCGCTTGGAGATACAGCAGCGCTATAGGAGGACTGGCAGAGCGTTCCTACCTCACAGGAGTGATATTGAATGAAGTGGGAACAGGATCCACTTGGTTAAAGAACGTTGAAGTCAATCAGGCTATATTGTAAACTACATTGACCAGCATGCCTTGGTGCGCCCACATGGGCGGGACTTCATATTTGAAATAAAAAAACACTTGTTCTTACTCACCTGTTTCCTGCTTCATGCCGCCAGTGATCAAGAGCTCAAGGGAGCTCGAAACGCGTATGGCCAGATGGAGTGCACGCAGCCTTACTGAACGCTGCTGCTTGCGAGGTGCTGTGCTGAAACCCTGTGTGTGTGGCTTTCTCTCAGG
Source organism: Lissotriton vulgaris (assembly GCF_964263255.1). Taxonomy (NCBI): domain Eukaryota; kingdom Metazoa; phylum Chordata; class Amphibia; order Caudata; family Salamandridae; genus Lissotriton; species Lissotriton vulgaris. The sequence continues at coordinate 781,430,855 of NC_141691.1, forward strand.
GGCAACCTTGGCGTTTTATATATATATATATATATATATATAATATGTATATATATATATATATAATTATATATATTGATTCCGGTCTCCCGTTTCAGGGAAATGATCCCTCATGCACTCTCGTGGTTTTTTCGGAAATACACCACACGCTTTATATATCCAATATCCAGTTTATATACTTGTATTACAGCAAGCCAGCAACACCTTACGCGTTTCGGTCTCTACAGAGACCTTGCTCACAGGTAAATTGCATTGACATATTTTACACTTTTAAATTACGTGAGAGTGCTCATGTGTTACATCAATTCCTGTTTACTCCACAGGATTTCTGGGACATGTAGTTTCATCTTAGAAACAGGGTTATCACTTTAACCTTTTGTCATTGTGCGTTTGTCATTTTAGATCGTGTTATTGATACATCACTATTTCAACATAATCATGTTAAGTAACAATATGCTATCATTAAAGCCCTCGAGTGGGCGTGCGCAATCAATATTTCAACATTATCATGATAAATGACAATCACCTATCAATGAAGCCCTCCAGTGGGCATACGTCAGTTGATTTCAAAACAATTCCTGCATTATACAGGTACTGCGTGTGTGGGTGGGTGAGGGGTGTGACTGTGCATAGATGTCTGAGTGGGTGATTCACTGGTTGTATGGATTCAAAAGTGCATCTGGGAAGGGCAGTATGGGTGAGCTAGTGTGTATATGGGTGTGTTGGTGAGTGAATGAATGTGACAGTGGTATATGTTTGAGTATCTACATATGTTTTAAGGCATTATATATGAGTGTTGGAGTATATAAACGACTATACGTGAGTGTAAGTTATTTGAAATGGGTGTAAAAATGAGTGTCTGCTTGTATCAGTGATTGTATAAGACAGTTAATATATGTTAGTATCTGCATAAATAAGTGATGTGGTGTGTGTATAAATAACTGATTTGGTGTGTATACATGAGTAAATGGGTATGTGATTCATTCTTTGCATGACTGACTGATTGTGTGAGTAACTCTATGGATGAGTGGTGGAGTGTGACTGTTTGTATAGGTGTATGAGTGCATATTATAGTACTGTATTGATGAGTAACTGTTTTTATAAGTGACTGGATGTGTGTTTAGACCTAGGAAATAGTTGGTGGTATATAGCATCTGGCATTGTTGTATGTATGGTTTCAAAAATAGTAGTCTTAGATACACCCACTTTAGAGTGGGTGTATAAATGTTTATATTGGAGCATCAGTATGTGCATCAGATTATCACGTGGATGATGTCATCAGTGATGTTATTTGAGATGTCATCAGTGATGTCATCAGTGATGTCACTGACCATGTAATGAGTGATATAATATGTGACATCATCAGTAGTGCATTGCGGGCAAGTGAGTTATAGTTAGCTCAACTAACTATAACTGGCGAATTTCTCTGGTTTTATATGAGTCAAAAGACCAACTAACTATAACATCCCTGAAACCAATATTTTTTTTTGTAAATTTCCAAGGTTTTTAAATGCTAATTCCTAACTGTAACGTCTGTAAAACCTATGTTTTTTTCAGTGAATTTTGAAGGTTTTTCAAATATTAATTTCATATTTTAATATTTATAAAACCTATATTTTTTCTAAAAAAATCTTATATTTTGGAACTCTAATATCCTTTTTTTAACTTAAAAAATGATGTAATGTTTTATATCTTTAAAAAAATATGTATATCATTTTTGGGGGGGAGAAAACTAGAGTCCTGTACCTGTAGTCTACCAAGCTCCATCAGCACCCGAATCCTATCCGCCGTATTGCTGAACTCATAAATGATGGGCATTTCGTATCCAACGGGTTTGTGGCATCGTGTCTCGCATAACAACATATACATATGAGGTCACATCAGCTGCTACTTTCCTGTGTGACGGGTACGCAGTACCAAGCCGCGCGTTAAGTCATGTACGTATAGGGTCGCGCCCGGTGGGCGTTGCATTTGTAACGAGTGCACGCTGCCAGGCCCTGTGTTATATCTTTGACGTATAGTGGAGTGCAGGGTATGCCATTCCCTCATTTATTTTTTTTATGTCTCAAAACTATATCTAAATAACTTTAAAGTTTATGTGAGAGCAAGCGATAATCTAAAAAAATGTAAACATTTATATATTTCGAACTGTAATAAACTTATATTATAGTAAATATTTTTTCTCAAAATCATGTCGGGTGCAGTCTCCTTGCACTGGGTGCACGATTGCCATGTGACCTTAAGAAAAAGCATTTGATTACTTCAAAACATTTCCCATTGTAGCAGTTGGAAAACGCCACCCATTTTACTCATTCTCTCTACAGCATTTGAAGAGACACACCTCTTCTGCTTATCGAGCTTTATTGAAAACGTTTTGCTATGTACTCATAACTTACACTACATACAACATGCAACCATCATCTTCATCAATATTCATGGTCTGTAAAGGAGCCTTCCAACTGTGATAGCCATGCATCTAAAAGTTACATAGCCGAACTTTTCCCCACTGCAAGAGGTAACATAGTTGCATACGCTGTCCACAGCACAATGTAATGTGGTAAAGCCCAGGGGCAGTATCATGCATAGATAATGAACACAATGACACAGATAGATAGTGGAAGTGGGTACGGGCACATGCGCTCGACACCTTCCTATTACCGGGGTCACATATCCAGTGACGTCTGTCCTGGATACGTGTGGGGTGAATGCAAACCAGCCCTCAGGGAATGGTTGCTGCTAGCATTAACTACAACAGTAATCATTGGATCACTCACAGAGATTCAATATCAAAAGAGTCAATAGATTGTGCTGCAGTAAGGTACGGACAGTAGATGTGAAATAATACAGAAAAAATTCTATTGTAAAGAACCACAACTTGTGGTATACTGAGACACGGGCAATAGATCTGAAATAATACACAAAAAGATTGAATCATCTATTGCACTCAGATAGCCACATCAAAAGCATTCAGCATGTGCACAGCCAGGGATAATGTGTGCTGCGGGCGGACCGTACTAGAAGCAATGTCTGTTGCCATCAACACTGCATCTTCTGCAATTGCGACTTGATCTGAATTGTGAACACTGCTGTCTGCAATGTAGGCCAGAGCAGAGAGAGCAGTCAGCAAGGGCCCACAGACACGAGGCGTTGACTTGAGCTACCCAGTTTGCAATACACAAAGCAAAAAAAGCGTGTGCAGAGCATGACATGATGCGTATACGTGGTGCGGACAGAGCGCACTGGAGCAATGTCTTTTGCCTACACGACTGCATCATCTGCAATAGTGACTTGATCTAAATTGTGAACACTGCTGTTTGAAGTTTAAATTGAACTCAGTAGTCACACACTCATCCTTGAATACTTTTTCTCACTTCCTCTTCACAAAATACAACAACATAAATTACAGAAAATTCCGCAATAAATAAATCAAAACAATTCGATTTACGATCTCTGCTGTTCACAGTGTAGATTGTTATTCAGTGTTCCTTTCCACTGCCAAGACGAATTTGGTAATTGTACTAAACTCATAACTAATAAAAAAAAAAGTTCTTCAAGCAAGTATACTAAAAGGATTATGTGTATATTTCAATAGACGTTGTAGTTACTTGACTACTGGATTCTCTAATTAAACAATCACTACTTGATCTGAATTGTGAGCCCTGCTGACCGCAGTGTAGGCCAGAGGCAGTGGTCATTAACGCCTCACAGCCACATGCCGTTGGATTCGGAAGCACGGAGTTGGTTGCACCTGATCGGAGGGGGTACACAGAAATGATCACACACTTTAACTTCTGACATCCTCAATCATAGAATAAAGACCCTGTTTCACTGTTCGGACCTGCTGTACCATTGGTGTACTGCACCGACTGGTGTCAACCAAGCACAATAATCATGTGTAGCAGTTAGCTATGGAACCACAGAGTCTGATGCACCTCAACGAAGGGACTTGTGTAAAACCAAGCAGCAGGTAATATCGGACATCGTCCATTGTGGCATCAAGACACCGTACCACTGTTGGGTCGTAAAGTAGTTTGCACCTGGTCGAAGGGAGTACCTTTATCTCTACTCTCAGATGCAGTTCTAACATTGTCCATTGCCAGATTAAGACACCATTCCATTGTTGGGACCTACAGTTGGTTGCACCCGCTCAGAGGGGGTACACAGAAATTATCACAGACTTTAACTTCTGACATCCACAATCATAGATTCAAGACCCTGTTTCACTGTTCGGACCTGCTGCACTGCGGTGTAGTCCAGCGACTTCAGTCAATCAAGCCCAATAATATTGTGCATCAGTTAGCTACGGAAGCACAGAGTCTGTAACCCCTCAATGGAGGGAGTTCTATGAAAACCAAGCAGCAGGTAATATCGGACTTCGTGCATTGCGGGATCAAGACACTGTTCCGCTGTTGAGACCTAGAGTAGGTTGCATCTGGTCAAAGGAAGTACCTTAATTTCCACTCTCAGATGCAGTTCTAACATTGTCCATTGCGGGATCAAGACACCATTCCACTGATGGGACCTACAGTTGGTTGCACCTGGTCAGAGGGGCTACACAGAAATTATCACAAACTTTAACTTCTGACATCCTCAATCATAGGATCAAGACCCCATTTCACTGTTCGGACCCGCTGTACCGTGCTGTAGACCAGCGACTACAGTCAAACAAGCCCAATATTCATGTGCAGCAGTTGGCTATGGAAGCACAGAGTCTAATGCACCTCAATGAAGGGAGTTCTATGACAACCAAGCAGCAGGTACTATCGGACATCGTCCATTGTGGGACCAAGAGTTGGTTGCACGTACTCAAAGGGAGTACCTTCATCTCCACTCTCAGCTGCGGTTCTAACATCGTCCATTGTGGGATCAAGACACCGTTCAACTGTTGGTACCTGTTGGGTACTGTATTAGTAGTATACAGAGCACTCCACGCTGCTAGGCCTCAGACTGTGCGCTGTGTGCCTGTGTCGCGGTAGCCAGCGTTGATCTCAGGAACCTTCCGACCTTGACGAACTTGGCCCAGGAGCTTCCGCTGGCACGTGGTGGGCCCTCTTACACATAATGCGGTAGTGAAAGGTGAACTGTGAGGCATATGTGCGTCACAATGGCCATGACGGTTTCTGAGTACCAGCAAGCTGAGAGCATCATTCAGGCAGCCACCTTTGCTCACAGGGTCAACCTCGTGGCGGTGTAAGCTGCGCAGACCTGGCAGACATGTTTGCCATTCCTGAACAGAACCACACCCACAGAAACATGCCTTTTATTCACACCCCTACTCTAGCCTTGCGTATGCCGAGCCAGCCCACTATGCTAAAGATTTGAGGGGGCAGGGGGCACGTACACGCTATGTTTTCGTAATCTTCCCTACTGACTGTACTATCATCATTGCGTCCACTGTCTACTTCACTCAATAGACCATTAGTGTATGTTCACATGTACATGTCTGTGCTCTGCATACTCAAGTCTGTCCGGCACATCCCCTCAACACTTTGCATTGTATACTTCTATAATCGAGAATCACTTGCCACCTTCGAACATACTTTGCTCCCATCTCTCCCCCCGTTCTGCATTGTGTGGCAGAGGTGCCATGCAATGTTTGGTTTGTGTATATGGCTAGCCATGGTTCCCACAGTACGTAGGGTTGTTGTGTTTGCTAGGTGTACATGTTGTTTGTCATGTTGTTTGTGATTATACATGGTAGCACGTTTATTCACGGTCAGTGGTTTGTCCCATTTACATATCGCTGTCTTAAAGAGGATACAGAACTTTTTCACACAGGTGAAAAGTGTGACCACAATTGCAGTCATTCATTACTATCCAAGAATGTCCAACTGCACGACGCTTCTAAGATTACAGCCCCCAATCTTGCATGCTTCCTTAAAAGAAAAGCACGCCAACTCCCACAATCAGACCAACATTCACACAGCTTTCTAAAGGCAGTTATCTGCTTCTCAATAACATGCACTACGGAATGTGAGCTGGCATACTGTATGTCCTTACTGTTTCAAACCGAGTAACTTCCTGTGGCAATGTCTATTCCCACCCACACAAAACAACTCCCAAACTTCAAATTGACCTTCAATACCTACTTTGAAAACAGATTTCATTACATTAACCAAACTGAAAGCGCTGAAAGCATCTATGGAATAACAGGAACAATGCCCATAATTCTCGCTCTCTTTGTGCCCATCCTACAACTATGTTTGCTTGTGAAAAATGTCTGGACTCCCAGTGGTAACAACTATGTCCGACAGAATTGGCCTCTACACAAAGCTACATCAATACTGTCAAAAAATTGAACAACTTTTCTGCTGCCTGCCTCTATCTATTATCGGAGCCAGCTACAACATGACATTTATTTACACATATGCAATCTGCGTGCAACCATCTTTTTTTTGCAAAACTTGCCCATTCGACTGGCGAATGGATCTATGCCTTGCAAACATCCCAACAATCGCTCCTGATATCCAGCAGGTAATGGAGTATCTTGAAAACCATGAACTTGATTGTACACCTTCCTGCTCAAAAACAATGAGTTAAGGCATTTTCCTCTTTCAATGTATGCTGTGGAATCCATCATGCATTGAAAGAGGAAACATTTAGGAGAAATGAAAACATTTCTCCTTGTTGCGCCTTGCTACACCAACTCTAGGATGGCGTAGCATTCAAACACATCTCCAGATTTATGATTTCTCATAAATCTGGAGATAAGTCTTGTTCTATGGGTGTTGCGTGGGAACACCCACAGCAACACCTATGGAACGCCCCTTCAACGCAAAGTTCTGTGTATGAAGGAGTCATATTTACAAGGAGAGGAAAAACCATGCAGGGTGGCTTTTTCTCTCCTTGTAAATATGAAGGAGTACCTGGCGCCATCACTACGTTACATAAAGTGATGTACTGATGGTGCAGGGTGCTTGTAAATCTGCCCCATAAGTGCTTAGGTATTGGCAGACTGATACAATAAGAACATAGTGCTGGATGGGGGATTGAAGAATTGCATGAGACTGAAAGGAGGTATCCTACGCTGCATGGGTACAACTTCAGTATTTAAAGGAGTGGACCAATAGTATGTATCTGCTTAGAGATTTGTAGGGGTTATGCACAGAATATTTTATGTATACTCGTGTTGGTGCCTAGGTCATTTTATAAGAATACCACTAGTAACTGGAATAATGACAGTGCTAAACAGAGTGAACACATAATTTATAAGTGCTTACGTATTGGTGGAGTGATAGGATAAGTAGATAGTGGTAGATAAGTGATTAAAGAAGTACATTGGACAGACTGGACGATTCCTACACGGCATGAGTACTAACTGGGTATTTAGAAGAGCGTATCAATAGTATGTAGCTGGTTAGAGCTCTGCATGCATAGTGCACATAATATTGTAGCTGTACTAGTATTGGTGTGTCTATGGTTTCAAAAATGGGAGTCTGTATTTTAGAGTGTGAGGAGGTGCATCAGATGATCACGTAGATGATGTCATCAGTGATGTCATTTGAGATGTCATCAGTGATGGCATCAGTGATGTCACTGACCATGTCATGAGTGATGTAATATGAGACGTCATCAGCAGTGCATTGCGGGGGCATGGGTTATAGTTAGCACAACTAACTATAATGGCCGAATTTCTCTTGTTTTTTACAAGTGAAATGTCCAATTAACTATGACGTCCACGAAACCTGTGTTTTTTTCAGTGAATTTCTGAGGTTTTTTTAAATGCTAATTTCTAACTATAATGTCCCTGACACTTGTGGTTTTTTTCAGTGAATTTATATATATGTATTTAATCTCCTCTCACTCTTACAAGGAAGGAATCAGCACTCAGGTTGTAGTTTGGAAGTATTTAATCTGCAAAGGACGTTATCCATGCGTTTCGGCTCGTCCTAACCTTGATAACGATACAAGACGTCATTGTAGCATCCTTATTTAAATGTACAAATGCCTAAAGTTGCCAAAATTAACAAAGTACTACATATTACTTTAATCCAAAAAGCTGGCAGCCATATTGGACTGGTCATGATTTGAAAATTCAGGTATTGATACAATAAAGAAAAGAAAACAAGTGTTAATATGCACACAATGTCATTTCAGCATATCTTGCCCCGTGACGGCCATACCTGTATCTTTGTCAACATGACTTATTCATAATAAACATACCTAGGATTGCAAACATCAACAAAAACAACGGACTACACATTACTTTAAAGTGAAAGGCTATCGGCAATATTAATCTGGGCACGTTGCGTATTATAATGGTTCTTACACAAAAGAAAAGGAAAAAAAAGGGGTGTTAATATACACACACTATCCCGAAATAAAGTTCTTGCGATTATAGTACTATTCCATTCACAGCTCATTTGAAATGTCATGATAGATGTCATGAGTGATGTAACTGACCATGTCTTGAATGATGTAATGTCTGAGGTCATTAGCAGTAGATTGCAGGGGCGTTAGTTATAGTTAGCTCAGGTAACTATAACTGCTGAATTTTACTGGTTGTGTATGAATGAAATCTGAGTCTAACTATACCGTGTCTGTAATCTTTGTTTTTTTCAGCAAATTTCTAGGTTTGTTTAACGTTAAGTAAGACACATATCACCATGGATGGTGGGGGGTTTAAAGCAGGGCCTAGCATTGTACTGCCCTCACCCAAGCTTGCTGCTCCTGCCTTCCCTCCTCCTAGCCATCCATTGTCCAAGTCCATGTCTCTGCTCCGTTATTACAGCCCTGTGTGGCCGTTGTTCTGCCACTGGCCTTCCTTCCTTCCCTGAACAGTTAACTTGCTACCCCATCCACCTCCTCCCTATCCTCAGTTGTCTGAGTCCATGGACTAGCTCCCTCTCTCCTGCCATGCATGGTTTGATGTACTGCCACTGCCCTCCATTTAGCATGATGTACCAGTCCACTCCTCCTGCCCTCCATTGCCCAATTCTATGCCCCTGCTCCATCCTTTTTGCCCACCATGTTTCATAGACATGCCACTCCTATCTACTCTGAGTCTTCTGTTGAGCTGCCCCTCCCCTCCCACCTGCCTAGCATTATCAAATGACTGTACCCTGTCCCTGCCACCTCCACCCTGCCTGTCCACATTCTGTACCCCTATCCCCTTCCTCCTGTCCTCCATGGTCCATTTTACTGCCACACGCTTCTGCCCTCCCTGGTCTGTTGTGCTGCAACTGCTTCTCCTGCCTGCCCCAAGTGGTCTGTTGTGAGGCCCCTTCCACTAAACTCTCTTGTCTGTTCCCAGGTCCTGACCTTCCCTTCTATCCTATATGGTCCTTTGTGCATGCCCCTGTACCCTCCTTCTTTCCCATCATAGCCATTGTGCTGCCACTAACCCTCCTGCTTGCAATGCATGGTCTTCTGTGCTGCCACGGCCCCTTCCACTTTCCCTGTGTGGTCAGCTAGCTGCCCCTGACCCCCTCCCACCTTCCCTTCATGGCATGTGGGTGTGCCATTATAGTCTCACTGGTGCACTTCATGGTGTGTCTTGTTTCTAGTGCTCATCCTGCCTGACCTCCATGGACATCTTGCTGCTCCTGCCCTGCCCCTTGCTCTCAGCCCTCTGTTTCCATGTGCAGACCCCTATTCCCTCCCTCCTGGATTATCTGTTCCATTGTAATTCCCCTGATCCATACCTCCTGCCCTTTATGGTCCGATATGCTGCAGCTTTCTTTCCTGTCTGTCCATTATGGTCAGATAGCTACCATTGCCTCTTTCACCTCTATTCTCTGTTGTCCATGTGCATGGTCCTGTCCAATCACTATTGCTTTCTATGGATTGTTGTGCTGCACTCCCGTCCTGCATGCCCTGTGTGGTGTATTGTGCTGCTGCAAACCCTGATGCCTGCCCTGTAGGGTCAGTTTGGTGCACCTCTCCATGTCCCTCCTATTCTCTGTTATCCGAGTCCATGTCCGTACCTCAATTCCTCCTGCCTTCCATGATCCAATGTACCATACTTGCTAACATTCTGAACTTGGTAAGAGGGATTTTGAAAAAAAACTGGGGTATTGATTTTCCCCTTTGGCTTACTTTGAAAAAGAGTTGATTGTAGACAGGAGACAGACCAAATAAAGCCCATGTGGGCTTAAAAAACATTGGACGTTTCCTGGCTGAATCGGGTCTGTTGGCATGTATGGTTGTACTACCATTGCCTCTTCCTTCTGACCACAATGGTCTATTATATTGCCACAGCCTCTCTTGCCAGTCCTGTATTGTTGGTTTGTTGCCCCTGCGCCCCTTTCCACTGCCCTCCATAGTCTGTTGTGCTGCCACTGCCCTTCCTACCTGCCCAGTGTGGTCAAATTGTTGCCTCTGCACCCTCCTACCTGCCTTCAATTTGCGGAGTCCGTGCCCATGGCCTCTGCCTCGCAACAGTATCCTAATAAACAACTAGATTGTTAACATTCTATATTTATTACAAAAGTGTGGAACGCCTGACGCCATCCTGATGTAATCAAAACTGTAATACCGTGAGCATTTCCTTTAGAAATGATATATATGAGAGGGACTTATTTGCATCAAAATTATGGTTAGTGCTCTTAAAAAGTAAAATGAGGACATTTTTTCTGAGTTTTCAAATAGAGACAAAGCACTTTTAAATTATTTGTTATGTTTTTTTATCCAGTTGACAATTTGATTAAATGTTGCACTTAGGGCAGAGGATGTGGAGCTGCCGACTTTGCAACTGCGGAACCAGGTTGGAGTTTCTGCTTCAGCTCGACATTCTGTGATTCTGGTCAATTCACTTAAACTCCCCATGTCTAAAACCAAAATGAATTTGTTCTTGTGTGATGTAACAAATGCTCATGTAGAGCACTCCAATACCTGACAAGTCTGCCCTATATAAAACTGTACTATGCACACTCTTGTCATTGGGCTACATGTGGGCTACATCTGGGTGATATTTGTGCTACATTTGGGCTCTTTTGTCTCTTTTGGCCAAATTGGGAGATTTATTTGTTATGAACTTTCCAAATTACCTAATTTACTGCAGTCTCCTCAGTAGGAAATGCTTTCAGTTTTTTACTTTGATTCCATCAAGAAGGCTTTCATATGTGTCACACATTTGCCATAAATTCTGAATGTTAGCACTCTAGTTACTCATTAGATCACTGTAGTAAAGCCAATGCTCACTAGAGAAGTCTTTTGCTGGTATTCAAAGTGCACCTTTCAGTCTTCTTGTTAGAATTTTTTAATGAAATAGAAGAGGAATTGAGAAGTCAAAATGTGCCCTCATGTTTCTTTCTGCAGCACTAATCATAATTTCTATGGCAAAATGAACCCCCTAATTTTGTTCCTTTGCAAATTACATGTTTTAAGTGTTACCACTTTATTTCACTCAAGATGGCTTCAGGTGTGCCATGCATTTGTTATAAGTAAGACTGTTAGTGCTCTAGTTGTTCTTTAGAACACTCTGGGACATTCTGTCTTTGGGCTATAATTGGGCTACATCTGAGTGATATTTGTGCTACACTTTAGCTCTTTTGTCTCTGGTGGCCATCTTGGGAGACTTATTTGTTAGGAAGTTTCTGAATTTCCTCATTTACTACCTTCTCTTCAGTAGGAAATACTTTAAGTTTTTTTACTTTGATTCCATCAAGAAGGCATTCAGATGTGTCACACATGTGCCATAAATACAGAATGTTAGCACGCTAGGTGCTTATTAGATCACTGTAGTAAAGCTACTGCTCACCAGGGCAGTCTGCTGCTGGTATTGAAAGTGCATGTTTCAGTCTGCATGTCAGAATTTTTTAATGAAATAGAAGAGGATTTGAGAAGTCACTCAAAATGTGCCCTAATTTTCTTTCAGCAGCACTAATGATACTTTCTATGGCAAAATGAACCCCCTCATTTTGTTCCTTTGTAATTTAAATGTTTGAAGAGTTACCACTTTATTCCAATCAAGATGGCTTCAGGTGTGCAATACGTTTGTTATAAGTAGGACTATTAGCACTCTAGTTGTTCTTTAGAACACTCTGTGAAGCTGCAGTAGAACACAAAGGAATTAACTGACAGTCTCTGCCCTTGGATGTACATGTTTTACTGAGAATGTCAGACTTCATTCTCACATGCCTGAGAAAGATAATGTGAATTTACAGAAAATATGCTCTCAGTTTAGCTTATAGATCACCTTCCAATCCTCTGTGGGAAAAGCATGAGAAAATAGTTTTCTCTCAAACATGATTCATGATATCCCAGCAGAAGGCTTTTTCACCTCACCTTAGAACACACCACAATTCCTAAAACGAGTATGGTACCATCAACAAATGATTTATATTGTAACTAAAGTCTTAAAACTTTCTATTAACTGCAATGCTTAGTAATGAGGTGCTATAATGTATATTGGTCCGAATATGGCTGCCAACGCTTCTTGGATGAAGTTCTGACAGCCAATCAGATCTCACGATGAGATGTGTGGTTAGGCTCCGCCCAGATATATATATTTCTTTTTCCATTAATATTTAAAAACTACTGAAGGGATTTACACCTTTTAACAAAAAGGGCTCTTTCTGAACCAAGGGCTACCTTTTTGCCAAATTTGGTGTAATTCTGGTCAGCAGTTCGGGCTATAGCCGTGTCTAAAGTTTCCTATGGAAAATTGCATTGAGAAAACACATTTTGGGACCCCCTTTTTCTCGGCCCCCGCTTGCCGAATCACTCCAAAACCTTCAAGATAGGAGAGGACCAAAGCAAAAATACGTTTTCAAAATGTTACGAAAGTTCGTCAAACGGCGCCAAAGTTATTGGGAATAGAATGTTGCGATTTTCCTTTGGTAACTAGGTCCTAACTATAACTACCTACTGGCGACCGCCAGTAGGTGATATATATATATGTATATATATATATGAAACATATTTAAACTTTATAGAAACGCATATTCACTGGAAGATGTCATCAGTGATGTCATTTGATATGTCATCAGTGATGTCATCAGTGATGTCACTGACCATGTCCTGAGTGATGTGATATGTGACGTCACCAGCAGTGCATTTCGGGCGTGCGAATTATAGTTAGTTAACTAACTATAACGGCTGAAATACTCTGGTTTTGTACGAGTGAAATGTCCAACTAAGTATTACTTCACTGAAACCTATGTTTTTTTCAGTGAATTTTATATATCCGTTTCAGTGCGGACCAACTGGCCTAATTCACCATGTCGGCTGCCGTGATAAGGAATAGGGAGCAGGCAGCCGAATCAGTATTTGTCACCCCGGCTGGGGGGGCAACAGCAACGACATCTGCAACTGCCAACGTGGGTAACACTAACCCGAATGCAAGAGATCTTTTCCGCAAAATTGAAAAGTTATCCAAAAAAGAAATGTCCAAATGGTGGGAAAACAAATCTCTCTCTATGTACCTGGAGGTCGGACGAGTTCCACGCGGCCTCCGGATTACCCTTGCACCCAGCTACGAAACGCCTGATCCCCGCATGCTAGAAGAGTGGGCCACAACAAACCTGGAGTCATCGGCAAAATTAATGGCCATTCTAATTAAATATGCGGAAAGCGATAGGATAAAAATTCAGGCCGAAATAGAGAACGCTGAAGCTGTATTGATAACGCTGGGTGAAGATGAAGCAATAATTAAGAAAATGAGAGAGGAGATGGAAACAAGACTGAACAAAGAGGAGGATATTATAAAAAAACGCAAGGCGTTCAAATTTGAGAGGGACAGGCTTGATTATTTAAACGGACACATCTTCACATTTGCACGGAGGTTCGAGAAAACTAAGAACCAACATAAAACCGCCAACGAAACTACATCAACTATGAGGGGAGGTGCAAGCTCGGCTTCATCCATCAGCCTGAGCTCGACAGAAGGCAGCGATATGGATCAAAGGAACACTCCATTGGGGTTTACAGCACTCACGCCGGCCCAGGAAGTAAGCCGCCTGTGCGAGGCACGACGAGACACACTGAGGCCAAGAGTCAAATTTTCACAAGGATGCAACACTCAAATCGGAAACGCCTTGAACGGCGCCGCTGCCACAAAACCAACTGGCTCGAACAAAACAAAACCGAAAAAATGGAACAAGAAACGGGGACAACAGTAGGGGCCCCCTCTGTGATTAATTTGACAGATACCCCATTGACTGCCAATGAAACGAAAATATTAAGCCTAGGCCTCTCATTTTGCCCGCCCAGAAATTTTGATTATGCGGGCACACGTATGGATACTTACCGTTTTGTAAGAAAGCTAAAATTGACAAAACATTTTCGACTACAGCCCCGTCGAAAAGATGCTGATCCCATCACAGCCAGTCCCTCTCTCCTAACACCCTCTTTTGATGAAATTTGGTCACTGCAAAATGAAGGACAAACCGTGGCTGACAATGAGTTGGCCGGCACAACCAAGATAACACCCTTCAGACCCAAATCCACATTCAATCCTCTCTCTCTTCATGACAACTTGGACATTTACCAGGAATTAATTGTGGAAGACCTCAAGAAACTATATACCAAAACAAATAAAAAGAGCCAAGTAATTGCACGCCAAAACCAACGCTACAACATTCTGATTAAAAAACTCAAATCAAATGAAAACCTAATAGTGAAGCAAGCAGACAAGGGTGGGAACATTGTCCTGTGGAGACGTGAACAATACATTGCTGAAGCAGAAAAACAATTGGGAGACAAAGCCTGCTATCGCAAATCCAACATTGTGACAATCAAATTGGTTTGGAAAAATTTGAATGAAAAACTCATGGCCTGGCGTAGCAGTGGACTTTTAACTATGGATGAGTTTAAATTCCTCAAAACAGACTTTCCAGTGATCCCGACATTTTATCTGCTACCAAAAGTCCACAAGGACCCACTTAATCCCCCTGGGAGACCCATTATCTCTGCAATTGGCAGTGCAACAGAAAATGTATCACGGTACATAGATTTCTTTTTACAGGACTGGGTGAAGGGTTTGGACTCATATATCAGGGATACAACTGATTTTATCTGTAAATTGTCCCAATTGGAATGGAAAAGTGAGTACCTGTTGATGACATTAGATATTTGCTCCCTGTATACCTCGATTAGGCATTCTGATGGGTTAAAGGCGGCACAATTTTATCTTGACAAGCGCCCTCCACAACATGTAAATCACACTAGAATGCTCATGGGAATGCTGCTCATCTGCCTAGAGCAGAATTTCTTCACATTTGATGGCCAGATTTACCAGCAACTAAGGGGTGTTGCCATGGGATCCTGCTTCTCCCCCAGCTTCGCGTGTTTACACATGGGGCTGTGGGAGGAGCAGGTTCTCATGGGGCAGCATAGAACTGCTGCCGAGCAACACATTGTACTCTATCTGAGATACATTGATGATCTCTTCCTGATATGGAGGGGTTCACAAGATAGTGCTAGGGCCTTCATTGACAATTTAAATGTGAATGAATTGAATTTACAATTTACCTCTACTATCAGTGATGTATCTGTGAACTTTCTTGATGTTGAGGTATATGTTGAGCACGGACACATTCAGACAAAATTGCACAGAAAATCAACAGCAGGCAATACCGTGCTGCACGCTTCCAGTAACCACCCCTGCCACCTTATTCGTAGTATCCCCTACGGGGAAATGCTACGCCTCAAAAGAATCTGTAGCACAGAAAGAGAGTGCACCCTTGCGCAGAATCTTAGCAAGAAACGGTTCCTAGAGAGGGGGTATGGTAACAAAATTGTTGATGAAGCGATTAAAAAGACTGTTAAATTCACGAGACAGCAAACACTAGAGCACCAACCAGCTTCTAACACAGAGAAAGGAGAAACGCAATGCAGGGCTATCATCACCTATAGTCAACAGCACGCTGAAATCCGCAAAATATTTACAAAAAACTGGAACCTAGTACAGGGGGATCCTGTTATAGGCGGGTTGGTACAAGGGAGACCTGAAATTACCTTTAGAAAGTCACCTTCACTAGGCAGTGCCCTGGTCAGCAACACTCTCGAGGTCCCAAAAAAGTGGTGGGAGAGAATTACAGGCTTCAAAAAATGCCAAACATGTAAAGCCTGTAAACATGCAATAAACAAAACCCACTACCAGAGTCCCTTTCAGGATAAGCCAACAGCCATCAAACAAAAATTAGGATGTAAAACTGAATTCGTAGTCTACATTTTGTTATGTCCATGTGGTCTACAGTATGTCGGTAGCACTCGGCTGCCGGCACACAAACGCATCCTACAACATCTAAGAGCCATCACGGGGAAGGACCAATCCTATCCTGTTGCTAGACATTTCGAGAGCTCACATAAAAGCAATCCAGACCTACTACAGTACTATCTGATAGATTCAGTCCTGCCCCTTAAAAGAGGAGGGGATAGAGATGGCAAGCTGCGCCTCTTGGAAACACGCTATATATTAGAGCTTAATAGCAAACAACCAGGAGGGCTCAACAGTAGTGAGGATCTTTACACTTGTCTGTGAGACAACACATAGGGTCCACTGCTAGTTGTGATGATCATTTGCATACTTTTATATACTGATTCGGCAACCTGAAATCTAAAATTTTGTCTATTATGATTTTATTGCTTTATGACACTATCACTTTAAACACCTTTTTTAAATACAACCCTGTAGGAGTTTTTTCATACATTGTGCAATATTCATACTTCAATCTATGGATGATTGATAGACATTTTTCACCCACTTTGGGTAAGATGGTGAATCACAGTAAAATGTATACATTTCAATTCTTTCCCTGAGCGATGTGCAATACCAACGAACAATGAATTCCATACTGGTTTTTAGACAACAAAATGTTATTGTTCTAAAATGAAATGGTTTTTATAATAGTTTTCCCTTTTCTACTTTAAGGAAATCAATAATATTTATACTGTGTACATATATTAACTCCATATTATGACATGTATATATATATATTTATGTTTTTTAAGAAAACGACTTTTTCTAAACATAGATTGTATTGTATTTAACTGTTTGCGTATTTTGCACATCAATGTATTTTTCACACAGTTATTCAGTGTGGGAAACATGTTTTTTTTTAATGTTTTAAATTAGGGCACTATGCCCAGTATTACTTCCTGTATTGTTACTGTGACTTTAAAAATGTATGAATTTGCACTGGTCACATGACCACCCTTACTATATATGTCACCTCCTACTTTCCTTGCATGACATGTGATCAAGCCTCGGCTGAGGCGAAACGCGTCATGACGACTGGTGGGCTGCATATTCACAAATAAATGCACTGAAACTGGAAACGCGCTCATTTGGTGGCTTTATTCTCTTTTCCGAGTTGCTTCGCATGCGGTGTTTGAACTCTGGAAACTCGAAGGAATATATATATATATATATATATATATATATATATATATATATATATATATATATATATATATATATATTCCTTCACTCGGTTCTCTTTGTCCGGGAAATGCAGCGCTCTGTGTTCGGTTCATTGTCCCTGCGGCAGAACCACGCCGGTTCCAATATGAACACAATCCTCACTTTGCAGGGTCAAAAACGGGACGAACTTGCGTGCTGAAGATTATTTTGCCTTTTTCATTTAATTTTAAAGCCTACAGATAGAGTTATACAGAACAAGACAAACACTGAACTACGCGTTTCGGGAGAGGTTCTCCCTTGCTCACGAGCAATAAAAGTATAAAAATAATTTTCCCTAAGTAGCAATACAGGGCCATGCAGAGTTGAAGTTTCAGTTTTTGGCACATGGAGGGCAGGCAATTAGAGCCAAGCTCATGCTCGGGGGTTAGGCTGCACCAACATATGTACTAATACAATCACTCCGCCAATTCGCACGCACTTATAAATTCACTATACACTCTCCTTGCAGTACTCAAAAGATCAAGTGTCTACCTACGTACTTATACAATGACTCAGACAAAGTTAAATAACCATATTTTCCACACTGCCATAAGTAACATGGTTGCATACGCTGTCCACAGCACAATGTAATGTGGTAGGGCCCAGGGGCAACATCATGCATTCATAATGAATACATGGACACAGTTAGATAGATAGTGGAACTGGGTACAGGCACGTGCGCTCTTCCCCTTTTTATTACCAAGGTCACATGTCCAGTGGTCTGTGCTGGGTCCTTGTGGGGTGAGTGTAAGCCAGCCCTCAGGTAAGGGTTGGTGCTGGCAACAAATACAACAGTAATCATCGAATCACACACAGAGATTCAATCATAAAGGGTCATTGATTTGTGCTGCACTAAGGTAGAGGCACCAGATGTGAAATAATACACAAAATATTCTATCGTAAAGGGTCGATGAGTTGTCTTACACTGAGGTAGGGGCAGCAGATCTGAAATTTTATACAAAAGATTGTAATATAAAGGGTCCATGAGTTGTGGTGCACTGAGATAGGGGCATCAGAAGCATTCAGCATGTGCACAGGCAGCGATGATGTGTGGTCTGGGAGGGCTGCTCTGGTAACAATATCTGTTACCTACTCGACTGCGTCATCTGCGATCACAACTCGATCTGAATTGTGAGCCCTGCTGTCGGCAGTGTAGATCGAAGGCAGTAGTCAGCACAGACATCGAGGAATGCTTTTTGTCACTTCCTCTTGACATAATCCGAGGACATATAGTACAATTCTGTCTGCAAGACGACTTTGCACTAAAAATCCACCAAAGAGGGTAGGGCTTCGCTCAGGTGCAAAAAGAAAGAGGGTTACTACCCCTAAAGCTAAGCAAGTGATTAGCGATGGTGATGATACACCAAAACTATCTCTAGAGGATGCTTTTTATGAAAAAATTACAGATTTCCTCGAGATAAAAATTAATACTCTCATCAAACCCTTAATATCAAAAATTGATAAGTTACAAGCAGAGGTCAAGAAGTTGAGTGGACTTCACACTGTGGTTGCTGATGGGATAGAAAACATAACCACGCTAGTTACACATCTAAGCGATAATACAGGGGGAAATGTTGTTGGAGATGTTGTAACTGAAAATGTAGTAAATCAATTACCAGGGGAGATATTGCCATCTCAACCATCAATACCTACTGTTAACAGCGAGGGCCCCTTGTCAGTCAACATTCCCACAGATATAATCCCCCGGCAAATATTCCCTCACCGCAAACTCACTCATCAGATCCTCTACAATTCTTAGTAGAAGCTACACCTGTGGTCTTAGTTTTAGCAAATGTGCCTCCATTGGAAGAGGGTATAGTGGAAAGCCCTACTTCCCTTAGTAGTAAGGCACTACACTGGCTGACCAGTAATACACGATTTGCACCAGGGGGAAAGCGCCATCTGGCTAGTGTCATTAAGTCAGTAATCAGGGTCCCTTGGTTGGGAAACCGCCCAAAAAAATTTAAGGGGGACTGTGTGGCAGTGAGTTTTTCAACAAATGATGTCCTTCCCAATATCCTTGCTAATATCTTCCCCCCCCCCCAACGCAGACGGGGTACTGTTGTTCCCTTGACCTTAAAGTTCTTTTACGGTGAACAGCAGAACGTTACTTACCCAAGAACCCCAGCCCCGGGATGGGATAGTAACTGGGATTCGAATTTTAGATGGGATCAGGACTCCAGGCAAAACATAGCAGCTCACCACCGTTATCCAGGACAGTTTAACCCAGTTGCTCAACCCCTCCAATTGTTCAACCGCTACGCTCCATTATCCTTTATGGATCAAAACGATTGACTCCCCCAAGACAAGATAACACAGGCGATGGCACTTTGCCTGCTCCCAGTTCATTAGTACAGAGTTCCGCTGGAGTCAGAGTTTGCAAAATTATGAGTTGGAACATCGCTGGTCTTAGAGCCAAATTAGATGATAAGAACTGGCTGGACATAATTAGTTCCTACGATGTTCTGGCTTTCCAAGAAACTTGGGAAACATCAGACAGCTTGGTTCTGGATGGCTTTTCCCACTTTTCGGTACCTGCGGACCCTAGTAAAGCAGGAAGGGCGAAGGGGGGCTTGGCTATATATATTTCTCTAGATCTCCAAGGAAAGCCAAGACATATTAAGTCTAACTCCACTAACTGCTTAGCGGTAGAACTATCCATGCCAAAATCCTCCCCCATAGTTTTAGTTAATTTTTACAATTCACCTGTCAGTCAAACTATTAAAGAGCATTTGGCAGCTCTAGAGGAATTTCTGTCTATCCACAGTGAGAATAGCACATATGGGTATGAGGTGATCCTTATGGGAGATTTCAATATTCATCCCTGCCAAGCGGATTGCCACGTGGAACAAGAGGATTTCTCTTTCTATTCCTCTCCACCACATTTTGAACATACAACACGTGGACAGATGTTAGAATTGCTCTTAGCCACTTTTAACCTGTATGAGTCATCTTGTTGCCCAACAGGCCCGAGGGTATTGACATACGTAGGCAATAACACGGGCATAATCATAGACTATATTTATTTATCTTCTAGTTTCCTACGTGAAGTCATTAATTACAAGGTAGAAACTACAGTTTTTAGCGATCACAATCCTGTGATTTTAGAGATTATATCTCAAGGAGTCTTGGGAAAAAGAAAGGCCGATACTTTATGTGCAACAGACCTAGTCTTAAAAGACCAGAACCGAAGACTAAAGTGGGACCAAGTGACCCCTATCGCCTTCTTACAGGAAACCCTGGCAAAAGTAGAGGGCGAGGTTGCAATCTGTCTGGATAATAAGAACCCTGGTCCCAACTTGATTGAGGCATTTGACGCCACTTGCCGTCAGGTTAACTTAGATCTAACCGTAAAGAAAAAGGCAAACAAGATCAGGGGCCCCAGATGGTTCGATTCAAACTGCTCTAAGGCGCACTCAATTCTCTTAAAGGCTTTAAAGAATAAACCAAGAGACAAAGCACAGATAGCTCTGCTGAGGAAGCAATACAATCATGCTATCAGGCTTAGGAAACTTGAGATAAAAAATGACGCCTGGAGTGAATTATTATTGCCCGAAACACAACGAGATAGCGCTAAATTTTGGGCAATCATAAATCACCCATATTTTGCTGGAAAAGATAACCAGAGAGCAGATTGTATCATACCAGACGATCAATGGGTGACACACTTTAGTAATATCTATAGCCATCCTGATACTCGCTCAGATTGCGAGACGTTACCTTCGCAATCATCAACAACTAAAATCCCTCCCTTTACCCCTGATGATGTTAAGAAAGCGATCAATGATACACTCTGTAAAAAGGCGCCAGGACCCGATGGGGTCCCCGCAGATTTTTTCAAGAGTGCCCCAGAACTTAGTACCAAGATTCTTACCAACATTTTTAATGTTAAAAGGGACCTGATTTTT
The DNA here is from genome assembly GCF_964263255.1 of Lissotriton vulgaris. Classification (NCBI taxonomy): domain Eukaryota; kingdom Metazoa; phylum Chordata; class Amphibia; order Caudata; family Salamandridae; genus Lissotriton; species Lissotriton vulgaris. The sequence goes on from NC_141691.1 coordinate 781,452,110, forward strand.
CCTATTAGCTGGACAAAGTCTACCATAGTACCTATTTTTAAAAAAGGACAAAGGACAGATCCGGCCTGTTATAGGCCAATCTCTCTTATAGACTCAAGCGTTAAAATTTTGGGGAGAGTCCTTTTAGGAAGACTGACCCAGCTCATAGAGAGTAAGGGAAATTTATCAAACGCTCAATATGGTTTCAGAGCAAAAAGGGGCACCATAGACCAATGCCTAAACCTGGAACTAATTTTAAATAAATACGTAATTGCCAAGGGGGGCTCTCTGTACATGGCCTTTATGGATCTCTTGTCAGCTTTTGACCTGGTTAACAGGGGTAAGCTGTGGGAGATCCTTTTGGCCATGGGCATTGACCCTCCCTTGGTCAATTACTTAGCGGAACTACACAGGGAGCTTAAGACATCGGTCAGGGTGACCAGGGAAGGAAGATGCACCTGCCATTTCAACTCGGAGAGGGGGGTTAGGCAAGGACATATCCTTGCCCCCCTCCTCTTCACTCTCTATATAAACGATCTTGAGAAAGTCATGGCCGCATCTCACATCGATATTCAACGTGCAGGCGAGACAAAGTTACCTGTCCTCCTGTACGCGGACGATGCAGTCCTACTAGCTCGTTCAGGAGTGGCCCTAAATAAACTCCTCTCATCCTTTGGAGAATTCATGACCTCTTTGGACATGAAAACTAACACAGAGAAATCCCATGTGATGATTGCAGGAGCAGCAGGTAGGAAAAGAAAGACCAAAACATTTTACTGTACAGGGAAAGAGGTAAGGAGAGTCCCATCTTTCCCATATTTAGGTGTGACCTTTGATGAAAAGGGCACTTGGGGCCCCCAGCAATCCGTTAAAAGCAACGCTGTTGCTAGAGCGGCTGCAGGGTTGCTCGGTTTTGCTAAGAAATTAGGTGCCCGTCCCATGGAAAGCATCTTCAAAATTTACAAAGCAAAATGTGTGTCCATTGCCCAGTATGGCTCTGCTATTTGGGGGTATACTAGCCATGATAAAATTCAGAAAGTAGAAAATAAATTCCTGAGATCTCTGCTTTCAGTCCCCCAATCGACTCCCACTTATGTATTACATGCAGAGTTAGGTTTGGGCTATATAATGGACTCTTTAAAATTAGCCCCTGTTATAGGATGGATGAAAACTTGGCTCAACCAGGAGCTTACATTAAATCATATTATCTTAAAAGATTGTTTAGCCTTGGATAGAGCCTTATATATACCGTGGATAAAATTTGTACAAATACAGTTGACTCTTGCTGGTCGCCCGGAGCTTTTTTCCTCTCCAGACTTAATAACTCAAGATGATCTTAAAACAGTAAAACATACCCTGACTGAGCTATATGTTCTGGAGAGGGAAGCTATAGAGTTAAGGAAACATTGTATGTTGAAATCTGGCCCAGGAATGGAACCATACCTTCTCCTGGTAACTAAACCATACCATCGTTTCCTCTTAACGAGATTTCGTTTTGACCTGATCCATCCTATCCTAGGCAATTATAAAACTTGGAGTAGACCTGTTGATGCTGAACCATGTGACTGTGACCACTTTTCTATTCAGGACACGACACACCTCATTATGTTCTGTGAACATTATAGTGATATTAGAAAAAAATATCTGTTTCCAATCCTGCGTAACCAAGGTTTTACTCAGGTTAAACCCGCCCTGATGTTTCTGCAACTCCTTCCAAATGCAAAAGTTGCCTTCCATGTGGCCAGCTTTTTAGTTGCTGGAGCACGGATAAATAAAAACCGCACTAGAGTTAGGCACCTTACTGACCATGAATAATGTCTCCCATTTTAAATTCTAATTCCTTGTCTTTTGGAGGGTCTCTTTTTAATACTATTTAATACTTCTTAATATTTTTAATGCATATCGTTTATATATTGTGATTTTAAAAAGTTTTTTAAAGATGTTGATTATGTAAACTCATGTATGAATTTGTGCTCTGATGAATTGCTATTGCTATATATTTATGCTTGTTTCTTTTATGATTTTTAATAATCGAATAAAGATAATTTGACTGACTGACTGACTGTCTGCAAGTAATAAATCAAGACTGAATTGAGTTTGTGAGTTCTGCTGACCGCAGTGTAGGCGTATGGAACAAAAGATGAAACATTCATTGATTACACTGTCGAAATATGTAGGTTTCAGGGACGTTATAGTTAGTTGCCTATGGGACTGCGAAATTAATGAATGAAGACTGAGTTTGAATTGTGAGCCCTGCTGAGCACTGTGTAGGCCAGAGGCAGCGGTCAGCAAAGGGCCGCAGCCACTTGGAATTTATTTGAGCTGCACAGATTGGGAGCATTTGGTTTTCTCAACCGATTATAGTCTCTTACACAATTTGCATCGTACTAATCTTGAATTGTGAGCCCTGCTGACCGCAGTGTAGACTGGAGGCAGTGGTCAGGAAAGGCCCACAGCCACGTGGCGTTGACTTGAGCTGTATAGAGTTAGTGAAACGTGTAGAGCTCAGCATATGCGCAGCCAGCGATGATGCGTGTTGTGGGTGGGCCGCACTGGGAGCAATGTCTCTTGCCTACTGGACTGCGTTATATCCAATTGCGACCCCATCTGAATTGCGAGCCCTGCTGTCCGCAGTGTAGATTGAAGGCAGTAGTCAGCACAGACATTGAGGAATGCTTTTTGTGACTTCCTCTCGAGAAAATCCAACAACATAGGGTACAGTTCACTCTGAAATAAATAAATCAAAACTGAATTCAAACAGTGAGCTCTGCTGTCTGCAGTGTAGACTGCCATTCAGTGTTCCTTTAGACTTGCAAGATGAATTTGGTCAGTGTACGAAAGCTATAATTGATATCAAAAAAGTTCTTGAAGCAAGGATACTAAAAGGATATTATGTAGGTTTTAACGACATTGTAGTTAGCTGCCTACTGGACTCTGTAATTAATAAATCAAGACTCAATTTTAATTGTGAGCCCTGCTGACGACAGTGTAGGTCAGAGGCAGCGGTCAGCAAGGGCCAACAGCCATGTAGTGTTGAGTTGAGCTGCACAGTTAGTGGCACCAGAAGCATTCAGTGTGTTTGGAGCCTGCGATGATGAGTGGTCCGGGCGGGCCGCACTGTTAGCAATGTCTTTTGTCTAAGGAATTCTGTCTTAATAAGGCTATGTGGCGATGACTTGTGGTGCACTGAGTAAGTGGCACCTGAAGCACTCAGTTTCTGCGCACCCTGTGATGATGCGTGGTCCTGGCGGGCCGCACTGTTAGCAATGTCTTTAGTCCAATTAATTCTGCCTTAATAAGGCCACATGGCATTGAGTTGTGGTGCACTAAGTTAGTGGTTCCTCTGGCGCTCAACGTGTATGCAGCCTGCGATGATGCGTTGTCCGGGGGGCCGCACTGGGAGCAATGTGTCTTGCCTACTGGACTGCGTCATCTGCAATCGCGACTCGATCTGAATTGTGAGCCCTACTGTCCGCAGTGTAGATCAAAGGCAGTGGTCTGTATAGACATAACACTGCGGTGCTGTGCTGCTGTGTTTGCAGGGGCTCTGTGTCGAGGAGGCCCCAGGTCATGGCAGCAGCTATGTAGCAGGATGAGAGCCGCCGCTCTGGCAGACGTGTTGGCCCTCACAGAAGTGAACCCCGCACAGAGCCCCGGCCTGTTTATTCACACTTCTATCCTGGAGTGGCGTACGTTGGACCAGCCCACTGCGCTTCCACTTACATGGGACGACTACACAGGTACATGACCGAGATCATCAACACTTCCTGAGGAAAGATGGTTGCATCCACTGTCCACAACACTACAAGCATCAGCAGTATATGTCCACATGGAGAGGTTTGTGCTCTGCATAGTGTGGTCTGTCCAGCACATTACCGCTATACCTGGCATTGTGTACATTATTATTGGTGGGTGACTTGCGTCCTTCACACATGGTTGCTACATCTCCCAACATTCAGCTATTGTGTGGCTGAGGGGCCATGCAGTTCTTAGAAGGCCCGCTGTCTGGTTGTGCGCTGCCTCGGTGGTAGTGGGGGGGTTGTCCGGGGGGGGAGGTCCTGGGGATGGTGGTGGTGGATGTTGTGACCTTCTTGGGTGTCGAAGAAGCATGATCAGTACCTCTATAACATGTGTTGGTCTTCAGATGTGATTCTAGGCTAGGCTCACTTTCACACTGCAGGTAGTCATCCTGCTTTACACCAGTAAAAGACAGATGCTTGATTCTTACTGCCAACGCGCCTTATCGCCTCTTTTTGGATCGCACCGCATATTTGGCTGCTCATTGAAAATATCGGGAAGTGGTTTTCGTGTTACTTTTTGCACGGGAACGCCTACTCTGCATATTATTAGCGTTAGTTGGTGCTCTCATTTGTGGCAATTTTTTTCGCGGAATGCTATCGCTGGAAAACTGGCGATATCGGCTGTTTTCACCAGGTTGAATATGCAATGATAATTTAAAATCACTGAAAAGACGATAGTTTTAATGAACATTATAATTAGAAATTAGCATTTAAAAAAACATTAAAATTCACTGAAAAAAACATAGGTTTTAGGGATGTTATAGTTAGAAATTAGCATTTAAAAAATCTTAGAAATTCATTGAAAAAACCATAGGTTTCAGGGACGTTATAGTTAGTTGGACATTTCACTCGTACAAAACCAAAGAAATTCGAACCTTATAGTTAGAAGAGCTAATTCTAACTCGCGCCCCCGCAATGCACTGCTGATGACTTCACATATTACATCACTCATGACATGGTCAGTGACATCACTGATGATATCACTCATGACATCTCAAATGACATCTATGCTGTTCATGTAATCTGTGCATTTGAGAGACTGGCCCGGTAAATGATGTCCACTAATGTAAGTGGGCATCTTGCACCAGTCCAGGCAACCCTTATGGTGATTTAAGAGGTCTTAGACAACCTTAGAAAGCGCTCTAGTGTTAGCTGTGGACAGAAGCCTTCAGGCTTAGTCTTGAAGGAGTGTAAAGTATAGAATAAATGAAAAGGAACCACACAAAGTATTTATAAAAATATGTATTTATTATATAACACTACCTAGTATGTTACAGTATCTCTGACCTGTAGATGGATACAAAACACACAATACTTTAGCAAAGAAATCACAGTAAATAGCACTAATACACAGTGGGGCCCGGGGGGGGGGGGGGGGGGGGGGGGCAAACCATATACTAAGAAAGTGGTATAAAAACCACTATTCGAGTCAGGATGATGCTGAGAGGGCATTGAATTTCTGGGGAGCCACAGAACCACCCAAGGTAAGTAGATAGGGACCCCAGAGCGAGTGTGTGCAGCGTGGGAACATGACTGTGGGCTTCGTACAAGTCTATGTGTAAGTTGCAGTAAGATTTTTAAAGATTAGGGAGCCTTCACAGTGGACTCTGAGGAAACCCTGTGGAAGACAGAAGGTTGGAGAACCACCCACCCATGGATACCTTGGTACCGAAGTTACCTATCCCAGTAAAAATACGGGTGCATAGGTGTGAATTGGCGTAGGAAATCGCCTTCGAACCCAATGGAGGACTTCAGGAAAGTTTTTTATGCATATCTAAACATTCCACACTTGATTCTACTATTAAACAAGTAAATAACTCTAAATGGCATCTGCTAAATGTAGATCAAACTCAAAAAAAGATATCTAAGCCCCTTTTTGCGCATCGCCGCAATAAGAATCTTAAAGATATGATAGTAAGATCCAGATATACTGCAACAGTTACTAACCAACCATTTATTCAGAAATCCATTGATGGCACCAATCTGGTTAGAGGTACCACCCGCTGTGCAGCCTGTTTATCCTGTAACAGCATACTCACTGGAGAAATCTTGCTGTTCAATAACTATAAAATCTGTGCACAAGAATTATGGACATGTAACACACGTAATGTTCTCTACTTAATTACATGTCCATGTAACTTGGGATATGTGGGAGAAACCTCCTGCACTATCAAAACCCGACTTACAGAACACAGGTCAGCTATTAAAACAAAGAAACACTCAGCACCTCTAGTCAGTCATTTTCTTGAGTTCAAACATTCACCCATGGACATCAGATGGCGCATTCTAGAAAAGATCCACAGAATGCTGAGAATGATGGGGACCTAATCCGTAAAAAAAAGTGAGGTGTTCTGGATATTTTCTCTTGACACCTTTCGTCACGGCCTCAACAACGAACTGCCATGGGAGAATGCAATCATATAATCACTTATTCACAGGAAAAATTGCCACTCCCGTCTGTTTAAGCTTTACTTAAAAATAAGCCTCCATTCTGTTCACTAATTATGCAACATCTATAGACTATTCAAATCACCGCATGTCCACTAGGTTAGATATCAGCCCTAGATTTCACACACACTATGAGACCTTTAAGAAATTCAGCTACCAAACCTCGGTGTTTACTTTAGATCGTAGCCTCTATTCAACGGACCCCTAATTTAGATATCTTTCACTTTAGAAATAGGCGGGACATCCACACCCATCCTATCATCTGGCCGCACATATAAACCTACCAACAGCCACCTTACACCCGTTGCTGCCGGCTAGAGAAACCACAGAGCATTCCGCGAGAACCAAACCGCCCTGTATCGAGGTATGTACCTGACCGCTAATTTCCGCAGTTTAATCTAGAATCATACGTGACTGTTAACTAACTCGAGTCATGTATCTTTTCTTAGGTATTTAACATGAGAAAACACTGAAGCACTATCCACTAGGACCATGTCCCTTAAACGATATACATGCTTCTGGATGCATTCGCTATTATCACCGGTGTAAACGCGAACATAACTAACTTGGGTCATTCACTTTTTTCCTAATAGAAAGAGCCTGCATGTGAATAATACGCCCTGAATTGAGAGCGAAACTACCGATTAAACGCACCACCGTATGAAATGCATCTCTTCATACTTGCAGCGCTAGCACAGGTACTTCATATAATCATAACTCTAAACTGCCAATCAGTTGAGGATAGTTACTCCATCGACATACATGCCCTCTAGCATGTTCGTTACTGATGTATATCATTTCTTCTCCGCGTAATCATTCCTACAAACATCAGTTCCGAACAAAAGAGAGGAACATTCAACAATATGCGCCTTCCAACAGACTGCATCATCCACCTGCGTTATTTTAATTAAGGTATCCTGTACTTTAAACCACCGACCTGCCCTTTTATTTAAATGATACTCATGTACTTAGGTTCATTCTTATCTTATAGGGCACTAAGGAATGTCATCATATGTCTGAATGCCACTCGCTGATACCATCCCAGCCCAACAATCTCAGTTGCCCTAAAATTTATCGATAACTTCGATCGAGTAACCCCATTGCGGCAGTCACAGCTTGATACAGTAAATTAGCTAAACGGAGCCCACAGGTATTTACAAATACTCCTCATTCCAGAGATTTCTCATCACAACTTTCTTTAGAATACCCTGTCTTAATTCTCAGGTTCATCCTGTGTTCCTACCTTTCTTACAGTTTAGACACCAACGCCCAAAAAACCTTTTTAGTTAACTGGCCGTCACATCGTGACTTTCATCCAATATCATCATCTCTTTATGAAAATAAGGTAAGACATATGTAGCTAATGATACCAACAATAGATGGCGTAGACGCTTTTCATCTAATAACCAAATTAAGCCTGTATTCAACTTAAGTCTCCCCTATATGAGTTACTAAAAGTCAAGGTAGACCTAGTTAATGAACAATCGCAGATGACTTACAATGTCAATCACCTAATAACAAACTCAAGTTCCCTTTTAACTCAAGTCTCTTTTGTATAGGTTATCAACAAAGCCTCACCTATATACCAAAGCCTTTCCATGCATAAAGTTCTATTGTACATACTACACACATTGTTGCTACTCTACATATAATAAACACCCCCCTTCCATGGCCCATTACCCTTAACAATGTACAACTATGGCTAATTCTTTAGTTCTCATCTTTATTCTTCTCCTAATTTCATTTTTCTATTTACGCTTTAAGTTCTCTACTAGCTCCTAGGAAATGAATTGTGACTACTGTAAACCAATTAGCCTACCAACCATTAGAAGTAGACACCTCTGTTAGAACAAGATGTTAATAGCAGTAAATCATATTCTACCTATCAAATTGAAGGCAATGTATTGTATTTCACATTGGTCTCTGTATATGCACCTTGTATAAAAAGCTTATATATTATATATTGTTTTTTTTAAAAACTGTTTACTTTTTTTTAGATTCGCCATTAAAGATGGTAGTTTCCTGATGAAGACACGCCTGTGTCGAAACGCCTAGAAGAAACCATCTTGTCTAACCATATGAATTGGGCTATTGCTATCCTAATTGTTCTAAATTGTATCTATTAATAGAAAAGAACTTTTTTATTCTATGTATTTTTAAGTATACATATCATAAGGCACTTTTATCATTTTATCTTGAGTTCATTAAATTGAATACTTTTGCTACTTTCAGTGCATATATTGTTTCCTTTAGGCCTGTTACTGTACACAAATTGTTTTACCCTGACCCAGGAATTTTATCCACAATCAGGGGGTCCTTGTTATTTTCAAAGGACTTCATGAAAGTGCCACTGCTGGTAGAGAAGAAGATGTCTGGAGGAATCCAAGCGTGGATTCTTGAAGAGGAGTACCTGAAAGCAGAGTAGACAGAGTCAATGTCACTCAGGGGTGACCAAGAGACTTGGAAGACAAATGCCCTCCCAAGTTGGGTGCTTCAAGGATGATTTTGATGACCTTGACTCTGCAACTGTGGGGACCAGGCAATGCTGAGGACAACCAGAAGCCAGATATGAACTGTTCCATGAAGGATGTCAAGTGCTGAGGGGTCGGTGTCAAGCGGAAGCACCAACAAGCCTTGGTAAATGTACCCCAGGCTGGAAATAAAACATTTACAAAGTTAGGACCAGCAAGGTACAGGAGACTCCCAAAGAGCAGGTGAGTCAGGGCGGGACCCGAGTAATCAGGGGAGCCCAAAGGAAACAAATGTGAGTGACTCTCAAGTGGACCCAGAGGCTGGAGGCACTGCAGTCACGAGAGGACCTCAAGAAGCTCAACAAAAGATGCAGGCCACGATGCACACATTGCGGTGTGGACAAAGATTCTGGTGGCTGGAGGTGCTTGAGGTTGGGGCTACTTGGAGCCCAAAGATATTCTTGCAAAGACGACAACAAGGCTTTGCACTTGCAAAGGGGATGCATTACTCATGGGTTTGGTTATTGCAACCCCACGAGAACTACTGCCCTCAAACTCAGTGAGAGGGTAGAGCAGGCCTCAAGAGCTGTGGAACAGAGGAGTTGGCCTAACAGCTAAGGCGCTCGACCTCGGACCTGGGGATCTGGGTTTGAGTCTCTGTAACGACGCCAGACATCCTGTGATTCTGGGCAAATCATTTAATCTCCCCGTGCCTAACAAAAATGAATGTGTCTCCTCATGTAATGTAACTGGTTCTATGTAAAGCTCTCTGATACCCGATTCGATTCGGGTCAAGTTCGCGTTATATAAAACTCTGCAAAAAAAACAACAAAAAAAAACCCACTACCACCTGGATTGCAGAGCCCACAGATTCCGGAGGAGAACAGGGACTGCATATCGGTCGACTCATTTGTGGTGCCTGCGAATGCAGGGGAGTGACTCCTTCACTCCAAGGGAGATTACTTCAGTTGTCCTTGATGCTTCACAGATTTTTGAAGGTTCCTATATGATGCACAGGCACAGACGATGCAGCAGACTGGAACGGAGATAAAGTCAGGCCCAAATAAAGTCCAGCAAAGTCCAGAGTGCCAAGAGCAGTGGAAGTGCAAGGTGTCTGATCTGAATCTTATCCCACGGCAAATGCAAATACCTACAACCAGGTAAGCCCTTAAGTTACTCTAGGGAAAGAATTGGGAAAATTCAGGGGACCCTCCCAGTGGAGGGTCTGGACATGGGGAAGGTTACTCCAATGTCTTTTGTCCGGTTCCGCACCAGAGTTGGAGCCAACAGCTCCCAGGACTGGTTTAAACCGGACTGTTCAGAGGGACTCTACATGTGCCCCTTATGCAGAATTTCTCGCGCTGGCAAGCGAATCCACCCAGCCCTTATACACTAAATCCTGACTGGGAGGTGGTCACACCTCCCTGTGACAGAATGCCTAATGTTCCACCTTCCTCTGCTCGCGCCTGGCTCAGCAGCAGGAGGGCAGAAATGTGTCTGTGGTTGGCAGCAACCATTTTGTGCTGTCCGGTTCAAGAAGGCTGGTACCAGGAACGCTGAGAACCTAACGGAGGGCTCGTCCAGTGATTTGAATCATACCTCCCACACTATTTACTGTGTGAAAGGTATGATTCCAACATGTTTGATACCAAACCTGATAGGATTTGTTGCAGCCATTTTCGAGATGTTCACCGTGGAAGTATGTGGTGCCCATCTATATAGTATATGGCTTCTTCACTGACAACCCGGGAGAATGGACTCCATAGGCTGCAGGGGTGTCCTGCTCGTGCAAGGGCACCACCTCACTTAGAACCATGCACCCTGCCTTCAGGATTGTAAAGGCCTGCTATTGGGGTGACTTATATGATTTAAGTGCAGTGACCCTTAGATATAGTAAACCTACATCTTTAGTAAGTGGTGCCTGCACCAGCTTACACAGTCTGCAATGGCAGGTCTGTAGTTTTAATCTGAATGGTCTCCCATGGGTGGCATAATGCATGCTTCAGCCCATGGGGGGCCTCTAGGGTACCTATGCCCTGGGTAAATGGGTATTATATACTAGGGACTGACAAGGGTACCCCAGCATCCAATCTGGGATGTACCTAAGTACTGAACTTACCAATTTAGGGATAAACAAGATAGAATGGGGTCCTGATTGACAGGACCCAGTCAGACTAGTCAAAAACAGTACACACACATCAAGCAAAAAGTGGGGGTAACCAGAGGAAGAAGGCCCTACTTTCCTACAGTGCACTTTAGTACCAACAATACATCTGTGCTGTTTATGTAATTTGCTTTTTACATGGATAGTCACCTTGTGTTGACTATGATTTTCCATATAGAGCAGGTGATTTGCTGTCAAGTGATGTATGTTGAACCTATTCTTCTTTTATTTGTTCTAATATTTCTGGAACATACTACCTTGTGTTGGGTGCTACAGCCTATTGGTCCTGCCCCTAAGCTCTAATAAATACCATCTCAAGTTAATTTTCTGGGGTCAAAATATGTAAACTATGGTTCTGGTGTGTCCACTCTCAAAGAAACACATAATCAGACAAACACCTGATTACAAATTATGTTTCCTGTAGGAAATTGGGTTTTTGGTTGAGGGGTTGAAGACCATCACAATCCCTGTCAGGATGAACCATAAAAAGCCACTAAATTAACCCGTACATAACCCTCTGGTAGCTTGACACAAAAACATTCAGGCTTAACTTAAAGGAAATGTGCAAGGTTTGTATGTAATATACAAACTGTAAGAAAGTGGAAACACAATAAAAGAAAATCTCACACTAATTTAGACAAATAGAGTACATTTTAATACATAAAATGATATCAGAACAACAAAAATTCAATATGTTGAACCAGAAATATGCAATTTTCAAGTTTTAGATAAGTAAAGCACCTAAAAGCACAAAGCGCAACGAGTGGTCATCGGGTCGTGTTGGACCGGTAGATAGTCACAAGTTTGGACTGACTGCATTGGAATGTGGGCCAGATACAGGGACCTGGTTAGTCCTGCTGAAAATGTTAGCTTCCAGAGAGTACATCTCATGGCGAAGAAGTCAAGCGAGGAGCAGGGACCGCATCACAGCTTTTCATTGTAAACCTGGGTAGGTCTCATGAATTCACTAGTGGAATTCTGCAGAGTTACACAAAAAGGTTAAGCGGAATTCTGCCAATATGCAGAAATATGTACGATGTGCTGCTCTCACTGCTATTAACACTCGTAGTGAATTCCACTCTGAAGAATCAGTGTGACCATCACCATGCACTGCCTAAGAGCTCATTGAATATGAAGTTGATTTTGCTGTCACTTAAGTAGCAAAGTTGCTTGAGAAGCAGTCCTCTGACCGTGACCACCCACATTAGAAAATCTCATTTGAAATTCTTGTAGTAACCAGAAATCTTGCAAAGGGATACAAATCTCTCTAGTGCTCGCCAGTTCATTTTTCTGGAGCCTTAAGGGAAAAAAACTCCTCCATGTGGTGATTGGTGGGATTTAGCCAGAGCCCATGTTACACGAGTAACGAGTCGTCAAATGCGTGAGCAGAAGGACATTGTTCACCTGGGCATCGTTCATTGCAGTAGCACATTAAGCCAGCCTGGGATCATGGACATTCGCTACTGTTGCATGAAGATCCAGTCATACATCATGGACCGTCTCTACCGGAACTTCAGGTTGGCAGTAACCCCAGGCTGTTGATGCTGTAGCATAAATTGCAAATCTTTTATTGCCTGCCGTCACTGGCAATCGCTGTACCATTAGGAATCAGGTTCACCAGAACTTTGCCTTAGTGGTCGTCATTGGTAGCAGAGTCTCAGCACCAACGGAACCACTCCCAGTCACAAATAGTCCAAAAAGTTTGGATTTCTTTCAGAGGAGTGAACTTTGATGCCAGCCAAGGGTCCAAGACCTGGGGGACGCCTCTGGGGGCTCAGGGACTTACTCTAACAGAGACCGTGTCAGTTGCAGTAAATCAGCTGGGCAATGCAGGCTGGTCTCTAGAGCATGTTGTATCCCTGTATCTCATAACAGGAGGCCAGTCAGCTATCTCTTGGTGTCACCGTGGTGGTTCTGGGCTCAAGGAAGAGGTCCGGTCTTCCTTCCTCAGGGAGCAGGGCAATCCTTTAAGCAACAGGGCAGCAGAGTAGCAGGGCAGCAGGGCAGCAGGGCAGTAGGGCATCAGGGCAGCAGGGCAGCAGTGCAGTGGGAGGGTCCTTCTTCTAAGTCTTCCACAGGTTTAGAAGTGATCTGATGAGTTGTTCAATTAGTACAATATTTATACCTTTTGCCGACTTTTGAAATGAGAGGACTCCTTACACTGCCCCCACATCTGGTTCTGGAAAGTTTTCCCCTCCCCTCCAAGGCTCTGAGAAGTTAAGGTGATAAAAGGCTGCTGTCAAGTTCCTTTGTGTGGGTGCGCTGGAGGCAGACTTTTGAAATGTATGAGGGGCAGGAAAAAGCTCTCACCCAACCATCTTAGCATCTAGTTCCCTTTTTGTATCACTGTCTGGGGGAATACACAAACACCAATATGCAAATATAGTCATGAGACCCAGAACCCAGGCAGCAGGCACTAAATTGGCAGGACAAAAAAATGTAAACTTTCTAAAAGTGGTATTTTCAGAATTATGGCTTAAAATCTGATGTAACCATAAAAGATGGTATCAAAGTATAATTAGTTTGAGTTAAAAAATAAGTTTTCTATCTGCTCCCAAACTTTAGTTATCACCTATTAAGTGAAATAAGGTAACCCAATGTTATCCTGTGGAAGAGATAGGCCTTACAATAGTCAAAAACACCTTTAGGAGTATGTATTCAACAGGAAGGTTTAGGCCTGGCACAAAGGTTTATTTTGCCAGGTTGATTGGCAGTTTACAACTGCACTACTGACTGCATTGGCAGGCGGCCTAAGACATGTTTCAAAATGCTATCTTGGTGGGTGGCACAAGGCGTGCTGCATGCCCATTAGAATCATTTCATTCACAAATCTTGGGCATATGGAACAATTTACTAGGGACTTACAAGTAACTTAAATGTGCCAAATGTGTGTAGGTCAATTCTACCATGTTTAACGGAAATAACACAAGCACTTTAGAACTGGTTAGCAGTTGTAAAGTGCACACAGTCCTAAACATTAAAAACGAATTCAGAAAACCGGACATCGAGGCAAAAAGTTTAGAGTGATCCCGCAAAGTCAGCCAAGTTCAACACTGCCTAATTCCCTGTTTGTTTGTTAAAACCACATCTTTTTGAAATCTTTTAAACAATCTCCTTTTTTAATTGTTCATAGCTCATATATTTTCATTAGCATCATTCACGAGCACTCTACAGTCACCTTTATTATTCAGAAAGCCCTATCTTTGTTGGAATTATTTGACATTGATTTTGTATGATTGTCAATATTGCCTTGATTATTTCATATATTAACGTTGTCGACCTACTACAGGTTGATGTTTGGTTTTTGATTTTACGGATGGTACTGTACACCTTACTTTGAATAGGCATGCAGTAGTTGACCAGGATATATTCAAGAATTAACTCAAAGGGAATTCTGAAGGAACCTTTGTTGCTTGCATTATTCAGGTAATCTGACTGCAAATGTTCCAGTGAGGCAGCTATTGCGCTGTGGTGCACATCGTTCAAAACATGAGAACATCTTGAGACACTTTTAATATACAAGAGTGATACCACTAAAATAGAAAACATGTAACACCTTAATACTTATGGGGAAGGTCTTGAATTGTCTGTTACTGAACATAAGGAAGAACTGATGTGTCCGATTCATATTCATTCAAGTGAATTGGCCCCTCTCATTTCTGAGAAAATAAGATGATAGAAATTGGGTTTCTGGTTGGCAGAGGTATGCACCCTGTATAAGCAGGAACCACAATCCTAGACAGGATAAATATGTAAAACACTTTAAATTAACCTGTGTCACCCTCTGGTTGCTTGTCACAGGGCAGTCAGGTTTAAATTAAGAGGCAATGTGTATTTGTGCAACACATCATATCGTAACTCAGTGAAAACACCACAAAAGACTCCACACCTGTTTAGAAAATTAGAGAATAATTTAATAAATAAAACAAGTAAAAAAATAAAAATGACAAAATCCATACAGTATCAGTCGAGGTATACATTTTAAAATATCAAATGCAAAAATAGCACTTAGAAGTGCTAAGCACTTAAGGAGTTAATTGATCACGCTGGACCAGGACAAAGTCAAGAGTTCATGCTGACTGTGATGGAGCTTGGGCCAGATACATGACTCAAGCAGGGCCCGCTGAGCAAAAGTACCTTGATCCAGGTTGCAAACAACGAAATGCGTCAGTGATCCCCACACAGTTGGGGTGATGCACCAGACTTCTCCATGATGCGGCAGTGAGGCGTCAGTTCTGTGAGCGATGTGAAAGTTTTGAGGTGCAGCAGTTAAGAGCTCGATGCACCAGGTTTCCCCATGTTATGGAGGCAAAGTGTTGAACTTCTCCTTGCAGTGGTGGTGATGTGTTGGTTATGATGTGGTGGTTTTGGAGGTGATGCAGCAGTTCCGTGTGTGATGAATCGATCTGGTTCCCGCAGTGGTGGGGATGAATCGTTTAGTGGGTTCTGGCAGATGCAGCACTTTATATTTACTTCCAAGGGCCCTGGACTGAGTTGGTACCACTTGGCAGAGCAAGACTTGAAGCAAGCAAAGTCCCAGTGCTGTTTTGAAGATGAAAAAGAAGTTGTTAATATCCCTGTGACTTCAGAAACAGGAGGCAAGCCAACTTAGGTTCTGGGATATAGAGATGCACGTCTAGTGCTTCTCACTCCCACCAAGAGGCAGCAGGCAGCAGGCCAACACCGCAAAGGAGTTCACTAAAGTAGCAGTCCCTCCAGCACCACAGCAGTCCTTCTTCCTGGTAGAATGTTCTCAGTTCCAGACGTATTCTGATTTGGTTGTGTTAGAGGTTCAGTACTTATACGCAGTTAGGCCTTTGAAGTGGGGGCGACTTCAAAAAGTTGCTTTGAAGTGCCCAGAGTCCCTTTCTTTCCTGCCCTGGCTCCAGACTCACTATAGGTGGGGTGCAACCCTTCGTGTGGGGAAAGCCCTTTTGGTGTAAGTGTCAGATCCTCCCTGCCTTCCTGCTCATAATTACCCATCAGCATACAGATGGCACTCAGTCACACCTACCCTTCCATTGTGTGTCGCTGTCTAGAGGGAATGGAGGAAGCCAGCTGTCACCCACCCGAGATATGTTTTCCAGAGACCAGCAGAAGGGATCAAATGGTTACAGTAAGAAAATGTCAGCTTTCTAAAAATTGCATTTTCAGAATTGCAATTTAAAAACCAACTTCAATACAAGCTGAGTTGTTAAATTGTGATTCTAGAGACACCACATTTGGGGGTTCCATCTTTTCCCAATTGGAAATTGCACTTATAAAATGTAATAAGGCAATCCCAATGTTATCCTACAGGAGAGATAGGTCTGCAGTAGTGAAAACGACTTTAAGAGTATTTCACCACTAGGACATGTAGAACATAAAAGTACATGTCCTACTTTTTAAATACACTGCATCCTGCCCATGGGCTTTCCACTGCCTACCTTAGGGTTGACCTGTATATAATAAAAAGGAAGCTTTGAATCTGACAAGTAGATTAACTTGCCAGGTTGACATTGCAGTTTAAAACTGCACATACAGGCTCTGCAGTGGCAGGGCTGAGACATGTTGAAAAGGCTACTTGAGAGGGGGGCATAATCGGTGCTGCAGACCAACTAATAGCATTTGATTTCCAGGCCCTGGGCACATGTATTGCACTTTACTAGGGGCTTATAAGTAAATAAAATATGCCAATTGTGGATATCCCAATGTTACCATGTGTTACGTAAAGAGCACAAGCACTTTAGCACTGATTAACAGTGGTAAAGTGCCCAGATTCTTAAAACCAGCAAAAACGAAGTCAGTGAACAGTCAAAACAGGAGAAGGTCAGGTCTAACACCATGTATTTGAGGACAAATTAGATTGTGATAGATTTAAAATAGGCCACGCTATAATTAGATGCTTTGCATTTTGTTCACTTTATGAATATTTATAAAGGCATTGTACGAGAATAATTATTTGAGAATCATATCAGTAATACACAATTATGTCACGCTTTTTGTGCATTTTGTAAAGTAAACGTGATAAATTAAACCTGAGTAATCAGCATGTTCGTTTTTTCTAAACATTATGGCACGCTTTTTGTGCATTTTTTAAAGTAAACGTGATAAATTAAATCCGAGTAATCAGCATGTTCCTTTTTTCTAAACACACGGCATTAGGCTTCCACTTTATGTCACATGTTAACGTTTAGTATTTGGTGCTCTGTAGTATGAACTATGAGCAGAAATAATGTTCACAGAAAAGGGCAGTGAAATACACGATGCGACACTGTGCTACCTCACTGTCTTTGGCATGCCCTCGCATTTCATTAGCAGACTGGGAATCTCTGCCCTCGACATTATCATCTGTCAGAAATGCCTGGCAATGTGCCGGATACCTTTTCGGGCATAATAAAGAATGGTGATAAAAGATTATCTGGCCTGAAACTGCTGCCAATAAAAATAATAGCGCAATGCATATCGATCATTACTGATATTTTTATGAACTTCCCCGAGTTTGTTTCAAATGAATTACAACTTTTCTCGGCACGTGTATATGTCTGCTAATGAAACACTATATAATTTCTGGAAATTTAATATCTTCCTTCTTCTGATTTAAAAATTATTTATAGCGTAGAAAGTAATGAAGCCACTTTTGTGCCCCGGCCAGGTGCTGTAGCGTGAATAAGCCATACTGACTGACGGAAGGACATTTGTTGATGTTAGATGCCTAGGCTGGCAAACATTTGCACGCATATTGAACTCTTGCAAAAAGGCTAACCCGCATAATCTCACCACAAACAAAGGGGTTATCTAATATTGCTAGCAGTAACTTTGGTGCGAGTGCCCCACAACGAAGCTCGTTAACGGAATCATCAAATGCTTGCTACAAATCCGTAATTTGTACCAGGGCAAGGCTGTGAAACTATTTCACGCATGCGCGAGAAACAGAATGTTTTATTTGAGGTGGGGAAAATAACTTAGGGAAACAGTATATCCATTCTTAGCGTGGACATGTTGTTGAATGTTTATTTCAAGCCAAACAAAAAAACTAAAAAATGTTTAAATGTAACCGCAGAAAATCTGGCCCCACTTTGTGTAGCTATGTAATTTAGTTTACAATAATAAAGAGAAAAGGCACAGCAGAAGATGCTGCTCTAAAGAAGTATCCACATGCACATATGAATAACTAGTTGAGGCACTTTAACAAACCCCTGACAGTGTTACCTGTAAATCTAACGCCAAATGCTATTGTGGTGAGTGATGTTAAGCACAATTTGATGTAGCAGGCAGCTGGTTCGGACTGTAATTCTGTATGCACCATTAACATAAAAGTCAAATACGATTCCATCGTAAATTCATAATGTACCATTCTTCGAGTTCATTAACTTCTACTCTCATTTAGCTTGCTTGATAGGATGTGGTTTAAATGTGTAGGTCTAATGCTGAAATACAACTTACAAGAATCTAATATTCCTTTTCTGCAACACCCCTAAACTGGACTTGTATGCAGCCTTACAGTCCCTGTGGCATGGACGCTAAGGTGTTTTTCAATTTCTTTAAAGTATAAACAATTTATTGCTGTTTACTTTAAAAATACTCTTTTTTTGTCCTCATCTCACCAATAAGCTACTGCAGATCTTTAAAAAGTCGTCATTCTCCAACCGGGCGTCCTTCGGCTTACTGCACTTGCTTAGATCCACTCGACCGGCGCCTTTTAATAGGGGCTTTGTGTAATCATAGGACCATAGGAAAGACCCACATAACTTATATTAATCTCAAGTCTCGACCCCAGCTCATAAGGGGTCGCCAGATATTTATAGGGCTATCTCCAGTTCCGTCCTGGTCTAGGTGGGCCATAGCAAATGAGGATTTAAGCCATTCTTCTCTCTTCAGGGGTTAGGAGTCTTTCTACTTCATGCATATTTATCTCCGGGCAAGCAACACCAGGTATAACACCAACCCACAATGAATCTGTACAAAGTCCAAAGTGGATAAGCCATCATTCCCAAAGAACATTAGTGATAGATTAACCTCGATGTTTACTTTAAAAATGCCACGCAGCGAGTCTCCCACGCTCTTCCAGAAGTTCTTAATTCGGGGCACTCATAGAAGATATTGATGTCATTGGCGTTGGATGTCATACACCTGAGGCATAAAGGAGATGGCAGCGGGGCAAACTTGGCAATCCTGGCAGGCGTATAATAAAGACGGTTGGTGACAAAAAAGTGATTATTCTTTAAGCTGGCTGATTTAATGAATTTGTAAAGTTATTTCAGAGATGGTTCTAAAAGGTCTACTATGGTGGACTGAAAGAGGGATTGGTTCCAGACCGAAGATTGTGGTGGAATTTCTATGTCTTCTGCGTCCAGAACTTCTTATACCAGATGGAGATTTCTTTTTTCATTTGCGGTACTGATTGAAGAAGAATCTCTGTCTCCCAATCTCCTCTTATGCCTCCCTTTCCTTCATCAAACCAAGATTTAAGTTGTAAATACTTAAACTTAGAAAAACCAGGACCTTTCTTGGGCTCTTGATAGCTCCCACGGATGGATTCCATTTGCGTCCACCAAGTCGGACCAGAGGGATAAGCCTGCTCTCTTGATTGGTCCAGCCAAGCAATCTTGAAGACAGAGTGGTGTCCCAGGGGAGTCCCATATAGGAGCAAAATCTGAATAGTATTCGATTCCCCATCTAGTTCTCACTTCATACCAGGTTTCCAGCACGGCCTTAAGGACCTGCAGACGCACTCGTTTAAAGGACCTCGGGCCCCGAACTTATATAGAAAACCTTCTCCGCCCTCGATTATTGCCATCTTGCCAAGCAACCTACCCCATGATGTCTCTGCTGGATTAGAAAGTAGCATCCATATACCTTTAAATTGGAATGCAACAGAATACCAGATGATGTCCGGGAGGGCCAACCCACCTTTAGTGAGTCTGCGCCTCAATTACTTCCATGATAACCTTACTCCTTTACTGCCCCAGATGAAGCTCCAATCTTGCTTTGAATCTTACAAATACACTGTTTGGGAAAAACCAAAGAAACTGCATTGAACAAATAAGTCAACTTGGGGAGGATAACCATCTTCACCAGGTTAACCTTCCCGTAGATTGTCAGGGGAAGATTTCTCCAGCTTGCGAAAAGGCGATCAATTTCCTTAATAGTTTTGTTCAAGTTGATCTGAGGAATTGTATCCAGTTCTTTAATGATATAGATACCCATGTATTTTAGCTTGCTGCTAATAGATCAATATTCCAACACATCACCTCTGTTTTGGAGGAGTTGGCTAAACAGCCAGAGATGGAGCCACATTTCACCAAAAGAGCTTCAACCCGCGGAATAGTCGCCCCTGGATTGCTAGTGTATAACATTATATCGTCAGCATATAGGGCTAATTTACATTGGTAATGCTGAGATTTAAAGGAATATATTAAGTCATCCAATCTATTGGCTTGTGCCAGTGGCTCTATGTAGATGTTGAACAGCAAAGGTAAATGGGGCACCCCTGTCTTGTTCCCCTCTGGATGTTGAAACTGGAGGTAAGCATGCCGTTTAACAGAATCTTTGCTAAGGCTCCCTGAAAGCATTTCCTCAGAGTTTGAATAAATATGGGGCCGAAGCCCATTGCCCCTAATACCTCCCAGAGATACACCCAGCAGACCCTGTCAAAACCCTTGGCCTCGTCCAAGGCAACTACTGCCAAGGGATCTGATCTTACTATGGCCAAGTCAATATTGGCTATCAGCAATTGTGTCTGCTCCTGAATGTGTCTCCCGGTTACAAAGTCCTTCTGATCAATGTTTAACCAGATTAGGGCCCAACTTGGCCAGTCTCCCTGCCAAAATACCCATAGAGATCTTATTATCGGCATTCAGCAGGGAGATCAGACGGTATGAATCGGCTTTAAGTGGGACCTTACCGGGTTTTAATATTAATGCAATGGTTGCTTCCTTCCAGGAGCTTGGTTCCTGGCCTGTTAAACTATATACTGATTTAAACAAGGTACCCAGTGCCGGAGTCAATTCATCTGATAGTAGTTTATAGACTTCATTTGGCAGTGCGCCAATTCCTGAAGCTTTGTTATTTTTAGATTTCTTTATTTGACTTTTGATCTCTTCTAATGTAATAGTCGCATCAAGGAGGTCGCAACTAGCTTCAGTTAATGTTGACAAGGATTAACCCCACAACCAAGTTTGTAATTGTTCTTGGGAAGGAGCTAAGCTGTTTTTATTGAGGCCCGAGAAGAGAGAGAGGAGGCAGGTCTGCATATCTTCCACCCTGCTAGATTTTTCCCCATTATTATTTATTACAAGCTCACTGATATTATTTTTTGAGTGATCAACCCTAGCCTTCCAAGCCAGGAGAGCACCAGCCTTTTCCCCATACTCAAAGTTTTGCATGCTCTTAATGAGCCATTGGGCCTGGCACTTCTGGCCCCGTTTTCCCCTATACTCCAGCCTGGCCCCCTCTAGGTCTCCCTGGATTTTTGCCAACTATCCTGGACACCCGTCACTGAGTCGATTCCTCTTAACTTCCAATTGCCGGATTCTACCCTCGATAGTGTGTAGCTCCCGGGCTTCAGCTCGATTTTTGGAACAGATAAGGCCAAGCAGCCTGCCCCTCAGGTTGGCCTTAAAGGCCTCCCAGACGAGGTCTAGAGTAGTGGAACCGATATTTAATAGACTAAACCCAAACACACATGGAAATGATCGGTCAAGTATGAGTTGTTGTACTAGAAACTTAAGAAAACTGGAGTATGTGAATAGTGAAGAGTATTACAGCTGACTGAGATATTCCCATCAGACCACCCTTCTGGCATAGTTTCATCATATGGGATGTTTGTTAGTACATCCAACCGGCCGCCCAACCCATCAAAAGATGGTGCGGATATGGATGTGGGATCGAAATCTCTAGCCAAGCTGTTACTCAAGAATAGTCCTCTGGGTGTGTGGTGCAGTGCTGGGGTGAAAAGTTAAAATTAACGACTTAGACAGAAAATATATTTAATGGAAAGTGTCTAAGTTTTAAACATAAAAACACGCCTGGTAGTGAATTTATAACTACACTATGGCGCTGTGCAGGAGGTCAACATGTTTCAGCCAAACTAGATACTATCCGGCTTTCATCAGGACCTAAATGGTAAGCTACTGCAACTATATAAATGTGAGTGCAAGAAAAAATAACAATATATTTAAATAATAGAAGTACATATATCTACCAGGAACCTGGAGCCCCAATGTTCACAGGGGAGATGTACATTATTTCTCAATCCTATTGAAAAACGAAAACAAACAATATTCACATATATATCCAATTATTCACAAGATACTGTACGGACAACACACAAAGCATAAGAAATTTGTACTTAGCTTATTATTGAGTATATTCACTCTTACACACAGCAACTTTTACCAAATAATCTATCTGTGTGTACTCACCGCGCTCTGCGAGGGAGATGACCTCACCTCGCCTGGCAACCGCTCGGGAAATATGAGGCCCCGCTCTAAGGTGCAAAAGGGAAAAAAGGCATAAATCTCAAAGTTATATGCCCTGCCTATTGGCTCTAGCATCCTATTACTACCTATCCTCATGTGGACAAAGTCAGTCTGGCCCACAACAAAACACAAGGGATAAGCATACTGGTTAGCCCATATTGTCAGGGGTAAATAGTTAAAGACTAGGAGTTGGTTTAAAAGTTACCCAAAGCCTACAAGGAGGAGTCCTTACCTGTCCGTCGGTACCTCTCTCTGTCATCCGAGAGGGAGTGGAGGTACCGACTCGGACCGGACTCCTCCCTTTTACACTGACGGTGATTGGATAATTAGTCAGATTAGCTCCTAATTGCCCGCCAAAACTAAAGGTGGTAAGAGCACGGGTGCTATGGCGCATGTGTGCGATTTCCGCGGAGCTGAACTATCGGGAGATGGACCTGCGCGATAGTAAATAGAGCCACAGCTTTAGCGCTAGTTTTCCGCGCATGCGCACTCAGATAATAAAGCGTCACACTGCGGAAGGAGGTGTTCGCTAATTACTTGGAATGCGCATAAGTAATTAACTCGTCCGCTGTGTAATGAGACTGCTAGTCTCTTATACATCAATATGCTATACGAAGCAAGATTCCTATATCTAACTGTGGTTGACAAAAGGAACTGGAAAAAGAATGGTGAGATTTACGCGTCTCCCGTAACCTGGTTACGGGAGACACGTAAATCTTTTGCCTCGAGACCTCGTACAAGCCCCGAAATTTTGTTGGAATAGATACAGGCAGTTGAATGATCCTCCCCAGCCCTTCTCTCCTCTGGAATATAAGAATAACTACGGAGCGAGTTTAGCCCTACTCGACGGCACCTGATTTGTAAATACGGTTGGCAATAAATTTGTAATTGTTACTCCCCGGTTACGAGAGAGGCAGTGATTGACATCTCCGGGACCTCGTACAAACCTTGAATTTTCGTTTAAATAGATACGTGTAGCTGAACGGTCTTTCTCAGCCCTCCCCCTTCCTCTGGAAGATAAGGTAAATCACTGCCACATCAGCGTGTCTGACATCATCGTAATAATTATAAACTCATTCTTACCCGGTCCTTGCTTCCACATAGATAATTTACGGAGCGACTTTGGCCACAATTGACGCCTTCTGTTTACCTAATATGGCAGGAGGTTTGCCCAACGTTCAAATCCCCCTACCTCCCTTCACCCGTTTGTCCTGATGAAGACCCGCGTTGTAAGGGAAATCCACCCTACATACCTCTAGGGTCAAAACGTAGACTGCTGCCTACTGTTATCAACTCTTATCACCAGCAGGATATATACAGCCGTATAGGAGTCTGATTATGTAACAAAAACCTATTGATTTTTGCATGTGTTGTGTGGCCCTGAACCTTGGGGACCACTCTGAAGAATATATACATGAGCAAAAATGAATGTTGTCTATAGTACATATTAGTGAATACTGAGTCACAACTTTTCCTTGACCCTCACCCAGCACTCCCCTCCCTCCCTCCTTCCTATATGGGCACAAAAAATCACTGAAAAAAATTGAAAATAATGTCTCCTTTTGATATGTTTAACCATAATAAGGTTGATATAAGTACAGTGTGAATAATAAACATTTAACTTGTGATTTGTTCTTCATCCTCATTTATCTATAAACTTTTGTTATACTGCATATTGACTGTTTTCTCGAGTCTGGGACCCCTCTGTCCATAACGTTTACTCACCCAAATCCCCTTGACTGCATGGGTACAACCCTGTTGTTTGCAACATGGTCCGTAGAAGGAGGCACAGACTACTCCTGTCCCTCCAAAATCCAGTTGTGCCACTATCCACCTCCTCGTCTGGTCCGTCTGTACAGATTTAATAGAACAAGTAGCCCCTGCTTAATCAAGATTGCGACTCCCCTACCTTTAATCATTTGCTGTGAGGCACAATAACCTTTTATCCAGGGGATTCTAGAGAATATTGTGTGGCTTTCTACAAAACTCAAGTGTGTCTCCTGTAAGAGACAAACCTGGGCTGAGGAATGCTCTAAATATTTCAATATCAGCCTTTGCCTTCGTGGACATCTTAACCCATTTACATTCCAATAGATAAAGCAGACCGTACTATCATTTATGGAAAAACCTGCCATCAGCTTACAAACCGTTGATGCTGGCTAGACGTGCATTTCCTAAAATTTAAGTGAGACAAGGAATATTTTTTTTATTTTATCCACTGCTCCCCACCTAGTGCTCCCCTCTCCCCCGCCCTCTGACCCCTTACCCCATGAGGAACCCTGTTCTCCAATAGGCAATGTCTATTCGATCACTGCTCCCTCTGGCTTTTAATCATGTACTTGGGTGCTATTAGTTAAATCTGGGGACTTAATGTCAAGAAATCTCCATATCATCAATGCCCTCCCCCTCTATCCTCGGACTCCATTTTGATTTTAACAATGAAGGCATCCACCTCTTCTGTTGAGCGAAACGGATGTATCTGATTGTCCCACATTACGCATAATTGTGCCGGATACTTCAACTGAGCCTTTGCCCCCAAACTTTTTAGAACCTCAAGTCTCTTCCCCAACTCCCACTGTCTCTTTTGCAGTAAATTGCTAAATATCAGATCGTATAGAGAAGGGGAATGGCTTTTGGCCTGTTGGTGTAAATGTTATAGTACTTTCCTTAAGGGCAGAAGATAAAATGAACTCCTTAACAGAGTATGAGAGAAAATTAATCAATATCTTCCTTGGTCTTTGTCTGCCAGGATTCCACTTAAAGCGATCATGGTGTACCCTTTGGATCTCATGTAAAAGATCAATACTAGGCGAGTTTTTTTGAGACAGTTCCCTTTAACAGAGAGATAATAAACCCTTTTATATCTGACCCCTCAAGGGCTTCAGGGATATTTAGGTGCCTCAGGTTATTTTTCCTAGAATGGTTTTACAGACGATCAAGATCATCCTTAAGCTCTTTATTTTGGGCTGATAGTTTTGCCACATCCACTGAAGTAGCGTGAATCGCTTCACTGAGCTTCAGAATCTCTGACTCTATTGCGTCTGTCCTCCTGGTGACCTCCTCTAGTTTCTGGTCTGACACCTCACAGGATGATTGAATAGTCGCTTGATTCGCTCCTGACAAGGTGAACCTGGGCCATCTCAGCCTGGTTCATCTTTGAGACCAAAAGCCTGCCCGGCATTTCTTCCTTCATAGCGAGCAGTGTATCGAACAATGAACGAGTCATAGAGTCTGAGGCCTGACTGTCCTGAATTTCCAGGACAGAATACCTGTTAGAGAGGCTGACTGCGGAGTGATTAGCTAGTGAAGTTACTGTTGATCCCCCTGATCTATCTGAGCTTTCAGCTTGCTTGCCCAGAGGGGTCCATGGCTTGGATCACTTCAGATTACATTGCTGGGTAGAAAACGCAGCCTCTGAGGCTACATTTATTTGGTCTGAAGGTTTACCTGTATCGTCGACTGATGAATTATGCAGGCCACTCGGGGGACAATCCTGAACAGCACTTTTTTGTAGGCTTGCCTGTAGTTGCTGTTGAAGTAGCCATAACTTTGTAATATGTTTTCAGAGAGGGAGTGATTTTCACATTTAAAGAGGATATTTTCTTCTCCCTGCCCCTCCCCTTCCCCTTGCCGACCTCTCTCCCCTTAAAATCAGACCCGTCCGTTGTGTCCTCTCTGTTTGCGCTGCTTGACTAATGCTTTAATTTCTGAGATAGGAGGGGAGACTCAGTGAGTCAGAATAGGCTGGGTGATATTGGTATTACGGGATGAGTGGGCCACTCTAGCTCGCAGCGTGTATCTGCTGATTTTAGAAGGTGGGGAGTTCACTGTAGCCACTTTCGCTGCTTCTCCTGTCTCCATGCGGCAAGGGGGTACCTCTCCCGCCACAGGTGGACTTGTGGTTGTTAATGTGGAAGTCTTCTTTCATCGAGTCGAATAGGCTCTGCAGGTGGGACTGATAGTAAGGCTGCCTGGGGGTGCTATATGCCCCCTCTTAACTTATTCTGCCCAGCTGACAGTACCTGCCTCCCAAAATCTGCTCGTAGCTCAATCTTTGTCTCAGGGCACGAATGGAAGCCGGCGTCGGTGCTGCCCTGCCTCTCGCGATCCGCAGCAGGAAGCAGGCAGCTTCCTGGTGTCTCCACAGCCGCGCTGCTTCCTCCCACCTCCTGCGCCAGTCACTGACCTCCGACAAGTGGGGAAGTAAGACCGCCCGTCCACCAGAGAAACTTGCTGCGCATCACACCTCCGAGGTAAGCGGGAGAGGGAGTTACACCAATAATGAAGAAAGCATCAGGTTCCCGGCATAAAAAAACGCCCAATGAAGCACCCAAGGGAGCGTGACCACGGCCGTTTAGCTAGCGGCCGCCATGTTCCTCCGTCACCCTTGGGATCAAGGGCACATCTCTCAACATTAAATACTCCTTTGACTCATTTGATACATTTTCCTCTTTCAACTAATCTTCACAAAGAAAGCAACAGATAATCAGTTGTCTTGTTGTCCTCTAGATCGGCCAGTGCAAAAACACGTTAAGAGAAGATGGTGGCAGTAACTATAAAACGTAAGTTTTATATATAATCAATTAATATATAATTAAATGTTCAGCCCTGAGCTCCTGTTAATTTAACCCCTTTGCAGACTTTTACTGGGTTTAGCCAGGTTAAAAGATAATCAGATGAAAGAACCCATTTATGTACATTGAGCTTAGAAGCCTTTCTTAGGATAAAACATGTTAGCCACATTTAATGAGTGATGTTGCTGTGTTACCAGCATTTTTGTTTTACATGCCGTGAATCAAAAGACGATGTCAGTCATAGCAGCTGTGCACTTATGAGCAGCAGCTACAGATGCAGTCATTGGTGGAGGCAGCAAGTTTGTGTCAAGTGTGGCTACTTCGAGGAAATCAGGTACAACAAACTTACCTTTTCTCCACCTTTTCGAAATGTAGAATGTATAGTATCTCCAGAGGAGAAGGACAAAAAGACCTAATTTGACACCTTAGAAAAATCACAGTGAAGGTAAAGAGTCACCTGCAGGTTTATGTGGTCCAGTTATAGCTCAGAAGCTTTGGTTCAATCAGTCTTGATGGATACCACAAGACACAGTGCCAAAACACTGATAATAAGATTGTGCTCCTGGGCTAAGAACCCTCGATCTCTTATTACCGTGAAATTCCCACAGGTTTTCAATAGAGGGCTGATAGCCCACAGGGGTAAAGACATGCTACTCTACACTTTGACCCTAAAATCACAGTCTCAGACCAATTATTGCTAGGCAGATCCCTAATCCAGACTTCAGGCCATGGTCTTCTACTGCAACAGTAGCCACAAGAAAGCTATCCACTCCAGCAGGCAACCTCACAGGCACACTTCCCTGGAGATCTTCTCTAAGGCGGAGAATGCCAGGACCACCGTTGTATGTATGTTTGTGTGTATGTATGTATGTATGTATGTATGTACATACATACATACACTTGCTCTTTGTTATCAAGAACAGGCTTACCGTGCAGCACAGACTCTCAAGGGTGCCACAGACAATCTGTATCATTTAAGGTCTGCATTGTCTGCATCTCTCAAAATCAGTCTCCTGGACTATCAGACAGCACATCCTGGTGAGAAGTTTTAGCTCCAGATTCTGTCAAAGGGTGCTCTTCTGCATGAGCAGGACACACCTGATGTTATCATTGCAGGACAAACCTGCTTCCTTCCCTTTCCTCTCCTCTTCGGTTCCAGAATCGTTATCTGAGGGGGCGTTACACTTATAAGCATTCAAGGTGGTAGCTTGCATTTTCACACTCACACACACCTACTCTGATTTTTTCAGATCATTGCAAAAGTACAGTATATTAGCAGATTTCTGTAAAAACTCAGTCTCCCTTCTGGGCATCTAGCTCTCCATACCCCCCACTGTTCAAAATGAACAGGCAGCCATGCTCAATTCCATGTCTGCTGAAATCAAAAGAGATCTAGCCAGCTAGGTAATGCACTGAGAATACTAGCTTTTCAACGATCGTCATCTGACTAGCGTTGCTGTCCCACAATGTAGTCAGGTGGGTGCTACTCAATGAGACCAAGAGGAGTTAAATCTAAGAGTTGTCAGGCATCCACTTTACAATAACTTTCAAGGTCATTCATTAAAGATTTAAAATCACACTAAATCACAATAAACCCGCAGTGGCCTCTGCTTACAGACACTATAATCAAGTCAGTCACAGAGCCAGAAATGCAGCATTACTGTTCCTAAAAACATGCCTTCGCATCAAACTGTACGATTTAGAGAAGTCTCCGCATTCTAAAGGGGTTGCACTAAACCAAAGCCATACGGGGCATATTATCAAGGGGGTTTATCTCCGCTTTTTTGGCTTTAAAAGCCAAGAAAGCGGAGATAAAATTATCTCCCTATTACCTAGCTGCCGCTAACACCAGTTAGCGACAGCTAGTAGGAGATAGCGACCATCTTGGGCCCCACTTTGCATGTCAGTGATATTTATCACTAATGACATGCAAAGTGGGCGTGCCAAAATGTTAGAGACTGAAAACAGTCGCTAACATCGCTATCTCCTATTACCAACTTTTGGAGATATTTGCGCTAAGCGGGAATATCTCCAAAATCTAACACCTGCCCTGAGCAGTTCTTAGCCATGTTATCCAATGGGAGGTGGATAACATGGCTAAGAGCATTAGCTCGCTAATGCATGAATATCGCTGACTTTTCAGCGATATTCATGCTTTGCGGCGATTTTTACCGCATTTGCGTTAAACCTTGGTAATACCGAGGTTTATTTGCGGTAAAAATCGCCGCAGCGCTGCGGTAAATTTTTGTCTCTAACCAAGCAATAGCGATAATTATCGCTATTGCTTGGTAATATGCCCCACATTTCTAAATCACCCAGTTAACAATCAGTCAGTAGGTACACGTGCAATGACTGCATCTTTACCTTTACTAACTCTCAGACAATTAAAAGAGTGTCTCCATAATTGTCTTTGAACAGCACACAATCCTGCAGAAATATAATCATTGTTTTGAAATAATTACCGCAAGTTGTTGCTAATATCACCCTCCGTTTTTGAGAGTGTCTGAGTGACTTGTTCTCTTTTGTGCCATAGTAAATATTTCAGTCTGCCTACCGGTCGGATCGTAATTTTGGACATAGTTGTAAAGTCGTGGCTAGACCTACCCTGCACATAGTTTGGAGACCACACGGTATTGTGTTAGTGGTCAGTACAATGCCCGCCACGCCCAGGGCCCTGGGCTTTTTATTACTTCTAGAACGTGCCCTCCGTATCCACGTCGGGCGGAACCATTGAACTTGCGTCTAAATGTAAATGTATTGCGATTTATATAGCGCACGTATCACCCGAAGGCATCAAGGCGCTTGCCTTGGGAACCCGTCCTGGTATTCCCCTGTGAGATAACCCCAGCAGGGTATCCACAAGGTGAAAGCCAGGCATCCCGCCGCGAGGGGCCGTAGTAGAGATTAAGCAAGCTATTGCCCAGAGTCGCAGAGTGTGAACCCGTGAGTCGAGTAGGCACCGGAACGAGAATTATCAAGTCCGTGGAATTTTTGAGCCCAAGACCCGCCGAGGCGGGGAATTGAACCCTGGTCCAGGACCGATCTCAGCTTCCGGGTCTGCCGCCTCTAACCCCTGATCCACACTTCTCCACCACTGGGGGGGGAAACCCAATACAGCACTACTGATCGTGGGCCAAAGTGGTTGCGCCCACTTAGTACAACATTACATTCCTCCTTTACCTTAAAGTAAAACCAAAACACACATAACATCACATATCAACTTTTCTGCTTACCGTCTCTGAGAGTTTCAAAAATGCAAAAAGGAGCAGTCTTACTTTTGCAGCGGCTGAGATGCAGCTCGGACTCTTCAACGTCCGCAACAGGCCACAAAGTCATGGTACTTCTGGGATGGCTTTGGGCAGGGGCGCAGATTATATCGGCTCTGGCTGCGCTCGCCTGATTGGGTGGGAGTTAGTTCCTCAGAGTCTTTGGCTACAGCAGTTCCGGGGTGGCTTTGGCCCGCTTGCGATTCTTGTTCATTCCTGACTGGTGTAGCTGAGTCGGCTTGCGGGGTTTCTTCCTCGCTGGGAACGTCCTTCTCCTCTGTTTCTCGTGGGCCTTGGGTCGGTCTTGTGTCTTGCTCTGCCGAGTCAGGGAGCTCGTCGTCCTCTCCATTCAAGATCCTTTTAAAGAATGACACGTTCCTGGTGGCTTTCTCACTCCCCTTCACTGCAGTGATCATGGTGCCGTTGACATTGGTGACAGTCCAGGGGTGTAACTCGAAAGGGAGGCAGAACTTTCCTCCAGGATGGCGATCTCTCACCAGCACCAGGTCGCCAACTTGAATGGGGCTGCCTGCGGCTCTTCTTCGCCTCGATGCTGCTCTGTTAGACTTTGTTCGCTGTTCCATGGACCGGTTGCACGGAGTTGGAGCTGAGGCCCACGTGGTATGGTGCGGGAGAGTGTCCACAACTGCTCTATTGAAGCATAGGAGGCTTGGAGGAACCCCAGTGGTGCAGTGGGGCATCAGTCTGTACTCTCTTAAAAACTGGAAGAGGGCTAGTTCTAGGTTCTGGCCATCTGTCATGGCAATTTGGATGGTCTTATTTAGAGTTCTCATCAGTCTCTCAACTTCGCCATTGGCTTGGGGCCATCTTCGGGTGATCTTTTGGAGTTTGATGCGGTGTGATTGTGGATACTCTGCTAGTTCACCGCAGTTGAAGGGGGGTCCATTGTCCGTGCATAGTTCCCCTATGAGGCCATGGGTCGCAATGATTTTCTCTAGCTTAGGGATCACTTCAGAGGCTGCGGTGGAGGGCAGGATTGCGATTTCGGGGTATCTTGAGAAATCGTCTACTACCACAAACATATACTTCCCGCCCGGGAGGCCTGCGCTGGCCCGCGCCCACGGGGCAGTCGGTCCTTCTTCTGTGATTACAGGCGCTGGGGGGTTGGGCAGGCTGGTCGCTAGGCACACTGGACATCATTGGATGACTTCTTCGACTTTTTTGTCGAGCCCTGGGAATCAGAGTTTGGTTCGGATGCGATTCTTCGATTTCACAATGCCCTGGTGAGCGCCATGGGCTAGGAGGACCGCTTGCTGTGTGAGACTGTCAGGCAGTACCAGGCGGGGGCCTCTTAGGAGGCATCCTTCCGGCGAGATGGACAGCTCGCTTCGGACTTGGTAGAGTGCTTTCAGCGTTGCCTGGGCTTCTAGGGTGCGGAACAAGGCCGGGCTATGGAGTGGTTTCCAGTTTCCTGACTGGATGGCCTGGATGGCGATTTGTAGGCAGTCATCGTCCTTGGTGGCTTGTGTCACGTCTCCTAGGGAGATTGGCAAAGGCCTTGAGCGCTCTACAATCATCCTGACATACTCTTCAGTAGCGTCGGCTTCTGCGGCTTCTGCTTCAGTGACCGGGCGGGCATGCCTCGACAGATAGTCGGCGGGGTTTCTGGATCCCGGCCGATATTCTACTGTGAGTTGGTATTCCCTGAGCTGGAGCACCCACTTCTCGATTCGAGGGGGGGGGGGCCGTGAGGATGATCCTTGGAATAGTGGAAGAAGCGGTTTGTGGTCTGTGATTACCACAAATGGGTGTCCGTATAAGTAGATATGGAAGTGACGGCACCCCCAGAGGATGGCGATGGCCTCCTTTTCGATCTGTAAATATCTTTGTTCCGTCGCAGTCCTACTTGCATACGTGACGGGTGCCCACTCTCCACACGGTTGTTGTTGGGTCAGGACAGCGCCGAGGCCGGTCGGGCTGGCATCCACCACGAGCTGTGATTCATAACGAGGGTTGAAATAGGCCAGAGTCGTGTCTGCTGAGAGTGCAGCTTTGGTCTTTTGGAAGGCGTCTTGCTGTTCCGGTCCCCACTCCCAGGTTGCTGTGGATCTCGTGCGGTCACGAAGAGGGCCGGTGAGGTCGGATAGGTCTTTAATGAAATGCCCACAGTACGTCACCATCCCCAGAAAACTGCGGACAACGGTCACGGACGTTGGGGCGGGAGCATCATGGATGTCTTTGACTTTGTCGGGGTCTGGTCCAACGCCCTGGTCAGAGAATCTGTATCCAAAAAAGCTGATGTCTTTTCGGAGGAATTCGCACTTCTCCCTGTGAAGGGTTAGACCCCGCTCTTGCAGCCTGGCGAACACGGCTTGGAGGCGCCGGATGTGTTCGTCTAGTGTCGCCGCGTGGACCAAGATATCATCGCTCACGTTCAGCACGCCGTCTAGTCCTTGCAGGACGTTTTGGATAATGTTCTGAAATACTTCGGCTGCGCTGGATATCCCGAAGTTGAGTCTGTGTATCTCCACAAGCCTGCATGGGTGGAGAAAGTCGTTATCGGGCGGGAGTCCGGGTGCAGAGGGATTTGGTGGTATCCTGACCTCAGGTCCATCTTCGAAAACCACTTTGAACCTGACAGTTCACCGATGATGTCGTCTATGGTTGGCGTCAGATGGCGTTCTCTCTTGATTGCGAGGTTGGGAATGCGCATGTCCACGAAAATCCGCACAGCGTCCGGTTGCTTCGGTTTCTTGGCCACCGCGATGGGTGACACCCATGGAGTGGGCCCGCTGACTCTTTCTATGATCCCGGCCCTCTCGAGCACACGTAGTTCCGATTTTACTTTGGGTCGCAGGTGGAACGCTATGCGTCGGTGCCTGAGGGTCACTGGAGCGACTGAGTGATCTATGTGAAGGCGAACGGCAGGTCCTCTCAAACAGCCAATCCCGTCGAACAGTGAGGTGTGTTGCAGCACGAGATGGTCGAGGCTGTGTGCTTGGACTGTGAGGGCGAAGTGAATCAGTCCTAGGTCTTGGGCGGTTCTGCAGCCAAGCAGAAACCCGGATCCTTCTTGCGACACATAGATCTTGGCGTGTAAGTGATGGGAGTCATGTGATACGGTTGTCCGGAAGACTCCGCACAGGCGTAGGGGTCGACTGGTGCCGTAGGCGTACACTTGTACTCTCGTGGGGTGGAGCACTGGTGGAGTGTCTAATGTCCGGTATACGCTGGCTGCCATTAGGTTGATCGTTGCCCCGGTGTCGATTAGGGCCGCCACCTCTTGATCGTGTACATTCACTGTGCACATAGGTTCTGCGGATGGTGTAGCGGCCACCGTGTTGAGCATTCGTACCACGTGGACGGACGCTGCGTCCGCTTCGTCTTCGTCCATGTCGCTGTTGGCGGAGGTACCTGGCAGTGGCTCTATTTGTCTCACTCTTCGGGGCGGGCCGTTGAGCGTTTTCCTTTGCGATGACAGGCATACACTCGCGAAATGGTTGGCTTTTCCACAGGCGCTGCAGATCTTTCCATGTGCAGGGCATGCCCCGTTGTGGGGGGTTGCTCCTCCGCACCACTCGCAGGGGCGGTCGTGAGGTGATTGAGCTGGGCCTGGCCGTGATCTTCGGGGTGGCTTCGTGCGTGTGTCGGTGGTGCTCGTCTTGATGGCACACACAGGTTCAACTTTGACTGCGACAGTAGGTTTAGGCTCCATATGCGCAGCTCTGGCTTTCGTAGTTCTTTAGATCACCCTAGCGCCAGGATGTCGCGCATGGGCATGTTGTCTGTTTCTAGGACTCTTTCTCACAGTTTCGAGGAGGCGCAGCCTTGTATGAATTGAGCGCGGATTTCGTCGTCAGCATCTGGGAGGGTGCATGTGCTGGCTAGATTTTTGAGTCTTGCATAGAAAACGTCGACGGACTCTTCAGAGAGCTGGCGGGCTTGGCGGAGTAGAAACCTTTCGTAATCTGCGCTGGCAAAAGGTTCGAAGTATTGCGTGATGGCGTCGCGTAGCGTGGTGTAGTTTCGGGGCGGGCCCCCTTCCACCACGTCCTTCGAGATGTCATGTATGGCTTCCCCTCCTAGGTGCAAGAGCATTGCTCGCCGCCGCTCGACTGCGATGTCTGCTGCTATAAAGTAGTTCTCCAGGCGTTCCACCCATTTCCTCCACCGAGCCGCCTGAGAAGGAGGCGTGCCCGTGACGGCAAAGGGCTCCAGCGGCGGCACGGCGGCCATGGCCCTGAGGGGGGTGGGAGGACAGACAGCAAAGGGGTGTCCTGTCTCTAGAGAGCCAAAAGTCCAAAAATACGCTTGGGGCGCTTGCAGGCAGCTTTGGGCAGGCGCTGAGGGGTCTTGTAGCGTTGCACGCGCAATGCGTGAGAAATGGCAGGGCTTCCTCACGCGAGATGCGTGGCAGATGGTAGGGTTGTCGCGGTGCACGCGTGATGCGTGGTGAAAGAGCACGCCGGCGTTGCGCGGCAGGCCTACCAGGCTGGCGCGAAGCTGGGGCCGGAGCAGGCGAGTGCGGTAGTGCTGCTGGGCGCTGAGGCGGAGGGCACGCACCTGAGGCCACGAGGCTGGATCCACTGGTCATAGGCGGCGGGGCCACTTGCAGGCAGGGCTCGAGTGACGGGAACGACCTGCCCGGAGAGCCAGGAGTCAGCGGTAGGGCGGCGCGGCTGGGCCGCCGCTCGACGACGATGAAGCAGCTGGGCGGCCAGCTGAGCGGGGCACACTGCAGGGGCCACAGAGGCAGGCTCGCTGGAGCAGAGGGGCGGAGCGTGGCACGCAATGGGGTGGTAAGACCACCTTGTCGCCAGTGTAAAGTCGTGGCTAGGCCTACCCTGCACATAGATTGGAGACCACACGGTATTGTAATAGTGGTCAGTACAATGCCCGCCACGCCCAGGGCCCTGGGCTTTTTATTACTTCTAGAACGTGCCCTCCGTATCCACGTCGAGCGGAACCATTGAACTTGCGTCTGGGGGGAAACCCAATACAGCACTACTGATCGTGGGCCAAAGTGGTTGCGCCCACTTAGTACAACATTCCAATAGTGAAACAAAACGGACCTCATGTATGCGGTTTTGCTTGAACAGAAGACACTCCAAACTGACTTATGCTTGCATTGTGTATTTATGATAATCCAAACAGAGCTCTGTAAGTAGAGAAATGTGCAATATCAGCCCAAATAGACAATTTACAATAGAAGTTGGCCATCCCAGGACTTAAGTTAGGGATCAATTTACTTGAGATCACTCGTAAAATTGGGGCCAAGAGGGTCTGCCTAAGCCTTATAAAAGAAGCATTGAGAGCTAGAACTGTTGATCTCAGCGCCTCCTGGTAGAATATGAACCTTCCTTACTCCTAAAGTCGTAGCCCAAAATACCTATAGTCCTATAATTGCTCTATGTTGATAGCATCTAAATACCAACTGCTTTTCTTAAGGATTTTTTGGCCAAACACTATAACCCGTGTTTTCCCTGTGTTGATGTTGAGCTTAACAATAAGGCAATAGGTTTCTAATTCTTTAGTGCTCTTTATAGACTGATTGCAGGTATCTCCAAAATTAGAATATCCTCTGCATATTGTAACATATTTAATTGGAGGCTGCAAAATGTAGGAGGAAGCGTGCTTACCTTGCTCAAGGACACACCTAGAGCTTGATCCTTTGCCCCCGAAAATCTGGAAAGCTTGCGGGCACGAGTTATTCCACACCCTGCGGATGATCTGCAATCAATCTCTCAGCTGTGGTTTCGTCCCCACCCCCTGGAAGCAAGCGCTTATCACCCCGCTACTTAAGAAACCTTCGCTGAATCCAGAATGTTTGTCCAATTTCCGCCCCATATCACTTCTGCCATTTCCGGCGAAGGTGCTTGAACGTTGGGTCAGCAATTGCCTCTCAACCCACCTCGAGCAGAACCACGTTCTGGACGAATTCCAATTTGGTTTTCGCCCAGCCCATGGCACTGAAACTGCAGTGCTCACTGCCATGGAAGAGCTTCGAATGCGTGCAGACAGGGGCCAAGCCGTGGCCCTGATTTTATTAGACCTGTCTGCCGCATTCGATACTGTCAATCATGGGATCCTGCTTGAGAGGCCGAGAGAGGCAGGGGTCGATGGTACGGCCCTGCTCTGGTTTCACTCCTATCTCAGTAACAGAAAACAGGCTGTATCCCTTCCCCCTTTCCAATCGGTCTTCTCCCCTGTCCCTCACGGTGTTCCCCAGGGCTCCTCCATCAGTCCGATTCTTTTTAATGTTTACTTGAAACCACTGGTCGTTTTAATTATATCGCACAATATGACCACAGTAAACTATGCGGACGATACCCAGCTCCTTTTCTCTTGGGAGGGTGAAGATTCCATCTCTTTTGAAGCCTTCCATAACTGCCTAAGAGACACCGCAGGCTGGTTGCACCGGAACTCCCTCCAGTTTAACTCCTCGAAAACCGAGGTTCTGTTCTGTCCCGCGAGCCGCATATCCCGCCCTCTGCCTGCTGAGTTCTGGCCCCCGGAAAACTCCAACAACCCGCTACCTGTTACCAGTGTTCGCAATTTGGGTGTCATGCTAAATCACCAACTGAGCATGGAAACGCAGGTTTCAAGAACAGTTGCCACCTGCTCAGCCCTTATGCGCTCACTGCGCAAAATCCTGCCTCTATTACCATCGTCAGCCCGAGCACTGATAGTCAGGTGCACTATTCTTAGTCGCCTTGACTATTGTAATGCTCTCCTGTTTGAATCCCCTGCGACACTGCTAGACAGACTCCAACGAGTTCAGTCGGCAGCAGCCAAACTGGCTCTTGGTTGGACCAGGAGATCCTCGGCCACCGCTGCCCTGGCCGAGCTGCACTGGCTTCCTTTGAAGCAACGCATCGCCTTCAAAGCCCTTTGCCTGGTCTTCAAGGCACTACATGGTGCAGGACCTAGACCTCTACAACGTCTGTTCTCGTGGTACATCCCCACCAGAACACTTAGGTCCGCAACCGCCTGCCTTGTGAAAGTACCCAGATGCAAGAAAGCCAGGATTGGGGGAAGATCCTTCAGAGTGGCTGTGGCCAAGCTCTGGAACAGTCTGCCTGCTGATATTCCCCAAATCCCACACCTCCTTCCCTTCAGGAAGCGAATCAAAACATGGCTCTTCCCTCACCCCTCTAAACCCGCTCGCCCATAGTCACCTCCCCGGCCCAATTAACCCAGGAGTAGCTACCAGCGCCAGGATACCTGCCAGGTGACAGCCGCGCTCTACAAATGTTTTAAATAATTTTAAATAAATAAATAATAAATAAACCACAGGGGCTGCAAAATACACACCCTTGCTTTAAAACTCTGTAAGGACTTTTTCTGCTATAAATACCCTGATACCAATTTTGAATTTTACTTATGTTTTAGAGTTTTGCGTAATAAAGGCTCTGGGAGTTCTGAAGAGCTAGTTGCTCTGCTGCACGCTGCACTTTATCATTTACTGCTTGTCTCGTTTTTTAATGCACTGTATTGAATTTGAATATGTTTGAAACTTAGGGGCAGATTTACAATAACTGGCGCATCCCTGCATATCAGCAGGGATGCACCAGTTATTGTGCGCCCCAGCTCCGCCACCCTGGATGCACCACATTTACAATGCGGCGCACCATGGGGCAAAAACGGCTCAGATGCATCACGCATCTGTGCCGTAAAAGCGGCGCATTTCTGGAGTTGCGTTGCAAGCGCGATGCAGCTCCAGCAATGCTCTGGGGGACCCTATCTCCACAATGCTGCGTCAATCCTTACGCCTGCTTCAAGCAGGTGCAGGGTTTTGACGCAGCATGGGCCCAAAAGTGACTGAGTGAAATCTTGCACAAAAGTGACGCAACTGCGGCGTAAAAGAGGTGCAGGGGGCTTGTATATCTGCCCCTAAGTGTTTGACATTTTAACAGGCTGGGATTTTAAATCTGCTGTCATTCTATTCTCTCCTGCACTTACCGATTCAGAGGGCGGCATGGTATTCACTCTACCCTCCAGATTCGGACAGGTGGGGAGGAGACTCAGGGGGAAGCACCATCTTGGAGAGGGATGCGCTCTAATGGTTCGCCCTCCCTGTATTCATGGAGATATATCTGGCCGCAGCGCGGGCGTGCCTCCGGTGCGCACGTCTGAAGCAAGTCCGTCTGCACCCATCAGCGTCCCAGTAGCGGCCAGCGCCAGCCACTATGCCCAAATACCATCTGTAAGACAGAGCTGGTGTGTTATGATAGGACAATGTTACTTATTAAATGCTTGACTATATGGTCCCCGGGCACCCTGTGCGATGAGTTTGTCTGTCCTAAGTGTGCCTGGACTATTGATCTCCCGGCCCCTATTAGTCTGAGAGTTTGCTTTCCTGCCACTGGGAGCACTCCGATTAAGTTGAAGGCTACGCTACTCAATACTATATCACTTCAGAAACATAAAGCGCTTGATTTGACCTACTTAAGGATGAGGAACTAGATTTGTTGTTCCTCAAGGAGACATCAAATCCCATATTAGCAGCAGCCATTCCCTCCAACTATAGAATTCTTAGGAAGGACCACAACTCTGGTAGAGGAGGGGGGATTGCTATCATATTTAAAAAATACTACGACTGTGCCTGTTTTGAGGTAGCAGACCATCTTGAGATTGAAGCCTTAGGTTTTTGCCTCACCCGCTCACCAAATCAGAAGTTAGTAGGGGTGCTGGTATACTGATCCCCTGGTCCAACTA
The DNA here is from genome assembly GCF_964263255.1 of Lissotriton vulgaris. Taxonomy (NCBI): domain Eukaryota; kingdom Metazoa; phylum Chordata; class Amphibia; order Caudata; family Salamandridae; genus Lissotriton; species Lissotriton vulgaris. Next base: position 781,490,953 of record NC_141691.1, read on the forward strand.
GCAAGTGTCTCCGCCGTTGGAAAATGCACTGGCATCAAGGGCAATGAGATGTACTAACTTCATGGTACTGGGAGACTTTAACATACATTTAGATAACGTTACAGGGTTATAAACCGTGGCCTTTCAGGAGAATATGAGCCCACTGGGACTGAAAGCAGGAGGTTTTCGTACCCACCCATCTGGCTGGTCATACTCTTGCTCAGGTCTTCTCCTATCTAAATACTGTTACCACTGTGTCCATCCCTCTCCCCTGGACAGATCACTACCTAATCACCCTGACATGGGCTCAGATGTGCAGTAAGTATAGATAAATAGTAGTAATGGCCCGGCCACTTATCGGGCCTATCACAAATTCCAACCAGAGGCTATTTAATCATGCCTTATTCTCCTCTGTCCTAGCTATGACAGGGAACGTAGAATGCAACACCATCCCGCTGAATAATTGGATTGGCGAGACGGTGAATGCACAAGCACCCATAGAGAAGTCCTCTCAATCAAGAGCTTGCCCAACGGCTCCTTGGTATAATACTGAGCTGAGTTTTTGTAAGGGCCAGTGTTAGAAGCTGGATAGAATATGGAGACGAGGATATTCCAATGAAGATAAAGTTGCTTATAAAGCTGCCTTAAAGCTATATCAAATGAAACTGCATCTTGCTAAAAAAGTTTCTTTGACACTTGAGTTATGGAAGCAGATAAGAAAGCAAAGGCTGTTTTTTAAAATAGTCTACTCCTTCATGCATCCAGTGGTCACCTCGAGAGCCTGCTCCCCCTCTATGGAGTGATGCAAAGAGCTTGATCTATTCTTTCATGATAAGATCATGTCAGTCAAAAGTTTTGGAACTTCTGCTCCCGGGGCACAGAATCTGAGGCTGTGATTAGTTCCCTCTTCACAGACGTATACCACCTTAGACGCCTTTACCTCCATCCCCTTTACTTAGTCCTTAGCACCAATAAAAAATCTTAAATCTGGCTCCCCTCTTGATCCCTGCCCTATCTCAGTCTTAAATATGGTGGCACCAATAATTAACCCTGTAAGAAACCATATTTTTAACTCCTCTTTTGCGTCGGAGATGCGTCCATGCATGTGGAAAACGCGAAAGTCCTGCCACTGCTAAAAAAAACTAAGGTAGACCCTAAGCTAATTACAAACTATAGGCCTATTTTGCTACTCCCAGCCTTTTCCAAAATTCTGGAGAAAGGAGTGAACTGCCTATTGACCATATACCTGGAGGCCAACAGTATTTTTCATGCCACGCAATCTGGCTTCCGCCCTCAATTTAGCACTGAGACAGCACTTTTGGAGGTGACGGAGCACATCCGTAATGTCCTTGACAGGGGAGGAAAAGCAATGCTGATATTGCTCGACCGTACAGCAGCATTTGACATGGTACCTCACCACAAGCTGCTGAAACAACTACATGAAATAGGAATCAGACATCAGGCCTACAATTGGCTGGCATATTTTTTGGGTGAACGGTCCATGGACGTCTGGCTGCCTACGTTTACAGCTCAGGCAAAGCCTCTGGGGGTGGGAGTGCCACAGGGATCGGCTCTCAACCCCACTTTGTTCAACATGTATTTAACCCCTCTTTTAAAGTTGGCAGAGTCTATTGGGGCTAAAGTCATCTCATTCGCAGATGACACTCAGTTGTTGTTCTCATGTGATAAAGACAATGATTTAGACAAGAAAGCAATAGCCAATTGTCTCATGTTGTCTTCCAGTGGTTGGAGTTGCACTGCCTTAGATGCAACCCAGAGAAAACGGAAATTTTGACCTTTGGAGCTGTCCCACACAATTCTGTGGTAGACTGTTGGCCTAGCAATTGTCCACATCCAGGATCTCCTAAAAATGGTGTCAAGAACTTAGGAATTAAAATTGACAGTTCTTTATCTTTCCTCATGTAGAAACAAGCTTTGACGGGGACATGCTTCAGTGTGCTAGACTGGACTACAGTAATGCACTACCTGGGCCTTCCTGACTACCTTTTTAACAGACTCGAGGTAGGGCAGAATTCTGCAGCTAGATATTTGCTTTCTCTCCCCCCTCAAGATCTTACGTGACTCTGCACTTAAAGGCCCTCCATTGGCTTCCCATGGAACAGAGGGTGACATTTAAAGACATGGTCCTGATGCATAAATCCTTGAATGGGACGGGTCTGCTCTCTTCACTCTTCTTCAACTCATATGACAAAGGTCCCTCGATTTAACCGTCTCCGGATAAGTGGGAGATCCTTTGCTTATTTGGGTCCCCAAGCATGGAACAGTCTTCTGCAGTCCCTCAGGCTGATAGACAGTCTTGAATTGTTTAAGAAGAAACTCTAAACCCATCTGTTTAATGACTAGCCCTATTTCCTGCAGCCTGTTCTCCCTTTGCCAGCGTTGAGACAGTCTGTCAAGTAGCCGCGCATTTTACAAATTGCTTTAATAATAAATAATAATGATAATCCCAATACACCAAGTCTTGACTGGGAGATGGTCACACCTCCCTGCAACAATAAAACCTATTGTTTTACCTTCCCCTGCTTGAGCTTGGCTCAGCAGCAGGAAGGCAGAATCATGTATGTGGTCGGCAGCAGCAATAGCTTGCTGTCAGACTCTGAAAGGCTGTTACCAGAAGTGCAGGGGATATCCCAAGAGAGCCCCCTGTACATGGAATCATACTGCCAACACTGGAATCGGTTTTCGGGTATGATTCCAACATGTTTGATACCAAAGTTGACTGGGTTCGGTGCAGCCAGTATATAGTTAGACATCTCGTGATGAATATATATATATATATAAAAATGGCTGACTGCATTTAGAAAGCCTGGAGAATCGACTCCAGTGTTTGCAGGGGTGTCCTTCTCCTGCAGGGCCACCCTTCAGGACTGATTGGCCTGCCATTTGGGGTAACATAGGTTTTAAGTGCAGTGACATTGGATATAAGAAAATGTATATCTTTTATTAGGGGTGCAAGCACCAACTCACACCGGCTGTAATGGCAGGCCTGTAGTCACAGTTTAAGCAGTCTCTCATGGGTGGTACAATACATGTTGCAGCCCAGGGGAGACACCTGGTGTACCTATGCCCTGGGTACCTTAACACCATATACTAGGGACATACAAGGGTACACCAGCAGCCAAATGTGAATGTTCAGAAGTATTTACCATGGTCACATTTAGGGAGGAAGCACAGTGATAGGTGTCCTGACTAGCAGAATCTCAGTCAGACTAGTCAAAAACACACTGACACCAGACGGAAAGTGGGGGTAATCATGCTAGAAGGATTCTACCTTCCTACAGCTGGGATGAAGTTTTCTGCCCCCACTTGGTAGGAGTCTGTGTACACCCACCTGTGACAGGAGCAACGTTTGTAATTTACCCGGGGATGATGTCCACAGGGTCAATATGGGGCTCAGGGAGAGGGGTCACGCAGAGGCTTCCTTCCCTAATTTATTTTAAAAATACATTTTCAGGAGTCTCTAGGAGTAATATGTGGCCTAAGGAACGGGTTACTCCCCTCTCCCCATGGGATGTATTATAGAAAGTGCCCCAGAGCCCCAACAAGCAGTGCACCCGCTTTGTGCATCTCCAGGGCACTTTGGTGTTACAGGCTGGGCTGCAGACACTTGTAAGGACATTTCTGTAATAAAAGGAGCGCTGGCGCACCTGTAGCGCCAATGCTATCTCAAGAGGGCATTCCCTCATTTGCAAGGGGCCATGGTCCCATGCAAACGAAGGAATTTCTCTGCCTATGAGCTGTATTATGGATGCAACTGCAAAGGGAATGAAGCTGACAGGCGGTGCACTGAAAGTGAGCCACAAAGAGATGATGCACAATCAGTGCACTTCTGAGGGCATACCTCTGGATGGGAAAGGGGGTTCTCTAAGACCCTAGACATCCTCTTGCATGCGGGTGCAGTCACTCATTGCACCCACCTGCAACAGGATTTCTAATCCATTTTAAAAGTACAGGCAGGCTGCTGCCTGCAAAGTGAAATACTAAGTGGCTTTGAAGCAGCTGCTCTGCATTTCACTTGAATGTGTTGCGTCCGGGGCAGCAGGAGTTGGTGGCTGCCCTGAGGGTAGCACATTCTTCGTGATATTGTACACTTTTCCTGTCTGCGCACAGGCTCAAACAGGAAAAGTGCACTCCATCTGTAACAGGGCCCCATATGTGTTTAAAAACTTAAGAAAAAAAGGGAATGTGCAAACTCCTCCAGGTTTTATCCTAAAAGGGCATTTCGGCCATTTTTTATTGTTTCCTTCTATACTGCGGTACAGAGAAAAATACATTTGGGGCCCAGGGTAGTCTCTCAGGGACCCCCTCATAAGTCCAGGTAGTTGTGGCTCTCTACCCTCCCTCCTTGAGGTTATTTGTATTTTTATTTCAGGGTGCAGGCACTCAGTCCCAGAGTCCTAAAATGGCTACCAAATTTCTTTGTTGATGTGTGGCAGCCAATTGGATGTTATCTTTTTATCTGTGAGCCCTACAGTACCCCTGCGTCACAAAAAGCACACTTTCTGGGTAAAGAATAAGATCTAGCTCTCCGCTAAATTTGGTGTGATTGAATTCAGTTGTTATTGCTGTAGCTATTTGTTCCTAAGAGAAACTGGATGGAGAAAACACATTTTGCGACCCTTCTTATTTTTTTTACCTCTGCTTGATGAATCACCACAAAACGTTGGAGCTGAGGTGGATGAACCTGTTTTTTTAAGTTACACAGAGATTTTTCAAACATCACTAAAGTTATTAGCAAACCAAAATTTGATTTTCTAATGGAAACCTGGCCCTAACGATAATTACACAGTGGCAATTGCCACTTATAGTTACTATGGCCCTGATTATGATGTTGGGCGGTCGAATAACTGACAAGCCGTTGGTGGTGGTCTGACCTCTGACATCCTTTTGGTCTGACCTGTGTATTATGATAGTGGCGGTTGGACCCTAGTCTGTCAGACGCAAGACTGCCAGCTCTACCAGGATCATTGATCCTGACAGTGCGGTGGTTGGAGCAGCATCCTACAGTGGCGGCGGTGCGGAGGCAGGCACCGCCATCAGGATTATGATATCTCTTTCAGACAGCCTTTTCATTGCAGGAACCCTGCCATTAAAAGGTTCAGAAAGGGATATGGGGGCCCAAGCAGGGCACCCTACCATCATAGGCCACTTAAAAGTGGCCCTGGGGGTACATACAGTGCCTCCACCACCTCAATGCACTGTGTGCCATGCACAGTATGGTGAATGGCACACGGTGCACCACAGCAGAATCTGCTGCAGCCCTTCTAAATGTCCTAGCCATGCAGCTGCGGTGAGACCGCCAACTTTCTGACTGCGCGCCCGGCAGTCGTATCCTAACATGGCGATCGCGTGCTCATAGTGCGGTCTGCCGACTGCCGTAATAGTAGCCAGCAGTCCAACCTGTGGGAATCGTAATGATTAGGTCACACTTTCCATAGGAAGAGCGCTTTTGTTTTGCTAATAACTTTGATACTGTTTGACGAATCTTCATGAAACACTTTTAAAAAAATCATCTGCTTTAACTCCTTCACAGTCAAGCAGGGCTGAGAAAATGGGGTTCCAAAAATGCAAAACTGGAGTCTGTGAGACAGCAGATGAAAAACATAGAGGGCCAGATTAATCATGGGCTTTTGTTGCCCTTGCATCAAGCAAGTTGGCACAAGGCCAATGCAAGCCCTTGGGTGAGGTTTATCATGCCAAACTGAGCTATTTTGCGTGGCATAGTAAATTTGGAGTAATGCAATTCAGCGCCATTCATTGCCTTGCCTTACTCTGCCCTGGGAAGGCGTTCTATGGTTGGAGCGTGGGTGTTACCAAGCATCCACCTAAGGTTTTGGGGGAATTCCCAGATGTACTCACACTAGTAACCCTGGAAATGCAACAAAATGCTATGCCTTCCCAAGGGAGACATGACAAAGAGAAATATGTTTTTTCACCTTGTTTTTATCTCTTTCTACAAACTCAGAGGATTGGTTTTGTGTGTACCTTCCCACACTAAAACGATAGTGGCTGTAACGCAGGCAGCCTTATACTAAGGTGCAAGGGTGTCTGCGCTGGTGCCTGGCCGTCACAAGTGTGCCAGAGCAGAGGGAGAGAAGGAATGTGCCTTATATTAGTAAATATGGCATTCCTGCCCTTTCTATTTAACACAGCACTGCGTAACAAGTTGTCTTGCTGTGTTGCGTAGCCCCAAATGTCAATAACTCTGCCCTAGAGTGTTTTGATTGATGGTGAGGACTTGGTTTCCCATCAATCTGATTGGTCCCATGTGACCGAGCATTCTCATTGGCAGGACACAACATGAATTTTATGTTTGCTGCTGCCATTTTTGGACATGGAGACTCGATCTTCACGTCCTGGAAATTGAAAGTAAAATTAAGTAGAAGGGGACAGCTACAATGCCCCCTCTGCCTGTATGAGGTGGATCCAAGAGGGACTCCTCCTGGGGCCAAAGTAAGACTTGTTTTTCAACTGTTGGACCATTGGTACTCTCAAAGAGATTTTGATTGATTCCGTGGGTACCTGCACAGCCACCCATTCATGAGGTTCTGCTGGACTACTGTGGAAGCCAGAGCGCTTGCAGGGATCCCACAAGATTGAAAACAAAATGTAAAAAAGGGCAAAATTGGGTGACTGGTCATGGGCGGTTGGCCCATGGTCATTACCACACCTTGCTCAGCCTAAGGCCGTGCATGGTGGGGGTGGTTGACTGCCAGCAGGGGGTTGGCCCCAAAACCACATCATTGGTAGAAACGGTAATTAGTACAATGTCAAGGGGCAGAGATTTTCTGAGGGAGAACTCTTCCTGCCTCTCACTCCAGGTGAGGAAATCAATGCAAGTTTCAGAGTCAGTCCACATTTGCCTTCCATGTACATAAGGCAGTTCTGAATATGCCTCGTACTGGTGGCACTATCGAGATTGCAGCCATGGTGGACATGGCAAGTACTGCTCGACTGTCACTCAGATATGAAATGCAGAGGCAATGTGGGTTAGATGCTGCATGCACCTGATGACTTACTGCTCATCAAACCAGAGAAGTTAGACATTTGCTACCCAATCTGTGGAAGGAGATTGTGTGGAAACACTTCAGAAATAGGCACCTGCGAAGAAGAACCCCACATCCCTAAGACTAGATTAGCAGGTTCCAGGCAATGATACACACACTTTTGGGATGTGGGCTGCAGTGTGACGTATGCACACATATGAAGTACCAAAACACGAGCGCTCTATATTGAACAGTCATGGACGCCGTTTTTGTACAAGGCGCCTTGACACCTTCGGGTTTAGTTTGCGCGGTACAAATTGCATAATAAATAAATAAATACCAGTCACTAGTTGGAAAGGTTACAGACCAGCCCGAATAGGAATACACCAAGACCGAAGAGTAGGAGGATGATCAGAAATAGTAAGCCAAAGTCAACCTCGCATGTCATTTTCGATGTCCTTACTTTTTCAATTAACTCGTGTAAATATTCTCTGTTAATTTAAAAGTCGGGCAAGTAGTCAGGCTGGCGTGATTTAAACAATTGTGGCAATATAATAAGGTCAGAAAAGTGATTTTAGTATTTTCCCTACCCGTACACTACAGCCAGTGAGTTTTACACTAGATCAAGTTTAAGGAGTGGCCTACAGTTAACACAAAGAATGACAAAAATCAACAAGAGCAAACTGTAAGAGTAATAAAGGAAACTGTAGTATACCATTTTGTAACTACCCTAGTAGGTGCTCTGAGCCTTGCTGATGAATTAGGGGAAGGTATTGAATCATGAATTATTGAACATTGGACTGCGGGTTTCCCAGGTTACAATGAAGAAACCAAATATATGATCACTCTTCTTCTGTAAGCACACCCGACTGTTTAGAAAGCACGGACGCTTTCAGCTGTAGCCTGCAGCGGATTAACAACTCTAAAATGCACTATGCAGCGAGGTGAGGTACATCAATATAGTTAAGTTGTGCGGTTTAGAATCGAGAAAAAAAGAGCTTTAGGGCTGCTCCATGCAACACAATTTAAAAATAAAACAGAGGGCATTTCTTCTACTGAGTGAAAATAACCTATGAATGTACACAAAAAAGCTAGACAAGCATGAGTGAGGTGAAAATAATGACAACACTTACTCTTGATTTTACATTTCATTGGTTGCATCTTCATGACAGTCATTAGAAAGGTAGTACGCAGTGGTAAGAAGTGTAAGTAAGTAAGTAAAGTTTATTGTGTTGATTATTTAAAATCTTACAATATTGCACATTCGAAAAGAAGAAAAAAAAAATCAATAAAAACTGTATTAATGGACAAAACAGTTAAAATATGATTCAAAATTTAAAAAGTTAAAATAGTTACATCTCCTACTTTCCTTTTAGCAGTCTTTAGAAATTTTACAAACGTAGCATTTAAAACAATATCATTTGATACAGATTGCACGAAAGCCTATACAAAATAAAGTAGAAAGAGATAGAGAGGAGATAGTTAAGCTAAGGAAGGCGTATGCATCTGCAATCCGCACCAGGAAAAAACAAATACAATCAAATCTATGGGCCCAACTACAGAGAAGTAGTACTCTAAAGGACAGCACACATTTTTGGCAGATAGTGAAGTCACCCTTTTTAACAGATAAAGCAGACATGCCATCTCTAGACGTCGCAATAGATGCAGACGTATGGGTACAACACTTCTCCGAGGTTTTTAGCTGGAAAAAAGTCCTTGAACCAGAACATATGGATCTCTTGACACCTGTAAAATACCCTTTAGATTTACATTTCTCACTAAGTGAGATGCAAAATGCAATAAAAACGGCTAAACCGGGTAAGGCCCCAGGTCCAGATTCAGTCCCTGTGGACCTGTTTAAAAACAACCCAGATCTGTGGTCCCCGCTACTCACCAAAGTTTTGAACGCGGCCAAAGACGTTGGCTTGGTCGACTCATGGTCGTCCTCAATACTGATTCCCATTTTTAAAAAGGGAAATAGAGACAGTCCTGCCTGCTATCGACCCATTTCACTCCTGGACTCGCTTGGGAAGATGGCAGGGCGAATTCTTCTCGACCGACTCCAGGAGTGGACGATCGATCAAAACTCAATCTTGGACCTGCAATACGGGTTCAGGGCAGGATTGAGAACGGTGGACCAGGCTCTGAATTTGACGCTGCTGGCAGGAAAATACGTGGATGCAAAAAATTCTAGTTTGCATATGGTATACGTTGACCTGACAGCAGCGTTTGACTGTGTTGTACATTCAAGACTTTGGTCCATCATGCTACAAATGGGAATTGACCCCCCAATAGTTGATTTCTTACGAGAATTATATTCAGGGGCTTCGGGCAGAGTGAGATAAGGGACTGGAGGCCAGCTAACTAATAGTTTTTCCATAGAGAAGGGGGTCAGACAGGGATGTGTGTTGGCCCCCTACCTATTTACCCTGTACACCAACGGGTTGGAGGCCAAAATGTTAGATGGTGCAGAAGATCTCCCAGCTGCCGGTCGTCGGCAGATACCAGCCCTATTATACGCCGACGACGCGGTAATTCTATCTAGAACCGCAGTCCAGCTCCAAAGGGTACTGAACATGTCATGACCAGCCTGAACCTCAAAGTGAATATAAAAAAGACCTACGTGATGCACGCGGGCATAAAGCATAAAAAATCTATGAAAATCTATGTGGACAATTTACCAATTGAAAGAACAGAAACTTATCCATACCTAGGGATCCTAATAGATGAGGCTTTTAAATGGAGACAAGCTGTGAATTCTCGCACACTGGCGTTCTCAAGGGCCGTTGGCGCATTGAAGGCCTTTTCACTTTGCCTAGGAAAGAGACCACCGACAGTGCTGATCAAAATTTATAATGCAAAGTGTCTCAGCATCGCAACCTACGGCGCCGGGGTCTGGGGCACGGCCAACATAGAACAGCTTCAAAAAATTGAAAACTCTTTTTTAAGGTTTCTGCTGGCAGTCCCAAAAAGCACCACAACATATGGCTGCCATCTTGAACTTGGACTGGACTATATCACGGATATAATTAAAATCCAACCAGTTATGTTGTGGAGAAGGATATGGGTAACAGAACAATGCCATCTCACGAGAACAATCGTTCAAGATTGTATGAAATTAGACAAAATGGGAAAGATAAGATGGCTAGCCTATGTTAAAACTTTCCTCACCGACATTGGTCTATCAAGATTTTTTGAGGATCCTCCATCAGCAGCAGAACTTTCAAAAACAGACTTAAAAAACGCATGCTTGTTGTACCTGTCCCAAAAGCGCTTGTTAATTGAAAAAAGGAAAACAACTGTGCAGCATTGTCTACTTGTACAAGTTGCCACTACTATCCAACCATATCTACAGCTTGATTTAAATTATTATGCTACATTTCTGTTGACCCGTTTTAGGTTTAACATATTCCATCGTATGATTACTTTTCCATCCCAAAATGACTGGTCTGTAAAACTTCCCCCCTGCCCCTGTGATTTTATTTCTTCACAATCAACCATTCACGTTCTTTTTTTCTGTAAATTTTATGGTATACCACGCAGGCGTTGGATACTACCAATTTTAAAGGCTTTGAAGTTGCGTCAGTGTCGACCGGCCTATTTGGCCCTACAGTTTCTGGACAATGAACTTATAACAAGGTCCATAGTTCACTTTTTTAGATTTTGTGTCAGACATCGCACCGATTTATGATAAGGGGATAAAATTCTTTTAAAAAAACATATAAATTCTGGAAAAGTAAAAAATGTGTATTTTAAATATTCGAAGTTCAAAGTCATGAACTTTTTATAGTGTATTCAATATGTTTTTATATGGAAATGTAATTGATCTATTTTTATGAACTTTTATGGTTTTTTGTAACAATGGAAACCGAATAAAGATAATTGAATTGAAAAAGTGTTGATTATTTAAAATCTTACAATATTGCACATTCGAAAAGAAGAAAAAAAAATCAATAAAAACTATATTAATGGACAAAACAGTTAAAATATGATTCAAAATTTAAAAAGTTAAAATAGTTACATCTCCTAATTTCCTTTTAGCAGTCTTTAGAAATTTTACAAACGTAGCATTTAAAACAATATCATTTGAGTCCAAACACCTTAATAGGGCCTGCCTGCATGTCCTTTTGCCTCGTGCATTAAGTGGAATCTTAAGCAAAGTTTTTCTCTCCTGGGAGAGTTCCGGACAAATACAAAGAAGATGAAGGATATCCTCCTCACAGGTGTTGCACAATCTACATTCAGTTTGCGTTACCGTTCTTGCTCAAGGTGGACGATGGCACAGGCCTGGTATTTTGCCAAATCTTGCATTGAGAAGCACATGCTTATTTTTTTCCGTCCAGGGTGTCACCAAGTATTGTTGGATTTCTTTCTTTTTGTAACCATTTATTATTGTCCAAGCATGTTTTCTTTTGGTAAGGATAGCTTTATCGTTTAGAATAGATAGAAAGCTTGCAGTTTTGTTAATTATCCTCTTAAATGATGTCTTGGTAATATTTGTATCCCATATTGATGTCACCTCAAACTCTTTTATCGCTTTCGTTAGATACAGCCCTGCCAGAGAGTTTGTGTCATTACTTAATTCTTCCATAAAAGTTGCGATATTTCATTTCGGTGATCAGTTTTTATTTGGTTCCAAACTTTTATGAAATGTGCTTTCCTTGTATATTGTTGATTAATTAGTCCAAACTCCAATCTTACTTGTGCAGGAGAAGCGTTTGCTGGAAGACGAAATAACGCCCGATATACTCTGGTTATGTTTTTATTCAGGGTTTCAGTATCCCTACCCATCGCAGCTTCACTACCGTATGTGATAGTCGGGTCTAGTCTTGCAGCAAGGCAGGCTCAGCGATGGCAATATTCGCGCTAAGCACCTGCCCAGACCAGTTCTAAGCCATGTTATCCAATTGGAGGTGGATAACATGGCTAAGAGCATTTAGTCGCTAATTCGTGAATATCGCTGTATTCACAGCGATATTCACGCTATTGCCGGAAAAATTATCGCTTTGGAGATAAACGTAGCTAATAGCACGTTATCTCAGCGATAATTTCCGGCGATGCTTAGCGATAAAAAAATCATTGCTAAGCCTAGTTAGTGATAAATATCGCTAATCGTTGGTAATATGCCCCTGTATTCTTGGCAGTTTTGACTAAACTATGTCCTATTAGGCCTCCGTTCCTAGTACAACCCTCAGAGTCCCTCTCTTCCACCTGGAGTAACCAGAGTCTACGAAGTGGCTCTTCCTCTATGGTTGTTCTCTGATGAGTGCTTTATAGCTGGAAATAAGTGTGAGGAAGCTAGAGAAGCATTAAAGGATATTAGGATATATATCTTTGTACCATTTTATTCATTACATATCTGTTGTGGCTTGGAAATGTTATTTTTATTTACAATTTTCAAATGTATTGTTGTTTTGATGGACCACATTCATTCCCTGGGGAAAACCTTAATGCTTAACCAAACTTCCAGCAGCGCCTGTGCAACTCTGCTGGTGAAATTCATGTCATGCAAAAGCTGAATAAGCCCTCTGACGTGGACCCCTGTATCAAGGTCCATTGCATTCAAGGTCTGTATGATTAGATGCTATGCATCCACTTCATGATCAAATCATCAAAACCTGAGAGTCTTATGTTCTGAACTCTTACCCTACTTCCTACTTCAACCTAAGCATCAGTAGGGACAGTACTGGACTATTCCAGGGTCGGATTTACTATTCCCACTCCAATGTAAGCAACAGTACGAAGAGTGGTGCACTTTGGTTAGATTTGCTATTTTCACTCCAGTGTAAGCAACAGTAGGTAAAGTGTGGGGCTTTGGGGTGTTCAAATTATAATTTCCATTTCCATCTGAGCAACGGAAGGGAAAGTGTCGGGGTTTTGTAGGGGTTACATTTATTATGCCCACACCGACATAAGCAAAAGTAGGGAAAGTTTGTAGGGGGTCAGATTTACTTTCCAATTTCAATTTAACCAACAGTAGGGAAAATGTTCGACATTTGTAGGTGTCAGATTTACTATCCCCACTCCTACATTTTTTAAATAAAATATTTATATATACATACACACACACTCACAAATACTACATATATTCAAATAATACTTTTTATAACTTAATATTGAACAAATAAAATTACATTACAAAAATACAAAAATGAAAACTGTGACCATGAGATTGAACACAGGCCCCTGGAGTGGATGACTTAGTCCACTGGCCACCAGACACATCCCTTAATTAAATACTGTTTAACATTCAAATAAATTAACCAACAATGAATTAAAAATCAACAGCTAACTAAAATAACAATTAGTCAATTACTGTCTATATTTAATTATTAATTAAAAAATGAAATTCATAAAACATTAATTGTAAATATAAAAAACAATATTTTACTTTTCAAAAACATTCCCAACCTAATTCCCTACACAGCCCACTACGAAATTAACAATTTCTAACTAAATTAAAATAAATTACATTTCATGTTAATACTTATCAACTTTACTAGAAGAAATTAAACACAAATATTATTATAATTCTAATAACTTATAATAATAAAATAACTAATATACATCCAACTAAATTAATGAAGATGTAATATACAACTATCTATTTCTCTTGAGTATATTTAAAGAAAAGATATAACTGCCTAAAAAACAATATTCTTACCTTCAACATTATGTCACACATTACTTTAGACATCACAATATTTTGACAAAGATATTTGTGAGCCATGATATTTTGTATTTATTATTTTAGTCAAGCACCTTCATCACCACTAACTCAACTCCTCATGCATAGGAGAGGAGGTTTACAGGAGCTGGCTGCTGAAATATTCAGTTGTAAATTATGTACTAGGTTTCTTCCAGGCCATATCTTTCTTTGTTCCAAGGTGTTATTCACTCTCCAGACACCAAAAGGACATTTTGTTGTGATAAGAAGGCTTTACTGAACCCATGCATCAATGGAGTTGGTAAGCGACTAGCATCATTATACCTCAGAGCATCTTTCTAGTTCCAAACCTGGATAGGTAGTCACTAACATCTTTAATAAAGGGGCATCAATATTGTTTTGTGTCCTTTGGTCCTAATCAGCTTTCTTCAGGAAATTGTCTTGTATGACAAACAGCCTCGGCCAGTGCAGGTAAGAGCGGTGGGGCCGGGTTAGGGGGGATTTCGAAAAACGAACAAGAGGGAAAATTAAATAAATAATTATTATTCCCGTGTCTTAGTTTGTTGAAATCCCCCCCTCCACCCGACCCCACTCCCCGACGATCTTACCTACACAGGCCGTGGCTGATGGCAACTTAAAGGGTGAACAAGTCTGCCATTAATGACCCCTTACCAAATTAGTCTTATATTCCTATCTATTCCTCTCTTAAGCTTTGACGAAACGTGGCACATTTCTGATCTAATGATATGTTTTCAAGTTAATGCTATTCCATAGTGCTTTTCAATGCAAGTATTCTTCATGGCAGAATACCAAAACATAAAGGGGAACAGTTTTGGGGAAATGTGACATCCTACAACATGCCATGGGTTTGATAAACGAACCAATATCATAGCAAATTCAGCATCCAATCAACAATAAATTAACCCTGCTGCCATAGAGCATGGGTGTCTGTGTAGTGGTCAGCATAGTTTTGGTGAAGGAAGGGGTACCTTCTTGAACAAAAACTATGCTTTAAGGTAATTTCCTCGTTTTAAAGAGGAAAAAGTAAGGAAAAAAATAAATATTATTTTCCTTGTTACATCAGCCTCAGGAAGGTACAGGATCATTGTGCAAACATATGTCTAAAGTTCTTTGGAGATATCGAGTTGAGTCAGAATCAATGGGTGGAATGCCCATGCACCTCCCATTTAATTCCCACTTGTATTAAAAAGGTTGCACAACCCGATGGAAAATCTTTGTAATTTTGGGCCTCACAGTCTGTAAACTATTGATAACATGAGGTCTCCTAGGGAGCTAAACCTGTCTAAAATGAAGCTGAATGGTTGTCCTCTATAAACAACTCATATGTGATTAAGGCCCTATTACAATTGTTTCAATTACTTCAGCGTTCAAAAATACCAGATGTACTGAGAACAAAAATGCAGGTAACACAGCAGAATGCTATTCATCCACCATTACCAAGAGGAACACTAAGCAGCACACGCTTATTCCTAGGGCAACCAGAGTTCACTCTGCGCTCTCCTTTTCAGATTGCTCTAAGCACTATTTACCTTAAATGAGAATGAGCAACAGCAAATTGAAGTGGCATCACGTCAAATTTAGAAAACATGGCAACATTTAAGAGCATAGTCTGTCATGTATGTCTTTTCCATCAGTCTCGTTGACAAACCCTCACAATACTTCTGCTACCAATTGAGCAACAAGAACCCCTAAAGCAGCTCGGCCTCTCTGATTTACCAGGTGGACCCAAAAGACTCGAGAATGCTATTGCAGGGTAAACAATTTAGGGGCATATTCTCAAGAACGTGTGATAACCATTGCAAAAGTAACTTAACGGAACTTCCAACATAGCAGTTTATCGTGGGAAAATTACGCCATGTTAACCAAGCGTTCTCAACATGGCGGTACCATGCAATAGTCTCCAGATAACACGTCAACTGACCGCATTAAATTCACCGCCACGCCGCAAAAATGCAAAAACGCGAACGCAAAAAAAGCTGCGATGAGGCCAATCGCAATACTAAAATCAGCGAAAACCAGCTACAGGCCTGCAATTCACATGCGTCATGCGGGAAAAATCGCCATAAAAGTAGAAAAAAAACTTACAAACAAAAGCTGAACAACAGCGAAGCACAATGGATGTTGCCGGAGCAAGTACGGAGGAGAACCAGAACCCCAAAAGCCCCCCGGAGGACTGGCCCGGGACCTCAGTGTCAGGGAATTGAGGCAATTGAGCTGAGCACATCTACAGACAAACCATGCCCCAGACCCCAACTCCCACCAAGAGATCAATTTACCCAAGTATGCAACATATCAGCACTGCATAAGCACAGAAGGCAAAGTCACATCACAGAAAAGGGATAAGGTGCAGCAAAACAGAGCAGCTGGGGCACACCCCCAAAATGCAGCACACACACAAAACATACAGAGCACAGCAACACTGACAACAGTGTGGCACAATCTACAACACGTCCACAACAGTACACAGGACTCAACTTGTGCAGACTGGGTGTAGACAATGGCCAATCACAAGTGGCATTGGAGGGAAATGTGAGATGATAATGTACAAGTACAACCACACACTAATCGGTTGTCGAAATGTCCACTGTCCCTCATCAAATATGCAGCTCCTCCCCCAAACAGCCACGATGTACACAGTCATGCTGTCTGTATGTAAACATGTACAATGCGACATCACATATGTGAACACATTGTCCCTAACGGACACGCACAGTCCGCTTGATGCTCTCCAACAAACGAAGGCTGACATTGTCCTGACTCAGAGACAAGAATGACTGACTAGTTAGAGTGGCTCCAGCGAGCTCCCCGGGCGTTGGGAAACATGCGGAGGCTCATGGAGACCATGGAGCGGGCAAATGCAGAAAGAGCGGCTGCCATGGCTGCTCACCTGCGAGTGGTAGCTGGGTTCCTCAATGACCTCAAAACCATCCTCAAGGCACTGCTGCAACAAGACCTGGCGCTGATGCATGCTGCTGCTACCACTAGGTCCACATCTTTGCTCCCTGAAATGTCAGTGCCAGACAGTGCGCAGACAATCCACCTTCGACCCCTGAGGTGTCACTGCCACACAGTGCTGGAGAAAGGCCAGCACCACCCACACGTGAGGCACATAGAACAGCAGAGGATGAAGAGGCAGATTAAAGCGCCATCATGGTAAGAAGGATGCAGTAGCATTCATCTCAGCCATCTGGCCGATTTCAGCTTGGTTCTGCCCTCTGCATCATCACCTCCCATTGTCCCCGGATGCACTCTGCGACACTCACCTTGGACCTCAAAATGGACTGCAATATTCTGTTTGATCGCCAACGACATAGCAAACAGACTGATGACTGAACTCTTCCTCTTCCTTTGGACTTGTCATTCCCTGAAAGACTCTGCCTGGCCCTCCACGGGCCAACATTGTAAAGTAGGGTGTGCATGGCCCTGTACTGCTCCAGATGCAACACTCCACTGAATGTGCATTAAACATTCCGAATCACACAGATGTGTTGTGTCTATGGTCTTTCATGTGTGGTAGTATTGAGGAATGTACGGTCAGTGAATTCCCCCTACGTCTATGTGGCTCTTGTCGTTGGACTTGGGTCACAGGGTGACACATTGCCCAATGTTATCCGGGTGGCGCAGACGCAACAACAGCGACACATGCATTTGTTACTTCCTTGTCCAGACCCATTCGGTACCATGCCTAGAGGCCCGGAGTCATTGTTCAAACCCTTACACTGGACTGGCATACACCAGGCCAACCCACTATGCTTACGCTCCAGGGGGGGACAACAACGCTACCTGGGCCAGGACTTCCCTGTAGTGATCTGCTGATCACAGGTCTAGTTGTTTGCATGCCACAGCCACTCCCTCATGGCTGGTATACACCCACATCACACCCATCCAGCACACCCATCACAGGACATGTGACATTGACAATAAAAAGCCCCAGGCACACGTTCACGACGCCATTTCCAACATCTCTTGGGGTGTATTGTGTGGTGTGCATGTATTCATGGGGGGCTAGGGGCCTGCCACATCACAATCCGCAGGCCCAGAGGTGACATGATGGCTTTTGCACCACAATACCCTATCATGGAGGGTCCATGACTTTTGGGGCACAGACTTGGTGGCACCGGATACACTGCGGCCGGCTCAGGCATACCACCACAAGATGATGACTTTTGGTGCACTGAGGTAGGGGCACCTTAAGTGCTGAACTGGTGTGCAGCCTACGATGAGTCCCCATCCTGGCGGTCTGGACGGCTCAGGTTTTGTGTGCCCTGCTGGACCACAGTGTTGGCCTGAGCTTGCAGACAGCAAGGGCCTACCGCCACATGGCGTCGCCTCACGGTTCCCAGAGTTAGTGGCACCTCAAGTGCTGAGCGGGTGTGCAGCCTGCGATGATGCCGGGTGCACTGGTATGTCCTCTACCTTTGCAAAATCAAGACCCAGCACCAAATGTGAGACCCGGTGGCCTGCGGAGCGGGGCTGCATGATGTGGAGGGTGCCATGTCCACGGGCCCCGGGCTTGTGGCTTGCAGCAGCATGTGGTGTACTGTCTTGTCTACACGCTGAAGGCGGAAGGTGAGCAGTGAGCTGGGCGGCGGTAGGGGCTGGGGTGCAGCTGCCTGCGTGCGCAGGGGCGGACAGGTGATGATGGCATGTGCATTTGTATGTACTTTGCCATTCCTGTATCTGGACTCTGTTTCAGATGATGGGTTAGTCTCAAATGTGGGACCTGGTGAACTGCACTACATATCGGCACGGGGTTGGAGACACACCGGTGGCAGCAGGTGAGCAGTGTGGCCTGGGTTTGCAGTGTCAGCACTCTCTCTCCCGGTCTATCTCTTCTGTTATCTGTGTCTCTCTCCCCTCTTTGTCCATATATCTCTCTCTCCCTCTCTTTCTCTCTCTCTCATTCACTCGCTCTCTGTCCCTCTATCTCTCTCTCACCCTCTCTGTCCATCTATCTCTCTCTCCCTCTCTGTCTGTCTATCTCCCTCTCTTCCTCTCTGTCCGTCTATCCCTTTCTCCCTCTTGCTCTCTCTCTCTGTCCCTTGATGTGTGCAGGACACACCTTCTCATCATGATTTTTGTCTTGCAGGCTGTGACCTATGGAGTGTCCCGAGTGGTGCTGCCATGTGTCTTCATTTCTGTTCTGTGTTTGTTTTAATACATTTTTATTTGTTACTTCAAAGGTGAACGTGTGATGCTCATTTTTGTGTAGACACATGCATGTAACCAGATGTGATTGTGCAACATCTGGTGGCATATTTGGTACATGATTCCATGTAGTTGATATGGCATGTCTTTGTCTGGGGGAGGATTACGAGGAGGGGGTCCTGGGGGTGGTGGCGGTGGGTGTTGTGGCCCTCTGGAGTGTCCAGGCTGCATGATCAGTGGCTCCATGGCATCTGTTGTTCTTCAGGTGTGGCTCTGGGTCGGGCTCCCATTTGTGGTGGAGGCCGTGGTCCAACTTTACACCAGGTAAGAGCAGGTGTTTGTTTCCTGCTGCTAATGCGCCTTATTGAAAGTTTTCTGATCTTATCGCCGATCTGGCTGGTCATTCAGAATGTTGTGGAGTGGTGTTGTTGTGGGTTTTTGCTCAGGAATGCCTACACTGCATCTCATTAGCGATAGTTGAGGGGGCCATCGGTGGCGATGTTTTTTGTGGCTGCTATTGCAGGTAAACTGGTGCTATGGGCTGTTAGCACCAGCTTGTGAATGGGGCGATAAAGTTATCGCGTCTTTGGCTGCCATAAAGTGCTATTAACTCAGATATACCTCATTGAGAATATGCCCCTTAATGAAACATTAACACACAAATTGCATGCATGTTTTTAGCCCTTTAGCAAGGACTTTAACCACAAATTAAAGATTAAGTCTGACTTTAAGTGCTAAAGAGGCGTTTGGTGTGTGAATAAACACAATGAACGTTTTCATTTCTGCGTTGCAATGCGCAGTGGATTGTTTTTTCACACTTTTCAGTTGGCATAACCTTAACCCCTTGCGCTCTGCGCTAATTCTCTCGCTGTGTGGGCGAATTAGCGAGTGGCTCCCGGCCGTCCTCCGCACACGCCCACCGTCACGTGGGACGGCCGGGGGCCATCCGCAGCACCAAAGGAGTTAATGTTGTTAGATTAAACTGTGTCTCTGATTTACAGAAATGAAAAGCCTGGCCTTCTCATTGCTCTGATGGTTTCAAAATAAGATTAACCACATTTATGGCTAGTAAACATGTTTTAATGCATCTACATTCGAAATGGTGTTGCTTTACAATATTCGAAATCGTTATAGGAGGCCAAAATCAAAAAGGAGATTCAAATATGCAAGTCTGCAGAGGTGCCTTTACGGGATTCTGCCACCCGATTTGCAGGCTGATTCTTGGGTGAAAGATCTCACAAGAAGGCTGCACAACGAGACGGTAAATTAAGAGCAAAAACTTTGCATAATTTCTTCTGTATGATGCGTTGTAGATGTATTTCTACTGATTTTCTCAGCTGTCCAGGAAGATGTTATGATCTGTATATTGCCAAAACAAACAGAACCATATTCTGCTGAAAAGCAATGAAGTTTTCGAATGAATATATGTTCACATCTTAGAACAAGAACTTCAAAACAGTCACATCAATATTTTTTACTTTTAAATGATAGCCTTGTCTTGCAATGACCATTTATTTTTAGTTTTAGCTGAGATATGCCTCCTTGCCCCTGATACTGTGTCCCCCTGCTCCCTCATAAAAGCCAGATATTCCACTACCGACTCATGTTTGTGCCACTTGTGTTCCACTGTTCACCCAAGTAAAGACAAAAAGAGTTAAACGCCCCTTCGTAAACACTCCTGGTTCTGGGTGCTAGGCTTGCTGCCACGAGGTTTGATACTCGGGGGCACCAAGCTGCCAAAGCTGCCCTGGGAAAGATGTCGGGTGAACTGCAGCTTCTGGGATGTGTGACCTGAATGCCTGCATTTTAAAATGAGATAATGCATCAGCCGCATGGTTCTAAACCCCCGGCACGTGTTTCACTTTAAACAGGACATTCAATTTCATGCATTGTAACACAATTTCTTTCAACAGACGCAGCATCATGGTGCATGTAGCGGTTTGGTTGTTTATGCATTCTACGACCGCCATGTTGTCAGACCAGAAAATTACAGATTGATTTCTCAAATCTTCGGCCCACACAGACAGTGCTACCAGAGTTGGAAAAAGCTCCAGGAAGCTTATGTTACTTGTGAGCCCAGAGCTCCTCCACCAGTCCGGCCAACACTGCGCCACCCAGTCGCGCCCCAGAATGGCCCCAAAACCTTCGCTGCCTGCAGCGTCAGTCATCAGACCCAGTTCCAAGCTGGACACGGGTGGGCTGGGCCACACCACTATGCCATTGAAATCACGCAGGAATGCTTTCCAAATCAGCATGTCCTGCCTGACTTCGCTGGACAGCCTGATGTGATGATGCTTTTCCCTGAGACCTGACATGGCATGTGCGATGGTGCGAGAAAAGGGGCGCGCCATCGGGATAATGCGCAGTGCAAAGTTCAATTGCCCAACCACTTGCTGTAATTGGTGAAGAGTAACCTTCCCTCTGTGGTGGCAGAGTTGCAACGCCATCCCAAAGTCCCTGACCTTGTCTGCTGGTAATCTATGTTACAGTTAAGAGGGTATACCCATACTAGTCACTGGGACCTGGGTGCAAAGCGGTATGAAAGGAGAGGGGTCCCAGTGGAACAGTCAATATAAACATAACATATTGTAATCGAATTAGGATACAAAAACAAATTTAAGAGAGTCTCATCAACACACTGTTATTTAATCACACTGTGTTCAGTATAATTCATTGAATACACTTTAGGATTAACATGAAGTAATAATAGTGCCCCAAGAGAAAGGAAAATGGATATTGTGCAAGTGAAAGGTAAGGTTTGTGCAAATTACTCGTGACTGTGGCAGAAGAATAAACTTTACAGCACTGATTTGTTACTGGCGTCAGAGGAGCCAAATGTTTGCAGAACACACAATGTATCATTTGTGAGAAACCATGTCTAATGTCCACATATGTCCACAGTTTGGGTAACACAGGCTGGTTGTAGGACGTAGAAAAGTCGACGTTTCAACCCCAGTGTAGTTAGGTATCGATGTAACCTTATTGCGGGGTCTGCCTCAGGACAGGGTGATGTGTGGGGGGTGCAGGGGGGCAAGGAAGCCTTGGTAATTGTAATGCAGTGTTGGGCCCTGTGGCTCCATAGACGGCGGGGAACGAAGTACTCTACAGTGTAGTACTTTTTTGAATCAGGATTAGTAAGTTCGATTTCATCTAGAACTCAGATCCAGGCTTTACGTCGTTTACCTGCTGGTGCTGCCGCATCAGCCGCTTGTGTGCTTCTGGTTTCTTCGCATCGCTTGCCGCTACTGGTATGACTTTGCCACCAGGGAGCGGTACTGTGGCCGGGGGTGTAGCACCCACCGCCGGTACTGCCGGCACCTCTTTTGGCCTCCCTTTGCTCAATTCGGCCATCAGTTTCTTAGCCCTCTCAATCGCATCCCCCTCCAGAGGATGCCCCCGCTGCATGGGACCAGTTCCCTGCCGTCTGCAACCATGGGAGTGCCGCCGCCAAACTGGCAGCCATGTCAGGCAGAGCTGGTGTGGCTTTGGGCTGAACTGGCGCTGCTTCTCCTGTGCCCCCCCCTTGTGGGGGTGCAGGAACAGGGGCCTCACCACCAGCCGGCGTAACCATCCCCCCTCTTGGGGGTGCTTAGTGGGGATATTTGGTCCTACCTCTGGCCCTGTGACCCCCGTCACTTGGCCCTGGAGGTGTTTCGGGTGCCTGAGGTATGCCTGCTGGCGCCTGAGGTGTGCTTACAGGCCCCCCCCCCCCATGATTTCCCCCCAGCCCCTTTACTACTGGGTCTATGCTTATTCCGTTTTGGAGGTGGTGGGGAATACGTTCTCGGTGGTACAATAGGCAGCCTGGGCCTCTCCTCCGGCACCCCTGGACCCTCGACCTTATCCTGCAACCTGTTAAGGGTCTGCCCCATAGCCTGGACCTGCTGCATCAGTGTCTCCAGCATTACCTCCATGTGGGACCGCTTCTCCTTCCACCGCACCTTAGGGGCCATGGCGAATGAAGGTATTGTATATGTGCCCTGGGCGTACGCAAAAAAACCTGCACCGATGGGTGGATCGCAGACAGATGACCTTGTCACCTCTTACCCGAAGTAGCAGCAGCCCGGCCAACCTTTGCACCCACGCAACCAGAGCCACCACCCACTGCCTAGCCCAGTAGGCTCAGGTGAGCTGCCCGCTCAAACCCTCTGTGGCTCCCAGAAGCGGTGGGATGCTGGCTAGCAGGTACTGCCCTCGCAAATCCTCCAATGTCCTTCACCGATCCTCGTGAATCATGAACACTTCTCCGCTCACCCGGGAAAGCGTGCTGTGCCTGCGGAAAGAAAGAATACATGTTGCGCAGGGCCCTACCTTCTGTGTAAGCACTGCCAATAAATCCGCTGTGCACACTGGGATGAGTGACACCCACCAAACTCACAAACTCTCATGCACCAAACTACACCCTGCCCTAAAAAATAGTGTAGGAACTGCTTAGTGTCTTACAAAAGATTTACCCCAAAGACACTAGAGATGCTCATTATGCTGCACCGATTGAAACGATTTGAGGGGAATGCTATCTAGAGATTGAAAATTAGGCTGTGCTAATGCTGTGCACTAAAAGCCTGTTGCTCGCAGTGTGCATCTGGAATTGGCCATTTCCCCCACAAAGTGTGTTTGTTTTATTCAATAATCTGCTGCTACAAAGGGGGAAACTGAAACTACTGCTAAATGAAAACAATAATTAATTTCCCAGTGAAGACGTGAGAGGAATGTTTATGATACAAGATTTGAGTAAAACTCATGAAGAGACAAACGTTGTAAACGTTAAATCCGATTCACCTCGCGCTGCCTGGCATGCTCTATCGACAAGATGATCACTTCCCCACCCGCTCGCGCACGCCCTAAAATGAACCAAGAAGGACTGCGCTCGTCATGGACGATGTCACGCTTGCTCTGCACTCACACGGGCCCCTTGTACCTTTAGCATGCGCAGCTGCCGACAATGGTCCCTCGTGCCTGGCCCGGTAGCTTTAAAATCTGGTGCCCCCACACCACGCCGTTTTACGATCGGGGACCACCGCTCTCCTGAGGATGTTCCGCAGCCGACCCGTCTGGTCAGGAAATCCTGCATTGCCGAAGGCGGTTCCCGGCTCCACTCGATGCCGACTCCACCTGCAGGGGAATAGAAGATAAGGCCACAGAGATCCCCGGCTCCATCTCCTGCCGAGTACCTGCAGGGGGATAAAATGGAACAGAAGACCAGGGACACACCACTCTTTCCTGCCGCGTCCTCCGGACCCATGGCTCGACTCTCTAATGGCTCCACGGAATAACCTGCAAAACAAAGCAAGAAAAAAGGTTACAGGCCCGCTATTGCCTGGGGAACTGCTCTTAGCGGGGAGCAAGAACAAGAGACTGTTCTGCTCCCCACTCAGTTCTTATAAAGGGGGTGGGCGCCACCCGGGCAGACCAGACCAGACCAGTCTGCCTGGGCGCTTGCTGTACGTTTTGAGCCGGAAGCACAGAAGTGCTTCCGGTTCAAAAGGGGGGGTTTTGGGGGGGCAGCCCCACGTCATTGCTGACGCAACCTCCCCCACCTCTTCTACTTCCGGGGACTAGTGCGACCGCATAGGGGCAGCTCGCTCAATGCTTTCCCTCGCGTCTGCCAGGAGAGGAGATCCGGGGCATTTCTAAGCTGAAAAGGAACCTCTTGAGCAACTTTCCGATATATGGATGCGAAGCCCCTCCTGTCAAACGCGGGTCAGAACGCAGGTGCTGCTAAACTCTTCCCATGGTACTAGGTGGTAATAAGACCCATGTATTATTAGGATAGAATCCACCGGCACGTCGGATTGCGATGGCGAAAATTAGCAGCTACAATTAGAGCATCAACTCAGGCACCATTTCAGGCCAGGGGAAGACACACTTCCAACGGATGTTGTTTAAAACGAGTGCTTTAACTACGGCACAATCTTGAATGAGAAGAGTGCACCCAAATGGAACAAAACTTCCTTAAACCTGGCACGAGCACCTTAACAGAAATTTGGACAAATTCAAGAATTATACAGGGGGTAACACAAAGACTACAGCGTCAATGCAGGAGACCATAGGTAAAAACCTAGGCGGGCTTCTCCTCCCTAACTAGGAGGCAATCTTCAGTTGCCATGTAGGACACAAAATACACGGGTTACAAGAATACAACGTTCCGAAACTCAACTGAAACCATGAGAGTAGAACTTAATCATGTAGGTGACTACATATCCAATTACAAGCAGATGGCACAGAATGCAGTGGAGCAAACCAGGAAGAAAAATCGAAAGAAAGGGAAGGAAGTTAATTAGTAGCATTCTCCCATGGGATTATTTCATTGAGTCCTTGTTTTTGGTCCCTAGGGTGAAAATCTAAGAAACTTCCTTTTTCTTGTGCTGTTGGATATTGTCCAGCCTTTTCCGAGTGCTTCTCGGTATTCAATTTTCCACCAACAGCGCTCCAGGCTTTCTATTGGGAATAGCAGACTTATGCTTGCTGTTCCTTACTCTGAATTTCGGCTATGTTCTACAGTTAATTATGTCAGAATAGGGTGATTTTTCTTTAATTGTATGAAGTTTTCTACCAGGGCTCCTTCACAGGCATTGCAAGATCCACATTTGTGGCTCCCATTGACTGGCCTTTGTCCCGTTTGAGACTTTTGACAAATCATTCCTGTTGCCTACCTGGGATTTCACCAGGATGTTTCTCAAGTTACGATTGCACTTGAGCGCAAAGGTGGGCTTGGGTAGCCTTTCATTCATAGGATCCATATTGAGGATGTGCAATTGGAAGTGCACCATCTGTCTGATTTTGTGATCAGGGTTTGAATGTCGTACTACACATACCAATTTTTCTTTGTTGTGTTCAGCTCTGAAACATGCTATCCCTGTCATTCTATCTTGCTTATTTAGGAGAGTTGCGGTCAAGGCTTTTGGGATACCCTCTGGACAGTAATTTGCTCTTCGGGGTCTCCGCACTGGTAAGGAAACCCTGGATATTAATGAGGTTATTACGCAGATGTAGGAACTGGCTAAATGGAATTCCCTGCTTCTGGCACTGAGGGTAGAAGCTATGAAAGTGCAAGGGGGTATTTCTTGCTGTGGGTTTAGGGAAGAGAGAAACCTGGATCTATTGATTTTGGTGCTGTATCTATATGTCCAGGAACTCCACTTTTTCCTGACTCATTTTGGGAGTGAACTTCATATTGGGTTCACAGAGATGGACACTCGAACATAATTTATAAACGAAAGGAAATTGTATTGATATTGACAACATTTGTTTTCATATTGGTTTATACAAACATATTGAATTTTCACATATGAAACTCAACAAACCCATTCTTCTTTTGTGCCCAATGCATTTCGGTCTTGTGGCCCTTCTTCAGTGGGAAAAATCTGAAAATATCGGAAACATTACCTAAATGCCAGATACTCAATGCACAAGGAATAATAAAACACAATCAGCCATATTCATCAACCTGAATTGCGCTCGCAAATGGCCAGATTCTGAGAATCTGGCCATTTGCGAGTGCGATTTTTGCATTTGGGATTCATCATCACAAATGCAAAAATTGCTATTTGCGAAATCGCATATTTGCGAGGAATTGGATTTAAGGAATCTCTAATAGAGATTCCTTAAATCCAATTCATCACCCTATTTGAAATTGCGAATTTGCAATATTTGGTCGCAATGTACCACGAAATCTGACTTCGTGGTAAATTGCGAAAAAAGAGTAAAAAGCACTTTAGTGCATTTTTTTCTTTGGCATGTTACACACACACATGTCCTCAGGACATGTGTGTGCGGAACACCTGTTCAAATGTGCATTTGAGGGGTGCTACAGGGTGTCCTTTGGACACCCCTGGCACCCTTCAAATCACAATCTTATTTGCGATTAGCAAATAGCTAATCGCAAATAAGGAATACTCCCCATTCATTCCTATGGGCCTTTTGGCCCATAGGAATGAATGGGGAGTTTTTCCTTATTTGCGATTAGCAATTTGCTAATCGCAAATAAGGAATCAGTAGGAATCGCAAAACTTTTTGCTAATCCTACATGAATCCCGTTTTGCGAGTCCTTAATAGCGAATCGCAATAATTTGCTATTAGGGCCTCGCAAAACGGGAGATTGATGAATATGGCTGAATGTGACATGCTTTTAGGACTACTTGCTAGTTGTTCATCACCACAGATGTGGGATAGTACACTCAGATACCCATTTTGTTGTGTTTAAAGTCATGAACCATAGAACAACTTCATGAGGTTTAATAAGAGGTCATATACGGAAAAGGGAAAGGTTCCCATCACCGTTAGACAAACTAAAATGAGTGCTGCAACCATTGTAAAACACCCTAACTTAAAAAACTGTGCTTATTCATTATCAAACCAAATTTCCTGAGCCGGCGTACATGTACTTACTGCATATAGCAAATGCAATCGGATCTAGGAAAAAACATGAGAGTTTTTACCAGTCTGCATTCCCACCAACATAAATGAAAACATATCAATGCTGCTCTCAACCGTACTGACCTCTGAGGTGTACGCTGTTGCCGTTCGTGTCAAATACAATCCAGCTGCCCTTCTTCTGATTCTGAAAAAATCAACAACCAGCTCTGTGTTGAATTCAACTCTGTTGTCTCCCCATTTTAATCACACTTACGGGGCTTTCTCTAAAGTCCACACCACTGTTGAAATACTCGCTTTAGGAACGCTGGTGCTACTTCCTCCCAAGTGATTGTACTGACCCTCTTCTCAAACTCCTTCCAAAGTCGTAATATCCGTTCCACTGTGAAAACATCACCTACTGATCACTGGTCCATTTGCTAAAGACTCATTCCTGATCAGTGAACCACCCCATATGTTTTCGCTTCTCACCTTGAAGTTTAAACAAGCTCGTACCGATGTGCTTTAACCGGCTCGTCACAAACCGCGTTAGCTTCCCTGTGTGTGGGCGGACCGCTGCTAAACCCACGTGACTCAGACTTCAAAATAAACAGCGGATTCTCTTTCCAAGAACCAAACTTATCCAACAGAAAACGGTCGCCATATTGTAATGGATGAAAGTGAATATACTTGTGAACGTGGTAATCAGATTTCCAATCTTAACCTGACAGTGTGGACGCAAATCACCAAAAATCAAAGAAAACAACGTGCTTAACCTCACATGAAATAAATACAAGAAAGTGAAAATAGAAAGATGAAAGAAAGGCAGCACAGGGTGGAGAGATGGATACAATGCTGCGCTTTTGTACATATGATACATGTATATATACATAATAGATCATCTGTGTGTGTTCTACAAAAAAGAACCAAAATCTATTTTCCCATTTAGACCTTTCGGATCCTGAGTGTCCAATCTCCTTGTCCGGAAAATCTCTCTCTGTAGTAAGGATCTAGTGATATCTTTCCCTGGGGTAGGTGTCACTATTTCAATCACTTGGAATTTAAACTGCGCTATAGTGTGTTTACTCTCTATATAAAGTACCACTAGCGTGCTGGTTCTGCTTTGTGTTCTAATGTTACTCTTATGTTTATACATCCATTTTTTTTTTACTTTTCTTTCTGTTTTCCTATGTAATATAACCCACAGGGACTTTTAATCCAGTATATTACATTTTTTGTGTATTGCAATCAGAGTTGTGATGCAGTTTAATGGCTTCTCCTGTATGTGGGTGATTGATCTTATTACCCACTATCACATTGTTACAGTTTGTGCAATTTTGACATTTCTTTATTCATTGACTTTTTTGCCTGATAATTTTAGGTGTTGCCATCAACATTTCTTTTAAGTTCCTAGATCTTCTATAAGCAAACAGCGGTTTGTCCTTAAACAGGTTCTTAAAGTCTACCTCATTTTGTAACAATTCTCATCTCTTATTGATTATCCTCTTGACTTTTGGTAAACTCGTGAGATATTTCGACAGAAACACTTGATGATGTTGATCCTTTTTAGGTTGGTTCTTTAGTAAAGTTTTCCGATCTATTCTGTTTGTGAGTATTATTGCTTGATCGAGGATTTCTGTGGAAAACCCTCCAGCTGTAAACTTTTGTTTTTGTATCTGTATGTTTTCTTCTAAGGATCCAGTTTGGGAACAAATCTTCTTCACTCTCAGCAATTGGGAGTATGATAAATACTATCTTTAAATTCATAGTTTCATAGAAATGGATCCAAAGAAGGAATTCCTGGAGTTGTTCTTCTTCTCCCTTCTAAATGAAGAAAATGTAACCTATATATCTAGTTCACTGTCTTATGTTCTTAGAGAAAGGAGCTAATTTTTTGTATATGAATTTCACCTAAAAAAACCTTATATAGATTGGCCACGCTTGAGGTATTAGTTGCTCCCATGCTAGTTCCCTTTGTCTGCTGGTATAGAGTACCATCAAACTGAAAAAAACTTTCACCAAGTTTAATGTCTAAGCATTGCATGCCAAACTCATGGTGTTCATTCTCCCCTGAATTGTTTAGGGCCACTCTGACTGCCCCCAGTGCTTGTTGTTCTGGTTTGTTTGTGTGCAATGCATCAATATACATCGAGACCAGTATTTCTCTCCTGGGATCAAATTGAAGGCCCTCCAATTTGGCGATCATGTGTCTTGTGTCCTTCATGAACACTGGTAAGGCACTCACCATATGTTTAAATAACATGTCCAGATACTTCAACAGTAATTCTACGGCCACCGCAATGGTTGATACAATGTGGTGTAATGGTGGATCCAGACTGTTGTTATGGGTCTTCGGAACTCCTAGATTAATGGCATCCGAGTGTTGGTATGGTTGAAAGATTCCGATTTTGGTTACAGATAATTCCCTTTATGGTGGCCTTTTTGGTAATGGTAGAAATCCGGTTTATGAATTTCTTCCCCAGGTCTCCTTTGACTTTACAGAAGTGGGCAGGCACATTAAGCATTTGTTCGATTTTATTCTTGTATCCTTCCATATTTAGAAGGACTGTTCTTCCCCTTTCCACCTGGTTTGATCATTATCTGCTGGTTATCTTCTAACATTTTAAATGCTCTATTTCTTTGGGCAGATAGATTGTAAGGTAGCTTGTGTTACAGATTTTAACACGTTATTAAGAGCCACAGGTTTTAAAAAAATGTCAACTTCTGGCCCAAACCTATCAAGGATAGAAAAAAGGTAGATTGAGGTTTAAGGCCAGAGATATCAGTTTCTGCTACAATTTCCTTATTCACAAGATATTTTTTACGCCTCATCCTTCTGAAATAGGAAAACAAGTCTTTGGTAAATTCAACTTTGTCAATGATAGTACTTGGCACAAATGAGAGTCCCTGTGAGGAGATCTTGCATACACTGATCTACTTCTATAGTGGATAGGTTGAAACTGGGAATGGGGTTCAATCCCTCCAGTATTGTTGGCACCTGGTCTGTAGAAACTGGGGTGAGGGTTCTGAGTTCTGATTTCTGCCCCTCAATTGGTTCCTGAATCTGGTTCTATGATTACCCCTTCTGGAATCTATAACATGATTGTTATGATTGGATCCATCGTATTGGTTCAGCTGTTACCATATGTAACATATTGATTTGAGCTTCCCTCGCCTTCTGACTCAGATGTGTCTGAGAATGTTAGGATTTTCTTGTGATTCAATTCTGATTATCTGGTGAGTATGTGCTCTCTCTTCAGGTACTGTAGTAATTTTCACCAAGATACAGGTACACTCGCTCTTGTAAAAAAGCCTAATATCTTTTTTCAGTGGATCTGTCATTTTCTTGAGTAAATAATCACTGATTGAGTCCAACTCCAGGTTCACTTTCTCAATTCATTACTTGGCTTCTTCTAAAGCATTGTTTTTTTCTCAATTTCTCTTCAATTGCCTCAATTCATTTGATCAAAATAGCCACCCCCTCTCTTGCTGTCTCTATGATAAGTATCATCCATTCATGAGAACAATGATTAGATATCATGGAACACCTCTACATAAATGTCTTAATTTCTTCTAATAAACCTGGAACGTTCCTTACCATTACGCCATTAGGAATAATTCCCGCCTTGAGGAAGTTGAGCATAATGTCAGCATGTGACTCAATTCGCTTTGCCTTATTTTTAAGATTTCAAGATTTGTTTGATTCATCATTCAGCCCCTTAGGTGTAGATATTGGTCTAATGCCCACATTTGTCTCATTTAAAAGTCATTTAAAGTCTTTGTCACTAAACCCAAAAGTTTTGATGCCCTCAATAAATGAGCGGAGTGTCTAGTATATATAGGGATAAAGAATACTCACCCACACCGTATAGAGAGAGCTAAAGAATCTTCCAACTGAATGGACAAGGAGCAGGAAAAAGTATCTAAAATAGGCTACCACCCAAGAGTCCCAACACCAGAAGATATGTGTATACGAAATGAAAAAATATAGAACAACATAAGACAAGATGGCCCCTGAAAAACAAGTATTTCCCTGATTGGTAGCCTTTTCGGTAATGGTAGAAATCGGGGTTATGATTTTCTTCTCCAGGTCTCCTTTGACTTTACAGTAGTGGGCAGGAAAATTAAGCATTTGTTTAATTTCATTCTTGTATCCTTCCAAATTTAGAAGGACTGTTCCTGCCCTTTTCACCTCGTTTGATCATTATCTGCTGGTTATTTCCCAATGTTTTAAATGCTCTATTCTTTTGGGCAGATAGATTGTAAGGTAGCTTGTGTACAGATGTTAACACATTCTTAAGAGCCACAGCTTTTTCAAAAATGTCAACTTCTGGCCAAAACATGTCAAGGCTAGAAATAAAGGCAGATTGAGGTTTAGGGCCAGAGACATTAGTTTCTGCTACCATTTCCTTATTCACAAAATATGTTTTACGTCTAATCCTTCTGAAAAATCAAAACAAGTCTTTGGTAAGATCAAATTTGTCAATGATAATACTTGGCACAAATGACTGTCCATGTGAGGAGATCTTGCATACGTTGATATACTTCTATAGTGGACTGGTTGAATTTGGGAATGGGGTTCAATCCCTCCAATATTGTTGGCACCTGGTCTATAGAAAATGGGGTGATGGGTCAGAGTTCTGGTTTCTTCCCCTCGATTTGGTTCCTGAATCTGGTTCTATGATTAACCCTTCTGGAACCTATAAAATGATTGTTATGATTGTATCCATCCTATTGGCTCACCTGTTACTGTATGTAACATATTGATTTGAACGTTCCTCCCCTTCTGACTCAGATGTGTCTGAGAATGTCAGGATTTTCATGTTGAACCAATTCTGATTAGCTGGTGGGTATGTGCTCTCTTTTCAGGTATTGTAGTAATTTTCACTAAGATACAGGTACACTCGCTCTTCTAAAAAATCCTAATATCTTTTTTCAGTGTATCTGTCATTTTCTTGAGTAAATTATCACTGATGGAGTCCAACTCCAGGTTCACTTTCTCGATTCATTACTTAGCTTCTTCAAAAGCATTATTTTTTTCTCAAATTCTCTTCAATTGCCTCAATTTATTTGATCGAAATAGCTACTACCTCTCTTTATGTCTCTATAATAAGAATCATCCATTCATGAGAACAATGATTGGATATCAGGGAACACTTCTCCATAAATATCCTAATTTCTCCTAATAAACCTGGAATATTTCTTACCCTTATGTCATTCGGAATAATTCCTGCCTTGAGGAACTCGAGCACAATTTCAGCGTGTGACTCAATTCTTTTTGCCTTCCTTTGAAGATTCAAAGGTTTTTTATTCGTCATTGTTGGACTTGGCCCTTTTTGCAGGGTCATCCCTAAACCATATGCCTTTCTCAGTTTTTTTTACGTTTTGTATAGAGCGGACATGACCCCGGAGGGTATCAGAGCACTTTACATAGGTATATTTAGACAAAGGAAAATAGGTAGGTGATACAAATCATGGGAACAGTGAGGCGATATACAACAGGGCCAAGCAGAGATTGGGGCAGGCAAAGGTAGCAGGAAGGGTGATAGCTAAAAGAAGGTCAATATACATCAAGAGTAAACCAGACAAAAAACAATCACATTTTGAAGGCAAGAGTAGAGGGAATTAGTCTTGTTTCCACTGGAAGGGAGTTCCAGATGCTCGGGCAATGCCAGAGAATGTACGATTGTAAGTTTTAAGCTTCTTAAATTTCTTAGGCTTGATCAGCAGTGTGGACCTGGACCCACCCTTAAGTTCCAGTTTGTTTGTCAGGTAAAGTGGGGTGTTGAAGTGTAGTGCTCTATGGGTCATACAAGCGATCTTAGGTTGAAGCCAATTGAGCGATTTCATATCTGGAGAAATGTGATTGGCCTTCTTAGAGCCCGTGATGAGTTGATTGGCAGCATTTAGAGATGCTCTGGCAGGTGCTAAACTGAGTTTAGGCAGACCACAAAGAGTCGCACTGCAGTATTCTAGTCTGGAAATGACAAGTGCTTGCACCGCTGATTTAAAGTCATCTTGGGGAAGGTAGGGTTTGAATTTTTTTAGGATGCAGAGTTGAAAGTTTGCTCCTTTGGTTGATGATCTGATGTGATCTTGCATGTTTAAGTTTTGTCTAGCACAACTCCATGTGATTTAGTGGAGTCAACGATGTGCGGTCTGCAGTTGAGGGCGGTGAGGTTACAGAGAAATTTCAAAACAGTGGGGTTTGCTTAGTGGGTGCAATGAGAAGGAATTCGTCTTGAGGGCATGTAATTTGAGATGGTTGGAGGTTAGCCAGTTAAGGGTTTTGAGAAGGTTCCGTTGAGAGATGTGATGTATTTGAGGGAGGAGATTTTCATGTAGAGTCGGGTGTCGTCCACATACATGTGATATTGGATGTTGGAGTCTTTAAGAATTACAGTCAGTGGTTCCATGAAGAGGATGAAGAGAGTGGGGGCGAGTGAGGAGCCTTGGGGAACACCCAGTGTGCAGGGACTCAGGTTGGAGAGAGACTGGTTGGATTTGACCCTTTGTGTTCGGTTATTGAGGAAAGAGGCAAACCATTTCAGGACCGTGCCTGAGAGCCCTATTCTGCGTTCCAAGAGAAGGAGTGGATTGTCATGTTTGACAGTGTCAAAATCCGATGAGAGATCAAGTAGGATTGAAAGGCAGGTTTCATTTTGGTCAAGTAAAGTGAGAGCGTTGTCCACAATGTGAGTGATGGCCGCTTCAGTGCCCTGGCCATTGCAGAAACCAGATTGGAATTGGTTGAGAAGCTGGAATGGCTCAATGTGTTTGCGAAGTTGTTTGTGAACGCATTTCTCCAGAAGTTTAGCCAGGGTCAGTATGTTTATGATTGGGCGGTAGTTGTTCAGGTCAACAGGGTCAGTTGAGGTTTTTTATAGAATAGGGAGCACTAGGCCTGCCTTAATGCAGACCGGAATCTCACCTTGAAGAAGTGAGGCGGTGATGATTTTCGACCAGAGTGGTGCTAGTGAACCTATCATTTATTTAAAGAAGTTAGGGGGTAGAGGTTCATTGAAGTGATTTGAGTGTTTAAGGGTAGAGAGATTGTTGAGAATGGTAATGTCATTGAGGGGAGTGAAATGACTCCAAGAGGCATTGTTTTTGAGTGAGAGACCCAGAGGCGAGAGCAGGGGTGTGGAGATAGAGGCGTCAGGAAAGGGGGAGTACAGCAGACCTTAGGTCTGATTCGATTTTATTCATCTTCTCGAGGAAGAATTCAGCCACTGCATCGCAGTTTAGTTGCGGGCAAGTGGTGTGCTGAGATTGGGTAGAGGTGTTGTTGGATTGTGATTTAATGAGCTCAAAAATTTGTTTCAGGTCATTTTTGGCTAAGTCAAGTTGGTGTTTGAAGAAATTGGCTTTAGCCGTTTTAATGAGTTTGTTGTATCTGCTTCTTAGGGATCTTAGAGTGTTTGGAAGATCCATGGAGGGAGATGCTCTCCACTTGCATTCAGCTGATCTTAGACTGTGTCTGTCCTCATTTAGTCTGTCATTGAACCATGGTTTGGAGTCTTTTATGGGAATTCTTTTTCGATGACGAGGAGCCGAATCATTCAGGGCAGATAGCATAGTGTTGTTATAATGGTCAGTGAAGTCATGGACGTCAGTCATGTTAGAAGGCGGCGGAAGGAAGCGATTGCAGCGTTCTATGAGCTCGTTTACGCTAGTGTTATGGAGCGGTCTTTTCCAGTGTTAAGTTTGAGTGGTTGAGCAGTTTTGTGGTTCCAACTTTCAGGTATCAGGAAGTTGATAAAATGATGGTCAGACCAGTCTCAGGGGAGAATGGATTCGAGATGAATGGAGTTGGGGTTGAAGAAGATGGAATCCAGTGTCCAACCTAAGTTGTGAGTGGGACTGTCACATAATTGAGTGAGCGATAGGTTGGTAAGGATGTTTTTGAGGGTTGTAGCAACCTTATCGTGGGGGTTATTTCAGTGGAGATCGGAGTCACCACAGAAGATGAGGGGAGAGTGAAGTCCCAGGTTGGAGGAGATGGTTTCCATAACTTGTTCGATTAGGTGGAAGTTATCACCTGGGCGGTGGTAGAAGATGTGAAGGCTGCATAAGGGTCTGTGTGTGATGTTGATATCTATGCACAGGTAGTCACAGGAGGAGAGATTAGCTGAGGGGGACAGTTTTGCTGTTAGAGAGTTGTGGAAGATGCAGGCAATGCCACCTCCTAATTTCTTAACTCAGGCGAGTCTGATAATGTTGTGACTAGGAGGGACTAATAGGTCAAGGATAGGGCCAGAGGAGTCGTTGAGCCATGTTTCTGTGAGGATAAGGAGGTCCAGATCTTGGCTAGGAGGAGATCGGCAAGGTCTCTGGCATGTTTCACCGCTAATCTACAGTTAAGTAGCATGCTTTTCAGGTGTGATTTGTGCATCGTGTCCATGGGCTTAGGTTGTGAGGTGGGGATCTGCAGGAGGTTATTGAAGTTTATGGAATTGGCATTGAGTCTGGGTGCTCCATGGGGGTTGGGGGTGATGGTTCGGATGGGGTCCGCATTATCATGGATAGGGAGTGTCGAGTTAAGTGCAATTAGTGGGGCTGTACAAGAGCATATAGCAGGGCTAGAGATATTCGAAGGAGGAGAGGTGTACTCAAGGAGGAGGGAGAGAATATCAGGTTCTGGATAAGGATTTAAGGATCTGGCAGGTCTAGACAGGGCGTTAGGGTAGGGGGTGGAGGTCGAATTTTGGGTAGTGGGATTCAGGGGGATCATATGTGGGATCTCAAGTATTGGCCTGGTGGAGCGTTCCTATTCTGAGGAACTGTTGCACGAGGTGAGAGAGTTGAGCATAATGTCAGCATGTGACTCAATTCGCTTTGCCTTATTTTTAAGTTTTCAAGATTTGTTTGATTCATCATTCAGCCCCTTAGGTGTAGATATTGGTCTAATGCCCACATTTGTCTCATTTAAAAGTCATTTAAAGTCTTTGTCACTAAACCCAAAAGTTTTGATGCCCTCAATAAATGAGCGGAGTGTCTAGTATATATAGGGATAAAGAATACTCACCCACACCGTATAGAGAGAGCTAAAGAATCTTCCAACTGAATGGACAAGGAGCAGGAAAAAGTATCTAAAATAGGCTACCACCCAAGAGTCCCAACACCAGAAGATATGTGTATACGAAATGAAAAAATATAGAACAACATAAGACAAGATGGCCCCTGAAAAACAAGTATTTCCCTGATTGGTAGCCTTTTCGGTAATGGTAGAAATCGGGATTATGATTTTCTTCTCCAGGTCTCCTTTGACTTTACAGTAGTGGGCAGGAAAATTAAGCATTTGTTTAATTTCATTCTTGTATCCTTCCAAATTTAGAAGGACTGTTCCTGCCCTTTTCACCTCGTTTGATCATTATCTGCTGGTTATTTCCCAATGTTTTAAATGCTCTATTCTTTTGGGCAGATAGATTGTAAGGTAGCTTGTGTACAGATGTTAACACATTCTTAAGAGCCACAGCTTTTTCAAAAATGTCAACTTCTGGCCAAAACATGTCAAGGCTAGAAATAAAGGCAGATTGAGGTTTAAGGCCAGAGACATTAGTTTCTGCTACCATTTCCTTATTCACAAAATATGTTTTACGTCTAATCCTTCTGAAAAATCAAAACAAGTCTTTGGTAAGATCAAATTTGTCAATGATAATACTTGGCACAAATGACTGTCCATGTGAGGAGATCTTGCATACGTTGATCTACTTCTATAGTGGACAGGTTGAATTTGGGAATGGGGTTCAATCCCTCCAATATTGTTGGCACCTGGTCTATAGAAAATGGGGTGATGGGTCAGAGTTCTGGTTTCTTCCCCTCGATTTGGTTCCTGAATCTGGTTCTATGATTAACCCTTCTGGAACCTATAAAATGATTGTTATGATTGTATCCATCCTATTGGCTCACCTGTTACTGTATGTAACATATTGATTTGAACGTTCCTCCCCTTCTGACTCAGATGTGTCTGAGAATGTCAGGATTTTCATGTTGAACCAATTCTGATTAGCTGGTGGGTATGTGCTCTCTTTTCAGGTATTGTAGTAATTTTCACTAAGATACAGGTACACTCGCTCTTCTAAAAAATCCTAATATCTTTTTTCAGTGTATCTGTCATTTTCTTGAGTAAATTATCACTGATGGAGTCCAACTCCAGGTTCACTTTCTCGATTCATTACTTAGCTTCTTCAAAAGCATTATTTTTTTCTCAAATTCTCTTCAATTGCCTCAATTTATTTGATCGAAATAGCTACTACCTCTCTTTATGTCTCTATAATAAGAATCATCCATTCATGAGAACAATGATTGGATATCAGGGAACACTTCTCCATAAATATCCTAATTTCTCCTAATAAACCTGGAATATTTCTTACCCTTATGTCATTCGGAATAATTCCTGCCTTGAGGAACTCGAGCACAATTTCAGCGTGTGACTCAATTCTTTTTGCCTTCCTTTGAAGATTCAAAGGTTTTTTATTCGTCATTGTTGGACTTGGCCCTTTTTGCAGGGTCATCCCTAAACCATATGCCTTTCTCAGTTTTTTTTACGTTTTGTATAGAGCGGACATGACCCCGGAGGGTATCAGAGCACTTTACATAGGTATATTTAGACAAAGGAAAATAGGTAGGTGATACAAATCATGGGAACAGTGAGGCGATATACAACAGGGGCAAGCAGAGATTGGGGCAGGCAAAGGTAGCAGGAAGGGTGATAGCTAAAAGAAGGTCAATATACATCAAGAGTAAACCAGACAAAAAACAATCACATTTTGAAGGCAAGAGTAGAGGGAATTAGTCTTGTTTCCACTGGAAGGGAGTTCCAGATGCTCGGGCGATGCCAGAGAATGTACGATTGTAAGTTTTAAGCTTCTTAAATTTCTTAGGCTTGATCAGCAGTGTGGACCTGGACCCACCCTTAAGTTCCAGTTTGTTTGTCAGGTAAAGTGGGGTGTTGAAGTGTAGTGCTCTATGGGTCATACAAGCGATCTTAGGTTGAAGCCAATTGAGCGATTTCATATCTGGAGAAATGTGATTGGCCTTCTTAGAGCCCGTGATGAGTTGATTGGCAGCATTTAGAGATGCTCTGGCAGGTGCTAAACTGAGTTTAGGCAGACCACAAAGAGTCGCACTGCAGTATTCTAGTCTGGAAATGACAAGTGCTTGCACCGCTGATTTAAAGTCATCTTGGGGAAGGTAGGGTTTGAATTTTTTTAGGATGCAGAGTTGAAAGTTTGCTCCTTTGGTTGATGATCTGATGTGATCTTGCATGTTTAAGTTTTGTCTAGCACAACTCCATGTGATTTAGTGGAGTCAACGATGTGCGGTCTGCAGTTGAGGGCGGTGAGGTTACAGAGAAATTTCAAAACAGTGGGGTTTGCTTAGTGGGCGCAATGAGAAGGAATTCCGTCTTGGGGGCATGTAATTTGAGATGGTTGGAGGTTAGCCAGTTAAGGGTTTTGAGAAGGTTCCGTTGAGAGATGTGATGTATTTGAGGGAGGATATTTTCATGTAGAGTCGGGTGTCGTCCACATACATGTGATATTGGATGTTGGAGTCTTTAAGAATTACAGTCAGTGGTTCCATGAAGAGGATGAAGAGAGTGGGGGTGAGTGAGGAGCCTTGGGGAACACCCAGTGTGCAGGGACTCAGGTTGGAGAGAGACTGGTTGGATTTGACCCTTTGTGTTCGGTTATTGAGGAAAGAGGCAAACCATTTAAGGACCGTGCCTGAGAGCCCTATTCTGCGTTCCAAGAGAAGGAGTGGATTGTCATGTTTGACAGTGTCAAAATCCGATGAGAGATCAAGTAGGATTGAAAGGCAGGTTTCATTTTGGTCAAGTAAAGTGAGAGCGTTGTCCACAATGTGAGTGATGGCCGCTTCAGTGCCCTGGCCATTGCAGAAACCAGATTGGAATTAGTTGAGAAGCTGGAATTGCTCAATGTGTTTGCGAAGTTGTTTGTGAACGCATTTCTCCAGAAGTTTAGCCAGGGTCAGTATGTTTGTGATTGGGCGGTAGTTGTTCAGGTCAACAGGGTCAGTTGAGGTTTTTTATAGAATAGGGAGCACTAGGCCTGCCTTAATGCAGACCGGAATCTCACCTTGAAGAAGTGAGGCGGTGATGATTTTCGACCAGAGTGGTGCTAGTGAACCTATCATTTATTTAAAGAAGTTAGGGGGGAGAGGTTCATTGAAGTGATTTGAGTGTTTAAGGGTAGAGAGATTGTTGAGAATGGTAATGTCATTGAGGGGAGTGAAATGACTCCAAGAGGCATTGTTTTTGAGTGAGAGACCCAGAGGCGAGAGCAGGGGTGTGGAGATAGAGGCGTCAGGAAAGGGGGAGTACAGCAGACCTTAGGTCTGATTCGATTTTATTCATCTTCTCGAGGAAGAATTCAGCCACTGCATCGCAGTTTAGTTGCGGGCAAGTGGTGTGCTGAGATTGGGTAGAGGTGTTGTTGGATTGTGATTTAATGAGCTCAAAAATTTGTTTCAGGTCATTTTTGGCTAAGTCAAGTTGGTGTTTGAAGAAATTGGCTTTAGCCGTTTTAATGAGTTTGTTGTATCTGCTTCTTAGGGATCTTAGAGTGTTTGGAAGATCCATGGAGGGAGATGCTCTCCACTTGCATTCAGCTGATCTTAGACTGTGTCTGTCCTCATTTAGTCTGTCATTGAACCATGGTTTGGAGTCTTTTATGGGAATTCTTTTTCGATGACGAGGAGCCGAATCATTCAGGGCAGATAGCATAGTGTTGTTATAATGGTCAGTGAAGTCATGGACGTCAGTCATGTTAGAAGGCGGCGGAAGGAAGCGATTGCAGCGTTCTATGAGCTCGTTAACGCTAGTGTTATGGAGCGGTCTTTTCCAGTGTTAAGTTTGAGTGGTTGAGCAGTTTTGTGGTTCCAACTTTCAGGTATCAGGAAGTTGATAAAATGATGGTCAGACCAGTCTCAGGGGAGAATGGATTCGAGATGAATGGAGTTGGGGTTGCAGAAGATGGAATCCAGTGTCCAACCTAAGTTGTGAGTGGGACTGTCACATAATTGAGTGAGAGATAGGTTGGTAAGGATGTTTTTGAGGGTTGTAGCAACCTTATCGTGGGGGTTATTTCAGTGGAGATCGGAGTCACCACAGAAGATGAGGGGAGAGTGAAGTCCCAGGTTGGAGGAGATGGTTTCCATAACTTGTTCGATTAGGTGGAAGTTATCACCTGGGCGGTGGTAGAAGATGTGAAGGCTGCATAAGGGTCTGTGTGTAATGTTGATATCTATGCACAGGTAGTCACAGAAGGAGAGATTAGCTGAGGGGGACAGTTTTGCTGTTAGAGAGTTGTGGAAGATGCAGGCAATGCCACCTCCTAATTTCTTAACTCAGGCGAGTCTGATAATGTTGTGACTAGGAGGGACTAATAGGTCAAGGATAGGGCCAGAGGAGTCGTTGAGCCATGTTTCTGTGAGGATAAGGAGGTCCAGATCTTGGCTAGGAGGAGATCGGCAAGGTCTCTGGCATGTTTCACCGCTAATCTACAGTTAAGTAGCATGCTTTTCAGGTGTGATTTGTGCATCGTGTCCATGGGCTTAGGTTGTGAGGTGGGGATCTGCAGGAGGTTATTGAAGTTTATGGAATTGGCATTGAGTCTGGGTGCTCCATGGGGGTTGGGGGTGATGGTTCGGATGGGGTCCGCATTATCATGGATAGGGAGTGTCGAGTTAAGTGCAATTAGTGGGGCTGTACAAGAGCATATAGCAGGGCTAGAGATATTCGAAGGAGGAGAGGTGTACTCAAGGAGGAGGGAGAGAATATCAGGTTCTGGATAAGGATTTAAGGATCTGGCAGGTCTAGACAGGGCGTTAGGGTAGGGGGTGGAGGTCGAATTTTGGGTAGTGGGATTCAGGGGGATCATATGTGGGATCTCAAGTATTGGCCTGGTGGAGCGTTCCTATTCTGAGGAACTGTTGCACGAGGTGAGTGGGTGA
The DNA here is from genome assembly GCF_964263255.1 of Lissotriton vulgaris. Classification (NCBI taxonomy): domain Eukaryota; kingdom Metazoa; phylum Chordata; class Amphibia; order Caudata; family Salamandridae; genus Lissotriton; species Lissotriton vulgaris. The sequence goes on from NC_141691.1 coordinate 781,532,104, forward strand.
TGAAAGGGAGGTTGATTGAGTTCCTGTTGGAAAGTGGGCGGGCCTGCTTTCTAGTGAGGGAGGGATGTATGCATGGTCTAGTGGGAGAAGTATCGGAGAGGTGGTCGGGTCAAGGGAGAACAAGTGCACCGTGATTATAGGTTAAAGTCTGGTCAGGGTTGTATGTCACTCCAACGCGGGCTATTACCACGCGTGCCATTACAACGCTGTTTTTACAATGCAAGTCGTTACAACAACTTGCGCTGTAAGTGCTGGATAGTTGAATAGTTTAATTTTCTATTCCAACTCCAGCCCACGTTACAGTAGGGAAGGTGTTGGAATAGATATTTAAACTATTCCCTGTGCAACAGCGCCCTTCAGCGCAAGTCGTACTGACTTGCGTTGTAATTGCAGCGTAGTAACGGCAGTGCGTGGTAATACCCGCATTGTAAAGGCTGTTCACCCTGGTCAGGTCGTGGCACGATGGGTGAGTTAGGGGAGCATGTTGTTGGAGGATCTATGGTCCAGTGGGTGTTGATCGGGGAATGTGAGGCTGTCCTCAGACTGTGGTCCGATAAGGAGGGATCAGGGACCCCCTGAGATGGGGTACGCGAAAGATCGAACATGGAATGAGTAGGGGAGTCGCTAGGGACCAGGGACCTTTTAAAGCGAGCAAACCTGTCTTCAAAGATGTCCAGGCTGTGATCAGTGGCCTGAATCGGAATAGTCCCATTGTTGTAGATGGATATAGTGGCATTTGCTCTAAAATGGAGGTCTTTGTGACCAAAAGTCGCAGACGGTGCAGGAACTTTTTTGGAAGAGGTGATGCTGAGTAGAGCATGGAAAGTAGATCTCCAATGAGCTCTTCTTTTAGTGTAGAAGATCAGGTCACTAGTAATAGTAACATTTTTTGGGCAGAGATAGGGGTCAGAGATAAGGGTTTCTGGATTGGCTTTGAGGAGTCTGTGTTTCATAGTTTTGGTCTCATTTTTGGAGAGGTTGTCTAGATAGTTAATTGTGTAGCTGTTAGATCCTGACTTTTCAAGTCTAGGGTCCATGCTGCAATGTGAAAGAGTGGTCATGGAGGAGAGAGCTTAGTATACGTGGTTAGGCTGTGAGGAAGGAGAGCGCAGGAGCTAGTAAACGTGGTTTGGCATTGAGTTAGAAGTGTGCAGGAATCATGCTCAGCAATGCATTGAGGCTCCTACCAAGTCACTCACTGAGTTGAATACATGACAATTATGGAAATTACACTAATCTGAAAACCAGCAAAAGTATGCATTGACTTTCCTGTTTTCTTTAGCACCACTTTTGATCATATAGGCAGCTGATGAGAGAAGGACTACAGACTAAATTGATGTAAAAAAGCCCCTGATTTTCTTCTGATTACAATCAATGCATAGCTGCATATGGGCAAAGGGGTGTGGCCCTTTACACAATGGTAGCAGTATTCCATGGGCACAGGAGGGGGACACCCGCTTAGCAATAGAGGGCAGTTATCAGATGGATGCCTCTGAGTTGGTAGCCGTTACAAGATGGCTGCCAGTTGTATGTGACTGCACCCTACTTTTGATTTTGCCTATAAGAAAATGGCCAAGGTTAATTTCCTGAAGCATGAGATGTAATGTGCCTATCTAGCATGATATGTGCTGTGTTTTGTAAAATCAAATCAAATTCTGCCAGTCCATAGCTCCCAAGATTTCCCAACATCGATAGGCACAAAAGGCAATAGTCAATTCAATCATCAGGGCAGCCGTGAGGCTTAGCACTGCCGGGCATTGGGAGAGCCTTCTGCCTTACGGGGCTAGCTATGAGGGGAGGGGTGAGCGGATCAGGTGATGAGGGGATATTGCGTTGGGAGCAGAACTGGGCCTTTAAGGGGCCTCAGTTTGAGCTACGGGCAGAGCTCAGTGCACATCGTGGAGCTCACCTTCGGTGCGATGGTTGACTTACATTTGTCTTAAGTTTAACTTTAGACAAAATCCTAACTTAGCCAAAATCCTAATGTAAGAAAAAATCCTAATTTAGGAAAAAAATCCTAATTTAAGAAGAAATCCTAATTTAGGACAAAATCATAATTTAGGACAAATTCCTAATTTAGGACAAAATCCTAACTTAAGACAAAATCCTAATTTAGGACAAAATCCTAATGGAAGACTAAATCCTAATTTAAGACTACTAAATGCCTTCTGTGAATATCAAAAATAAGAAGTTTAGGATTTTGTCGTAAGTTAGTTCTGTGAATCGGCCCCTACGTCTTCAAAAAAGGTTTTGGTGTCTAATTTAGGGCTTTGTTGATCAGCCACTTATTTATTTTTCTTACAGTAGAATCCACTCAACTTCACACAACTCAAAGTATATTTGTAAATTGCAAATCCTTTAAAAAAAGGCTCTACTATCTGTAAATGTTACTTTTTATACAAATGCTTATTTAGAGTCTTGTTCAATTTTTATTACTCAAAAGTAGTTCTGATTTATAAGTAATGTAATAGGAAAGCATGAACAGATATTTTGCTTAATTTAGTTGCTATAATCTGGCGAGGTTACACTCACACTATAATTGACCCTTGTAGACTTTCCCTCTCTCTTTTTTTACTCTTCCAAATTGCAATTGTCAATTGTTTCTAGTTTAAAATATCAATGGTTTCCACTCAAGTTTTTCTTCTCGGTGAAAGGGGACAACCATTTATACATTGTAAATGCATTCATGTTTATTGTTTAAATCTGACTTTCCCACACATAATTTTTTTAACGTTTACCCAAGAATGAATTTCTCTTTTCCCAAACACATTTTGTGAGAACTGTGGGGCATATTAACAAGGAACAGGGAAAATGAACGCTAAGGTCGCTTAGCGTTAATTTTTTTAACGCCTGCTATAGCTGGATAATATCGCCTGGTTATCGCGTTATTAACAACGCTAACCGCCTAGGCGATAAAAAATCCAGCGATAGCGGCATTTTGGGAGGTTATCGCTGGTAATGCAGCAAAAAAACTACAAGGGTAGGGATATCCTTGTTGATTGCCCATGGTGGACTTAGCCATGCAATCCACCTCCCATTGGATTATATGGCTAAGTCTGAACATTGTGTTGTAATCAAAAAGAGAGAGAGGAGAACTAGAGAGGCTAGTCCGTTTCCCCAGTTTATATGTTAGTAATCAAAGAGAACTAGCTCTGGTTTAAATTGTTTGCATGTCTGCGGGTGGAGGAAAACCATTAGGTTTTATGAAGGCCCTCACCCACCAACCTAGTTGGTGGCATGCTTCATCATCAGGCCCCACCCGAGGTACCGAGTGTACCTCAGGTGTGCTTCGTCGCCATATTACTGCGGAGCAGGTTTTTTTGGTTTGTGAGGGTACTGTGAGTGTGCTCTGAGTGAGGTTTAAAATACTGTCCTGGGTGTCCCAAAGACTGTTTTAATGGTGGGCCCCAGGCAGTCAATTAAAACAAAGGCTATCGGACGTGCACGGTGTGCATTTTACTACATCAGGTAACAAATGTAACACGATGTACATTCCAACAAAAATGTTATGATTCCGGTAATTCACGTATCAGAATAATGTTGAGAACTAGGATCTGCATTCAAAGCAGTCAGACTCCAAAATGTAGGTTGCAAACTCAAAAGTGCAACACTCTCCCTGAGTGAGGATTTTCAATGAGAATGGGGAGAATATAGTCGGGCTAAAGACTGAAGAGAGTTGCATCGTTTACAATTTGGTTACGATTCTGTTAGAAGATGGGGATGAAACGAGTGGGGTTATACTTAAATTCCCACAGCTACACTGTTCAAAGATGAGAGGTTGAAGTGCATAAAAAATAGTATGGTAACAAGCATTAGTGCAAATGGGAGTGGGATCAGCGAATTGTGGGAAGAGGAACAAGAAGTGTGCAAACTGGTAGTGCAAAATAAGGAGACCTCCCCTCCCCCACTTCAACTACTGTCAGCGATAAAGGATTCTTTTGAATCACTGTGTGCTTTGAAAGATGTGTACTATCACAAAGGGGAGCCAAGAGAGGCGTTGTGGGGCTTACGCCTGCCCTCACTCACTCATAAAAACACAAATAATGGCTCATACCATCAGAGAAATGCTGTTTGCTTAATCAGCAAGTAAGCAAGTTAGGACCAAAGACCCAATGAGTTCTCTGTGTGTTGCTAGTTGTTTATCACCTAAGTTAAAGGCAATTCCAAGAATTGAACATGGATGGCTCACTCACATAATGTGACATGCTTCATCATTTGCCACCTCGTCCCACCCTGGTAAAATGTGACTTCCATGAGTCCGCATATAACATCTTACCAGGGTGGGACGAGGTGGCAAATGATGAAGCATGTCACATTATGTGAGTGAGCCATCCTCGTCCAATTCTTGGAATTGCCTTCAATTTAGGTAACAAACAACTAGCAGCACACAGAGAACTCATAGGGTCTCTGGTACTAAGCTGCTGACTTGCTGATTAAGCAAACAGCATTTCTCTGAGGGTATGACACCGAGTTTTGTGTTTGTTTGCTTTGAAAGAAGTACCCAGTTATACACCTTGTTTCAGGCCCAGGAAAGTATTAGAGATAACGGGGCAGATTTACAAGCCCCTTGCACCACTTTTGCGTCATTTTGAACATGGGGAAAGTGACGCAAAAGTGGCGCAAGGGGCTTGTATATCTGCCCCAACATTTTTTGAAACACATTTACCTTTTACAGAGTATCGGCAATGAAACATCAGAGCTGAGCAAAGACCAAGTCACGTTTTGAATACAGAGACGGTCTAACATTTATCTGGCAGCCGTCTTTCAGAACAGTTTTTCCCACTGACGAAGCAATGGTCTATGAGGTACCTCATTAATTTTTAGTGAATAGAATAAGTGTCTACATTTCCTCATGAGCTTGAAGTTTTAATCGATACTTGAAAAAAAACTGGAGGTGATGGGCGAAGGTGGGGGCATATTACCAAGCAATAGCGATAATTATCGCTATTGCTTGGTTAGAGACAAAAATTTACCGCTGAGCTGCGGCGATTTTTACCGCAAATAAACCTTGGTATTACCAAGGTTTATCGCAAATGCGATAAAAATCGCCGCAAATGAATGAATATCGCTGAAAAGTCAGCGATATTCATGCATTACCGAGCTAATGCTCTTAGCCATGTTATCCACCTCCCATTGGATAACATGGCTAAGAACTGCTCAGGGCAGGTGTTAGCTTTTGGAGATATTCGCGCTTAGCGCGAATATCTCCAAAAGTTGGTAATAGGAGATAGCGATGTTAGCGACTGTTTTCAGTCGCTAACATCTTGGCACGCTCATTAGTGATAAATATCACTGACATGCAAAGTGGGGCCCAAGATGGTCGCTATCTCCTACTAGCTGTCGCTAACTGGTGTTAGCGACAGCTAGGTAATAGGGAGATAATTTTATCTCCGCTTTCTTGGCTTTTAAAGCCAAAAAAGCGGAGATAAACCCCCTTGATGATATGCCCCCAGATCCCCTAAAACAGCTATCCATTACTGCCAGCAATGCAGTCGGCGCTTTAGCTATCTGTTTTGCTACGTATTTGTCAATAAACCAAATTAAGAGCAGTGTGTGACACTAGCCCCTACCTAGCGCCTTGCCTTGTTATATCCACTGCATATTAGTACTAGCCTGCTCCACTAAGCATTACTTCTTGTCATTAGTCTTCATTTGAGTCTGCCTTGTCCAGTCTATAATTACAAAGAAAAAGCAACAGCTCTCGTGACACATATATGTCTTTCAGCATGTACTCAAATGAGCCAGTTAATGTCGCCAGTGGCAGCTGGGCCTAGCCCCTCTAGAGAAAACACGCTCTGCAGCCCCTGTATTGTAGGGCCTAGTAGGAAACACGAGGCATGGCGAAGAGCTGGGTGCTCCGTCTTTCACTGGCCTTGCAGGGTCAGCAGCTTCCCAGGGGTCTGGCCAATGTTTCTTTCCAGTATCATCTCAGTGCTGCAAAGAACAGCGTATGTCCTGGCACACTTCCCATCTCTTTCTAGGGAGATGACAAGCTGTAGAGCAGTCT